>NC_049237.1:22424355-24924355 GCF_011100685.1 Canis lupus familiaris
TTGTCTTTAAGAGTCACCTGGAAGCTTATTCTAAACAAAGCACATGACTGGGAACCATCCCCTAAAAGAATCAGATTTACAGGATGTAGGCCACTCTGAGAATCACGCCTAGAGGGCATAACTGAAATGCTGGCTATATGCACCCTCATCCTAATCATTATATTTTATAAGATTATTGTTAATTAACAATTAGGATATGAATGCTGAGAGGGAAGGGAGCTCTGTTCACTGGTTAAAAACAGCTCAAAGCATTTCAATATTATTTTGAATGAAGATGCTTTCAATATCTGCTTTAAGATAGGAAACTGTGATATATAGTTTGACTGGTTTGACTGATGGCTACCTTTCATGGACTAAGAATGACCTGGTAAATCTGATCTCTCCCACTGCCTCCATGCAGATGGCTGTCAAAGTATGGCAAGATCAGAATACCCAGCAGGATCTATGTAGTTGGCTCACAGCCACTTCCTTTGGTCAGATACTTAAGTTCTTCTGCATGTTCCCTTTATAAAACTAAAGGCATTGTGATGATTAATTTTATCTATCAACTTGGCTGAGCCCCAGGATGCCCAAATATGTGGTTAAACATTACTTCCTGGGTCTCTGTAAGGGTGTTTCTGGAAGAAATTAACATCTAAGTTAGTAAACTCAGGAAAGCAGATCACCCTCCTCAATATGGGTGGGCATTATCCAATCCACCAAGGGTATGAACAGAAGAAAAAGGGAGAGAAAAGCTGAGTTTGACCTCTGCCTGACTGTTTTAACTAGGACATCGATCTTCTTCTGCCCTGATCACTCCTGGTTTTCAGGTCTTCAGACTCAGAATCTTGCTTCTCTGGCTCCA
Organism: Canis lupus familiaris; assembly: GCF_011100685.1. Classification (NCBI taxonomy): domain Eukaryota; kingdom Metazoa; phylum Chordata; class Mammalia; order Carnivora; family Canidae; genus Canis; species Canis lupus. The sequence goes on from NC_049237.1 coordinate 22,425,200, forward strand.
AGATCTTTGAAATTACACTGCCAGCTTTTCTGGGTCTCAAGATCAAGATGGCAGGCCATGGAAACTTTCAGCCTCCATAAGCATGTCAGCCAATTCCTTAAAATAAATCTCATTATATATAGCTCCTATTGATTCTGTTTTTTGAAGAACTCTGACTAGCACAGGTACACTACACTCTGTATGAATTTGTGCAATTGTTGGATCCAAACAGAATAATATTAACAGTAATTTCCCTGCTAACCCAAGTTATAGGTTCTCCTATAGTTCTCCTTAGATGGTATAATGTCATAATACTTTATATTCTCTGTGATGTAAAAAGAGTTCCTTTTGTACTTTTCTGTTGGGAAAATAAAAGTGTCATCATTAAGGAAGAAAAGTTTATTATGTACAACTGATTTCACTAATATGTATTGCATTATCTCTGATGCTTGGGAATGCATACCAGTCTTGGCAAAGGCCCTTTGGAAAAATTTTTGAAAGTTTTGTTTCTGATTTTTTAAAAATCTAATTATGTCTACACATACCCAGGACTACTTCCATATCATATTCACAAGAATGATATACATATTTCTATAGCCAGAGGAAGTACATCTTCTATCTTTCAAATGTACTGTAAGTTCTAAGTGCTGTAATAAAACTAACATCAGCTCATACCAAAGTAATATGAATAGCATGATGGTTTCTACATTGTTTTGCACAATGTTAACATCATGGGAAGAGCACAGGCTTGACAGATATGTGTAACCATCTGCGATGTACCCTCACTGACATCAATTACTAAGTATCCAGACTTCACAATAGGTACGGAGTATACAGAGATGAATAAAGAACAAAATATAGCTCCCAACATCCAGGATTTCAATCTAGGGAGTGAAGACAAACTATACAAATAACTACAAACAAGATAGAAATCATGGATCAAATAGTGCTTTAGATGGAAGAGGTTATATTCTGCACAACCCTGAACCAAAAGGAGGCATTCACCAGGTGGATCGTGATGAAAGGAAGGCTTTCCCAGCACAGGAAATAGCTATGTGTAAGTTATGGAGGAGTAAAACTGCATAGTTTGTTCAGAGAACTGCAACAGGCCAGGGTCACCAGATTACAGGGTTCAGGAGAAGGGGAAGGAGGAGAATGAATATGCAGGCAAGGAAGCCAGACAAGACTAAGAAGGCAGGAAAAATGGCCAGATATGAGAGAGATAAAAGTGGCTTTATGGAAGGTGATTGGATTACACAGATGGATTAAATTAGTTGGAATTTATAAAGTACTTAAATTGGCAGCTGGAAAGTAGTGCCATATAGATGTCTGTTAGGAAGAGAAACTGAATATAGGGGCTTCCAATTATTAAACTACTGCAAAGGTCCAGGTGAAAAACACAAAAGACTCAATACAAGGTAATGAATATGGAGCTAATGAGCAGAACTGTGAGAAAAGTAGTAAAACTGGTAAGATGTTTTAGCCAATTATACTTGGGAGATGAAGGAAAGAGAGGAATCAAAGTAGGCTTCCAGGCTTTTGGCTTTGTATACCATATGGGTGTTGGATGAGTAATAGTGAATTTAACCAACTTTTAGCCAAGATAAGAAATGGAAGTTAGACTGATTTTGGAAGGACAGTGATAACGCATATGATTTTTTTTTATATCTGCAATAAAATCTGATATTTCTCATTCTTAACCACATGGGTTTCATAAACTCCTTGTAAGGTGGACAGTTTATGTTAATTTACAAAAAAAAAAAAGACTCAGAGAAGTTAACGAGATTCCCTGAGTTGCATAATTTATTTTTTTTTTAAATTTTTTTTTTATTTATTTATGATAGTTACAGAGAGAGAGAGAGAGAGGCAGAGACACAGGCAGAGGGAGAAGCAGGCTCCATGCATCGGGAGCCCGATGTGGGATTCGATCCCAGGTCTCCAGGATCGCGCCCTGGGCCAAAGGCATGCGCCAAACCGCTGCGCCACCCCGGGATCCCTGAGTTGCATAATTTAAAAGTTACAGACAGAAGAATTACAAGCCAAATCCTCTGGTTCCTTGGTTCAGACTTATTTCCGCTTCACAGATTTCACTGGAGGAAACACATCATCCTCATACTCTAATTTTCCACTTTTCCCTTAACTAATTGTAGAAAGCAGTCTAAGTTACCAAAATAGCCTTTTTTAAATACAGACTAGTCTGAACAGATGCTAATTTTTCCATTGAAGGCTTTGCCATATCTATTTAGTAATGAGAAATGCCTAGACACTTAATAATAACTAAGGATTCAAGTCTATTTATAAGTTACAGGAACAACCAAGTTATCATATCCCAAATTTTGATAATAGAAAAAAACTGTCTTATTCATGATTTTTAAAAACTTTTTTTAATTCCCTGACAAGGGCACTTTTCTTTACAATGAAAGGCAAGGTACTTAATATTAAAAATTTTATACATTTTGTTTTTAATTAATATTTAAATTTAATATTTAATTAAATTTAATAACTATGTATAGAAAAAATAAAAGCTCATTAAAAAATACAGAAGGAAAAAAGTTTCAAGGTTTTATGGTAGCGTGGAAATCTTTAGACCCATTCAATCACCATGGGCCTTTTCTTTCTAATCCAATTTCCATTCGTCCAGAGTTCTCCTACTATCATAGGATGGATATCATTCTCTTAAAAACAATTCCAAAGCCTACAGAATATCTTCCTACCTCTCTCAGCATGATGTTCATCACACTGTTCCCAGCATGGCACTGGTTCTTAGTACTGCTGATCGAGTCCCTAGCCCCTGTCCCCACTGCATCTTTCCCTGGACACTACACCGCCCTTTGCTCAGATTACTGTTCTCTTATAGCTCCAAGTGCTTCATCCTGTCTAGCATAAGGAAATCCACTCACTCCTCCAGGCTCAATTCAAATGCCCCCATGCAGACTCCCCAAGCCCTCAAATGACTTGACTTTACAATCCCCTAGCACCCTTGCTCTGCCTCTAAAAGGGCACTTCTTTAATTCTGCCTTGAGATAATATATAGGAGATGAATTTAAAGATGCCCTAAAGTTTGAGAGAAAAATTTTATTGTAATTTTATAAACAGAAATTTTTAAAAGGCTACCATCTTATATAACCTGACTAGAAAAAAAGAACCACTATTTTTCCCTCAAAAACGCTCTAGGAACACCAAACCTTAGCAACTTTCTACTTAATGAATAAGCCCTCTGGACACCATGGACTCTGGATTCCTAAGGTGCAGTAAAATGTGTTCAGGTCTACTTGGTCTTCCCGATGATAGATATGTTCCATATCTAAAACAGATCCATTTGGTGGTAAACCTAGCTTTACAGCAAGTTTTATGCACCAAAGCCCCTGGGTTTTAGCTATTTCTCGAGAGGACATAGAACAGATGCATAAAACAACTCATTTCAAAGAATACGAGTAGAAATTACCTTCTGTGGGACACCTGGGTGACTTAGCGGTTAAGCGTCTGCCTTCAGCCCAGGGCGTGATCCTGGCATCCTGGGAATGGAGTCCCACATCAGGCTCCCTGCATAGAGCCTGCTTCTCCCTCTGCCTGTCTCTGCCTCTCTCCCTCTCTGTGTCTGTGTCTCTTATGAATAAACAAATAAAATCTTTAAAAAAAAAAAAAAAGAAATTACCTTCTGTGATCTACAGCAGATAAATATTTCATAAGTATCAGAGTACCTTTGCCTATTATAGCATTAACAAATTTCATCTGTTGGTTTTTGAGGGAAAACAAATTAGTTACCTAAAAAATTCCATGGCTGAGAAAGGAAATAAAAGGATTGCAGCATAACCTAAACTATGTCCCTACAGAAGTTGTATTGGTCTTTTGGGGAAACTGCCCCTACTGCCTGTAGATCTATCTCCTGTCTCAAGGTTCCTTAATCACAGAATAGATCCGTTCAACTTCAACCAGCTCTGAGGACAGAGTATATATGTTGTCTTGGGGAAAAGCTAATACCATTTTCAGGTATGAAAAACATCTACAGGAACCAAATACAGGGGAAACAGCAATGCTGAAACAATTCTAGGGGGCAGTATGGTAACTTAGAATACCGGACTGAGTGGAGAAGCAAAACAATCCAGCAGTTAAAAGCAAGGATGTGAGACCCAGTCCTTGGCTGATGAGCAAAGGTTTGTGTGTAGGTGAGCAAGTTACTATTCTGTGCCTCAGTTTCCTCTTCTGTAAAGCAGGTAAGAGTGTTACCTCATCAAGTGCATACAACAGTGTGGCTACTATTATTAGTCTGACCCTGCAGCTGGAAAGTCACATGACCTCAGGTAAGTCCCTTAATATCTCATACCTGGTCTGTAAAGTGAAAGGGTTAAATCTGAGCCCTTGTTCAGCTCTAGAATTACACTGAACTGAAAAATTCAGCACCGCAACCAAACTGCCAAAAAGCACAGTCTCAACTTGTTTATTAGTCATACAGTAATCTCACATAAAATCAGCTCAATTGCTGTTTGTCTTTAATAAAAATTCAACCCTCAGTTCAACATTATGTCAAATAGCAGATTTCCTCAGAAAGACATAGTATGAGTAAATGAGACCTAGAAAATAACAACCAAAAATGTATTTGATCTTCCTATTAATATTCAGTTCTGAGTTCACACTTTATAATTTATAAGAGGATACAATAATAGTCAAAAAAGAAGCATAGGAAAACAAGTTTACTCTCACTTAAAGAACACTGAAACTATATGATAATTTTTCCCTCATGGCTGGAGATATTTTCATCAGCTGGTACCATCAGGCTCACAAAAGCAAAGCTTCCTTTTTCTTTTGACAACAAAAGAGCACCAAACACTACATTTTTATAAACATTCTTGTTTTTCCTTTTGCATTTTTTCACTCTGGCTTCTTAAATATGGTCTTTATTGTAGGTGGGGTTCCTGAAATTGATGAGGCAGCCTGCCATTGCAGACAATGTAGAAGTCCAGGAGCTGAACAACTTCAACCCCAAGGAGCAAATAAATTAAAGGGTAAAGGAATAAAGTACAGGGTTATATTTTCTTTCATGTCCAAGGGTACACAAGGGTACACAGAGTTCATCTGTGTATGAAACAGCCTTCCAAATTCCTCAAAACCCTATGTTCAAACACCAGCAAGAGAAGACAGGCCTTCTTTCAGTACTGCAGGGGCTGAGATCCAGGTAAAACTAAGTGCTTTTGACACAAGCATATGCTGTTGTTACCCCTTTCAACTCCTCCAACTTCTCTCTTGCTACTACTGTTGCTACTTAATCGAGGCAGCTCTCTGCAGGATCTTACTGATAAATTCACCCATAAGCACGCAAAGCACTATCCTCCATACTCTTTTTTTTTTTAAATTGTATTTAAATTATATTAATGAACATACAATGTATTATTGGTTTCAGAAGTAGAGTCAGTGATTCATTCGCCTTGTATAACACCCAATGCTCATTACATCACATGCCCTCCTTAATGTCCATCATCCAGTTACTCCATCCCCTCACCCCCTCCCTTCCAGTGACCCTCAGTTTGTTTCCTATGATTAAGAGTCTCCTACGGTTTGTCTCCCTCTCTGATTTTGTCTTGTTTTATTTTTTCCTCTTCGCCTATGATCCTGTTTCCCGTTAATCATCAATTTAAGAAGCATTTATTGAGTGAGAACTTTTATGTGTCAGACACAATGGTCAATCAGGCAGATACAAGATATACTCTCTGGCATTGCAGTATGAGGGCACAGTTGAATAGCTGTAACAATTTTTTAAAGGCATGATTTTAAAAATCACAATGTTATTCAAAAGACAAAAACCCCAAGTGCATTAGGAATACATGGTAGGACTCAACTTAGTCTAAGAAAATCAGTCTTCCTAGATAAACTAATACTGAAGTTGACCCTGAGGATGAGGATGTACTGGGGAAAAAGAACAGGAAAATCCAATGCAAAAGAACAAAATATAGTTAAGAAAGCAAAAATTCACTAAGGTTGAAGTTTATGGGGTGGAAGTGGGAGGTATGCAGAATACAGAACAGGCAAAAGAGGAAGCTAGAGAGGTATGTAGCTGCTAACTTATGAAGGTTTTCTGCTGACATTACCATCAAAACACTTTCTATTTCTATTTAAGGTGTATTTATCAATTTTCTATAATAGTAAACAAGAAACAGAAAAATAAATCCATCAGAAGACTAAATCCATGACATACTATATTAGCAAGTATAATATGTTAATGGGAGGGATCATAACAGGGACTTTCTAGAGACATTGGTTGGACCAGAAAAAGTGTGAAATGTTCAAGCTCTAAGAGAAGACAGTGGAAAACAACTGGAGGTCAAGATCCATTTTTCACTCGTTTCACTTACTTATAGGTTCCCAGAGCATTCTAATCAGAATGATCCCTAACAAAATGCAACAGAGTCAGACATGCCTTAAATTTCAATATTTCAACTATTACATTTATTTATTACAACTATTAGATTTCAACTATTATTATTCTCATTCTAAAAGTTCTACCACCAAAAAATGGAAAAAGAAAGAAAGCAATGAAAAAGGTAGAAATAAAGTGATAATTACTTATTTATTAAAATTCTCCAAATGTAAAGCCCTAAAGTATCAAGTAAAAAAGTTATTAGAACTAGTATGAGCCAGCCTGCCAGAGTTGGTCAGTCATAAAATTAAAATATTTTTTAAATAGCTTTAATAAACCATGAAGGAACAGTTAGAAAATATAACTGAAAAAAAATCCTACTCATAATTAAAAAATTTATAAAATAGCTTGAAATAAACTTAAAAGTACAAAACTAAAATAAAGCGACAAAACTTTGCTAAGCGGAAAAAATTAATACTAAATAAAGACTATACTCCTGGAATGGATATGGCAAAGATATTATTTCTCAAATTCCTCTAAAATTTAACACAATTCAAGGGGCACATAAAAAATAAAATCATAAAGAACTAGAAGAAAATATAGTTAAATGTATAATTTCCTCACAGAGAAGGTATTTCTAAACATTACACCAGCAGAAATCATGTTTTAAAGTAACAGATTATATGGCAAAAACACTAAGCAAAACTAAAAATGTTAAATGGACAGAAAAACACCCATGAGATAAAGACAACACTAGCCTACATATGTAAAAGACTTCTGTGTACCCAAAAGAAAAAAACGAATACAACAAATCAAAAAATGGGCAAAAGCACTCTACTGAACATTCTAGTTGCTGTGTCTCTTGTAGAGAAGCTGCTTCATCCACAGCGCCTGGAGAGAACGGACCCCAAGTACCTCAACTCCTGATCTCAGCTGACTGAGCCAATCGACTGCTCACTCCTAGAAACCTGGGACACAGTGACACACGGCATTTAGATGATGATGGGTACCCTGAACTGGAAGGTCCTGTGAAAACAAGGGCTGAACTAAGTGACACACATGCCAAAGCTAGATGGAACAAAGAGTTACGGGAGGGCAGAGAGGCCAGGAGCAAAAGGAAATCCAGGATGTAAAGGAAAGCAGGAGAGTGAGGATGACAGAGGCAGTCTGACTCTCAGGTTCTGGTCTCTAGGAGGGAGGATGAACCTTTGTATTCTATTCCTCGATATAAACCAGAGGGCCTGTGATATCAGTCTCATAAAACCAGTTCATGTAGGTTTTCCATCCACTACAACCAGAGCCCAGACCAAAATAGACATGAGCAAACAATTCACAAAACAGGATAAAAAATCAGAATTATACATGTGACAAAATGCTCATACATATAAGTTGTCAAAGAAGTACAGGTTAAGGTACTCAGACAGCTTTTTTAGCTATTCAACTGGCAAATATACAAAAAAATGTACTGAGATAACTGCACAGTGGGGCATGGGAAGGAATATGTATGGACACTCATACTGGAGGGAGGAGTGTTAACTGTAAAGTTTCTAGTTTCACTAAAACTTAAAAACTGTATATCCTAAGAATCAGAAATTATACTTTTAAGCATTCAGTTTAAGGAAATAATCATAAACATGCACAAAAATTATGAAAAAATATATAGTACAGCACCACTTATAATAACACAAAAGAAACAAATTCAAAGATTCCTTAAATCAGTGTTTCTCAAACATCATTCCTTTATCACTTTCAAGGCTTTTATATATCCCTTTACCCCATGTATTGATTTACTTAACATTATTCAAGTCAGCTCATGATTTTTATTTAACCTCCTATTTCGACAAGGTTTTACTGAGTGCCTACTATATGCCAGGAACTGTTCTAGGTGCTGGAAATGCAGCAATGACTAAAGCAAACAAAAGTCCCTATCCTAGTGGAGCATACATTTTAGTGGGGTGATAGTTAATAAAAGAACTAACATATACTGCATCTAAGTGACATGGTTAGGGGAAAAAATAAAACAGGAAAGGGGAATATGAGGCTTAGGGGTGTTAGAATTTTAGAGAAGGTAGCCAGGTAAAATGCTAACTAGAAAGACCTGAAGTGAAGGAGCTGGCATTGAGACTAAGAGATAGTATTCCCGAAAGACGAATAACAAGGACAAAGAACCAGAGGTGGAAACATGTCTGGTGTGTTCAAATAAGGGGAAAGAAGCCAACGTGAGTAAAGCCAAGTAAGAAGGCTGAAAGGAGATGAGATCATAAAGGTGTAGGATGTAGACATGGAGTATATTTAAATTGTAGGGACTTATAGGTCATGGTAAGGACTCTGGCTTTTGCTCTGAGATGAGAAGCCAACAGAGATTGTTCAAAGACTGAAGTGGGACACTAGTTAAAAGGATATTGTAATAAACCATCATGACTTGGATTGTTTGGATCATGGAGGCATTTGTGATGGTAAAGAATTATTTTTTTAAAATTGAATTATTAATATATTTTGAAGCTAGGGATGCCTGGGTGGCTCTGCAGTTGAGCATCTGCCTTTGCCTCAGGTCATGATCCTGGGGTCTTGGATTGAGTCCCATATTGGGCTCCGTGTAGAGAGCCTGCTTCTCCCTCTGCCTGTGTCTCTACCTCTCTCTCTGTGTCCCTCATGAATAAATAAATAAAATCTTAAAAAAAAATAAACTAAATTTTAAAATATGTATATATATAGATGCTAGAGCTGACCAGATTGCTGATGTGCTGGATATTAAAGACCTAGTGAAATCACCTAAGGAGTTAGGCACTGCAGAGGTATGGAGGATGCCCAACAACTAAAGGTCTTACACAGTAATTGTAACCATGAAATCACAGGCTTGATGTGCTAGTTATAATTTCATAATATATTTTAGAATATATAACTATTAATGAAACATGCTCATTACCTCATATACTACAAATAATGTCTGCACCAAACTTGGGGAAATTCTATTTAAATAAAGTTGATACATTCTGTGCACACACGCATGCACACACACACACACACACACACTGAAAATGTATATACCAAAATGGCAACAGTACTAATCTCTTGGTGGTAGAATAATAGACTGTTTTCTTCTTTGTGCTTTTCAGGTTGTCTTCAATGAATATATACTTTACTTTTTGAAATTATCTTCAACAGATATATACTTACTTTCCTTTTTAGAATTAGATTCCTTTTAAAGTGGTTGGGTTTTTAATATACACGCAAGTCTTGTTCAATTTAAGTTCTTTGGCTTATCAAACTCAACACCCAAAAAACAAAAAACCCAGTCAAGAAATGGGCAGAAGATATGAATAGACATTTCTCCAAAGAAGACAAACAAGTGACCAATGGACACATGAGAAAATACTCAACATTACAGAACACCAGGGAAATACAAATCAAAACCACAATGAGATACCAGCTCACACCAGTGAGAATGGCTAAAATGAACAAGGCAGGAAACAAGGCAGATGTTGTCAAGGATGTGGAGAAAGGGGAATCCTCTTATACTGTTGATGGGAATGCAAACTGGTGCAGCCACTCTGGAAAATAGTATGGAGGTTCCTCAAAAAGTTAAGAATAGAGCTACCCTATGACCCAGAAATTGCACTACTAGGTATTTATCCAAAGGATACAAACATAGTGATGTCAAGGGGCACCTGCACCCCAATATTTATAGCAGCAATGGCCAAACTATGGAAAGAGCCCAGATGTCCACCAACAGATGAACAGATAAAGAAGAGGTGGTATGTGTATACACACACACACACACACACACACACACAAAATGGAATATTACCCAGCCACCAAAAAAATGAAATCTTGCCATTTGCAACAACATGGATGGAACCAGAGGGTATTATTATACTGACGAGGTAAGTCAGTCAAAGGAAGACAAATACCATATGATTTTACTCATATGTAGAATTTAAGAAACAAAAGAGATGAACAAAGGGGAAGGGAAGGAAAAATAAAATAAGATGAAAACAGGGAGGCAAATCAGCACCAGGTGTTGTATGCAACTGATGAATCACTAAATTCTAACTCAGGAACTAATACAAAAAAAATAACTTCTTTGTTTCTGGTTTGATCCAATGGGTAAGGCTTTTAGTTACATATCCAGGACAGAAAGGAACTAAAGAGACTTCAAGGTGGGGCAAGGGATTATTCTCAGAAACAAAAACCAGAAGCCCAGATAGCAGTAGTATACATAATATTACTAGTCACAGATACAAATATCTGTTTAAGATTGTATACACAATCTTAAAACTCCAGTAGATGGCATTCCACATGCAAAAATCAAGGTTCAGAAAGTAGAAGATAGCAAATGTGAGATGCTCTTGAATCAGTCATGAGTAAGCTCTTGGGCACTCTGACCAGGGGCAGCTCTCTACCAAGAGCCTCTTCAGTGCTTTGTGGTAAACAAGTCTTCTCAACACATGCCAATACCAAAATACCATATTGTAATAAACTGCTCAAATATTTCCACATTAATGTCATCTAAAACATTACCTAGGTAAAATGAACATAGGTTCACCTGCACAGAGCTCAAGAGGAGTAAGAGCAAGTTCAATGAAAGTCAGGGTAGATTCAGAAGAAACTGACTATGCTTTCCATCTCCTTCCTAATGGCCTAATTTTCATACCATTTAAATTATCAAGATATCACTGTTCTGAACACTTTATTACTAACTGGCAAGAGACCATAAAATGTACACACTAAATGAAATGAGAGAAGAAACTCTAAAACATTCTAGTCAGCTCTAAGGTTTTCAAGTACTCCACCCTGGGTGAGAACTAGGATGACTCTCTTCTAACTTCAATCAGATCAACAACTCGTTTTATCTTCAAAATGTCATGCTGGCTGTTGTACATCAGATAGCCAGTCACTGGGTAAGGGAGGGTTAGTCTGAGAGTGAAATGATAGAGGACTCTTCTAGATGCCTGCCCTATGTAGACACTGCTCTCCAATTCTCTAATAAAGCATAATTATGAATGGTTTTAAGTTGTCTCATTTATTGAATGAATCACATGGCTTAACCAGTTATCACACAATGTTATCTGACAAAGCTCACACCTGTATTCACCTGGCAGCCCTGAGCAGGGCTTTTAGTTTCTAAACAATCTTCTGCCATTAATACTAGAGTTTAAGTTTTGATTACATGTAGAGCTATGGCTCCATGATGTGATCAAGAAACATTAAGTCTAAAATACTATCCAAAGGACTGCATTCATGGTCTTACCACTCTTGACAAGTGTTAGAATATGGTTTCCTTGAAAGGAAATACTCCACATCTGCTCATCTGCTCTCCAAAGTACTTCTGTGATTAATAAAGTTAAGTATCACTATTCACTAAATATGTCCTGTCCTGTTTAAAAAAACAAACAACAACAAAGCTACATAGAGTTAGGGAAACTTTTTATTTATTTATTTTTAAAGATTTTATTTATTTTTTCATGAGAGACACAGAGAAAGACAGAGACACAGGCAGAGAGAGAAGCAGGTTCCATGCAGGGAGCCCGATGTGGGACTCGATCCCAGGATTCCAGGATCACGTCCTAAGCCAAAGGCAGACACATTCAACCCTTAAGCCACCCAGGCGTCCCTACGGAAACTTTTTAAAGTACATGCAAACCAAAGTTCGATTTTTCAAAAAAATTATGTTCAATAAAACAAATATTCTACAAATGACCCAGAGGAAATGGGCTTATCAAATGGAAATGGCAGAAAACTCAAATCCAACTTTGAAACAAACAGAAAGAAGAGGTCTTTGAATAGGAAACTAAATCTCAAAACATCACTTCTTGGGATGCCTGGGTGGCTCAGTGGTTGAGCATCTGCCTTTGGCTCAGGGCGTGATCCTGGGGTCCTGGGATCTAGTCTCACAGCAGGCTTCCCACAGAGAGTCTGCTTCTCCCTCTGCCTGTGTCTCTGCCCACCCCTCCCCCATTGCTCATGAATAAATAAATAAAATCTTAAAAAAAAAAAAAAACACCACTTCTTGCACTAAGCTCTAAGCCCTCTCAAAAGCAGCCAAGGTATTGCTCCTCATTTTAACCAGAAGAGCAGCCATGGAAGTGTGCCAGCATCCTAACTTGAGAGTACACCATTTACAAGTGTTCTGATTTGGCTAATTCATCAGTTTCTCGCATTTATATCTCATCAGAGCACAGACAGAAAAGGCATCCCTAGTACAAACACATTTTCTCTATTGAACTTTTAAACACAAATCTAACTTACTTTTTAAAAATATTTTATTTATTCATGAAAGACACAGAGGGAGACAGGCAGAGACACAGGCAGAGGGAGAAGCAGGCCCCATGCAGGGAGCCCAAGGTGGGACCTCTATCCAGGGTCTCCAGGATCACGCCCCGGGCTGAAGGTGGTGCTAAACGGCTGAGCCACCCAGGCTGCCCTAATCTAACTTACTTTTAAAGGAAAATTGTTTCTTAAGCCTAAAAGAGGAAAATGACCAAAAAACAATACAGCAAAGCTTTTCCTTTAAAAGATCCTTTATCAAAAGGCAAATTTCCCTGGTTTCTCTAGGAACACCTTCCTCACAGAATTCTCTCTCCACCAAAGCACCTTGAATTTGCTTTTCCTCATACAATTCATGGCCCTTAAAGGCAGAGCATGTTTACTACAGCAAAGCAAAGGGAGTGACAGCCTATGGCCAGTCACAGAGGGGCAACTGAGGAGAAATGCTTCTGCAGATGTAAGCTGGAAGCAAGATTACTCCTCCAGAGAAAAGGAAGTTTCCTAAGAAGGTTTCAGAACTCCAGTAGTTCCAGAACACCACTCACCACAGGTATCACCCGCTCAAAGTACCAATGGGGTTATCCTCCAAGAATTTTAGTACACAAAGCAAGACTTGGGCTTGGCTGTAGCTCTCCCATGACACAGTGATGACACAATTAGCTTCACACAATATCTCCCTGCCTCCCCTGCAGCCTATGGCAGTGGACTGACAGATGTGGTAGTTACTTAGCATACTTTGTGGTTATTTCACCCACATCATTCACATAGACAGACAATGCAGTGCCATCGCTCCATAAAAACCTTTCTCTCTCCTCCCACATACTGTTCCACATAATAATTTACATTTTTACATGAACAAACAAAATAATGGCTCATGCTTAGTAAAAAGTAACTATCCCATGATCCTACTTCTGATCCCTTTGTCCTCCAGGTCTCTGAATTATCTCAAAGCAATGTGATTGCCAAGTGAATAAGCCTAAAGAGCTTACAGCGAGAACTACCTGCCGCCTGAAAACATCCCACCATATCATGTTAAGCAGCTAAGCCTCGTGCCCCTAATCACTCCTGTGTTATAGGCTGGGATGGGGAGGTGTGTACTGGAGGGCAGGCTAAGCCAAAATGTCTCATACTTGTGACAAACACGTCAGCCTTCTGGAGATGACCTGGATGGTATATATTTTGCTAATGCTACATGAACTAAATGAACCCTAGCTGGTCTGCCCAGGTGGAGGTAAACATTTCAGTGTAATCTATAATGGACCACACTCAATTTCTCTGCACTGCCATTCAGTGCCTATCTGCATTCAGATAAAGATGACAGTTATGGGATCCCTGGGTGGCTCAGCGGTTTAGCACCTACCTTCAGCCCAGGGCATGATCCTGGAGTCCCGGGATCGAGTCCCACATCAGGTTCCCTGCATGGAGCCTGCTTCTCCCTCTGCCTGTGTCTCTGCCTCTCCCTCTCTCTCTGTGTCTCTCAGGAATAAATAAATAAAATCTTAAAAAAAAAAAAATGACACTTAATGTGTATTAAGTACTTTCGATGTTCCAGGCACTGCTCTGAGACTTTTACAGGCATTTGCATACTTAATTTTCATATCAACCCTATGAAGTAGATATTATTAGGATGTCCACTTGACAGATGTGAAAACTGAGGCACAAGTAAGCAGTATGTCAGAGCCATGATGTGTATCCAGACAGTCTGACTTAAGACATCACACTGCTTATCCTGCCTCCCCAGCACAGGCCTACGATGCCAGTGTGGTAAGGCAGACTTACAAATAGTGGTCAGATGGGGAAGCACATGTCAAGGACATTCTGGAACAGCAGGATATATATTGGAGTCAAGGAAGCTGAATTCTTGTTTCCATTTCATCATTAGTTGTGAGATTTGAGGCAAGCTGCCTCACTTCCTTAACTTTTAGTATATTCATTCATCTGCACAACTCTGGGGAAGGGTAGGTGGGTGTTTAGGAGAGGGATGGATTATGAATGTGCCTTCTCCTCTAAAATTCTACAACAATCTACTATAGCTGGTCAGGTTATTAAAATACTTATGTGCTACTAAAAAAAGCACTAAAAACAACCTAAGTAGGGGATGGAAAGTAAAAGAAGTCTCATAATTTCTGTTGAATAAAAATCAAGTTTATAACCTAAACTGCCTGGTGAAGTCCTGGCCGCAGTGACAATTCATACTTAAGGCATTTAGGTAGTACCTAACTTTGTCATGGCTTAGTAAACTGTCCTACTTGTTATGGCTTGCTGACGTATATACCCGTGCATATGCATGTTCATGTATAGCACGGAAAGCATATGTTATGCATTCTTAGCAAGGACAACTCATGAAAGCAGCCCCTGGGGAATGCTGGGAATGCCTGGAGTAGAATTCAGTTTATCACCCTATTAAGCTTCTGACAAAGCAAGTTCCATTGTCAACCATCTGATAAAACTGGGAGTTCTCTATACTTTCTTATTTTTAAAAATGTCTGTTTAAACACACATACAAGCGAGCAAACCCACTAGCATGGAGGAATCAATCACTCTTACTTGCCATGAGGAGAAAGAGCTCACTGGATCCCATGTGGAAATGAATGGAAGTGCAGGTGTTGTTTGAACTGGGTAAAAAGGACGCTGGTGAGTGGGTGGGCTTCTCTGGGTTGCACCCAGCCAGCTGGTATCACCCAGGCATGCCTGGGTGACTCAACTTTGATGATGACGGACAAAATTCTCTTTAGTATTTTAAGAGACAGTTGCGTGCTGCTAACAGGAATGAACCATTCTCAGGAAGCCTTAGAAGGACCAGGAAAAGAAAAGTCTTGTACACTGAACCATACTACCTATAGAAAAATCCTGCATGGCTCAATATATGAGGGCTAACAATGAACTTTATTTTTTTTATTTTTTTTATGATAGTCACACACACACAGAGAGATAGAGATAGAGATAGAGATAGAGATAGATAGAGATAGAGATAGAGATAGAGATAGAGATAGAGATAGATAGAGAGACATAGGCAGAGGGAGAAGCAGGCTCCATGCACCAGGAGCCCGACGTGGGATTCGATCCCGGGTCTCTAGGATGGCGCCCTGGGCCAAACCGCTGTGCCACCCAGGGATCCCAACAATGAACTTTAAAAGCTTGACCTTACAAAGGGTCCCTGGCCCCTTCCAGAATCTACTGTATGTGTAAGCAGAATACTCAAGGTCAACAGAGGTGTATAGCTGATGAGGAAACCCTAGCTACTTGTTGTCATAGGAGCAGAAAAAGAGTCCCTCCTCTGCTGTTCCCAAGGCCAACAATCAAATGGACTTCACCATCTTCCCATTTTAGTCAGTATTTCAAATGTCTTAGAATCCCAGGAAGGAAGTAGTACCTGGAGCCTACCACTGGATACACAATAAGACTTGAGTCAGCTGACTGAAGATCACACCAACTAGCATTTAGCCCACAACCAGAGCTCCGTGGACAAAAACCACAACTACTCTGTATGGTATCACTGTGTACATTCCCTTTATCCCAAAGCAGCTCAAGACTGCACAGTTTCAAAGTTTACATGCCTTTATATACCTTCTGTGTTGCAGAGCCTGCTTAGAGGTAGTCTATTAGATGTAGTTCATTTTTGACACAAAAATGCTCCTACCATGCACTTAAAGGGAAAAATCTTTTCTGGATCTCTTCGTAGCAATCTAAATGTTTTCTTTATGGGTGTCTGCCTAGCTCAGTTGGTAGAGTATATGACTCTTGATCTTGGGGTTGTAAATTCGAGCCCCACGTTGGGTATAGAGATTACTTAAAAATAAATAATTTTTTCTTTAGTTTTAAGATGAGTTCAATCTCACAAAAATTTATAGTTTTACTAATACATAGACTTTGTTAATATTCAGTCAATGAGAGCTCTTCAGCAAAGGTTTTAGACATAAATATATATCAAAGAATAAGTGTAGTGACTAAAGAAAGCCTGGTAAAATGTTAAGGTACAGAGGTTTTTCTCTTATGTTCCCTTTTGTCATTATGGAATCAGGCATGGGATTTTTCTTGGGCAGAGACCCATAAATTTTCATATTATTCTAACTTTTAAAAAGAGATACTCAGTTTCCATGTTGTTTTACCTGATGTCAATGCACCACTCTAGAAAGCTATGTTTCTGCTGTGGATGTTAATAAAAAAGAAAATCTTTGGAAGAATTATAAGGAACCGGTTACTGAAAGTTATTATTCCAGATAGACAAACAGCAGCATGAGGAATTAAAATCACCATACTTAAAAATCAAAGCATAGGAATCAGACATTATCTAAATTTTTCTACTTTTTTTTCTCTTTATGCAATAAAGTACCACCAGAGACATTAGGAAATTCCCTCTCCCTGGAAAGATGACTGCAAAGAACTCTGTATTCTGGATTTTCTCCTCCTCTAATAATAGCTGTGAGATACAGCTTTAATCCTCACCTAGCGACCCCTGACCAAAGGGCACCAAGAGGTACAAAGTAGAGTGGAGAAGTAGCAAGAAAATGAGTATGCAATAATGTCCCCTGTTGCTAATTTAAGCTTTTATGCTTGATGGAAATAATATAAAAAGCAGAATGAAAACACCGACATTTTCAAGTATATGGAATAACTTGATAATGATGACAACTGACATCTTTCTGTAAAGTGCTTCATGAGCATTATCTTAACTGAAACACCTCTAGGAAGTAGGTATATTACTGTCCTTTTAAAAGGGACAAAAGGCCCGTTTTTTTGTTTTTGTTTTTGTTTTTGTTTTTTGCCCAAGGTAATACTGTCAGGAAATGGCCAGCTTGGGCTGTGAAGATAAATCTCCTGATAAAGAAAGAGTTTCTTAGCCCTACACGTGATACTAAGCCATTGCATACTTAGAATTCTAGCCCTAAAAGAGGTCCAGCAGTTAGCCTGATGGGATTACGTAAAATAGTTACAGCAAGACATGCATTAATACCCTTTAAATCATATAAATTACCCATAATGATCTAAGGGCTGTGGCTTCCCAAGGATAAACCATGAGTTCAGGTAATTATTCATCAAATATGAAGATATCCTAGAAAGTAAAGAAGATCCCTGCCCTTCGTTCCCTGAGAGTTCTAAAGAGGGTGGAATTTTCTATAAGGTGACCCCTCGGGCAGCCCAGGTGGCTCAGTGGTTTAGCACTGCCTTCTGCCCAGGGTGTGATTCTGGAGACCCAGAATCCAGTCCCACATGGGACTCAGGCTCCCTGCATGGAAACTGCTTCTCCCTCTGCCTGTGTCTCTGCCTCTCTGTGTGTGTGTCTCTCATGAATAAATAAATAAAATCTTAAAAAAAAAAAATGTGACCTCTCCCCTATTGCTTTTCATATAAATAATTTGAAGTAAACAAGCATACCTTCCATCAGAAACTTGAAAACTCTATTACTAATTACTAATTCCTCTACTTCAAGGCCTTATGTATAAACAATTTAGAGTACACTTTATTTTGGCTAAATAGAATAATGATTCTCCTTTTATTCACCATATTTATTGCTCTTACTGTTCTATACCCTTGAACCCAAACCGCACTGATATTAAGCCATTTCCGCTGAATACTCTGAAGCTAGAAAATCAAAATAGAACACACTGAGCACACACACACATGTGTGTGCTCGCAATTTCAACCACAACTCCCACTCCACCTTAAATAGAATGGACTGCTTTCTCATGGAAAAATAAGATTTATTACTAGCAAAATGAGAATCACAAAAACAATAACTTATAAGGGAAACTGTTCACTAGCAGGGTTCCTTTGCAACAGATTTTAATTGGGAGAAAAATAGAGCAGTCAAATTCCAGAATAATCTAGTCTGCACAGCATTTATTTTGAGTATAAAGAAAATGATGTCATTATAGGGCTAGGATCTGAAACAACTGTCCCATACAAAACTGGTTACAATGACCAGTTCATTCCAAATTGGTGGGAAAAGCCTTGTACTCAAATCTAGGAATGTACAACCATGGATGGATCAAAGCACATCATATGAGTTCACAAACTAGCCTAGATTGTCTAAAATATTGTTATTTAAGTAGAACAAAGTTTTAACTTGAGGGCAAGTTTGTTCTAAATCGGAAAAAATCAGGAGGTAGAAATATATCTAGTAAATTAGTATTTTTCTTCAAAAATAAATAGCATCTTTCACTATTACTATTCTGATTTGAGATTACTCATAGAAGCTTGGCACATCAATACAGATATTATCTTGAAGAAGATGGGGAGAGAAAAGGCTATCACATCAGCAGTCAGCTGAAGAAATCTTGGAATCAGCTGGAGTAGCGGCCCCTGGGCAGTCAGCACCTGCTCCATCCGACTGACATGGCCCTGTTTGTGGTCCCAGAGCTAGTGACAGAGGCAGGGTAGCAGCTCCATCCTCAGTCATCACCTCCAGGGTAGAGGACAGGGCTTTGGGAGGGTAGGTACTTCCAAACTCAGAGAGCTCTGTAACTACCACATCCACGCCTTCTTAGTTGTGTCATCACACGGGTGGGGGCTACTTAAGCCCTCTGACCCCCTTTTCTCCCTCAGGCAAAGCTTTGCACATCTCATCAGTATATCAATTAGGACACAGCAGAAGAGAGAAACAAAAATAAATCAAACTGTAACCCAGTCTAAAAGTATGAGAGGAGAGAATACTGAAACTATGATTTTGGGGGTTTTTTGTTTATTTTTTATTGGAGTTCGATTTGCCAACATATAGCATATCACGCAGGGCTCATCCCATCAAGTGCCCCCCTTCAGTGCCTGTCACCCAGTCACCCCATCCCCCTGCCCACCTCCTTTTCCACTACCCCTTGTTTGTTTCCCAGAGTTAGGAGTTGCTCATGTTCATCACCCTCATTGATATTTTCACTCATTTTCTCTCCTTTCCCCTTTATTCCCTTTCACTATTTTTTATATTCCCCAAATGAATGAGACCATATAATGTTTGTCCTTCTCTGATTGACTTATTTCACTCAGCATTATACCCTCCTGTTGAAACTATGATTTTGAATAAAATAAGCATATATAAGTAAATGAAATCCTTCCTATTTCTGCCAACAGCACAGATAACTAAATGCAATTGTAATAATCTCTACTCACAGGGATACCCTTCCCTTAAGTCAGTGGTACGAGCCTAAACAAAAGCATTCTCCAGGATTGGATATAGTGGCATCCCTCACTGAGACAGGATGTATTTTAAACTCAGGGCAATGTGCCAACTCTGAAGTTGCCCTGTGCTACCAAAAAGAAGTAAAAATAGGAGAAGGATTCTTTCAGATCTCCTCAGGAGCAGAAAACAATTCCTAACAATCTATTCAATGCACGTACTCAACTTTATCAATCAGAATACACATTTTAAAAATTTTTTTATTTAAATTCAATTTGCCAACATATAGTATAACACTCAGTGCTCATCCCATCAAGTGCCCTCCTCAGTGCCTGTCACAAATGTTTTGAATGGCACTATTGTTATCAAGAAGGCAAAGGCAAAGAATTCCCTGAAGAAATACTAATGTCCCTTGCTAAGCTTCAGGAAGGGTTGAAATCCACAAGCAGGTCCTTCAACCAGGATGCCAACAGACATTTTGACAAGCTTGGGAACAACGCATGTCCTTGAGGCTTTTGTTGAAGAAAAAACAAAGAGAGATCAACAGAGAAGTTTCTACCATTCCACGGAGGGAGACATTTTCCTCTTGAAGGTACAGATAGTTCAAAACTTCGCCACCATGACAAGGAAAATTCAGGGTGAAATCCGCTCATGTTTCTGGGAGGTTGTCTCCTCACAGGGAGAGCCTCAGACTGCTGATGCCTTCATAAATGCTAAAATCAATACACCAACCCAAAAGAAGACTCAATTTTAAAACACTGTGGTAACCCAAACATAGTGCTGTACAAAAATTAAAAGAAAGCCTATGCCCTCAAGGAGTCTGTAAGTGCCACACAAGGCATAAGAAGAATCTGAGTGCTGTCACTGTTGTCTCCCTCACTGCCACCTCTTTCTCATGGTCTCGCAGATGAAGAGCAAAATTACAGGGCTCGTGGCATGCTGGCTCTGGAAATAAATCTAAATACTGCCTAGCCCAACTCCCTCATTTTAAAGACAAGATCAGCTCAGAAATGGGTATGTGACATGCCCAGAGCCACAGAGCTAATGTAAAGTACTAGAAAAACCCCAGGCTCCTGACTGCCAAGTCCATACTTCAGTTCAAAGAGCAGAGAATATTTCTCCTAAATGCAGGGGATACAATATCCAGACATTGGATAACTTAGAATCCAGAGAGAATTACATGGACTTTAACCTCCTACACTCTGGTTTCATTTCAGCTGCTGTGGGTCACACTTCTGCTTTCATGTGAGAAACAAGGACTCTAAGAAGGGATAAAGAAGATGCAACATTCAGTCACTTCAGCCAAGAGAAGGAAAACTCTAACGCCTTCCTATCTCTGCGCTCATCTTCCTAGCAGAGTACATTTGGATTTCAAAATAAGTATTTCTTTTCAGCCAACTCAGACTAAAAAAGGGTAATTGGTAGATATTGCTTCCATGGAAGGACAATGCAAAAGTCAAGCTGTGTACACAGCCCAAAAAAGATCACAAAAGGATGGAAAAATGGTCTCTCCCGCCAGTTGCTCTCCATCCTATCAACTCTATGAGCATTGTTGGTAAATATTGGTGTTATCCTACCTGCTCCAATTCCACAGTCTCCTCATGATTTTTCAGTTTGTTCTTGTAGAGAAGATTCTAATCGGTCACAAAGAGCTAATCTAAGGAGCCAGAATTTGTGTAATTTCAGAGTCAAGTAATGGATTTTTGGAGTTGAAAACACACTTTGTGAATTATTTAATATAATCTCATTTTCCATATGAATGCAATGAATGAAAATGGAGTGAATGAAGAGACAGGTTAAGAATTTAGAAGAAACAGAACAAGGGCTAGAGCCCAAGTCTTCCGACTCCCAGCGCAGCACTCTTCCTACTACCACTTGCATCACCAGAGGACACGGGGCTCCTGTAAATGTCTACCTTTCATAGACAGGCCTGGAGGCAACCTGGGCTTATCAGAGACTCACGGGTCTTAGATGTGCAATGGCCATACCAACAACATAGCAACCTAAAGACCCTGCCCATCAGTGGCTACTGAGGCTCCGCAAGATAAGAATGTGGACTGGAGAAACAATAGGGGAGACATGAACATGGTTAAATATTCAAAGAAAGGAAAAGACCCTGTAGCAATGTGAATTCTGAGGATAGAGGAGACAGGAAAGACAGAGGACGGAAAGCAAGAAGGAGAAAAACACGTTATCAAAAAAGCAAGTGAGAGAATGGCATCAAAGCACAGAAAGGATAGCCGGTGGCCGTATTCCCTTCAAAATATATAATATTTTATTATATATATAATATTCTTATATACTATTATATATAATAAATATTATTTAATATTAATATTTTATTATATATTATATATTTTGAAGGGAAATACCTAAATCCTGTTATTTTTCACAATGAGACTTCCTCTATAAGTTCTTTAAGAAGATATATCTAATTCAACTTTTAATCAGCTTGGTGTACAGATACAGCAGATTGCTGTCTTTAGGTATGGTTCAGAAAACTGAGTATAACACTCGACAAATATTAATTCTACACTAGCCAATATGGGTGGATTTTAATACTTAACACATACTGGGTAAGGCAACCCCACCCCTGGCAAACAGTCCAGCTTCTCCAGATGTACGTCTCAGCTCATTGCCAGAGCTGGCCCTATGGCTGTGTGGCCCTGAGACATCCCAAGAAGACCAGGAAGAGATATTGCTGAATCACGAGATGGCCAGCTCTCACTTTGCAGCAACCAAATGAAGCCAGGCATGGAGCTAAGAATCAGTATGTAGCAGTGCTGACATTTCAAGAATCCAAGGACTGTGGCTCAAATGTAAATGCTGTATGTTCTTTCTCATGTTGGGATATTTCTGTGAATAGCCGTGTGTGTGTAATAGTGGTGCCTGTTTTGTTCAACCTAAATTTCCCAGTAAAATATTTTGCTAATAAAAATGTTTTTCTCCTTAAAAAGAAGTTATATTCTAAGGATTGAGATGTGAAATCCATATTGCCTACCAGTGAGGAGCTCCAGAATGATCAGCTCCAGAATGTACCAGGACCTACAGAGAAGGTAGGGCTCAGAGACTAGGCAGTTCCTTATTACATTAAAATATGCCAACATTTTTTGGCTGTGTTTCCAGTAGATACTTTGGTTCTCTCATTTTTAAGCTTAAGATAATGCCCAGCAATTATCACGGTGAATTCAAAGTCATAGTCAAGGATGGAATACACCAGCTCTCCCAAGGTCAAGATGCCAGAAAATGCAAGGCCAAACTCATCTTATATTGACTTAGTCCTTAGGTTTATTCTTCATTACCTTCTAAACCTGTTGGCCATATCCCCACCTCCAATCCTGAAGCAGCACTTATACGTTTGACATTTAAGTAGGTATTGATCTACTTATCACAAAGTTTATGCAAGGTAAATGTCGGAGACCTCACCTTTAGGAATTGGCAAGAAGTATGAAATCTTGAGCAACAGAATCTCTACTTACACTGAGACAGAAGAGTCCACAACAGAGATGATCTCTTTAACATATGGACATTATTGGGCTATTCAGCCAATCATATAAGAAATCTATTGCCTTCCTACCAACCATTGACTTGAATTCATGAATCCTGGAATTCTGTAGCTGAATTATTTCAACAAGGACACTTTCCATAGGACTCCAACAGTTGGCTCGGCTGATCTAAGGAACTCACTAAACACAAGTCACAGCAAGCAATGACTGTCTCACGATACTTGGGCCAGTCCTAAAGCCATCTGATTTATAAGCTGCAGAGACGGTTTTTAACTCTTTTTATCTTTTAGCAGCAAAATACTGAAGAAATACAAATGTTTCCCTATCATTCTGTCACCGAGAAATGCAATCTTATCCTGGGAAAGCCAGACTAAAATGTCCACACATGATAAATGTGCTCCACTAGTGAATAAGATTTAGATTAAAAAACAAACAAAAAAACAAACAAACAAACAAAAAACTTAAGAAATCAGAATGGATGAATAGTACTGAGAACCAAGCCACAGCAATGCAAACACCTCATACACAGGCTGGCAAAAGACCCCTCCTTTTCACACTCTGTTTCTTCTCATGGTGGCATCTCTATTTCAGCTACCACATGCCATGGTATCCTTTTTCTCTCTCCCATCAGGTACTCACAGCTCCTGTAACAATAGATCTAAGACATGGAAGCCCTAATCAAAGATGATTAGTTCTAGATAATCATGCTATAAAATAAAGCTTGTCAAGGTCACTGGATTATAGACAGGAGAATCTGACATTCACTCTTAACCCTGTCACTCTTAAAGGGTTTTCATTATATTTAGGTCTCACAAATCAATACAACATCCCTCAAGTTGATGTTTAGCCTCATTACTCACTTGTCTTATCTGTCCTAAGAAGATAACTGTCCTAAGTTGTTTAAAAGGGGCAGTAAGAATTGATCAGTAAGATGATGGATATAATTAAGATAGAGGCAAGATAGAAAAAGTCAGATATCTAGTCACCATCTCCACTCCCACAAGCCAAAAAGTCCTCTGTCCAACCGCCTTTGTTTTACAGATGAGAAAAGTGAGAGATCAGGAGATGAAAGGACTCTTCCCAGATCTCACAATCAATAGCACAGATGGGCCAGTGGAGATGCCCAGGGCCTTCAGTTCTCAGTGCTTCCTCTGCTAAAAAGTAGGGTCTCAATAGAGGACCAGCTGAATCAACAAAATGGAGTGGCCTCTTTGAGACATCACACTGCTCTCCCCCATTCCCAATGCAGGCCTTATAGGTATGCCAGGAGCATTCAACAGCAGAGGGGACCAGCGGCCTTCACAAAGAGGTGGGATCAAGTCCAGCTATACCATTCCTCCTTCTCCAAGGCACAGAATTTAACATACCTAAGCCAATCAAGAGAAATAAGCCAGTCCTTCCAACAATCCATTAAGAAAAACAAATTTAAAAACCCCTAGAGGACTTTGCAGTCCACCTAGCACTTTCACATGCATTATTGTATCCCACCCTCACAAGAGTCCCATTTTCCAAGTAAAGAAACAGAAGCAAAGATGCCTTGGCCTGGCTCACAGCTGGTAAGCAGCAAGGCTGCAGTTGAGCTTGTATCTCCCAACTTCACATTCAGTGCACCTACTTGTATGCTCCCTCCACCCAGTGTTATTAATGACAAAAAGCCTAACACAACAGCAGCTCAAAGGGCTGACTGAACCACACCCTCTAGCCAGCTAAACAATGACTAAAATCCTTGCTGGAACCCAAAACAGATTCTGCCTCCCCAGAATTCCAGGACTGAACATTTCACAGTAGGGTCAGACCCAGTATGCCTCACTATCCTGCAGAAAATCTGGCCTGATCACATGAATCACAGCAGTGTGGCTACAGCTGGACCTGCCCAGTGCATGCGGCTCCTGGTGACACAGCCCAGCTGTGCAGGCAGCTTCCCTGTAGGAGCTCCCAAACATTCCAAACATGCTGCCGCAGAGCTGGAGGGAGGAACTGAGCTACAGAGGGAGCTGGCAAATCTGACAGAACTTTCCATCCCACATCTGCACTTTTGCACCAGTAAGGCAGTCTAAACATGGTTCCCAAAGTCGGCACAGACCATGCCTTAAAAAACACACTAGAAATCATCAGGAGGTTCCTTCTGCAAAGTGGGAGCAACGTGGGAACAAAGAGAACATCGATTTCAATTTTTACCACTTGGCACATATTTGTTTCATAGTTTTGAAAACTAGTTCAAAATTAAATGTAAAAGCTATAATGACTGCCCAGGAAAGTCATGGGGACAAAGAAACTGACACTAGACAAAGTAAACTATAACAGACAAGAAAATCATTTTAAGCAAAAGCTTTAGAAACACTGATCTATATATGAGACCTTTATAAAGCAAAACTGGGGAAGAGACCCATCTACAAGTTGTATGGATTTTCCTTTCACAGTAATAGAAGAATGGAAAAAATTTTGGAGGAGCAAAAAATCTGTTGTTACTTAGGACTTTGTGCTAAGGCATTTCCACATATTTTATCTTACTTTTTAAAAAAGTTTTTATTTAATTATTTGAGAGAGAAAGCACAAGCTGGGAGAGGGGAAGAGGGAGAAGCAGGCTCCCCACAGAGCAGGTAGGCCGACTTGGGCCCAATCCCAGGACCCTGAGACCATGACCTGAGCTGAAAGCAAATGCTTAACTGACTGAGCCACCCAGGTGCCCCATATTTTATCTTATTTAATCTCAATAAGCATTAAGAAAAGATATAATAAGAAAAAGACATTATCCACAAGTTATAATTCGGGAGATAGAAGTTAAGCAGCTTTAAAAAGCTGCACAGCTACTAACCCCGGGAGCATAAAGATAGAAAAGGCCAAGCTGGAAACACAGAGAAACCCTATCAGAACAGCCACCAGCGGGTGGAAAAGGACAATGTACACCTATGGAAAGAACGCAGAAAGAATGGCTTGGTTCTGACCATCGTTTCAGCATTACTCCTAGTGTGGGTCACACTCCTCCTCTGAGGTACATGTGTATGCAGTGCTGTGCTCCCCTCCAATGATGATGGAACAGGTACACTATCAACAGGACACAAGCATAAGGAAGCTTTCACAGGGTGTTGATGGACAGCTGTCAAGGGGAAGCCTGTCTGTCAGAGGCTCAGGGCACTGCCTGGAACCCTGCATGCTTGTGGTGTAGGCATGCAACAACTGCAAGTCCACCACCACCTCCTCTGAGGTCTAAGTGCCCTCACGGGCCTGATGTAAGGAAGGGCAACTTAAACATAACAAAAGCCAGCTTATTAATAATTATTGAGCTTTTATTAATGCAGTAGAAATTCTGCCAAGTGCTTCCCATGCATTGTACCTCAGTTAATCTTCACAACATCCTCTCTCGGGTTAGGTGCTGTCACCATCTCAAGGTCACGTCTGAAGGCTGGTTAAGTGACTTACTAGAGGTCAAACCGTAAAAAACAGATAAAACTCAATCAATAGGCCTAAGACTCAATCAATAGCGTAAGTCCAAACTCATAACCACTAAGCCTGTCACAAAATGTTCCACATCCTTTTAATCAAGTATTCTCTTTGTCCTTTGTTATTAAAGCTATCAAACAAAATATCCAATTGGAAAGAAGCTTTTCTAGTGCTGATGGCTATGTAAGATAAATGACATTATAAAATACTGGAAATATGAATTTAAAATGATGAACTTAAAAACTGTTATCAAGGCAAGAAACTTCAACTTAGCCAATACCAACCCACCAACACATCTGTTACAATCAGCTGGCCATCCTGGGCATCCAAACGCCAGGGTTCTCATGGGCATCTAGGTGCTCGTGAATCCTCTAACCTCAAGCATCTCAAGAATGGACAAAGTACCAACACACTGGGTTCAAGCTCCTTTCTTTACCATCGCTGGCCTTATTTATGAATATGAAATAAGAGAGAGACCTTCTCAGAGGTAGACTACGGAGGTAGTAAGCTGGTGACCTTCCAATGCCTAGTCGCGGTTTCAGAACAGGTAGCTGAAAGCACACTACAGTCGTGTCTGAGCACCTCCAAGAGCAGCACAGCTCTAAGGAAAAAAATCTCATCCTGTCCAAACATTACAGACCCTACAACAAATACACCCTCTTCATTTTTTCAACCTTATTTAGAAAACCATACAAATGAACTATCATTTTCTAAGACTTTCTTACAATGTTTTCCATTTTAAATAAAACAACTTAAAATCCAAGGAATTTTCTGTAACTACAATTATACAGAATCCAGTACTGCCTAGGAGGAGACAAAGAAAACAAACTGAATTCCAGTTACATCTGTCAGCAAAGAGTCTGCCCCTAATTTTGTCAGGAATACAAAGAATATTCTCCCGTTCCATGTGTTCAGCAAACCTTCATCATCAGCAAGGCCTCTTCTAATATACTTACACAGCTGCTTCTGTCATGAGTACCAACTGTTCCACGCTGACTCCACAGAGACATGCTCCCAGAACGCCACTCTGTCCCTCAGGGGCTGTGGGATAAAGACTGCAAAGAAGTTCAGGGAGCATGCCCCCCACCCCACTCTCAGCCAGCCTCCTTCTCAACAGGCAGC
This sequence comes from Canis lupus familiaris, assembly GCF_011100685.1. NCBI lineage: Eukaryota > Metazoa > Chordata > Mammalia > Carnivora > Canidae > Canis > Canis lupus. The sequence continues at coordinate 22,452,975 of NC_049237.1, forward strand.
TTCCCTCCAAGAGATCTGCTTCAAAAGTCCAGACCCAGTGAAGTCACACATGATCTCACAAGCCTCCATTTAACTCTTTGGAAGCCAGACAGCAAGCGGACCACAGGGAGGAAGGACAGCTGTCCTAGCTGACCTGGAGTGGCTCTTATAGGAGGAGGGAAAGTTTGCCCAACATCATTTTTTTTTTTTTTTTGCCCAACATCATTTTAAAAAAGAAAAAAAAAAAGGTAATTTCAGCATTGTTCTTCCATAATAGCACTAAGACTTCTGAAGTACTGTTTTTGAAGTACCATTTCTTGCAGCGCACAAAAAGATTGAATTCATTTATACTATATAAAATTCACAATCTTATGTGATTTGTGCTTTCCTATTTTCATTTCTAGTTTTGTTTCTGTTTTTCTGCTATAACACTAATGTGAACATATTCATTTGCCCTGTTGTTAAGTCTTGCTTCACACAACCAGAAGCAGACAGGCAACAGTCACAGATGTCAGAGGAGCAACAATTGTCACTGGTGCTGGTGCTTCCAAACTGGGAGCATTAAGCGTCCAGAGAAAGGACGGCCACCAGACCCAACTAATGGATAACAGAGTCTGCACTCAGTGCTCCTCAACAGGAAAAAAAAAAAAAGGAGTATTTTACTTCATTTTCCTTCCCATGCATTTCCTTCAGGCACTAGCTCTTTTTGTTGGGATTATCAGAATTATAAGGATCAGGAGGTAAAATAACTAAAAATTATAAACAGAAGTAGATAAAATTATATCCTCTCAAAGAAAATGTAATATACACATTTTCAAGAATGCCTTGGTTCACCCAGAAAATGATTATAACTTACTGTCCAGCAATTTTATTCCTAAATATACACCTCGCCTAGAGAAACTCTCATTAGTGCACAAAAGGCCATGAATTAGAATGTGTTCACCATGATGCCATTTGAGATAACAAAAATACAAGACAACCAAAGTGTTCATAAATAGGAAAATGGAAATAAATTATAGTATACATCATGTAATGAATACTATACAGCAAATAAATTAATAAATTTGGACTTCATGAATCAGTAAGAATGAATTTGAAATACTGAGCAAAAAAGTGAGTTACAAAAGGAGAGAAGATAGTAGCATTTATATAAGGTTTAAAAATATAAAAAAATCCTATCTAGTTTACAGATGCATTTATACAGGAATGACAAACACCCACAGGTCATGGTTACCCTAAAGAGAAAGAGACGAATGGTACCATGCAGACATTCACAAGAACTGGCAATGCATCAGCAATGTTTATTTTTTAAATTGGCTGGTGAGGTCACAGATATTTATTATTTTCTACACTTTTTGGTATGCCTAAAGTGTTTCAAAAGTGGTGAAAGTCAACCATATAATGGCTGCCTTTGAGTGTAGCAGCACCTGTTCAGTCTAAAAACATTAACAGAAGCAAAGAGGTTCGCAGTTCCCTCGAGTCCCCAAATCCAAGTACATGTTACCAATTCTGCCTCAGTCTGGCTCCATCCCGATAGTGACCCTGCCTACTCCCCCCATGACCATTTACATGTATCTGCCTCTGCCTCAATAACCCCCACAAGAAGCAACACTTCAGAGGGCCTTCAGGACACCTTAGACTGGAAGCAGCCCCAGCCTCAGGACCTTACCTGAGGCTGGCTGGCTAGGCCTGTACTAGAACTATTTGTGAAGTTATCTTATCTGCCTGCTTTCTGGAGACACCAAGTACCTAGCAGCTGGTAATTAAGTTCTTCTTTGAACAAAAACCGAGTGCTGGTATGTGCAGGCTCCTGTGACAGAGATTCTTTGAGTCTCCACACTGAAGACTTGTGAAGATCACTGCCTAAGAGAAGGGACAGGCCCATACCTGACTACGTACAATAGTACAGGATGAATCCTGAAACTACCAGTAACACTGTGAATAAAGAACTTTTATGATTTTGTTTTGCAATAACTATGCAATACCTCTTATTTTCTCTGTACTAAAACTTTTATATTACTATATCATTAATACAGATATACAACAGCTAAGTTGATCTGACCACAGCCTATTCCATTCAGATAACTTTAAAAAAGTTTTAAAGAAAATACTTCAAGCAGTGTTATTACTGACAATAACAGCCAACATACTTTGAGTATGACTCAGGTGGAATTAAATTATTATCCCTTTTCCTAGATAAGAAAGTTGAGGTTTAGGGAAATCATTCACCAAAATTTGAACCAAAGCAGTCTGACTTCAGAACTCACACTGTACTAAAAAACCCATACTGTTTCCTGGCAGGAAAATGGATCAATCCCTATTATTTCCAGAGCAAGGACGGGCAAGATGAAACGAGGTTCACAGCCAGGACCACTCATGTTTACAAACCTCTGTTAGGCTTCTCCCTGCCACCAGCACAGTGACCCTGTTTACCTGAGAAGAGGGACTAACTTAGTTTTGTATCCTGCCTCTAAAGAGTTTTTACCGCATGTCAGTCTCAAACTTTGAAGTACTTATGAATCACCTTGGAATCTGCTAAAATACACATTTTGATTGGCTAGGTCCAGGGGTCAGGTCTGTGGTACACATTTCTAACAAACTCTGAGAGGTGACGGCCTAAGCTAAACACCAAAATCATTTGGGAATCTTCTAAAGCTATCATTGTCACCACTGTCCAGATGTCGCCCCACAACAACAGAATGAGAACCTCTAGACATAAAGTGTGGGAAGTCGGAATTTTAAAAAGCTCCCATGTAACTGTAATGTGAAGTCAGGTTAGAAAACCCTATTCTAGAGCTTTTCCTACTTTAGCTTGGTCCATGGACCACTGTTCTAGACCAGTGCTTCTCAAACTTCATTATACATGTAAATCACCTGGACATCTTCCTAAACTGCAGATCCTGTAGGTCAGAGGTGGGGCCTGAGATCCTGCACTCCTAACAAGTTCCCAGGTCAATATTCGGGGAAGCAAGGTGGTAAGTAGAAGGATTAAAAATCTTATTAGTTCAGTGTGTGTAGTTTATAAGGCTTTCCTTTCATAATTCTTAATTCAGAGACCAGTAGAATACTGCAGATGGATGTTTAGGCACAGGCATACGAAATAGCATATGGGATACAGGGATTATAAAGATAAAGTATTATCTAACATTGGTTTAGATGTAGTTTAATATTAATCCTCATTAGCATTCATGAAAAAGATGATGCTGAATACAACTTGCACCATGGCCACTCAGGTACTAAGTATTAAGGCTCTGCTAGGACCCTGAACCCATTTAATCCAGACTCCATACATCAATTTATAGAAAGCTTATGAGATCTGCAGTAGAAAAAGAAAAAAAAAAAAGATTAAAGCACTGGAAATGTACCCATTTGGAGTTCTGATAAATTGGTAGTCCATGTAAAATACCTTCAAAGAACTTTATTTCTCTTTTTTCCCCCTGAAACCACAAATCAATGGATAACAACTCATCTAGTACTACAAATCTTGTGTTAAGTGATCTCTGCTGAGAGGAAGTGTTGTTTCCTTTAAAAGTTAAATATTCCACTGATATATGAATAAAAAGACTGCTGCATCATCCCAACCAGTTTACAGTATTAACCGCCAGTCCAGTTTTTATTTAGACCTGTGATCCTCCTTGACCAACATCTTTTATCACTTGAAGTCTTTTAACGTGGTCTTTGATAAAAGATCATCCACTTGAGGGAGCAGTGTTATTACTGACAATAACAGCCAACATACTTTGAGTATGAATCAGGTGGAACTAAATTATTATCCCTTTTCCTAGATAAGAAAGTTGAGGTTTAGGGAGATCATTCACCAAAATTTGAACCAAAGCAGTCTGACTTCAGAACTCACACTGTACTAAAAACCCATACTGTTTCCTGGCAGGAAAACGGATCAATGTGTGCTTGATGCACAAGCAGCACCCTGGTGTTCCTTCTGTGCGCGTCTCTGCAGCTGGCCTCCGCGCAGCCCTCACCCGCCATGAGTCCGCGTGCACCCACATCTGTGGGCTTCACCTCTACAAGGTCACTCCACAGTCTCTGTAGCCAACCTTCAATCTCATATTCCCACCAGCATTTCTACATAAAGCACCATCCCTCTCCTCAAATTTAACCTGTGTAAAATGACTCCACTACAAGCTGTTCTCCTACAAAACCCTGATCTCCCCAATTCCTATTACTTCTGGATTCAGTAAGTCCTCTAAGCTTGAAGTCTTACAATGATTTTGACTCAGCCTGCATGTCCTGTACTCAAACAGTCACCAAATCCTTACATGTTTTTTTTTCTTTACCAGGCTTGTCTTACCTATTTTCTTATATCCCTTAGTCTATTACTGAGAGTACTACAAAACTCATAACAGGTTTAAAATAAATATCCACAAACTAGAACTTAGCAAATTCTTACAACAAAAACATACACTGAATGGTAAGGTTACTTTCATTTTATCCATTAGGAATCAGAGGCTTTCTGAAGTAAAACAACCTACCCAAGATCAGGCAGCCAGTGAAAAGGATGACTTGACCTCCTGGTCTTCTGACCCCAAATCCCCACATTTATGCCACCCTACCACAGTGCACTGTACTTTATGAAAAGAAAGGATATAGCAGGAAGTCCAGTAATAGGTATGCCAGATAGCTTAGAGTTGAGAGGACAGTGCTGGCAGCTCAGAGCACACGGTAGAGTGGCACGATGACATAAATTTTAATTTATTTATCTCCTACTATGTACACCAGCCACTTGATTTCCTTTTCTTGATTTTTGTCACCTGATTCATCCCGTTTGCTTCTCCTTCCTTTACCAGATAGATATTATTCATTGTATTTTACACTTAGAAAAGTTCCCAGATTTTCTTTTTTTTTTTTTTTTTTTTTATTTATGATAGTCACAGAGGGAGAGAGAGAGAGAGAGGCAGAGACACAGGCAGAGGGAGAAGCAGGCTCCATGCACTGGGAGCCCGATGTGGGATTCGATCCCGGGTCTCCAGGATCACGCCCTGGGCCAAAGGCAGGCGCCAAACCGCTGCGCCACCCAGGGATCCCCCAGATTTTCTATAATACTCAAGATCACACACTAAGTAAGTAACTGTGGCAGGATTCAAACCCAGGTATGCCTGGCTCTCCTAGAAAAGTCCACATCACTCATCACTCAGCAAGAAGCCCCTTTAATTAAAAAAAAAAAAAATCCATTATAACTCCTAGAACGCAAGCTAGAAAGAAAAAAATGAGAACCCATTCTCTGCAGAACTAGTTTTAAAGCGTAAAAAAAAAAAAAAAAAAAAAAAGGACTAAAGAGATTACTAGGGCAACAGCAAATCACCAATAATGAACCTATGAGACAGCAGAGCTTCCCACTCCTAATGATCCAAGAAAAGTTGGGAACTCAGTGGTCAGCCAGATATCTAAAAACCATTTCACAAGATCAAATCCTTCTCTCGGTCACCAGCTTACCTAATACATTATTTTAATTTCTTATTTTAATACTTATACCTCATATTAAAGTGCCTGCAAGTCTTAAATTGGAATCAAAAGAATTTTTGAAATCACACTTCCCAAATTTCTATATTAATCTTATTTCACATGACTTTTTCCTAGACAGAAAGACACTAAAGAAAGAGAAAAACTAAGAAAGGGATACTTTTAAATGCCTGCATTCCATGTAAGAAGGGGCAGAGGGAACAAGAGGAAGACAAAACCCAAAACTACCCAATTCAGAGAGGACTCAGGGTGGGCTGAAGCACTCCCTCAGGCAAGCCAGCTGCACACAGATGCAATTCACCTCCTCTGCTGGCCTCCGTATCTGGAGTGCTATCTGAAAGGAAAACTAGGAAGCTGAGACATAAAATATATCCATTACCCCAAACAGGTGATTTTAAAAAGCAGTTTTATATATTTCAGAGAAACAGAAGAAAGCTCCTGCCATATTACTGTATTTGATCTCTCTTTTCCTATCTGTCCAAACCCAAGCTCAATGGAAATGGACAATGTTCAGCTCTGTTAATGGACACAGTGACAACATCTGTGCCTTAGTCTTCAGGTCAGAACTTACTGATTGGAGCCGCAATCGTCAGAGGATAAGCCAGCGACGGAGAAGCACCCAGACACAAAGGAACCCATTGGAACATGTACAACTGTAAGTAGATAATCATCCTTTCTAATTTTGGAGCTATGTGACCCTTTCAGCCTGAGTGCTGTGTAGCGGACCACAAAGGGAGGGGATACTCCTCTTTGCTCCTTCATTAAAATATTGTGTTACATTCATAGGGTGAGCTATTTCCTGACTGATGTGCAGCTCCCTCACCAATATTCAGTCTTCAGAGCACTCAGAGCACCTGAGAGAACTTAACTATTTCTGTCCAGGTTTATTAGTCCAAGGTCTTAAGAGGTTTTTTTCACTTTATAAAGAATGATCTATTTGATTATTGCAAAAGTATATAATCTTTAAGAGACAAATAGTGAGCACGTGTTCTCTTTACAAACATCCCTTCCTGACCTGACAATAGAATATTATAGATTTGAAATGTTTTCTTCTTTGACTTAAGCAAAGAGAGAGAATAAGGGAAGAACCACCCCCGCCTCTGGCCACCAACTCATGGTTAAATCCCAAACTGGAAGGTGTTCCTGAGAGACAAAACTAACTTTTGCTGAAGCAATAGGACAACCTCATCACCTTTTCCAAACACTTGCACCTGTCTTTAAAGAAGCAACACAACAGAGAACAGTGTCATCCTGCGTTCAAAAGAAATCATGTCAAATATTGCCACTGAAATCATCTTTAGCAACAAAGTAAGTCATGTAGTCGTAGAAAAAGATTTTAAAATATACCTAGGCCGTGTCAAATGCATTTTTGTTTAGAAACGAACAATAAATGGACTATGGAGCCTGACTGGCGGGTTCAAATCCTGGGTGTGCTGCTTACCACCTGTGTGACTTTGATCAAGTTACTCAACTGTGCTATGCCTTATTTACCTTATCTGGAAAATTAAAACATTACTAGCTCCTTTCTCCTGGCTTTTTTTTTTTTTTTTAAGATTTTATTTATTTATTCATGAAAGACACAGAGAGAGGCAGAGACACAGGCAGAGAGAGAGAAGCAGGCTCCATGCAGGGAGCCTGATGTGGGACTCCATCCCGGGACTCCAGGATCATGCTGTGGGCTGAAGGCAGGCGCCAAACCGCTGAGCCACCCAGGCGTCCCTCTCCTGGCTTCTTATGAGAATTACGCACTCATGTGTTTACAAAATAAAACCTATAGGATGCCTTTGATATTAAATTGTGCTGAAAGACAACCTCTAAGTAATCTTACAATCTTTTCTATTGGCTGAGAGCTAACATTTTATACAATAACATCAATGCCTCAATAGAAATGGGCTTAATTTCTTGGTTCAGGTCTAGTTGAATCAAAGAAGCATTATCAGGAAGACAGTCATATCATTAGTCACTAGTCATATGATTAGTGGTATCATCCCCTCTCCTTTGAGCCTTCTTCAGATTCTCATTATTTAATATGGTCAGAGCCCCCCAGTCTACTGCCAACAAACAGCAAGACCAGTGAATAGAGACAAAATACTAAACATGTGCACTTATTTGTCACTTTGCTTATGTAAATGTCACAACATTAATAAAATTGGAAAATATTTTTCCCCCTTGAATTATAACACTTTGTCTCTGAGTGCTTGGTTGAGGGAAGTCAATCAGGTTGACAATTGTGCAGTCAGCATTCTAGTCTGGATCTCCTTAACAGGCTCAATAGTCTATCTCCTTACCTATGCAGAAGAATGTTTTAATGTAGAAGAAATGTTTAAAAGCCTGCTCATTGATTACTTTAAAAATTTATGGAGGCATGTTTATTATCAATTTGGCAAATTTTTTCTCAAATTAAACACACACACCACCACCACCACCACCACCACCACCACCACCACCACTACCACCACTTGGTTACAATTACCAACTACAGACTCCTGATGCTATAGACTTATGAATGAGAGAAATTAGATTTAGAAAAAGAATAAAGATATGAGACCAGGCAGCCTAGAACAATGAATGTATCTGGTCTAGGAGTCAGACAATTTGAATTCTGGTACAGTAATTTTGGTACAGGATCTCTCACAAGGTAAATCTATCCCATCAAACTGGGATTTGGATTCTTTACCATAAAACCAGATTATCTAAGACCCCTTTAAGCTGAAAAATGTCATAAATCTTCAACCTACAATTCTGGTGCTGTGACTTGAAAGCATCAATAAGAAAGAGGGAGTAAAGAAAAATGTAAAAGTTACCTAGTTTCTTTAAAATATCTTAGGATCATTGAGCCCACTCTATATTTTTAACCCTGAATAGAGACATATATCATAAAACAAAACCTCTTCCCCCTATAACCACTTATTATCATATGCCAACTCAAAGAACACAAATAGGTCCAACCATATCACCAGCAGGGTTCAAGGAAGGGTAGAATGACCACTAGTCAGGAAGCATGTGGAAGAGTGCCAGGGCTGGGAGAGAAGTTTGGCTGGCACATCTCTAAGAACACTCCTTATTCAGTACTAGAATTTCATCTTATTTTTTTAAGCTTTAATTTAAATTCCAGTTAGTTAACATACAATGTAATATTAATTTCAAGTGTACAATATAGTGATTCAACATTCCCATACAACACCCAGTACTCATCAAAAGTGTGCTCCTTAATCCCCACCTCATCCATCCAAACAATACAAAGAATATCTTTTTGTTTGTTAAAAACCAGTAAATTTAAATATCTGTTCTCTTTTTGGTTTTTTTGTTTGTTTGTTTGTTTTGAGGTAGGGAGGTTTTGTTTGGATTCTTTTTGTAGTCATTGCTGGTGACACATGACTTTTTTTTAACAGGAAAAAGGAGTTCATTATATTCATATTTTTATTTGTATTTTCAAGGCTTGAAACACCTACATTTAAAAGTGAGAAGAATAATAATATTCAGAAACTGATTCTTGAAGTAATGCAAGCTGATAATGTATCCCAATAACTTTCTGACATGATGAGAAGACTTTTTTCTATAGTAAACTCTGTGGGCATTCTCTAAGTATTACCTCTGGACTATAAGAATTAGCTCCTGCATGCACACATGGACATACCCCCCCCACACACATCTATCTATACATACTAGCTTAATCCAAACTCTTGTCTGGCAGATATAGAAACTGTTGCTTTGTTTCTCTGATAAAACTGGTTTTAGAGAAAAAATAGGGATAATCTCTCTCTTAGACCATGCGAATGTTAATAGAGAAGAAGCATTCTTTTCTTTCTTCTATATAAAACTTGAATGAGGAAAAGCAATTCTAGTGTAAGTCATATAAGCATTGTAATTACTATATATAAGAAAATTCAAGAAGATTCAATCACTGTATAGAATGGTAAAGTACCAAATCATTTCTTCTATCAATCATACTGTTAAATAAACTGTGTGCAACAGACAAAAAGAGTGGTCCTTTCCTTAAACTTACCTGAAAAAGCTCTAATTTTTTTCCTGGATTCAGGTTCATAATATTAACACTTAGCTTTGGGTTTTTTTGTTATGAAAATGCTGCTGCCCTCCTTATTCCCCATCTCACCCATCCTCCTACCCATCTTCCCTCTGGTAACCATCAGACTGTTCCGAGTCTGTTTCTTGGTTTGTCTTACTATTGGCCAAGATCCTGTGGTTTTACAATGCAGGTACTGTAGTTTTGTCTTGAGAAGACCTGAAGTATACAGCTGTCTAAATCTAAGATGCTAAAATACTGTAACCTACCCTAATACTCTCTTAACTATCTAACTCTGCCCTAATAATAATGACTGGCACCCATGCTGTGCCCAATGATGACTACTTCCTATTCCAAGTAAACAAACCATACATTTGATAAGCCTTTTACCTAATTTCTTCCTGATCTGACTCCCTGATGTTCACCTCTTCTTTTTCTTACCGTCCGTCCCTGCAGATTCTGTAAACAAAGCCTCTCAGCTCAAAATGCTTGGGCTCCCCAACTTATTTTTTGGGTCTGTAATATAAACTTCAACTCACCCCAGAAAGGTGGACTGAAATTTTAATAAAATTATCTGCGTGCCTATGCTATTGCATTTTATCACAACTTAAAGTTATCAGAGATGATGGTAAAACAGAAGGATAAATGAGCAAAACAAAAAGTTTCCCCTCTGAGAGGAGGCCACCTGTCTCAGAGAAACCTTCCCCTCCAAGATCCCCTCCAGAGATACCCCCTCTCAGAGATGCAGGAAGCCTAAATGTGGACTTAGCAGCCAAGCCAATTCTGATTCACACCTTTACTCAAGCTCCTACTTTGTGCCAAGTACTGTGCTAGTTGCTTAAATCTATATTAATTCTTTAAATTTCATAGCCACACAGCATACTGAGTATCATTAACCCTGTTTTGCCAATAATATCAGAGAAAGTGGCTTGCCCAAGTAATTCAGACCAAGGTCTTCTGCTTTTAAGGCTAGTATTTTTTCATTATCTCACTAGTGACCCAAGAAGATAATCAACATCCGTGGTCCATTTCACATGGAAATGCATAGCTACAATGCTATAACATGCTGGTCTTAAATGTGTTCATTCAACGAATTATAGAAAATGCTCCACATAAGACAGTCTGCTCACACAGAGAGGTTCACTGGAAACCTATAACATGAATACTGACTGAAAAAAAGCACTGACACTTTTTCATACAGCTTTAAAATAGTTTATCCCCGTATAACCTCCTCTCCCCCTTTCCCAACACACATGCACTGATACACTTTAATTCAAGTAAATTAAATAAAAAACTAAATTCAGAAAATCGCTAAGAAGTTTAGCATTTCCTGCCCACTGATAAAGATGCTAAAGGATAGGTAAGTGACCTGAGGATGATGAAGAAGAAATGAAATGCTGGATAATCCATAAATAGACAGGGAATCACTAAATGACCAGTATGGCAGATAGAAACTATATTACTTGTCATCTTATCTCCCAGATAGATTTAAATCCTAAATTTCGCAGATGTAGAAACTGCGATTTTTTAATATTTGTATTTATAGCTTTGACCAAGGTACTGGCTCTATCAAGCATTCATACAATCAGATTCTTCCCCCACCATCTCAGGAACAGGAAGAAGGCCTGACTGAACAGGATTTCATACAGCAAAGGCCTGGAACAGACTTTGGTGACCATCTAACCCAACATCCTTAATTTGCAATTAAGGAATTTCTGGCCTAGTCAAGCAACCTGCTCCAAGTCATCAACCAACATTAGTGCCAAAACGAAAGTCAACACCTCTCAGTGTTCTTTTCACAGCACCATACCACTGCTACCAAAGCTGCACCATGGGAACTAACACCCACTCCTCACCCACAAATATTTGCTCACGACAATTTACATATGGTAATCCAGGAAATGTCACCTAATAAGATAACCACAGCTTGCCAATTTGGCAAACTGCTAAAGTGTATTCTGCCTGCTCCTCAATTACTTTCTACTCACATCATTCACTTATATCCAACAGAAACTGGCCAGATGCTGCTCAGACATATTTCACACTCAGATTTCCCAAAGAGAAAATAATACCAAAACCACTGCATGAAAGTAATGAGAATAGGGTTAGTACCTTCCCCAGAAAGCAATCTCCGGGGTGCCTTTCGTGTAGATGGGGTCACTGGTGTCATTCAGCCCATTGGCGATCTCACTAGAACAGCCCATCACTATCTCACCAACTGCTGAGATGCTCAGGACGTCCTGCTGTCCTGCCACCGATGTCCTCTCCAGGAACTGAGTGCCTTCTTTAATGCGCTGCTGGATCATCGGAGTGAGGGGCATGTCAAAGCTAAAATAGCTATCGGGTTCTGAATATAATGTCTCCAAGGATTCAGCACTGTAGTATAACGAAGTGTTGTCCAAAATAGTTTCAAACTGGGAGCTGTACACATCAGTGGAGTCCTCTGCATACCCATGCCCAAGGAGATCATCATCTCCCCCCCTAAAGTGCTCCTCTTGCTCAAGAATCCTGGAAAGGAAATAAGAATAAAGAATTTCAATATTAGGTTAATATTCTTTTTTACTTTTTCCTATATTTCAACCATATAAAAAAGATAATATTCTGTAAAGCTAACAATTATATTCTTTGGGGTTATATTTTAATATATTTGGAAAGGAAGCTATCATGGAAACATAGGCTGAGAAACCTCTTAGCATACATGTGCTACACAACCCTCTAAATAATTTATTTAGTTTCATACTAGTTTCCTAGCATGTGACTAATCTGGTCTAATGAATATCTGGATAAAATATTAAATTTTCTCATTTTAATGAACTAAACTCCACAAAATCAAATTATTAACAGCTACTGTCATACTCAGTGTTAACAGACACAGATAAATATAGTGTGTAAACCTAATGGAGTAAAATACACTAAACTTTCATCAGTCTATTAATACTTTCTGGTTTAAACAAAACCAAATGCTTTTAAGAAGATGAATACATTAGAATCTAAGGGCCGCCCTCTGCTGACAACAAGGCAGCACTGCAAGAGAGATTTCAGGCCCAAAATTAGCCAGTGAAGGACCTTTAAAAAAAAAAATTTTTTTTTAAGCCAACAGACATGTTAATTGCAAGGCTAACCAAAAGAGTGAAAAAACTATAAACAAATTACAATTTAATATATATGGGTGAAGCATCAATTAATTAGTATGTAGCATTTTGTTCAAATATTAAAAATGAATGTTAGAAAAATAAAATAAAAATGAATGTTAGGATAGCTATGTAAAATTTTTAAAACTCAGTAAGAGGAGGAGATCAAGTGTTAGAAAAAGCTGCAGCTGAATGCTGGATTGCCAATCACCAGCTGTGTCACTTTAGAAAACTTCACTTAACCTCTCTGAGCCTCAAATTCCTAGATACAGGAATAACAGGAAAAAAAAAAACTACCTCATAAGTACCCATATTCCTAGGTATTATGAGGATTCACATCAACCATACAGTTGTCTCTGTTGTGGGTTTGTTTTTGTTTTTTGTTTTTTGTTCTTCTCTGTTGTTTTTAAATTACAAAGGTCTACCATGTACCAAAGAGCATCCTGGGTTTATCTCTCTTAATAACTTCTTCCTGCTTATGGAATCAAAGGGGAAGTTCCTTTGAGGAAGCTCCTCCCTCCCCCTCCACACTCACTTCCCACTCCCACCTGGCTTCCTCGTGGTCCAGCCACACTGCTGGAATTCCACATCTTCAAACTTGCCATAAAGCTTTTGTTTCACACAACTCTAGGAAGTGCATGTAGTCAGGCATCCCAGCAGCCCTCCTCTGCATGTTGTCCCTTTACATGTGCTGATCCTCCCTGGAATAGTTTTCTCCTCATTCTCCACCTAGTTAACTCATACTCATTTCTCAAGCCTCAGCCTACTTATCATTTCCACAAAAAGGCCTTCTCAGAGCTATCAACTGAATTTATTTTTTCCAGTATGTCTCTCTTCTTCTTCTTCACAGAACCTCCCACAATTTATGATTAACCTATTTTATATGGTCAGTGTTTATCTTCAGCAGTAAACTCCATGAAGGTAGTGACCACAGGCCATTACCTATTGTGAACATCCTTTTATGCCCAGCATCTAGCAGGGTCAAGAACACTGTGAACAAACAAACACCATTTGTGAGAGGAGAGAGAGAGAAAAGGAGGAATGAATTAATAATATCCATAAGTGCATATTCCAGTGGGAATATCATTAGTGAGCCACATGCTCTTAAGGGAAGTCAAGAGATTTTATGTATTAGGGAGTTGGGGAGGCAGGAGTAGAAAGGAGACACATCCTGGTAACCATCTAAAGGAGCATTGCTATAGGTGGATTTGTTAATTAACTGCAGAGGAAAAGGCATTTCTTTGCGCCAAAAAAAACCACAAAAGCCCTTCAGCCTTGACACAGATGTTCCTACACATAAACTATAAAATGTGGTCTTATGAAGACTGATGGAATTCAAACTGGAATGATAGTACACAATAAATGACTTTGACAAAAGCAGCACTGCATGCTCAAGACTGCAATCAAGAGAAGTGAAGAAAGACAAATCATGTCTTCCATTTATCAAGCCTTTAAAGCTGGTACAGCTGCCAGAAATGCATGGGAAGATCAGGAAATATCATATATATAAGTTGACTTTTCAGGCTTAAAAATCAAAACATGCTACTTGCAAGAAGGGATGGATTCTCAGGTGAATGCCATGGGACAGCTGAACAATGAGTCACCTTCTGACCTCCTGACCTCCTTTCTAAACCCAGGAAATTGAGGCAGCCTGAAACCCAAAGCTTCAGTGTTCACACATGTCTGGAGCTTGTATGCAGGCACTGGTGTTGCACCCAGAAGAAGTGTCTAAAATATGACTATAGGATACATCATGACTCTAAATCTCTTCATATTATTAAAGATAACTGTGGGGTATTGTAGTTATCTTGATGCTAGAAAACTTTAAACCTGGCAAATATAAAAAATGTCAGAAATGTATCAACATGATTTAGGGTTCACAGTTTGTCCGTAACTCTGCCTCCCCTAGTCAATGGCTAATGCACAACTTTATAACAAAAGCACTTACATATCCTACAGACTTAAAACCAATCTCGCTTACAGGAACTCCTCTCCCACTGTACAAGGACCAGAGTACTGTGTGGAGTTCTCACAGCTAAGCACAGGATAAAGGTCTCCCATGATGCGTATCAGGCATCACAGATAGCAGACTGGCTATGGGAGCTCACCTTTCCTTGTCTCTCTCCAGTTCAGGTTTCTTCTCAAGATGTTCTTTGTTTTCCTTTAGGAAGACTTCATCCTCTCCACTGTCAACAAGAGGCAGAGGCGAGAATGCCCCTGAGCTAGCTCCCGGCTTCTCTGATGAAGCGCTCCAGGTTTCATCCCAAACACTCTCAGTTAAACCAACTGAATTATACAAACCAGCAGATGAGATGAGATGGCTTGGCACTCGGGGAAACTCTCTGCTTTCAGGAGGGGCCGTCCTTTCCAGTGAAATCTCAAAATCCACAGGCTGTTGTGGCTCTCTTTTCTCCCCTCCTGTCCACAATATCTCTACCCCTTGAAATTCCACATGTTTGACCCGGCCTGGGCGTCCCGTGGAGCTACCTTGATCAGACCTCATCTCCCTCAGAAAACCAACAGTACCTACAGAGGCATGGGCAGCTGCTGGGCTCCCCACAGAGGATGCTGGACCAGCTGGCCCCTGCACATGCAAAGCCCCTTTCCTGGCATCATCAGTTATCCTGCAAAGCTCTACTTGAGCCTCTCCAGCTAACAGTACAGTCACATCCTTCTGGATGCTCGAATAAGAGTTCTCCTCAGTCGTAACTTCAGCTGAAAGAGGTACATCTGGTCCTTTTTCTTGGCCAGCAGGAAATATTTTGTTGGCTCTCTGTCTCTCTGTTTTATAAGGGGCAGTGTCCAGCTTCTCCTCCACCTGCTGAGTTGAAAAACTAGAAACAGCATTCTTTTCCAGTACCTTTGTAGCCTGTAATGTTCCTGAAGCTATTCTGGCTTCTGTGGCTTTCAGAGTTGAAATCAAATCATCAATGGGTTGTAAACTCTGTTCCTTGAGCTGACATCTAGGATGGGACTCTCTGCCATCCTGTGGTCCTTCTGTAACGTTGTTGAGCCTACAGTGGGGGCCATCGACAAACTGGACCCCCTGCTGTCCTCGTGGGGCACCTGACAGAGACTCTGTATCAAACCCCAGAGAAGCTCTTAGGCCGTCTCCACTTTCTTCCATGGTCCCATATTCTGGAAATTCATTTGTGACATTCGGTGGGAGTAAAGTGCTTCCTCCATGATCACCTATGAACACAACAGAATGGACATATAACTTGTTTTGAATAAGTTCCAACATGTATTAATAAATATCCACACATAGCAGGCACTCAATAATCCTTATTTGATTCTTTCACTGTTCCCGCCTGTCAACCACCCTGCCATACATCTTTCTCATAACTTTGCCAGTGGTCCCCTCCACTTAGCTTACACGAGGGCAACCACGAAGGTTTCAGTGTAGAAGAAGACAATCTACTGACACATCCATATCACACCTGCTTTTGATAAAGTCTCATACATGCAACTCAACTGCTGCATATGCAAAAATAGATTACAATAAGATGTATTTCATTTCCATATACCACTTATGAAGTAGTAACTAGAATATTTACATTGGGCATAAAAACATACAGCTTTATGATCCAGCCAACAGCATCTGTGCAATGCAATCTCTGAGACTGATTTGATCTATTTAAAGTCAGTAAACACTTTTTCAGCTGGAAGCCTCCCCTTCGCTATTGGATTTCTATGGGGAAAAAGGCTTTCAGAACATCCTTTGAGAATGAAAGTGAAGTCAAAATGGATTAGGATACTTAATGTGTTAAGAAAAAGTTTCTGGGATCCCAGCTGCATAAAACTTAAATGGTGTTATGCAGAATATATATATATATATATATATATATATATATATATATATATCACAGTAAAGACAATAATTAGTATATATTTACTATATTGAACCAAGTTTACAACTTTTTCTTATTAAGATGGTAGGCAGTGAGAACAATAAAAATGTTCTGATGAAGAAAGATTTAAATTGGGAGTTTATGGATAACAGTTAAAGTTATACCAGCTTTGATATCCAATTTCCTTTTGAACATGGTTTTAGTTACTTTGTATCAAGAAAATCCTCATCTACATGGGGAAATGTAGTATACTCACTTTGACAACTTTATGAAAGAGCACATTTTTTGTTTTGGGTTGTTATTGTTAAAGCACTGTGAACTACAACCTTTCTATTTAATGAAATATTAGATAAATGTCTGAATATATACACTAAATGACATGAAAAACTTAATTCCAAGACATGCAAAAAATGAGCTTAACTTGGAAACATGAATTTATATATGGTATCCCATAGTATACAAAATATAATGAAAGGTATTACATCTGAGAGCGTATATTGTTTAATATTCCATTTTTAAAATAATTTGAAATACATTTTTAAAATTAAATTTGAATATAGTATGGATGGAATCCAACAAGCACTTCTCTATGATGGCAGTACTTATAATACCTTTGTAAGACAGAACTAAGAGAATGTGGCTTGCTAAAATCTGAAGAGGGAGCAGCTCTTCAAATCCTGATTTTGAAAACAAAGACAGTTAAAAACAGTAAGATCTCTCTTACTAGGGTGGCATATTGACATTTTTTTTTCCTCTAGTATTTTTGCTGCATAATATTAGTCTGCAGTTGTTTTGTATTACATCTTCATCTGGTTTTGGTATTAGGGTAATGCTGGCTTCATAAAACAAATTGGGAAATATCTTATATTGGCATCTGTTTATACCTTTTTACACTTTCATAAAACATTTTTCATGTTTTACACTTTTTGGGGCTTTTAAAATTTTTATCTCCATTAACCAGTTTCTTCAGCACTTTAAACCTATAAATTTATTATTAATATGCAATGAAAGTAAAAAGTGAATAATCCAAAAAGATGTTTTTCTTTAACATAGTAAAAGAGCTTAAAATGAATAGAGAAGTACTTAGTCCACAGTAGGAAATATTTCCTTTAGATTTTAAATGTTTTTCATTAGTTCTCTAAGCTAGAAAATACATTTACAAAGAATTCAAGAACGAAAGAATATAGAATTTCAAAGGTTGAAGGTATTTAAGAATTAATTCAGCCACCTAATAATTACATAAGAAACCAGGCTCAAATGGATTATGTACTCTACCAACATGACACAACAATAACGACAAAAAAAAAAAAAATCAGAGCTTTTCTATTCTACCTCTACTATGCTTTAATCCCCCCCACCCCTCTATCTTTATTGTAGTAAGGTACCCTAATATGTGTGTCTTCGACCTTTTCCTACAGAATAAAGTCTAAAGTCCAAACTCCTTGATCCAGAGTAAGGATCCATAATTCTGTCCCAATCTATTTTTCCCAAACTACTTCGCTTGCTCAACTCTCTTTACAAATATGTTATACTATTACTTCTCTAACTGAAGGAGGGGTACAGCACATGGATATTTTGAAAAGATTCTCTGAAATATATACTGGAAATAAGATTAACTATATATACACATCTTTGCCTTTGCTCAAAATCTTTTCCCTATAGGACACAGTTTTTCTCCCCATCTCTAAATGACCAGATTGTCTTCATCTTTCAAGACCTAACTCAAATCCCTTCTCCCTAATGAAGCCTTCCCTTAATCACCATCCCTTGCAAGAAGTCATCTTTCCCCTAACAAATGTCAAGAGAATTTTAGCTGTACATTACCTATAGTACAAATAGATAAAATAAGTGACATCACGTTAGCTCATATTTTAAACTAAGAGGCCTCTGAGTTGCCAGACCTTTATTTCTAACAGCAATAATATTACCAGACACAGTAAAGACTGAAAACGCTTCCAGATGTAGCTTCTGGGTAGAAATAGCCTTAAGCATCACATGGCCCAGGTTAGACCTGACTCAGCACAGCATGATATCTTTACTTTCAAATAAGACACTTCTTCATTAGAAAGCAAGAGCAGTTTATTTCTGGTTTGCATTTCATGTCACCACTTAAGCTGCATTTAACAGCAAACAAAACTTCATAAAATATTAATCCTGACCTTT
This sequence comes from Canis lupus familiaris, assembly GCF_011100685.1. Classification (NCBI taxonomy): domain Eukaryota; kingdom Metazoa; phylum Chordata; class Mammalia; order Carnivora; family Canidae; genus Canis; species Canis lupus. The sequence goes on from NC_049237.1 coordinate 22,471,601, forward strand.
TTATTTAGAATCTAAGATTTATTACTTATTTTTAAAAATCAGGACTATTAAAGACCAAATTCTTTTACTATAAGACTTTTTTTCTTTTCCCTTTTGAAACAGAACATAGATAATTCCCATTAAATGCCTATCATTTCCAAAATTCCTTCAAATTCCACAAACATTTATTAATTACTTGCTATTACTAAACACAGGGGATTCAAAAGTGAATATTGCCAAAGCATGGAAAGTCCATTTAGTATGTTAGAAAAGTCTATTCTGGTAGCATTTGAAGGAATAAACAGGAGAGAAAGAACGAGCATAAACAGACTCAGGAATAACAACACAGGCTACTGGCTGTCGCACAGGTAAAGGGGATACGTGCTTGAGCCAGGGCAAAGACCACCATATCTCCCACTCCAGCCAGTATCCACACCCAGCATCACCTCATGCCCTCTGCCCAGTCCCCCCTAACTTCAACGTGTTCCCACAAAGCTACTGTGCAGCCTGTGCCCTGCTGTGGGCTCTTACACCTAACTTGTTAAAGCTTTTCCTTCACCTTTGTCAGTCTAAATCTATTACTAATGTAAGAATCCACGTGAATACTAAAATAGCTATTTCTCTTCCAGAAAGTCTTACTGAATTAGTCTTGCCCAAATTTGGTTTCATATGTGTGACAAAGGGATTTGCAAAGTATAAAAAAAGAACTTTAGCACTTACCTAAATATAAACCACACACTAGTAGAATCTGAATTAATAAGAGTTCATAGCTTTTCTGCATTTATTTTTCCCCTCAAAGGAATGAAAATGTAGTGTCATATGTGTTGGAGGGCAGGGAGGGGAGAGAGAAGAGCTTTTCATACTTGTGTGGAATGTATATACTTTGGGAGGCAGCTACTTATATTCCTTTAGGAGTCATCTTTTTCTTTTTTTTTTTTTTTTTTTTTTGGAGTCATCTTTTTCTAATAGGAATTGTATCTACCACTTTGTGTATTTGGTCAGATCCCTAACAAATTTCTTCCTGTTGTTTAGTAAAGATGCTTTTCCTGTGGTGAAATAAACCCAGTAATTTTTTTCTTTTAACTTAATATATTGAGAAAGAAATGAGATACTTTTGAATGTTAACATGATCAATTTCAAGAGTGTTTTGGGTTGTATATTAAATAGCCATCCACTTCTGGGAAACAGGGACAGGATTGAAATAAAACAAAACAGAAGAGAAAAAAAAAAAACTTCCACATACAACTAAAAAGTTTCTTGTTTGGTAAAGGAAATCATCAATAAAATGAAAAGGCAACCTACTGAGAGAAAATACTTGAAAATCATACATCTGGGAAGAATTGATATCCAAAATATATAAAGAACTCCTATAATTCAATAACGGAAAAAAATCCAATTTAAAAATGGGCAGAAGGGGCAGCCCAGGTGGCTCAGCAGTTTAGTGCCACCTTCAGCCCGGGGTGTGATCCTGGAGACCCGGGATGGAGTCCCACATCGGGCTCCTGCATGGAGCGTGCTTCTCCCTCTGCTTGTGTCTGTCTCTGTCTCTGTCTCTGTCTCTTTCTCTCTCTCTCTCTCTCTGTCTGTCATGAATAAATGAATAAAATCTTTAAAAGAAAAAAATTAAATAAAAATGGGCAGAAGATCTGAAAAGACTTTTTTTCAAATATGACATACAGATATACATACTGGTATACGAAAAGATGTTCAATATCATTAATCATCACAGAAATGCAAATCAAAACCACAATGAGATATTACCTCATACCTCTTAGAACGGCTATTCTCAAAAACACAAGAATAACAAGTGTTAGAGAGAATGTGGAGGAAAGGAAACCCTTGTGCACTACTGGAATGTAAATTGGTGCAGTCACTACAGAAAACAGTATGGTGGTACCTCAAAAAATTAAAAATAGTACTAACACACCTCCACTTCTGAGTATTCAAAGAAAATGAAAACACTAATTTGAAAAGACACAGGCACCCCCCTGTTCATTGCAGCATTATCTATAAGAGCCAAGATATGGAAACAGCCCAAGTGTCCATCGATGGATAAATGAATAAAGAAAATCACACACAAACATGCATGTACATGCATGCGCACACACACACAATGAAATATTAGTCAATCATAAAAAAGAAGGAAATCTTGCCATCTGCAATAACATGAACAGACACCTTGAGCGCACTGTGCTAAGTGAAATAATCAGTGAAAGATAAACACTGTATGATCTCACTTACATGTGGCAATCTAAAAACAGCAACAACAACATCCCACACTCATGGACAGTGAACAGAGTGGTGATTACAGAGACAGGGGGTGAGGGCTAGGTGAACTGGGTGAAGGGGTCCAAAGGCACAAGCTTCCAGTTATAACATGAGAGACTCCTAACTCTGGGAAATGAACAAAGGGTAATGGAAGGGGAGGTGGGCGGGGGGGGGGGGGGGGGGGGGGGAAGGGATGGAGTAACTGGGTGATGGGCACTGAGAAGCACACTTGATGGGATGAGCACTGGGTGTTATTCTATATGTTGGCAAATCGAACTCCAATAAATATACAAAAAAAGAAAAAGAAAGAAGTCATAGAGATGTAATGTGCAGGACAGTGACTCTAACAATACTGTATCATACATTTCAAAGTTGCTAAGACAGTTGATCTTAAAAGCCCTCATCACAAAAAAAAAAAAAAACTATATATATGGTGATAGATGTTAACTAGATTTACTGTGGTGAATATTTTGCAAAATATACAAATATCGAATCGTTATGCACTTGAAACTAATATAATGTTATATGTCAGTTATATCTCATTAAAAAAAAATCCTGTTTTTCTTCCAATCATGAGGAAATGTGCCTCCTCCATAGATGGGCTTCAAAAAGACTGTGGCCCTTCTAATAATGATCCTGTTTGAGGACCAGTAAATGAAATAGATCTTCTTCTATCCTGGCTAGCAAACCCCTTAAAAGAAAATGGTCAAAGGAAAAAAGTAAGAACTATTTGGCAAGTCGACTGCAGACTGTGACACAGGAAACTGAAATGTGAAGCAAGTAAAAAGGTTTATCGTGAGGGATTCTGAGCAACAGTACCTCGGTTTCCCAAGAGACTATGACTGTCAAGTCTATGCCTACAGCCCCAGAAGACTTAGTCATTTATAATTGGACTTAGTCATTTTTAGGAAGAGGTTTTTGTTTTTGCCCTTGTACTGTTTTTGTTTTGTTGCCATGAAAATATAAACTACAAAAGGCTGGAACTTTGCTTTCCTTATCATTATATCCCCAGAGCCCAGAACAACAATACCTAGAAAATGGATATATATTTGTTGGATCAATGAATTAATAAAGAATGTCCTATAGCCATCAGGATACCATTTAACAGAATCTCAAAACAGAAATAAAAAGAAGCCTACCAAAACGCGAGCAAAATACTACATGTCAGTGCCATCCACCTTTCTGTCCCCTAGTCCCAAGAACAAGCTTGAATAGAATGCTGAAAATACAGGGGTCCTTCCTAACATGACAGCTAGCTAATTCTTCCAATTGCTCAGCCAACATTTTCTGTGAGCCAAGTATGTGCTGAACACTAGAAAACAGGCCAACATGGCTCTTGCCCTCAGGGAGCTTGCCATCCAGTAGCCCCCATTTGTAGACACTTATCTACTGCAGACAAAGCTCAGGCAGTGGCAAAAGTAAAAGGACACTATCTTGTGCAGGGGCTATTACCAGTAAGAATAAATTTCTCTATTAGATTATCTTACTCTAAATGCTATGCTGCCCAATATGTTATCCACAGCCACATATGGCTATTTAAATTTAAATTTATTAAAATAAAATAAAATTTAAAATCCAGTGCTCAATACCATATGTAGTTAGTGGCTACCATATTGCACCACACAGATATAGAACATATTTCTGTGATCAGGAAAATTCTATTTCAAAGTACTGTCCTAGAATCTTCCTACTCAGAATGTGGCCTTGGGACAGCAGCACTAACATCACCCAGGAGTTTGTGCCACCCTAGACCTTCCTAATCAGAATCCATATTTAAAAAAACAAAAACAAACCAAATTATTTGTATACACATTAAAGTATGAGAAGCACTTCTCCACAGAACTACAACAATATCTACTACAATATTTAGAGGCTGTTCCTGACTACACTTTAATGGCTCCTTTTTTTATTCTAAAAGAGAATCCCAAGAGCTCCTACCTCCCAACTGAAAAGTCTAAATGCTTATTCAAATAGACAACAAGTAATGGAGCATACAGTCCCTCATTCCTACCAAGAGAAAGGCTTGCTCATTCTGGTCTGGATTTGCCCTCCAATTATCCTGGAATCCTTCTTAAGAGAGGAAGAGAATCGCCTCTACAGTCATATAATCTCTTCTTTATTTTACATCTCATAGTATATTTCTCTCACAATGAATGGTCAATGACTCAACTCTACTTATGCAAAAATACCATAAAATCCTGAAATAATGCAAATGCAGCCTGAGCATTGTGAACATCTGTAGCCTTAAAGAAATAACAGGAGAGCTTAAAGGTAAAGGGTTGAGGGAAAGGTAAGTTTTTTCAATTTCTAAAAACAGGGTATTTTCCCAGACTTTTATTGTACCTGTAATTGGATATATTACTCGTAACATTAAAATGCATGGGCAAATTCACTCTGATGAGGTACTTTCAAGAGTGCACTAGGGGTCTGTAATCTACTTTTTATGAGTACAAATCAACAGATTTTCATTTCTTTATAAATTGTAGCTAACTTAGCCCCTAAAAATCTATTTTCTCTCCTTTCCATGTACTTCGTTCATAAATGCAATAATATCGGGGTGCCTGGGTGGCTCAGTCGTTTAAGTGTCTGCCTTCAGCTCAGGTCATGATCCCTGGATCACATGGGGAGCTGCGAGTCCACTTCTTCCCCTGTGCCTCCCCTCCTTGTTCTCTCTCTCTCTCAAATAAATAAATAAAACCTTTAAAAAAAAAAAAATTGCAGGGCAGCCCAGGTGGCTCAGTGGTTTAGTGCAGCCTTCGGCCCAGGGCCTGATCCTGGAGACCCAGGATCGAGTCCCATGTCGGGCTCTCTGTGTGGAGCCTGCTTCTCCCTCTGCCTGTGTCTCTGCCTCTCTCTCTCTCTCTCTCTCTCTCTCTCTGTCTCTCATGAATAAATAAAATCTTTAAAAAAATAAAAAATAAAAAAATGCAATAATGTCCCTGGTACTCTTTTTTCCTTAATGAGTATCAGCTAGCAAACACCTTAAGACTTATATCATGAGTTAGTAAGATAAAAGAACTATATATTCCTAAATTATTTTAACACTGGAGATTTTACAGAAATAAGCTTAAAGTCCCCCTGATTTGTCAAACAGGAGTTCAGTCCTATAAACAGGAGGGTGATTATTTTGTCCCCATCAGTCTGAAATTTCATAAATCAATTACAAAAAATTGGAAGACAAAGGTCCAATTTATAAAGCAAATATAAAAAGCTTCGCAGAGCTAAAAAAATCTCAAATAAGTTTCACCTGTATATAATCCTTAACTGTGAATAACACTGTTTTTTTAAGTCTAATAATCAATAAACCCCTCCAGTAACAGTGACGCATGCATGTACTATCCAGATTTGCAATGCAATACAAAAGTTGCCATTAAGAAAATAATCCAGGGATCCCTTGGTGGCTCAGTGGTTCAGCGCCTGCCTTAGGCCCAGGGCATGATTCTGGAGCCCCAGATCGAGTCCCACATCAGGCTCCCTGAATTGAGCCTGCTTCTCCCTCTGCCTGTGTCTCTCTCTGCCTCTCTCTCTCTCTCCGTGTCTCTCATGAATAAATAAATAAAATCTTAAAAAAAAAAGAAAAGAAACTAGTCCATTTTTACTAAGCAGTAGAAAACATATTTAGCATGATAAAAATAACAGAAAATGAGTATGAGTAATGAGAATTTACTAAGTGAGTAATCTAAGTATTTCAGTACATACCCTTCACCCTAATAAAAGTCACAGAGAATGCTGGCTACTGTCTGGTCACTAATACATCTCTAAAAACACAGACATTTCAGGTATTTATTTACATGCTGCAAAAACAAGGAAAACGCCTGCTAACCACGACACAAGCTATTAGTATGTGCACACAAGTAGAGGGACTGTTGCATAAATTGAAGACTCTTTTCCTGACTGATTAATAGTTACAGCTGTGCTTACCACGAGCGGAATTTCACATACTAATGATTCAGAACCTTTTTTTTCTCATTCAGTTCTAATCCCTGGGAAAATGAGACTAGCTTACCATCCCAGTCAACTTCAGAGGATGCTCTGCAAACTAAGGAGCGGCACTGCATACAGCATACAGAAGGTAAAATGAGTGAGATAAGAACAGCCCATTAATTGTAAACCAAAGTCTCTGCAAGTGTGCAGAACACTGTTCTTGTCATGGAGAAGAAATACTAAAGCTGTAAGACCTGATTTTAAGCCAGCTTTAAAATCATTGTTTTTTAAAGCTGGTTTCCTTTTTTCAAACAGTAAGTTCCTCCACTGTCATCCACTTCTCATAACTTTTGTTTCTTCTTATATCCACATATCGTGCTTCTCCTTTCAGCTTTACCACATCTGATCAGACTTGCTCCTCTGATTTCATCTACTCTATCCATTTTCTACTGCTTCTTCTTGTCTAGGAATTCAAACTCTTAAAAACGTAATTTTATTTTTTCATTTTTTTCCAACTTTACTGAGCTATAATTGACATACAACATTGTGTAAGTTTAACGTATACATGTTAATTTGATACTTATAGACTGCAAAATGACTACCAACATAGTTTAAACTAGCATCTCCATCATGTCACATACTTACCATTTCTTAAGATCTACTCTCTTCAGCAGTTTCAAAGTACATAATACAATATTATTAACTACAGTCACTATGCTGTAGCTCAGATCCCCAGAACTCATTCATCTGAGAACTGGAAGTCCGTACCCTTTGGTCAACATCTCCCCACTTGTCTACCCCGTAGCACCTTATAACCACCATACTATTCTCTGAAAAAGCCAATTTTAACACTTCTCTTTGATCTTTACTTGTTGTTTTAATTTTATTTTGAAATGCAAAAAAAAACTTTAACTTTTAAAGAATTCCACAGTTTTGTTTACAGCAGGCTCTCTTCTGCTAAAGTTGATACAAATGTAGAAGTATTAATAGAAATTCTTCTAAAAATATTTTATGAAATATTTTAATATTTAAGAAACTGATGTTTCAAAATACACCTTTTTTTTTTTTTTTTTTTTTAAGTCATGCCTGCCAAGCAGCTGGAGCTCCTAGCAGTGATGATCAACTACAGCTGTGGACTTCTGCACACTGCTGTGTCAAGACAGATGTTAGGTGCTCAGCCTGCAGTCTGTAAGAAGCTTTAGCTGATTCAGATTTGCATTCAGTAATTTTCATGCTCAAAAAGAGACCCACAGTCTTGCTAAGGATTCAGCTGCAAACTAACATGAGCAATAATCCCAAGTAGATCTGAAATGGAGATTTTACAGAGAGTTAAGTACCCTGGTGAGAGAAAAATAAATCTTGTATTACTCTAAAAGTGACACTTTCAATAGACACAAAAAGGCACACCCCTATGTATAAACTGAAGCATTAAAATACCTGTTATAAATCTCCAGCAGATACCATCTCAGCTTTAACTACAGTGTTCACAGAACATTTTTGGTGCTACCGTGTGGTCATAGCCATACATTAGGCATGCAGATGGAAAGGGGTTTGAGCTCTTTAAGAGAAACTCCTCCCCTATTCCCATCCAGCGCCACAATATTATGTCTTTCTAAAACTACAGGGGTAGCCCGTTTTCCTGACTCGTTCTATACAATACATCACAAACAGAGTAGAGAAATAGCTTGAGAGAACTGTATTCTCAGGAAAGCTCGGTTGAACAAAAACAAACAAACAAACAAACAAAAAAAACAATGAAAGGAAATGAAATCACAGGTAAGAATATTGCTTTCTATTTAAAAATAAAAATTTTGGAGAATCCAATGTCAGATGCTAAAATAAACATTCCCAGTTAAAGCCAGGTAAGGTACTGGGCGAAAGCATTCAGGGGGTAGGTGGCATCTTTTTGATGACTTGGGAATTTAAAAAACACTGGCTCAGGCATCCCTAAATAATGCAGTATGCTCTTCCCTATGTCAGGATTCAGCACAACCTGGTCCAGCCCCAGGAGTCTCCTACCGGGACAGTCAAAGGACAAGACTAGTAAGCAAAAGCAGTCAGTAATACAGATGGATCATTTCACAGCAGCATTTTACAAGAGAGAGATATAAAATATATTTGCCTCCGCAGACCTACAAACAGAGGTTACTCACAGAGATTACTGCAGCTCCAGCAGTTACCCATTGATCATAGAAAATGCCCAGTTCATCAGCTTAATGCTCGAGAAAAGTTAGCTAGAAAAAAAGGCAGCTAATTCAAAATCTGCTGTTCTAGTCAACTGGAAGCAAATTAGTTTCAAATTTCCTGGCAGCCCCTTTTGCCCTGCACTGCACACGGTGATGTCAGTGGAAGCACTTTGAGCACCAGAAACCCTCGCGGAGAGGTGCTGCCGCCTGGATCCTCTCTCACAAAGGCTAAGCTGCCTGTTCTTTCGCTCGCTCACTCACCCCCTTTCTGCCTGTCTCTCTCTACCTTGGTAGCTTACCGAAAACAACCACCGTAGGGCTTTTCTATATTTGTGAAAACTACTTCCAAGGAGATAATTGAGATGCCGGGAGTTAGCTTTAATGTAACCATTTCCCCAGTGCAGCGGCAGAAACCCCAGCGAAGGCTCTGAGAGGATTGTACCATCCTCGGTGACATCAGAGGTGGGGCTGTCATCTCAGGATTATGCAGCATTTTCTCTGATGAGAGAATGACATATGTGAAATGAAATGCATGGGTTCCCTTTAAAAGGGCTTAGTTCCTATGCTGTTTTAAACAGAACAGGCAAAAGCAAATACAATGTTGAAAAACTGCTGTAGGAAGATAGAAATCTTGCTTTGCCAGTCCTTATCTCGCTACTAAATGACGCTGCCATCTCAAGTCATTTTACTGATGATTACATTATCATTACTGTGATTAAATTAATATTTCATAGGTAATTGATAGTACTTGGAAAATGTGATATGAAAAATTCATATTTAACATCTGGTTTTAAATATGATGGCATAAACTTTTACATCTCTAACAGTACCTTGGACATATGCAATACTTCCAACACATTCTCAATAAAAATACTATATGTAAAAACAGTTTTGTAGATGAGAAAAATGAGGTGAAAAACAGCACAAGATGAAAAGCATAATGTAATACTGGTCTTTAGTCTTGGTAATGGAGGTTAATACAAACAGCAAAAAGAACTCATCTTCTATAACCTTAATACTCCAGTGTCAAAAGCGTAGGCCAACAACACAAAGCAACTGATGGTGATTTTCATTAATTCCATATGCATTTACTGAGAAGAGGCTAACAGGTTTTAAAAAATGTGTGAAACCTACTTTGGAATGTACCTTTCCACTAAGTAATAAAATCACAACAGAAAATACATATATAATGCTTATTATGTACCAGGCACCAGGCAGGTTTATTGTATTAACTCATCTATTCCTACTAACAGCCCCCTGGGCTGCTGCTACAGTTAACCCATTTTACAGATACGACTACTGAAACACAAATAGGGATGTAACATGTCTGAGGTTACGTGGCTAGAACTGGCACAGGCAGGATGCAAACATAGGCAAGAAGGCCACAAAGTCCACCCTCTTAACCACTAGGCTACATTGTCTCCTGTGGGCTTCCTTGTCAAGTATAAGAATTCTAAAGGAAGAACATAATTTTCAAGATTTAGAACCACAGAAAGCCAAAAATAGCCACCTCTCCAGAACACTGGCCCAAATATAAGAGGATAAAGGTGGAGAGGGCACCCAGAGACTGCACACAGAAACAACGGAAATAATGTCCAGAAGGAGTTTAGTGCTGACTGCTCAAGGGACCTGGAGACAATGGCTTAAAATCGTCCAGCATTAGTTTCCTTATTTCTAAGCTGCAGGTTTTTAAATTATAGCCAATATTAAAGTGTGGTTAAAGCACACGTTCCAGACTTGTAATCTGGGCTCCATTATTTTCCAATTATGTCAATTTAAGCAAATTATTTAACCTCTGAGAGGCTCAATATCCTCATCCAAAAAAAATGAGGAAAACAATGGGGTCATTCTGAGGATTAATGACTATGCATATAAATATATAAAGCACTCAGAGTAGCAACCAGTATATAATAAAAGCTCAAGGCTCACTATTATTGTTTTCCATAATCATCATTTCTTTTAGTATTAATATCACATTTTTTTACTAAAACTACCAACTTTTCAAAAACCTCTCCAAGGAGAGCTGCTATTTTTCCAGAGTTGATGGGAAAAGCAAAGAAAAACCTCTACTGGCTTCATATAAACATTAACCAATGACACTGACTTCTTATGAGAGGGAAGATGGAAGTTATTAGGCATGCCTTTCAAAAAAAGCTCCTTCTATGGGAGCTTTTGGGGAAGAAACAGGAGCGTTTACCTTTTTGCCCTCCCCAACTTCTTCCTCTGCCAGGAATATGGAACGGGGCTAGAGCCAAGTAGCCATCCTTAACTGTAGGCATCCTGTTAGTTAGGGAGATGACACAGAAAATGAGTGTCCAAACCCACCATAGATCTCCCACTCTCATCTTCTTTTATGTTAGAGAAAAATATACCTTTAGTTCAAGTACTTAATTCAAGCTTTTATTTAACACAACTCTCCACGACCCTGTGAAACACAGTTAAAGGCCACAGTTTCCCGGTAGTTTCAAGGGCTACCTGGCGGGCTAGGCTATGTATCATGACTTTTATGTCACATCCTTTGAGCCTGCACCCTCCCCAATGCCAAGTCAAAGTCAGTGGATGACCCCATGGGAAAGAAAAAGCAAAACATATTACTTCCAATACTTAACAGCTATGCTGTTTTTTTTACAAACAGAACAAAAAGGGTTGAATGGCTAAAGCAACAGCATGTGAAATGCTCCTCCCCCATCTTACTTTCCTCCAGTCTCTAAATGGATCCAATATATCCAATCTGCATGCTACTAAGCTAATGTTAAAGGAGAAAAACAAAGAAAGTCAAATACAAGAATAAGGATGCTTGATAAAGTTACTGCTATTATAAGGCTATCCAACCGCAATTACCAGGGACCATGAAGAAATATGTCTCCACCTCACAAATGTTCCAATTCCAAATGTCTAGCATTTCACATTAGGCTTTAACTAACAGTATCTTGGACTGACACTCTAAAATCTTCTATTTCAAAAAGTAAAGCTCAAAAATAGACTTGTTACATATTCTCTAGTCTCTCATGGGCACCATCTCTAAAAATCGTATATACAAAAACAGCAGTTGAGTCCATAACTAGATTAAATGAAAGGATTTCAATCTAAAATGGAACCAAAAAAAAAAAAAATGGAACCAGAGGATATGAGATGGAGAAACTCACACAGGCACCCACAGAAAAACAGTACTTAGCAACTAAGAGAGAGATTCCTATTCCTATTCCTATTCCGAGACTTATCTCCTGACCTACAAGTATCTGCTACTACTCTCTCTCAATCCTCAAGCCGAAGAACTTACCTCCCTGAACTCTGGCTGGCCCCTCACTGCTGTACTCCTTGGCCAGAAATACAGCATGTATTTTCCAAACTGCAATTGCTCTGGTATTCCCAAATAAACTCAATTTCTGGTCATTCAAGCTTGCCTCAGTTTACCTCTTTATTTAGATTGACAGAAATACCATCCTTGAAATTATTTTATGTCTGAAACTTAATCCAATAATACTGCCATTATTATTAAAGAATGCATAATACCAGATACTTCGGAACTATTAAAAAATTCAAACCAATATTCTGTTTATATTTCTTCTGTAAAATATAATAGTTTTTCTAGAAATATCACTGACAGAGTGAAGTAATCAAAAAAGCTGGATTTATTTTTCATTAGAATGTAAAGGAATATTTTATAAGTAAAAGTATGCCAACTAACTACAACCAATGTTTATTAATAAAGTATGAAATTTAAATTATAAAACATTTTGTACAGTAATATAAAGTTTATATTGACTGTATCTTCTTATTTGCTATACTGATGCTCTGGCATTAGGAGCTTGGCTCTTGAGGAGGCAACGAATCCCTCCCTGCCCCAGTAGCTGTTTCCTGGAGATAGCAATGGACTCCCAGGGGAGTGCACTTTTGATATACAAACCAATCTACAGCCACACCACATTTCCTTCATAAATCCTTCACACTCTTAAACCAATATTCCCCCTATCCTAAATCACTCCAGGGCCTTGTACTGGACAAGTAGGAACTACCATGATAGACCAGAACACCCATGAAATTATTCAAACTATCCAATCCTAAACATACTCATGGATATTCTGCTTGCCCATTCCTTCCTGCAAGGAACCACAGGAAATACTGGGCCCCCTTGGCCTCCTTCCCCATGTTGCCCTGAATACCTACTATGCTTCCTGTTTCTAGGGATCTGTGGATATAAACTTCTTCCTTCATGACAACAGCTTCCATGCCTGTGTGCCTTACCATATCTGATAAAACAAAGCCAGGAAAAAAAAAAAAAAAAAAGGCCAGGTACAAACTTTCTAATAAATTTTTAAGAGAAATGAACAACTAGGCACTGCCCAAGAATAAAATTCTAATCAGTAATGTATTTCTCCTCTTTAGCATCCCTAGCACTGCCCCTTTTAGTTCAGAAATGATAAGCAGTAGGTAATAAATTGTTATTTGATATGTGTTATTTCTCAAAATCTTCAAAGTAATACCGACAAGCAAGCAAATTGTTACCTAATTTAGTATGAGATTTCAGAATTAAACTTTTACAAATCAAGACTGCCTATATGATGCCAATTCTTATCACCATATCATATTTTATTGTTAGCTTTTATTAATTCCTAAATCCATGTGGAAGACAATACTATCAGAAGAACTGGTAACAATAGTTCCTTATTTGAAATAACTGTCTGTCATTAAGCAAATTCCAGTAAATCAAGAGTTTAAGTTTGGTTCTTAGATCTTAAAAATAAAAAACAAACAAAAAAACTCAATCCAATTTCAAGGTTACTGAAATTTAGTTTATATATGTCTATTGTCTCTATCCTAAGATACATCTGAACTTTTAAGCTTCACCCAGACAGATAAATAGAATCTAGGAAGATACAACGTGAAATAAATCCAAGTGAGCACAGAGGAGTGGTGGGCCATACCAAGACTGGTATGATGCCAGAGCTTTATGCTCCAAAATACTGTTAAAAAAAAAATTAACTCTACAGTGAAATGTAACATATTAAAGAAAACACAAAATAATAAAAAAGTAAAAACAAAACAAAACAAAAAAACCAACAGGCAATGGTCTCGCTTATTCCTAAGCTCCACAGTACCAAAATGAGACATATCTGAAGTACAGTTTTGGCACTCTCACAAATGTAATCTTACACCACTCAATCTGGAATGAATCACCTGATCAGTACTAGTTATATACTATGCCTGACAGGCCCCAGCCATCCCCTATAGGAAAGTGACTTTACAATAACCAACCCATTTTGTTGCCTACTATAACCTCCTTGTTCCATTCCTTTCTGCCTATTAAGTTTTTCATTTCATACAGCAAATTGGGACTCCTGTCTGTCTCCTATATTGGATGCTGCCTGATTCAAATTAATTTTTGCTCAAACTCTTAAAATTTTTAAGACCTGGGCTGCCTGAGTTGGTCTCAGTCACTTAGGTGTCCAACTCTTGATTTCAGCTCAAATCATGTTCTCAAAGTCATGAGATCAAGTCCCACTTCTGGGCTCCGTGTTGGGTGTGGAGTCAGCTAAAGATTCTCTCCCTTTCCCTCTGCCCCTCCTTCCTCTCTCCACCTCTCTTTAAAAAAAAAAAAAAAGTTTTTTTTTAAAAGATCTCAGTTTACCTATTAGCACTTTTACTGTTAATTTGTCCATATTTGTACAAATTTGCACATAAGTTATGCTAATTTTGTATTTTGTTAATTCCATGTTAATTTTGTATATATATGTATTTAACAACATACCACATAAAACAAAAATATTAGCCTTTATTCATTTATATTTCAGAGAATTATATTATTCAAGCTTTTCACATGCAATTTGTCACTAGGATCTTTGCTACCATAGCATCTTATTTTGATATATTACATCTTCAGTTCTGTCTTAAATTGAGATACAACAATATTTAAATCTGTGTGATGCTGTAACTGGAAATTCTATCCTAACCTACAGTATCCATTCGCTTTAGATGATACTCATAATGTAACCACTTACTCTATGTCCTTGGGAAGTCATCTTTAAAAGGCTACATTACAGTGACTTCTGACACTTACAACTCTAGGATCATTTCCCCAGAAATAATTACTAAACGTGTTTAAACATTTTCTTCTTTTTTTTAACCTGTTTTAGTGATTTCTGTAAACATCCCAACTAGCATTATCGGTAGTTGTTTCAAACTAATGTGCTTTCTCCAAAAAGTTCTTTGTTATTCAAAATAATAAAAACATCTCTAATATAGGAACAGTAAAAAACTTGAGTATAAGGCCACTCCAGGGATGCCTGGGTGGCTCAGCGGTTGGGCACCTGCCTTCAGCTCAGGTCGTGATCCTGGGATCTGGGATTGAGTCCCACATGGGGTCCCTGTAAGGAGCCTGCTTCTCCCTCTGCCTATGTCTCTGCCTCTCTCTCAGCCTGTCTCTCATGAATGAATGAATGAATGAATGAATGAATGAATGAATAAATAAATAAATAAATAAATAAATAAATAAATCTTCAAAAAAAATAAATAAATAAGGCCACTCCTTTTCTGACAAGCTTTTTAGGGAAACATCCTTACCCTAATTTGGGAGTATATAGGATATTAACTGCTTTTTACAGATCAAGAGTATGAAGCTGAAGAAACCTAGCTGACACACAATTAGAAGATAAGAAGAGCAAGAAACATCTCTCAGGCCAAAGTTTAAAAAAAAAAAATAAGGAAGAAGAAGGAATTTAGTTGCCAGCCCACATACAGAAGAGTAGAAGGAAACAAAATCATTAGATTATACTTCATTCTTATATCTTAATCTAGCACAGTTTGGGGATTTGAACTTTTATTTTCTTGTTGATTGTATTAACTTATTTTACCATAGTATTCATATCATGTTATTTTTATTAATATAAACCACATAAACATCATTTTTAGTAGTAATATAATTTAGTTATTGTCGAATGGTCTAGTTATTTCCAATATTATCCTTAGTAGATTCTTATACTGACAACTGGCTAATTAACATTATTCAGAATGTAATAAAAATATAAGCCCTCCAAAGATCCAAATGAAACTTCCATGAAGTCACTGATTTTTTTTATTTTGTTACCTGTTGTATCCTCATACCTCTGAGATCTCAGGAAGCACAAATATCAAAGCACAGGGCAGTTCAAGATGGCACAAAACTCTGGTTGTGTATAATTAGTGAGGAAAATGTTTACAGTCAGGAAACTGCCTTCATCACATATGGGGCCCAGGGTGGAATCAGAGCCCAAGGGTGCCAGGACAGCATTAGAAGGAAAGTAGAGTCTTGAGCTAAAGAGGTGACCTGAGGGGTCCTTATCCATACACAGAAGTAAAATTTGAAAGCAAATACTATGAGTAATTGAATCTCCCCTAACTTAGAAAAGTTGGTAAGTATCCAAATTGTATTCAAGTGGGCAACTAATGCTAGCCAGAAGGACTCAGTGAGCCATACTTAAATAATTATCTATCCTATAAACTCCTCTATTTGCTATCTCTATTTTCTTTCCTTCTTTTGGTAAGAGTTTCTGTTCAAAAATTCTCATCTTATCTCAACTACGTCAGTGTAAAATGTAAAGTTTCATCTCTCTGTAGGGAGCAATAAGGGCATCCATGAGCTAGATGGCAGGGAACCAAACTCTCCACTCAGCCCCCAAAACAGAGCAGAATCTGCTCAGCCAAAGGACAGAAGGGAATACCATTTCTTTTAGAAACTGTCCCCCCATTGGCTTGTATAGCAATATACCGTCCTGGTCCTGGTCATGGTTCTTCTGTCCTTTGATTATAGGTAGTATCCAGAACTCGATGGGATGAGCACTGGGTGTTACACTATATGTTGGCAAATCGAACTTAAATAAAAACAAATGTAAAAAAAAAAAAATCGATCAATTCTCAGCTTACTGCTCTTCTAACTTAGCATTCTTTGCCTTCTAAAATACAAGAGCTTGTAATAAATATTTATCATCCAAAAGACAAACTGGTATGGTGGCAAAGGCATCCTAATGAGTTAATACACATAAAGTGCTTAAAAGGGCACCCAGCACATAGGAAATATTTAGTACAAACTAGCTAATATTACTATTACTACTAGGAATCAGACTTTGCTCCATTACTTACTATATAATTTGGGCAAATATTTTTCTCTCTGAGCTTCAGCTTTCACGTATTATTTTTTTAAAAAATCATTAAAAGTCAACTTTTTTCCAGCCTTTTGTACTCACTAAAATAAAAATTTGCAATTAATTTTGATTCACAAGTCAAACAATGTAGTTACCTCACAAGGTTGCTAGAAGATTAAAACTAGAAAGGTCACATGATAAAGTAACTGAAAACCACAAAATGGTATTTGAAAGTAGGGCTCTACCCTGATAATTCCAGGTGTCCAGACCCAACATCTCTCCTAAGCTTCAGCCCACCTCACACCTCTGTTGAGCGGGAAATACTAATCATATGGAGACCACTATAGATAGAAAGAGAAAGACGTCAATGATTCAAATAGTTAATTCAGAAGCAACTATTAATCAGCCAGACCAGACATCTGGGGTGGGGTCTTGCCTTGGACTGCAGTAACAGAACAAGGAGAGAAAACAGGGGAACTCTGGACCAGTTTGCATTCAAGTACAAGAATGAAGGAAGCTGGGATGCCTGGGTGGCTCAGCGATTGGGGGCCTGCCTTCGGCTCAGGTTGTGATCCCTGAATCCGGGATCGAGTTCCGCATCAGGCTCCCTGCGAGGAGCCTGCTTCTCCCTCTGCCTGTATCTCTGCCTCTCTTTCTGTCTGTCTCTCTCATGAATAAATAAATAAATCTTAAAAATAAAAAAATTTTAAAAAAAAAGAGTGAAGGAAGCCAAACACAGAGGAAATCTTCCCAAGGAGAGTTAAGGGTCTTGAGGCTACATTCCTACATGTCAACCTAAGATAAGGACAACATATGAGAAACTCAAGTTAATGACAACATAATGAGAAAACAAATAGAGTGAACCACAGCTAGAAGCAGTTCACAAAAAAACTAGTTCGGTTGCACAGTGGTAGGGGTAGGGGGGATCTTAGGAGGCATCTAGGAGGGATGTGTGTTTCATGTGAAGAATGTAAAGGAAGAGTTTTGTATGATGGGCAAAACTTGAATCGGTATGTTCCAGGGAGCCTTTGGAAGCTGTGCCCTGTGCTGCTCCATAGCCAGTAATCAAACATGTGTTAAACATCCTCCTTATTTCACCAAGCCAACCCCCTGCCTTCAAGCTTTGAAAGGTGCTACCAGGAAAAAGGAAACCTGGACTGAGGAAATAAATTCTCTTTTCTGGGATCCTGTATGGGGTCTCAGGGCAGCCCCCCTTGAAATTGTACCTACCATCCCTGGAAAGTTGGGTCCATCCAGAGAAGCAGGGAAAAAGCAAAGAGTCAACAATACTAAACTACCTGACAGATGTCTCATGTAATATATTCAACATGTCAAAGTCATAGTGATCACCTTCCCTGAAAAACTAGCTTCTGAGAGAGAATTCCTATTTTGATGTAACATTAACTTCCCGTCACCTTAGAGTCCTCACATTTCCCCATTATCTTTAGTCTCCAAGACTATAACTAGTTCCTTAAAAGTCTTATGAGTCTATCCCTTCATTTATATTATTACTATCGCTTCTCTAGAGCAGGTACTATTGCTTTAGGAATTAGCTACTGGTCCTAAGCAGCCTCCCCACCTCAGCATGAATTCATATCCTCTAAAACACTCTAAGTAATTTTGCTATATTAATCTTCCTAAAGTACTTTTCTCATAGCATTGTTGTCACCACAGTCCCATTATATGCCTCCCTTCCCCCAAACAAAACAAAACAAATTCCCAGTGTGACTAAATTAAAGCTGTAATTCTTTAACTCAGGAATCAGCAAATCTTTTCTGCAAAGGACTAAATAGTAAATATTTTAAGCTCCATGGGCCATAAGGTCTCTACACAAATATGCAACTCTGCCACAGTAGCAAAAACAGCCACAGACAATAGTAAATTAATCCATGGCTGTGTTCCCATAAAACTATTAGGCAGTTATTCCTTCTCTTCCAACTATGCCTTACTCATCAGTCATGACCATCCCCACATAAGTTCTACTTCTCACTGAGGTCCTCCATGCTTGACCCGACTCTGTGATCATTCCCTCCTTTTTACTCTTAAAATATATATTGCCTATACTTTTCACTGGGTCCTTATATATTCATGATTTCATAATGCTTTCCCCACTTACTTTTTCACATTTTCTATATCCTAGACAACTACCCTACTGTTCAAAAGTTAAAAGGTACTCATTAATTCTTTACTAGGATGATGACAATGTTAAGTTACAAGGCAATCCATGGATATACGGACCCACAACATTTTTCACCACTCCTCATATTTATAAAGATTATAGAAAGCGATCCCTACACAGTAAATACGTCAATTTTTTAAAAGGAAGAAATAAAGTATAAATCAATCAGTTTGATCTTTTTAGTATGAGATATATCTTGCAAAAAACAATGACAACATACATTCAGTAACTGAACTACTTCACAGAGGTTATTTTACAATAAACATCTTATTAGTGTTGTTGATTTAGGATAATAGTTATATTTGTAAGACTAGGAAAATATAGTCCTTAAACTGATTTTTCTGTTTCCCACGTCTCAGAAGTGATTCTTAATTTTTTGGTATCGTGGATCTCTTAGAGAAAGCTATGGACCCTTTCCCAATAAGAAGCATCCAGATGGACATTTACAGAAACCTTGCATAAAATTTCTAGGGGGCTCATAGACCCTCTGAAGTTAAGAAATCCTCCCTCAGAGGGTTTCATGTTAGACATTTACAGCTCTCACTCACCTAAGAAATTTTCCTTTTAGTTCAAGTCATTCAAAAAAATGTCAATGCACCAAAGGGTCTGGGCAATATTTTTTTTTATACTGGCAGTATAAAAAAAAAATAGAACAAATAATTATACCCAAATCAGAAGATGTCAAAGATCATAAACAGAGGAAATGGAGAAATTTAGAGTTACAAGCAAATGGGTGGGCGGTGAGAGCAAAATACCAGGAAGGACTCTCAAGTTTCAATTTCATTTCATGGCTTGCTGTAAAACATCTCTATAAAATTCAAATTCAGAGATAAAAATGAGTTCCTAAATACCACTGGAATAACACACTGTCAATACAAGGGCAGCTAAATAAAACATTATAATATTCATGATACATAGTGGCTAAATTTTAATTTTCTTTCAATTAGTCTTTTTTTAAGACAAATTCATTAAATGTATTGTTAAACAGGATTTAATTTTTAATGTCTTGCACTTGGCACATGAGGAAACCAATATAGCACAAAAATCTAAATTTTAAGATTCAACATAAAAAAGTGAAAATCAAACTATCATAGAAGTAATCCATCATGAATATAATAGGTAAATTGAAGAATGTGGAATTTCAAAAATAGCCAAATTCCAGGCAGGGTCACAAGGTGTAGTGGAAGTCAGAATGACTGACTCAAAAGCTCTGTACTCTAAGGTACAGAAGGGGCCCTCAATCAGATTGAGAGGGATTAAATAAAGCTTCTCCGGACAGAGAGTAAGTAAAGCTTCTCAGGACAGACTGCAAATCACACCTTTCTGAGCTGATGCTAAAGGCCATGACCATTCATACCTTCACTCACCCCTCCACTGGAGTCAATATTCTACTGCTCTCCACATCACTCTCATCTTCTCCCAGAACACAATGTTCTCCCCATTCTTTCCCTATGTTCAAATACTAACTACCCTTTAAGACACAGAACACATCATCATCCCTCCAAGAAGCCTCTGATTATGCTTTTACCCACTGCTCTGTTCTCTCCTCTCCTGTACATAATATGATGACCACATCTCCTTGGCTTCCCATGCTGCTTCTGATCTTGACAGTCTGTCTCCTTTTATAACGTATGTCTGTCTCTACGCAGGATCTTTAGCATGAAATTAGTCATCTGTTCATGAGGTTTAAACCAATTATCTGGCACTTAAATACATCATTTTCTATTTAGTGGTTCCGAGTATACCATCTTGCTCATAAATTCATCAGCTTCCCATAAGTAGTGATTAGCAGTATTGGGTATGCAGCAAATACTCAATAAATATTTGTAAAGATTATTCAAATGTATTCAACAAGAGATACTTATTTCCTGCCCTTACTTTTTTCCTCTTATTTTTAAACACCTAGATATAAGAACCAGAGCTATTTAAATCTCACTTCCCAACACATTTTAGGGAACTTGCCACCACAAAGAATCTCCAGTCATTTTTCCTTTAAAAAGAACAGGGTGAAAAAAAAAAAAAAAAAAGAACAGGGTGTCAAGCTTCTTTTAAGAATTCTCTCCATTTTCACCAGGACTAACTCAAAGTTCACCATGCCAGCTGTTCCAAGGACAACTAAAGAGACCATATTTTAAATATTTAACAATGTGCATCAAACAGGCAAGCTCTCTAAACTGCTTTTTCCTTAGTACAGTTAGTTGGGTTTTACACTGAGCCATCCTTGTTCATTTGCTGGTGCGCCCTCATAATCAACAGAAATATTTTTGTAAAATTGTTTGTAGGTCTCCTGATATACTGAAATAAACTTATCTATTCCTTAGGATTGGACTCTGGCCTTGTCAGCACCACTGTCTTATCAAGTGAGTGAATACTGACTGGATACTCCAATATACGAACAGAACAGACACAACAAGGGGAAAAAAAACTATAAAAGAAAACACAGATAACATAGCAATGTATGAAAGGGTGCTTGGTCTTGCTCATTGCTCTCGTGTATCTTGCCAAGAAATCTCTAATTCTACAATGTCAACAGCAAATAGATATTTTAATTTATGTTTCAGTATTTTTATGTATTTTTTACTTTTATCACATTCCTGGCATTATAATTTCCCTCTGGATGAAGAGGCTTGGGTTGAGGAAGTTACACTGCAAGGAAACAAGGGCAGGCTGGATGCTCCAATTATAACAGATAAAAGATTTGAGACTTTTCAGTATCCTGAGACACAGAAGACTGCTCCATCAAGAGTCTGCTTTCTTCCTCATTTAATGGCCTTGTCATCAGCATTGCTACCAAAGGAAGGAACATGCATTAAATAATCTGATGCCTTAGGTCCTATCTCCTTTCCCTCTCAAACGAAAATACAAAGGGGTACTACACTGCATCAACACCTGTCAAAAAATAATCATCTACATGAGACCTCAGAAATCACACAGAC
This sequence comes from Canis lupus familiaris, assembly GCF_011100685.1. Taxonomy (NCBI): domain Eukaryota; kingdom Metazoa; phylum Chordata; class Mammalia; order Carnivora; family Canidae; genus Canis; species Canis lupus. The sequence continues at coordinate 22,493,190 of NC_049237.1, forward strand.
CAACAAAACAAAAATGTTTTAAAAGGAAAAGTGGTGCCTTCAAATGGTATCTCACACAATAGTCCAATATGTAGAAGAGACAAATGAGGGGGTGCCTTTGGTTGACTGGGATAAGGCATGGACTCATATCAACGTCTCCTCGTTCCCCAAACCTCGGGGAGACATGAAGATTTTTGTTTCAAGATTAAAAAAAAAAGGGAAGAAAAAGTGAAGCCAAAAAGTTAAATAATTTATCCAATATCATACTACCAATGACTAAGTCAGAATTACAGTCCAGTTTCACGTAGATGGCAGCTGGGGGAACAGTGGCACCCACTCTGATTCTCTATGAAAACCTAGGACATTGTGGGAAGACTTAGGCTCGGAAGTCATGCTCAAGCTGGCATGCCAGCCCCATGCCTGTGAAACCTAAGGTTAAATTATTTAAATCTCAGTGAGTCTCATCCATGAAATAAAGTGGAGGAGGGAACACGACACTAGTATCAGAGGATCAGAGGATTCTTCTGAGGTTTAAACTAATATAAAAATTTTCAAAAAAAAAAATTTTCTAGTAGAGTATCTGTTACATAGCACAGAAACCAAAAACCTATTTGTTAAGGAAAATTTAGGACTTTCCACATTTGTCTTTCAATCGTTACATCTCCAGTAATACTGATTTCTTTGGAAGTTTTTGCAAAATTTATTTATATATGAGGGGAAAAAAAAAAAACAAATAGCATTCCAGACTGGGTTTCATGTATTATTTTAATGCATCTTATATTCAGGCAATATTATTATCAGCAGACTACTAAAATGTCCATCTGATGGTATAGTTGGTTAACATCTCTATTTCAAAAACTGAAGTGGATTTTTTTTTTTTTCCATAAAAATTCCAAAATCTTGGGATGCCTGGCTGGCTCAGTCTGTTAAGCATCTGCCTTCGGCTCAGGTCAAGGTCCCAGGGTCCTGGGATGGAGACTGTGTCAGGCTCCCTGCTCACCGGGGCATCTGCTCCTCCCTCTCCCTCTCACCCCTCCCCACTAGTGTTCTCTCTCTGTCTAGCCAAGTCTCTCTCAAATAAATAAAACCTTCAAAAAAAAAAATCCAAAATCTTTCATTTCATAACATAATGAGATTATGTATTTGTACACCACTGGAATTTTTATAAACCCCCAGATTAGATTAGGCAGAAAGAACAAAAGCATATTAGTGACCTCCAAATCTGCAGGAAATCTGCCTGCAGGAAAAGCACTGGACACCTTGACAACTGCTACTGGAAGTGCCACACATTCTGTCCACCAGAGGACAGTGTCGTCTCACTAGTAACAGAATGTGAACAATTTAGAACTCAGGAATACAATTCTGTAGTTTCAAAAAATTTCCTTCCAAGTTTTCGGGGGCGGGGGCGGGGGGGGGGGGGAATATCTACTCATTGAAGGAAAACCTAGAAATCTGTCATTAGGTATCTGTAATTAGGTTAAAGTGTTATCCTAAAAGATGGTCCAGTTTTCAAAATCATGTTGTGCCTATCAATTAATCAAACCTCCAGGTGTAGGATTATCCTAAAAGGAACAAAGACTCACCATGTCCTGGTCCACTGAGCTGAGGCCCCTGGGCTCTGACCAGTCCTCATCCTCACTCAGCCTGACATGAGAACGCTCAAGAAAGTGGTGGACAGTGGCAGGTGGAATAATGTTTCCTCACATATTTTAAACCATTTCATGCTGCTTAGGGCACACCAGTCCTGGTATTCAAATACTTGCCACTCTATACTCCAGAAAACATTCTCGCTTAGCAGTAAATACATGCAGAATTTTACTTAGGAGATGCAGTCACTCTTCTGTCTCAGTGACAAAAGCCACTGTGGACTGCCATGGGGTGAGGAGTCACTTCAAGGAAACAGCAACCATCTACCCTGAGTGATTTTAACAAGTCAGAAGACCACAAAGTTTAACCTAAACAACTTTAAACATACACACATTTCTCTATTTTATTGCATTCAGTTACCTCTTAATTTCTAGACACTCCAGTCTTAATCTTACTAGATTCATATATGGCATGAATTAATCCCTTATTAAAAGCCTTTCTCTCGTTTCCCAAATAATCTTCCTGTCCTGATTTCCTTCCATATTCCGCTAATCCTGCTTATTTTCCTTTAAATACTACATTCTCAGGGGCACCTGGGTGGCTCAAGGGCTGAGTGTCTGCCTTCAACTCAGGTAATGATTTTATAACAAATATTTTACAATGTCTCCTCCTTTATCATCCTGAAGTGACAATCAAAAATAATATAACCTGCCTAAATGTAAAGTTCAAGATAATTAATATAATAATTTATGGAATGTGGTACACTCAGCAGTTTACTAAATACAATACAAAAATTAAAATTATTTTCATTATGTAAGTACTTAGGTTAATCAGCTGCTTGCCTGCACCTAAGCACAGAGTTACCTGGACAGCAGGGCTTGAGCACAGACTAACAGGGTGTGAAGTGGACAACTCAACAGCAGGAACATGGCCTGTGGGACATGGTATTTTGAAACAGTGGACAATTTTTGTAAATTTCCAAACTAAGTAAAATCTTCCCTTGGTTCACATGATAGTTATAATCCTAGAAAATGCAGCGATATTTAAAATAATGCAGAAAACACTGTTTAGATATCCTAAGTACAGATCATTAAAAACACATTTTCTCCCCTATGGGACCATCCAGGAGGACACTTAAAGTCATGCAGCATATCGAACACTTCTTCCCTGTACAGAACTGTCCCAAGCACTACAGGATACTACCATCCCTGGTCTGACCCATGAAAGGCCAGTAGCCAACCTTCATTCCCAATCATTGTGACAATTAAAAACATCCCCACAAATTTCCAAAACCACTGCCTTAAAATAACCATCAACCTCCTCAAGCAATAAGAACAGAGGCAGCTGTATCAGGCTGCAATCTTACTTTCCCTCATACTACTGTCTGACGTTATAGTAACTCCAGAATCTTTACCTCATTCCACCTATACAAAAATGTTTTCCAAAGCAAACATTTACATACATACTAGCAAAACAAAAATTGCTGATGAAATTCCACATGAATAGACAAATTATCACAGATATGTGAAAACTTCTTCATCAATTCTTTAAAAATTAATGCACATTTTTATAATCAAATCACATTTTCCTATTGACATTACTTTTTAATTTCAGAGATGTCTTCTCATTTCACTGATGGGTCTTCAAACTGGCAGTGGTCCCTAAGCCCTTCGGTTTTGAATGTCTGTAAAATATATCCACAATCATAGTTCAAATGTATTGATAAATCCTTTTAGTAGTAAGAAAAATTTTAAATGCAGTTTTTAAATTCCAGTTAGTTAATGTACAGTGTAATATTAGTTTCATGTGTACAGTATAGTGATTCAGCACTTCTATACCATACCTGGTGCTCATCACAAGTGCCCTCCTTAATCCCCATCACCCAGTTCATGCATCCCTCCACTGACCTCCCCTCTGGTGACCATCAGTTTGTTTTCTATAGTTAAGATTCTGTTTCTTAGTTTGCACCTCTCTCTCTCTCTCTTTTTTCCCTTTGCTCATTTGTTTTATTTCTTTGCTCATTTGTTTTATTTCTTATATTTCACATATGAATGAAATCATATGGTGTCTTTCTCTGAACAACTTATTTAGCTCCATCCACACGTTGCAAATGGCAAGATTTCATTCTTTGTGATGGCTGAGTAATATTCCATTGTATATATATACAACTTCTTCTTTATCCATTCATCAGTCAGTGGACACGAGCTATTTGCATAATTTGGCTGTTGTAGATAATGCTGCTATAAACATCAGGGTGTATGTATCCCTTTGAATCAGTATTTTTAATACAGTGGTTCTTAAGCTTGTCTGTATAATAATCACCTGGAGGGCTGCTTAAAAATTTAGAGATGCCAGGCAGCCCAGGTGGCTCAGTGGTTTAGCGCTGCTTTCAAGCCTAGGGTGTGATCCTGGAGACCCAGGATCGAGTCCCACATCAGGCTCTCTGCATGGAGCCTGTTTCTCCTTGTGTCTGTGCCTCTCTCTCTCTCATTTTCTCTCATGAATAAATAAAATCTTAAAAAAAAAATTTAGAGATGCCTGAGTGCCTTGCCCAGAGATTCTGATTGCATAGGCCTAGAGAAGGTAGGGCCCAGGAATCTTCATTCTTTTTAAGAGTTCTATGAAAAGGTGATTTTCATGCTGGCAGGGCGAGATTCAGTTTTGTGCCTCCTGAAACTTGCCCAATTTGGGGTATTCTCATTAAGAGAAAGAAGAAAAAACTGCTATGTCTCTCAAGGCCTTGGAAAAGTCCTCTGCATTAGCTTCATGATATACCCCCTGCTGGATGCTAGTCAGGGTTGCAAAGTATGACATAATGAATCATTATTGCAAAACATGACTGAATGTGTCAAGTCTTACACTAGTATGACTTTGAAGCAGAGACCATAAGCTCAAAATGCCTACAAACTTCAGGTTACAAGCATAAGGCAGGCAAAACAGGAGACCACACAAAAGGGCTGGTGACCGCTGGTGAACCTGAGCTCCAACAGGGCCAGCTGCTACTTAGCATCAGTGCCCACTGAGCATTGCAGTCTCAAATTTTTAACAGAAGGTTGAAATCTGGGTTTTTGTATGAAATCTCCCAAATTTTAAAAGTTAGCTTAATTTTTAAATAAAACATTGGCTAAGCTAAACAAAGCATGAATGAAAGACAGCTGCATATAACCCTTGCTTTACAAAATAAAAGGGAAAAGACACCTTCTACCTAAAAATAAAAGGAAACTTAAGATTAGACAGTTGATTTAAGGAAGACGGAGAGCAATGCTGCCAAAGGCACACTTTGTAAAGCAGTCTGTACACTTGACAATAAAATATTTGGTTCAGGGATCCATCTCAAGGACCCAAATTTACTCTAAAACATCCCAACAGCACTCGGCAAGTTCTGCAAGTCAAGAACAGACTATCTCTCTAGTATGAAACACAGACACATTGAAACACTAGTATATGTTTGAAACACTAGTATGTGTTTGAATACACTAGTATTAAACACTAGACACATCTAGTATGAAACAAAGAAGAGAAATCCTTAAAAATGAATCCTTAGTGGCTAATAAGTACCTAAAATAAGTTTGATCTCAACTACATGTGGTGCCTTTAGTTTAGCGAGATAAAAGCTTTTTTCTAAATCACTATGCTGTACACCTAAAACTAATTTAACCTTATGTATCAACTATACTTCAATTTGGAAAAAAAAAAAAAGCTCTCTTTTCCGATTGAGATGTCCTGTTCTAAAGTTGATTGTATCCCACTCTCAAAGTCAAATCCTGTTCAGTATTTCAATAGGTGCCTTAAAAAAAATATAATGAACAATGGTTCAAAAAAAATGGATCTCCTAGGTAAAATTAAAATACTGTACTGAGCAGAGAGGAGGAACAAGCTTTTCAACATGCCCTCCACATTGATTTCTGCAACGTTCCTTAGCTATCTCAGTCCAAGAAACACCAGGCAGTTCTGAGGAGGTGGCTGAGGCTACCAGTATACAGTTCATTGCGCACGTATGTGGACCAAGCCAGGAGAAGATGAAATGCTGGATTATCATTACCCAAAATGCTACCCAGAGACAAAGATTACAGTCACTTCCTGGCCTACTTCACCACGCCAAAACAGACCACTGAAGACTACAGCCTATCCAGCAGGGTCTATGCAATAGCTAAAATAACAGAGGACATCTGGACATTTGGCCAATTTAATAAGGGCCAAGGATTGGTGAGCTAGTCTAATATATACTTGTGTATCATACTGTAAAATTATCTTTCTGCTTCCCATCATGGGTGGGAAGGAGGCTGGGAAGGGTAAAGGAAGGAGCAAACTAAAAACAATGTGCCAAAGACAGAGGATTTACCAAAGGACTAGGCATAAAATAACAAACCAACTTGTATCTGTGATGAAGACAAGAAAATAATACAACAGAAGACCCTAGAGTTAGTGGATTTGTCATTTGTTACTTCAAACGTTTGTGGTTTTCTACACCAACCCACATTTTTCCTAAAGCAATGTCTCCTAGCTTTCCTGGGTCCCGGGTCCAGATGCAATGAATAGGGTTAGGCTGCAATGCTACTTTGTTTGCATCCTGCCTTCCAGGAATTTGGTGTGAATGGGGAGGAGGTCAACACAATCAAAAAGATGCTCCACATTTACCCAAAACCTTCCATCATTAAGAATTATTCAGCTGCCTTCTCACACCAAAAGCAAAGGAAGGAAACCAAGGAAAAAAGGGAAAAACAATTAAAAGATCATGAGGAAAGGTTAAGGGAAATAAATGACAGCCTCAGAAGGAAAAATCTACATTTAATGGGGTTCCAGAGGGCACCAACAGGGACAGAGAACCAGAAAGTGTATTTGAACAAATCATAGCTGAGAACTTCCCTAACTTGGGGAAGGAAACAGGCATTCAGATCCAGGAGACAGAGATACCCCCCTAAAATCAATAAAAGCCATTCAACACCCCAATATTTAATAGTGAAAATTGCAAATTCTAAAGATAAAGAGAAGATCCCTAAAGCAGCCAGAGACGAGAGATACCTAACCTTTATGGGGAGAAGTATTAGGTTAACAGCAGACCTTTCCACAGAGACCTGGCAGGCCAGAAAGGGCTGGCAGGATATATTCAGGATCCTAGATGAGAAGAACATGCAGCCAAGAATACTTGATCCAGCAAGGCTCTCATTCAGAATAGAAGGAGAGATAAAGACCTTCCAAGACAGGCAGAAAATGAAAAGACTATGTGACCACCAAACCAGCTCTGCAAGAAATATTAACGGGGACTCTTTAAAAAAAAAGAGGAAGTCCAAGGAAACAATCCACAAAAACAGGGACTGAGTAAGTACTATGATGACACTAAATTCATATCTTTCAATACTAACTCTGAACGTGAATGGGCTGAACGATCCCCTCAAAAGGCGCAGGGTTTCAGACTGGATAAAAAAGCAAGACCCATCTATTTGCTGTCTACCAGAGACTCATTTTAGACCTAAGGACACCTACAGCCTGAAAATAAAAGGTTGGAGAACCATTTACCATTCAAATGCTCCTCAAAAGAAAGCAGGGGTAGCTACCCTAATATCAGATAAATTAAAGTTTATCCCAAAGACTGTAGTAAGAGATGAAGAGGGACACTATATCAGACTTAAAGGACCTATCCAACAAGAGGAACTAACAATCATGAATATTTATGCCCCGAATGTGGGAGCTGCCAAGTATATCAATCACTTAATAACCAAAGTTAAGACAAACACACAGGATTTTTTTAAAGATTGATTGATTGATTGATTGATTGATTGATTGATTGATTTATGTATGTTAGACATAGAGAGGGAGAGAGACAGAGGCAGAGACACAGGCAGAGGGAAAAGTAGGCTCCATACTGGGAGCCCGATGCAGGACTCAATCCCGGGACTCCAGGATTGTGCCCTGAGACAAAGGCAGGGGCCAAACAGCCGAGCCCCCGAGGGATCCCCAAGACAAAATTAGATAATAATATGCTAATACTGGGAGACTTGAACACAGCACTTTCTGTAATTGACAGATCTTCTAAGCACATCTCCAAAGAAACAAGAGCTTTCAATGATACACTAGACCTGATGGATTTTACAGATATTTACAGAACTTTATATCCAAATGCAACTGAATACACATTCTTCTCAAGTGCACATTGAACCTTCTCCAGAATAAACCACATACTGAGTCACAAATCAGGTCTTAACCGATACCAAGAGATTGAGATTGTGCCCCGCATTTTTTCAGACCATAATGCTGTGAAACTAGAACTAAACCACAAGAAGAAGTTTGGAAGGAATTCAAACACGTGGAGATTAAATACCATCCTGCTAAAAGATGAAAGGGTCAACCAGGAAATTAGGGAAGAATTAAAAAGATATATGGAAACTAATGAGAATGAAGATACAACCGTTCAATATCTTTGGGAAACACCAAAGCAGTCCTAAAGGGGAAATACTTGGCAATACAAGCATCCATCCAAAAACTGGTAAGAACTCAAATACAAAAGCTAACCTTGCACCTAAAGGAGCTGGAGAAAGAACAGCAAACAGATCCTACACCCAGCAGAAGACTGTTAATAAAGATTCGACAAAGCTCAATGAAATAGAGACCAGAAGAACTGTGGAACAGATCAACAAAACCAGGAGTTGGTTCTTTGAAAGAATTAATAATATAGATAAACCATTAGCCAGCCTTATCAAAAACAAATGAGAAAAGATTCTAATTAATAAAATCATGAATGAAAAAGATCACCACCAATACCAAGGAAATACAAACGATTGTAAAAACATATTATGAGGAGCTATCTGCCAATAAATTAGGCAATCTAGAAGAAATGGATGTATTTCTGGAAAACCACAAGCTACCAAACTCGAACAGGAAGAAATTGAAAACCTGAACAGGCCGATAACCAGGGAGGAAAATGAAACAGTCATCAAAAACCTCCCAAGACTCAAAAGTCTAGGGCCAGATGGCTTCCCACGGGAATTCTATCAAACGTTTAAAGAAGAAACCATACCTATTCTCCTAAAGCTGTTCCGAAAGATAGAAAGAGATGGAGTACTTCCAAACTCATTTTATGAGACCAGCATCACCTTAATTCCAAAACCAGACAAAGACCCCACCAAAAAGGAGAATTATAGACCAATATCCCCGATGAACACAGATGCAAAAATTCTCAACAAGATACTAGCCAATAGGATCCAACAATACATTAAGAAGATTATTCATCATGACCAAGTGGGATTTATCCCCAGGATGCAAGGCTGGTTCATACTCGTAAAGCAATCAGTGTGATAGATCATATCAACACAAGAAAAAACAAGAACCACAGGATCCTCTCAATAGATGCAGAGAAAGCATTTGACAAAATACAGCATCCATTCCTGCTCAAAACTCTTCAGTGTAGGGATAGAGGGAACATTCCTCAGCATCTTAAAAGCCATCTACGAAAAGCCCACAACAAATATCATTCTCAGTGGGGAAACACTAGGAGCCTTTCCCCTAAGATAAGGAACATGACAGGGATGTCCACTCTCACCACTGGTATTCAACATAGTACTAGAAGCCCTAGCCTCAGCAATCAGGCAACAAAAAGAAATAAAAGGCATTCAAAATGGCAAAGAAGAAGTCAAACTCTCCCTCTTCGCCGATGACATCATACTGTACCTAGAAAACCCAAAAGACTCCACCCCAAGATCGCTAGAAGTCGTACAGCAATTTGGCAGTGTGGCAGGATAAAAATCAATGCCCAGAAATCAGTGGCATTTCTATACACTAATAATGAGACTGAAGAAAGAGAAATTAAGGAGTCAATCCCATTTACTATTGTTACCCAAAAGCATAAGATACCTAGGTATAAACCTAACCAAAGAGGTAAAGGATCTATACCCTAAAAACTACAGAACACTTCTGAAAGCAATTGAGGAAGACACATCATGGATTGTAAGAATTAATATTGTGAAAATGTCAATGCTACCGAGGGCAATTTACACATTTAATGCAATCCCTATCCAAATACCATGGACTTCCTTCAGAGAGTTGGAATAAATCATCTTAAGATTTGTGTGAAATCAGAAAAGACCCCAAATAGCCAGGGGAATTTTAAAAAAGAAAACCACAGCTGGGGGCATCATAATGCCGGATTTCTGGTTGTACTACAAAGCTGTCGTCATCAAGACATGTGGTACTGGCACAAAAACAGACACATAGGTCAATGGAACAGAATAGAGAATCCAGAGGTGGACCCTCAACTTTATGATCAACTAATATTCAACAAAGTAGGAAAAACCATCCACTGGAAAAGACAGTCTCTTCAATAAATGGTGCTGGGAAAATTGGACATCCACATGCAGAAGAATGAAACTAAACCATTGTCTTACACCATACACAAAGATAAACTCAAAGTGGATGAAAGATCTAAATGTGAGGCAAGAATCTATCAGAATCCTAGAGGAGAACACAGGCAACACTATTTTTGAACGTGGCCACAGCAACTTCTTGCAAGATACATCCATAAAGACAAGGGAAACAAAAGCAAAAATGAATTATTGGGACTTAAGATAAAAAGCTTCTGCACAGCAAAAGAAACAGTCAATAAAACTAAAAGACGTCCTACAGAGTGGGAGAAGTATTTGCAAATGACGTATCAGATAAAGGGCTAGTTTCCAAGATCTATAAAGAACTTCTTAAACTCAAAAGCAAAGAAACAATCTAATCATGAAATGGGCAAAAGACATGAAGAGAAATCTCACAGAGGAAGACATAGACATGGCCAACATGCACATGAGAAAATGCTCTGCATCACTTACCATCAGGGAAATACAAATCAAAACCACAATGAGATACCACCTCACACCAGTGAGAATGGGGAAAATTAACAAGGCAGGAAACCACAAATGTTGGAGAGGATGTGGAGAAAAGGGAACCCTCTTACACTGTTGGTGGGAATGTGAACTGGTGCAGCCACTCTGGAAAACTGTGTGGAGGTTCCTCAAAGAGTTAAAAATAGACCTGCCCTACGACCCAGCAATTGCACTGTTAGGGGATTTACCCCAAAGATACAGATGCAATGAAACGTCGGGACACCCGCACCCCGATGTTTATAGCAGCAATGTCCACAATAGCCAAACTGTGGAAGGAGCCTCGGTGTCCATCGAAAGATGAATGGATAAAGAAGATGTGGTTTATGTATACAATGGAATATTACTCAGCCATTAGAAATGACAAATACCCACCATTTGCTTCAACGTGGATGGAACTGGAGGGTATTATGCTGAGTGAAGTAAGTCAATCGGAGAAGGACAAACAGTATATGTTCTCATTCATTTGGGGAATATAAATAATAGTGAAAGGGAATATAAGGGAAGGGAGAAGTAATGTGTGGGAAATATCAGAAAGGAAGATAGAACATAAAGACTCCTAACTCTGGGAAACGAACCCGGGGTGGTGGAAGGAGAGGAGGGCGGGGGGTGGGGGTGAATGGGTGATAGGCCCTGAGGGAGGCACTTGATGGGATGAGCACTGGGTGTTATTCTGTATGTTGGCAAATTGAACACCAATAAAAAATAAATTTATTATTAAAAAAAAAGAGAGTAGATCTTAAATATTTGCTTAGAGAGTAGATCTTAAATATGCTCACCACAAACAAAAAAGAACAGAAAGAAATAGTGACTATGTGACATATACATGTGCTAACTAAACTTAATATGGTAATCACTTCACAATATATTTATATATCAAGTCATCACATTATATACCTTAAAATTACACAATGCTATCTGTCAATTATATGTCAATAAAACTGGAAAAAAAAGAATTATTCAGGCTTCTGGGTTACTATGACAGACAAGGACACAAGTTTGCCTCCTCTCATTTTCTAAGTCCTATTAAAATGAAAACAGGGACGCCTGGGTGGCTCAGTGGTTGAGCATCTGCCTGCAGCTCAGGGCACGATCCTGGGGTCTGGGGGATCAAGTCCCACATTGGGCTCCCCACAGGGGGCCTGGTTCTCTCTCTGCCTATGTCTCTGCCTCTCTCGCTGTGTCTCTCATGAATAAATATATAAAATCTTTTTTAAAAAAATAAATAAAATGAAAGCAAATTTCAAAAGAAAATAAATGTGTTAACAATGCTGAGAAAAAGAGGAAAATTATTAAGCCAGAAATTTTAATGAGTCTTTCAGACTGAAAAGGATAGGGTTATAGTCACAGGTAAAATAAAGCAGAAATCACAACCAAGACCTTAACCCAGAAGGGTTCAGATAAAGCCCAGAGAAACAAAAAGCCCAGGGTTGACAGGTGTCCATACCTAGAATGGGAAGAAGAATAGATGTCACTCTGATTAACTGAAGAATTATCTATAAAACAGCTTCCCATGTTAGACCCTCTCCCACCATCCTCCCTACCTAGAGGCTTGGTGGTCTCTAAGCACTTAGCCTGATTATAGCAGGCAGTCCACCGGCCTACCCCGTACCAGTTGACAAATCTCAACTCATCAAGATTCTTCTCAGCCCTCTCTATTTACAAGAAAGAGGACTGCTGGGGATGCACTCCACACATATAGAGAAATTCTAGGTATCTATCTTTGGGTACTCAGTCTTTTAATTCATACCATATGGATGGGAAAAGAATAACTCCAACAGACTTTTGAGGAAAGACAGCAGCTTCCAAGAGAAGTTCCAAAATTTAATAAAATAGAACTGACTCTGGATGAAGTAGAAATTATATGAACAGAAGGTAATCTTAAAAAACAAATATGATTAATTCTTTAGAGATTCAACATAAAATGGATACATAAAAGAGATTACAATGAAAATTGAGTGATCAGAGAATGAGAAACATCTTTTGAAATTATAAATATAATTATCAAAGTGAAACTTTTATTAGAAAGAATATAAGGTAATATTTTAAAATAGAGAAAAATAAGAGACACTGACCATTAACCACATCCTAGCAAACCAACATCCATGTAATAGGATTTTTTTGTGTGTGTAACAGGAATTTTGAAGTAAAAACCATCAAAAAAGTGGAGAGGGAATAAAAAAAGAAAAAATAGAACAAATGTTTCCAGAGCTACAGAAAAATACAACTGAAAGAGCTCAACAGGTGTCATGTAGAAAGTACGATGAAAGATTCACGCCTCCGGACACATCAGAGGACAGTGGTAAAAAGAATACTTAAAAGTTTCCAAAGAGAAAGAGCAGATGGCATATAAAGGAGCAAGCATCAGAATGACATCAGTACCAATGGGCGCAACAGAAAGTGAAGCAGTAACATCAGACTTTTTAAAGGAACCTAGACATTCACTCTGGAAAAAAACAACAAAGCATAAAAACAGGATAGTCATTTTCTGACATACAAAGCTGAGAAATATTACCAATCCCAGAACTTCTCCAAAAGTATTACTAAAGGTTAAAGGACATACTCCAGCCATAAAAAAAAAAAAAAAAAAAAAAAAAAAAAGATTCCAAGAATGAAATGTGGAATCCAAGAAGTAGTAAGTACATCTAATCAAGAATGCAATAAACAACAAAAAAGTTATGTTAGGGATGCCTGGGTGGCTCAGTGGTTGAGCATCTGCCTTTGGCTCAGAGCGTGATCCCAGGTCCTGGGATCGAGTTCCTCATCGGGCTCCCCACAGGGAGCCTGCTTCTACCTCTGCCTGTGTCTCTGCCTCTGTGTCTCTCATGAATAAATAAAATCTTTTTAAAAAATTCTGTTAAAACCTAAGTAGAATATCTGGATAAAGGCCTAGAAAACTTTTGGCACAAATTAGCACAAGTTGTCAGAAGGTTCTAAGGATGTGTTCAAGATGAAAATGAATGACCTGTTACAAATAATACAGATATACCTAGTGATAAAGTGAAGACATAACAACTGATGAATAAATTATAACAATCTGTTGGCCCCGCCCCTCACTCTTTTCTCCCTGCTGCTCTGGTCAACTGTATACCCATGAACGGCAGGCTGTCGACACAAGATCTACTTCTGTTTCACATCAGATCCAACCCCATGAACGGCAGGCAGCTAACACAGGATCTACTTCTGTTTCACATCAGATCCAACCATGTTAACATTCTGCTAATGCTGATGCTGGTTTTAAATTCTTAGAGTCAATGTGTAGCAAAACACAAAAGATTTTGTCATATTACAGAACAGAAGATTGTGCCATCAGTTCCTGTAGAAGTAAAGATGAGTTGGATGGAGGCTTAGCATGGGGAAGGGGGAGACAGAAGGGGAAATGCAGAGGTGCTACATTCTCATTTTATAGAAGGTTGTGAGATGACTTTTTAGAACGGATGGCTGAAGAAACAAAGTTTGAAATATTAATATTTGTAACCAAGTAAATAATAAAAACACAACTTTTGTTACGGGGTATGGGTAGAATATAATATGAGTCAAATTTCTGATTTTTCATATTATAGAATTAATATTTTTTAATAATACGTTTCAAGTAGATAAGAAATACAGATGTAAGCATATTATCTATAAGGCAATTACACTAAAAGCTTTTTTAAAAAGGAAAAGAAAAAAAGTTGAATAAAAAAGCAATAATGAGTCAAAACAGCAATCACTGTCACTGGGAAGAATAACTGGAGGAGACTGTGGTGGGGTCCTCACTTGGAGCAGTGAGGGGTAGGGCTCCCGGGGTTTAGAGAGAGATTGGGAGACCCGTGTTGGCAGGCAGCATGCCTCAAGGAAGGGAATGGAGAGTGGTACAGAAGGTGACTCTCTTTTCTGGCCATGCATGACTGGGTAAAAGTTATAGGTTTCAGATTATACACACATATCATTTGGATAATTTTGTTCATTACTCTAGTCCAAAACCTATAACAATGTCTGCTACAGAGTAACCACTCATATATTTACTGAACAAGGAAGAAACAAGAAAAGAAGAAACATTTGTGCACTCTAGGGTATGGAACATACAAACAAAAAAAAATCAGAACTGGGGCACCTGGGTGGCTCAGTGGTTGAGCGTCTGCCTTTGGCTCAGGGTTTGATCCTGGAGTCCTTGGGATCGAGTCCCACATCGGGCTCCCTGCCTGGAACCTGCTTCCCCCTCTGCCTGTGTCTCTGCCTCTCTCTTTCTGTGTCATGAATAAGTAAATAAAATCTTTAGAAAAAAAGGAGAACTTTACCAAAATGAGACCATATTGCTGGGAATTACTGATGTTCTTCTCTTCTCCTTCTTTTTACTTCTCTATAGATAACATTTGATAAGCAGGGGGGAACGCGGGCTTCAAAAAAGAGTTCATCAGCCCCCACCAAATGTAAACTTAATAATGTGCACCTAATCTCACATTGTGGAATTTTTTTTTATTCCCCTATCTACATATTTTTTTATTTTCTGTATGTTGTATTTGGTTCATGTTCAAATATGTGTTCTCTACTTCATACTTTGCTCTTTCATCATAATGGTTTCTTTCCCCTCTTTTATCTTTTAAACAAACCAATTTTACAATTTCAAAATATTCTACTGCCTCTAGTTCTTTGGGTCTTGATACCCTATTTGTTGTGCATCTAGGGACTTCCCTTCCTTCCATGCAAGTTCCTTCCTTTTTGCAATTTATACCATTTTATTGTGAGTTGATCAATGTTATGGATTACAGACTTATTTATTAATATGAGTTTTCTACGTCCTGAGCTGTGAAATGATTTCTCAGTGGTTTTGCATTTACTTTGGGAATACTCTGTGGGTTTTCCCCAGTCTGTGAATGGAGTGGGGAGGCCAACAGGGGAGCTCTCATGCTCTACCACTGGCCAACTGCAGACCTCAACATGAAGGGAGACGCTGTGGTTTCACAACAGGAAAAAGCTTACTTCATGATTCCAGCGGGAAAAAGGAAGAATTTCTCATTGGCCAGCAATAAGCTCAGCCAATAATGCCACAACTCAACCAATGAGAAATGTCACCACCTTAAGCTCTCACTTTCTTCCAACAGACTTTTGTTAAAAGCAGCCCCTTCCAACTTCCTTTCTCGCTATAAAGTAAGGTTCCTCTCCTTGGATCTGCTATGTTTTACCATAGTTTGCGTGTCCCAAACTGCAATCGCTCTACTATTCCTGAATCAGCTGATTTGCTAGTAAAGTTAAGAGGCTCTTTTACTTTTAAGGTTAACAGTCGAACACCAGTTTTGTGTTCATTTCTAGATATCATGTGAAGATACACCTGGATCTCTACCCCCTCTGTACTGCAGCCTTGGATTTCATTCCATGTGAGTGATGTTTCCCCCCTCAGAGCTCTGGAAAACCAATATCAATCCCCAGGCCCCTCACCTCCTCTCTGATCTCCATCTCATTCTAAAGCATCTAAACTATGTATCCATGGGCAAGTTCTTTAAGATTTCTGAGGTGCATTTCTTTACCTACTTACCTTAAAAAGTCTATAGATCAATAAAGAATATAGGAGTAAGATTTTGTCAACTTCTAAGAGTTAATATAAGAAGTTGACTCCCCTTCTAGCATCCTATAGGCCCTTTTACTTCCTCACACACTTCCATAAGTCCCTTGTTCTCCCTATAAGTTAAGGAACAGAGTCTTAGTTTTCTTCAAAGACTTTCTCAAATATTTTTTCCTTCCAGATTGTGACCAAAAGAAAGACCAACCAACCATGGTCATTTGATACTGCCTTACAAACACATCAAAAAATATGCTTTCCCAAGCCACCCTCCTGTTAAACTATATGTTATTTGGCTAGTTTAGAAAAGCTGTGCTGGTCATCAAAGTGTGGCAACCTACAGGGGAAAACTGAAAGGCACTGCCACCCAAACACTAATTCATATAGGCCTTATGGCTAGCCTAGGTAAGGTTCCTATGATATCTCTTTTTATCTCTTTGAAGTTCAATGCAGCTCACACATATTCCAACAGCTGATTGGAATGGAAGAGGGGAACCTACCTCTGGTAGCTCACAGCCTCATTAAGTCACATCACAACTCATGTCACACATAGCTCAGAGCCTCTCAACAAGTACCAACCACTGCTCTAGCCCTTGAGAAGCTCCTGAAAGCTACAGCTCCAGGAAGCAGAGGGAACACAGAAACCAGAGAAGCACAGTTATCTGTTTCCTTTCACTATACTGATGGACAGATAATGAGAATCTAGATCTTAATTTCAAGCCAAAGGATTCTTCCCACTATTCACATGTTCTCCTGTATCCCATCCAACACCCTAAGCCTTGTCATTGATTCAAAATCTCCGCGGTAAGCTATAGTTGGCAAATAATCTTGACTTGTTTTCCCTGGAACCTCCCACCTACAACTCCTGTTAAATCCCTGCTCAATGGCAAAGTCTAAGCCTTCTCTTGTTGTAGCAGCACCACTTTCCTTGGGCCTGACTGGGGATCACAAACCAAGTGACTGTGCCTGATCTGATTATGTCATTACTAGGGCTCTACCCCTCAAGCGACAACACCAGAGTATGACTGGGGATGTGTCCATTTCTCCAGCAGGCTGTTTCTGAAGCACCTAGTCTAAATCACTTATTAAATTCACTTTTTTTTTAAGGAAAAAAACAATCTTTGTGGAAAGAGGTATGTCCATCAATCAAATTCAAATAAAACACTGTCCTATTCTCTCCACTACCTTACCCTACAGTCTTCTAAATTTGGGCAGTGTTTGGATGAAAGATGACTAGTCTATGTAAAAAACTTCAATAGTGTTTTTGAAATGAAAAAAATATGCCATAAATTTTGTAAAGATATGAAAAGATACGTAAAGATATGAAAATGATCTTACAACCCTCCTGTGGTAAGCAACAGCTTCTGCTACTCTATTCCAATTTCCAGATCAATTCATCTAGATTTGCCACTTTCATTTGCACACCTGGATAAAATTCAAACTCTTTACCTTGCCGTAGAAGGCCCTACATGTTTTTGCCCCTTTTTAAATGATTATCTTGCTAAACTTCTCTCTTACTGATATGCTTTGTTAACCAACCAGGCTAGTCTCTTTCCCGTCCTTCAAACAATTTTTATTTTCTGCCACCATACCCTTACTCATATCATCCCTTCCAACCTGAAATGCCCTCCCCAGACGTCCTACTAATCAGAACACTAGTCATCCTTTACAAAAGAGTCCAACTTCTACTTGCTTCATGAAGTCACGCTGACAGTAATCATTCCCTCCCTCTAGTCACTTACAGAAATGTTACTCCCTGACCAAAGGAAAAGCTCCTAAAGGCAAAGAATTCTAACTTCTTTGCCCCTCACAGTGTCAAGTACAAGTGACTACACATAATAAGTGTTCTTTAAATATATCTGTTCAATAAATGTATGCATACTTTCACACTAGAAACAAATAATACTAACATTTTCACCAAGGCCAATAAAAATAGGTTTAAAATGTCATTAAAATTTCATTTGGATTTGCCTCAGGTATACAGGTATACTCAAAACCTGAATAAGGAAGAACCAAACTCACCCACCAAGTCAGAGAACTATGTAGACATTTGATACTATCTCTACATAGCGAAGTAAAAATAATTTTTTATCAAAGTCCAAAAAAAGCTTAATCAGCACAAAATCACAATGTGAGAAGCAAAGATAAGGCTATGTCAAGGACTTTTAAATAGTCTTGGGTGAATCAGTATTCTCTGTCTGAGAAATAGTGAATAGATGATTAAGTGCCCCAACCTCAAGCCCAGAATAGTTAGGTATTTATGCTGAATGATAAATAGAAATTCGAGAACTTTAATGAAAGCAGAACGATTTTTAAAAGAATAATCAAGCTGATTTATACTTCATTAAGAGTCCTCAACTATTGAAATGTCTAATAAGTATTCATTATTAAGATAAAAGAAATTATTAAACAGATGCATGTGCACTACATTCTTGCTATCCCCAAATATTATGGGGATAATCCTATCTAACATGTAAGTCAAAAATGCAGTTATTATTTAATATTTTTTCAACTGAACAACAGCTATATTAGGTCAGAATCCTTGACTACCCAAAACAAAAATCAGTGTCAGACAGTGATAAAATCGAGGAAAGTCAGGACTGTACATCTAAATCCCAGCTTCAAAGGTCAGGGAAATGAGGATGATGATTACAATAAATAATAACATCAGCAAACACTTTCATAGCACTTATTACATGCCACACATGGCTCTAAGATCTTCATAAATGTCAATATATTTAAAACCTTAAGAGAACTCGGAGACATATGTAACTATTGTCTTTATAACATGTATAATCCCATTTTACAGGTGATAGCACTGACACACCAACAGATCAGCCTACTGAAAGTCACGAACCTCATAAACTACAAGGCTGGACTTCAAATGCAGTAGGTCTAGCTCCAGAGCCCAGGCTCCTAATTACAAGCAACATCCCTTCCGAGGTAACTCCCAAACACACTGATAACCCCTTTATCACCTACTGAGTATTTCTCCACCCTCATTGCTGCCTTCCTACCCCTTTGAAACCTCCTCACTTTAATTATTCTTCAAAACAATCTTTCTAAGAAATACAGGATGTGATTCTTGTAGCCTCTTCTGGGTAATTTCAAATGAGTTCTTGGTTTGAAGAATTCTCAGTTTCTGATATTTGAAATTTCAGTAGCATTTCACATCTGTTACCTGAAGGGGGAGAGTCAGGAAACACTTACTAGTATTTGGAGGTTTCTCTTCAGATCTGCCAAATAAAAATTCATATTTGGCCTTGGCAACACTCTGGGAATGCGCTGATGCATTGTTAACCCAAACAAATGTCTCTGCCTGCAAAATTAAAACATAACAAGAACATCATTTAAAATATATCATAAAAAAATAAATAAATAAAAAATAAAATATATCATAAAAAATACATCATAAAGCAAACCAAACACAAGAGAATGTTTAGGCAATAATGACATATCTACTTGACAGAATTCTACACAACCATTAAAAATGAAACATGAAAAATAGAACACAACAAAAAGCAAAATACAAGATGATCAATTCAAGATTGCAATTATAGAGAAAAATAAGCATACATCTATAGGGGAATAAGAAAAATACATAAACTCTGGCTTCATGGGGAGCAGAACTATGGTACAATATTTTTTTTAATTGAAGTATATAGTTGACATACAACATATTAGTTTCAGGTATACAATAGTGATACAAAATGCTCATCACCATAAATGTCATTACCACCTGTCACCATACAAAGTTATTCCAACAATATTGACTATATTCCCTATTCTGTAATTTTTATTCTTGTGACTTACTTATTTGGAAGTTTGACCTCCTAACCCCCTTCACCTACTTGGGCCATCCTCCCAGCCCCCACCTCTCTAGCAACCACCAGTTTGTTCTCTACATTTATGTTCTCTGCACTTATCTGTATTTCTGAGTATGTTTGTTCACTGATTTGTTTTTTAGATTCTATATATAAGTGAAATCATATGGTATTTGTCTTTGTCTTACTTATTTCACTTACATAATACATTCTAGGTCCATCCATGTTATCATAAATGGCAAGCTTTCCATCTTTTCTATGGCTGAGTATCATTCCCTCGTACATATATACCACATCTTATTAATCCATTCATCTGTGGATGGGTACTTGGGTTGCTTCCATATCTTGGCTATTGGAAGTAACACTGCAATAAACACAAGGGTGCATATATCTTTTCAAATCAGTGTTTCTGTTCTCTTCTTCCAGAAGTGGAATTCCTGGATTACACACTACTTCTATTTTTAATCTTTTGAGGAACCTCCACAGTTTTTCATAGCAGCTGTACCAATTTACATTCCCACCAACAGTGCATGAGGGTTCCCTTTTCTCCACATTCTCATCAACACTGTTATTTCTTGTCTTTTTGATAATAGTCATTAGTCATTCTGACTGTATGAGGTGATATCTCGTTATTGTAATTCACATTTCTCTGATGAGTGATGTTGAACATAGTTTCATGTGTCTCTTGGCCATGTGTTTGTCTTCTTTTGGAAAAATGTCTATTTAGGTGCTTTGCCCAATTTTTAATACATTATTTGTTTTTTTTTTTTTTCAAGTTGAGTTGGATGAGTTTCTTTGGATATTAACCCCTTATCAGATATGTCATTTGCAAATATCTTCTCCCTTTCAGTAGCTTTCCTTTTGGTTTTGTTAATTTCTTTTGCTGTGCAGAAGCTTTTTGTCTCAATAGTTGGTTTTTGCTTTTGTTTCCCTTGCCTGAGAAGACAGACCCAGAAAAATATTGCTAAAGGCAATGTCTGAGAGTTGACCGCCTATGTTTTCCTTCATGAGTTTTTTTATTCTAGGTCTTATATTTTGGTCTTTCATCCATTTTGAGTTTATTTTTGTGTATGGTATAAGAAAAGTGGTCCAGATGCCCCAATACTATTTATTAAAAAGACTGTTTTCCCCCAGTGTATTACCTCCTTTATGATAGATTTATTGATCATACAAGTGTGGGTTTACTTCTGAGCTATCTACCCTGTGCAATTGATGTACATGTCTATTTTTGTGCCCAGACAATACGGTTTTGAGTAACATACATAGCTTTGAAGTATATTCTGAAATCTGGATTGTGATACCTCTGACTTTGTGCTTCCATCTCAAAACTGCTTTGGCCATTTTAGGATTGTTTGTTCCAGTTCTATGAAAAGTACTATTGGTATTTTGATAGGGATTGCACTGCATCTGTAGACTGTTTTGGGTTAGTATGGATATTTTAACAACATTAATTCTTCCAGTCCATAACTGCAATATATCTTTTCATTTATTTGTGTCATCTTCAATTTCTTTCAACAATGTCTTATAGTTTTCAGTACAGGTCTTTCACCTCCTTGGTTAAATTTATTCCCAAGTATTTTCTTCTTTTTTATATTATTGTAAATAGGATCGTTTTCCTAATTTCTTTCTGCTAGTTCATTATTACTGTACAGATATTTGTATATTAATTTTGTATCCTGCGACTTTACTGAATTCACTTATCAGTACTAATAGTTTTTTAGTGGACTCTTTAGGTTTTCTATATGTAATACCATGTCATCTGCAAATAGTGATGTGTTACTTCTTCTTTACCAATGTGGATGCCTTTTATGTCTTTTTCTTGACTATATGCTGCAGCTAAGACTTCCAATACTATGTTGAATAAAAGTGACAAGAGTTGGCATCCTTGTCTTGTTCCTACTCTTAAAGAAAAAGCTTTTGGCTTTTCACCATTGAATATGAGATCAGCTGCGGGTTGCTGGAATTTTTTTAATTAAATTCATGTTACTTCTCTGTAAAATTAGAAAACTGTATTTTATTTTTAGATGCATCATTTTCCAAATGATTACCATTACCCCACAGCACATAGCAGGAATATTTGTGCATGGGTCCTACTAAAATATGCCAACAAAAAGTAGTCTTTCCCCAAAAAGAGACCATATTTTTATAATAAGGAACACCATTCAGCCAAATATGGGGCATAGAGCAGAAGTGCCAGTTATCCCATTTATACTAATTGTCCTAAATTTATTTATTTTAAAGATTTTATTTATTTATTCATGAGAGACACAGAGGGAGGCAAAGACATAGAGAGAGGGAGAAGCACGCTCCTCACAGGGAGCCTGAAGTAGGATCCCCAGACCGGGATCAAGCCCTGAGCTGAAGGCAGATGCTTAACCGCTGAGCCACCCAGGCATCCCACTAATTGTCCTAAATTTAAGCATCTGTCCCATTGTTCTTTGAAATCCCTTCAAGTCCTCTATTTGAAAGACTACAATAGTAACAGTGAAAGTGGTTCACATCATGGTTCTGAATTCCTATGACCTTCTTCCTGGCTGCTTTAGGCAACTGCCAAGAATCAGAAATGCCTCCTTTCTCTGGCCCAGGATTAATTAAAAATCAGTAACAAGGCAGAAGCTGGAAAACACAGAGAAACCTGACCTAGTTCAGTCAGGGACCCATTCTTCTGCCACTTTACCCCAAATTCAAAAATCAACCAGGATCCAGATACTGCCCTCACTGGCTTCCACCCTTCCAGTCATGAGACACCTTCCTTTCTCATGTCTAAGTAGCATACTTGACCATTCACTTTGAGAGAAACACAAAGGGTTTTATTGGCAACCAGGAAACTACTTCAAAGAGGGAAATTTTATTATTTCTATTATATTCTTTGGAGCAGAAATGATTGACAGTAGTAAGAAAGCCCATGATGAAGTTCTGATTCACTCTATCACGCTACTGCAGACCAGTTCAATGAGCAGGCTTCTCTTTGTTCTTTAATACCAATATCAAAAAGCCAGTTGTACAATTTTGAGATAACAATTTATTTCTTAAAATAGCTCTACTATCATTTAATGTTTATAATGTGTAAAATTTATCTTTTTGGTAAAGGTGCATGCTCCTCTTGGAGTTACATGCTTGATAATTACAGGATCTTAATCATCCTTTTCCCCAGCACAGAGGAAATAGCAACGTTTTAATGTATTTGGGGAGCTTCAGACTGGTAGAAGAGGAATATGGTGCCCTAATTTAGGTAGAGTGGTTAAGGAAGGCATTCTGAGGAATGAATGCTTGCAGAGATGAGAACAATGAGAGGCTAGGAAGGGCCAGAAACCTCCATCCAAGCAGAGGGAGGGTCATACAGGATGACTTTAAGCATGAAAGAGTTAGGCTACTGGAATGATTGAAAAGCCAACGTGACTACAGAATAGTGGGTAAATGGGAAACTTTAGTGACTGGCCAGGACAATAACACAGCAGAAAGTAATAGTAGAGAGGAGACAGGTACCAAATACACAAGGTGTGTAGGTCAAAGAAAGGTTTACTGGGAAGCCAGTAAAGGGTTTGTAATATACAGTGATTCACTAACATTTTTTAAAAATCATTCATTTAAGCTTTTAAAAGAATATTGATTGTTATAGGAAAATGGACTGAAATGCATCCAGAGGAAGCAGGCAACAGTTAGGAGTCCAAGTTAGAGAGTATGGAGGCTTAGAGTAGAACAATGGCATGAAAATTGGCTGAAGTAGATGAATTTTAAATATATTTTGTAGGGAGGTTCTACATAAATTTTCTGATAAATTGGGATTTAAGGAATGAGAGAAAAGGAGAAATCAGGGATAATTATAATGAGTAACATTTGCTAATCACTTAGTCCTGGCAAATCACTGCTCTGATGCAGCAGAGAGAAACTTCGCATGTCCATATTGCTTCTATTTCCCTTGATACTGTGACCTATAGCTTAGAAACTTCTGCTTACTGTAACCTGCACATGGGCATGTTACAGCTAAGATTTGCAAAAACTGTTTTCCATCCAAAATCTACCTCACCCAGGGAGATAAGAAAGTATGTACAAAAATGACTATGCTCTGTTCAAGATTTACGGAATGACATGACCAGAGTTCTGTATGCAAAGATCAACTGACCAAGGACAAAGAAGTTACACAACCTCCTTCAGATATCTAGAGACATCAGTCACCTCTGGACTCCAACCCTCTCCCACTTCCCCTCTTCCTAACATAAAAAATCTCAAATCTCACGCCTGGGGAGATGGTTCTTTGGGACAATAGTCCTAGTCTACCATCAGTTCGCTGGTTTTCTGAATAGAAGTGCTTTCCTTACCCCAACATCTTGCCCTTGACTTACTGGTCTGTCATGTGGCCAGCAGAACAAGCTTGGACTAGGTGATGCTAATGCAATACATGGGGTATCTCATTTAACACTCAGAACCATCCTGTGAGGTGGGCACTACTATCACCCCACATACAGAAAGAAGCAATGAGTGGGTAAGTTACTTGTCCAAGTTTATAAATTGTGGATTCAAATCATGAATCCAGAACCCATGACTCTCAGGAATCTGGCCTAAGCTACTGGGTCCATGTACTGAGACCAGGGAGACTGGAGAAGGGACATTATCAATAGCTTGGATTTGTGCTTCCAGGTGACCTCTTAAGGTCTCAGTAAAACAACAGAAAAGAAAATCCTAAAGACAAAATCCATTACTATGGTTCTAAAAAACAAGAAAAGATGCCATCAATGAAGTACCAGTTTTAAGAAATTACAGAAAGATCATTTTTTGGCACAGTTTCAATTTAAAGCCTGAAAACTGTTCTCTAAAGGAACATTCCTCTTCAGCCCTTAAGGGTTCTTAACCTCAGTTCCATAACGGCCTATCAATAGAATTCTGGAAACCTGAAGTTCCTGAAGGGGGAAAAAAATTCCATCTTTATTTTCCCTTACCTTAAGCTGAAATGTAGCATTTTTTTTTCAAATATGAACATATGCAATGAACCACAGTAGTATTATCAGTAGCTGCAACTTTGTTACCAATGGAAATCACAACCATTTTCACACCATATAATGGTTACTGCAGATATCTTAAAACACAATTTACATTCATCCCTACTTTGAAATGATAGTAGTTACTAGATCCACCACTAAATTTTTTTTAAATATTTTTTATTTATTTATTTATGATAGTCACACAGAGAGAGAGAGAGGCAGAGACACAGGCAGAGGGAGAAGCAGGCTCCATGCACCGGGAGCCCGACGTGGGATTCGATCCCAGGTCTCCAGGATTGCGCCCTGGGCCAAAGGCAGGCGCCAAACGGCTGCGCCACCCAGGGATCACCCACCACTAAATTTAATTATGAATAAAGAAATGTATTACAATATCACAAATTTGTTTAATATTTTGTTAAATATAAATCATTAAACATCTGTTAAATACTATCACTAGTTTTCCTGAAGCTCCACGTATATTATTAAATGTACTTAGAAAGCATTATTCTGACAAGAGATCCAGAGCATTACCGGACTGCCGAAAAGGGAGATGGCACAAAAGAAGAGACCTTGCTTTTTACTATAGAGAACAAAGTGATGGCTACCACAGAGGAGGTGGGTGGTGGGACCGGGGAAATACATGATGGGGATTAAAGAGTAGACTTATAATGAAATGAAATAAAACAAATAAAAAAGAAGAGGCCCTGCTTCAATAGCATTGTTCCTCAATGTGCATCTCATCACCCATTAGTGACTCGATCAGGTTTTTATATAAATAAATTTATACACACATATATATTTAAAAAAATAAAACTGAAAATACCAGACTATGATACCTTACTATTGCAGTAAGATAAGCATTGCTTTATAACATTTTAAGTTACTGTGTGCATGTGCACATGAACGTGTGTGTGTGTGTGTGTCAGAGCATGATGTAAAATGTGTATCTCATCGTAAATCACAATCAAACTGGTGCAAACACATTGCTCTAGAGAAGCTCTCAAACTTCAGCATGAATTAGCATCATCAACAGGCCTTGTTAAAACATGTACTTTGGATTCACCCAGAGTTTCTGTTTCAGTGGGTCTGGATGTTTGGCCTGAGAATTTGCATTTTCTAATAATGCTACAGGCAGTGTTAATGCTGGTGCTCCAGGGATTGAATTTTGTGAGTCACTGTCCTAGACCAATGTTTTTCATCCTTTCTTGTATATATGAATCACGTGGGAATATATTGTTAATATATAGATTAAGCAGGTCCGGTCCGGGGTGGTGCCTGAGATTCCTGAGACTCTGCATTTCTAAAAAAGTTCCTGGGAGATGCTGACTCCAGTTCACAGAGCACATCTGTGCTACAGTTTGGAAGTAAAGTGGTGTTCAAAGTATATTCAGACTGTAGAGAAGAGAAATATTTTTTAAAGGGATGCTTTACCCAGAATTAAATACACTAAAAGGTTCCACTCTGATAAAGCACCCTACACTCTGACAATTATGAGGGATCCTAAACCCAATTTTCAAACCTGAATCAAAGCATTAACATTCCTCCACCTTGCCTAGTGAAATAAAATTCATTCTACCTACATTAATTTTATATACATATAAAATTATATACATCAATATATATATACACCTTATTCCCATGCCAAGTGTTATAAACAAGTACCCATCTCTACAATAATTTTTGCAGGTCTCTGAAAAATCGTATTTGAAAAGAGCAACTTGAAGGAAGCCCCATATAATTCAGTCCACATTTCCCTCTGTATTACTAATTGAATAAAATAGATCTTTTATTTTTATCAGTCATTTAGAAACATAAATTGCATTAAGAAGTATGGGATATGAAGTAACATTAGCAAATGGACTGTTAGATGATCTAGACTTTAATCCCACCAGGAATTTCCACTCAATCTCACACTAATGCTTATCTTTGGACTTTAGCTTCTCTATTGATAAAGAATGTTATTCATATTTATCTCTAAAATCCCTTCAAATTCTGAAGCACAAAGATTCTTCACACTTCTGAGCCACCTTCACAAATATTACATTAAGGAGGAATAACACAAATCCCCTGTGATAACATTACAATGACATGATTATCAAAACAGGCCCAGCATTTAAAGATGCGAGTCCACTGTTACATGGACAGGACAAATAAAATCTCAATCTTACTTTTTATATAGCTTTTCAAATTTGCAAAGAATTTTCTATTACATTATCCAACTCTCGGGATGTTGCTGAATCGCCGATCTTAGACACATGAGAAACACATGATGTAAAATAATTCTTCTAATTGTCTAGCTACAAAACATCAAGAGGAGAAGCCGAAAGCAGCAAGAAATTTTTAGATGTAAAAGCAGTTTGATTTGGGAGGAGACGGATGCGGCCAGAGGAAGAGAAGGGTGGAATAGGGGCTGAGAGCAGAGTTTGAGGAGGGTGTTGTATGTTCTTTCATTTCCTTATCATTTCAATTTCACCGTGGGGTTCAGAGCATATGAGAGCCTCCTAGTCAGTTAGAGCTGAATATTATAAATGCTTTAAGCCAGAGATTATTAAAAGCTAAAATAAAGTATTTTATTTTAAAAACAGTATTTCAGAACTCATGAAGAACAAATACTTGGTTCCAACATTCACACCTCATACTTGATCCTTCAATCTCATCTGCTCCCACTGCCCAGCAGAAATCAGGCCTGTGGATACAAGGCATTGTGCATGCCATCTTACATGCAGGCAGGGCTGAGTACTAATGCTGCAAAAGGCAACAGTCAATTAGGTAGGTGTTATGGGGTGAACTGTGTCCCCTAAAATTGATATGTTGAAGTCCAGTGCCTTAGATGTGACTTTATTTGGAGACTGTCTTTAAAGGGGTAATTAAGTTAAAATAAGATCATTAAGGTGGATGCTAATTCAATATGACTGGTGTTCTTATAAGAAGAGGAGATTAGGACCATATGAAGGCACAAGGAGAAGCCAGCCATCAGCAAGCCAAGGAGAGAGGCTTGCAGAAGAAACCAGCCCTGCTGACACCCCGATCCCAGACTTCTAGCCTCCAAATCTGTTGCTGTCTAAACCACCCACTCTGAGGTACCTTACTATGGCAACTACCACATTGGGGAAGGCTGAAAGAGCTAAGAGCAAAAAGGAAGTTATTTAGTATAACAAGTACCTTACATTCTGTCAAGAGAGAACAGAACCAAAGTCACACCACACAGTATTCACAGTCCAACGGGAGGGGAAGGTGGAGAGAGGAGTGGCTAAAACAAGGAGAATTAGTAAAAAAGAACTATCAGTTCCCCAGTTCCTTACCCCCACTTCAATGGGCAAAGGTCCCTCCCTAACCCAGGCAAAAGAATGGAGTTGCATTCACTAGAGACATTTTTTTGAAGAACACCTCCGGCTGAGGGACACCAGGCACAAATGACACAAGATACTATAGTGGAAATGGGGATTTATTTGCTAAACGTTAAGATGCTTAGTCTTCTCCCACCCAGGCTGTAAAATGCTGGCTGCGCCCTAGAGTCTACCCTGCAGGCAGGCAAATAGATAAAGAGCTTTCTCTGCAGAATGTAATCAGCTCAAGAAAGACCTACATAATTAAATCAAGGGTCCACTAGTAAGTAGCTAACCAGGTCCTCATACAGTGAAATTTAGAACTACCAACTGGCCATTAGACCCCACTATTACATTACATTATATTCCTTAATTTTCCTAGCTATGATACTTTTTGAAAATTACAGTCCAGTTATTTTGTAGAATGTTCTTCACCTTGGGTTTGTCTTTACCTTTCCTCATGATTAAATTCACACTATGCATCTTCCATATGAATATCATAGAAGTGATGCCATTCTGCTCTTTGCATCCATCCTCCAGGGGGCACAAATTTAACTTGTCCCACTTACTTATTAATCTTATTCACTTTGATCTGCCAGGCTTTTCCACTGACAATCGCAACTTTTTCTCTCTGTAATTAATTATTATGCTGTAGAAAAATACTTAGAAAATATGTAAATACCCTGCTCCTCATCAAATTTTCAACCTATAAATTTATTTTTATCAGTAAAGGCTGAATTTACTATTTTATTCGGTGGGCTGTAATCTACTTTCATTATTTACTTCAAAGCTCAGATTGCCTGGTTTTGGCCAGTGGAATTTCTACCTGGCCTCTGTTTTTCTGAACATATCTCCACTATTCCATGAGTACCACTTTATTTTCTGGTACAACAGGACATTCCAGGCTTCTCCCTACAATCAGCTGTTTCTTTAAAAAAAAAAAAAAAAAAAAAAAGTCCCTTTCAGTGAAAGATATTATTTAGTATTTGGATAAAAGAACTGGACTTTGGGTGATTGAGTATGCTCATTGCTACTAGGGTGTACTTGCTTATAGACTGGCTCAGAGGACCCAGAGAATTTTAAACAGACACAAACATGTATGTTCACTGCAACAGGCCAGCATATCCACGTTCTAATCCCTGCTATCTGTGAATGCAGCCTGATATGGCAAAGACTTTGAAGACATGATTAAGTTTCTTGATATAAGGAAACTATTCTGGATTACTCAGGTGGGCCAAGGTTTGATACAAAAAAGAAGAAAGTCAGAGGAAAGCAAGAATGAGAGAAACAGTGCTGTTATTAGAGCAGTGAAGGGTCCAAATGCCCCTTGTAAGGAATGTGAGAAATGGCAGTTCTAGAGGCTGGAAATAGCAAGAAAACTGATCCTCCCTCGTTTCTAGAGGAACCACTACCTTGCTGGCACCATCATTTTAGCCGCTAAAACTCATTCAGACTTTGGGCCTCTAGAACTGTAAGAGAATAAATTCCTGTTGTTTTAAGCTACCACATTGCAGTACTTTGTTACAGCAGCCATAGAAACTGATAACAAGCACACAGACAAATATATATATATATATATATATATATATATATATATATATATATATATATACAGAAGTGCATACTTTTTATTCTATAATTATTTCTACATCTATGCAATCAAAAAACCAAGGACTCACATTCATATTTTTTCCATGAATATACCTTTTGTGCTTTGAAGTACAAATGAGTTGTTAATGAAATAATCACAAGACTTATCAAGGAATTGTTATTCCACTAATATTTTCCTTGTTATTATAGTTCATTCAAATATACTCCATTATTCCACTAAAACTAAGAAATTTGTATTGCTGAAACACCAAAAATAAAACCATCCATTCCTTCCATTTACATGGCTATAAATAGAGATATTCAAATCTTATCATGTGTAGCATCTTTCCATTTAAAAAGATTACTGGCACATGCCTGCCTATGAACAAGCAGAAAAAACACTCGTGTTTGAGAAGAGGATGGCCCAATTGATGGGCGGGAATTTACAATTCCCCTATAACTAGCCCCTACTATTTTGACAAGCTAATAGGTTAGATATTCAAAATCAGTAACAGCACCAAGGGAAATTGGGACAGAGGGCCTCTCAAGAGTAGAGAGAGGCCAAAAACAGTCAGGAGATAAACAAGGTAACAGAAAGCCATTAAAAAACAGCATCAAAACTAAAGAGCAAAGCAGGAAATGGACTACAAGACCAAAGAGAAGACAGTGGCCAAAACTAAAGCGCAAAGCAGGAAATGGACTACAAGACCAAAGAGAAGACAGTGGCCAAAAGGAGAACTCGGCTCCTCACCTAATCACTATCTAGCCCTGCTCCCAAGCCTGGTTTTTACTGTGTGTTCACAAAGACAAGAGCTGAATTCATGGCTTTTTAAAAAGCCCCGGAGGTCCATTCTTTTGCTACCAGCTGTTGTCCACTCACTCAGCCCATTTCCTGAATGCATACTCCCCTGGGGCAAGGCAAGTAGGGGTTCTGGGGCTTCTCCAGGGATGGGGTCAGGGAAGCTGGCCTAAAGGGGGAGGCGGTGGCAGGAACTCCAGAGCAGAGACAGACTTACCTTGCTGCCCTCCATTGCGGAAAGTCAAAGGGAAGAATAAGCAGGCTTTGGGCTACAAAAGGCAAGTCACCCTCACAAACACGGATTTTCAACAGACAATGCATGAGCTAAAGAATAATGAGTGAATGCAAATTACCTTTGTTCTTAAATACAGAACACTGGAGAATAAATGATTCACTGAGAGGTATCCTCACTTTTATAGTTGTAAAGACATTTACATATACCCTCCTCCCACCCACCTACCCACATACCCCACAGTCTAGATCAGGAGAGCTTCTGCAGATTAGAGGCTTGTTCTATTTTTACATCTATAATTGGAATATAAAAATCATGTGATAAGCTATATTTTTTTAGGCTGAGCTCAAATAATACTTAGTGCTTTACTAAGTATTAAGAGTTAATTTTGGGAAGCCGGGGTGGCTCAGCGGTTTAGCGCCTTCAGCCCAGGATGTGGTCCTGGGGACCCGGGATTGAGTCCCACATCGGGCTCCCTGTGTGGAGCCTGCTTTTCCCTCTGCCTGTGTCTCTGCCTCTCTCTCTCTCTCTCTCTCATAAATAAATAAAATCTTTTTTTAAAAAAAAAAAAGAGTTAATTTTAAGAATACTTGATTGAGCTTGCTGGAAACCTAGAAACTGGGGATCCCTGGGTGGCTCAGTGGTTTGGCACCTGCCTTCGGCCCAGAGCGTAATCCTGGAATCCTGGGATCAAGTCCCACATCGGGTTCCCTGCATGGAGCCTGCTTCTCCCTCTGCCTGTGTCTCTGTGTGTGTCTCTCTCTCTGTCTCTCATGAATAAATACATAAAATCTTAAAAAGAAAAAAAAAAAGAAACCTAGAAACTGATTTGTTCCTGTGGAAAAATAAAAGCAGAGTTCCAAATAATGATAAACTCTTTATTATTTACCTATACATTTTACTCAGACATATAGTAAAATCTGGTTAACTGAGGTTGGTAGCTCATATAAATTTATGAGTGAAGACTACTGATATGAGTGATTACAGATCCTTAATTTTGTCTGGGGGAGCTGAGAACAAATCATCTTTTTGTACAAGAGCAAATTAGTTAAAAATATAAGGAGATGGTGGTATTATTAGTGTAACACTTCCCTTATCTGAAACATAATAATCCAGCAAACACATATTGAGATAACAGAAAACAGATTTTCAGAATGATTAAAAGTATACATGTTCAAAGGTCCATGCAATTAAATATATATACACTAATCAGGAGAACATTTCAAGGCTCTTGTATATGAACAACTGGGGGTAAATCTTGTTCTCTTCTAAGTTGGTAAGACTCTCAACAGTTTATTAGGGTGAAGGGCTAAAGGCAAGCAGACACTATTAAAAATCAAGAATTGGGCAGCCCCGGTGGTGCAGCGGTTTAGCGCCGCCTGCAGCCCAGGGTGTGATCCTGGAGACCGGGAATCGAGTCCCACATCAGGCTCCCTGCATGGAGCCTGCTTCTCCCTCTGCCCGTGTCTCTGCCTTTCTCTTTCTCTCTCTCTCTCATGAATAAATAAAAACTTTTTAAGAAATAAATAATAAAATAAAAAATAAATAAAAATCAAGAATGACAACCAGAAGTCTGACAGTAAAGACAAACAATAAAAGGTAATGTAAACAAGGTAAAAGACAAGCATAGACTGGGAGTAAATATTTGCAACATATATTTAAATAATGAAGATGCAACAAATTCCAACAGACCCATAAGAAAAAGATATACTCAACAGAGAAACAAGCAGAAGATAAAAATGATCTGAGAAATGTAAATACCAATGACCAATATACACTAAATGATGTTCAAACTTGCTAATAATCAATGAAGTACAAATTAAAACCAAAGTCGCCAATTTTTACCCATCGTATTGGAAAAGATTAAAATCTATGAAAATAACATAATTTCTTCATGTGGAAGTAACAACAGTCTTGACTTTATAGGATTTTTGCAAGGATAAAGGAAGATAATATATATGAAGACCTTAGAACAGAGGCCAGAACATTATAAATACACAACAGATGTTAGTTGCGGCTGTCATCATTACTATACTTGTATTTCTATATTATTTGGTTTATATATCTCTTAGTCAACTATAAGTCTTTGGAGTACAAGAATTAAAGCATGCATTTTTTTAAAGATTTTATTTATTCATTTGACAGACAGCATTATTTATTCATTTGACAGAGGAAGGGAGGAGTAGAGGAAGAAGGAGAAGCAGGATCCTCATTGGACAGGGAACCCAATGTAAAATTTGATCCTAGGACCCCAGGATCATAACCTGAGCCGAAGGCAGATGCTTAACCGACTGAGCCATTCAGGTCCTCCTAAACATGCATTTTTAATAATATATTTTGTATTGGTAATATAAAGCTAACATATTTTCATTTCAGTAATACATATGCATCTCAGTTTCTTGACTATGTAACAGTCTGCTATATAACTGTAACAATTTATTAATTTATCAATTCTTACTATTATAAGTAATGTTGTAGTGATCAACTTTCTATCCATTTCACATTTCTTTACATTCTCCTCTGATTATTAGTTTAGGAAAATCTCCTATAAGTAGAATTTTGGGGTCAAATAAAAAGCACACTTTAGACTCTTGATATGTACTGCTAAGCAGTCCTCCAGAGAATTGGTACCAGCCGTAGGCAGAAACTACACTATCAATGATGTCTGAAACCAATCCAAATCATAGTTCTTAGCACATTTTAAGGATCCTAATAAACTGAATGAATGGAAGGAAAAACAGAAGGAAGTTGACAGAAAAAGACATTTGTGGGGAAAACGGTATCATTTGAGGAAAGGCAGCTACTGGGGAAGTAAAGAACACGTTCAGAAAATGACAACCCAGTTAAGGGGATGATGGCAAGGTACAGAGGGAAGGTGAGAAAGTGAAATAGATTGGTGCTTCTCGAACTGCACTGGGCACACACCAAACACTGGAGATCTAGCTAAAATTCTAGTTCTGACTCAACAGATCTGGGGTAGGACCTGAGATTCTGCATTTCCAAGAACCTCTCAGGTGGTGCAGATGGAATGCACTTCAAAATAAGGAAGTAGGTGATTTACTAAAGGAACAGATTAACACTGGAGACTTTCAAACCTCAAGGTAAAGAGTTTGGACTTCGGGGTATTGAATTATGTGGTACCCAATTGGAGGGAGCCAGTTATATTAGAAGTTTCTGGGCAAGAGAGACCTCCATGACTACAACTACAAGGACTCATAATTCAGTAAGAGATGGCAGCCAAAACTAGGAGTACATATCAATCACCTGAATACACCTATGCTTCAGAATAAATAATCCCTCAGGAAAGAAAGGGTGATTGCACACAACTCGAGAAATTAATCTAATTTAGGGCAACAAAATCAAAGGTAAGAACAGCCCAGACAGAGTCCAATTCTCCAAGAGCTAATTCCATGTCATCTCTTCAATCCCTATCCTCTCCAATCAGCATAAGCACTGGAAAGGAGACTAAGACAGAAGCCAGAATTTGCTGAATTTATTTCCACTATCCCACTACACTATGATCTGGAAAAGGAGGAGCAAAGAGAAGGGACAGGGATAAGTTAGGTAGACTGGGATCAGGTAGACATTAGAACAATAATATGTTAGAACATAGCCATTTCCAAGGCTCCCTAAAGGCTCTTAATCAGGAAATCACTGCTTGCTAAAAGCTTATGAGATCACCAAGATCATCAAGTTAATAATGAATACACTTATTGGTGGGATGAAGAGTGGGTGCAACTGGCATGACAAAGAAACCCAGTGACCTGTGCTGTAGTAGTCAGGATCTCTCGGACATTTGCCATGGCATGCTCATACACTGTTGGGAGTGTGAAGAGTTGTAACCAATTTGGAAGAGAATTTGGCTATTTCTGTCAAAATCTAAAATGTACACACCCCTTTAGCAACTCCAATTGTAGGAATTTAGTCTACAAAAAACCAACAAGCCAAATAATTTACATGTCTATCAATAGGGATCTAATGACCTATTCTATAATGAAATACAAAAAAGATTTAAGAATAAGGAAGACTTTATGTGCTACTCTAAAGGTATCTCTAAGGTACATTATTAAATAAAAATAGTGAAGTAGAAAACTGTGTAGAATATGCAACCATTTATGGGAGGGATGTATGGGTATACACACCACACACACACACACACATACACATACAGAGTCTGGTAACAGATGGCCAGGAGACATGGGTTTCTGAGATGAGAGGAAGACTTTCTTTATAGAGTTCCTTCCTTTTTGTATCAATTAATTAATTAGTTTTTAATCATACATCATGTATTATTATTTCCAATTTGGGACTTGTTTTTTGGGTTTTTTTTTTAAGGTCCCTCAATGCATGGATTCCTTCTGAAATTTCAAGGAGTTACATTTTACACATTTTCCTGCAAACAAAAACTGCAGGTCAATCTCACAAAACTAAATGTAAAAATCCTAAACAAGAAATTAGCAAAGTGAATTCAACAATATTTAAAAAAAAAGTAATCCATTACAATCAACTTGGCTTTATTCCAAGAAAGCAAAACTGTTTTAATTTTAGAACTCCATTAATGTAATCTACCATACTGACAAATAAAAGGGAAAAAAAATCTATCTGATCATCAGAATACATGTAGAAAAATATCTGATAAAATTCAACATCAATTTATTATTTTAAAAAGGATCCTTAGCAAACTATGTATAGAAGAGAAGTTCCATAAACTGGCAAAGGCATTACAAGACGATCCAGAGTAATTGGTGAAATTCTTCCTACATGTCCAATAAGCAAGCAATACAAAGATGTTTAATGATGGGCCTTAAACTCTTTTTGGAGAATGACTTTAAAATATACTACATATGCTTTCAGCATACTTATAATATCTTACATCATAACTTCCAAAGCCAGAAGTTCCATGAATCCAACTGAAGGTTTAAAAAAAAAAAAAAGTATAAAAATAGGAATCCATTCTATAGCACTATCAGATTTACATTACCAAAACAAGACTCTATACACTCTAGAGTTCAAAAATTTGTAAGTGTCCTCAGCCTACAAATTAAAGTCCATGCTCTGCAGCCCTGCAAAGTCTGGCTCTATCTCCACTTTCAATTTTTACCTCTCACTAACCAACACTACTCATCACCTCAGTATTTTAATGCCTTATGCCTCCACCAACCTTGTCCTTCCACCCTCTCTCCAAGCTCACAACCAATCAAGAGAGAAATAAGTCAAGATTAGTCAAGATATCATCTTTGTTATTGATAAAACTGGCTAAAGAAAATGGCTATAGATCTATGATAAGAATTAGCCAGACTTCTCTAGCTAGTCATTGGCACAGCTAGACAACTCCAAGCCATCCCAGCAGGGTCAGGTCTTTTAAGGCAGAAAAAGCCAAATGTGGCTGACTCTGAACAGATGCCCAGCAGGTGCTGCATTGAGAATCTTTGTTCTCCCCAACTCACCAATCATTAAGTCTCTCCTCTTTCCATGGCAGTCCCTTTGACTAGAAACATGAGGCCAGGTAAAGGTAGACTGTCTCACTAATACTCAACCCTTTCTTCAAGGCACAGTACAAATCCCATCCCTGACCTGAAAACTATCCCATCCCAGACATCATTTATCATGTTATCCTTTCCTTTGGAATTCCTATAGCACTTAATACTGTGCTACTCTTTTCATTTACAATAATATCTGTTATACTGATGAGCAGTCTACAAGATAAAATAGACAAGAAGTCCCCTGTCTGACTTCTCATCACTTAGCTGCATGCCCTAACAAAACGATAGTCAAGCATCCACTAATTCTGAAAAATTATTTACGCCAGAATGTGGACTGGAGTGTTTGATAGTTAAAGAATGCTAAATAAAGGGGAAACATGATCAAGTGGTATTCTCTAAAGACTCATAGTCAATGACATGCCCGGTTAGAATACAAAGAAGCAAAAGCCATGAAGATAATAGGCAAGAGAGAAGCAAAAGAGAGAACTACAGCTCTTTAGAGGTAATTTGGAAAAGGCTTCTTAGAATGTCAGAGTAATAAATCAGAAATTATTCAATAATGGAAACCTGTCAAACACAGAACTGAACAAAACAATTCATGAAAACAAATTAGGAAATGCATAAATATACTAAGGGTCACAGTAGATCATTAGCTGATACTCACATAACAGAGTTGCCAAAAATTGGAGGTGGTAACTAAGTCATTTTTATACTCTACGTACAACCAACAGATCCCAATTAGAGCCTTATTAGAGTTCCAAGCTTAACTGAAAAGAATAAGGAAGATGATTTAAGGACCTGAAAAATGAGACTTCTGCAAAGAGTAAAAAAGCTTAGGACAAATATAAAAAAAATTCTGAGGAGTAATCATACTCTCAAAGACCAGAAGTTAAAGAGAGTATAGCAATTAGACATTTTACAACTCCACTGAAAAATGATGAAATTCATCAACAGAGAAATTTTAGCTAAATACACAGGAGAAACTCTAAGCATAAGCATTGTTAATGAAACAGTAGTAGAAAGAATACTGTCTTTTTTAGTTAGTCATCTCAGTACTCGATAGTCTACACAGCTGTCAACACAATGGGACAGTAATACAGAACATAGTAACAGAACATGTTGCTACAATTTACGCTATCTAAAGGCAACAGAAAACAAAAAATAAGAGTCATAAAAAATAAATATACACAGAAGCTATTTGTAGATATAAATATTCCTCTAATAGGTCTTTAAAATTGTCATTAAGGGGGATCCCTGGGTGGCGCAGTGGTTTAGCGCCTGCCTTTGGCCCAGGGCGCGATCCTGGAGACCCGGGATCGAATCCCACGTCAGGCTCCCGGTGCATGGAGCCTGCTTCTCCCTCTGCCTGTGTCTCTGCCTCTCTCTCTCTCTCTCTGTGACTATCATAAATAAATAAAAATTTTAAAAAAAATTTTTTTTAAATTGACATTAAGGTACAGCCCATCAAATCAGGTATCTGACAAAAATATTCCTAAGTCCTAGTCAACAATGAATGTGCTTCCACCACTGCCCAGAGCTCATTCCTTCAAGCACATAACAGACATTACCTACTTTCCTCATCAAACTTTGTAAAATCTACAACACTGGCTTTCATTCTGCAAAGATTTTGTATTAGTCTTAAAATGAAGACAGGTCAACCATGATTCTTAAAACCTTGTTGTGCCTATCAGGAATTTCCTTCAACACTTTCCCCAACATTAAAAAACTTATGTCTTTGGTTGGCTTTAAAGTTGGCAAGATAAAAAAAATAATAATAATAGTAAAATAAAGTTGGCAAGATTTAACAATAAAGACATGCAGCAAAGGGATTTTTTTTTTGTGGGACAAAAAAAAGTTGTTTTGGAAAAAAATGGCAAACCATATTGCTAATGTAATATGCAATTAAGATGTCTTTTTTTAACTGGGTAAAAGGATAATTCTTAGATGGGACGTGGAGTTATTTCAGTTTGACTACCAAGTTTATGCTTGAATCCTTCCACAGCCTACTGAACTTTGAATACCTCCAAATGTCAAAGAACTGACTAGCCTAGATAGTTCTTACTGTCTAATAAAAAATTTTTTTTTAATTTTTTTTTAAAAAGGTATGTATGATTACAAACTATGAGCCAGGAGTGCCTAGGTATACAACTTCATATATTGTATCACCTTAATCATTACAAGCACTTGAGATCTAGGTTCCATAATCAATTGTATCTCAAAAAAGACACACAGGGTTAAAGGTCATATCAAGCCATCCACAGAACCAAGATCTTTAGAAGATTTCTGCTTAGACCATAATACTCCCATACATTACAACCCACAAAGAACTTGACTTCCTTAACTTCTGCTTCTAAAACTAAAAAATTCCTTCAAAACTTTTCTTATGCATATACCAGGTTCTCAAAGTTTTCTGCGTGCTATGGATTCTCAGTTTATGAACCTCAGGGGTTTTCTTTTCCTATTTTATACATACTCAACTAGCAACAACTGAAATGCAAAGCATAAACAAAATAAATTCTTTTTCAAAATTACTCAGGAGGGTGAGTAGAGACCAACAAAATAGTTAAAGACTAGAACCAATGATTAGTTCTTTACATTTACCTTGCCCGAGCAATTTCTACTACACAACACTGCCAGGAGTAAATAAGAAATGGGCAGGGAGTGGAAATGAATGGTCAGTAGCAATGTTTCAGGTATAAATAATTAACAGTACTACAAATTTAATAAAACAGCAAATATTTTAAGGCTTTGCTTCTAGCTACAATATAAAGGCCATATTATTGCAACATGAAGCAAATATGTCACTGGAAACAGTAGGAGCTATCAAGTTGGCCTCATCGGATGGGTCCATTCTTCCTGTGTATTCCATACTTGTATGATCTGCTTACTACTTCTCTGTGAATCATGGCGCTGCTTTCAGTAATGTAGCCACAATAGGTAGGCCTTCTTCATATACAGAGGAAAGAAGAGTCATGAAAACTAATGAATTTAAACATTTCAGTACTTTCTATCAAAAATATAATACCTCGTTAAGAAGGCAGTATATATATATATATATATATATATATATATGCATAGTTTCCACTTGTATTTGCCTATATTTACAGGCGAAATAGCTCAATTAAGTTCTAAGAAATATTTATTTCTAATTCCAATCAATATCTCTTTGTTACACTTCACAAAAATATTGTTTTACTCCCTAAAACCCTGGAGATACTTACTTTCTTTTTTCAAGGATTCTGTTGCCTCAGAACCAATTCATATCACAAGCAATGATTTCCTCCTTACAATGCTAATTCATGAGCAACCACTACCTTCACTTCTCTCTTTGCAAGGTCCCCCTTGATTTCCAAAGCTGTTGGCATGCAGAGTGGCTGTTTTTACCCACAGGGGCACAAATGATTCCTGTGTCTACAACTATTCTCAATTCACTCAACTCACAGGTCTCCATTTTTACATCTAACCCACTCCTTTTGCATATTTTGAAACTCAAAGAAAACATTATAAAGAAAACATTATAACATTATAAAGAAAGTGACACATTTTCACTGAGCTATATACAATGGATTATTATTATAATTAATGTTGCTTGTAGGTCAGACTTTTTGCTTTTAGAGCCTAAAAATGTTTTTTAATCTCAGCCCTAAAATGTTTAAAACAGACCACTAACAACAATTTGCATGACCAACTTATTCTTCACTGAAGTTCAACTCACAAAAAGGTTCGTTCATGTTAAAAAGCTATTTTTAAATATGCCTAACTCATTGCTTAAAATCACTAACAATTAAGCATTATACTTTAGTGGAATCTTATGTTTAAAATTGTATTTCTCTCATCTCATTCCCAACTCCCCCAATTCTGCCATCCTGAATATCAACATTATTTTAAACGTTACTGTCTTCTATTACAGTAGCTTCATTCATTGATAATTCAGAAATAATGCCTTTCTGAACACTCTGGCATCTGACTTTTAAATGCAGTTATTATACTAGTCAGGTTTTGGCTACATAAAGATTTATGAGCACATCCTGCCAAGCCCAAGAGGTTTCTCCAAATGAAACCTGGGAAGATCTACCCAGAGAGAGAAGGCTATGCCCCTCAGGAATCATCATCCCTACTGGGCCATTCACAAAAAGACCACTTTGCTTTGCTGGCAAGGCTTTGTTCTCTCCCCTCTCATCAGCCCCCCTCCTTGGCCTGCATCATATCCCCTGGTGAGAATGCACATCAGGTTGCCAGAACGACAATTTATTACTCAAATAGTACACAAAATTTAAATTATATGCTTTTAAAAATAACAGCCTAGAGTTAGTAACAAAGCCAAGTCCCACAAACAGACTTGAAACTGCAAAATGTAGTAAGCAAAGTCTACAGAAAAACATGCAATCCAACATGCAATAGTCAAACATGCAGAAGGCAAGCTAAAACATGTGAAAACAATGAGCATACCACTCATTTTGACACACCCACTGGATGGGCCTCCAGCTTAAAACAGGACTTGACTTTATTGTTTAAAGCAGCATGTAAACAAATAAATAGGACCTTAGTGGCAGAGTAAAAGCCATGCCTTGCCCATTTCTTCCAGAGTTTAAGGCACATTACTAGCATGATCTCATTAATCTTTAGAACATCTTATGAGAGGAATAGGCAGCAAGTATTTTAATCTGCCTTTTTAAAATGGAAAAAAAAATGTGATGTATAACTTTTCCCAGGATTACAGGTGGCACACAGTCCCAGAGTCAGGAAACAGTTGACCTGACTCTCACTAAAGGGTGGAATGCACTGGGCTATTTGAGATAAGATGGATTTCTTAATTAGGTGGCTATATACTGTTAACTTTGAATATAAAACTGCCAGTTATTTTGCCAGCAAAAATGGGTTTATTTGGGTATAGGAGAGAATTGCAATTGAGGACACACAGACTACCACGCTATGGCAAAAACCATAGCTAAGTCTGGAGAACAAAGGAGAGGAATGCTGTTTTAGAGAAAAGGAGGAAGTTGAGAGGGGCTATTATAGTCTACTGGGGGAGTAAACTTGGAGTTCCAAGTATAGTGGCTTTTCATTGGCTGGGCCCTTTCGAGCAAGGTGAAAACCCTTCCTTCTCCTGTTGGGGTAGTAAAGTAAAGTTGGAGTAGTATGGACTTGCAAAGTACCTCTCTCTCTCTCCTGTTGTTTCTACAAATGACAAGTGGTAGGGCATGAAGGCTCTCTCTTCTGACCTTGTAACTTCATTTTGTTAGGTTTTCTTCATAATTTTCAAACTACTATATACTTTGCAAAAGGGATTGCCATTCCACTTCTCACAAAGTTTTTACAATCTATACTACAATGTCAGACAAAGTAGTTTTTAAAAATGTATACTTCCCCAGACCTCTTAGCTTCTAATTATACCCTACAACTGTGCTCCTCAAACATGGGTATCTTCAAATCCTCAGGGTTACACAGTGGTGTGTCAAGGGGTACACAAGGTCCCAGGACCAATGGGTACATTTTCTGGGAGTTCAGTTTGAATAAACAGTCATTTAAAACCTGATTTGTATATTAAAATAAATATATTCTTAAATGTAATGCAAAATGAGCATAACATTTTTATAAAAGAAATTATGTTCTGGCAGCATATTGCTTTAGGGCATGCACTTAAGCAAAGTTGGGAGAAGGAACATTACTTAGTATTTTAGGGGTAATTCAAGGGAAATGTTTGAGAAGTTTTGATAAACAAAACTGAGATTTAAGAGAAAAACTTATTCCAATCTTCTTGCCTGGCCCAAACTATTCCAGGCAAATGGGAATACACTGTTCCATAAAGTCTTTTACTTGGCTTCCTTTTCGTGTAGGTTCTAAGACCTATTAGGGGATTCTACTTCAAATCTTCTACAAAGGTATCTTAAGATTACCAGCAGTAAATGGGGCTCCTGGGTGGCTCAGGAGCCAACTGTGATTTCAGCTCAGGTCACAACCTCAGGGAGCTGGCTTCAATTCCCAAGTTGAGCCCCAAGTCAGGCTCCCTGCTCAGCGGGTAGCCTGCTTCTCCCTCTCCCTCTGCTTCTCCTCACCAATCCTGCTTTCTCACTCTCTTTCAAACAAATAAATAGAATCCTGGATATATATATATATATCTCCATTAACTGCCAGGAGTCATATGATCAAGTTAGTAACCAAAGGTAAAAAGCACACAAAAGTAACATGCAGGTTACCAGGAAAATCAAACGACTGAGCAAAAACAGGCTTCCGCCAAAACTCACTTGCTTCCAAATGCATAGAACTAGGATTAAGTATTGAGGGCCCATTCGTATATTCCCAGACGCTATGAGGGGAATTGCTTCCAATGTCCAAGAAGTTCAAGAGGCTAGTGAAAGATCTAAATCTAAACCACCAAAATGGGGGGGGAGGAGCAAGATGGCGGAAGAGTAGGGTCTCCAAATCACCTGTCTCCACCAAACTACCTAGAAAACCTTCAAATTATCCTGAAAATCTATGAATTCGGCCTGAGATTTAAAGAGAGACCAGCTGGAATGCTACAGTGAGAAGAGTTCGCGCTTCTATCAAGGTAGGAAGACGGGGAAAAAGAAATAAAGAAACAAAGGCCTCCAAGGGGGAGGGGCCCCGCGAGGAGCCGGGCTGAGGCCGGGGCGAGGGTCCCCAGGACAGGAGAGCCCCGTCCCGGAGGAGCAGGAGCTGCACCGACCTTCCCGGGCGGAAAGGGGCCCGCGGGGAGTTGGAGCAGGACCCAGGAGGGCGGGGATGCGGGGATGCCCTCGGGTTCCCTGGGGCAGTAACAGAGCAACTGCGCGCCCAGGAGAGTGCGCCGAGCTCCCTAAGGGCTGCAGCGCGCACGGCGGGACCCGGAGCAGCTCCGAGGGGCTTGGGCGGCGGCTCCGCGGAGGGGGCTTCGCGGCCCCGGGAGCAGCTCGGAGGGGCTCGGGCAGAGGAAGAGGCTCCGTGCGGAGGGGGCTGCGCGGTTCCAGGAGCAGCTCGGAGGGGCTCGGGCGGCGGCTCCGCGGAGGGGGCTGCGCGGCCCGGGAGCGCGAATCCACCAGCGCAGGCTCCGGAGCACAGGGCGCCGGGACTCAGCCCAGGATCCCGCCTCCCCTGGGACAGGCAGAGGCCGGGAGGGCCCAGGACAGCAAGGACGCTCCTGCCCCGAGCTGAGCAGATCAGCGGCCCCGCCCCGGAGCCTCCAGGCCCTGCAGACGGAGTTCCTGCCGGAGCTGAATCCAGGGCTCCAGAGCTGCCCCGCCACTGGGGCTGTTCCTCCTGCGGCCTCACGGGGTAAACAACCCCCACTGAGCCCTGCACCAGGCAGGGGCACAGCAGCTCCCCCAACTGCTAACGCCTGAAAATCAGCACAACAGGCCCCTCCCCCCAGAAGACCAGCTAGACGGACAACTTCCAGGAGAAGCCAAGGGACTTAAAGTACACAGAATCAGAAGATACTCCCCCGTGGTTCTTTTTTTTTCTTTTTTTTTTGTTTTGTTTTGTTTTGTTTTGTTTTGCTTTTTGATTTGTTTCCTTCCCCCACCCCCTTTTTTTCTCCTTTCTTTTTCTTTCTCTTTTTCTTCTTTTTTTTTTCGTTTTTTTTTCTTCCCTTTTTTTTCTCTTTCTCTTTTCTTTCCTTCTTTCTCTCCTCTCTTTTTCTCTTTTTCCCAATACAACTTGTATTTGGCCACTCTGCACTGAGCAAAATGACTAGAAGGAAAACCTCACCTCAAAAGAAAGAATCAGAAACAGTCCTCTCTCCCACAGAGTTACAAAATCTGGATTACAATTCAATGTCAGAAAGCCAATTCAGAAGCACTATTATACAGCTACTGGTGGCTCTAGAAAAAAGTATAAAGGACTCAAGAGACTTCATGACTGCAGAATTTAGAGCTAATCAGGCAGAAATTAAAAATCAATTGAATGAGATGCAATCCAAACTAGAAGTCCTAACGACGAGGGTTAACGAGGTGGAAGAACGAGTGAGTGACATAGAAGACAAGTTGATAGCAAAGAGGGAAACTGAGGAAAAAAGAGACAAACAATTAAAAGACCATGAAGATAGATTAAGGGAAATAAAC
Source organism: Canis lupus familiaris (assembly GCF_011100685.1). NCBI lineage: Eukaryota > Metazoa > Chordata > Mammalia > Carnivora > Canidae > Canis > Canis lupus. The sequence goes on from NC_049237.1 coordinate 22,537,446, forward strand.
GACAGCCTGAGGAAGAAAAACCTACGTTTAATTGGGGTTCCCGAGGGCGCCGAAAGGGACAGAGGGCCAGAATATGTATTTGAACAAATTCTAGCTGAAAACTTTCCTAATCTGGGAAGGGAAACAGGCATTCAGATCCAGGAAATAGAGAGAACCCCCCCTAAAATCAATAAAAACCGTTCAACACCTCGACATTTAATTGTGAAGCTTGCAAATTCCAAAGATAAGGAGAAGATCCTTAAAGCAGCAAGAGACAAGAAATCCCTGACTTTTATGGAGACGAGTATTAGGGTAACAGCAGACCTCTCCACAGAGACCTGGCAGGCCAGAAAGAGCTGGCAGGATATATTCAGGGTCCTAAATGAGAAGAACATGCAACCAAGAATACTTTATCCAGCAAGGCTCTCATTCAAAATGGAAGGAGAGATAAAGAGCTTCCAAGACAGGCAGCAACTAAAAGAATATGTGACCTCCAAACCAGCTCTGCAAGAAATTTTAAGGGGGACTCTTAAAATTCCCCTTTAAGAAGAAGTTCAGTGGAACAGTCCACAAAAACAAAGACTGAATAGATATCATGATGACACTAAACTCATATCTCTCAATAGTAACTCTGAATGTGAACAGGCTTAATGACCCCATCAAAAGGCGCAGGGTTTCAGACTGGATAAAAAAGCAGGACCCATCTATTTGCTGTCTACAAGAGACTCATTTTAGACAGAAGGACACCTACAGCCTGAAAATAAAAGGTTGGAGAACCATTTACCATTCGAATGGTCCTCAAAAGAAAGCAGGGGTAGCCATCCTTATATCAGATAAACTAAAATTTACCCCAAAGACTGTAGTGAGAGATGAAGAGGGACTACTATATCATACTTAAAGGATCTATTCAACAAGAGGACTTAACAATCCTCAATATATATGCTCCGAATGTGGGAGCTGCCAAATATATAAATCAATTATTAACCAAAGTGAAGAAATACTTAGATAATAATACACTTATACTTGGTGACTTCAATCTAGCTCTTTCTATACTCGATAGGTCTTCTAAGCACAACATCTCCAAAGAAACGAGAGCTTTAAATGATACACTGGACCAGATGGATTTCACAGATATCTACAGAACTTTACATCCAAACTCAACTGAATACACATTCTTCTCAAGCGCACATGGAACTTTCTCCAGAATAGACCACATATTGGGTCACAAATCGGGTCTGAACCGATACCAAAAGATTGGGATTGTCCCCTGCATATTCTCGGACCATAATGCCTTGAAATTAGAACTAAATCACAACAAGAAGTTTGGAAGGACCTTCAAACACAGTGGAGGTTAAGGACCATCCTTGCTAAAAGATAAAAGGGTCAACCAGGAAATTAAGGAAGAATTAAAAAGATTCATGGAAACTAATGAGAATGAAGATACAACCGTTCAAAATCTTTGGGATGCAGCAAAAGCAGTCCTAAGGGGGAAATACATCGCAATACAAGCATCCATTCAAAAACTGGAAAGAACTCAAATACAAAAGCTAACCTTACACATAAAGGAGCTAGAGAAAAAACAGCAAATAGATCCTACACCCAAGAGAAGAAGGAGAGTTAATAAAGATTCGAGCAGAACTCAACGAAATCGAGACCAGAAGAACTGTGGAACAGATCAACAGAACCAGGAGTTGGTTCTTTGAAAGAATTAATAAGATAGATAAACCATTAGCCAGCCTCATTAAAAAGAAGAGAGAGAAGACTCAAATTAATAAAATCATGAATGAGAAAGGAGAGATCACTACCAACACCAATGAAATACAAACGATTTTAAAAACATATTATGAACAGCTATACGCCAATAAATTAGGCAATCTAGAAGAAATGGACGCATTCCTGGATAGCCACAAACTACCAAAACTGGAACAGGAAGAAATAGAAAATCTGAACAGGCCAATAACCAGGGAGGAAATTGAAGCAGTCATCAAAAACCTCCCAAGACACAAGAGTCCAGGGCCAGATGGCTTCACAGGGGAATTTTATCAAACCTTTAAAGAAGAAACCATACCTATTCTCCTAAAGCTGTGTGGAAAGATAGAAAGAGATGGAGTACTTCCAAATTCGTTCTATGAAGCCAGCATCACCTTAATTCCAAAGCCAGACAAAGACCCCACCAAAAAGGAGAATTACAGACCAATATCCCTGATGAACATGGATGCAAAAATTCTCAACAAGATACTGGCCAATAGGATCCAACAGTACATTAAGAAAATTATTCACCATGACCAAGTAGGATTTATCCCTGGGACACAAGGCTGGTTCAACACCCGTAAAACAATCAATGTGATTCATCATATCAGCAAGAGAAAAACCAAGAACCATATGATCCTCTCATTGGATGCAGAGAAAGCATTTGACAAAATACAGCATCCATTCCTGATCAAAACTCTTCAGAGTGTAGGGATAGAGGGAACATTCCTCAATATCTTAAAAGCCATCTATGAAAAGCCCACAGCAAATATCATTCTCAATGGGGAAGCACTAGGAGCCTTTCCCCTAAGATCAGGAACAAGACAGGGATGTCCACTCTCACCACTGCTGTTCAACATAGTACTGGAAGTCCTAGCCTCGGCAATCAGACAACAAAAAGACATTAAAGGCATTCAAATTGGCAAAGAAGAAGTCAAACTCTCCCTCTTCGCCGATGACATGATACTCTACATAGAAAACCCAAAAGCCTCCACCCCAAGATTGCTAGAACTCATACAGCAATTCGGTAGCGTGGCAGGATACAAAATCAATGCCCAGAAGTCAGTGGCATTTCTATACACTAACAATGAGACTGAAGAAAGAGAAATTAAGGAGTCAATCCCATTTACAATTGCACCCAAAAGCATAAGATACCTAGGAATAAACCTAACCAAAGATGTAAAGGATCTATACCCTCAAAACTATAGAACACTTCTGAAAGAAATTGAGGAAGACACAAAGAGATGGAAAAATATTCCATGCTCATGGATTGGCAGAATTAATATTGTGAAAATGTCAATGTTACCCAGGGCAATATATACGTTTAATGCAATCCCTATCAAAATACCATGGACTTTCTTCAGAGAGTTAGAACAAATTATTTTAAGATTTGTGTGGAATCAGAAAAGACCCCGAATAGCCAGGGGAATTTTAAAAAAGAAAACCATATCTGGGGGCATCACAATGCCAGATTTCAGGTTGTACTACAAAGCTGTGGTCATCAAGACAATGTGGTACTGGCACAAAAACAGACACATAGATCAGTGGAACAGAATAGAGAATCCAGAAGTGGACCCTGAACTTTATGGGCAACTAATATTTGATAAAGGAGGAAAGACTATCCATTGGAAGAAAGACAGTCTCTTCAATAAATGGTGCTGGGAAAATTGGACATCCACATGCAGAAGAATGAAACTAGACCACTCTCTTGCACCATACACAAAGATAAACTCAAAATGGATGAAAGATCTAAATGTGAGACAAGATTCCATCAAAATCCTAGAGAAGAACACAGGCAATACCCTTTTTGAACTCGGCCACAGTAACTTCTTGCAAGATACATCCACGAAGGCAAAAGAAACAAAAGCAAAAATGAACTATTGGGACTTCATCAAGATAAGAAGCTTTTGCACAGCAAAGGATACAGTCAACAAAACTCAAAGACAACCTACAGAATGGGAGAAGATATTTGCAAATGACATATCAGATAAAGGGCTAGTTTCCAAGATCTATAAAGAACTTATTAAACTCAACAGCAAAGAAACAAACAATCCAATCATGAAATGGGCAAAAGACATGAACAGAAATCTCACAGAGGAAGACATAGACATGGCCAACATGCATATGAGAAAATGCTCTGCATCACTTGCCATCAGGGAAATACAAATCAAAACTACAATGAGATACCACCTCACACCAGTGAGAATGGGGAAAATTAACAAGGCAGGAAACAACAAATGTTGGAGAGGATGCGGAGAAAAGGGAACCCTCTTACACTGTTGGTGGGAATGTGAACTGGTGCAGCCACTCTGGAAAACTGTGTGGAGGTTCCTCAAAGAGTTAAAAATAGACCTGCCACATAGATCAATGGAACAGAATAGAGAACCCAGAAGTGGACCCTAAACTTTATGGTCAACTAATATTTGATAAAGGAGGAAATACTATCCATTGGAAGAAAGACAGTCTCTTCGATAGATGGTGCTGGGAAAATTGGACATCCACACGCAGAAGAATGAAACTAGACCACTCTCTTGCACCATACACAAAGATAAACTCAAAATGGATGAAAGATCTAAATGTGAGACAAGATTCCATCAAAATCCTAGAGAAGAACACAGGCAATACCCTTTTTGAACTCGGCCACAGTAACTTCTTGCAAGATACATCCACGAAGGCAAAAGAAACAAAAGCAAAAATGAACTATTGGGACTTCATCAAGATAAGAAGCTTTTGCACAGCAAAGGATACAGTCAACAAAACTCAAAGACAACCTACAGAATGGGAGAAGATATTTGCAAATGACATATCAGATAAAGGGCTAGTTTCCAAGATCTATAAAGAACTTATTAAACTCAACAGCAAAGAAACAAACAATCCAATCATGAAATGGGCAAAAGACATGAACAGAAATCTCACAGAGGAAGACATAGACATGGCCAACATGCATATGAGAAAATGCTCTGCATCACTTGCCATCAGGGAAATACAAATCAAAACTACAATGAGATACCACCTCACACCAGTGAGAATGGGGAAAATTAACAAGGCAGGAAACAACAAATGTTGGAGAGGATGCGGAGAAAAGGGAACCCTCTTACACTGTTGGTGGGAATGTGAACTGGTGCAGCCACTCTGGAAAACTGTGTGGAGGTTCCTCAAAGAGTTAAAAATAGACCTGCCCTACGACCCAGCAATTGCACTGTTGGGGATTTACCCCAAAGATACAAATGCAATGAAACGCCGGGACACCTGCACCCCGATGTTTATAGCAGCAATGGCCACGATAGCCAAACTGTGGAAGGAGCCTCGGTGTCCAACGAAAGATGAATGGATAAAGAAGATGTGGTTTATGTATACAATGGAATATTACTCAGCTATTAGAAATGACAAATACCCACCATTTGCTTCAACGTGGATGGAACTGGAGGGTATTATGCTGAGTGAAGTAAGTCAGTCGGAGAAGGACAAACATTATATGTTCTCATTCATTTGGGGAATATAAATAATAGTGAAAGGGAATATAAGGGAAGGGAGAAGAAATGAGTGGGAAATATCAGAAAGGGAGACAGAACGTAAAGACTGCTAACTCTGGGAAACGAACTAGGGGTGGTAGAAGGGGAGGAGGGCAGGGGGTGGGAGTGTATGGGTGACGGGCACTGGGTGTTATTCTGTATGTTAGTAAATTGAACACCAATAAAAAATAAATTAAAATAAATAAATAAATAAATAAATAAACCACCAAAATGAAACTGGTAACCTTTCTGAGGAGCTAAATGAACAACTACACCCATGGAAGACATTCATTTCAGCTCCTTGGGACAGCTCTAGATTTATAAAAGAAACAGGGTACAGAATGCATCTCCGTGCTCCTACAGTTCCTGAAGTGCCAGAGAAGGGAGAGTCTCTTGGTTTTCAATTGTTTTGGGGTTCCAGGAACCTTGGAGAAGATGGTGAATACACTGTACCTTTTCCTGAGGGGAAATAAAAATATCTACATATATCCACCTAAAACACTTTACACTGCTTTAGGGTAGCCATTGCCCTTGGTTGAAATCATCTTATATTTCTACCCAATAACTGAGATTTCCCAACTCAGAAAAACTATTCCCAAGTCCAATTTTGCCTAATTGGGATACTCAAACATTGAGGAAGATTTCACAGACAGAACATAAAGTATATTGAACTTTATTTTTAAAAACAGAACTTGAAAAAAAAAAAAAAAACAGAATTTGTATGTCTAAATGAATTGTCCTCATTCAAAGAGCCTCCTTAGGAAACCACACTTGTTATTTCAAGAAATCCTGAGCAAATCATTTAGAAATCCTGTTCTGAAGTAATTTCCAAAACCAGTTTTCACATCAGAAAGGACAGGAGGTTTCTTTATAGACACACCTTAATGTCTCACTAAAAAGATACTATGTCCCAGCTTGCTATCACCTGGCCTACAGAGCAAACTTTAAAAGTTATAGTCTGACTCAAAAATAAAATTCACCCACAAAAAAATAAAACTCCACCACCACTGATGTTAATTTTTCAAAATGCAATGGAGGATATAAATATAATTCCAAAGTAAAAAGGTCCAGGATTGTGTTGAGCTACCGCAAAATCATAAAAATAAGAGTAAAGCCTTCTAAAGTGTCTTCTTTGAAAAGAACAACATTCTTTTAAATCTTTATGTTTTGATATAAAATTTACTTATTTAATAAACATGTCAGGTGGCAGGGGGAAGCTAATGTTCAGTATGCCTTCTTTTACTGGGATCCATTTTAGTAACAGTTTTAAGGTACTAAGTAAAGTTACATCATACTCATAGTCTTTTAAAACTCTCTTTCCCACAAATATTCTTTGTTCAAGTGCCCCACAATGCACAGTATCTTAATGAAATCCTGAAAACAAAATAGTTGAATTTAGATTTAGAAATCCACAGTACAATGTGAATTTATAGAATGACCAGAAAATAATACAAATTCCTAATGGGGGTAAATTCAGTAATGAAATACAAAGTATCCATGTTTAGGTCTTGTTAAAAACTATTTTATACTTATGGCCTTTTACTTGGGTCCATTTCTAAAAAAGAGGTCACGCTATACTTCATTTGTTCAAGGTATGGTATTCATAGAGTGTTCATCTGTAAGAAAATTCAATATCCAAATTGTTATAGTATTAGTATCATTAATATTAACATTATTAATATTAGCCTTGGCTATCATACTCCACAGACCCAAATTCCTGTTAACTTACCTATGATTTAACAAAAAATGGGTGTAATTTAAAGTAACCCAAGGACCTTTAGGTATCTGAAAATCCTAGTCATAAGAAATAAATATTCTGAATGAATAGATTATTATTATGGATTTGTAGACACCACAGACATAGGTCTCCATATAGAATGGCCCACATTACATATAGATTTAAGAATTTAAAAAGTTTATTTCTGTTCATAAACGTATACAAGTGAGCAAGGTAATATTAATTATTTCTTAACTATCTAGTTTTTGAAATAAGAAATAACTTGCTAAAAGAGGGGGAAAAAAATCCTCATTTACCCTGATATATCCAAACACTGATAAATTAACTTACCTTATTTTCTTAAACTTATTTGCAATTTGAACCTTTACATGGAGCTTGGTAAAAACTTCAGTGTTCATAATAGATTGTAACCTTCCTAACATCAGTCATAGCTCTACCATTTTGTAACACTTTCCACGTCCAAAATTTCAATATCCTGGCATTTCACCACCTGATCACCTTCTTTTAAAAAATGCTATTACCAGGGCACCTGTCTGGCTCAGTCAGGAGAGCATCCGACTATTGATCTCAAGGTCATGAGTTCAAGCCCCACATGGAGTGTGGAGTCCACTTAAAAAAATAAAGTAAAGGGCAGCCCCGGTGGCGCAGCGGTTTGGCTCCGCGTGCAGCCTGGGGCGTAATCCTGGAGACCCTGGATCGAGTCCCGCGTCAGGCTTTCTGCATGGAGCCTGTTTCTCCCTCTGCCTGTGTCTCTGCCTCTCATTCTCTCTCTGTGTCTCTATAAATAAATAAACAAAATCTTAAAAAAAAGAAAAAAAGTAAAATAAATAGAAGTACTATTACTAGCGGGAGAGTCTGTGTGGTGTGAATGGTCTCAGGTCTTGGATTCCCCATGAAGGATTTATGTGAGGATCCACGCTCAAATAAAGACAGAAAGAAAGTAGCAATCATAGAGCAGTGTGTTAAGGTGGAAGAGTGGAAGAGCAGGCAGGCCTAGAAGTGGGCAGCTGCACCAGTCAGGGATCTTTTCATGTCAGTAGAGGTTATGGGTCACGGCAAGGGCAGTCTCCAACTGAGGTTGTTTCCAATCATCTAAGGGATTCCTTCTAATGGTTGAGAGGGCAAGGTTTTTGGCCGTACAAGGTACTTGCCAGAACAAACACAAATATAACTGTCAGAGTCATCTTCTCCTATAAGCGTGGGGGGGGGGGGGGGGGCGGTCAAAACCATAACATAAATATATTATAATGAAGCCACAGGTTACCATGGGGCAGAGGCTGAAGAGGAGAGTACATATACATGTTCTGTGCCTGTGGCTCTTGCTCTGTCAGCCTCAGGGTGCTGGCAAGAGTTAAAAGGCAAAGTCAGGATGTTGTACCCTCAGGCTTCTGACGTGTCACCTATGTATCACCACTTATATCTCCAGGTCATGTCTGACTGCCTACTCTATCAGTATCTGCTTTGAAAGGGTCAAAATATAAATCTTTCTGGGGAACCTGGGGCTTGGTCAGTATAGCAAAAGACTCATAGGGTTCCAAGCCCCATGCTGGGCATAGAACTTAATTAAAAACAAACAAATTAATCTTTCTTAGAAGAGTACTCTGAAAATCAGTTAAGGATGAGAAGATATAACTCCTAACTGCCACATAAATAGCAATTATACACCCTAAGGAGTACATTCCTTAACCAACATGCAAACCTCAGATGTGCTTAGGCAGAGATGATTAAACACCAAAATCCTATACCACAACTTGAAAACACTCAAATAAGAATGTACTGTCTAGGTTCCTGGTAAAAAACAAGAAACTGTCTCAGGATAGTTTAGGCAGAAAAGGCGTTTGTTACTGGCAAGGTTTCAGGGAGCTCACTGGGTACAGGAGGATTGCAGATGCAAGCTCAGACAGGAGCCAAGCAGGGCAAAGCATTGCCAAGGTCCTACAACAGAACAGCCTCGCCTGCTGCAGCCACCGCTCCTGCTACTACTTCACCACGGTGGGCAGTCTCCTCCATCCACCCAGGCTCTGGATCATAGATACTGTCTGCAGGATGCCCATCAGCCAGCCAGGCTGCCTTCAACAGTCTACAGAGGCAAACTAGAAGAACTCAGGGCTCCTCAGACTCACAAGCCCAGCCTGATGGCAGGGAGTGAGCCAGGGTAGGCTGAGCCCAGCTGCTGACTTCTTTGATTACCACAGCAAAAAACTGAGCGCAGAAAAGATAAGTATCTGCCACAGAAGGGTCTACAGGAAATTCAGTGTGTAGGTACCTCCCAGATCTAAAATACTATGAAGAGTTCAGGTAAAGACTTAATGCTTATCACATTAAACAGAAAAGAAAGGTATTGAATCTTACAGATTCAAATAATAAGGAATGAATAGCCTGTTACCTCAAATCTGTTTTCATAGAGAATGATCTGATGGAAGCTACTCATTAAAAAACCAAATACAGTATCCCACTGTCAATTAAGCTCCTCTTTTAATTATGTATTACAGATTCATTTCTCTATATATCTTTGGCCTGTGGAAAACAAGTGTGATTAATTCTCCCAATGATGCTAATATTATCATATTGTTGAGAGCAAATAACAGGAGGAGAGAGGGGAGTCTATGAGAAACGGTGAAGTGCAGGCAGGACAGAAATTTTCTGCCACAGCCACAAAGACAGATTTTGACTCAATGTAAGTCATTCCTCAAAGCACTTAAAGGAATCCAAACAATGGAATAGTTTCTACAGCAAAACAGCAACCTCCCCACCACTGGAAGTAGAGCAGCAGGCTAGGTGGCCAACGTTAGGAACACTGGGCAATGTGTTTGTGTCTCCCCAAAATCTGCATCCAAAATTCTAATCCCAATGCAATCGTATTTGGAGGCGGGCCTTTGCCAGGTAATTAGGTCATGAGGGTAGAGCTCTCGAGAATGGGATTAGTGCCCCTTATAAGAAGGGGACAGAAAGCCAAGGAGCTATCTTTCCCCTGTGTAAAGACAGCAAAGGACGGCCCCGTAAACCAGAAACCAGGCCCTCACTGCAGAACCACCACGCCACCACCCTGAACCTGGACTCCAACCTCCAGAACCATGAGAAATGCTAATATGTAAGCCATCCAGTCTACGGTAGTTTGTTACAGCAGCTCAGACTAACCAAAACACACAACATGAAAAGTGCCAGCGCTGAGTAAGCTGGTCCAGAGAGAGCTGGGGGGGGGGGGGGGGGGGGGGGGAGGCCGAAATCAACAAGATAACAAATGAATTCTGAAGGCATATAAATCATCCACAAGATCTGATCTTAAGTACCTGAATGACGGTGACTGAAGAAGATACTCACTTGTTTATTACTCCAAGAGGCAAAATTGGAAATTCAGGAGTAGGGGTGCCGGGGGTGGGGGGGGCTTCAGTCAGTTAAGCGTCCCACTCTTGATTTCCCTTAGGTCAGGATCTCAGCGTCCTGAGATTGAGCAGGGAGTCGGCTTGAGACTCTGTGCCTCTGCCCCTCCCTTGCTCACAGACTCAAGCACTCGTGCTCACTCTCTAAAATAAATAAATAAATCTTAAGGAAAAAAAAAAGAAACACGGGGGTACTAGACGCTATATAACATCTAAGCTTGTGTCACCTCTACTAGGTATTCTAACTATTACTATTGGGGCACGGGGGGCTCAGCGGCTGAACCTCTGCCTTCGGCCCAGGGTGTGATCTTGAGTGTTGAGATCAAGTCCCGCATTGGGCTCCCCACAAGGAGCCTGCTTCTCCCTCTGCCTATGTCTCTGCCTCTCTCTCTCTGTATCTCTCATGAATAAATAAATAAATAAATAAAATCTTAAAAAAATATACCAGTTGTTTCTACACACTGCCAGAGTTCACCTTCACTTGCACACCAAGGAATTGGGTATTATCATGCACATTTACAGATGAGCAAAGAGGCTCAGAAAGCTTTCCTTAAATTCATACATCAAAGTGCTAATTACAAACAACAGATCAAACAGCAAGAAAAATATGAAGTCTTTTTCCTTGACCTCAAGGAAAGCAGTTACCGTGCACTGTTACCATGGCATTGGGAAACACGGAAAGCAGCATTCTAATGCCAGGGTATGAAGAGAAATGCACTAGCAAGAAAAGCCAAGTGAAGTATCACTCCCCCGAAAGTGTGGGGAAGGGGAAGAGGTCAAAGCTATTAAGGAAAAGGTCTTTGCCTAATCCCCACCTATTTTCTATGCCCCTAATAAATCACAGTTTGATTTTTTGTTTTGTTTTTTTAAGCTTTTATTTATTTGACAGAGAGCACGCACAAGCAGGGGGAGCAGTGGCAGGCAGAGGGGGAGAGAGAGAGAGAGAAAGAAGGAAAGCAGGTTCCCTGCAAAGCAGGGAGCCCGATATGGGGCTTGATTTCAGGACCCCAGGATCATGACCTGAGCTGAAGGCAGACGCTTCACTGACTGAGCCACCCAGGCAACCTATATCACAGTTCTTAATGGAAGAATTAGCAGAAAAAGAAACAGAAAAATACACCAAGTTTCTAAAGTACTCTATATCACATTAGCATATTTCTAAACAGGTATTTTCTGAAAATTTCTTCTTTTTGGTCAAAATGTACCTTAAATTTCAACCAGCTAACTTAACACCTAATATAAATGTGCCTTCTTACACAAGTTATGCCCAGGAGTGGGAGGCTACATGGTTAGAGTGGAAAAAACATGTGCCACAAGGTTTTAGGCAGGTGTATACCCTATTTCTGCCATTTACAACTATGGGACCCTAGGTAAGTTACTTGGCCTATCTAAGCCTCTTGTTCTTCAACTGCAAGATCAAAACAGAAAGATTAAAGACTGACTTATAATTATAAGTTAATAAATATTTATTCCCTGGCTTTTAAACAGTTGCAGTATCTAACTGCTACATTAGTATCATCCATGGGGAAGGTGAGGCAGTTCATTCCACTGGTAGAAAACTGGAATAACAATCGAAAAATGGTTCAAAAGTTAAAATCTTCCTTAATGCTTGAGCAGACAATTCATGAAAAAATATCAACTCCTAAAAAAAAAAAAAAAAATCAACTCCTAATAAATATATGGAAAAAATCTCAATCTTAACTCATAAACAAAGGAGTACATACTAGCCAAGGTTTTTTTACTTAATAACACCAGGTAATATCATCAATTATGAGAACACAAGCAATGTGTTATACACAGCTGGCCAATATATTTTGCAGATGGAAATAGAATATGAATCAAAGCCTTAAAAATGTGTATTCCCTTCCATCTACCATTTATACTTCTAAGAAATTTCATAAGAAAATATTAAGTGGATGTTCTTGACAGCACTGCAATAAAAAACTAGAAGCAAAAAGACTGGCCATTAAAATAAATTACAATATCTCCATATAATGGAAAACATAATCATTAAAAATGCTTACATTGGAAAAACATTTTCAATGCATATGAAAGTCGATGGGCTAATTATTTTATAGAGAACTCAATCTTTTTTAAAAAAAAAACAAAAAAAGAACAGAGGGATCCCTGGGTGGCGCAGCGGTTTAGCGCCTGCCTTTGGCCCAGGGCGCGATCCTGGAGACCCGGGATCGAATCCCACGTCGGGCTCCCAGTGCATGGAGCCTGCTTCTCCCTCTGCCTGTGTCTCTGCCTCTCTCTCTCTCTCTCTGTGACTATCATAAATAAAAAAAATTAAAAAAAAAAGAACAATCTACAAAAATGGACCCCATCTTACACCAAAAACAAAAAAATCAACTCAAAATGGAAATAAGGACTTAAACATAAGATCTGAAAACATAAAACTCCTACAAGAATACACAAGCCTTGAAATCAGCCCTTGGCTATGGTTTTTAAGATTTGACACCAAAAGCTAAGACAACAAAGGCAAAAATAAACAAGTGTGATAACATCAAACTAAAAAGCTTCTACAAAGAAAAGAAAATAATCAACAAAGTGAAAAGGCAATCTATGGAATGAGAGAAACTACTTGCAAATCACATATCTATTAGGAGTTAATATCAAAAGATAAGAATAAACACATGTCAATAACAAAGGAACAATCTAATTTTAAAAACTGGGCATTGGAAGTGAATAGTTATGTTTCCAAAGAAGACATCCAAATGGTCAACAAATACATAAAAGATGCTCAAATCACTAGTCATCAACGAATGCAAATCAAAACCACATTCTGATATCACTTCACAACTACATGAACAGCCATCATCAAAAAAACAAAGATGGGATATGTGGGTGACTCAGTCAGTTAAGCATCTGACTCCTGATTTCGCCCCAGGTCATGATCTCAGGGTTCCTGGGATTGAGCCCCGCAACTGGGCTCCACACTCAGCGAGGAGTCTACTTGAGGATTCTCTCTCACTCTCACCCGCCCCTCCCCCTGCTCACATATTCTTTCTCTCTAAAAGAAATAAATATTTAAAAAAAAAAAAAAAGACGAGATAACGATATTGGTAAGGGTATGAAGAAAAGGAAATCCTTGTGCAATGCTGGTGGGAATGTAAATTGTTGTAGCCACTATGGAAAACAGTATGGAGGTTTCTTCAAAAGTTAAAAAAAAAAACTACCATGTGATCCAGCAATCCTAATTCTGGGGATATAACCTAAGGAAATGTAAACAGTATGTGGAAAAGATATCAGCATTCCCATATTTATTGCAGCATTATTTACAATAGCCAAGATATGGAAACAACCCAAGTGTCCATCAAGGGATGGATAGTGAAGATGTGGTGTATTCGTATATTTATAAATATATAATATGCACATTATGTACATTAGACATAAATATACATTTATAAATACATGCATATAATTACATACATGTTTATATAAATAATATATATATTAGTATATGTATATATAATGCAATATTATTCAGCCATGAGAAAGAAAGAAAAATCCTGTCACTCCAAAAACATGATGTATCTTGAGGGTATATGCTAGGTGAAATAAGCCAGAAAGAAAAAGACAAACATTGCACAGTATCACATGTGAAATCTAAAAACAAACAAACAAACCAAAAAAAGCCAAAAAATAAAAAATTTAAGTCAAACATTTACACAGAGTAGAAAAGTGGTTCTCAGGAGCTACATGTGGGGAAAATAAGGAAAGATTGGTGAAAAGGTACAAACTTTTAGCTATGAGATAAAGTATGAGGATGTAATGTAAAACATGGTGACTACAGTTGATGACACTGTATTGTAAAAACAAAATTTACTGAGAGTAGAACTTAAATGTTCTCACCAAAATAAATATATTCAGGCTCCTCCACTTCTGGGTACTGGGAGGATCACAACTCCCTGGAGCCAAACGTTAGGCATATATAGACTGGAGTAGTGAAGATCATGTGCCCCAGAATCACAAGGCTGGGTTCAAATCCTGGGTTTTACTCACTTTACCATGTGACACAATGAAAACTGTTTAACCTCTCTAGGCCTTAGTTTTCTTACCTGGGAATAATAACACTATTTCTTAGGGATATTTTGAAGATTAAATAAAATTTTAGCACAGGGTGTGGCACATAGTATTAACAGTAATAACAATAACTATCTTATTATATAACAGGTACTGTTCTTTGAACTTTACAAATAGTACCTGGTTTTATCACTTAATAAATATTAGTATAATAATATTATTGCCACATTGCTTATAGGTGCAAAATCTGGAAACAACCAAATTGTCCATTGCAGTGAACTAGATAATTAAACCAAGATACACAAAGGATGTCTACGTAGCTGTTATATATAATGAAATAGCTCTGTGTATACCAATAAGGATCTCTAAATTTATTAATTGTTTAGAAAAATGTGTATGATCTCTCTTGTATCAACAGAAATGGACTGGATAGGGGATGAATGAATGCTAAAATGGACATAAAAGTATTTCTGTTTGTTTCTTTGGTATATGGTTAAGAAATTGGCTCTGGGGCCAGACTGCCTGAGTCCTATTCCAAACTCATTTCTTACTAGCTCTACGGCTTTGGGAAAGTACTTAAACACAGCCTCAGTATCCTCATCTGTAAAACAAGATTAATAAGAGTATCCAATTCTGATACCTTCTGTGAGGATTAAAGGAGTTAACAGAACAGTAAGCAACCATTTAATGTTAGTTGTTTTATTATTAGCCATTCAAATATGTCAACATGGGTTGTGAGATTATGGGACTTTTTTGTTTTCTTGTACTTACCTGTATTTTAAAAGACAGAGGCAAAGAGATCTGTCTTTTGATGAATGGATAAAGAAGATGTGGTCTATATATACATGGAATATTACTCAGCCATCAGAAAGGATAAATATGTACCATTTACATTGAGGTGGATGGAACTAGAGGGTATTATGCTGAGTGAAGTAGGTCAGTCGGAGAAGGACAATCATCATATGGTTTCACTCATATATGGAATACAAGAAATAGTGAAAGGGACTATAAGGGAAGGGTGGAAACTGAGTGAGGAAAAATTGGAGAGGAAGACAAACCATGAGAGATTCCTGACTCTGGGAAACAAACAAAGGGTTGTGGAAGGGGAGGTGGGGGGAAGGGTTGGGGTAACTGGGTGACGGGCACTGAGGAGGGCACTTGACAGGATGAGCACTGGGTGTTATACTATATGTTGGCAAATTGAATTTAAATAAAATAAGTTAACAATTTAAAGAAGAGACCTGTCTTTTGAAAATGCAAGACTATATTTATTGACATGAGAGAGCTATAAAATATGCAAATGTAAAATGCTAGTACAAAACAGTATATACAATACAAACTCATTTTTATTAAAATATATTTAGTATTATGTGAATAAACATACAGAGAAAACCACTGAGATATGCACTAAAATGTTACCAGTGCTTTCTCTAGGAGGAGTATTATAGAGTACTTTATATTTTTTCTTATTTTCCCTATTTTCTGATTTTCCTAAAATGAACATACATTACTTGTGCAATGAGAACATATTAACTGTCATAATTTATGTATGTATAGAACCTACAAATTAAGAGGTCAAACTGAAAGACTTCCAATGATATAACCAGAAATGGACTTTAGAGTACAAACAAGTGAAGAGCACACGCTTTCTAAGAAGTTGTAAATCAGGTATCACATTAATACCAAAGAAAACAATTGATAGTAGCTAAGACTACCAGGCTCCCTGACTTGAGGGAAGTATTCAGGGATTTAAGAACCTAAATCTGGCGCCAGGTAAACACCACAGGCTTGATGAAAGTCCAGAGGGCACCGTGGGCAACATTAAAAACCAGCGCCGCTCACCCACATACACTGTTTCAACACTTGCTTCACAGCAGCAAATCACCTTGTGTGAACTGGGAAAGGATAACTAAAACAATCAAAATACCTCTGAAAATTTGTTTGCATTATGACTCTTTTTAAAAAGTCAAACTCCAACCAAGCAAGGAAGGTCAAACAACTTGGCTCAGAAGATTTGAAAGTAGAAAAGAAAGCAGAAAGGGTACCTTTTGCTAAGATTTGAAAAATCTGAAATCTGACAAATTATCAGACAAATAAATTTCAATTTGCCTCTTCTCTACTTAACATCTCTATATATCCTGAAACAGCTAGCGACTGTGGAGCTGGACTGAAGTACAGCCAGCAAGTCTCAGTTAGCTCGAGGCAGGATTTCTATTGAGGGTATAGAACATTCCTAGCTCCCGACCACTGCCAGTGTCCGCTCACCCCATATATGCACTGTGTCAGATCCCTGCTTTACTTCCCCGTTCTGAGGAGCAATGAGGACATTACTGTTTTCTTTATCATCCTCTATGCCCCTCCTCCTCTCAAGCTCAGTCTCTCATCTCTCTCTCTCTCTGACACTAACCCTCTCAACCTCTCTCCCTTTCTATTTCCTTCTAGAGTTAGTCATAGAAATTCAGTCCAGTCCTCTAACCACTGTGGATCTATTTTCTTCTCATCTGAAGAATGAAAGAGTGACAAGAGTTTTTTGAGAACCTCTCCCTGGCTTAAAATTCTGTGATTTCATGACAACCAAATAAATCCCTAGACAAGAGGACCACCAGGACACTGAGGGGAAACAGCATATACCTTATTTCTCAATAAACATTTCCAAAATGTCTAATGCAAAAAGTACACCCAATTAGACTCTGGCTGCAGGTTTTAAGTTTTATATATTGTGATTAAAAACAGAATGTCTTGTTTTTACTTTGGATTCTGTAATTCTTTCCACTCATAAGTAGCTCTTACATGAAGTCAACTGAGTTTTATATCAAGCAGTATATTCTCGGTCAACAAGGGAACTTTAAGCATTTGGGCTAATAGAATCAAAAATACCTTTACTCCAGAAAATGAAATTGCGTTTTGACATATTCTGCCCAATATTTCTTCCAAGAAAAATATTTCTATTATCTTATTATTAATATTTTACTATAGATTTTATATAAGCAAAGTATTTATTTTGGTATTAAATAAATCATGCTTTTCAAAACACAAGGAAGAACTTTTTTGGATGTTAATTTATTTTTTTAATTTTATTTTAATTGCAGTGTGTTATAACACATACTGTGTTATATTACTTTCAGGTGTACAATATAAGTGATTTAACAATTCTATACATTTCTCAGTGCTCATCAAGATAGGTGTACTCTTAATCTTAACCCCTTCACCTATTTCATCCATCCCCACCACCACCCCAAAAGAATACTCTTCTACCTATAAAATATATTTATGGAAAAGTAGGTTATTAGGTTCTTTATTATGTAAAGAAGTGATTTTTATTTTTCTGTGCTATACAAAAAAGCCTCCAAAGCATTCAGAGGTAGAATATCCCCATGCAGAAGTCAGATTTAACCTTGACTGAATTAAGAAATATTTATTATATACTTATAAATATTTTAACAGATATTATGGAAAAGTTAAACTATCTCATATGGAAATCAAGTGTATACACATGATAAATACTAGAAAAGGTATTTATATTTATGTATACCAAATACTATCATGTCAAACACTGCATAAGTCACTAGGGATGTACATAAAACTCCCACCTCTGCCATAAAGGTCTCACAACGTAGTAGGGAGCCAGTCCTTCATAATCCAGAACAACTAACCTGCCAGCTCCCAGTACGACCATTGCACTTACAGCGGGCAGTCCAGTGACAGCTTCCCGAGTACAAGGGGAGTTGAGGAGATGGGGGTATATTACTTCACGGCCACTTCTTGCCATTTCTCATATTGTGAGGACCAAGAAAAAAGTATGGCCTTCTCTGGTGGGTTGGTTTTTATCAGTCCGTCAAATCTTTGTCTTTTAATTTAGTCCATACACATTTAATGTAATTACAAATACATCTGTAAGATGTACCATCTTATTTTGTGCTATTAATACCACCTATTTTATTTTAATCTTTCTTGCCTCCTTTTGAACTGATTTATCATTGTTTCCTCTACAGGTATGGAAGCCATCCATATACTCTGTTTCTCTGCCTTATTATGCAGAAATTACAGTAAAGCATAAAGTTATTTATTTTACTTTTCTATCTTAACTTAGAACAAACACTTTTATACTACTTACACCCTTCATCTCTCCCAATTCAAAACACTGAGCTTTAGCCACAATTTAAAGTTCCCTGAACAGGGATCCCTGGGTGGTGCAGCGGTTTAGCGCCTGCCTTTGGCCCAGGGCGCGATCCTGGAGACCCAGGATCGAATCCCACGTCGGGCTCCCGGTGCATGGAGCCTGCTTCTCCCTCTGCCTGTGTCTCTGCCTCTCTCTCTCTCTCTCTCTGTGACTATCATAAATAAATAAAAATTAAAAAAAAAAAAATAAAGTTCCCTGAACAACATACACAGCCTCTCACCCCAGCCTCTGTGCTTAATTGTTCCTTCTAACCAGAAAGTCACCCTTCTTCTCCTCACACCTCCTTCCCACTCTAGCTCAAGCCAGCTTACCTCTCCAGCCCCTCACTTCTCAGTGAGTTCTTTGTAACCCCACAGTAAATCGCACTCTGCTACATCTGTCTTCCCTCCTACTAGACATCAAGCAGTAACAGTCATGAGCTGCTAGAGACTGAACTCCAACAGGTAAGGGCCTACCTGGATCACCTGCTGAGCCCTCAGCACCACATGATGGGTGCTCAATATGTGTTGATGAACAAATGAGTGAACAAAAAGTTTCACAACATATAAAAATCAGGATAGAAACAAAACAGGCCACAGATTACCAAAAATGAAAAACAAAATCCATTTGTTACACAACAAAGTCACACTACCTTGGTGATTAAGAGTGAAGGCTCTGGTGCCAGATCAAAGAATTCAAATCTAAATGCTACTAATTACCAGTAGGTAAGTTTAGACAAGGTACTTAACTTCCCTGTGACTTCACAATGAGGATAATTATAAAACAAACAACCACAGTAAGTTGTAAGGAATAAATAAACTAATACTTGAAAAGTACTTAAAACATTTTTTCTTAAGATTCTGTATGTACATCTACAATAGGGGCTGAATACCTAATTGTTAAATAGCGTAATTTAAAACTGTTTTTTTAAACCTGGTTATTAAACACTATTATTTAAAACTGTTATTTAAAACCTGGCTAACCATACATCAAAATAATTTACCATAATGCCTTTAAGATACAGATTTATAGCCTATAAAGCCAACTTTAAGTGAATACTAGAAAACAGTCAACATGAATCATCAAAAACAGTTAAGCAGCATTAAGTACACATTTTTTAATTCAAAAAAGGGAATAATAGATTTTTTAAAGAATTCCATCAAAAAATGATCTAAAAGTGCAGTGAAACGCCAGAACACCTGCACCCCAATGTTTATAGCAGCAATGTCCACAACAGCCAAACTGTGGAAGGAGCCTCGGTGTCCATCGAAAGATGAATGGATAAAGAAGATGTGGTATATGTATACAATGGAATATTACTCAGCCATTAGATACAACAAATACCCACCATTTGCTCTGACGTGGATGGAACTGGAAGGTATTATGCTGAGTGAAGTAAGTCAATTGGAGAAGGACAAACATTATATGGTCTCATTCATTTGGGGAATATAAAAATTAGTGAAAGGGAGTAAAGGGAAAGGAGAGAAAATGAGTAAGAATATCAGTGAGCGTGACAAAACATGAAAGACACCTAACTCTGGGAAACGAACAAGGGGTAATTGAAAGGGAGGTGGGTCGGGGGTTGGGGTGACTGAGTGATGGGCACTGGGTGATAGGCACTTGGCGGGATGAGCACTGGGTGTTATGCTACATGTTGGCAAATTGAACTCCAATAAAAAAAATTAAAAAGAAAAGATCTAAAGGAACCATTAGACTATTCTAAGGAAGTGTCAGTTTTTTAAATGAGGCAACAAAGCAAATTTATGAATATTATTATAATTCCTTAACTGTAGCTATAAAAAATGTTGAGTTTTTAAACTTCTGCACTATACAAAAATATTACCCAAATAATTAAATCAATATTCATCATTATCTCTTAAGACAGACGAAATATTTTAAACAGTTGTTTTGGATTTCTTTTCTCCCTAAATATTTAAGTATTAGAATGATGTATTTCAGTACCATGAAAAGGTCTCAGAATCAATTCTAATTCTCTGTTCCTGATTTTGGGTAGCAAATCACTCTATAACATTTTCTTTTTTTTTTTTTTAAGATTTATTTATTTATGATAGACATAGAGAGAGAGAGAGGCAGAGACACAGGAGGAGGGAGAAGCAGGCTCCATGCCAGGAGCCCAACGTGGGACTCGATCCCGGGACTCCAGGATCGCGCCCTGGGCTAAAGGCAGACGCTAAACCGCTGAGCCACCCAGGGATCCCCTCTATAACATTTTCTATTATTTCCTAGAAGCCAATTAAATATTTTCTAATTAGTTTGATTTTAATAGATCTCTAGTGACTAAATTAATAACATTATAATCATATTTAATCAAGCTTTGCTGTTGATAACCCACTTCATTTTATTACCCGAAATTCTATTTAAAGACTAAGATTCCAGTTGTGTCTCAAATTCCCAAGCCACAGGATGCTGTGTAGCAGAGCAATAGGTCTTCAAAATCCTTAACTGGTAATGATGTAATAGAGGCTCATTAACTCAGATTAACTGTGAAAGGTCATACTGAATTGAGAAGTTTTTATTTTAAAAAGAATGATTTTGATCATTTCACCTACATGGAATAACTGAAATTAGGTTAATAGTAGAGGTCTTTGAAGGGACTGCATTAATAAATAAAAATTAGAATTAGAATTTCAATTATAAAGCAAATGAAGGCACCTAAAAATAGTTTTATTCTCCCCTTTGGTGTTTAGGTTTTTACCTGGTTTTGTTTTACTTTGTTCTTGCTACCAAACCTTGCGTACCTCATAGAAGTAGCACCTTGCTTAAATGGATTACCATGTAATCCTCGAGACACTCCTACAAGTTTGGTGTAATTACTCCACTGTATATCACAAATACACTCAGAGGGCTCAGAATGCTGTTTGGCTCTTCACCTCACTACAGATTTTCAGAAAACCCATCACTCTCACTTAAGGTTAAGGACAATGGACAAATCGGGACAAAATGTTCACTGTGTGAAAAAAGTCTCATAAGAATGTTCTAATAGTGCTGTATTTATCTGATTAGTGTATATATATATATATATATATATATATATATATATATTTATATAAAACTAATGCTGTTTTTGAAGAGTTAGACACTTTACTTACTGCTGAATGCCCCTAAGGATTCTTTAAACCCAGTGGGTGTACTGTAGCCATTTGTGAACTGACTGCAGAGGAAAGTATTCCTTTAAGAAGAGACTAAAATTAGCCAGGAAAGGGAAGACAAGGTAATGTTCTGTCTCTGTTACATACTGGCTATGAGACCTGAGGAAAATGGGCTAACTTTTCTGCACTCCACACAATGTGCCCAGTATCAGGGTTCCCACAGGACATGTATGCCTGCCTGCCTCACAGTTGGCGGCAGGATAGAACAACACAGCATGTGTAAACGTGCTTAGTAAATTGCACCTGATACCATATTAAAATTTGGCAAAATTTTTCACTTTGTATTTTTATTTTTAAAAGATCTGCAGCATTGGGACACCTAAGTGGCTAAGTGGTTGAGGTCTGCCTTCGGCCCAGGGCCTGATCCTGGAGACCCAGGATCAAGCCCCACATCGGGCTCCCTACATGGAGCCTGCTTCTCCCTCTGCCTGTGTCTCTGCCTCTATCTCACTCTCTGTGTCTCTCATGAATAAATAAATAAAATCTTTTAAAAAAAAAAAGCAAATCATTTGAAGAGATTCAGCTTAAAGTTTGAAACTACAAGGAAATAAATGGGATTCAGTCTACAGAAATTTCTTTTAAAAAAAAAATCTGTTTTGCCAAATCAGCTAGAATTGCATGAGGTGAATCTGAACATATGTATCTACCATGCCAAGCAGTTGGGGCAATTGGGGCAGTAACACTGAACAAAATAAAGTCTCGAATGCTACATATATTTGTATCCTTTGTATCTAATAGTATCTGGCACACAATAGACACTGAAGGAATGACAGATAAATAAATGTACACATGAAGAAGTTAGGTATATAAAAATGTCAAGAGGCCTGCCACTAGAAAGTTGCTTGTTCACTGACCAAATAAAACACTCCAGTTGTTTGCAAAGACCTAAGGCTTAACTACAGGTGCCCTATTAGATCTGCTCCACTACAACAAGGCAGTGCAGAAGGAAACAAGCAGAAAAGCCCTAGTCCCACACTCCAAAATCAGATATACCTGCCTCTCCTCTATCAGAAAAATAAAACTGAAACAGATGAAAACCAGGCAAATCCCTAATTTTAAAAATAAGTAAACCCCATGTGTAAAACCTGTTCTTCATCAATCAGATAAATCAGGAAAGGCGGCATTTCTAGGCCATTACCCTTGGGCACTTACAAAATGGCTTAACTAATTAGTCCAATCATCATTTCTGTTCCACATGGTTGTAGCTGCCTCATTACCTAACTCAAAATGTTCACCCAATCCCCATAAGCCAAGGCCCTCTACAGCTCTACTTCCTTAAATAATTTTTCCACAAGAACATTTAATGATACAACCACACGTAAAAAAACAAGCATTGATTTGGGAGTGCGATAGAAACCCCAAAGTTTTGGGGCATTTTTTTCCTTAGAAACTTTTAAGGAACAGAAGTTAGAGTTCTAATAATCCTTCAGGAGTATACAAATAAGAGTAGGGAAAATAACTCTGGTTTCTGAGATTCTCGTAGTCAATTAATGTTTTAAAAATCTGCCACAGGGGCCCTGGGTGGCTCCGTGGATGAAATGCCTGCCTTTGGCTTAGGTGTGATCCCAGGGTCCTGGGATCCAGCGCCAGTCGAATGGGACTCCCTGCTCTGCAGGTGTCTGCTTCCCCTCTGCCTGTACCCCCTGCTGTGCACAAGTTCATGCTCTCACATGCACACACTCTCAAATAAATAAAATTTAAGTAAATAACCAAAAAAAAAATCTGCAGCAAATTGAGCAATGATAGAACAAAAAGCATGTTTCTGTCCCAGAAGGTGAGGTGTGTACTTGTAGACTAGAGTCTGCCATTTGAGCTGGGGGCTTCAAAACTAACTGCACACCCAGGCCAAGCAAACCATGGGGTCGTCGGAGCATCCTCCCTCAACCACAGCCTACGCAGTGAGGACACCAGACAAGGGTAGCTTGTGTTCTGGACCCATTTTTCTTAAACTGCTTCTATTTAAGCCCTCTTGTTTTAAAGTTTCTCCTGAGAGGAAATAAAAAGCATACCAGAGAGAGCAACAGCCTTGAATAAGACAAACCAAAGCACCAGCACGGGTGAGCAACTCCTGAGACCCAGCAAGGCATTGTGCATACAACATCAGGGGCACATTCTGGGAAAGGGTTTAGTAGGCCCTACAACCTCAGGGAGCTGGTTGCTGGGCCACTGGACTGATTTCTTCTGGTGTAGGCCTCATGTTCACAGGCACTTCAGAATGAGGGTTTTTGTAAAATAGAAAAAAAGAGACTGAAAGAAACAGAGATAATCAAAGCAGCATCAAAGGTTCAAGGACCACCCAAAAACAACGTGGCTAGTTACATAGTGTCTTGTTTTACTTTTCATATCAGGATGCCAAAGGAAGAAAAGAAAAATATGATTTTAGGCAAAAAAAAAAAAAAAAATTACCCAGAAGAACAAGAATAGGGTAGATGATTTAATGAGAATACCAGGGAATAGAAAATGTTACAGCTCAATAAATTAAGGCAGATTTCTTTAACTCTAAGGACTGATTACATTTGCTATAAAATGCAGCTCTTGGTACCTTCTTCCCACACAATTTGTATCTTAAGCAAATTTAAAAATCCAGTAAGGTATGTCCGAACAAATAAGGATTTGTCGTTGTTACTTTAAGCCTCCCCTCAAGGCCCACCCTGGAAGGTGACTAGGCTCAACCACCCACCTAATAGATGCTGAACCCAGTGCCTATCACACACTCCAGCTCTGTGCTACAACTAATGATGAATAGAGGATGTCTAATCCTATTCTCAGGACATCCACAGTCTAGGTAGAAGGAATTGGGTGACACAAAACAATACCAACAAGAGTGCTGAATCTCAATAATGGCAATTCCATCCATTGTGTTAATCAAGCCAGAATCTAGTTCATTCCCTTCTCCTTACAAACCATCAACAATCAGGTCCTACTGATCTACACAAAGTATGGCTTATTTATCTATTTGTCTGTATCACAAGTGCCACCATTCCCATCCAAGAAGCCTTCCTCTCTCACCTACAAATGCCTCCTGAGTGCCCTGCTCCCCTTCTACAGTGTGGAAAATGGAATGGTGAATGATCTTTTTAAGGATTTTATTCTTAAGTAATCTCTACACCCAACATGGGGCTCACAACCGAGGTCAAGAGTTGCACACTACCAAGGGAGCTAGACAGGTGCCCTGAGAGTGATCTTTTTTAAAATGTCAAACTGCCTAAAACCCTTCAATGACTTCCCATTTTCATAGGATAAAATCCAAGCAGCCTACTTTATAAGGTCCTGCACTATCTGCTTCAGCCTACCTTTCTAATTCCCTTCTCTCCCATCCCTATCTCCCTCACTTAACACCTCCTTAACTCACTTATTTCTATTCTTTCTAGGCTAAGCTCTAGCCCACTCTTGGCCCCTGTGCTCACTCTTCCTCTATACAACATATGCCTCTTCTGGCCAGCCCCACTTCATCTGTCACCAACAGCTGTTGTTTCTGCCTGGCCAGCACTTTCTCTATTCATAATAGAACACTCTTCTTGGAATCCTCTCTCCCCTAATCTCACTCCAAATGGACAACTTCCCTTCATCTCTACCTTGGACCATGCATGTGGTAATGTGACGCAGGCCTAGCCAAGGCATTCCACTCCCTTGGCCACAGATATAGACACATAACTCAAGCTAGGCCTACCAAAATTAAGCCAGGGGATTTTGCTAAGAATATGGTTAGGAGGCATGTCAGGAGGCCAGATGATAGTACTGTACTGTACACCAAATGGAGGATCTGCTATAGCCAAAAAAAAAAAAAAAAACAAATCTGGCCCCATTCCCCTGTAGCTCAGTCCTGGAGACAACTATCTGGTGCATCAGGTTCAAGCTGAGGAAGAAAAGATACAGAACAAAAAAGAGTCAAGTCTCTAACCCTGGCTCAGCCAATTACAAGCTATATGATCTTGGGTAAATTAATTAGTTCACTGTTGTAGTTCTCAGTTTCATCTATAAAACTATTAAAGTAGGACTAGATCTCCAGATACAAAGATTTCAGCTCTGTGATGCCACCACCTCCTTTTTAAAGGTGTAAACTTAGGATAATGGCTAAAACGGAGCCAGCCCTAACATGAAATGCCTAAAAACTACACATTTCTGTCTGACTCTGTATGATGGTGGGTAAAATGTAAATGCCACAACCTTTCCAGGAAAGAACATGGATTCTGGGGCCTTAAAAAGTTTGCACCTTTGACTCTTAAATTCCTCTCCTAGGAAAATATTCTATGGAAATAATCAAAGACACAGAAGTTTATGTAAAAGCCTTTATATATAAAGTATATATATATATATATATATATATATATATATATATAATCACAATAAAAAACCAGAAACATCTTAGGTATTCAATAATAGGGAACTGATTAAATGAGTTACAGAAAAGCCCTAAGATTAAATAGCAGGTGGCCATTTAAAAGACATATTTGTTGGGATGCCTGGGTGGTTCAGTGGTTGACTATCTGCCTAGGGTGTAATCCTGGAGTCCCACAATGGAGTCCCACATCGGGCTCTCTGCATGGAGCCTGCCTCTCCCTCTGTGTCTCTCATGAATAAATAAATAAAATCTTAAAAAAAAAGACCTATTTGCTGAAACTAATGTAACATTGTATGTCAACTATACTTCAATTTAAGAAAAAGTGTGCTCGTCAAAAAATAATAAATAATAAACTGTATTTGTAAATAGTTTTAATGATATGGGGAAATGTTCAAATTATAATATTAAGCAAAGTAAAACAATGTAAAACAGTATTCTATGTAAACACATATATACACATATACTTAGATAAGAGAGGAAATAGAAATGTCTCAAAAAAGGTTAACTATTTAATCTCTGAGTAGAAGGATTAGTTGATTTTTTGTTGTCTCTTTTAAATATTTCTGTATATCCCAATTACCAGGCCTTTTCCCAAGTCAGAAAAAGTGTAAAATTAAAATTTTATATTTTAAAGTAGAATTTTAAAAATTACACAATCCAAAGAGGGGAAAAAAAGCCATACCTGCCCATATCTTCACAAGAGTCCTGCCACACACCTACCTTTTTTTAATGATCTAAAAGACTCCTATGACATTCACTAATGACTCAACTGAAAATAATGCTGTACGGTTATGTTAACACAGTGGTCTTAAGTTTTGCTGAAGTATTTTCAAGTAACTGAGAGGAGAGGAAAGCAAAGTAGTGCCTTTAAAAACAGTTAAAATGTCCTCTAACCCTCTCCCATTAACCCACATGAATTTATTAACTCAGCTAGATGATACCTAAAGCCTCGGGAAAATAAGACATGGAGCTGGGCTAGAAGCACCCAACAGCCACAGCCCAAGGAAAGACAGGCACCATGAAGACGCGTTTTACAGAGGTCCAGGTCAGCTCACACAGAGCTCTGCCCCAGTATCACCTACGACTGGCTAGTCAACTTCGTTATGCTTTTAACCAGCCATAGACAGAATAGATAGAATACTGATAGAATATGGAACTGAAAGTCAGACTGAATTTCCAGGTATAAAAAAGGGCAAACAAAAAAAATTACAGAGGTGAACTTATCCATAGAATCATAAGGTGTTGTTTACTCTCGGAGGACAAAGATTCTGGATAACAGTGTACACACACACACACACACACACCCTAAAACCCAGGGAAGCTTCACCATGAACCAGTCCCATGGCTACAGGTCAACTATGACCTACAGGCAGGGCTCTTTCCTGCTGCTTCGATCAATAACCAAGACTGCAAAACTGATAAGGTCCATGGAATGTGGAGGAGAGCTCTAGAATTTACCACATTATGACACAACAGCTAGTGACAAACAAAAGGATTAATTTCATATACATGTAAAACAGTGTTAAGAAAGCATATTATTTTAAGCATTGGGTCAATGTCAAGGCTTCTAGACAAAGATATTTAAGACATTTAGTCTAAACTAAAAATAAATTAACACTGAGTTACCACCCCAAATCTATCTTTAAAATAATTTACCCATTCGTAAAATTCCCTTGACTAAATTATCATAGTACTAGTTTGACTGAATGCTTGAAATGTGCCAGGCACTGAGCTGAGGATTTCACATGTGTGGTCCCATTTTAATCACTTAGCCATCAAAAAAGGCCCATGAAAAAGGTTTTACCCCCATTTCACCAATGAGGAAATTGAAGCTCGGAGAATTAATACGTTTCAAAATCAGATTACCACGGAGAGGAGGGATTCAAACCCAGGTCTTAAATTCCATCATGAAGTTATAATGTTTTACAAGCTGGTATACGGTCGACTATTTTCAAGAGGTTTATACTTGTTTTGTCGTGAACTTACATATATAATTTATATGAACCTCTGACAGCAGTTATTCCAGTCTTGTGCCTCTCAGCCAAAAGGTGTGTCTCACTCAATCAAGGCAGACTATGCCTGGTTGAAGCTCCTAGAGTCCTTTTTTATTTCAGCCATACTTAAAAGAAATAAAAGTAAAAAATAAAAAGCAAATCTCCTCATCCTCTGCTCAAAACTATTTGATGGCTTCCCATTTCAGAGTAAAGCCTGTGACAGTACAACTGTGCTTAGAAAAGTGTTTGGCACACAGAGATCTTCAATAAGTATTTGAATGCACAATAAATTCTCAGCACCACTGTTGCTTTCTTTCTGCCTTCAATGTGAAGATGCATATGTCTTCAAGGAACTAATATACCATGAAGAAACAGAATGTTTGTCTTTAGGAAAATCACTAAGCTCCAAGTTCAGATGAGATAACAACGAAAGGACTCCAATGTGCCCCAATTAGAAAATGAACTTACAGCTGCTTCATTCTGTTAGCTCTGGATAAGACTAAAAAGGACCTTTAAACATGTGCTGTAGGTGATGTAGTCTGTTGCCCCTATACGTTAGTAATGGTAATGAAAAAAAAAAGCAGTGGAGCGGAAGTCAGTACCTGACTATTTGTCCAACTGGGGCTTATCTTCTCTTTCTCTCTCCGTTTCCTCAATTGCAAAATGAGTTTAGGTGATAAGATTTCAGAAGCTCTGACATTCTTATTAAATCACAATCTCCAACTTAATTTACAAACTAACTGAGACAATTATTTATATTACAAAAACATCTGATTTTGACATAGTTTATGACAAAATCACAAACCCCCAAGAATGGAAAAAACTTCTATTTGAAGAATTGGACAACTTGCTCAATGGCCAATTCCCATAATCCAAATCTTCCAAACACAAGCATTAAACTAAAATGTCTAGGTAAGGACCCAGCCTCTGTCCAAACAAAGCTAAACAAAAAGCTGGCTTAGTTTTTCAAACAATTCTTTGAGAGAAAGTTCTCTCTTATTCAGAAATAAAAATATATTATTCCGTAAATTTTTCCTCTATATTCTTTGGAGAAAGACAGAAAAGTATATTCCTTTCTCATAGTCAGGTTTCTCTTTAGATCATATTCCTTGTCCTAAATACTTAAAGACAACTATTCTATTCACTGAGTCTTTTTTCCTTAGGTTAAAGACAACAGTTTCTACCACCTCTCCTATCACATTATTTTCTGACCACTCACCATTCAGCTACATAATTGTCCTTTCACTGTTAGTGTCTCTCTTAAAATATGATCCCCAGGATCAAATATAGTAATTCTCACAGAATCTAATTGTCTTAGATTACAGTGGCACTGCTTTTGGTACTTTCTTGACTTATTGAGGAAGAGAAAACCAACCATGCAGCATCATTTAAAGATTAAATAAGACAAGAAGTACAAAGTCTTATTAGCACAATGCCTGGCATGCAGTAATCACTCAATAAATAGTTGTTGTTACTGTTGTTGAACTCTAGTTCTCTCTTACACTGAAGGTTTGCCTTACATATTATTAGGAGTTTTTTTCCCCAAAATCAGAGTTGGACAGAGTAATAAAGTGTTGAGGCTCCATTTTAATGGAAGATCGGTGAGAAATCAAGACAAAGCAACTCTAATATTAAGACAAATTAATGATAAACAGAATGTGATTTATTTAAAGAGTTAATTTACAGTCAAGTTTCCAGAATATATTGATTTCCTAAATCAAGCGATCCCCATTCTTCACCCCTCAATCATACAATTTAAAGATGCATTGTTAAGATATGTTGAGGAAGCAGTCTCACAAAGATTTTAAGAAAATAAGCTCTTGAATCAGACTATTTAGAGTTCAAATCTTGGATCCTCACTGTGTGACCTGGGGCAAATTACTAAACCTCTCATCTCAGGCTCCCTGTCTGTAAAATATGAGTCATGATGGTCCCTATCTACCTTATGGGGCGGTTTGTGGGAATCAAATGAAAATGCATGTTAAGTGCATTTGGGATGGTGCTTCTCATCTTTCAAAATTCTTAGTAAAGTTGCTGTTACAACTAATACTCAAAGGTTATCTGAAGAAGCAAATTATTTTAGATAATTTTGCTAAAACTTATTATCAGAAAGTCTCAGCCACTTTTAAGTTATGTAGACCCCTGCCTCTATTAGCCATTGCTGAAGTCAATCACAGCTTAGTGTTTTTTTCTGCATATTTATGATTATGTTTTCCACACACACATCTATTCATTTTAGGGTAGATTTTAGAATGCCCATCCTACTTTAATTATTTAACGAACCATAAACGCTATCACTTTAACAATAGTGTGTTGATATTCACAGAGGATAGTGAAATAAAGACAGAAACAAAACTACCCCTATATCTCCCACTGTTCTGCATAGAGATCTAATAAGCACTCGGGGCAGTGGACATCTGATATATGGCAGATATGCTAGGAATATAAAATACACATCAGACTTAGACTGAGGACGAAAAAAATACAAATTATCTTGACAATTTTTATAACAATTACATATTGAAATGACAATATTTTGGATATACTGTGCTAAGTAAACTATATTATTTAAATTCATTTCACCTGTCTCTTTTTACTTACTTAAGGTGGCTACCAGAAAATTCAAAATTATATATAAAACTTACATTATATTTCCATTAGACAGCACTGATATAGATGATCCTAAAAAATATGCCTCATATCTTGTCCTGAAAATTAAATTCAGGACAAGATACAATATCTAAATTTTAGCAGAAACTAAATGTAAAACTTAAATGAATTTTCAGAATTTATATGTAATTAATTAACTTCAAACTATTCCTCAACCAAAAAAAAAAAAAAATGTTATCTTTGATAAGAACCTCTTCAAATCTAGAGCCATCTAAGAAGCTTTCACCAGTATGTGGTGCTTCAGGACTTAAATAAGACCCAGAAGTCTGCCATTCTTACAAATAAATGTACCTTGAGTCTCTTCAGCTACCTAATCACTACACATATACCCAGGAGCCAATAGCCTTTTTGCAGAGATCAGTAAAAATGCAAAGGCTGGGTGACAGAAGATTCTGAAATACTACCTGCTCTGAAAGTCAAAAAGTTCCTGTTCGAGAGGACCTGATAATAAGAGAAAGTAGGAAGAAAAAAAAAAAAACCTAAGAAGAAAGAAATAAGCTCATTAGTAGTACCTCTGAACTCTCATTCAATGTTGGTGGGAATGCAAAATGCCATGTGGAGGACAATTTGGCATTTTCTTATAAAACTAAATGTATTCTTACCATGTGATTCAGCAATCATGCTCCTTGTATTTACCCAACGGTAAATACCAAGTGACATCCACACAAAAAACCTACAGATGTTATATTCTTAGCAGCTTTATTCCTAATTGCCAAAACTTGGAAACAACCAAGACATCCTTCAGTAGATGAATGGATAAATTGTGGTGTATCCAGACAATGGATTATTACTTAGCACTAAAAACAAATGTTATCAAGCCATGAAAAAACATGGAGGAAGCTTAAGTCATATTACTACGTGAAAGAAGCCAACATGAAAAGGCTACACACTTCATGTGTCCAACTATATGACATTCTGGAAAAAGAAAACTGTAAAGATAGTTAAAAAAGATCAGTTGTCAGGTGCTGGGACAGTGGGGAAGGATGAATAAGCAAAGCACAGAGGGCTTTTTAGGGCAGTATAAATATTCTGTATGATATGATAATGAAGGATACATATCATTATACATTTTTGCCAACCCACAGAATGCAGAACACCAAGAGTAAATCCCAAATGCAAAGTTTGGACTTTGGGTGATACTGATGTGTCAGTGTGAGTTCATCAATTTTAATAAATGTACCACTCTGATGGGAAATGCAAATGGGGGATGCTACAAATATGTGGGGGCAGGAGATAAATGGGAAATCTCTGTACCTTCCTCTCAATTATGCTGGGATTTAACACTGCTCTTAAAAAATAAAGTTTAAAAAAAATGTCAACAGCTACTAAAGAAATTATGTGAATTGAGTGTACCTCAGGCCCATGCATACAGGTGCAGAACTAAGGACTACATTAGGTTGAGTAAGATGAAAAGAAACTATCCATACCAAAACATCATTTATTTAAAGGCTCAGACAAAAGAAAAGGTTTTGGTTTTTGATGGAGATGGGAAGATAAGAACGTTGTATGTTGAAAATACAGACAACATTAACAAAAATTAGTGTTTACAATAGCAAGTCAAATGATTTTGGCTTTATCAAACAAAACCAATGTTCTCCCAAGATTTATGCTACTACATGAAGACTCATTCCTTTTTTCCTCCTCTTACCTATCAGCAAACATCTTGCTATTTTCCCCATTTTAAAATCTCTTTTGACCTCACTTTTCCCTTCAGTTATATTTCTCACCTTCCCTTTGAGCAATATTTGTCCACGTTTGATATTTCCATTTATCTATTACTGCTCTCTCTTGAATCCTTACCAGTTTTGGTCCCTAATACTCCACCAAAATTGCTGTTGTTAAGTCCACCAGCGACCTTCCCATTGCTAAATATCTAGGACAAGTCTTGACCCTTATGTTAGGAGCATCTGATTCACTGTCCTGCAGTTTCATCACTGGGCTCCCAAGACTCCGCTCTCTCCTGGTTTTCCTCCTGCCTCTTCTCAACTCTACTGGTTGCATCTCATCTCCCAACCTCAGTGTGGAAGTCACCCAAGTTCTTGGTCCTGAACTTCTCTGCTGCTCTATCTACGCTCATTCCCTTATGGATTCCATCTAATCCCTATACTCTGACAGTTCCCAAATGTCTACCTCCAGCCCAGACCTCTGCTCTGAAATTCAGAGTGATACATCCAACTGCCAATGGGGCATCTCCAAAACTGAGCTCCTGCTCTTTCCCTCAAAATTAGTATCTCTGTAGCTTAGTTGGTGCAATTCCATCCCTTCAAGCTGCAGAAGCCAGAAACCTTGCAATTCACCACTGATTTCTCTTACACCTCACATCCTGTCACTCAGGAAAGCTTCCCTACTATACCTTCAAAACATAACCACTCGTCAGCAACACTCACCTGGGTTCCTACATTAACCTCTTAACTGGTGTCCTCATTTCTACCCTTCCCCACTTAAGCTTAGGTCATGAGACACAGCAATAGTCTGTCTTCTTAAAACAGAAGCCAAATCATGTCACATCTTTATTTGAAATTCTCCTCTGGTTTCTTTGCTCACTCTAAGTAGAACCCCAAGCCCTTGACACTAGCTTATAAGACCAGAAGCCTCACAGGAACTGGTGTCTGCTCTCCTCCTTGCTCACTCTACCCCAATCACACTGGTCTTGTAGGACCAGTATGGAAGGCGGGAAGCATGCCTCAGTCTCAGGACTTAGCATCTGCTGTCCACTATTCCTAAGTACTCTTCCCTATATGACTCACTTTACTTTCCTTAGGCCTTTTATCACAAAGCACCTCAGTGAGGTCATGCTTGATGATCCTGTTTATAAATGCAACTCTAGGGATCCCTGGGTGGCACAGCGGTTTGGCGCCTGCCTTTGGCCCAGGGCACGATCCTGGAGACCCGGGATCGAATCCCACATCGGGCTCCCGGTGCATGGAGCCTGCTTCTCCCTCTGCCTGTGTCTCTGCCTCTCTCTCTCTCTCTGTGTGTGACTATCATAAAAAAATAAATAAATAAATGCAACTCTACCTCATTCCTAATCTCTTTCCTCTGCTTTATTTTTCCCCAAAGTACTTCACACACATACAGTCTATCGCACTTCGCAAAAGCATTTTTTGTCTATTTTGTTGACCACTGTGTATCCCCAGTATCTAAAATAATGCCTGGTACATAGGAGACAATAAATATTTGTTTAATAAGTATATGAGTGAATGGAAGAGAACAGTGATACAAATCTGTACATAATATATAACAGCATACTTTGCAGCCTTTCCAAAGGGTTATATTTTAATAAAGCACTTTGTATGTATATACATATTTAGATACTTTGGAAAAAACAAAGCTGTCCCAATTTGATAATTAAGTTAACCTCATAAAAAAAACAGTATTTGTAAAGAAATAGTTCTCTAAACTGAGAGATACTCTAAAACACTCCAAAGGCATTAGGATTTCTCAAAACCCTGGATCTTGCTTCACCAGAGCACACTGAAGAGATGGTCCCAATATATACACCTTTCCTGAAGCAGGTGAAAGGTGCCAGGCCAATATAATGGGCTTCAGTTTCTAAAAAAAGAGAAATTATGACACAAAGTACAAAGCACTTAATGCTTTAATAATATTAAAAAATCTAGGTGCAACCTAGTTTTAGTGAATCTCTGAACTTAAATATAAGACAAAAATTGTGTTTTTTAATACTTTAGTAATGTATTCACTCAATAGATAGACATGGGTGGGTCATATTTTTATAAACCACATTTTAAAAGAATTTCAGCTATCTTCCAAGTAAAAAAGAAAGCAAAATAATTTCAAAAAAATTAACATGCAGAAATAACTTATTCAGGAGTAAAGTACACAAACAGAAATGTGAGGCAGATAAAAGACAAAACTGACTTTCAAAAAAACGAGTGTCTAATTCTCTACTTAATAATATTAATTCTCATATATATGTTTGTTTCTGAAGTTATATATAGGAAGTCATGTAATATAGCAGAAGCTCTTAACCAGCTTCCAATAAGCCAACTCCAGAATGAACATTCATCCTGTGAAATATCCTAGCTGATGCCCATTACTACTCGGTGCCCAGAGCTAGTAATCAAGACTGTCAAGCTTACAAAATTCTGCTCCTATCATTGAGTTGATGGTCACCAAGAATCAACTATGTTAGCTCCCAAACTGACTTGTGCCAGGTTATATTTGCTACTGAAATTGTGAAATTCAATTAAGTATTATGTAAAACAATTACATATGGGTATATATGAACAAGTTGTTTCCATGAAAGCTAAAAGGAATGTTTTAGAGACATTTAAATGACCATAAGAAAATTCTACCAACAATAGTTTATTTTTAAATTGTTTTTGCTGTATAGAAACAAAGTAAAACTTATAAGACTCATGATGCAAATACCCTTACATACACTGAGACAACCGCTATCCTTTTAGCTCATATGTGAACCTTCTTGACAGATAGTATTATAAATTAAAACATTTTTCTCACAAACTACTTAATCACAGATATATTTATTTATTTTAGTAGTGCTTTTAAAATGTTGGCTTTAATTGCTGTAAGCCTACCAAGTTCTTTGAAATACATAAATATTTTTATATATCAAATTAAAATATATAGGGACACCTGGGTGGCTCAGAGGTTGAGTGTCTGCCTTTGGCTCAGGGCATAATCCTGGGGTCCTGGGATCGAGTCCCACATCAGGCTCCCTGCAGGAAGCCTGCTTCTCCCTCTGCCTATGTCTCTGCCTTTCTCTCCGTGTCTCTCATGAATAAATAAAATCTTTTTAAAAAATTAAAATATGTAGATATTTTAATGTAAATATACCTTTTGTAGGTTTGTTTTAGAATATGCCATTTTATTAGACTTTTTTTTCCAAACAGAACCCAACAACATAAGAGACAATCTACTGACATACAAGCCACATAAGGATGGTAAAAGAAAATGAACCAAGAATGAAATACGGTAAAATCAAAAGAATAGATGAAACAGGTTTCTGAGACCATTACATAACTCCAGGCAAACACAGCCCATACGTACCTTCTCTGCCATAAGGAAGAGGTCTGTGTGAGGAAATTCACAGTGACACATTACTCTTATCTCTTGTGCCCTCAGTTATCATTTGTAAGAAAGTTGTAATGAAAAGTCACACTCCTGAAGCTCTAAAAGCAGACCATAAATGCTGTCTGCAAAGTAGGGGAAAATGCCACTCTTCTAAAACAGGAGATGCAACAAAACCCACAGTAAGGTCAACGGCAAAAAATGATGAGGCCATCATTTCTGAGTCTGGAAATTCTACTCCACCAGGACACAAGGCTAAATGTCAGAGCACCGACTCTGTCCATACCTTTTTGGAAGAGTTCCTGGGCTTAGCTATTCAATAGACTGTGGTCTTCAACTCCTTCACTGAACAAACATTTACTGAGTAACTACTGTATGCCAAAGCACCACACAAAGTACTAGAATTTTCCTCTTGGCATCCACCGTGCACTACAAGCAACAATAATATAGGGTACAAGCAAGATCAGTTTTACCACTTAAAAGCTGTGTGACTTTAAGAATGAAAATAATTCCCACCCATCCAGGTAAGTAACCTACCATCCAAGCTACGTGGAGATTTGTGTGGCTACGGGATTCAACGATGCTAAGAAATTTATAAACACATCTTAAAAGAGAAGAAAAGGAGAGAGCAATACTCTCAGGAGGATGGTGGTAACCTCATGACATGAAAATGTTTATGAACCTTGTTTTTAATTTTTATAGTGGAACCACCTCTACTATATGGCGCGGGGGGGGGGTGGTGGTAGAGAATTTGGGTTGTGTTGGATCAAGATCAGTAACTGCAGTAACCAAAGTAGCCAGACCAGCTGGATCTTCTTTTTGTAATAACCTTCAGTGAAGGATGCTCATCCCTGGAGGGCACACCCACTAAAAAGGTCTAATTAAGTTATAGGAGCAACCACTAAAAGGTCATTATTATCACCAGTTTAGACCACAATTTCTCAAGTATTTCTGACCCTAATCATATGAAGTGTTGATGAAAACTGCCACTTCAGAACTATTGAACCAAAACCTTCAATTGGCCCTAGAACCCTAGAAATCTAAAACCAGGTAATTCCTTCTAAAAAAAAAAAAAAAAAAAAAAAAAAAGTTACATAAAACCAGGTAATTCCTGTGAGACAAATATGGGAAACACTATTTAGATCATAAAATTACAGGACCTCAAAAGAGGGCTCTTCTACGTACTCCTATTCTTTTTAAACAGTTCTCTCTAATCCAGGAAGAAAGAACTACATTCTATACATAAAATTCTATAGAGAAGTGACTTCCGAGTTTTATTTTCAATACACATGATAGTTTTGCAATCCTGCCTGAGTTGCTTAGTCAAAGGCTAAACCTATCTTTTTCTCCAGCCAGAAACAAACAAAATGACATTCATTACACAAGCCATTTAACAAGTCATTTTGTTGACTGACCTCAGTTAAGTATGTGAAGTGTGCTAAGCCCTCTCATGCTTTGCTTGAGATAAAGAAACTCACTCGCTTCAAAGTATAAGAAAATGAAAAGACCACCCACAGAATGGAAGAATATATTTGCAAAGCATATATCTGACAAGAGCCTTGTATCCATAATATATAAAGAGATTTTACAATTCAATAACAAAAAGACAAATACCCAATTTTAAAAGACAACCCATTTTACCATGAGCACAGGATCTAAAGAGACATCTCTCCAAAGAAGATATACAAATGGCCAACAAGCATACGAAAAGATGCTTAACAACATGAGGGAAACCACAATGAAATAACACTCTACACCCACTAAGATGGTTAATATCAAAAACACAGAAAATAAGTGTTGATGAAGATGTACAGAAATGGAACTTCTCATACACTGCGGATGCAAATGTAAGATAGTGCGACCCCTGTGAGAAAGTTTGACAAATCCTCCAAGTGTTAAACGTAAGTTTTAATATGACCCAGCAATTGCATTCCTATGTATATACCCAAAAGAAATGAAAACATACGTCCCCACAGAAACTTGTACATGCCTGTTCGAAGCAGCATCATTCCTAATAGCCAAAAAATAGAAACAACCCATTATCTGATGAATGAAAAAATGATATGTGTCTTGTGTATTCAACTGAATATTACTCAGCAATAAAACTAATAAAGTACAACACAGATGAGCACTGAAAACATTGTGCTAAATGAAAGGAGACACAGAAAGTCACATATTGAAAAAAAAAGCCACATATTATACAGAATAGGCAAATCCATAGAAAGCAGATTATCAGTTGCCTGGGTTGGAATGTGAGGGACAGCTAATAGATCCAAAGTTTATTCTGAGGTG
Source organism: Canis lupus familiaris (assembly GCF_011100685.1). Lineage (NCBI taxonomy): Eukaryota > Metazoa > Chordata > Mammalia > Carnivora > Canidae > Canis > Canis lupus. The sequence continues at coordinate 22,575,512 of NC_049237.1, forward strand.
ATAAATATGCTCTAAAGCTGACTATGGTGACAAATGCACAGCTCTGTGACCACTAAAAATCACTGAACATACACTTTAAATGGATAAATTGTGTAGTATGTAAACTTTATTGTCAAGAAAGTTGTGTTTAAAAGAATCCCATTTAAACCTTCATAAGCCTCAATTTCATCCTCTGAAAATGGGGACACCACCTGTCTCACGATATGGTAAAGAACATACAAGAATATACAAATTTACACACACACACACACACACACACACACACACATGGACACTTCACAAAGAACCCGGCATGTAGTAAATGCAGAATCCATGTTACTCCTTCTCCTCCTCCCATCCCCAAATTTTTGCATTGCTATGCCTTGATTTCATGGTGTATTCACCACAAGTTACAAAACTCCAAAACTGGAATGTATTTCAACAAGGGCCTAATCCATGAGAATTTTTTTTTTTTTTTTTAATCCATGAGAATTCACTCATGATTTCACACATGCTACACTCAAAGCTATTCCCATATGCCTACCTGGAGAAATCCTGGAGCCTGCAAACAGGGCTGTCCACCTGCTGGACTTAACATTAAAAAGAATTTGGGTGGCTCAGTTGGTTAGGTTTCTGCCTTCTGCTTGGTCATGATCCTGGGGTCCTGGGATCGAGTCCCACATCAGGCTCCCTGCTTCTCCCTCTGCCTCTGCCTCTCTAATGTCTCTCCTGAGTAAATAAATAAAATCTTTTAAAAAAAAAAGTATTTGGGGGACAAAGAGTAAATTTTTTTTTTCTGCATTCCATTGTCTTACTGTGTTTTGGTATCTAATGATGGTGCAGAAGCACCTCTATTAAGGAGTAATTTTAAAACCAGGCACACACAAAAAAATAAAATAAAAATAAAAAAATAAAACCAGGCACAATTCCTTGCCAATATCTACACTATTCAGGCGTCTTTCCGAGTTTCATCTACACTGAAAATCTATTGGGTCTCCAGGACAGCTTTGAGGGGTCCTAGGAAAGAGCCTAGCCACTTGGATACCCTCATATTCACTGCAATGTAAGCAGATCAAAAGGGACCTGAAATTATAGCACTATCTACCAGGTTGTAACAAAAAAAAAGTCAACTGCAATGCTCTCACCATCTCAGCAAGTTTTCAAACAACTCATTATTAATACAATAGTAATATAATGGTAGTATTAACATAATAGTATAATATAACCCAGTATTCATATAATAACAAGACACTCAAGGTTTTCCAGTTTATCAAAGGTTTTCCTCCATCTTGCGGAATACTTTTCCTTATCACTTTCAATGATTCTACCTCCACTTTCATTTGCATTATAATCCCATGCTTCCATACACTCTCACTGCTTTCATATTATTTGACATGATCAGGTAAATATGTGCAAAACTAAAAATGCAGCAAAGCCTTGTTCCATGATCATATCATAAGCAACCAGATGGTCAACTGTGAAATGACTGCCCAGGACAGCCAATCCCATCTATTAGTGCATTTTTGCTCTAGAGCTATGTTATCCCACATATTAGCCACTAGCACATGAGGCTATTTAAATCCGCCTAAATAAATAAAACTTAAAATTCAGTTCCTAAATTTCACTAGTCACATTCCAATATGAGGCTGCTGACTACCATCCTGGCAGCACAGATATGTTGCCATCACAGCAGAAAGTTCTATGTAACATTTACTGATATAACAGAAACTTCACTGATTCTACTAAAGTTTGTAAGTTCAGAGCTCTTAAGTACATTATCAGTATTTACAGATTATGAGGTCTGACTCTGAGAAGTACCCAAATGCCTCTGAATGTTCTTGGCAGGCTTTCTTACTAGTCAGTAGACCAGGTTTTTTAGAGCCTACCACAGAACTCAGCACACAATAAGTACTAAACATCTGCTAAATGAATAAATAGTGTCTGTATTTCAGTTTCTGCCTTAATTTACTTATAGATACTAGTTCATGGAAAGCAACTGGACTTTTTCTTGCACAGGGGATTTGTATAGGGAGAAATAAGCATCAGCAGATGGGGCAGGCAGCTCATGAACCCTTTGAAGCCACTAGAAACAAAGCTGAAAATAAACATCTGCCCAGAGTGAACTCTGATATTCAAATGAAAAGTTTCAGACTCAAGGAAATATCTTGCTTCTTTAAACACTCAGGACTTGTAGCTTTTAGAGACATGAAGGAAAGATCACAGGAGATGCTATGAAAGATCACAGAGCCTGCTGTCATTTCTCAGTATTCCTAATACGATTTTGTTAGAAAATATTATTAATCACAAAGGCAGCAATCATTTAACCGCATTGTCTACGCACTCAGTCTTACATCTAGATTGCCCTTTCTCCCAGGGTCTTATGTGTGAATATATACTGTGCCTATCAGATGACTTCTTGGAAAGGGTTACTAAAAATCTAAATTCAGAAAGAATGTATGTTTTCATATACAGAGAAATACATACAGATATACGTATGTAGGGATCCCTGGGTGGCACAGCGGTTTGGCGCCTGCCTTTGGCCCAGGGCGCGATCCTGGAGACCTGGGATCAAATCCCACATCGGGCTCCCAGTGCATGGAGCCTGCTTCTCCCTCTGCCTGTGTCTCTGCCTCTCTCTCTCTCTCCCTGTGTGACTATCATAAATAAATAAATAATTAAAAAAAAAAGATATACATATGTATACATTTTCATATACAGAGAAATTTCATATACATATACGTATTTAATATACAGTTCCATTGGCCCTTAACCAAGAATCTCCTGAAGTCCAAACAAAAGAAGCTACAGCCTCTTCTATTTACATTGTTCTACTTGCCTTGTCCACAGACCAAATAGCCATAGGAAGAACCAAGCTGCTTCATTTCTATAATTCACTTTTTCTTAGCAAAAGTCTGGGAACAGAAGGCAAGTGAAAAGGGAGCAGCTGCCGCCCAATCTTTTCATTAATGCCCTCAGCTCATTCCCCATTTTCCTCCTCATTGTTTCAGGTTCCCTTTCTCAACAGCCTAAGTCCCGCTCATGAGAAGAAAAAAGCAGCCTTCTCTGTGTCAACACCCACAATTATAAAAAAAAAAAAAAAAAAAGTCTAGATTACTTCTGAGGTGATGTAATTATAAAAGTGGGCCTTATAGTCAATTTTAAATTGTGAAATCTGCTTTATTTTGAATTCCAATGAATTGCTTATAACTGTATGGAACTTCTTACGTAATCCACTTAGTGATCCCTTTAGAGACTAAGAGTGTTTCTGAAAGAAAATTACACAGTTTCCATCTCTTAAGCCAAACTACAATCCTTGTCCTACTACTTAAACCAACCCGTATGTAAAATAATGGTTTTTGGTTAGTCAACCAATTTCAGATTCTAAGACCTCCAAGAATCTAAATATGAGAGCCAAAAGTTCAGTTTCAGCAATACACAACACTAACTTTGAGGACATAAAAGCGGAACAGTAGTTAAGAAAACCATACTGAATTTAAATCTTATTCTGCCACTTTTTAGCATCTCCAGACTTCAGAATGGACATAATGACAGTAGTGGCCTCATGGGGCTGTCATGGGGAGGAGAGAAGGTGATCTGTCAACGCACACAGTAAGGTCTCAAAGGAGATGGTAACAACGCATCTCCTGAAAACTTAAACTTTTCTAAAATGCTTAAAATAAGCCTTTTCTAGAAGCTACAGCTTAAGATGAAACTTAAAGGAAAATGTTGCTCCTCAGACAACCCAGATGAGAATACTCTGTAGGAGAAGAGCCCCAGGCTTCAGTCAAATGTTCACTTTTCCACTTACCCTAAATCCCTAACTCCAAGAATAAACTTGAAAACTATCCATCAACATGTACAATTATTCTGACTCATATCACTGACTTGTGGCCAAAGAAAAAAGAGTTTTATACTAGATGACTGTTCAAAGTTAAGCAAGCCTCAAGAAATGAGTGGCGAGCCCTGGCCAGGGCCTGGCACTAACACAGAAGAAGGGGTGAGGAGCTGATGACTCCCTCACACAGGAATGCCCAAAAGCAAAAATGTTTCACCACCTCTGTGCCCCAGATTGTCGACAAAGTCTCTGCCGACTGGGGCCCAGTATGTTGACCTTCTGGGTTCAGCAAAAAACAAGGACTGCAAGGACATGTGCTATTTTTATATAAATAAGATAGCATAAGCAAAGATTCATTATTGTTAGGAGTTACACCTTCTTTTCAAAGGAAGCATGGAAATCTGGTGATCTAGATTTAAGAATAACTTGTTAACTACATGCTGCAAGCTATCCTTTTTCCCTTCCGTAAACTGCAGTAAACTGCAACAGCGATTGACATTGCCACTGTAGCCATTGCAACTAACATCAATTTGCAGTATGTGAAAAATGTCTTTGGAAGATGGTCTTGTAACTCGGAAACACAGGAAAAGTACAAAGGAACACACTCTCAACATGTCACCACTAAAGTTCTTTCTGGTAAACCTCTGAGTCTGCACATAATATCACAAACACCACAAACTATACAGGCACAGGCACTCTGAACACATGCTCTGGAGAAATTCATCTGGATCCTGTATTCCTCTAACATAAGGTTAGGCTGGTTTAACTGTAAAAGGACTCAGAAAGAACTAAAAGGCAGTATTCAAGATAAATCACCTCCACTCTCAGCAAAGGGAAGCTAAGGATTTCTATGTTTGGCCCAGACTACAGGTGAAGAGTCCCTAAATATTGAGAACCCACAAAACAACAATAATTTAAAGCTAGACTAGATCCCCAGCCTTCTGTGAGCCTGACGCATGTCCTGAGGTTAAGTGGACTTTGGTCACCTACTGATCACCAGATTATTTTTCACAGACTGCTTAAACTTCAATTGTGTCCGAATTCATTTCTAAATATTGGAAAGGATCACCATCCATTACTCACCTCCTAATCCAACCCAAGCCCAAAGAAACACTCCTTTCATAACTGCCACATGACAACATACTTCAGGTAAACCTCGAACAAACCAATCTGAAGCCAAAGCACATACACATTTTAATGTTCACATAGTTTTTCCCTCAGCTTAACCATGACTGAACTTGAGACGCTTGCGTGGCTCAGTGGTTAAGTGCCTGCCTTCAGTCCAAGGTGTGATCCTGGGGTCCTGGGATCGAGTCCTGCCTCGGGCTCCCAGCATGGAGCCTGCTTCTCCCTCTGCCTGTGTCTCTGCCTCTCTCTCTCTGTGTGTCCATGAATAAATAAATAAAATCTAAAAAAAAAAAAAAAAAAAATGACTGAACTTAACCCATTACCACAATGACATGTTGGTTTATGAATAAGGCAGGACAGAAGACTCCAGAATTTCTAAAGGGAAAAAAAATCACCTCTAAAAGTAGTAATGACTTGGACATATTTTTTTTCAAATGTAAGGTAAGACTAAATCCCATTCATATTTTCCATCAGGATTAGCAAACAAATATACAAATACCAAGTTTTTAAAAAGTGAATAGAGCCATTTATGGAAAGTATCTCTGAATTTTCCTTTTTCAATTAACTGATTTTGTTTTATTTTATTTTTATTTCCAAATTCCCAAGATTTACTAACCTAAAAGGATTTCCAAGGTACCTCATTTTTCAACTGCTACTATTCAATTAAAAGCAAAATTGAACTTCTTAAGTACAATGTACATAGTAAAGTATTATTCTTTGTTCACAAATGAAGAGTGTCAACAAAACTTTTTTTAAAGCCAACACAAATTGAGTTTTGCAAGTCAAGCTTATGCTTGCATTTTTTAAAAATAACATTCAACCGTGAAATTTCACCTTAAAATAAGGTTATTTTAGCTTTTCAGCTTTAATGGCTCTTCCACATTCAATGGCCAGGGTAAGAGTGATGATCTGTTCACAAGCATACAAATTGAGAGACAGTCTGTTAAGCGTCTGCCTTGGCTCAGGTCAGGATCTCCAGGTCCCAGGATCAAGCACCACATCAGGCTCCCTGCTCAGCAGGGAGTCGGCTTCTCCCTCTGCCTGTTCCCACTGCTCATTCCCTCCCCCACCTCTCTTTCTCTCTCTCTCTCTCTCAAAATCTTAAAAAAAAAAAGTACATCACTAAGTGATGCATGTACATGTTAAAGCATGTTAGCATAAAATGCTAGTGCTAGACGGCTCTCAGAAAGCACCTACCCAATCCCCTCAACCTACAAAAGAAGAAACTTTAGCTAGAGATTAAATGATTCGCCCAAGACAACAGAGGTAACTCAGTCAGTGACAAAGTGTCCCACCCAAGTGCTTTCCAGGGTACCACTCTGCTCTTTTAGTATAAAAAACATACGTTAATGAAATATCTGACAAGACAAATCAGCCATTTGTGATATGATCTGTGAATGGATATAAGAAAGTTATTAGAAGCACATGCATCAGGGCACTAAAAATTGGTTGGGAAGGTGTTAATTTATTCCGTATTGTTTTGCTGGTTCTGTTGAGCATATTGCATTCTTTAGTGAAGAGGAATTTAATGACTTTTAGAGAAAAAAAAAATCTCGATTTGTAAATACTCTAAGAAAGAAGAGTAAAGCATTTCTTGTTATAGAATAGAACGTGCACTTCTCTTCCTTCAGCAGGGAACATCCTTTCCGCCACACACAAAAAGCCAGCCAAACCCTCCTCACTACAAGCTCCTGCTCAACTGCTAGCTCCTTTCCAAGGACTTCCAAGCCTTAGGTCAGAAGCTCTCCTTCCTCTGGGTTCCTCTATCCTAACCTCTGCAGAAGTCTGTCTTACTAGAAAGCAGCTCGTTGACGGCAGAAATTCTGTCTTAACTTACCTGGCTCTTGGGCTCTGCAAAATCCTTTATATATATTCAATTATAGTTAATGAACTGAAGCATTTATTCTCAGAATCCCACTTGGTGATCTGCCTTTGCCCCACACCAACACCTGGACGCACTGAAGCGTTACCCTGGAGTGGAAATCCTGCATCCCGCTGTCAAGCAAAACAGTTTCTATAATATGAAATCCTAATGCCTTTTACATCTTCTGCGTTCTGGGTGTCTGACGTCCTTTCCCCTCGAGGGGAACGGTAAAACAATATTCATTATGCAAGTCAACCACACCGTTCTAAACCCACGTTCTCTAAGTGCTAACCTGGATTTTTTTTTTTTTTTTAAATCTCGGAACATCATTTGCTAGAGTTTACAGCTGAAAACAGCAGATAAAAGTGAAATGCATGTAAGACACAATGAAACGTCCTTAAAAGCTCCTGAGACTATTAAACCAAATAATCTTCCCCTGTTGGCTCGCTCAAGGCAAATTTGTTTTGGGCATTTTTGCTGTTTTTCTTTCCGACAGAGCAACGTGATAGCCCAGACTAGCGGGGCGGACTTGGACGGAGCGAAAGCGGCGCCGTCCTCGCCGCGATCACCGAGGGGTGCGAGCGGCTCGGGCTCCCCGTCCGGGCCAGGCTCTCAAAGCGCCCGACCGCTCCCCGCGAAGTGAGCCCTTCTGGGCTCCGCACACAAAGAGCGGGCGGAGGGTCCGTGAGCGGACCCGACTCGGGCACACGCACCGGGGCCGGGCACCGGGCCGGGCGCCACCACGCCAAGGGTCCCGCCGGCCCGCGAGCCCCGCGCCCCGCACGCCCCCCGCCCGCCGCCCCGGGGTCTCACCGCCGCGCGGCCGCCTTCCATCTTCCATCGCCCGCGCCGCCGCCGGGTCCGGGCCGGGGAGCCTCGGGGAGCCTCGGGGAGCCTCGGGGAGCCTCGGGCGGGCTGGCGGCGCGCTCTTTGTTGGGCTCCCGGGACGGCCGGGCGGTGGCGGCGGCGGCGGCGGTGCGCACCCTGGCGGAGGATGCCCAGGCCGAGGCCGTCCGTCCGCCCGCGCGCCCCGAGGCCCCCAGAGACGTCCGAGCGCCGGCGGGGGCGGGGGCGGGAAGGGGGCGGGAAGGGGGCGGGAAGGGGCGACTTCCTGGGGGTAGGAGGGGCGGCGCCCCGGGGAAGGGGGGAGGGGGGAGGGGAGGGGCAGCCCCCGGGGGTGGGAGGGGAAGAGGCGGCGCCCGGGGGAAAGGGGAGGGGCAGCTGGGGGAGGGGGAGGGGGAGGGGAAGGGGCGGCCCCCGGGAGTGGGAGGGGCAAGGGGCGGCCCCCGGCCCTGAGCCCACGCGGGGTCCGGCGCGCTCGCCCTCGGGCGGCCTCCCCCGGGGGAGCCTGCCTGCCGCTTTGTCTCCTGGCCGGCAGTTTCCCTACCCTGAGGACAGTGAGAGGCGCTTTCCGGGATGTTTCCTCCCTGGAAGGGCGGGGAGGGATCCGGGAGGGGGAACCGCGCGCCTGCGCTCCCCGGGGCCGCGGCGGCGGGGGTGCCCCGGGGAGGCCCCTCGGGTGGGGGCCGAGCCGGCCGGCCCCCGGGAGCGGGGCTAGGTGGCTGCGGACGCCCCACCCGCCGCCGCCGCCGCCGCCGCCGCCCCGCAGGCCCACCCCCAGGAGGGGCCCCGGGAGAGCCGCGCGCACGCCCACCGCAGGCCGGCCTCCCTTCCCCGTCCCTGCGACGGGCACACCGGGCGTGCTGCAGGCCGGCTCTCTCGCGGGCCGCGCTTTCGATCCGAGCGCCAAAGTCCCGAGTCGCGTGCGGCACAGCGGGGCCGGGAAAGGCGCCCCCGTCTGGGGACGGGGAAGGGAGGTGTCGGGCCGAGCGCAAGCCCGGGGCTCAGCCCAGCTCCCGCCAGTCAGCCCGGAGCTGGACGTCCACGTGGCCAGCTGCGCGGTGCTTACGGTGCGTCTGTTACACCTTTGTGTCACGAGGCACAGCCTTATCGCTAGAAGATACCAAAATAAAGGGAAGTGGCTAAAAAGGAGTTTTGACCTAGCATTAAATCTCCGCTTAGCTGGAAGTGTGCGGTAGGGAAGGGGGTGGGCGAGGCCCCCGGAGGACATCTCCTGTTCCCGCTCAATCTCCCTCTAGCGCACCCTTTTGAATCCAGCCCAAGAGGGCTGACCCGAGACCAGCTTTCTTGCATGTAATCCACATCTGGTTCACAGAAACACTCTACTGTCCCTGGCTTCACTAATTCTGCAAGTGCAGACTAGTCCCAACCACACAGCCGCCACAGCTCTCTGGCCCTGCCCTCAAACCGTGCTCAACTGGCTCCTGCGCTGGGTTTCCCGGGAAGCAGCAGTCTCCAATAGCTTTTTGGGACATGGGTTAGGCCACCATCCTCAGTATTTTCCAGGCACAGGGAACAATTTCAAATATCTACGAGGGGCCCCTTGAAGTCCTTTCCCTAGGCTTAAAATTAGAGAGTAGCACCTCCCACCTCCTCCTGATGGGAAGGAGAGCTAGGCTCCCACTCTTCTCATACTCTCACTTCTTTTTATAGATTTGATATGGGTGTAGGACCCAATATTATGGAAGAGGGTCTCAGGACCATTTCCTTAAAAATCTGCATATGGGGTAGAGGTTTGCCTCACATTCACTTTGATATCTATTGCATTGACACTTCAATAGAACCTAAGACAGAGCTTTATTCACCATCCTCTTACACTTCTTAGCTTGAAAGAGTCCTAGTATTTTATCTTCTCACTATAAATATGTGGGCACATATATATTTACATGGACACTGAAGTATGCACAGTATACATTGTACCAATGGATATAGACTTATATATAAGTCCCTTTCATTGTAGATTCATTGAAGGTGATGATTCTGAAAGCTTGGGCACCCTTGTGGACAGATATCACTGGAAACAATCCTACCTCTATCTGCATCTAGCCCAGTACACCACAACCACATTGTCCATGTTGAGACACTTCATATTACTTATTCCTCATACATATCCTGTCCAATTTGATAACTACTAGCCACATGTGCCCATTTAATTTAAATGAATTAAAATTAAATTAAAATTCAGTTTTTAGCCATATTTCAACTGTGGCTAGTGACTCCTATATTTAGACAATGCAGACAGAACATTGCCATCTTCAAAAGTTCTCCTGACCGTCCTGCCTCACACAGGGCTTGACACATAGGTGGCATTGAATAAATGACAAATGAAAGTTTGGTCCAAGAATACCATGTGATTGCACTAGTTTATTTTTATGAGAAGATAAAGTTTTTTTTTTTTGAAGATAAAGCTTTTTAGCGCAATACTGTGTACCAACTCAACCATTAAAAACAAAAACCAAATCTTTACATAGCTACAGCTGCCTTTCCATTTCACACTTGAAAACCTATCTTCACCAGAAAATGCTTCACCATCAGAATAATTGCGGAAAATATTTGGGAAAAAGTCCCTATTCTCCACCCCCCCCCAAAAAAAAAAAAGACAAATCACTTTTTTTCTGAATCATTCAACAAATGAAAAGGAATTGTTTCAAAAGCAGTATTTGTATTGAAGGGGGAATCCATACAAAGTATTTCTTTGCTGAAATAAGCATTTCACTTCTAATATTTTTTACAGAGTAGAAGTGACCTATGGAAATTACCAGTGATGTGTGTGTTTGAATTGTAAAAGTAACCAGCCATTTCTCCAAGAATAAAGCATAACATAGTAACAGGCTGCTCTACAGTCTGTAATGAGAGGAGACAATGAAGATGACCCCAGGGGCCTCCAGAATACTGAACAAGAGTCAAGCAACAGATAGAGTCTCAGCTCACTCACTGTCTCACCATGGGATGGGAACTTCTAATCTTTAGGAGGCCCTCATTTCCTTTTCTATGACTGGGAAAGATTGGCCTTCCCACTTGAAAAAATTGCAGCATTTGGGGATTTAAAGGACTTTCGATTAAAAATATTCTTTATTTTCATTATCCTCAGTCTTTCTGGCAAGTCTTTAGTGACAATGGCAAATCCCATTGAATGCTCTGAATTGTGAATCCAACAAACTCCAAGCAGATAGCACTTTCCAGAGGATACAGACCACACCTTATTCATTCATTTATTTTTTGTCTCCAGCAGAGCATATTGCCTCGCAGAGAGGAGATGCTCAACAAATGTTCATTGAATGCATAAATGAATGAAAGAATTCTCTCTTCTTGTTTTAGGAAGGAGCAAGAAGTTTAAGAATCTCATTGACTCTGCAGAGAGTAATGTTGGTAAGCACTATCAACAAAGTAGGTAAGAGAACTTTGACTAGAACTCTCATCACAGAATACATGCATTATGAAGTCTTACATTTGAAATTTTCTGTAAATTTAAATGTTTCTGAAAGGAGAGAGATATACCAGTTTTCTATTTCCCATTATAGACTCTCATTCTAGACAAAACTGCTGAATTACTTGCAAGAAGTGACACATCCCTGAGGCTCAATTCTGACAGAGTGACTCTTTTTGAGTCACTTCACTTCTAAGATCTGTGAGACCAGCTATTTTGGTCTGTTGATTCAAATAAATCCCATCAGGAACCCTGGAAAAAAGGGTCTTTTCCCTCTGATATCAGCTATATTCAGGTACAATTTACAGACAGTAAAGTTCACCAATTTTAAGTATTATGATATTATGATTTATAAGAAATACTTATTCCATCTTTGTCCTCATTCCTGGCACAGGAAACCCTCAGAATTTCCTAAGTGACTAGAGCATTAAAATGTCTTTTGTTTTGGGGCACCTGGGTGGCTCAGTGGGTTAAGCATCTGCCTTTGGCTCAGGTCATGATCCCAGCATCCTAGGATCAAGCCCTACATTAGGCTCCCCGCAGATGAGAAGTCTGCTTCTCCTTCTGCTCCTCCTCTGCCCACTTGTGCTCTCTCTCTCTCTTGATCTTCTCAAATAAAAAAATAAAATCTTTTTTTCAAAAGTGTCTTTTGTTTTGTTAATGAGGTAACTTTTGGGCCTCACCTGAAGATGGGACTTGTTGCTTGTTGCCAGGAGAACCAACCATGTGACTATAGGGTCCCAACTCACTGACCTCTAGGAAGAGGAGAGGCGCTGAAGGTTGAATTGATGCCCAGAACTAATGGTTTAATCAATCGTTTCTGTGTAATAAAGCCTCCATAAAAAACAAAAAGCACAGGTTGGGAGAGAGTATAGGTTGGCAAATACTTGGATTCTGGGAGAGTGGCTCATTCAGAGAGGACATGGAGGCTTTGTGCCCTCTCCCCATACTTTCCCTTTGCATCTCTTCCATCTGGCTGTCACTGAGTTATATCCTCTAATAATAAACTGATAATCCAGTAAGTAAACTGTTTCTCCGAGTTATGTGAACTGCTCTAGCAAATTACCTGAACCTGAGGAGCGAGCTATGGGAACCTCTAATCTATAGCAGGTTGGTCAGAAGCCCAGGTGGCAACCTGGACTTGTGGTCTCTGAAGAAGAGGAGGTGGTCTTGCCATTAGTCCCTTAAGGACTGAGCCCTTAACCTATGGGATATGATGCTGTCTCCAGGTAGATAGTGTCAGAATTGAGTTGAATTGTAATATACCCAGCTGGTGTGGGAGAATCAAGAGTCACAAGCTCTACCCCTGAGCCAGCCAGGTACCTCTCATGCGTATTCTTATATGGATCTATAGTTTATTCCTCTATATTGTTCAGTAATGTTCCATTGCATGGATACATAATTTGTTTCTCTACCAGTTGATGGACAATTGTGTCCGGTTTTAGGCTTTTACAAAAAAAAAAAAAAAAGTATGCATATATATGTTCAAGTTTTATTGTGTATACATGTTCTTTCTTGGATAAATACCCAGATGTGGTATTGCTACTTTTATGGTTTATATATGTTTAACTTTATTTTTTTAGAATACCGAATATTTTTCCAAATTGACCATATTATTTTGCATTCCCATTTGCAAGGTGTGAGAGTCCAGTATTCTACATTGTTGCCAACATTTAGTATTATCCTTTTCTATTTTTTAATTTTGGCTTTTCATGTGTGTGGTTAGTAGTTTGACTAGCACTTCTTTTTTTTTTAAATTTTATTTATTTATTCATAAGAGACAGACGGAGAGAGAGAGAGGCAGAGACACAGGCAGAGGGAGAAGCAGGCTCCATGCAGGGAGCCTGACGTGGGACTCGATCCCAGGTCTCCAGGATCAGGCCCTGGGCTGAAGGCGGCGCTGAGCCACCTGGGCTGCCCTGACTAGCATTGCTTAATGATGACTGGCACTAAGCATCCTTTTATGTGCTTATTTCCAATTTCTGTGTCTTCTTTCATAAGGTATCTGCTTAAAATGTCTTTTTTCTCTTATGATTTGTGTTTTTAGTGTACAAAGAAATCTTTGCCTAACATAATGTCACAAAGAGTTCCCCTATGTTTGCTTCTAGAAGTTTTATGGTTTTAAGTCTTATGTTTAGGGATGCCTAGGTGGCTCTGTTGGTTGTCTGCCTTTTGGCTCAGGTCATGATCCCAGGTCCTGAGACTGAGTCACACATGGGGCTCCCTGCTCAGTGAAGCCTGCTTCTCCCTCTGCCTGCCACCACTGCCGGCCCGCCCTCGTGCTCTCTCTCTTTTTATCTCTGACAAATAAATAAATGAATTTTATGCTTACATTATGACTTAATTTTTATATTATGGTATAAGTGAAATGTCTTCTCACATGGATATCCAGTCATTCTAATGTCATTCTTTAAAAGATTATCTTGAGATGGGGTAATATAAGTTTTTCAACTTTGTTCTTCCTTTTCAAAATTGTTTTGCCTCCTCTAGGTCTTTTGTATTTCCATATAAATTTGAAAGTCAGCTTGTTGATTTCTTTAAAAATGCCTTCTAGGATTTTGATTTGGATTGCACTGACTCCATAGGTCAATTTGGAGAGAATTGAAAATTTCAGCAGCACTTAGTCTTCTGAAACATGAACATGTCATATATATATATATATATATATATATATATATATATATATCCATTTACTTAGGATTCCTTTCATTTCTTTCATCAGTGTTATATACCCATTGTCACATAATTTTTCATGATATGTAAATGTTATTATTTTCTTAATTATACTTTCAAATATTCTGCTACTAATACAGAAAAACAAATTTTATTTTTGTGTATTGATCTTGTGTCCTGTGACTTTCCTAAACTCACTTATTCTAACAGTTTTGAAATAAATTCCTTATAATGTTTAACATAGCTGATCATGTCATTTGTGAATGAAGATAATTTTACTTCTTTCTTTATTATACTGATCAGGAACTTTAGTATGATATTAAATCAAATTGGTAAGAATTCTTGCTTAGTTTCTGATCTTAGGGGGGAAGGCATTTGTCTTTCCCTAATAGGTATGATGTTAGCTACAAGTTTCTGGTAGATGATTTTCATCAGGTTGAGAAAGTTGCCTCCCATTCCCAGTTTGTTGAGAGGTTTTTCTTCTTTTTCTATCATGAATGGGTACTGAATTTTGTGAAATGCTTTTTTTTTTTTTTTGCATCTATTGATATACTCATATGATTTTTCTTTTTTATCCTGTAATTTTGGTGAATTACAATGACTGATTTTCAAATGTTAAATCAACCCTACATTTGAGATAAACCTCATTTGATCACCATATATTATTGCATTAGTCTGCTAAAGCAGCCATAAAAGAATACTACAGTCTTTGTGGTTTAAACAACAAAAATATACTTTTTCACAGTTCTGAAGTCCAAGATTAAGGTGCCAGCTGGATTAGCTTCCAAAGAGACCTCACTTCTGGGCTTCTAGACAGCCACCTTCTTGCTATTCCTCACATAGTCTCTCCTTTGTGTGTCCACACTCCTGGGGTCTCTTTCTCTTATAAGGACACCAGTCTTATTGGATTAGGGTCCAACACTTAGGACCTCATTTAACCTTAATTATCTCCATAAAGTCCCTGTCTCCAAATACAGTCACATTGGGGTTAGGGCTTCAACATATGGTTTTTTGAGGGGACATTCAGTTCATAACAATTCAGTTCATAACAATTATACCTTGTATATGTTGCTGAATTCAACTTGCTAATTATTTTTACTATCATTGCAGTTATGCTCATGAAGGATATTGGTTTGACATCTCCATTCTTCTATCTTTCTGATTTGAATATCATGGTAACGCTGGCTTCATAAAAGAGTTGGGAAATATTTTCTTCTCTCCTGCTCTCTAGAAGAGTTAGTGTAGATTCAGTTTTGGTTCTTCCAGAAGTGTTTGGAAATTATAATTTACCTGCAATGCCATTTGAACTTGGAGTTTTCTTGGAGAAGGTTTTTAATTACAAATTAAATTTTTAAAAATATACATATATATGTATATATAATTGAATGTAATAATAACATATAAACTATATATGGATATCTATTTCAGGTTATCTAATTCTTAAGTGAGCTCCTAAAGAACTTGTCTATTTCATTTACACTGTCAAAATTAATTCAAAAAAATTTTTCATAGCATTTTTTTATTATCCTTTTAATGTCTCTATGATCTCTAGTCATGTTCTCACGTTCATTCTTGATATTGGTCATTTGTGTCTATTTTTTCCTTACCAGTTTAGCTACAGGCCTGTCAATTTTATTGATCTTCTCAAAGAATTAATTTTTTGTTACATTTATAGTCTATATTGTTTTTCTAGTTCCTATTTTATTGATTTCTATTTTTATTGTTTCTATGTCCATTTTACTTCTTACTTTGGATTTAATCAGCTTTTCTTTTTCTAGCTTCTTAAGGTTGCAGCTTAGAAAAATCTTTTTTTAAAGATTTTATTTATTGGGATGCCTGGTTGGTTCAGCAGTTTAGCCCCTGCCTTCAGCCCGGGGAGTGATCCTGGAGTCCTGGGATCGAGTTCTGCATCGGGCTCCCTGAGTGGAGCCTGCTTCTCCCTCTATGTGCCTCTCTCTGTGTGTCTCTCATGAATAAATAGATTTTAAAAATTTTAAAGATTTTATTTATTTGAGAGAGAGAAAGCACAAGTAGGAGAGTGGGGGAGAGGGAGAGGCAGACTCTCCACTAATCAGGGAGCCCGATGTGGGGCTCAGTCCCAGGACCCTGAGATCATGATCTGTGCTGAAGGCAGACACTTAACTGACTGAGCCACCCAGGTGCCCTACAGCTTAGAGAGATCTTGAATTTAAGCCAACGACCAAGAAAATAAGGCATATTATAAGCAAGTGTAGACTGTAGAAAGGTTAAGAGGTGGGGCATCCAGGCAAAAATACGAAGCCAATATCTGACAGAGAATATCTCCAGATTCTGTAAATACTCCCCCAATACACATACACACACACACACACACACACACACACACACACTACAGAATAACACAGTTTTCCCCAACTCAACATTTATCCTCTCCAGCCCCAAATCAACTTAATTTCTAAACTTTTACCACTCTTTCATTTCTGAATTACTCAAACAGGAGAAACTCAGCATGATCATTGCTACAGCCTCTGAGGATCATCCTAACTCTGGCCAAGAAATGTACCTGGATAAGCTGCTTTTCCCTTCAGGCTCCTCTTCTTCAACTCATTGCTAAATGTGGCTCCTTGCTAAGGAATAACTATGGCAGAAACAATCCCCTGTGTTTACTAGCCTGTTTTAATTTCCTCCTACACATGTTAGGAAGACTATATTTCCTAGCCCAAAGGTATCTAGATGAGGCCATTTTATTAGTTCTGGTCAATGAAATGTCAACAGAAGTAATATATGCCACTTCAAAGCTTGACACCCAAAAATCTTCCTTGTTCTCTTACGTGTTTATGAGGGAGTTGCCAGTGCCCAGAGCAACCAGAACATTCACCAGCATACATTCTGTGAAGTACATGAGAAATAAACTTCTATTGTGTTAAGCTACTGAAATTTACGGGTTTTTCTATTAAAGCAAGAACATTACTTACATTGATTAATACGTAGCCCCAGTACACATAATCAAGTACCAAATAATAAGCATACTACTTTGAAAGCTATAAGGGAATTCTGTTGTTGGAAGATATGAGAATCATGTATTCTGAAAGCAGTTACCAGTTTAGTCACATTTGCCATGCTACTTCTAGGAGTAAAATCACAGCGGGGAACAGAGTAGTGATATAACTAATTTAAACTCATGCTTTTATCTACCTTGTTGAACTGCTTTTTGTTGTTTGACACAATAAAGTCAAGAATAATCTGAAAAAGTACTAAACACATATGTAGGTGAAGGTATTCCCTCACTTCTCAACAAATGATCTAAAAGCTCTCCAATAAGGAGACTTAGGATGAAAATTCATTAACAAGTATGTTAGATTCATCATAGTGTAGATAAGTGCTACTTGTGAAGAAAGTGGGTGACATTCTGATGACAGGTTTGTTTCTGCATGTTAACTAAACGGAGGTAGAAAAATAAAACCATGAGTAAGAGATTCAATCAACTTTGTAGACAGAACTAAAAGGGACATTAGAGATTATTTAACTCAATTTCTTTATTTTACACATGCACTCTTGGTATAGGTTGCAAGGCAATTGTTCCAGTCAAGTCATCATCATAACATTTTACTATAAAAATTTAATAATTGGTTTCCTGCCTTGTTAATTTTCCCCATTCTCACTGGTGTGAGGTGGTATCTCATTGTGGTTTTGATTTGTATTTCCCTGATGGCAAGTTGGAGAGGATGCGGAGAAAAGGGAACCCTCTTACACTGTTGGTGGGAATGTTAACTGGTACAGCCACTCTGGAAAACTGTGTGGAGGTTCCTCAAAGAGTTAAAAATAGACCTGCCCTACGACCCAGCAATTGCGATGTTGGGGATTTACCCCAAAGATACAGATGCAATGAAACGCCGGGACACCTGCACCCCGGTGTTTATAGCAGCAATGTCCACAACAGCCAAACTGTGGAAGGAGCCTTGGTGTCCATCGAAAGATGAATGGATAAAGAAGATGTGGTTTATGTATACAATGGAATATTACTCAGCCATTAGAAACAACAAATACCCACCATTTGCTTCGACATGGATAGAACTGGAGGGTATTATGCTGAGTGAAATAAGTCAGTCGGAGAAGGACAAACATTATATGGTCTCATTCATTTGGGAAATATAAGTAATAGTGAAAGGGAATAGAAGGGAAGGGAGAAGAAATGGGTAGGAAATATCAGAAAGGGAGACAGAACATGAAGACTCCTAACTCTGGGAAACAAACTAGGGGTGGTGGAAGGGGAGGAGGGCGAGGGGTGGGGGTGAATGGGTGATGAGCACTGAGGAGGACACTTGACGGGATGAGCACTGGGTGTTATTCTGTATGTTGGCAAATTGAACACCAATAAAAATAAATTTATTATTTAAAAAATTTAATAATTGGATATATCCAATGATCTACTCTATTTTAGAGAAATGATCACTTTTTGAGGGGAGTCCCTATTGCCACTCCCCATGACTTGGGAATGGGATTCTCAGGCCACTGGACACTTGGAAGGAGGGGACCAATGGAGGATGCCAACCTGAAGCCAATGAGTCATGTATCCTGATCATTTTATTCCAATTACCATCTTCATTTGTCAAATGAATTACAAATAAAAATTCTTTTACCTTATAGAAAAGACATTAAGATTTGTGGAGCAATTTCTATGTTTTAAAAATCAACATTTTATCATCTTACACTACCCCCAAAACACACACACACACACACACACACACACAACCCATATGAGTGATAGTTTATCATCTGTTGTGTTACATGTTAAATATAATATTTAGGGACAAATTGAAAGCCGAGTTGACTTATTTTATAATTTAAGTTATAAATTTGCTGTGGAATTTTTTCAGGTAGGAAAATATTTTCAAAGAAAGTGTTAGTAGTTTTGTAGTTGATGGATGTTCAACATAATGTCAGAGTGTAGAACTTGCCTCTCATTTTGTTCTGAATATAAGTTGAATAAGCCCACATTTTAGCTACATAAATTCTGAAACTATAAACATCAAAAAGGAGGGCTATTTTAATGCTCTAAAATTTGTCATTTGGTAAAAATGCCACATAGATGTCTCACACACACGCACCGAACAACAGGGATTTATCTTCAAATCCATTTTGTTCCGAAAAATGACTTTTTAGTTATTCTTGAATATGAGATTTTCTCCTTTAATTTTTTTCTCATCTGTGGTTTACTAAGGAAAGTGCCCATACCGGATAGACTAGTTTATATTGCCTACCCAGTAATAGTGCTTCTAGTAAATGATTAATTCTACAATGGCTGTCTGTAAAAGGACATTTTTTTCTCTTACTATCTATTTTGGCCTTCAAACTTTAATTTTTATTTTCTCTGAAGAATAATTTTTGCTGCATTTGAAGGATCTGTGTAGATGTAGGCTTGAAGGTAAAAGAACAGATTTTAAACCTCCTTTCTTTCTCTGCTTTGTGCTCTTCTTTTTCTTCTGTTTCCATTCTCTTCCTGTACTGTTTATATTGAGCCTTTTACCCTTGCCTTAGTTACCTCTCCAGGATTCACTTTCTCATTTCCTTTGCCCTTGGCTCTGTCTCAGCCTCTCTTGAAGGCTCTTAGTCAGTTCACTGTTCCCTTTTGTCATAGTAACAGCCACACTCCTAGGAGTAGCAGTCTCAGGAGTGGCTGGGACCAACCCAACATCATGTCCCACAAACAAGTCCCGAATGTTGTGGATTTCAGCAGCTCTGTGCAACTAGACCAGAGTTGTCACCATGCAGTACTGTTTAGAAAGAAGGAAAGAAAAATGGGGAAAAGGATGAGAAAGAAGCTCCTACTGTTTAAAACCTAGATCAGTTCCCTGCTTGCTCACTGACAGAAGAGTCAAACGACAAGGTAGAGGTTGATATAAATATTTAGGGAAATGTGATTATGACATCAAACATTCTGGATGTTAAGGGAAGTAATTTGTAATTTTAAATACAGTGAGCCACAGACTTAGGGAAACCAGTTGGAAAAAAATCTCCACTTAAAATGACCTAAGGGGTGGTAGAGGAAAACCTAGTAGAGACTAGATTGTCAAAACAAGTGGATTTTTCCCCCCAGAATTATGGCTATTTCAGAGCAAAAGTCTGAAAGAGAAAAGTTTGCTCCATATAATTAGTATCATTTAACCAATAATACCATATCACCAATGTAGTCAGTCTCCCAAGCATTACATTATAGAAAGAATCCAGTGTAGAAAAGGCTGAAAGATAAAAGAAGTCTTTCCACCTTCCCTTTCCAAAAAATCATATGGACCCAGGAATCACCTATTTCAATCTCACCCTCAAGTGGAAAGCCCTTCTACAATATTTTTAACAGGTGACATTACTTCTGGTGACAGAGAAGTAAGTCATTGCCTCACAAAGCAACCCATTCCTTTTTTTAACAACCTTCCACTAATGAAGTGCTGACACTCATGCACTCTTCACTGTATACAAGGCATAGGCCTGAGTGCATTCTCAGTGCTTTAATTTAATCCCCACATGAACCTGAGCAGCAGGTCTGTGGCTTAGAGTAGGTAGCCTGACTTATGGAAGGGACAGAGTCTGGATTTAGGCCCATCTGACTCCAGAGTGTTTGCCGTAACCATAATGCCATGATGTCTTAGATCATATTTCCCCGGAGTTTCCACCGTGCACCTTGGTCTGGATCCTAGAGGACAAACCATCAGTCCAATTTGTCTTTCCCTCCAATAACCCTTCAGACACTTGAAGATGGTGACTGGGTCATCTTCCCATCCTTCCCCTTAACTCTTCTCTTCACTGTTAATTTAACAGCAGATTTTTTTTCAGCCTCTGTCATTCTGATGACCCTCTTCTCAGGATGGGTACCCAGGAAGAAACATAATAGATAAGATACAGAGTAATAATTATAGATGAAATTTTCATTTTTAGCTATCCAATTCAGTAACAGAAAAAATTTTTGAGTAACAAAAAATTATCTTTATAAATATCTGCTGTTGCATGTACTTATGTGTACTTGCAAATCTTTTCATTAGTAACATTATAACATAATTGCCATTCTAAACATATTATAGTGCTACATAATGATGATTTATTGCCCATACTGAATTATGTTTCAGGAGCTAAGAACAGATTTGATGGAGGCAACTATTTCTGTGTATCTTTATTTGCTACCATGGCAACTAATTAAAATAGGTTTGTTTAATTAATTAGTTATTGGTGAAACACTATGAAGATGAAAACTGGTATTAATAGGTGCACAGTGTTTAGTATTGATGCTAGTGTTATCATCATAAATGGTAAAGTGTTCATGGCCAGAATAGATCAGTTCATTTTTTCATTAACAGTCATAATTTCATTGTTGAATTAGGAAGTTTTTTTTTTAAACTTCTTTTCATTTCTTTTCTTTTTTTAAACAAATTAGTTTCTCTTTTATACTTCTCTTGTCCAAATCTTAACTAAAGTTTCCTGATGAAAAAGGAATATCTTCTGATGGTGAATATAGTGTTCAAATACCACTGCTGGGCCTTTTAGCTTCCTAAAGCTGAACAAAGGATATGGAGATTGCCAGGTGTATAAAGCTGGAAGAATTACCACAACATCTCCCCAGAACTATTTCCAGAAATGGCGCAAGTGGTTGTTTGTGGGGGAGGTTTACGTTCCCCCAAATCTTGTTAACCTCCCCTAAATACTACCAATGCTTATGCAATTAAGGTAAAAACAGCCACTTGCCAAGAAGATGCAGCTCCATGACAGCCTGCAGCCTTCCCCTTCTAATAGATTGGCCCCAATTCTGTCCTAGGTTAAAATTCTAGAGCTGCCACTGCCTATCTGCCTCCTGCCGTGACCTCTTGAGTCTCCAGGGAGATCTTAAAGGTGAGCTACTATCATGGAACTTAAAAGTGGGAAGACCTACCAGAGGCCTTTTAACCAGCTCTCTGAATTCTAATAGATAAGGTAATTTACAAATGAGGAAACAGAAAATTCAGATTAGATGAACTCAGAGCTTGTTGGGCTGGGTTGGGTTGGACTGCATCTAGACTAGACTGTAGTAGCATTACATGGCTGGGGTTGGAAATCTCACCACAGATAGCCCAAAAATACCTTTAGCTTTCTTAGCTTAGACCAGATCCATGTACTTCTGGCTAGGTCCATTTAAATGGGCTAAATGGACTATCTTATTGCCCGTACTTGAAATGCTTAGGCCTGGGCTCCTCTTTAGATGATACCTCACCCCATCATCCACCTCGAGTTAGAACAAGCCAGGGGTATGAAGAAGGATGAATTTGCCTTCAATATTTCCCTTCCTTTGATGCCCTGTGCTTCTGTTTCACAACTCTCTAGAACTAACCCTTTTAGCAATATCTTATGCTCTTTAACATCCTCTGTGCTCCAACCTTTCCTACTGCACATTAGAATTTACCTGTCCTTGAGGTCATTCTACATTACTAACAAAGGAATGTTATAGACAAGTCACTACCAGTGTCTTCAATCCCAGGTTATATATTTGTTTGAAAGAATTCTTCTGTCGGAGTGCTTGGGTGGCTCAGTCAGTTTGAGTATAGCATTCTTTGTTTCAGCTCAGGTCAGGATCTCAGCGTCCCAAGACTGAACCTTGCTTCTGGCTCCCTGCTCATTGGGAAGTCTGCTTGAGATTCTCCCTCTCCCTCTGACCCTCTCATTATGTGCTCTCTCTCTCTCTCTCTCTCTCTCTCTCTAAAATAGTCTTCTTTAAAAAGAAAAGAAAAAGAATCCTCTGTCCCTTAAATCTAAGGAGTGATAGGTGTGCCTAGGTGATCTCACTCAGTTAGGCATCTTCCTTTGGCCCAGGGTCCCAGGATGGAGCCCTGCATCAGGCTTTCTGCACAGCAGGGAGTCTGCTTCTCCCTCTGCTCCTCCCCTCATTGTGTGTGTGCTCTCTCTCTCTCTCTCAAACAAGGTCTTAAAAAATAAATAAATAAACCTAAGGAGTGGTTGAATGTAACCATTTCAAGGCCCATGGCAAATCAGTGGGAGAACTTTACGTGCTGAAGAATCTAACCTGAGGAAGAAAGGTCTGGCTTGCAATATATCAAATGGGATGCTGTTCAAATACAGCTTATATGAAACTGCCTGCTAAAGACATTGTAGAGAGAATTCAGAGGAGATTGGGTCAGATGGCCTTTCAGATGACTTCCAACCTAAAATTCTGAAAAGACTGTGTTAAATCAATAGCCACTTGATTCAATGTTGATCAATGGCAACCTGGAGAGTCTTTCTCACAGCATGTTGTGGAAATCTATTCTTAGCTCTTTGCAGTGCTTATCAAATTTATCAAGCTTATCACTTCTAGTGTTGGAATTATTAGCCAGCATGTGACATTATAAGAAACAAGGACTCAAAAGCTCTCAACAAGCTGGGACATGGACTGATCTATCAAGGTGACTTTGGAATACATCTTTCTTTATAAAAATATCCATATTTCTTCTCATTCTTATAATCTGTTTTGTGTTCTTATTTCAGAATTTCAGAAACTAAGCACTGTTCCTAAGTTTGTGATCCTTTTTCCTTTCTTTACAGGATTTTTCACTCAAAAGCAAACTTCCTATGGGACACCTGGGTGGCTCATTGGTTGAACGTCTGCCTTTGGCTTAGGTCATGATCCTGGGGTCCTGGGATGGAGTTCTACATTGGGCTCCCTGCAGGGAGCCTGCTTCTCCCTCTGCCTGTGTCTCTGCTTCTGTGTCTCTCATGAATAAATAAATAAAATCTATTTTTTAAAAAAAGCAGTCTTCCCTTGACCCTATTAATTTCCAAAAATTTATCTCTCTCCTTCCTTGATATTCTAAACTTTTACCAAAAGAAATAATAACTAAATTTTTTTAGGCAGTTACTATGTGTCAAGTATTGGGGTAAACTATTTAAATGAATTATTTCATTTATTTCTCATAATACTTAATGTGATAGATATTAATTTTATTCCTGTTTAATATATGAGGCAATAAGGCATAAAGACATTAAAAATCTTGCCCAAGGGCATACAGTAAATGCTGAAGTCTAGATTTAAATCCAAGCACTTTAATTCCAGAACTCTTAACCATTAAGCCCCTCATCCTTAGTCTCTCAATCCTGAGCAATTTGACTTTTTATCCCACATTGTTGAAACTGCATCTCCTTCTGCCCAGTACTTACCCTACTTGACCTTTCCTATATTGATTTTCTTTCTTCTTTGACTCTGAGACCACATGGATCTTTTTCTTTGCAAATTGCTTCCATAAGTAAAGATTCTGATCTTTACTTTTTTTCCACCTCTCTTCTTTCCCTGTTCTTTTTCTTCTGTTACTCTACTCTTGGCAATGTCATCCTTTCCCACAGCTGCAATTACAAAGTCAATGCAAGTATCTGAGCTCATTTCTGAGTTTCAGTTTTTACATCTATGGTATATGACATATTAGTCTAAGTGTTCCAGTAACACTTCAAACTCAGCATATCCAAAGTTGAACTTATCATGTTTCCTTTGCCGTTTTAGCTATACCACCAACTTCATCTCTTCCTGCTGACTTAAATGAGATGGTGTGGTGTTGTGGAAAAAACACAGATTGGGGAAATTTATACACATCTTTCATTCCACATAAATTCAGTCTTAAAATGGAAAGGAAAGTTTTCTGATAACAAATATATTCATTTCATCAACATATATAGAATATCTACTTGTGGCACGTAGTGAAGAATGAAAGAGACAAAGTCCCTAACTCATGGAGTACAATAGGGAGGCTGACAATAAACATCCACACAAATAAACACGTATAGAATTGTTAAGTCATTATATTGTACATCTGAAACTACTATAACAGTGTGTTAATTAAAATTGAATATAAAAAATAATATAAAGGAATAATAAAACTATGAAGAAAAATAAAGCAGATCAAGCATTTATGAGTGATGTGAGGGGACCTATTTTAGTTAGGCTGATCTGAGGAGATGCTATTTGAGCATTGATCTGACTAAATGAGGAAATGTGCCATACACAGATGCATGGATAAAGCTCAGCAGGCACAGGGAGCAGCATGCAAATATCATGAAATGGGAACAGCAAAAAGACCCATGTGGTCAGTGCAGAACACTTAAGAAGGTGAGGGGCAGGAGACTTAGGCAGGAAGCCAGGCCATTGGACCCTAAGGCCATAGTAAGAATTCAGATTTAGATTTAAAGCATGGTGGGAATACCTTAGAAAACTTTAAGCCTGAGAATAGCTCGACCTGATTACATTTTTAACTGTTCATTTGCTGCAGTATGAAGAATAGATCATGGAGGTTGGGGCAGGACAAGAAAGATAGCAGAAAAGACCTGCTAAGACTCAGTGGGTTAGGTAAGAAATTATGGTGGCTTAGACCAGAATATCAATGCAAATGATGAGTTTGTTGAATAAGCTACTTGTGAAGTACTATGTCTCTTATTGGAAGTATCCAGGCAAAAGGGAGGGGAGTAGTTAGGGATGCTGTCTGTGAGTTGTGCTTGGACCACATAGTATGTAAGATTTCTTTAACTTCAACATTTTACATACTGTGAGACTTGATCCCATTTTATGTAGAACCTACCTTATTTACGTTTGTATGGCCCCCTACATCCTGTGAGTCAGAAGCCAAATGGGAACGGCATTATCTCAGAGAAGGCTCTTCTGAGTTGGTCTAGCTAATTATCCTATCCTATCTTTAGCAGCTCATACGACCCTAGCATGGTAACACTGCCAAAGTGAATGGGCCCCATTTTATGACACTCATTTTATGTTATGTTATTTTATTTTTTAAAAAAGATTTTATTGGGCAGCCCCGGTGGCGCAGCGGTGAAGCTGCCTGAAGCCCGGGGTGTGATCCTGGAGACCCGGGATCGAGTCCCGCATCGTGCTCCCTGCATGGAGCCTGCTTCTCCCTCTCCCTCTGCCTGTGTCTCTGCCTCTCTCTCTCTCTCTGTGTGTCTCTCATGAATAAATAAATAAAATTCTTTACAAAAAATAAAAAAATAAAAAAGATTTTATTTATTTATTTATTTATTTATTTATTTATTTGAGACACAGAGGGAGGCAGAGACATAGGCTCCCCTGAGGGGAGGCTGCTGTGGGACTCGTTCCTGGGACCCCAGGATCACACCCTGAGCAGAAAGCAGATGCTCAACCACTGAACCACCCAGGTGTACCTTATTTTATTTTTAAAAAATTTATTTATTTGAGAGACAGTGAGTACACTCATGAGTGGGGAGAAAGGTAGAGGAGGAGGGTGAAGGAGAGGGAGAGAGAATCTGAAGCAGACTCTGGGCTGAGTGCAGAGCCTGATGCAGGGCTGGGGGCTCCATCTCAGGACTAGGAGATCATGAACTGAGCTGAGACAAAGAATCAGTTGCTTAACCAACTTAGTCACTCAGGCACCCTGACACTTTTTAATTATGTCCCCTGAGCCTTAAATTCATGGTAAAAAAGGTATAAGTTTGTGAGGACTAAATGAGAAAATATATATGAAAACCATAAACTATAAAGTCATATACAAATCTAAGTTACTATTGTTTATTTAAGTAAAATTCAATACAAAAGGTGCGACCAAATATTTTCTCTGTCACCTTGTAACTGCTAGAAATGCTGTACCTCTTGAACTTTCCTGAGCTGTACATAAAGATAGCTAAAAGCTGTAAGTCAATATGTATCAGATAAACACACTGGACTATATGCCCAGACAGCTTTTAAATAGATAAGACAACAGTAAGGATGTGTCCCAACATGCTCTGAACAACCAGGATTTCTCTCTGTTGATCTTGTCAGCAAAAATATTCTGATTGATCTTTTCTCATTAAAAAGAGACCAAAAATCTTATTTGCTAATAATATTTTAAAATATGTGCTTTTATAGAGTTAAGTGAGTGAACATATTTGAGAAATGGAGACAAGAAAAAGAGACAATCAAAATGCATTTTGTTGTAAATTCTCTTTTGGATTCTTACCTTGTACATTTTCATAACTTAGAGTTCTACATGAATTCTATCATCAAACTTTAAGGGAAAAAGAAAATTTCTCTTTTCATTAAAATTGTCTTATTTTATGTGTATGTGTTTATATGGGAACAAAACATAACTGATTAGAAACAGCTGGATGAACATGTGGTTTTTAAAACTTATATAACAAAGGAGAAGAAAAAGATTCAGATTCCCACATTACACCTAACATATGGTATTTCATCCCTGTGGGCTCTTTTTTTTTTAAGGATATCAGATTCCAAAGTGATTTTACAGGTGACCGAGCTTCTAGAATTACATTCTGCAAAATGATTTCCCTTCCATATGCTTAATGAACTGTGGGATGAGGGTCCTATGTAAGTCCTCAACATGTTTCCACGGAAAACTGGCACATATTTAGAAGAAATATATCAGGCATGATACATCTAGTTCTATAATACATAAAGTTAAAAAAAATCATATGTAACAGCTGAATGTTAGTGATTGAAATACCAGAAACTTTTATTCTGCGCCAGCAAAGTAGGCAGTCTATGAAATTGACCAGGTCTAAACACCAATAGAATTTCTGCAGTTTTCTTTAGAAAAAAAATCGAGGATATAAACAAAAACCATGCATGAAAGTGCTTTTTTAACGGGTCACTGAAACTTAAAATAGCTGAATTCATGAAGAACTCAAAGGAGTATCATAAATCCACATAATGCTCTTGAGCACAGACTTGGGCGTTTTAATTTCATTCATAATGCTTGAGTTTGCTGCCAAAAGTTCAATTTTCTTTCTTTTTTAAATTGAATTAAATGCCTGTGAAAGAATCATGCTTTCTAAAAAGAAAGCACAACTTTACAAGAGAAGAATAATTGCTCTCATCTCCAGTTAAAAACGACTACCATTCTCGTAAGATCAAATAAAGAAATATTTTATCAGTGAGTTGGCCAATAATGTAAGTAAGAGGGAGTTAAAGAAAAATATAGCCCTTACTCTGTCTTATCTCTACTCTATAATTATCTGGTTCTTGCCCTTAAACTACTTGGACCTTATAGAAATAAAAGGTCTGAAAAGGGGAGAGAGGACAGAACAGAAGAGTTGGAAAAAGAGCGGACTCAAGACCTGACACATATTAGCCAGGAGGACAATTCTGTGTTCAGCATCAGACCACACATTTTGTCAAATACTACAGACTAGCAAATAGCATATTCAGCAAAAATGGCTGTGGAAAGAATTCATATGTGCAGAATCATGCTGCATAAACAATATTTCAAACAGTTTTAGTGGTCATTTATGGTCAACCTTTCCATATACTGTGATATTCAGCCAAACACAACTCAAACAGCCCTCTCATCTGTCAGTGCTTTTGTGGGGCTGAGTGCTGTCCTTTCTGGGCAGCAGCTGATATGTCCTGTGAACTTGACAAATCTGAGCTGAAAGAGAAATGGATTCAGACTATTATTTTTTCAGGTCACTTTTAGGTTCATAGGTGAAAAATACCTTGACCACCTCTCATGTCCAATCTCAAATACTCACATAGGACTTAACACATTATGATTTTTTTTTTTTTTTTTTTTTTTTTTTTTTGCAGGACCTGAGTCTTTTTTGTTTTCTGTTCCACATGCTGGAGCAGCTACCTCTGAGAATCCAGGCCAAGGACTGTCTCCTGCCCCTACTGCAGGTCCTCTGTCCCTCAACCACATCTGGACCATGTCCTGTTTGCATTGGTGATTTCTATGAATCAGCTTTTCATTTGCTTGGTTCTCAGTTTGGTTCCTCCTTGTCAGTGTCTATCACTTTCATTAAGTACTCTCTACTTAGTATCTTATCCAGGCCCTCAGTAGTTTACAATTCAATTGCTCCACTAGCTGGTACCCTACTGCTTTTCCTCCCTTATCAAATCTATACTGCTTACTAATGCCAGCCTATATCTTCCATTGTAGCATCTCCCTTCTCTGAGCCAGCCTAGTGTATTGCAAAGAACCTGGGTTTTGGAACATCAGATAGGATTCAAATCTAGGTTCTATTCTTAATTAGTCTAAAGAAGTCACTCTATCCTTAAACCATTTACTAATCTGCAAATGGGTTAATCCCTGTATGGCTGTTGAATAGATTAAATAAGATTTTATCAATTATATCTGAGAAAGCATCCAGCACTCCAACACAGTACCCAGCTTATAGCAGATATTAAATGAATATAAATTATCATCTGTTCTTTTCACTATATTTACTGTCCTTTTCAACTCATTCCATAGTCCTTAATCTAGCGACTTCCAGTGCCCAGGACTTGGTCTCCAGGACTTTGTAGTCCAATGAGGACAAAGACATGAAAATAATTACAATAAACCATGAAAAGTACTGTGGAATTTAAAGACATAAGAAAGAATGATAACCTTGCTCTATGAATACCATAAAACTTCATAGAAGAGATTCTTCAAGAATGAAGAGGAGTTTGGTGCAGAGATGAGGAAGCCTGTGAAGAAAAATGTGAAGACTTAGGTATGTTCCAGGGAGAGACAGAGATGACTTTGAAAAAAGTTAAGGTCTAAATTATGAAAATCCTTGAATGGCATTATCAGGGATTTGGACTTTATTTCTCACAGGAAATAGGGAGAAAATTTTAAGGAGAGGTAATAGAAAACTAAGAGATTCACAGTATCAAACCCTTGACCAAAGGGCCTAGATTTTCCTTTTTTTTTTTTTTAAGATTTTATTTATTTATTCATGAGAGACACAGAGAAGAGAGAGAGGCAGAGACACAGGCAGAGGTAGAAGCAGGCTCCATGCAGGGAGCCCGACATGGGACTCGATCCTGGGTCTCCAGGATCAGGCCATGGGCTGAAGGCGGCGCTAAATGGCTGAGCCACCAGGGCTGCCCTAGATTTTCCTTTCGTATGTCTCTTATTTTCAATATATCAGAAGCGTTAAGGGACTTGAGAATGACAGTAGCAAAACTCCCTTGAATATGTCAGGCATCTTTCTTGGAAAAATAAAACACATTTTTAAGCAACAGCATAGAGCACTTGAAAATAGCAGTTCCCAGTTGTTGTTCTCTAAGACTGACTCTATAGAAGTTCACCAAGTAGTTAGAAAATTTTGGGCTCTTGCAAAGATGAAGTTTCTTTATAGCACAAAAGAAAGGTAATAATTCCTTCCCTTAGTGACATCTCCATTGAAAGGGGAAGGAAATCCTAGAAATGGAAGGAAGTTAAAGAAACCGACTATCTGATTCAGCTAAAACTCAGCTAGTGTTGAGAGGGCTGAGAAGAGGCTATTAACAATTGTTGGCCATCTCCTAGGTGCCGGCATTATGCTAGATGCTTTATATCCACTAATTCATTTAATTCTCACAATAACCTGCCAGGTAGGCATTTTGATCCCAGTTGAATTCAGGATTCTATCAACCTAATCATTACTATGTTCTCAAATGCTTTTCTTTATATCACTTTTTAAGCCATAACCATCATCCCTTATGCTCTTAATAAATGGTTGCTAGGACAATTGAAATCAGTTTCAAGTTTAGAATTCCAAGATTCTTATTGGAATCATCCAGTGGGGACCAAAAAATGTTGTTTAGAAAAAGATGAAATAATTAGATCCTACACTTTCACATCTGATAGGGATCCTGATTTATTCATCATTTCAGCATTGATCAATTTCCTTTCTTGGGGCATCACTTACTTATTCACTAAACATGAAGTAAATTCCCAGCACCATGCATCTGTTTGAAGTCAGACTTAACAAAGGGCCATGCTTACTCCCTACTTAATTGTACTCCCCTTATCATTTCCTTCTGCCTCTTGAAATACCCAAGTATACTCTTGCCTTAAGTTTTTAAGGCAAGATAAACTTTTTTCTTACAAATTTGATCCAATGTTGGATTATCCAAATGAAACTCCAGATGCTAACCTATTTAATAAGATCTGATGACGTTTTGTTAGAGTCAACAAAAGAAGTTTCACAGAAATACTGTTGGCTAAACAGTATTTAATACTGAAACTTACTATCATTCAATTCTTAGCAAGTGAAATGATTGGTTAGTCCTGCAATAGAAGAAAAAGCATTGAACTGAGTAGGAACAGGGACAAAGTTCTCAGGTGTGAGCCTCAGGGGAATACTTGTCTTTGATCAAGAGTGCTCCCTATCCATCCTCAATCCACATACTATCTGAAGAATTAATAATTAAATCTTATGACTGGCATCCTTGGGACCAAGAGCTGCCAGCAATTATATTTGCCAGCATATCCTCTACAAACTCCACCACCTCTGTGGGGCTCACTGCCAGCAGGCCTCTCATTCCTGTGTATGCGGGGACATATATCTGTTTGCAGGAAGCAGGAACCAAACTATGTGCCTGAGTAGACAAGTATTAAGAGCCTCAACAGAGAAATGCAATGCCACTCTGCTGTTTATTTGCTAATGACAACATGCACTATTGATTTGCAAGCCTGTAGTTCTTGGCACTCTGGAGCAGCCTTTATGGACCTCCACGAGGCTTCTAGGCTACAGCACTATGACTGCAGTGTGCAGACTTCATCACAAAACAAGGGATTCAGGATTGTGTGATTGGAGGGTCCACAAGATGCTCATTTATCATAGAAGATCTTCTACCCAGATGATAAAATTCTACCATTAAGCATTCTTGCCTTAGGTGAGCATCACTCTTCCTGTGGCTGTCTTCCTCAGATGCAAACCTCCGGGAGTAGAAGTACAGGGGACAGATAAATGGAAGAAAGGACAAAGAAGAAGGAGATACAGAGGGTGGGTGGGGGAAGGAAACACAACCTTTACTTCTGCACAACTATACTATTGAGCCCAAAGGGCAGGGATCATGTCTATTTACCACTATCCTCCCACATCTTACATAATACCTGGCACAAGGCAGGCATTCAATAGGGACATGTTGAATTATGTGAATTAATAAGTCAGAGAACAGCCCCTCTCCTTCCTAAGAATGGGAACCTCTTCGAACGAACAAGGATCCCAAGGTGCCGATGCTCCAGGCAGAAGCTGGCCATCATACTGCACTGGGGGCTAATGCTGTGGCCAGATGGGCCTCCTGCTTTGAAGTTTCTGCTGTGAGGTGACATCTACTTAAAGTTCAGTTGGGCCACTGAGTGTCTTAATGGTTAGATTTTTTTTTTTTTTTTCAGATGAATCTTCCTTCAGATCTACTTTCCACCTTTGTATGCAGCAGTTCCACTGACAAACCAGTTAGCATCCTTGGCTTGCCTAAACCTAGAACAAACAGTATGGGCACAACCAAACACTTCAAAGAACAGGGCCAAAAGCTTCTACTTCATTCTCTAAAGCTTCTGTCAGAAGCAGCAGCCAGGGTGAGGCCAAGCTTGAGAGCTGCCCTCAGGGACTGAAATTAAATGCCAGTGAACCTGGTAGGGCAATAGAGCCAACTTCTTCGGCTCTTCAAAGAGAAGTGGCCCTACCCTCTTCTACAGGCCACAGGGTTCTGGCAGACCTAACACCTTGGTGGCTAAAGCAGCTAGAGACATCTTTTATGGGATCCTTTTATAAGGTCAGGGTGTACTTTGTCTCCCCAAAGCCCACACCCTTGAAAGATTTCTGAAGAAACGGTTTATAGCACTAATCATGGTAAAACAAACAAACAAACAAACAAACAAAACCATTTAACTTACAATGATATACGGGTAACCTATGAAAGGTACTTCACTACTGAATTAATACTTTGTGTACTCTAGGCAATTTAATTGCCAAGGTGCTAGCTTATTTATCTTCATAAGAGAAATGAGAAAGAAGAAAGAGAGGAGATTCCAAATCATCAATATGGTCAATACATGTGAAACCTATGTGATGTTGAGTTGAAAGAAATGGAAGGCAATTTGCTTAAGCAGTAGGCAGCCTCATTCACAAAATACAGAAAATTGTCACAGAGTCAGATTTATTCCATATGAGCAGGAAAGCAAGGAAACTTAATCAGGTTTTCTCATTTTACATGGATTTGGTAGAGCTACATGAGGCTCTGTATTAGTTTGCTAGGGCTGCCATCACAAAATACCACAGACTGAGAGGATTGAATAACAGAAATATGTTTCAGGAGGTAGAAGTCCAAGATCAAGTCATCAGCAGGTTTGGTTTCTCCTGGGGCCTGTCCGCCTTGGCAAGCAGATGAACACTTGCTCTCTCTGGCCCCCAGGATTGCCCCTCGGTCTGTGTGTGGTCTGTGTCCTAATCTCTTCTTATAAGGAAACGAGTCATATTGAATTAGGGCTCAATCATCCAACCTCATTTTATCTTAATTTCCTCTTTGAAGGCCTTGTCTTCAAATACAGTCACATTCTGAGGTGCCAGAAGTTAAGAATTCAACATATGAACTGGAAGTAGGGAAGGGAGCATGGTTCACAGGCTATCAAAGGAGATTATACTCTCCAATGAGGAGGGAGGAGCATATTTCCTACATTGTAGTCCTACACATAGGCAGGAGCTCAGGGATTCCTTACACCTAAATCGTATGTATGGATGCGCTTCCTATGCTTCTAACACTTTCCTGTGCCTCTAAGATCTATGACAGAAGATAACAGTAAAGATGGCTTTATTTTCTTATTTAATGAAAAGGGAAACATCTAGGTGTTTATCCTCTTGGCTCCTGAGCATGCTTTAACTAGTGAGAAGGCAGAGTGGCCTGGCAAAATCTGGAGTCTGAAGCCAGACTCCCTGCATTTGGATCCCATCCCTGCCACTTATTAGCTTCACCTCTTATTTGACTAACCCATTAGTAGAAAACAATCACAACAAGGAAAGGAATGAAACACTTAAATTCTTAGTTCCAACCAGTACTGAGCAGAAAATTGAAGTCTTGAAGAAGCCAGGATTTTAAAAACATAGCATTTCTGCTCAAACAAGCCAGCCAATTCGTGACGGCGATTGCAACAATTCTTAGATCAAGATCTCACTACTTATGATGTAGGTTAAGGAGGCCATGTCAGCTCTGCTAAGTTTGTTTTTGACAAATGCAATTTGGAAATTAGGAAAAAAAAGTGTTCTAATTTAAGTGATTCCACCTCTCCTGGGCCCGGGAGGTTTGCCTGAAGTTCTTTTAACTTGCCACAGAAATGCTGTGGGTTTCAGAGTCTACATATCCCTGCCTGTCAAATGGATTTTGGCTATGAGGCTTAGAGATTTTAAAAGGTATAGAATTAAACAAATGGGCTAAGGACCTCCTGTGGGCCAGAACCTAGTCACATACAAGCCTCTGTCCAGAAGAAATGAAGTCTCAGGAAGAAAAGAATCTGCCCAAGGTCACTGGACTTATACAATTTGGAGATGGAACCTTTAATTCCCAATTCTAAGTCTAGTGCTTGACCCCTAAACCCTCTACACTGTTCTTCACCTTGAGGCTAGAGTGCTCATTTATTTATACATCCGATTATGATCTGTTTTTTCTTAAATCATCAACAGCTCCATGGCTCTTAGAATAAACATACAACTTGTAAGTCCCTCCCTCATGGCATCTCTTCACTTGACATGCATGCCTCCCAACCTTCCATGGTATCTCCTTCCCTTGATGGCCTCCTCTAGGCTTATGTCCTGTTGAGCTCCCTTCCCATCCAGGAGCTCTACACAGGCTAGCCCTCATCTTGCCTCCATCTTTGCCTCCATAACCAGCACTCATTCTTCAGTTCCTAGTTCCATTATCCCAAGTTCAGGGAAGACTTCTTTGCTTCTAATAGAAGACCACATCTTCTATTATGCTCTTACATGATCCAGCAGCATCCTTTTCTAGCACTCACTATAGCATACTTAGTTGTATAATTAAGACTTTTCTTATTCAATTATCTATATGCTCCAGGAATGCAAGGGTCTTGTCCTTTTTTGCTCATTAAGAAGCCTCCAGCATCCCAGCAGTGTTAACACAAAATAGGCACTCAATAAATATTTTCTGAACGGATTAATGAATTAATTTACATTCATTTTCTCCTTTTCTATAATTTTGCTGCTAGAATGGGGGAAATTGGCTTCAGGGCAGTTGAAAAGCTTGAGAAAATAAAAATCCCCCATCAGAATAATTGTTCCTTCCTGAGAATACCTGGAGAACTATTTGTCATGGTGTCGTGCTGACTATATTATAATAGTCAGGGGAATAGCATGTTACTATCTTACCCTAAGTAGCTGAGGGCAGGAGCCACATTTTTATTCTTTATTATATCCACTGCATCTAGAACAGCGCAGGAAATCAAAAAAAAAAAACACAAAAAGCTAACTGAAAATGACAGACTACACAAGATGCTAGAAGAGGATGACAAGATACAGAAATAATATCTCTCAGCTTAGATGTAAAGAAATTTAGAGGACAGGTAAATGAATTGACTCTGGGAACAAATAGGAAAACCTCTTCCTTGCGAACTACAACAAAAGAAGAGAGAACAGATGTAGAAATAAAAATAGAGAAAGGTGATAGGGGAATGGAGCATTTGTGCTAGGTGTCCACAGTTTGCTTTGGTTCAGCTTTCCCACGGCAAGATCCTCAGGTAGGAATAAGGGTAGGTGGAAGAGAAGATGGAGGCTTGAAGAGAGGACAGGTGGTCGGGAAAAGCTACTATGATAATAAAGCCAGAAAGTTAGAAAAAAATACAGAAAGTCATAAAAGCAAGTATCAGGAGCTGAGAATTGGTTTGCTATAAATATATGTATGGATTTCTTGGGATTTCTCTAACTGTGCTTCAATGTCAAAATTCAGAACTTGAAGAATGGAGTGGAGTCTTTGCATGACTACAGTTAATCAAGGAGTTCAAGGTGGGGAAGGAATCCAGAGTCATCAAGAGAGGACAAATTATCCATGCAAAATGGGAATATTTGTTACTAGAAATCTTGATGATGCCTAAAGGTCAGGACTTAAGGCTCCAAGATGGTGAGTGGGTCCATTGGGTGCACCAGGACTTGGAAGTCAGACTAACTGGGGAGGACAGGTGTTTGGGTACAGACCTGAGTGTAAGTAGGGAGCTCTAGTGACCATGTTTCTACCTACCATTTCCTCCCCACTTGAAAGCCTAACACCGTGCCCTGTTCCTCCCTCCTCCCCACTAACAGCCTTTCTGTACTGCCTCAGATGCATCACCTAAAGGCAAGAAGGGAAAATGTCCCCCTTGAAAGGACCAGTAGTTGAGACACTAGCCAGGCGATATGTAAGATGTTTGGGAAGGAAAAATATGGAAAGAGGATAGAGGCAATGAGCAGTTAAAGAGGGTACCAAAAACAGTTCAGATGTAATAACAAAAAATAGGTAATGAAATGGTGAACACTCACCTGTTTACATCTAGATTTATCCAATGTAAACATTATGCCGTATTTGCTTCAGATTCTTCTAAGAGAATTTATGCTTTATGGATACACACAAGGACCTCTGTGTATCCCTCCCCAATCCATTTCCCTGTTGCTTTGCTTTTTTTTTCAAAAAAAACAACCACTATCTTACATTCTGTGTTCACCATGTTGATGCATGTTTTTAATTTTTAATATATTTGCATTCATGAAGAGTATACAGTATTATTTTCTGGGGTTCTTAAATTGTTTAAATGTAACTCTGGTTTATTAGTAATCATTCTGCAATTTACTTTTTTTCATACAATATTGTGGTTTTGAGATCTATTCATGTTGATAGATGTAGCTCAAATTTTTAAAGTTTATCTGCTTTATAGTAGTCTATTGAATAAATATATTATAATTTATTTTTCCAATGATGGACATTTATTCCCATATTTTTTTGCTTTTACAAACAATAATGTAGTAAACATTTTGTATGAGTGTTCATTTTTTATTTTTTATTTTTTTTAAATTTTTTTAAATTTTTATTTATTTTATGATAGTCACAGAGAGAGAGAGAGAGAGGCAGAGACACAGGCAGAGGGAGAAGCAGGCTCCATGCACCGGGAGCCTGACGTGGGATTCGATCCCGGGTCTCCAGGATCGCGCCCTGGGCCAAAGGCAGGCGCTAAACCACTGCGCCACCCAGGGATCCCGAGTGTTCATTTTTTAAAAGATCTTTTATTTATTCATTTGAGAGAGAGAGGGAGAGGGAACACAAGCAGGGGGAGGGGCAGAGAGAAAGGGAGAAGCAGGCTCCCCACTGAGCAGAGAGCCTAAAACAGGGTTTGATCCCAGGACCCTGAGATCCACTTGAGCCAAAGGCAGGCACTTAACCATCTGAGCCACCCAGATACCCCTAGTTTCTTATTTATATATACAAGATTTTCTTAAGAAGAATTTTTTCTACTTTTTTCTAAAAGTAGAATTTTTGGTTAAGAATATTTTAAACATTACCATTAGTCTAATGAGAGAAGAATTGTGTCTATTTTTTAAAATATTTTATTTATTTATTCATGAGATACACACAAAGAGAGGCAGAGACACAGGCAGAGGTAGAAGCAGGCCCCACGCAGGGAGCCCCATGTGGGACTTGATCTGGGAACTCCAGGATCACACCCTGAGCCGAAGGCAGGCGCTTAACAGCTGAGCCACCCAGGTGTCTATTTTGTTCCCTGTAGTATATCCTGTATCTAGAACAATGCTTGAAGGAGAAGGCACTAATGATTATTTGTTGAACAAGTGAATAAATGAAATTTTTATTTCTGTAAACCAAAAGAGGACTCCTTGAGTCTGTTTCTTTACGGTGCAGTAAGTCTTTCCTGCTCTGGCCCGCCCTTCCTGCGTTTGGACATGGCAGTGGTGGAGAGCACTCCGCAGCCAGGCCTATAAACATCCCTCCATGAGATCATCCATGTGTTTTCCCTTCTGCTGGCTTTTACAGTCATACACTTTGGAAGTCACATGTAAAATTTGTGGAGCTATGTGAGTGAACTACTTGATTGAAAACAGCCTCCCACTGCTCTGAAACACACATTTTGGATTTTACATGAATTAAAAGCAAACTTTTATTGTGTTAAACCACTGAGATTTGATGGTTTATCTGTTACAGCACTCAGTGTTAACCTAATATGGGGACAATGACGACCTTGTTTGTGAATGTTTCCTTGGTGCCTGGCAGAGTTTGTGGCATATGGCAGAGATTGAATAATATTTGTTGAAGGAAAGAAGAAAGAAAAGAAGGGAGGAAGGGAACAAGGAAATTATGTTTCCTATAATCATCTTGCATGGAGCCAGCTTCTTTGCCCCATATGTTTCTATTTTTTTCCTCTCATCTCCCCTACTTGTCTTTATGCTGAAAAATGAAGCAAAGAAACTTCACTTGGGAATTTGCCAAATGCAGTCCAGGGAATTAATCTTAGTTTTAATAATATGTGTGAGCTAATTATATGAATCTGAAACTATTTTATAAAAATAGGATTTTTTTCTAAAAGCCTACTCCCAAACAGGAATCATGCTAATAAAATTTCCCCTTAATAGCATCTAAGAATGCCAATAATTGTTAACTCTGGCATATCTGCAAGTCGAGGCTTGAGGGACTTTTGAACTAAGTTATTTAGAAAATAGGAACACTATACACATTACAGGTTACATGATATATATAATGCCAACAGAAAGAAAATGCATGGTAGAAGCTTGTCTGTCCTGTTTCTTTCTTCCTGGGCACCTAGAAGACCACATGTTGACCCACTTTGCAGGGAGCCACACAGTGCAGCTAATCCTATTTAATGTGAGTGGAAGAGATATATATGTCATTTTTGGACTGTGACGGTGAAAAGCCTTTGCATAACCTTCTTGATCTCTCTTCCCTTATTTGACTTTGCATTAGCAAGAAATAAACTTTTGTCGTGTTAATCCACTGAGATTCAGGGGTGCTATGTTGCCAAGGAAGAGTTTAGCCTTGCCTAACTAATATGGACAGCTGAAGATTACTGACGAGGCAGTTCATACATAACTAATGACACATCTACTTCCTAGATGACTTGTAGGCTTTTTCAATGATCTATATCACTGGTTCTGGGGTAAAACGACTATTTCAATCTCCAAGATAGCAAGAAAAGGCAAAAGGCTCAGAAAGGTAAGTGTAGAATTGATGCTAAAGATAAAGTGTGTTAACAAAGCAAAATTAATAGTTAGGACCAGTATGCTAAGTCCCAGACCCAACTACATCCACGCCCCATTCTGTGACCTGTGACAACAGAGATTTAATCTTCTCAGCGTTTCCTTTCTTGTATTCAGATTACCTTAAACATGACTGGAAAGCCATTCTACCAAATAATGGTAGATACAGAATTCAGCACAGTCCAACTTCAGGCTCCACACTGCATGCTGATGTATATGTCAAGAGGACACATTACTTCCCCCAAATTATTTGTCTTATACTAAAAGTGTTGCTATGTGCCTTATTAATATATCGTCTAATGAAAAATAATTCTATTATCTTGAAAATATTTGTTTCTTGGTCTGAATTTTCTTTTCCTCCTTAATGTCAAATTCTGTGCCCTTTGTTTTGCTTCTTTGAGTTTTAATCTCATCTAAGTGTGATAATTTATAACAACTTTCTCATGGGGTAGCTTCCTTCCCTTTCATCTTTTTCAAGTACAAACAAACAAAAGAAATTATTTCAATGCAAAATCTAACACTCAGAAGCCACAAAAGAAACCCGTTGTGGCCTCTGGGCAGTTTGTTACATTGCAGCTTTCGGATAAAGAAAGTTGACTCCCTTCTACCCTAATTAGCCAGGCCAGGCTGAGTCTGGATGTTTGAATATTTATATCAAATCTAAAATGTGTCTTGGAACCATTCCTCTCAGTTGAAGTGAGTCAGAGTTTTTTATTCATTGAACGACCACAAAGTAAAGAGAATGTTCCTGATGGAAAGATTGGACATATTCCATGCATGGAATCTAACTAGCACAGAAAAATGCATGGGCAAACCAAGATATGGGTTAGTGGAGACCATGTTAACAGGGCAGTTGCTTCATTTTCATATTTCAACCAACAGAAAACATTCCATTCAGACTCCAGAGTATATATGGTGTCTGTGCAGGCTTCCTCATCAGCTATTCCAAACCCCTTCTCTGGTTTTCTGCTTTCCATATTCTGAAGCTAAGTGAATACTGATGTCTGTCTGGTGCAAATATACCTGAGTATTCCTTGCTAACCCCTTCCTCAGTTGCACAGATTCAAAATATACAAGCAAAGACAAAAATAAAATGAAACAGAAAGTTAAACATATAATAAAGCTATTCACTATGTAAAAATTTGCAAAAAGAAATTGGGCAGAAGCTTCTTTTGCTCCCCAAATCCCACCTTATCTCTTGACTATTGGCGATGACCTCAGTTTGCTATTCTTCATTAAGAAAGTATAAGCCCTCACAGGGGACATTCTCTGGAGTAGATCACATGTTAGGTCACAAATCAGGCCTCAACAAATACAAAAAGACTGAGATCATAGCATAAGTTTTTTCTGACTACAGTGCTATGAAACTAGAAGTCAACCACAGGAAAAAGTTGGAAAGACCACAAATACATGGGAGTTAAACAACATGTTATTAAGCAATGAATAGGTCAACCAGGAAATCAAAGAAAAAATAAAAAAGAATACATGGACGCAAGGGAAAATGAAAATACAATGGTCCTAAACCTTTGGACCTACAAGGGATGTATACAGTCCTAAAAGGGATGTACATAGCAGGTATGGACCTTCTTGGTCCACCTCAAGAAGCAAGAAAAATCTCAAACAACCTAAAGGAGCTAGAAAAGGAACAACAAACAGAGCCTAAATCCAGCAGAAGGAAGGAAATAATTAAGATTAGAGCAGAATAATGAGATAAAAACTCAACAATAGAACATGACAGTAGAATAGATAAATGAAATCAGGAGCTGGTTCTTTGAAAAAATTAATAAAATTGATAAACTTCTAGGCAGTCTTAGCAAAAAGAAAAGAGAAAGGACTCAAATAAATACAATCACAAATGAGAGAAGAAAAATAATAACCAACACCACGGATATACAGAGAATATTATAAAAAACTGTATGCCAACAATTTGGACAACTTGGAAGAAATAGATAAATTCCTAGAAACAGATAAACTACCAAAACTGAAACAGGAAGAAATAGAAAACTTGAACACACTGATAAACACCAAAGGAATTGAATCAGTAATCAAAAAAATTCCCAACAAACAAAAGCCAGGGCCAGATTGCTTCACAGGAGCATTTTATCAAATATTTAAAGAAAAACTAATACCTATTCTCAAACTATTCCAGAAAATTGAAAAGGAAGGAAAACTTCCAAATTGATTTTACAAGGCCAGCATTACCCTGATACCAACACCAGATAAAGACACCACTAAAAAAGAAAACTATAGGCCAATATCCCTGATGAAGATAGGTGCCAAAATCCTCAATAAAACACTAGCAAACTGAATCTAACAATACATTAAAAGAATCATTCACTATGATCAAGTTGGATTTATTCCTGGGTTGCAAGAGTGCAAGAGTTGCAAGTATTCACAAATCAATCAACTTGATACACCATGTTAATAAAAGAAAGGATAAGAACCATATGGTCATTTCATTAGGTGCAGAAAAAGCTCTTGACAGAGTACAACATACCTTCATGATAAAGATCCTCAACAAAGTAGGTTTAGAGGGAACATACCTCAACATAATAAAGGCCATCTATGAAAAACCCACAGCTGAACATCATGCTTAACAGGGAAAAACTGAGAGCTTTTCCTCTATAGTCAGGAACAAGACAGAGATGTCCACACTCACCAGTTATTTAACATAGTACTAGAAGTCTTAGACACAGCAATCAGAGAACAAAAAGAAATAAAAGGCATCCAAAATTGGCAAGGAAGAAGTCAAACTTTCACTATTTGCAGATGACATGATACTGTATCTAGAAAACCAGAAAGATCCCACTAAAAAATTACTAGAACTGATTCACGAATTCAGTAAAGTTGCAAGATACAAAATTAAGGTACAAAAATCTGTTGCATTTCTATACACCAATAATGAAACAGCAAAAAGAGAAATCAAGGAATCAATACCATTTACAATTGCCCCCAAACCAATAAGGTACCTAGGAATAAACCAAGGCAAAGAGGTAGAAGACCTATACTCTGCAAACTACAAAACACTGATGAAAAAAATTGAAGATGACACAAAAAAAATAGAAAAATATTCCTTGTTCATGGATCTGAAGAACAAATACTATACTACCCAAAGCAATCTACACATTTAGTGCAATCCCTATCAAAATACCACCAGCATTTTTCACAGAACTAGAACAACAATCCTAAAATTTGTATGGACCCACAAAAGATCTGAGTGGCCAAAGCAACCTTGAAAAAGGAAAGCAAAGTTGGAGACATCACAATTCCAGACTTCAAGTTATATTACAAAGTTGTTATGATCAAGACAGTATGGTATTGGCACAGAATAAACACATAGATCAATGGAACAGAACAGAAAACCCAGAAATGAACACACAACTATATGGTCAATTAATCTTCAACAAAGCAGTAAAGAATATCCAATGGGAAAGAGATAGTCTCTTGAACAAATTGTGTTGGGAAAACTGGATGGCAACATGGAAAAGAATGAAACTGGATCACTGTCTTTCACCACACACACAAATAAATTCAAAATGGATTGAATTTTGGATTCAACTTTGGAATTTTGGATTGAAGGCCTAAATGTGAGACATGGAACCATTAAAACCCTAGAGGAGAACACAGGCAATAACCTCTTTGACATGGACTGTAAGAACTTCTTTCTAGATATGTCTCCTGAGGTAAAGGGAACAAAAGCAAAAATAAACTATTGGGACTTCATGAAAATAAAAACCTTCTGCACAACACAGGAAAAAGTCAACAAAATTAAAAGACAACTGATGGAATGGTAGAAGATATTTGCAAATAACATATCTGAAGTGTTCATATCCAAAATACATAAAGAACTCATAACCCCTCAAAAAAAGAAAAATCTAATTAAAAATGGGCAGAAGGCAGGAACAGATATTTTTCCAAAGAAGACACACAGATGGCAAACAGACAAAAGAAAAGATCCTCAATATCACTCATCTCAGGGAAATACAAATCAAAACCACAATGAGATATTACTTCACATCCATCAGAATAGCTAAAATAACAACACAAGGGTCAACAGGTGTTGGTGAGGATATGGAGAAAGGAGAACCCTCATGTACTGTTGGTGGGAATGCAGACTGGCGCAGCCAATGTGGAAAAGTATGAAGATTCCTCAAAAAGTTAAAAATAGAGCTACCCAATGACGCAGCAATTACACTACTAGGTATTTACCCAAGGAATACAAAAATACTAATTTACAAGGGATACATGCACATCAATGTTTAAAGCAGCATTATCCACAACCGCCAAATTATGGAAACAGTCCAAAAGGAAACAGTCCAAACAGATAAAGAAGAAGTGGTCTATCTATACAATGGAATACATTACTCACCCATTAAAAAAGAATGAAAGCTTGCCATTTGCAACAATGTGGATGAAGCTAGAGAGTTTTATGCTAAGCTAGATAAATTAGAAAGACAAATACCATATGATTTCACTCATGTGGCATTTAAGAAACAAAATGAATGAGCATAGGGAACAAAAGAAAGAGGCAAACCAAGAAACAGACTATTGATTATAGAAAACAAACTGATGGTTATTAGAGCGGAAGGGGGCTGAGGGCTGGGGGATGGGTTAAATAGGTGATGGGTTTAGGAACGTACTTGTGATGGGCACTAGGTGTTTTATGTAGGTATTCAATCACTAAATTGTACACCTGAAACTCATATTAAAATGTTGTTAACTGGAATTTAAATAAATACTAAAAAATTTAGAATTTTTAAAAAAGAAAATTTCTTTCGCTAGCTTTTGATGAACCCTTGGTGCTATTTCATCTCTATTCTTCTCAAAGCTGTATTATTTTGGTTCTCCCCTGGACTCTGTATCACCAACACTTACTCCCCTCTATTACTCACTGGCATGCAAATATATTTTACTGTCTCTTTACACATCCCTCCATCCACTTACTCAGTTTTCTTCTCTATTTTGTAACCAAATTTCTCAAAGAGTGGCATACACATACTGTTCTTCATTTACTCCTCAACCTACTGTAATTTGGTTTCACTCCTATCTTTCCACTGAAATTTCTCTTATCTAGGTCTGCGTGTTGCCTCATCTCAGCAGAGTTAGACACAATTAAACCTTCCAGCTTCTAAGACACCAAAAATTCTGTCTACCACTCTAGTTACTTTTCCATGTTCCTTTACAGGTACCAGTACTGATATTCAACTGGTCTGCACCACTTTGACTATACCAGTTGCTAAAATACTGAAATGCTTGGTACCACTTGTAAATAGCTACAGTCCTAAACCACTTCTGCCCCAGGCTTCCTGCTGTCTTAGATCTTCTTCTGGGCCCTGAGAAACATTTATTTA
The DNA here is from genome assembly GCF_011100685.1 of Canis lupus familiaris. Lineage (NCBI taxonomy): Eukaryota > Metazoa > Chordata > Mammalia > Carnivora > Canidae > Canis > Canis lupus. The sequence goes on from NC_049237.1 coordinate 22,619,587, forward strand.
AAATAGCACAGCAGGGGGCTTCCAAGACCCCATTTTAAGGATGTCACCAGCATTTCTTCAGATTGGCCAGTGTCTGTGCCTGATCTTTGTGACTCCTCTGCTGCCTAATCTCTAAATGCTCAGAGGCCCAAGGCTTTGCCCTAACTTCTATTCTTTTCCCTCTACAGTCTTTCCCTGAGTAATCTCACCTATATCTGTTGTCTTCAATATCTTCAATCTGCTGATGATGCCTAAACTTTTATCTTCTGCTCCATCCTCTCGCCAGAGTTCAATTGCTTCCCCAACCTTTCCTTTTGTTTTTTTTTTTTTTTTTTCCCAACCTTTCCTTTTGGATGAATTCAGAGACATCTCAGACTTCATACATCCCAACTGAGCTCTTGATGCACCACCCCCACCCTCACACACACCAACTTATTTGTCTGTGGTCTTTGCCATGGTTCAAGTTGCTCAAGATTCTTCCTTCACTCTTAATCAACCCTTACATTTCTTTTCCATTTTCTGTCAATTCTACTTCACAATATATTTCACGTCCATGTTCATATCATTTCTTCATGAACCATTGAATAGCCTCTGATCTTGTTCTCTGCTTCCATTCTTGCCTGTATCCAATCTATCGTCAGAGTAATCTAAAAATATATATTCAATTATAGTAACCCCCTGGCTCAAACTCTTCAGTGACTTCCCACAGCGTGTAGAATAAACCAAAATACATCAGTAATAAGTAAGTAAGCATGCTACTTATTTTTTTTTCTGGGATCCTATCACATTGGTGCTCTTTCAATTCCCTAAATTCACCAAGCTTTTTTCCAACTTCAGGACTTTGCACTCCAACCTAAAATGCTCTTTCTTTCTACTCTTTTTTGTAAAATTCTTCCCACATTTTAGGTCTTAGCATAAATGTCTTGTCTTCCATAGAGGTCTTTCCTCACTATCACGTGTAAAGTATGTTCTACCTCCGCCCATTTTTTTCGCCCACAGTTCTCTATTCTTTTTTTTTTTTTTTTTTTTTTTTTTAGTACTTTCCTCAATTTGTAATTCTATTTCCCATTTGTTCATTTGTTTGCTTGTTTTATTTGCGGTCTTTCTCCTTCATTAGACCATAAATGAGAAGAGGGTAAAAATCTACCCCTTTTATTCACAATTATATACCCAGAGCCTGATACCACCACAAAAAACAAAACGAAACAAAAAACAAACAAACAAACAAAAAATCCTTCCTTGGATTTCATGGCCAACTGATCACCTTGCATGTAGCCATTCGGTCATATTCTTAACAGTGATACCATTCTTCTGCAGAAAAGAGCTTCAAGTAACCAGCATTGACAAAATAGAAGCCCTTTACCTCAGTATTATGAAATCAAGACATGGTGATTTCACTGATAGAAACCAATGAAAGCATATATTTAGAATACATCACCTATAAAAGCATATTGATTTGTAATTTGAGATTTTTTAGCTGCTGATCAGTGAAAGAATACAAAAGAAGCACCCATTTTGTTAGTAGAAGTATAAGAAATTCAACACTTATGTGCTAGCTATTGGGTAGACATTCATATACAACATCTCACCTTTTTGTGCAACAACTCTAAAGCATGAGGTCTCACCAACAGTGCCCAGACATTATTATCACCTGGGGATCTTTGAAATCATTATTATCACCTGGGGATCTGATACATGGGTCCCATCTTAGAGATTCTGATATATTTTGATAGATGTACCTATTTTAACATATGCTAGAAAGCATGTAATTAGAACATCAAACCTTGGGGCTCCTGGGTGGCTCAGTTGGTTAAGTGTCTGCCTTTAGCTCAGGTCATGATCCTAGGGTCCTGGGATTGAGCCCTGCATGGACTCCCTGTTTAGTGGGGAGCTTGCTTCTCCCTCTCCCACTGCAACTCCTCCTGCTTGTGTGTGCTCTCTCTGTGAATGAATAAATAAATAAAATCTTAAAAAAAAAATCAAATCTTGACTTTAGAGATACTTAGTTGTGGAAAAAAAAATCACAAAGACAACATATAAATGACTAAAGCTGCCTGAAAACACTGTTAGGCCAAGTAATCTTCCTATAGAAATCAGAAAACTCTGGTTATTTATAAAAGTGTCTGACCCAATCTGTAGATATTCTGAAGGCTTTACTCAAGGCCATTCTATGCATTGATGAGTGATTTGAATGGACAGGATGTCTAGCAGCAGAGAAGTGCAGAACTCAGGTTCCAAGAGCAACTAGTTAGCACTTATCTTCTCTTAATAAAAGACCATTTTCCCATTTGTCACCCTTCACTCATTAACTAGCAGATAGTGCCTCTCATTTCTCACACTCAGAAGTTGCTAGGAGAGAAAAATTAAAGTTGAGGGGCCTGCAACTGATTCTATAGGTCTGAAGGAAGGGAATTTTAGGGTCTCCAGACCAGTTTTAGAGGTAATCCCTGAAAGCCCAGATCACATTGTAATTGTCACTTCTCCTCAGATGTCAATGACATAAAGGACACACTTTGTGCTCTCTCCTCTCCAGCACAAGGGAAGGTAGATTTCAATATTCAGAAACTGCCCTGTCCTCTGTAGGCCTTCTCTTGAGCTAGCCCCATGGGCATAAGGGAAGAATGACAGCATGAGGAGAGGTGAAAGCTGCTCTCTTCCAGTTGGGACTATACTGGTTTGGAGGATGACTACTGAGAGAAGGGAGAGGGTGTCAAGTAAGATACAACATACAAGTACAGAAGTTTAGTGAGACTGCCTCTTGGAGATAGTGATTTTTTTCACTCAGACTTTTCACATAGTACTGGTATAATTTAAGTAGGCACGATTTTGGGATTTTTGAATTGATTTTCTTTACATTTGAAGAAAATATTTCTAAAGAGAAACAGGGCTGGACTTCGTTGACATTTTGGAAATATGAATTAAATTAAAGAATGATGTCAGGTAATCAAGTTAAAATTATGGCTCTCCTCCTTTGAAAAACTGTGATTGAGTGTCTCATCCCTGACTTAAAGACTAAGCCACAAGAATGTCTGAGAACAACAAAAAGCCTGACAAAATATACAGAATTGTTAGTGTGACTGTTCCTATGTACAAACAACAGGAAGAATGGAAGGGACACTTCTAAAGCAACTAGGACAGGATTTTTTTAGGAAAATTCAACTAAGCAGATGTAAACTGTTATTGGTTTGAAAAATAAGACTCAGTGCTTCCCAAATAGAGGGAGTGGTTTTAGTAAGGAATCCAAATTTTTTCAGCATTTAGAATTGAATGAGCTTTGGATTCGTACTAAATTGTTCTTCAGAGAAACAATGAGAAATTATATATTCATATAATAAGAAAACTCACATTTGCAATAACCTTCAAGGAGCATCATGGTTTATTTTTACAATTAGGTATCTATGGTAAAGAAAGAACTCCAAATTTTCAGTGGATTTTTTTTATTGCTTAACTTTCACATTTAAATTTCATTGTATTTTACTTGCTTAACTTTCATACGTAAGTATAAAATTGATACTATATTTATTTTACATTTTTCCTAAATTCTATATAATTGCTTAAATTTATCTTTTATCTCTATTTGCACATATATTTGAAATATCAAAATAGATCTAATCTTACAAAATGATTAATGTCTTTATAATGGTGTATAATGATGATACCAAAAGCTTATATAACATTATGTTTGAGGCACAATTCTAAGAGTTACGTATACATTACTTTATCTAAATCTCATAACAACTTAGTAAAGTAAAAATTATCTTCATTTTTCAGAAGAGAAACCTGAGGCATGGAAAGATCTAGTAATCTTTTATTCTAATTTTATATAATAATGCCTTAATTAACAACACTTCTTCAAATCAAAATTGGTTGGGTTAAAAAAAATTACATCATGCAAAATGTATCAGAAGTTCTGTTTCCAGGTATGATGGCATAAGAACATGCCACCTGTTCTCTCACTGAATGCAACTATAAAATCTAAATAGGAATCAGCGTTCAGATATTTGAAGAACTGAAAAAAGAAATATATACTAACAGGCAGATCAGGGAAGAATATTGGCACTGAAACTGTTGGTAAGTTTATCATTTTATTTTCCCTTTCGTGTGCTGCAGCCTGAAGTTGAGGTAGCTGGAAATGTGGAAGTGAGCACTGTGATACCTATAGAGAGAGTTCAGGAGAAGCACTGCAGTTCTGGCTTGAGAAGCAATGAAGGGATCTACTAAATTTCAGAGAGTGTAGGGGAAATCACCTCTTTGTTTTTTGTTTTTTCCGATTTCTCAGGTATGAGCCACCAGATTATCCTGTGGCAATGATGACGGCAGTGATAGCAGTGGCAACAGAAACCTGCTAGAGCCCAAACTCCAAAACCTAAAAGGAGAGAAGCTTTTTTCCTCTGTTCAGTGGAGTTGCAGCTCTCAGAAATGGGATAAAATCCCATTACTTTCCTTTTATTTCATTTCTCTCATCTTCTCCCTCTCATATCTCCTCCTGTAATTTGGCCCCAGATATGGTACAAGTATGGAAGTGGAAAGTTTCTTGCCAGAAGATCAAAAAAGGGAAACTAGTGAAGTGGAAAATACTAGAGAGATAGTGAAGAGAGAGCATCTTGGGAAACTGACTATGTACAGTTGTTCATGAACTCCTAGGCTCAAGCCTGTCATACCCATGCAAGGATTTGATGCTAATTAGTAAATCAAAGACTTTGAGAACTGAGTTAATGGATAAACTCCACCCAATTCCCACACTGACCACTGAGTGGTGCACCTGTGAGACAAATGAAACTAGTACTGCAAAAACTTTGAAAATTGAACTGACATTGGAACCACAGACCACAAAAGGAGGGTTGGAATTGTAGCCTGAACTTAACCAGGTCAGTTATCTGCTAAAACAAAAATAATATTCTTCATATGATTTAAACAGTTCTAAGTCTCAAGATAATATTCAACAAGTCCAGGATACAACCCAAAATTGCTTGGCCTACAAAGAATCAGGAAAATGTTAACTCATGTGGGAAAAGATAGTCAGTGAATACCAACAAGGTGACATAGATACTGGGATTATCTGATAAAATACTTTAAATAGTTATTGTAAAAGTGCTCAGATAAGTAATTGCAACCATTCTTGAAGGAAATATTAAACTAAAAGGCATCAGACAATATAAAGAAGAACAAAATGGCAATTTTAAAAATAAAATTAAATAAAAAACTCAATGGATTGGAAAGGAATAAATAAAACTATTCTCATTTATAGACTACATAATTGTCTATGTAGAAAATCCCAAGAAATCTACAGTAAAACTCCCGGAACTAGTAAGTGAATTCAGAAAGGTCACAAGATACAGAGTAAACACACAAGAGTCTTATTTCTATATACTAACAATGTACAATTGAAAACTGAACTTTAAAAATAATAGCATTTATTTTTGGGGTAATAAGAAAGTTATGGAGCTAGATAGAGGTGATAGTTGTGTGACATTTTGAATGTACTTGATGCCACTGACTTGTATATTTTAAAATGGTTAGAATAAGGGGCACCAGGCTGGCTCAGTTGGTAGAACATGTGACTCTTGATCTCAGAATTGTGAGTTCAAGCCCCAAGTTGGGGTAGAGTTAACTTAAAGAAAATAAAATATAATGATTTAAATGATAAAATGTATGTTATGTGTGTTTTACTGTAATTTATAAAAGAAGAATCAACACTAAAACAAAATATATCCCATTTATCATAAGTCCCCAGATTGCAATATTTAGTTAGGTAAGGTCTAAAAACATATTCAGGAGCTACGTGCCGAAATCTACAAAATAGCCATTAAAAAACCTCAAAGAAGACCAAAATAAATAGAGAGATACTGTGTTCATTAACTGGAAGAGCCAACATGTTAAAGATGTCAATTCTCACCAAGTTGATTTATAGATTTAATGCAATACTAATCTAAATACAAACAGAATATTTTGAAACTATCAACAAGCTGAGTCTAAAACACATATGAATGATAGATGAATTAGAATAGCTAAAACAGTTTTGGAAAATAATGAAGTTGGAGGAATCACAGTACCCAATTTTGACTATAAGCTATAGTAATAAGACAGAGTGGTATTCATCAAGAAATAGATATAGTTCAAGGGAACAGAACAGAACCCAGAAATAGGCCCACAGAAATATGACTATTTAATTTTTAACAATGATGCAAAAGTAATTCAATGGAGAAAGTGTAGCCCTTTCAACAAATGATGTTGGAACAACAGGTTATCTTTATTTATTTATTTTTAAAGATTTTACTTATTTATTCATGAGAGACACAGAGAGAAAGAGAGGCAGACACATGCAGAGGGGAAGCAGGCTCCATGCAGGGAGCTTGATGTGGGACTTGATCCCAGGTCTCCAGGATCACGCCCTGGGCCAAAGGCAGGCGCTAAACCGCTGAGCCACCCAGGGATCCCCAACAGGTTATCTTTATACCAAAAAAAAGTATGCTCAATTTATATCTTACATACAAAAATTAACTAAAAATGGGTAGTAAGCCTAAATCCAAAACCTACAATATAAAACTTTTAGAAGAAAACAACTGAAAAGAATATCATGACCTGGGATTAGATGAAGAGTTTTCAGACATGATATTCCATTAGCATGATCTATAAAAGAAAAAATATGATAAATTGTAGTTTATTAAAAATTTAAAACTTTTGTTTAGTGAAAGACACTGTTAAGAAAATGAAAAGATAAGCTATAGACTGATAAAATATTCACAAGCCACATTCCAAAGAACTTATATCTAGAATATATTATAAACATTCAAAACCCAAAAAAGAAAAAAAATCACTTAAAAAATGGGTTAAGGGGGAAAAATAGACAAAAGAGTTAAATGATTACTTCACTAAAGAGATTGTAAGCATGGACATTAGGGAATTGCAAGCTAAAACCACAGGGGATACTACTATACCCGTATTAGAATGGCACAAATACAAAACAGAGAAAATATCAAATCCTGGCAAAAGGAAAAATGGGATCTCTCCTACATGGTTGGTGGGAGTTCAAAATGGTAGAACAATTCTAGGAAAATAGGTTGGCAGGTTTGTTTTGTTTTTTAAAGATTCATGTATTTATCTATTCATGATAGACAGAGAGAGAGAGAGAGAGAGAGAGAGAGAGAGAGGCAGAGACACAGGCAGAGGGAGAAGTGGGCTCCACGCCGGGAGCCCGACGCGGGACTCGATCCTGGGATCACAGGATCGAGCCCTGGGCCAAAGGCAGGCGCCAAACCGCTGAGCCACCCAGGGAATCCCCTGTTTTTTTGTTTGTTTGTTTGTTTTTTTGTTTTTATGAAATTAAACATATTGTATGACCTGACAATCTCTCTCCCGAGTATTTTCCCTAGAGAAATGAAAACTAATGTTCATGCAAGACCTGTACATGAATGTTTATAGCAGCTCTATTCATAATCACTAAAACTTGAAAACAGTCCAATGTTTTACAAAGGGTAAATGGATGAACACCCATGCAGTGGAATACTCTGCATTAAAAAGGAACAACTATTGATATATGCAATAACTAATAACTTGGTTGAACCTCAAAATCCTTGAGACTAGCTGGGTGAAAGAAGCAAGTCTCAAAAAATTATATACCTATGATTTCATCTTTATGACAGTCTTGAAAATACAAAACTATTGTACTGAAGAACAGATCTATGATTTTCAGGGATTATGAGTGAGGGGGATGTATAACTATAAAGGAATAGCACAAGTGCGTTTTTTTGAGGTGATGTAACGGTTATATTTTCCTGATCATACTAGTGGTTGGTTGCACAAATTTACAGGTGTATGTATTATATATGTATATATATGTGTGTGTGTTGAAACTCAAAGAACTGTACATATGCACATATACATATGTGAACACACAAAAATCAATTTTTCTTTGTGATACTTTAAGTGTTGTCTACTCTACCAGCTAGGTCCAACTAAGATACTGCCAGTATCCCTTCTTTTTCTCTGAATTGGAATAATTTAGCACATTGTACAGAAGTCCTCTGAAGTTTGGAGGTGTTTCTGGAAATTAAGGAATGGTGCCAGCTGCTTATCTGGATATTTTTGATGGCAAGAGCTCAGCAGTACCTAGGACAATAGAATGAAAGAGGACCATAGCATGGAGCACACCAAAGAAGGAGAAAGTGAGGACATTGTCATTCCAGTTCTCTGTGGCTTTGGGTATCAAGGCAAGAACCCAGCTGGTTTTTGTGATCCAAATGAAATTAACCAAAGGAGGGAAGTCAATAGCCTGCCTTTGAGATCACCATGCAAAGCAGAGTTGCCCAGCCTGAAGGGATATAGCACATACTGTTGGCAAGAGCCACAAGAAAGTTTGACTATCTTCCAATGATCTTTTGGGCTGGTTACATTTCGGACCTGAATGCTGCCCATGCAAATTCTGTCTGCCACCTACACTATAATCCCTGTTTTAGTAGAGACCATGAAAAACAGAATGATCAAGGTCTAAGTCATGGGCACTTCCCTCCACCCAAATAGACCCAGCTGTCCTGAGTCTGCATCATCATGCCAGGAATCGGACCAGGGATTGCCACCATAGCAGGGACAACAAAGAGTGAGCACACCCAGGCTTCTAGATTCTGTAGACTGCCTCCATTCTCCCTAGGAAGATGGCTGCTCTATCCTCCAGCTCTGTTGCTGCTTCTGCATAGGATGCAGCTCAAAGGAAAAAATGGGAAAATTAGGAGAAGGACAAGGAATACAGGGCATGCCAAGCTCTGCAACTCATTCTTCCCAACAGTAGCAGTAGTAGTTGCTCTTGAACAAAAAACTAGCCTTAACAGGAAGGTGAGAGATTTAAGCTTTTAGAAAAGTCTGGGATTTAAAACAGTATCAGATTACATGGGGATACTTTATTTGATGAAGTCAAATAGATTCCTCTTTCTCCTCCCTTGGTACATAAGGAAATTATGACAGCAAGTTTATTATCAGTTATTAAATAATTAAAAATTTTCTATGTTTGTAGCATGTTGAGTTGAGACCTTTAACCACTCCCACAACAAAAAGAAGAAAGGTTAAAGAATAGATTATGGAGACAATGAAAGGAGAGAAATAAGCAAGAAACAACATTTGATAGACAGTTCAAGGCTTTTCTTTCTCTTGGACCATTTTCTTTTTTCTAGCCTGTCAGAGTCCCCTTCAGCTCTGGATAGCCAGCCTCCAGTCCAGGGTGCCTTCTGTCTCCTATAACCATGGGAACTTCTAATTTTGTGCTGTGCCTCACATTGCATCCCAAGCAACTGCACTGAGACCCAAAGGATTAGCAAGTTGGCCTGGGCTGCTGTAACATCAGTGCTTGAGATAAGTGCTTTGGAGCCCTACATGTCATTGATCTTTCAAATGGTAGCAATTATATCATATTATGATGTTTGGAGGGCCCAATTCCCTGAAATGTTAGATTTTGTTGAGTTGGGGTTTGTTTTTCTCCTTATTTGTGAATAATGTCAGGTGAAGGAAGTGAATACATTTTGAAGTTTGGGATTTAAGGAGCATGTGGTTTCAAGAAACTAGAGGAAAATTGAAAAATACATCACTTTAAAATTTGAGTTTCTAAGAAGCAGCTTTAGAAATATCTATATAAAGATTTTGCTATCAATACCTCTTATTTATCAATACATAAATATCTGCAGCTTCACTGATAGGACTGTTGGTTTCCTTATACCTATAGTCACAGAGATCTGTAGGTTTTATATACAGCTCAACAACACTAACACTAACACTAACTATACATGTCAACAAATCTTGTTAGTGTAGAACATGCTTCCCTGATGAAGCCAAAGTGATCATCATTTCATTCTTACGCTGTTTTTTATTGATAGGATGAAATTCTTCTTTATAATTCCCTCAATTATAAAGTTAACTAAAGGAAGAAAGAGGGAAATGAAAGATGATAAATGGAAGCAACCAGTCATGCAAGGGCATGAAGCTTTAGAATAGCAAGTGGCTCAGGAGGTGTCTGTACCCGGTTATCTAGATAACTTCTTTGGCAAGGTAACAACAACCCCTTGTTGAAGGCTCCTGGCTTTTACCTACTGTGACTGGCCCTTTCTTTGTCCTCTTCAGTCACAAAACACAGTAGGGCACATTCATTACCCAGGGTTTTCTTTAGAGCCTTGGCACATTTGCACGGCATCAGCCAGGTGCCAGGCTCTACCAGTGGCATCTGATCATGCCTCATTTGTCTTAACCCTTTCCCATTTTCCTATACCAGCTTAGAATTTCTCAGAAAGAAATAAGTGAAGTCATAGTTGGCAGTCCTTATAAATAACTCCTACACACACACACAACTGCACCATACTTAGAAAACAAACAAGCAAAAGAGATAAAGTAATTTAGTTGGTCAAGATTCTTATAGTTAGAGAATATTTTGGAAAATTTAAAAAGGACATAGCTAATAATTTAATCATTGACATCGAGACAAAATTAATGAAATGACTCAACCAACAAGCATGTTAGTTTGCAAATACTAACATGTCCCTGAAGCAGGACTAAACAGGTATTGCTATTTTGCTCATGGGCTAGTAAATTTGTTAAATTACATGTTTAAAAACATCGCTGCTGAAACTTTACATACACGGCTAATCCTGTTTAGAATGTTCCTCTTCTTACCTTTTATTTTAAACTCCTCTTCCTTCCTGGCCATGTTCTATCTCCTCCTCATACTTGCTGATAACGTTCACCTGCCCATCCTGGGTGAAATTCGCCACATCCAATTATATTTGCTCACCTACATGCCTAACTTGCCCTCTACTACCTTCCCTGTAAACTGTAAACTCCTTGAGGATATTCACCATTTCTGACACTTCTCTTGTTTCCTACATTGTATTTTTTTATGTCCAGGGTGCGCTTGCGTGCGCGCGCACACACACACACACACACACACACACTAAACAATGTTTGGATATTCAGCTTGCGGCTATGCAATGTGTTTCTATGAGTAGGCAACTGAAAAGAAAATTGACATATTAATTACTATAGACTTAGAGGCACCCTCAAATGGCAGAATTGAAGAGGTTCCAGATAATTTATTCAATCTTACAGTCATACATTGAGTCACATGACAGTGTTTCTCTCACTATATTGGTAGTTGGGAGAGAAAGATGACTAAAATCTGGTTGTAGGCTCAGGATGCTTACAATTGGTGCGGTGATCATAAGGTCCAATTTCCATTTCGTAGATGAGGAAACCAAAGCTTAGAAAAGTGATGTGAAAAAAAAAAAGTGACTTGCTCAAGTCGTGCAGCTAAGAGCAGCAATATTCCACTGTTTCCCTAGTTTTACCTCCTCACACATATGCACAAAGTTTGCTGCATATGAATAATATCTGTTCAATTCCTACAACAAATTACTTAATGAATTTAAGAAGAAATCTTTAGAATTCGCATCAATAAATGACAAACCAGTATTATTTTCTATAAGCAGAAGGCATATACCAGTATTATTTAAAATACATAACTTTTAAAATAAAAGTAATAAAAGCTATGTTACAACCTAAAGTTTGCATTTTGAGAAACATTAAATTATACCAAAATCCACATTGACCAGATAGATTAGTATATTTTTACATAGGTGTTACTATATACACATGATATAATCTATATTTGAAAAATAGATCTTTTCAAAGTCATATGTATGGGAGTTGACTATTTTGCCTCAAATGCAAAAGAAAATTCAGAACCACTCAAAATTAGTCAAGAAAAACGTCTATTAGCCCTGCAAAATAAAGATGTTAAAAAGTATTCAGCAAAAAAAACCCAAAACTAACAAATTAATTAGAAGGCATGTGTGAGACAGTGAGACTTGACAAATTCAGAATTAACTTTAAAAGGCAGAGAAAGGGACACCTGGGTGGCTCAGTGGTTGAGCATTTGCCTTCAGCTCAGGTCATGATCCCTGGGTCCTGGGATTTCGTCCCTCATCGCATTGGGCTCCCCACAGGGAGCCTGCTTTTCCCTTCACCTGTGTCTCTGCCTCTCTCTCTGTGCCTCTCATGAATAAATAAGTAGGATCTTCAAAAAATATAAAAATAAATAAATAACTTAAAAAAAAAGATAAAAAGGCAGAGAAAAATAGCACCTAATTCCCACCTGGCAGTCTATTTAAACTTCACTAAAATCAGAGTTGACCATTTCATTGACTCTGAAAAGTGGTCCTATTTTTTTTTGCAGATAAAACACTGTAGTTTCTGAATATGTAAAAAGTCAAGTCTTTATTAACCTGAATATTTTCTAAATTGGGCATTCTAGTTACCTGATTTTAATTGTAGCTTACCAAGGGTTAACCAGGAAATATTTTAATTTTAATTATCATTGTTAAAAATAATTTTTTGAAAAAATGAAGGCATAATGTTCCATAAGAGTACTGAATACCAAGTGTAATGTCACTTTTCTTTATTATTTGTGATATTGGATTAGCTAAATCTTGGTTTTAAAAGATTTCCGTTTCTTGAACACCTACCTATCTGTCAAGCACCTGAGCTGGCTCTCTGCTTTACTTATGCAAACCCTTTGGACTCTTCCTACGTTACTGCAAGACAGCATTATTATCTCTTTTGTGCAGGTGAATGAATTGAGCTATCAAGAAATTAAATAACTTGCCTGGAGACTAATAGCAAGTATAATAAGGACTCTCAGCTGGGTCCATCTGATTTCCAAATTCATGCCTTTAATCCCAAGTGTAGCAGAACTGGAATGCACAGAATCCTGGCCTGAGGTGCACAGTCAGCATGACATGCTTTACTCTTAAAATATATAAGCTGGATTTTTTTGACACTTTATTATCTCACAATTTTCCTTAAGCCTTAGATACAATTTGAGTTAATTGTGAAGTCCAGGTACCTGAATTCTAGTTAATTAGGCTTTAGTGGCATGTAATTCCTAGTAATTAAAGATGCTTTTGGTATGCACCTAGATAGAGTAATATTGGACATGCTTAAATTGCTTCTTTGGAAGTTAAGGTGGAAATGTTCTAATACTGAAGAATCTAAATACTGCCCAGCATGTTTATCTTTTAAATGTTATATCCTTCCTAGCTAAGAAATGTTCAAGTTAAACTTTTTTAGAGCTATGCTTAAAATGTCAGAAAGAAAATTCCTCCTTAGCACCATTGTAATATTTCCTCATTATTCCCACTTCTTCCCTGAATTCCTCGATTCCAAGTATCGAGAAAAAGAACCTGCTAGAATCAATGCCTTTGTGACCTTAGCTAGAATTATTTTAATATCAAAACAATGAATATCCACTGTTATTGCCATCTGATAAATACCAGGTGGAATTTCATTAAGATCATTGTTGAGTTTTATTACTCAAGGCTTATTAGAAAATTAGACTGCCATCTATCTTATGAGAAAGTTTTACATTAGAGAAATTCTACCTCTCACAAACCCTAATATTTCTGGCTGTATATAAACCATCCCATCTCCTTTCTTGGATTTTAAAGCAACTTGTTTTTCTTTCACAAAAATATTATCATCTTAACGAACAGTGAAAAACTCCCTCCCAAGTTCACACATAACCATTTGATACTTTCTTCTAGTGCAATTTCACACAGTCCATCAAGTACTGCAGGACCCGACCCAGCCTTTGTCTATAGGCGTCTAGCTTCTATTCTACCCAGAATCAGTGAAGTGTATGGTATAAAACTACCTGTGCCTGTTTCTAGCTGTTAGCTCTAACTAGCTGGGAGACTTGGGCATGTTTTTCACCTGTTGTGCTTTGATTTTTTTTTTTGTCTGTCAGTAGAAATAATAATAGACCCTACCTGACGGGGCTTTTGTGAAGACTAAGTGAAATAATGCACATGACATGATGACATGTAATAAATATTCAACAATATTAGCTGTTATATTAACCTGGATAGTTACTTCTGGCAGGAAGCTTTTGTTACCCACTCAAACCAGGGTAGGTGTCCCCTTTTTACATTTCTATAGCATCTTGACCTTCCTTATAACACTCATAATACTTTTAATTACTTATTCAATGTATGTCTTCCCAGCTAGATTATTTACACTTCAAGAACAAATCTGTGAATTATTATTATTACTATTATTATTATTATTATTTATATCTCTACTGTTTAGCACAGAGCCTGAAAAGGAATATTTGTTAAATGAATGAGAGTTAATGCTGAAGCTATAAGACTGATGAGTTCTTTGGGTAGACATTCAATTATCTTAATTATGATTTTTAAAAATTGGTGAATTTGAAGGAATTATTGAAAGAAATTGGTAACACTACATCTTAGTTTGTGATACGATGCAGAGGAAAATAAGTAACAGTAGTGACACCTACTTTATAGTGCTTTATAGCATGTTCATACCTATTATTCCATCTCAGAGGCTCACAGAATATTAGAGATGGAAGACACTACAGGGTCATTGCTTCCAAATCTTCATTTGAGAGATAAGGAAACCGAAAGTCGTCATTGCACCAAGAGCCACTGCATTTTTCAAAACATCTCCCACAGAAAGGGCATCAGGACAGCCCTTGGACTCTAACCAATGCATTCAATGAGCTCACAAGTCTGAATCATAACTTTCATTAGCATCACTCAAATAGCTTGTGAAAGGACAGGAAATCCCACAAAAATGAGCAGCCAGAAATATCATATAGAAGTACAGTTTGGTGGTCCAGACATACTTTTTCCTGGTGTGTCTTGAGCCAGCAGCAAGGGGTGATACCCAAGGCTCAGAGTGAAGTGAAGCACAGCAAGATAGGGAAAGCATGTAGGAGTTGCTCTGGAGAGACCCACAGCAGTCACCAATTGTGACTGATTTCCCCCTTTGAGACAACTGGGTAACCACTGGATTTATCAAATGTAGCCCTTCGTACTATTTATTGGCCAGGTTAGAGAAGTGCTCCTAGCATCATTCTATGTTCTATGTCTTTTCTGCGAACTGCAGGGGTCTCCCGTTAGCTTTCAACATGGACACCTGGGCTCTGAAAGAAAATCCCTCCATTAGTGAGGCACATGAGAAATGCTTTCTGATACTGATGTGGAAGAGAGGGATCTTCCACACGCCCAAAGGTTCACGTAAGTTCACTTGTTCATGGCTCAAGTCCATGACTGGGAATACAAGACTGACTTCCCAGTCCCCTAATTTGGGCTCCTCTGCAGCCTGCATATGGAGCTGTAGGGGCTAAGGGCAGGCCACCCAAAATGTACCACTCTGCGTACATTTTGGGTGGCCTTAAGAGGCCAAAGTTACTTAAGAGACAGCCTGTGCAAGAAGGACACTTAGACCATCCTCAGCGCCCTCAAAGCAGGAAAAAAACCTCCCATGTGAAAGGTACCCTGCCTATACCAGGAGGTAAAGAGACATCCTTACACCTGGAGATGGGAAATTTAGAGCTGAGCAGGCTGTGTAAATAACCCTTGTTACTTTAGTAATTGACTACCAAAACCCAGATTCTGTTTACAATTCCTTGCCATCAAAGTTCCCAAAGCTAAGTTTTCCTTGTCTTGTCAATGCCTCATAGATTATTGTCTCTTTGGGTAAAAAGTATAAAAACTGCCTGCCTTGGTCATTTATTTATGTCTCAATTTCATTATTGGGTTTCAATGTGTACTTTATAAAACTGGGCTTTTTCTCCTATTAATCTGTCTCCTGTAAATTTAATTCTTAGTCCAGCTAGAAAAATCTTGGGCCAAGGAAAATTTTTCTTCCTCTTCAAAGGATACTTCCAGAGCTCCCAGAATACCTGAGAAATGGGTGACCCAGTGGGATACTTAAGAATAACAGATTTGAAATGGGGGAAGCTAAGGTCATGGACATTTTTTAAAGATAAGGTTACATTCAGTTTTGATTTTTTACTTTCATTATTGATAGCAAATGGGCGCAGGACAAACAGCTGGCATGGGAGATGAGTGAAGTGCCTTGGTGCAGTGATAAACAGGTCATCTGGAGTTGGGCTTGCTGTTTCTGTGGGGACCATGGTGGTTCTTTCTTCTGGGCACCTCTCATTCTCTCGTGGTGTGATCTAGACAGATGAGCCTTCCAGGAAGTCCTTCCCACTATACCCTGTCACTGTCCTTGGAGTCCCCTCCCCCAATCCTTGTTATGCTTCATAATTCTATAAAAATGTCTGTTTCCATCATATCTAGCCCACAATTCTAATGGAGATTGTTCACACACCCTGAATTAATGTCAAGCTAACATACGGCAAGTTGTTTTAAACTGTCTAAACCCTGCAGAAAAATAGCTATTGAGCAGCATAATTATTTACTTTCAGAAGCTTGAATGCAAGTGTCATTAAATCTTTACAACAGTTCTAGTGAATACCATTCATTTTCATCAGTAGTTCCAAAGAATTACACAAGGGAACTTTCCAATTTAATATGAACGATAAATCTTATACACATTGTGGGATCTTTTGGCCTATAAAAACTGACTGAAGCCTTTCCACAAGGGCTTAACTTGCTTAAAATAACTTATGAATCAAGCTTTATTCTTCCTATGGGGGAAGGGAAAGGAAGGGAATAGGAGAATGGGAAGAAGGGGCCAGCCAAGTGGCCCGTCAACCAGACTCCACGGAAGTGGTAGAGGCTATATTTATGCAGAGTTCAACAAATTACAAGCCCATTATGTGCATCTCTGTACAAGTTATGTCAATCCTAACTTCTAATAAAGGAGATAAGACTTGTACAAAAATACTTGAAACTAGGTAATAATACGTAAAACTGTGTAATGTTTGAAACTACAAGTAACAGTGTCATCTGTGATTATAACATCTAAATAAATAAAATTTATTTATTTATTTATTTTTGTTTTAATATTGTTTATTAACACAGTAACAAATGTAGACTTAAAGGATCTATCCAACAAGAAGGCCTAACAATCATAAATATTTATGCCCCTAATGCATCCAAATGCAACTGAATACAAATTTATCTCAAGTGCACATGGAACTTTCTCCAGAATAGACCACATACTGGGTCACAAATCAGGTCTTAACCGATACCAAAAGATTGGGATTGGCCCCTGCGTTTTTTCAGACCATAATGCTTTGAAACTAGAACTAAACCACAAGAAGAAGTTTGGAAGGAATTCAAACACGTGGAGATTAAATACCATCCTGCTAAAAGATGAAAGGGTCAACCAGGAAATTAGGAAAGAATTAAAAAGATATATGAAAACTAATGAGAATGAAGATACAACCGTTCAAAATCTTTGGGAAACACTAAAGCAGTCCTGAAGGGGAAATACTTGGCAATACAAGCATCCATCCAAAAACTGGTAAGAACTCAAATACAAAAGCTAAACTTGCACCTAAAGGAGCTGGAGAAAGAACAGCAAACATTCCTACACCCAACAGAAGACTGTTAATAAAGATTTGACAGAACTCAATGAAATAGAGACCAGAAGAACTGTAGAACAGATCAACAAAATCAGGAGTTGGTTCTTTGAAAGAATTAATAATATAGATAAACCATTAGCCAGCCTTATCAAAAACAAATGAGAAAAGACTCTAATTAATAAAATCATGAATGAAAAAGATCACCACCAATACCAAGGAAATACAAATGATTGTAAAAACTTATTATGA
Source organism: Canis lupus familiaris (assembly GCF_011100685.1). Lineage (NCBI taxonomy): Eukaryota > Metazoa > Chordata > Mammalia > Carnivora > Canidae > Canis > Canis lupus. Next base: position 22,637,150 of record NC_049237.1, read on the forward strand.
GGAGCTATCTGCCAATAAATTAGGCAATCTAGAAGAAATGTATGTATTTCTGGAAAACCACAAGCTACCAAACTCGAACAGGAAGAAATTGAAAACCTGAACAGGCCTATAACCAGGGAGGAAAATGAAACAGTCATCAAAAACCTCCCAAGACTCAAAAGTCTAGGGCCAGATGGCTTCCCAGGGGGAATTCTATCAAACGTTTAAAGAAGAAACCATACCTATTCTACTAAAGCTGTTTCGAAAGATAGAAAGAGATGGAATACTTCCAAACTCATTCTGTGAGGCCAGCATCACCTTAATTCCAAAACCAGACAAAGACCCCACCAAAAAAGAGAATTACAGACCAATATCCCTGATGAACATGGATGCAAAAATTCTCAACAAGATACTAGCCAATAGGATCCAACAATACATTAAGAAGATTATTCATCATGACCAAGTGGGATTTATCCCCAGGATGCAAGGCTGGTTCACACTCGTAAAGCAATCAGTGTGATAGATCATATCAACACGAGAAAAAACAAGAACCATAGGATCCTCTCATTAGATGCAGAGAAAGCATTTGACAAAATACAGCATCCATTCCTCATCAAAACTCTTCAGAGTGTAGGGATAGAGGGAACATTCTTCAGCATCTTAAAAGCCATCTACGAAAAGCCCACAACAAATATCATTCTCAATGGGGAAACACTGGGAGCCTTTCCCCTAAGAGAAGGAACACGACAGGGATGTCCACTCACCACTGCTATTCAACATAGTACTAGAAGCCCTAGCCTCAGCAATCAGGCAACAAAAAGGAAATAAAAGGCATACAAAATGGCAAAGAAGTCAAACTCTCCCTCTTCGCAGATGACATGATACTGTACCTTGAAAACCCAAAAGACTCCACCCCAAGATTGCTAGAACTCATACAGCAATTTGGCAGTGTGCCAGGATACAAAATCAATGCCCAGAAATCAGTGGCATTTCTATACACTAATAATGAGACTGAAGAAAGAGTAATTAAGGAGTCAATCCCATTTACTATTGTACCCAAAGGCATAAGATACCTAGGTATAAACTCAACCAAAGAGGTAAAGGATCTATACCCTAAAAGATACAGAACACTTCTGAAAGCAATTGAGGAAGACACAAAGAGATGGAAATTTATTCCATGCTCATGGATTGGTAGAATTAACGTTGTGAAAATGTCAATGCTACCGAGGGCAATTTACACATTTAATGCAATCCCTATCCAAATACCATGGACTTTCTTCAGAGAGTTGGAATAAATCATCTTAAGATTTGTGTGGAATCAGAAAAGACCCAAATAGCCAGGGGAATTTTAAAAAAGGAAACCATAGTTGGGGGCATCACAATGCCGGATTTCAGGTTGTACTACAAAGCTGTCGTCATCAAGACGTGTGGTACTGGCACAAAAACAGACACATAGGTCAATGGAACAGAATAGAGGATCCAGAGGTGGACCCTCAACTTTATGGTCAACTAATATTCAACAAAGTAGGAAAAACTATCCACTGGAAAAGACAGTCTCTTCAATAAATGGTGCTGGGAAAATTGGACATCCACATGCAGAAGAAGGAAACTAGACCATTCTCTTACACAATACACAAAGATAAACTCAAAATGGATGAAAGTTCTAAATGTGAGGAAAGAATCTATCAGAATCCTAGAGGAGAACACAGGCAACACCCTTTTTGAACTTGGCCACAGTAACTTCTTGCAAGACACATCCATAAAGACAAGGGAAACAAAAGCAAAAATGAATTATTGGGACTTAAGATAAAAAGCTTCTGCACAGCAAAAGAAACAGTCAATAAAACTAAAAGACAACCTACAGAGTGGGAGAAGATATTTGCAAATGACCTATCAGATAAAGGGCTAGTATCCAAGATCTATAAAGAACTTATTAAACTCAACAGCAAAGAAACAAACAATCCAATCATGAAATGGGCAAAAGACATGAACAGAAATCTCACAGAGGAAGACATAGACATGGCCAACAAGTGCATGAGAAAATGCTTCGCATCACTTGCCATCAGGGAAATACAAATCAAAACCACAATGAGATACCACCTCACACCAGTGAGAATGGGGCAAATTAACAAGGCAGGAAACAACAAGTGTTAGAGAGGATGTGGAGAAAGGAGAACCCTCTTGCACTGTTGGTGGGAATGTGAACTGGTGCAGCCACTCTGGAAAACTGTGTGGAGGTTCCTCAAAGAGTTAAAAATAGAACTGTCCTACAACCTAGCTATTGCACTGTTGGGGATTTACCCCAAAGATACAGATGCAGTGAAACGTCGGGACACCCACACCCCGATGTTTCTAGCAGCAATGTCCACAATAGCCAAACTGTGGAAGCAGCCTCGGTGTCCATGGAAAGATGAATGGATAAAGAAGATGTGGTCTATGTATACAATGGAATATTACTCAGCCATTAGAAATGCCAAATACCCACCGTTTGCTTCGACGTGGATGGAATTGGAGGGTACTATGCTGAGTGAAATAAGTCAATCGGAAAAGGACAAACATTATATGTTCTCATTTATTTGGGGAATATAAAAAATAGTGAAAGGGAATGGATGGGAAAGGAGAAAATGAGTGAAAATATCAGTGAGGGTGACAAAACATGAGAGACACCTAACTCTGGGAAATGAACAAGGGGTAGTGGAAGGGGAGGTGGGCGGGGGGGTTAGGGTGACTGGGTGATTGGCACTGAGGGGGGCACTTGGCAGGATGAGCACTGGGTGTTATGCTATAATTTGGCAAATTGAACTCCAATAAATATAATAAATAAATAAATAAATAAATAAATAAATAAATAAATTCAGCAAAGTTGCCGGATACAAGGTGAACATACAATAGTCAGTAGTATACTATTTACTATAATGAACAACTAAAAAGGATTTTGAGATAACAATTCCATTTGCAATAGCATCAAAGGAATGAAATGCTTATGAATAAACTTAAATAAGAGCTGAAAGACTTGTATGCTGTTATAAAGTATCACTGAAAGAAATTAAAGAAGACCTAAATTTTTGGGAAAAAATCCTGTGTTCATAAAACTGGTGCTGGTGAAGGACAGACATATAGATCAAAATAATACAACTGTGAGTGTTAGTTAGCTAGCTTTTGACAAGGATTCCAAGATAATTACATTGGAAAAAAAAAAAAAAGACTAATTTCCACAAGTGATGTTGAGATAACTGGATATACACATGCAAAAGAATAAAGTCGGGTCTGTTCCCTTTAAAAAAAAAAACTGTTAAATATCAATGTTACCTCCCAAGAAGGGAAAAGAAATTCCAATTTTTTTGAACAAAAAAAATTTGTAGTCTTGCAAGGACTTTACATAAATCGCCATGTGTGTAACCTGTACAAAATTAAGCTATTTTAAATTTACAGACTATAAGAAACTGAACCCAAATGTCTATTCTCTGTACTACATTTCAGCTAATATTGCAGAACTAATAACAGTTTTTAAAGTGGCTATTACCAATTCTGTCTACTGTAGCAAGATACCTTAAGTTACAACAAAATCTTAGGAAATAAGACTGAATAATATCTGTTATAGAAATACCCTACTCCATGGGAAATATCAGAAAGGGAGACAGAACATGAAAGACTCCTAACTCTGGGAAACGAACTAGGGGTGGTGGAAGAGGAGGTGAGCGGGGGGGGGTGACTGGGTGACGGGCACTGAGGGGGGCACTTGACGCGATGAGCACTGGGTGTTATTCTATATGTTGGCAAATTGAACACCAATAAAAAATAAATTTATAAAAAAAAATACCCTACTCCTTACCAACTCCCACCCTCCCCCACCCCTTCAAAATCATAAGCAGCTCTCTCTGTGACAGACAAATAATGTAAGCATTGTGAAAACCCAATTTATGTGGCATATCTCTTGGTCCACTGTCTGACCATTCTGTCATATTCTGCTCTGTTGGTCATATACTGAGTGGCAATACTTCCCACCAAAGGGTCAGCTGGAAGAAAAAAATGTAGATTATTTTGAAGAAAGGAAAAGAACCTTTCAAATTTTAGCCAATAAATTGACAGCTTGGGAAGAAATATGCAAAGTATTTGTGATCAAAACCAGTTTTTAAATGCCATTCCATTGTCCTGGGCACTTTTTCTTTCTAAAACAGTATGCAGGGGGGAAGAATTCTCAGACTTTAGCACTAGTGTGGCTTTATCTCCTTAATTCATTCTATTTTTCTCCCAACAACCACCACCCACTTAACTGGAGTGTTAAGTAAGTTCAATAAAAACTGGAATGTTCAAGGCTATGATGAACATCCAGCTGTGTTCACACTGACTGTTCCTTCAAGTCCTCTGGGCTGTTAAAATATAACACTATTTACCTCTACATTAGTTACCTAGAAAAAAACCAGGCTGCCAGGTCAAAACCAACAATTAAGTTGAAACCTAAATAGAATCTTTTATGGTAAATCTTTAATAATAAAAGGAAATTAAGCCTCCTCTCACCCCTAATCAGTCTGAGAACCACTAACTATTAAGCAAAGAAACTCAACATTTAGTTAGAAGTAGGTGGTTTAGGGGAACCGTATGAAAAATGTAAAAATCTAAGGCAATTTTGTAAGTCTTAGTTTTAAAACACTTTGTTCCTATAGCATAGAAGTTGCTGCCTTTTTCAACAAGCAGATTGAACTTTTCTTGATTAAAACTTTTTTTTAAGATTTTATTTATTCACGAGAGATACAGAAAGAGAGGCAGAGACAGGCAGAGGGAGGAGAAGCAGGCTCCCTGAAAGGAGCCTGATGTGGGATTTGATCCTGGGAATCAGGGATCAGGCCCTGAGCCAAAGGCAGATGCTCAACCGCTGAACCACCCAGGCATCCCTGATTAAAACTTTCTTTCAAAAAAGGTTAGTTTTTGTCCTTTAAAAAAAAAAAAAGATTTATTCATTTGGGAGAGAGCATGAGCAGGAGGGGCAAAGGGAGAGAAAATCCCAAGCAGACCCCACACTAAGCCCAACACAGGGCCTGATCCCAGAACCTTGAGATCATGACCTGAGCCCAAACCAAGAGTCAGATACCCAACCAGCTACACCATCCGGGCATCCCTGCTTTTTGTTCCTCAAAAGCTTTGTACTTTATCAAAACAACTATTTTTCAGATAAGGAAGAAAAAAGAAAAGAAAAAGAATTATTAACCTTACCAGGATTACAGTCTGTAAGAAGGGAGCAGATAGAAAGGAGAACTTTAAAAATGGTTAGTGCTGGACTCCAATTATCTTTTAATATATCCAACCAAATAACTCCTTGACGGTTAATATTACAGTGAGAGATCCTTGTCCGAAATGTAACCTTTGGAGGCTTGAAGGGGTATTCTGGTGTAAAAGTGATATCAAGGAAGAATACACCACCCTCATACACGGATCCTGGAGGCCCCAGAATGGTTGATCTCCATTCATAGATGTTATCGCCCTTGGGACCAGCACTCTTGGCTCTGGTAGAGAGAAGTTTGGAGTTTTTGCTCATGCTGACTTTACTCTCCTTCTTCTTGGGGGTGTTTGTTTCTTTCTTGGTTTGCTGGTTGGAGGACGAAGGTGAGGAGGAGCTGGTGCTGGCCCTTGAATCGTCATCCGACATAGCGAACCCCCTACCCGACCCCGCAAACAGCCCCTCTGTGTCTGGCTCCTCCGTGCTGTCCCGGCGGCTGCTACATCTAGAATTTAGTAAGAACTTTACTACGTGCAAGAACTGTGCAAGTGCTTGACATCCTCTATAAAAAGGATGCTCACAATAATGGAGGGGTACAAAGAAAGTGAGGCTCAGAGAAGTTAAATAATTTGTCAAAGATCACTTAGCTGAGTGCAACAAGTTGACTTCAAACAAGGACAAGTTGACAAGTCCACCTCCAACCAAGTATTGCTAAATAAAATATAGGACACCAATAAATTTGAATTTCAGGTAAAAAAAAATTATACTGAAAAGCAAAAGTATGTCTCACATATTGCTATTTTTATTTGCTAAATCTAGCAACCCTACTCCAAATCTCAACCTATAAGGTAAGGTAAGGTCGTATTTTTAGGTGGTAGGGAATTCAGGACTAGAAGAGATTCCCTCTGGGTAGGAGTATCACAAAACAGCCTATTGCCTGTATGTGATATTATGATTTATAATAAGAAATACGTATTTGGTCTTTGTCTCATTCCTGGCTGAGAGCTCCTGAAACCCTTGGAATTTCCTAAGTGATGAGGGCCTGTGAAGATACATTTTGTTATGTCAGCGAAGTAACTTTTGGAAAGCCCTCCTTGGGTGAGAGCTGGTCCCTAAGGAACTAACCTGTGATTAGAATTGGAGCATTGCAGTCCAGTTCCTCCTTCCCACACCGCTCTGGAGAGGAGAAGGACAGGAGATCGAGTTCAATTACCAATGGTTAGTATTAATCATACCTGTGCAATTAAGATCCCATAAAACCAGAAAAGGTGGGACTCAGGAAACTTTTGGGTGAGCAAACACTGGAGATTTGGAGAGTGGCATACCTGCCCAGTGAGAGGATGGAAGCTCTATCTCCCTTTCCCGTACCTCACCCTATAGTCTCTTCCATCTGGCTGTTCCTGAGTTACATCGTTTTATAATAAATTGTGGTCTAGTAACTAAACTGTTTCTCTGAGTTCTGTGAGCTGCTCTAGCAAATTAATTGAACTCAAGGAGTAGTCCTGGAAAGCTCCAATCTAGAACCAATAGTTCAGAAGCAAAGGTGGCAGTCTGGTTTGGCATCTAAAATGGGGGAAGAAGGACAGTCTTGTGGTACTAAACACTGAACCTGTGGGATCTGAAGCTGTCTCCATGTTGATAGCATCAGAACTGAGTCAAATCATAGGGCACCCAGATGCTATAGAATTGGTTGGTGGTGTGGGGAAACGCTCCACACACTGGAATTTGGAGCAGAAGCAGATCATAGTCCTGGGCACTCCCGCCCTATTTCAGATGCATCATGATGCTACAAGAAGCATAAGACCTCAACAAAATTGTCACGTAAGTAGTATTTGTTTTTAATATAAGTTTTTAGTGTCTTATACCTAGTAATGTTTAAGTCTTTTCCCCGAACCCAGTCATTGCAATGAATACTATCATATTGATATATCACATAAATTTTATGACACTAAATAAAAATTTTAAAAGACCAGATGTAAAAATATAAAAGGAGTCTATCTTTTTCTTTCTGTACCAAATAGATTTTCTTGTGCACTCCACTTTGCACATCATTGCGCACTTTGGGCACATTATTGTCCTGAGCAAGACTTGTTGAAGTCTTCAATAATATTTATTGAAGACCTATGTGCAGCTTTTCTCACTCGTCTTTGCATCAGTTCTAGAGTTCCTATTTCAAGTCCCACCATAACCAGCAGAATTGAGACTGCAGAGCCCATGCTCCGTCAGCCAAGCTGCCTTGTAGGGCACCCAGGGAGGGGGCTGCAACAGCTGCTGGAAGCTGGGGTGAAGCTCTCCCTGCTTTACTGAAGAAACTACAGGTAATGTTTGCCAAATGTCACATAATTAATACATTTGTGTTGGAATTTGAACATTGGTTCCAGGGTCTGTGCTTTTCCCTGCTTTGCTATCCTGTTTAAGATGCATCTGAACAGGATCCCAAGTGTAAATCAAGGTTGGTTTTATCTCCCAAAAATTAAAAAGAAAAAAAAATACACTGGAACTAACCAAGTAACTTGAATCTTGAATCCAGGATATTGAATCCAAAGAACCAGCATACTTTATCAATAAATTTTTGTAAAATCTAAATTTTCTTTAACTATTTCCTCTTAGGCGAGGCAGACCCAGCCTGAGTTATTTTTAGAATGTGGTCTAATAATTAAAAACCTCTCTAAACCATCTTGAGGGGCAGAATAATTTATTAATAAGGATTTGTGAATTTTCTCTTGATTTTTTTTCAGTGCCCTTCCCTCTAAGCAGAGCCCTTTGCTGTGCCTTAGGGAGGTTTATCATGTCAAGTCACAGTGTCTCTCAAGACATTTCCCTTCTGTCAGAAGACACTAAAGATGCTAAAACAAGTGTCTGGGAGAGGAAGGTGTTGACCTGAGCCTGACAAAGGGTACAATGAAATTTCTGATTAATCTCAGGGGGCTGCTCAGAGGCAGCGCTCTCCGGGAAGTTTTAAACAGGAGAAGGCAGAAATTAAAGGAAGGGTGGGTATGTTTATGAAATGACTTGCACTTAGCCAGGATTTTACAGGCTTTCATATTTCTGCCTCCCTCTTCCTAACCTTGTTTTAGGACTCAGAGGCAAATCACTTCACGTTTCCAACTACAGAGAGCTCTCTTTTGTTTTCCTGAAGGTTTCTAAGCTTCAATGCATTTCCTTTCCTCCCAGGTCCATCAGTTTTGGACTGCAAGAGATGATGACTCGATAGAGAACTCACATACTAGGTGCACATAACACAGAAGTTATGATTCAACAAAGAGAGTCTTTACCATTTAGAGATGGAAGGGGGTAAGAAAAGGAATCATTATTCAGGCCTACAGCTAGAGAGACATTTACCTCCACTCCCCTACTCCTGACTTGTCTCCTTCCTATGTGTTACTCTTCCAGAAGCACAGAGTCCAGACCCCAGGCCCTGGGGCAGAGAAGCAATGGAGCTGCCAGACCTGAAAGCACACAGCCTAGAATGACAACCTTTGGCAAAGGTTGTAGTAGATGGAGAACTGGTGATCAAAGTTGGAGGAGGTCCCCAGTATCTGCATTCCCTGTGCCAGGCTTGGGTCTATGCGCCTTACAAACTGGAACTTAATTCTTATTTTCTATCTGGTAAGAACTCACCTCACCTCCATTTTATAGATGAGGAAACTGAAGTACTGATTTAAGTAAGTTACCCAAGGCTACCCAGCTAGGAAGGTGCAGGCAGAGCTGAGACTCATACCCAGAATCTGGCTCCAGGGTTTGTACTCTCCACCATGGTGCTATGCAGACTATGTCCTGAAGGGACAAGTAAAAGCAAGAATTCATGAATGCTTTTGTACCATGGAAGTTTCAGGACCCTTGACCCAATTTTAGTGGACAGAGAACCCTGAGAATATCTGAGACTGAATTTATTGCTAGTCCAGGAAGATGGGAGTATGGAGCGACATTTTAGTGTGATTTTATTAAAAATAATAAAATAGCTCTTTCTCTGAACATGGTGATGGCTTTTGAGACCCACTATAGTCATAATTCATGAATGACTAGTTTCTTCTTTTTTCTTGCTCTTAACAGAGTAAGAACCAATTTTTTCATAAGGCAACAGGTTGTACCTGTAGCATAGGCTAGGCAAGTCTAAAGGGAGGGATATTAAAACTACAAATTCATTGGCCTGTCTTCATGATTAAAAGGCCTAAGAGGTCTCCAAAATCATTTTGTCTGGAAAGAAAGATGTAGAAGAGAAGAGACAATGTATACATGACTGCTGTGAACTGACATATTGTTATGGTGTCACAAAGTTCTAAACTTCATTTTTGTTCAGAGACCATATTCTGCTCATTCCCAACCCAGATCACCTGCTTTGATTTGCTGTCCAAATGACAGAATCCTTCACGTGCTACAGGCAGGATTGTGGTCCTTGCACAAGGAGCCACATTCAAAGAAGCATCCCAAGCCCGACCTCCCCTCCCTGTCCCCCTGTGCACTCTGGCCAGGAAACAGTTTCAGATTCACTGGCTTTGATCAAGCTTACAAGACCCATCCCTGTATGTCTGCTGTCTCTTAGCAACGCCTTGCGAAGTGGCCTTAATCAGTTGCCATCACTGCCTACCACCTGGGAAGGGAAATCTTATAAGGGGAGGAGAAATATTCTCCATTGAAGGGGGGGGGGGTGCTACCTCTCTCTATTGCACAAACATGGCAGTCTACGTCCAGATTTTCTGGTCATGACTTCAAATTCTCCAATGTTGGATTACATGATGCATGTTTTTATGCTGAAATCTGTGCTACTTTTTGTGATACTTTTTATTCAGTAAATGCAGTCTATTATTCTAAATTTGTTTTTTCATATTTTGAATAAAAGGTATAAACTTACAACCCAGAAATCTTAGTTTTTAGTTAGGAAAACATTCACTCTATGTGTGTATAACTGTACTAGTTGTTATGTTCCTTATTAATGAATAAGAAAAGTTACACATGAACTCAGGAGAAAGTCCATAGTAAATCCTCCTTACATTCTATGAGCCATACTTTTCCTTCCTTCACTCAGAAAGCTCCTGAAGCTGATCCCAAATATAAATCTTCCCCTGACTAAATGGAACAGAAGTGGTGACTTTTCTCCTCAAATCATGATGAGCAGGTAGTAACTTGCACAACAACCTTCTTATTTGGCCATCACCAGAGTGCAGGCCTACATTGATTATTTCACAAAGTAGCAAGCCTTTGTCCTTATTCTGCTGATGTCTCTTATCTATGTCTAAGAATGCCTTTTAGCATATATGTTTGTTTGTCTCAACCTTCAAGCTTATAAAAGGCAGGGAAAGAATGTCCCACCTGTTTTATGTCTGCCCAAAGGGGCTACAGAAACATTTTTATTTGAAACTAGAGGACATGAGGAAGGAAGTGAAGGGATTAGTAAAAGAGGAGGTCACTTAGAGTGGCTATGCCATGGACAATCTAGAGGTTATATTTATGGAGAACCTGTTATGTGCATTTATAATAAACAATAATAAACAATAAACATTTTATAATAAAAAATAAACTTTTAAAAATTTAAATTCTAAACATTGTTATCCTAAACAAAATCAAACTTTTCAAGGTTACAAATATTGAAAGGACCTGCTAGATTGTCTATCACCAGAATGCAGTTTCATCCAGGGAAATATCAAATACTTGAGTAACTGGAGTATCCTTCCCCTTAGCCTGTCTTAATGCTTCATGGATTCATCATAGCTCTTTGGTTCAGAACTAAAGGACTTTGAGGACAAAATTAGAGCTCCCTATCATCCAGAGGGAGTTAAATGGTATGCCTCAAGGATTTTTCGATAAGATTAGGAAGTGGGAGTCAGGAATATTAAGTCCTATAATCTGTGTTGCTCTCCTGTTTAAGACTCTCCAAAAGCTTCCCATTGTCCTTAGAATAAAATTCAAACTTCTTACCTGAGTCTATGAAGCTCTCCATGATCTTCCTTTTTCTATGGCTTTGACTTTTCTGGAAACCATGGTCACTTGTGATTCTGCAGGTATGCGGGACTCCTGTGTTAACCCTGCCTTAAGCCTTCCTCTTCCCAATCCTCTGCTGGCCTGCTCCTGCTGCTCATTTAAGTCTTAATTCAAAAGTCACCTTCTCTGTTAGGCCAACTTTTATCACACAAATCAAATGATTCATTCTAACACTCTTCACCTTACCATTGCCTTCTGTTTTATTTTCTCCCAAGCATTTGTCTCAATCTGACGTTGATGTTCAGGTCTTATTTCCTTGTTTCATCTCCTGCTCTTAACAGGATATATGAGCAACAACTGTGGTTGTTCTATTCTCTGCTGATTCCTAGTGCCTAGAACAGTGCCTGCCATAGATCTGGAGAGCAAAAAATATTTACTGAATGGATGAATACAGAAGTTGTTTCTTTAGCAACTATTCATCCACATTGTGACCATAGTCATGACAAAAGTATCAGGTCTGAACACACAAAACCAAAAGAAACATCCATATTAAAATTCATGAGATTGTCTGCTAAATGAGCCACTCAACCCCTCACATAGAGGTTTTTTACTTTTACTTTACATAATTAACAAACTTGTTTTACAATTTACACAAATTTGTTATCTAGTTTCCTGGCATGTGGTGGATGCTGGTTAGGCACACTAATAGCAGTAATGAGAAATAGGCCAGCATGGAGGAAACAGAAAAATCACTAAAAATCAACAAGAACTCAGAGAGCAGAGTATTTGGGGGCATTACATACAAAGCAAATAGTCTTATAGATGTAAAGTTGCCAACGAATGATACTGTTATTATAGAAATTACTTAAGTTATCAAGAAAATTAAATTATGTTGTATATACATCTAAAGAAACAAGGAAATAGTAAATATCAAGTGCTCCTTAGAAAAGATTTTATCCAAAATGTTATTGTTTTATTGCTATTTTAAAGGGGAAGCAAAATTTGGTTTTCTGAATTATTTCTGTGGAACATGTTAAAGAAACTCCTTTCTCTCCTTCTTTTCTTCCCTCCTTCCTTTCTTCCTTCCTCCTTTCCTGGGAAGGAAGAAGAGCAGGAGAGAAAAGGAAGGAGGGGAAGAAGGAAGGAGAGAAATAAAGAAAAGGGCGGAAAGAAAGAAGAGGGAAGGAGGCAAGGAGAAAGAAGGAGGAAGGGGACGAAGAAGGGGGGGACGGACAGGAGGAGCGAAGGACCCTTTTCGGGAAAGAAGAAAGGAGACTCTCCCCCTCCTGGAAGAACTCCTCTCCTTCCTTCCTTCCTTCCCCCTTCCTTCCTTCTCTCCTTCCTTCCCTCCTTCCTCCTTCTCTTCTTCCTTCCCTCCTTCTCCCCTTTCTCCTTTCCTTCCCTCCTCCTCCCCTTCTCCTTTCCTTCCTTCCTCCCCTTCTCACAATGAGAACTAGGTAGTTAACCATGTCCCTTACAGCATGGATACCTAGAAAGCGCAAATCCAAATCTCTCAAAAACACCACTCTGTAAGCTTTTATGGTACTTATGTTGTTATTGTTGTTCTTTTCCTGATTTTGACTTGATCTCTTTTTCATCTTGATCCTTATTTATATTTTCCTAGACCTGATTCTTTATTACTATTTACCTTTAACATTTTTTAAAATTTATTTATTCATGAGAGACATAGAGGGAGAGGTAGAGACACAGGCAGAAGGAGAAGCAGGCTCCACACAGGGAGCCCAACGCGGGACTCAATCCTTGGTCCCCAGGATCCCACCCGGGGCTGAAAACGGCGCTAAACTACTGAGCCACTAGGGCTGCCCAACATTATTTTTATTTATTATTTGTGCTATAGTTGTAGTACACTTGAAATCCTTTATGGAAAAAGATCAAGTATATATAACAAACTCTCTTGAGAACTTTTTGCTTATGGCAGGGGATAAATGGTATGATATTTTAATTGTTCCTTCATCATACAATCACTTTAAGAATTCAATAAAGAGACACCATGCTCCTTGCTGGTAAAGTGGGATCTTTAAATGATAAAACATTGTGATTGAATAATGCCCTGAAGCTTTTTGCTCATAATCTGCTGGACCTGGTAATTAAAAGGTTAATACAAAATCACACATTCTGAAAATTGAAAGTTAAATTCCAAAAAGTTAAAGTTGACTAAATATAATCACAGGAAATATGTACAACACAAAGGCCAGCCAAAAAAGCATTGCAGCTGCTGATTACTTCAAAATGAGGGAAAGTAAACCTCCTAAAAATGCAGCCCTGCAATAGCCTAACAATGTGAACTATATGGGACCATCTTCCTTCTTTTGCCCATCTTTTTGTTGTTGTTGTTGACATGGTTCAATTCAAGGAATCAATACAATGTGGCTCAAGGAATATGGCTTACCCATACAATTTTTGTTATTCTTAATTTTTGAATAGTGGGTCAGGAGTCCCAGTGAGTTGCTGTAAAGTGCAAGAGATCACATGTAGAATCTGAGATGGTAATCTATAAACTCCACTTTCACTAACGACTTCAATTTCTTGTAAATCTTATAGCATCCTATAGTCTCTGAAAAACCTATGACGAAGAAACATATTTGCAAGAGAATATTTACAATGTCATAACTACGGTTACAGTACGGATTCTAGAAGCAAATCTATTCATAAACCATAAGGCAATAGTTTGATCCTAACATTTTGCTTAGTTCAGGCATGCTCTTTTTTTAAAAAAAAGATTTTATTTATTTATTTATTCATGAGCTACAGAGAGAGAAACTAGAGACATAGGGAGAGTGAGAAGGAGGCTTCCTGCAGGGAAACCCAGGTGGTGCTCGATCCCAGGACCCCGGGATCACGACCTGAGCCGAAGGCAGAAACTCAACCACTGAGCCACCCGGGTGCTCCCAGGCATGCTCTTTTTAAAAATCTCCCCAAAGGCATATAAAAATGGCTTCTCTAAAATTTGAGAAGGCTCAGATAAGACATTTATACAAAGCAATCATGTTATAAATTTTAGTCGAAAACTACCTGAAAGTGTTTTTGGTCATTTATTGGCTTGGTTGTCCAAATTTGTTGCCCACCTCTCCATGTCCCATTAGTTTCTAGAAACTGTCTCTTTTTAAGATATACATATTTATCACCATCTTTGGGCTTTCACAGACCCAGTAGCACCTTGTGAGCTGCACCTGCCCCCACCCTCATCATAGTAAACCGGGGGGACACCCAACCCACACTGGAGATTGGGAAGCAGGTCTAAAGGGTTCCAGTCATAGTCTGCATTGTCTCTAGAGAGGAGCTGTAAACCTGGGAATTGTGGGTGACCATATTTCCTCCTTTGGAAGAGGGAATAGAGGAAGCAGATGTGCAGAAAGAAAAAATAATTCAGAGAAGAGCAGAGACCAACAGAAAAACAAGATAGAGAGTTCTGAAAGGTCTGGAGCCTTCACTCCAGCTGGTCTTGAGGCCCATTTACTTTTCTGCCTTAGGGTTTTATGAGATCCCACTCTTAGACATGTGTTCTTCATCCAATGAGTCCCCTGCATTTGGGATAGAATCCTTGATTATTTCTATCATACACAACCAAGAACCCTAACTAAATCTATAAATAGAACACTTTTGTTCAAGGACACAAACCTTCAAAGTTAAACTGAGGCAATCTATTGGAACTAATTCAAAGTAGCTAAGTGAGGACAAGTCTCTTCATCACTCTAGGTCTTAATTTCTGATTGGAATTGATTTTCAAATGCTCCTTTTGCTGAATAAGTGATTAAAGAGATTAAAAAAACACTGAACAACCCCTTTCAGCATTTATTTCCTTTTTAATATAAGAAAATAACAAGACAAAACTCCTAGGTATAGTTATAAAGAACATTCAATTTTATTCTCTTTGTCCAAATGTCTTGGGCCAAACTAATACTCGTCTAATGCTACTAATATTTTATAAAAACAATTAACACTTGGTATAAAGTGTTTTAATGTGTATTTATTTATTTTTAAATATTTTATTTATTTATTCATGAGAGACACAGAGCGAGAGGCAGAGAGAGGCAGAGACACAGGGAGAAGGAGAAGCAGGCTCTGTGCAGGGAGCTTGATGTAGGACTCGATCCCAGGTCTTCAGGATCAGGCCCTGGGCTGAAGGCGGCACTAAACCACTGAGCCACCGGGCTGCCCCTTAAGATGTATTTAGTTCTGGGGCGCCTGGTGGCTCAGTTGGTTGAGCATCCAAGTCTTGGTTTCAGCTCAATTCATGATCTCAGGGTTGAGAGATGGAGCCTGCATCAGGCTCTGTGATCAGCAGGGGGTCTGCTTGGGATTCTCTCTCTCTCTCTACCCCTCCCTTTGCCCCTCCCCTTGCTTGCACTCTCTCTCTAAAAATAAATAAGTATTTTTAAAAACAAGTAGTTCTTGTTTACCCTCTGGATAGTGGAGAGGCATCTAATTTTACTAATAAAGGAGTTTTCCAACTCACAGTAACTTCTAAATATGATGGTCTTTTAGAAATTTGTCATCAAAAGCTGTATTTTTGGTTGAATTTTAAAGTAGGCACAAATGGCTTGGCAAGAACTTAGAATCATAGAACTAGATAGGAAGAAGGCAGTCTAATCTTTTCACATTACAGATAAGAGTTTAAGACCCAGAATGAAGAGACTTGTCCTTACTTAGCTAACTTGAATTAGAGTCCCAGCTCCCATTCCAACTGCTTTTCTGTATGTCACAGGGACACCCAACCATAAAGTGGCCCATGTGTTCTCTGCTCTCTCCTACCAATCAAGATACTGCAGTGCATATAGTTCTATGACGGTAGGACTTGTACAATGATCCACAGGACTTGTGTATTTGAATGTGAAAGGAAAGGGTAAGGAGAGAAAAAGAGCAAGTAAATGTTGCCATGGGAACACCAAGGCAAATCACAAGATAAAAAAGAATTGAAACCCATTGTGCTATCTCAGACTTCATTTATTCAAGTAATAAATCAAGACATCTATGTCAAAACCAATGCAGTGTAAAATAGACTAAGGATAAGCTTTTCAATCCAATCAACACCATTTCCTAAGTACCAAAATCTTTTAAAAGGGACACCATTGCACATTTATCTATATTGTTGTTAAAATTACTATATAGGCATTTGTGCAAGCTCTTTGTTCTAATTTCTTTTCTAAATTCTAAAATGCTCACCAAGAAGGATTAATGTAAAGGATTATCTAGAATAGCATTTTATGTGCAGAACAGTTTCTAAACTTATGACAGCCCAGAAAAGTCCAACAGATTTGGGTAAGTGTTTACCCTAGATAAGATAAATTATCTTTTCCAGGGGTCATTTACAAATTTATGTATTTACAATACATACCTGGGGGGGGGGGTCAGTATTCAACACCAGAGGGGAATTTAATTCACCTGGAATCTGGTCAAAAAGGAAGTATCAATCATTTGGGGATAGACGGCTGGGAATTCTAGCCCTAAAAATCCCGTGGTAGGGATTTGTTTTATTGCCCAGAAAAGGCACTGACTCTTTGATCTCACTGAATGCTAATCAGCCTTTCAAAGTTTCATTCCTTTATTTATTCACTCCTTCAACTAATTGTTAAGTGCCAGGCACTGTGTTATTCATGTATATAACCACACTAGTGCCCACTGGAGTCCCAGACCTCCCTGAGAGAGGCAAGCCCACTAAGTATCTTCCTTGCAGTGAGGTCATTTTACAAAATCATTGATCTTTAGAGACAAGCTGATTGTTTTAACACTTTTATTTCATTAAACAGTTTCCTTCCCTCTCTGGATTAATAGAGTCATACTGATTACAGTGTCAGAACTGGACAGACCTCAGAAAAAGTGATAACCTAGCTTTGTTCAATGAGTTGTCAGGGGCCACTTAGCTAGTTAGTTGCCTGAACCAGAACTTCATTTTCAACTCTTCAATTTCAGTGCCAGAGACCTTTACTCTAAATAAACCTTTCCAACAAAAATGTAATGCACTTTACAAACATATTTCAGACATGGGTCTTATTTAAGGCAAAACAATCCATGACACAGAAAATTAAAACTATTTTTGTTCTGGTCTGCTTGACAAGGCCTGCCTAAAGGGCAGTAGACACTTAATTCTCTTCACTACTTTAAAGAACTACCCATCTCTGTCTCCCTCCTGCATAAACCCTCCATGGACTCCAGGTCCGTCCTGCTCATTCTCCACCTTATCTTCTAAACCTGAACACTCCTAGAAGCTGGTGATAAAAACTCAAAAAGGTGATTGCTTTTGAGATGAAAGAAGAAGAGAATAAAGAAGACCAATAGAAAAAGGTAAAATTTCTAGGAAATTTAAAGCTATAAGTGAAAATTTGGGAAGGGGGCTTATAAAAATTGTATTTGATGGAAGATTTTCTGTCATTTACATACCAAAAGTCATTGTTATTTCAAAATATAAAATTTGTAAGATATGGAGACCTAGTTGTAAGAAAATTGGAAATTTCCCAAAATTATTATAGAGAAGGGTTATTTCCCTCTCTTGTGTTATATCTCTTTTCTTTATCTTTGTATCTTTTGCCCCAAATTGAAAGCCACACACTGACAGTTCCTCTCATTCCCACAGAGAGGCAGCAGAACATGGGGCCCAACAAATTGTTAGGGCTGGCTCTGGCTTCAGACCATGGAACATTTTCTGATTCACATTGACAGACTCACCACAGGAATGTTATAGCCCTCAATTGGCATTGTCCAGAGCTGCAACTCCAAGTCCTCCAAACCCAGGCCTTCATTGCTTCTAGAAAGCAGCCCTTGTTAGACAAGGCTAGTCACTAGATGTGATATTCCTGAGGGTTTTTCTCCCATCCTTTCCATCAGAGAAAGTAGGAATATAGTATCACAGGTCCTAGGAGGTAGTGGGTTGCCTTCCAAGGAACTCTCACCTTCTCAGAAGATACTGAGAGAAGGCCAGCTTTGGCCCCTGAGTGGAAAACCAGAGTTCTGTCCTGAGCTTCCATATCCTGTTTATGGGACCCAGCAAGTCGCTGACCATCCCCAAGCATCTTGTCTCCTCATCCATGAAGGGGGATGATAATAATGTATATCCTCATAGAGTTTTGAGGTTTTAATAAGAGGAAATAGTGCATTGGAAGTCCTATGTTGGTCACACAGTGCTATAATTGTTTTTACTATAAATTAGGAATCAATAAATTGATTTGATTTGATTTGCTGCACTTACTCCCTGTGATAACTTGGAAGGATTAAGTCAAGAATTTTCACATTGAAGCACATTTGTTTCAATTGTGAGAGAATAAATTTAGCCATCTGGAGTACTGTGAAAAAGAGGGTTTATACTTAAGATCCAGATTTTTCTGCTTGGAAATCAATCCTATTATGCACATGTAGTATATGTAGGCTTTGCTTTCATATAACCAGCATTTCACTTTAACAAATACAACCTATCACATATTTCTTGAGTACATCAAATGAAATTTCCCATGATGGGTAATCAAGGGTTTTCCACTAACAGGTGACAAGAAGATTTTTTTTTTAAGAAGATGTTTTTAATCACCTTTCTGCCACTTTGCTGTGACTTATATAGCTAAATTCCAAAGTCTGAGAAGACTGGAGAATTCTCATACACTAATCTACTAAATCTAGACAACTTAGTCTGATCAGGACTGAGCAGATGGAAAATCTCTCTCTGTTAATTTCTCCTTCTCTAACACAAAAGACCGGGCAGAGGTCACCTGGTTGATAACAGCCATAGGGCATTTAAAAGACTTGTGGTCTGAGGGTGCTAATTTCCCAACTTGCCTTCTTGTGGTGGAGGGAATCATAACGTCTAACCAGAAAACCCAAGGTTAATTTTTTTAGCCCTGCTTCTTAACCACCTTGTGTCCCACCCTATAGGGACAATGTATTCCCTGGTCCTCCTCAGAAGTCCTCTAATTAGCTCTCTTCTTCTCTCCCTTAAGACAGGAATACTGAGAGTCTCTTTCCCTGGCCCAACACTTTTGTACACAAATCTAAGTTTTTAGTCTGGAACCTTGCAATCCCTACTTTATATAGTGCATTTATCTGGAAGCCCATTAGTAAAAGTGGCTACAGTGAGGCAGGCAAGTAAAAAATCTACCACTTGGACCAACTCCCAAGGTGCCTCTCCCTAGAGAAATGGCAACCGTTCTGAGGGGAGGGTAAGAAAATAGAGTTTTCAAGTTATCAGACCAGCCTTAAAGTACGTAAACTACTGTGTGACCCCACATACAGAGAGAAGACTCTAATGCCTGGGTATGTCATTCCTTCTAAATCCCTGTAGGAAATGAGGGATACAAAAACTAGGAAGGAATGTAAACTATTTCTTAAGGAAGTATGCTAGCTAGCATCTCTCTTTTTCTAAGAGTTCCCCTCTGAGTAGAAATTGGGCTTACCCTTTCTCCCCGACTCTTAACTGTGACTGTACAAGCTCCCTATTACAAAGGGAAAGGGAAAGGAAGGATGATGTATAGAAGCATTCAGGAGAGAGCCACAGAATCTAGATAAAGCCGCATCACTTCCAAGCCCACGGAAGACCCATTTTCCCTGTGATTTTCATCCATTTCTCCTGTGAGGTCCCTGAGAATCTTCTCCATGTCAACCTTCCACATACCCCAATAAGAGTCCTTACTCTTCTATCTCATCCCAGCAACTCCAAAACATAGTCTTCCTCACCCTCATTGCTGTCACTTATATATGTGCAAAATATAGCATATTGTCCATGCTGTGAAGAAAGGGAAAATAAAAGCATAATTTTTTATTTTGTCCACCCACTTTAGCAGCCATACACCTGAACTGGGTGGAGAGAGCATCAGCATGATGAGGAGGTGGAGTCAGAGATGCAGAGAATAAGAATGGCCATGATTGGAGATAAAGCCCGTAAGAGCTGGAAGAGACCCTGAAGATCAAACAGATATACCCATCCTTTCCCTTTCTGCTGGAAAATGGAGGCTGGGAGGCTATAGATCCTCTTGAGGCAAGAAAGGGTGATGGGAAGTAGATGTGGGCCATAGGAGGTCAAGCATGTAAAGATGTGGCTGAGTCCCAAGTTCTGAAAGCCTCCACAAAATTCACTGAAGCCTCCCCAAAGTCCCCAGAGCTCACTCTGGAGAACACACTTTGCTTCTGCTCTTTTCTTTTTGGAAGGAAGAGGATTTTTGCCTAGCCACTTCTCAGTTCCTCCATCTGGAATTGGGGATATGGGCCTCTATTTTTCAGGGTGGTTATGAGGATAAATGGGATATAAGAAAACATCTAGTATGATGGCTGGATTATGCATAGGGCTCAGTAAAGGTCTGTACACCTCTTTTGTTCTTGCTCTGGTCCTGTCCTGCCAGACTTTTCTCCTCCTGTCTTTGGCAGAGATCTTGGGAAATAGTTATTCATTCTCTCTGTCCAAACAAAATGTGGCTAATGGCTGGGAAGGTGGCAGAGCACACAGGAAAGATCCAGGGCCCAGGGGACCGTCGCTGGTGAGTACCTCTGCTGTTGAGGTGCACCCCATCCACAGTGGAGGGGACAACTAAGTGTTCAGAGCTGGGAACCCTTGTGGGCACATCTACCCCACTCTCTATTCCTCTTCCAGGGGAACAGCTGGGGTCTGGGGCTTCAGCCACACACACTCTCTTACCTTGAGAGGCAGAGGGGCAGGCGGGGCCGGGGAGCTCCGGCAAGTCTGAATGGGCGGACAGTACATGTAGAGCCTGGCTCTCCTGGCTTGCACTGTGCTGCAGGGGCCCTCTTCACAGCTCTTCGGGAGAACCTGGCAGGTGGCAACACCTCTCCTCAGCACAGCACTTTTGCCCTTGTCAGTAGTGTGAGCCAGGCTGGCCTGTGGTACTGAATATCTCAAGGGATCCCAAGACCGAGGGTCCATGCTCCACAGGTCCTGGGGTCGGTGCTCCCAGCCCATGGAGGGATTGCTGCTTTCCTCGCTCATTATGGGAGCTGGGCTACGAAGTCTGCATGACAGGGGCAGTAGTCGTCCAAATTTCTTGGAGGCAGGGGCCAGGGAAAGCCTGTGATGTGGAGCTCTGCAAACGCCACCCCTCCTTACATCCAGATCCTGGGGTTTATCCTCTCTCTCCTCCTTCAGAGTGGCGCAACGGAAAGCAGCGGGTTCCTCTGTCCCAGGGCCCCCCTTCTGCAGCAGGCGAGAGGGAGGAGCAACCAAGCCCTGTGTGCGCCTGGCCTGCCAGGAAGCCAGTGCTGGGACTTGGGAAAATGTGTCCCTCCTCCAGGCCCCCTGGGGCTGCTGTCCAGGCCTGGGCCTCTGGAAACCGGGAGGGGAGAGCTCTGGCGGGTGCAGGGGTGGGGGGGGGGGTGCTGCGGCTGGATGAAGAGGAAGGAAGTTTTCATCTGCTGTTGCTCAGGCTGTTCAGCCGTTTCCTCCAAGGGGGTAGGGCTGGCTCTTGCCAGGGTCGAGTTTCAGATCTCAGTGCCCAGGGATGCAAATGCTAGCAGCTGTGAGCAGATATGACTTGGCCCCGTGGCTCCACTGACAGCCTGAGGAAGCAAATGACACACCTTCAGAACCCGGAGGGTCTTCAAAGAACAGGGGTGATGTTGGCTGTGGGACTGGATTCAGCACTCACTTCATAGAATCACAAAAACAGACAGACTGCTGGAGAACAATCTAGGATTGAGGGATGGGAGGGGACGGTCAAGACTCCGCCACTCTCACCCTGTTGCATTTGACAGAATTCTTTTTTCTTAATTAAAGGTCCCCTTCCCCATATTTGAAATGAAAACACTAAAGTTATTTGTTTCTTTTTAATCCTAAATTACATATTAGCTACACCTGTTCTTTGGTGTTTGACTTGTGAGACACTACGTGATTTATAGATGAAGCCTCCAGGACACTTCAAAGTGTATTTTTAATCTACCTTGCCTGTACCAATAATGCACAGTTGTAAACAGCTTTAGTGTTTTAATGAATTTCCTCTTTAAACTCTGTGGTTATTAAGGAGTTCCCCAGGATTAGTCCCATAGTCCCACATCAAAATATTTGGCATCACTCGAGTGCGCATGCACACACACACACACACACACGAATAAAAATAAAGACATAAAGATAAAAAAGAGATAAGGAAAAAAGAGAGAGAAAGATGAAATAAGAGAAAAAATATTCAGGTGACAAACTAGATGCAAGGGGCTTTTGTTTCTTTTAAAGAAATACTTAGCCTCTGTGAGAACTACAGTGATTCACCTGAAAGTTCACTGAGTAGTAATTCACTTGCAGAATGTTACTGTAGGCTCAATACCTCTCACAATAGAAAAGAACATTTTGAGTTCTATGGCCTTGTTCACGAGGAGTGAAGAGAGCAGGAAGTGGGAAAGGTCTTTTCTTTCTCAATTTGAGCTTGACTGAAAGGAAACCAGGGAATTATGCCCTGAGACCAACTGAGCACATACATAGCCCCGAAAGTCGGCTGCTATGCAGCACACGAGTGTGAGCTCTCTCCCCCTGAGGCCCAGCCATCGCCTTCCTTTTTTTTTTTATAATAAATTTATTTTTTATTGGTGTTCAATTTACCAACATACAGAATAACACCCAGTGCTCATCCCGTCAAGTGCCCCCCTCAGTGCCCGTCACCCATTCACCCCCACCCCCCGCCCTCCTCCCCTTCCACCACCCCTAGTTCATTTCCCAGAGTTAGGAGTCTTTCATGTTCTGTCTCCCTTTCTGATATTTCCCACACATTTCTTCTCCCTTCCCTCATATTCCCTTTCACTATTATTTATATTCTCCAAATGAATGAGAACATATACAGCCATCGCCTTCCATTGAGGGCACCCCTGCAATGTCAGGGTTGAGGCCCTGGCTGACCACCAACGGCCAGGCTCCCTTGGGAAGTTCTCAGGATAGGTGGTTGGGGCTCTCCATTTATTTTTATTTTTAAACATTTTGCACACTCTCTACAACCAAGGTTACAGAAGCTCTGCCTGCATTTCCAGGCAGCTGACAAAGGACTCTGTGTATATCTACTTAGAAATGTGCCAGGGCTGTCTAGTATACGCATGGGACGTGGTGCCTCCTTTATGACAAACACCGTCACAGAGAAAACTTTGGCAAAACAACATTATGTCCAAGTCTTAGACCCTCCGCAGAATAATGATATGTGGATCTGATCACACTGTTTTTCTTTCTTTCTTTTTGATCAGAACCAGAGATTGAGAACTTTTATTTTAACTTTTTAAAAAAATTATTTATTTATTTTTAACAGTCAGGATTTTCATTTAGGTCTGCCTGATTCACACTGTTTTTCAACAAAAATGCTGTATGAGTGATGCTTGGTCCTTTTATGTAATTCACCCATTATCCAATAAAACTCCTTGCTTGGACACTGGAATCCCTCAATAATACTAGTTTGTTAACTGATTAGCTGCTAATAAGGCAAGGAGCCATGTTTTTGTACAGAACAGGGATTTGGGTGAGAAGAAACCATCTTTTTGTTTTAGCTTCTACAGGTGCCAGGCATTACATTAGGTGCTTTACATACCTTATGCTATTCAAGGCAGAACACAATCCCATGAGGAGGTGGCATCATCTTCATTTGGCAGTTGAGAAATGTGAGACCCAGGGAAGTGAAATAATTGCCGGATGCCTCTTTCCCACAACTACCTGAGAACTTCAACCTCCAAATAAAACAATGTATAAAAGAACTATGGTGGTCGTGGTGGTATGTTCAGGACACTTCTTTCTTCTAATTTTTATTTGTAAACCTACCACAGAAGTGATTACAGCCAAATATTTCTAGATTGTGGGGTTTGGAGTAGGAGAAGAATAAAGTAGATGTCACAAAGAGTTTCCAGAAGGACTGACAGGACTTACTTGGAGGACACATTTAAGACATCTCCTTAGGATATTCTTAAGTACTTGGGGGGCATCTTTAAGAGAAGCTGGAGTTTTGTATGAGAAGTTGGGGCAAGTGCCAGAGAAACATGGGTTTCTGCTATGATGTAAATAGCACTATGATTGAGAACATGTGCTTTGGTGCCAGACAAACATTTCTCTGAATCCAGTGTGACTTTGAGCAAATTACTTAACCTCTTTGATAATTCGGATTAAGTGGAAGTGCATATAAAGGGCTTACTTAGCATAGTAGCTATTACATCATGGTTTCTCACAAAATGTTAGTAACTCTTGGAATTTATACCCATATACTACTGAGGCCTAGAGAAGACTGGTTGACCCAATGGAATGATTAGAGCTATGTCATGAAATGTATATATTTAATCTTCAATGGACAATCACATGCATGTTTTTATGCTTCTCATGTGATGGGAAGCATCTAAGAGCTAGGAAATTATTTGGGATGAGGGAAGAGTCAGACTGAATTGGGGTCTGGACACATATGCTTGAGTCCTGGTGTGATCATTTATTAGCTCTGACTCACAGCACGTTTCTTTTCTTTTTTTAATTTTTTTATTGGAGTTCGATTTGCCAACATATAGTGTAACACTCAGTGCTCATCCTGTCAAGCGCCCCCCTCAGTGCCCAGTAACCCCATCCCCCCACTCACCTCCCCTTCCACCATCCCTTGTTCATTTCCCAGAGTTAGGAGTTTTTCATGTTCTGTCTCCCTCACTGATATTTCCCACTCATTTTCTCTCCTTTCCCCTTTAATCCCTTTCACTATTTTTTATATTCCCTGTATGAATGAAGCCATATAATGTTTGTTCTTCTTTGACTGACTTATTTCACTCAGCATAATACCCTCCAGTTCTATCCATGTTGAAGTAAATGGTGGGTATTTGTCATTTCTAATGGCTGAGTAATATTCCATTGTATATATAGACCACATCTTCTTTATCACAGCATGTTTCTGAACTTCAGTGCATTTACCTGAGAAATAAATTTCTGCTTTTCCTGCCTTACAGAATTATTTTGAAGGTCAAATGGGATAATCTATGTAAGAACACTTTGTAAACACAAAATTAATATATATTAGGTCTTTAAGATAGCATGGGTTTGTTATAATGATATCAAAAATAAATCTAAATCATTGTCTCTGATTTCTCTGAAGACTCAAGATTTCTTTGTCTGAAAGCGTCTAGGTTGACTCGCACCACCACTGACCTTCAAGATTCGTAAGGTGCGATCGCAACAACAGATAATTTAAATGGTACTCTATTTCTGCTAGTGATTTCTTCTTATTACTTTTAGAGAGAAAAAGAACATTCTAGACTCTGAACAAGGGATGAGTGGGCACTGGGAAGGGGCATTAGAGCACTTGTTTCTCTCTCTTAAACTTTATGACAACTTTAGGAAGTAGGCAGCAGAATCCTCCTTTTAGAAATGTAGAAAAGAGAGAATAAGGGAAATGAAGTCACTTGCTAGAGCAATGTGACTTGAGAGTACAGGAATTTGAGATTTTCATCCAGGTCTGGCTCTTTTTCCTCACTAGAATGGGTAGACCCAATTAGCGCAGCTTGTTCAGCCTATGTGTTCTTCCCTTCTCCAAAGCCTGGATTCCCAGCAAAGAACTACTCACCACACATGTGTTACATTTGCTCTAAAGTGGTTTCCCTAGTGTCTTTAAGAGCTTAAATGATTCAAGATTGTCTAAAAATGGTACAATCAAGATTTGTTATCTGAGTTGAAGATAAGTAATTCTCCTAAGAATTGGAATTCCAGAGAACAAGTGTTAGAGGTGCATGTTCCAGGGAATCCCAAGGATTCCTGGAAGTATTCTCTTTGGAGTTTAAGTCAAAGAAGTCACAACCTGTCCCTCCACAATCATTCATTCTCTCAGAAGGTGGCATCCACAGTGGTCTGCCCTTGGCAATTAAAGGGGGAAATTTGTGGAGTCACCGTGTCCAATTTGTCTATGACCTGTTGGTCATCCACAGCCTGATAGGAAGAAAAGAAGGTAGTAACTATAGCTTCTCCTGCTCTGTGTGCTTGGAAAATGCATTATTGAGTCAAGAAAGAATGAGAAACGGGGCAGAGGTAGGGGTAGGGCATGAGACTGAGGAAGGGCTTGGCAGAAGTGAAACCCCAATGGCTGGGGAGGCACGAAAAGGCTAAAGAGAGCACGTCTAGGGCCGGGACACAGACTGAACTGAAAGATAAAACTTAGGAAAGTCTGAGCAATGCCAATAATAAGCACTGAGCATTCCTATTCACACTATTTCGAATAAGGCTTCAAGATTCTTCAGGATATTCTATCTACTGGCTAGAGTACACCTCACAGTAGTGGCTTATACAAGATTTGCATAATAGTGAACATGTTAATGCTGACATAGACAGTTACCACTTACTGAATGTCTACTATATGCCTGACACTGCCATGGGCATTTTAGATACATGTATATATGTCATTTCTAATCCTCACAAGGAGTCACTGTCTCAAAGACACAGATACTGAAGAAGTCTTCAGAAGTTAAACTATTTTCCAAAGTGACATAGCAATTAAGTGGATTCAGACTCAGGTCTTTCAGGCTCCAAAGTTTATGCTCTTTCCATGATGCCACACTACTTCAGAATGCATCTATTAAGGGACCAACTTTATCTTCTCTTTTGTAGACAAACACTTGAGATTTGGAGAGGTTAAAAAAAAAAAAAAAAGGAAAAGAAAAATTTCCTCACATCCTCTTCAAGTACCAGAGGCAAATGATCTCCTCAAGTCCTTTGCCTTTTTCTTCACACTCACTCCCCTGTGACCATTTTGTCTCTCCCCCAAAAGCAAGCTCAGCTCATTTCTTCAGCAGTTGACACCATGTCAGATATTCCACCTTGTGATGATAGTTTTTGGAAGAAGTAGGTGGAGTTTTCCCATTTCCATTCTGTTTCTATTTCCTTTGCTGCCTGCCATCTTGACTCCACACACATGGGTATGTTTTGAGTGACTCTTTCTGTTTTAAGTTGGTATGTGTCTACCCCAGTATCTGACCACACAGGCTGACTGTTTGGAAGTGAAATGGAAAAAGTTCTTGAACAGATCAGAGCGATGGCCATGAGGAATGTGAATGCTCTTCTGTGTCATGCCCAGGTGGCTCTTTTGGTTTCTAAAAACTTTTCCACTGTGGAAGCTCTGGACAGTCAAAGGTGGGGTTCCTTGCAGCTTGGCAGGGGGCAGGCTCCCCTTTACAGAGGGGGTGGGTGCGGTGGGGTGGGACAGTTTGCGGTATGAGGAGCGAGGTTTGAGGTGTTTGTTTTTCTGAGAGCTAGGTCAGAGTCAGAGGCTATACCTCCTTCGCTTAATCTCTAACTGTTCTAGATTATTCCTCAGTGACTCACAGTGTTGTGAGTTTACCAGAAGCAGCCTTCAAAAAAGCTTGATTAGATCAATAGGGATTATGTTTAAATGCACTTTTTATAACTAATTAGAGGAAATGACTCATTTCTCTATTGAACTCTACAGTAGCTGCAATTTTATCTAGTGCCATCATGTGCCAAGACTTCTCATGTGCTATCCAGTTTAGTCCTCAAGAGGCCATAGGATGAAGAAACTGAAGCCCAGAGAGATGAAGCACCTTGCCCAAGGCCATTAACAAGAGACAAAGCCAGCACTTGAGCCCTTTTTGTCCTAACTCCAAACAGGGGCCAAGTGCTTGTCAGTGCCTCCCTGTTCTCATTCCAACCCACTTGTAGTTCCCTCAATGCTCACTCCATCCCCATTCAACTGATATTACTAGCTGCTGCTACATCTGTCTTCTTAGACCCCAAGTCTGCCATGCCCATGAGCTGTGGTCATCAGTTTCCAACATAAGGATAATCTTAGCCACTGGTTTATCTGTACCTTCCCTCTTTTTCCAGACTTTTCTCCCATTGCTCCTCCATGCGATCCCCCTCATGCAGGTGTGCTCTCCATGCAAAGCTTTCACTTCGACCATTGTTGGGTCCTTCCCTTCTCTGTCGTCCCCACCTCTGGAAATGCCACTGCCTTCTGGGATCCTGTATAGATTCCACCATCTTTCTGACACTTTTGCCAGACTCTCCAACCATCAGTAATCCTTCCCTTTCTAGCACTTTCTGCCAATAACATTTATTCTGATGCCAGTCACATATTGTTCCTATGGTGAAAGAAAGGAAAGAAAGAAGATTTCAAAAAGTTTTAGAAATTTTCTTTTTTTAGTTAAAAATAGAGCTGCCCTACGACCCGGTAATTGCACTACTAGGGATTTACCCCAAAGATACAGATGCAGTGAAAAACTGAGACACCTGCACCCCAATGTTTATAGCAGCAGTGTCCACAATAGCCACACTGTAGAAGGAGCCTCGGTGTCCATTGACAGATGAATGGATACAGAAGATGTGGTTTATGTATACAATGGAATATTACTCAGCCATTAGAAATGACAAATACCCACCATTTGCTTCAACATGGATGGAACTGGAGGGTATTATGCTGAGTGAAATAAGGCAATCAGAGAAGGACAAACATTATATGGTTTCACTCATACGGGGAATGTAAATAATAGTGAAAGGGATTATAGAGGAAAGGAGAGAAAGTGAGTGGGAAATATCAGAGAGGGTAATAGAACATGAGAGACTCCTAACTCTGGGAAATGAACAAGGGGTAGTGGAAGGGGAGGTGGGTGGGGGGTTGGGGCGACTGGGTTACGAGCACTGAGGGGGGCACTTGACGGGGTGAGCACTGGGTGTTATAATATATGTGGGCAAATTGAACTCCAATAAAAAAAATATACAAAAAAAAAAAGGAAATTTTCTTTTTTCTAACTCTCAACTCATTCTCAAAAATCCCAAATAATTTGGTGTTGCAACTATTCTAACCTAAGTAAAACATTTGGCTTAGTTGTAAACTCAGATCAGAACTACATATTGATAATCTTTTATATATGCCAAACAATAAATTCACTTGAAACACTATCAAGTTATGACTAATGCAGCAGTGAACTTGGAAAGCTGTGTGTGTGGCATACCAACTTTCCCGCTGAGGCACTGTTTAAATAGAAGTGAAGGAAGTTTAATTAGGTCTTAATAAAAACAATTACTAAAGGCATATAGATTGAGCATCACTCTCTACCCTGCAATAATAATGCTACTACATTGCTGCAATAATGCTTCTGTGTAAAGGCTCTGATGGGAAAACACAGCGATCTTCAGTCCTTGGGAGTTTGGTTTTTTTGCTTTATTCCCTAACTCCTGCAAGGGCAAAATGATCCAGAATCAAACCAGTCACCTGGATTACTGTTAAACACAATTTCTCTCCCAAGAAAAGAATGATGTGATCCCTTAAGTAACAGGAAGAAAGAAGTCTAGAATAGAAGGCTAGATAATATTTGGGAATACTTACTTATCCAAAATGGATTCCCTGCTTTGTTTTTAGGATTTCTGGACCTCTGCTATAATTCAGGTCAAAGGAATGATGTTAATTGGAGACAGGCCTAGGCTTTGTTTTGGAGATGAGTGATAAAAAGATACGAACCCTACCCAGATTGCAGTACTAGCACCATACCTCACTGGAGCACAGATTCAACCTCTATGTGTAATATAAAAATATCTGCCCTAACTCAGAACATTATTGAATAATTACCATGTTAGGACTATAGAGAAGAATTTGAATCCTGATGTTTCCTTTTAAGAGAAGACAAATTGAACAAATGAGTTTCTTTTTCTTAAATTTATTTTATTTAAATTCAATTAATTAACATATAGTGTATTGTTAGTTTCAGAGTTAGAATTCAGTGATTTGACATTTGCATAGAATACCCAGTGCTCGTTCCACCACGTGCCCTCCTGAATGCCCATCCCCCAATTACCCCATCCCCCCACCCCCACTCCAACAATCCTCCATTTGTTTCCTATGATTAAGAGTGTTAAGAGTCTCTTATGGTTTGTCTTCCTCTCTGATTTCATCTTGTTTTATTTTTCCCTCCCTTCCTCTATGCTCCTCTGTTTTGCATCAGTTGAGATTTCTAACATCAGTGGCATATATGTCATTGCCATGAAGTGACACAAATTCACCATTTCAACAAATATTGTTGAGCATCTGTGTGGCAGGGACTACAGGGGTAAGTACGCACTAGTCAGTGCCCAGAAGCAGCTTAGATCCAGTGGAGGTGCTGCCTACATGGAAAACTCTGAATCCAGACACAAGTAAGTAAATGTCCTTAGAGGCAATGAGGCCAACGTGCTGCAGGGCTCAGAAGAAGGGACATTGGAGATAGTCAGTAGATGAATGCTGAATGCACTGAATGTTAGTGCCCCCCCGCCCCCAAGGTTTATATGTTTAAATCTGCTCCCAATGTGGTGGTATTTGGAGGTAGAGCCTTTGGAAAGTAATCAGGTCATGAGGATGGAGTCCTTTGGGTGGGATTAGTGCCTAAAAGAAGAGGCCAGAAGGCTGTTCCTTCTCTTGTCATGTGGGCATAGTCAGCAGTGCACAACCAGGATGAAAGCTCTCATCAGACACTGAATTGGCCAGTGCCTTGATCTCAGATTTTCCAGACTCTAGAACCTTGAGAAATAAGTTCCTACTGTTGATAAGCCACCCAGTTTATGGTATTTTGTTATAGCAGCCTGAGTTGACTAAGACAGAAATTCATACCAACAAATGGGGTGCTACTACAACAAATATCCAAAAAGGTAGAAGTAGCATTGAAGTTAGACTATAGGTAAAGGTGGGAAGACCTTCAGGTGTATGTTAGAGGAAGCTAAAATGATCATACAGGGACTTTTATAAACAATTGTGGTGGGAGCTCAGAAAGGAAAGGAGAGCTGTAAGGAAGGTTTCCATGTTAGAAAATACATAGATGGGGACACCTGGGTGGCTCAGTGGTTGAGCAGCAGCCTTTGGCTCAGGTAGTGATCCTGGGATCTTGGGATCGAGTCCCTCATCGGGCTCCCCACAAGGAGCCTGCTTCTCCCTCCGCCTGTGTCTCTGCCTGTCTCTGTGTGTCTCTCATGAATACATTAATAAAATCTTTAAAAAAATAAAATACATAAATAATCATGTACAGAATGTTGATGGAAATGCAAACATTAAAGGCCATTCCGATGTGTGGTGGAAGTCAGGAACATGTGGTGGAAGTCAGGAACATTCTATGGGACAGTGGAGAAAAAAAGGCAATCCCTGTTACAACATGGTGACGAACGCGGCTAAATTGTGTTTGTATTCTACTATTTTGTGGAAAGTAGAACTTGCCAGTTAGGAAACTGGATACTTGGCTGAGGAAATTTCTAAGCAGAAGTGTTGAAGAAGTGACTTGGTTTCTTCTGACCTCTTACGGTAAAATACAAGAGGAGAAAAATGACGTAAAGTTGGAATTATTGAGCAAAAAGGAACCAGAACTTAAAGATTTGAAAATTTTGCATACTGAATAATAAGAGAATGTGCTTGGAGGAGAATGTAGGGTGTGGTCCAGCACCCATTTGATAAGGAGATTAGAATAGGAGTGAACTGACATGTGAGGAGCATGATGAGCATTTGACTTTTGAAGATCAAGGTGAGATCAGAGTAGGGAAGAGGGGGCAGTTCAGAAAATATTTACTTAGGGATGCATCTCTGCAATAGGTTTCACAGCACATATGATGACACATATGTGTGCTCGACTCAATGGTACCCAGTACCATGGCAAGCACCATATGATTTTATTCTTCGCCTCATCCCCAGGCCCCAGCACAGAGTGTAGCACAATAAATACTTGTTAAATGAAGAAATGGTGTATATATAGGCAAGTTCTTGTCTTTCAGAAGCTTGTAATTTAATGGAGAAGACAGAAAAATACAGTTTTAATATAAGACAGAAGGTTATAAATATTGAACAGAGGTACAAGTAGAGAGAGATTGATTCTGACAGCCGTCAGGCAGGTTGCATAGAAGAAGTGTCACCCGAGGTGGCCTTGTATGTCAGTATTATACTAGGTAAAGATTAGGGAGTTATACATTCAAGGCAGGAGGACCTAGGGGAAAAGCACAGAAATGGTACGTTATGTAGCAAGTTTAGGGCACATGATATGTGGCTCAAAATGATGGAGTGTGTGCAAAGCATGCTTTACAATGGGAAATTAGAGGGGTTTGTTCTAGATCATGAAGTGCCCTGAAAACAAAGTCAAGGGGGTCCTTTAAAGCTTTTGAGGAAGAAGTGACTTTGAGTGTGTGAAAGACAACATGTTAGTGCATTCAGTTCAGTTCTCCAGCCCAATAAACATTTTTTGAGGATCTAGCAAGAGCTACGTCTCCATACTGTGCTGGATGTGAGTGTACCAGGTTCACTCGTACCACATTTCAGGAATTCCCACAGTTCACACTGGCACCTCCGGGTTTAGATAAGTCAACAGAGACTCTGAGGGTGTCTTGGCCAGGCAGCTGCCTTAGTAACTAGTGCCAGACATCCAAGTCACTCTCTGCAGCCCTCAGGCTATGTTCCTGTCAGGAAGCAAACAGAAACGCTGTCTGTGAGACACAGCATGTCCTTTCTGCTGGGGGAAGAACAGAGCCAGTATGGTTCACTGAACTTAGTGGGCAAGTGGCCATGTCCAGACACGGGCACATGGATCCGCTTCCCCTTTGCCTGGCACACCAGGCGGCATTGACTACCTTGCCTGGATATGAATGAATGTGCTTCTCTCACATAGTTTATGCCTTTCAGAAAGAAATATAATAGCAGGAGGGGAAAAAAGTCCTATTTATCTTGAAAGGAGTAAAAGAAGAGTAGAGGGTAAAGGGCAGAAAGCAATACTTAAAAGTATAACTGTTTGAAATAGAATGCTTTTCATTAGGTTTGTGCAGCTCTTTCAATGATGGAAAATGGTTGTTTATTCCATCTCACACACATATGTGTTAGGGCCTCTATTTCAACTTAGCATTACTTCCTTCCCTCTGGTAGTCAGGATGGCCCTATACGTGGGGAAAGAAAACGTCCTTCCATATGATGTGAGTTGAAAGATGCCAAGGAAAGCCGACTTGGCTTAAAAGAGATGCTCGTCAGAGTGACATAGATCCAATAGTTCCACCCTTACAGATTAACTTCTCTGGGTCAATTGTCACCTAGGGGTGAGGGTGGATTCTCTTTTAAAATTCTAATTACTCTGGGAGTTGCAAACCCACCATACCACTAATATCTTGGTGCAAGCGGTTTTCTGAGGCTGTTTCCTCATACGCTGTCCAGGTTCAGCAGCTCCTGGAGATGAGAGTAGGGCAGCAGGAGGGAAGGATGGACCATAAGCAGGCCAGGGATAGTCTATTCCACGTGAACTCCACACAAAGTCAAGGGCATGGGGCAACTAGTAAAGATAAAGCCCTACAAGAGCACAGGTCTTTATTGGGCTGAGCGTTTATAACTGTAGGTGGAGAATTTTTCTTTAGTCACTTTCTACTTTTATTTCTTTTTTTATTTTTTAAAGATTTTATTTATTTATTCACAAGAGACACACACAGAGAGAGATAGAGGCAGAGACACAGGCAGAGGGAGAAGCAGGCCCCATGTAGGGAGCCTGTCGTGGGACTCGATCCCGGGTCTCCAGGATCACATCCCGGGCTGAAGGCAGCGCTAAACCTCTGAGCCACCAGGGCTGTCCACTTTCTACTTTTAATATATAGAAAATGATGTAAAAAAATTTTAGAGGCAAGTTTCATCCTTTCCAGCTCCTTGTTATTACAAATATTTGCTTCGAAAAGACATATACTAGCATGTGTATACACATGTGACTGTGCTTTTTGTTTGTTTTGCATTTAGCAATAGGAAAAACACAGTTAACACTCTTTAAAAAATCCAGCCAAAAAAAAAAAAAAAAAATCCAGCCAAGCAGAAAATTGGGAACAGCAGCAGCTGTGAGAAGAGACATGTGCACAGGGTACAAATGAGGTTTATTCCACCCTAGATTCTCTGTCCTTCTCAGTCACTAAAGGCCCATTCAAGAGGCAGACACTATGATGCTGGCAATGATGATGTCAGAAAAAGAGACACTCAGAAAGAGATAGAGGGAGAAGCAGATGATTTTTTTACAGGAAGCGCTTTAAATGCTTTGAGACTATTTCTAATAGCTCACATACCCACTGTATGGGCAGGCCTTGGCTTTGAATTGCAAATGCCCTGCTTCTGCCATTTCCTGGTGGGGTAATCTTGAGCAAGTCACTGGGGCTTGCTGATCTTCATTTTCTCACTTATAAAATGATGATAATAATAAGGTCTCCCTTGTAGAATAGAAGCAAGGACTGAATGAGACAATATGTAAGAAAGCAATTTATAGAATGGGCATTGCTATGCGCAGGCAAGTTATTTTTCTGAATATATGACTCCACTCAAAGTTACAAAATACCCCTGACAAGCATGGCCTCCTGGATACTTCTCACACAGATCTTAAAAGATGAACAGGAATTAGCCAGTCTGAAAGGTGGGAGAGCATTTGTTTTTTCAGTGAGCAAAACATACATAAAGAAACCATAAGTCATAGTCAGCCGGGCAGTGTGGAGTGTGCAGACTGGGGGTGGGGGAGGGGGTGGGGGTGGCCTCTGGAGATGAGCCCCCCATGATCTGGCTTAGCAGCACTAAACATTAAGTTTGTGGCAGGCAGAGGCAGGAGCTCCATCCTTCAGGGTGTTATCCACCCTGTTAGCAAGCTTGGGTTTTATACCCTAGAACAGTGTATTGTGTTTGGTGAAATTTTAACAAACATACTTTTTTCCAGCATGATTTCTTTTCATTTAATTTTATTTTTTCATCATGATAAGCATATATTTAATCCCCATCCCCAATTCCCCCCATCTCCCCATGCACGTCCCCTCTGGTCACCATCACAAACGCACATTTTAAGAAGTTTCTATGGTCAAGAGAGTTCAGGGGTTAAATAGTTAATCCTGTTTCTTTCCTGTGTGTCTCCCCAGAGCCTTCAATATGCTAATACACACCATGAATCTTCAAAAAGGGAATGCACGCGGCAATATTTCTTTAGATTTGACTGCGGGACCTTTTCCTGACCCCTACTCTCTCTCCAACTCCCACTGCTCAACGATTTCCATCTTCACACACTGGGAAATGCTGCCGCTGCCAGGAGCCATTTGTCGGGTTCACTACATATCTGTGCTTATAAATGTTACAGTGGTTTTGCCAGCTTTTCCTGATCTCCTTCTGCTCACTAAGACACTCCTAAACTTTCTCCTCACATAGGCTCCTGCTTCTTCCCCTAGTGGATAACATCATTTCCTCTCTACAGAGAGGATGAGGGCCAAGCTGGAGGCTGGCTTTCTACTCCACTCTTTAGCGCATCTACATCCATAGACTCTGTCCTGGTTAGTCTATGATATGTCATTCCTCCTGGCTAAGGTGGATGTCAACATTTTAGTCTAAGAAGAGGAAAGAATTGTCAGAAAAGGGAAGCTAACTATTCAAAGTCAGTGGTGGTAAGAGTCAGAGATCTGGCTGGAACCAACCCATCTCCTGAGGGCCCTTTCCACCCACGATGCTATCTTTCAAATGTCTCCTCAGAGGCCCAAGTATATGATAGATGCATGTCACTAATACATTTTTTATACTGGTATAAAATTACCTAGTCACATTGTAAATATCTGTTAGTCGTAATCTGTCAAGTTTGTTTTGTTTTGTTTTTGTTTTTTTTAATGGAACTATTTTGTTTCCTTTTTTTTTTTTCCACTGTACTTTCTTTAGGATAAATGATTCTAGTCCTAGAACTACCCTAGAACTATAATGCTTTCTGTCCTATTAAAAAGAAAACTAATTTTTTCAGCTGCCTTTCCTAGGAGATCCATTTATTTTTTTTCCATCATTTTCTCTGGGTTACCACTATGTTGAGGATGTCCCAGTAGGTGAAAGTAGGGCAGGTGCCACACCTGCAGAGCCTATGAAGGGGGGTGCTTGAGTCGTACCTCCTTTTCAGTAGGCAGCAAACTGCTTTCATCAACATATCCATGCATGCATTACCACTACAGAACCAAACACACCAGTGTGCACTTACAATTTTTGGATTTTGAAACAACAATGAATAAAATAATCATTTATAGCCCTTTGCTAGAGGTCTCTTGGCATCAATTCAGTTCAACACGTTTCTTTCTCCACTGTTCATTTCTTTCGTTATTTAAAGTAGAGCTGTTCTTGACCTCTTTCATTTCACAGGTAATTTGTGTAAAATTAGTTTTTGTTTATTTGCTTTTAAAGACATCTTTAAAATCTGTATGACTATTTTTGAGGTTTTCAAACTTATTGCTACTGTAGTCACTTTTTCCAGGCACTATTTCAATCCAGATACTTTGAAGGAAATGGGTCTTAGACCTTCAAAGCTGCTACACACATGTCCTGAATAAGAGTGCTTCTTTTCCAAGTTTAAAGCAATCTGATTTGGAAGGACTGAGAGGTTGCTTGTGTTTAAAAATAGCCAGCTGAGTATGGGAGGACTTTTTCCAATTACTGTGGAAAGATACTTTCAGGCCTGATTAGCCCCCAAGCCACAAACTATAAATATTTTACAGCTTGTGGTCATAAAGAGACTGAGATAATCTGGGGAATTTACTTAAAAATCATGATGATTTGACCATGACAAACCAAGGTCGAACTATTTGATCAAGTCGAATATTATTAATTCTTAATGAAGATATTACTAAATGTAAATTGGTACAACCATACGTTTATATATAGCCCATTTACCTTTTCAAAGACTAGATTTATATCTGTAGAATCACTTTATCCTGTTGGAATCACTTCCCAACAGTTTTGCCTCCAATTTCCTTCTAATTTAATTCATTCCTTATGCTGCTACTGGGGATACTTGCCCATAACACATCTATGAAGCAATGTCAGATAAGTAAATTTATGGCATGTGTAAAAAATGATTATAATGGTGGAGTATGGAATTGAACCTAAACAGGAAGGGAGGTATTTATGAAAATATTGTTGGATAGTGAGAAAGTGGGAGGATCAATGAAGTGGAAGGCATGATGAGATTAAAGGATATCTATAGTAGGGATACATAAATAATTAAACTAGAAGGATATGGATAGTTTGGGAGCCTGATGTTGGCATTCAAGGTTTCAGAGTTGGTGCAAATTGTCCAGGGTGCAACTATAATTGAAGGCAACTAAAGTAGAGGGAAAGAAGATCATATGAGACAGAGGTAAAGAAACCTGAGATGACAGGGAATTAACATAGACTTGCCTAGGAATGTTGCAATTACAAAAAGTGACAGAATTTGGAGTGGAGAGAAAGTCTGGGAACAAGTGAATGAAGAAGTGATGGGAAGTGACAGAGACACGGGATGCAGTGTGACAAGTTACATGAATGTCAAAGGGCAAGGTTTTGTAGGAAAAAATGGTCTGGAGTGGAACCATCACCTCTTCCTTCCTGAGCTCTCACCTGTCCACGGTCCAGGTGCCTAGTAGCTAGTTGTGCTGCTTTGCCCCATCCTGGCAGGGGCCCCGTGCATGTGTAGTAAGTACTCTGTATGGATTTATTGAGTTAATAAAACATCCTGTGAGGTAGATGGGAGTAGGTCTTAGCCTCTGTACTTTCCTGCTGAAGATTCTGAGGCCTAACAAAGTTACGATGACATCCTTGTGTTATGTAAACAGGGACTGACAGCGCGGGAGGAAGAATCCAGGCTCCTTATGTCCTGGCATGGCTACCATTTGCTTAGCTGAGTTAAGCAATGGGAATGATTGGGATATGTAGAAGAGAAAGGCAAAACTTTGTGATTCTGTACTACAATTATCTTATAGGGGGGCGCTGTAAAACTTACTCCTTTCGTCTGCATAAACAAAAAGCTACTGAATCTCCTGATATGAGCGCTACAATAGCTACAGCAGGCCAATTGAAATGAATGCGGACAGGATTTGAGAGATGATATGCAAAATTAAATTCGTTGTAGAGTTAGGTTGGGATTATGAGTAATACCCACTGACTTTTCTTCAATATTTAATATACTATTTTTATGTTATATTTTCAGTAGAAATGCTTAAGAAAAATCTCAACTTTACAATAAGGCAACAACTAGTAGCATTTGTTGAATTACTGTTCATGCCTTTGCTCCTGGAAGATGGGGAGAATGTTCTTTAGGTAAGAGCAGCATCAAAGACTCTTCCACTCAGGAGACATTTCACTTGAGATACAGGAGGCCCTGGGTATTAGTTGAGGACTCTATGGATTGACTGCCACAAGTCTCAGGTGCCTTTTGAGGCTTTGTTAATTGAAATGTAATTGAGTAGGAAGCAGAGATGATTAAGGAGCAAGGATGGAGAAAATGGGAGGGAGGTGAAATGCATATATTAGCTTCAGAACATCATCAGCAAATGCTACCCATTGCTAGTTTCTCCCTACCGAATTCTCATTAGCTGTCACCTTGACACCTCCAGCTGGCAGCTCCTGAGCAAATTCTGATTAAGGCAGATGACATCTCAGGACATTTGGGTCCATCAGTGTGGGACTCCAATTAGACTGGCCGCCATAGGTGACAAGGTCTAGGGGGCCCACGACATCGTCATGCTCCCTGTGTTAGAGCCTTTTCCTGAGTCTTGCATGTAGGAGGTTAATGAAAGTAAAGATCGACTACATTAATTCCTGCTCTTAGAACTTAGGATGCAGTTACCTTTAAGGTGTGTGGGTAGAGCCTGGAAAGGAGCAAGGAGGAATGTCTGGGTCGCTAGTCAGTCGTGTGAGAATTTACTAAGAGATGTACTCTTCTAGATGTAAATTAGAATTCAATCCAAAGTCAAAAGGAATGAAGAAAGAAGAGGAGAGAGGAAACAAGGAAGGAGAGGAAGGAGGCAGACAGGGAAGACTGTAAAGCCAGATGGAGGAGAGCAGTTGTGCACCATTCTACTTTGTTCAGTGGTGGTATGACACGACGATAGCTTTAGTAGAGCACAATTAGCTTGACTGTGGAGGGTGGTTTAAGTGGAATGACGGTAAGGCAAGAAAATGCAAGAAAATGCAGAAAGGATTGCCTCAGTCTGGGTGATGAGGGCTTAGATTAGATTGGTATCCACAGTGGTGACATCCAAGAGGGTAGCAGGGCCATTAGCTATAGAAGGAGCCAGCTGTGGGATAAGCTATTACAGAAGTGAACCAATCCACAGCATATGCTGCAGGCTGCTTTACATAAGCTGATATTTATTATTGTGTTGTACAATATTAAAACCCGCCTCATTTAAATAGTGATTATCATTCTCGTTCTTATCAGTTGGGCAGGGCCCAAGGTAGCTCACTTAGACATGCTCAACTGAGTTCTGGGGCCTGGAGCTTGGGGCCTGACCAGCCTCTATTCCCAGATCAGTGCCATTTGTCAAGAAGCACCTGGGGAGTGCCTACAGGTGACTCTAGCACACACCAACTGAATGATTGCCTAGGGTGAACCTTCTTTTGTTGTTTTATTTTGCTTTTTAATACATCATGATAATGTTCACGTCAAATGATTAACCTGTCAGATAAAACTACTAAATATTTTAGGACCTGTTCAAAAGATTAATTTAATATTTGAGGTTGAAGAAAATATTGCTTTCCAAACTACATAATGAAAATTTTAATGATTGGATTGAACAGATCAAAGTTATCCTTTGGGAAAATAATGTGAAGAATGTATTAACACAGGGTCCTTAGTAGAATTTAGATTTATGCAAATCTTCAATTTTCCATAATCCAAATTTAACAAACTCAGACTGACACAAATTTGTTATAATGCAAACTAAACATTTTAGTACATCTTTCTAGAATTCAACAGAATGTTGACATCTAAATTCACATTATGCACCTCATTTAATTTCTGCATGATGAACCAACAGGCAGAAATAGATGAATTGCTGACACATTGACTTTTTTCCAACTCCTAGGAGAAAAACTAAGGTTTGTGTCAGAGATAACAAAGAAGCTCATCTGCTTGCATAAAGTCATAATTATGTATGTAAGTAATGTCTATGTACAGCACTACTGTATTATTATTATTTGGCTTTTCTGTGATGCCAGTCATTGAAACATAATCGAATTTTACTTAGTTCTTTAAAGGCTTGGAAAATCTTAGTTGTGAGCTGGTTCTGTGCTCATTAACATTGACCTCTATGGTGTGTTTATTTGGATTTTTTTTCTGTTTTAACTTCCTGCCCCCAAGTTAACACCCCTTTGTTTCATAATCCATATTGTCATTGTGCCCTCTTGACCCAGAAGAAAGGCAGATGAATGGAAGCATTGATGCCAACTTTACAGCTTCTGCAAACAGGCAAAGAAGCCTGAATGCCTACTCACTTGTCTCTAATTTATTTGGAAACAAAGAAGGGAGGAAGAAAAAGAGAAGAATCAGAGAAGTATTTGGGGCCTTTCTGGATTCATCAGTAAGCACTGGCATATGTAATATGATTACACAGTGCATAGCCCGTAGGAAGTCTTGTATGAATAACATTTGTTATTGTTGTCATCTCTTGTTGGTATTTCTGAACTCTATTTCAGTCTCGTACTCCATCCTGAGACTTTGTACAAAGGTTCTGTATCCTCAACTGCAACTCCCAACCAACTAAGCAGCCTTCTGCCCTCTAGAAAGACAGGAAGAGTCAAATAAAATGATCTGCAGGATGGGTGGTGCTATGTGAGGATGTGCAAAGGAGGGCAATGCTCAGCCTGCAAAGCCCAAGTAGGCTTATGTTCAAAATCTCTAAAATCTGAGTGGCATGCATAAAATGAACATGGGCAGTCCCTAAATCAAGAAGTACTCAGAAGATACATAAATTCTTAAGTTCTAAGCATTTAGGATACATACAATGAGTTTTTGCTTCACACAGTTGGTAATGAACTTATAAAATTCACTAGTGCAAAGGTCATGCAAGAAATATAATTGAATTATAAAAAGGTCATACATATTTGTTAGCATTGCCTTCAAAATAAATATTATACAAACAATCTGAAAACATGGGAAATTATATTATACTATAATTTTTTTTTAATTTTTTATTTATTTATGATAGTCACACACAGAGAGAGAGAGAGGCAGAGAGAGAAGCAGGCTCCATGCACCGGGAGCCCGACGTGGGATTCGATCCCGGGTCTCCAGGATCGCGCCCTGGGCCAAAGGCAGGCGCCAAACCGCTGCGCCACCCAGGGATCCCTATACTATAATTTTTAAAAGAAAAAAACTGAATTGAAATTAAATGCGTATCACAAATGTAATATCCAAATATGGAAGTTTGGGAAAAAATGAAAAATTTACAAAAATTAAAAATCATTGTGGTTAAGATTTTGAGTGGTTTTGTTTTCTTTATTCAAAAAGCTATTTAATATAATATTTCTTTAAATTAGTATTTATCTGCTATATCATTTTCTATTCTTGTACTTAAACTTTCTGGTGCTTTTTTTTTTTAAGATTTTATTTATTTATTCACAAGAGACACAGAGAGAGAAAGGGGCAGAGACACAGGCAGAGGGAAAAGCAGAATCCATGCAGGGACCCCGATGCGGGACTCGATCCCGGTTCTCCAGGATCACGCCCCAGGCTGAAGGTGGCACTAAACCGCTGAGCCACCGGGGGCTGCCCTGGTGCTTTTGTTTTAAACATATCTCATATAATAGTACATAGCTGGAATTTTTTCTCTCTTTGATTTAGTTTCTTTTTGTAAGATGATAACATTTACATTCACTGTGATTATTGATATATTTAGACTTGTTTA
Organism: Canis lupus familiaris; assembly: GCF_011100685.1. Lineage (NCBI taxonomy): Eukaryota > Metazoa > Chordata > Mammalia > Carnivora > Canidae > Canis > Canis lupus. The sequence goes on from NC_049237.1 coordinate 22,678,828, forward strand.
TTCCACCTTATTTTATTATTTTTGTCTGTTTTCTACACCTCTTTTCTCCCTCTTCTTTGCCTTTAAAAAATATTTAACATGACTTCTATTCATTTATCTTTCTTATTCTCTTTTTGCTTCTGGTTTGGAAATGAAAAAGTTCTATTACTATTTTTTTTTCAGTAATCTTTCTTGAGTAAACAAAGCCTAATTGTAATCCATTATCTTCATCTTCTCCCCAAAATGCAAGAGCTTTGGAAGAGTTTGACAACTAGACATAATTTTTTTTATTATAAGCTAGATGTTTTCTAATCTATTTGTTTACCATTCCTTCCTGCATCTCAGACCTTCCTTCTGGAACCACTTTTCTCTATTTTGAAGTGGATTCTGTAGAAGTCTCTTTAGTAAAGATCTGCTAGTGGCAATTCTCCCAGCCTTGATGGTCTATAATGGTTGTTATTTCAGACTTACTTTGTAAACAGCTTTTCTAGTTTTTCGTTCAACTATTCATGACGTTATTCCACAGTTTCTGGCTGCTTTTATGTTCTGTTCAGAAGTCTGCTATAGGTTTAATTGTTATACCTTTGTGAGCAATTTGCATTTTCTCTTTGGCTGCTTATAAGATCTCTTTGCTTGGATATTTTGCAGTTTCACTCTGATTTATCTAAGTGTAGTTTTATTTTTATTTATCCTGTTTGGTGAGTCTACTCTCATCAGAAACCCATTTTTCTCTTCAGTTATCACCTCTCATCCATATTTCCTATTCTCTACTTCTGCTTCTGGGACTCTGGTTATACCTATGGCAGGTTTCTCATTCTCTTTTCCACATGCCTCTATCTCTTTTTCATAGTTTCTATGTATGCCCTCAGAGACTCCCTCTTCAGCTGCTATTAATCCATTTCACCTCTCCATTGAGTTTTTAATTTCAGCAATTATATTTTCAATTTAAAAAGTGCTATTAGATTCTTTTGTAAATATACCTGTTCATTTTGTTTCCTCATCAAATTTAAAAATCTCATCCTTTATTTCTATATTATGTATTGTTTATCTAATAATTTAAAAATGTGAAATCCTTGGGGGTCTAAACCTGTTTGTTTCCTTTTTCTGCAACATGGTAGCTTATTTACTTGTGTTTTTGGTGATCTTTTTGAACTCATATCTGCATCATCTTTAAAAATCATGGAAATCATGTAGATTTCCTCAGAATTTCTGCCTGTTTTTGCTACTAATCAGGTACTATTTTAGTCCTCTCTTTGTCAGAATGGCAGATTTCCCTTATCCACCTGGTACTGGCCTGAGCTTCTTTTTTTTTTTTTTTAAGATTTTTTTTTTATTTTTTATTTATTCATGAGAGAGAGAGAGAGGGAAGCAGAGACACAGGCAGAGGGAGAAGCAGGCTCCATGCGGGAGCCCGACGCCAGACTCGATCCGAGGACTCCAGGATCGCGCCCGGGCCAAAGGCAGGCGCCAAACCGCTGCGCCACCCAGGGATCCCTGAGGCCTGAGCTCCTGAGGGCAGTGCTGCTTTTAGCCTTTGTTCTCAGGAAAACACTACACTTCTCATTTTCCTATACTGCTCCCAGCTTCTGACTGCTTTCAGCTCACTTTGTGGTTGGGAGGTAGGGGTTGTGGGCTAGAGATTGTGGGACATGGATGTTCTTAAAGGGCTCCTTTACTTCTTCTTCTTTTTTTTTTTTTTAAGAGCTCCTTTACTTCTTATGAATCCAGCAGTGTATTAAAAGCTATGATTTATCTCAAAAGAGATGTATTTTTTTTAACTCAAACTCCTTTAGCACCTAGCACAGTATTTGGCACTGTGTTTATTTAATGAATGGATAAGTAATAAAAATTTAACAACGACAATATTCATGGAGCATAGCCTTGTGCAAAGCCTCTATGCTACTTTTAGAAATAAGTGTCCTATTTAATCTTCCCAATAACCTTACAAGATCAAGGCATTTACTATTTTTTAAATATTTAACAAATAGTAAATGGCAGCTATGATTCTAATCTAAGTCTATTTTGTTCCAAAGACTATGTACCTAATTGCTATATGCGTTGTTTCAGCATCAATAAATGAATAAATATTTAAAAAGTCATTCATTTGGGGTACCTGAGTGGCTCAGTAGGTTAAGCATCTGTCTTCAGCTTATGTCATGATCCTGGAGTCTTGGGATCGAGTCCCACATTGGTCTCCTTGCTCAGTGGGGAGTCTGCTTCTCCTTCTTGCTCTGCCTCTCTCCCTAGCTTGGGCTGTCACTCTCTTTCTCTCAAATAAATACATTTTATTTTTAAAAGTCATTCATTTGTTCAATTAAGGATTGAGTAAATCCTTATTGAGGATTTACTAAGATCCAAACATTGTTATCAGGTACTGGGGATATAGGAGGGAACAAAACAGAAAAAAAATCTGGCCTGTATGGAGCTTACATTATTAAGGACAGAAAGAGCACAAACACATAAGTAAATTCAGAATAATGAATTTATACATAAATTTATAATTTATATATTTATCATATGGAATTATATGTATAAATTTATAATTAATAAAGATTGAGATTGCCAAGGGCTGGGAAAGTTTATTATACTTTAAATGATCAGAGAAAGTTTCACTAATAGATGATATTTGAATGAAATGAATGAATGAGTTTAAATTTCAGCAGTTTGTTACATATAATTTAAACATAAAACAACATGGACAGAGCTAGAGAGTATAATGTTGAGCAAAATAAGTTAGTCAGAGAAATACAAATACTGTATGATCTCACTCATGTGGAATTTTAGCAACAAAACAAATGAATGAAAGAAAAAAAGAGATAGACAAACCAAGAAACAGACACAACCCTAGAGAACAAACTGATGGTCACCAGAGGAGAGGTGGGTGGAGGAATGGGGGAAATAGGGGTGGGGATTAGAAGGTACACTTGTCATATGAAAAATAAAATAAAATAAAATGTTAAAAAATAAAGCAAATTTGGGAATCAAAAAAAAGAAATACTACTCAATACTATATTAATGCTCAAGTGAAAAGATCTCAAGGCTAAGTTATTAGGTTTAAAAAGAAGCAAAATTCATAGCACTCTACATATTATGCTAACATGTGTATTAAAAGAGGGACAAAATACATATATTTATAAAACAAAGCCACAGCAAATAGGATTTCCTTTAACAAAGGTATTTTCACTAAAAGATTGTTTTTAATATTGCATTTATACTGTGATTTCTATTTAAGGCAATCAGGTTTCATTTTATTTTTATCTCATGTTATAAATGTAGTAGGTTACAGAATTATGATTACTAACACCAGTTTGAATACTATTTCATTTCTTCTTAGCTGTGTGATCTTGGATAAATTACCTCTTTGGTCTGTTTCTTCATCCTTCAAGTGGGAATAAAATACAGTGTCTTCTGTATACAATTATTGTGAAGATTAAGCAAATCAATGCAAGTAATACACTGAGAACAATGCCTATAATAAACACTAAATATTATTCTCATTTTGTAGTTGTCAAAATCTAGATGCAACTCATTATTGCACAATAAGATTGTAAGACCTAAATTCCCTGTTCCAGAAGGCAAGAAGGCTAACTGCCTAAACATGCTTGAATTTTATTTTTAAATCATTTTAACATTCACTTGTTAGCATTTACCATGTTCATGTTTTCCTTAGAGCAGTTTAAGTTGCTACCAGCAGAAGTTCAGGCTGAAAGCAATAGAGATACCTGTTCTGCAAATTTCTTTGCAAAAAGACCAGTGGGCAACAAGTTTCTGATTGCACTATTACCCCAATTTTGGATCCAAAGTGTGACTTCTACCTAGCCAAGGAATGACACACAATTCTTAGCATGAGTCCTGGGTATTTCATTAGTTTACTGGAAGTACCGACATTATTTTCCACCTAGTTGGTGGTCTTTACATTTCTTTACAATATGTAGTAGAATTAATGTGAAAGAAAAGTCAAGGTAGGAGCCATTTTGTCCCCAGACTTCTGCTTTCTACACTTTCACATTCCTTTTACTGTCCAGTATGGTAGCCAAGAGCATGTGGCTCCTGAGCACTTGAAATGTGACTCGTGCAAATCGAGATGTTCTTTAAGTATAAAATAGCCACAAGATTTCAAAGACATGGTGTGAAAAAAAAGTAAAATATTTTGTCATTAATTTTCATATTGGTTACATATCAGAAAATTAATGTTTTAGATATATGAGCTTACATGAAGTATATTATTGGCAACTATATTATTGGCAATTATATTATGTGGCAACTAGAAAATTTTAAATGGCAAGTATGGCTCACATTATGTTTCTGTTGGACAGCCCTGGTCTACATGGCTACAATGGAGCCTTGCTAACACAGCCCTTAGTTCTCCCAGCTAAGAGCTTTTCTTCATTGCGTAGGTCTGAAGACCAAGAAAATTGCATTTTCAGTTCCTACACTGACAGCTCTGCCGTGAAAATTGGTTCACAGCCAAAGAGATTCACATTGACTATACTCGTTATGCTTGTGCTAGTTATCAAAATAAGGTTTTTCAGAATTTGCTCATACTTTCAATCCCATTTAACTTGGATTGGGGGTAGAGGGCTCAGAGGGAAGAGAAGAAACAAAAGAATAGGCAGGGATACCTCATACATTTACATTTGCTTGGAAAGTAAACATTTTTTTTATCATCAGATAATCTTGAACTGCTAAGATAAATGATTGACAAAATTTAGGTGACAGTGAATGAGAGAGTGAAAGATTCCCAAGATAATTATCTGGAAGGTAACATACTCACCATGATTCACCAAAATCAGCAATTAGAGAATCCTTTGACTGGCTGTATCACTAACAAGGATTTCTGAATGAATGTCAAATTTCTCTCCCAAGACACATAGATCTGTTAGAGCGGGGGTCAGACTGGGGCCTGCAGCACTGCTTTTTTTTTTTTTTTTTTTTTTTTTTTTAGTATATGTGCTGCCAAAGCGAGCACTGCAGCGCTGCTCTTTTGCTCAAGTTCCATTATAGGGGTGCCTTGGTGACTCAGTGGTTGAGCGTCTGCCTTTAGCTCAGGTCGTGACCCCAGGTACTGGGTTCAAGCCCCTAGTGGGGCTCCCTGCTCAGCAGGGAGTCTGCTTGCCCTCTGCCCCTCCCCCACTGCATGTGCTTGTATGAGTGTACACACACTCGCTCTCTCTCTCTCTTTCTCAAATAAATGAATAAAATCTTAAAAATAGGGCACCTGAGTGGCTCAGTGGTTGAGCGTCTGGCTTTGGCTTTGGCTCAGATCATGACCCTGGGGTCTGGGGATTGAGGCCCTCTGCTTATGTCTCTGACTCTCTCTCTGTGTCTTTCATGAATAAATAAATAAAATATTTTAAAAAAATATTCTATTATGAAGTGTCAAAGGGACACAGAGGGTGAAAAAGATATCTGAGATGATTTTCCACCTACAACCAAGACAAAGAGGGCAAGCTCTTTAATTTCATTACAGGTTCATAATCTTTTATCCACAATTCCAAAATAATCTCTAGAAACCAAAGGATTTTTTCAGAATTCATTTGAAGGTAAAACCTGATCTGAACTGACAAGAGGCTGTTTCAGTCATTTTTTATCCTACTTAGTGACGTTCATACATTAAACTGCAGACATGCTGATACATGTAGTCATGAGCTCCAGTCACCCTGGGGAGGTCATGGCATGACATGGTCAAATATCCAAAACAGATTACCTTCATGAAGTCCAAAACACTCAGAAATTTGAAAGACCCCTCACTTGACCCCACGAATTTCAGCTAAGGGGCTGTGAGACTCCCTGGGGGGATACCACGGCACAGAAGGCAAGGCGAGGAACATGGCTCTCGACCTACTTGATTTTTCTTCTGACTCTTACTTACCTAAAAGTTATTTCTCCCTTCTCCACTCCCTCATTCACATAATCCTGCCCAAACATGAAGGTAATTTAGCAGATGATTTAATGGCTGCCAGATATGTTTCAGGGACGCTGTGATAACGTGCATGCTGTCTCTTTATAATGTGGGTCAGTCTGCGTTCGCAAGTCTATGTGAAATTAAAGTAATTAAGTTTACCTTCTCTAAACTTATTAAAACAGGAAAAGGATCTATAGGACCTGTTGAGTATAACACAAAGAGAAAAAGAATCCCATGAGTTATGAGAAGAGAGTAATGTGTGAAGATGTGGTATTCCTGTTAAGATTATAAATTATTTTGAGAAGGCTATGCAACATTGAGAGAGCTTGATTGTTCTCAAATTTCCTATTAAGAATTATCAGTTTGATTCCTTTTCATGAAAGATTTCAACAATTTGGGTAGGAATTAGCATCTAAAATATAATTAGATCTGATTTACCTTAACCAAGAAGTTAAGAAAAATCCTACACTGTTTCTTTAACAACACTTCACATTATTTGGCTTTGGTGAAGGCATTTATGGATTCCTTCTTGGAATCGTTTCCTTAGCGACTACTCATGTACCACTCCAGATGGTTGTTGCATATCTGTTACTGCTTACTGCCCTTCAGACCTGAATTTCATTTTGCATGATGACAGAACATGAGAAAACTAATCAAAAAGATGTATACTTTCCTTGCCTTAAAAAAAAAAAAATCCTTCCATTTCTCTTTCCTTGGGAGTGAGTTAAATATGTAACTCCTTAAATAGCTTACAATATGCAGTGATTATAGTCAAATATCTGTCAAATTACTATTTGTTTGCTTTTGAGTACTATTGCTCTAGTATAAATTAAGAACTCAAGTATTGTCAGCCTACTATAACACACAAGATATAATGTAACTTTCCACTTTGTGCACTACACAGAATTTCTACATACCAGTCTATTGCGGACCTCTTCCTTCCTCCTGCCTGCGTGGGTCATCTTATTCTTAACTTGAAAATCCAGACAAGGTTGCCTACCAGTCAGGGCCCCTCAACACTCCTGGGTCTCCTAAGGAAGTTGACACTTGGAGACTACTCCACTTACAACAGGCTATATCCCATTACTCCATACGTTGAAAACCACTCTTGAATTCTTTTTCTCAAAGTTCCTCTCTCTTGTGGTGGGTTTGCCTCAACAACCATGGAGTCTCTGTCTTGCTGCTTCGACTATATCTTTTTTATTGTTCTTACTCTGGCTGTAGATCAGGGAGTGGCTCCAAGAAAAGGTTCATCAGACCATTTCCTCGCAAGATGTACAGCATTTGATGTATTTCTGGGTAATGAGCTTTTAACTTGCTCATATTTTAAAAAAACACTTGTCTTTTGCCATTAAACTCAAATCTTGTACTTCTGTGTTCTTCTTTTGGGAATGAATTCAGATGAGTGCTGGTTTGACGGGATCATCTATCCCAAACTCCACAGGTGGCCAGAGAAAAAGCATTCAATGCATAAATAGATTATTTTCCCATGATGTATGAAACCCATGTGCTTTTATAGTTATAGTGGTATTTTTAGTTTTGTCATTGTTTCCTTATTTCTAGTAGTTAGTTTCATTTCTGCCTGAGTTTTACAAGAACGTATGAAAGCTCTGCCCTACCTCAGGTGAAGGCATTGGCCAGCAGCCCTTAAACTGGCCTATCATCATGTTCTTACAGGCATTTGTGTGCCCCACCATCGTTGTGTGCACTCAGTGTGAACACTTGCATTTTCAAACTGCTCACTACAGCAGTGACCCTGAGAGTATGGCAACCTGAGAACTAAGTCCAACTCTGCTTATCTGAGAGGATCACTCAGGCTGGCAAAAAAGAATTGTACCACTGGGATTTGATTCACAAATCCCCCCTCAGCAGAAATCCACAGTAGTCTCTTTCATCCATCCATTTATTTTCTGGATCACAAAGTTGTCTCTAAATCTCTAGATAATTTCTGGAAGACACCATTTTTTTTTGCAATGTTTATTTGGGATATCATTCATATAACATGAAATCCACCACTTTAATGTGTTTTTTTTAGTACGTCCAGTGTTTTTCAGTCTATCCACGATGTTGTTCAACTGTCACCTCTATATAATTCCAGAACATTTTCATGACTCCAGAAAGAACCTCCATACCTGTTAGCAGTCATTCACTGTTCTTCCATCTACCCATCTACCAGCAACCACTAACTTACTTTCTGTGTGTATCTGTCCACTCTGGATAGTTCATATAAATGGATTCATATAATATGTGGCCTTTTGTGTCTGTTTTTTCCACTTAGTATAATGTTTTCAAGGTTCATCCTTGCTGCAGCATGAATCAGTACTTTATTCCTTTACACAGCTGAAAAACATCCCATTGTATGCCCATGCCATATTTTGTTTATCCATTTATCAGTTGATGGACATGTAGGTTGTTTCCACTTTGGGATATTTTGAAAATATTGCTGCTATGAAAATTTATGTGCAAGTTTTTGTGTGAACGTATGTTTTTAATTCTCTTGGATATATACCTGGGAGTGGAATTGCTGAGTCTATTTAAAAATTGGCATATTTGTCCTTTTTTTATTGAGTTGAAGACTTCTTCATGTATTCTGGTTATAAGACTCTTATCAGATACATGATTTGCAAATATTTTCTTCTGTTCTGTTCATTTCTTGATTGTGTCTTTTGATCCACATAAGGTCTTAATTTTGATAAGGTTCAGTTTATTGGAATTTTTTTTGGTTGCTTGTGCTTGGAGGACCCTTTCAAAAAAATTAAATCTATGTTGAATCTCACTATAGAAAACAGACAAAAAGTGAAGGTACTCTGGTGAAATAGAAGTGGGTATCTTAGATCTCTGATCATAATAGGAAGCCTCCTACCACCACATCAGGCCTCAATAGCAGGGGAAAAAAAAGTTTAAAAAGTATTGCAATGATATTTGTCAGTGAGGATGAAGAAAATGACACGGATTCCAGAAACATTTTGAAGTAGAATTCATGAGGTATAGTAGCTATATTAATGTGCAAGTTAAAGCAGAAGGAAGATTCAAAGGTAGCTCTGAGTTTCCACTCTGGCTATTTGGGCATGTTTAAATGCCATTAAATTAAGTTAGAATATATAAACTGCAAGGAAGGTAGTAAAAACAGTGGTATCTTCTAGGGAGAAATGCCAAACGGACTAACTTCTGGGCTTTATGGTCAGTCTCATGCTATGAGTCAATTTTTACATATTACATGAGTGATTTCCTATACCAGAGAGTGGGCATACTAGCGATGGTCTGTCCTTAAATTCCTTAAATTCAGTTCCCCAATTTCAACTGGAATCTAAGGTTGGAAATGTGGGGAGATTAAAAATAAGCAATTCATACTTAGATTGGAGATACTGGAAGCTTTTTATATAATACTATAATACAGATTTAAAGATAGCAAATAAGCATCCAAAATATTCAACATTTTTCATCAAGAAACTGCAAGTTAAAACAAACTATACAGGTACTAGAATGGTTAGAATCCAAAACACTGCTGACACCAAGCGCTGGTAAGGATGTGAAGCAGCAGAACACTCATTCATTGCTGGTGAGAAGGCAAAATGGTTCAACCACTTCAGAAGGCAGGTTGTCAGTTCCTTACAAAGCTACATAGGGTCTACCCTATGATCTAGAATCACGCTCTTTGATATTTAATCTTGCTTTTGCAAACGAGTTACAAAATTATGCCCATATACAAAAACCTGCACATGAATGTTTATAGAATCTTTATCCACAATTGCCCAAACTTGAAAGCAACAAAGATGTTCTTCAATAGGTAAATAGACAAATTTTAGTATATCCATGCAATGAATATTATTCAGTGACAAGAAGAAATGAGCCATCAAGACACAATTGCTGAGTCATATGGTAACTATACATTTAGCTTTTTTGAACAAATGCAAAACTGTTTTCTACAGTAGCTGCACCATTTTAGAATTCCAGCAGAAATGGTTGAGAGTTCTAATTTCTCCACAGCTTCATCAACACTTGTCATTACCTCTTTTTGATTATAGTCATTCTAGTAAGGTGATATTTCATTGTGGTTTTAATTTGCATTTCCCTAGTGACTAATGATGTCGGGCATCTTTTAATGTGCTTGTTGGCCATTTGGATATCTTTTTGGAGAAATGTCCATTCAAATCCTTTGTCCATTTTGTCCTGTCTTACCGCCACCCATTGCATTCTTTATACTCTATACGTATTTAAGTATCTCTCTCTCTCTTTCTCTCTCTCTTTCTCTCTCTCTCACACACACACACAAAATGGTATAACCACCTCTCTTGTCCTGTGATTTTCTAATTTTTTAAAATATTTTATTTATTTATTCATAAGAGACCCAGAGAGACAGGCAGAGACACAGGCAGAGGGAGAAGCCCTGCTGGGAGCCCAATGTGGGACTCCATCCCAGGACCCTGGGATCACGCCCTGAGCCAAAGGCAGATGCTCAACCTCTGAGCCACCTAGGTGCCCCTCTATTGTTTGATGAAGTTTTACCACAGCACCTTCAAGAGTTGGACCCTTGTGTATCCCTTCAATCTCAACTTTGATCATTTCATTCTTTATTCAGACCCCAATCACTCATTCATGAATTTTACAAATATTTATTGAATGTCTATAATATTCTGAATGTTATTCTAAGTTCTGAGAATACAGTAGTGAACCAAACAGACAAAAATCTCTATTCTTCTGGAGCTTATATTCTGGGGGTGGATTTGAAATGGCAAATAATAAACCAAATAAATACATAGAATATAGAATGTGTTTGATAGTTACGTATGATATGAAAAATTAAAAAGAAGATAGAGTGAGAGGAGAAATTGCAACCTATAAAGGGCAATTAGATTTACTGAGAAGGGCCATTGGATAAGAGCTGGAGGGAGTGGAACAGGCGAGCCTGGGGGCAGTGGTGGGGGCAGGGTGGGGGGAAAGCTGGAGGAAGGGCTAGACTTCTGTGGGTGGAGAGGAGGTAAGCAGAATGAGGAGGGGGAAGGGTCAGATTACTCAGGACCTTGATCAACCAGTGAGGACTCTAGCTTTCACTCAGAGTGAGTTGGGAATCAAGGTGGGGTTTGATCTGGAGAAGTATATGATCTATTTTACTGTATAGACAGATCACTCTGTCTGCTATGTAGGTAAAGTGGGGCAGCGCAGCAGAGATGATGGTGGCATCAACCAAGATGGAAGCAATAGAGCTGCTGAGTTGTAATCAGGTTCTATATCCTTTCAGGGGATCCAGAAAAGTTTGCGGATACTTTGTATATGGAGTATAGAGAAGATTCAATAGTGACTCGTAGGCATTTGGCTTGAGCAGCTGAAGGATGCAGTTGCCATTAAGAAGAGGAAGACCTAGGAGAAGCTGCTGGAGGTAGAGAGTAGAGAAATAAGCTCAATGTAGGGTATATACAGTTTGAAATGGTTATCAGATATCCAAGTGGACATGTTTTTTTTTTAATTTTTTTTATTATTTATTTATTATAGTCATACAGATCGAGAGAGAGGCAAAGACACAGGCAGAGGGAGAAGCAGGCTCCATGCACCGGGAGCCCGACGTCGGATTCGATCCCAGGTCTCCAGGATCGCGCCCTGGGCCAAAGGCAGGCGCCAAACCGCTGCGCCACCCAGGGATCCCCCAAGTGGACATGTTGAACAGACATTTGGAGATATGTATCCTCCGTGCCCAAGAACAGCAGTATTCTTGTCTTTCCTTCCATACCTCATTCTTTCATGTTTATATACTGTTTTGCATTTGCTTAGATGTATTTTCCTCTTGACCTCCACATTACCATTTACTCCATTGCACTGTAATTACTGTTTTAACTTAATCTGTTCCTTTCACCACATTGTCCCCCTGCTCATGCCCGGCATCATGCCTAATCCAAAATTAACAATCCAGAGAAGTCCACTGAATAATTGAAACCTATGAGGGCCATAATCTCCTATGTTCACTTGATAGATTTCTTAACATATGCTGCTATTATTCCTCCCCTACAAGAATTGTTTGGCACATATTGTATTAATCAACATGAATTACATTCTATTTTTGTTGATGTGCTTCTTTTCATATTCCCTTGGGCATGCAATTTATCAAGTATGAGTAATATCTGGCACATAGTATCTCTAATAGCTTCCTTTTGTTATTAGATCAGTGATTGTCTGAATAATTGAGAAAGAAAATACCTAGAAAGAGAATGCCTCAATTCCTTGAAAATAGAGCTAAAGAGAAAACAGGGCAGAATAAAGACATTAACAGTGAGATTGTTTTGGGGGCACTTAAATCCTTATGGATGGAAACTTGGAACCATTTTTACAGTATATGTTCAGCAGCCAATATCTTAGAAATTACATTTGGCCTCTGATTATTGAATGCAATCATTGTGCCTTCTTTAATGTTTGTTATATTTAGAAGATACATTAAGAAAAACTTCATTTTAACAAATTCCCCCTCACACCTCTCTACCTTCACCTGCCCACAAATACCTTTCCAGAGCCTAACCAGTTAATAGCTATTTTCCCTATTTTTTCAGAGACTGTTTAAGCCTTAATATACATTTATATTTACATATATCCCTTTTAAAAAAAATAAATGGTCCTTTTTTCCTATCCCAGAGCTTTCTTTCATAATGTATGCTGATACACTTTTTTCTTGACAACAGCTCCATAACATCCCACTGTATATATGGCCCATAATATAATTTAAAATATCTTATTGTTGGGCTTTTATTGTTGGATTTATTATTGCAATAAAAAATGTTACAGTGAACAACTTTATGTACACACACACATATGCCTATGTATACATATATACACACAGATACAGTAGCATTAAGTACTTATAATATGTATATGTAAGTAAATGAATATATAGATATATGTGTATATATACACAAAGTTGTTCATATACATATTTAATATATAGGATACTTTTTAAAAGAGCTTTTGCTGTCATAATTTTTTATATATAATTGACAACTCTGAGAAATCCTGCAAGATACACTAGCATCCTCAAAGACATGCTGCACAAAATTTAATCAGGATCCAGATTTCTATTATTAAAACCTCATTAACCAAGTCATCTACACTCATTTTCTAGATTGCTGGCTGGCCAAAAAGCAAGTAGCAGATGTTGACCTTGCAAAGGTAAACTTAATAGAGTTGAATTTGATTCAGATTCAGTCATTGCCTCTACAACTGTTCTGTGGGCCAAATAGTAGGCTGCAGAGGTGATGTCATGGTGTTGCATTGCAGAGCTTGATGCTCAAACATGACTCACACCTATGCCCTGAAAGGAGCTATTGTCATTTTGCTCCTGGGTGGAGCAGGGATTGACTCACTCACTGACTCAGTCCACCAGCACACCCTCAATCTGCTGATGGGACTTTCACGTGGGGACTTTAACTCCAACATGACCCCCTTTCCAGCAAGCAGACAAAGGCGTGGAAAGCCCCAATCTAGGATGGGCTTTTCTTATGCAAAATAAAGTTAGATCTTGGAGTTCTCCATCCTCTACTCTTTTCCCCACTCTACCCCCACTACCTAGTTCCCTAATGGTATTTTAAATTCAAAGTGGTCATTTAAGTATAATTCAACAAACATGGTATGTGTAATATTGTAGCTAAACATTTCAGTTAAATCTATGTGCTTAATTATAGATATATAATTTATCTGTAAATAAATCATGCTAGAATAAGAGCAGTTTGAGCCTCAATCCTTCTTTACCAGGGAGGTGATAGTTTCACAGCTTGGATGTGAGCAAGCTTCATGCTTTGATTGGATTCCTTACCCTCTTTTAAAGCTCTACGTTTTCTCTACTGCTTCCAGAGTTACTTTTTGATGTGTTCTAATTGACATGGTTATGAATGTTAGTAACAAGATCATTTTCTGGCTGCCAATTCTTTGTCTTTTAATGTATTACTTTGCTTTGCTTTGCTTTCTCTTTGAAGAGATGCTGCTCCTCTCCAAATATTCCCCTTTCTTCTCATTTTCCTGGTAGAGTCAGCATCTGCATTAAGTCAATGTATGGTCTATGTTTGTTTAGATCTTTCTGTCTTTCCAGAGATCTTTCTGGGACTAGCTCTTTTCACAGAGTGAGAGGCAATTTCTCTGCCATGCAGGAAATCTCACTAGTAGTCAGGAAAGACCAGGATTCAGGCACAATCATCAGGAAGAGTGATCCCTCCCCAACACACATACACACACACACACACACACACACACACACACACACACTACAATGTGCCTTTTTAATGCGAATTACTATTCTTGCATTTTAAAAAACACTTGAGATTGGCTGAAAGTACCCCTTAACACCTTCCCTTTTTAATCCTGACCTGCAGCCTCAGGCTGTTTTGAGGTCTAGGATGTCAGCAGATGGGAGGGATGGAACAGACATGCGTGAGTGGAGGAGATGGGCAGGAGGGAGCCATGTTTGTTTCATCATCTGGGTAGAATGTTGTTCCAGCTTGGACTGGGATAAGGCTATGATCTTATTCCTTGGGGTAGTGCCTATTCTGAGCTACAGATTTTGGTTGTTTGCCTTTCTTAAATTCTTCCGAATCCGCCAGGTAGAAACATAATATACCATTTTTTATTCTACGCTTACCTCTTCACTCTATACTTTGAACTGGTCAAGGAGAACTCATGGTACAAATGGGCCATATCTCAAACACATTGAATCTCGCTTTCACAACAAAGTTCAGTTTAGAAGAAGGAGATTTTAAAAGGTGGAAGGATCTTAACAGAAGATCTGGACTGTGGTTTTCATTCTGCCATTTTTTAGCTCTGTGGCACAGAGAAGGTGATTTAACCTCTCCTGCCCTCCTGTGCATAATCTTCTGAAGGCACAAGGCTAGCTTACACCTCCCAAAGCCCTTCTATCTCTAATATCTATGGTCCGAGCACTTAGTTGAGTTAATTTGTCACTGTCCTCATCCTCCCCTCAAAAGAGAGAAGTACACATAAGTGATTACCCAAGTCCTGTGAGGTGAAGAAGATTACATTAATGGAAAAGCTGCCATAAGTCAAATGGTATAAGTCAGATCAGATGGCCCCCCAAACCCTGAGATTCCTTGAATACATTACTTTTAGTTAGAAACAATACCACAATAGAGGGGACATGAAATCATGCAAAATGTGGTCAGCACAGTGCCTAGAACACAGGTACCAAGAAATGAAAGCTTCTAATAAAAAAATAATGATATTCTTGTTAACTTTTTAAGAAAGATCCTCATGTGATATACGCAGTTGGTATATTACCTATCTTTGGTTTCCACCGAGCAAACAGGCACACACATTTTAACTTAATATTATATATTATCTCTATGAAATATGCCTCATTTCAATTCATAATTATGGTCTAATTTTACTACAATAAATTAAAAAGCTTAGGAATATGTTTACTTGGAAGACAGTATGGTCCAGTAAGAAGAGTATGGGGTTTCAGGCTGTCAGGAGTAACCAGGAAAACCTGGTTACAAAAATTAAGGATGTTGTTGTCAGATATGATGCCACTTTTGAAGAAGGGACACTTTCTGCTATTCTGAGATACTTCTTGACACATAAAGCCTGAACTTGTGCCTGGCCTAATCCTGGGCATTTCTTCCTTTGGAATACATAACCAAGTCTTATTCACAATGAACTTTTACCTTTGTTCCTTTACAAAGTGGTTGCCTTACAATGTCAAAAACTTGAAAGGCTTGGTTGGCTTGAGTGGTGCCCAAACTCAAAGGTGCAGGACTTCGAATTTGATCCTGAATCTTTAAAAACAAAATTATTTCCCTCTTGGTTGTCATTCTCAGTCTACTCCAGTACTGTGTAGCTACATATGCCCTGTCCCTGCCAAAACGATCTACCAGCTTTAGGCTTGGACCTGGTGAGGCTGTGAGCCAACAAAAGTGAGACCTTGCAGTACATTCAGAGCTCCCACACTCAAGCGAGTGGGTTTGGAAGCTTGTTTGCTGCCCCATGTCTGTCGTATGGGATACACAGGGCTGAACTGGTGCTTACGTGATGCTTACATGAGTTAAGAGCCATGGTAGCCCTACTAAACCTTTACCTAGAGGATGCCAGTCTGTCCTACCTTGTTCTGATGTTTCATCTCCATCAACTGAGACCATCACCAATTCACCTAGTACCTGCTAGTGTATTCCTTCAGGGCAGGATACGGTTTCTATAATGGCTTCCATCTTCCAAATGTCTGCTCTTTACCCTTAAAGACTGGTCCTTGAACCAACCCAGATAAACTATCTAAACCTGGCATTGCCTGATTCTAAGAACCTAGGCTTCCTCATTACCTCATTCCTAAGAACCAAGTTCCCCAAAATGGACCTCATTCTGGATTAAACCCCTGGACTTGTGATTCTGGCCTTGTCTCACAGAGCTCTGCGTGATCTGACTTACCTATCCACACATACGTCCTTGCCATCTGCCCTCACCACCCCACTACATGCCCACTGGCCTTCTTTGTTCCACTGGGACTTGTTAAACTTGGTCCTTTGCATTAGCTGAGCCTTCCAGTTATGTGTTCTTCTCACCTGATTTTATATGATTTGCTCCTTATCATTCAGATCTCAGCTTACATGGTACATTTTCAGAAAGACCTTTCTTGATGACTGCATTTTCTTTCACATCACTTTTTAAAATCTTTACATAGAATTTGCCACAAACTGATGTGTTTGTATTTATTTATTTTCATTATCATGTGCCTCTTTGTCTAAGTCTTAGCCTTCAACCTCCTCCATGCCCTACCATTCAAGCTTCATGAGAGCAGGACCTCACCTTTTTCCATCTCTGCTGTGTCTACCACCTAGGATATCTCTTAATATATAGGAGTTCCTCAGTAAACGCTTAACAAGTGAATGGATGTTAACCCCATTTTGGGTAGGAGGGGGGACAGAGACTCTCACTCTGCTAATTACCCCACCTTGGTTACCACATAATCACCTGAGTTCTTATTTTATTCCCCATCACGTATACCTAACATCTGCAAGTATAAACTACACAGCATAAAATAATTATCCTACATTTTGTTGCAAGAACACTGTTGTTCTAATTTTTTAAACAAAATTCAAATATATCAATAAAATAATGAGACTTCTACTATATACTCACTTCTTCAACACATTGATACAATTCTTTCCAACTTTTAAAAATCAGCTAATTGCTAATAAAGCAAAAATCACATTCCAGGGCATTCTTGTTTCTTTCCCTCTGTCCTCATGAGTTCTCTTTTTCCTTGGCCACACTTGAGGACTGTCATGCAGCAGAGTTGTGGTGGCACAGAGTTACTGGGGAGAGGAGCTGATGGAGCAGGCTAAAATAGAGAGATGCCACTTATGTGCTGCCCACCTAACTGTCATGGGCTTTAATTGTGTGTGACGAGCTGGACACAAAACTCCAGGAAATTGACAATTTTCCCCAATTGAAGAATGGGGCCTGAATCAGTGATAGAAAGAAACTCCAAGGCACAACTAGAAATGATGAGCTTTAGCTAAGAAAGGCTTGAAAACAATCTGGAAAGTGCCTCCTAAGTTGCCATTAGGAAAGGAGAAGCTCCGAATAAAAGCAATTCTCAGAAGAGTCTTATCTCACATAGAAGTACTCAACCACATGGAAGTTATTCCAGCCTACACCAACACACACACCCAGAGATGGTAGTGACTATCAAAAGTCAGGCCTTGATATGGAGTATGGAATATGTAT
Source organism: Canis lupus familiaris (assembly GCF_011100685.1). Classification (NCBI taxonomy): domain Eukaryota; kingdom Metazoa; phylum Chordata; class Mammalia; order Carnivora; family Canidae; genus Canis; species Canis lupus. The sequence continues at coordinate 22,696,421 of NC_049237.1, forward strand.
GTAGATAATATATAAAGTATGTCAGTAGAACTGGAAACAAGACTTATGGAACTTCAAATAAAATCTAATGCATGCTACTTAAATCCTATTTGTAATTCTAATTCCTAACAATTATATAAATTTTGGATTCTATAGAGCATTTTCCTACATTATCTTCCTTGGTCCTTATAAGCAATCTCATAAAACAGAGCAAATAATATCATCCTTACAATTGATATCATTGAAACTTATTGTCGTTTAAAAAATTACCGTAACATCATACATGTTGTCAGATTCCCTTATAGGTTCAGTAGGTTTAATAGAATCTAAGAAATGACATTTTTCTAAGTGTTAATTTTGAGAAACTTATATTAGCCTAAAAAACTTGCCATAAAACTTTGATTTTTAAGAAGTCAGTGGAGTATATAAGTCTATCTCATTTTTTTTAAAAGACTTTATTTATTTACACAGAGAGAGAGAGAGAGAGAAAGGCAGAGACACAGACAGAGGGAGAAGCAGGCTCCATGCAGGGAGCCCAATGAGGGACTCGATCCCGGGTCTCCAGGATCAGGCCCTGGGCTGAAGACGGCGCTAAACCGCTGAGCCACCCGGGCTGCCCCATCAGTCTCATTTTAAATAAACTGAGTAGGTGAAATTCCATGTTTCCGAAAAGAGAAAATTGGAATGGATGAGAATTACTCACTTTATAAAGGAAATCTTAATTTCTCAAAAGAATGTGACATGACTTATTTAACAAACTCCTTAAAAATTAGAGTGTCTGTTTTTTCCACTTAGTATAATCATTGTAAGATGCTGGGAAATGTAGTCCTTGGCTGGACAACCATGTGTCCAGTAGGAAGGGGAGAAGGTGAGGACTAGCATTCCTTCCTAAGCAGGTGTTTATTGACCTTTTGGGCTTCATCATCTATGACTCAGCTGGCAATACATTTTGTCCATTTTTATTTTCTTTGCTTTTTCTTACTTATTTATAGGAAATCTTTATATAGTCTAGTTTGCTTATTTATAATAAATTTGATCTCTTAAAAATGTACCAATATACATACATCAATAAATATAACTTAAAATATTCTATTGTATATAACAATTGTAATACATATACATTGTTACATATACAATTGTAATACATATACATTGTATATTACAATCATTGTAATAATTAATAAAGATTAGCAATATGAAAATGAGAAATTCTCAAATAATTCTACTAGGAGTATAAATTGGTACAACCATTTAGGAAACAGTTTGTCCATATTACGAAAGTAGAAAATAACCTTCCCCTACAACTCATTTGTTTTACTTCTAGGCATTGTAACTTTGTACACTGAGACATATCTACAATGGTTACAGCATCACTTGTATTAGCAAAACTTGGAAACAAAAGTCCACTAATAAGAGGATGTATAAATAAGTTGTGATATTTTCATATAATTTAGCATAATGAGCATTTAAAATGAATGAGCCATATCTATGTGTATCAATATGAGTAAGTTTCCTAAACATAATGTGAGAGAAAAAGAAGCTGAAGAATATGAACAATATGATAGCATTAGGTAAAATTCAAAATATACAAAGCATAATTACAGTTTTGACTACATATGTATTATAGTAAAGGTGTGAAGATGCAGTCTGGAAGAATACATACTGGATTCTTGATAGTGGTGTCTCTGGGAAAGGAAGATAAGGAGATGGATCCTTATGGAGAGAAACAAGGAGGACATCAACATTGTTCATAATGTTTTATTTTGTGAAAAATCACCATGCAAAAATTGCTAATATTTATTAATTATGGCTGTTGGGTATGATCAGTGTGTGCTGGATCTGGATAACACCAGGCAGAGTGAATTTTGTGCTTCCCTCCCCAACTCCCCTTTCAATGATGTCACCATGAGAGCTTGAAATTGGCCACTGTGGAAGTATTTACGTCACAGAAATCAGTGGATGCTACAAATCAGAGCTTTTTTCCCCCCTCTGGAGAGTCAGTTGTTATCATTGACCAGCATACCTCTGGGTACAATGTATCTATCAAATTAATCTTACTACTTTTTAATGATCATAAAACTTTTCAAAATATAAAAAATTACAATCCTATCTTCATCTAATTTTTCAGAATTTTTTTTTCACAAAACATCTTGTATATATGTCTTGCTGGGGTAATGAAAAAGTAAAGCTTCTTTCAGAAAGATCTCCACCAAACATCAGGTTTTATTTGGTTTTTGAGACAACCTGGTTAATTTGTGTTGGGAGAAATTTTGGACTTCCCACTTGTTGCACAATTTCAGGAGAAAGTATCTTCAAATCATATATGGCATCCTCTATGCGATAAGAAACTCCCTGCCTCTTCTTAAAACAGATTAACACTTTTTATAACTGCCAGAATACCTACATTTACCTCATAAAAGTTTATTCATTGAACTGCAATTTTGATTTCTACTTGTATAAAACTAAATGTGAATTGAAAGTGGTTATGGTATCGCCTTGAAAGTCGATATCGTTTGAGTGAGCCTCTACTTCCATAACTTAGGATGCAATGTAATGACATTTTCTGAACCTCCAATCAGTACCTGTGGTCACACAGGTATGGAAGACTATGGGGCAGGATGTTTGACTTCTTCATTAATCACATAGGAATGCTCTGTTAACCTTAATCCTTGGAGTGATTATTTCAAAATAACTTGCAGTTTTTTAATAAAAAGTAAAACATCTTAAATATAGAAAACATAGATGTGAAAAAAGAAGTAAATAAAATAAAATCATCCATCCATAATTTCATGACCCAGAGACAATAAACATTTATAGTTCAATAAATAACTTTTCAACTTATCTTTTATTTATATTTTCTTTTAAAAATAATATTAGATCATATACACTGGATTTTTTATTAAGGTATGGTTGGCACACAATGTTAAATTAGTTTCAGGTGTGCAATACAGTGATTTGACAAGTCTATACTTTATGCAATGCTCACCAGAAAGGTAGCTACCATCTGTCACCATACGATGCTATTACAGTATCATTAGCTATATTTCCTATGCTGTAACTTCCATCCTGTGATTTATTCATTTCATACATATACACTACTTTAACCAGCCTTTTTCACTGAGACCCTATAATTAATTTATTTCCATATCATTTAATTTTCCTCAAATGTGTTATTTTTATAGCTATATGCATTATATAGCTTTATTCAAATTTATTTCATCCGTTCTCCCACTGTTAAATATTTGGATTGTCTGCAATTCTTCCATATAGTAAGCAGTGATGTGGTCATCATTCTAGTAAATCTTTGCATACATCTCTGTTCCTTTCTTTGTGATAAATCTTAATCATGAAATTCCTGAGTCAAAAGTTAATGCATATTCTTCAAGCATGTTTTGCTGATTATCTTCATGAAAATTGGTTATTCATGTAAAAACATTATATCATACACAAAAATACACTTCAAATATATTAAAGACAAATGTAGAGGAGGGGCAAGACGGCAGAAGAGTAGGGTCCCCAAATCACCTGTCCCCACCAGATTGCCTAGATAACCTTCAAATCATCCTGAAAATCTACGAATTCGGCCTGAGATATAAACAGAGACCAGCTGGACTGCTACACTGAGAAGAGTTCGCGCTTCTATCAAGGTAGGGAGACTGGGAAAAAGAAATAAAGAAACAAAAGGCCTCCAAGGGGGAGGGGCCCCGCGAGGAGCCGGGCTGAGGCCGGGGCGAGTGTCCCCAGGACAGGAGAGCCCCGTCCCGGAGAAGCAGGAGCTGTACCGACCTTCCCGGGCGGAAAGGGGCCCGCAGGGAGCTGGAGCAGGACCCAGGAGGGCGGGGATGCCCTCGGGCTCCCTGGGACAGTAACAGACACCTGCGCCACGGGACAGTGCGCCGAGCTCCCTAAGGGCTGCAGCGCGCACTGCGGGACCCGGAGCAGCTCCGAGGGGCTCGGGGGCGGCTCCGCGGAGGGGGCTGCGGGGCGGGAGCGCGAATCCAACAGCGCAGGTCCCAGAGCACAGGACGCCTGGGACACAGCCCAGGATCCGGCCTCCCCCGGGGACAGGCAGAGGCCGGGAGGGCCCAGGACAGCAAGGACGCTCCTGCCGGAGCTGAGCAGATCAGCGGCCCCGCCCCGGAGCATCCAGGCCCTGCAGACAGAGAGCTCCGGAGTTCCTGCGGGAGCTGAATCCAGGGCTCCAGAGCTGGCCCCGCCACTGGGGTTGTTCCTCCTGCAGCCTCACGGGGTAAACAACCCCCACTGAGCCCTGCACCAGGCAGGGGCAGAGCGGCTCCCCCAAGTGCTAACACCTGAAAATCAGCACAACAGGCCCCTCCCTCAGAAGACCAGCTAGAGGGACAAGGTCCAGGGGAAGTCAAGAGACTTAAAGTATACAGAATCAGAAGATACTCCTCCGTGTTTCTTTTTTTTTCTTTTTTCTTTTTGATTTCTGATTGCTTCCCCCACCCTTTTTTTTCACCTTTCTTTTTCTTTCTCTTTTTCTTCTCCTTTTTCCTTTTTTTCTTCCTTTTCTCTTTTTTCTTTTTCTCTTTTCTTTCCTTCTCTCTCTCTCTTTTTCTCCTTTTCCCAATACAACTTGTATTTGGCCACTCTGCACTGAGCAAAATGACTAGAAGGAAAACCTCACCTCAAAAGAAAGAATCAGAAACAGTCCTCTCTCCCACAGAGTCACAAAATCTGGATTACAATTCAATGTCAGAAAGCCAATTCAGAAGCACTATTATACAGCTACTGGTGGCTCTCGACAAAAGCATAAAGGACTCAAGAGACTTCATGACTGCAGAATTTAGATCCAATGAGGCAGAAATTAAAAATCAATTGAATGAGATGCAATCCAAACTAGAAGTCCTAACGACAAGGGTTAACGAGGTGGAAGAATGGGTGAGTGACATAGAAGACAAGTTGACGACAAAAAGGGAACTGAGGAAAAAAGAGACAAACATTAAAAGACCATGAAGACAGATTAAGGGAAATAAACGACAGCCTGAGGAAGAAAAACCTACGTTTAATTGGGGTTCCCCAGGGCGCCGAAAGAGACAGAGAGCCAGAATATGTATTTGAACAAATCCTAGCTGAAAACTTTCCTAATCTGGGAAGGGAAACAGGCATTCAGATCCAGGAAATGGAGAGATTCCCCCCCTAAAATCAATAAAAACCGTTCAACACCTCAACATTTAATAGTGAAGCTTGCAAATTCCAAAGATAAAGAGAAGATCCTTAAAGCAGAAAGAGACAAGAAAGCCCTGACTTTTATGGGGAGAAGTATTAGGGTAACAGCAGACCTCTCCACAGAGACCTGGCAGGCCAGAAAGGGCTGGCAGGATATATTCAGGGTCCTAAATGAGAAGAACATGCAACCAAGAATACTTTATCCAGCAAGGCTCTCATTCAGAATGGAAGGAGAGATAAAGAGCTTCCAAGACAGGCAGGAACTGAAAGAATATGTGACCTCCAAACCAGCTCTGCAAGAAATTTTAAGGGGGACTCTTAAAATTCCCCTTTAAGAAGAAGTTCAGTGGAACAATCCACATAAACAAGGACTGAATACATATCATGATGACACTAAACTCATATCTTTCAATAGTAACTCTGAACGTGAATGAGCTTAATGACCCCATCAAAAGGCGCAGGGTTTCAGACTGGATAAAAAAACAGGACCCATCTATTTACTGTCTACAAGAGACTCATTTTAGACAGAAGGACACCTACAACCTGAAAATAAAATGTTGGAGAACCATTTACCATTCGAATGGTCCTCAAAAGAAAGCAGGGGTAGCCATCCTTATATCAGATAAACTAAAATTTACCCCGAAGACTGTAGTGAGAGATGAAGAGGGACACTATATCATACTTAAAGGATCTATCCAACAAGAGGACTTAACAATCCTCAATATATATGCCCCGAATGTGGGAGCTGCCAAATATTTAAACCAATTAATAACCAAAGTTAGGACATACTTAGATAATAATACACTTATACTTGGTGACTTCAATCTAGCTCTTTCTACCCTCGATAGCTCTTCTAAGCACAACATCTCCAAAGAAACGAGACCTTTAAATGATACACTGGACCAGATGGATTTCACAGATATCTACAGAACTTTACATCCAAACTCAACTGAATACACATTCTTCTCAAGTGCACATGGAACTTTCTCCAGAATAGACCACATACTGGGTCACAAAGCGGGTCTGAACCAATACCAAAAGATTGGGATTGTCCCCTGCATATTCTCAGACCATAATGCCTTGAAATTAGAACTAAATCACAACAAGAAGTTTGGAAGGACCTCAAACACGTGGAGGTTAAGGACCATCCTGCTAAAAGATGAAAGGGTCAATCAGGAAATTAAGGAAGAATTAAAAAGATTCATGGAAACTAATGAGAATGAAGATACAACCGTTCAAAATCTTTGGGATGCAGCAAAAGCAGTCCTAAGGTGGAAATACATTGCAATACAAGCATCCATTCAAAAACTGGAAAGAACTCAAATACAAAAGCTAATCTTACACCTAAAGGAGCTAGAAAAAAAACAGCAGATTGACCCCAACGCCCAGCAGAAGAAGAGAATTATTTAAAATTCAAGCAGAACTCAGTGAAATCGAGACCAGAAGAACTCTGGAACAGATCAACAGAACCAGGAGTTGGTTCTTTGAAAGAATTAATAAGATAGATAACGCATTAGCCAACCTTATTAAAAAGAAGAGAGAAAAGACTCAAATTAATAAAATCATGAATGAGAAAGGAGAGATCACTACCAACACCAAGGAAATACAAACGATTTTAAAAACATATTATGAACAGCTATACGCCAATAAATTAGGCAATCTAGAAGAAATGGACGCATTCCTGGAAAGCCACAAACTACCAAAACTGGAACAGGAAGAAATACAAAACCTGAGCAGGCCGATAACCAGGGAGGAAATTGAAGCAGTCATCAAAAACCTCCCAAGACACAAGACTCCAGGGCCAGATGGCTTCCCAGGGGAATTCTATCAAACGTTTAAAGAAGAAATCATACCTATTCTACTAAAGCTGTTTGGAAAGATAGAAAGAGATGGAGTACTTCCAAATTCGTTCTATGAGGCCAGCATCACCTTAATTCCAAAACCAGACGAAGACCCCACCAAAAAGGAGAATTACAGACCATTATCCATGATGAACATGGATGCAAAAATTCTCAACAAGATACTAGCCAATAGGATCCAACAGTACATTAAGAAAATTATTCACCATGACCAAGTAGGATTTATCCCCGGGACACAAGGCAGGTTCAACACTCATAAAACAATCAATGTGATTTATCATATCAGCAAGAGAAAAACCAAGAACCATATGATCCTCTCATTAGATGCAGATAAAGCATTTGACAAAATACAGCATCCATTCCTGATCAAAACTCTTCAGAGTGTAGGGATGGAGGGAAGATTCCTCAACATCTTAAAAGCCATCTATGAAAAGCCCACAGCAAATATCATTCTCAATGGGGAAGCACTGGGAGCCTTTTCCCTAAGATCAGGAACAAGACAAGGATGTCCACTCTCACCACTGCTATTCAACATAGTGTTGGAAGTCCTAGCCTCAGCAATCAGGCAACAAAAAGACATTAAAGGCATTCAAATTGGCAAAGAAGAAGTCAAACTCTACCTCTTTGCCGATGACATGATACTCTACATAGAAAACCCAAAAGCCTCCACCCCAAGATTGCTAGAACTCATACAGCAATTTGGTAGCGTGGCAGGATACAAAATCAATGCCCAGAAATCAATGGCATTTCTATACATTAACAATGAGACTGAAGAAAGAGAAATTAAGGAGTCAATCCCATTTACAATTGCACCCAAAAGCATAAGATACCTAGGAATAAACCTAACCAAAGAGGTAAAGGATCTATACCCTAAAAACTATAGAACACTTCTGAAAGACATTGAGGAAGACACAAATAGATGGAAAAATATTCCATGCTCATGCATTGGCAGAATTAATATTGTGAAAATGTCAATGTTACCTAGGGCAATTTACACGTTTAATGCAATCCCTATCAAAATACCATGTACTTTCTTCAGAGAGTTGGAACAAATTATTTTAAGATTTGTGTGGAATCAGAAAAGACCCTGAATAGCCAGGGGAATTTTAAAAAAAGAAAACCATAGTTGGGGGCATCACAATGCCAGATTTCAGGTTGTACTACAAAGCTGTGGTCATCAAGACAGTGTGGTTCTGGCACGAAAACAGACACATAGGGGATCCCTGGGTGGCGCAGCAGTTTAGCGCCTGCGTTTGGCCCAGGGTGAGATCCTGGAGACCTGGGATCGAATCCCACGTCGGGCTCCTGGTGCATGGAGCCTGCATCTCCCTCTGCCTGTGTCTCTGCCTCTCTCTCTCTCTCTCTCTCTCTCTGTGTGTGACTATCATAAATAAATAAAAAATTAAAAAAATATATTAATTAATTAAAAAAAACAGACACATAGATCAAAGTAACAGAATAGAGAACCCAGAAGTGGACCCTGAATTTTATGCCCAACTAATATTCGATAAAGGAGGAAAGACTATCCATTGGAAGAAAGACAGTCTCTTCAATAAATGGTGCTGGGAAAATTGGACATCCACATGCAGAAGAATGAAACTAGATCACTCTCTTTCACCTTACACAAAGATAAATTCAAAATGGATGAAAGATCTAAATTTGAGACAAGAGTCCATCAAAATCCTAGAGGAGAACACAGGCAACACCCTTTTTGAACTTGGCCACAGTAACTTCTTGCAAGATACATCCACGAAGGCAAAAGAAACAAAAGCATAAATGAACTATTGGGACTTCATCAAGATAAGAAGCTTTTGCACAGCAAAGGATACAGTCAACAAAACTAAAAGACAACCTACAGAATGGGAGAAGGTATTTGCAAATGACCTATCAGATAAAGGGCTAGTTTCCAAGATCTATAAAGAACTTATTCAACTCAACACCAAAGAAACAAACAATCCAATCATGAAATGGGCAAAAGACATGAACAGAAATCTCACAGAGGAAGACATAGACATGGCCAACGTGCACATGAGAAAATGCTCTGCATCACTTGCCATCAGGGAAATACAAATCAAAACCACGATGAGATACCACCTCACACCAGTGAGAATGGGGAAAATTAATAAGCAGGATACCACAAATGTTGGAGAGGATGCGGAGAAAAGGGAACCCTCTTACACTGTTGGTGGGAATGTGAACTGGTGCAGCCACTCTGGAAAACTGTGTGGAGGTTCCTCAAAGAGTTAAAAATAGACCTGCCCTAAGACCCAGCAATTGCACTGTTGGGGATTTACCCCAAAGATACAGATGCAATGAAACCCCAGGACACCTGCACCCCGATGTTTCTAGCAGCAATGTCCACAATAGCCAAACTGTGGAAGGAGCCTCGGTGTCCATCGAAAGATGAATGGATAAAGAAGATGTGGTTTATATATACAATGGAATATTACTCAGCCATTAGAAACTACAAATACCCACCATTTGCTTCAAAGTGGATGGAACTGGAGGGTACTATGCTGAGTGAAGTAAGTCAATCGGAGAAGGACAAACAGTGTATGTTCTCATTCATTTGGGGAATATAAATAATAGTGAAAGGGAATATAGGGGAAGGGAGAAGAAATGTGTGGGAAATATCAGAAAGGGAGACAGAACATAAAGACTCCTAACTCTGGGAAACGAACTAGGGGTGGTGGAAGGGGAGGAGAGCGGGGGGTGGGGGTGACTGGGTGATGGGCACTGAGGGTAGCACTTGACGGGTGAGCACTGGGTGTTATTCTGTATGTTGGTAAATTGAACACCAATAAAAATTATTTTATTTTAAAAAAAGACAAATGTAAAAAGTAAAACTTTCGATCTTAGAGTAAAATTTATGAAATTACCTTTTATAACATCAGGTTTGGGGAAGAGAAAAATATAATCAATAAAGGTAACACATATTTTTGAGTATATTAAAATGTAAAACTCTTGGGGTGCCAGGGTGGCTCAGCATTTGAGCATCTGCCTTCGGCTCAGTGCATGATCCCAGGATCTGGGATCGAGTCCTGCATCGGGCTCCCCTTGGGGAGCCTGCTTCTCCCTCTGTCTATGTTTCTGCTTCTCTCTGTAGGTCTCTGATAAATAAATAAATAAATCTTTAAAAAAATAAAACGTAAAACTCTTACATAACAAAAGGCACTATATAAGACAAAGGACAGACTGGAAGAAAATATCTGTAACCTATAGAATACAAAAATGTTGGGATCCAGAACATAAGAACACTTATAAACCAATAAGAAAAATATAAGCAATACAGTAGAAAAACAGGTAGAGAATATGAAAGGCAAGTCATGAGAAAAGGGAATCTGAATGGCTAATAAACTTAGAAGACAAGCTCAATTTTATTAGTAATAAACAAAATGTAAATTGAACAAACTGGATTACATCCATCAGAGTAACAAAAATTTAAAGTCTGACATCAAATTTGACAAGAATGTGATATAACTGGGACCCTCACATGTTGCCAATGAGAAAGTAAATCAGTGCAAACATATGGAAGAGTAATTTAGTGATATTTATGAAAGCTGACAATGTTTGCGCTGGGGGTCAGCCAGGTTGAGTCAAGCCAGGTGCCCAGGACACAACATTAAAGCTGTGTTCCAGGTATTTTGCTTGCCTCACCCTGGTCCCAGCCCTGACGCACATATCCTAAAAGCCAGTCTCCATTTCCAAATATGTATCCACAAGTTTGTTCACAAGTGCATCAAGAGATGTAAGAAAGTCATCTGAAGGATAAATACCAAATTCATATTAGTCTTTCTGCAAAAGAAGGGAGAGAAATAGAGTCAGATTAATAATGTAAAAGGTTTCTTTAACTGTTTTTATGATTTTTTTTTAAGTATCTGAAGCAAACACAACCAAATATTAAGAGTTCTTTAAAGTTGGATGGGGCACCTGGGTGATGCAGTTGGTTAGGCCTCCAACTCTTGGTTTTGGCTCAGGTCATGATCTCAGGGTCATAAGAATTAGCCCCACATTGGGCTCTGAGCTCAGCATGGAATCTGCTTAAGATTATCTCTCCCTCTCCTTCTGCCCTTCCCTCCTACTCTTTCTCTCTCTCTCTCTGAAATGGATAAATAAATCTTTTTAAAAAAGAGTTCTTAAAGATGGGTTATTCTCTCCTGGGTGTTAGTTAAATTATTTTCCATAGTTTTGTGTATGTTTGAATATTTCATAATTTTTTAAACGCCTAAGAAAGTTAAAATTCATATTCACATCCACAGATGGATGACTCTGGGCAAGTTAAATAACATCAAATTTGTTATTGATTAAATATTTTTAAAAATTTGTTATTGAAGAAATATTGATGAAAAATAGCATTAGTTTTTTGTCTCCAAAATAACTATATTAATTCCCAGGTCATAGAGTAATAGTTACTATGTTTTCTGACTCTCCAGAGATTTTCTTGCTCCATAGTTAACAACAACAATGAAAAGCACAAATGGTCACTGGCAAAACCAGCTATCTACAGTGGATTGAATAGTGTTCTCCCCTACCACCCATATTCACATCCATCCAGAACCTCAGAATATGACCTTATTTGGAAAGAGGATCTCTAACTTCTGACTCCATACACAAAAATAAATTCAAAATGGATTAAAGACCTAAATGTGAGACAGGAACCACTAAAATCCTAGAGAAGAACACGGGCAGCAACCTCTTTGACCTTAGCTGGAGCAACTTCTTACTAGACACATCTCTGAAGGCAAGGGAAACAAACGGGAAACAAAAGCAAAAATAAACTATTGGGGCTTCATCAAGATAAAAAGCTCCTCCACAGCAAAGCAAACAATCAATAAAACTAAAAGGCAGCCCACAGAATGGGAGAAGATATTTGCAAATGACATATCTGCTTAAGGGTCAGTATCCAAAATATATAAAGAACTTGTCAAACTCAACACTCAAAAAACAAATAATACAGTTAAGAAATGGGCAGAAGACATGAACAGACATTTTTCCAAAGAAGATAACCAGATGGCTAATAGACACATGAAAAGATGCTCAACATCATTCATCATCAGGGAAATGCAAATCAAAACTACAATGAGGTACAACCTCACACCTGTCAGAATGGCTAAAATTAACACAGGAAACAACAGATGTTGGTGCAGTTGCAGAGAAAGGGGAACCCTCTTACACTGTTGGGGGGAAGGCAACCTGGTGCAGCCACTCTGGAAAACAGTGTGAAGTTTCCTCATAGAACTATCCTATGACCCAGCAATTGCATTACTAGGTATTTATCCAAAAGATACAAAAATACTGATTTGAAGGGGCACATGCTCTAATGTTTAAAGCAGCATTATCAAGAATAGCCAAATTATGGAAAGAGCCCAAATGTCCCTGGACTGAGGAATGAATGAAGAAGATGTGGTTTATATATATGTACATACATACATACATACATACAGTGGAGTATTATTCAGCCATCGAAAAGAATGACATCTTGCCATTTGTAATGACAAGGATAGAACCAGACAGTTTTATCCTAAGCGAAATAAGTCACTCAGAGAAAGACAAATACCATATGATTCTACTCGTATGTGGAATTTAAGAAACAAAACACATGAACATATGGGAAATGGAAAAAAAAAAAAAGAGGGAGGCAAACCATAAGAAAGACAGGTAACTATAGGGAATAAACTGAAGTTTGATGGTGGGAGGTAAGTGGGGGATGGGTTATATGGGTGATAGGTATTGAGGAATGCACTTATGATGAGTACTGGGCGTCACTAGCTTCTACTCCTGAAGCTAATATTATACTATATGTTAACTAACAGGGATTTAAATAAAGATTTGAAATATTAAAACAATTTTTTAAAAAAGGAAATAAGGTCTTTGAAGATGTAATTAGTTAAGGGTTTCAGGATAATCATCTTAGATTTAGGATTGCTTTAAATATAATGATTGGCATCCTTTTGAAAAAAGGGGAAACATGCAGACAGAGAGATGTTGGGAAGAAGGCACATGAAGATGGAGACAAAATGTAAAGTCATATAGCCACAAGCCAAGGGATGCCAGGAGCTACCAAAAATAGGAAGAGGAGGGAGGAATTCTCTCTCCTAGAGCCTTCAGAAGAAGACTGGCTCTACTGATACCTCAATTTCAGACTTCTAGCCCCCAGAACTGTGAGAGAATAAATTTCTGTTTTTTAAGCCATAGGAAACTAATACTTGGTTTGGTTGTTAAACCTTTCACCAGTAGCGAATTGAAATGGTATACCAGTGGAAGGAAATGCAGTAGCTGGTATAAAGAACCAGATGTGTCCAAAGTCTGGAGAAAATAGTAACTATAATGTAATTCAGTAGCTATTACTAAAATAGGTTGACACTCTGGAAAAGAGAAAACCTGAAGGCAATTTACAGGCAAATGAGAGCCAAATGAAGAAGCAAGAGGACCTCCTTGAAGTGTACAAAGAGGCTCTCAAATGCTGGATAGAGAAGGCAGAGAAAGCTGACTACCAGACTCAGGATAATTGTGAGAACAGCAGACCTCTAAAAAAAGATGAAACTTTTAGCCAAGGACTTCTGAGTTGATTTCAGCTTCCCCCTTTGATCTTGAAATTCCTAATTCCCCAAGCCCTCTGGGCCTACAGAAGTGGGCCACCCTCTCTATTAATAGCAGCATCCTCCCTTACTTGAAGACAGTGTAGAGACCTCTACCCACAAGATATGTATCCCCATCAGAACCTACCCCTGTTCACCTCTTGACCTCAGTCCTATAACAAGGGCTAAGTTTCAGCACATCCCAGATGCTGAGAATACAATTTGAGCCCACATCCCTTACTCTCTTACAGGAGTGGTTCCTGATGACACACCCAATAAATCTCCTGGGAGTCAATTTTTGTCTCAAGACTTCTCCTGGGAAATTCTACCTAATACCATAGTATTGTCATTGTCCAAGAGTTTGACTATTTGCATACGATTTCATGTTTTAAATAAGTTTCAACATATTGGAAGAGGAAATTGGGAAGCAAGGGTGGTGAAACTAGTATCTCTAACTTTGTCCACAGCAGATCTGACTGTTCTGAAAGCTCCATAAATTGTCCTAAATTCTCTGGCTTTCCAGTCAGTTTTATTAATGAATTTAAGAACATTTGACCTGTAATAGTTCCACACAAGCTTACAATTCACTAATTGGAAAACTGCCTGAAACTAAAAGCATGCTTTGCACACCACGGCCTTCTTGCATATTGGAAACAAAGGGCTCTCAAGGGATTTCAGATTTAGAAAGTCACATTCATGTTTGGAAATTTATGGGCTTAACATTTTTTGTTAGGTCATTTCATATGTTTAGGTTTTAAATCAGAGGATTGGGAATATGCAGGCATGGTCATGGAACATTAACTGGAAATAATGAAGCTTTCTCAAGTACCTCTGCACCACTGCAAGGGAGATACTTGATTTAAAGTCCATGCAACACTATGCCTTTCCAAATTAGATTATTTGGGACTAAATCTGAAGGGTTAAATAACTCTTAACATAACAGAAAATACATCTCATGGTGATATGACCCAGAGGAGAACTAGCAGTGATGCTGAAAGGCATTGATGACCTTGAACTTCAGTTCAAGGCAGAAAGAGCTTCACCTAAGTAAGAGAGCAGACATTGCTCCCATCAAGCCACAACTGAACTGCGGCTCATCTAGTTGCGCAGGGCTCATCCAAGTGTAGTTGGTGTGCAAACACAGGCAGTGTGATTATGTTTCTGTTTAAGGAGGTAGCCTCAGCCAGTGCTAAGTTAACTTCCTTTGTGCAGACAAAATGAACAAAGTGAAACTATGGGGACAAAGGCATGTGAAGTCATAGCCTTCAGCACCCAGTCTAGCATCTCATTACAGTTAAAGAAATACAGATGCATTGGCATGAAAGAAGTAAACTTAAGAGCTAAGGTAAAAGGATTTCTTTCTATGAAACCATCATGAAAGTGAAAAAACAACCACAGAACAGAAGGAAATGTTTACAAATCACTTATTGGATGAGGGACTGATAACTAGAATATATAAAAGACTCTTAGGATTCTGTAGTAAAGAAACAACCTAATTAAAAATGAGCAATGTCTTTCAGTAGATATTTCTTCAGAAAAGGTATTCAAATGGCCAATAAACATATGAAAAGGTATTCAACATCATTAGTCATTTAGAAAATGCACATCAAAACCACAGTAAGCTATCACTAGGATGTTAGAATCAAGAAGACAGATATAACAAACATTGGTTAGGATGTAGAGAAATTGGGAACTGTATACATTGCTGATTAAGATATAAAATGGTGCAGTTCTTCAAAAGGTTTTTTTATTTTCAAAAGGTTAATAGAATTACCATCTGACCCATTAACTCCACTCCTTCATATGTACCCAAAGAAATGAAAACATATGTCCACACAAAAACCTATACACAAATGTTTATAATAGTCAAAAATGAAAACAACCTAAATGTCTATTAAGTGATGAATGGATAAATAAAATGTAGTATATCCACACAATGAAACACTATTCAGCCATCAAACATTATGAAGTACGATACAGCATGTGCAAACCTTGAAAACAGATATTTTATGATTCCATTTCTATGAAATGTTCAGAGTGGGCAAATCTGATGAGACAGAAAGTAGATTAGCGGTTGTCTTGGACTGCGGGACAGGTAATAAGGAGAGAATACTAGGAGTACTGGTTTCTTTTTAAGGAGAAAAATTTTCTAAATTTAGATTGTGATGATGGTGGCACAATTCTTTCAATATATTAAAACCACTGGATTGCACTGTATACTCTAAAGGAATGAATTTTATGATATGCAAATCATATCTTAAAAAGATACAAAAAATTTTAATTAACTTCATTTCATTAAGGATGCTCTATCCATTTTTTCTCTAAGCCTAGGTCAGAAATGGAAAGAAGCCATCATTCTTAGTCTCCTGAGGGAAGACCTGCAAGTTATTCTATAGCTAATCTGAATTTTTCTTCATCTATGTATATTTTTCATGGAGGCTAGAGCTATGTATACAACAACTTCCTAACGAGAAATTATATAAGGATGGAAAATTAATGTGAAAGAGCTTTTTGAATGCACTTGCTTAGCTTGGCAATACTGTTGTTATAACACTGGAGATCTCCTGTGGATCTGCTTATTTTTAGTTCTGTATCCTTCATTGTCTTTCTGGTGGATTATATTATTTTTCAGTAAATATTCCCTCACTTCTGAACCTGTTCCTCCTCATTCCTGGGAGAAGAATATTTCCCAATGAAGTAGGATTTGGCTGGGTGACTTGCTTTGGCTGAGTAGTGTAGTAGTGAGGGAAGTAGTAACTCCTGTTAGTTCCAAATAGATGATTGAAGAAGCTTTGAGATTTCCCACCAGTCTTCTTATAACCACTCAACAATAGAAGTGAGCATTCCAGATAGAAGTGTCTCTTTCAGCTTGAGTCCCAGGTGAAAAACACATGGAGCAGAACTGAAGCAAACATCACCCCGAAGCACAGATACCTGACTGTCCACAACCTCTGAGAGAGAAATAAATTTTTGCATTCCATTGATTTTTTTTTACACAGCTTATCATAGTGAAAGCTAAGTGATGCAATTGTCATTTTACTCATTTAGAAAATATATTTTGAGCACTACCATGCATTAGATTCTGTGGCTATTCTTTAATATACAAAACTTGGTCTCTTTTATTGTCAAGCACCTTACAGTACAGAATGTAAAATACAAAAGGACACAAATACAAAAATATAAAATATGTGGTGATATGAGAGATAAAAACATAAGAAGTTTAGAACAGAAAGAGATTATTTCTGATTCAGAGGGATCACAGAGCTTCTTGCAGGAGGTGGCATCTCCATAATCAGTTATTTTAGGAGATGAAAACTCATTTGTATATAGATTGAAAGTAAAAGATAGATAGATGATAGATAGATCATCTTGTTTATGCTGTTAACTGAACATAATATAAGCAGTAATCAGCATAAACAAGCATAAAGGTAAAATACAATGAATGAAGACAAAGGTGAAGGTAATTTAATATGCTAATTTAATGTCATAGAATGAACCCTGATACACTATAGATTTCCAGTTGCTTACAAAAAATTTCTTCTTAATATTTTTTTTGTAAGTGAACTACTTTCTCTTTTCTTTATTCTCTCCTCTCTCATTCAATTATTTAAGGCACATTCACACCACAGAGTACTTCAGAGGTGAGGGAATTACTATTTCCCTGAGCAGAGAGGTGTGTCGTGGTGAATACATAAATCAAGTTCACTTGAGGGAAGAGTTCAGAGGAAAGGTGGGCCCATAAGAAAGCTGTTTCCACTGATTTTAGTATTGGAAGGGGCCTTTACTACTTTAATCCCACTCCGTCATTGTATTAGTGAGGAACAGAGGTGCAGACATGCTGAGGGACTCAGTCACACAGCCTGCTAATTGGCATTCATGAGACCTGGGAGCAGGTCTCTTGATTCTCCATTCTGCTCTTATATTTATTTATCATAACTCTAGTCAGATTTTTTTTCCCTTGTCTATGGTGAGTTCAATTTAAAAACTGAATGTAAAAGTTAGTAATTGAGGACCCAAGTCACATGCACCTATAGGCTTTGGACAGTTTACATAAGGCTGGAGGGCAACTGTTACTTCACATGGATGGACTGCCGTCAGACAGGCATAAGGACCCACTGTGGCCACAACTCACAAATATTCCAAGATTGAATAATGTTCTGAGACAAGATTACTGAATGGAGAAGACTACAAATAGAGGGATCATGTGGGCAAAAACTGAGAAATGGGGATATGTACTTAAAGAAAAGTCAGCGGTCTTATTTGAGGACATATGAAGAGTGTCTCTTAGTTGAGACAAGAGTGTGGATGCTATTGCCCAAACTGAGATAGGGATGAATTCACCCAAGTGAGCACCAGTATGCAGAGGGGTCCACACCCAAGGATGAAGCAATTGTCCTTCTCACTAGGTGCCACTGTAGGACAGAAAACAACTAGAGCTCTTGTGCTTTCCCCAAATGCAACTTCTGCCCTATGATGCTAGACAAGCCTCTGGAATGTACACGATCCTTCAAAATAGAAAGAAGGGGGCAAGAAAATCCTAAAATGACTGAAAAACCTTTATGGCAATAGGTATACTTGGAACTGACTACATTTCTTTTTTTTAATAATAAATTTATTTTTTATTGGTGTTCAATTTGCCAACATACAGAATAACACCCAGTGCTCATCCCGTCAAGTGCTACCCTCAGTGCCCGTCACCCAGTCACCCCCAACCCCCGCCCTCCTCCCCTTCCACCACCCCTAGTTCATTTCCCAGAGTTTGGAGTCTTTATGTTCTGTCTCCCTTTCTAATATTTCCTACCCATTTCTTCTCCCTTCCCTTCTATTCCCTTTCACTATTATTTATATTCCCCAAATGAATGAGAACATATAATGTTTGTCCTTCTCCAATTGACTTATTTCACTCAGCATAATACCCTCCAGTTCCATCCACGTTGAAGCAAATGGTGGGTATTTGTCGTTTCTAATGGCTGAGTAATATTCCATTGTATACATAAACCACATCTTCTTTCTCCATTCATCTTTCGATGGACACCGAGGCTCCTTCCACAGTTTGGCTATTGTGGACATTGCTGCTAGAAATATCGGGGTGCAGGTGTCCCGGCGTTTCATTGCATCTGTATCTTTGGGGTAAATCCCCAACAGTGCAATTGCTGGGTCTTAGGGCAGGTCTATTTTTAACTCTTTGAGGAACCTCCACACAGTTTTCCAGAGTGGCTGCACCAGTTCACATTCCCACCAACAGTGCAAGAGGGTTCCCCTTTCTCCGCATCCTCTCCAACATTTGTGGTTTCCTGCCTTGTTAATGTTCCCCATTCTCACTGGTGTGAGGTGGTATCTCATTGTGGTTTTGATTTGTATTTCTCTGATGGCAAGTGATGCAGAGCATTTTCTCATGTGCGTGTTGGCCATGTCTATGTCTTCCTCTGTGAGATTTCTCTTCATGTCATTTGCCCATTTCATGATTGGATTGTTTGTTTCTTTGGTGTTGAGTTTAAGAAGTTCTTTATAGATCTTGGAAACTAGCCCTTTATCTGATAGGTCATTTGCAAATATCTATTCCCATTCTGTAGGTTGTCTTTTAGTTTTTATGACTGTATCCTTTGCTGTGCAAAAGCTTCTTATCTTGATGAAGTCCCAATAGTTCATTTTTGCTTTTGTTTCTTTTGCCTTCATGGATGTATCTTGCAAGAAGTTACTGTGGCCAAGTTCAAAAAGGGTGTTGCCTGTGTTCTCCTCTAGGATTTTGATGGAATCTTGTCTCACATTTATCTTTCGTCCATTTTGAGTTTATCTTTGTGTATGGTGAAAGAGAGTGGTCTAGTTTCATGCTTCTGCATGTGGATGTCCAATTTTCCCAGCACCATTTATTGAAGAGACTGTCTTTCTTCCAGTGGATAGTCTTTCCTCCTTTGTCGAATATTAGTTGACCATAAAGTTGAGGGTCCACCTCTGGATTATTTATTCTGTTCCATTGACCTATGCGTCTATTTTTGTGCCAGTACCACACTGTCTTGATGACCACAGCTTTGTAGTACAACCTGAAATCTGGCATTGTGATGCCCCCAGATATGATTTTCTTTTTTAAAATTCCCCTGGCTATTCAGGGTCTTTTCTGATTCCACACAAATCTTAAAATAATTTGTTCTAACTCTCTGAAGAAAAAACATGGTATTTTGATAGGGATTGCATTAAACGTGTAAATTGCCCTGGGTAACATTGACATTTTCACAATATTAATTCTTCCAATCCATGAGCATGAATATTTTTCCATCTCTTTTTGTCTTCCTCAATGTCTTTCAGAAGTGTTCTGTAGTTTTTAGGGTATAGATCCTTTACCTCTTTGGTTAGGTTTATTCCTAGGTATCTTATGCTTTTGGGTGCAATTGTAAATGGGATTGACTCCTTAATTTCTCTTTCTTCAGTCTCATTGTTAGTGTATAGGGATCCCTGGGTGGCGCAGTGGTTTAGCGCCTATCTTTGGCCCAGGGCACGATCCTGGAGACCCGGGATCGAATCCCACGTCGGGCTCCCGGTGCATGGAACCTGCTTCTCCCTCTGCCTGTGTCTCTGCCTCTCTCTCTCTCTCTCTCTGTGACTGTCATAAATAAATAAAAATTAAAAAAAAAAAAGAAATGCCACTGACTTCTGGGCATTGATTTTGTATCCTGCCACGCTACCAAATTGCTGTATGAGTTCTAGCAATCTTGGGGTGGAGGCTTTTGGGTTTTCTATGTAGAGTATCATGTCATCGGCGAAGAGGGAGAGTTTGACTTCTTCTTTGCCAATTTGAATGCCTTTAATGTCTTTTTGTTGTCTGATTGCTGAGGCTAGGACTTCCAGTACTACGTTGAATAGCAGTGGTGAGAGTGGACATCCTTGTCTTGTTCCTGATCTTAGGGAAAAGGCTCCCAGTGCTTCCCCATTGAGAATGATATTTGCTGTGGGCTTTTTGTAGATGGCTTTTAAGATGTTGAGGAATGTTCCCTCCATCCCTACACTCTGAAGAGTTTTGATCAGGAATGGATGCTGTATTTTGTCAAATGCTCTCTGCATCTAATGAGAGGATCATATGGTTCTTGGTTTCTCTCTTGCTGATATGATGAATCACATTGATTGTTTTATGAGTGTTGAACCTGCCTTGTGTCCCGGGAATAAATCCTACTTGGTCATAGTGAATAATTTTCTTAATGTACTGTTGGATCCTATTGGCTAGTATCTTGTTGAAAATTTTTGCATCCATGTTCATCATGGATAATGGTCTGTAATTCTCCTTTTTGGTGGGGTCTTTGTCTGGTTTTGGAATTAAGGTGATGCTGGCCTCATAGAACGAATTTGGAAGTACTCCATCTCTATGTTTCCAAACAGCTTTAGGAGAATAGCTATGGTTTCTTCTTTAAACGTTTGATAGAATTCCCCTGGGAAGTCACCTGGCCCTGGACTTTTGTGTCTTGGGAGGTTTTTGATGACTGCTTCAATTTCCTCCCTGGTTATCAGCCTGTTCAGGTTTTGTATTTCTTCCTGTTCCAGTTTCGGTAGTTTGTGGCTTTCCAGAAATACGTCCATTTCTTCTAAATTGCCTAATTTATTGGCGTATAGCTGTTCATAATAAGTTTTTAAAATCGTTTGTATTTCCTTGGTGTTGGTAGTGATCTCTCCTTTCTCATTCATGATTTTATTAATTTGAGTCTTCTCTCTCTTCTTTTTAAGGCTGGCTAATGGTTTATCTATCTTATTAATTCTTTCAAAGAACCAGCTCCTGGTTTTGTTGATCTGTTCCAGAGTTCTTCTGGTCTCGAATCGTTGAGTTCTGCTCGAATCTTTATTAAGTCTTTTCTTCTGCTGGGTGTAGGATCTATTTGCTGTTTTTTCTCTAGCTCCTTTAGGTGTAAGGTTAGCTTTCGTATTTGAGTTCTTTCCAGTTTTTGAATGGATGCTTGTATTGCGATGTATTCCCCCTCAGGACTGCTTTTGCTGCATCCCAAAGATTTTGAACGGTTGTATCTTCATTCTCATTGGTTTCCATGAATCTTTTTAATTCTTCCTTAATTTCCTGGTTGACCCTTTCATCTTTTAGCAGGATGGTCCTTAACTTTCACGTGTTTGAAGTCCTTCCAAACTTCTTGTTGTGATTTAGTTCTAATTTCAAGGCATTATCATTTGAGAATATGCAGGGGATCATCCCAATCTTTTGGTATCGGTTCAGACCCGATTTGAGACCCAGTATGTGGTCTATTCTGGAGAAAGTTCCATGTGCACTTGAGAAGAATGTGTATTCAGTTGAGTTTGGATGTAAAATTCTGTAGATATCTGTGAAATCCATCTGGTCCAGTGTATCATTTAAAGCTCTCGTTTCTTTTCTTTTTTTAAAAAATATTTAAAAAAATTTTTTTTTATTTATGATAGTCACAGAGAGAGAGAGAGAGAGAGAGAGGCAAAGACACAGGCAGAGGGAGAAGCAGGCTCCATGCACCGAGAGCCCGACGTGGGATTCGATCAGGGTCTCCAGGATCGCGCCCTGGGCCAAAGGCAGGCGTCAAACCGCTGCACCACCCAGGGATTCCCAAAGCTCTTGTTTCTTTGGAATGTTGTGTTTAGAAGACCTATCGAGTGTAGAAAGCACTAAATTGAAGTCACCAAATATAAGTGTATTATTATCTAAGTATTTCTTCACTTTCGTTATTAATTGATTGATATATTTGGCAGCTCCCACATCCGGGGGATATATATTGAGGACTGTTAGTCCTCTTGTTGGATAGATCCTTTAAGTATGAGATAGTGTCCCTCTTCATCTCTCACTACAGTCTTCGGGGTAAATTTTAGTTTATCTGATATAAGGATGGCTACCCCTGCTTTCTTTTGAGGACCATTCGAATGGTAAATGGTTCTCCAACATTTTATTTTCAGGCTGTAGGTGTCCTTCTGTCTAAAATGAGTCTCTGGTAGACAGCAAATAGATGGGTCCTGCTTTTTTATCCAGTCTGAAACCCTGCGCCTTTTGATGGGGTCATTAAGCCTGTTCACGTTCAGAGTTACTCTTGAAAGATATAAGTTTAGTGTCATCATGATATGTATTCAGTCCTTGTTTTTGTGGATTGTTCCACTGAACTTCTTCTTAAAGGGGAATTTTAAGAGTCCCCCTTTAAATTTCTTGCAGAGCTGGTTTGCAGGTCACATATTCTTTCAGTTCCTGCCTGTCTTGGAAGCTCTTTATCTCTCCTTCCATTCTGAATGAGAGCCTTGCTGGATAAAGTATTCTTGGTTGCATGTTCTTCTCATTTAGGACTCTGAATATATCCTGCCAGCCCTTTCTGGCCTGCCAGGCCTCTGTGGAGAGGTCTGCTGTTACCCTAATACTCCTCCCCATAAAAGTCAGGGATTTCTTGTCTCTTGCTGCTTTAAGGATCTTCTCTTTATCTTTGAAATTTGCAAGCTTAACTATTAAATGTTGAGGTGTTGAACGGTTTTTATTGATTTTAGGGGGGGATCTCTCTATTTCCTGGATCTGAATGCCTGTTACACTTCCCAGATTAGGAAAGTTTTCAGCTATGATTTGTTCAAATACACATTCTGGACCTCTGTCCTTTTCGGCTCCCTTGGGAACCCAATTAAACGTAGGTTTTTCTTCCTCAGGCTGTCATTTATTTCCCTTAATCTATCCTCATGGTCTTTTAATTGTCTCTTCTTTCCTCAGTCTCCCTCTTTGCCATCAACTTGTCTTCTATGTCACTCACTCGTTCTTCCACCTCGTTAACCCTCGTCATTAGGACTTCTAGTTTGGATTGCATCTCATTCAATTGATTTTTAATTTCTGCCTGATTAGCTCTAAATTCTGCAGTCATGAAGTCTCTTGAGTCCTTTATGCTTTTGTCGAGAGCCACCAGTAGCTGTTAATAGTGCTTCTGAATTGGCTTTCTGACATTGAATTGTAATCCAGATTTTGTGACTCTGTGGGAGAGAGGACTGTTTCTGATTCTTTCTTCTGAGGTGAGGTTTTCCTTCTAGTCATTTTGCTCAGTGCAGAGTGGCCAAAAACAAGTTGTATTGGGAAAAGGAGAAAAAGAGAGCAGAGAAAGATGGAAAGAACAGAGAAAAAGAAAAAAGAAAAATGGAAGAAAAAAAAAGAGAGTAGAAAAAGAGAAAGAAAAGGAAAGAAAGGGAAAAAAGGGTGGGGAAAGCAAACAGAAATCAAAAAGAAAAAAGAAAGAACAAAAAACCACGGGGGAGTATCTTCTGATTCTGTATACTTTAAGTCCCTTGACTTCCCCTAGAACTTGTCCATCTAGCTGGTCTTCTGGGGGAGGGGCCTATTGTGCTGATTTTCAGGTGTTAGCACTTGGGGGAGCTGCTCTGCCCCCTGCCTGGTGCAGGGCTCAGTGGGGGTTGTTTACCCGGTGAGGCCCCAGGAGGAACAACTGCAGTGGCCTTTCTAGCTCTGGAGCCCTGGATTCAGCTCCCGCAGGAACTCCGGAGCTCTCTGTCTGCAGGGCCTGGAGGCTCCGGGGCGGGGCCGCTGATCTGCTCAGCTCGGGGCAGGAGCGTCCTCGCTGTCCTGGGCCCTCCCGGCCTCTGCCTGTCCCGGGGGAGGCCGGATCCTGGGCTGTGTCCCGGCACCCTGTGCTCCGGAGCCTGCGCTGTTGGATTCGCGCTCCCGCCCCGCAGCCCCCTCCGCGGAGCCGCCCCCGAGCCCACCCCCCCCCCCCGGGCTGCTCCCGCCCCGCAGCCCCCTCCGGGGAGCAGCCCCCGAGCCCTCCGAGCTGCTCCCGCCCCGCACCCTCCGCGGAGCCGCCCCCGAGCCCCTCCGAGCTGCTCCGGGTCCCGCCGTGCGCGCTGCAGCCCTTAGGGAGCTCGGCGCATCTCCCAGGGGCGCAGGTGTCTGTTAGTGTCCCCGGGAGCCCGAGGGCATCCCCGCCCTCCTGGATCCTGCTCCAACTCCCTGGGAGCCCCTTTCCGCCCAGGAAGGTCGGTGCAGCTCCTGCTCCTCCGGGACGGGGCTCTCCTGTCCTGGGGACACTCGCCCCGGCCTCAGCCAGGCTCCTCGCGGGGCCCCTCCCCCTTGGAGGCCTTTTGTTTCTTTATTTCTTTTTCCCCCCATCTTCCTACCTTGATAAAACGTGAACTCTTCTCACTGTAGCATTCCAGCTGTTCTCTCTTTAAATCTCAGGTTGAATTCGTAGATTTTCAGGATGATTTTAAGGTTATCTAGGTAATTTGGTGGGGACAGGTGACTCGGGGACCCTACTCTTCCGCCATCTTGCCCCTCCGCCCCTGGCTACATTTCTAAAAGTAATATTCTCTTTTTTTTAAAATTTTAATTCCACTATAGTTAACATATAGTGTTCTATTAATTTCAGATGTACAATACAGTGATCCAACAATTTCACGCATCACCCTGTGATCATCACAACACTTGCACTCCTTAATCCCCATCACCTACTTCACCCATGCCCCCACCCGGCTCCCCTCTGGTGACCATTAGTTTACTCTCTATAAATCAAGAGTATGTTGGTAGAGGAAGGTGGCAGCAGAGTGAAGGGCCCTAGACCTGTCTTGTCCTGTGAACACTACTTGATAGCAATCAAATCATCCTAAATAACCCAGAAATCAACCTGAAGACTGACAGTACAAACTCCACAACTAAAGGGAGAGAAGAGGCCACATTGAAGAAGGTAGTAAATATGGAGATGTAGTTTAGGAGAGAAATGGATTGCAGGTTCTGCAGAGGAGAGGGAGCCATGGTCACAGAAAAGGGTAAGAGAGAGAGGAGCACACAGGGGAACACACAAAGAGAATATTTCCCCAAAGCCATTCACTTGAAAAATGAGAGGGGCTGAATTATATGAGTTATTGCTACCAGTAGGGCTCAAAGCCTGGAGTTTTAAAGGTCAGTGGGTTTGGTTGGTACAGAGCCTGGAGGGCACCGTGCTACTCATAGAAAGAAGGCAGGCAAACAACCCAAGGGTAGGACAGCATGGGGACAGCAATCTGAAGAGCACCTAGGGGCACGTGGTGGGGAGATAATTTGCTCTTCTTGGAGTATGTCCCTGAGAAGCAGCATTCATGGAGACAGCTCTGTGGGGACAAAGGAGCTGGCTGGTGCCATTTCCCTCCCTGGCCTGCCAGCATAAACACAGAGCCACCTATGGGAAGCAGTATAGTGCTGACAGTGGCTACTTAACTTGCTTGCACCCAATGCCATACCTCTGCACTCTGGTGGAACTTTCCTCCTCAGAAAAGCGTGCCTCATTCCAGTGCAGTGGGACCCTTCTATAGAAAGCATCAGAAACCTCTGTCCACATCACAGCACCAAACCAGAGAGTTCTACAGTTCTAGTGGAAGGAGTTCTATAGATCTAGTGGAAGAAGTATCAGGTCTTATTTAATAAGTACACCAGAGCACATCTAGTTAAAACTCACCATATTCAGACTAGCGTCCAAACACTGGCCACTGCAAGCAAGGAAAGCCTCTGCAGATGACTGGCCTGAAGGATAGAGCAGCCAAAACACAACACCACAGCTCATGTGGCACATGCTGCAGACACTGTCTGAAGTGCCAAGCCCTGGGCACTATATGATCTCTCCTCCATAAGGCCATTACTTTTAGGAGCAGGGGACATAATTGGATTTTCTAACACTCAGGAGAAGACAGAGACTTAGGAAAAATGAGACGAGGGAAGAATTTATACCAAATGAAATAACAAGGTCATGGCCAGAGATCTAAGTAACAGATATAAGTAACATGCCTAGTGGAGATTTTTTTTAGAAAGAAAGAAAGAGGGGGAGAGGGAGAGAAACAATCCCAAGCAGGCTCCATGCCCAGTGCAGAACCTGACATGGGACTCAATCTCACAACCCTGAGACCATTACCTGAGCCAAAATCAAGAGTCAGACACAACTGACTGAGCCACCCAGGTCCCCCTATGCCTGATGGAGAATTTAAAGCAACTATCATAAACATACACTTTGGGCTTGAGAAAGGAATAGAAGACATCAGAGAGATCTTTACAACAGACAGAAAAAAAGTTAAAAAGAATCAATCAGAGATGAAGAGTGTAATAAATGAGATTAGAAGCATGTTTGATAGAATGAACAGCAGGCTGGAAGAAGCAGAGGAACTAATTAGTCACATAGAAGATAAAACAATGGAAAAGAATGAAGCTGAACAAAACAGAACAAAGAATTATGCAACACAAGAATAGACTTAGAGAAGTCAGTGACTCCATCAAACTTAATAATATTTGTATTATAGGAGTCCCAGAAGAAAAAGAGAGAAAAAAGGGGACAGAAAATTCATTTGAGCTAGTAATAGCTGAAAACTTCCTTAATCTGGGAAAAGAAACAGACATTCACCTCCAGGAGGCACAGAGAACTCCTATCAAAATCAAAAAAATCAGGCCAACACCAAGACTATTGTAATTACATTTGGAAAATATAGCAATAAAGAAAAACCCTAAAAGCAACAAAGCAAAAGAAGTTCTTAACTTAAAAGGGAAAACCCTTAAAGTAACCTGGAGATTTCTCAATAAAAACATGGCAGACCAGAAAGGAGTGGCCTGATATATTCAACGTGATAAATGAGAAAAATAAACAGCCAATAATATTCTATTCAGCAAGGCCATCATTCAGAATAGAAGGAAAGATAAAGTGTTTCCCAGACAAACAAAACCTAACAGAGTTTGTGACCACTAAATCAGCCTCTGTGAGAAGTATTAAAGGGGGCTCTTTGAGTGGAAAAGACAGACCAAAAGTGACAAAGACAAAAAAGGATCAGAGAAAAGTCTCCAGAAACAATTATAAACCAAGCAATAAAATGGCAATACATACATATCTATCAATAATTACTTTGGATGTAAATGGACTAACAGCTCCAACCAAAAGATATAGAGTGTCAAAATGGATTAAAAAGCAAGACCCATCTATATGTTGCCTATAAGAGACTCATTTTAGAACTGTAGACTCTGCAGATTGAAAGTGAAGGAATGGAGAAATATTTATCATGCAAATGGATGTCAAAAGAAAGCCAGAGCAGCAATATTTATATCAAACTAGATTTTATTTATTTTTTTAAAGATTTTATTTATTCATTCATGACAGACACACAGAGAGAGAGGCAGACACAGGCAGAGGGAGAAGCAGGCTCATGCAGGGAGCCTGATGTGGGACTTGATTCCTGGTCTCAAATATCACACTCCAGGATGAAGGCGGAGCGAAACCGCTGTGCCACTGGAGCTGCCCCACAAACTAGATTTTAAAACAAAGACTGGGGGATTCCTGGGTGGCGCAGCGGTTTAGCACCTGCCTTTGGCTCAGGGAGCGATCCTGGAGACCGGGGATCGAATCCCATTTCGGGCTCCCAGTGCATGGAGCCTGCTATTCCCTCTCCCTGTGTCTCTGCCTCTCTCTCTCTCTCTCTCTCTATCATAAATTTAAAAAAATAATAATAAATAAAAAATAAAAATAAAACAAAGACTGTAACAGGATATTTGAGAAATGGGACATTCCAATAAGAAGATATAGTGATTGTAAGTATTTATGCCCCCAATATGAGAGCACTCAAATATATTAAAAAATTAATAACATATATAAATGAACTCATTGATAATAATACAATAGTATTAGGGTACTTTACCACTCCCCTTCATCAATGGACTTAGACAATCCAAGCAGAAAATCAACAAAGAAACAATGGCTTTGAATGATACACTGGACTAGATGAATTTAACAGATACATTCAGAACATTCCATCCTAAAACAGCAAGAATACACAATATTTTCTAGTGCACATGGAACATTATCTAGAACAGATCGTATATTAGCACAAGACAGGCCTTAAGAAATATAAAAAGATTAAAGTCGTACCATGGCACTATTTTTTAAAAAGATTTATTTATTTATTTTAGAGAGCAAGATTGGCAGAGGGGCAAAAGGAGAGGGAGAGAGAGTTTGAAGCAGACTCCATACTAAATGTGAAGCCCAGAGTGGGGCTCAATCCCATGACCCTGAGATCATGACCTGAGCTGAAATCAAGAGCTGGCTGCCCAGATGACTGAGCCATCCAGTCAGAAAAAAATCTAGAAAGACCACAAATACATGGAAGTTAAATGACATGCTACTAAAGAATAAATGAGTCAATCAGGAAATCAAAGAATAAATTTAAAAAAAAATATGGAAACAAATGAAAATGAAAACACAGTAGTGGAAAACCTTTCGAATGCAGCAAAAGAAGTCCAAAGAGGAATATATAGGAATTGGGAAGCGGGGCATGATGGCGGAAGAGTAGGGTCCCCAAGTCACCTGTCCCCACCAACTTAACCAGATAACTTTCAAATCCTGAGAACCTACGAATTCAGTCTGAGATTTAAAGAGAGAACAGCTGGAAGGCTACAGTGAGAAGAGTTCGCGCTTCTATCAAGGTAGGAAGACGGAAAAATAAATAAATAAATAAATAAATAAATAAATAAATAAATAACAAACAAACAAACAAACAAACAAACATCCAAGGGGGAGGGGCCCCCGCAAGGAGCCGGGCTAAAGCCCGGGGGTGAGAGCCTCCAGGACAGGAAAACCCAGGCCCGGAGAAGCAGGAGCTTCACCAATCTTCCTGGAGGGAAAGGCGCCCGCAGGGAGCTCGGGCAGGATCCCAGCAGGGGCAGTGGAGCCCCCAGGGTTCCCAGGGGCACTCACAGAGGAGGTGCGCCCTCGGGGGAGAGCGCGCCCCACACCCCGGGCAGAGCGCCCTAAAGGGCTGCAGCGCGCAAAGGCAGGGCCCCGGGAGCAGCTCGGGGGCGGCTCGGGCAGTGGCTCTGCACGGAGGGGGCCACGCAGCCCCAGAGGCACCTCTGCCCAGAGGGGGCTGCGCGCCCCGGGAGCGCGGTCACAGTGGTGCAGGCCCCGGAGCCCAGGGCACTGAGGGACACAGCCCAAGGTCCGGCGCTCCCCGCGACAGGCAGAGGCCGGGAGGACACAGGACAGCAAGGACGCTCCTGTCGCCGGGCGCCCCGACCTGGGCAGATCAGCGCCCCTCACCCCGGAGCATCCAGGCCCCTGCGGAGTGGGACACTGTGGTAGTTACTGCGGGAGCTGACCAGAGCTGGAGAGCTGGCTGCTGCCACTGTTGTTGCTCCTCCTGGTGTCACCTTGTACCTGGGACTGAGCAGGGGCCTCACAGGATAAACAGCTCCCAGTGAGCCGTGCACTTGGCAAGGGGCTGGGCAGCTCCCCCAGGTGCACACACCTGAGAATCAGCACAGCAGGCCCCTCCCCCAGAAGACCAGCTGTAAGGACAGGGGAAAAGCAAGTAATTGACCAAGCAGTGCTGGAATATTCCAGAGGGTGTTGAGGGATTTACAGTATATAGAATCAGAGGATACTCTCCCTTGTTTTTTGTTTTCTGTTTGTTCCCCCCCCCCCTTTTTTCGCTCTCTTTCTCCTTTTTCCAGTATAACTTGTTTTTGGCCACTCTGCATTGAGCAAAATGACTAGAAGGAAAAACCACAAAAGAAACAATCAGAAACAGTCCTCTCTCCCACAGAGTTACAGAATTTGGATTACAATTCAATGTCAGAAAGCCAATTCAGAAGCACAATTATAAAGCTACTGGTGGCTCTGGAAAAAGGCATAAAGGATTCAAGAGACTTCGTGACTGCAGGATTTAGATCTAATCAGGCTGAAATAGAAAATCAATTAAATGAAAAATAAAATAAAATAAAATAAAATAAAATAATAAAATAAATAAAATAAAATAAAATAAATACAATAAAATAAAATAAAAAAGCAATTAAATGAGATGCAATCCAAACTGGAGGTCCTAATGATGAGGGTTAACAAGGTGGAACAGTGAGGGACATAGAAGACAAGTTGATGGCAAAGAAGGAAGCTGAGGAAAAAATAGAAAAACAATTAAAAGATCATGAGGAAAGGTTAAGGGAAATAAATGACGGCCTCAGAAGGAAAAAAAATCTACATTTATTGGGGTTCCAGAGGGTGCCAAAAGGGACAGAGGACCAGAAAGTGTATTTCAACAAATCATAGCTGAGAACTTCCTTAACTTGGAGAGGGAAGCAGGCATTCAGATCCAGGAGATAGAGAGATTCCCCCCTTAAATCAATAAAAACCGTTCAACACCCCAACATTTAATAGTGAAACTTTCAAATTCCAAAGATAAAGAGAGGATACTTAAAGCAGCAAGGGACAAGAGATCCCTAACCTTTATTGGGAGTAGTATTAGGTTAACAGCAGACCTCTCCACAGAGACCTGGCAGGCCAGAAAGGGCCGGCAGGATATATTTATGGTCCTAAATGAGAAGAACATGCAGCCAAGAATACTTGATCCAGCAAGGCTCTCATTCAGAATAGGAGAGATAAAGAGCTTCCAAGATAGGCAGAAACTGAAAGAATATGTGACCACCAAACTAGCTCTGCAAGAAATATTAAGGAAAACTCTGTAAAAGAAAGAGGAAGTCCAAGGAAACAATCCACAAAAACAGGGACTGAGAGGGTATTATGATGATGCTAAATTCATATCTTTCAATAATAACTCTGAACGTGAATGGGCTTAACGATTCCCTCAAAAGGCGCAGGGTTTCAGACCGGATAAAAAAGCAAGACCCATCTATTTGCTGTCTACCAGAGACTCATTTTAGACATAAGGACACCTACAGCCTGAAAATAAAAGGTTGGAGAACCATTTACCATTCAAATGCTCCTCAAGAGAAAGCAGGGGTAGCCATCCTAATATCAGATAAATTAAAGTTTATCACAAAGACTGTAGTAAGAGATGAAGAGGGACACTATATCATACTTAAAGGATCTATCCAACAAGAGGAACTAACAATCATGAATATTTATGCCCCAAATGTGGGAGCTGCCAAGTATATCAATCAATTAATAACCAAAGTTAAGACATACTTAGATAATAATACACTTATACTTGGTGACTTGAACACTGTGTTTTCTATAATTGACAGATCTTCTAAGCACAACATCTCCAAAGAAACAAGAGCTTTCAATATACACTGGACCAGATGGATTTCACAGATATTTACAGAAATTTACATCCAAATGCAACTGAATACACATTCTTCTCAAGTGCACATGGAACTTTCTCCAGAATAGAACACATACTGGATCACAAATCAGGTCTTAACCGATACCAAAAGACTGGGATCATCCCCTGCATATTTTCAGGCCATAATGCTTTAAACTAGAACTGAATCACACGAAGAAGTTGGAAGGATTTCAAACGCGTGGTGGTAAAGGACCATCCTGCTAAAAGGGTAAACCAGGAAATTAGAGAAGAATTAAAAAGATTCATGGAAACTAATGAGAATGAAGATACAACTGTTCAAAATATTTGGAATACAGCAAAAGCAGTCCTGAGAGGGAAATACATCGCAATACAAGCATCCATCCAAAAATTGGAAAGAACTCAAATACAAAAGCTAACCTTGCACCTGAAGGAGCTGGAGAAAAAACAGCAAATAGATTCTACACCCAGAAGAAGAAGAGAGTTGATAAAGATTAAAGCAGAACTCAATGAAATAGAGATCAGAAGAACTGTGGAACAGATTAACAAAACCAGGAGTTGGTTCTTTGAAAGAATTAATAAGATAGATAAACCATTAGCCAGCCTTATTAAAAAGAAGAGAGAAAAGACTCAAATTAATCAAATCAAGAATGAGAAAGGAGAGATCACTACCAACACCAAGGAAATACAAACGATTTAAAAACTTATTATGAGCAGCTATACATCAATAAATTAGGCAATCTAGAAGAAATGGATGCATTTTTGGATAACCACAAACTACCAAAACTGGAACAGGAAGAAATACAAAACCTGAGCAGGCCGATAACCAGGGAGGAAATTGAGACAGTCATCAAAAACCTCCCAAGACACAAAAGTCCAGGGCCAGATGGCTTCCCAGGGGAATTCTATCAAACGTTTAAAGAAGAAACCATACCTATTCTACTAAATCTGATCTGAAAGAGAGAAAGAGATGGAGTACTTCCAAACTCGTTCTATGAGGCCAACATCACCTTAATTCCAAAACCAGACAAACACCCCACCAAAAAGGAGAATTATAGACCAATATCCCTGATGAACACGGATGCAAAAATTCTCAACAAGATACTAGCCAATAGGATCCAACAATACATAAGAAGATTATTCACCATGGCCAAGTGGGATTTATCCCCGGGATGCAAGGCTGGTTCAACACTCATAAAGCAATCAATGTGATTGATTATATCAGCAAGAGAAAAACCAACCATATGATCCTCTCAATAGATGCAAAGAAAGCATTTGACAAAATACAGCATCCATTCCTGATCAAAACTCTTCAGAGTGTAGGGATAGAGGGAACTTTCCTCAACATCTTAAAAGCCATCTATGAAAAGCCCACAGCAAATATCATTCTCAATGGGGAAGCACTGGGAGCCTTTCCCCTAAGATCAGGAGCAAGACAGGGATGTCCACTCTCACCATTGTTATTCAACATAGTACTGAAAGTCCTAGCCTCAGTATTCAGACAACAAAAAGACATTAAAGGCATTCAAATTGGGAAAGAAGAAGTCAAACTCTCCCTCTTCGCCAATGACATGATACTCTACATAGAAAACCCAAAAGCCTCCACCCCAAGATTGCTAGAACTCATACAGCAATTTGGTAGCATGGCAGGATACAAAATCAATGCCCAGAAGTCAGTGGCATTTCTATACACTAACAATGAGATTGAAGAAAGAGAAATTAAGGAGTCAATCCCATTTACAATTGAACCCAAAAGCATAACATACCTAGGAATAAACCTAACCAAAGAGGTAAAGGATCTATACCCTAAAAACTACAGAACACTTCTGAAAGACATTGAGGAAGACACAAAGAGATGGAAAAATATTCCATGCTCATGGATTGGAAGAATTAATATTGTAAAAATGTCAATGTCACCCAGGGCAATGTACACATTTAATGCCATCCCTATCCAAATATCATCGACTTTCTTCAGAGAGTTGGGATAAATCATCTGAAGATTTGTGTGGAATCAGAAAAGACCCCAAATAGCCAGAGGAATTTTAAAAAAGAAAACTATAGCTGGGGGCATCACAATGCCAGATTTCAGGTTGTACTACAAAGCTGTGGTCATCAAGA
Source organism: Canis lupus familiaris (assembly GCF_011100685.1). NCBI lineage: Eukaryota > Metazoa > Chordata > Mammalia > Carnivora > Canidae > Canis > Canis lupus. The sequence continues at coordinate 22,730,172 of NC_049237.1, forward strand.
CAGTGTGGTACTGGCACAAAAACAGACACATAGATCAATGGATCAGAATAAATAATCCAGAGGTGGACCCTCCACTTTATGGTCAACTAATATTCGACAAAGTAGGAAAGACTATCCACTGGAAGAAAGACAGTCTCTTCAATAAATGGTGCTGGGAAAATTGGACATCCACATGCAGAAGAAGGAAACTAGACCATTCTCTTACACCATACACAAAGATAAACTCAAAGTGGATGAGAGATCTAAATGTGAGACAAGATTCCATCAAAATCCTAGAGGAGAACACAGGCAACACCCTTTTTGAACTTGGCCACAGTAACTTCTTGCAAGATATATCCATGAAGGCAAGAGAAACAAAAGCAGAAATGAATTATTGGGACTTCATCAAGATAAAAAGCTTCTGCACAGCAAAAGAAACAGTCAATAAAACGAAAAGACAACCTACAGAATGGGAGAAGAATTGCAAATGACCTATCAGATAAAGGGCTAGTTTCCAAGATCTATAAAGAACTTCTTAAACTCAACAGCAAAGAAACAAACAATCCAATCATGAAATGGGCAAAAGACATGAACAGAAGTGTCACAGAGGGAGACATAGACATGGCCAACACACACATGAGAAAATGCTTTGCATCACTGGCCATCAGGGAAATACAAATCAAAACCACAGTGAGATACCACCTCACACCAGTGAGAATGGGAAAAATTAACAAGACAGGAAACAACAAATGTAGAGGATGTGGATAAGGGGGAACCCTGTTGCACTGTTGGTGGGTATGTGAACTGGTGCAGCCACTCTGGAAAACTGTGTGGAGGTTCCTCAAAGAGTTAAAAATAGACCTGCCCTACGACCCAGCAACTGCACTTCTGGGGATTTACCCCAAAGATACAGATGCAATGAAACGCCGGGACACCTGCACCCCGATATTTCTAGCAGCAATGTCCACAATAGCCAAACTGTGGAAGGAGCCTCGGTGTCCATTGAAAGATGAATGGATAAAGAAGATGTGGTCTCTGTATACAATAGAATACTACTCAGCCATTAGAAATGACAAATACCCACCATTTGCTTCGACATGGATGGAACTGGAGGGTATTATGCTGAGTGAAATTAGTCAATCAGAAAAGGACAAACATTATATGGTCTCATTCATTTGGGGAATATAAAAAATAGTGAAAGGGAATGGAGGGGAAAGGAGAGAAAATGAGTGAAAATATCAGTGAGGGTGACAAAACATGAGAGATACCTAACTCTGGGAAATGAATAAAGGATAGTGGAAGGGGAGATGGGTGGGGGTTTGGGGTGACTGGGTGATGGGCACTGAGGGGGGCACTTGGCAGGATGAGTACTGGGTGTTGTGCTATATGTCACCAAATTGAACTCCAATAAAAAAATTTTTAATAAAATAAAATAAAAAACAAAGAGGAATATATATAGCAACAGAGGCCTACCTCAAGAAGCCAAAAAATTTTCAAATAAACAACTTAAATTTACACTTAAAGAAGCTAGAAGAAGAACAACAAATGAAGCCTAAAAGCAGAGGAAGGAAGGAAATAATAAAGATTACAACAGAAATAAATTATATAGAAACAGACAAACAAACAAACAAAAAAAATCCAGTAGAATGGATCAATGAAACCAGAAGCTGGCTCATTGAAAAAATTAATAAAATTGATAAGCTTTGTAGGCAGATTCACCAAAAAGAAAAGAGAAAGGACTGAAATAAATAAAATCACAAATGAGAGAGGAGAAATAACAACAAACACCACAGAAATACAAACAATTATAAGAGAATGTTATGAAAAACTATATGCCAACAAATTGGACAACCTGGAAGAAATGGATAAATTCCTAGAAACATATAAAACTACCAAAACTAAAACAGAAGGAAACAAAAAAAATCAACAGACTGAAAACTAGCAAAGGAATTGAATCAGTAATCAAAAAATTCCCAACAAACAAAAGTCCAGGGCCAGATGGCTTTCCAGAGGAATTCCACCAAACATTTAAAGAAGAGTTAATACCTATTCTTCTCAAACTATTCCAGAAAATAGAAAATGAGGGAAAACTTCCAAATTGATTTTATGAGGCCAGCATTTTCTGATACCAAAACTAGATAAAGAAACCACTAAAAAGAGAACTACAGGCCAATATCCCTGATGAACACAGATGCAAAATTTCCCAATAAAATACTAGCAAACCAAATCCAGCAATACATGGTAAGAATCATTCACCATGACCATTTGGAGTTTATTCCTGGGTTGCAAGAACAGTTCAACATTTGCAAATCAGTCAACATGATATGCCACATTAATAAAGGAAAAGATAAGAACCATATGATGGAGGTACCTGGGTGGCTCAGTCAGGTAAGTCCCTGCCTTCAGCTCAGGTCCTGATCCCAAGATTCTGGGATTGAGCCCCCACATTAGGCTCCCTGCTCAGTGGGGAGCCCGATTCTCCCTCTCCCTCTACTGCCCCGCCTCCCTTGTGCTCTCTTGCTCTCTCTCAAATAAATAAATAAAATCTTTTTTTAAAGAATTGTATTATCATTTCAATAGATGCAAAAAAAAAAAGCACTTAACAAAGTACAAGCATACCTTCATGATAAAAGCCCTCAACAAAGAAGGGTGAAAAGGAACACAACTCAACATCATAAAGGTCATCTATAAAAAACCCCGCAGCTAATGTTATTCTCAATGGGGAAAAACCGAGAGCTCTTCCTCTATAGTCAGGAACAAGACAGGGATGTCCAGTTAATACTCTATATAAAAGACCCTAAGGACTCCATCAGAAAACAGCTGGAACTGATAAATGAATTCAGTAAAGTCCAGGATACAAAGTCAACACAGAAATCTGCTGCATTTCTATACAGCAATAATGAAGCAGCAAAAAGAGAAATCAAGGAATCAATACCATTTTCAAATGAACCAAAAATAGTAAGATACCTCAATTTCACTTAACCAAACTTAACCAAAGAAGTGAAAGAGCTATACTCTGAAAACTATAAAACATTGACAGAAATTGAAGGGGACACAAAGACGTGGAGAAGCATTCCCTGCTCATGGATCTGAAAAACAAATACTGTTAAAATGTCTACATCTCAAAGCAATCTACACATTTAATGCAATCCCTATCAAAATGCTACCAGAATTTTTCAAAGACCAAGAACAACAATCCTAAAATTTGTATGAAACCACAAAAGACCCCAAATAGCTAAAGTAACCTTGAAAAAGAAAAGTAAGCTGGAGGTATCACAATTCTGGACTTTGAGTTATATTACAAAGTTGTAGTGATCAAACAGTATGGTACTGATATGAAAATAGACATATAGATCAATGGAACAGAATAGAAAACCCAGAAATGAACACACAACTTTATGGTCAATTAATCTTCAACAAAGCAGTAAAGAATATCCAATAGGAGAGACACAGTCTCTTGAACAAATCACGTTGGGAAAACTGGATGGTAACTTGGAAAAGAATGAAACTGGATCAGTGTCTTTCACCACACACATAAATAAATTCAAAATGGATTAAAGACCTAAATATGAGGCATAGAACCATTAAAACCCTAGGGAAGAACACAGGCAATAACCTCTTCGACATGGACTATAGGAACTTCTTTCTAGATATGTCTCCAGAGACGAGGTAAGTAAAAGCAAAAATAAACTATTGGGACTTCACAAAAATAAAAAGCTTCTGCATAACAAGGGAAACAATCAGCAAAATTAAAGGGCAACTGATGGAATGGGAGAAGATATTTGCAAAAGAGATATCTGATAAAGGGTTAGTATTCCAAAATATATAAAGAACTTATAGAATACAACATACCAAAAATAATAATCCAGTTAAAAAATGGGCAGAAGACATGAATAGACATTTTCCCAAAGAAGACATCCAGATAATTACCAGACACATGAAAAGATGCTCAACATCACTCATCATCAGGGAAATACAAATCAAAAGTACAATGAGATATCACCTCACACCTGTCAGAATGACTAAAGTCAACACAAGAAAAAACAGATGTTGGGGAAGTTGTGAAGAAAGGGGAACCCTCTTACACTGTTGGTGGGAATGCAAACTGGTGCATCCACTCTGGAAAACCGTATGAAGGTTCCTCAGAAATTTAAAAGTAGAGCTACCCTATGATCCAGTAGACACACTACTGGGTACTTACCCCCCAAAAAGAAAAAAGCTAATTCAAAGGAATTCATGTACCTGTATGTTTATAGCAGCATTATTTACAATAGCCAAATTGTGGAAGCAGCCCAAGTGTCCATCCATGGATGAATAGATAAACAAGATGTGATATATAGATAGATATAGATAGATATATAGATATATAGATATAGATATAGATATAGATATAGATATAGATATAGATAGATATAGATATAGATATATCACACGAATGGAATTAGAAGGTATAATGAATGGTAAGTGAAAGAGGTCAGTCAGAGAAAGACAGATACCTTATGATTTCACTCATATGTGGAATTTAAGAAATAAAACAAATGAACAAGGGGAAAAAGAGAAAGAGACTAACTTAAAGAATCTTTCTGTGATGTAATTTTTTAGATCACATTTCCTTTTTTCTAGGTTTTTATTTAAATTCCAGTTAGTTAATATATAGCATAATATTAATTTCAGGTGTACTATATAGTGATTCAACACTTCCAAACAACACCCAGTGTTCATTACAAGTGTACTACTTAAATCTATCATCTATTTAACCCATCCCTGTATCCACCTTCCTTCTGGTAACCATCAGGTTTTTTCTATAGTTACGAGTCTGTTTCTTAATTTGCTTCTTAGTCTCTTTTTACCCCCCTTTGTTCATTTGTTTCATTTCTTAAATTCCATGTATAAGTGAAATCATGGTATTTGCCCTCTCTGACTTAAGTAGCATAATACTCTCTAGCTCTATCCATGTTATCGCAAATGGCAAGATTTCATTCTTTTTATGGCTGAGTAATATGTGTGTGTGTGTATATGTGTATGTGCGTCTGGACATCTTCTTTGGAGAAATGTCTATTCATGTCTTCCTCCATTTTTAATTAGATTATTAATATTTGGTGCGTTGAGTTCTGTAAGTTCTTTATATATTTTGGATGCTAACCCTTTAGGGTATAAGTGATTTACAAATGCCTTTGATTTTTATCTTCAGAAAGAATGAGACCTTAAGGTAGACTTGAGGTTTAGTTATAGAAACATAGAGGCAGTTAGAGTTCTGTATAGTTCAATCTGTGACTATGAAAGTCATACACACAAGAAGGGAACAGCTATTCTAAAGAAGGCTATAGATCTTAGATATCCAGGTGCTTGGGTTCTTGCCCAAATGTCTTGTACCATTAAGTAACTGTTCCATTTCATTTTCTTTGCTAAAATAAAGTCCTATGAATTTTCCATATATTATGCTATGACTAAGACATAATGAAAACCAACACACCCAAAAGAAAAATCAACACATTTGCTCTTTTTCTATACTGAAGGCATGCTTTGGAATAGTGGAATTTCCTCCCAAGTGTTTCCGTTAAACCATCCCTACTCAGACACTTCAACTTGTTTTAAACAATACACTTATAATAGGGGAAACTTCAATGTACCTTTATTATAATATATAAAAACAGACCATCAATACACTAAAAAGACTCAAAACCATGTTGAAATTATACAGACATTTTTGGTAGCCTGAATTTTAACTCCAACTTAAATGTATTTTTTTGTGAAATCAATCAAAAGAATAGGAAAATATATCCTTCAACTTCCTTCAGTCAATTTTAGGATAATCACTAAGTCTCCAGTAGGTTTCAGGACTAACTATTGCAGCAATGGATTGCAGAAGACTGATTTTGGCATCTTCAACAAACTCCAGTGAGAGCACTGGAGTGGGCCTGGTTCTACTCTTGGCTCTCCCAGTAATTCCTCAGGAGGCTCTGGCTAGTCCTTTCCTGTCACTGGACCTCATTTTCTCATCCTTAAGATGTGTGGGCCTCTACATGATCTCTAGGCCTTTCCCATTGTCACATTCTTTGATTCTCCTTATTTTTCATGAGACTTTTAGACTCACAGATTGACAAATGAATCCTTTGGAATTTTTCTAGCAATAACATGTTTTATTCAAGTCCATTAGAGCTAACTTTATCCATCTTTCTAAAAGTTGATTCAGAATTTTTCTTTGTACTTACACATATGGAGGGGTGTTAATGCTGGAGGAACTGTACGTTTCTATGTATCTTTTCATCTCAGATCAATTAACTCTTCCTTTTTGATCGCAAGTAATTGCATATCACTCAGTAAGGAAAAATATTACCCCACAAAAAGAGAAAGTGAGCATGATTTTTCATTAGGAAGAGAGCCTGTTGTATCTCAGCAGAGGTTGTTCAGTACAAACTATTACCTAATTCCTACATTCCCATACAGATTTGTTGGTAGATTCAAGGGTAGGATTGAGTTTGGGGGCAGTTAACAGGATTGATGGTTTTCTTTCAAACACAATTTTGCTATATAGAAAGCTCAAAAATATAAAGCTTAGAAACAAATGCAACCAGTGTAATTGTGTAGACAGTATGACATGCTGAGAAGGAGGGCCTCAAGATTACAGAGAAGAAAGGGAGAACCAGGGGAAAAAAGATAATTTTAAAGATTCCACAAAAGGAATGTAACAGCATCTAAAGTCTAAATGGGAAAAGATACTCAATTAACAGTAGAATATAATATGAAAATAAAAAGTAAACTGATGCACCTGGGTGGCTTATTAGGTTAAGCATCCAACTTTGATTTCAGCTCAGGTTATGATCTCAGGGTTGTGAGATCAGGCCCTGCTGAGCATGGAACCTGCTTAAGATTCTCTCTCTCACTACCCCTCCCCTACTCACTCTCCACCCCTTCTCTCTCTCTCTCTCTCTTTCTCTCGTGCACACACATGTTCTCTCCCTGCCCCTCTGGGAAAAAAAAAGTAAACAGAAAATAAAAAGGATGGATTTTGAGAACTAAAGTAAACAGTGAAAATGAGAAATTACTAGTCTGAGTGAAGAACTAGTGCTCTAGGAAAAAGGGAGAACATAATTCATAAATACTAATATCCTTCTCATCAGCATAGTTGATGCATGTCTATATCACTATGCTCACTCTCATCTTCGTGGTTTATTTAACTCATGACTATGTTGTTACAGGGTATTTAAGTATTTTGTTAATATATTCTTAAACTTCAGATAGGTAAATAGATAAGTGAACAGTCATTAGACTATGTATATACGCATAAACTAATTAACAGAAGGTTAAGATAATTGAGGTGGAACTAAAGACAATTCTTAAACTTTTTCCCAAAATACTATTTTTCACAGGTCCATTCAAAAAGAGTATGCACATTAAAATAAAAAATTCGTATGCATATAATATCAAAGATTTGCTATTGGCATTTACAATGATAAAATATTTTTTAACTTATAATAAAAAATTATGCCAAGATTCTTACAGCATTAAAACCAGGTTGTATTAAATATTTTGAAGAAAATTTGAGAAGTATGACCAAAAATATCTTCATGATGATGGGTAAAAAGAGTAAAATAAATTAATTTTTTCACTTTAATTTTTTCTTAGGAAATTCTCAAGGAGTGTTTTTTTTTTTTTAATCTTTTTTTTTTTTTAATTTTTATTTATTTATGATAGTCACAGAGAGAGAGAGAGAGAGAGAGGCAGAGACACAGGCAGAGGGAGAAGCAGGCTCCATGCACCGGGAGCCTGATGTGGGATTCGATCCCGGGTCTCCAGGATCACCCCCTGGGCCAAAGGCAGGCGCCAAACCGCTGCGCCACCCAGGGATCCCTCAAGGAGTGTTTAACAGTGTTTGCTGTTACTGTATAATTCATAAATAATTTACATTTAAATTCATCAATATCTTTAAATCAATAAAGTCATTTGAGATAAGGGATCCAAAGTACATGTATCTAGACCCCTTCAATATTTCTGGTTGTACAAGAGACCCATCTGAATACAAGACTCCTGTAGTCCAAGGGGGGTTTCAGTGGGTTTCAAATGCCTTTCTTTGCAAGAGGACTTTGAAGGAATCCTGAACCAAATTAAAGGGCTATGTAAGCAAATTCAGGGCTGCAAGTCTGGTTCATAATGTTACATACTCTTTCTTCAAAGAAGTAAGGAGTAGTATTGTTTATTGGAATGAACTTAGACATCTGGTGCAGCTGCAAGAGGAGGACTGGAAGGTGATGCTTACCCACAGTCATTTGGCTCATATGAACCAGAGCTGCAAGTGGGATCCCCTAGTTTGATTTTTACAGCCCTGCTCCTTTCACTTCCCTATTGCTGTTATTATTTTTGTGTCTTTACTTTCTCTCAGCCTAGTTTTTAAAAGTAGCTTTGGGAATAAGTCTTAAATATTTAAATGCATGGCATTAGGCAAATTGCTAATTGCAGTTCCCCTGTAAGGATTAGACACATGATTGCAAAACATACAGCAGTATTGCATCTGCCTTATAAATGGCTTCTTTTTAAGGACACAGTGCAATTAAACTCATAGTTCTGGTCTGATAATCAGAACTCCCCATCTATGCCCTAAATTTAGTTGCTACTTCATTGTATGATCTTTCAGTTAACATTTATTGAGCAAATCACTCTGGAGAAGTACTGAGCTAATAGCAATGATTCTCATTTTTTGTGCAGTTATTGTGCGCCAGGCACTGTTCTGAAAAATTTCTGTGTATTGTTATTTAACCCTCAGAGCAATCCCACAAAGTTATATTCTTATCTACATTTTACAAACGAAAAAACAGACACAGATAGGCCAAGTAAGATGCCTAAGGGTAAGTGGTAGGGCCAGTCAGTGTTCAAGTTGAGACAGAGACCAGCTCAGTGGTTGGGGTGAGGTCTGTCTCTGTGGAGCTCAGGGGCTGGGAAACAAACGCAAACAACCGGGCCCACATTTCCATTTGTGTGTGTGTGTGTGTGTGTGTGTGTGTGTGTTGGAGAGGGTAGTTGACGGTATTTAAACTTCTTTCTTTGCCAGCCTTGAGGGGATTTAAGGCTGTGGCATGAATGCCAAAGGGAAAAGAAAAGGAAAACATTAGCATTAAGATTCTAGTGGACATGATTTTTGAATTAGATTTTCCATTACAAAATAGGCCTGAAAGGCAGGCACTATGCAGACATGATATGAAGGGAAGAAAGCTGTTAAATTTCAGGCCAGATGTGCAGACCAGAGTTTCATGTAAGGGGAGGTGGGGACAGCCAATCCACAAGAAACGGAGGAAGGCCTTCATTCTACTTCGATGGATTGTAGGAATAAGATGGTCAGAAGAGGTTGTATGTATGTTTGATAGAGTTTGGAAGTATTAGGGGCAGGAGAGTTGAGGAGTCTGGTTGTCCTGGCATAAATCAGTGCAGGGCAGCACATTCCAGCAGGTAAAGGGTCCAGTTTGTGCTACTGAGCTCCTCACATGTCTCATGTGGTGCAGGTACTACGCTGAGAGGCCACTAACAGCAAGAAAGCTGGGAGCGGGGGAAGTGTAGACCATCTGGGCAGGGAACAGGAGGGGAGACCTGACACAGACTCGGAAGAAGCTGCATCTGCAGGAGCTCATCAGCAGGGAGAGGCTGGGAGGTCTTCTTGAGCGAGGGGGAGGTGAGTGTGAATTGTAGCAGCAGCACCAGTGAAAGGCCCATCAGTGGGGATGAGACAGGACCAGAGGGCACTGCAGTCCTGGAGGTCCTGACACTCCCCAGGCAGAGGCAGGACATTCCCTCTTCCTCCTAAACCTCAGACGCCCACCTGGAGGATGTGGGTGGGGTTTGGAGAACACAGATAAGAGTCTAAGCAATTATTTCAAAGACAGCATGATCAATGGGCTATTTAAATGATTGGATCAAACTCCCTTTACAAAGCTGGAATGACTTTGGTTGCTTCATCTCCCAGAGCAAGAAGAGTAGAGGTGGCGGTTGTCTGTCAAGAGGAAGCCCAGAAACTTTATGAACAAATTGAAAGAACTTTATCTGCACAACTGAGCTTTGATGGTCCTCTTTTTTGCTCTTTCAGTCCTGCTCTGCATATAAACAGTTAACTACCCTGAGTGGGAGGTTTTATAGGAGAATGATAGAACAGCACTTACTAGGTGTCACTGTGCTGAGCACCCTGTCGCCTACCTCAAGGCCTCCAACATTTCTGCGTCCCCCATCTTGCAGATGAGGATACTGAGGCACGGAGAAGGAACTGGCTCAAGATGACACAGTCTGTAAGCCCCAGAGCTGGGACTGAGCCCAGACAGCCTGGCCCACAGGTCTGTGTGCTTTACCCCCATGTCAGTCTTCGCGTACACAGAGTGTGAGGAGAGTAAAGAGGTGACCTGATGCTCTCTGCCATATGCAGCGTGGGCTTCTCAGAGGAGGCGGTGCCGGCTCTGGCCTTGGCGAGGAGAAGGGAAGCAAAGACCGTAGGAAACAGGGAAGGCAAAGGCACGAAACCCTGAAACAACATGCACTCAGGGAAGAACAGCTCACTAGGAATGCTTAGCAGTCAGTCAGGCTCACTCACTAGCTAAGCGATCGCCAGCCCATGACTAAATTCAAGCTTCAGCAGAATAGCTCAGGAATAGTCAACACCAGGAAAGTCAAATCTGGGAAGGCCGCAAGCGCCCTCTGTCCTGCAGGCTGCACTGCATGGCGTGGACCCGCGGCGGGACGGGGTGCCAGGGCGTCGTGGTGGCCCACCCGGCAGGCCTCAGGGGCCCTGCTCTGACAAGCTGAGGCCTGTGGAGAAACGGGAATCAGACAAGGAGTCTCGGAGCCTGGACATACCCTCAAGCCGTGAAGTGTTCTGGGTAATTTTTCTGGCTTAGAATATTTCCCTACATGTCTATTGGCCACTTGTATTTCTTATTTTGTACATTTTTAGTTTACTTTTTTAAAATTTATCCATCTTCTCAGACATTTGTCCCTTTTGTATTCTTAGAATATTAACTTATACATGTCGTGTTTTGTTCAGTTGTTGTTAACCTCCTAAACTTTTAGAAAGTGTTTTTTTATATAAAAGTTTTAAAATTTCATGTGGTTAAATCGGTGCATTTTCCTTTATGGTTTCTTCATTTGTTTATACCACAAAAAGTTTTTTTCTTCCTCCAGTTCAGAAAAATCGCCCTGTATTTTCTTACATGGGCTTTTTCAGTTCTATTGCAGTTTAGAGGTTAAGAGCCCAGATTCTGAGTCTGAAGAAGGTGAGGCTGACTCCTTACTGCCCTTCTCTGGCTTTGAGACTATTCCATCCTCCTGTTTCCTCACTCGCTGTGAGCCTCACTCAAAACTCCAGCGCCAGGAGTACTGCCCCAGTTATGTTGATGGGAAACTTGACATTTAGAAGGGCGAGATTATGATGCAGAGATTTTCAGTAAATGGAAACTGAAAGGATACAGATTTTGCTCTTCCTAATTTCACTTACAATCTACCAATTCACACAAAACATTACCATTTTATTCCTTTACAATAATATTATAGGAAGCTTTTTTTTTTTTTTTTGAGATGTTTGCAGCTATCAGCAAAAGAGAAAATGTTGTGCATTCTTACTTACAGACACATTTCCTAGCCTTGGTATTTAAAGTACTTGTTGACTTTGGCTGCTATTCAGAATCTATGATATCTTCTGAGGCCTTAACTACAATGTGTGGCCTCTTTCAAACACAGTACTAAATGCCTGGGCTTGGCGGACAATCTCTCTAGTGGGCCCTACAAAGGTCAAGGGATCCAGAGCGAGACTAGAAGAGATCTTCTGCTTGATTAGTAGCTCTTAGTAGGTTTCTCTCTCCATCCGAAATGAAATAAATATGTTGTAAGGAAGTGACAGGAACATGTCACTCCCCCACTGTTACTTGAAGCAAGAACTATCTGTAGATGGTGTGGGTTCAGTTCAGGGTATTTTTTCATTTTCATTTAATCTGATTAGAAACAGCTGGAGATCAGAATGACTGCATAATGTCTCCAGTGATGCAGAGGGAAAGAATGTTCGCAGTGACATAAACACAAGTTACCATCCTGGCTTGATTCACACAGGAAAACAATTCGCATCGCTTCAATGACAAACCCCAGACGTCTTGTCCTTTCAGTGTTCATCTTTATGTCTGTCCAGATAAATAATGTCCCAACCCTCCCCTCCGTGGCTGCCAAACGTGCTAATCATCACATAATTAACATGCGTTTGGCTTTTACAAAGGGTTTTTTAAAGTATTTATATTAATATAAGATTCTTAAAATCAATAGTAATTATTTTCACTATTTAATCATAAGCAAATGGGGGAGAATTTTCTCTAGACAGAGAGAGGAATCAGACGTTGAAGGAGCCCTGAAGAAACGTGCTCCTGGGAGAGCAGAACCCCACCCCCACCACAACCCAAGCAGCTTCCAGCCCCTTTCCTGGGGATCTTCTTCCCAGGCAGGGGCCCAACTCTATCCTCAGATCCTTGATTGAGTTCAAGACTAGTTTCACTGAGAAGTTGGAGGACTTTTCGCTAATCTTTTCTATTCTTCATTGCATAATGTAGACAATTAAATCAAAATTTTAAGTGTCAACTTCACAGAGCCTGCTGGCAGAATAAATAGTACAGCTTCTGTATCATGTTTTTTTTTAAAGATTTTATTTATTTATTCATGAGAGAACAGAGAGAGAGAGAGGCAGAGACCCAGGCAGAGGGAGAAGCAGGCTCCACGCAGGGAGCCCGACGTGGGACTCAATCCCGGGACCCCAGGATCACGCCCTGGGCTGAGGGCAGGCACTTTAACTGCTGGGCCACCCAGGTGTCCCATGAATCATGTTTTAAATAAAGCAAGTTGCCCAATGACGAAAACTAATAATACTTAGTTTTGAAATGTGAAAATACAGAAAAGAAAGAAGGTAAAAGAGAGAGAAAAAGTCATCTATGATCTTTCCACCTCTCACAACCACTATTAACATTTTGTCACGTGTTGATCTAGTATACAGTACTTTATTCTCTCTTTCTCCTTCCTCTGTCCTCCCCATCTCATTCAGAGGTTGCCTCACTTATTTTCTCTTCCAAATAAGAGAGAGAGGTGAGAAGGGAAATGGGTACAATGGGACCCACACTCTGGAAACCTTGTTGGGGTTACTAACTTGCCATGGCCTTGGATCTCCACATACCATGTCTTTCCAGCCCCACTAGACCTAGAATGTTCATCAGCTTACTTCGGAAGTATCTACAACTATCTCAGTAGAGGTGAGCAGAGATGGGATAAAGCGTGGAAGCATGTGGACAGGATACAGAAGGACCAAGTTTTCATGGCTACTTGACCCCGGCCCTACAAATTCCAGGTGCTGCATCTAACCCTACCTATCACCCCTCCAGGGGCTCTTCTTTTGTCATAGCCAGATTGTCTTAAAATTCTTTTCCTCTTGGCATGGCAAAGACAGTTAAAGCTCACCAAACATTTCATTTGCTCATCAACAATTCTAGCTCTTCTTCGGTTAGGCAAGGCTGTATGAGTAATCCCCTCTTCCCTTGCTGATGAGGAGGACTTGCGTTCTCTCCAGATGCTGCAGCTCCAAGACGGAATATTGAGGGATCATGTGTTGCAAAACCCTTGCCAGCTCATGTGGGACACATTGTGTGGGAGAGAAAAATAAATGTATTTTAAGCCCTTAAAATTTGGGGCTTATTATTGTAGCACAACCTAGTACATTCTCATTAAAACAACTGGGGTCTCAGTTGATGCTATACTTTGATGTTTTTATAACCTTAAAATAAGAATTTGAGCATGGAATTTCCTTATTTAAAAAGTAGAAGGGGCTGGCCATTAGCTAAATGATGACATACAAATGCTTTACCCTGGCCAGCTTGTCCTCGTGGGTTAATCTCCTGGTGTTATGCCCCCCAACCTATATCCTAAATTGTTGACACAGTTACTCCAATGCCATTCCTCAAGATGCCATTCCCTGACTATCCCAGTCCTTTAAATGTCACCAGATCTTTGTTAACGTTGTTTCTTTATTTTTCGCTGGCTCTTGTGTTTCTCTATTTGGCATATCGTTACATACCCTATAAGATCCAGCTCAAATATATCTGTGAAGTTGAACCCAACTCCACAAAGCCCTGTTGGCTCCTTCTTCCAAATTGCCACAGTGCTTGGTAAAGTCTCTCCTTCAGAAAGCCTCCTCCCACGAAAATCACCTTCTGGGGAAAATTCTACTGAAGAGCCAGATCTCTATAGATGGTGTGATGGGCCCCAAATACACAATTTTCTGTAACAGACACATCTACCATTTTCAAATGGTCAGAGTGCTGTCAGCATGTCATGTTTCGCAGCTCTCGCTGTTGTGGCTCAGTGGTTAAAACTTTGTTGCCTACAGAACTAGATCTGGTCCCAGCTCTACTGCTTACCAGTCAAGTTGATGGGAGTTAGTGGGACAGTTAGGTAGTCAGGGCCAGGCCCAACGAGAAGTTATGGAGTCAGGCCAGCTGAGACAAAACAGCACTGACATCCTGTTGTACAGCTTAGACAGGGCCACACCGACATTGTGTTTTGCAGCCTTTGCAGAAGTGACTTTTGCTAAATGTCCTAAAAAAGACAAGTAACCACAAAAGCATTTGTCACCATCACAGGCAGGAGGCAGTTAAGACATAAGCCCCAGATGTCAGCACAAACCATCATCCACACGTGGACACTAACCTGAATAGGTAGACAGATACATGACCAAGCCCTGATGGCACGACTCCGCACACTCAGATTGCTTAGGAAAGTTCTGCAAAAGAGCTCCTAAAAATCTCTAAACTTAGACACTCCAATGACAGCCCTCTCAGAGAGTTTTGTACTATTGATTGATAAAACTTTGCTTTGCTGCCCGCCACTCTTCATCTGGTCTACCTCTTCATTCTTCAAAGCAGCCTGACCAAGAACCACGGGCACTAAAGACATAGAATTCTTGCAACAAAGTCACCCTGAGCAAGTTGTTTAACTTATTTCCCCCATTTCCTCAGTAGAAAATGGGGGAAATACTAGACCAACCTTATTGGGTAAGGGTGTGAGGGTTGTGTGAGCTGATGCACATCAGACACCTAATAAGGGACCTGGTGCTCACTGCTACTCATCATTTTTCTCAAGCATTACCCTTGCCATGAGAGAAAGTGTGCAGGTATTAAAATGTTTTCCTCTTATTAATAGGGTCAGCTAGAATGAGAGCTGTCCCTGAGCTATCTGTGAACCCAATGCTCTCCTCAGTGCACTGAGAACCGAGCAGACTTAGCAGAGGCACTGTCAAATTAGGTGTCCAGACCCAAGTCACTTCTTGGCTGTGCAAATAGCAGGCATCTCAGAGCTTTTGACTCAATCTCTGGACAATGAAGATACCAATATGCCACACTGTATAAGTTTCTGACTTAACTGTGAAATCAATGTATAAAGAAAATAGAGGTGGAAGTTGTTTGGTTATGTGAAATTTGTGATTTTAAAAAAAGATGTACAGGGCACTTGGGTGATTCAGTTGGGTGTCCAACTCTTGGTTTCGGCAGGGGCCGCGATCTCAGGGGTGGTGGGATGGAGCCTCTTGGCGAGCTCACCAGGGAGTCTGCTTGAAGAATCTCTCCCTCGGCCCCCTCTGCCTCTGTGTGTGTTTTCTCTCTCCTTGTCTCAAATAAATAAATATTTAAAAAATAAATATATAAAATAAAAAAGACATATAATTATGTGTAGCCTACTAAGGAAAATAAGCCATGAATTACAAGAATGAAAGCTATGTGGGAAGTGGACTTAAATATTTTCTATGATAAACTGGTATAATTATTCTGTAAATGATTTTTTTAAAAAAAGCTTAAAATATTCCTTTGTTTGTTCATTCAATATTTTATTTATCATGATCCAGGCACTGTGTGAGGCACTTTCACATATTGTCTCATGTAATCTCATTCAATACGCCCACTAACCCCACGAAATGGTCAATTGTAGAGAGCAAGGTGGGGTCTCTCACGTCAAGCAGGGGCCTGTGCCAAGCAATGAGGTAGGCAGGTAAGGGTACTGCTCCTGGGAGGTGTCCTGGGGACCCAGGCCTGACCACACGCAGAACCAGAGGGGGTCTGCAGGAGCCCGAGACTGATTCAATCCCTTTATTACGGGAGGACCCGGGCAGCGAGCTGTCAGCCTCCTCAGACGTGACCCCTCTGTGTCTGACCACCCTAAAAAGGCAGCGGCTGCCAGGCTCTGGCGGTCCCTCTCCACGGTCTCCGACGGGAGAGCCCCGAGGCCCTGCCCTGCGGGAACAGCAGAAGCACCAGGTGCCGGCCCGCCCCGGACCCACCGGACCGAGGCCCTGTCTCGGCTGCGCGCCCACAGACCGACTCTGGCTGTGGCCACTGCTTCTGCGACCTCGTTTGTCGTGTGACTTGCCTCCTGTTCGCTCTGCGTGCGCTGGAAGGAGCCGCGTTTAGTCACCTGGTGAGCTGCTGACTTTGGAATCTCGAACCTGCTCTATAATTATGGTCGACTTTGCTTTATTACCGAATGAAGCTGACCTTGTGGAAAGACACAACTCGTGTGCACCTTGGGAACGTGCTCAGGACAGCAATCTCTTCTCATGTTACAGAGGAAGAACCGAGGCTAGGCACTTAGCCACCTTTAGAAAAGTCATAGCCAGGGACACCTGGGTGGCTCAGCGGTTGAGGGCCTCCCTTTAGCCCAGGGCGTGATCCTGGAGTCCCGCGATGGAGTCGTGCATTGGGATCCCTGCATGGAGCCTGCTTCTCCCTCTGCCTCTTTCTCTGTGTGTCTCTCATGAATAAATAAGTAAAATCTTAAAAAAAAAAAAAAAAAAAAAAAAAAAAGGTCATAGCCAAAGGCAGAACTAATGCCTATAGTTTTTTTTTTGTTGTTGTTTTTATCCGTACTTAAGCAAGAGGTTGCTCCAAGATTATTCATGCACCTCCCTGCAGACACACTGTCAATAAGCGAAGAGCTCAAAGCAACAGTCATCTAGGTCGCCTTCCAAGCCATGTTAGCCCTCAGCTCACACCTAAACCGCACACTCCTAAGGCAGAAACCAGAAACTAAAGGGTTTAGGAGGAGGCGATCAGCTTTCAATTACTTAGAGGATGTTCATTCAGATTGAGATTCACCTCATATGCTTTTACACTCTCTTCCTTTAGAAGAATTTTCCTGCTAAAAGTTACATCTGTGAGAGAGAAAAGGTAAGAAGGAGTAAACTTCATCCAGTTTTTCAGAAGAGCTCTGGGAAACAGTCAGAGGGAAATACTTGAGTTGTACTAGTTCAAATGGAATTTAGAAATACTGAGCAACATAGGTGCTCTCTGTTCACACGGCATAATACATTTCTAGAAACCACAACGTAAGCTGCAATCTCTAAGCAGCTGCTGTTGCACTGCTTTACATCTCACCAGTGGGTAATCTTTGTTTTCCCAGGCTATTTTTTATGGAAGACGCTGTGGTAATAGTACGAAAAGTCTTGACTTTTTAGGCAATGCCAGAACTGGGGATAAGGTAATCAGGGTGTAAAAGTAATTTTCATATTTTTGATTCCTGAGACCTCCATTTTTGGAATAACATTCTTTCTGACAGGGACATATGGCAGTGTGGCATGCAGAGGCTTTGAAACAACACAGACCTGCATTCACATTCAGACTCCACTCTCTACCGTGTGATGTCAGACAAATTGTCCACCTTTCTCAGTTCTACTGGTGTTACCTGTAAATTCAGGATAATAATGTCTAACTGTAGATTGTTCTGAGGCTTAATGAGTTGTCATATTTATACAAAGTTCCAGGGCCCTGGCACACCCTCACTGGCATTCAAGAAGGTAAATCATCTGTTACTCCCCCGGGGTCCCCTTCTGTCACCCTTAAGCCTTGGGTGTCTCCTCCATAGCCTGTAAGCTTTGCCCAGCATACCCCTCTGAGGTCCTGTGACTTGGCTGCTTGGTCACCAGCTCTAACTGGTGGCCCAGCCAGTGCTGGACCTGCCTGGTTACTCTTGTGAAGGCCCTGCTGATCACCTGGAGAGGTTTAGTCCCAGAGGCCAGCCCTATCTGATCTAGCCCTGCAGTTAGCTTTAACTTGTTATTAGTTTGCACCCCTGTTGCAAGGCTTGAATACTTTATAAGTAGACAAACTGTTTAATTGTATTTAGTCCATTTAAAGAAAAATATGAGTAGTCATATATGTTTAAAACACACAAACTACTATACCTACACTATCCAATGTAGTAACCACCAGCCACATGTGGCTATGGAACACCTGAAATGTGGCTAGTCATATGAGTGCTGCGACATAAAGTACATACCAGATTTCAAAGATTTAGTACACAAAAAAATTCTTTAAATATTTAAATGTATTTGTATTGATTGCATAGTAACGTCCATAGGGTTAAATAAAGCATCATTAAAATATGATTCAACTATTTCTTTTTACTTGTTTTACTGTGATTACTAGAAAATTTTAATATGGCTCATATTATATTTCTATTGGGTAGTACTGTACTAGACAAGCCTGAAAAGCAGACTTATTAACTATTGTGAAAATACTACAGTAACCAAAAAATAAAAAAAAATTAAATTAAAAAAATACTATAGTAACCAGTACTATTGGGGCAGCTTTTTCTCTAAAGTGATTAAGGAATGAGCTGTGTATGTCATATGCCCTACATAATTATTAATATTTGAAAGGGTGCTTGTTGCCCTTTGTAGCCTCCTTCATATATTGTCATAGGATGACCATTTCTTTTACTTTTCTGAATAAAGTCACAGATAAATGGTTTTAATTTGGTAACAAAGTTAAAATTATGCATAGGTTTTTCTGTTATAAGACTAATGCACAATAATCACCAACTGATAAAGCATTTACTATATCCTATGAAGAATTTACAGTTACGGAGTAGTATTTGTTTCTGGTTTATTTATTTGATTTTGCAACACATTTTGTAAAGGATTTCCAGTTATTTTGATTAATGTTATGTAAATTATTTTGCATAAGCAAGTCATTTTTAAAAAATTGTTAGTTGATCACACAAAAATGCATCAAATCCAATAATCAGCTTAATTATTTCCATGAAAGTTCCAGTGTTTTTGAAGAAAATTTCTCATTGCACTTCTCATTGCAACATCAGGATAATCTTTCACCTAAAAAAATAAACAAAATGGGCCAGTGAAGAAATCAAAGAGGAAATTGAAAAGTATATGGTGACAAGTCAAAATGAAAACGTTATGATCCAAAATCTTTGGGACATAGCAAAAGCAGTTCTGAGAAAAAAGTTTATAGATACATAGACCTACCTCAAGAAATAAGAAAAATCTCAAATAAGCAACCTAATTTCATACCTAAAGGAGCAAGAAAAAGAAGAGCAAATAAATCCCAAAATTGTTAGAAAGAAGAAAATAATAAAGATTAGGGCAGAAATAAATGAAATAGAGATTAAAATAACAATAGCGGGGATCCCTGGGTGGCTCAGTGGTTCAGCGCCTGCCTTTGGCCCAGAGCATGATCCTGGAGTCCCGGGATCGGGTCCGTGTCGGGCTCCCGGCATGGAGCCTGCTTCTCCCTCTGTCTGTGTCTTTGCCTCTCTCTCTCTCTCTCATGAATAAATAAAACCTTAAAAAAGATTATAAAATAATAATAGCAATGAAACCAAGATCTTTTAAAACTCTTTTTAGTCTTTGAAAAGATAAACAAAATTGATAAACCTTTAGCCTGACTCAAGAAAAAGAACACTCAAATAAATAAAATAAATAAATAATCAGAAGTGAAGGAGGAGAACTAATAACCAACACTACAGAAATACAAGTAGTTACAAGAAAATATTTGAAAATTATATGCCAATAAGTGGAACAATCTAGAAGAAAAGGATAAATGCCTATAAACATACAAGCCTCCAAAACTGAATCAGGAAGAAATAAAAAATTTGAACAGACATACTACTAGTAATAAAATTGAATAGCTAATCAAAAAACTCCCCAAAAAACAAATAGACCAAATGGCTTCACAAGTGAATTCTACCAAACATTCAAAAAATACCTATTCGTTAAAAAACAACAACAACAACAACAACAACAACAAAAAAAAACACCTATTCTTAAACTATTCTAAAAAATAGAAGAGGAAGAAACACTTTCAAATCCATTCACTGAGACCAAGCATTACTCTGATACCAAAATCAGACAGACACTATAAAAATAGAAAACTACCAGCCAACATCTCTGATGAACATGAACACAAAATTCTCAATAAAATATTAGCAAACTAAATTCCACAGTATATTAAAGAGTCATTCAATATTCACAGATCAATCAATGTGATATGTCACATTAACAAGAGGAAGGATAAAAAATATGATTATTTCAATAGATAAAGAAAAATCATCTGATGAAATACAACATATGTCCATGATAAAAACTCTCAACAAAGTGGGTTCAAAGACAACCTACCTCAACAAAATAAAGGCCATTTATGAAAAACCCACAATTAACATTATATTTAATGGTAAAAAAACCTGAAAGCTTTTCCTCTAAGATAAGGAATAAGATAAGGATGTCCACCCTCACCACTTTTCTTCAATCCAAGTAGTGGAAGTCCGAGCTGCAGCATTCAGTCAAGAAAAAGACATAAAAGGCATCCAAATTGGTAAGGAAGAAGTAAACCGTCACTATTTGCAGATGATATGATGTAGAAAACTAAAGACTCCACCAAAATAGTTTTAGAACTAATAAATGAATTTAGTTGCAAGATAAAAAATTAATCTACAGAAATCAGTTGCATTTCTATACACTAATAATGAAGTAAAAGAAGGAGAAATTAAGAAAAAATCCCATTTAATTGGGATTGTATCATAAAAAGTAAGATTGCGGGCAGCCCTGGTGGCGCAGTGGTTTAGCGCCGCCTGCAGCCCAGGGTGTGATCCTGGAGACCCTGGATCGAGCCCCACATCGGGCTCCCTGCACGGAGCCTGCTTCTCCCTCTGCCTGTGTCTCTGCCTCTCTTTCTCTCTGAATAAATAAATAAGTATTTTTTAAAAATCATAAAAAAAGTAAGATCGCTCAGAATAAATTTAACCAAGGAGGTGAAAGACCTATACTCAAAACTATAAGGCATTAATGAGAGAAATTGAAGAAGACACAAACAAATGAAAAGGTATACCATGCTCATGGATTGAGACAATTAATATTATTAAAGTGTCCATAGTATCCAAAGCAATCCACAGATTCAATGCAATCCTCATCAAAATACCAATAGAATTTTTCACAGAACTAGAACAAAATAATCCTAAAATTTATATGGAACCACAAAAAACCCCAAGTAGCCAAAGCAATCTTGAGAAAGAAAAAACAAAGCTAGTGGTTTCACAATTCTGGACTTCAAGTTATATTACAAAACTTTAGTAATCAAAACAGCATGATACTGGCACAAAAACAAACAGATCAATAGAACAGGATAGAGCCTAGAAATACCCTATCTCAATTAATCTAGGACAAAGGGGGCAAGAATATATAACGGAGAAAAGACAGTCTTTTCAATAAATCATGTCAGGAATATTGGACAGCTACATGCAGAAGAATGTGACTGAATAAGTTTCGTACATTGTACACAAAAATGAATTCAAAATTGATTGAAGACCTAAATGTAACACCTGAAATCATAAAACTCCTTAAAAAAACTCATAGACAATAATGTTGTCAACATTGGTCTTGATAACATACTTATGGATCTGTCTCCTCAGATGAAGGAAACAAAAGTAAAAATAAAGTGTCGGGACTAAACAAAATTAAAAGCTTTTACACAGCAAAGGAACCCATCAACAAAACAAAAAGACAACTAAATGGGAGAAGATATTTACAAATGATATATGTAATAAGGCATTAATATCCAAAATATATAAAGGACTTACACAACTCAACACCAAAAACCAAATGACTAGTTCAAAAACTTCAGGCAAAAGACCCAACTAGACAATGGACATGAGCTTATAAAAACACCCAATATGAGGTAAAGGACAGAGACAAACAGAGACTGAAATCTTGACCAACAGTGCTTAAAATATCTTTTCTTGGGACACCTATGTGATGCAGTTGGTTGGGAGTTTGACTTGGTTTCAGCTCAGGTTGTGATCTCAGGGTCACGATCTTTGGGTCATGCCATGCACTGGGCTCATGCTCAGTACAGAGTTTGCTTAATATTCTCTTCTCCCTCTGCCCCTCCTCTGACTCTCTCTCTCTCTCTAAAATAAATAAATAAAAATTTAAAAACAAAATATCTTTTCTTTTCCTTTCTGTGAGCATATTTTAAAAAGTACATCTGACTGTGTAAACACATTGCTAAGGCCCCTCCCAGGGCCTCTTGGAAGTGGTTCATAGAAGCTAGGGGCCCCACAGCATAAGTTTTATTAGCTTCACTATGAGTCAGCCTCTACCCTATGTCAGCCTTGGACCAGTGTTCCAGGACATGGACAGGTACCTCAACTATCTGTTTGGTTAAGGTCCTTTTGATGCTCACCCACTGTGCTCTTGACCCAGGTAGGGACACCATGTGCCCCCTTTCATTCAGATGCATTCATCAGAGTGGAGAAGCCCTGTCATATATGTTACTGGTCTTGATTTCTCCCAGATGGTCTGCTGCATCTTAATGCAAATATGTCTCCTCCTGGCTTGTTCTGATAACTCACACTTCCTCAACTAAGCTCCTTACTTCTGGTCTTCTTTGGTCCTCACTGTGAGTTATGGAAGAAACTATCTTTGAATGAGTGAAGAATATGAAAAGTTAAACACCAGTTTTATCACACAAAATTCAAAGAACCTACACAAACTTTCTATGTTAACAAAGGAAAAACTTCCCAAGTGTATTTCGTTACTTAACATAATGTAGATAACTTGGAAATGATTCTGGGAAGAGCATCAAACATCAGAGTAGATGATGTAATGCAAACCCCCCCCACACACACACACACATTTTTTTTTTAAAGATTTTATTTATTTATCCATGAGAGACACAGGGAGAGAGAGAGAGGCAGAGACATAGGCAGAGGGAGAAGCAGGCTCTATGCAGGGAGCCCCCGACAGGGGACTTGATCCCAGGTCTTCAGGATCACATCCTGGGCCAAAGGCAGGCGCTACACCGCTGAGCCACCTGGGGCCCAGCCCAAAGAATTTTTAACTCACTTGTGACATTTGGAAATGGATATGATAGCTACCTTTTAATAATTGCTATGTATATACAAGAAAAGGATGAAAAACTTAGCTTGGTAGACAGCAATCTAAATTAAATTAAGTAAAAGATAATTAAGGCCAAATGTGAAACTCCATTAGATTATGGAAATCTCCCAGAAGAGACACATGTAATACTATTACTCAGCATAGATAAAGCAATATTGTCACTGAATGTGTTATGATAATTGCACTGTGTTTCTTCCAAGGGACAAAAGGATGTCCAGACACATGTTTACGGTTTCTTTTCTTCACATGCCATGATTCTATGGTAACCACATCTTTGTTTACACAGTGCTAAATTATGAGAACAAATGTCTTCACTAATGTAATACTTAAATACAAAGACTGTTGTCTATAGAGTTCAATTACTTAAAGCCCTAATTCAAATGTAGTCATCTCATACAATAGCTGAATTTTCCATGCAAGCCAATTAATCTTGATGTTATCCAATGAAGAATGTCAAACCAGAAGGAAAGATGAGAGCAGAGATAGCAAGTAAGTTTCATCTAGCAAGCCTACCCTAATCTATTAGTAGTGTTTGCTTGAAGCTCTGAGTTGAGAAGGGTTTTAGGAAAATAATACGATTCGTTAATAATGCCCGCCACGACATAAGATAAGCTAGTGACAATTTGTCTGCCATTTGACAAGCTCTCTTGGATCACAGCTAGAGGTCAGAATCCAAGATGCCCCTGGCAGTATGGACATCCTGTGCCAGGTTCTGGAGCTGAGATTGTTTTTCCTTTGAAGTTTATCAGAAGCTGCTCAAAGACTAGAAACCCATGTTTTAGGTGCCACTACCTTAGGTTCTGGAACTCACGGGTATACTACTGAGCTATACCCCCTACAGGGAAAGCCCTTAGAAGTCTTCTTACACAACTCTACCATTTTAATTATGAAGAGGCTGAGGCCAGAGAAGACATTTCACCATAAGACATAGGAAAACTTAGAGGCAGGGTTCGGACTAGAACCCATACTCCCTGGCTCCCAGACCTGTGACATGAAGTTCTTTGAGAATGGAAGATCCTTCCCCTATGCCCAACCTGCAGTACCAACCTCAGGTCCTGGGTAGCCAGAGCAGATTCATCTTGAAGCTATGCGGGACTTGTCAATGTCTGGGCTGTTGGCTGTCTTCCTTCATTCATAGATCCTGATCCTGTTTCATTTCAGTGTTACAGGTTTGGCCTATTGCTCTTTAAGATACAGTCACTCACATGTCAATAATCATGGCTCCCAAAATATCCAGTCAAAGCTCAGGCTGGAATATAGTGTCTTTCGTCATGTAAGCAATTAAACTCAATGTTCGGGATCCCAGGGTGGCGCAGCGGTTTGGCGCCTGCCTTTGGCCTAGGGCGCGATCCTGGAGACCCGGGATCGAATCCCACATCGGGCTCCCAGTGCGTGGAGCCTGCTTCTCCCTCTGCCTGTGTCTCTGCCTCTCTCTCTCTCTCTCTGTGACTATCATAAATAAATAAATAAATAAATTAAAAAAAAATTTAAACTCAATGTTCTTGGGCAGCCCAGGTGGCTCAGTGGTTTAGCGTTGCCTTTGGCCCAGGACTGTGATCCTGGAGACCTGGGATTGAGTCCCATGTCGGGCTCCCTGCATGGAGCCTGCTTCTCCCTCTGCCTATGTCCCTGCCTCTGTGTGTGTGTGTGTGTGTCTATCATGAATAAATAAATAAAATCTTTAAAAATAAATAAACTGAATGTTCTTTTTTTTTTTTTTTAAGATTTTATCTATTTATTTGAGAGAGCACAAGTGGAGGGAGGGGCAGAGGGAGGGAGAAGCACACTGAGCAGGATGCCCGATCAGGGCTCCGATCCCTGAGATCATGACCTGAGCTGAGGGCAGATGCTTCACCGACAGAGCCACCCAGATGCTCCCACACTGGATGTTCTTAACTGGTGCCTAGAGAACCCTGAACAAGCCCCAACATTCCTGTCTGATCTGTCAGTGACAAGAACCATTTCAGGGCAAGATAGGAGTCAGATTGATGTCAGGCTCTACGTCAGGCTGACCTTCAAAATGCTCTGCCCAGAAAAGTCCTAGGGACAATGAGGAGAAGCCTCCCTGGCTTTGCCACAAGCTTTAATACTTTGCAGAGAATGATCTGATCCATTTCGCTTGGCTTCCTTTCACTTATGCTTTTTTCTCTTCCTATTAAAGGACCTACAGTTATCTGACAGCAGGACCATCCCCACCTTCATTCTTCCAAAGGCTTGGCAAGACACTGACAAAAGTAGAAGAAATAGAATTTCACATCAGCAGAAAGTGGAACTCCCCAACTCCTTTCCATGACTGACAGCTGACTTGTTTCCTCGTATGCCCTTCTGAGCTTTCTTCTTGTTTTACTTACTTTCTAGGTTTGGGCATGGGCCACAGCCAGGGGAGATTCCTACAGGTCCCCTGAATGGAAAGAGCTTACTCTCCTCCTGCAAGAACATAAACCATTCCTGATGTGAGGTTTTGGGCATTTGAGGTTGTTTTTATACATGACTTGGCTCTGGCTGGACTACAGGTCAGTGTTGTTCTGGCCATAACTAGGATTGCATTGAATGAACATGAAACCCAAAATGGCATCATGGTCTCCTCAAGCCGTAGGACCTCTTATTTGCAGAGTGCCTGAGCAAACTGCAATCATTCCTCCAACCATCTGCTGCATTTTACATATTTAGGCCTCTGTGAAGGGGTTCATTTTTCTGCCTCATTATTTAACATTTAAAAAGGAAATATCCAATTTCTCATGTAAAGCATTTAGCATAGGGTCTGGCACATGACAAGTGCTACTGTAATTTTTTTCTAAGATTTATTTATTTATTTATTTAGAGAGAGAGACAGAGAAGAAAGGAGAGCACACATGTGAGTGGGGGAGTAGAGGGAGAGAATCTTCAAGCAGACTCCCCACTGAGTGAAGAGCCCCAGATGGCTCAGTCCCACAACCCATGAGATCATGACCTGGGCTGAACCAAGGGTCAGATGCTCAACCTACTGAGCAACTGAGTCACCCAGGAGCCCCAATGCTATTACAATTTTTATTGGGTACGTAGTATTATCCTGTGGTGTGTAGTACTATGCAGCTTAATCTTCATAAGAGCTGGCATATTACAGAACTTTATAGCTATTACATAATTTTGTCATAATCCCATTTTATCCACAGATAAATAGCTCTATATAAAATTTTCCCCATTGGTTCCAATCTCTCCCTTCTCTGAACCACCATAGCATTTTGTTTGTCTCCATTTGTTCACACCCCTGACCTCCACCACCCGCTCAGCATGCACAACCCTGGGACTCAGCCACTGTCTTCTGCATTGCTCTGAGCCCCAGGACATCATCCAGGTCCTCTGCTGGCTGGTTTTGGCCAATGGAAAGCACCAATAGGAGTTCAGAGTGTGTACTAGTCAGATATTAGGGTTCTCCAGACAAACAAAACCAACTAGATGTGTGTGCATGTGTGCATAATTTATAGGTGTATTATAATTAATGGGCTCACACTAATCTGGAGGCTAACAAGCTCCAAGATCTGTAGGGTCACTCAGTAAGCTGCTGACCCAGGAGAGCCAATGGTATGGGGTTCCCTCCCAAGGACTGGCAGGCTTGAGATCCAGAAAAACTTCATGTTTCAGAGAAGTGCAAAAGTAGGAAAAAGTCAAAGGCAGTCAGACAGGAAAGATTCTCTCTTACTTGGGGGACAGGCAGTTTTTTTGTTCTTTTCAGGCCTTCAATTGATTGGATGAAGTTCACCCACATTCTGGAGGGTAATCTACTCGATCTACCAATTTAAAGGTTATGCTCATCCCCAAACACCCTCAGAAACACCTACAATAATGCTTGATCACATATCTGGGCACACTGTGGCTCAGTGAAGTTGACCCAAAATTGACCATCACAGTGGGTAAAGGAGAGAAATCTGAATATTTCCTTCCTCCTGCCTCTCTGCTTTGGCACTGTATCTCTGTAAATGTTCATGTTTCTCTGTGACTACAGTTCTGGTGGAATAGCCTCTGGCCCCAAGCCACTGTTTTATTTCTTTTCTCTCGTACCCTTCCAATACCCTGGGTGGTGGGGGGAGTTACTATTTTTGGGAAGCCTGAACAATCTTTGCTCATTCTTTTAACAGCACATGCCTCTTTAGAATATCCACCATTCAATTCTCTTTATTTAAACCATTTGGGGTGAATGTTGTTTCCTCTTGCAGCCCTGACAGATACAGTGGTATTCATCTGCTTTTCATTATATAATTATAATGGAAATATATGTTTATAATCAATATTTTGGAAAATAAAGAATACATAAATAATAAAATAAGATGAAGTAGATTCCTACTAAAGGAGATAATTATTACTGATTTATTATTGCATTCTCTTATTGGATACATGGGAGGGGGAGCATTAGATAAATACTTTGTTGTTGTGTGTGTCCCATTCCTATAAATATTCCTCAACTTTAATTTTTAACAGTTGTCTATTATTTTGTGATATCTTCACTCTTTTGCCCTTGGATTATAAATTATTTCCTGCCCTTAATAGAAACTCATAGAGGTCAATTTACTGTGTTATTCAACTAGCTTGATACCTTACACATTAATGTAGTCATTCATAGACACACATCATCCACCCTACCCTGTCAAAAATGTAAAATAGTTTACAGAGATAAATACAATGTAACAAGATAAAGTACATTTCAAATGTATGACACTGAAAGAGAAAAAATAGGCATAGTTAAATAAGATGGAGCCAAGAGCAAGGTTGGAATCCAATAATGCATGCCAAGAACCTTATACTCTTATTAGAAGTTGGCTACAAACTTGGCTTTAAGCTTTCTTATTGTCCATTCAAAGAGGACAACACTAGCAGTTACTCAATTCAGAGTTTCCACCAAAGAAAACCAATCCAGTTACTCAGGAGGAATACAGAAGGCAGAATTTGTTCTTTTCAGCAATATCTTTATAGCAAAGGCAGTAACGGGTTTCACAGGGCTGTTTCTGATAAAATATGCCTATATAAGTTGAGAATGTCATGTCAAACTGTAATTTGAGAAAAGCAATTCTACAAGAGGCCTGATGAGATGCATTCCTGGTATCTAGCTCTGGATCCTTGATCTAGCTTATTCCAGGAGCTGAGTTTGAAGAATCTATAGAGAAAAAGATGGCTTGCATATTCTTCAGGAAAATCTTCCTGCTAGGTCTCTTTATAATATCTATATATCTATATCTATTAAGTGGCAGAGTTCTGGTTCCTACAAAAGGGTCATTTGGACTAAAACAGGTTCTATCCCTTCTACAAACACATAAAATATAACAAAAGAATTGTGTAAACACATAGCCAAGATTGAAAGAACAAATGGACTTTCTACTGTTATTGGTAACAGCAAGAAATGTCTCAGGCAGAGTGATAGGCTTACAAACTGCCTCTGGCAGCCCAGGGGGCACATCATCCCTGGATACAGGTCCAAAAGACTGAGGTTTTAATGCCCCAAGGAGGGTATTTTGATGTGGTCTTAAGACTGCAAATTAGAGAACTGAAACTGGGAAAAACTTTCTGTAGCTAAGTCCCTGGAAAGACATTCCAGAAAATTCTAGTATTAGCTATTCTGGAAAGGCTTCTGATTTTAAAATAAAAATCAAATAAATGGACAACAACAAATCCTGTTATGAAATCCCAGTAAGTATAGAGCCCTAATCTGTGGGATAATAAGCTGCAAAATTAATATAAAAATGGTTCCCAGGTCACTGAAACCCATAGAACAATTGGCAAAAGAAAATGCAAAATGAGTCTCATGGGACACCCAGAGAAACAAACAACTTCAGTCAAAAATGAACTCACAAATAGAAGTTACAAACCACAAAAGAAAATGAATCACCATAAGGGAAAGTCAGCACATATAAATATATAGGAAAACATGTGCTCCCTACCAAATTGAAATATTGGAAAGGGACTATATAATAATTATGTTTAAATAATTTAAAAGTTAAAACAGGAAATAGAAACCATTTTAAAGATCAAGACACTATCTGAAGAAAGGGGAATCTAAAGAGAACTAAAAATGAAAGATACAGTTATTGAAGTTAAAATTTCAAAGTCTGGATTAAATAACAAATTAGATGTAATTAAAGAGCAGAAGGGTTTTGAGGAAATACTCCAGAATTCAGGTCAGAGAGAAAACAATTCTAAGGTATTAAATGACTGTGAGTTCAAGATCATGTTTAACTTTGCATGTACATAGCACTCACTTCAGCAGACACTGTGCTATGTTTTTTATAGATATCATCTTACTTCATTCTCATTAACACTCCTACTTTTCAAATGGATTAATTCAGGTACTAAGGGTTTGATTTCCTTACCCAAGCATCACAGCTAGAGAGTGGCAGAACTGGGATGGGAACCCAGCTTCCTGACTTGAGGATAACTATGCTCGGAGACGTCACTGCCTCTGAAAACCCCTCTCTCCATTGTGCCACTTACCCCCTCCAATCCCTCTGTGCCTGCTGCATCATTCCTATCAGCATGTCAGGATGTTCTTCTATTTCCCAAAATTTAGAAAAATCCTTTCCTGACCCTATATTCCCTACAGTTACCAACCCCATTATTTTGCTTTCTCACAATCAAAACTTATAAAAAATTCTACAAAGGCTCTTGACTTCCCTTTCTATTTCCTCCTCAATCTACTCAATGATTCATCTATATTATACCACACTACCTTAAAACACTACTCTTAGCTTCATATTCATATATTTGATTTTCTATTTGATATCTCAAGTTAATTTATCTAAAACTAAACTCTTGATCCCCCACTGTCCCTATTTTTATTATAAAAATATAAATTAAAAATATATGAAAGTAAATGATCTCTTCACAAGATGTTTATTAATGACAAAGAGAAAATGTAGCTTTACTGGCTTAAATAACCTTAATCAAGTAAAGTTAGTCACAAATAATGTGACAAACAGATATTGTGTGACTCTTGATAGGACACTCTGAGAGGATACATCCCTTCTGTGGTTGTTACAGCCTTCCGGCTGGTCTTAAGGGTTATTACCTTGCTTTAAGTTAGCATACTTCTTGCTTGCTGACTTAAGGCCCTTCACCAGAACTAATTTACTTTCTTGGAGATTTGCAGGCCTTAAGGAATGAAAGACCAGAATGTTCCAGGCCATAGAGGCCAAGAAGTCTGTTGAAGCCCCCTTAGCTTTCTGATTAGCCCAGCAGTCTTTTATCAAAATTCTTTTATTTTTTAAGGTCACTTTTTTTAAGGTGAAAAATGACTTTACTGGCCTCCCTTTGCACATCTGTAGGCCTTGCCCTCCTTTAAAGAAACAAGAGAATACTCCTGCACAGGCCCTGGGTGCCAAGGAATCGGACCTTCTCGCCCAATCTCCAAGCACCACGATAACTCTTGAGGCTGACATCACTGAGTCTGCCCCTGATCAAGAAATGTCACAGACCACTGCACTCCCTTTAAAAATTCATGGGCCAGGCAGAAACCTTGGATAGGCCTTTGGACAAGAGTCTACCTTCTCCAGGTGGCTGGCCTCTGAATAAAGCTCATATTCCTTTCCAGTCCAAACCTATCTCTTGAGTATTAGCCTTTAGAACAACGGGAAGCTGAACTTGGGTTTCTGTAACATGGCTTTCCCATCAAAAATGTACACCCTGAATCTAATCATAAGGAAACATCAGACAAGCCTAGACTGAGGGACATTCTACAAAATAAAGGGCTGCGCTGCAAGATGATAAAAAAAAGAGAGAGAGAGAGACAAGACAGGAACTGATCCAGATTTAAAGGGATTAAAGACATTAAACAAACATCTGCTAAATGCAAGTGTGGTCCTTGATTGGATCCTTGATTGGATACTGGACCAGAAAGCAAAAATTCTTTTTCTTTAGCTATAAAAGAGGTTAGTGAGACATTTGGTGACATTTGACTGAGCTATGAGGCATAGATAATACTGTATAAGTGTCATACATGTAATATTTATAATGCTATATAGGCATTAATGTCCTCATTTTGATCATTGTACTGTAGGCATGAAAGAGGATGAATTTGTTTGTAGGAAATACACATTCATGGGAGTAAATGTCATCATGTTTATAACTTATTCTCAAATGATTTAATAAAAAACCCAATACATACACATTCATCCATATTACATATAGAGAATGACAAAGCACAAGGGGTATATTATCAACATTTGGGGAATCTGATGGAGTGTATACAGAAATTTTCTGTATTATTTTTGCAGCTTTTCTGTAAGTCAATTATTTCTCAACACAATGTTCTACACACACACACAAGTAGAATGTGTAATAAACTCCTATGTGCTTATCATCTAGCTTCAATTATCATCAACTCATGGCTAACCTTGTTCCATCTTACCTACATCTATATGTTCTACATCTGTACAGTGCTTTAGTCCTATAACATTCTTATAAGCACTATTTCATTTTGAGCCTCGCAGAAATCCTCTAAGAGGAAGGGCAGGAATTATCCTCTCCACTTAGTAGAGGAAGCAGCTGAAACAGAGAGAAGCTTAGGTAGGAAACACTCTTTTGTTCATACAGTTAGCTAGCAACAAGTTTAGGACTGGAAGGCTTTCGGGCTTGGGCTTATTGCTCATCTCACCACATATCATTATTCTATAATAGTAACCATGAAAACCCCACCACAGTGGGATCTCCAGGACTTTCCTCTTTCTTCCTGATTCTGTGTCACTATCATTAACGAACCAGCCCAAGATCTCTTAGGTTGTGAGGGCATAAAGATGCCAAGAAATCCACCACCTCTGCTCTCTCCATGGCTCAGGTGCTATGCTCTGGGTGAAGACTACTCTATGTGTCTCCTCGCCTCTGTCTTTCCTGGGAACACATCCTCATTCTTTCCTCGGGGCCCTGACATCAATTTGCATGGGCCTTTAATTGTAAAGTTTTTATTTTATGATACAGTTAGCTGTTATACGTCTGTCTCTCCAGCTAGAAGTGAGCTCCTTCATGGTGAGTCCGTACTTTCTTCAATTAGGATCTTAGCCTCTCATATTAGTAATCTGGAGTCAGTTTAACAAACAGACTATTTACAAAACTGTGAGCAGAGTTTAGGAAAATGAGAGAAATCCTATAGTATCGTCCCTTCCCTTCTCTCACCAGCTCCCCCAAACCCCATATTTACCAGCCCTAGAGCTGACCAGTTACTGGAATCCTTTTGGAGTGAGAACCAGAGAAAGTCAAGTGGACACACCCTGTGACAGATGGGCACCACTTCGCAGGTGCAGCTAACACTGACTGGAAGCCAGGAGGCAAGGGAGCCATCGGTAAGGGTCAGTCTCCAGGGTACAGAATGGGGAAGAGAGGGCAGAAAGTGGAACAGGTGGAGATGGTACTCACATCTTTGCATCCCTAGCATGTGAGAAAGTGCCCAGCATATAGCTGGTGCCAGAAATATTTTTTATTGAAAAGCTGAAACTTAGATATTGCTCATTGATATACCCTAGAAATATAGAAAACATTTTTTCGCATTGCTACAGCATATTTAACACAGTTAAAACCAGAGAAATACCAAACATATTATCAAAGTTTAAAGTGTATGTTGTCATAATGAAGTTAGATTTCTAAACCAAAACATAAAACTGATTGGTTTTAAAAAAAAAAAAAAAACAAACTGATTGGGACAGCCTGGATGGCTCAGCGATTTAGCACCACCTTCAGCTCAGGGCATGATCCTGGAGACCCAAGATCGAATCCCACATCAGGTTTCCTGCATGGAACCTGCTTCTCCCTCTGCCTGTGTCTCTGCCTCTCACTTTGTCTCTCTCACGAATAAATAAATAAAATCTTTAAAAAAACCTGATTGGTTAATGAACATTATAGCCAAGGTAGAGTGTTGTATGATTTTGAAGTGATAATTCTTCTCTAAGTGGATTCAGTTAAAGATTTTATACACCCCTTAACATGAGAAAAATAGATTTTTTTTTGGTTCTACTTTTCTCGCCCAAATACTTAACCTCCTCTAGCTGTTTAATAATCAAAACACCATGAAACTCAGGCATAATGGAAAGCGCTGCTACTAATGACAAACACACAAACGTACCCATTACACCCCTGCAACGACACTGGAGAGCTGGTCCAATGTCCCACGGCAGGCAGTGCTGGTCCTCCAGCTCTCTAGAGTCAGAGTCTCTGCTCTTCTAAGTATATCTGCTCGGTGATTTTTGCAACATAAACCCTTGCTTCAGGGCCACCGGGGTGGCTCAATCTGCGAAGCAGGGTCTGACTCTTGATTTCTGTGCAGGTCATGATCTCAAGGTCCTGAGATCAAGCCCTGCTTCCTGCTCTCCGCTCAGCAGGGGTCTGCTTGAGCTTCTTTCCTTCTGTCCCCCCTCAAATATAATCTTTAAAAAATAAAACCACAAAAGAAAACCTTGCTTCAAAGGCCAGTCAGTACTTATTTCTGTTGATCTACTTAACAAAAAACCCCTGAAGTGTTTGCACTCTACACTAGAACTCCTTGAACATCTATACTTAAAGTGAGGTTGTAGTTCCAATAACAAACTTAGCAGGGGCCAGTAATTTGCTGGGAATTTACAGTTTAGGCCCTTGATCACATAGGGCAGTCTGTCCAGGATTTGTCCCCGCTGTCCAGGCGTCATGATGAATAGTACTCCTTTTCTCCAAAGTATTCTGATTTGGTCAATAAATTACCTGGTCACCCTACTTAAAGGCAGAGCCTCAGTTTACTCTTGAAGACGGCAGCATTCCGCAGGGATGCGGTCCAGCGCCCCGGTTGCGATGCCTCTGCGGTGGATCGCGTACCGGACCCTGTGAACAACAGCCACCAGCTCCATGGCTCCCCGCAGCACACATTCATTCCCTCCCAGCTCTGGAAGCTCCAAGTGCAGAATCAAGGTGCGGGTCAGTCTGCAGGCCTCGGGAGACCCCGGGGCGGGGCGGGGGGGGTAGCCGTTCTTTGGGTCTGAAGCTTCCCAGGCTGGGAGGCCCCCGCCCCCCCCCCCCACCGCCCGTGTGTCCCCCGCTGGTCCCACCACCTGTTGGATTCAGGTGCCACCCAGGTAACACGAGGTGATCTCCTTATCTCAGATATTTAATTTTTAATTATATCAGCAAAGACTTTTTGGGGGTTTTTGTTTTTTTCAAATAAAGTCACATTTGAAAGGTCACATCTAAGACCTGAGATCACAGGTCTCAGGGGTCATGAACATGGACAGATCTTTCTGAGGGCTACCATTCAACCCAATACACACCTTAAAGTTAAGCTTACATTTTCTAACTAGATTGTTTCAAGTATGGAATTTCTGGGTTACATTTTCAAATGTAATTCAAATCTCATTGAATCACTTACACTTGGCATGTATATCCCAGATGTCCCCATGACACATTAAAGGCCAACTAAGGACCGCCTCCCTGGCCCCTGCCCTGAGAAATCTGCTTTCTATAACCCTCTTCACAAAAGATTCGTCAAATTCATTTAGAATCCATCAATGGAACTAGCATGAGGGGAGTGAGCCACTTGCCTCAGGCACAGAATTTAAGGAATTTGCTAGTATTATATTATTTATCTTGATGACGGAAGTTTTGGCACCCCAATGAGCTGTGTCCCCAAGGTCAGTGCCTCATGTGTGTCTCCCTCTAGAATCTACATCTTCAGCCACTTTCCTTTGTAAGATCAGGCATCATAGCTGTTGTGTTTGTGGCAATTCTCTACTAATGAATATATAAAACATGCTCTTTCCTCTCCACTCTCAACATTTCTCAGTTATCATAATCAGTGTTTTAAGTCAATAAAAATACAATACAAATGCTTTGAAGGATTAAGTTTTCCTTGGTCCCTTTTCTTCCTCCTCACCACTAGTCTGCCCCACTTTTCCTATTCTAAAGCCCAGAATAAGAAAAAAATAGACTTTCTAATTTTCCCTTCTTGGAGTGGCCATCAAACAGTGAAGACGAGATTTTTTTTTTTTCTGGATGAAAAGGTACATTTAAATCAATAATAAGTAGTTGTCGAATGTCTTAAGTGTTCCTCCAACCCCAAACACTCAAGATTTCATGTTCCTTTCACTTTTATTTCCACTGGAAAATATGTATTGATATGTTACCACCATCCTACCTCATTCTGAAACGTCACATTCAAAGTTATGAAGACCACAAGCCACCATTCTGAACAGCAGCTACCATAAGCATTATCTTCCAAATTAAGCCAGCAGAACTTGAGAAGCCTGGCCTAAAACCACAGCCCCCGAGTCTTTACTTGCAGCCCAATTCCCTAAGATATCGCTTCTGTTAGAATTCCAGCCAATTCTGACCCTTCTCTTCTTCACCTTTGAGAGGATGTATGGGACCTGTCCTGAAAGAGTCTTAGTCTGACTCTCTGTGTCTAAATCACAGCCTCTTTCCCATGATACTGGGAAACATGTCCCCCAAGCAGGGAGTAGGGGAGATAGATCTAGAGAGTCCCCTGAGGAGGTGAGTCTCTTGAGGGACATTCCACTTTTCAGAATTTGCTTAGCTTCATTTTCAGAACAGGATAGAACTTCATGGCTGGTCATTTTTCTGAACAATTACTTTTTCAGTCACTATTTAGACATCATGTCAAGCTGGAATGAGGTAGCAGACTGTGGAGACAAGTTAAATTTGTTATGAGATGTTTACATGGTTCGAGATATGAATGCTTCAGAAAGAGAACTTCTCATTTTATGTTTTTTACTTCAAGCTCAAGTATATGAGTCTGGTGGCCACTGGCTATTCATTAATAATAGTTCATTGGATCCATGTTATTTTTGTTTTCAGCTTGATCTGCTCACTGGTCTTTAGTCTTAGCACCCTCAAAAGACATTGTTTTGAAATTACTATAAGGGCTCCTGGGTGGCTCAGTCAGTTCAGCGTCTGTCCTCGACTCAGGTCATGATCCCAGGGTTCTCAACAGGAGCCTCACTTGTCTCTCTGCTCAGTGGGGAGTCTGTTTCTCCCTCTCCCTCCGCCCCTACCCTGCTCATGCTCTCTCTCACTCTTTCAAATCAAAATAAAATCTTTGAAGAAATAACTATAAAACTATAGCCTTAGGAGATTGTGAAGAAAAACAATTTATCCTTTTGTCAAACCTTAGAAACTTTGTTATAATGCAATTTACTAAGTAAACCATTGGCTTGAGAACAATTATAAAAATATAAGCTTTCAGTTTTCGTATAATTAAACTCACAGGACAAAAGGACAATCAGTCAGTCAATAATTTAAAGCCTGCTAAAGTATGAGGCAATATACTATGTTATCTATTATAATGGAAAACA
Source organism: Canis lupus familiaris (assembly GCF_011100685.1). NCBI lineage: Eukaryota > Metazoa > Chordata > Mammalia > Carnivora > Canidae > Canis > Canis lupus. Next base: position 22,766,670 of record NC_049237.1, read on the forward strand.
ATCATAATCCAAAATCATAGATAATATTAAAAATCTATATTTGTTGGAGTTTGCACATGATATTTGCAGATCACCATTTTTTACTTATATTTTGGAGAGACTAGCATTAAGAGTTACATTATTTTGAGCACACTCCATTGGACAATAAAATAACTTGCGAATTTGTGGGAAAACTTGAGGACACTTCAGTTTGAGACTGAGAAAAAAGAATAAAGAAAAAATGAGAAAAGAAAGACTGAATAAGCTGAAAAATATAATTAAGACTAGATCTATTTTGTCATAGCTATAAAATAAAAGGATTGTGGGGCATTTGGATGGTTCAGTCAGCAAAGCATCTGGCACTTGGTTTCAGCTCAGATCATGATCCCAGGGTCATGGGATCAAGCCTCTTCTTGGGGGCAGCCTGGGTGGCTCAGCGGTTTAGCACCGCCTTCGGCCCAGGGCGTGATCCTGGAGTCCTATGTCAGGCTCCCTGCATAGAGCCTGCTTCTCCTTCTGCTGGTGTCTCTGCCTCTCTAGACTCTCTCTCTGTGTCTCTCATGAATAAACAAATAAAATATTTTTTTTTACAAAAGCCTCTTGTTGGGCTCTGCGCTCAGCACGGAGTCTACTTGTCCCTCTCCCTCTGCCCTTCCCCCTGCTCAATCTTACTCTCTCTCTCTCATAAATAAATAAATAAATAAATAAATAAATAAATAAATAAATAAATAAATTCTTAAAAATAAAATAAAAGCACTGTTTCTCCTGTGCAGTCGGGCAACCAGTTTATGGTTTTGTAGTCATTTTATATATTAGAAGAATAAGGGGTGGGGATAAAAGGAAGAAGTTAGAGGGATCAAAACTGTAGAGAAAGAATGAAGTGAAGGCTAAGAGCACTTCCCTGACTCTCTCTGCCTCTCCCTGGCAGCAGCAGTTACACTGGAAGGTGAAGGGGAGACTCTAGATGAGGCAGGTCAAAGAGAGAACATGCTTGACAATCGTAACCAAGTGCAATATTGTTGATTCGTTTTCCCTTCAGACTACCTTGCTAACACAGACCTAGGTGTAAGCACTAGCGATTGTAAGCTGTTCTAGACTCAGGCTGCATCTTACAGGACACCAAAAGTTTGGAAAGGAAAATATTCAGGCACTTGTTGTGCATCAGCCTCTGTGCAACAATTGCCAGCGCTGGCATGAGAGCACTGTCCTGGTGCCCTGTGGGGCTTTTCCTCCTGCACACAGGGTGTCGCCCAGCCTCTGCTGGGTCCTCACCCGCAGCCGCACCCACCGCTCAGTTCTGGTGGTGCGGTCTTTGCTCGGCTGCTTCATAGCATATGAGCTTGAGCTTCAGAGCTCCTCTTTTCTGACACGTGGGCTTTTTAAAAAGGTGAAATATCACATAGGGAATATTAAAAGACTGGTGGTCTTCAAAAGCCATAAATACTTTAACTTTTTTTTTTAAGTGAGGCAAAACCAATAAAAACATGTTGTGGGGCACTCTTGCACCTGTTCTTCGAATAGTGACTCAGGGAATTTGATTTGTGTTTGAATTCCAAAGGTAAAATTTCCAGAGAGAGACATTTGCTTTGGGTGTAGGAGCAGTACTGATTTAATCCTGCCAGCAGGGCAGATGACCATTAATTAAATATTGTGATGTAAAATAGGCCAACTGGACTGCTGATTAGACAGGCTTTGTGTACAAATGGATCCAGCTTCGGCAATAGCCATCTGACATCAATCTCATCATCTGTTTGCAAAGGCAAAACCAGAGTTGTTCTGTAGCAGCAAATCACTGAGAAAAAGATGACTTGGTTTGTCTCAGGTGTTTTATACATACAATGTTACACTTTGGAGGTTATAGGGAATAGTCGGGTTTTAAAATATAATTTTTCTCTGTATGTGTTCTTCACCAAAAAGTGAAATTCCCACATTAATCTTTCAGTTTCTCTTACATATGCAGAGATGAAAATAGAAATCCATCTAGATTGCCATGTATGATTATCATGCTGTAACATTGTAGTTAGAACAGCGGTTCTCAAAGTGCAGTTTCTGTCCAAGTAGCATCAGCATCATCTGGGCACTCAGGAGTGCAAATTCTCAGGCTTCCCCAGGACCACCGAATCAGAAACTCTAGGGGTAAGGCCCAGCCATGGAGCAAGCCCTCCGATTCTGATTCAAGGCAAAGTCTGAGAAAAACGTTGTCATTACTTATTTTTGCTTATAGTGGAATCATTACAAATTGAGCACAAGGAAACCACGGAATCACACATTCTCTTATCTGGTCTCACATCTGCTATTCAGCAAGATGGATGATTTTGGAACTGTGCTCACATGTATCTAAAACACAAAGCCTAGACTCATTCCACTGGAAGGAGAATTCTGAGATGACAGAATTGTCATCAGAATGTCAACAGAATGGCTGTTTGCCATTCAACTTCTGAAGAAAGATTAGATCCTGAAAAAAACATTGCAGCTGAGTTGCAAACATTGTAAATTATTCAAAGGGATGGATGTTACATAGTTTCAGACTCTGGATGGCATTTTGTTAGACTGGGTAATTTAAACTCCCACAGCAATTATTGAGTACTCTGATTTTTAAAGAAAGTAAAACAAAACTAAACAAACAGGAATAAACCTTTTGTTTGTTAATAGATGGATGGAAATATTTGGGAGAGCGAAAGAAAGAATAAACAATATACAATATCATTAGCATGATCAATCCTTTCCCATCCAAGCACTTCCATTCTAAATTAAAGCTGTTTTCTTCTGGTGTAAACTCTTGAAACTCTCCAGAACATACAAAACTACAAAATAAGGTAAAGAAAAGAGTCTTCTGATAATCTTTTACATCCTAAAAGGGTACTGTAATGAACTGCTCCTTGGAAAATTATCAAAAGTGTTCACATTCCTTTAAAAGTTGTCTTTAAAAAAAAAAAAAGAAAAAAAGGAAAACGAAAAGACTGTTTGAGCCTGAGAAAATCAATATCTTTTAGTTTGTCAAAAAAATGGGGGATTTTACTCATTTATTTTTGTAAAATTTCATTTATTCATGAGAGACACAGAGAGAGGCAGAGACACAGGCAGAGGGAGAAGCAGGCTCCCTGCGGAGAGCCCAGTGTGGGACTCCATCCCAGGACCCCAGAATCACAACGTGAGCCAAAGGCAGATGCCCAACCACTGAGCCACCCAGGCATCCCTACATTGGGCTTTTAATAACTGCTAGAAATAAACTATCAACATCTGCGAATGGTGCAACATTAAATGAATTTTGATACTCTAAAACTCTCAACGACCTATCTGGGGTGATTAGTTTCCCTCTATTAATATCAGAGAGGGCCAGAGAGGGCCTCTGAAATTCCTAGAGCTTCAGTGGTAGGTTTTCTGTTCGCCTTCCCCCTTGAGGCCATGAAATAGGTCTTACGCTTTATTTCAGGCTTCTTTGCTACTTTCTGAGTTTTTCTCTTTCAGTTTGATATGTGCACAACTTCTGTTGTCTGTTTCCTCTGTTCTTTAGGGGAAAGTTGAAAGTGCAATTTGGGGGGATTATTAATAGTTTCCAGTAAAATAGTCCCATGAGCAAGAAGGGAAGGACAGAAAAGAAAAAAAGTAAAAAAGGAAGACTTTGCTGAAATGAGAAGTAGGCGAGTAACTCTAGCCTCCACATACAAATCTGTAGTATAAGCAAATCTTCTAACTTTGGGAAACCTTTGAGGGAATATACCCAGAGACTAGAGGAAATCGCCACTGGGTGTGTTTCCTGGACATTTCTCAACATTGTGGTAAAGGGATATTGCATAACTTGTAACAAGCACCACCATTTCCTAAATGAAAGACATGGTACTTATGCATCAGAAATACTTTATGCAGAATCCTGGGATCCAGCTCCTGCTCTGTGGGGAGCTTGCTTCTCCCTTGGCCCCTGCCCTCACTCCCCTCACTTATGCTTGCTTGCACTCTCTCTCTCTCAGTCACTCTCTCTCAAGTAAATAAATGCAATCTTGGGGGGAAAAAAGGAAGGAAATAAAAAATATCAAGTTCTGGATTTGCGTGTTAGATACTCTGAAACATTCCAATTTCTGTAAGGCTGTAGGGAAGAAGAGAACGCAGAACCCAGTGAGTGGCCCAGGCCCCGAAGTGTCACCACACAGAACATGGTAGGAGCCATTGCCAAGCCCACCTCTGCAAACCCAACTAAAATCAACCCCCGCGACAGAACCATGGGTAACATTTAAGGGTGAGACTAGTTAGGGAGGAGTAGGGAACTGCTCCGTAGACCCGGGGAAGACTGTCAGAAGAGAGGACTAGGGATGCCCAGGGGATCCTGAGGAAGAGGCTGCCTTGGGCTCAGGATGATCCTGGGTCCTGGGACCCAGCCCCACATGAGGCTCCCTGCTCAGCTTCCCCCCCTCCTTCCTAGTCATGCTCTCTTTCACTATCTCTGTTGCTATCTGTCTCTGTCTCTCTCTCTCTCAAATAAATAAAATCTCTATTTAAAAAATCTCTATTAAATGAAGAATTGCTTAGCTTCTCCCCCTCCTTCCTAGTCATGCTCTCTTTCACTATCTCTGTTGCTATCTCTCTCTCTCTCTCTCTCAAATAAATAAAATCTCTATTTTAAAAATCTCTATTAAATGAAAAATTGCTTAGCACAGAGGCAGTTGTGGTGAGGTCCAGTTAGATGACCATTCAGAAGGACGCTAGATTTGAGACCGTGGATGATTTTTGCTATGACAAGTTCAGTTGTGTAATGAGGATGGAAACCAAGCTGAAAAGTAGACAAGAGATGAGAAAGCAGCGATTGCAGAAAACTCTATCAGGAAGTTGGCAATGAAACAAAGCAGAGGGGAAGAAGGGTAACTGGATGGAGACTGTGAGCTTAGGGAAGATGCAGGGGTAAGACTTGTACACATTTATACGTACCAGGAAGGAGAAACTAGAAGAGAGAATGAGAGAGAAAAAATAGTAAATTAAATCCCAGGAAAGGTAGGAAAAGAGAAAGATCATTGACAAAGATGAAGAAAGATGGTTTTGGAAAGAAATGAAGGGTTTCTTTTCCTCTAAGATAGGAGGGAGAATAAGATAGATAAACATATGGTAACTTGGAAGCAGACAAGAAGGAAAGGCATGACGATGCCTCATAGCTTCTCTCCGGGTGAGCTAGGACGCCGTCCTCCTGGGAGCGCGGCTAGTGGAGCCCAAACAGGAGTGACCCGAGTTCACACAGGGAGTGACGGATGCCGGGCTCCAGGGTGCAAAGCTTAAAAAAGAAAGAGAAATCTTATGTATTTAAAGCTTTCTCTTCCCTTCAGTACATCTCCTGGTAAAACGACACTCTAAAATAAGGAGAAAAGTGCTATTCGGACAGGAGCAGTGGTAATGGTTCAATGGCACCACTTTTGTCTGAAAGAGAAACCCACGTGGGGAGTGACCTGAGCACGGCCGTGGTGGGCTCCGTCGTCTTCAGAGGCGCCCAAAGCAACATCAGTCTGAGGCGAGGTGACCATCAATCTTCACTCCGAGACTCTCCCAGTCATAACTGTGCAGAAACCTTGTCATAACCTTGCCCAGGTGTCAACGGCCAGCTTGCTTGGCCGAGTGTTGCCCCAAGTGCAGCATTTAAACCCCTTCAGGGCTCTAATTCCCAGCTTCTGCCCAGGAAAGAGGAACACGAAGCCAAACTCAGTGGAGGAAACGAACAAGCCTCAGGTGACACACGCTGCTTTCTGGCTGCTTCCTACAAAGCTCGGAAAACTGTATGCTCTAAGCTAGGGTTTTATTAGAAAAGGGAAAATAGGCGGCTTACCGTAAAGACACTGACCCAATGTGTGTACAATCCTTTATAACATATGAAACCTACAGTGTGTGCGATCGCAAAAAGTTTGAGGGTACACACACTGTCCCAGGACACTGATTACGTTCCCAACAGGGAAGCTGAGCTACCACCAGGAGGAAGGTGCCAAAGGGTGGAAACCCCGGTGATGGGTCTACATTCTCCAGGTGAGAACAGTACACTTGTTACAATGCAGACATTTATTCTTTTCTACAAATAGAGTAAGGGGGGAAAAATATTTATTAACTCTTGTGTAACTACATAAGCTGGTACAGAGCAAGATTTAAAGAAACTCAAACATCCAGGTATATCAGGGTCTTCTGAACAAAATTCAACTAATAGTTCTATCCTTAAGGACTCATGGGCAGCCCGGGTGGCTCAGTGGTTTAGCGCCACCTTCAGCCCAGGGTGTGATCCTGGAGACCTGGGATGGAGTCTCACGTTGGGCTCCCTGCATGGAGCCTGCTTCTCCCTCTGCCTGTGTCTCTGTCTCTGTCTCTCTCTCTCTCGGTGTCTCTCGTGAATAAATAAATAAAATCTTAAAAAAAAAAAAGGACTCACTGAACCTTTTCTTAAAATCTGAAATTGCTCAGCACACAAACAAGTGTATACATTGTATATAATATACATGCAACAATCTTGTGGACAAGAAAGCTTATTGCCCTATCAGGCCTTTTATTAGTTCTTTATTCTAATTAGGACTTTATCTGTATCTGTATCTTTATTATGAGAGGAATCGAAAATCCCTGAATCTTCTTTTCTAAAAGAAAGTTACTTTTCCTTCTCTCTGCTCCAAATCCCTAAGTGTTCTCTTCCTTACCTCTAGCAGAACAAGATGAGGAAGAAACAACCAACAACCCCACAGCACACGCTACAGTTTCCTTTGTCTTTCCTTTGTTCTATCATAACAGTGTCGCTCTGGCAGCGAAGTTACTAACTTCCTAGGAATGCCTTCCTTCTTTATCTTCAAATTTTATGTTGCATCAAATATTGCTTTGTTTGACCTTAAGACTCTTACTCCTAAGAGACTTTTTTTTCCTTTCCAGTTTTATGGAGATATAATTGACATACAGCACTAGGTAAATTTAGGATGTACAGCATTATAATTTGACTTACATAGATTGTGAAATGATTAAGAGACTTCTTAAATGGGCCAAGCTTTTTTTCTGAAGATTTTAAGATTAAACAATACTCAAAAAGTGTCTTTAGCCAAGATATCCAATGGTTTCTTAAAATATCTTTAGAAAAAATGATTGAAACCATTTTGTTATACGTTGCATTGCTTTCCCACCATCAAATTTGTTGACTATACACATTTTCACACAAGAAGATATTCAATTTTATTTTTCTCAAAATTAATTTATTTATTGAGACACATTTATTTCCAATCATTATTTAAAGTCCCTATCTCATGAGATAGTTGTGAAAACTGTATGACTCATAAATTAATTACATGTAACATAAAACCCTTAGGGAAGTGCACACAAATAAGCAAGTGATACAAAAATGTTAGCTGCTCTTATTATCACTTTAAGAGTGATTAAGAAAATACTGATTATCTTTTTTATGTTTTTGATTACATATTAAATACATATTTAACAGATGGTTGGTCTGTATTTTCTGCCTAAGAAATGTATGAGTTTTTTTTTCTTTTCCAGAGAAGTCATTTGAAAGTTAATAATATTTAAGATATTAAACTCCTGCTAAAAACTGAGCAGGGACTGTGGTTACCTAAAAATCTCCTATTAAAACTTCAGACATATGCATGTATGTGGGATAGAATAAACTGCAAAGCTGAACATGAGATGTAAACTATGGAGGGACATTATGTTTACTATCATCCTCTTCTTTTTTAAATAAATTAATTTTTTATTGGTGTTCAATTTACCAACATACAGAATAACACCCAGTGCTCATCCCGTCAAGTGCCCCCTCAGTGCCCGTCACCCATTCACACCCACCCCCCCGCCCTCCTCCCCTTCCACCACCCCTAGTTCGTTTCCCAGAGTTAGGAGTCTTTTTCTTCTCCCTTCCCTTATATTCCCTTTCACTGTTATTTATATTCCCCAAATGGATGAGAACATATACTGTTTGTCCTTCTCCGATTGACTTACTTCACTCAGCATAATACCCTCCAGTTCCATCCACGTTGAAGCAAATGGTGGGTATTTGTCGTTTCTAATGGCTGAGTAATATTCCATTGTATACATAAACCACATCTTCTTTCTCCATTCATCTTTCGATGGACACCGAGGCTCCTTCCACAGTTTGGCTATTGTGGCCATTGCTGCTAGAAACATCGGGGTGCAGGTGTCCTGGCATTTCATTGCATCTGAATCTTTGGGGTAAATCCCCAACAGTGCAATTGCTGTGTCGTAGGGCAGGTCTAGATAAGAAGCTTTTGCACAGCAAAGGATACAGTCAACAAAACTAAAAGACAACCTACGGAATGGGAGAAGATATTTGCAAATGACGTATCAGGTAAAGGGCTAGTTTCCAAGATCTATAAAGAACTTATTCAACTCAACACCAAAGAAACAAACAATCCAATCATGAAATGGGCAAAAGACATGAACAGAAATCTCACAGAGGAAGACATAGACATGGCCAACATGCACATGAGAAAATGCTCTGCATCACTTGCCATCAGGGAAATACAAATCAAAACCACAATGAGATACCACCTCACACCAGTGAGAATGGGGAACATTAACAAGGCAGGAAACCACAAATGTTGGAGAGGATGCGGAGAAAAGGGAACCCTCTTACACTGTTGGGAATGTGAACTGGTGCAGCCACTCTGGAAAACTGTGTGGAGGTTCCTCAAAGAGTTAAAAATAGACCTGCCACATAGATCAATGGAACAGAATAGAGAACCCAGAAGTGGACCCTAAACTTTATGGTCAACTAATATTTGATAAAGGAGGAAATACTATCCATTGGAAGAAAGACAGTCTCTTCGATAGATGGTGCTGGGAAAATTGGACATCCACACGCAGAAGAATGAAACTAGACCACTCTCTTGCACCATACACAAAGATAAACTCAAAATGGATGAAAGTTCTAAATGTGAGACAAGATTCCATCAAAATCCTAGAAGAGAACACAGGCAACACCCTTTTTGAACTTGGCCACAGTAACTTCTTGCAAGACACATCCACGAAGGCAAAAGAAACAAAAGCAAAAATGAACTATTGGGACTACTATCATCTTCTATATGGATTTCTCAGACTCTACATTATCAGTTTCTGCTGATGTTTCATCCAACAAAATATTGCTGAGATCAGTTTATTCATGAACTTGCCTGAAGTATGGCTCCAGTAAAGCTGTGTGTCATAGTCTGCTTTTTTTTTGTAATAGTTGCAAAATATAAAATTTTATAAACACTGTAAAATATTGTAGCATTTTACCACACTGTGCAGATTATAGAGTCTTGAGAATTCAGGTAGTAAGGAATGAAACCTTTCATAAGTGGGGATTGCATGGTATAGCATAGAAGTACATGTGTCATCAAACTACGGGCTATCTCCAGGAGCACACCAAGGAAGGGAGAGCTTTACAAGACCAAAAACGTGGTCAGTCATTTTAAAGGTGGGGACTTTTTTCCTTGTGAAGATCTACTGACTACACGCATGTGTTTGGAAAGAAATCAACCAAAGATGTCACATAAATTTAAAGAGATACAATTCTTAAGAGAAAAATATAAAATAACCCAATCACTTTGCAAATTAGCAACACATGATACAGAACCTTCTTTAAAAACAAAAGTAAAATATATTTAGAAAGGCAGAGAAGGTCACAAACCATTGAAATATCTAGATTTTCTTTCTCCCCCATGAACCCCTAGAATATTTTCTGACTTGGAAGTGATATCAAGCTCACTGAAAAAGTATGCTGTTGATGGATATTTATTGACATGGAAAGATGTTCATATTTTGGATAGTAAAAAGGTAGAACATACAATATAATCCATATTTATTTATGTATTTATTTGTAAATAGGCATAGAGAAAATGTCTAGAAGTTTCTGTAAAAATATTAATCATGGTTATCCCTGGGTGGGAACCAGACAGCATCTATTCACCTTCTCAATGTGCAAGCACTTGTCATGTCATTTATACTTGTAATAACTCTGTGAAATAAGTACTAGAAGCCTACAGTGAGACCAGGGCAGGGGAGCAGGCATTTAATAAATGATAGTTATTTTTAAATTATCATCTTATTTTTATTTTAATATTATTTATTATTTAGAGACTATCTCTGTTTTATAAATTAATACACATAGGTGAAGTGGCACCAAGGGCCCCACTTTGAATCTTTGCTGTTAGCTGGCTATCATTGGGTAGGTCATTTAATCTCTGATATTCAGCTTCTTCACTTATTAAATGATCCCAATGATAGTAATTATACTTACTTCATAGGGTAGATGTGAGGATTAATAAATTAATCCATATAATGTACTTAAAATAGTGTCTGATACATAGCAAGAACTCAATAAATGTTGGCTTTTATTCTTCCTGTCAAAAAAGGAATAATAACGTCCACCTCATGAAGTCAGTAAAAATTAAATAAAATAAAAACAGCTACCATGTAATGAGTGCCAGATGTGCAAAAAGCACCATACAAGTCCCTTTACACAAATTCCATTATAGGCTCTAAAAAAAGAGTTAATAACATTTCATTTCAAGCTACAAACCATCCCTGAATAAACTCTTCCTCCTTCTGTCTTCCATTACCAAAGAATATCGTCTTGAGATTTGTGACTATCACAAGGATCATCGGCACTTATCACACTCTCTAGGAACCTCTTCTCTCATCAAATAGTGGTTTTCCTCTTCCTTCAGACCTCTCTGTTGCAGAAAGAGGGAACAATGATATGGGTCTCCTGCAACTGACTTCTTTTCCCTGCTTTAAAACCTCTCTCAAGGTCCAAAAAATACAGAAACTATGAGTTGGGTTAAAAGATCCAGAACACAACACCAAGAAAGAGATGGTGGAGAAAGTATGGCCCAATAAATCTGTATATTCCTAATGTCTCCCTGTCTCCCAGGGAGACCAGAAGGGATGAAAACTTTAGTTAAAATTTAGTTAGGTAAAAGAAAAGATACTTATGACTGAAAGCTATAAAATAATGGGGAGGGTTATCTTTTCTGCAGAAACTTCCTGGAATGACATAGAAAGGGTGCTTCCTAAAAATGAAGAAATGTACAACATAAATCTTTTTCTTAGAGAGAGAAAGAGCACATACATGGGTGTGGGAGGAGCAGACAGACAGAGAGAATCTTAAGCCCTCATGTGAGTCCAATCTCATGACCCTGAGATCATGATCTGGGCCAAAATCAAGAGTTGGGTATTTAACCAACTAAGCCACCCAGGCAGCCCACAACATAACTTTTTAAAGATCCCCCAATTAGGGAGAAGCATAGATGATTAACATTCAGTTTATACAATATTCTGTGCAAGGGCTGAGATACTTAGACAAACAGTCAAAGCCTTGCCCTTGTTAGTCTTATGCTCCAGTTAGGGGAGACAGACAATGAACGTAATAGTATATAAAGCATATCTTAGAATGTAATAACTGCTACTGAAAACAGAGCTGGTTAGGAAATAGAACCAGCCAGAGTGGTGATAGAGACCAGAGATTGTGATTTTAAATAGGGTGGTCAGGGTATCATTGAGGTGTTATTTAAACAAAGACTTGAAGTAGATGAGGGAGAGAAATATGTCAGTATCTGAAGAAACATGTTCCAGCAGATAAAGCAGCCAGCATGAAAACCTTGAGGTAGGAATGTGTCCGATGTGTTTGTAGAACTATAAGGAAACACCTCAGGAAAAAGTCATGTAAGAGATGATGGTGGAGAGGAGAGAAGATAGAAGGGACTTGGAAGCCATCCATTGGCAGGACCAGTTTTCATTACAAGTGAAACAAGGAACCATTGGAAGGGTTTGTTGAGAGTAATGTGCTCTGACTTATGCTTTAAAATGGTCATTCTGGCTGTTGTGTTGAAAATTTCCAGGGAGGGGACATATGATGAAGCAGAGGGCACACCTACTGCAATCATCCAGGTGGGAAACTATGGCAGCTTGAACCAAGGCGTCAGATTCTGGATATTTCTGAAGGCAGAGCTGACTAAACTTCCTGAAGAGTTGAATGTATGGTGTGAGAGAAAAAGCAAAATCAAGAGTGACCCTGAAATTTTGGGAAGGATGGAGATGCCATTAATGGAAAAAGGTTGTAGGCAATTTAATTTCCCCCTTTTCAAAAACAAGGAACATCCCAAAATGAGACGGAGAAACATCCAGTCCTTCCCTCATCTCAGGGAAGTGGGGGGAAAAAATCCCATCTCATAACTACAGGAGTTCTTCCTGAGAAACTGGTCTTTTCAGTTCATATCCACAAAAAGTACAGCAAACATACCCAGGACTCTCCTCCCCTGGTGCTTGTCCTTGAAACCTCACTCCTGTGCTTATATCTTGCCCATGTATCTGACATCACGGAATGAGGCTGAAATTCTCTGCGCTTACAGTTTTCTAACACGCTGATACTTAATCACTCTTATGAATGACACTAATGGAAATACTTAGTCTTTTTAGGAACATATAGCATAACATGATACACATGCTTTCTAATCTTTTGTTCATAATTATTTGTAAACTATGCACTCTGTGTTATCCTTAAAGAGAAGACAGACACTTCCTGGGTTAGCAAGTGCTCTGCGTGGCAATTGGTTATCTGATACGTCTGGTTAACAAGTTTCTCTTTGACATTTAATAAACTGCAATGATTTCTCATGTGGTTATTTCCCCACTTGCTTCATGAGGGCAAAGGTCGGTATAAAGGGCAGCTTAGTGGGTCTGGTTACAGTAATAAAGGCAATTCCTATGGATAAGTGGGAAGTAAAAAGTTGTATTTTCTGCCTCTGTTTTTTGAAGTTTAAATGTCCAGCTTTTCTGTGGAAATACATGATATCTTATTCTAATATTTTTGCCGTTCACAGTTTTATTTATACCTTCTTTGCCATCAATTCAATGCTTTTAGTTATGGTTTCACATCTTCCACACTAAAGATATTATTTTTTTTAATTTTTTTTAATTTTTATTTATTTGTGATAGTCACAGAGAGAGAGAGAGAATAAGGCAGAGACACAGGCAGAGGGAGAAGCAGGCTCCATGCACCGGGAGCCCGACGGGGGATTCAATCCCGGTTCTCCAGGATCGCGCCCTGGGCCAAAGGCAGGCGCCAAACCGCTGCGCCACCCAGGGATCCCACTAAAGATATTATTAAATAAAGGACAAAAAGCAAGGTTTTTAAAAAAATGGAACTAGATTTTCTAAAATCAAGATATACTTGAGTTTTCCAATAAAATCATCCTTCAGTTTATGTTCATGAAAACTCTATATATCCAATAAATCAATATTTCAAAATATACTAAAAGAAAAGCATGATTCACAAGTCATCAACCTGCCCAGAGCCTCAAATACCCAGCCACTGGCAATTTGACTTTATAGAGTAGATTTAAATGGTAAAACCAAGAGTATTTTTCTGACCCTCCTCCCTCCAAAGGAAAACATAACACAAAGCAGCCCAGAAAATACCTCAAATCACCTCACCCATCACCATGTAAGAATTCTTATTTTTACATAGTCATGGTTACAGAAAGGACAGAATTTTTTTAAAGACCCAACATTTCCTCCTAAAATATAGTCTTACTAGTGTTTTGCTTCACATGAAAGTTTACACGCTCGTCAGTGACTCACCAGGCTTGCATCTCGTTAGGTCCTTGGAAAGGTTCTCTTTGCTTTGAGGCTGTGTCAGAAACTTAAAATATAAAATGTGTTCAGTGAAGCTGCCTGGTGTGAGTGACTTTGTTTATTCCCTGGACTCCACAACGGAGTGAAAATCCCAATCCTTCTCTTTGTAAAATAGCAAAAATATTCTCTACCTCACTCATCTCTTCTATCCTTCAGGCCATAACGAACCCCACCACATGATCTTAGCTGATTTGTCAAGGAAAAGGTGTAAAATGTACATGTGTCGAGCAAATTAGGAATGGTCGATTACAAAATGATTTAAAAGTCTCTTCAAGTTGATGGAGCTGCCTCACTAGCTCTTTGCTTGTATGTATTTGTCGAAAGAGTACGCTTTTTCAGGGTGGCAATGAGGTAAGTGCAGCAGGAGACACTTGCATTAGCAGAGAGAGAGTGATTCTAAAACAAGCCTAGGGTAATCAGACTCTTTGGCTCTGATGACCAAGCCAGAGCACGTACAGGAAGCGCACTGGTCAGCTAATGTTAGAGAAACACTGGCCTCTCACAGGGCCCCAGATGTCACACTGATTATGGATGGTGTGATAACTTGTAGTGTATTTTGACAGTCATTCAAGTAAAAATATAGCTGAGAGAACAGCAATAGAAAAGCCATCTGAGGCCTGATTTTTTCATTTTTGTGAGTAAGGCCATAAAGTTCCCAGTCCATTACCATCCTCTCTCCTTCCTTTCCAGTAGCGTTTACCTTCCTCTTATTTTTAAAGGTGCAAATACACTAATGAGATACAACTTTTTAAAAATTAGTATTGATGTGCAAATTTTTGTTTTCCTAATGTTTCTGGCATCATCTACGGTGATATCATAAGCAAACAATCTTACAGTATGTATCTTGACTACTTGTATAGACAAATATCATACGACTAGGAAAAACCCTCCATCTCTGTATGAAGTGTTTTGTCCATTTATAGCAGCATAAAATACAGCCAAGAATCACAAACACTGGGAGATGGCAAGAGGTAGTGGCTAAGTTCTTGCACCGTTGGCTAGGTTCGTTTATTTTTTTTATGCCATTTTTACACATGTGAGCCAAGAAAATTAGCATAGCTGAGTCTACCTGAAGTGTAGTAACAAGCTAATTCTAAGGAAAAACCAAACAGAAGCTGTACCCTGACCCTTTTCAGATTTGCTCTTTATTGGGGCTTAGGGACCTAAACCTCTCCCTGGCAGACCCTAGTGTGCTTTAGTGTCACTCTGGATGTCAGAGTGACATCCAGAACAGGTAGTGATGATAAACAGAGCAAGGCCAACGAAAATTGTAGGGAAGAGAAATAATATTTGAGGAGAGCTCCCTGAACTAGCATATATTTAAAACAACACATTGGTAAATGTGAAGTAAATTCCAAGATAAACCAAAAGGAAGGTTCCAACTGGCAGAAACTTATCTGCCTACTAAAGATAATTCCATGGATTTTTATTTAAGGGATAGTACAAGGTCATGTGAAATAACATAGTTATTAGAAAACTGAGTCAAAGACTATTTTAACACTTCGTATAGCTTCAAGGAAGTAGCCCTGTCACATCATATTATCTGTTTACTAAGCACAAAGCCAGGAAATATCATGGATCAGTATCAATATCAAGATTCTAAGAATTATTCAACTAGTTTTCAATTATGTTCCTCCAGGGCCCATTTGTGGTCTTATTTCCTAGAAATATTTTATTTAGTTATACAATTGCTTATTAAAAATTCCCAATGCATAAATGTTTCATAAGACAACTGGATAGTCAATTTCCACTTCTGTTCAAATGCACAGTCCATGGAAACATTCTGCAGTCCTCATGGAGAACCAAGAGGAATCCTGGTAAAGGTCTTCTTGAGGGTAGCAAACCTGATGGAACACCTTGTACAATGAAGCACTGTTTGCAATTATGACGTAACTGCGTTCTTATCTACTTCTGGAGTTGCTTTTGTATTTATCAGAGCTGCAAGCATTTTCCTAAGATCAAACTACCTTACAGAGAAGTATTCTGATTTTCCTTCAGTAAAGGAAGGAAAAACTGCTCTATTTTTGCAGCACTGCAAAATCTTGTTCAGCTCTATTCCCCGTTTCCTCTGAAGGTCACTTCTCCATCTCTACCACTTCTTCAACATTATTCTCTTCCACTGATACTTACCAAGTCAGATAGAGAAGGGTGTACCTATTTTATATTTTATTTTTAAACAGTTAGAAGGGACACATCTAAAGATTTTAAACAGTAGTAGCTGATCTCATTTTTTTTATTTTCCTAAATATATTTTTTCTTATTTAAAAGAAAAAAGCCTCATTGTACAAAATTTGGAAATTCCAGAAAAGTACAAAGTACAAAAGTGATGATACAAATTGGTCACATTACCATCAGCCAGAGATGACCACTCTTAATGTTTTTTCCAATCTTCTTTTCTATTCATATATATATATATATATTTTAAGATTTTATTTATTTAATCATGAGAGACACACAGAGAGAGAGGCAGAGACATAAGCAGAGGGAGAAGCAGGCTCACTGCAGGGAGCCCGATGCGGGACTCAATTCCTGGTCCCTGGGATCACGCCCTGAGCCAAAGGCAGATCATCAACCACTGAGGCACCCAGGTGGCCCCATATATTTATTTTTAATGATGTTCAGATAGTATTGTGTCCTGTTTTCTCTACCTACCTTTATATTTTGAAAGTTATGCCCCCAGGTTGTTCAAACATAATTTTAATTTCTCCATAATGGTCATAATTTATTTACATCTTCCTTCATTGTAGGACATTTAGATATTTCTCAATTTTTCATTATTTTAAGTAATGTTATTGAGAATATCTTTCTAGATATTTAAAAATTGCCCTTTATCATTAAAACAGCTGATTAATCCAATATTTCTATGTACCTAGTGAGTTTTAGTCCCATGTGAGATGAGGGTCGCTGTCACATTCTGCCATCACACTGTCTCCAGATGAGGCACCCCAACATATCTTATGACTTGCCTGAGGCCACAAAACTAGTAATGTGAAATTTGGAATTCTTCGATTTTTTCACTTTCTCCATCTCCCATGCTCAATCACACTACTAAGTCAATCCTTTTGAATGGTATCTTTTTAACCCATTTATTTTCATTTAATACTAATGTTTGCTCCCCTATCCCAGGCCCTTCTTTGTAACCAACCCCAAAGTCATCTAAATGGCCTTCCTGCCTCTGGGACCTCCTTGTTCTAATCCTCCTCGTACACCTGCACAGTAGCAGATGGATCGTTCTTTATGCCACTGTCCAGCTGATTGACTTCTTAGTGAAACCCCACACATCATATAAACTCCTTTGACCGGCTCTCAAAGCACCGTTTTATGCAACCAATCTTAACCTCATCCACTCCCCTCTCTGTTCACTATCCCATACTTGGCTTCTTGCCTTCTCCTTATAGCATTCACCCCACTCAAAATATTAATGTTTCCCTTCATCTCTTCAAATTT
Source organism: Canis lupus familiaris (assembly GCF_011100685.1). Lineage (NCBI taxonomy): Eukaryota > Metazoa > Chordata > Mammalia > Carnivora > Canidae > Canis > Canis lupus. Next base: position 22,783,737 of record NC_049237.1, read on the forward strand.
TACTCCATCCTCCAAGGCCCAGTTCAAGTCTCATGAAATTGAAAGAGCTTCCTATTGGATTGGAGCAAGTTGCCTTCCTTCCCAGTGGATTTGACATTGGCCAACTTGTGTTAAAAACTCTTGCTTTGCTGCTTCTGCTGGGAGAGTTGAGGGGACATAATTAACTCCCCAGAGCCTATTTCTACATTTGGAAATATGAATGGTTATACTAATATCTGCTGTCTATCAACGTCCCAGGATCCTAAGAAGGACTGGATATGTGTTACATAGTTTTGGTAAGATGTTAAGTGTCATAAGATAAGAAAAAGGATTGTCCACACTTTGAAACAATTCAGTACCCAGGTCTGTACCACTAATACCTTCTGCTTCATCATATGCTCTCACTGTTTGCATATGTTAATCATTTCTCCTCAGCTTGATTGCTAAGTTTCTGAATGCAATACAGTATCTCATATTACTTCTATAATCCCAGACTGTAACACTGAACATTGTCCTAAAGACTGCTAGTCTAATAGAGATGAGTTACAGCTGGTAAGGTCTGGCTATGAGTCACATTGGGATTTAGATATAAATGAAAGACCCCCAGATTTCTGTAAGCCTTCTGGAAGAGGATAGTCTGACACTTTGGGGAGCCCTGGAAGACTTTGTAAAGTCTATGAAACGTACTCTTAATTTGGATCTTGCCTTTCAGAGATATTCACTGAATTTTCACAGCAACCCTTAGGTAAAATACACATTCTGAAATCAGAGAACAGAAACAAGTATATCCTGTAGACATCCAGGAACAATAGCCAGACCTTTGGATATCTTTATCAGAAAGCTCAGGTTACCTAATCATGATATGTTGTTAAAGATGGTCTGCTGATGGTCTGCCTATAAATTACTCATTTGGTCTGAAATTCATGTCTCAGTTTTGATTATCTAATTACCAGAGATCTGAAGAACACTTTTCCCCATAGGCTTACCCCTAAAAGAGCCAGTTCTAGGTTACAGTTAGAGTTAATGACAAGAAATAGAATCAGTGCTATATTTAGGTTCAGAGTTGGGGTTACTGTTAAGTGGATGGTTAGTGTTCAGGTGAAGGCTCAGCTGAGAATGAAGTGTAAGTCTAGGTGTACAGATGTAGATTTCTGCTAGAGTTAGTATTACACTTGGGGTTAGGGTTGGGGATAGAGGTATGGTTAAGGCTACAGTTTAGGGTTGGAGTTCAGTTTAGGGTTAGGTTAGATTCCTGGGTCCAAAGACAATTTAATAAAAAAGGATTCCTGAAGATCCCACTTTGTCTAGTAAAACATGACAGGCTTTTCCAATTTCCAAATTCCCAGAACTAGTGAAATACTGTTGGTAAAGAACACTGTACAGCATTCCAAGATTAAATGCAACTATATGGTTTCCCATAGCTTATCATGGTTTCCACCAGTTTATACAGTTTTCATTAAATCTCTAATACCAAAAGGGCAAGTAACACTTTTAATGTCAATGTTAAAACCCCCAAGTTCAATTTGCAGATTGTATTCAGTCTGTATGGCCCACTTCCTCTGCCCTGGTAGGCCCAATTTCCAACATAAAAGCTGACACCATTAAAGAAAAAAACCATAATCTAGAATTTACTTACATTTCTATAAAAAACTATCTTCAAATAAACTCTATACTTTGAAAGTACTAGTCAGTTGTCCAATGCCATCTACAGAAAACACCATTGGTTTTTAATAGAAACATGCTTCCAAATTGTTAGATGCCAGTCATGTCTGTTTTTCCAGCCCAGACCTCTTTCTCAAACTTCAAACTTGGATTTCCAATGAACAAATGATGTCCCCATGTCGCACTGAATGGGAACAGTCCAAAAATGAACCCATTGTTTCCACAGCCCTCACCCAAATCACCTGCTTCTGCTTCTTTTACAATCTGTTTAAAGGCAATGTTAATTACCAAGTGCTCAGAACCAAAAACTTTTGCTCAACTTTTTCCTCATCTCCCCCCGTATCAGTTCATTGTAAAAATTCTCTCAAATCTTTTCTGCATCCTCTCTCTCAATCTTCAATTAGGCCTTCGCTATCTCTTGCCTAAATCATTGCAACAGCCTCCTAAATAACCTTTGAATAATTTCCCTAATTTCAAGTTCTTCCTTGTCCAGTCTGCCCCTCTACATTGTCACCAAAATGTGACATCTTTGTTGGAAATCTTTTCTAGATTGTCTTCTAGTTTCTTCTACAAAAACCTTCTCCCTCCTCTGTTCCCCTGGAACTTTCCAATTCCTCCTTTGCATCACGCCATATCTTGTACATCTATGGTGGTACTTACCACACTTTATTACACTTGTCTCCTTGGAATCAGTGGTAAACTTCTGGAAGCTGAGTCTATCTCATTTATTCCTGCACATGGTATGTGCCCACAAAATTTTGCTAAGAGAAAATGGTTTACAGGACTAAGTAACTTTCACAGATCCTCTTTATATATTAGCACAGCCAGTCCCAAAATAAAATTCATGCTGTGTAAGGGTTCTTTAAAAAGCACACCCTGCATCTTAACAGGAAGTTACAGATTAATAAACAGCTGACAGAACAAACTAAATAGCATCCAGTGAATCACCAATTGACTGTCCCATTGCTGCTAACCAGATGCAGGGAGAAAGTAAAGATGAAGACAAAACATCATCCCTCAATGATGAAGAATTTTGCAAGATGCTCCAAGGCTCTGGGTAACAGAGCGTTACATATTTCCCTACACCATGGTGATAATTCAAACACAGAAAAAAGGCTATAATAAAAATGGATTTGGAGGCTACATGAATACAGAAACTGGATTAATACCAAGTTAGAGGCCACAGAATATCCACCACACCCTATCTCATCCACTGTGTCATGGAGACCCTTGCATGTGGTGTATAATCAGTTTTTTAGTTACTATTCATGAGCACATGATGAATATACAGACAATATTTGGTTTTCTGTAACCACTGGCTGCACTGCAATAGAACTAAGAGAGGTGGGTTTCACAATTTTAAAAAGCAAAGAGCTCAGCTACCCTTCTTCTGAAGGCCTAAAAGACACAGCTCTGGGCATAGATTGTATGTACCAGAGGCCTAGCACTTAGAGCTTTTTCTCTTGGGAAAAATGCTAAACCTAGTACCCTGGAAGGTTAGTCCCTATTGAAAACTCCCAATGAAAAAAAAAAAAAGAAAGAAAGAAAGAAAAAAGAAAACTCCCAATGACAGCTTTTACTTGAAAAGTGGCCAAAGGAAGCATAAGGGATGACTAGTGGGAGACAATATACAGAAGGACTGTGGCCGTACCACATACAAAAATAGAATACTGACCCACAACGTCTGCACTGACCAGACCCAAATAGTCAAGATTTGATCAATAAATGCAAGCTCCCCTAATATTTGCCCTGCTTGTGCCAGTGCTTCTAACTCAGAACCAACTAGAGAAAGCCAAATATACTCCCCAACAAATCACATAGAATGTTTGCCTTCTTTCCACAGGTGAACAGCCTCTAATCAAGGCCTACCCACAGCCTTCCTTGTTTTCCACAATAGAATCTTCCCACTACTTGCCTGCTCTTTGAGTCTTTTCTTAGGTATGGCAGTGGCTGACTTCCCTGCCAAATCAAGCTCTGAATAAATGGCTTCTGCTTGCTCTCATTTGAGTGTTTGTGGTCTTTGAAGCCTTCTAAGAGCCTACGTGTGACAGAAAGAGGACTTGGTGTTACAGTGGGGGCTGCAGAGGATGGGGGGGGACAGTGGGGGAATTGGCACTTTCAGTTTCAGTGGAAGTAGCTGGGGGTGCAGAAAAAGTGCACAAGTGACTCTTCTGGCTAGGGCCTGAAGGCCCACTGGAGAAAAGGGAAAGGAAACAAAAAAATATGCTCAGGAGTGAGCCAATGGTGCAGGCACATGAAGATGGGGGTGCACAAGGCTTGGGCTGGAAGCTGGGTTTGCCAGCTGTTCCAGAATGTGGAGATTGAGGAGGGTGGTGCATGTCGTGCGGTGACATCTCCAATGACTAGTGAGTAAGAAGGAACAGTTCCGCAACCCGGAGAAGTACATCAGCAAGGTCCACTAGATATCTGCTGTGCAGCTGGGATCCAGGTGGAGGAGGTCCACATGCCGGACCTTGCAGTGGGAAACTGGTGCAGATCCCCTAGGGCAATAGGCTGCAGTGGACCAGCTGCTGATCCTCCAGCACCACCTCAGGATGGAGGTAGGAGATGGTGAAGAAGACACTGACCCGTGACCACATGCTGCTGTCTGGGTCCTAGATGGCCACAGTCACTCTTCACTCCAAAACAGTCTCATCCTGTCTTTGCTGACTCATGAAATAAAGAGCAAAGATGATACAAAGAAAACAGATTCTCATAGGACCAGAGAGGGTAAAACAACCCAAGAGAGCAAAAACAAATGCAGTAGATTCAGATGTTACTAGCACCGAAGAGTAGTTGATTCTATAAGACAAACTCAGTTATCCACAACGAAACTGGCAAGTATGATTTGCTGATGGCTTTTCTGCCTTTGTCTTCTTAATGACCAATTATGGACTTTTGGAACTGGGGAGCACAAGTGGTCTTTATATTGCATTGCAGTTTACATAGAATATAGTGTTCAGTTTCTCATTATTGGAATTTGGTGATGGTGAACCCAAAAAGCCTTCCATTTGCAGTCTCTCTTTCCTTGGCTTATTCTGTAAAGAAAATAACAAAAGATAATAACTTACTAAAGCACTTGGAAGCTTTTGAAACTACAGGAAATGAAGCAATCGTTTGCTTGGTTAAATAAGAACACTGACAATTAACAGAATGATAGTCCAGGCTTACATTGGTGAGATCATTATAGAACAATTCCTAAACTTAAATCTGTTCCAGACCCATTTTGGGATATCTTTTTAACAAATATTATGTTAATGGTTCTTATAATTCCAATATGTTTTTTGTTTTTTTAGATATCAAAGGTCCACTACAACAGACTGGCAATAAAATAAAATATGTGTTGTTAGGATTTATACTGCATTTAAAAATAGACTATAGGAGGGGATCCCTGACCGGCTCAGCGGTTTAGCACCTGCCTTCAGCCCAGGGCATGATCCTGGAGTCCCGCGATCGAGTCCGACATCAGGTTCCCTGCATGGAGCCTGCTTCTCTCTCTGCCCGTGTCTCTGCCCCTCTTTCTCTCTCTCTTTGTCTCTCATGAATAAGTAAATAAAATCTTTTAAAAAAATTTTTTTAATTAAAAAATAAAATAAAAATAGACTATAGGAAAGAAAGAAAGAGAGGAAAGGGAAGGAAGGGAGAAAGGAAGGGTATAATATAAGAGAGTCTATAAAAGTACATACCTTCTACTCAGAGAAGAAATCCATGACTTCAGTCTTAAAACTGCCTGATGGGGGTTTCTGTTGTTCATCAAAGGAATCTCAGGACTATGACCTAACAGATGGTGTTATATCCTGAATAAAAGAAATACCCAGAGAATTGGCAGATGCATAGAGATCTTTCCCAAAAGGTTATGAAACCAATGACTTAGGAATTTTCCAGATGCTGAAAATGAACCTGACCAGGCAACAAAGGGGATATTATTAAAGATCCCACATGCATTGCTCTTGTAGGAGTTGAGGATCCTGTGAGAGCTGAAGTATTAGTTTCCTGTGGCTGCTCTAACAAATTCTTACAAACTGGGTGGCTTAAAACAAATTTTTTTCTCTCACAGTTCTGGAGGCTAGATCAAGATCAAGGTGTTGACAAGGCCATGATCCCTCTAAAGCTCCAGGGAAGAATCCTTCCTTGCTTCTGCTAGTAATTGTTGGTGTTCCCTGGCTTGCCACCACATCACTCCACTCTCTGCCTCTGTCTTCACATGGCCATCTTCCCTCTATGTGTGTGTCCAAATGCTCTTCTTGTAACAAGGACACCAGTCATTGAATTAAGGCCCACTATTAAGCAATATGATCTCATCTCAATTACATCTGCAAAGACCCTACTTCCAAATAAGGTCATGTTAACATGTACCAAGGGTTAAAACTGAATCTATCTTTTTGGGAAACACAAGTCAACTCACAGTACTTGAGGTGCCAGATAGGATTTTAAATGTCAGAATGGTGGAATCACTATGTGTATGATTATCATGATAACCTTTGTACTGAAAGTTCAATTGCCCTAAGATGTAGCATCATACAGGCCCCTGAAGACTATCTATGTTCAGAGGGTACAGATTGTATATAATAGAAATGTAAGAGAAATAAGTAATAGAAATAGAGAGACAGAAACAGTTCATAGATAGGATTTGGCCAAAACTTTGTGTTCTTGCAGCATCTAGTCCTACTGACAAATACAATCCAGTAAAAGGTGTAACTGAGAGTAATGTTTTAAGACAGAGGCAAATTGCAATAATTCCTGACCATGGTAGACATGATGGGTGACCCAGTGCTAAAGAGAGCTGATGCTAAATTTGCAATGGGATTAACAAGAACAGATATAGGTAAAGAGCTCCCAATATCATTCTTATCAATGACAATCTCAAAAAATTGTTAAAGTTGTCAAGAAGGAATAGCAATGTTTATAACAGCATCTCCAAATTCCTCCAATTTTAATGGATGGTCAATATTGTAGCCACAGGTGGAAATTTCTGAGGAGCATGTGCTGTCTAGGGCTCTCCTCTCATAGCTGTACCCAATCTTCAGGTTTTGCTTTACTTGCGCACAAGAAAAAAGGCTATGGAATCACTTTTTCTTCTCAAACCTTATGGGAATGGGAATATGTCTTGTTCATTTCAATTACAAAATTAATGAGTTCATAGTCCCTTTTAGTCTTATTTTTGTTGGTGAAATCCTTTTTAATTTTGATAGTGAAAGAAACATTGCACTGCAGGATCCTCCTCATACCTATTATACAATGATATTTAATACTTCTCTGATGTAACTTTTTTTTAAAAAAAGATTTTATTTATGTATTCATGAGAGACATAGAGAGAGAGAGAGGCAGAGACACAGGCAGAGGGAGAAGCAGGCTCCATGCAGGAAGCCCGACATGGGACTGGATCCTGGGTCCCCAGGATCAGGCCCTGGGCTGAAGGTGGTGCTAAACTGCTGAGCCACCTGGGCTGCCCTGATGTAACTTTTTAATGAAATTAATGCCAGGAAGCTTCATGGCAAAATAAATATATTTCAGAGACTCTTCAGTAATAATATCTTTTGCCTAATTATCAGGGGCACATTTATCCTACAATTTTATATTATGCAATATGGGAGACAAGTGTCCAACTGCACAAATCTTGGTCCAGACACATGGTTATGGTGCATTTTTGAAGGAGTACAGGTGTTAATGCACTGCAATTCTTTTTTAAAAAATTTTATTTATTTATTTATTCACGAGAGACACACAGAGAGAAGCAAAGACATAGGTAGAGGGAGAAGCAGACTCCCTGCCAGGAGCCTGATGCGGGACTCAATCCCAGGACCCTGGGATCATGCCCTGAGCTGAAGGCAGATGCTCATCCACTGAACCACTCAGGCATCCCAATGTAGTGCAATTCTTAATTACAATTTCAAATGGCTGTGTGGAGCTTATTAAAAGACTTTCATTGAAGGAAAGGAATAAATTTACTAACAAAGTTCAAGAGTCAGAATTAAAAGTAAAAAGCAAAGAACCATTTTGTACCCAGATAGAACTGAGAATCAGGATAGAATGGTAGATGTGTATAATCCTTCCATCCAACTCACCTTATTTATCAGTCATCTAGTATAAGGAAAGGAAAACTTTCAGAGAATTTGTGTAAGCTGTGAAAACTAATAAAGAGAAACCTCACTATAATGGAGTCAGGAGTTTTGGCAGGAAGAGCTATCATGTACTACCACTTGTCATTAATTGCAAATCCAACAAGAAAAGATGGACCCTGAAACTTTATCATCCTTGCAGGAGGAAAGGTTTACCTCCTCCCAGTGCTGAGAGCCCATCCAATGAGAGAGTCACAACTCAGCTAGTGAGAAGCTACCACACTCCCAACCCCCCGTTTACTCCAATGGACTCTGTCTACAACATGCCTTCCAACTTCCCCCTTTCCTCTATAAAATAGGGTTTCTCTCCTTTGTTCAGTGGATTTGCCTGTAATTTTTGCTGTAGCTTGCTTGTCGTGGATTATAATTCTCTACTATTCCAAAAAAAGCCTATTTTTTGCCGTTAAAATAACTGGCAGTTTTATTTTAGAGGTTAACATAATAAATAAGTACTTTATTTTATCCTTTTTTGAAAATTTTGTTTTTATAATAAACATGTTATTTGAGCTATCCTTAATGCTACATTTTAAGCTGTTGAGAGGTGAATATTTTAGACAGAGTTATATTTTTAGAGAGTTAATGTGACAGTTATTTACAACTAAAACAGACTCAAAAAATAGTTTATTGTATTTCCTTTGATTTTTTAGTAGACTTCCAAGAGAAAAATTATGAATTATTAATATATGTTATAAATAAAATCAATTGTCTATATTATACAAAATAAAAACATTCAAAAGGCCATGTACCCTGGTTGATGAGAATGCAAACTGGTGCAGCCACTCTGGAAAACAGTGTGGAGGTTCCTCAAAAAGTTAAAAATAGAGCTACCCTACAGTCCAGCAATCAAACTACTGGATATTCACCCAAAGGATACAGAAATACTGATTCAAAGAGGCACATGCACCCCAATGCTTATAGCAGCATTATTAGCAATAGCCAAATTATGGAAAGAGTCTAAATGTCCATCAACTGATGAATGGATAAAGAAGTTGTGGTACACACACACACACACACACACACACACACACACAGTGGAATATTACTCAGCCATCAAAAAGAATGAAATCTTTCCATTTGCAACAATGTGGATGAAGCTAGAGTGTATTATACTAAGTGAAATAAGTCAGCCAGAGAAAGACAAATATGCTCATATGCTCTCACTTATATGTGGAATTTAAGAAACAAAACAGATGAATATAAGGGAAGAAGGGGGGAAAAGAGAGAGGGAGGCAAGCCATAGAGACTCTTAACTCTCGGGAACAAACTGATAGTCGCTGGAGGGGAGGAGAGTGGGGGATGGGCTAATGGGTGATGGGCATTAAGGAGGTCACTTGTATTGAGCCCTGGGTGCTACATGTAAGTGATGAATTGCTAAATTCTACCCCTGAAACTAACATTATACTATATGTTAACTAACTGGAATTAAAATAAAAACTTGAAACAAAACAAAAAAAGCCATGTACCTTCTTTGAAAGTGTATTGATTTTTTTTTGGTAATTTACCATAGATAAGTAATATGTATTATTTTAAGAACACAGGCAACATGAGTGCTTTCGAAGAATAGAGACAGCAGTAATCTAATGTCATGGCCTTTGAAGTAATTCGTTCTTTATGCACAGTTGCTCTTTACAGTTACTAAAGAAAAGTAGAAAAACTAAAAATACCAGCAATATTTTCTCTATTTGTCATCTGACTCAAGTTACCACTGTAGCTGGCCCTTGTAGTATATTTGAAATGTGACGAAACTCTATAAGGAAAATGAAATAGAGCATTAAGAAAATCACCGGGGGGAAAAGTAAGGCAAACAACTGACTTTTTACCTATGTAAAATGAAATATGCTTCACTTTTTACTTTAGACATCTTTGCCTGCGTTAGCTTTGAGATTATAAGTGGAGAGAGTGGGGCAGCCCGGGTGGCTCAGCGGTTTAGCGCCTTCAGCCCAGGGCCTGATCCTGGAGACCCGGGATCAAGTTCCACGTTGGGCTCCCTGCATGGAGCCTACTTCTTCCTCTGCCTCTCTCCCTCTCTCTCTCTCTCTGTCTCTCATGAATAAATAAATAAAATCTTAAAAAAAAAATAACTGGAGAGTGTCAGGTTCTAGTTTGTCACCAAACCCTAGAAGCTTCACACTCAATTATCTACTACTAGAGAACAATTAAATCTATCCCTTTTTTTCATTTCTGTTTGGCTTTTCTGCATGCCAAATTTGAAATGACATGGAAAGCTAAGGCATATTACCCATATACAATGAGTCAAGGAATTTGGCCTTATTAGTGCATTCGCCTTCTTCTCTATGTAGATTTTTTCAATAAATCAAGAATTTGCTGAAAATCACAATGCGGACAGCACTGTTCTAAGTATTTTAAAGTGTTACAAGGAACAGAGAAGTGCTTCTTGTCTTCAGGCAACTTTTGTAAAAAGTAAACTTTGCAGAGCACATAGGTTAATAAAAGCTTTACGTATCAAAGAACCCACAGAACTTCTGAATCCACAGATGATGACCTCACTTGTGCCAAAGAATCCTATGAGAATTCAGGGGGCCCAATCTAAAATAAACTTAGTCTACTTCTGACTTTGTAAAACCCAGAATTTAACTAACAGATATTGCTATTCCCTAAAAAGATTAGATTAACCACTCATCATGATGGCTGTGATTTGTATTCTTGGGCACATCAGCACAAGAACCATCTAAGCAAATCTAGTAATAGAACCAAACCCAAAGGGTCCTAAGAAACTGTGCACTTTGATTTTAACTTATGGACATGTACACAGTTTCTTTAAACAGAAAAAGGACCTTTTTTTAAGTTAAAAAACTGAGTTTATTTGGGACTAGCAGAGGAATTGCAATTCTGGACAAGTAAGCTATGACGAACCACAGGCAAGTCTGAAGAGACAAAGAGAAGGTCAACTTTTGTCACATTTTAAAAAGCAATTGGGTGAGTTAGGGGGAAGGGTGAAATAGATAAAGGGGATTAAATGTACAGTTATCAGAGCACTGAGTAATGTATGGAGTTGCTGAATCACTATATTGTACACCTGACACTAATATAACACTGCACATTAGCTATACTAGAATTAAAATATTAAAAAAGATCTTTAAAAAAAAGGCAATTGGGGAAAGTTGTTCTGAACGAAAGTGTATTGGAGAACAGGAGCTTGAGGTTGTGGAGGTTTCTCATCTGCTGCAAACAGTGGCTAACGCATTGTTGCTGAGGCAGGGGAGAGAGGGCTTCCTTCCTAAAAGGCAAAAGATAAATTTCATGTGAAAGGTGCCCTCCCTTTGTTGAAGTGATTCTTGTCTTCCTTCTTCCTCCTGGTTCCCTCACCCACCATGAGTGGTTTGTGAGGGCTCCCCCTTCTGGACTACCCAAACTCCATTTTAAATGAGGTTTCCTTATGTATTTTCCCCAGAAAGACGGAAACATTTCTTTTCTGGATTATTTGAATGCCTCCATATAGAACCAAGGGATCTAAATTTTTTTCATTTGCTGGGTCTTGTGATTAATATGTCTAGAATAATCAGTGAATTTTTAAAAAAATCAATGTGGTAATGGAGCTTATATTTGAAAGTTTTGGAGAATGGCTAACCCCCAGATACCATGTAATGGAGTATGCTATAATGTGTGGAAGAGTTAAAGCCAAAAGTCATCATTATTGGTTTCTGGTTTCTATATAACATATTCGCTATAATTTTTCTGCATTAAGGATGAAATGAGGGCAGCCCGGGTGGCTCAGTGGTTTAGCACCCTCTTCAGCCCAGAGCCTGATCCTGGAGACCCAGGATCAAGTCCCGCGTCGTGCTCCCGACGAGAAGCATGGAGCCTGCTTCTCCCTCTGCCTGTGCCTCTGCCTCTCTCCCTGTGTCTCTCAAAAATAAATAAATAAAATCTTTAAAAAAAAAAAAGAATGAAATGAATTACAAAATGAATGAATGAAATGATTGACTTATGAAATAAACTTTTAGAAAACTTCAGAAAACATTAGGGCTGTTTACATTCTGAAAAAGAATAAAAAGATGATATTAGTAGTAATCATACTTCTTAAATATTTGTTTTTGTGTCAGAAGTTGCTAATAGGACTGGGAGAGAGGGGGGCTTCTCATTCTGACTCTCACTTCTTCATTTCTTTCTCTAAAGTCTGGAGTCTACCACCAGAAGGGAGAACTCCTGTCCATCAGCAGCCCTCTAGACCAGAGAAGTTAACCTGCTAAATCCATAACACTTTGGCTTATCTACCCACACTCTCTTCTCACCTTCTAGGTGTGGGAATCAAATCCCCAGCGGCCTGCTAATAAGTCAAAAAAAACAAAAAAACAAAAAAAACAAAAACAGTTCGGGCAGAAGAATCACACCTGGTGCTAAAAGAAGGCTTTGGTTCATGTTCACATGGCTACAGTCTTCATGGTCACAGAGAGGATGGGACTGTCCTCTTCTTCCATCCTCTGTTAGCACTGGTTGATGTTTAGCCTTTTTATGTGTCCTTTTGTGTCCTATGAAGTCATAGGAGATTATTTCAATCTGATTTATTTCACAAGCACACAGTTCTGTTGAGGGAAAGGACTTGTATATGTGCCTTTGTTCATACCCCTGGTAATGCTTCCTTGCCCCTGGCTTATGTCCTCTAATGCTGGGGCAAGCTCTGTTGACTGCTTCTGGCAAAAGAATTTGTATCACTTTTGGGTCACCTGGGTGGCCCAGTTGGTTAAGTGTCTGCCTTCAGCTCAGGTCATGATCCCAGGGGCCTGAGATTGAGCCTGCATTGGGCTCCCTGCTTGTTGGGGAGTCTGCTTCTCCCTCTATCCTCCCCACCCCCTCTCCCCTGCTTGTGCTCTCTCTCTCTGTCTCAAATAAATTAATAAAATCTTTTTAAAAATTAAAAAAAAGAATTTGCATCACTTTTAGTTCACTATAGCCAAGTACTTGTGAATAAGTTTAGCACAATAGAAAAATGAACCTCAGAAACATGGAGGGATTACTTATGGGGCCTTTGACAAAGAAGGATATGGCTCAATCACCTAGTGACCCTATCCCACCCCATATATGATCAGATATTCATTCCATTATTAGATTAATCTTCCTTAATAAACTGCTTTTCCCTAACTATTTTTCAGTGGATCTTATTTCCCATGATATTCAATGTAAATGTGACTTGGCTTTTAAAGCCTTCCAAAATCCATCCCTACCATGCCTCTCTAAATTCAATCCCTAAAACTCTATAATCTGAAATTTTCTGATTAGTAATAGTGAGGTAATATTCATGAGGAAAACCCGGTAGACCCCTTCCCCCCCCAACCTGAAGAAAATGTTCTGGCCCAAAACTATCCTTTTTTTTTTTTTATTAGACAATTTTTAATTATTAATTTAATTTGTTTTTTAAGCTTTATTTTTTTTAATTTATTTTTTATTGGTGTTCAATTTACCAACATACAGAATAACCCCCAGTGCCCGTCACCCATTCACTCCCACTCCCCACCCCCCTCCCCTTCTACCACCCCTAGTTCGTTTCCCAGAGTTAGGAGTCTTTACGTTCTGTCTCCCTTTCTGATATTTCCCACACATTTCTTCTCCCTTCCCTTCTATTCCCTTTCACTATTATTTATATTCCCCAAATGAATGAGAACATATAATGTTTGTCCTTCTCCGATTGACTTATTTCACTCAGCATAATACCCTCCAGTTCCATCCACGTTGAAGCAAATGGTGGGTATTTGTCATTTCTAATAGCTGAGTAATATTCCATTGTATACACTGTTGGTGGGAATGTGAACTGGTGCAACCACTCTGGAAAACTGTGTGGAGGTTCCTCAAAGAGTTAAAAATAGACCTGCCCTACGACCCAGCAATTGCACTGTTGGGGATTTACCCCAAAGATACAGATGCAATGAAACGCAGGGACACCTGCACCCCGATGTTTATAGCAGCAATGTCCACAATAGCCAAGCTGTGGAAGGAGCCTCGGTGTCTATCCTTTCTTTTCTTTAGCTAATCATCTTTTCCCCCACCCTCCTTCGACAAACAATCTTAAACTTTGTATGGAACCAGAAAAGACTCTCAATAGCCAGAGGAATGTTGAAAAAGAAAATCAAAGATGAAGGCATCACAATGCTGAATTTCAAGTCATACTACAGAGCTGTGATCATCAAGACAGTGTGGTACTGACCCAAAAACACATAGATCAATGGAACAGAAGACAAAATCTAGAAATCGACCCTCAACTCTATGGTCAACTAATATTCTACAAAGCAGGAAAGACTATTCACTGGAAAGATGATAGTCTCTTCAAGTGGTGTTGGGAAAACTGGACAGTTGTGTGCAGAGGAATTAAACTGGACCACTTTCTTATACCATACACACACACACACACACACACACACACAAAATGGATGAAAGACTTAAATGTGAAATAGGAATCCATCCAAATCCTAGAGGAGAACACAGGCAGCAACCTCTTTGACCTGGGCCACAGCAACATCTTGTTAGACATATCTCAAAGGAAAGGGAAATAAAAGCAAAAATGAACTATTGGGACTTCTTCAAGATAAAAAGGCTTCAAGATAAAAGCCCAGCAAAGGAAACAGCAAAACTAAAAGGCGACCTACAGAATGGCAGAATATATTTGTAAATGTCTTTTTAAAAAAGATTTTTATTTATTTACTCATAAGAGACAGAGGCAGAGACATAGGCAGAGGGAGAAGCAGGCTCCTCGCAGGGAGCCTGATGTGGGGCTCAATTCCAGGACCCTGGGATCATGACCTGAGCTGAAAGCAGACGCTGAACCACTGAGCCACCCAGGCATCCCTTTTTGCAAATATCTTATCAGATAAAGAGCTAGTATCAAAAATCTATAAGGAACTTATCAAACTCAACACCCAAAGAACAAATAATCCAATTGAGAAATGGGCATAAAACATGTACAGTCATTCCTCCAAAGAAGACATACAAATGGCCAACATCCAGTTTTATTCTTGTAATTGACTTTTTAGTTTATACCATTGTAGTCAGAAAAGATGCTTGATATGATTCTGATCTTTTTAAATTTTTCAACATTTGTTTTCTGGCCTAACATGTCATCTATCTTGAAGAATATTCTGTGTGTACTTCAAAACAATGTGTATTTTGCTGTTTTGGGATGGTATTTTCTGTATAAATCTGATAAATCTATTTGTTCTAACATGTCATTCAAAGCCAGTCTTTTCTTATTAATTTTTTTGTCTGGATGATCTAGCTATTTATGCAAATGGAGTCAAAGTCCCTTACTATTAGCATTAGTGTCAATTTCATTCTGTTAATATTTGCTTTCTGTATTTAGGTGCTCCTATGTTGGGTGCATAGATATTTATCATTGTATCCAATCCTAGTAGGTTGATCCCTTTATCTTTATGTAATACCTTCTTTGTCTCTTTTTTGCAGCATTTGTTTTAAAGTCTATTTTGCCTGACATACATATTGCTACCCCAGTCTTTCTTCATTTCCATTTCCATGGAATATCTTTTTCCACCCCTTCACTTTTGGTCTATATTTGCTTTAGGTCTTGTGTAAGTTTATTCTAGGTAGTGTATAAGCAGGTCTTTTTTGTTTTTTGTTTTTTGTTTTTTTAATCCATTCCATTACCCTATTTTTTTTAATTAGAGCATTTAGACCATTTACATTTAAACTAATTTTTCATGATTATATACTTTCCATTTTGCTGTTTTCTGGTTGTTTTTGTAATTCTCTGTTCCTTTCTTCTTTTCTTGCACTCTTCTCTTGTGATTGATGACTTCCTTTATTATTATGCCTGGATTCTTTTCTCTATATGTTTTATAGGTTTTTGGTGTGCTATAAGTATATAACAGTCTATATTAAGCTAATGGTCACTCAAGTGCTCAGAAAAATATTCCAAAACACTATATTTTTACTCCCAATGCCACATTTAATGTATATGATGCTATATTTTACACCTTTTTATTTATTTTTTTTAAAGATTTATTTATTTTATTTATTTATTTATGATAGACATAGAGAGAGAGAGAGGCAGAGACACAGGCAGAGGGAGAAGCAGGCTCCATGCTGGGAGCCTGACGTGGGACTCGATCCCGGGACTCCAGGATCGCGCCCTGGGCCAAAGGCAGGCGCTAAACCGCTGAGCCACCCAGGGATCCCCACCTTTTTATATTGTGAATCCTTTAAATAATAGTTTAGATATAATCGATTTGCTAACTTTTGTTTTTTAATCTTTTTACTAGCTTTATAAGTATTGATCTACTACCTTTACTGTATATTTGCTTTTATCAGTGAATTGTTTTCCTTTCATTATTTCCTTACTTCTAGTTTTGGCCTTTTCCTTTCTGATTTAAAAATTCCCTTTAATGAGGATCCCTGGGTGGCTCAGGTGTCTCTCTCTCTGTCTCTCTCTGTCTGTCTCTCATAAATAAATAAAATAAAAGGGATCCCTGGGTGGCGCAGCGGTTTAGCGCCTGCCTTTGGCCCAGGGCGCGATCCTGGAGACCCGGGATCGAATCCCACGTCAGGCTCCCGGTGCATGGAGCCTGCTTCTCCCTCTGCCTGTGTCTCTGCCCCTCTCTCTCTCTCTCTCTCTCTCTCTCTGTGTGACTATCATAAATAAATAAAATCTTTAAAAAAAAATAAAATAAAATATTTTTAAAAATAAGTAAATAAATAAAATAAAAATAAAAATTCCCTTTAACATTTTTTTGTAAGTCTTGCTTAGTGGTGATAAACACCTTTAACTTTTTGTCTGGAAATCTCTTTATCTGCCCTTCAATTCTGAATGATGATGATGATATTCTTGGTTGTAAGTTTTTTCTTTCAACATTTTGAACATACCTTCTGGCTTGCAAAATTTGTGCTGAAATATCAGCTGATCATCTTATGAGACGTCCCTTGTATGTAACTAATTGTTTTTCTCTTGCTGCTTTTAAGATTCTCTCTTTATCTGTAATCTTTGACATTTTAATTATTATGTGTGGTGGTGTGGATCTCCTTGGGCTCAACTTGTTTGGTGCTTTCCATGTTTCCTGGATCTAAATGTCTGTTTTCTCTCTCAGGTTAAGAATATTTTAGCTGTTATTTTTTTCAAACAAGTTTCCTCCGCCTCCTCTTTCTCCACCTCCTAGAATCCTTACATTGTGAATGTTAGTATACTTGATGTTGTTCTGGGGGTCCCTTAACCTACCCTTTTTAAAAAATTCTTTTTCTTTTTGCTGTTCAGCTTAGGTGCTATCCATTACCCTATCTTTTAGGTCATTGATCCATTCTAAATCCTCAAATCTGCTGAATTCCTCCTACTATATTTTTAATTTCAGTTATTTTATTCTTCAACTCTGATTGGTTCTTTTAATATTTTCTATCTCTTTGTTGATGCTCTTGTTGAGTTCATCCACTCCTCTGAGGTCTGCTGAGCATCTTTATGACTATTATTTTGACCTCTTTATCAAGTAGATTGTTTATCTACATTTTGAGTAGTTCCTTTCTGAAGATTTATCATGTTCTTTCATTTGGAGCATATCCTCTGTATCCTCTCTTGGTTTACTCTCTGCTTGTTTCCACAAATTAGGCAAAACAGCAACCTCTCCCAATCTTGAAGGGGTGATCCTCTGTAGAAATATTCCATGTAGATTGCATGTGCCTGACAGCTTTGACTGATTAGCTGGAGCTGTACCAGGCATGAGTTGGTGGTCATCTGGTGTGCCGAAGTCACCCTGGAAGGATGATTGGAGCAGAAGTAAGTGCTCACATGGGGAGTGTGTGTGTGTGGGGGGGGGGGGGGTCCTGATGCCCTCTATGTAGTGCAGTGCACAACCTGGCAAATGGTTGGAGGTGAAGCAAGCATGGGGCAAAGAGTCCTGTGAAACTCTGTGCCAGGGGCACCCTAGAAGGAGGGCTGCAGCTGAGTGGTTATGGGCGGTGTAGTCCCAGGGTGCTCTGCACAGGGTGTGCCCAGACAGAACAGTTGGAGCTGAAACAGACATGATTGGGGGAGACAGGGAACCCCATGCAGGTAACACCCCAGAGAGACGTATTTTATAGTTTTTTATGCTATGGTAACAGGATTGCTTTCTTTGTTTCTCTCTCAGGTAGCTCTTTGGTAGTGTATAGAAACATGAACAATTTGCTTCCAAGTGATGATGGCTGCATAATAGGAGGCCATTAACTTCATTTCATTTCTTTTTTTTTTTTTAATTTTTTTTTAATTTTTTTTATTTATTTATGATAGTCACAGAGAGAGAGAGAGAGAGAGAAAGAGAGAGAGAGAGGCAGAGACATAGGCAGAGGGAGAAGCAGGCTCCATGCACCAGGAGCCCAACGTGGGATTCGATCCTGGGTCTCCAGGATCGCGCCCTGGGCCAAAAGCAGGCGCTAAACCACTGCGCCACCCAGGGATCCCAACTTCATTTCATTTCTTGAACACAACTAGATAGTTATCAAATCATTCTGAATACCCACGGAATCTCCCTGAGGAGATTTCAACTAGAGGGAGAGAAGAAGCTACATCAAGGAAAGTACAAAATGTGGGGACAGGATTTGGAGGTAAATGGATCACGAGAACAGCAGAGGGGAGAGAGTGATGGCTATGGGGAAGGACAAGAGAACACAGAAGAATGCACAAGGAGAACACTTCCCCAAAGCCATTGGCTGGGAAAATGAGAGGGGCTGATTTTCATGAGTCTTTGCAACCAGCAAAGCTTGAAGACTGGAGTCTTTAAAATTGGCAGGCTTGGCTAGAATAGAGAAATAAGGGGTCAGCCCTACTCTTGGAAAGAAAATAGGCAAACAACAAAGGTGCAGATGGCACAATCTGAGAAAGGCCTAAGGCTCACAGGGGAAAATTATTCACCCTTCTTGGAGGGCATCTATGAGAGATGGTATTCACAGAAACACCTCTCTGGGGACTCATAAGCTGGTGGGTACAATTTCACTCCTGCATTCCTCAGCATAGGTGCAGATACACCTGCAGGCAACAGTACAATTGGACATTCTTTATTTAACCTGCTTTGCTCCAAATCCCATGCCGCTGCATTCTGGCACAATTGCCCTCGTCAGTCAAACCTGCAGCAGTCCCAGCATGGCGAGACTCTCCCCCAGAAGACCAGTTCAGGCCCCCATCCACATCATGTTCTTTAAATTTAGAGTTTTAAAACTTAGCTGGCTTGGCTGGGAGAGAGTCCAGAGGGCACTGAGCTGTTTTGGGTGAGAAAGCAGGCATGAAAACAGTGATCTGAAAAACACCTGGGATGCACAGAGGGAAATTATTCACACTTCTGGGAGTGCTTCCCTGAAAGAAACAAGCACAGAGACCCCTCTCCAGAGATAAAGGTGCTGGCTGGCACCATGTCCCTCCCCGACACCTCAGCATAAACACAGTACCACCTGCAGTAAACAGCACAGCACTGACACTGGCTGCCTAACCTGCTTACACCAAGTCCCGCCCCCACAGGTACTCCCTTTGCTCTGCTGGTACTGCCCTTCTCAAGCAAGTGTGCCTCAGTCCTAGCACAATGGGTCCCTTCTCCCAGAAGACCAGCAGAAATTCCTTCCCACACCACATCTTCTGACCAGAGATTTCTGCAAGCCTTCAGTTCTAGTGAAAGTAGAATCACGTTTCATTAACAAGCAGAACAGAGCACACCTACTTAAAACGAGCCACACTCTGGCCAAGGTCCAAAGACTGCCCACTGAAGGCAAGGACAGCCCCTGCAGTTGACTGGCCTGAAGTTTAGAGCAGGCAAAACACAGCAACCGAGTACACACAGCACACACCAGAGACACTCCCTGAATGCCAGGCACTGGTCACTACACGACCTCTTCTTCATAAAGCCGTTAGTCTCAGGAGCATGAAATATAACAGGCTTTTCTAACACAGAGAAGACAGAGACTTAGACAAAATGCCAAAACAGAGGAATTCATCCCAAATGAAACAACAAGATAAGGTCACAGTCAGAGATCTAATCAAAACAGATATAAGTAATATACCTGATGGAGAATTTAAAACAACAGTTATAAGGATACTTTCTGGGCTTAAGAAAAGAATAGAAGACTTTACAGTCAGGAAAGACAAATACCGTATATTTCACTCATACATGGAATTTAGGAAACAAAGCAGATGAATGTGTGGGAAGAGGGAAAAAAAAAGAAGGAGAGGGGGAGACAAATCATAAGAGACTCTTCACAACAGAGAACAAACTGAGGGTTGATGGAGGGAGGTGGGGGGTGGGCTAAATGGATGATGAGTACTAAGGAGGGTATTTGTTGAGATGAGCACTGGGTGTTATATCTTAGTGATGAATCACTAAATTCTACTCCTGAAACCGGTATTACACTATATGCTAACTAACTAAAATTTAAATAAAAATTTGGAAGAAAGAAAAGATGAAAGATTTTAGAAAGGCCCTTACCGCAAAGATAAAAGAGTTTAAAAACAGTCATAAATGAAAAACGCAATAATCAAGATTTGAAATAGACTGGATGTAATGAATACAGGGGACAAATGGGTAAATGATATAGAAGATAGAATAATGGAAAATAATGAAGTTGAACAAAAGAGAGAAAGAAGAATTATGGGGGCACCTGTGTGGCTCAGTGGTTGAGTGTTTGCCTTGGGCTCAGGTCATGATCCTAGGGTCCTGGGACCAGGTTCTATATCAGGCTCTCCGCAGGGAGCCTGCTTCTCCCTCTGTCCTGTCTCTGCCCCTCTCTCTGTGTCTCTCATGAATAAATAAAATCTTAAAAAAAAAAGAAAAAAGAAAAGAAAGAAGAATTATGGATCACAAGAATAGACTTAAGGAACTCAGGGTCTCCAACAAATAATAGCATTTATATTAAGAGTCTCAGAAGAGAGAAATGGGGAGCAGAGAATTTATTTGAGAAAATAATAGTAGAAAACTTCCCTAATCTGGGGAAGGAAACAGATATCCCACTCCAGGAGGCATAGAAAACTCCCATTAAAATCAACAAAAGTTGGCCAACACCAGGACATATTATAATTACATTTGCAAATATAGCAATAAAAAAAAATCCTAAAAGCAGCAAGACAAAGGAAGTCCCTAACTTACAAGGGAAGACCCATAAGGCTAGCTACAGATCTCTCAATAGAAATTTGGCAAGCCAAAAGGCAGTTGTATGATATATTCAACACGCTGAATGGGAAAAATCTACAGCCAAGAATCCTCTATCCAGCAAGACTATCATTCAGAATAGAAGGAGAGATAGAGTTTCCCAGACAAACAAAAAGTAAATGAGTTTGTGATCACTAAACCAGCCCTATGAGAAATAGTAAAGGGGACTCTTTGAGTGGAAAAGAAAGAACAAAGTGACAAAGACAAGAAAGGATAGAGGATATTTCCAGAAACAATAACAAAACAAGTAATAAAATGGCAATAAACATATATCTATCAAAAATTACTCTGAAGGCAAATGGACTAAATACTCCAATAAAAAGACTTAAGGTATCAGAATGGATTTAAAAAATACCCATCTATATGCTGCCTACAAGAGACTCATTTTATTTTATTTATTTTTTTTTAAAGATTTTATTTATTTATTCATGATAGTCACACAGAGAGAGACAGAGAGGCAGAGACACAGGCAGAGGGAGAAGCAGGCTCCATGCAGGGAGCCCGACGTGGGATTCGATCCTGGGTCTCCAGGATCGTGCCCCGGGCCAAAGGCAGGCGCCCAACCGCTGCGCCACCCAGGGATCCCAAGAGACTCATTTTAGATCTAAGAACACATGTACATCGAAAGTCAGGGGATGGAAAAATATTCGTCTTACAAATAGACATCAAAAGAAAGCCTGAGTAACAATACCTATTTTAGACAAAATAGATTTTTTAAAGATTTTATTTATTTATTTGAGAGAGAAAGTACAATAAGGTTAAGGACAGAGGGAGAGGAAGAGGGAGAAACAGACTCCCTGCTGAGTGGGGAGCCCAACGTGGGGCTCCATCCCAGGACCCTGAGATCATGACCTGAGTCAAAGGCAGGTGCTTAACTGCCTGAGCCACCGAGGTGCCCCAACAAACTAGATTTCAAACTGAAGACTACAACAAGAGATATAGAAGGGCACTATATCTTAATAAAGGGGATTATCAAACAAAATGATCCAACAATTGTAAATATTTATGCCCCCAACATGGGAACACCCAAATACATAAAACTATCAATAACAAACATAAAGGAACTCACTGAAAACAATACAATAATAGTAGAGGACTTTATCACCCCAGTTACATTATTGAATAGATCATCTGAGCAGGAAATCAACAAAACTTTAAATGAAACATTGGACCTGGACATAACAGATACATTCAGAACATTTCATCCTAGGGCAGCAAAGTACACATCCTTTTCAAATGCACATGTGACAATCTCTAGAGTAGATCACATACTGGGTCACAAATCAGGCCTAAACAAGTACAAAAATACTGAGGTTGTACCATGCATTTGTCTGGTCACAATATTATGAAAAGTGAAGTCAATCACAAGAAAATGAGTCAACCAGGAAACAAAAGAAGAAATTAAAAAAATACATGGGAACAAATGAAAATGAAAACACAGCAATTTGAGGCACCTGGGTGGCTGGGTAGTTGAGTGTCTGCCTTTGGCTCAGGGTGTGATCCTGGGGTCCTTGGATGGTCCCGCATCAGGCTTGCTGCAGGGAGCCTACTTCTCCCTCTGCCTGTGTCTCTGCCTCTCTCTCTCTGTGTCTCATGAATAAATAAAATATTTTTAAAAAAATTAAAAAAAGAAAACACAGCAATTTAAAATCTTTGGGATGCAGCAAAAGTGGTTACGAGGGAAGTATACAGTAATACAGGCTTACCTCAAGAGGCAAGAAAAATCTCAAATGAACAGCTTAAACTTACAACTAAAGAAGCTAAAAAAGAACAAAAAATGAAGCCTAAATCCAGCGGAAGAGAAATAATAAAGATTAGAGCAGAAATAAATTACATAGAAACTAAGAAAACAATAGAACAGATCAATGAAACCAGGAGATGATTCTATGAAAAAAAATAATAAAATTGATAAACCTCTAGCCAGACTTATCAAAAAAAGAGAGAAGAAAGGAACCAAATAAATAAAATCACAAATGAGAAAGGAGAAATAACAACCACCACAGAAATACAGAGAATATTATGAAAAACTATATGTCAACAAATTGGACAACCTGGAAGAAATGGATAAATGCATATAAACTACCAAAACTGAAACTTGAACAGACCAATAACCAGCAAAGAAACTGAATCAGTAATGAAAATCTCCCAACAAACAAAAGTCCAGAGCCAGATGGGTTCACAGAAGAATTCTACCAAACATTTAAAGACAACTTAATATCAATTCTTCTCAAACTATCCCAAAAATATAAATGGAAGAAAAACTTCCAAATTCATTTTGTAGGACTAACATTACCCTGATACCACAACCAGATAGACTTCACTCTAAAAGAGAATTACAGGCTAATATCCCTGATAAACATGGATGCAAAAATTCTCAACAAAACACTAGCAAATCAAATCCAATAGTACATTAAGAGAATAATTCACCATGATCAAGTGGGATTTATTCCTTGGTTGCAATATTCACAAATCAATCAACTTGACATATCACATTTATAAAAAAGAAAAAAGATAAGAACCATATGATCTTTTCAATAGAAACAGAAAAGGCATTTGACAAAGCATGATAAAAAATAAAAACTCTCAACAAAGTAGAGTTTGAGGGAACATACCCCAATATAATTAAAGGCCATACAGCTAATATCATGTTCAATGGGAAAAAACTGAGAGCTTTTCCTACAGTCAGGAACAAGACAGGGATGTCACTCTCACCACTGTTGTTTAACATCGTACTGGAAGTTCTAGCCTCCACAATCAGACAACAACAATTAAAGGCACCCAAATCAGCAAGGAGGAAGTCAAACTTTTCCTATTTACAGATGACATGAAATTGTATATAGAAAACCTGAAAGAGAGGGCATCTGATGTAATGAGCACTGGGTGTTATATGCAGCTGATAACTTACTAAACTCTACCTCTGAAACTAATAATAATTAATGTTAATTTATTTAAAATTTAACAACAACAAAACAACCCAAAAGACTCCAACAAGACTGAACAGGTAAACAATTCAGCGGAGTCCCAGCATACAAAACCAACACACAGAAACCTGTTGCATTTTTATACATCAACACTCAAGCAGCAGAAAGAGACACTAAGGAATCAATCCTATTTACAATTGCACCAAAATTTTTATGGAACCACAAAGACCCCAAATAACCAAAGCAATCTTGAAAAAGAAAAGCAAAGCTGGAGACATCACAATTTCAGACTTCAAGTTACATTACAAAGCTGCAATGATCAAGACCTTATGGTATTGGCATAAAAGTACATATATAGATCAATAGAACAGAATAGAAACCCAAAATGAACCCGCAACTATATGGCTAATTAATCTTTGACAAAGCAGGAAAGAGTATCCAATAGTAAAAAGACAATCTTTTCAACAAATGGTATTGGGAATGCTGGACAGCAACATACAAAAAAATGAAACTGGACCACTTTCTTACACCATACACAAAAATAAAAATGCATGAATAAAAATGTAAGACAAGAAATCATCAAAATCCTAGAGGAGAAAATAGAGAGCAACCTCTCTGACCTCAGTCACAGTACCTTCTTACTAGACACATCTCTGAACGCAAGGGAAACAAAGCAAAAATGAACTATTGGGACCTTCTCAAGATAAAAAGCTTTTGCACAGTGAAGGAAACAATCAACAAGACTAAAAGGCAGTCTGTGGAATGGGAGAAGATATTTGCAAATGACATATAGGATAAGGGCTAGCATCCAGAATTTATGAAGAACTCATCAGAATCATCACCCCCAAAATAAATAATCCAGTCAAGGAATGCACAGAAGACGTGAACAGATATTTCACCAAAGAAGACATACAAATGGCCAACAGACACATGAACAAATGCTCAATATCACTCAGCATCAGGAAAATACAAATCAAAACAACAATGAGACACCTGTCAGAATGGCTAAAATTAACAAGCCAGGAAACAACAGATGTTGCCAAGAATGTGGAGGAGAAAGGAGAACCCTCTAGCACTGTTAGTGGGAATGCAAACTGGTGCAGCCACTCTGGAAAACATTACGGATTTCCTCAAAAAATTAAAAATAGAGCTACCCTATGATCCAGCAACTGCAGTACTAGATATTTATCCAAAAGATACAAAAATGCTTATTTGAAGGGGCACATGCACGCCAATGTTTACAGCAACACTATCAATAATACTCAAATTATGAAAAGATCCCAAATGTCCATAGACTGATGAGTGGATGAAGAAGATGTGTGTGTGTGTGTGTGTATATATATACATATATGTGTATGTATATGTATATCTGTGTGTATATATGTATATGTACATATATATCAGAATATTACTCAGCTATCAAAATATTGAAATCTTTCCATTTGCAAGATGGGTGGATCTAGAGAGTATTATGCTAAGGTTAAGTTAGAGAAAGACAAATACCATATGACTTCAGTCTTTCATGGAATTTAAAAAACAAAACACATGAACATAGAGGAAGGGAAGGAAAAATAAAATAAGATAAAAACAGAGAAGGAGGCAAACCATAAGAGATTCTATAATTAAGAGAACAAACCGAGGATTGCTAGAGGGGAGATGAGTTGGGGGGATGGGCTAAATGGGTGATGGGTATTAAAGAGGGCACTTGTTGGGATGAGCACTGGATATTATAAGTTAAATGATGAATCACTAAATTCTACTCCTGAAACCAATACTATATTATATGTTAACTAGCTTCAAGTTAAATAAAATAAATAAAAGATAAGTTCATTAAGTATGCCCTTTGAGAAAATTGAGAAAAAGACCTGAAAATAAACATTAATACAGTAGGTGCAGGCCATTAGATAAAAATTTTAAATAATTAAAATTTTTTAAAAATCACAGAAATAACAATAGAATCAAATCTCCATTATTTGTATAAATAGATAACTTCCATAAAGCCTGATAGATGAAAAAAAGAAAAGGCAAATACAAACACATCAACACCAGGAAAGAGAAATAATATACCCATAGACACAAAGAAGATTAGAAAAATTATGAGAAATTATTGTATACTGTTCAATGGTAATATAAATAACAACCTAGAAGAAATGGAAAATTTTATGGAAACATAAGAAGCAATAAAATTGACTGGAGAACATATAGGAAACTTAAATAAATCCCCCCACTCAAAATTAGAGTCACCTGATTCAATTGGTTTTGCAATACTAATCCCAACATTGTTTAAACTATTTCAGTACATTAAAAAAAAGGCTCCCAATTTATTTTAAAAGGTAACAATTATTACCAAAATCTGATAAAATACAAAAAAACTCTATGACTTAAGTTGTCTTAAGAATAGATGAAAAATCATCTTAAGAATAGATGAAAAAAAATTATTTGTCTAAAATAGTAGACAAATAAATATAATGGCATATTAAAATTATTTTAAAATTATGACCAGGAAAAGTTTATTTCAAAATGCTCATATGAGGAAATTATCAACATGAAATTTCATCAACCAATTACCCAATAAAGGCCCTATGTCGACATATTCTAGGAAAATATTCAATAAATTTCAGTGGCTATTTCAAACAAAAATTCTAGGTAAAATATGAACAAGAGAAAAATAAACAAAAGTTTTATGAACTATCAAAAACCAAGAGAAAGCATTGTACTTGGGGTGAAATGTAAAAGCTATTGTTCTTAAAATGAGGAAATACTTTCTTCACTTTTTTCCAACAAGTGCTGTCTTCCTACCTTTCTTGTGAACTCATTGGCCTTTCCGTCTCAGTCTTCCTTGCTGGCTTTTATTTCTCCTTGACATTCTAAACTTTGGGATCTGGGCTCAGATTTGGGTTCAGCTCTTAATCTCCATTCTATTCTCTCTATAGGTTTACCTGATATTCACGGTAGTCTCATAGCTTTTCAATATCACCATTATTTATTGTTCAATTTCTATCTCTAGCCTAGATGTCAACCTTTAATCCCAAACTATGTCCAACTGCCTATGGCTATCTCTACTTGGATCCCTGATATAGACATGTGTCAAATGTAACATGTCCAAAACTAGATTCCTGATCTTTTTCTTTTCCCCAACCTCTCTCCCCATAATCTTTTTCATCTCAGTTAATGGCAACTCCACCTATCCAGTTGCTTTCACCAAAAGCCTCAGGTTCAACGTTAATTCCTCCTTTTCTCCCAAAGCCTCACAAGTTGTCCGCAAATCTTGCCCCTTCTGCCATCATTAGAATCTGACTACTTTTGATACTCACACTACTGTTACCCTGGCTCAGGTACAAGCCACCAACATAGTGGGCTTCAATGTCTGCAATAGCCTCCAAATTGAATTCCTTGCTTCCACTTTTTTCCCTCCTCTTAGAATCTAGTCTCAACATAACTGTTAAAGTGACCCATACAAGACATAAGTCAAGAAACTTCAATGGCTACACATTTAAGTCAGAGTAAAAATCATATTCTTACTATGGTCTATGTACTTCTGCATGTGTTGGATCTGGTCCTCCATGTACTGAGCCTCTTAACTCTCTGATGGTATCTTCTACCACTTTCTCCATTATATGCTCTGTTCCAACCACACTGGCCTTCTTGCAGTCCATTAAACATACTCCTGCCTCAGAGTCTTTAAATTGATTCTTTTTTTCCTGTCTAGAACGCTCTTGCTGCAGATATTCCCCTGGCACACCCCTCATCTTCTTCTGGTCTGCTCAAATGTCACATTCTCAGCAAAGCCAACACTGACCATCCTACTTAGAATTGCATACCTTCCATCCCACTTTTAGCACTCTTCTTTTATTATTTTCTATAATCTACTCTTCTTTTAACAGACAAATATATATAATTTACTCATCTATTTTCTTTATAACCCCCTCAGTCCTTGAGAAGGCTGTAGGCCATACTTTTCATGATGGTAGGGGTTTTTTTTCCTATATGTTTCACTGATGATTCCTAGTACATTGCTGACATTCAGTAAGTATGCTCTGAATCAAAGAATAATGTCTTCTCTCACAAGAGTCATTAAACATTGTTTGTTAGTTCTAGCTAATGTGATAAGACAAGAAAATGAAATAAGTGATGTAATATTTAAAATAAAGATACAGAATTATTCTTAATCGTAGTTAATAGAAATAGTAATATTTATTTTTCATATTGTGGCCCCTTAGCATTTCCTCAAACCAAATGTCTTCTTCCCTCACTGCAGGAGACTTGCAAGGTGAGGCAAAAAATAAAATAAAATAAACAAGCAAGGGATGCCTGGGTGGCTCAGTTTGTTAAGCATCTGCTTTCAGCTCAGGTCATGATCCTAGGCTCCTGGGATTGAGCCCTACATTGGGCTCTCTGCTCAGTGGGGAGCCTGCTTCTCCCTCTCCCTCTGCTGCTCCCCCTACTTGTGCTCTCTCTCTCAAATAAATGAGTAAATAATCATATTTTAAAACAAACAAATAATTAAAGTTACAATAAAGGAACAGAGCCAAGATTTGAATATAAGTCACCTGATTCAAAGCCTGTACCATGTAGCAACCCTAGATCTTAGAGACATAAAATGCACATCTATTATGTCACACTTTTTGTGGGCAAGGCTTAGCTGGGTGCCTCTGACTCAGGGTTTCTCATAAGATGGCAGTCAGCGCATCAGTCAGGACTCTCCTGAGGGAGAATCTGCTTCCAAGTTCATTCACTTTGCTCTTGGCCCCAGAAATCCACTTCAGCCTCAATCAGATGGCTGTACACAAGCCATAGCTCCTCACTGATTGTTGGCTGGAGATGTAAGTTCCTTACCTATGAGCCTCTCCATAAGACTACTTACAGCATGCCATCATATTTCACCCAGAGAGAGGGCTCAGAGAGATACAAAGAGAGTGAGAGAGCAAAATGGAAGTCACAGTCTTTCACAACCTAAACACAGAAGTGATATCCAAGCACTTTGCTAGAAGACAACTACAAGATCCAGCCCATACTCAGGGGCAGAGAATTAATTACATGGGAGCGTGAATCCCAGGAGATAAGAGATTGTTGAGAGATATGTAAGAGGCTGCATACCACAGTGAGTATATGTTATGCTTTGAGAGAAACTGTATTTTAATTCCATTTTAAAATCTTGTGTACTTCTTGGTCTACTTATTTTTTTTAATTCCAGTATAATTAATGTACAGTGTTGTATTAGCTTCAAGTACACAATATACTGATTCAACAGTTCTATACATTACTCAGCTCATCATGATAGGTACATCCTTAATCCTCTTCACACATTGCACCCATCCCCCCACCCACCTTCTCTCTAGGAACCACCAGTTTGTTCTCTATATTTAAGAATCTGTTTTTAGATTTGTCTCATTTTTTTCATTGTTCATATATTTGGTTTCTTAAATTCTACATAAGAGTGAAATCACATGGTATTTCTTTTTTTCTGACTGACTTATTTCACTTAGCATTATATTCTCTAGGTTCATCTATGTTGCCTTAAATGGCAAGATTTCATGCTTTTTTACAGCTGAATAATATTCCATTATGGGTGTGTTGATGGACACATGGGCTGTTTGCATAATTTGGCTATTGTAAATAATGCTTAAATAAACATAAGGGTGCATATGTATTTATGAATTACTATTTTCATACTTTTGGTTAAATATGCAGTAGTGGAATTACTGGATCAAATGATAATCCTATTTTTAATTTTGGTGGGAAGCTCTGTAGTATTTTCACAGTGGCTTTACCAGTTTGCCTTCTCATTAACAATGCATAAGGGGTCCTTTTTCTCCACATCCTTGCCAATACTTGTTGTTTCTTGTGTTTTTGATTTTAGCCCTTCTGACAGAAGTGAGGTGATAGCTTATTGTAGCATCTGCTTTCAGCTCAGGTCATGATCCTAGGCTCCTGGGATTGAGCCCGATTTGCATTTCCCTGATGATGAGTGTTGTTGAGCATCTTTTCATGTGTCTGTTAGCCATCTGGATATCTTCTTTGAAGAAATGTCTATTCATTTTTTTCTGCTCATTTTAAAATTGGATTATCTGGTGTTCCTTGGTGTTGAGTTGTAGAAGTTGTTTACATATTTTGGACACTAACCTATTATCAGATATAACATTTGCAAATATCTTCTCCCATTCACTGTTATCTTTTTGTTTTGTTCATTACTCCCTTTGTTGTACAGAGGCTTTTTATTTTAATGTAGTTAAAATAGTTTATTTTTGCTTTTATTACCTTGCCTCAGGAGACATATTTAGAAAAATTTTGCTGTGACTGATGTCAGAGAAATCATTGCCAGTGCTCTCTTCTAGGATTTTTATGACTTTAAGTCTCATACTTAGATCTTTAATCCATTTTGACTTAATATTTTGTATGGTATAAGAAAGTAGTCCAATTTCATTCCTTTGAATGTAGACATCCAGAATTCCCAACACCATTTGTTGAAGACACCGTCTTTTTCCCACTGCATATTCTTGACTCTTGTGTTGTAGATTAGTTAACTACATAATCATGGGTTTATTTCTGTTCCATTGACCTATGTGTCTATTTTTGAGACAATGCCATACTGTTTTGACTACCACAGCTTTGTAGTATATCTTGAAATCTGGGATTGTGATATCTCATTTTGTGTTTCTTTTTCAAGACTGCTTTGCTATTCAGGATCTTTTGTGGTTCTCTGCAAATTTTAGGAAAATATATTTTACTTCTGTGAAAAGTATTACTGGGGTTTTGATAGGGATTGCATTGAAGCTGTAGATTGTTTTGGATAGTATGGACATTTTAGCAATATTTGTTCTCCCAATCCATGAGCATGAAATGTCTTTTCACTTGTTTGTGTTATCTTCAATTTCTTTCATCAGTGTTTTATAGTTTTTAGAGTCTTTGCTCTCCTTGGTTAAGTGTATTACTCTGTATTTTATTATTTTTGGTGCAATTGTAAATGGGACTGTTCTGTTAATTTCTCTTTCTGCTGCTTCATTATTAGTGTATAGATATGCAATGGATTTCTTTATATTATTTTTTTGTATCTTGTGACTTTACTGAATTCATTCATCAGTTCTAGTAGTATTTTGGTGGAATCTTTAGGGCTTTCTATATATAGTATCATGTCATCTGCAAATAGTGAAAGTTTTGCTTCTTCCTTACCAATTTGGGTGCATTTTATTTCCTTTTCTTGTCTGATTGCTATGACTAGGACTTCCAGTATTATGTTGAATAGAAGTGATGAGAGTAGATACCCTGGGCTTATTCCTGATCCTAAGGGAGAACTCGTTTCTCACCATTAGGTATGATGTTACCTGTGGGTTTGTCATAAATGGCCTTTATTATGTGGAGGTATGTATGTTCCCTCTAAACCTACTTGGTTGAGGGTTTTTATCATAAATGGATGTTGTGCTTTGTCAGATGCTTTTTTGAATCTATTAAAATGATCATATGGTTTTTATCTTGTCTTGTTGATTAGATGTATCACATTGATTGATTTGTGAATATTGAACCACATTAGCATTACAGGAATAAATACTACTTGATAGTGGTAAATGATTTTTTAAATGCATTGTGGGACTTAGCTTCCTATTTTTTGAGGATATTTTCATCATGTTCATTGGACAAGTTGGCCTGTAGTTCTCATTTTGGGGGGTATTTTTTATCTGGTTTTGGTACCAGAGTAAAGTTAGCCTCATAAAATGAATTTGGAAGCTTTCCTTCCTCACTAGGTTTTTTTTTAAATGGTATAAGAATAAGTATTAACTCTTCTTAAAATGGTAGAATTAATCTGTGAAGCCTTCTGGTGCTGGACTTTGGTTTGTTGGGAGTTATTTGATTAATGATTCCATTTCATTGCTAGTCTTCAAATTTTATATTTCTTCTCAATTCAGTTTTGGGAAGTTTTTTATTTCTAGAAATGTATTCATTTCTCCTAGGTTGTTCAATTTGTTGACATATAATCTTTCATAATACTCTCTATTATAAGAACCCTTTGTATTTCTGTGGTGTTGCTTGGTTTTTCTCTTCTTTCATTTCTGATTTTGCTTATTTGAATTCTTGCTTCTCTCTTTTTTCCTTTCTTTCTCTCTTTCCAATAAGTCTAACTATAAGCTTCTCAATTTTGTTGATCTTTTCAAAGAACCAGTCAAATTTTGTGGGGAATTCATCTTCCCAAAGCAGATTTTCCCATATCTGAGGTGACTGGGATGAGGCCTGTTCACCCTACTTTTCCATGCTTATGGTATCCTCCCTCCCATGGGCTGTCTCTCTCCCAGCTCAGTTTGGTTCTTGACTACATCTCTGTTCTTTCTATCCTTTTTATGTGGCCTCTTCTCTACATTTAGCTGGAGAGGGTCAGTTCTGTCAATCTTCTCGTCATTTTCTGAGTTATTTACACTGATGTGAGTGTTATCTAGCTGTATTTATGGGATGAAGTGAGTTAGGATTCTCTTACACCACCATCCTTTCTAGAAGTTCTGGTCTATTTAATTTTTAAATTTCTCTTTGTGTCAATTTTTACAGTTTTTACATGTTACATTTTACATTCAGGTTGGTTTTCAAATTCATTAGTATATATTCATTCATAACAACCTTAAATTTTTGAAGTGTCTATAGTTACTTTATTATGTATTTTGTATACTTGCATCTTCTTTTTCCCTTCATATTTTTGTTATCAATTTCTAATTTAACTGAATAAAATACAATTTCTACTTGAATAAATCACAAGTTGCAACTTCTCAGTGAGACTTTTCCTACTCTGAGTTTTGGCAGAAACAGTAACATTTCCTTCTTCTTTTCCTGTGTGAGGTCAGCCCACCCAGGCCTGGCCTATGTGAGGGGCTCACTCATACCTCTGCATGCTGTGAGCAGAAGCTTCTTCCTCTGTCTCAGGCTGATGCTCCTAGAGCAGCTGTGGCATCAGGCAAAGCCACCCTGATTTTCAGCACATGAGCACTTTTCTTTCTTTCCTGCAAGCTCAGCTCTGTGTTGGAAGGGCTATTTGCAATATGCATTACAGCATTGTCTGGTGTTTGAAGTAGGAGGATTTTCAGGTAATTTAGTCTTTTGTGTTGCTTATAACTGGAATAGATTCAAATAACACAAACAAGTACAAAGTGAAACCTTCATTTCACATCGGGAATCTTAGTCTCTAGTACTAACCACTATGAAAGTGTGGTCTCTTCTCATGAGACTTTTCTTTAAGCTTAAATAGTCTTATATGTTTGGGGTAGTGATAAAAGAGGGCTTTGATTCCTGGGCACAGCTTTGTCACAAACTACCTGTGTGATTTTGAGAAGAGTCACTAAGTTCTTGGGTCTGGTTTTCTCCTTTTGGGAAATGAAGGAGCCAAGGAAACACGAAAATGTGGCATTAGTAAGCTTATTTTTTTCTTTGACTTCTTAATCATTAAAGTGGACTTTTCATGAAAGTAGACTGTGGTTAGTAATGTGTAACTTATCTGTAACTAAAAAGAAAAAATAAAGGCATTCATGCTATGTCTAAGACTCTTTTAAGCACATATGCACAGACACACAAAGCCAAAAAATAAAAAACAAACAAAAAACCCCCCTATGATTAGCTATATGAACATTCCTAATAACACAGACAAGTAGTTCTCAAACGTGCTATGCATTGGATTCATCTGAAGGCACTTGTTAAAAATGCAGATTCAGGGGCACCAAGGTAGCTCAGTGATTGAGCATTTGCCTTTGGCTCATGTCATGATCCCGGGGTCCTGGGATCCTGTGATCCCACATCGGACTCCCCACAAAGAGCCTGCTTCTCCCTCTGCCTCTCTCTGTGTGTCTCTCATGAATAAATAAGTACAATCTTTTAAAAAATGCAGATTCATGTTAAAAATATAATCCCTAGGTTTCAAGAAAAGAGTCCTGGAGAATTCAGATGACCAGCTGATAGAAGGTGGAACAAATCTCTGGCATTGAGAATGTTGCCTCGCCAATGCCACCAAGGGCAACAGCACAAGGACATTGCTTATATCAGTACTGAAGATAATTTGCAGGTGGATTGTGAGGTCCTCTTGCTGACGTGGACAGAATTTTTCCTCTCCTTGGGCCTCAGCTGCTACTTCTATGAAACGAAGGCTCGGATTCTCTTCCAACTTGGACATTCTGCCTGTTCAAAATCCAGCTATAATGCTCCCTTGTACCAAAACATGTCCTCCACTATAGGACATCCCTTTGCCCAGGGCTGGTCCTCTTCAAAATTCTGAGGTGACACTTGTCCTTCAAATCCTTCACAGAGAAGAGATGTGTGGGAAATATCGGAAAGGGAGACAGAACATAAAGACTCCTAACTCTGGGAAACGAACTAGGGGTGGTGGAAGGGGGGAGGGCAGGGGGTGGGGGTGAATGAGTGACAGGCACAGAGGGGGGCACTTGACGGGATGAGCACTGGGTGTTATTCTGTATGTTGGTAAATTGAACACCAATAAAAAATTAATTTATTAAAAAAAAATCCTTCACTCCCAAGGCATTGTCACTGAGCTGTCCTGAACCCTTACATTCTTCCTGATAAAAAAAGATTTGGTAATCACACTTACTCCAAGGAGGTGGTCTCATCCTTCCTAAGGAATGCTTATATTTTCAAAAAGCCCTCAGGCATGGACAATGTTTAAATCGAATAAATTATTGATAAAATTAAATACCTGTTTGGCTGATAAACGAGATACTGGGAGGTAGGGGGTGATGGGGTTATGTTTATTTCAGACATACTATGTAAATTTCCACCCAAATTACCTGCACATAAGGAAAATCTTACTTGTCTACTAATCTTCTTTCATTAATTAATGAATTCTACTTCGAAGGACTCGGTTCATGTGCTCAGGGAACTTAACATATAAGGGAGAGACATATTTGCAACATATATGGCCAGGAAAGGTGGACTGAAATGACCAAGGGAGACAGAAGGCCTCACAAAGAGGCTGACCTCTGACTCCCTCTGGATGGATGTAGAAGAGGGTGTCAAGTGGGAGAAGTGGAGGAAAGGTGGGAACTAGAGGGTTTTACAAGGTGACCAGTTTTAACAAAAAGGCTGGCTGTTGTTTCATCAAGTGTCAGATGGAAGGTTCCCAAGGAGACTGACTGCCCCAGTGTTCAGGCTCAATGCATTTTCAGTGAGATTTTCTTTTAGTCTCTTCTCTCAACATGAGTAAATAAAATCATTAATGACCATATATTACTTTCCTCCTCCTACTGTGAGCAGATTTAATGATTCATTTGAGGAGTCTCTGTATCCCAAATCATTAAATAGTGACCCAAAAGAGCACTGTTTTAAGACTCATTTGCTACTTCTTAAACTATATCATGACAGAGGCTCGATTTCCTAATACTTACCAGCCTTAGGGAAAGGACATCACTGTATTGTAATTGATTACTGAGGATGAAAGGACATCTCAACAGTGACACATTCAACATCATGTCAATGGTTTTGTTTGGGAGCTGTGGGGGATCATTTGGAGAGATCTAGGCACCCAGTCACGGTTAATGTCTGGATTCAGTTGCAGGAACTAGTCCAGCTATGCAATTTGGCCCTGTTCACAAATGAGCAAGTCAATTCAGAAAACTGAAAGCTCACTAGATGTAACCTGTTCTTCCCATTATATCACACTGACTTAAGAATAATACAGATAATACAGGTCAAGAATAATACAGATGACCTTTGCAACATTGTACCAGATACCGGGATCATGCTCTGGAATCATCTATGGAACTTAAGAAAACACAGAGGCCCAGATCCCACCCAGACTTATCCAATTAGAGCATTCAGGAATGGGAGCAAACAATGTTAATTTTGTTTTTAGGCTGTAAGGAGATTCTGATGAGTACCTCTGCTTAATTATATGCTTTATTTAAACTTAAGTTACTTGGTTTCTTTGGTTCATTTGTTTATTTGACCTTTAATTCAGTCCAGTTTCTGTTACACGGCATATATAAAGCTAACATTATGGTGTTTCACCAGGATTATTCTCCATGCATACTTGGGCTAACTTGCCCTTCTATTTCTCCAGGATTGCAGTACTTCAGGAAGGCTATATGTCTTGTCTGTAACAAGATGACATGACAACACTGTTGGATTCCAGGATGAAATCCTGAGTATGTGACTCTGTCCTTGAACAAAACTAGAAAGGCTTCTTTTCTGACTGTAGAATGGGCACCTATTTCTGGAGCCAGTGCCTTCCAGATCCTCTGGAAGCCTACAGTGCCGCCTGCTGGAAGAACTTTTTATTTTATGCAATTTTAGTAAATAGAAGTGGTGAACTTGGAAAAACAAACATACAAAAAGTATCAGCCAACCCCATTCTTATGCCTATATATTGTAGGCAAATAGAAGGTCAACCAGAAAGAATTCTGCCAAAAGGAGATGGGGTGGAGAGAGGGAGGTAGGAAGGAAGGAAGAAAAATGGATTATGGCATTTCATTTCGGTAGCCACTATGCTAACTGTTCTACACATGCTATCTCTAAAGCCAGTGCACAGCTAGACAGCTTTATGAGATGGCTAAGAATAGTAGTACCAATATTTTATAGAAAATATATGCCCATTGGTTCAAGAAAGTGCTGAGAGGGACAGAAGATCAAAAAGCATATTTGAACAAATCATAGCTGAGAACTTCTCTAATTTGGGGAGGGAAACAGGCATTCAGATCCAGAAGATAGAGAGGTCCCCCCCCCCAAAATCAATAAAAACTGTTCAACACCTTGACATTTAATAGCGAAACTTGCAAATTTCAAAGATAAACAGAAAATCCTTAAAGCAGCTAGAGACAAGAGATTCTTAACTATTTCTTATATTCCCCATATGAGTGAAACCATATGGTGATTGTCCTTCTCCGACTGACTTACTTCACTCAGCATAATACCCTCTAGTTCCATCCATGTCGAAGCAAATGGTGAGTATTCGTCCTTTCTAATGACTGAGCAATATTCCATTGTATACATAGACCACGTCTTCTTTATCCATTCATCTTTCGATGGACACCGAGGCTCCTTCCACAGTTTGGCTATTGTGGACATTGCAGCTATAAACTTTGGGCTGCAGGTGTCCTGCCATTTCACTGCATCTGTATCTTTGGGGTAAATCCCCAGCAGTGCAATTGCTGGGTTGTTGGGTAGCTCTATGGGTAACTCTTTGAGGAACCTCCTCCACACAGTTTTCCAGAGTGGCTGTACCAGTTCACATTCCCACCAACAGTGCAACAGGGTTCCCCCTTCTCCACATCCTCTACAACATTTGTTGTTTCCTGTCTTGTTCATTTTCACCATTCTCACTGGTGTGAGATGTATCTCATTGTGGTTTTGATTTGTATTTCCCTGATGCCGAGTGATGTTGAGTATTTTTTCATATGTCTGTTGGTCATGTCTTTTAGAGAAATTTCCATTCATGTCTTTTGCCCATTTCATGATTGGATTGTTTGTTTCTTGGATGTTGAGTTTGATAAGCACTTTATAGATCTTGGATACTAGCCCTTTATCTGATAGGTCATTTGCAAATATCTTCTCCCATTTTTAGGTTGTCTTTTAGTTTTGTTGACTGTTTCTTTTGCTGTGCAGAAGCTTTTTATCTTGATGAAGTCCCAATAATTCATTTCTGCTTTTGTTTCTTTTGCCTTCGTGGATGTATCTTGCAAGAAGTTACTGTGGCTGAGTTCAAAAAGAGTGTTGCCTGTGTTCTCCTCTAGGATTTTGATGGAATCTTGTCTCACATTTAGATCTTTCATCCATTTTGAGTTTATCTTTGTGTATGGTGCAAGAGAGTGGATCTAGTTTCATTCTTCTGCATGTGGATGTCCAGTTTTCCCAGCACCATTTATTGAAGAGACTGTCTTTCTTCCAGTGGATAGTCTTTCCTCGTTTGTCGAATATTAGTTGACCATAGAGTTGAGGGTCCACTTCTGTTCCATTGATTATGTGTCTGTTTTTGTGCCAGTACCACACTGTCTTGATGACCACAGCTTTGTAGTACAACCTGAAATCTGGCATTGTGATGCCCCCAGCTATGGTTTTCTTTTTTAAAATTCCCCTGGCTATTCGGGTCTTTTCTGATTCCACACAAATCTTAAAATAATTTGTGTGATACAGATGCAATGAAATGCCGGGACACCTGCACCCCGATGTTTATAGCAGCAATGGCCACAATTGCCAAACTGTGGAAGGAGCCTTGGTGTCCATCAAAAGATGAATGGATACAGAAGATGTGGTTTATGTATACTATGGAATATTACTCAGCCATTAGAAATGACAAATACCCACCATTTACTTCAACGTGGATGGAACTGGAGGGTATTATGCTGACTGAAATGAGTCAATCGGAGAAGGACAAACATTATATGTTCTCATTCATTTGGGGAATATAAATAATAGTGAAAGGGAATAGAAGGGAAGGGAGAAGAAATGGGTAGGAAATATCAGAAAGGGAGACAGAACATAAAGACTCCTAACTCTGGGAAACAAACTAGGGGTGGTGGAAGGGGAGGAGGCGGGAGGTGGGGGTGAATGGGTGACGGGCACTGAGGGGGGCACTTGATGGGATGAACACTGGGTGTTATTCTGTATGTTGGCAAATTGAACACCAATAAAAAATAAATTTATTATTTAAAAAAAAAGGTGGGAAAAGAGAAAAAAACTGGAAATTTTTAACCTGATATAAAAACAAGTCATAATGAAAAAAAGTAAAAGAAATGCAAAGGAAAAAAAAAGACCCTCTAGTTCTATATACTATTTTCCCTCAGTCCCAGAGCTTTCCAGCACTGCTTGGTCAGTAAACTTGCTCTTCCCCCGTTCTTCCAGCTGGTCTTCTGGGGGAGGGGTCTGCTGTGCTGATTGTCAGGTGTGCCTAGGCGGAGATGCCCCACCCCCTGGCAAGTGCTGGGCTCAGTGTGAGCTGTTTATCCTGTGAGGCCTTTATTCCCTGCAGCCTGCCTCTCCCAGGTGAAAGGCGAAAAGAAGAGGAAAAAAATGACAGCGGCCAACTTTCCAGCTCTGGAGTCAAGCTCCCTGTGAGTAACTAATGCAGTCTCCCAGTCCGTACTGGTCTAGATGCTCTGGGGCGGCGTGGGTGCACTGATCTGCACAGCTTGCAGGGAGCCCAGCAGCAGGAGAGTCCTCACTGTCCTGTGCCCTCCCCACTTCCACCTATCCCAGGAGGAATGGAGGATCACTGGCTTTGTCCACTTCAGTGCCCTTGGATCCAGGGCCCTGTGCTGCTGGGCCACCTCCATCTGTAGCCAGGCTCTAGGGTAAAGGGAGCTCCCCATGGCCCACCTAATTGACTGGCTTCTCCCAAATGCCCTGTCCAGGAAAAATCCAGCATGGATTCTTAAAGGTCCCACTTCTCCAGGGCTAGGCTTTCCTATCCTGG
This sequence comes from Canis lupus familiaris, assembly GCF_011100685.1. Classification (NCBI taxonomy): domain Eukaryota; kingdom Metazoa; phylum Chordata; class Mammalia; order Carnivora; family Canidae; genus Canis; species Canis lupus. The sequence goes on from NC_049237.1 coordinate 22,822,918, forward strand.
AAGCTTTCACTGTTCTGCTTTAGCCCAGCTTATTGCAGTTCCCCTCCTCCACTTGATTTTTTTTTTTTTTTTCGCCTTCCTATCTTGTTAGAAGTGAAAACTTTTTTCTCTGCAGTATTCCAGTTGTTCTCTCTTTACATCTCAGGTTGAATTCATAGGTGTTCAGGATGTTTTGAAAGTTATCTAGGTAAGTTTGTGGGGCCAGGTGAGTTGCGGATCCCTACTTTCTCCAAATCCAACAATACATTAAAAAAATTGTTCACTAACTACAATATAGTGGGATTTATTCCTGGGATGCAAGTGTGGGTTAATATTCACAAATCAATCAGTATGATACATCACATCAACTAGAGGAAGGATAAAAATCATATGATCATTTCATTAGATACAGAAAAGCATCTGATGAAGCACAATGTCCATTCATGATAAAAATTCTCAACTAAGTAAGTTTAAAGGAAGTGCACCTCAACATAATAAGGCCATATATGAAAAATGCACTGCAACCATCATGATCAATGGGGAAAACAGAGCTTTTCCCCCAGGTTCAAACAAGACAAGGTTGTCCAGTCTCACCACTTTTATTCAACATAAGTCCTAGCCACAGCAATCAGACAAGAAAAATAAAGAAAATGTACCCAAATTGGTAAGGAAGAAGTAAAACTTTCACTATTTTCAGATGACATGATACTATATGTCGAAAACCCTAAAGATTCCACCAAAACATTACTAGAACTGACAAATGAATTCATTAAGATCACAGGATACAAAATCAATATAAAGAAATCCATTGCATATCTATACACTATGAATGAAGTACAGAAAGAGAAATTAACAAAACAATCCCATTTATAATTGTACCAAAAATAATTAAAAATCTATGAATTAATAAGGGAGGTAAAAGACCTGTACTCTGAAAACTATAAAACATTGATGAAAGAAATTGAAGATGACACAAACAAGTGGAAAGATATTCCATGGTCATGGATTGTGAAAACAAATATTGTTAAATTGTTCATACTATCCAAAGCAATCTACAGATTTAAAGCAATCTCTATCAAAATACCAACAGCATTTTTCACAGAACTAGAAAAAAATAATTCTAAAATTTGTATGGAACAAAATAGAATACCCTGAATAGCTAAAGCAATCTTGAAAAAGAACAAAACTTGTCGTATTATAATCCCAGATTTCAAGATATATTACAAAGCTGTAGTAATAAAGACAGAATGGTACTAACATAAAAATAGACACAGATCAATAGAATGGAAGAGAGAGCACAGAAATAAACCCATGATTATATAGTCAATTATCCTTTGACAAAGGAGGCAAGAATATGAAATAAAAAAAGACAGTCTCTTCAGCAAAAAGTGCTGGGAAACTGACAGCTATATGCAAAAGGAATGAATTTGGAATACTTTCTTTCTCCATACAAAATATAAACTCAAAATGGATTAAGGATTTTAAATATGAAACTTAAAACCATAAATCCTAGAAGAGAGCACAGGCAATGATTTCTCTGACATCAGCCATAGCAACATTTCTCTAAATACGTCTCCTGAGGCAAGATAACAAAAGCAAAAATAAACAATTGGGACTACATCAACATGAAAAGCTTTGGCACAGCAAAGGAAAAAATCAACAAAACTCAAAGGCAATTGACTAAATGGGAGAAGATATTTGCAAATGTTACATCTGATAACTGGTTAATATCCAAAAATATATAAACAACTTCTACAACTCAACATCAGAACCTCCAAATAATCCAATTTAAAAATGGACAGAAAACATGAACAGACATTTCTCCAATGAAGATATACAGATGGCCAACAGACAGATGAAAAGATGTTCAATGTCACTCATCATCTGGGAAATGCAAGTGAATACCACAGTATCACCTCACACTTGTCAGAATGGCTAAAATAAAAATGCAAGAAACAAGTATTGGCAAGGATGTGGAGAAAAAGGAACCAGCTTTTAACTGTCGGTAGGAATGCAAATTGGTGCAGTCACTTTGGAAAACGATATGAGGTTTCAGTAATTCCACTACTGAGTATTTATCCAAAGAATATGAAAACACTAATTTGAAAAGATATATGCAGTCCTATGACTCCTATGTCTATTGCAGCATTATTTACAAAAAACAAATTATGGAAGCATCCCATGTGTCCATTGATAGATGAATGGATAAAAAATATGATATATATATATATAATGAAATATTATGTGATATATATAATGTGATATATAAATATATATTTTATATATGTCACATAAATATATATTTATATCATATAAATATTATGTGATATATATCATGTTATATATAATGAAATATTATGTGATATATATATAATGAAATATTATCCAGCAATGTAAAAGAATGAAATCTTGCCTTTTGCAACAACGTGGATGTATCTAGAGTATAATGCTAAGTGAAGTAAGTCAGTCATAGAAAGAATTACCATATGATTTCACTCATTGTGGAATTTATAAAACAAAACAAATGAAAAAAAGAGATAAATCAAAAAATAAACTCTTAACCGTAGAGACTAAACTGATGTTACCAGAGAGGAGGTAGGTGCAGTGATGAGTGAAATAGATGAAAATTAAGAGTACACTTATGATGAACATTGAGTAGTGTAATAATACATATAATTTCATAGAATTGTTGAATTGCCATATTGTACATCTGAAACTGATATAATCCTGTATGTTAACTACACTGGAATTTAATAAGATAATTTTTTTTTAAATAAGGTGCCATTTCTGCTGAAAGCAGATCTAATTCATGGGCAAAGGGTGCTCTGGGAATGCATCTGGCTGGGTGAAGCGTGGCCCCACACCACAGTCCTAGAAGCCTGATGCCTTGGGTGAGAAAAGCAGGCTAGAACTACACATACTAGAGCCACAAGGCCTTATTTACACTTCTTGTGTATGTTTCAGGTCTTTTATCTCTGGGGATTTACCCATTCTCATTGTAGACTTCTGTGGTCCACTCGACTCCAAAATATTTGCCTCTTTTGCTTAAGCCAGGTCTCATGGGAATTCCTGATCCTTATGATAAGGGGCAAATTTTGGAACTTCTCTAATGAAAAATAGCTGTAAGGATTGATTTGTACGTAGGCCTGAGTATCTCTTCAACAGTGGACCACAGTGAACTGTCTGATTCTTTAAAAAAAAATTTTTTATTTGTTTATTCATAAGAGAGATGCAAAGAGAGAGAGGCAGAGACAAGCAGAGGGAGAAGCAGGCTCTACGCAGGGAGCCCGATGTAGTACTTGATCCCAGGACCCCAGGGTCACAACCTGAGCCAAAGGCAGAGGCTCAACCACTGAGCCACCGGATGCCCCAAACTGTCTGACTCTAATGATCTTTCTCTTCATATCATCAATGTAATGAGAGTAATCCCAGCTACAGACAGCTTGCTGGCTGGGGCACCCTTTGTTTTTTTGTCGTTGTTTTGTTTTTAAAGATTTTATTTACTTATTCATGAGAGACACGGAGAGAGAGACAAAGACACAGGCAGAGAGAGAAGCAGGCTCCATGCAGGGAGCCCAATGTGGGACTCGATCCCAGGTCTCCAGGATCACGCCCCTGGGCTGAAGGCAGATGCTCAACCGCTGAGCCACCCAGGCGTCCCTGGGGCACCCTTTGTACACATAATCCTAGAAATCTGAAGCCTGAGTTCGGGAACTTCCCAGAAAGCAAAGTAACCATGTGTTGGCTGCTCTGGAGAATGAAGGCTCCCCTGTATGGGCACCTGGATCAAGGCCACAGTAGGGTAGTTTGGGTAAAGGCATGGACATGTGGGGAATACACAGAGTCAAAGGGTCCATTCTGCTCCAGATTCCTCTGACGGCAGATCCTTTGCGATATCAGGGCCAGTTTTCACAGGATCTCATTGGCCATTCTAGGCCAGATTAGGACTAGATGGAACAGGAAATACTTGGGAATCGTAGTTGCCAGTCAGGCCTCGACTCCTATAAGGAGAGGAAAGGCATATGCACCTGACAGGAATCACCATTCAAACCTTTTCATCAGTGAAGTCGTAAGGAGAAATATTACCCCCAAAATTCCTTGGTAAGCAAAATGGGCCAGATGACTAGAACACATGTCAGGGAACAAGCAAACTGCAATACTGGGCAATATAACTCAGTGTTGTGTGTTGGTTTGAATGATTTCAAATCCACTTATTTATAATGTAAGTGAAGTTGTTTTAATCCACTTGCTTATAACAAAAACAAAAACTATTGTTTTGATATAAAAATGAAGTAAGTGTCAGGATATCATCATTTCATCTGTTCTCACCAGTTAAGAATTCAGTAGCTCAACTATTGGTATTTAAACTATAAATTCTGAGATTTTGTGAGGATGATGCGAGACTGTTTGGTCTGGCCACAATTATGCTTTGCTGATCTAAAACAGCTCTTTGAATATCGTGGGGGCAATTAGCTCCTGCAGCAGTAAAGGCGCCTCTTATTAGCAGTGGCAAAAGCCATACAGTGGTCCTTTGAAGAATGTCATCTTGCCTATCAATCCCAGTGGCATCATTTGCTAGTAACATGCTCTAGCAACAGGGGACTTTGACTTTTCATGCTGGCAGCTGGACATCAGGTCTTGGTTGACTAAGCCATCTCTCCCAAGTGCCAAATCATATAAAGGTGCACCTCAATTCAATTTGGACTTTAATTCTAAAATCTTTCCTTACAAAAAATAAATAAAATAAAATAAAATAAAATAAAATAAAATAAAATAAAATAAAATAAAATAAAATCTTTCCTTACTTGGAACAATAGTACAATTAATCAATCTATCATTGATTTGGACTATGTCATTTCTTTATTGGCTTGTCAAATTCCCACAGTGAGCTTATATTAAATAAATTGCTGGGGGAAATGAACTCAGTCTCTAAGCATAATTTGCCTTCAAAACAAAACACCTGAGCATCATGACCACCAGACAGGTGTCTAGCCCCCTAAGAACAACAGGGCCATATAGGGTCTGATAGTGACCATGATTCAAATGTCCTCATCAATGACACATGGGGAAAGTCTGCCCTAGGAAGAAGACCTGGTGGGTGAGGGATGGTCCTATCTGAGGACCAAGGAGACCAGATGTCTGGAGGCAGGTTGGTGGAGTATGCTGCACATGTGCCTGTCATGGTGATTCAGCATCCATGCACTCTGCCCCAGGATTTGTGGGGATGGACCTGGTCCCCAATGGGGACATTTGGGGGATTCACAGAAGTGGCAAAGTTCATCATACTTTAAAATTCAAGTACAGGTAAGCCTGTACCCCAACTTAACTCCCTAGCCTCACCATCCTGGGTATCACTGGGAATTCCACTGATAGAAATACCAGGGGAACCTGACTCACCATGTATCTTGCCAGCACGAGTCAATAAAGAGTCTGACTCTAAGACCTTCCCCACTCTGCATCACCAGTGCAATGCAGGGAACCCCAACTCTAGGAAGACAACCTATAGGGCTGGGGCAGTCCTGCTTACTCAGGCCTAGAGGACTTGGACACATGAGGGTGGGAGGCAAGCAGGGATCAGAGTACTCATGCTCCTGTGGCTTACATCCTGCAGCCAGGTTCCCTAGAGTCAGTCTCTGGGTCAAAGCCATGTAGGTACAGGCTGAGCCACAGGTAGGGACTGCTGGGGGACACATGGGGCTGCCAGGCTCCACTCTGCTCTACAACAGAGTAGCTATTTCCTCTGATACCAGATTTCATGAGATCCCAGAAGTAATTCTGGGCCTGACTAGGGCTATATGGTATGGGAGACACCTAGGAAATACAATTGCCAGAGAGGACTCTAGTCCCATAAGGATAATAGAGCCCAATGGAGTCTGAAGGTAACCACTACTCAAGTGTCCTCACTACTGGTGTAGTTCTGGAAAAGACTGGTTCAGGGGGACGGCTTGGTCAGCAAGGATAGGCCCTATCTAGAGGACCTAGAGATTCTGATACCTGGGAGCAGGTGTACCAGAGCAAACTGTACATGGAAAAGCTGCTGCAACTCCATGTTATATATACCCTGGGATGGTCTTCTATATCTGGGACTTGTGAAGATGGACTGAGCCCCCATAGGGACTTCTAGGGGACTCACAATGATGTGAAGTCCATCCCATTCTAAAACACAGTTGCTTTTCCCCCTAAAAGCCATATTTCAAGGAGCTTGTTAGCCTTGCCATCCTGGCATGGCCAAGAATTCTGCTGAAAGACACCTAAAAGACCTGACTCCCAACAAGGCCCATGTATCCTCCCAGCATAGGTCCACAAGGGTATGACTCAAATGACTTTCCTCACTCTACAGCAGAATTGCAATTTAAGGAAGCCCTAGCTCTAGGAATATGGTCTGCTAGAGGTCTTGGATGCCTTTGGCAGGTTGCAGGAGTTAATTTGCATATGGAGTCCATGGGCTAAGAAGCCTTGCTTTCTGAAGTTGGTCCCCAAATCTTGGCCTACTAGGGATAGGCCAGGCCATATGTGGGGGTTTCTGGGGCACATGCAGGGCTGCCGAGGTCTATCCTACCCCTAGAGTTATTAATTTTCCTCAAGCTAGATGTATGTAAAATGTTATGCATAGTATGTATGTGTCTATATATATATATATATTGCACGATAGCAAGTATAGCCATATATATACTTCTTAAATGCAAGACTGAATTCAGTAATATAACTTTCCCTCCAGTTAATTTGCATATTTAACAATTTCTCTACTGGCAGGGCTCTGTGAATCAGACTACCTTCTGTATCAATGGTGATTTTGTGAAGCTGCACAATCCTTCAGAAGGTAAGCTGACGGGCAGCCTGGGTGGCTCAGCGGTTTAGTGTCACCTTCAGCCCAGGGCGTGATCCTGGAGACCTGGGATCGAGTCCCACTTTGGGCTCTCCGCTTGGAGCCTGCTTCTCCCTCTGCCTGTATCTCTGCCTCTCTCTCTCTCCCTCTGTGTGTCTCATGAATAAATAAATTTAAAAAAGAAGAAGAAGAAGAAGAAGAAGGTAAGCTGGCAATATATGTAAAGAGTTATAAAAATATTGGGGCACCTGGGTGGCTTACTGGTTTAGTGTCTGCCTTTGACTCAGGTCATGAACCTACAGTCCTTGATCGAATCCCACATGGGCTGCCTGCAGGGATCCTGCTTCTCCCTCTGCCTACATTCCTGCCTCTTTATCTGAATAAATGCCTTTTCTCATGAATAAATGAATAAATTCATAAATCTTTTAAAAAATATATATAAAAATATTAAAGCACTTTGGCCCATAATTCTATCTCTGGGAATCTATTTTAAGGAAGTAATCTAAATTAGAAGAAAACCATAAGTTCATAGATGTTCACAGCAGTAATTTTGATGATGAAAATGGAAGCTATTAAATGCTAACTAATGGAGAATGATTATGGTATGTCATAGAAAGAATATTATGCAGAAATTAAAATTACTAAACAGGAAATCACATTAAGGAACAGAGCACAATACAAGTCTTTATTGGAACAACTAGTAAAAAGCTGAGAAGCAAATGTTTAAAAACTTACATTTTATGAGTTAGGATAGTGAGTGACTTTCTCCTTACCAAAGTGTTCTAGAATTTTCCTGCTGTTATGAAAGGCAAGTAAAATTAAAGCATAACTGAGTTATAAAAGTGTACTTTATTACTTGGGATTCAACTAAACACATCAAAATAAATTGCAAACAGTTTTAACCTATCATTATTCATTTGGTTTTTTTTTTAAGATTTATTTATTTATTTGAGAGAGAGAGCAGAGGAAGGGAAAGAGGGAGAGGGAGAGGGAGAGAGAGAATCCCAAGCAGACTCTCTGCTGAGTGTGAAGCTTGAATCGGGAGTCAGTCCCACAACCCTGAGATCATGACCTGAGCAGAAATCAAGAGTTAGATGCTTAACTGACTGAGCCACCCAGGCGCCCCAGGCACTATTCACTTGTTAATTGCGAATACTGCTGAAGAAGAAGAAAACATTTCTTGAATGTTTTAGGAATGTCTTGGAAACCAAACTGACCACATGGTAGCAAACATTCTTTCTCAAAGCGGCCACTGCAGAGAACAGGTCAGACTGCACACCCACTCCTCAGTAAGTCATGCCAAGGGACTGTGTTGTTTCCCCACCTGGTCCAAGGCTCACAAACACCTGGCCAAGTTTTCAAAACTGCCAATATATTCATTGCAGTGAGAGAGAAAACTGCCCCATGAATAGATACAGGCACCACATGTGTTGGGCATTCTTGTCTCTGTCCCTAGATAAACCACTGGTAGCATCGCAGCAACCCTCTGGCCAATCCATCTCTGCATTAGCACTGCCTCACCTGAAGTTCACACCACTCTGAACTCTCCCTCTGTCCTGGGCAGCTACTGCAAGGAGATCTGATCCCTCTCCTTTGTCCTTCTAATTCCATTTTCCTGCTCTGTCTCCCTTGCAGCTTGCATCCCCAGGTGCTCTTGCCCTCAGGCTTCCAGTTGGAGGCCAGGGAAGGCATCAGAAGATAGCTGAAGACCAGGAAGAGAGTCAGGACATTTCCCCAACTGCCCAATAGGTCCAAGGATGTCTTCCTCTCTCAGACTTTTCATCACCAGGGTGGTAATGGCTCCTCACCACGCAAAGCTTCCAGATGCTTCAGCATCTTTTGTTGGTTCACTTAGCCCTATTCACAACTTTGGGAATAATCTGTTTAATAAACTCTCTTTATTAAGGGTCTCTTGAAGTTGACCCTTCAAGTGTGCCATCTGTTTTCTCCAGGACCCAGACTGATGTAATCTCATTGCCCAGGTTTGACTTGAGGGCTCTCCACTGTCTATACTTCAAAGGTTAATCAATGGACCAACTCTTCAATCAAGTAATGGGAGCTTTTCTAGAAACACCATCCAGTAGAGCTGTGATATAAAATGTCTACCATCTGCACTGTCCAACGAGATAGCCTTAGGTACATTGTCTACTGAGCACTAGAAAAGTGATAGTGGGACTGAGGAACTGAATTTTTAATTTTATTAAATTGTTATTAACTTACCTTTAAATCACATCATCTTTGACAGCACAGGCCAATTACTTACTCAGTCAAGTACTACTGACTGGGTAGTTATTTATTTGTCCTTCAAATGATATGCCTGTGTCTAATTAATCCCTTATGTAGCAGTCTTCCCAATCTCCAAGTGTTTGGTGGAAAACTCAGCGGAGCCCCCAGGCCTCATGACAACAGTACCCAGAGGCTGGACAACTTACCAAAGTGGGTGGTGTAATAGCAGCTATGAGAGTGTTAAACAGAGGCTTCCTCTAGTCAGGGGTGGGTGTAACAGTGCTACACAGGGAATGTTTCATGGGGCCCCGTCACTTCCTTGTTTCTGTTTGGGAAGTGGAATAAAATTCTCTTCCTTTATCCAGATAGAAAAGTCAGAAAATACTTACCAATATATTATCAATAGCCAGTAGGTTCAGGGAGGCAGAATGACTTACCGGCTGTGAGTTGGGGAAAGGAACTGGATCTTTGTCAGTCAGGCTTTCTCCATCTCCTGGGAACCAGCTGTCTGTGAGAAGTATACATTTTGCTCTCTCAGGCCGCCAGGAGGAGGGCCTGAACTGACCCAATGTGTTTAATTCTGGGGCTAACTGTCCAAAGGACTTTTTCATGGCAAACATAAACTGTTCCCTAGCATCCTCCAGTAACTAAAGGAGTCACTTAGGTGTCCCATCTGTTTCACTCTTGTCTTAAATGTTTCACAACTTGGAAAAGAAAGAGTGGGGTTATTACTGGGACTCCTCAAACACTCCATTTGCAAGTCTGGCAAGTATTTCATGATAATGACAATACCATGTGATATGACAGGGAGAACGAGCAAAGGAACAAAGCAACCCCAAGAAGCAGCTCTGGGGAGGAACTGTGTACAGGAAATGCCGGAGCGAGGAAACACACCGAAGCTTACCATCATTACGAGTCTGAATCAACTGCTGTTTTGATTGCTGCGTTATCAATTGGGTATGTAGCTGCATCAGGAAAGGCACTGTCTTGTTCATTGCTAAATCCTCAGCACTTAAAGTTCTTCCTGGAACATAGCAGTTGTGCAATAAATATTTTTTTGAATGAATAAGTAAAACAAAATTGCCAATGGTAGAAGCACAGACTCCCTTTACAGGTGCAGATGCTCAGGCCAAGGGAACCTGATTTCCCACAGAGAAAATGCTGATTTGTGGCAGAAGCAGGGCTCCTAGACTCCCACTCCTACTCTTTCCATGACAATATGTTGCTCTTCCTCTCCTCCAGGCTGCCTCCCAACCCCAGGCTCCTGACAAATCAGCTCACCTTTAACCTAATTTACTTAAATGCTCCTTAATCTCAGACTTTAGTTTTTTGGACTAGTCAGCAAAGTGGTTCCTCTTCCCAAAACAAAGCTTGCCTCTGTGCACGCCCTTCTCACTATCTGAACTAGGCTGTGCCTTACCAAACCAGGTCCTTTTAAGTTGCCATTCAGGGACGCCTAGGTGCCTCAGTGGTTGAGCATCCGCCTTCGGCTCAGGTCGTGATCCCGGGGTCCTGGGATTGAGTCCCACATTGGGCTCCCCAGAGGGAGCTGCTTCTCCCTCTGCCTGTGTCTCTCATGAATACATAAATAAAATCTAAAATAATAAAATAAAATAAAATAAAATAAAATAAAATAAAATAAAATAAAATAAAATAAGATAAATAAATAAAATAAAATAAAATAAAATATTGCCATTCAATCTGTCTCCCTTCTAAGAACGCCTTCCTGACCAAACTTACCCAGCTTTAATTGTACCATTAAAGATTTATTTTACTTATTTATATAAACGTTCTTGTGAACTGTGGTAGTTCATGCAGAATTGACGTAGAACTGAAAGATATGGTATAGTCCCTCAGCTCTTATCTATTTGTGTTTCTGCTGAAATTACTTCCTTCCCCCTCTATTCCCACCTGAGACGCCAGGTGGGGTCCTACAGCTGTGTTTGTACTTTAAAGAGCCTCTCTCCCCCGTCATAGATGAGTGATCCTGATGTGAGCAGCTGACCCAGCCTGAGCTAATTGGATGTTTCTCCCAGAAATTGGAGCTTTTAGGTTGAGAGACACAGAGTTTTCTGAGGAGAGGGACCTTGTTATTAAATCATGTGCAAAGCAACATTCTAGAAAACAAATTCACAAATCCACCTGCTGGGGTTCCTCGTCTCTGTTATTTCCAGGCCTAGATTTTCAGCCCTTCTTTGGATATTACCTACCCCAGCATCTTTCCAGTATATTCTTGTTTTTGCTTTAAGCAGCTAGAGTTAGTTTCTGTGAATTGCTATCAAACCAAGACATATTTCATTCTTTTCATTTTAAAGATAAGAAAACTTGAGGGCTGGAAATACCTTCCTTCAGGCATTTTTGGGCATGTCTGTCCTTTTTGCTTCCACTAGCTTATCATTCACCCTTTTGTTGTTACCTTCCTCACCCATATCCCACTTTCTTGTCCCTGTCCCATGCCTGTGCTTGTATTCAGGTAAAAGTGCACTCCTTATGTATGCAAAGTATGTTCCATCTCCCTCCTCTCCAAATCTGCATGGACCATGTTTCACAGGAGGCATTTTATTAAATACATGCTGTTTTCAGGGCCTTCTTGCCCTTGCCCTCTCCACAGCCAATCTATCACTGCTCATCCATAAAGGCCATTTGTTTACTAGCTTCTAAGCTGAGATCTAGTCATGTAAAAAGCACTATTTCATAACAAGGCTCCTTTGATAATCTGCACAAGTTTTACCAGCCCCAAGAATTAAAAACCCAAGTTCTTGGTTTCATAATAAGGGACAGTGATAGCTGACACTTCCAGCTCAGAGATTTAAATTTTATATGCACCTCTGCTTCTTTGTAGAACCATGGACAAGGGACTGGATTGTGTTCAGATAGCCTTCCTTTAAATGCCTCTCAATGCTGCCAATACTTACAAGGTTGGGAAGTCTGGGTGCAACATGAATGGGAATAGAAACTGTCCTTTTTGTAAAGATCAATAGAATAGAATAGAGTAGAATAGAATAGAATAGAATAGAATAGAATAGAATAGAATAGAATAGAATAAGCCCTACTTTATTTATTTTAAATTCTGCTGTGAGAAAAGCTAGCGTATTTGATTATGGGATTTAATGTCTTTCAGAAACTCACATTATTCTTGGATATTTTTAAAAGATACCTTTTTACACTAACTACTTCATTATATTCACAAATACGAGCTGCTTAATTTTATCTTTAAAATAGATATTAAAAAGGACACTTGTAGGACACCTGGGTGGCTCAGTCTTCAGCTCGGGTCATGATCCTGGGGTCCTGGGATCCACATCAGGCTCCCTGCTCTGCAGGATACCTGCTTCTCCCTCTTCCTCTCCCTGTTGTTCTACCTACTTGTGCTCTCTGTCTCTGTATCAAATAAATAAATACAATCTAAAATACAAAACAAAACAAAACTAAAAACCAGGAGACTTGCAGTCCCTGAGGGAATAAAGGAGACTATCAGTTTCTAAAACTAATTCTGAAGTTTTATTTGTCATCCATGACTTGATTTTTATACCTAATGATAATTTAGTGCCTGTATGTTTTCATTTCAATTTGGCAGCAATTTTTATTAGGTATTACACTTACTGTGCCCCTATGTCTTGATGTGTTTTTAAGGAGTTTAATAACTGGGCACCTGGGTGGCTCAGTGGTTGAACATCTGCCTTTGGCTCAGAGCGTGATCCCAGGGTCCTGGGATCGAGTACCACATCAGGCTCTTGTAGGGAGCCTGCTTCTCTCTCTGCCTATGTCTTTGCTTCTCTCTGTGTGTCTCTCATGAATAAATAAATATTAATTAATTAATTTTTAAAAGGAGTTTAATAACTAAATGTAGAGGCAAGTCTTACACATATAAAATAGTTTAGATAACATCCTAAGCCAGAATAGGTTTGCATCCCATGGAGGTCAAAAAATAGGGGATGATTATATAAATACGTTTATGATCTTCAGAGAATGGTTTCCCTTTCAAAAACATTATACCAATAGACTATTCAATCATCAAAGTTATGAAGCACAATTAATAGGCAAGACATTATGCAATGATTCTAAAAATGGATATGCTTCATTAAGTACATCTTTAAGTGTTTAAATCAAACAGAATCCTTTTCAAGGCATGTTTCGTAACTACTTAAATAATGTCATTTTCAAGGAAGTTTGAAAAGTACAGAGATGCCTTGAAAACTTTATTTCCCTGTGCTATATCAGTTGAAAAGTCAGTTAAGACAGCTTCACTTCCACACAGGCATGCTGGTTCTGAAGGTGTAAGCGTCAGCCAGATGTTCACGCCATGAGTGACTCAGGAGCATACTTGTTGGTTTGCAATAAGGGAGGCCAGTGAGGCAGATAGATTAGCTTCTGTGGATGCCAACCATACTTTAGGATGCCACTTGGTTCAGAAGGCATGGGAAGTGTGACAAAGAAGATTTCCAATCAGTTTTTCACTCTAGGATTACAGAATGTGTACCAGTTAAGGACATAAACTTGGGAGTTTAATGGTCCGGATTGGTATCCTAGCTCTACCATTCTTTAGCTGCATAATCTTGGGCAAGTAACTTCTCTGCTTCAGTTTACTCACTTATAACATGGAGATAACAAAAGGTTTACTGTGATGGTTAAATGAAGTAAAGCATGGAAGATATATGGTGCCTGACAAACAGTAAACACTTAATATAAGTTTTTGTTTTGTTTTTTTACTGAAGACTATTTGAATTATTTCTTATATAAAACACCAGTACATAGAGGGCAGTGTTCTCTGGACCCTTCTCAGGACCACATCCTGTTGTATAAATCAACTGGAGAACAGAAAAGGTGAGGAATGACAAAGTCCATGTGAATATTTGCTGCATCCACTTTGCATATCATTTCTGTCTGCATGTGTATCTACATTCTGTTGTCTATCCATACTATGTGATCTAGAACTATGCAACTCTCAAAGTAGATAGTCTCCAAGATTGAGTCATAAACTGAGATCGTTTAACTAATTTTTCCATTCTAAAGTATATGGTAGGCAGAGGACAAAAACAGAACCAGACAAAAAGAGAAGAGAAAGCATAGAAGCCTGTGTAAGTAAGTCTCCTAGAGGGATGAGGAAAGGTTCCACCTCATCAGTGTTTTGAGTACTTAAATTAAGCCTGTGCCATTTCTGTGGCCAATGGGCCTTTCTTTCAGTTGTGCTGATCAGATCAAGTTTTAGTGATATTTTTGCCCAAATAATTCCGGTATTCTGTTTCAGGAATCCAGTAGAAATCTACTTGAAATCTTTATTTTTTTTCTTTAAGATTTTATTTATGTATTCATGAGAGACACAGGGAGAGGCAGAGACACAGGCAGAGGGATAAGAAGCAAGCTCCCTGCAGGGAGACCGACGTGGCAATCCCCGGTCTCCAGAATCACACCCCGGGCTGAAGGCAGCGCTAAACCGCTGAGCCACCCGGGCTGCCCATACTTGAATCTTTATTATGTCAGTCTGAAGAATGTTACCCTTCCTCAAAGGACTGGAAACCTGAGCGCAAAAGCCTTATCTTGCCTTTATGTATATATAGATACATATACTCTCCCACCTAGCACTTGCTTAGAAAATACTGGCACTTGGCACATATTTTTTGACTGTTGGGTCAGATCATGGAAACTTGTAACTGAGAATAATTCAAATAGTTCAGTTCTACATGAGTGCCCATGCATTTGTACTGTTCCCTTTGGAAGTGCTGAGGGACATGCTGAGAAATATTCAAGTGCTGGAAACCTATCAAGGGTTCTAGTCTCCCATGCCTCATATGTCACTAGCCACTCACTAATCACTGTAAGATAGGTTCCAGATCTGTCATCACAAGACTTTGGCAAAAAAAGAAAAACAAAAACAAAACAAAACAAAACAAAAACAAAACAAAAAACAAAAAAAACCCAAGACTTTGCCAGATGGCAAAGTACTTTTGAAATTCATCTAGGTGCATTATCATAACAAACACTGACAGGACCTTTACATCCCCCCAGACCCTTGTCCTTCATGAGGCTCTAGGAAACTGACATTGCTGATGAATGTTTGACACATCAATGCTAAATTTAACTGGCTTGGTTTTGGATTTCAGTTTGATCTTTAAGAATGAAAAAAAATTAAATTAAATGGTTACAGGAACACATCTCTTTTCCTACTGAATCAACCAGAATTTCTAGTCTTAAATCATTCCACGTTTAAATCTTGAGGCATTAGTTTCTGATTTACGAAAAGAAAAAGAAATAGGTTGACAACTGGATATATCTTGTCATGGGCTGGAGAAACCAGATTATTGGCATTTTCAAAATCGTTCCTATTTATTATTTATGACAATATGTATAGAATAGTGATTGAAATTGCAACTGTATTGCATTTACCCTTAATTACATTTGACTCAAATTAGTTATCTACTTCTCAAGGTTTATAAAACTAGAATTTTAAACTTTTCCTTTCCTTTCCTTTTAAATCCCTCATTATGGAGTTGGGGAAACTGAGGCTGGAGAGAGGAGTGACTGAGCCTTGGACCCCTTATTTGTTCTGTAGGAACCAAGATAAGCCTCCAGGTATCCTCACTCCTCTTTGCATTCTTCATTTCATCTTTATTCTGCTCCGAACTGTCATCTTTCAATCATAGGCCATTTCTACAAAAGAGTAGTGTTCAGGGACTCATTTCCAGAAGCATGGGTGTTTTAGTTAATGACAAACTCACTTCCAAAAGTGTAACTGCAAAAAGTTCCTTTTGTCCTCTAAGGAAGTTAGTTCCCCGCCAAACAGCCAAACACACTAGATGTGGGAAAACAGAAACCAGTCCTAGGGCTATTGTCACATTAACATTCATTTGGGGAAGGAAAGGCTCCTAGCTGCAATGAATGCAACTTTCACCATTCTGGGCAGAGGGTAGCATATGGTTCCCATGCAGAAAGGAGGGGACAGTGGCCTATGGCCAACAGCTGGCATGTCCTCAGGGAGCAGCAGGAAGTGGTCCCACTGGAGATACCAATGAGTTTAACAGAGCAAAAGGAAACAGAGTGTATGTCATTCATAGGCTAAGAAGGACCAAAGGACTCCAACAATCATGAGGCTAATGGTTATGGCTCTCATTGAGAATGACCAATTAAGCATAAGCCACACAACTCACAGATAAAAATAATACATTAATCCTTTTTTTAAAGATCTTACTTACTTATTTGAGAGACAGAAGGAGAGAATGAGCAAGAGTGGGCAGAGAGGCAGAGGGAGAAGGATGAGCAGACTCCCCACTGAGTAGGGAGTCCCACACGGAGCTCTATATCAGGACCCTGAGACCATGACTGGAGCTGAAGTCAGAAGCTCAACTGACTGAGCCACCCAGGTGCCCCATCCCACCAATCCTTTCAAGTTACCCTGGCAAAAACCAATTATACACTTGCAATTCAATTATAACATTTGTATCTAAAAAACTTTATATTATTGCACTATAACACATTTTGCCATCTGCATACTATATATTTATGCTATACTATATGACCAGGCTATAGCCCATAGAAGGAAACAGTTTATTAAGTAAGAGAGTCTTTTTACCTGATTACATTTGCTCTGAGAGCCCAGATTCCACCAACATAGGGCTTTCCTCTTAGGAAATACAGATGATTAATACAGATGATTAACAAAAATAAACAATTAATATTTTCTTTAATTAAGGTAAATAAACAAATAAGCTTCTAAAGTTTATCTTTCTGGATATTTGGCCATTCCAAAGGTCCAAGAGCATTTTGCACAGTGGCAAGTGAAGGGGTTTTCATTGTTCTGTTTTCATAAAGAAGGATGGAGTATTTGGGTCCCTGTGAAACCTACTTGGTAGATTGGCATTCTGGCAACTTATATAGTGGTCTTAAGCTCTGCTTCATGATTTCCCTCAGAATTTCAAAATAGCCCCAAATAAGAGTTAAATCATTTAAGAGTGGAGTATATCAATTCAGGGAATCTAAAAAACCTTTGAAAGTTGAACCATGGCCATGGCACATGATAAGCACTCCTTCCTCAACTGCTCTAATTTCATTCCAGAGATTGCAATATATTGGACTTCCATGGGGTTTTGTCTTCCTTCTTACCTTGCCTACCAACCTTGGACATATTCTGATTATCCAGGGAGCCCAAAGGTCAGTAGTAGAGTGCTTTATTAATTTTAGACAACAGACAGTACTTATTCTGTCACATTTGTGATACTGATGGGCCAACTGTGTAAACTTACACTCTTAAGCTTTAAAGTGCTGTTAGAATTATATTTTGGTAACATTGTAAACCTTAACCATAAGATTATTAAATGGTAGAGCCATTTTTCATATGCTGTCAGGGAATAATGAGACAGTTAGCATCTTGGCACCAAAATATGATGCCCAAGTTTGTGTGGGCCATGAAATTTCCCTGTATGGACCACCAAATGTGGGACAACCAGATTGGGGGGAGGCTGGTGGCATGGGCAGTGAAAGAATTCACCAAAGGTAGACCAAGAAGATAGAAGTTTATTGAATATACTGGAAGGAAGTGGTTGACAGGACAGCAAGGTAGAGACTATCTGCCAGGAGGTGGTGGATAGGGGTGGTAGTTAAAGGGGAGTGTAAGGAGGTGTGGGAAGATATGGAATTTCCCTTTATTTGGTACCTGTGTCTGGATGTAAGTAACCCATTGGTCAGCTAGGACTTATGCATATTTTGAGATGGGTCATCTGATGGGCCTATCTGTATTCAGCCAGGGGGTCACCTTACTCAGCTTTTCTTTGTTCAAGCTGGTTGCCTAAAAGCGGCCTCTACATTCTTCCCTAAACAATTTAGACCCCTAAAATCTTTAAGTCTGCTGAGGGTAGGAGGTCTTATCTTCTGTAACTTCTTGCTTCACATTGAATGAGGGATGTAGAGATATCCCAACCTATGGGTCAACATTGATCAGTTGGGAATTTAATAGAAGTTATTGAAGGCTGAGACAGCTGTATCTAGAGTTGATGACATATGGGACTCTCTTTGAGCAGAGAGGATCATCTGTCAGCTTGAAGTTATGGCAGTGAAGGAGTCTTGGCACCAGGTGAAGAGACATGGGAGAAAATAGCAAAACATGATTATAACAACAAGAAGAAAAAGAAGCCCAAATAAGAGTCAATTAATAGTTGACAAAAATCTTCCTCCTATCTAGAGGTTAACCCATCAGTAAAAGAAAGGGGGGAACTTTTAGTGTATCAGTTTGAGTGTTCCTGTCAGTTAGAAACCCAGAAATATTGTAGTAACCTGCAATGTATACATGGCATTCTGTTTTTATGATAGCACACATTCCATCTTGTGCAGCAGGTTAAACATCTAATGCCATTCTATTTTGTAAAACTGCTTTATGAACTTGTGTTACTTCAGTATTTAATAGGGAAATACTATTTTGAGTATCATTTGGGGCTTTGGCTTTGTACTTATTAAGAGCTTCCATGTGCCAAGTGACATCCTCTAGTCCTAAAGAGGGAATAAAGAAGGGTGGTAGGTGGTCATACCAATGAAACACAGGACATGTCCACTGTTACTTTAAATTTGGAAGATTGGCTGGGTCGGTAATGGTCTTAATGCATCTGAGAATCCAGGCAAAACCCAGAGTACAGTGACCTATCCAGCCTGGGGGAAGCTGTGGCCACATTGCCATTGTGTCCCACTGGGAACCAACCATCTAATTCTGGGTCTCCTCCAGCTGAGTAAGGGACAGGTGAGGCTAACTAGTAAGAGATAGATAGGGAGCTATATGATCAGGCTTACAGAAATCCCAAAGATGTTGAGGTGTAAGGAAACCATAGATGAGGGAACAAACCAGACCAGGCTGCCTTAGATGTCTTTTTATGATAGTCATCTGTGAGCAACAAAGAATAACCAGACACCAAAGAAGAAGTAAGCCATTAAAGATATTATCAGCAGTCCTTACTCAAACCAAGACATCACAAAAATGATAAGGCCACAAGCTTCCTGGTCAGTTCTAAATAAAAGACCATCAGTGGAGGTCCCTGTTGGCAACCCTGTCAGGACCCCTCTCACTCCTGAGAGCTTTCTCACATACTTGCTTAATAAACTTCTATCGCTTTACTCACTCTCCTTTGTGAGATTTATTCTTCGACTCTGTGAGATGAAAACCTAGCTCTCCTGCTTCACAATCAATAGCAAACCAATCAGTAACCCAAAGAACAATGCTTTGTGAGCATACTTCTGATGACAGCCATCCTAACTGCTCTGTGCTACTTGCCCAAGTATTATAAGTATGGTTTCTTTATTCCCAGCATAGAATTGCCTTTTGACCTAACTGTCCAATTGTGGAGGTAAGCCATAAATATTCATCCCAAATATGATACATCCCTTTCAGTAAAACTGAGAAGTTGGGTTTTGTAACTTAGGCATTTTCTGATCCCCATTTATTTGTGGGTGAGTGAATTCAGTCAGAACCTTAATAGTTTGAAAGCATGAAAATGTCTGATTGTGGCCTAAAAGATTCCAGGTGGCATTGACCATAGGCCAGAGGGTAACATTTCATTTTGTTATAGAAATATCACAAAATATAGCATATTAGGGTGGTCAGAGATCATCTCTAAGGCATAGTTATACAAGGAATGCCTACCTCTGCCCTGAAATGGGGAGAACCATCAAGGCAAACGAGATATGCTTGATAGAGGCAGAACACCACATATCCAGCAAATTTGATTTTGAAGCTCAGTGTAATGCTGTGCCCATTGTAAGAAGGAATTGTCAGTATAAATTGGGAAAAGATAATGACAAAGAAAGGTACAGCCATCATTGTCATTTAAAGAGTTTCAAGGTCTTTCACAGGTTCACAGGAGTAAGAAGATACAATATGGTCTATGTATTCATTTAGAGATTTATGAATATTAACTCCACTTTTTGGCAGACATATTTGCTGGGAGGGCTTTGGCCTCAATAGTCTGAGTTAGACTGACTATAGCATACCCAGCTTTTCTTATCTCCTTTTCCATGAAACTGCTGCCATCAGTAAACCAACTGCCAGTTGCCTTATCAATAGGAAAATCTTTTAAGTCTGATCTGCTATAATAAATAAGATCAATAACCTCTGAATAGTTAATGTTCTATAGAAGTACAATTGTCAGGTCCATGCATAAATGGCTTTAAGAGAATGGAAGGCACGGATATTTGAGGAAAACAGAAGAATTCAGAATCTAGTCTAGTTTATGATAAATAGTATTAAAATATAATATCTAGAAAGATGTTATTGAAACATTTTCTCTATAACTGCCCTCGTTTTTATCAAAGATAGCCAAATCAAGACAAGTTTGTTTTTCAAAAAAGTCCAATTTTAACAAAATTGGCCCCGTTATTTATATAAGCTCAGCAAGAATAGTGATTTATTATATAGATCTTTTAGAATCTGCTTTGCAGAAATTTTTTATAAGGAATCTCAAAGTTTAACTTCTATTAGCCTCTTTAGACCAGAAGCCAAGTACTTGCCATCAGACATGCCTGCAGTACTTGTAGATTTGGGCAAATTCCTCTCCCTGAGGTCCCCAAGGTATCCTGAAGTTCCCGCACCTGCCAGGAAGTGACATTCTTTACTCACCTGGTAAGGCTTCTGGAAATTTTGTGAGCAAGGTATCAGGCCAACATTTCCATGAGGCTCTATTGGCTTCATGCTTCATAAAGTCAACCTTAGTTCCTTAAAGCTGCCTGGTCATATCTGAGTCTATGCAGGTCCCTCAAATATGACATTCCAGTCAAAGCCTTGGTAAAATACCAGTGTTTCCAATGGTGTCCTGTTACAAGGAGAACAGATTCTTATTGAACTTATGCAAATGACCATGATTACCAAGGAAGAAAGAATACTCACCGTGACTTTTCTGAATTCTGGAGGGTTCAAGTAGACAGAAAAGTTAAACACTTCAATCTGTTCACAAAGAAATAGTTTATCATATTTCTGTATATCATCAATATCTTAGGAGAAAGTTTCCTTAATCTGGAAGAACATAGAGAACCAGTAATGTTTCAAAGAAGAGTAAAAAACTATAATCACCTTCCTTAATTCATTTAATCCCATGTTACTAATTCTTGTCAGCTACAATACAGCTTTTAGTTAGTTCTGGAAGTTCTTAGCTATTTTAGTTTTATGATCTTAAGGATATCAAATAGCTGTATTCATCAGAAGTCCTTTTTATGAATCTCCTTGAAGATGAAACTCATTTTGCAAGAGAATAAGAACAATAACTATAAATGACAGAAAACTCAAAAATGGACGACATGGGTAAAGATCTGAGAGTTACCAAAACACATGAAAACCTTAGGAATTGCTTATAATCTCTAGAATAGCTATACCATTTACCCAAACGACATAACCAAAGACCTAACATTGTTAAGCAGTGCTTCCAGAGTAATTTAACATACTAAATAAAAAGGCCTAATAAGTCAAAAAGACTTCATTTACAATTCAAATCTCAGGGAAGTTTGTTAAAACCTCAGAAAGTTATAAAGCACATGCCTAAATAGGATTAGGGATCTTCAAAGACTTGATAAAGACAAAATGGAAATTTTGGTTTTCTGGGCAGACAAAAGAGGAAAAAAAAAAAAAAACCTGTGTTTAAATTTTTTTAAATCAAGAGCAGACCAACAATCCAAGAAAACTTTGTCTTTTAACAGTCCCAGTCTTATACCAGTGAACTTTTAAAATCCATTCACTTCAACCTTAGCCTGTCTTCCACATATAAAATTCTAAAGCTTTCCCCTTACAAACCTTCTACAATTTTCATTTACACTCAGATTTTGTTCTAAGCCTTTTCTCTCCAACCAACCAGTCTCATCTTAGGACAAAATTACTCTCTTTTCCCTTCAACAAAATGTATTCCCACTCCTTATACCTTTCTTACACATATATAAGTCTCTGACTCTGTGAGACAAGAACCAAGCTCTCCAGTATCAATAGCCCCCCACTAAAAGAATGCAGTCCAAGGGTGAGTCCAAAGGAATAGAGGGAGTTTGTCCCATAGTGAGAAAGACCCACCACCAATCCCCAAAGGGGCATCTCACCAAAAGGAACAAAGCTCTGACTAGTAATTGTGGAGGCCAAGAAAATTAAGGCCATTCCACTTTAAATTCAGTGTTAGCACAAGTACAGCCATCGCAGGCCCCTGTGAATAAGCTGAACTTTACCTTACTTCAGTTACAGGAAGAAACAGTTTACAGCTTAATGTCCTAGGAAGCCCCATATTAGAAATAAGAACAGAGCTCAATGCCCTTGAAAGCCCCATATCAGAATGTAAACAGAACTGGAGAAATTCCTCCACCCCTTCTGGAGGTCCCCTAGACCAGCCCATAAAACTAAGCTGGAACCCACCTCGGGGTCCAAGTCCCTGCTCGGCTGTGTCGGGTATACTTGGACCCAAGCTCGAGCTTGTAAATAAACCCTCGTGTGTTTGCATCGGTGTCGGCTCCTTGGTGGTTTCTCAGATTCACAATCTTGGGCACAACAGTAATCACAATTACAGTCAGGACATCCCAGTGACCTGAGAAAGCACTGAAGGGGGAGAGCGTGGTTCTTGTCTCACGGAGTCGAAGAATGAATTTCATGGATACAGCAGACTGAGTAAAGTGATAGAAGTTTATTAAGCAAAGATACAGAGAAAGCTCCCAGGGATGAGAGGGGTCCTGATAGGGTTGCCACTGGGGGCTTAAAGGGTTGGTCTTTTTTTTTTTTTTTTTTAAACCCAACCAGTGGAAGTCAAACCAGGAGAGACTCCTAACTGGGAAACAAAGAGTTGCAGAAGGGGAGGAGGATGGGGAGATGGGGTGACTGGGTGATGGGCACTGAGGAGGGCACTTGATAGGATGAGCACTAGGGGTTATACTATATGTTGGCAAATTGAATTAAAAAAAAAAAAAGCCAACCAGGGAACCTAAGTCCTTTTAACATCTCCATTGACATCACTATGAGTGAGGACTAGTGAGAACATCTTCAATGGCTCACTTCCTCTTTAGGGTCTGGTAATTCTTTGTTGGTCACAAGTAGCTGTTATAACAAGACTCCACCTCTGGCACCTGGATGGTCTGATTTGCTTATCTATGGTTTCTTTTCATCTCCACATTTTTGGGATTTTTGTGAGCCTGATTCCATGGATCCCTATCTAGCCCTGCCGGTCACTTACTCAGGACCAGACCTTATACAGGGTGATTGACTCTTTTGGGGCATCTCACCAAAAACAGGGTTGCAGCAGATAGTGGTAGCACTTCCTGTTGCGGTGTCACCTACAACAGGAAAAGCCAGACACCAAGTGGCTGAACCAGATCAGAAAAAGGATGGGGAGGACTCACCACTCAGATGCGTAGGAAAGTGTTTACCCATAGATTAAGATGTGGGCTGGATCTATGGAAACAAAGGAAAAAGAGGAGGTAGCTGAAACAAGTGAGGCAGCTAAGAGTCAGCCAGCATCAGGAGAGGGTCCCAATTGAGTCTGTAACATATGTGGACTCGCCCTGGTCAAGCTGCCATTGCCAGCCGTGGCACATGTTAGAAACAGACCTTGAGGGGTGGAGTGAGAAAGCAGAGGCAAGGGGTCCTTCACCCTCATAGGCATAGACAATCCGACCTGTTTGCTCTCAGATCTGCAGACCACACTAGGGAGCTGCCATGGCCAGAGATCTTCAGTTGGCTGGAAAGTTCTAAGGTTAGGCTGTGGAAAAGCTGAAAAGAGAAAGGAGAAGGAGGAAAGAATCCCTCCAATGGGCTAAAGGGGAAATCCCTCACCCTTTCAGGCAAGGGCAGTCCTCCTGATTCTCCTTGGGTCTTTGGATGCTCACCAAGGAGTAACCTCAGCCAGAGTTTGTCAATTCCCCAAGGAGTACTAGACTTGGTCCCCTAAGGCAAGTCCCAAGAAATTCCTGGAGAATCCAGGAAGACCCCTGGGTTGGCAGAGGCTCCCCCATAAAGGCCATCAAATGTTGGGGGCTACCAAATGTGGGGTTCCCTGATTAGATAAGGGGCCAACAAATGTGGGGCAACCTAATCAGGTGGAGGTCAGTGGCCTGGGCAGTGAGAGAACTCACCAGAGGCAGAACAAAGGGATAGAAGTTTATTGAATACACTGCAAGGGAGCAGCTGGCAGGACAGGGCAGGGAACTGTCTGCCAGGAGATGGGGTGGGGGGGCGTGGGGGTGGTAGTTAAAGGGGGAAGGGGAGGAGGTATGGGAATGTAGGGAATTCCCCTTTATTGGGACCTGTGTCCAGGGGTAAGTAACCCATTGGTCAGCTAGGGCCTATGGTGATTTTGAGGTAGGTGGCCTGGTGGGCCGTCCATACTCAGCCAGGGGGTTGGGGGTCCCTGTGGGCCTTTTATCTTACTCAGCTTTCCATGGTTCAAGTTGGTTGCCTCAAAGCATTCTCTACACATTTCATTAGTTTCTCAGATACTAATGAATTATCTACTAACTGACAGGTACTTTGCCAGATTCTGAGGTTACAACAAAGAATGACACTAGTTTTTCCCTTAAAGGTACAATCTCATAGAACAAAAGACCTCTTATAACTTGATGTTATAAAATATTGAATAAGTGCTCCAACACTTCATAGCACGCATTATGGGAGAACTCAAATGGAGTACCTAACTCTGAAGTGGAGGAGAAAAGAGGTCAGGATCAGCTTTGTGGAGGAGCCTGCAATGATAAGGAAGCAAGGATAAGGATGAGTTAGACATTGGCTGGGGGGTGGGGACTGTTTTGGTGGAAAGGAGTAAGTGGGGGCAATATAGAGAAGGAAAGGAAGAGCATTCCAGAAGATGAGATGGTATGTGCAAAGATGCAGAAGCCAAAAATAGTGTGGTGGTGCAAGAAATGATAAATTATTCTGCTGTTGAAGCCAAAAGTGTAAAACAAATAGTGTAAGGAATAAAACTGGAGAGGGAGACAGGAGCCCACCTCAGGGATAGAGAGCTTTGACTTTACCCTCTCTGTGAAGGAGGCAACAGGGATCAGGAGAAGATCGTATGCAAGAGAATTCCAAGAAGTTTGCGAGGATTTTGTATAAGGCTCGTGTAATTGGTCCAGTGAAGTGGGTGCTTTGATCACTGGGGATGGTGGAAGGCGTACCCCAAATGGGAAACACACTTTCTAATATTTTCTTTGCTGCTTTGAGGGCATCAGTCTTGCAGCAAGGAAAGGCTTTTTACTCATCTGGTAAACATACATGCAATTACAGGAAGATGTTGATAATCCATACTGAGTGGCAGGTGAATGAAGTCCATCAGGAAATGTTCAAAGCAGGTAGAGAGAGGAGACCTGAGGTCACTAGGGAGCAAAACCTTTTTATCCAGAATTATAGACCTGAAAAGTCAGACATGGTTGATAGACTGTTTCTGTTTTATAGAAGTCTCCCCACTAACACCTAATGTATGCGTCATCTTAAATGTACTATGGTGGATGAATGAATGCAAAAATTTAAAATGGGGTTTGTCAGGGAGCCAGGAGGAACCAAATCTGTCTTGGGTTTTCTAAAGCCCTATTTGCTTAATTTACAGTCACTGTTAATATTTTATTTAAGAGCAGACTGTTGCCATGTTGGAAGGACCAGGATGGCAAAAGTCTGGCAATGAGGGGCCATTTTTGATACCAGAATGGACTCTATCCACCTATACCATAATCTTACAAATGCAACATAAAGAAGGTTTAGTACTCTTTTTATTTAACAGTGCTTCACCATATAATTTAACATTGCAAATAAGCCTAATTGTTTAGCAAATCTTTTGGAACGTTCCAGGTTAAAAAGACTTAAGCAGACTAAGAGTCCAAAAAAAAAAAAAATGTCCTTTTAACTGAGAGAAAACCAAATTCTAATTTTGCACCAGCTTACTTTTGATATTAAAACTGCTTTTTAAATGAATTCATTTTCAACTTGGTCGACTTGGCCACAAATTAAAATGTGCTTTCAAAGATTCCCTTTTCAGGGCACCTGGGTGGCTCAGTCAAGTAAGCATTTGACCCTTGACTTCAGCTCAGGGTTGTGAGATCCAGCCCTTGTCAGGATTCACACTGGGCATGGAGCCTGCCCGAGATTCTCTCTCTCCCTCCTTCCCACTGCACCCCCGTGCACTCTCTCTCTCAAAAGAAAACAAGATTCCCTTTTCAAAAAACTTCTACAGCTTTCTTTTTTACATTCTGTTTTTTTTTTTCTTTAAACAGCCAGCCTTACTTTAGGACGAAATTACTTTCTTTTTCCTCAACAAAAAATGTATCTCCATTTTTTTAAACTTTCTGTTACAGAAAACACTACTCTCCTGCCACATGGAGATGTTTTCCCTTATTATTTCCAGTAGCTTTAATTACATATATTAAGTAGAATGTTTAACCCTTAGCAACCTTAACCAAGTAGTGAGCAATGGTGAACTGTTACATCAGCAGTTTTTGTTTGTTTATTTTATTTTATTTTTAAAGATTTTATTTATTTATTCATGAGAGACACACAGAGAGAGAGGCAGAGACATAGGCAGAGGGAGAAGCAGGCTCCATGCAGGGATCCTGACGCAGGACTTGATCCTGGGTCTCTAGGATCACGACCTGGGTCTCCAGGATCACGACCTGGGCTGAGGGTGGTGCTAAACCACTGAGCCACCCCGGCTGCCCTGTTTGTTTAGAGAAGGAGGAAGAGGGAGGATGGGTGGGAAGGGGCAGAGGGGGAAGGAGAAGAATAGTCTTAAGCAAATTCCACACCCAGTGCAAGGCCAGTGCGGCGGAGCTCGTTCTCACAAGCCTGAGATCATGACCTGAGCTGAAATCAAGAGTCAGATGCTAACCCACTGAGCCATCCAAATGCCCTAGCATTCTTTAGATTTGCAAAGTTACGAATACCTTTCATAGTTTTTAGAAACATATGCCTTTTAAATTTTTCCAGTGTAGCATTAACATATTCAAAGGTCATTTAGTGCTCGCTTCGATTTATTTTTTTGTCTTATTCTTATTCAATTCGATCTGGATTTTAAATAAATTTAACTTAATTCATCATTTAACCTAACTCAGCAAAACTAAGTTTTCAGGTTACCAGAAAGATTTAGGAGACTATTTATTTTTTACAATTATTATTATGTTTTAATTAAAGAGAAAGAGTGGAGGAGGGGAAGAGAGAGAGAGAGAGAATCTTAAGCAAGCTCTTCACCCAGTGCAGAGCCTGATGTGCGTCCTCTATCAAGAGACAGATGCTTAACCCACTGAGCCACCCAGGCAGCTCTTGGGAGACTATTTAAAAATATACCTAATTTTTAAAAAAAAATTATTTACATCTATTCCATGTACTTGTTCTTAACAATAATGCTAAGATTACCTATATAAAAACTTCATGTGACATCAAACTTAGTCATTCTTCCAAGCTATTTAAAATATTTTTATAACAAATAACCTCCATTTACTTGACTTTAACTAAAGTCAGGCAGAAAAAAAAGTTTTAATTTTATTGCTGATAACTCTAAAGATATGCCTATTTTAATTAAACCAACAACTTAGTTCCTGGCCTGAGCCTGAGTCCTTGCCTCCCGTGTCACCCTATTACTCTCCGAACAGCATGAGCTTCACCACCCGCTCCACCTTCTTTTCCAACTACTGGTCCCTGGGCTCTGTGCAGTCGCCCAGCCACCGGGTCTGGCCGATCAGCAGCAGCGTGGCCAGTGTCCATGCAGGCACAGGGGGCTCGGGCTCCCAGATCTCCTATCCTGCTCCACCAGCTTCCGGGGTGGCTGGTGGTCCAGCAGCCCAGCTGCAAGGATGGCTGGGGGTCTGGCAGGCATAGAG
Source organism: Canis lupus familiaris (assembly GCF_011100685.1). Taxonomy (NCBI): domain Eukaryota; kingdom Metazoa; phylum Chordata; class Mammalia; order Carnivora; family Canidae; genus Canis; species Canis lupus. The sequence goes on from NC_049237.1 coordinate 22,850,735, forward strand.
GGCATCCAGGGTGAGGAGACCATGTGAGACCTGAATGACTGTCTGGCCTCCTACCTGGAGAGGGTGAGGAACCTGGAGGTTGATAATCAGAAACTGGTGATGAAAATCTGGGAACACCTGGAGAAGAAGGGACCCCAGGTCAGAGACTGGGGACAATTACTTCAAGACCAGGGAGGACCTGAGGGCTCAGATCTTTGCAAGTGCTATGGACAATGCCCTGCATCATTCTGCAGATTGACAATGTCCGTCTTGCTGCTGATGACTTCCGAGTCAAGTATGAGACGGAGCTGGCCATGTGCCAGTCTATGGAGAGTGACATCCATGGGTCATTGATGACACCAATCTTGCTTGGCTGCAGCTAGAGACAGAGATCAAAGCTCTCAAGGAAGAGCTGCTCTTCATGAAGAAGAACCACGAGGAAGAAGTAAAGGGTCTACAAAACCAAATTGCCAACTCTGGGTTGACGGCGGCATTGGATGCCCCCAAATCTCAGGACCTCAGCAAGATTGTGGCAGATCTCTAGGCCCAGTATGACGAACTGGCTCGGAAGAACTGGGAGGAGCTGGACAAGTACTGGTCCCAGTAGATCGAGGAGAGGACCACAGTGGTCACCACACAGATTGCTGAGATAGGAGAAGCTGAGATGATCCTCTCAGAGCTGAGACGTACTGCCCAGTCCTTGGAGATCAACCTGGACTCCATGAGAAACCTGAAGGCCAGCTTGGAGAACAGCCTGAGGGAGGTTGAGACCCGCTATGCGATGCAGATGGAGCAGCTCAACGGGGTCCTGCTGCGCCTGGAGTCAGAGCTGTCCCAGACCGGGGCAGAGGGGCAGCACCAGGCCCAGGATGAATGTCAACCCTGCTGAATGTCAAGGTCAAGCTGAGGCTGAGATTGCCACCTACCGTCGCCTGTTGAAGACTGGGAGGACTTCAGTCTTACTGATGCCCTGGACAACAGCGACTCCTTACAGACCATCCACAAGACCACCACCCACAAGATCGTGGATGGCAAGGTGGTATCTAAGACCAAAGACACCAAAATTCTGAGGCATTGAGGCAGCAAAGCAGTGTTCCCTTGAGGGGCAGGAGGCCAATAAAAGGTTCAGAGGCCAAAAAATTTAAAAATAAAAAAATAAACCAACAACTTAATTTTTTAAAAGATTTTATTTATTTATTTGAGAAAAGAGAGTATAAGAGCACGAGCAGAGGGGAGGGAGGGAAGTAAATTCCCCACTGAGCAAGGAGCCTGACATGGGGCTCCATCCCAGGACCCTGGGATCATGACCTGAGCCAAAGGCACATGCTAAACCAACTGAACCACCCATGGGCCCTAAAGCAACAACTTTAAACTAGCTTTTATATAGAATATTTTCTATTTTCCTAGATGATCTAGGAAAGATGAACATGAAAAAACATTGAGTTTCTATCTTTTTGAGAGTTGTAGAATGCCCAGTTCTTACAAGCACTTGGTTTAAAACCAGGTGGGATCTTTTACAAATTATTTTAGCAATACCATCCAGAGGTAGAAAAATATCTCATGTTTACAACATATGTAGGGACACACAGAGATAAATGCAAAGATCTTATAGTTACTAATATTTGTGAAGAGGAATTTTTTCCAAAAATTATTTATTTCATATTAATTGAAATTGAGCACATGCTTTACACAGTGAAAATCAGTGAAAATATTTTATGTTTTTCAAAGGAGGGAGGGTATCATGAGAACAGAAAAATGAATAGAACTTCCTTGCAATAATGGCCTCAGTCTGGGATTTCAGGTGTATTTGAATAGTGAGACTAGTGAGGTGAGGTCTCCAAGTTCTTATCCAGATTTTTAAAATATTTTATTTCACTTTTATTTATTTTTTACTGAAGCATAATTAACATACAATGTTGTAGTAGTTGCAGGTGTACAATATTAGGATCCAGTTCTATATCTTACTCATTGCTCATCATAAGTGCATTCTTTTTTTCTTTAAGATTTTATTTATTTATTCATGAGAGACACAGAGAGAGAGGGAGAGAGAGGCAGAGACACAGGCAGAGGGAGAAGCAGGCTCCATGCAGGGAGCCTGACATGGGACTCAATCCTGGGTCTCCAGGATCACGCCCTGGGCTGAAGGCGGTGCTAAACCACTGAGCCACCGGGGCTGCCCTATTTTTTAATTTTTTGAGGAACCTCCACAGTTTCCACAGTGGCTGCACCAATTTGCTCTCCCACCAACAGTGCATGATCCTCCCCAACACATGTTATTTCTTGTCATTTTGATTCTAGCCATTTTGATAGGTGTGAGGTGATAGCTTATTATGGTTTTCATTTGCATTTCCCTGATGAGTGATGTTGACCATCCTTTCAGATGTCTGTTGGTCATTTGTATGTCTTCTTCGGAAGAATTTCTGTTCAGGTCCTCTGCTTCTTTTTTTTTTTTAAATTGGATTATTTAGGTTTTTTGGTGTTATCTTTACATATTTTCGATATTAATCCATTATGGCTATATCATTTGCAGATAACTTCTATTCAGTAGGTTGCCTTGTCACTTTGTTGTTGATTTCCTTCACTATGCAAAAACCTTTTATTCTGGCATAGCCCCAATAGTTTAATTTTGTTTTTATTTCCCTCATCTTAGGAGACATAGCTGAAAAACGTTCCTATGCCCAATGTCAAAGAAATTACTACCTATGTTTTTTTCTAAGAGTTTTACGGGTTCAAGTCTCACATTTAGGTTTGTAATCAATTTTTAGTTTATATTTTTTATGGCGTAAAAAAGTGGTCTAGTTTTATTCTTTTGCATGGAGCTGAACAGTTTTCCCAGCACCATCTGCTGAAAAGACTGTATTCTTCATTGTATATTTTTGCCTTCTTGTCATAGATATTCATCTATGACATATAATTGACCATATAAGCATGGGTTTGTCTCTGGGCTCTCTATTGTTTTATTGGTCTATATGTCTATTTTTGTGCCAGGACTATCCTGTTTTCAATATTACAGCTTTGTAAAATATCTTGAAATGTGGAATTATGATATCTTCAGCTTTGTTAATCATTCTCAAGATTTCTTTGGCTACTTGGGGTCTTTGTGGAGAGGATTTTTGAGATTTGTGTTTGTTCCTGGATTTAATCTCATGAGGCTATGCAAGAGTTTGGGCACAGAAGCCTGTTTAGCAGTTTGTGTTTTAATAAGGCTTCTTTTCTCCTCTCTTTTTCCCTTCAAGTCTCAGGTGCAGTGTAGACTGTGTTTACAATTCAAAGATATGATAATATATATGGCTTTAAGAGACAGAGAAAGAATGTTAAGTTCTTTCAAGAAGGATTTTAGTTCTCTGAGGCCAATAATTTACAAGCTTTTTGAGATAAACAGGAATGGGTGAACTTTGAATTGCCTCCAGAGCTGACTTTTGTTTTGCGAAGATTTTTAAGATAGTTGTTCTCAGTTCTTCAAAGCATTAGGCTATAACCTAAATGACTTCATAGGTTGATCTACCTATCCAACTATCTTATCCTAAATATGCTCCTTTCCCTCTAGCTACATAGTTTTAAATATTTCTGGCAGTGTTGAATAACTCCTCTTGGGTATAAGATTGGCCCCCAAAGAGGGTGCAAAGGATATTACCTTTCACAAATCCAGAGTCACTCCCCAAGGTAACCAAAAGAAAGAATCAACAACCTGAGTTGTTGACAGGCAGAACACCAAACCCAGTTATGCAAAATGAAACAAGCAAGAAGGAAATGGTTATTCCTGGGAAAGAGAGGATTGATAAACAGTGGGTTTGGATTTAGAAAGGAAATGACAAGGTAAGATTTTATTTTTCTCTCTCAAGTAAGAATTACAGACAGGGATTTAAAAGAAATTATTCTAATAAGAATGTTTACCTTTTGCCAGTTTTTATAGGATCCCCTTTGCAGGCTCTGGTAGCTATCAGTTTCCTCTTAGTTTAGATGAAAGATGTTGCAAAAATCAGTGAATGATTTTTTTTTTTTTACTAGAAAATCCCTCAGTTTTGTGAACTCTGGGAGGAGTTCAGGAGCCCTCCTTTGAAGATAGATAGGAGAGTGTCTGTAAGTGTCTATTAACTTGGTGGACTTTTGTTTCTGGTTGTGGCATCATTTCAGAGTGGAAAAACAATTTTGACAGAGGATTGATTAACAGAATAAGTCCTCAAAGGAGGATAGAAGGGAGCGGTAGGAGTGACACTGGTGCAGGCAGGCTGGGTCCAAGGACCTAGTGTGGTTCCCACAGGACCAGCCAAGAGGTCCTCGACTTTGCACAAGATGGAAATCAAACACAAACTGGGAGGAGGTAGGAGCAAAGTTTACTGAAGACATGGAGAGAGCAGATACAGAGCATATGGGAGATCCAGAAAGGAAAAGAAGCATGAGGCTCACCTTTGCTTGGGCTCTGGGGGTTTTATTGAGGAAGGTGGTCTCGTGTACATGTTGTCTCAGGCATCCAGAATTGGTTGGACAAGAACAATTGCTCAGGTATCCTGCATAAGTCGCTTATACCCTGGAGCCAGGGGCTTTGGTGAGTCATTGGTCTTGGAAAACATACATGACAAACTCACATAGTCACTTCTTAGATGTTATCCATTGAGCTGGAAGACTCCAAAGAAATCATCAACCCCTCACCTTTACAAGGAGGACATACATCAAGGTGTGTGTAAGATGGGGAGGCAAGTCCTAACAAGAACAGAAACAGGACAAGGAGCAAAGAAAAAAACTAACTTTTTTTCCCTTAAAGAGGTTCCTTTAATTTCTTTGTCTTAATATCAGTCTTACAAGTCTTGTCTTAGATACCTCTTACATCTTTATTTTTTCTTTAGCCTTTTGCAATGAATCATCCAATGAAATTATTTTGGGATTTTAAAACCTTTTGGAGTCTTCTGATTGCCTGTTTTAACTGCCTGTTTCCCATTCTGTTTAATTTGGGAAACTTGCTGTCAAGTGCACTTCTGGAATGATCTTACCTAATTGAAGTATTCCCTACAATGGACATTGCAATTCTAAAATTTTGCCATTTCTTTAGATATTCACAGCTCTTAACACTATAGTTTTTAGACTTTCAGATAAGCAGGTGTGCTAGAAGTTGATGTTCTTAATTCTTTGGATTTTAAGCATCCTATCAGCTAAGCTTTTATTTACACAAAACAAGACAAACAAACTTGTGCACCTTAACATACCAACAGTAAACAAAAGAAATAACTGGCCAAGAAAAGGCTATGCACACCATCAGCAATTCCTAAACCAGTAAATGGAGACTAGGAATGGGAAACAGGGAAAGGACTCAATCAGCAAACTCCAATAAACAGGGATAGTAGCCTGGAAATTGGGAAAGGACTCCCATGTGGAATCACAGACTGAACCAAGGGCAAAGAACTGGTGTTCTGTTAGACTTTTGTTAGTCTAAACTAATACATTAACCCTGCACTGGAAAGCCAGTTAGGTCAGTAGCTCAAACAAAAAGAGCAAAGCTCAAAACTAAAGAAACTTATCAACAGCCTAGGAAACTATAAGAACTCAAAGGGCTTCTTGGGTCCCTGCCTGTGTTTCTCATTGTCCCCAAATGCCATCAGAAGTTCATTTCAGATCCCAACACTGCCACCAAGTCTGTTAAAAAAACAAAATGCAACCAAGTAAATTTGAAGATCTAATTGGTTTTATTAAATGATTTGTGAATCAAGGAGCATACTGTCTAACAAGTAGAGGGAAGCTCCACTGAGCAAAACAAGCAAAGGTTTTTAAAGGCTGAGAGAGTGCATTAAAAAAAGAAAAAGGAAAAAGGGATATATTAGTGGGGCACCTGAGTAGCTTGGTTGGTTGAGCCAAGTCAATTTTGGTTCAGGTCATGATCTCAGGGTCATGAGACTGAGCCCTATGTAGGGCTCTGCACGGGGTGTGGAGATGGCTTAGGATTCTCTCTCTCCCTCTCTCTCTGCACCTCCCCCTGTCTCTGGCTCATGCATGCACACACTCTCTTTCTCTCAAAAGAGACAGAGAGAGAAAGGAAGGAAGGAAAAGAAAAGAAAGGAAGAGAAAGAAGAAAGAAGAAAGAAAGAAAGAAAGAAAGAAAGAAAGAAAGAAAGAAGAAAGAAAGAAAGAAAGAAAGAAAGAAAGAAAGAAAGAAAGAAAGAAAGGAAAGAAGTTAGCAACGAATGATTGTTTAGGCAAAGTTACCTTCCTAAGAGGAATGGAAAGGGCCTATCAATAAATTTCCTAGTTTTGACCAGGAAATTTTATGTTGACTGCTTTAGGTGTTCCCCAGGGCTGAAACTGCAGTAAAGCTAGGTATTAAGTCTTGGTTTACTGATTTGGGGTCTTTTTTTTTTTAAGATTTTATTTATTTATTGAGAGACATAGAGAGAGAGGCAGAGACACAGGCAGAGGGAGAAGCAGGCTCCATACAGGGAGCCCGACACGGGACTCGATTGTGGGTTTCCAGGATCATGCCCTGGGCCAAAGCTGGCGCTAAACCACTGAGCCACCCAGGCTTCCCTGATTTGGGGTCTTAATCTAAGTGATTTAGATTAAACCACATTTTGGGCCTGTGGTTTTCTGAAATCATGGAATAAGCTTTATTACAAGAAATGTGATAAACTGGAAAGCAGTGGTGGGTGAAAATATTTAGTGTGGGTGCAAATATTTAGAAAGGAGTCACAGTCAGAACTAAGGATTATGAAACCTAGTGTATCAATACACAAGAAAATGGACCAGTAGAGGTTGAAGATGGTGGTAAGTTCTGGTTGTCCTTCATTTAGTAAATGATTATCAGAAGAGATGAGATGTCTGCTGAACAACAGCTGATCTTATATTTCAAATGTCCTTATTTCATCCAAAGTATTTCTATTACTAGAAATAACTTGAAACCACACAGGACTCCCTCAGATATTTGAAGATGTTTCCACATACCCCCAGGCCTTCTTTTATTCAGGTTAACCATCCCCAATTCCTTTAACTATCCTTCACTAAACATATTCATTATTCTCTGGAAAAAAACGGCACTGGGTTGTGATTGATGTTATCTCAGTATCAAACAAATGTCCCAAAGGTAATCTGACCAAAGAGGAATATGGTGAATCTATCTAACCTTTCCTCCCTACTCCCTAAAATTGCTTCATTGAGCCAAAAGAAAGGCTCTGACATTTTCTTTGATGTTCCCCTTCTTTTCTTCATTTCCTTCAAATGTACATGTGCCTGAACAAAAAATGTGCTCATTGATGACAAAGTAAGGAGAACAATATGACTAATAATGACGATGATAAAATGATGAAGCTCAGGGCAATCCACGGATAATAGAGATTTCACAGAACTCACATTAGCACTCCTGAGGTTGGTAATGAATAGGTTTTGTTTTGTTTGTTTGTTTAACCTGACACTTATATATAAGACAAAGAATATGAATTGCTCAAGGACCTGCTATTCTAATGCCCAAGTTACCTCCTGCTTTAAACCAGGTAGTACAAGTTGAGAGTGTTAATGTGGCTTCTAGAGGGGCCGAACTTATCCCCCATATAATGGCCTGGCATACTGGGAAATTTTGACTCCTACAAAAGGCACAACAGAAAGAAGTACTCAACATCCTCCTCCTATTTGGCACTCTACTGTTTGTTAAATTATACCTTAAAGCTTAATGAAAACTAAAATCTATCTTAAAATGTACTTTGAATTCACTTAGTTACAAGTTGAGGTTTATTTGATATGTAATGATTATCTCTTTTCTGAAAAGCAACCCAAGTTATACATCAAACCACAACCTTATAGTCAGATTACCAGCTAAAATAAGGTAAATCAATGGTAATAATAAACAGGAGGAAATATAGTTTGAGGAATACAAGATTCAGTGCTAAAGGATCTGGTTTGGGACCATTCCTCTTTGTTGGCTCTACTAGTAAATGTTAAACATCATAAAAACAAAATTAATGAGAAATTAATTAGGAGGTAAATAAGGGTCATTCGTGGCATTGAAAAGTAAACAAAATATCAAATACATTAATTATAAGCATTGAAAATCACATAAAATGTTAGACAAGAAGTCCTCATTGTATAGTTTAAAGGAAATGAAACTGGAGACCACATATCCTCGGCAGATGGATGGGGAGAAAGGTTGTTTGTGCAAAGATCGTTAGATTAAGATTGTGTTTAATGCTCCCTAATTTAGCATGAGTAAGTAATTGTCCTCCAGGGAGAAAGGAAAAAAGGAGGAGGAGAGGGAGAGAGGAAAGAGAGAAAGTGGGGAAGGAAGGAAAGAAGGAAGGAAGGGTGGGAGGGTGGGGAATTGTTGAGGGAGGGAGGGAGGAAGAAAAGTCCTTATAGGAAATGCTGCAATGGTTTATTATAATTTATGAATTGTCTAGTCACTCCATATCAGATATCTGCAGAAATAAACCAACCCAGGACACTGTAGAATAAATTCCTATACTCTGAGCTTCCCTGGGCATGCTGTTCATATTCTAGAGAATTCTGTATTGGACTGTGTGGTAGATTGTTACACCAGTGGTTCCCAGGGAGTCGCATCTCCCAGCATTCATGCCTTTGTGTAGCACCTCCTGGGTTGACTCTGGCTGTGGCCCTGCGGCTTTCCTCAGCCAATAGGATCATGGGCACCTGTGCTCCAATACACTGGAACTTGTCCCCTTGAAATGCTACTACTGCTATGTGAAGACCGCACGAGAGAGGCCAGGTGCAGGGAGAGGCTCAGCTGTTCCAGCCTGTCAGGTTTCAGCCAACCCACATGAGTGAACCCATGCAGATCACCAGAATGACCATCCAGTCAAGTCGCAAACCCATGAGAAATATGAAAGTGCTTTTGTTTAAAATCACTCAGTTTTGGGGTGTTTGTTATACAGTAAAAGATTGCTGATACAAGCTGGAGAGATCAAGCCAGAGAACTAAAAAGTTCTAGTTGAGAAAATCTTAGAGCTTTAAAATTTTGTTATGTGTTCAGCCTCCCTGAGAACCCCAACTGCCTCTGGGACTGCCCCACGAATTCTCACCCTTCCTTAACCAATAAGCTATAAAAAGAGAGAGGAAATATAAGATAAATTTTATGTAATGTAAAGAAGAAAACTTCTTCATTTCTAGGTTTCTTGGATGGCCTGATAATTAAATTGATATAAGATAGATTAACAGGGGAAAAACAAATTTAGTTTCATATGCTTATCAAAATATAATATTCAAAGAAGTGACCAAAGCAGGCAGTCTTTATATCCTTTTGAAACAATAAATTTGTGAAGAATTGACAAGATAGATGAATTTGAGCTTGAGGTAGTAAATAGTGAAGCAACAAGGTTTGTTTATCCAGTCTTCTCAGCCCTAAATTCCCGCTTTACCTCCTGACATAATGAGGGCACCTTTCACATGGAAGATTTATATTCTGCTTTCAGGTGTACAAAGGAGGATAGTGTCCTTTTTGCAGTAGCTGTTGCTTAAGTAACTTTAATTTTTAAAAATCAATATGCCAAAGTGGTACATTTAGGGGCAGCCTGCCCCATCAAAAACCATCAGAATTTTCCATATACAAGGTAGAGATCCTTCCAGGTTGATGTAATCTGTTCTCTCCTGAATGATCACAGCTTTGTCTCTGTAGCCTTTGTAGGTCTTTATACTTTCTACCCCTTTGTTAAAGTTATTACAATTGTTTTTATTTATAGCATTTCTCCTTTTGCTTATTGCCATCAGTGACTGTTTCTTTTTATTACCTCCCTCTCCGGTAATAATAGGCATTTACTACACATTTGACAAATAAGCAGAAGCAATCATTCATTTCCCTTTCACTTTAACAATGGAAAGTATACACCTACAGATTTTAAACATGTTAAGTGAGCAGGAAAAGAAGGAAAAATAGGAAGAGAAGGAGAGCCATATGTGGCTTTTCTTAACTCAAATATCCTAAAAGTAGCTCTCTTAATTCTGTCTACATATTTTGCCCTACTAACAAAAAGTTTCATTATAAAAAAATATATACTCTTAGGAAAAACTGTGAGGAGTTTGATAAAACAGAATTCCATTCTAGCTACATCTATCTATTAAGTTGGATCAAGATGAAAATTTGAAAAGACAAATATTTTCCCAAAACATTTTCAGACCTCACTAAGAGCTCTCTCAAAGGAGAGAGCTACATTCTTTGCCTTGATTTGTGTGCTCAGAAATTCATCTTTGCTGTGCTTTCAGTTGTTTATTAGGCAGGAGGGAGCTATGAAATGAATAAAATGCATAAATTGATCCAAAGGAGTTTTTAAACTAGTTGGACAACCAAAGACAATAAAACTATTGAATAATAATTTTAAATGGTATATTACTAAAATTGCAAGACCAATCATAATAATAATTCTTCTGGGCCAGAGTTCTAGAAATGCTATGTATTTAAAAACAATAGTTACTCATATGTGTGCCATTCACATCTTAGGGATAAAAGATTTATATCATTGCATGTAATGAGTGATTATTTGAAAAATCATAAGAATTCAAGGGAAAATAAACAAATATATGATTCTGTGACAGGATAATAATCTGATCCCCATAAATTATTCCCTCCTTTCCTACAGAGTAGTATCTCATCTCAGGAGATTCAACTTTAACGAACCATTCCTGGGATTAAGATAATTCCATAAAACATGTTGATAATTTCTTAGGCTACAAGGCCTAAAATTAGCTTACCCTGACTATTCAGAGAGGTACTGATTCTTCCTGGGCAAGCCCAAATTTAGATTCATTCATTTATTCAACAAACATGTATTCAGGACCTACTCCATATCATGTACTGGGTTAGACTCTGGGGATACAAATATAAGAAGACAAAGTTCCAGCTTTACTATGCATGCAGGGAAATGAGACTGCCAGAGACAGTAGGTCATACGAGAAAGAGCCTTGGACTGAATGTTAGACATCCTGAATCCCAGCCCTGGTCTCACCACTACCAGTTTACTATATAACAGTACATGTTAATCTGTAAGGATTTATGGTGCCATTATCATTTACAACACACACAGAGGACTAGAAATTATTTCTGTTAAGTGTCATCTCTTTAGTGGCATATGTTACCTCCTGAAGTCTAACTAGGAAATATTATTTTAAAAAACAGATGAATTGAGACCATTAAACGTCTGCCTTCAGCTCAGGTCATGATCCCAGGGTCCTAGGATCAAGCCCCATGTGGAGCTCTCTGCTCAGTAGGAAGCCTGCTTCTTGCTCTCCCTCTGCCTGCCACTTCCCCTGCTTGTGCTCTCTCTCTCTCTCTCTGTCAAATAAATAAAATCGTAAACAAACAAACAAAAACACCCAGATAATTTGGGTCTTTTGTTCCTGGTAGCCCTTTTATTCAGCCAATTTAGGAGGGCTGTCCACCATGTTGAAAAACTAACAATAACATTTATGCTTTTGGAGGAGGCATTTCAAGATGGCAGCTTAGGAAAATCCTAAACTTACCTCCCAAAGACAAAACAAATATATAGCTATATATACAATTAATTCCCTCTAAAAATCTCCCTGAAAACTAGCTCAACAGATCTTCCACAATCAAAAATTAAAAGGCCACATTCAGATGGGTAAGGAAAAGAGACACAGTCTCTCCAAACCCCCTGCCCCCGACATGTGGCCCACGCCAGGAGGAATTGGGAGGGATCTCCTATACACAGAGCTTCTCTCTGTGATGCAAAGGTTTTGTGTCTCACATCCAGCATCCAACCCAGGGGACCTAACCTGAGAGATAAGTTCCCAAAACAGCTAGCTTCAAAAACTAACAAACCTTCTCTTCCAAGAGAAACACAGGGCTATAAGGAATGGAAATTCTGCTCTTAGAAGGCTCATACAAAGACTCTTGATCCAGGACCCAGTGCAAAAGCAGCAAACTGAAAAGCACCTAGATCATATGTGAGGCAGATTAATTTGCTAACATTAAAGCATCTGCCAAAGGATCAAAAGCCTGTTGGAAATTTCTGGGGACAAATGCACTAGCAGATGCTATTTTTGGCACTCTTCTTCTACCTTCTAGTGCCAAAAAAGGCAGGTAGCATCTTTACATTTTCTTTCTACCTAGCTGGCACCAACACACTGTGTGATCTGATGGGCAAGTGTCCTGCCTGTCCATGGGCTGGTGCCCTGCCACTCCCCATTGCTCCTGTGGCTGCTGCCAGGCTCAGTGGTTCTGAAACAGAGAGACGATTTGAGAGAAAATCAAGAGCTAGGGCAAGATTAAAGATATGGTTCATCTCCTACACAGGGCTACTCCTTCAAGCCTGAAAGAATCAGCTGTTTCTCTTAACACATAGAAACAAACAGAGAGTCAGTAAAACAAGGAGACAGAGGAATATGTTCCAAATGAAAGAACAAGATAAAACTCCAGGAAAAAAAGCAGAGTTTTAGAATGCATACAGATTAAACTTGCTATCAACTTAAAATAGACCATTATATATCAATCAGTATGATAGACTGCATTAAGAAATGAAGATTAAAAATCATATAATCATCTCAATAGATGCAGAAAAAGCATTTGACAAAATTCAACATATACTCATAAAAATTCTCAGCAAAGTGGGTATAGACAGAATGTACCTCAACATAATAAAGGCCATGTATGGAAACCCTTCAGTTAACATCATATTCCCCAGTGAAAAGCTTTTCTGTGAGTTTAGGAATAAGACAAGAATGCCCACACTAACCAGTTTTATTCAACATAGTATTGGAAGTCCTAGCCAGAACAATTAGGCAGGAAAAAGAAATAAAAGATACCCAAATTGGCAATGAAAAAGTAAAACTGTCACTATTTGTGGGTATGATTTTATATAGAGAAAAACCCTGAAGAGTCTACAAAAAAACTGCTAGAACTATAAAAAAAAAAATTCAGTAAATTTGCAGGGTATAAAAATCAACATACAGGCATACCTTGTTTTATTGCACTTAACAGATATTGTGTTTTTCACAAATTTAAGTTCTGCCGCAAGCCTACCTCAACCAAGTCTATCGGCACCATTTTTTTTTTAAAGATTTTATTTATTTATTCATGATAGACAGAGAGAGAGAGAGGCAGAGACACAGGCAGAGGGAGAAGCAGGCTCCATGCAGGGAGCCCAACGTGGGACTCGATCCCGAGGCTCCAGGATCACGCCCTGAGCCAAAGGCAGGTGCTAAACCACTGAGCCACCCAGGGATCCCCTTGGCACCATTTTTTAAATGGAATTTGCTCACTTCCAATCTGTGTCACATTTTGGCAATGCTTACAATATTTCAAACTTTATCACTTTCATCATATTTGTTATGGTGATCTCTGATTAGTGATATTTGATGTTATTGTTGCAATTTTTTGAGGGCACTATGAACCACATCCATATAAAACAGCAAACTTAATCAATAAATGTGTGTGTTTTGACTGCTTTATCAACTGACTATTCTGCTTCTCTCTCTTTCCTTTGCCTTACTATTCCCAGAGACACAATAATACTGAAATTAGACCAGTTAATAACCCTACAATAGCCTCTAAATGTTCCAGTGAAAGGAAGAATCGATCTATGTGGCAAACTACATTGTTGTCCTGTTTTAAATTGTCATAGCAACCCCAACTTTTAGCAACTACTAACCTCATCCAGCAGCCATCACCATCAAGGCAAGACCCTCTAACATCAAAAAGATTTCTATTCACTGAAAGTTCTAATGATATTTAGCATATTTTAGCAATAAAGCATTTTTAATTAAGGTATATATCTTGTTTGGGATGCCTGGGTGGCTCAACAGTTGAGCATCTGCCTTCGGCTCAGGTCATGATCCCAGGATCCTGGGATGGAGTCCTGCATTGGGCTCCTCACAGGGAGCCTGCTTCTCCCTCTGCCTATGTCTCTGCCTCTCTGTGTGTCTCTTATGAATAAATAAATAAAATCTTTTTTTTAAAAAGGTATGTACCTTGTTTTTTTAGACGTGATGTTATTGCAGACTTTAAATAGAGTACAGTATGTTATAAACAGAACTTTATATATGCATGCACTGGAAAATAAAAAAATTATTTGGATTGCTTTATTGTGATATTTACTTTATTGTGGTGGTCTGGAACTGAACCTGCAATATCTGTGAGATATGCTTGCACAAAAATCTGTTGTGTTTTTATATACTAACAGTGAACTATCAGAAAGAGAAATTAAGAAAACAATCTCATTTACAATTGTATCAAAAGAATAAAATAGGGCAGCCCCGGTGGCACAACGGTTTAGCGCCGCCTGCAGCCCAGGGTGTGATCCTGGAGACCTGGGATGGAGTCCCACATCAGGCTCCTTGCATGGAGCCTGCTTCTCCTTCTGCCTGTGTCTCTGCCTCTCTCTCCCTCTCTCTCTCTCTCTCTCTCTGTGTTTCTCATGAATAAATAAATAAATAAATAAATAAATAAATAAATCTTAAAAAAAAAACAAAAGAATAAAATACCTAGAAATAAGTTTAACCAAGAAGTCAAAACCCTGTACACTAAAAACTGTAAGACATTTATGAAAGAAACTAAAGAAGACACAAAAAAATGATATGCCATGCTCATGAACTGGAAGTATCAATAGTGTTAAAAAAAAATCCTTGTGTCAAGATATCCACATTATCCAAAACAATCTACAGATTCAGTGCAATTTTTAACAAAATTCCAAAGTCATTTTTCACAGAAATAGAACAAACAGTCCTAAAATTTGTATGGAACCACAAAAGATCCAGAATAGCCAAGGCATCATGAGAAAGAAGAACAAAGCAGGAGACATCACACTTCTGGATTTCAGACTATATTACAAAGCTGTAGTAATCAAGACAATATGGTATTGGCATAAAAACAGACACACAGATGAATGAAGTAGAGAGTCCATATGCATATGGTTAATTAATTTGTGACAAAAGAGGCAAGAATATATAATGGGGAAAGGAGAGTCTCTTTAATAAACGGTGTTGGGAAAACTGGACAGCCACGTGCAAAAGAATTGACCACTTTCTTATACCATACACAAAAATTAATTCAAAATAGATTAAAAACGGTCTCTTCCTGCGGATTCCGTCCAGGGTACAGCAGTGGCGCCCTTCGTGATGAAGACCCTGCACCGATCGCACGGCTCAGGAGCCAGCAAGAAGTATTCTCTCTCCAAGAACTGGCTCCTTGTCCACACTCAACGGTACTGGTGTAGGTTTAAGCACTTTCTGAAGCCATCCGTGCTTCATGTGGATGCCCGTCTGCTGGAGAAGATTTTCGGACCAAGCAGAGCCCTCGTCCCGGGGTTCGAACGGGAGTTCAAGGTCCTGCTCCAGATGAGAGAGCCCAACTCCGAGGGCAAGGTTGAGATCCTCATCATGGGGAGGCGCCAAAAGGCTGATTCGCATCTTGGTGGCGAAGCCCCGAGGGAAACGCTATGGAGGCACAATGATGTTCAGCCTAGAAACCATGAAGTCTTTTGAAAGAGAAAATGTTCATTCTGATGATTTCCTCTCCACCGCAGTGATGAGCAGCCTGGATGAAGCCATGCAGTCCCTGGAAATAGGTCAGGAGACTGTCCAGGAACCTGTTACCAAAACAGTGTAATTTTTGTGATTAGGAACCCAGTGCAGGGGGGTCGGTTTGGGTCAGGAGCCTTACCCTCAGAGGCCCGGTCTGAACTCTGCCTTTGTTCCTGTGGCTAAGAAGAAACAAGTATTGTCAGTGGTCTATCCACCTTCCTCCTTCATAGATAGTTGTTTAAAGATTCAAATGTGAGTTACAATAAAAAATAAACTTTAAAAAACATAGATATATACATAGATATAGATTAGTAGTGTCAAGAAAGGCAATCTTGCTTTTGCATGCTCCAAGATGGGAAAATGCTAAGAATTAACAAATGGTTGGTTCTGCTTTTTCATAGTGTTTTGTGTGAGGTGGGTATGGCTGGGATCTTTAATGTTCCAGGAAGCTTTTGTCCATAAGGAAGAACTTTACTACTGTTTATTCTTTCACTAATACTAATTTTGAAAAAAAAAAATGTTTGATATTAAACAAGCTTTAAAAAAAAATAAAAAATAAACAAGCTTTATAAACCCAATCAGTAAGTATTGAAACATTGATGACAAGCTGATTCCATTCTCTTTGGCTTTTAGTTAAAAAGAGGTCAGTTAATGTTTCTTTGTTGCATCTTTTTTAATAGCTTAAATGTCAAAACACATTAGCGAGTACAAAATTTATTATGACTGGAACAAAAGCATCTATGTTTCTTCATTATTCCTGTAATTCCAAATAGAATAGATTTCCTTATTTAAATAATTTTGTTATTTCACTTTCTCAGAGTATTACCATAAATAAAAGAAAACGGATTCTATCACAGCCCCCCCCCCAAAAAATAGATTAAAAACCTGAATGAAAGACCATAAACCATAAAACTCCTAGAAGAAAACAAGTACTAAGCTCTTTGACAGTATCTTGGCAATATTTTTTTGATCCGACTCCAGAGGCAACAGCAACAAAGCAAAAATAAACAAATGGGACTATATCAAATTAAAAAGCTTCTGCACAGTGAAAGAAACTATCAACAAAATTAAAGTGCAACCTACTGAATGGGAGAAGATATTTGTAAACCATATATCTGATAAAAGGTTAATATCCAAAATATGTGAAGAACTCACACAACTCAATAACAACAATAAAAACAATTCAACCAAAAAAATGGACAGAGGATCTGAATAGACATTTTTCCAAAGAAGACATACAAAGGACCTACAGGCACATGAAGAGATGCTCAACTTCTTTAATCATCAGAGAAACGCAAATTAAAACCACAACTATCAGACACCTGTCAGAATAGCCATTATCAAAAAGACAAGAAATAACAAGTATTGAGGACATCTAGGGTAGGGAATCCTTGTGTACTCTCAGTGGTAATGTGAATTGGTGAAATCACTATGGAAAACAATATAGAACTTTCTCAAAAAATCAAAAATCAACTACCATATGATCCAGCAATTCCACTTCTGGGTATTTATCTAAAGAAAATGAAAACACTAGCTCAAAAAGATATTTGCACCCCCATGTTCATTGCAGCATTATTTACAATAATCAAGATATGGGAACAATCTAAAAGTCTACCAATGGATGAATGGATAAAGGAATTGTGGTGGGTCTGTTTATCTGTCTACCTGTCCATCTACAGTGGAATACTATTCAGCCACAAAAAGGAATGAAATCGTGCCATTTGCAACATGGATGGACTTTGAGGGTATTATGTTAAGCAAAAGAAGTCAGAGATAGATAAATACCATATTATTTCACTTAATTGTGGAATCTATCAAAACAAAACTCACAGATTGGTGGTTGGCAGAGGGGAGGCAAGTTGGGGGCCAGGTAAAATGGGTGAAGGGGGTCAAGGGGTACAAATTTCCAGTTATAAAATGAAGTCATGAAGATGGAATACACAGTGTGGTGACTAGTCAGTAATATTGTATCACATATTTCAAAGTTTCTAAGGGTAATCTTGACAATTTTTACCACAAGAAAAAAACTTTTTGTAACTATATGAGGATGGATGGTAGGTAGCTAGATAGTATTGTGATGATCACTTTATAATGTATACATATATTGAATCATTATGTTGTACACCTGAAACTAACATAGTGATACATGTCAATTAGACTTCAATTTAAAAAAATAACTGGACCATGAAAAGCACTCAATAAATAAACACACACACACACACACACACACACACACACACACATCATGCTTTCATGTCCAATACTGGCCAGAAATTCTTCCTCCATTAAGGATTCTTCAAAATCTGGAAGCCAAATGCACTCTTGCTTTCTCTGCTGTGTGAGCCACTCCCCTACAAGAAAAAAGTGTGAATTTGAAGCTCCAAAGGAAAGCACCAAGGAAAGCTCACTTAAGAAATCAACCAAATTATGTTCAAATTCACTTCCATTCTCTTGATTCTTTTGGTATTGATTCCTCTATTCCTTCTCAATTTATCCCTTCCTTCTCCTTATGCTTCCTCCTTTGGTCAGAACCTAACATTCAGAATGAATTTGTTGTTTCATCAATACCTGCATGTTATACTTAATAGGGTCTCAGCCTCAGCTTTGTTTCCTCCAGAGGGGGCTTGAAAGTGTAGCATGTTATCTGCAGGTCTTGTCCTGTGAGCCCAGTGCTGGGAGTGGAGGCTGGAGTGATCCTGTGCACCAGTTGCTGGCCAAGAACCAGTGCAGCCTGAGGGCAGTTCCTGTATGCCTCTCCACACACAGGGGTGCTTTATGTTAGGAGAGAATCACAGGATGTGGTGAACTCTCACTTTCCTGAGTTCAGTAAGGCAAATGAACTAGTTAATCTAGCATAGTATAAGAACTCTGCAAAGATTATGTGTCAGTCTTTTGAAATTCTGGATATGCCTCTGATCAGCTAGTTCTGTAATTATTAAAATTGTTTTTGCCTCATTTCTTTCAGTGGCAGAATGGGGTCCAGGTGATGTTCAGATTCCTTCTGGTCCCAAACATTGTATGGTTTATAGTCTTTTAATGAGAACTCATAAATATGTAGTGTTTAATCCCAATGAGGGTTGGCAAGTGTGGTTATATACATTCTATGTGGGTAGAGACTCCACAAGGGAAAGTCTTCCCTCTTTCATATTTCTCTTTTGTATAGCATGATCTGTCATTTATTGGCCATAACCTTCTACTATGCTAGATATTGCACAAAATGCCTTGTCATTAAAACATTAACATGCCAATAAAAACCAAGTTTCTGTCATAAACTAAATGATAGCACTCACTACTGTGGCCATAAGCTGGCTCTTATTTAAACATATCCTTAGAGGAAGAGGCAAAGTATGTTCTCTTACCCATGGGTGGAATGAACTCCAATTTCTAGTTAGAGAAAAGTCCTCAGGCAAACAGTACAATGGAGGGAACTGGTTTGGTGGAGAAGGCAAGACTTGCTGGGGGCAGAACTGGAGCTACCTCCAGGAAAGAAGGACGTGACCACACATTGGAGCCCTGCTGTGGGGGGCAGCCTCTGGTCTAGAGAGGAAAGTGCTTTCCTCAACTGGAAGGCCAGAGAGAACATCTGGCTTTCATAACCAGGAGCAGTGAAAGGAAGGAAAGAAGCAAAAGTTAGATATATTGAAGCAGCCATGATGAGCCAGACGCTGTCACCTGTTTCGTTGTATTTAAATAACTGGGTTTGGTGTAACATTCATTTCCAGAGAAGGTGGTGGGACTTATATTAAGAAAGGAACCCAAGACATGAATATCTAGCTTCATGGCTGTTTTCGTAAAGTCTTTTTTTTTTTTTCAAAGATGTTATTTATTTATTTATTTATTCATGAGAGAGAGAGAGAGAGAGAGAGAGAGAGCAAAGACACAGGCAGAGGGAGAAGCAGACTCCATGCAGGAAGCCCAATGTGGGACTCGATCCCGGGACTCCAGGATCAAGCCTTGATCCAAAGGCAGATGCCCAACCGCTAAGCCACCCAGACGTCTCTGTTTTCATAAAGTCTAGGGACTGCCACCACTGCTCCTTCAAAAACCATAGCCAATTAAGTTTGTTTCCAAATATTTTGGTGGTTCTCAGCCTTGGCAACACATTAGGATCTCCTGGGATGCTTTGAACAAAATGTTGATGCCTGTGTGCTATCCCATTCCAATCAAATAGGAGCCCCTTGGGAGAGGGGGAAAGGGACAAATATTAAACCTCCCAAGGTTACTTTAATACATGCTCGAGACTACTTCTGTGCTCCCAGGCAGCGAATTCTTATAAAACTAAAAAGAGTTTGTGTACTTTTTGCAAACATCGCAAGATGAGCGATGTCAGGAAATCAAGACCTGGTTCTGAATCTGGTCCAAGGAAGGGATGAGACTTTGGTTTTGTTAGCATTAGGTGATGTACTCAGAGCTCGTGGGAAGGTTCAGGGAACATCACCGTACTGGTCGAAGCTGGTTTCTGCTCCTTTCTCAGGAAAGAGAAAAGCTTTCTTCAGAGCTTCAACCCTGTAAGAGAGCATGGGTTAACACAGGCTGTTCTCAGATGTCCCACATCACTTGGGGTGTAAGTTGTCCAGTTCTATCCCCAAGCCTCAGATGAGCAGTTCTTCTGAGCCAGTCTGCTTACCACTACATTACAGAGATATATGGAACACATAATGTCTTTTTTCTTTTTTTAAGATTTTTCTTTTATTTGAGAGAGAGAGAGTGAAGAGAGAGCATGAGCAGGGGGTAGACGGAGAAGCAGGCTCCCTGCAGGAAGCCAGATGCAGGACTCGATCCCAGGACCCCAGGATCACGACCTGAGCAGAAGGCAGACACTCAACCACTGAGCCAACCAGGGGCCCCCACATTTTTAATTCTTAAAGTCATACATTTGCCCCACAGTGAATGTGAAGTAGATGTGAAAGAAAAATACTAAAATGTTTCAACTTTACTAGAACTTGATCAAATCTCAAAATAAATCTGTTAAGTTACCAATCATAAAAAAATGTATTGAAAGTGTGCTATTTCAGTTTTCTGCCAGCAGTTATGTTTAATTTTGAACTATTCTCATTCCTTTATGGCTCTGTGAGGGCTTTATTTTATTCATTTTCATAAATATAAATTATTGGTGTTTACTTTCATCTTTAAAATATTCTAATTTCAGTGTTTTCCCTGAATTACCTTTATGAACTTATTTCCTCAAAATCTATGCTCTGAGTTTCTGATAAGACATTCTGTGTTTCACCAAAAAAAAAAAAGAAAAAAAAAAAGAATGAGAGAGATACAGAAGAAAAAAAAAAAAAAAAAAAAAGGAACGCCTGGGTGGCTCAGTTGCTCAAGCGTCTGCCTACAGCTCAGGTCATGATCCCAGGGTCCTGCCTCTGCCTGCCACTTCCCTGCTTGTGTTCTCTGTCCCTCTCTGTCAAAAAAATAAAATCCTTTTTTTTTTTAAAGTCTCTCATTTTCGTAAAAAAAAAGAATGTAGGCTATTTGTTTCATGGTATCCATTACTACAAATAAATGACAAATTTAAAAAATTAGCATATAGTAAATAGATATTTAGCTTTTCTCTTGGAGCACTGGCCCTGGATGGGCCTTGGGGCGCTCCTGAACACATGTGCTGGTGACACGCGTAGTACATGTCTCCACATGCCAAGGGGCCAGTCAACAGTAGATGCTCAGCACCTGTGCCCTGCCAAGGCCTAGTCATCCAGACCTCCCACCTATCAGATGTGCTGCCAGCATGTGAGGCAGCAGTCCTCCTCACAGGGCATCCTAGGCCACTAGTAAGAGCACTGGCCCAAAGGGAGGAAAAGTAAGGGAGGGCCTCATGAGTAAAGAACAGAGCCACTTGATGTTTTTTAGAATCTGTAACATTTTAATTGTCTACTTGTGAAATTAATTTAATTTCAATTGTGTCAATTGAAAGAGAAAATACTGGGTGATGGGAGAGAGGAAACCAAAAGGAAGGTGGTAGAAGATAAGGAGGACAAAATTAAGAGGATAGAAAAAGAACTACAGAAATAAAAGGAGGAAAAGGGAGATATTCACAAATACAGGAAAGAGGCACAAGACAAGAAGGATGGCAGGGAAAGCAGGAGAGAAACAAGATGAGTTGCCAGGCTCCACACTGAATGATTGCTGAGGGTATTTGTGTACACCCTAAAATTCATTTGGGCTGTCAACACCCATCCAGCTGACACGCATTGAATACCTACTGTGTGCCTGCGTGTGGGTAAGACTCAAACTTGCATAGGATTAGTCTTTGTGATCAAGATGTTTACGATCAAAGAGACATAAAACATATACAGCTACGCATGCAGCAGGAGCCCTGGCTGTCTGCTCTCTGCCATCCTCCAATGTCACCACAGGGCCCAGCACTTAGCAAGAGTTCACTAACTGGTTCTTGAATGTGTTAAATGCTAACTTGTGATATAAGCACTAGAAATATAGAAGAGGCAGGGATTGCTTCCGGCTGAGGACAAAAGAGACAGGAAAGGATTCCTAAAGATTAATGCTTGAAGAATAGGTAGAATTTTCATAAGCCAAGTTATAGGGCAAGGCATTTCAATTAATTAATTAATTAATTATTAAGGTGGGCTTCACACCCAGGGTGGAGCCCAACATGGGGCTCAAACTCACAACCATAAGATCAAGACCCAAGGTGAATTCAAGATTTGGATGCTTAACTGATTGAGCCATCCCAGGACCCTGGGGCAAGACATTTTAGACAAATGCCACAGTGTGAAGCTGCAGAGCTTGTGTAGGTTTAAGAGCCAGGAAAATACCAGATTATCTGAATGCAGGGTCTGTATTAGGGAGATGATAAAGCTGAGGAAGATGAATACTAGGCTGCCCTCGTCCTTGAAAGCTGACAGGAGGTTTCGTCTTACTTGAAACAAGAAGGAGTGGTCATCAAAGGATTTTTAGCAACCAAATATGAAGGATTAGAGTTAATGTTTAAAAAAGATGACTTTGGCAACTGCATTCAGGAGAGTCTGGAGCAGAATTTCTGAAAGCATGATCTGTAACCCCATTTTTGATCTAATCACTTGGAGTGCTTATTGCCTGGGCCTCACAGACATTATATTCCCTAGCTCTGAGGTGAGGTCCTTGGATCTGCATTTACAGAAGTTATCCAGTATATGAAATTTTCTGTACACAAAAGCTATCTAAAACTGGCTTAGAAACAAGACTAATGAGGAGGTATATATTAGTTATGCATTGCCATGTAACAAATTTCCTCAAACTTAGTAGCTTCATATAGCACAAATTTACTACCTCAGTGTTGTTGATTAGGAATTGGAGAGTGGCTTAATTAGGTGGTTGCATGAATTTGTACCGAAGCTATAAGCCAATGCTGCAGCCACCCAAAGGCTTGACTAGGGCTGGAGGATTCACTTCCAAATTGATTCTGTGGCTGTTGGCAGGAGTCCTCAATTCCTCCCCAAAGGTTTGCTCATGACGGAGCAGTTGACTTCCTTTAGAGTGAAAGATGAAAGAGAAAGAGAGAAAGAGAGAGAGAGAGAAAGAGAGAGAGAGAGAAACCAAGACAAGCTACAAGGTTTTTTTAAAAAAATTATTTTTATTTATTTTGTTAATTTCAACTCTTATTTTTAAATGTTAAACTTATTACAGGCTGATCAAGTAAGATCAAAAATGACTTCTTTAAACATGCAATATTTGAAATTAGAAAGTTTTGACTTAGAACTAATATTTTTTAAGTTGCAAGAGCATTTTATGAAGATGTTGCCTGTTTCAAATATAGAGTAGGATCTTCTCTTTCACTCCACTTTTTAAGACCAGCAAAGACCAGGGATATGTTTCTTTGGGTTCTCCAAATATTCCATCAGAGTTTCCTCTCCACAGATAACCCCTTTGTTTTTGATAGCACTGGAATAAGAAAATCCTAGTGCTTGTCCTGTTTTTCATCTCAAAAGGCCCAGGGATTTGGACCAGTCTTGTGTTTTCCACTTTTTTCCACTGTGTGGCACTGAGTACATTTAAAAAAAAAAAAAAAAAAGAAGATTTTATTTATTTATTTGAGAGAGAGAGCACAAGCAGAGGGAGCGGCAGGCAGAGAGAGAGAGAGAAGCAGACTCCTCACTGAGCAGGGAGCTCCATGTGTGGCTGGATCCCAGAACCCTGATCACCACTGAGTGGAAGGCGCACATTTAACCGACTGAGCCACCCAGGTGCCCCCACATTTTTAAATAAAGATCTTCTTGCCTGCTTCAGCATCTCCCATCTTGTTCACAGGGTTAGCGGCTCTGCCCACTGCTTGCATGGAGAACACTTAGCAGTCACCCAGGCTGCTGGTGGGCCAGAAAGTGCACTACAAATTTGAGGCTGGTGTTCTCACAGTCGTGCCTCAAAGACCAGTGCTGGATGCCCAGCCAGGCATGTGCTCACGTCTTTTACAACCTAATCTCAGAAGTGACATACTGAGGAGGTGGGGATGGATCACTGAGGTTAACATGGAGTCTAGGTACCACACAAGGCAAAATCCAAGGTCTGAGTATGAAGTTATAACTTGAAACTGCAGTATGTGATGTGAAATAGTATAAGCTAATGTATTTGTACATTCACCAGTCCACGAACTATTCTAAGCACATTACATATATCATCTCATTTAACCTTCACAACAACTTCATGAGGTAGGCGTTGTTATTATCCAGAAGGGAAAACCGAAGTACAGACAGGTTAGTGGCCAAGTGGGAGTACTCTTATAAAGAAAGACTTATCAGCACATGAACTTGAGCGTCGGGGAAGGTCATCCGCTGCAACCAGTGTCCGTTGTAGGAAAATTTTACTGACTGATGAACCACCTGTTAGTTCTTCAACTGCTGGATCCATGAAATGGGAGGATTCATTTTCAGCTGGCCACAGCCGCTACCCAGGGGCAAGAGACAATCCAGCCAAATGCAGTCACAGGCCATTCATTTAATAAGCAGTGGGAACCAAAAGTAAACCAGAAATTCTCCCCTGATGCGATCCCTAGAATGGTTCCTAAATAGGTTCTCAAGGACTTCTCTCTGCCCCCAAGGCTCTTTCTAACTTTGAGTAACTTCTGAGGTCTAGAGAAGTTAGGAAGAAGAAAGTTTCACTTTTGAAGGAAGCCAATCAGACCCCTGAATGTATCAGGTGGGCTGTGGAGAGGACTAGAGAAGGCTCAGTGTTCTTGACTCCTCCCCACCATGCGCAGGGTGGGGTTCCCCAGAGCAGGCTATTTCTCCGCGCACATTCCCAACGCTCCTGCACAATGGAAAACGCCCTGCAACGTTTCTACTCGCTTCTGCCCAACTTTCCTGTACTCCGTCAGCTCCTCCCTTCCGGCACCACCCCAACCTGTTCTTGCTGCTATTCACAAGATTCCTTTACCTTCTTTCCTTTCTCCAGAGTTCTTTCATTTTTCCCTCCGTGTCTGTTGTTTGCAGCCTGCATCTTTCCAGCCTTTCGCCTCCTTGATTCTGCCCTACAAAGCTTTGTGGCCTGTGCTGACAAGTGCCCGAGTGTCTGATAAATGACTTTAATGTCAACAAACGGGGGCGGGGCGGGTAGAGTAAGCTCCGGGAGTCGGGAGGCGACCCGGGAGGTGAGCTGACTCGGCCTGCTGGGGCTGTCCGTGTGACCGAGGCCTCCCGCCTCCGCAGGCCCGGGCTTGCAGGAGCCCTTGAGCCCCGCGGCGGAGCAGGCCCGGGCCGCTGACACCACTGCGTCCCGCGGCCGAGAGGGCGCGGCGGCCTCGGCGGGCTGCAGGTGGGGGGCGGCGGCCTGGCCCCCACACGCGGCAGCTCGGGGCCGGGTGCCCGGGCTGGGGGGTCCCCTGGGGCAGCAGGCCGCGCCGACGCCTGGGCCTGGAGCGCGTCCAGGGGCCCGGGTGGGGCCGCGAGCACCCAGTCAGCCGCTGGGGCACGCGGGCCGCGGGTGGGGCAGCGCGGGCGGGCGGGCGCGCAGGGACACTGTTTGCACAAGCGAGGCCGAGGGTTTGAGCCGCCTTCCCTCCGTCTCGGCCCCGCTGGACGCCGCGTGGCCCGGGGCCACCTGCTGGGGAGCGCGGGCCCCGCCCGGTAGGTGCGGGGGGCGGCGGGGCCAGGGGGCAGAACGCGGGACCGTGCGGGTGGGGGCGCGGGAGGCGCCGGCCCCAGGGGGAAGGCGAGCACTTCTGGGGCACCGGGAGGGGCGCGGGCGCGTCACCAAGCCCAGGCGGCCGGCGGGGGTGGGCGAGCCGGGAGCGCCGGAGCACCCGCGGGGCCTGTGCCTGCCGTGGGTCCGGGCCTCCTCCGCGGCCCGGCACCGCGCTCCCGCCCCCGCCGACGAGCGCCCGCGCCCGCGCCCGCGCGGAACTCCGCCGCCCAGACCTTCCGGGACCGCGGGGCAGCCGGCTCCCCGGGGCCCGCCCGCAGGACGGCAGCCCAGCCTCGGTCCTCCCAGTCGGGTGGGCGCCCTGCCCGCCCCTGCCCGCTCTGGCCCTCGGGTTCGCGGGGGCACCGAGAGCCGCGCGCGCAGGTGCCAGTTTATAGGCTTCCTTAACGGTATCGTTCCCTTCCCAGGGCGCAGGGCGCAGGAGCAAGGGCACCTCTCTCTAATCTTAGTCTCCTCACCTCCTAAAAGGGTTTTTTGTTTGTTTGTTTAAGTAAACACGAGCACCCGCCTGAACTCAGAACAGGGAAATCAAGATTGCGCATGCCCTACCCGCAGAGCCAGCCAGGCCCCCGCCTGAGAGGCTTCGGATTGCGGACGGAATACTAACGACTTGGAGCTTTAGAAAGTGAATAAACACGTGGAAGTCCTATGCAGGCGTAGATTTGGCCCATGAGTGCAATTTCCTAGATAAATCTGTACAGTCGTTTCACATTTCTGAAGAATGGCACATATGTACAAAACTTACCAAATTGCTATCACCTCTGGTAAATCATTTTATCCTCAAAAATAGCCCTTTTGGGGCACCTGGGTGGCTCAGTGGTTGAGTCGGCCTTGGACTTAGGTCCTGATCCCCAATGAGTCCCTCATCCGGCTCCCCACAGGAAGCCTGCTTCTCCCTCTGCCTACGTGTCTCTCTCTCTGTCTCTGTCTCTCATGAATAAACAAATAAAATCTTTAGAAAAAAAATAGCCCTTTTGCAGATAAACTCTATTAAGTGAAGTTGAATAAGATAAATGAAAATCTGAAAATAGCCAGCCATTTTAAAAGAAGTACAATTCAAACTATATTCAAACTATATTCATTTTCTTAAAAGATTGTATTTATTTATTATTTATTTATTTATTTGAGAGCGAGAGAGGCAGTAGGGGGAGGAAAGGGGGGACAGGGACAGACTCCATGGTCAGTGCCAAGCCAAAGGCAGGACTCAATCCCACTACCCTGAGATCCTGACTTGAGCCAAACCAAGAATGGGATGTTTAACTGACTGAACCACACAGGTGCTCTAAATTATATTCTTACCATTAAAGTTTTACTGTCCATATTACATTACTGCTATAATTTAGGCTTTATCTACCTGCCCCCCCCCCCCAAGGTCTTAGAATCATGAGAAACACAATTTTTATTTTGTCGAACAGGGCTATGGATGATGTGAGAGTCAGGCCAAATGTATGTTATCCTGGAAAACAACTGATCCTATCACCCTTTAGAAATTTAGTTTTGGAATAAATAGCAGATTTGGGCTTGTTGCTTGTCATTTCCTTTTTTAAGTAAAGTGCTATATGAGAAGAAAACTGAGTTAGCTTAGCTTTTCTTTTTATTGGATCTTGAATAACTGGAAGTTTGCTGCTCTCAAGTGTGTTAGATGAGGAAAGTCATTCAAAGTTTGAATCAGTGTCAGTGGTTGTCCTTTCAGGGACTGAAAGTGGGAAAAACCCTGGTTAGTTTCCTCATTCCTGTTTCCTCTACCCTACCTCCACTTGTGTCTGTAACTTCACATAGACTATGACATAGTCTTCACATTACAAAGATGTATGGTGCAGTTCCTCATTTCACGAATGGGAAAACAAAGTAGTGAAATGACAGCTGAAGGGCACACAGCTCTTCAGAAGCTCATGCTGGGGTCCTTGCTAGGTGTTCTGTGATCACCCTGTGCTGAGTTTTCCTTCTGAAAGTGTAAGGGAGGAAGGAGTTAATTCACAGCCTTAGAATGGCATGAATATTATTCATCTGCCTGACTCCAAGGCAAGTGCTAGCTGAGTATCCACTGAGGACACAGGGAAGCCAGTGTCTTTCCTTCGAGATCCAGCAGTTAAGTTTAATGCTAAAAATCCATGTTTGCCAGAAAAGGCAAAACAAACTCAAATTAAAACTGTGAAAGAGCATGAGTGTCTCATGGAACTCTTCACACCTGTGAGAGGCTGTACCATTTGTGCAACTCCTGATGGCTGTGAGAGGGGAAACTGAGAACACGAAGTACCTGTGAATCAAGTCGGCAAACATGTACACATGGGCCACTGTAACATTTCCCTGCTTCCTTCCTTGGGGGAGGTCTTTTTCATACCTGACCTCCCCTCAGCTTATCTACAGTTACCTAGATGAGGCTTCTGCCCCTCAGAGGCATTGTGTGTCACGCACCTTCAAGTCAGCATTTACATTGCTGTAAGATCCTACTGTTCTTCATTCTGAAATTTCATACATGGTACCATATCCTGATGATATGCTGATTCTGAGCTTATAGAGAAACTCTGTTGTGCTATTGGAGGACAGTAGAGCCAACTTAGAGTCAGACTGCCCAGTTCTGCCACTCTCCATCTTCTTCATCTGTGAAAGGGCAGTAGGGATCCCCAGGGTAACTGTGAAAATATAATAAGTTAATACATTCAAGGTGCTTGAGGTAGTGGCTGGCACAGTGCGTGCAAGCTCTTATCGTTGGGAGTACTGCGGGCAGGGGAGAGGGGAACAATGTGAATTTGGCCCTTTCAGGGTTCCAGGTTTTAGGCCATGCTATCCCTGTTGCTAAGATTCACCGCATTCAAAATAGGGAACAAAACAGAACCTCAGGCCTCGCTGGGTTCTTCCTTTTCTACCATGTTTTATTTCTGTGAAAGTCAATCATCAGTCATGGGATGTGCCAATGTAAGGACACCTATTGGAACATCAAGGAGTACTTTTGTTTTTTACCACTTTGTCTCAGAGCCCTGGAGTCAAGTGTGCTGGGGAGCCAGACTCTTCCTGTTGTTCCTAGGAAGACAGAGCTCAGCCTCTGGCAAATTCTCCTTTAGTGTGGATTTTTTTTGGCCCTGCCCCTCCAGGAGCTTGTTGGAACCCAAAAGTCAAAAAAAAAATTACAGAATATCAATTCTTTGTGACAGACTTTGAGGGTCATCTTTCAAAGCAAGGGAACTTTGGAGGGACACAGCAGACCAAGTTAGAGTCAAACACTGCTTTTATTTGTTTTTAAATTTTTTCCCTTAAAAAAAATTTAGGTGGGGGCCAGGGGCAGAGGGAGAGAGAGGATCCTAAGTAGGCTCCACCTTCAGTGCATGACCCTGAGATCATGACCTGAGTAGAAACCAAGAGTCGGGCATTCAACCTCCTGAGACACTCAGGCTCCCCTAAAAGTTTTCTAATGCTGTGTTCCATTTGAGTTCCAGTAGTTTGAAAGCTGCAGGAGATTATAGGATGCAGTTAGCAAGAATAGTTCCAGCCTCAATAAAGGTCCCAGCTACACAATGAATAGGTAGTGAATTTAAGTATGTGCTGTGTATGCAAACATCCTGGGGTGTCCCATCTGTTGAACATGCTTGTGTAAATGAAGGAACAGCTTTGCAGGGAAGAAGAAGGAGAAGGGAAGCTACAGGGGAGCTCCCAGGGAGTCTGTGGGGATGACAAGGTGAAGGGCCGAAGAGGAGCCAAGGAGCGGGAGGGGGGGGGGGGGGGGGGGGGGGGGGGGTATGACTAAGTGATAGTCTGAAGCTTGTGAGCATTTGCACTTAGTTGGCGAGAGGAGGTATTTGAGAGGCATGGCTAGATGGTGAGATTATCTGAGGCATTGTGAGCACCAAATTCCCAGTCAACTTCTTTAAAACCGGTGATCCTGAAAAGTCGCAGTAAGTAAACTTCTTTGTGCATCTTATTATATTGAAAAAAATTAAAAGTCTTAAAAAAATCAACTAAGTAGAAATGCATAAGTTACATGAAACCTCAATGGAATCGTCCATCCCCACCCCCAACCACTGTGAGTGCACTTGTGAGTGCTGGAGCCTGTGGCTTCTTACCAAAGGAGCCTCTAAGAAACTCTTTAGTAAATCAGGAGCCTTTATTATGAACCTAGTTACCTCTTTATTCTCCCAGTTTTTCTGGTCCGTAAATTCAGATTTTAGTAAATTAGATATATGGGACAGATAAACTTAAAACCTGGTGACCTTCAAGAATATACAGGGATGTTTTCTCCTGCTCCTACACTGTTTTCATGGTTCAGGTGGGCTGTCTGGAGATTGCCTTGTCTGACTTTTATTTCTTCTTTTTCCTTCCTTGAACATGGCCCGGTTTTGGTTTGGTTTGGGGTACATAATTCTGTGAAATCTCAAAAACAGTATTTTCTTTTGAAATAAGTTGTTTAGAGAAAATCTTTTAATTTCTTCCTGTGCCTTTTTTTTTTTTTCTTTTATTCTTTTCTCAGCCATCCAGTTGGTGCTTAGGCTCTGAGGTAATAATATGTTTGCTTAGTTGGGAGAAGACCAAACCTCTGTTAATTTTTTTTGTTTCCCTGAGAGTGACCTGTAAAAAGTTAGGATTTGTTTTGTTTTTTGGATATACTATCTGGAAATTATGGGATACAGGTTACACAAACTCTTAACAAAGCATGCCTCGGCTTTTCTTCTCCTTTCACCTGAAATGAAAAGTGATACTGTATTTCCTCCAAGCTTGATTCATGAGCCTGCCCCTGCCTGGCGTCTGCACATTTGAACACTGCCTGTTTTTTCCTATTGCTCTCTGCAGGTTCCTGAACAGCTTTGTGGACGGTATCCGTGGTTCCAGGAGCCAGGGGCCAGCTCTCCGAGTCACCGTCTGGGTCACTAGGATTGCTGAGAGTCTGGGAAGGTGTGCGGGTGCCCTGGGTGCCAGCCCAGGGGAGGCCACCTGGAGGGCATTTTCAAGAACTTCTGCCACAGGTGTAAAAGACTCCCGACCTGCAGAGATGCTGAAGCAGATACTATCCGAAATGTACATAGATCCCGATCTGCTGGCAGAGCTCAGCGAAGAACAGAAACAGATCCTGTTCTTCAAGATGAGGGAGGAACAGATCCGCCGGTGGAAAGAAAGAGAAGTAGCAATGGAAAAAAAGGAGTCCCTGCCAGTGACATCCAGGCCGAAGAAAGGTGAGCTCACCGGGTCTCTCCCCTGGATGTGTTAGCACAGGGGCTCCCGCTTGCGTTACCAGTTCACGCCAGAAGCAAGCCAGGTGTGTGTTCCAGTTTGGTAGATGAACCCTACGTGTTGTTGAGATCCTAACAGGGCTATTTATCAACTTGAAGTTCATACTTAGGCACACAGAGCCATCCGTGCACAGCAATTATCATGTGCTTGGGTGGCTGTAAGCAGATCTCTTACTTGAAACCAGACTCACCTGGAGTACAAGTGAGTGTACAGTTTGTTTGGAGTGGGTCTTGAGGAAGGGCTTCTCTCCCATGTATTGTCACTGGTGCCAAGTATTCTACAACCAGCATAGAAAGGCATTGTATCAGCAGGTTTATAGCAATTAACATTTACATTTCTTAGACTTTAAGATAATTTTCTTTGCATTGTCTTTTTTAGGATAACTCCCTCTTAAAATGCAAATACTGCTGTTGAGGGAAAAAGTCATACTACACATTTAAAAAAAAAAAAGATTTCTTTATTTCTTCACGAGAGACACAGAGGCAGAGGCAGAGACACAGGCAGGGAGAGAAGCAGACTCCTTGTGGGGAGCCCAATGTGGAACTGGATCCTGGGACCCCAGGATCACGCCCTGGGCCGAAGGCCCCCCCCCCCCCCCAGGCGTCCCTCAGATACACTTCTTCCTGATGCAAGGAAACCCTGGTAGCTTGAGAGAGCCTTTTGAGACCATGAGGAAGGAGTTCTTGCCCATCTAACCATTAGGGGTTTCAAAGAGGGAGAAAATGAATGTGCGCTGGTGTAGACAGACTCAAAAAGGAAGTCAGTTTAGGGACCTTTATCTTACATTGCCTTTAATTAAAACCTTTCCCATTAAGCCTCTATAATGATGTGGAAATACATTTGAGTATCTTATTGATTATTGTGGTTATTATCAATAGCAATAGCTTTTTATTAAGGATGTGTTTCATCAGACACTTTTATGTATATTATGTCTCATCTTCACAAAATTTCTGCAAAGTTGATCTCATCTGTTTTATAGGTGGAGAGACTTAGAATCAGAGAAGTTAAGTAATATATGCAAAGTCACACCACCAGCAGATACCCAGGTTTACTGGATTTCACAGTATCCTGTATGATCCTAAATAGAATTTTTTTTTTAGTAAGTAACATGTCCAAGCTGAAGCATGACCCTTTTATATTTCTTAATTGGCTTCTACATCTCCTGCACCCCTGAGTCAGAGCTCATCGGATAGAGCTGGATGTCTTTGGGCACCGTTGTTCACCGCGAGGATGGCATACTGACATGTCGGATGACTTTGGGGCCAGGGAGAGGTGAAGGGCTGGTGCCCCTATTGTCGGTGGCCCAGACACTTTCTAAAACTGAGCTTCTCATGTTTGCTGAAGTGGTCTCAGCACCCAAGCAAACATGAGTGTGACTACTTAAGATAGTAATTTCATTTCCTTGCTTAAATTCTTTTTTTTTTTTTTTGCAGACTTTGAATCTACCTCTTAGAAAATCTATATTATTCTATTAAATGGCCATTGAAAAAGTACGTTAATATACACAGTGAACGTTCTATCAATATTTCATGCCAAAAGTTTGTTACTCCCTTAAATCTAACACTTGGAAAAATACATTTTGCACTAGATTAGTTCTCTCATGACTACAGAAAAAGAAAAGGTTTGAGATTCTTTCCTGACTTCCCCTAAAAGACAGTACTTCTCCATCTTTCTTCATGTTCTGCCTTTGAAGATAAAGCCACAGTTAGTACCAGGCAGTGTTATGGCTGGTGCTCCCCAGAGCTGTGTATCTGTGCTGTTGACCGAGGCCCTGGCTGTTGTTTGCTTAGATCTCACTGTGTGCCTCTGATCCTTTGAGGCTGGTGCTCATGGCCTCCCCCTGCCAACACCCCCTACACCCCTCCAACTCATACTGGGCTGACAGTGCTGCTTTTTTATTAGCAGTTCTGAGCCAGGCTCTGGAGATTGTCCTTTTCTTGGCTCTTTAAATATATCATACGCCCTCCCTCCCCGTCATTCCTTTGCACCAGCTTAGCTCATCACTTGGCAGTTCTTTCATTGTCATCTGGTCATTTTTTTTTTCTCTATATGGTCCACTCTGGTGAGTTTTCAGGGAGCATCACTAAAACATTTGCATATTGTGCACACCAGGAACCTTTAGCAGTCTATGGCTAAAGTAGAAAGGGCTGAAATGCAATTAAAAATATGGATTTTACTTAGTAATAGATGAGAAAATCATTTCAAAATGTAATGGGAAAATGTGATTCTTAGGTAGAGGATCATGGCCTCCTCGGCCTGTGGAGGACATAGAGCCGGAGGCCCCATTTGTGGCTGTTGAGGACGTGAAATGAGAATAGTCTGGATTGAGGCATGTGACAAGTGTAAACTACCAGATTTCAGAGACTTGATAGGAAGAATAATGTAAAATACCACATTAATAGTCTTATATTCATTTTATATTGACGTGATAATCTTTTGGATAATGTAAAATTTATTAAAATTAATTTCATCTATTTCTTTTGCTCTTGTAATGGGGCTACTGGAAAAGGTATAATTACAGATGTAGCTCACGTTTGGACAGCGCGGCTCTAGACGAGTGAAGTAGCACCGTCGAGCTGATGGTGTATCAGAGCTGAGCTCCGTGCTTAAATATATGATCTCATTAAATGATGACAGCCCAGCCTGAAGCTGACTTACTGCTCACGTGTTACAGAGGGAGGGGAGTGAGACTGGGACTCACTAGCTTGCCCAGGACAATGGCTGCTGGACCCTGAGCCAGACTTTCCCGAGTAGTGAGGTCACGAACTGGCTGCATGGCCAGCTTGCCTGGAGCTAAGACGTTACCCTTGTCTGCAGGTGCCTCATGCACATCTAACACGTGTGCTTGTGTCAGGGCCCTGCCTTGGTGCTGTGAGCTCTTTCTGGTAAAACAAACGGTAGAGGCCTTTCCTCAGCAGTGGGCTGCCTGGCACTGGTTTCATTGGGCCTTCAAGCGCTGGAAACCTAAGCGGTAGGCTGCCATCTGCTTGCCGTGGGCGGTGTGGGAGGGGCTGTATGGGACCTGGAAATGGACTTGCATCTGGGAGACTACCTTTGCTGCAGTCCCATTGCTACCCGGTGAACAAGGCCCCTGCTAGAGGGCCTTCCATTTTTCATGAAGTGGCCATAAACCACTGGTTTGTGCCACCTGCAATGGCAGCCCCTCCCTCCCCTTCACTTCCAAAGCTGAAGCCACTGTAGTGACCTCCCCTGAGGGACTCAGTGCTGATCTAGTAGACTCCACCCTCATCTGACTTTAGAGTTGCCTCTTTCGGTCTCTTTCTCGATGTCATGGGTTTCGTGCTCTCTCCATGATAGTTTCTTTTTTATCTCTGCCTGAGCCCTGAATGTCCATGTTCCCCCTAGGGGGCCTCACTCTGCACTGGTGGCTTGTGACCTGGAGGTGGGGTTGAGAGGCTCTTAGACTCCTTTGAAAATTTAGTGAGAGCTTCAATCAGGAAAATGCACATAAACCGCATTTTGAATATAGTTTCTAAATGTTCATTCTCCCTAAATCTTGTTCACAGATGCTGGGGTCCACAGACCCTAGGTTTTACCTTTTGTTTTTGTTTTTTGAGAGAGAGATGGTGAGTAGTGGCAGGGCGGTGAAGTGGGGGTGTGGTGGGGAGAGGGAGAGGGTGAGAGAGAATACCAAGCAAGCAGTATGCTCAGTATGAAACCGGACCTGGGATTGATCCTATAACTATGACCCTAGGTCATGACCCAAGCCAAAATCAAGAGTCAGATGCCCAAGGGACCAAGCCACCCAGGCACCCCCTGCTTCTACCTTTTAGGGTTAAACACCACCTATATGCCAGCAATGCTCAAACCCATACTGCCAAGCTCATCAGTGTCAGCTCAATCCTCCTCACTACTGCCAGGCCTCTCATTCTCTGTTAAAATCAGTGGCACTGCTTTTTCCCTTGTCACTGAAGCCAGAAACCTGGGAGCCACTCTGGTACTCTCCGATCTCAGCACACATCCAGTGACTGAACCCTATAGATTGTAGTTCATCTGTTCCATCCCCTAGCGCTTTTTTCCTACCAAAGTGCTGGCCCATTAGGATGTGCCAGATATAAGCATTATATTTACGCTATTTCATTTAAACCTCACAAGAATCTGTGTATGGTAAATGTTGTCACCTTTCTTCCTACAAAGAAGGAAACAAACAGGGAAGCCTGGGTGGCTTGGTGGTTGAGCATCTGCCTTCGGCTCAGGACGTGATCCCAGAGTCCCAGGATCGAGTCCCACATTGGGCTCCCCATAGGGAGCCTGCTTCTCTCTCTATGTCTCTGCCTCTCTGTGTATCTCTCATGAATAAATAAATAGAATATAAAAAAAGAGAAAGAAACAGAGAAAGTGATTTGTATGGGTCGCTGGTAGAGTTAGGATTTGAACTCAGGTCCAGATCTACTCCATGTCTGTTCTGAACCACTGGTTCTGGCCCTCACTCTGAGTGTGGTGGTTTCGCTCAGTTTATCTTGTTCTGTGGTGAGCACCCACGTGTGGATGATAACCCATCTCCCCTTCCCATTCACCTGCCTGAGTCCTGAGCTGGTCTCCTCTCCTGACTCAAGTTCTCACTTGTCTGTAGTGCCACCTGCTTTCCTGGGCTATAGCCCAAGCACATGCAGCTTCTCCAGCATCCTTTCTGCACATTGTCTCTAAAATAGGCATAAAAATTATTAGAAATTTTAAAGATGTACTTTAGTATTAGTAACTACAGGATTATGAACCCAGACTAACAAATCCTGCAACCAGTGGGGAAAGCAACAGTCCTCAGTCATTTTAGGAAGTCCCGAGGGGACTCTGCAAGCATGTAGGGCTGGGTCTCACCTTCTCCTGGCCCTTCTTCTCCTGCTCCTCAGGACCTGGAGGGCACGTGATGGTGGCTGGAGCTTGCCTGTCACAGCCCTGTCTGCATTTGTGTCCTGGCATCCTTTTTGCTCTCAGAAGTGTTCAGTTTGGACAATGCATTATAAGGCTGCCTTAGACACTGGTTCTGCAGTCCTGCAGACAGGTTTTGAATTCTGGTTCCAATTTCACTAGCTCTGTGATCTTGGGCAAGTTAAATACCCTCTCTGGGCCTCCACTTCCTTCTTGTAAGATGGGACTAGTAATAGCCTTGGGTGACACTCTGAATATTTAATGCCGACATGGTGTGGGCATCAGTCAGAGGGGATGTGGCTGTAGTACTGGAGTCCCGGCACTAATGTTTTGGTTTCTGTTTGTGGGGGTGGGGTCCCGAGAGGAGGGTCTGAGTGGGGGAGGCACATGAGAGGCTGCGAATTTAGGGAAGTGTATCATATTTGAACAACCTTGGTCCTGGTGGGTGCTGTGTCAGCCCCAGTGATAGTCTGTGTTTAATACATAAACTGGTCAGGAGGCCCCTAGTGTTGATGCTGTGGCTTCTGTTCACTCAGGTTTTGGTCTTCTGTGTGTAGGGACATGGTACATAATTCTCCTGTCTCTGTCTCTTGTCCTTGCCCGTCACTATGTTTGTCCTTCTGAGTTGGATCAGGTTGGAGTGGAGAGCAGCTGCTGACCCCCTGAATCACAGTCTTAGTTTGGGGAGAGCCCTGGGGGTTTTGCTGACCCACACCTGAGATGTGAACACCCACACTTCCAGTCTCTCCCTCCTGCACCCCTGCTGCGCCTGCCATGTGGGCAGAGATCGGGCAGAGATCGGACATGAAGATGGTGTGAGCACACACCAGTGGAAGACTGGAGTAAGCCTGGCCGTTCTCTTGCCAAGAATGTGTTGCCCCGTTTTTATGTGATGTTTTACAGCATTGCCTAGTTGGAGATTTTATATGGTGAATGGGGTGTGGATGAGAGTCTGTGCGGCGGTCCTTTGTGCTACCGTGCAGAGCAGGACTGATCCACCGATCTAGAAAAGTTGGTTTTAGAAGTTCTCAAGAAGCCCTAAGCTAGCAAATATGATGAGCACTGAAGGATGCAAACATGATTCAAGGAAGGACTGGCACAAACCTTATAATTAAATGGAAGTGCTATGAAAAGGTCCCTCCCTCACTGTTCCCTGATTAAAGAGTGCATCTAATTTCAAGGTGAAGTAGACAGAAAATCCAGACTGCAGTAAAATATAATAAGATGTACTACCTGCCCCTTTAGGATCTCTTAAGTTTATCCCTTTACCTTCAGGAAGTACCCTGGGGACAGAAATGTGGGTGTATGTATAGGAGTTTGCAGCTGTTGGCAGACAGGAGCTTTTCTCCTTGTCTTGTCAGCATCTGTTTCTTTACCTGTCCTCTGCACATTCATTCCCCTGGCCTCCTTGCTCTCTCCCCACCCCAAACCCCAAGTATCTTCTATTTATTTATTTAAATATCTTTTTTAAAGATTTTATTTATTTATTCATGAGACACAGAGAGAGAGAGAGAGAGAGAGAGAGAGAGAGAGAGGCAGAGACACAGTCAGAGGGAGAAGCAGGCTCCATGCAGGGAGCCTGATATGGGACTCCATCCAGGGTCTCCAAGATCACACCCTGGACTGAAGGTGGCGAAAAACCGCTGAGCCACAGAGTCTGCCCTGTTTCTTCTATTTAAAGAAATCTTTCAACCCTCCATACCCCTAAGCGATGCATTATCTCATCATAGGCTTTTGTCTCATAGGCCTGTAGTATAGTGCCTGGCACATAGCAGATGCTCAGTAAATATTTGTTGAATGAATAACTGAGTCCTCTTTTACTTCCTTGCTAATAAACTTCCCCAGAGCACGTCTTTACAACTTCTACCTTTTACCATCCTTTCTGTCCTGCGTTTGTAGCCTGTCTCCGCCTGTCTCCCTAGAGATACTCTCCAAGGTCAGGGACTGCCCACGACCTCCTCAAGGCTCTCCATCCCACTTTCTATGTCTCCCTTTTCCTCTCTTGGCTGCATGGCAGTGCATTCTCCCTAGGCAACTAGATTAGGTCGTGTTTAGTAATCAGAAATCTTTTTCTCTCTCTCTCTCTCTTTTAATCAGGATGTTCTTTTGCTTACCCTTTTTTTAAAAAATTATAATTTATTCATGAGAGACACAGAGAGAGGCAGAGACATAGGCACAGGGAGAAACAGGCTCCATGCAGGGAACCCGACATGGGACTTGATCCCGGGACTCCAGGATCACACCCTGGGCTGAAGGTGGTGCTAAACCACTGAGCCACCTGGGCTGCCCTTTTGCTTACATTTTGCCTCCTGAATGGAGTACATGCTCTTCCTAGGTTCTCACTAGGCTTCATTCCCTTTGCAATTACTTCTTCTGTGCCAGTGGCTTCCAACGATGATGGCTGTAAAGTAATTCCCAAATTCACACTGTCAGCTTAACGGTGTTTCTGAACTCCATAGTTTGGGTATCTACTGAAGCTCTCTGTGTAGATTATTTGTAAAGTTAAAAGTAATTTATTCTCCATTTCCAAAAACAGCTCAAACAAATTTATTTTCCTCATGTCACTGTTTCTGCTTATTACCCCACCATCCTCCCAGTTAGTAAGTCTCACAATGTTGACATTATCTTTGAGTCCTTCCTGATCCCTACTGACCTTTCCCTCATTCAGGCCCCTGGTACCTCACTCCTGGTCTTCACCCCGATCCCAAGTGTCCCCACTCAGCCACTGGACAAACACCTCCTACTTCCCAGATCCAGCCTCCATGCTGACGTGGTATGGTACTTCCTAGAACTCTTTGACCCTGGCACCATGTCACAGAGACAGCCATGGACTCTTCCCTGGCCACTTAATCAAGAACACGGAACTAATATTTTTGAGCTTTGATCATGTGACAGGCCCGGGAGGTGTGACTTACTGCTTCTGTTTTATCAGAGAGGGAGCTCAGGCTCAGTGAGAGAAGGTCACATAGCCATGGTCACATAAAGCCTTGTTAGAAACACTGGAATTTTAACACCACTTTCTGGCTTTATGCAGTGCGGGTCCTACGTTTAAATCATTTAGCCAGGTGTCTGGGACTTGTGCCATGTGGCCCTG
The DNA here is from genome assembly GCF_011100685.1 of Canis lupus familiaris. Classification (NCBI taxonomy): domain Eukaryota; kingdom Metazoa; phylum Chordata; class Mammalia; order Carnivora; family Canidae; genus Canis; species Canis lupus. Next base: position 22,889,505 of record NC_049237.1, read on the forward strand.
TGCCCTGGGCTGGATCCTCCGCCCACGGCCAGGTGACATCTAAAGGTCTTTTCAGCTCTCCCTTAGACCCTGATCCCCTCTGGCCCTTCCGTGATTTCCTGCTCTGATCATCGATCATCTTTGTGTAGGTCACCAAACTGACACCTACTCTGTCTAAATTCTACATTCCTCCTCCAAAATGCAGTAGAAGAACTTCTTTTTTCTTCTGTGTGCTTCCAAATTGATTTCTCCATCTTGTGAGTCTTCACTGGACTTAAAGTCTGTTGCGGTTATAACGTATATCCTTCAATGGTCCTTCAAACTGATCGGTTCTTCTCCTTAAGCATTCCTGTGGTGGCATCCTTTCCCTCGCCCCTTCCCCAGGTTGTGTTACTTTTATAATTAATTAAGTGTTCGATTTCTGTCTCCATCTAGAACAAGTTCCCTGAGGAAGGGCTGGTCTGTCTCACTCATAAATGCTTACGCATGTCTACCTCAGTGCCTGGCATATAGTAGATATGCAATAAAATTCATTAAATAAATAATTTATTATTTATTTAATGAATAAATTCGCCTTGCTCTTTCTCTCACAGACTCTAGGTGACTTGCAGGAAAACAGCCACATCTGTTTGATCCCTGTATCGCCTGCAGCATTTAACTCATCTGCATTAAGCTCAGAGTTAGAAACTCAGTAAGTTTTTGGGCCTGAATGGGCCTCCCCCATCTTGGTACCAGACTGAGGGGACCAGAGCTCACACTCATTTTAGTATAATCACTTCTCCAGCCTCCTGTACGGTTTTAGGGAGCCGTGGGGAAGCCCTTGAAGCCCCCCACACTCTTTGCTCTCAGGTGACATTGAAGAGATCCTGAAGGTGAGGAACACTCAGAGCAGAGATTTACTGTCAGCGCCTTTCCATCAAGAGCCCTTGTTGCAGCATCCGGCTAAACCTGACAGTTCTCTTTTTCTTGCCTCCAAACAGTCATTTCTTTCTTCACCTTCACCGCCCTCCGACCATTCCCTTGCTTCTAAAATGTCAAGATTCTAGTCTTCTAGTCTTCTTTGGTGATCTTCTCTACTTTTAGTCGCAAAGTCCCCACCTCTGTTCACAGGCAATTCTGGGGTCTCACCCCACCTCACCCGCAGGGCAGCATCTTCCTACCCTGAGACTTATTCCCCCAGCCTGCAGCCTGCAGCACTCTCTGCAGAAGGTGTCCTGCTGTACTGAGCAAAACTGCAGGAATCTCTGGGTCCTTCCTCTCTGCCTTCCCTGGCCCTCTCCACCCTCCTTTCAGGGCATCTTTCTCCTGCTGTAAGAGTTACTTAGGTGAAAGTTGAGAGATGGACATAGTAAAAAATATTAGTTGCCCTGAGAGACTGTAATAGAGGGAGTTTTATGAGGTATAACAGTTTTCTAGAGTTAACAAATCATTTGGCATTTCCTCAAACGGAGCCACAGCCAGCCAGGGCCCATCCCCATGAGGGCACACTTGGGATCCATCTTCCCTTCATAGCTGGTGCCTCTTTCACTGTTTCTCCACTTGAGAGAACAGAGTGAGGTCAGCTTCCTTCTGAATGATACATTTGACTCCTCCTATAGCGAGGCTTCTGTCTTGCCTCCCTGATGCCCCAGTGTCCTATTTAGAATTTCATTGTACCATAGAGAGTCTTCATTGCACTGAGAAGGGTAGAAAGTGCCCAAATAAAGAGCATATCTGAGTTTGAGCAGCCTGCTTCTTGAATGTATCCTGAGGCCACAGTAGGAAGTAGGTCAACAATTCACTGGACAGTAGATGCTTTAATTGGAAACCTACTAGATATATGAAGATGAGACACAATCCTAGTGTGGATTTCTCACCTATAAGCCTAGCCTTGCCTGTGTCCATCAGGGGCCCTCTTACGCATACTCAATGCCACCGGCCAGTTTAGGGTCCTTATGGCCCAGGGATCTTGACTACAACATGGACCATAATGACTTTGGTAGGTCTGCTTGGGGGCTTTTAGATTTAGGGACGGCACCTCTTGGCCTCTCCTGGGTGTGCTCCCCATAGCCCAGGTTTCAGGGAGCATGACCTGTGTGGCCACATCTCAGGAGTCCAGGAACTAAAATGTAATACAACCCCTGAGACCAATTGTAAACAAAGGTCATTTAAGTAGCTTCACCAAGTATCACACTACCAGTAGTATTATCTTCTCACAAGCTGGTGTGAACCTCCAAGTAAACAATAGCAGGGTGACAGTAGCACTTAACCTCTCGTGAACTCCTATTATGTGGCAGGTACTGGAGGCAACAGCTGGCATGTATGGCCTGCCCGCTCCCCATGGCGGTCCTGCATTGTACACAGTCGTAATCCCATTTTGCAGACGTGGGAATTGAGGCTTAGGGAGATTAAATAATTTGTCCAAGTCACACAGCGAGTAAGTGGCAGGGCTAGGATTTAAACTAAAGCCAGTCTATTTCTAAAATGGAAGAACCAAACCTGGGAGCAGCTATGTACTTCTAAGGTTCCAGAAGATTCTCAGACCTTAGAGGTTCTGATATCTGATGTTAGCATATACAGTGCATGCCTTCTCACCATTTCGCCTTCTTTGGTTACAAAATGGGCACACTCAAAAACCATATTCATATTTTATTCATTTATTTTAAAGATTTTATTTATTTATTCATGAGACACACAGAGAGAGAGAGAGAGAGAGGCAGAGGAAGAAGCAGGCTCCCTGCAGAGAGCCCCATGCAGGACTCGATCCCAGGATCCTGGGGTCATGCCCTGAGCCCAAGGCAGACACTCAACTGCTGAACCACCCAGGTGCCCCCATATTCATATTTTAAAACAAACATTGCTACAGCTGCCACCCATGGCTCCCACCTCCATTGCTCCCTGGGAATGCTGCTTGTTCCCGAAGAGACTGGAAGTGCTTTGTCTCATCTAATATATTTTTTTTTCCTGAAAGACCCTAAATATTTTAACGATGGCAAACATAATAACCCATGACTAAAGATACTTGTCCAATCCAAATTTTGTTTTACTTGCAGAGAATGGCAAATCTGTTCATTGGAAACTGGGAGCCGATAAGGAAGTCTGGGTGTGGGTGATGGGTGAACACCATCTAGATAAACCCTACGATGTGCTCTGCAACGAAATCATTGCTGAGAGGGCCCAGCTGAAAGCAGAGCGGGAAGCGGAAGAGCTCAGGTACGAGATCTGTAAACCAGTGAGAGGCTGGCCACATATAAAATCATACAAAGGGGGGGGAAGGGAATAAAAATAAATAAAATAAAATCATACAAAGATTCCTCTTTTTCCCAGTATCTGCAGGGTGAGTAGATTGGGGCCTGAGAGTCACAAAAGTAACTTTAAATCCCTCTGGCAAGTTTCTTTATACTTTTCATGGTTCCCTTCATTCCCACAATGTGATCACATTAACCATTTTACCTCCTCACTTGTCATCCCAGTTTTGATCTGGATGTGGTTCCCCCATGATCAACTGGCTTCACTAGAATCATGCTGGAGCACCGCAGGCTGGCACAGCTGAGCATCGGAATATAAGTGAGAGGTGCAACATTGTTCAAGCTTTGGGCCTTCAAACAAGATTGGTTAGAGAGGGCAGGCCTCTGGGTGCTTACATGTGCCAGGTGGTAGGGATTCAAAGGTGAACGACAAGCTACCAGTCTAGGAGAAGAAACAGGCCAGTACACGATTAACTTCAGTCAGGACGGGCTGTGATTCATGCTACAACTAAGTTATAAACAGAGCATTAACTGAGCCCATTATTCCAAACCACAATAGAAGTGAAATCTGAATTGAACCTTGAAAGATAAGTAGAGTTTTCCAGCCGCAGAATGTCAGGAAGGAGATGGCAGGGAGAGGACATGATGAAGACCCCTAGTTTTGAATGTGTATGGTTCTTTGAGTGACAATGAGTTCTTCCAAGTGTTTGGGGGTATACATGAGCAAGTAGCAGGAGACAGAGGGCTGTGCTCTGAAGTGCCTTGGAAGCCAGATTTAGGACTTTGGACCTTATTCTGTGGACGGTGGAGGTGTTTGAATAAGGGAGTGACGTGATCAATCAGAGATATAGGATAACTCAGCTGGTAGTGGTGAGGCAGATGATAGATCTATCCCCTCTGCTAGGGGCCAAGGTGGCTTCTGTGAAGCCTCTTATCCCTTGAGTATTGACAGCCCTATCTGAGCTTATGAGATAGACAGCAGACATATGGACCTCAGTTCAGGTCCCGAGGGCTAGTGATGCTGCCCATCAATTCCTATAACTAAAACTATAAATGGGCATACAGAGATAAAGTAGTTATGTGCTGCTCATCATAGGAAGGCAGGGTGCTCTAGCAGACTAGCTTCTGAACAGAAGTTGGGCAGACCTGGGTTCAAATCCTGGCTGTGCCACTATGTGGTCTTGGATAAATAATACAATTATTTTGAGCCTCTTGCAATCAAGCAAGGATAACACAACCCCTTCCTTATAGGGTTATTATGAGGATTAATTAATGCATTTTCTTTTTTAAAGGTTTTGTTTATTTATTAGAGAGAGCACTCACGCAAGCAGGAGGAGGGAGAGAGACAAGCAGACACTGCACTGAGCACGGAGCCCAAAGCAGGTCTTGATCTCATGACTCTGAGGTCATGACCTGAGTCAGAATCAAGAGTCAGACACTTAACCAATTGAGCCACCAGGTGCTCCTAAATTAATGTCTTTAAATACTAGCAAAGGGCTTAACATATTATAAGCACTTAGTAAATGGTAGCTGTTAGTGTTTTTCACATAATTTGAATGTAGGCATCTGCTTTGGAAAAGCTGTCTGTGTTGGAGAATGTTTTTTATAATTCCACATTTGTTTCTCTTCAGAAAAACTCAGTCCAAAGAATTTGCCAATAGCTTGAAAATGAAATCACAATATTATGATCTGCAAGCACCAGATACCCAGGAGACTCACAGTATCTGTAAGAAAGCTGCAGAAGAAGAGGAGCTGGGGAAAGGCTCTCGACCATCACCATCCCTTGAAGAAGAGAAAATCCCAGTGAGTCTTTCATATGTGTAAACATGAGAATTTCATAACCAGAGGAGTTAGAGATATTGGGACACTGAGATGAATGTAGCTGAACAACAGGATCTCAAACGTTTCTTGGAAGAATCCCTCCCAACTTGAAGGTCCTGGTGTTCATTTCATTTTGGGGAATTTGGCTCACCTGCTACTTCACACCCCCTTTTTTCATGAGACTGAAGGCATAAAGAAAGAACTCCAGGAATAAAGTTTTACATTTTAAGATATTTTCAGGGTTTATTTTTCCCTGATATATTGTCTTCTATAACAGAGGTGGGCAACTTTTTTGTATGTGTGAAGGGACAGATGGTAAATACTTGAGGCTTCGTAGACCATACGGTCTGTCACAACTACCCAAGTGAATAGGTGAGGCTCTGTTGTGGTAAAACCTTACTCACCAAGACAGGGCCAGGTTGGCACCCAGGCTAACTGACCCCAGGCCCAGGACGCTGACATTTTTGTGATGTTTGGCTTCACAGACCTTGCCTGTGACTGTGGGGACCATTATTTCCTCAACACAATAGAACTTTACAATCAGAGTTGGTGTGAATTCTCTTGTGTGTCAGTTGGTTTAAAGAGCTCAGACATCATTTGCTGCTTAGATTATAGTTTGGAAGAACAATAAAACTATATTAATGAAGTACCTTCTTCTGCCAGGAATTTAATTAAACTAAGAATTCACAGGGGATTTGTAGTTTGACTTGCATTCAGGTCCCCAGCTCCATGACACTAGGCGCGTGGCTCTTGACCTCCATGAGGCTCTCAGACAGGGCTACAGTCATCTGTTCTTCCTACTTCATGGGCATATTATGTGGCAAGGCACACTGCTGAATGTCTCATTTAATTCTCTCAATGACCTTTTTTTCCTAGGGACTGTATTTGTCCATTTTATAGGTAAGAAAACAGGATTAGAGATGCCCAAGGTCTCATAGTTGACTGAACTGGGATTCAAACAGAGGTCTGCAGGACCACTAGGTCATTCCTTAACTATTGCATTTGATTGTCTTTTTAAATGAGGAATGTGAAGAGGCTTTATAAAGGGCTGCAAATATGAGGCTCGAAATATGTAGGGGCATAAAATTCTAAAATTTGGTTTATATCCCAGGGTCAGAACTGGGTCCTTTCCTCACATCTGCTGCTTTGTACTCCACACTTAATACCAAATTCCCTCCTTTTCTAGCACCCCTAAAATGAGAAACAAAACAGCAAGATCAAAAAACCTCCTTCAAAAGCATCGAGTATCCATGCTTATCCTTGTGCTTGAATTATAGTATTTCCATAGAAAAAAAAATGTTTTCAAAAGCAGGACAAAAGATTAAAGTAGAAGTTAAAGTAAATACCATGGCTATTATTTTGCTATATCATCAATATTACAGGGATTGTATTTTATGCACATGCATATGTGTGTAATAAACCCACAGTGAGAGGAGACAATCTCAAGATTGACAGATTTACTCATTCATTTAAAAAGTACCCATTACATGCTTGGCACTGAGATTGTAGTGTAGGAGTAAGAATGGAATCACTGCTGAATGAACTTTGTAGTTGAGAGAACAGAGAGAGACTTCATATAACATGTCATTTCAAAAGATAGTAAGTGATCTCCATAAAAGGATATGTTTCTGTGCACCCCCCCTCACACTAGAACTTGAACAACAGTGGGGACTGTGGAGGGGTTTTGCGGAGGACATGGAGCTGGAGATGGTGGCAGAGGATGACTGGGCTGGCGGTTCCAGTGAAGGGACAGCATGGACAAAGGCAGTGTAGCCAGGAGGACAGGGAGCTGAGGAGAACCCAAGGGAGGCTGGAGTACAGAAGGGACAGAGGAGCCATGTGGATGAGTGGGAGGCTAGGCAAGGCCACACAGGACAGGCTCTCAGGGACAACTTTGTGTTTTGACCCCTGTTTTCAAGAACCATTGATATTGTCAGAGATTTTTGAGCAAGGGTTTGACTGGATCAGATTTATATTTTGAAATTTTATAATTTGAATGGATCATTTGTGGGTCAGAGTAGGTAGAGGGGCAAGCTTTCCAGTATAAGCCATGTTTCTAGGCTTAGATGCCTGGGATAATGGGGTTGTTATCAGCATAAACAGGAACATCTGGAGGAGAAGCCAGTTTTATTTTTTTATTTTTATATTTTTTAATTAGAGTTCAATTTGCCAACATATAGCATAACACCCAGTGCTCATCCCATCAAGTGCCCACCTCAGTGCCCGTCACCCAGTCACCCCCACCCCCTGCCCACCTCCCTTTCCACCACCCCTGGTTCGTTTCCCAGAGTTAGGAGTCTCTCATGTTCTGTCTCCCTTTCTGATATTTCCCACTTATTTTTTCTCCTTTCCCCTTTATTCCCTTTCACTATTTTTTATATTCCCCAAATGAATGAGACCATATAATGTTTGTCCTTCTCCTATTGACTTATTTCACTCAGCATAATACCCTCCAGTTCCATCCACGTCGAAGCAAATGGTGGTTATTTGAAGTTTCTAATGGCTGAGTAATATTCCATTGTATACATAGACCACAGGGAGAAGCCAGTTTTAGAGAAGAGATATCAAGGATTTTGCATGCCACTTGAAGTGTGGCAGTAGTATAAGTTGATTTTATTCATAATAATATAGTGCATACAATTTGACTTAGAGTTGCAAAACTTTCTCTCATATAGTTATTTCATTTCACAATACTCCTGTGAGGTAGACAATGCAAGTATTTCTTTTGTACAGATGAAGAGACTAATGCTCAAAGAGATAAGTGGCTTGCCCAAAATTCAGTTAGAAAGCTCTCGTTTTTGTTTATCTACTTTAATTCTTATCACAACCTTGGTGTATTTAAAACAGAATTCATCATACTCCCCAGATCTGCACCTTTAGACAAGAACTCTGGTGAGAAACCAAGACTAGGGCTTTGGGAGTCATCCATTATGTTTACAAATGCAATTCAGGCAAGCCTGTAAAGAGTTCTACATTTAATCCATAATTTATTTTAACTATAATATTTAGAAGGGTATTGTCATGTCTTTAAACGCCATGGTCTACACATGGCCTAAAATTTATTATAAAGAGAAAAATTGTCAAACAGGTTTTATTGAAGTTAGTGATCATGAAGCTTGCCTGGATAACTGTGGACAGGTTTAAAGAGCAATGAGTCTTCCAGAATTATGAACAGGATTCACGGAAAAACAACTATAGATTTACCAATGTAAAATGGCCTTGTTAGATTTGTAATAAATTTCCACATGACAGATCATCACCAGAGGACTCCAGACCTGAATGTGAAAGCACCCCTTACTGGTCTCATCCAAACTCTCTGAAGGGCTGCGGAGAACTGGAGAATGTTAAATTCTACCCAAATATTGATGTGCATCCAGAAACGTAGAAGCCTCTAGTGTGGAGTCATTTAGTTGTGGAAAGTAGTTCTTGTGGCCAATGGTGGCCCATTGTATTTGTGCCGAGGCATAAGGGTACACTGTATTTCTGCATTTGTGTCAGGCAGTGTTTTCCAGCTCTGCTCTGATTATCTTATGAAAGGGTCAAGTCAAACAGAGTTAGGGACCCCTCTGGGCCTGTGTGGGACTTGAGGTAAATTCAATAGTTACTAGTTACTCCTTCACTGTCCTCCTTGTTTACCCAGAAATATTTTGAGCAAGATAAAATCAGCCTGAATGAATGCTATGGCTAGCTTCAATGGGAGAAAACAGTACATCTTAGGAGCATAGCCAGGAGCCTGGGAAATTATTTGGTGAAGCAGGCAGCTTGGCCTTTGTGCTAGTAATTGGGGGGATAGTGGTTGAGGTGAGGAATCTGGCATTTAAAATGTGTGTAGCCCTGTACAGCTGTCAAAAGACTTAGATTTGCGGGAATCCCTGGGTGGCTCAGTGGTCTAGTGCCTGCCTTCTGCCCAGGGCGTGGTCCTGGAGACCCGGGATCGAGTCCTGCATCGAGCTGCCTGCATGGAGCCTGCTTCTCCCTCTGCCTGTGTCTCTGCCTCTCTTTCTCTCTCTTTGTGTCTCTCATGAATAAATAGATTTTTTAAAAAAAGACTTTGCCATTTCACTTCCTCCTCACAGCAGAGATATGAAACAGGTTCTTGTTCTCTGAGTGAACGGTTCAAGGGCAATGGTTTCCACAAAGCCTGATTAGAGGTGGAGCTGGGCCAGAAAGCAGGTCCTTTCCTTGGGGGCCATCTCATTGTGTCCCGGGGGGGTATTCACATCTGTATCTTAAGAATCACACTGTTAGCGATTGGGGTTTCTTCCCCTAATGCAGGAATGTGTTAGGCCCAGAAGAACTTTTCCTGTAAGAGAGCATGGAGGAAGGCGAAGAGGAAGGACTGGGGAAATAGTGGAGAAACAGACACGGTTCAGTGGAACTGCCCGGAAACAGTCTGATTCTGGGTGGAGGTGCTTCTCAGAGCTCAGGGCCCTGCCGTGACGCTCCCATCACGCTGTCTCCCAAGTCTTCGGGGCCAGCACTGATCCGTGTGGCGGTGTCTATCACTAGGCCACTTTGCCAGCTAGGCAGATCTCTGGACCTTCTGGAGCTTCTGTTTTCTCAACCAGAAAAACTGGGAATTAAAAATACCCGCCATGTTTATCTCATGATTTTTTTGTAAAAATCACTTGAGACAGTATATCTGGGAATGCTTGAAAAACTGCAAATCCCACTACAAACCCAAGGGGTTGGTTCAGCTACAAATTCTCAAAGCCTCTCATCCTCTGCATGAGAGTGTCCTGCAGGCAGGCTGCACAGGTGAAGGCCTTACTCGGTCTGGCTGGCTGGATGGAACCAGTGCTTCTCTGAGCAGATATTTATCAAAGGTTCCCAGTACATGTAGTGACAGGTATTATGGAGCCTCAAAGGAGGCACAGACAAGGTATTTATCTTTCAGGAGCTAGGAGAAAGATCAGAAGTACTCAGTATTCAGTGAGGCAGGACAGAATCAAGTTCCAGCAGGGGACTGGCCAGGGGTTGACTGGTTTGTGGAAGGCAGGGATTGGGGTAGGCCTGAGCCTGAGGGAAATGCAAAGTGTCTATGTGATAAGGAAAGCATCGTGTGTGGGGATGCTGTGAGGAGAGCAGCCCGACTGGGAGAAAGTACCCTGGCTGGGATGGGGAGGGTGCTCTGGAGGTGCTGAGAGGCCACATGATGGGATGGGAGCCACATTTGTCTCGTGTATGTTTTCTATTGCTGCAAATTACTGTGAACAGAATGGCTTGAAATAATACGTATCTGTTATCTGACAGCTCTTTTGGTCAGAATTCTCATGTGGCATAGCTAGGTCCTCTATTTGAGGTGTCAGAAGGCAGAAATCAAGATTTTGGCTGGAAAAGAATCCCTTTCACACTTACTGAGTTTGTGGGCCATCAGAGTGAGCTTGGAGATGGGATGCTTGCTGAGATGATTCCACATAAGTTTTCCAGGCTCTAAACGTTCACAATCTGAAACAATACCCATTAGCATGACTTGAAGTCAAATATTTTTATCTTTAAAAAATTTATTTGTTTTTATTTTAAAAAAAACTTTTAAAAAAGATTTTAACTTATTTGAGTGAGAGAGTGTGTGTATGTGAGTAAGCAGGGGAAGGGACAGAGGGAGAAGCAGAGCCCCTGCTGAGCAGGGAGCCAGACTTGGGGCTCGATCCCAGGACCCTGAGATCATGACCTGAGCTGAAGGCAGATGCTTAACCTATGGAGCCACCCAGGCGCCCCTCAAATATTTTTTATATCACTACAGCTGTAAAGGAGGGTTTCCATACAGTTTCAATAGATAAGCCTCAGCATGAGGTCTGGACTTTCATATTCAAGTAACATTTAGGCAAATATGTGAAGTTCAAGACCAGTAGGACAAGGCTGAGGTTAACCCAATCTCATTCCTGGCAATAAAGTACACATTTTGTCTTTCCCAGTCAATTGGCAATCCTCTTCTGAGCTATTCTCCACAGCTGTTCACCCCAGACTCAAAAGCGTATCTTTTGGCCCACCTGTGAAATAGCTAAGCTTCTCACATACAAAAAAGTATAGAGTTGCACCTTTCCCTCTATGGAACTGTTGCAGGAATTCTGTGTCTTCAGTGCCTGTGGTTCTTGGTCATGCCTCTTCGAAGAATGAAGAGGTAGACCAGACGAAGAGTGGTGGGCAGCAAAGCAAAGTTTTATTGAATATAAAGCTCCCTGAGAAGGAGGGGACCCGAGAAGGTTGCCATTGGAGTGTTTAAGTTTGGGAGTTTTTATGAGCTCTTTTGCAGAACTTTCCTAAGCAATCTGGGTGTGCTGAGTCGTGTTGTCAGGGCTTGGTCGTGTATCTGTCTACCTATTAGGTTAGTATCCACGTGTGGGTGGTCGTTTGTGCTGACATCTGGGGCTTATGTCTTAACTGCCCCCTGCCTGTGATGGTGACAAATGCTTTGTGGTTACTTGTCTTTTTTTAGGACATTTAGCAAAGTCACTTCTGCAAAGGCTGCAAAACACAATGTCAGTGTGGTCCTGTCTAAGCTGTACAACAGGATATCAGTGCTGTTTTGTCTCAGCTGGCCCAACTCCATATCTTCTCGTTGGGCCTGGCCCTGACTACCTAACTGTCCAATCACTCATGATAGAATCAGGAGTGAGGTTTACCTTTGGATTATTTTATACCATTATAATAATGATTCATTTGTATATCTTCATTAGCAGATGGATTCATCCAAAGAGATCTCTTATAGAATAATGAAAGATTTGCCCCAAGTATAAGGGTAAAGAAATTGTTTCAACACTTTGAGCAGTGAGAAACAAATTTGGGGGTTTTGAGAAGAGTTGTTTCATCCCCACTTCAGGGCTTAGAATACTTGGATCAGAACAGTTTTCTACACATTCAGGATAATCTTTATGAAAAATATTTTTTTGAAATAGTATACTTATGTTGATTTAACATGTTCATTTTAACAAATAGATAGCCAAAGGTAAGACTGCCCGATTAAGTGCCACATACTGTGAAACCGTACCACTGACATGGGGAAGACCTCTTGTCTGGGTGGAGGCTTCAGCCCTCAGAGGTGGCTGTGGGGCTCTGGGCAGTACCCCGTAAGGAATCCATTCCTCCAAAGAAACTCCTTTGTTTCTTTACAAAGGAAACTGAGGACATGTATAAACATGATGTTTGCCCCATATCATCTGATGCAAGCAGCAAGTTCTTCAGTGGTATGCTCTTTTTATCATGAGCCCAGCCTTCGTCCTGTTCATTTTTCAGATGAATAGTTGGAGACCAGGGAGGCTCCATGGTTTGTGCAGTCTGAGATGAGGCTGAGATGATGACTGGATTAGAGCTGAGTGTGTATGGTTCTTATTCTGAAAAGCTATTGCCTCCTACAAAATACCTGCCCTGTCCTTATTTTTGGCAGTGGTGATAGTGCTTGGGAAACTCAGAAATGATGCCCTGATTGATATTTAGTGAGAATGTCATGGTTCTCAGTGGATCATGGTTGGACACTTAGTGTTCCCGGGAGCCTGTCCCTGAACTGGAGGTGATGGTGAATATCGGGATCTGGCTGTCTGTCACCCAGCCAGGCTCTGAGACAGGCAGGTTGGGAGGCAGACACCGTTCCCAGGCCAAGGCAAGTGTAAGGGGAAGTTAACAGGAGCCAGAGAAGGTGACAGATGATGCACTGTGCGGGACTTTCCATTCCAGGGGTTTCAGGTATAACTAGAAGTACCCTGAAGTGGAGTGGAGATCTCAAGGACCCTGGATATGGACAGCCTTCTCGATGCACTCGTTTTCCCCATTCTTAATGTAAGAGAATTTGGAGGAGAACAGAACAGTTCTCAGTGTGATCCAGAAGCTGGCAGATTATGCTAATTCAAAGATAAGCCCCTTTGTGTTTCTGTGTTTATATGTAATTTGTAGGCTGGGAACTCATTAATCAGTAGACTGACCATTCTTGTCCTAAGGGGACCTTGAGTAAAACTGTATCTGCTCACTTGTAGATTTTATCTCCAGAGAATTACTTGTTATTTTTGTAGAAATGGCCTTCAGAGTGGACCATACTGCAAAATAGAAGATTAAAAAAATTAGAACACAAACATCTGGGATTCAAAGCATTCCTTTAAAAAAAAAAAGACCTTGAAGCTCATAGATTAAAATGCCTTTAACAAGATTCCTCCTCTTCTTATCTTTAAAGAAGTAGAGTTTGTGATGACACCTCTCCCCTCTCTACCACTGCTTTGCACTCATGCACAGGGCTGATAGGTTTTTAAATCTGGCATTTTACTATAACAAAATGAAAACAAAAACATGCTACTAAAATGTACATTCTTATTGTAAACTTGACATTGACATTGTGGTGGTAGTCAGTTATATTTATAAGTGTTATTCTAACTCACAGCTTTGTGTTCCCATTAGTAAATAGTAGTGAAGGAACACTCTGTAAAACTACTTTCAGACATGACGAGAGACTTCCACTCAGGTTTCTTCCATACATCCCCTCCGAACCAAAAAGTTAAGCTTGCTCTCTACTCAGAAACCAACAGTTGTCTAAAACCAGATTTTAAAAAGGAGAGACTCAGAGGCAAGATACTAAGATCAGGACCACTTCTTTGAAAGAATAGAACAGAATATGCTGAGTTGTTTTTGGACTCCTGTTCTTCTCCAGGTGCTACTTGTAGAGCAATCAAAGTCTTGCGTTATATATGTGGTTTGTGCTTTTTGTAAGGAGTGAACTGTAATACTAAATCACGGTTCCTTAGGTTATTTAATCGGAGGTGAGGACTAAAGCTAGCTGAGTAGGCAGGGTGGAGGAGTCTGCACCCCACCCCGGAGTAGGTGGTGGTGGAACCATGGGCATGGTAGGACCATGTTGGCGTTGCCTGGCTCTTATCTGCAGACAGTCATATCATCAAGCCCTGAAGGGAATTGGGTTCACATTTATAATAAGAAGCCCCAGTGCAAACAGAATGGAAAAATGTATTCCTGAAATGCAAACTAGAATTTTAAGGATTGAACTGGATGTGTCAAATAACAAAAAGTAAAATTGAGCAATTTTTGAAGATCTAACTGCCTTTATTAATTGGTTCATGAATTGGACAGCATTTAGCAAATAGAGGGGAACTCCAAAGGGCTATCAAAAAGGAGAGTTAGAGAGGGACTGGAGAAAAGGAAATGAGTAGCAAAGAATCCATTGTTTTAGGCAAGGTTGCCCTCCTAAGAGGAACAGAAGTGGTCTATCAGTAAAATTCCTCATGCTGACCAGGAAATTCCCATGTGGGCTGTTGAAAGGTCACATTTCTGGGGAGTTGAAAGTGCAGTTAGGTTAGGTATTAAGTCTTAGTTTACTGACTTGGAGCTTCAACATAAATGACACCATTTTGGGCCCTTGTGGCTTTCTTTTCAACCGATGTGAAGGAAACTGAGAGATAATCCCAAACCTATAACTGTGTCCGTTGATGTATATTTCCCTCTCATATACCTGCAGGAAGCATTTTAATGTTGTTGTTGTGAGAGACAAAGTATTGGGGGGATTTGTTGTGCTCATTTTATTAATTCCAAAGTAGAGCCGTAATTGGAAAGTTACACGATTACCCAAGTAGTTTCCGTGTAACTGTAATAGAATTTCATGGTAGTCTATAGAATAACATTTTTTTAAAAGATTTTTATTTATTCGGGATCCCTGGGTGGCGCAGCGGTTTGGTGCCTGCCTTTGGCCCGGGGCGCGATCCTGGAGACCCGGGATCGAATCCCACGTCGGGCTCCCTGCATGGAGCCTGCTTCTCCCTCTGCCCTGTGTCTCTGCCTCTCTGTCTCTGTGTGACTATCATGAATAAATAAATAAAATCTTTAAAAAAATAAAAATAAATTAAAAAAAAGATTTTTATTTATTCATGAGACACACACACACACACACACACACACACAGAGAGATTGGCAGAGAAAGGCAGAGGGAGAAGCTGACTCCACACAGGGAGCCCGATGTGGGATTTGATCCCGGGACTCCAGGATTACGCCTTGGGCCGAAGGCAGTGCCAAACTGCTGAGCCACCCAGGGATCCCCTAGAATAACATTTTGTATAAGATAGAATTACAAAGTCCTAGAGCCTTAGACGCCATTTAAGCTGCTATGTTTTTAAAAGCACTATGTTGTATAAAATGGTTAATATAAAGTAAATGACAAGAGAGAAAAACATTTCTAGTCTTGAGAATTGCACAGTACAAAGTTAGTAACACAACTTTATTTTGCATGATGTTTACAGTAATTCACTCATCCAACTCACTAGAAGTAGTGTGCCAAGAAGAAATCATGGAATCCTGAGTCCAGATACATGAGGTCCTGCTGACTCATTTAACCTGTCCGGGGCTCCATTTCCTTACCTAAACAATAGCGGTTATAATAGCTACTACATATCACTGGGTTGGATATGAGAACAATCCAAATGAAGCAATAAATACTGAAGTGCTTTATATGGTATTATGTATGATATAAATATTACTTTCTATCACTTATAGTTAGGTTCCTCTATTCCTATGTGCCAAGACTTCCCACAACCATCATGCTTTTAAGACTCTGTCTATTCTCTCAACAGTCCTTTATTACTTTATCCTTACACTTTATATTGAATGATTACTTTATTTCCCTTGCTTATTATCTTCTTTTCGTTTTTCATGGAACATATATCAGGTGTGTTCCTGGTGAGACAGTGAGGGTGGCCTTTGAAACTCTTTCACATCTGAAATGCTTTGCCCTAACAGCCCTTACCAGTTCTGCATTATCTGATTTTCTGAGCCTGTCCCTGCCCAGTGCTGCTGTTTGCACATTGCTTTGAGAGTTCCAGTGGAAGTGGACAGATGTTCATCCAGTATGACAGTTCGTTGCTCTAATCTGTGTAAAATAAACTCAGACAATGTGTTATTTAAAGATGTACCATAAAACAACACACCACATTAGAGTCTGCTGTACAGGCTACACAGTAGTCCCTGTGCAGAAATTTTACTAGGAACAGTGTTAGCAAATAGGGAAAGGACTCCCTAGGTCTCCATTGTCCTAATTCATGTTAGAGAAAAATCATTCCATAGGGACTATGTACCATATTTTCACCAGTAAAATTGATTGTTCTGTTTTTCATCTTGTTAGTCTATTGGCTTTTGGAAGGTATCTCCACTCTATATTATTCTCCCTTTGTAACTTTATCAAGGCAGTTTCATTATTCTCCTCTCTTACTATTCTAGAAAGAAAAAGCTAAATCTCAGTATGCTCAAATGCTTAATATTATAGTCATCATTGGGAAATTTTGTTTAAAATGGCTGGAAATAGGATGATCTGATTATTCCAGTAACCTGATTAATGAACTAGGTGAGTTACAGGCCATTGATTTTCAGAGAATTTTAATATTAAAACAAGGTAGAATATTTTTTAATGATTGAGAAAGTATTTTGTGAATTTATGGTGAGTTCATTTATGCACCAAATATTACTGAAGCCCTTTACTAAATACCAGTCACTTTTCTATTTGCTGAGGCCCTGGATATCAGTGAATTAAGCTGACGTGCTCTTTTGCCTTCATGAAGGTTATTATTCTAACCTGTGGTCCATTAAGGAATACCATGGATGTAAGAGGTGTAAGAACAGGATAGCTAAATACTTACCCTACTATTCTGTTTTCAAAAGTAAATTCTTGGTTTTAATCTGTTAATTCATCATTTTCATTTTCACTATAAAAATTGGGTGCTAAAATTTTTCTGTTTATTGGAGCTTTCTGGTTTATTTTGAATTAATAAAATTGCATAGCCTGACTTTAAACAGAGTGAATATTAAATTAAAAGCCAGAACAAATTATTTTTCAAATCACATTTTAAAAATGAATATAAGGGGCAGCCTGGGTGGGCTCAGTGGTTTAGCACCGCCTTTAGTCCAGGGCCTGATCCTGGAGACCCAGGGATCGAGTCCCATGTCAGGCTCCCTTGCATGGAGCCTGCTTCTCTCTCTGCCTGTGTCTCTGCCTCTCTCTCTCTCTCTCTCTCTCTCTCTGTGTTTCTTATGAATAAATAAATAAATAAAATCTTAAAAAAAGTAAATATAATTAGAATAATCCTTATAGGACACATAGTCTCTGGGGGAAATATAATTTGTAATCATGTAATACTGATGTTGCTATAGCATCTTTTGATAATCCAGTCGCTTATATAAATTTGAACTGTCATACTTTTAAGTTTAATGATAATTAATATATACTTATTATACAGACACACACACACACACACACACACACACACACACACCATATACCCTTTGGTCAATACCGATGGGCTCCACTCCCAGATCTAATTGGTCCTGCATTGACTAGAGGGGACCATTCTGACTCGGCATCTGTAGAAAGTCCACTAGCTCTTGATGGCACTGGCTTTCAAATTTTCACTTTATTTTGTGGAGTTTTTGTATAAATATTGTGGCAGTTTTTATTTTTAAATAAACAAAATATGAAGCAGGTAAGATTGCTTTAACTGTGCCCACAGAGTTTCAGCAGCTACCAAAGCATCTATAGTGTAGCAATTGGGAGGTGGCTGCAGAGGCTTGTATGCATGAGAGCAAATGTATGTTCTCTCCGGAACACCCCATGAAGGAGCAAGCTGTAGACACGGCCTTCAGTGTCTGATTTCCTCCATATTAGTAGGTCAGTTTACCTCTTTGGTAAAGGGACAGTACCTTGACAGTCTTATAGGGTTGATAATGAGGGTCAAATGATATATTGGACTTGAAAGCACTTTGAAATCATGCAGGTAGGTGGGAGTTTTCCTCTCTTTCTCATTACAAACAGGAATAACTAAAGAGTATATTTCCTGGAACACAGCAGCATATGAAAATTTCAGAGGGGGCCTGGTACGCAATCTAGGAAACCTCTCCATCTTCATTCTGGGAATGCTCAGAGTGGCAACAGCATCCCTGAGGTTATCTCCATTTGATATTGACATCATTAATCATCACTTTTTGAGCCAATAATCTTGTTTTGTTTTTTAATAAAGGAAATCTCTTTGGGATCATACTATTTTTTGTCTATTACACTGAACTTGTGTCCCATGGATTTGTAGAACGAACATGTAAATGTGTCTGAATGAACCTAATCTATACAAGTGTTGATTAGTTTTCCATATTATTTTAGCACTTTGGAATAATGGCAGATCTTGGCGCACATTGAAAATTAGAATTTTTACAAATGTGGTTCTTAGTATATGTGGATAGTTTTAGAGTGTGCAATATATTTTAGATGTATAGAAGTGCTTCAGAAGACGTACTGGGCGATTGTTAACTGGGTGGTTGCTAAACTAATTGAAATCATTTATGCTCACTCTTCTACTCAAGAACCAGCTTTGAGCTTTGGTATACTGAAAACAGAACCTCAAACTTCGGACAAAGAAAGGAAGGCAACTCTGACTGGCACCAGCAGATGGTGCCGATGGTCATAGTCTTTCCTTCATCCCCAGCGTCACATCCATTTCATCGTCTGGTTAGTGTGTCTGTGCTTAGTTTTGGATTATCTTAATAAGAATATTAATAACCTCATCATTTCTGATAAGTGCAAAAGCAGCGAGAATGTTGAAATGCTGGCATCAGGGAGGAAAAATTTCCTGTCTTTCAAGGTCCTCCAGGCCAGGCTAAGAATCAAATTGACACAAGATAGATTAACAGGAGAAAATCAAATTTAATTTCATATGTATGGGAAACCCACATACACGGAAATTCCAAAGATAGTCAAGTAAAATAAGATATATGTATCATCCTGAACTAAAGAGAAAGAGGCTAGGGGTCTGGGACTTAAAGGGAAGGAATGCAGTTCACAGGAAGTGAAAAGGAGTGAATGTTTGGTGAACAAATGTTTACTGGTCCACTCAGAAAGAATGGGACATAGGGGACTTTGATCAGACAGGCTTGGCTGGGTTCTTCGTTTCTGCTGTATCTCATTCGCAGTATGATGTAGTTGTCTGTAGCAATGGTTCTCTTTCTGGAGCAGGTCCTCTGTCTAAATTCTTTTAGGCATTTGCAGGTGAGGAGTTAAAGAGCTTTTCCTGAATACATTGTGGGTTGATAACTTTTAACTCAACAAGAATCTGCATGCCAAAGTGGTCCATCTTGGGGTAGCTTGCCCTTGGTGATAGAAAAAAATTAAGATCATAAAAAAAAGCAAATGTTGAGAAAATAGTGTTGTATGTGTGTATAGGATGAATCATTCAGTTGAACAAATAATTCTATGGGACAAAGAACTCAGAGTACATGTGAAGTGTTATATCTGTGACAGTAATTGGCATGTGATAGGAGGAAAAACATTTGGCAAAGTAGAATATATGTTAGAAGAGACGTGTCAGATGCCTGTTAGTCTGATGCTAATTCAGGAGACAACTGAGACTTTGTTGAGAGCTGAAAGGCTGAGCGTGGTGGAGGTGCCACTGGCAAATCATTGGTCCCAAGCTCTGCTGGCTGCATGTGTCCAGGTCCTGTGACAAGCCAGTGGAGAGGCTGAGTGTGTAGCTACTGTAGCTGGAAATTTAATCTACAATGCTTGAGGAGGCAAGGGTGGGGGGTTACCTGCCTAATTTTCAACATAGCAGAAACTGATCCTTTTTGCAAAATGATGCCCCACACATCTTATATTATTGAAGAAAGGGAGAGTGAGCCTGTTTTTAAAGCTCACATTCCTTATGGTGGAAATTTATTCAGAGACTGCAAGTCAAAGCCCTTTTTAAACAGATATACACAGAACCTATTGGAACAATTCTGACCCGTTCATAAATTAGGATGAATTAGAATGGTTACTGTAGTTTATTTGTTTGTTTTAAGATTTTATTTATTTATTTGACAGAGAGGGAGCACACACAAGTAGGCAGAGTGGCAGGCAGAGGGAGAGGGAGGGGCAGGCTCCCCCCTGAGCAGGGAGCCTGATGTGGGGCTCGATCCCAGGACCTTGAGACATGACCTGAGCCAAGGCAGCTGCTTAACTGACTGAGCCACCCAGGAGCCCCTACTGTACTGTTTTGGATGCAAAGCAATTATGTATCCTTTTATAATATTAAAATAAACAGCAAGTCAGAATATGGTAGGTTGCAGTTGTGAAACCTATAGGATCTATTATTTTGCCAAGAAATAAGCATAATGAAACTTTTTAAAAAAAAAAATATTTATTTATTTATTCATGAGAGACACAGAGAGACACAGACACAGGCAGAAGGAGAAGCAGACTCCATGAAGGGAGCCCAATATGGGACTCGATCCCAGGACCCCAGGATCACAACCTGGGCGGAAGACAGATGCTCAACCACTGAGCCACCCAGGCATCCCACATAAAGAAACTTGATCTACAACTCATTTCCTATCATTACAGTGTTGATATAGTGGAAAAGTATAAACTCAAGCCAGCTGTGTGATGGCTGCAAGGTACACAGCTCCTCTGAGATTCAGTTTCTTCCTCTGATAATTGGGCACTGTGTTACCGATCCATCAGAGATGTTGTGAGGAATAAAATCACATTTAGTGATTTTATTTATCACACTAACACAGTGCCTCATCATACTGGGCCTTCAGTGACTAGTGGCCATCAGTGGAAGTAACATTAATAGTAAGAAATCCCAGCAGAGGATTTTAAGGGTGCCACCAGCAATTGCTGTGGCCAGTTTTATTAACTAAGATGAATGAAACTTTTGTAACAAATAGCCCAAAAATGCAATGGTCAAACACAATGGAAGTTCATCTTTCTCCCTTAAAACATCCAGGATGGGTTCTGGTTCAGGAGGGAGAGGTTCACTCCCCTCTGTAGAGTCAAGTAGGGACTCAGGCTTTTGATGGCTTTCCTGTCTTCAGCAGCAGTGTGACTGTGATCACCATTCTAGCCCAGAGGAAGGAGGAAGTGGCCTAGAGGCATGTGTGAAGGAGGTTTTAAGGGCTAGAATAAAAGTGGCAAATACCAGTTTTTACTTACATTATATCAGAGATAACTTATTCCCCTGGGCACACCTAACTGCTAGGGCAGCTGGGAAATGCAGTGTAGCTACTGTGGAAAAGAGGGCAAAATAGTAATGACTCTACAGTATCCTCTGTGCTCCACACTGAATCTTGGTAAGTAAATGTACCGACATTTTCTGAACGATACCAAAATTCAGGAGTGAGTGTTCAGTCACAAGACACATAAATCCTGGTAATAAAGGTGCAGGTGGCTCTATTAAGCTGTCTAGGGCATGTGGCTTTTCATGCTGGGACTTGGCCCAGACTCTGCACTCAGGCCAGGGCCAGAGTGAGGGGGTCACGGGTAGCTGACCTGGTCTACAGAGGCACTCGGTGTGATATGCCAGCTCTGTTGCAATGCCAGAGCAGTTGGCATGTGGCGGGCAGGAGTGACACTAGGGAATCCAGGCGATGGATCTGGGAACCCCATGGTCAGAAATTGCCTCCTGGGAAATCCATCTCTCCAGCAGTAGTAACCCAGACACTGGGCTGGCTAACAGGGATGGAGAGGGAGTGCAACCAGGCAGGGAATATGGGCTGGCTCACAGGCAGGCACCAGTCATGCTTCTGGTCCTAGCCAGGGAGCGAGGCATATGCAGTGAGATGGCAGCGACTAAGTGTTTCTCTGATCTGACCTAAAACGGGATGACATAGAGCAGGGATAGAGAGAAAAAGAGAATTTAAATGAAGGGATAATGGTGATGTCTTGAAGTCATTCAGGGGCCCTGGGGCCAGCTGGGAACAAAATACAGAAACCCACTCATCATGACCAAACCACCTCAGGGTCCCTACTGAGTAGGGAAGCTGAGGCTTCACATACCTACTGCCTCAGTCATTACCGCTCAGGAACTCAGGTGCTGGAGGGACACGTTGGTGCCTCTACCTATGGGGGGAAGCAGGTTAAGGGACATTGAGTCCAGGGAAGCATTAACAGATTATCTGCTGAAATTACATTGTAGCTCTAAATGGTATAAAAATGTGTTTCATTTAATTTTTAGTCACTCTCCAGTTCCTCAAGAAATATTCAACAAATGTTGGCAGATTCTATCAATCGTATGAAGGCATATGGATTTCACCAGGTAAAGACTTAAATTCTGTCTTCACGGGGCTAAATTCATAGCCATTTCCACTAATATTTCACAAACTGCTATATTAGTCTCATGCAGAAATGAAAGCAGCAGAATGTGAAATCTGTCTTTAAAAGCTTGTGAACATAGCTATTCATTTTTACCTGTTTGTCTGGAGTTGCAAAAGTCTTGAGGATTGTGGAAAGAACAGCTGCCAAGACATATCTGCTAAACTCCTCACAGAAGATCTAAAACAGACAACATCCTGGGCTACAGTGAACACGGAGGGAACACTGATTTCAGAGAGCAATAAACGAAGCATTTAGCTTGGCAGAAATCTGAATTCATATTAAGTTCTTTGTGTGTTCCTTGTTTCTGGGAGGTTGACCCTTTCCGATGAGCAGCCTCTTGTGCCATCCAGGCCCACTGTGCCAGGAGCTCCTTGGGCACTCAAATCTCTCCTCTCACACATCCATCCAGGTATCATTCTCCCTATAGATACAGTTTATAGGGCATGGTGTTTCCTCCACCATGCTAGGCCATGACCATTGGCCCATTGCATTGACCATGCCTCATGATAAATGGGGCATGACAGGCAGTTGGAGACCATCGTAGGATTTGACCTGCAGAAAGTTTGAAAAAGTAGTATAAGATATGAGACTGTGAAGAGAAGGTTCTGAGTGACTACAGACCTGAGATGGAGCCATGGTGGAGGCCTCTGTTCCAGCAGACAGTGCCATCGATTCCCTGACTGGTCTGCAGGGATGTGCATGAACTGGGATAGTTTGCATGGAGACTTAGTGAAACTATGATGAATTTTTGCAGTGTAGTCCAGTGTGCATACTGCTGGCATAATAGGTACCTTTCTAAAACAGCAGCAATAAAGCATCTAAAGGAAAATTTCAGTAAATCTGAAATTTTGTGTTCAAAATTTCATCTTAAATGATAGAAAGACAAAGGGTTTATATGTTTATTCAACCAACTGTCTGTTGAGTTTCTCCTATGTGCTAGGCACTGTTACAGGGACTACAAACACAGCAAAGCATAAAATCCCTGCCCTCAGGAAGCCTGTATTCAATGAGGGAGACAGACAACAAACACATCTATGAAGTCAGATGATCATAAGCTCTGTGGAGAAAAATAGTGCAGGATGAAGGAGCTGAGGAATGCTGGGACGTTGGGAATTGGCTTTTTATAGAGGTGGTCAGAGAAGGCTACTCTGAGAAGGCACTATCAGAGTAGAGACCTGAAGGAATGAGGGAGGGAGCTATGCGGATCGCAAGGGGAAATTATGTTCCAGGCAGAGGCAACAGCAAGTATGAAGGCTCGCTGGACATGGTCAGGGAATGGCAGAGATGTCGGTGAAAGAGAAGGGAGACTAGAGCTGAGAAATCATGGAGACCCCTGTAGGGAAATCATGCAGACCCTGGGATCTTGGTGTTCTGTCAAGCCATGATGAAAGATGAGATCATCTAGAGAGTGAGTCTTGATGGAAAAGAGAAGAGGACCTGGGCTTTTTTGTCTCCAAAATAAGGGGGGTAGACTAGACCAGTGGTTATCAAGCATTTTTAGTTATGAGATAGGCAGATTTTCATCTGTCTTTACACTCTCTCAGGAGAATGGCCATAGCCATGGACCAATGCATTTCTTTTCTAACTTAAGAAATTATAGGGACGCCTGGGTGACTCAGTGGTTGAGTGTCTGCCTTTGGCTCGGGTTGTGATCCCGGGGTCCTGGGATCAAGTCATGCTTTGGGCTCCCCTTAGGGAGCCTGCTTCTCCCTCTGCCTGTGTGTCTGCCTCTCTGTGTGTCTCATCAATCAATAAACAAAATCTTAAAAAAATATTATATGGGAACTCAAGAGAATGGATGAACAGATAGATCACTCACCCATCTTCTCTATAGAACAAAGAATAAAACAGAGCCTTCCAATTTTGTAGGCAGTGGAGAGGATCTAATGAGGAAACTGGAGGGAACTATTTCTATTACAGGCTGGGATGGGAGGCTTTCTGTGGGAGATGTTTTGACATCAAACTACCCATCCCTGTGTTTAAACCTCAGTCAGTGGCTGTTTGGACCAGGGTCCATCCTCAGCTTTGCTGCTCCTTCAACCCCTCACCTGACTTTCCCATGCTTAGCTCACCATACCATCCTGGACCTACATGCTTCCTGCAAACATTTCTAAAAAGGAATTGGTGGTTTGGTTTCCTAAGCAGCGGATGTAAAGACCAATCTGTAAAGATTTTGTTCAAAGTAAATTTTCTGGAGGAATTCTTAGAGAAACTCATGACAAAGTCCTTAAGTTTTCCAGCTTCTTGGAATAAATGTAGTTGTCAGGGCTCATCTCATCCATTACTCTGTGAAACTCGTTAATTTGTTTTCTTTCCTTCTGTTCCCCATACAGAATGATACTGCAGGTTAAAAAGGAATATGATTTACTTGCTGTAGCACTCCCCAACATTTGATTGTCATCAACCACATACCACCTACATTATTAGGTACTGAATATTTCTCCTTCAGTGGAGTCACTTTGTAAACTTTTTGCTTTTCCTAAGCAACAATATTCATGCTGTCATGGTTTAATGTTATAGCTCTATTCTAATCATTTTAAATCATTTTAAAATATTCATGTGGAAGTTGAACAAAGTTCCACTTTTAAGTTTTTTTATGTTTAAACTTAGAAATTGCTAGCAGTACTTTTTATGTATTTCAGGTTTATAAATGGCTTCAGTTAGGTGACAGCAAATTTTAACAGTCACTTAAAACACCAAAAACTGTTTTTTTAGTTTTTGTAATATTGTAAACCAAGAGGGCTTAGCTCTAGGCAGAAAAAGAAAGTAAGAAAAAAAATACACAAAAGTTGAAAATAATAAGAACACAAAAGTTCAGTTACATCTGAAATGAAATACAGTGTATGAATTATCAGCTTTTACATTAACTGTGATTTATGACTTCCCACAATGGTTGAAAACAAGTTTCCCAACATCAAGGTTTATATTTTAGTTGAGGTGAAATAGTTTAACAGAAAGAGTGTCTTTAGTGTCTTTTACTATGGGAAAACATAAAAGAAAAAAAAACTGTCATTTTTAGGATGGAGAGCGAAGCATGGTCAGTCAGGCTTTTATACAACCTCTTAGCTTGTTTATCGAGGTGACCAAGGCTTTTATTTAGTTCACCAAGTGCTAAATTCTGTTTTCTAATAAGCACTCAAAAGGCAGTACCCAAATAAACAAAGTACTTTTTTTAAAAAAAGATTTTATTTATTTATTCATGAGAGACACAGAGAGAGAGAGAGGCAGAGACAGGCAGAGGGAGAAGCAGGCTCCATGCAGGAAGCCCAACATGGTACTTGATACCGGGTCTCCAGGATCATGACCTGGACTGAAGGCGGTGCTAAACCGCTGAGCCACCTGGGCTGCCCAACAAAGTACTTTTTAGGTCTAAGTGATCTGGTGTGTGTTTCTCTTTAGTTAAAAACTAGTTCCTTTAATGCCACGGAGCTGTTCACTTCAAAATGGCTAACACAGTAATTTTTATGTTATGTATGTTTTACAATAAAAAAAGCATATTTCCTTTTAAAGGAGGACTTGTGTTTCTTATTTTATATTTTCTCAAAGAGGATGTTTAGTAAAAAAAATATATATATATATATTATATATATAGTAAACAAAATATTCCTTTTTGGGTCATCAAAAATGTGTAAGTACCACATTTTAAGATAATTTTTAAAAAAGATTTTATTTATTTTGAGAGAGAGAGAGAGAGAGAGAGAGAGGACAAACAGGCAAACAGGGGTTGGGAGTGTAGATGGAAAGGGAGCAGCCGGCTCCCCGCAGGGAGCCCGTGGGAATGGATCCCAGGACCTGGGAATCATGACCTGAGCCGCAGGCAGACGCCCAACCACTGAGCCCCCAGGTGCCCCTAGCACCACATATTTAGACACACTGGTTTGAGGGCACATGGAGATACAGCTGAGACTGCTCTAGAAATGTACTGTTATTTTATGGAGCTGGTCAGATACTGCAGTGTTCACACACTGCCTCAGGGAATTCAACTGAAACCTGGTAAGTGCTGTTGAAACGGGAGAGCTGGGTTCTCGTGCGGACAACAGAGCCAGCAAAGCGACAGATGTTTATTAACCAGAGATACAGAGGAAGCTCTAGGAGTGAGAGGGGTCCTGACAGGGTTGCTGAGGGTTTGTAGGGTCTGTCTGTTATAGGAACCTTACCAGGGGACTTGGTACATTGCATGTCACTATCAGGGTGGCTCTTCGGAACAAACATGGCGGACTTGTAACCATCAGAGTGACAAACAAGATGGTTTTATGAATATCATGAGCCCAAACAAGGTGTTCCCTTTTCTCAGGTTAACATCTCCATAACATTTCTCTACATCTGGGATTTCTGCAGCCTAATCAGGGAGCCCACGGCCTTGAGATTCTTGTGTGGTCTTGGTTTGAGCAGGGACTATCGATAACACCTTAATGACATGTTTCTGTGATTACTTAGTAGCCATTAAAGGGGGGAGACTCCCTAACATTTTGGAGTTAGGGAGCCAAGTTTATTTTTTTATGTTTTTACTGTTTTATCTCTGTTTTCTCGGGATGGGTAGGAGCCTGACTCTGGGGCTTTTCCCTTATCATTCCCTGCCTAGCCCTATCTGCCTCTAAGTCATTCCTACATCACTGTGTTTGAGAAAAATGGATATTTATTGGGTCATATACTGTGACTCATATACTATGTGTTTCATATACTATGGAAGATACTTTTAAAATATTATTTAACCCTCACTATAACCTTATGAAATATTCTAAATTTTCTAATTCTGCTAAGGCAAAGACAGCCTAAAAGAGGTTTGGTAATGGTCCCTAAGGTGCTATAGCTAGGTCATGACTGAGTCAGCCTCAGGTATCACCGACTCCAAGCTTTTCCTGCAACAACAAACTGCCCAGTCAGGGGCCAATGGGAGTCACAATGAAACTAGGCCCCTCAGTGCCCCTGGCCCCTCTGCCTCCTCCCCCTCCCCCCACCTCCCCCTTCCTCCTCCCTCCACCACTTCCTCCCCTGCCTCTAATCCCTCCTCGCAGAAAACTGCCAGAGTTAATCACTGGTGTTTGTTTCTGGTTTTTATTTTTTCTTTTAAACAGAAGAAAGAATCCATGAAGAAAACACAAGATGAAGAACTAAAACAAATAGACGAGGAGAAAACCAAGCAGATTTATAAAAGCTGGAAAGAAGATTCGGAGTGGCAGGCGTCTCGTGAGTACCCAGAGGCCTCTGTAACACCTTAGACCCGCCAGGCCAATTCCTTCTCTTAACAAATGATCAATCCAGGAAGCACTTAAAATGGTTGTTGAGAGAATTATTACCAAGTTGTTACATAAAGGCTTACGAGTCACTTCTTGAATAGTAGGAAGTTTCTCCATTGTCTTTGTGCCATCACAGCTGTGGTATAGTAAGTCTGTTTGATGGAACGGTATATAGCTCTGAAAAACCATGTTTTGGAAATGTTTAAGGACCTTAGGATATGTTTATAAATTGTTTTTCACTTGAAGAAAAAAAATTATAAAATAGTATGAAAAACATCCCCTATTTTAAAATGCCTTGGTATGTGAAGTAAAAGAACTAGAAAGTTATTAACATGTTAATTTTTTTGGAGACATGATATTTCAGATTTGTTTTAATTCTTCTTGTTATTCTTTACTTTTCTAAATTTTCATAGCGAACTCATCTTAACTTTGTAAGAGAAGAACCAGGAATAACCGATTGAATATATCAGCATCTGTCCCATGCCTGTGACCTGACCCTGACTCCTTTTTGAGTTAGCGCTGCTGGAGATGACCCTCCTCAGGAGGAGGTGGGGTGGGCTAAGGCAGAGCAGAATGCACTCAGGGATGCTAGGAGACAATGCAGGTTTGAAATACCAGTAGGGTTTCCAGGTGACTCAGAAAGAGCTTTACCAGCCGGGTCATCCGTTGGGGCCATTTAAGGGAGAGAACGAGAGTGAGAATGTTTGCAGGATGTGGAGCATCCTGTCTTCAGTTTCATTAGTGAACACCATGAACAGGACAGTTTTTGTGAAATGAAAATATTTGCAAGATCCAATCACTTCTATGCAGTGAAATTCTAGTGTAATGGAACATTTTTGGCATCTATTTGAAATGAGACTTAACAGGGCTTGACCAAGAATGCCCGAAGCGCAAATACACTCAATAAAAATTAGTCTTAACATCCTGCATTATAGCCCTTTACTGCCGTGTTGCTAAAACAAACACAAAACAAAACAATAAGCCCTCTGTTATACAAAGCAACATTAGAAGGTGGCCTTGAGGTGCTTTTATGTGTACCAGCACGTTCTCTGATTGCCGTGAGAACCATTGTAGTGTTTCCCTGGCAGGCCAGTTCACAGTTGGCTCAGCTCTGGGGGGGCCTCTGAGTGTGATCTTTGGCACGACTGGCCCACCTGTCACCCTGTCCACAGCCATGAGCGACTGCACCAGGAGCTGCCGACAGCTGGTCTCCGCTAGTGACTCGAGCTGAGGGCGTCAGGGATGTGACATCACCTCTTGGTCAAAGGCTCTGGGCCAGTTGGAATTCGCACTCGGGCTATGACTCATCCCTTGGTCTTGCCAAGTGCAGGAAATTGTCCAACAGGTGGTTCTCCAGTTCTATCTCCTCCCTTCCTCATCCTCCTTCTCCCCCTTAGGAAGCCCTCCCCCCACTGCCATTGCCACCACCACCCCACTGCCACCGCCACCCTTAGAAAGACAGGGATTGTGCGGCAGGCTGGGCAGTTGTGGCTGCACAGGCCCGAGCTGTGTGAGCCGGAGGTGATGACAGCGACGGTCTGTTATCAGCAGGTGACAGCATCTCCTGAGGGACTGCTCCCTTCACCAGCAGATCCTTCTCACCATCTTCTTCTCAAATCCCCGTTTTCCTAGTGCGAAAATCCAAAGCAGCTGACGAGAAGAGACGCTCTTTGGCGAAACAGGCGCGGGAGGACTACAAGAGGCTGTCCCTGGCGGCGGACAGGGTAGGGAGCGGAGGGGGGCAGCACGGCGCCCCAGCTGCTCCGCAGAGACCCAGGAGACCCCCCCTTCCACCCAAGCCGCAGTTCCTGCACCCAGCGGGGTCCCCTCGGCAGCCTCTCAGGTAGGAAGCCACATAGACGGCTTGCAGCGCAGGCAAAGGGCAGGCTGCCGGGGTGGGGGTGGGGGTGGGGGCGGGGGGGCGCGGCCGCAGCGCGGAGCCCAGCTCTCCTCCACTTAGCCAGTCGCCCCAAGGTCCCCGCGCCGGATGCACCCCCTTGTCGTCTGGAAAATACCCACCGTTGTCATAATTAAGATAGACAGTGATTAAGGATGAACACGGAGTTGGTGCCTCCGCGCCCCACCAGCGCCCCCACCAGTCCCCCACCAGCGCCCCCACCGGCACCCCGCCAGCCCCGCACCAGTGCCCACAACAGCGCCCCCACCAGAGCCCACACCGGCGCCCCACCAGTGCCCCCACTGGCCCCGCACCAGCCCCGCACCAGCGCCCCCACCAGCGCCCCCACCAGTCTCCCACCAGCGCCCCCACCCGCGCCCCACCGGCCCCCCATCAGCTCCCTACGGTGGCCACTGAGGGGGAAGCAGAATGGGTTTCGGTCAGGACTCAGCATCACCCTTAGCCCGCGCGGTGCCAAAGCAGGAAGCGGGGCTTGCTGCGGTTCAGGGCATCATAGAGTCGTTCTCCTTCCTCCGGGTTAAAGGTTTGGTCCCTCCTTTCGGGCTACAGAGTCGAGCTCCTACACTGAGAATCTGGAACTGTTCCTCTTTGGAATGAGTACTGTTTTGGTCACGATGGTGCCTTTGCCCCCTAGGCTGTAGAAAATTGCGTAGAACAGTTTGTTCTGTAAAATCCCTGAAGAAAAATAACGATGACATCATAGCAGAAACCCCCTTTCCCTTGTGTTAGTTAACTGATTATAAAATTATTGTCTCCTGGATATCATATGATTGTTTTCATATTCTAATACGCAGAAAGACAGTATTTACATACCAGAGAAATCAAATAGCAATTGAATGAAACAGAACTGTCTCAAGTCTCACCTTCTGAAATAAAAAGCAGAAAGACTTCTCTGTTGCAAGTATGGAGAAATTAAAAGCAAAGAAATCTCTCTTTGCTTGGAGTCAGTAGTGATCTTCAAGGCTTTTCCTAACGGGGATTATGACCTCAGAGGAAACAGGAAGGTAGAGGTTTTTTCTATGACAATGATTTCTACTTACTCAACTGAAAGGTTCCATTTTTGGATGTGGGTACCAGGACCAGAAGATCATGTTCTATACGGGGACAGTGTGGAGAATGATTTTTTTTTTCTTATGTACAAAAACCCAAGAAAAGTAATAAAAAAAAAAAAAACTGGGATCCTGGCCATTTTGTGGCCAAGTCACAAAAGTGTGAATCCGTGCTCAGGGCCCTCTCGAGTGCTCCCAGCTGGTCAGGGTGTCGTCCACCCCCCGCAGGGCTGCGTGTGTACCCACCCCTGCCCTCCCAGTTCTTCCAAGGGTGTGACTGTCATTCATAGTCATTCATAGTGTGCCCTGGCCCACGGTACTGTTCGTGCCCTGGGTATGTGATGGACAGCAGGAAGGTGGCCTTTAATAAGAGCCGTTCTTCTTTTGAGCTGTGCTCACTGAGCTGTTTTTCCAACTTCACAGACTTGCACGAAATGCTTCTTGTGAGGCAGCCACACAGGATGGTTTGGGGGCTGGGACCACATCACATCACATCAGCGAGGAGCCAGGCTGAGAAAAGACAGAGATTGGCTGTCCTTAGAGTTTTTGCTTAACCTCCAAAGACTTCCCAAAGAAAAAGAACCTAATTTGAAAGCTGGTAACAGCACTCATCGTGTAATCTCACGTGCGTGCAGTATCTGGTTTCCCCAGTATAGGCTATCTTCTCCAAAATACTATGTGGTATGTAACTGGATGCGTGCATGCATACATGTACATCTGAAATACATGTCACATGCAATTCGTGGAGACGTGTGTTACCATAAAATGCAGAAAGAGCCATAAGTTAATTTACATGACAGGCATCCCAGAAGTTCATCCAAACTCATCGTTTTTACACTGAATTCTGCTCAAAATGAGTAGGCTGTTGTGAGAGACTTGGAAATATGTTTATTACATTGCAAAGTTACTTTTTGTGATGGAAATTGACTTACATCCCAGAACTTAAGTTCTGCTACTGAATATATTTCAAGATGATTCTGCCACTTGTATCTTTTTCTTACCAATCTTCAAACACTCTTCTTTCTTTGACTTTATATTTCTGAGACTGTCTTTAAGCAGAACCAAACCTCTTCGAAGTACAGGAGGAAGAAAGCAAGTCAGGGAGTTGGAAACAAAAGAGAAAGTTTAATACTGAAACTGTTAAAGAAAATTATTTTTTTGCATTTCTTTGGTTTGTGAGAGCATGTTCCCAAGGAAAATAGCGCTGGGGGTGTATTTCACTTTTTAATAGTTATTTTCTCAAATTTTAATTGGAAGTTAATGGACCTTTAATTCATATTAAAAATGAATTAATATCTATGTATTAACAGCAGTAGCTCATACCCATGACTAGTCCGATAGGACTGGAAGGACAAGGTGACAGATATATGTTCCTTCCTATTTTTTTTGAGCAGCCCTTGAGGACTTAGTTGTATAATGGCAGTAATTAGAGATCCAACTTCCCATTAGCCCAGCCCATGTAATCCGATGTTCAGACATATAGGATGCTCTTTCCTCTTATACATGATCTATATATACAGGATAAATATGATTTTCGAAGGCATTGTTTTCAAATTAGTTAAATCTAACTTGAAAAAAACGTTTTCTGAATAACAGAACCCAGGGAGTGACAAGGACGGCATCGAGCTCTTCCCAGGAGGACATCATTCGGTGGTTCAAAGAGGAGCAGCTACCTCTGCGAGCAGGCTACCAGAAGGCCTCAGACACTATAGCGCCCTGGTTCCACGGTGAGTACATGGGTTCCTTTGAAGGAACCTCATCTGACGCTGGAGGGTGCTATGCTTGCCCACCAAGAGGGCAGAAGGAAGAAAGGCTTCCTTTTACTTGTGCTGCCCAAAAAGAATCTTTGAAATTATTTTCACAAAGCAGTTTTTCAAAGGTTTCTCAGTGAGTTGCTAGCTCATGATGAAATTTGAAAACAGTGAGCAGTTGTAGTCTCTGCATGTATAGGTAATTTGTCACCACAAATAAAACACCACTGGGTGGGTGGGGAAAGCAGTGCCTCCTATGCATCTCTACTAGGGCACTGGATTGTGATTTCCTTCAAACAGCAATGCCTTTCATCCACCATCCACCATCCACTGGAAGAGAGTCATACATGCCCTGTATATGATGTGCAGAGCATCTGGTGAGCAGTCAAAACATCAGCTCTCCATTGACAGGTGAATGACTGAGCAAATCAGCTTTCTCTGTAGCAAGTCAAGTTATCTGAGCTGCATTTTCCTCACTATTAAATGAAGGAGTTGAACTTTATGATTTTTAACCTGAAAATTCTGTTACTTTTTTTGTATATTTTTTATTGGAGTTTGATTTGGCAACATATAACATAACACCCAGTGCTCACCCCGTCAAGTGCCCCTGTCAGTGCCCATCACTCAGTCACCCCAATCCCTATCCCACCTCCCTTTCCGCCACCCCTTTTTCGAAGCCCAGAGTTAGGAGTCTCTCATGTTTGTCACCCTCACTGATATTTCCCACTCATTTTATCTCCTTTCCCCTTTATTCCCTCTCGCTATTTTTTTATATTCCCCAAATGAATGAGACCATATAGTGTTTGTCCTTCTCCGATTGACTTACTTCACTTAGCATAATACTCTCTAGTTCCATCCACATTGAAGCAAATGGTGGGTATCTGTCATTTCTAATGGCTGAGTAATATTCCATTGTATACAAAGACCACATCTTCTTTATCCATTCATCTTTCAATGGACACCAAGGCTCCTTCCACAGTTTGACTATTGTGGACATTGCTGCTATAAACATTGGGGTGCAGGTGTCTCAGTTTTTCAATGCATCTGTATCTTTGGGGTAAATCCCCAGCAGTGCAATGCTGGGTCACTGAGTAGTTCTATTTGTAACTCTTTGAGGAACCTCCACACCATTTTCCAGAGTGGCAGTACCAGTTTACATTCCCACCAACAGAGCAACAGGGTTCCCCTTTCTCCTCATCCTCTCCCACATTGTTGTTCCCTATCTTATTAATTTTCCCCATTCTCACTGGTGTGAGGTGGTGTCTCATTGTGCTTTTGATTTGTATTTCCCTGATGGCAAGTGATGCAGAGCATTTTCTCATGTGCTTATTGGCCATGTGTATGTCTTCCTCTGTGAAATTTCTGTTCATGTCTTTTGCATATTTCATGATTGGATTGTTTCTTTGCTGTTGAGTTTAATAAGTTCGTTATAGATCTTGGATACTAGCCCTTTATCTGATAGGTCATTTGCAAATATCTTCTCCCATTTTGTAGGTTGTCTTTTAGTTTTGTTGACTGTTTCTTTTGCTGTGCAGAAGCTTTTTATCTTGATGAAGTCCCAAGAATTCATTTTTGCTTTTGTTTCCCTTGCCTTCATGGATGTATCTTGCAAGAAGTTGCTGTGGCCAAGTTCAAAAAGGGTGTTGCCTGAGTTCTCCTCTAGGATTTTGATGGAATCTTGTCTCACAATTTGATCTTTCATCCATTTTGAGTGTATCTTTGTGTATGGTGTAAGAGAATGGTCCAGTTTCATTCTTCTGCACGTGGCTGTACAATTTTCCCACCACCATTTATTGAAGAGACTATCCTTTTTCCAGTGGATAGTCTTTCCTGCTTTGTTGAATATTAGTTGACCATAGAGTTGAGGGCTCATTTCTGGGTTCTCTATTCTGTTCCATTGATCTATGTGTCTGTTTTTGTGCCAGTACCACACTGTCTTGATGACCACAGCTTTGTAATACAGTTTGAAGTCTGGCCCCCAGCTATGGTTTTCTTTTTCAATATTCCCCTGGCTATTCAGGGTCTTTTCTGATTCCACACAAATCTTAAGATGATTTGTTCCAACTCTATGAAGAAAGTCCATGGTATTTTGATAGGGATTGCATTAAATGTGTAAATTGCCCTGGGTAGCATTGACATTTTCACAATATTAATTCTTCAACCCATGAGCATGGAATGTTTTTCCATCTCTTTGTGTCTTCCTCAATTTCTTTCAGAAGCGTTCTGTAGTTTTTAGGGTATAGATCCTTTACCTCTTTGGTTAGGTTTATTCCTAGGTATCTCATGCTTTTGGGTGCACTTGTAAATGGGATTGTCTCCTTAATTTCTCTTTCTTCAGTCTCATTGTTAGTGTATAGAAAAGCCTCTGATTTCTGGGCATTGATTTTGTATCCTGCCACGCTACCAAATTGCTGTATGAGTTCTAGCAATCTTGGGGTGGAGTCTTTTGGGTTTTCTAGGTACAGTATCATGTCATCTGCAAAGACGGAGAGTTTGACTTCTTCTTTGCGAATTTGAATGCCTTTTATTTCTTTTTGTTGCCTGATTGCTGAGGCTAGGACTTCTAATATTATGTTGAATAGCAGTGGTGAGTGGACATTCCTGTCGTGGTCCCGATCTTAGGGGAAAGGTTCCCGGTGTTTCCCCATTGATAATGATATTTAGGGCTTTTCGTAGATGGCTTTTAAGATGTTGAGGAATGTTCCCTCTATCCCTACACTCTGAAGAGTTTTGATCAGGAATGGATGCTGTATTTTGTCAAATGCTTTCTCTGCATTATTGAGAGGATCATATGGTTCTTGGTTTTTCTCTTGTTGATATGATCTATCACATTGATTGCTTTACCAGTGTTGAACCAGCCTTGCATCCCAGGGATAAATCCCACTTGGTCATGGTGAATAATCTTCTTAATGTACTGTCAGATCCTATTGGCTAGTATCTTGTTGAGAATTTTTGCATCTCTGTTCATCAGCGATATTGGTCTATAATTCTCCTTTTTGGTGGGGTCTTTGTCTGGTTTTGGAATTAAGGTGATGCTGGCCTCATAGAATGAGTTTGGAAGTATTCCATCCCTTTCTATTTTTGGAACAGCTTTAGTAGAATAGGTATTGTTTCTTCTTTAAACGTTTAATAGAATTCCCCTGGGAAGCAATCTGGCCCTGGACTTTTGAGTCTTGGGAGGTTTTTGATGACTGCTTCAATTTCCTCCCTGGTTATAGGCCTGTTCAGGTTTTCTATTTCTTCCTGTTCCACTTTTGGTAGTTTGTGGTTTTCCAGAAATGCATCCATTTCTTCTAGATTGCCTAATTTATTGGCATATAACTGCTCATAATATTTTTTAAAATCATTTGTATTTCCTTGATATTGGTTGTGATCTCTCCTTTTTCATTCTTGGTTTTATTACTTAGAGTCTTTTCTATTTTGTTTTTAATAAGGCTGGCTAATGGTTTATCTATCTTATTAATTCTTTCAAAGAACCAACTCCTGGTTTTGTTGATCTGTTCAGTCTTTCTGGTCTCTATTTCATTGAGCTCTGTTCGAATCTTTATTAACTCTCTTCTTCTGCTTGATGTAGGTTTTATTTGCTATTCTTTCTCCAGTTCCTTTAGGTGCAAGTTTAGCTTGTGTACTTGAGTTTTTTTCCAATTTTTTGAGGGAGACTTGTATTGTAATGTATTTCCCTCTTAGGACTCTTTTTGCTGTATCCCAAAGATTTTGAATGGTTGTATCTTCATTCTCATTAGTTTCCATGAATCTTTTTAATTCTTCTTTAATTTCCTGGTTGACCCTTTCATCTATTAGTAGGATGCTCTTTAACCTCCATGTGTTTGAGTTTCTTCCAAATTTCTTTTTTGATTAAGTTCAAGTTTCTTTCTTTTTTTTTAATTTTTATTTATTTATGAGAGACAGGAGAGAGAGAGAGAGAGAGAGAGAGAGAGAGCAGCAGAGACATAGGCAGAGAGAGGCAGGCACCATGCAGGAGCCCAACGTGGGATTCGATCCTGGGACTCCAGGATCACACCCTGGGCCAAAGGCAGGCACACAACAGCTGAGCCACCCAGGTGTCCCAAGTTCAAGTTTCAAAGCATAATGGTCTGAAAATATGCAGGGGACAATCCCAATCTTTTGGTATCGGTTGAGACCAGATTTGTGACCCAGTATGTGGTCTATTCTGGAGAAAATTCCATGTGCACTTGAGAAGAATGTGTATTCAGTTGCATTTGGATGTACAGTTCTGTAAATGTCTGTGAAATCCATCTGGTCCAGTGTATCATTTAAAGCTCTTGTTTCTTTTTTTTTTAAAGAGTTTTATTTATTTATTCATGAGAGACAGAGAGACAGAGACACAGGCAGAGGGAGAAGCAGGCTCCATACAGGGAGCCCGAAGCAGGACTCGATCCCAGGTCTGTAGGATCAGGCCCTGGGCTGAAGGCGGTGCTAGACCGCTGAGCCCCGCCCCCACCCCCCCACCGGGCTGCCCTAAAGCTCTTGTTTCTTTGGAGATGTTGCGCTTAGAATATATGTCATTTGCAGAAAGTGCCGTGTTGAAGTCTCCCAGTATTAGTGTATTATTATCTAAGTATGTCCTTACCTTGGTTATTAATTGATTGATATACTTGGCAGCTCCCACATTAGGGGCATAAATATTCATGATTGTTAGGTCTTCTTGTTGGATAGATTCTTTAAGTATGATATAGTGTCCCTCTTCATCTCTTACTACAGTCTTTGGGATAAACAATAATTTATCTGATATGAGGATTGCTACCCCAGCTTTCTTTTGAAGACCATTTGCAAATGGTTCTCCAACCTTTCATTTTCAGGCTGTAGGTGTCCTTAGGTCTAAAATGAGTCTCTGGTGGACAGCAAATAGATGGGCCTTGCTTTTTTATCCAGTCTGAAACCCTGCATCTTTTGATGGGATCATTAAGCCCATTAATGTTCAGAGTTACTATTGAAAGATATGCATTTAGTGTCATCCTAATACCTATTCAGTCCCTGTTTTTGTGGATTGTTTCCTTGGACTTTCTCTTTCTTTTACAGAGTCCCCCTTAATATTTCTTGCAGAGCTGGTTTGATGGTCACATATTCTTTTGGTTTCTGCCTATCTTGGAAGCTCTTTATCTCTCCTTCTATTCTGAATGAGAGCCTTGCTGGATAAAGTATTCTTGGCTGCAGGTTCTTCTCATTTAGGACCCTGAATATATCCTGCCAGCCCTTTCTGGCCTGCCAGGTCTCTGTGGAGAGGTCTGCTTTTAATCTAATATTTCTCCCCATATAAGTTAGGGATCTCTTGTCTCTTGCTGCTTTAAGGATTTTCTCTTTATCTTTGGAATTTGCAAGTTTCACTATTGAATGTCGCGTTGTTGAACAGTTTTTATTGATTTTAGGTGGGTATCTCTCTATCTCCTGGATCTGAATGCCTGTTTCCTTTGCCAAATTACGGACGTTCTCAGCTATGATTTGTTCAAATATGCTTTCTGGTCCTCTGTCCCTCTCAGAGTCCTCTGGAATCCCAATTAAAGGTAGATTTTTCCCTGAGGCGCTTGTTTATTTCCCTTAACCTTTCCTCATGGTCTTTTGTTTGTCTCTTTTTTCCTCAGCTTCCTTCCTTGCTATCAACTTGTCTTTTATGTCACTCACTCATTCTTCTACCTCATTAACCCTCATCGTTAAGACCTTCAGTTTGGATTACATCTCATTTAATTGATTTTTAATTTCAGCCTGATTAGATCTAAATTCTGCAGTCATGAAGTCTCTTGAATCCTTTATGCTTTTTTTCCAGAGCCACCAGTAGCTTTAAAATTGTGCTTCTGAATTGGCTTTCTGACATCAAATTGTAATCCAAATTCTGTAACTCTGTGGCAGAGAGTACTGTTTTTGATTCTTTTGTGGTGAGTTCTTCTTTCTAGTCATTTTGCTCAGTGCAGAGTGGCTAAAAACGAGTTGTACTGGAAAAAGGAAGGAAAAGTTAAAAAAGGGGGGGGGTATCCTCTGGTTTTATATACTGTAAATCCCTCATCTTCCCCTGGAGCTTTCCAGCGCTGCTCCATCAAGAACTTGCTCTTTCCTGCCCTTCTAGCTGGTCTTCTGGGAGAGGGGCCTGCTGTGCTGATTCTCAGGTGTGTGTACCTGGGGGAGCTGCCCGCCCCCTGCCAGGTGCATGGCTCAGTGGGAGCTGTTTATCCTGTGAGGCCGCTGTTCCCCTGGAGGCTCCACTCCGTCCCAGGCACACGGTGATACCAGGAGGAAAAACCACACTGGCAGCGGCCAGCCTTCCAGCTCTGGAGTCAGTTCTCGTAGTAACTGCCGCAGCTCCCAGTCCGCACTGGCCTGGATGCTCCCTGGGGTGGCAGTGGGTGCTGATCTGCACAGCTTGGGGGTGCCCTGCGGCAGGACAGTCCTCGCTGTCCTGTGCCCTCTCCGCCTCCTCCTGTCCCCGGGGGGAGCGCAGGATCACTGGCTGTGTCTGCTCCAGCGCCCTGGGATCCGGGACCTGTGCTGCTGGAATCACGT
This sequence comes from Canis lupus familiaris, assembly GCF_011100685.1. Lineage (NCBI taxonomy): Eukaryota > Metazoa > Chordata > Mammalia > Carnivora > Canidae > Canis > Canis lupus. The sequence continues at coordinate 22,928,095 of NC_049237.1, forward strand.
TCTAGGGCCGCAGCTCCCGGAGGCAGCAGGGCGCAGACCCTCCGCCCGGAGCCCCTACCTGAGCTTCTCCCCGAGGCCCTGCCGCGTGCGCTCCAGCCCTCGACCGAGCTCGGCCTGCGGTCTGTGGCGCCCTCTCCCCCTGGGCGCACCTCCTCTTAGTGACCCCAGGAGACTGGAGGCTCCACTGCCCCTCCTGTGGTTCTGCCCGGTTTCCCTGCTAAGCGTCTTTCTGTCTGGGAAGAATCCGGTGTGGAGTTTTTAAAGTTCCTGCTTCCCCGGGACTGGGCTTTCCTGTGTCAGGGGCTCTCGCCGCCGGCCCAGCTCCTTGCGGGGCCCCTCCCCCACTCGATTCTTTATTATTATTTTTTCCACCTTCCTATCTTGTTAGAAGCGCAGACTCCTCTCTCTGTAGCGTTCCAGCTATTCTAAACCTCAGGTCGAATTCATAGGTTTTCAGGATAATTTGAAAGTTATCTAGGTAAGTTAGTGTGGACAGGTGACTTGGGGGACCCTGCTCCTCCACCATCTTGCCCCGCCCCCAATTCTGTTACTTTTATCTAAGTTTCCATTAAGCATCAAACACACTGCCAGGTAGATGAATGGATAAAGAAGATGTGGTCTATGTATACAATGGAATATTACTCAGCCTTTAGAAACAACAAATACCCACCATTTGCTTCAACGTGGATGGAACTGGAGGGTATTATGCTGAGTGAAGTAAGTCAATCGGAGAAGGACAGTGTATGTCCTTTGGGGAATATAAATAATAGTGAAAGGGAATAGAAGGGAAGGGAGAAGAAATGTGTGGGAAATATCAGAAAGGGAGACAGAACATAAAGACTCCTAACTCTGGGAAACGAACTAGGGGTGGTGGAAGGGGAGGAGGGCGGGGGGTGGGGGTGAATGGGTGACGGGCACTGAGGGGGGCACTTGATGGGATGAGCACTGGGTGTTATTCTGTATGTTGGCAAATTGAACACCAATAAAAAATAAATTTATTATAAAAAGAAAAGAACACACTGATAGTTGCTAGAGGGGAGGTGGTGGGAGGATGGGAGAACAGGTGATGGGGATTATGGAGGGTGCTTGGCGTGCTGAGCACAGGATGATGTGTGGAGGTGCTGAATCACTATACTGTACACCTGAAACTAATATCACACCATATCTTAACTAACTGGAATTTAAATGAAAACTCTGTGAAAAGAGTGTAAACTAGGAATACTGAAATGAAAGGTCATCGTCTTATGCTCTGCTGGAGGAGGCAGCGGCCTCTGACCAGTATCAACGCCTCTGCCACCTTAGTGACAAAGTCGAGGCAGGGAGCATAGAAGGGAGGTGACATTTTCAGGTCTTTGACCAGGCTTGGGAAGCCTTTGTTCAAGCTGAAATTTGGAGCCACATGATCTCTTTCCTGGGCCACTTCTCCCTCCAGAACATGAGTACCCCCTCCATAGCAAACAGACTCTTCTTTGATATTCTGAGGCTTATTCCATCCAACATCATGGAAAAAGCATTCTTCCATCAACCATGAGAAAACAAAGTACAGAGGTGAAGGTAGGAGTTATGTGTCTGTGCCAGAAACTAGGAATACATTAGGGACCAACTAAAGGAAGAGAGTCACACCAGGTTGCTACAAGGGAGGGCACAAAAAGGACAGAGAATGTAGCACTGAAGGTTGGGCATGCTTCAATAATACTACAAATCGTTTATTACAAATCCTATAATTTGCCTTTACCTGTTAAGACTCTTGAAACCATGATCTCAAAACTTAGAAAAAGAAGAACTCAGAAGAGATCTGAAAAGTTTCTATCTTTGTTGGGGATAATTTAATGTGCTGGGTTAATTTAATGTGCTTGAAATCAAGATGAGTTTGGGATGAGGAAATAAGTCTGAGGGGAAAAAGGAATTCAGATTACTATGAACTGCCCAGACTTTGCGTTTGTCAGGGAGATCCAACCAGACCTTGGTCTCCTCAGTTTTCCAGCTCCTCCCCATACAAGCACATACAGGGTTATACCATTGGCCAGAAAAATACTTGCAAGTTCACTGGTCAATAGCTTTCCTTGGGAGGCTAAGGAAACATCCTACGAGCACTTTTCTATCCTCTTCCTTGATAATCCTGCCTAAAAATGCCTACTCTATCCTTGGTCCAAATTATCATTCACTCCGAACAACTGGGAATTGAACTTTGCGTACTATGCTCCCACAAAATGTAATGTTTTGCATCTCAGGGTAATGAGAACAAGAATGTGATGGAATTTTAAGGAAGGAAATGGTGAGGAACAGCTGTTGACCAAATGAGCAAGGGTAGTGATGATATGAGAACAATAATGACAGTATTACCTTGTATTTTAAAAGCACCTTTCTCCAAAAGGCTCACAGTGCTGTAGATTTTCTCTCTTTTCCTTGGTGATTGAAAAATAAAATTAGATGCATTCTTATTAAGATGCAAAAACAAAACAAAACAAAACAAAACACACTGCCAGGTGTGTTTGTTGGAACCTGAGCAGATACTACCTAATAAACCATTTCTTTTTTTTTTTTAAGATTTTATTTATTTATTCATGAGAGACACAGATAGAGACAGAGAGGCAGAGACACAGGCAGAGGGAGAAGCAAGCTCCATGCAGGGAGCCCGATGTGGGTGGGACTCGGTCAGGGACTCCAGGATCACGCCCTGGGCTGAAGGCGGGCGCCAAACCGCTGAGCCACCCAGGGATCCCCTAAACCATTTCTTAATATGACCCCAGAAACTGGATTTATTCAAGCCCTCTGTCTAGCCAGCACACAGTTCACTGTCTTCTCAGTTTCTTGGACTTCAGGCAAAGAAGTGGTTTCTTGCTTCAGATGGCTTCTTTAAGGGTCTGTGGTTGAATTGGATTGAATGGCTCTATGTACAACAAAAGTGCTTTAGAACAAAAATAAGATTCTCTCACAGAGCACATTTGTCCTAAAGGGTATCTTGGTTTGAATCATGTTGAAGGCTTCTCTCTTAGTATCATGTCATACGTAAATATACCCTCAAAAATAGGCTCCCAAACAAACAACATGGGAACCTTCTAAAAAGAAAAAAAATTATTTATAGTGGGCTTTCTGTTAATGGGCTGCTTTTAGGTCAGAACACTATGGAACTGTCTAGCTATCCTTGAAAATACATGTTCTTTGGTGATTCAGGCTTTAGTGACCCCAGAGGAGCACCTCTCGCTCTTAGGACTGAGTCATGAGCCTCCTTCCTTTCCATTCTTCCCTTCAGAAGACATTGGAAGAGGGGCCCCTGGGTGGCTCAGGGGCTGAGTGTCTGCCTTCAGCTCAGGTCATGATCCCAGAGTCCAGGGATCAAGCTCCACATCGGGCTCCCAGGAGGGAGCCTGCTTCTCCCTCTGCCTATGTCTTTGCGTCTCTCTCTGTGTCTATCATGAATAAATAAATAAAATCTTTAAAAAAGAAAAGAAGACATTGAAAGAGTGACATCAGTGTCAGAAGAGGAATGTTTCATGTTGCCTTTTTTTCCCCCTTTTTAAGATAAGCACTGCCAAAGTCAGTACTTTATCGTTTCTGTGTCTTTGGACAGAAGATGTCATTATTCTTGATTACAAGCCTAGTAGGTCATTCTAACAATAGGAAATGAGAAATTTAAAATGTTGGTTGATGTTTAAAAATCCTGGTACTTTAACAGGCAACTCCATTTGAAATAGTTGCTTAAAGCTAGGAAGAGAAATTTGGACTAAAAATCCAGTTGGAGCTTTGGTTAAAAAATAAGTTGAGTTTTACATATAATAACTTATTAATCGCATATCTTAATATTTTTGAAATATAATTGTTTATTGATCATGAGCTCTGTTTGAAATAATAGATTGGTAGCTCTTCTAAATTGGTTTACCATCTTCCTTCCATTATCATACACTCCATAAGTTGCCTTTCTTTGTTTTTTGGTGTTTTTTTTTTTTTTTAAGATTTTATTTATTTGGGAGGCAGAGAGTGAGTGAGCAAGACAGCACGAGTATGGTGAGGGACAGAGGGAGAGGGAGAAGCAGATTCCATGGGGCTTAATCCTGGGACTCTAGGATCATGGTGTGAGCCAAAGCAGATGAGTAGCCAACTGAGCCACCCAGGCGCTGCCCCTACCGCTTTCAAGATTTTTATTTATCTGTTTGACAGAAAGTATGTACAAGCAGGGGGAGTGGCAGGCAGAGGGAGAGGGAGAAGCAGGCTCTCCACTGAGCAGGGAGCCCAAGGCAAGGCTCGATCTCAGTACTCCAGGAACATAACCTGAGCCAAAGTCAGACATATAACCTACTGAGCCACCCAGGCGCCCCCAAAAGTTGCTTTTCTTATGTTACTGTTTTGGTCAGCTAATTTTTCCCCATGGAATTTCACACTTTTACCCTTTTCTTTTCATTAGCTTTAGACAGGATGGGAATGGTTAGAAAAGGACAAGGGAACTGAAGATTACTGGTCTCTGGTGTGTGGGGCTGGTGAAAGGTGACATGCTATAAGTTAGAAGAAGGAACACAGCAGTATCAGGAAATTAAGGGGAGAAAAAGAGGAGAGACAATGAGCTTATTTGGGATATCATGAGTTTGAAATGTCTTTGGGGCAGTCAAGTGAAAATATCCATTTGGTAATTGGATTAATAGATCAGTTCTAGAGATAATAGATTGGAGTCATCAGTACACAATGAAAAGCATGGGAGGGAATGACATTTTCCAGGAGTGAACTGGAAGGAATAAGAGAAGACAAAGAACAAGACCCCGGGAAGCACTAACAACAGTGTGATGGCAAAGAAGAGCAGAGACCCCACATCGACGCGTCAAGTTTCCTTTCCCACTTGGGGTCATGACAAGGCAAATACCTGGCCCTGGGTGCCACTTCAGCAGGCAGTAAAGTAAGGCATTGCCTCTGATCTCCTAGATGTAAGAACTTGGAGAATCCCAAGTACAAGAGAGATTCTGAAATGCAGTGCTGAACTCTACTTTGTGAGCATCTTTTGATGATCTCAAGCACATCTAGATATGTGGTCTCCCCACTACTCTCTCAGGAAGCTTTTTTCACAGAGGCCACGGGGTCTCAACTTTCACTGCCCTTTTTGGTGCAGCTCCATCTCAAACCACATTCCCCACAGAACCCTACCTTGATCATTGCTTTCCATCATATGTTCCTGTTCTGTCCCTGACACACCACACTGGCCCCTTTTGTAGGGCCTTTGCTGAAGATCCTTCTATGTCAGCATCTTAAGGAGATGGCTCACATGCCTGGAGACCTGAGGGGTCCCAAATCTGTTGGGTGGGCTAGCAGGCTGGAGACACAGGGGAGACTAGCAGCCCGAGGCCAAAGGCTGAACTCTGGCAGAATCCATCTTGCTCAGGGAAGGTCAGTCAGTATTTTTTTAAGGCCTTCAGCTGATTGGATGAGGCCTACCTACACTATGGAGGGGTTCTCACCCTTCATTTAAAACATAATTTTTTTGATCATGGAATATTTTGAACAAACAGAGAGTACAAAGGAATCTATTACACCAGTGGTGTAACAAATGTTATATCTACTTTCCAGGATACAATAAATGTTAGAAGCCATAGTTACTTCATATCTATTTTTCTTATGAAGAAATAAAGCCCTAAAGAATGAAGGCCCTCTCTTTTATTTCCTTATTGACTCTACTTACTTCTTTCCCAGAGGTGAACCACTCTTTTGTTGTCTTTTTCATCCATATTTTTATACTCTCATTACATATGTATGTATGTGTGCATTTTTGTAAAATATATTGAAATATATATAAAACACATATATCTGCTTCTATAAAACATGCAATATTGTGTTTAACATTTACATAGTGTCATGCTATAGGCCTTCCTCTGCAACTTGAGTTTTCTCCCAACATTATGTTATGTAGATTTGTCTTTGTTTATAAATGTAGACTGGCTCATTCATTTTACCAATTGTGCAGTATGTTATAATATATGTATTATATTTTGTTGGAGCTGTAATTTTTTGAGGGTCCCATATGTGCCAAGCATTACATTGAGCACTTTAAAGAAAGTAACTTTTATTCCTACTTTATGGAATAAGAACCAAGGAACTAAGATGTTAAGTTCTTTTTAGGCTTCTACCATTAGTGTCAATATTCAGAGCCAGATCTATTTAACTTCAAATCCCCAGCATATCTGACCATTAATAGGGGAACACCCGTGTCATGCTTTTTATATAACTTAAATATAAATCAGTGAACAATAATACCACAGAGATGTGTTTCTCTAATAAATGGATGTGTTTACTAAATCTCAGTCTGTGGTGAAGTAAAAATGTGAAGGAACCTTCATGCAGCGTAAGTTTTGTCCTATCCCCCACCTATGAGAATAAGGAAAAAGCACATTTTTGTCCAGACACTATTTTGCTCACTCTCAGGTAGAATTTCAAGAAGCAGATATGTAACATTCAGGTCTTTAATACAGTGCTCCAAAGGCCACAAAGGCTTAGAATAATAGAAATTGAATCCATATTATGATTGTGGTAGTGGTTACCTAACTGCATACATTTGTCAAAGTTGATCATTTACACACTTAAAATTGGTAAATTTTATTGTACATAAAAATCATATCTCAAGCTGATTTTTAAAAAATATAAAGCCCGAGAAGTACAGTTTTCTTAGCTCTTAGTATAGAAAGATAGTGCAGTTGACCCTTGAACAATGTAGAAGTTGAGGTGCCAACTCCTTGCACAGTTGGAAATCTACAAATAAATTTTGGCTTCCCAGAAACTTAATGACAAATACCCACTATTGACCAAAAGCCTTACTAATAACATCAACAGTCAACACATATTTTGCATGTTCTGTGTATTATGTACTATATTCTTATAATAAATTAGAGAAAAGAAAACATTATTAAGAAAATCATAAGAGAATATACATTTACAGTATTATATTTATTTCTAAAAATCCACATATGAGGGACCCACACAGTTCAAGCCTGTGGTGTTTGAGGGTCAACTGTGTGGTATAGGTTTGGCACAAGACTCCCAAGTCCAGATCACCTAGGTTTGACCTATGTTCTCTTTATTTACTTATTTTTTTAAAAATATTTTATTTTTTCATGAGAGATACAGAGAGAGGCAGAGGCAGAGGGAGAAGCAGACTCCCTGTGGGGAGTCCGATGCAGGACTCAGTCCCAGGACCCGTGATCATGACCTGAGCCAAAGGCAGGGACCTGGGCCACTCATGCATCCCATGCTCTCCTCTTTAAAACAGGGATGATAATATCTATACTGTAGAGTAGTTTTGTTCTTTTTTGTTTTTGTTTTTGTTTTTTTTTTTTTAAAGCAAATCAGCTAATATATATATAATGTGCTTACCACAGTGCCTGGTACGTAGTGTTTCTGTTATTATGACTTACCAGAACTGAACATCTAAAGAGTAAGTTTGCCCTTCCTGTTCTCTCCACCTTTCTCTTCATTATTAAAATCCTCATCTTGCCACAAATATTGTTGTAACAGCATCATGACAATACCATATACAAGGAATAAGTGGCACTTCAATAAAATGGATCTTAATTACTGCTAAAACTGGCCTCTGCTCTTTTGACAAGTATTTATTTAGGGCCTGTCCTTAAAAATCCCAGAACCCAAGAGGTCACCCCAGAAGGCAACAGGAATTTGGAAGGACAAAAGGACAACTGCAAAACAGGGAATTAAGTTGTTTGGAAAAGTTGAACAGAACATGGCCTGTCAAGTTTGGGAGGGAAGGTGCAGTGAGATGGGGGTGAGTCCTAGACTTGCTACAATAAACTCTTCTATTCTCTAGATTTAAAATCTTCTGAATACTGTAATTAAATCTGTTTGGTTTTGTTTCCTTAAGAAGGATTTTTTTCTTTTCCCTTTGTCCCCCTTCTCGTATCCTGTTAGACTCTCTTGACCCTGAAATACAGTCCTTGTTTTTATTCATTTTCTTCTTTCATCTGGTCACCGTATTATAGCAGTCTTTAAGACACCCGTTCTGTTGCAGAATGTTTGTACAGTGGAGATGAGTGTTGGAGAGTCCTTGTAGCTAAATTTAATGTCTTGAAAAGTCATTTTACTTACTGTGGTTCCTGATTATGAGTATCCAGAATGTGCAGATATATAAGTAACTGTACTCACTAACATGCTTTTTTTACACTTTTTCAAGCAAAGAGCCAACAAATAGATAAAATTGAAGTTTGAAAGCCTGTTCAGAAACCCACAGACTCATTTCTTCATTCTCTCCATTAGCATATCCCATCTCCTCTGAATATATGACAGTGTTTAGGAGCTTTGAATTCACCAGGGGCTGGGAGGAGGAAGGTGGTTTATCCAGCAATAGTAGATAAACAAATTTCTGATTTAGAAATTTTCTAATTGCTTCTGTTGTTAGAGAATTGACGTATTTGCTTTTCGCATCAATAGTCGATCATTACTCCTCTGAAATGTAATGTAATGCGTATTTCCTTATTCAAATATGGATATAATTAGCCTGCTGCTGAAATGTTTCCATCCTGATCCGTTTCTTTGTGGATATCTTTTTCTGTCATGGTTTATAATTGAACCTGCCTGTAAATTCTTTAGTCCCAATATTTTATATTTTAAGCTACTTAAAAAGCAAATCCCTTTCACACCTGTGGGATTTCAGTATAGTTCACACTGCAGCTATTTTGAATGCTTCCACTTTTGACACGTCCCTCCAACGTTTCCTTCTCCTTGGAGAGCAGGTGCTGGGTGTTTCTGTGGAGGCAGCTGCTCTCTGGGACTTCAGTTCCCTGAGCCACGCCGGCCCGTCCAGGTGGAGTCCTGGCTCCCACTCCGAGGGCACCTGCCAGCCCACAGCCCCTGCCGCTGGGGCCCTGGCCCCCCAGGGCGAGTGCACACATGGGAGACATTGCACACACAGAGCATCACAGAGGCTGCCCAGGATTTCCTTCAGGCTAAAATGTTAATGAACCTGGGAACTGGCACTCATAAGTGATATCTGTCCTTCAACTTTTTGGCTGAGGGGTGGTGATTTCTTAATTGTGGGGCCGTCGGAATTCTGCACCCCCCTCACAGGGAGCCTTTCAAGCTTCTGTCTTACTAAGCGCATCTGGCCTCATTTACACATGTGATTCCTAGGCTTCATGTGGCCAGCAGCAGGACTAGGTCACTGTGAGTGGACAACTGCAAGTCCCTTCCCCGGCAGTCCCTGTCCTACCCTGGAGAGGGATCGCCATCGCTTTAGCATGGAGCCTGGGCATCTGCCTACATTCTAGCACGAAGACTTCATCTACAGTAATCATGAAAGCACTTTGAATTATTCTATGCAGTTCTCTTATCTGACTGCTTAGCATTTGTTCAGATTTCCCAAATAACTGAAGAGGAAACATAGAGAGGGTAACATTTATTACCTCTTTATTACCCTCTTATATACGTTTTTGAAAAGAGATCACTTTTCTGCAGCAAATACTATGCACTATTGTGGGGTTTTTTTTTCTGGAAGACCTTGACTTTTCTCATAAATTACCCAGTGTAGCAAACTGGCTGCACAAACATTAGTATGTATTTCCATTAATGTTGGGAATAGTACATTAATCCTAAAGGCCTTGCTTACTTGAGTTTTTAAAATAATGCCCTTGAGTCCTCACCCTAGTGCTGCCAGCCACTGAGTGACATGGCCTGCTTGTGCCAGGTGCCCCATGCTTCCCATTACAGATGCCCAGGGCTCAGTCTTGTGGCTTCACTCTGTGTTCTTGGAGCGACCAAGACAGACCCCGCAGACAAAGGAAGGACAGACTGGATGGATGAGGGGCAAAAGAAGGTGACTTGCTTTGGGGGTTTGACTTCAGATTTCTTATGGAAAGGGGGATTCTGGTATTTAGAGAAGTACGTTTATTTTTTTATTTTATTTTTTTAAATATTTTATTTATTTATTCATGAGAGACACAGAGAGAGAGGCAGAGACAGGCAGAGGGAGAAGCAGGCTCCACGCAGGGAGCCCGACGTGGGACTTGATCCTGGGACTCCAGGATCAGGCCCTGGGCTGAAGTCAGCACTAAACCACTGAGCCACCCGGGCTGCCCGAGAAGTACTTTTAATCTGTACTCTTATTGCCAGAGTTTCTTTGTCATCACATGGTTTGATTATAAAACGTGGACACTCTTTCTCTATGTTGGGCAAGGACACAGCAGAGGATAGTGGTTAAGAGCACATCTCCAGGGCCAAGTCCCAGCTCCCACCAGCCAGCTCTGCACCCTCAGGCAAGTCACATGACTTTTGGACTTCTATGTAATGCAGACAATGATATTACCTGCCTCACAGAATCATTCAAAAGGTTTGTGAGCTAATGTATGTAAAGTACTTAGTGCCGAATGTGACACACAGTAAGCCCTAATTAATAAGTGTTAGCCATTAAGGTAATGAAGAAAGAACAAGTGATGTAATTTTAATTCTCAATTCATTAAGGAAACATTATGAATAACTTTGAAAGCTCTACTTTTCCTCATCTCAAAGGGCCTGAGACCTCAAGGATGAAGCTCGACGTGATAGTGGATCTCCCTCCATATAGAGGATCTAGTACAGGTCCCAGAGCTTCTCTGAAAGTACTTCCTTTAGGAACTAGGGAGCTAAAAAAAAAAAAAAAAAAAAAAAAAAAAAACGGCATAAAATAGGAGCTAAAGTGGGAAAATATAGAGCTCATGTCCAACTTTAAGACCTCCTATGGATAATGTGTGCATCTGGCAGGGTTGCTACTTGGAAATAAGTTCTTCTAAGACTCAGCTTTCTGGGGCACCTGGGTGGCTCAGTCAGTTAAGCATCTGCCTTTGGCTCAGGTCATAATTCCAGGGTCCCGGGATCAAGCCCCACATAAGGCTCCCTGCTCAGTGGGGAGCCTGCTTCTCTCTCTGCCACTCCCCCTGCTTGTGTTCTCTCTCTCTCTCAAATAAATAAATAAAATCTTTAAAATAAAATAAAACTCTTTTTTTCTTTTTTCATCTATAATCTAGGCACTTTGCAATGTAAGACTTTGAGCTCACCTTAACAGTGGAGATGAATTCCTTCATGAAAGTTATTTTAGCTCTGTCTCCTCCCTGCAGGGTATTCTGGACAGCCCAAGTAGCAGAGAATGACAAATGACAAAAGAAGGAATGAGAGCTTCTTGGCAGAGCTCTGGAAGGGCAGCCCCCAGACAGCTCTCAGCAGACTGGTGCATGGTCAAGGAGAATGCTGAAGCCTGCCTTGCTCTGGGGCTTCTCAGTCCCTGGAACCAGGAATCCTGAGCTTAGGGGAGGTGGCATAGGTCACTGATGTATGATTCTGCATCCAGGTGACTATACTTAAGTAATCACTGAAAAATGCATCATCTTTATGTTGCTTGGGTCATAGGACCTGGGGAGCTCAGTCAGCTGAGTGTCTTTCTCTTGATTGCAGCTCAGGTCATGATCTTAGGGTCCTGGGATTGAGCCCTGTGTTGGGCTCTGTGCTCAATGAGGAGTCTGCTTTTGGATTCTCTCTCTCCCTCTAACCCACCCCCACCCCTACTCTATGTTGCCCAGGTCAGAAACGAACAACTCTTTGTGAAATAAATATTCATAATTTATTTTCAGCCAATTTCAGGAAAAATTCATGAGCCCAGGGGGGTTAAAAAACAAAATACTTGAGTGAAAGACAAGAAACTTGAAACCATCACTAAACTAATCCTATAACCTAAAGCATATACCTCTTCTCCTTCAGTTTTCCCATCTGCATGGCAATGGTAGTAATAGCAGTTCTGTTTATTTTGAGTTGTTTGAGAATTAAATGAGATAGTAAATGGAGGCACATTGAGCAGCGTGAAATGCTAGCACACAGGGGTAGTATTTTGGTTGAGTAGGAGAGAGCCTGAACTCTGGGGTCAGACTGCTTGGGTTCAAGACCAATGCTTTTTCTGGCCTGCCTAAGTGACCTGAAGCACATTGTGAATGCTCTCTCATGCAGGTTTTGCTCATCTGAGATTTCAGAGTAGGAACAGTACTTGTTCATCCGGCTGCTTTGAGGATTAAATGAAGTAATGTGCCATTTGAGGAGTTCCAGACAGACATTAAGAACTCTATATGCTACTATTATTTGGTTACCTTTCATCTATTTTTAAACATGCATTTTCCAGATTCTGTAAATAGGTCATACAAATGTACACATATAAACAAAGTTGGTAGTGCCTTGGAGAAATGTATATATCCCTTGTCCCTATACATAACAATGTTCAGACTAGAGGCAGTGGTTGCATAGAAGTGTCCTAGAGAAGAAAGTTTCTGGCTTGGTGATAAGACAAAATTACTCATTAGATCTTTTCTGGGCATCTTGTAAGTGGCAGGTGCTGCAAGTGTGGAAATAAATAAGATGCGGTAGTTGCCTCTAGGAGAGCACAAGGACGCGGGGCAGGGAGAGACAGAGTAGAATATACTGTGAGTGCTCTGATAGAGCTGTGGGTTGTACATGCCATGATAGAGGGGGAACCAGATGAGACCCGGGATAGACCAGGTGAGTCTCAGGTGGAGGTGGGAACCGGGTGTAGAGCAAACTTGACTTACTGCTCAGGGAGAAGTCAGAAAGCTTCATGCTATGGAGTTGCATCTTGGAGAACAAGTAGGCATTTTCCAGAAGGAAGTGGTGGAGACCTGCCCTCCTTCTGTAGGGTGGTAGCTGCCACTTGGATTTCTAACTAGGGCCATGCTGGGGTTTCTAAGTTATATGAAGTATAGAAGGGTCTGTTCACCCTCTTTTGTGTAAAAAAATAGTCCTCCTAGGCCTGTCACGGAGCTGTACCTTCACTCCAGGGGGTTTAAAGCCACCCTGTCTAATATGGTAGCCACTATTTATATGTGACTCTTTAGCCAATATTAATTAAAATTAAATAAAATTAAAGGGTGAGTCCCTCAGTGACACTAGTTACATTCCAGGCCCTCAATAGTCACATGTGGCTAATGGCCTCCATATGGCCAGCCAGACATTTCCCATGCCACAGAACATTCTATGGAACAGTACTGTCCTAGACAGTGCTCTGGCATCACTCAGAGAAAGAAGTGGGACGTTTCTCTCTGCTGTCTCCCAATTCCTGCTGTTGTGAACCTCTGTGCTGGGTATTCAGGCTCGCAGGGGTTTTAGCCAGCTCTGTCCCAGGCTGTTTGAGAGCTACAAGCTGCCCAGTAAGACCTTGTGCGTGCAGTGACATCTGCTTTCTTCCAGATTGTAGTAGTTCTGACACACCCTGCCCAGATTCAACTTAAAATAGAGCATTGCTGAATATCTGGCTCATTTGAAAAACTGATGAAATAAAAGAAAGCTTTTTATTTACCCCTCTTCACTAGCACAGAAATCCTCTTGTGAACTCACATGGGCTTGGTTCTTATAATATCAGAGAGGTGGTCAGAGGAAGGTTGCCTGGAGGCGTCCCTGCCTATAGGGAGCTGGATGAAGACTCCTGCTTCAGAATTCTTAGAGTCATGCTCCAGGGTAAGGAGATTGCCCTGTGCACAGAGATTAATGTCTGACACTGGGTTTTGTCTTTGTATTCAAGAATTCTCTCTGCATGCAGACAAAGCTCACTGCTTGGCAGCAATCATAGCCAGGCCTCCCTGCCTTCGATGGAATCATGACAAATTGTACAAGGACAAGTATCATCAGATGAGCCAAAAGACTATGCTCTTCAGGAATGATAATCCTGTTGTGAAGCAAAAAGAACAAAGTGTGGTCCCCACAGCACTTCACTTCTAAACCTGCCATCAGAATGATTGTGTTCGAATCTCCATTACGACTTAAGATTTGCCACAAAATCATTTTATTGTATTCTTGTGTCTCTGGATATTACACAGTGCCAAGATCTGAGTGTAATGGGTATTAATTTCAGTTTGAGAGGCTTTTGGGAAGTTGGATTTACAGCTACTATCTGACCTGATTTTAGGAGGAATTTAACCTAACTTAACCCAGGTTTGGTTATAATTTTCCAGAATAGCTTTCATTTTAGGATCTAAATCCATCTGGATAACATGCTGATGTTATAAATTATAACATCTACCCAATCTGTTGAAGTAACCTGGAATTTCAGAGTTAGCCTGTTGGGAAGTCTGGAAGAAGTTTTTCCAGAATGCTGCTTCTCCTTCACTCATTGCTTATGAGCCCCCTCACCGCTGAAAGGGAGTTTTCGGTGTCAGTGAAAAATATCCCTGGTTTCATAGACAATCAAATACAGAGTCATGAAACTTCAGTCATGTTTAGTGCCTGGGTAGGCTGGTTACCTATTGCCTTGTTTCAGATTATTGTTGTCATCTGCAATGATCAGTAGGATCAGGTGTGTTTAGAAAGGTTAAACTAGACCAATGGAAGCAGCAGTCGTATCTGTTGGCACTTATATGGGCATCATTTGAGTGCCTAACCTGGAGAAGACAGCAGCTGACCCAAGAGGCTCACTCAGTATCAGTGGTGCTGCAGTTTCCATTGGCTCAGTCTCCTCAAGGAAGGGGCAGAAAGGTAACTAGAGACAATGGAGATCATGCACAGGCATCAGTAACCTGTAACCTTGTTGGGCCTCAGTGCAGTAGAGCTAGAGGCCCTAGAAGAGAGGCTATGACTCTTCTTCTCTTTCAGGGATATTTCCTATCTGTGAGTGAGGGGACCTGTCAAGCATTTTCAGCACCCCCAGTTCCTATCCTGGTGCTTCACTGGGGTTGAGCCTCACAGGGCTTGAGCGCTATAACTTTGAGGCATTGGCCCTGGGGCCTCCTGAAAGGTACATGGGATGAGAGAAAGCAGGGGGATTAGTTGGTTGGTTATTGGCTGGGAGAGAATGGGTGATTTTTTTAAATCCCCACCTTTATTAAAGGTCTGTTTACAAAAAAGAAAATAGAAATGCCTTTTTTTAAAAAGATTTATTTATTTGAGAGAGAGAGAGAGAGAGAGGAGGGACAGAGGGAGAAGGAGAGAGAACCTTAAATAGACTGCACACTGAGTGGGGAGCCCAATGTGGGGCTTGAGATCATGACCTGAGCTGAAACCAAGAGTCAGATGCTCAACCTACTGTGCCACCCAGGTGCCCTGGAAAATAGAGATGCTTTTATCTGATGTCCTACTCTGGACACTTAAGGTTCAATTCTCAATTAACTTTACTAATAACAAGAATAAAGGGCTATAATAATCTATCCATTGCCTTTTCACCAGGAGATTGTTTGCCTGGCTTTTCCCTAATAATAAGATACAGAATATCAATATGGAGCAAACCATGGATTACGAGAAGCAAGAGCTTCTGTCTGCTGAGGCAAAAAGGATCACTAGAAGAGTGCCATTCCTCCCAAATCTGAGCTCACTTGAATAAGTGAATGACTTCACCATCTCTCCAACACATGTTTGCACACTCCTTATATGTCTCACAGCATTACTGATACATCTGATGAACTATAATAGGAATAAGAAGGCTCGAGAGTTTGGACTAGTTGGGGAAAAGGCTGGTCTGAATTAGTGTGAATTCATCTCTACTCTATGTACATATATATGAAGAGTTTTATTTTGAATATATATGAAAACATAAATATAGAAGCATATATATAAATCCTTATGTATGTATATAAACTTTTATTCCTTTAAATGCCACTGAAGCATCATTTAAGAGTAGCTAGAATAGAAAGCACTTGTAGATAGGGGTCCCTCCTGGTTTTATTCTTAACTTGCTGACTTCTAAGCCGGGGTCCTCAGCACAGCACTATTGATATTTGGGTTGGATGACTCTTTGGAGTGTGAAGCTGTCCTATGCACTGTAGGCTGTTTAGCAGCATCCCTGGCCTCTATGCAGTGGATGCCAGTGGCACCCCCTACCCATGACATTTCCAGACGGTGTCCTGGTTGAGAACCACTGTTTAAGACTGTGTAGGATAACTCTTCAGGCCACAGAGTCCTCACTAATAAACTGAGGAGGGCACCTTCCAGTCCCTTTCCAGAATTGAACACTTCCAGGATGCCTGTAAAGGGTCCTGCCAGACTCAGAAGCCGCCTAACATCTGTGGTGTTATAACCAGGGGCACAGGTGGAAACATATTCTGAAGGTTAAACACTCTCATTGATATTATCCAGTGGCTTCTGTCGTTTCCCCTGCTTGCCCAGTCACCAAATACCAGGAGATGAATGATACTGTACTATATGCTTAAGAAGTCCCAATGGCGGGGATCCCTGGGTGGCTCAGCGGTTTGACACCTGCCTTTGGCCCAGGGCATGATCCTGGAGTCCTGGGATCGAGTCCCGCATCGGGCTACCTGCATGGAGCCTGCTTCTCCCCTGCCTGTGTCTCTGCCTCTCTCTGTCTCTCTGTCTCTCATGAATAAATAAAATATTTAAGAAAAAAAAAAAGTCCCAATGGACTTGAAGTTGCTCTTACTTTTAACTAAATGTTATCCACACAGCTACATTAACTGAAGAGGGTTCTCGAAATGATTTGGCTGAAATACCTGCTTTTCTTTCCTACAGGGATTCTTACATTGAAGAGAGCAAATGAGCTCCTGAGCACCTGCGTACCGGGCAGCTTTCTGATCCGAGTCAGTGAGAGGATCAAAGGCTATGCCCTGTCCTATCTGTCTGCGGAGGGCTGTAAGCATTTCCTCATAGATGCCTCTACAGACTCGTACAGCTTCCTGGGCGCGGACCGGCTGCAGCACGCCACCCTGGCAGCGCTGGTGGACTACCACAAGGTGAAATGGCCTACACTGTGCGGTGGCGTCCTCAGCGGCCCTAGCAATGAAAGGCAATTACAAGAAAAAAGATTGAAATGGGTAATGGGGGGATTAGTCTTTGATAATTCTTCTGGATACTCCGGATTCTTAACTGCATTTCCTTTATCCCGGAACCTGGTCCCTCAGATATTCAGGGAGAACTCGCTGAGGCAGAGAACGTAGAAGATACTAAACATCGGTGCACAGACGGATCCCGTCTGAGACCACTCTTGGGTAGAATTCATGCCCAAGAGGGAAAAATCATACATGGCAATTTGCAGATGAGAAAAACCTCTTTTAAGATTGTCATAAATCGATAAAGCTCCATGTAAATCAAGGGTATACAACAAGTTCTGTACTCTGAGGAGGCCGGAAGGGCATGGCATTATTATTTACAGTATCTTAACAGCCTGCCCTTCCCCGTCCCCCCAGCCTGGTCTGATCTCTGCCTTCTGATTCACAGGAGGAACCCATAACTTCCCTGGGGAAAGAGCTCCTTCTGTACCCCTGTGGTCAGCAGGACGAGCCGCCCGACTACCTGGAACTCTTTGAGTGACAGCCTCCGTCATGCTGTGTCATCCTCAGCCTCCATTGGGCTTTCCTCTGGGTAAACTCTGCTGAAACAGACATTTGTGTGTGAAGCCAACGTTACCCTGCAGCATAGCCAGGATTGATCAACAGCAAGGATGCTTGGAGCCCCATGGAGATCTCTCTTCTGCACTAATGCTGGAGTTAACCACATTGTATTCACTCCAAAAGACAAGGGAGATGATCCCCAATTTCAGCAACTCCCTAACATGAAGTCTACAACCTTAATGATGTACATAAATGAACAAAGAAGAAATGGAAACTTTCTAGGAATTAAGGCGTACTTCAAAACCCAGTAGCTCATGGTAACTATTTCATGACCTCTATACTCCCACTTTGCATCATTTCAAAACATCTCAGGATTGTGTTTAGATTAAGTTCCACATTGGCTTTGGGGAGCTGGCAAAAAAGCCTTTACTGGTGGCTGAAATGACCCTGCAGACACACTTCATTTATTATGCATGTTGGAGCCAGGATATAAGTAAGAGGCATTGAAAAACAAAAGTTGGGAATGGAAATCGAATGAGGAGTTTAAAACGGAGGAGAAGCTTAACATGTCCAGAAATACTGTGGACTGTAGGGGAGTGAGCAAACTGTTGTGCACTGTTTTCTCATTCCGGACAACAGGACAGTGGTCACCCCATCTACTTTGGATCCATCCACAAGCACACCAAGGAGGTTGAAGTGCATGCATGTGTGAGTTGCTGTCAGTAGTGATAGGCCAGCACAGAAGAGCATGTTGTGGGCTGAGTGGTATCCCCAGAAAGGCAGGGTGAAGTCCTAAGCCCTGGTACCTGTGAACGTGACCTTAATTGGGAATAGGGTCTTTGCAGATGTGATCAAGTTCATATCGGGTTCAGGTGGGCCCTCCATCCAATGACTGGCATCTTTATAAGGAGAGAGGGATTTGGAAACACACAGAGGAGAGGCAACCATGGGGTGACACAGGCTGAGACTAGTGATTCCAGGGGATTTCCTGCAAGCTAGGGAATGCCAAGAAGAGCTGGCCACCCCCAGGAGCTAGGAGAGCAGTATGGCACAGATTCTCCTCGGAGCCTTAGAAGGGAATGTGGCCATGCTGGCACCTTGGTTTCAGACTTCCAGGCTCTAGATCTATAAGAGAATAAATTTCTGTTGTCTTAAGCCTCTGAGTTTATGATAATTTGTTGCGGCAGCCCTCAGAAACTAACACAGAAGTTCATGTCATTACAGAACCTGATGGGCATTATGTGCCATTTGTTGCTCTACAGCCTGCCCCCTGATGATGAAGGAAGGATGGGAGAGGAGAGTAGCCTCCCACCTGGCTATGCAGGTTTGCTCAGGCAGGAATTGTATCCCACCTCCCTGCCATCTCCACACCCCCAACCCCTAGCAACCCTTGGGCCAGCCCAGCAAGGGCTGGAGTCACTATACCAGGGGTGCCCTGAGCCAGAGATGATGCTTCTGGGAAGGTGGAGATTCCCCTGCGCTCCAGTCCTCCTCCTGGTGTCGGCACTCTTTCCAAAGGAGCAGAGGTGGTTCATGAGGTTCTTGGTTGGGTAAAACACTCACTGCCAGTATAAAAGATAGCCAGAGAAGACAGTAGGGTATGTGTGTATATGTGTCCGTATGGGTGTGTGTGTGCTTTAATGAGAAGGTTTTTAAACACAGACCATTGTAAAGTGTCACTTGAAATGTCCCCTGTGTACCTATAGTCTGAGAGATGACTGTCAACTAGACATCTATCCAAGAGACCCTGTCTTTAACCTTCATTTCAGTGATTAAATGGCCATGACTTTATAGAACTGCAAAGACAGCACGGGACAGGAAGTTACAAACTTCTATTCTGTCCCCATATCTTCCCACCATTAGCCCTCTGAACTTCAGTTTTCACTTTTATTTTTTTTTAAAAAAGGTATTTTTAAAAAATTGCAGTGTACCTGATATTTAACATTAAATTAGTTTCAGCTGTACAACATAATGATTTGACCTTTGAAACAATCTTTGACCACTGAAACAATCACCACTGTAAGTCTAGTTATCCATCACCTTACAAAGTTACAAAGTTTTTTTTCTTGTGATCACTTTTAAGATCTACTCCCTTAGGGCAGCCCAGTGGCTCAGCAGTTTAGTGCCACCTTCAGCCCAGGGTGTGATCCTGGAGACCTGGGATCGAGTCCCACGTTGCGCTCCCTGCATGGAGCCTCCTTCTGTCTCTGCCTCTCTCTCTCTCTCTCTCCCCCTCTCTCTGTCTCTCATGAATAAATAAATAAAATCTTTAAAAAAAAACCTCTCTTAGCAACTTTTAAGTCTGCACTGTAGCATTATCAACGATTGTCACCATGCTGTGCATCCCCATGGCTTACTGATTTTGTAACTGGAAGTCTGTACCTCTCGACCCCCTTCACCCACTTTGCCCACCTCCCAACCCTCCTTCCTTCTTGCAACCACCAATCTGTTTTCTGTACCTATGAGTTTGGCTTGGTTTTGTTTGTTGTTTAGATTCCACATATCAGTGAAACCATAGGGTATTTGTCTATCTCTTATCTCAGTCACCATCATACCACTGAGGTCCATGTCACAAATGGCAAGATCTCATCCTTTTTTATGGCCAAGTAATATTCCATGGTGTACATACACCATATCTTTTTACCCATTTGTCTATGGATGGACACCTGGGCTGCTTCCATATCTTGGCAACTGCAAAGAATGCTGCAATGGACATAGGGGGTGCATGTATCTTTTTGAATTGATATTTTTGTTTTCTTTGGATAAATACCAGAAGTGGAATTCCTGGGTCATATGGTAGTTCTGTTTTAATTAAAAGAAAGTGTTTTTACTAGCTGATTTTTATTCATCAGTTCTGAAATCTTAAGGTTCTGAAATGAATAGAAAAGTACCCTGTTGTCACTAATCATTATGAAGACATACGATTCCAGCATCACCGTCTGCTTAAAATTATTCTGGAAGAAATAAGTATAGTCATACCGGATATAATGACACTAAGTAACTGTGGGATGTACTAAGTACTGTCAGATGGCTTAGAAAACAGGAAATTACCTGACTGAATTAACCTAATAGTACAAGGGGGGGTGGGTCTGAGTTCTGTACTATTTTATCCTTTTGGTTATTAACATTCAGAGGAATAAACTGCCCATTTCTTGATGGTGTGATGGCCAGCAGTAATACTTGAAATTCTTAGGGGGTGAGAACAGTACAGAATTCAGGAAGTGGTTAAAACCGAATGGGGTTGAGGAAGCCTGAATTCTCATCATAGCTCAACTATTGGATACAGTCTCCCTGTGTCTGACCCTCGTTGTGGCCTAAGGCAAGGATGTCGGAGCCCTGGTCCTGCACCCCGCCCCCCCCCCCCTTCTGCTGCCTCAGCAAGCTCCCCTCCTTGGCTGGCCTAAGGTTTCTGGTCTGGGGTGTTTCCCTGCTGTTACCCTCCAGGTCCGAGTTCCCAACACTCCAGTCGGCCTACTCTTTGGAACTGGGTGCAAATGCCTCTCACTGCCCATATCGACTCTCCTCTTTCTCAACAACTTCAGGGAGATTGTAGAATCTCCTCTTACAGTCGTCCCAGATTCTCTGGCTGCCACCCCGTCCTCCAGGCCCTCACAATCATTAGCCCCCACTGGGTCACCTGTAGGGCCCCTGGTCCTGGTCTCCCTCCCTCCCCAGCTATGGAGGATGCGCACGAAAGTGACTTTGTGCCTCTGGGTCACCAGCAGAGCTGAGCAATGCCAAGAAACGCCCGTGGGCCCAAACTTATGCCAAAGAAGGAGAAACACAGAGTTAAGAAAAAGGAGAACAAGTGGCGATGGGCATGGACAGGTCACTTACAATATCTTAGGGGCATCTATATCAAAAGTTGCCATTTTTAATTAACCCTCCCTTTTAAGTGTAAAATAATGGCATGTGCTAATGTGGCAAAAATGTGCTTTTAGATCTAAAATCATTCGTGGCCGGAAGTCTCAGAGTGGCGGCTTCCTGTGGAGGCAGCTTTCCGCAGGCAGCGCTGTGGGCCTCACGCGGGACGCCTTGGGACGCCCGCCCGTGACGGTGACGGGCAAGGAGACAAGACGACCTACAGGGGCTGCGGGGCCTCCTGGCTTTCCTGCCTGCGGGGACGCGGACGCGGTCAGTGCCTTCCGAGGCCGGGCCGGGGCTCCAGTTCCGCCGGCAGAGCTCGCCCGCCCTCCCCGCGCCGCCCCGCCCCGCCCCGCCCGCCTGCGCCCCCTCGGCCTCCCGCCCGCTCCGGGTCTGAGGTGTGTCTGAGCCGCGCCTCGCCTCTCGCCTCTCACCTCGCCTCGCCTCACCTCTCGCCTCTCGCCTCGCCTCTCCCCTCTCGCCTCGCCTCTCGCCTCACCTCGCCTCTCACCTCTCGCCTCGCCTCGCCTCTCGCCTCGCCTCGCCTCTCACCTCTCGCCTCGCCTCTCGCCTCTCGCCTCGCCTCGCCTCTCGCCTCGCCTCGCCTCTCACCTCTCGCCTCACCTCTCGCCTCTCGCCTCACCTCGCCTCGCGCCTCTCGCCTCACCTCACCTCGCCTCTCACCTCTCGCCTCTCCTCGCCTCTCGCCTCTCGCCTCACCTCGCCTAGCGCCTCGCCTCGCCTCACAGCGCCCTCCGGCGCCCTCGGCCTGTGCGCACCTTCTGTTCTCACGCGCACCTGGACGCCGGAGGCCGTCCCCGGTCCCTCCCGCCCCGCGCCGGCCCTTCCTCCTGCCCGAGCCCAGGACTCGAGGAGGCCTCCCTGACGCGAGGGCTTCGTTTTCGGGTGGTGAAGACACACTGGTCCTGAGTTGGCTCCCTCTCGCAGAAAGTCCGGCAGCTGTCGGTGTGATCCAGGCCAGCTCACTGGCCAGCTGCGTGGAATCTTTTTTTTTTTTTAAGAGTTTTTGTTCATTTGAGAGACACACACACAGAGAGCGGCGAGCGAGCGAGCCCAAGCAGGGAGGAGGGCCCGAGGGAGGGGGAGAAGCAGACGCCCCGCTGAGCAGGGGGAGGCAGGATTGCTGGGTTCTTGCCTCACGGAGCCCAAGAATGAGTCTCAGACAAAGGAGACTGGATGAAGCCACGGAGGTTTATTAAGGATACAGAGATAGCTCAGGAGTGAGAGGGGTCCCCACGGGGTTGTCCCTGGGGGCCTGGAGGGCTGGCCTTTTATGGAAAGCCAACCAGGGAACCCAAATCCTTTTAACATCTCCACTGACATCACCACGAGTGCGGACTAGTGAGAACACCTTCAATGGCTCACTTCCTCTTTAGGGTCCGGTAACTCTTTGTTGATCACAAGTAGCTGTTATAACAAGACTCCACCTCTGGCACCTGGGCAGGATGGTCTGGTTTGCTTATCTAGGGTGTCCTTTCACCTCCACATTTTTGGGATTTCTGTGAGTCTGATTCCATGCTCCCTCCCTATCTCTCCCTACCTAGCCCTGCCTGTCCCTTACTTACTGATGCAGGACTTGATCCCCGGACTCTTGGATCATGACTTGAGCCAAAGAAGATGCTTAACTGATTGGGCCACCACGGTGCCCTATCACTGTGTGCAATCTTAAAAGAAAAAAAAAATACTAAGCCCATCTGAGCTTCAGCTCTCCAACAGGAGTTACTTAAGAAACCCACTGGGTTCTGAGGCTTAGAAAAGAAGTGTGCAAAGCGTCTGGCATATATAAAGTTCTCCCGAAATAGTAGCTATTCTTTGTGAATCACAGGTCCAACTAAGGCAGGATTCATGCCCTCCCTGCTCTTCTGTTATGAACTCGGTTTATATAACCAATGGGCTGTGTATACCAATGGCCCATCTGCTGGAGTTTGTGGGATGAGTTGTCAGGAAGAAAAGGCAGCTTTTAGAGTAAGGGGTATAACCGGGAGTCCCACAACGGATCAGCCAGTTGAAGTAGCATGCAGAGAGATGGCTACCTTTGTCTGAATGACGAATGGTAGGTTTATGGGTGGCATCCTCATAATGGTGGATTTTGACAACCCCCAAGTCTGCAGGGACCAGTCCTTACCCCAAATTGGTCACTGACAAATTGAGTTGCTCAGGAATTCCTGATCACAAATCCCCTAAGTATTTGCCTGGCTTTTTGACCAAAGACTTGCAACCCCAAATCCCTTTGGGATTAACTTTGTTTTGTGGCCCGAAAAGGCCAGGCAGAGCCAGTGCTAACCCAGACTGCCAGGAAGGGGGCAAGCCCCCACCACCGTCATCAGTCTTAGTCAGCTTTTGTTTTCCTTCAGCCAAAAGGATGTTCCTTCACGTCTTCCTGCCAGCTGAGCCCAGCTCCGGTGACCCTCCACCACAGTGCACTTCTACAGCCGGACCACATGGCTCCGAGTGACCCTAGCCCCCTGCCGTGCTCTCAGTGGTGGTGGCGGTGGGGGAGCTCGGAAGGTGCTTCCGAAACACAGCTCCCACTGCCCCTCCTGACAGCCCCACACCCTACAGGTGGGATGTTTGAGGCTAACGACCGGAGAAGGAACCAGTAGTTAATACGTTTTTTCCTTCAGCCTCTCTGAATGTAATGTGAGGGTTTTGCTGTTTGTTCTCCCCTTGTATTTATTTTTCCTGTTTCTTTTTTTTTTTTTTTGGAATATTTATTTATTTTTTTATTGGTGTTCAATTTGCCAACATATAGCATAACACCCAGTGCTCATCCCGTCAAGTGCCCGCCTCAGTGCCCACCACCCAGTCACCCCCACCCCTGCCCACCTTCCTTTCTACCACCCCTTGTTCCTTTCCCAGAGTTAGGAGTCTCTCATGTTCTTTCTCCCTTTCTGATATTTCCCACTTATTTTTTCTCCTTTCCCCTTTATTCCCTTTCACTATTTTTTATATTCCCCAAATGAATGAGACCATATAATGTTTGTCCTTCTCCGATTCACTCAGCTGTTTTAAAAGGGTTTCACATCCTAGCAGGCTGGGTGATCATTATTGTTGTTCTTCAGACACTGGGCGGGGGTGAGGAGTCAGAAATGGGGAGGGGAGTCAGAAATGGGGAGTTAACAGCCAAGCAGGAGGGAACAGCGAGCTGAAGTCCTGCCCCCCAGGTTGATGAAGAGGAAATCCAGTTCACTGGGTATAGCCTGTAGCCGGAGGCCGTCTGTACAGTCGACCACCAGACATTTGGGGAGTCTTGGGCAGAGGTTGCTGAAGGGGCCTGGCCCTGCCTGAGCCTCTGGGTGATGGGGTGACAGGCAGAGAGCGCCCAGGGGCGGTGCCTGCTTCTCTCCCCAGGTCATGATCTGTGCTCTCCCCTGGAAGAGCAGACAAGGCCGAAAAGGCCAAGAGACCCTGGGGAGGACCCTCCAAAGGGCGAGCTCAAAGGATCAGTGTCACAGAGACATTGAGAAAGGCACCTCTGCTGAGAGAACATGTTCTGTGTGTAGAAGGAACCACCGCCCAGCGTCCCCACCCCGGGCTGGCAGGCTCCCCATAGCTTTTGGCAGTAAGAGCAAAGCCCTGGTGGGGTCATGCCAGGAGAAACAGCTTTGAATTCAAATATAAAGCCAATCAGAATATGGATCACACAAAGCTGCCAGTTATTTGATGGGTGTTGGGAGTAAAACACACCCACCCTTGAAGGGACCCCCCTGAGGACAGGACCCCTGATGAGCAAGTCTCAGATCCAGGTCAGGCCTTTTTTCAGAAGGTGAGGATTTAACCTGTGCTCCCCTCCCATTCACGGCAGCCTTTATATCCACAGAGTGCATGTTGGGGGCATGCAGGGGGCAAAAAGGGCATGCAGAGGGCATGTGGGGGCATGCAGGGTGGTATATGGAGGGCATACAGAGGGCATATGGGGGGCATATGGCGGGTATGGGGGGAATACGGGGGTATACAGAGGGCATGCGGGAGGCATACGGGGGACAATGGAGGGCATATGAGGGGCACATGGAAGGCATACAGAAGGCATATGGGGGGTATGAGGGGGGTATACAGGGTCATACAGGGGCATGTGGGGGGCAATGCTGGGGGGCATATGGGGTCATACAGAGGGCTACTTCCAAGGCTTCAGAGCCCCCACCCTCACAGAAGGCCTGCAGCCAGGACGGGGAAGCTCTGTGCATTCCGTGTGTTCCTGGGCCTCTGTGTTGTTCTCACTCATTGTCAGGGGATTCTGAGGTGTGCTGAAGAGCAGAACATGGTGGGAAACTGAGGCAGCAGAGAACAGACTCTGGACTTGCTGGAGGCCGAAGCTCCCTCTTCCCCCCACCCCCACCCTGACCTTGTAGCCCTCTGCAGCTGGAGGCAGGATGTGGTGTGAAGGTGTGACCCCGAGCAGGTTCCTCACGGTTCCCGCACCTGGAAAATGGTACTGCCTGCTTGAGGAGGTGGTCTTCTGTGCGGGAGGTGCCTGGCTCTACAACCAACCTCAAAAACCTCTAATGCTCTTCGACTGCCTGGGGCTCATCAATGCAGTCGTGATGACCAGCTGCGAGGGGGAGGGGGTGGTGGGGCAGGAGAGCAGGGGAGTCCTGCTAGGTAGCCTCCGCCAACTGTTTCCACAGTGTAAATACTCCCACCTTGGTCCACTTCAAGCTACTGACCTGCCATTACTGAGTGAGATGGGGGAAGAGGTGGGTCAGCTCACCACGGCTCAGAGGGGACCCAGGTCTGCATGGACGCCCCCGCTCCAGGGAGATGGCTGGGCTAGTTCTTGGGTGACCCAGATACCATGAGAACAGAGGGAAGATGCAGACAGCGCATCACACAGGCCCAAGACTCAGCACTTCCTTCGTCTAGAAGTTCTCATGGGACTGGGTCCTCTAAGCCAGAGGTCCTCACTCCTTTCCTTTGCTGTCTGGGGTTAAATTCCTAGTCCCCTAACTGTAATGTCGCAGCAGGGCCTTCACCAATCCTTCTGTATACAGGACAGGGTAGGTCCTGCTAAGGCCTGGATGTTTGCAACCCCCCCCCCGCCCCCCGCCCCAGCCAAATTCAGATGTTGAAGCCCTACTGTGATAGTATTTGGAAGTGAGGCCCTTAGGAGGTACTTAGCCCTCTGCCGGGTCTCTGTCCTGCGTGGATCCAGTGAGATGGGTCCTCACCAGACAACGGATCTGCCCGCCCCTCAATCCCAGAATTCTCGGCGTTTGTGACCTAATCATCCCCTTGCTGGTTAGGCCACTCATCCAGGGACGTTTGTACAGCAGCCCAAACTAAAACAGACCCCCCTCTTACATGTGCTTTAAGAGGACTCCTACTTGTTAATAAAACTGCTATACCTAAGTTCTAAAAAGAGAGAAATAGGTCAATATTATGCTGTTTCCTTTCTTCTTCATCTACCTCAGCAATTCTTAACCAACTGTTGAAACTCAATTCCTAATCACTGCCTCAGGCATCAGTGATATGCAACCGACAGCAGCACAAATGGCTGGTTGGCCCCCAGAGTGCAGCCTGGGATTACACCGTCCGCAGGACACCCAGACCTGCCTAATCACAAGGTCGCAGCATTGCTGCCGGCCTGCTGGAAGTGCATCCTCCTGACACCTGGAGAATATGGGCAGGACTGTGCAGGGCAGTCCCGCGGAGCCCCCAGAACTGCTAGAGAGAGGCCAGAGATGCCCTGAATCTCCAGTATCCCAACTGTATGTGAAAATATGAAACCCAGTCAGAAAAGGACCTTAGAAATCATTTCTCAATTTCTTCTAAAAAAAGACAAGTGAAATAATATTAACAGCCAGGTTTTCCCTTGTGGTTCTCTCCTTCTAGACCAGTGGTCCTCAAAAGGGGCAGGTAGGGGGGTGCTTTTGTGCCCTCCAGAAGACATGTGGCAATGACTGCAGACATATTGATTGTCAATGTAGGTGAGAGATGCTCCTTGGATCTAGCAGGTGAAGGCCAGGGATGCTGCTAAATACCCTACAGTACACAGGGCAGCCCTGGCAACTATGAGGGATCTAGCCCATGGGGTCTGTTGCACCAGGGTTCAGAAATCCTGGTCTCTCCACATTAAAAAAGTTTTCCCAAAACTAAAGAAATGGCATTCTTATTCCAAGAAGAAATTATATCCACAAATCATATTTTATTAGCTGTCCAATGTTACCTTCCATTCATGTCCTGTGTTTTAATTAAATTTTACGAACTACCAGTACAAATCAATACAATGCATTTTTTTTTTTTTTTTTTTTTTTTACACACCAACAGCTTGAATGTTCTGGAAGCTTTTAAACAATGAGTTGACTGTGGGCAAACAGAAGGCAAGGAATCACAGATAATTAGCTCATGCATCTGGTGCTGGCTAATAAATAAATAATTTTCACATGAATGTAGAAATCACTCAATGTTAACTGTATTTTTAAAAAATAGTTGGAAACTGTAATAAAATGCCATTTTCAGAAGCATCTTGGCAGCTAAGTAGAACTGTTTAATTTAAAAAATATTTACTTTCCCGTAGATTGGGGTGGGTGAACATGTAGCAAAATCTCCCATCCCACTTGACTCTGGCAGATGGAGTGATCTTTCACAAAATACATTTTTCTGCATTTCTTTTCATAAAAGCCAGCAGCCAGGAAGAGCACCCTGCTTTGAAAAAAGATAGTTTGGTTCACACAGTATACTTTGGTTTATTTAAACAGGTAAGAACGTGGTCCCCAGTTCTCCTGAGGAGAAAATGTGTTTTCTGACTTTTGAATAAATCAAGATATTACCAGTCTGAATGAGGCTTTCTGTTAAGGGAAAACGTATATCTTTCTTTCCATCCAATGTTCAGTTGCTCCTCTTGGGAAATACTCTTCAGATAAAGTATCTCTAAGTCTCGATGTATCAGTAGCCCCATGCCACGACTTCCACCTGACATTCAGGGTCTGACGGGATCAGCATTTGGCATGTCCTTGGATATGGGGCTCAATCTGAACTAAAGTTTCTCACAATACAAGTATTTTCTTAAAGTATATAAAAATGTATGCTAACTTGTGCTATCTTAGTAAGGCTTGCAAATTGGTAATTAAATAAGCAGAATATAACTCATAAGCAAAAAAAAGGCATTTTTAAATAAAATTAAGAAACGAGGATGGTTAAAACTATAATAAAAAAAGATGAGCAGATTATTTTTGGTTAATCTTGGATGGAAATGACACAATAGTTTCTCTTTTTCTCTTTTTGAGTCCATTTGGTTTTGCTTAATATACTCACAAGGATCGCCAGGAGTGTATCTCCGAAGCTCACAAGGTCTCCTGATATGTCAGCATTTCCAGGCACGACAGCCCTACCCACGCAGTCATCACTCATAGGGGAGACATGTGCTTGCCTTTCATTTGAAAGAACTCCTTATAAAAAAAACTTTTTATAATTTGTGAATGTTTCAACGGGCACAAAAGATAATAGCTCTCACTCTGCTGTAAACACAAAACCTCCACGCAGTTAGGCTTGTAACCTCACAATCATCCTGCCTTTGTCAGACTCTGCACGGGATGCATTTGGGCTGCTCCTGCAGGCCAAGTGGGAGATTTTAATTCCTGTTGCGTTGAGCCAAATAGGCAGAGAGAAATCAGAGGCTCTCTCCCATCTCTTTTACTAATCAGTTGAACTTTTTTTTTTCTTTCCCTTGAGGGAAATCTTTTCTTTGTCACAGCCACATGTTCAGTGATCACAAAGGGAAAAAAGTACAAAACCTCCCTGGATCTATCCCTGGGAGTTCAGGTTTTTTTGCTACTCGTCTTCTGTTTGCGAAGGTGGGCCTCTATCTCGTGCCTGAAGACCAGCATCCCCAGCTGCCCGTGGGACGCCTCGTTCATGGCCTTGGACTGCATGCACATCTTGTACTGCTCGGGGGCCAGTTCGTCCACGCAGTGCTTCTCGTGCCACAGGTGGAAGAGCCCCCGCACAGGTGTACGCACCACAATCAGATTGCTGTGGAGATACTTGCGGTACAGGTGCACGTCCTCCCCGCCCCAGCCTCTGATGTCCAAGTCAAAGCCACCTGTGGGAGAGAGGACACCGCTGAGTCATGCTGCTCGGCCGCCTCCGACCTCTGTGCCCTTCCTGCCCCACACAGACATGGCCCTCATTGCGTGGTGCGGCAGTGTTTTAGGGGGCATGTGTCACTGCCCCTCTGAAATCTGCGGGTGTCCGTCTGCAAGGGAGAATTCAGACACCCCAAAGGGAAGGTTTCGCAGCGGCGGCCAGCACCCACTCCCGGATGCCACGAGGTCACAGACAGGCCTCCTGGCACCGCCTGCCTCCTAGGGCTGCCGGAACTGCCACGCAGTGGCCTGAGCCCCACAGTGGGCCCTGCTGCCGCCTTGCCAGCTTGAACCCTCCAAGACTTAAATGTAACTTTGACGAAAAGTGGTGAAGTTCCCCCAAATGCCTGTCATCACTGGTCCCACATGGCCCCCAGGCCACCCTCCTCTGCTCCAGGCCGCCCATCACCACCAGGCCGGAAGGGGGACCCATGCACAGGCCACCTGAGCCTGCCCATGGTTGGGCTCTGCACACAAGTGGCTGGTGGCCCCCGATGGCCGGCGGGCAGACAACAGAGTCAGGGGTCAGGAACGTGAGTCTCAGTTCGGCCAGGTCACCTCTCTTGAGCCACGGTTCCTTATCCTGGTGTGAACTAGACCTCATGCCCGAGCGAGCAGTCACGGAAGGGGAAGTGCTTGCTTCGTTGTAATGGGTTTCTTATCGGTATCATTACAGCTTGTTAAAGAGACGGTGCAAAAGTTAGATGCTTACAGATAAATACAAGATGCTAAGGGATGACTGGGGTCCAGACGTGACCCAGAGACTCTGAGGTGACAGCAATGGCTCATGGAGGGAGCCCACCATTCCCACATGTGTCAGCTGCCATGATGCCCCATCCTTAGGAAAATCCAGTTTATTCTA
Organism: Canis lupus familiaris; assembly: GCF_011100685.1. Lineage (NCBI taxonomy): Eukaryota > Metazoa > Chordata > Mammalia > Carnivora > Canidae > Canis > Canis lupus. The sequence goes on from NC_049237.1 coordinate 22,958,205, forward strand.
AATTCAAGTCTGATAAACATACATCATCACAAATGGATCTGTCCGTGCACACAGAGCACGGGAACACAGGGTTTCTCGAAACGGAAACCTGCTTTAAAAAGGAAGATGGGGCGGGGTGGTGGCAGTGTCCATGATCTGGGAGCCGGAGCTTCTTGACCCCATGCCAGCAGCCACCCTGAGCCTGAGCCCAGGACCAAAGCCTCTGGTGTGCAGAGTCACAATGTCACTCTGTCTCAAGGCACATGAGCAGGTGCCACTCTGAGGGACAGGAAGTGCTCTCATCCCACAGCCCCCACCTGCCGTGCTGTCCCCATGTCCTTTGGCCTCAACTGTGACCTAAGGGCCTTTCCTCTGGGCATTCTGGGAACGTGTGTGCATGGACAGTGACTATACGCTCAGCCGGAGCCTGAAGTAGCATCTGGAATTTTTGAAGGTTCAGCAGAGAGAAATTTGGATCTTTTCTGGTATGTGATTTTCCCAAATCTCCCACGTTGCCCTTATGTTTCTCAGTGGATCCTGCTACTGTGGAGGCCCAGAATGTTCTGCCTGGGAGGGACCAGAGCCAGAACTAGGTCAGAAGGAGGCTCGGGAGCGGGGTGGTGGCGGCCGGGGGAGCAGTTTGAAGTCATCTGTCTGTAGCAGCTGCCTTGCCCTCAGTCTGTGTGCCACATTTGGGGTGACTGGGAGGGTCTAGTGGAGATTAGAGGGGCTCAAGGTCACACACGCCCCAGCCTCCTCCTGGTCCAGACCCCAAGTCCACGACAAGAGCAACAGCCCTCTCTTGGGAAGTGGGTACACCCAGCATCGTGGGAACCCGCCCGGGGCCCTCCTGCCTACTCTGGGCTTCGGGCCTCGGCCTCCAGGTGGCAGCAGAGGTGCAGACGTGCTGCTCGGCGCCGTCTTACCTATATTGATGAAGTCCGAACGGTACTGACAGGTCATCCCAAAGCCAAAGTCTCGCCAAAATCCAGTTTCCTTCTTTATGACCTGCGGGGAAAACATGGTCATTCGGTCATTCAGGAGGGGTGGACAGAGGGGACCGTGATGGAGAGATGTCACAGAGCGGTGCCAGCGGTGCGAAGTGGGGAGCCCAGCGACAGCCCTGCGCGGGAAACGCTGGGCCCCAGGCCTTTCCGACAGCCAGGAACACCCTGAATGCAGCAGCTCCGAGATGGGCCCTGTGGTCCTTGGCACCTCTGCTTGGAAGGTTCCTAGGGTGTCGGCATGAACACACACACTCATGCTCACACTCACACTCAAAAACAAACCAGGAGAGCAAGCTTTTGAGCGGCACCATGGAAAAGCCACCTACGTGTCTGGCTCAGCAGCAGTACCAGAGAGAACAGGAGGCCTCGGCCCCTCACACAGGCCGGGTGGGAGCCAGCCAGGGCTTGGGAGGGAGGGAAGGCAAAGAGAACAGCCGGGGAGTCAGCTGCCCTGGCACAGGGGCACACATAGGACTCCCTTGGGAAATGCAAAGAAAACCTGAGAAGGCAGTGTGTTACTTGGGCTCTGCGACCTCTTGCTCCCTGAGGTAAAGGGCATCAGGAGTCCAGGTTCTGAAGAAAGGCTCTGTCCATTCATCTCTAAACTATTTTAAAACCAAACTGCTCCCAAGAGCATCTGTGGTGGTGCCAAGCTGCAGGGCTGCCAGGAGGCCATCCAAGCAGGGACGGTCTTCAGAGAGCGAGGCCGGGGCCTGCACAGCCTGTTACTCTGCAAAGAAATTTCCAATGCATTTGCTAAAGCAGCAAGACCTTTCCAAACTTTCCTTTAGTTTTTTGGCGGAGCTAATTCTGGGACTCATTCTGAGACTGTAATAGTTCTTTTTCACGATTCATTCTTGGGGTTAACATCGGTGCTTAGTGCAGAAAATCCCCTCCTGAGGGATGGGGAAGTGGGAGGGGGCCACAGCAGGTCCCCACCCACCAAGACTTTTCCATTTTCTGCCTGTGAGGTTTGGCTCCCTTTGCTCACTGCTCATCACAGACTGTGTAGCAGGGGAGGAGCACCAGCGTCTCCTCCCAACTTGCCCATGGACTGACTTTTCTGCTTCTGTCAGATCCCTCAATTCTTTGAGCCTCTACTTCCTTTCCTTTAAATGAGGTGGTTGAGGGGCGCCTGGGTGCCTCAGTCCGTTAAGCATCTGACTCCTGATTTCGGCTCAGGTCACGATCTTGGGGTCGTGGGATTGAGCCCCCTGCATGGGGCTCTGTGCTGGGCATAGAGCCTGCTTGAGATTCTTCTCCTTCTCCCCCTGCCCCTCCCCCCAAATAAAAATAAAAAATTAAGGGGTGCCTTGATGGCCCAGTTGGTTAAGCATTTGCCTCAGTTCAGGTCATGATCCCAGGGGCCAGGGATGGAGCCTAACAAGCAATCAGCTCCCTGCTCAGGAGGGAGTCTGCTTCTCCCTCTCCCTCTGCCCTTCCCCCACTCATGCTCTCTGTCACTCTCTTTCTCAAATAAAGCAATCAGTCAATCAACCAATCAATCAGGAGGTTGAACTAACCCTCCGCTAAGGTCTCTCCCAGCTCCCATCTATCCTCACTGCTCTTCCACGTTCCCGAAGCTTCTTCTCTCTACCACAGCCTCAACTGTCTTCCATAAATGGCTCGTGGCAGAGCTGTGAAATTAAAAATTCTTTTGCTTTGTAATCCATGAAACCATCTCCTCTTCACGACCACTCGCACCGAGTGAATACATACGCGTCAGGGTTTGGGGAAGGAAAATGAGGACCAAGAGAGATTTTGTCAGTGAGTCCCAGCAGATGTGTTCCAATTCCTCCTCAGAACAAAGGCCTGTTATACAATATCTCCCAAGTGACAAGGTAATTTCATTAGTATCAACTGGAAAGATTTTGCAGGGAAGGAAAGCTTGGGAAAATCTCCATTGAGTCATTTTTTAAAAAGAGTTTCTGGGGATCCCTGGGTGGCGCAGCGGTTTGGCGCCTGCCTTTGGCCCAGGGCGCGATCCTGGAGACCCGGGATCGAATCCCACGTCGGGCTCCCGGTGCATGGAGCCTGCTTCTCCCTCTGCCTGTGTCTCTGCCTCTCTCTCTCTCACTGTGTGACTATCATAAATAAATAAATAAATAAAAAAAATTAAAAAGAGTTTCTGTTTCATAGCAGGTACACACGGTTTCTGTTGCAGCTAATGGCTTAATATCCTTTCTGCTGGTCAGGATGAAGACCAGTCCTCTAAGCTTCTGGATAAACATGGAGTTAAGAGAAGTGCCAGTATCCCAACTTCAAGCATCTGGCTGAGGTCTGTATGGAATCTAAAAGAGGAAGGCCAGGGCTTGGGAAGAAAGACAAGAGGGGTGGCAAGAGGTGGTCGCCCCGCACCCAGGCTGTGGATGCAGCACCCAGCAAGGCTGGACAAGGTCAAGAGTGACCCTCACCTGGGACCAGCGGGACAGACACAAACTGATTTACCAGCTGGGGAATGCACTATATAAAAACTTCCTAACTGGTTGGCAAGCCTAAGAAAGCCACTATCTGAAATGCTCCTTGAAATTTAGCCATTGGTGGAAACCAATCTGATGGCACCCACAGCATATAACATCAGGGCAAGCCCGAGTTCACTCCTGACAGGCTTTACCCCCCACAGCTGTGTCACGTCACTGGCATCGTGCCCTCAACGAGTAGCCGAGCTGGGAGTGAGCGCTCTCAAATGTTTATCAGATCACAGCATGTTCCAATTTAAAACCCTGAAGGGGCTTTTATTGCATTCTCACTAATACAATTAGAATAAACCCAGAGAAAACCTCTGCCCTGTGAAGGTCCTACGTGACCAAAGCCCCGCCTGCCTCGTCCAGCTCACATCCCCTCACACAGTCTCCTTCTGTCCTGCCCCTTGGACACACCAGGCTGGCAGGTCTCTGAGGCTAGACACTTGCAGACCCCTTTCCTGGGTCACCTTTTCTTTGCTCACCAGTGGGCTCTGGTCCAACATCACTTGTTTAGAGCAGTCATCCCGGCCTCGTCAGCCAGGGTCGGCAGCCTGTACCTCCGTCACCACCATGTCACTCTCTATACTGTCACCTGCTTTATTCTCTCCATAACACAGCTTTCTGAAATTATCTGGTTGATGCATTTGTTTCCTCTCTTTTCTGTGTTCACCAACCACCACTGGTGAACATAAGCCCAGGGCCTTGGTCTGGTTGATTGCCTCCAGATCACTGTCAAGTACACATCAGGTACTCAATAAATGCTTCTCCAAGAGAGGATGAGGAGCAGTCTTAGGGCAGAGAGGGCTTCATGCCAGTGGAAACAGACATGGATCACATAAGGAGTTCTTGGGTGAGTCATGAGGGCCCAGGGATTTTGGTGGGAAAATTCAGAATCATGTGGCTTTGGACAAACGGACAAAAATGTTTTTGCCTTCCTGGGCTCTAAGCAGAGGGCTCTGCTGCTTAGAGCCTCCGCCCCAGGCACAAGAAGCTCCACTGCTCTATTCAAGCTTTGAAAAGATAAATATACACCAACAATGTTTACTACCACAGAGGAGGAAGAAACTCAGATAAAGATCATAAGTCAAAAGAAAAACATCTCCTTCTTTCCTGAATTTCACCGATCTGTTTTCAAGTGCTATCCTGACTCAACACAAGGTCTTTTGAGGACTAGCCTCCTCTCAAGTCTCTGCAGCCCCCTTCCCTCTCCACCTTAGATCTCAGCAGAGCACTGCAGGGCAGGAGCATAGCACAGCACAGAAGGACGGCTGTCAAGCCTGCTCTCCCACAGGAAGTTTCCAGACCCACACCTCTGTGGGTGATGCATGTGACGGGGCTGATTATTTTCTATTGGGACCAAAACACAAAGCACAGACCAGAGTCTCTCCCCAAAGATGTGGGAAGACGGCCACCCTGCAGCTGCAGGGGGACCCAGGAAGGCAGTCAGTGCCTGTCGGTTTAATGGTGCCGATGGTTTAATGGTGCAATCTGGGCCCTGAAATAAAATAAATAACAAATATTCAAGCAGAGTATTACCTGTAAATCAAAGAGAGCCTCCCAAGAGCCAAGGCTGTGTTTGCCCAGGCTCACACTCACGAGAAACACCTGTGGTATGTGGCCCTGCAGTCGGCAGGCCCCGCGCTCAGAGGCTTTCCTCCTGGGTTTAATGCTCTCGAAATGCTTAATAATTCCTGCACTGGGGCCCTGCACTTCCACTCTGTACTGGGCCACACGAATTATGCAGCCAGTCCTGCCTGCAAGCAGCAGCCACCCCGAGCTTCAGGCCTTCAGTGGCTGGGGTGGGTGCCCCCGACCCTGCATGATACTTCCCTTACCTGGGCACTGGGGGAGTCTGGATGGGGGTGCAGAGGTGGAATGACTGAGCCTGGACCAACACCAGGATTGCTGTAACCATTTCTATGTCTTGAGAAATAAAATACCGTGGAGGCACAGCTTTCATAGAATTGGTTTAAGAATGGACTTGAATGCCACCTCCTCCAAGATTCCTGTTAACCCACATTTTCCCACAAGGCCTCTTTTAATGGTATCTGCTTAAAAGAATAAGGTATCTTCTGGAGGGTATCATGCTGGGGGAGAACTGTCCAGGCTTCCTCATGTAGGACTCTATACCCACGGCTGGATTCCACTCTCCTGGAAGCACTCCAAGGCCTAAGAACACGTGGCTGCCACGCAGCATCGGCCTTGGTCCCGTCTTCATCACACAGGGCCACCTTTGCTTCCCAGTGTCTCACTCAGCAATCCCAGCAAGTGACCTACGCCTCAGTGCACAAGTTTTGTCTGTGGAACGAGCAGTCGTGCCCCTGCGCCTCACTGGTGGGTCCATGCAATAAGGCGGGCGCAGTGCTGGCTTCCGACGGGCTGCGGATGGCATGCATGACCACTTGTGGTACCCAGCGCTATCTGTGTAAGAGCAGACCAAAGGATGGACTCTGCTCAGTCAGCAAGTTTTAGAAATGTAAACCGAAATGCAGATTAGTGGTAACATACTTCCTGGAAGGGGCGGACAGGGGGAGGGTACCTGGACTCAAAGAGGGTGAGGACAGGACTCAGTGTGCCATGTGCACCCTGGACAGACAGGCACAAAGTCGCTGCACGGAAATGCTGGGTGGGGTGCACAGCAGGCTGAGAGGTCACACCCCCCAAGCCTCGGAGGGGGGGCGGTGGTGACAGGGCCTCACGGGGCAAGGCCAGGGCACAGACACAGGCCGGGCACGCACCAGGCAGAGAGGCCAGGGGTCTACTGAGCTGGCGCCATGCGCCAGGTGCTGGGGTTTGCAGACACATGCTCTGTCACTGGTTTCCAAGTCTATGTGGGGGGGCACTTAATACCAAGGAGCCATCAAGGCTGGCAGTGCTATGCTGGGGCCGGCAGGACCAGCTCCCAGACCTCACCCCACCTCGGTGTGCAGTGACATCGCTCTGGGCCTCCACCAGGCCACGGGGGGGTGGGGGGGGTGGAATCACTGGCAGCATGGAAACTGGCGAACACCTTGTATCAGGGCTTTGCCTCTCCTCTTTCCAGAGGGTGGGTGGTTAAACATTTACTAGCTGGCTTTAAGCCAGACAAGATGATTTAAAATGGGATTAATCTATGTTTTGGAAATATATCTCTGGCAGAGGGGGAAGGAAAGGCCGGGTGTCCGGGGAGGGAGAGGCTCTGCAGACAGAAGAGCTTGGTGGGTACCAGCACGAACCAGGTTGGAACCAGGAAAGTGGAATGTCTAAAGTTAATAATCATTTAAGTCAGAGAGAGTCAGTCCTTTCTCTCTGAGTCTTTCTACATAAAAACATCAGCAAGTTTTATCTCAGGTTTACAACTCAAAAAATTAAATGTTAGCATAAAATCCCATGATGTCACATACTTATTATTAATGGTCTATACTCAAAAGTAAAGAAACAACTAGTCTGAATGCCCTCCCCCCCCCCCCCCGCCCCCGAATGTGACTTCTGGCTTTAGTCTGAAGACAAAGTGTCACAGCAGTGCCCCTGACAGGCAGTGACCAGCACAGGGACTACTGAGGTCACACTCGCTGGGCTGCGCACACTTGTCTCGTGTTTGCATCAGTGAGTACTCTTCGTTATGGCTCCATTCTGGATCTGTGTTCTCCCTCCACCTCGACACTGATATTCCAGGGTGGCTCTCAAGAATATCTATAGATCTGGGCGCCTGGATGGCTCTGTTGGAGTGTCTGCCTTTGGCTCAGATCATGTTCCCAAGGTCCTGGGATCAAGTCCTGCTTCAGGCTCCCTGCTCCACGGAGGGCCTGCTTCTCCCTCTCCCTCTGCCTGCTGCTCCTCCTGCTTATGCTCTCTGTCAGATAAAATAAAATCTTAAAAAAAAAAAAAGAATATCTGCAGATCTCAGATCTTTCATGACTGAGTCAAAATGAACCTTTGGTAGGAAGTCTTTACTAACTTACCATGTCTAACCATCTTGTTTCAATGTATACCTTCTTAGCACCTACACATTGTTTCCATTAAATTAATTTCTGTAGCTTGATGTTCTCCTTTGGAATTTTTGTCAGATCATTTCCTTTATATTTCAGCCCTCATCTTGATCCTAAGCAAATCTGCTTCCACTGCAGTAGGGTAAGGAAATCTTGCTTTCAACCTGAGTTCTGCTACTAGCTGGTTGTATGATCTTGGGCGAGTCCATAAAAACAAGACAGTAAAGTGACCTCCCCAATCACTTCATACAAAACTGTTTCAGTTCCTCTGATTAATCCAGAACTTCCAATCTAGATCTCTGCAGGCAGCAAGTGCTCAAGAAATGGCTCATCCAATAACGAACATAATCAATACTTTCCTTGTAGATGGAGAACCCCCTGTGTCTCAGAGACAGCTACTGTGTTTCTCTGGACTAAGCCATCATGAACACTGAACCCTAACATATCAGATTTATGTGCTCTAGGAAAGCTCTAAGGTGTATTTGGAAGTAACTGTCAAAGCTGCAGGATAATTCAGAGGCTCTAGCTGTGGACATAGAGACCTCAGTTCTGTTTTGTTTTTAAAACTTATTTATTCATGAGAGAGGCAGAGACACAGGCAGAGGGAGAAGCAGGCTCCCTGCAGGACCCCGATGTGGGACTCGATCCTAGGACCCTGGGATCACTCCCTGAGCCAAAGGCAGATGCTCTCAATCGCTGAGACATCCAGGCATTCCTCAGTTGTTTCTGCTTGACTAGTAATTCTGGGGATCTCAGAAACTGGCTTAACCACATCACACGTCTAGCTTCCCTTTGCACCTGCTTCCCTGCAGGAATGGTAATAAAAGGATAAAACTTTTAAAGTGTGAAATGAAAAGAATTCCTTGCAAGCAAATAAGATCTTTATGAGTTTGAAGTCGAAACATTAATCATATTTGATGTCAAATGTAAAGAAGTACTTTATTTAAAACCAAAGGAACTTACATTCTGATTGGCTGAAAGAAAATAAATCCTATATTCTTTCTCCCCCTCCAGCCCTAATAGAAACTTACAACTCATGGAAAGGAAACAAGGTGGTCTGTGTCTTGACAGAAGTGATATCATCCTAAGGTAGACAAAAACTGATTCTTGGGGAATGGAAAACTCTGACGGTGCTGAGATATCCAGCACACATATACATATGGTTACGTGAACAGATCCTCGGTCTATCTGTGGTAGTGGAGTTTCACTGCAGGACGAGAGAGTTTTTGATCACGGTACTGGACAGCACAGGCCAAAGGGAAACCACGCTGGGATGGGTGAGGATTCAACCTCATTCAACCTCAGGGAACCCAAGCTAAACCTTCTAGAAAAGATCCCTATATCAGCCAGAGGTTAACTGGAAGACGGGGCTACAGAGAACAGGTTTTGCTACTTCTGGAACCTTAAGGACCAAATCAGTCTGCCAAAAGAATCTCAAAGAACACATGTTTTCAATGAAGTCAATTTACTCTCCCGTTGCACAGAAGCCTGAGAGACGGGGTTCCCTCACAGCTTCACGTTCGCACAGCGGATTTCCCTTCTGTACCCGAAGAGGTACTCAGTGGGAAGAAACATGGCTTTGCCTCAAGAGGAGACACAGACACTCAAAGTGATGAAGAGCAGACAACCCAAGGTCAGACGCCTCCTGACAGTCATCCTGAGCTGGAACGCAGCTTTAGACAAACCTAGTTGATACCTCTGCCGGGAAAGGTCAGAGTTCAAGTTGGGGATGACAACAATAATGGGGAATTTTGTCTCAGAAGGGCATTGCCTACCTGTGTTACAGAGACCCTCTTCTGGCTTTACCACACCTTCCCGTGGCCCACACTGCTTTCTCTGGACTCAGGGCCACCACCACCGCCACCACCAAGACCACTCGGCATACAGAGATCCTGGGGGGCTGTGTGGTCCCACTATCCACCACCTGTGCAGCCAAGATCTTTTTTTTTTTAAGATTTTATTTATTACAGACAGAGAGAGAGGCAGAGACATAGGCAGAGGGAGAAGCAGGCTCCCTGCAGGAGCCCAATGCGGAACTTGATCCCAGAACCCCAGGATCATGATCTGAGCTGAAGGCAGATGCTCAACCACTGGGCCATGCAGGCACCCACCAAGATTTCAGCACAGAAGCCCCTCCAATGTTCCTCTAGGAGCCACCTTGCTGGTGACCGTGCTCCAAAGTGGCTGCCATGTGTGGGGATGAGGGCACTTATGGGAAGGGTCCTGGATCTGGTCCTCACTCCTCCACTGATGTGCTCACTGGGTGACCTGCAGTGAGCCACCCCCTTCTGACTTCTGCTTCCTAGCTGTCACCTTTCTTACCTGGGAGGGTCTGTAATAACGAAGAAAAAATGTGCTGCATCCATAATGCGATAATACTAGTTTCTAAAAGCCATAGAAGAAAACTATGAAGGTGTGAAATTACCTTTCTGTAAGGTACTGTTCCTACTTATTTTCCACTTTTAAATATTACAAGCACTTTTAATCAACAAGACACTGGGACCAAAGGCCAGAACGTCTGCCAAATTTAAAAATTACTGTGGGAATCAATCCACAGATTTCCCCTCACCTTTACTCATGGTCAGGTGCCCCTGGTAATGAAAGACAGGGAAGCGAGCTGCACAAAGGCACCTGCGGGGTAATTACTCACCAGCTGCTGCTCCAGGGGAGGCACTGCATCGTGATGGCCATATATTATGCCAGGATTGTACTGACTGAAAAGGACCGGATAAAATACCTTCTTCCCTGCAAACCAGAAAACAAACATTCACTTAAAGCAAAGCTAGTAGGCTTGTTCACTCATATTCAGCTCTCTGATAATCCCAGATATTCGTATCCACTTTTTCTTTTCTTTTCACTCAGCCATAAAACAGATCTCAGCAGTCCTACACACCTCGACCACATGGGCAGACTCTCGGCTATCTGTAGCACAGAAGTGGCATGCAAAGTCCTGACAGATGGGGGCTCTGGGGAGCAACTGAGCTGCCCTGCCAGACATTAACCCATTAACTGCTGCCTTGTGGGATTCTGAAGGGTGGCCAGAAGGGCCAGGGTGACTTCACGCAGCAGTAGATTTAGGGACCCCAGGGCATTTGCTCTTTACCAGTTTACACCCAAGAGCATCAATGATTTAACAGTTGTTATCAGCTGAATACTAGCCTGCTTACAAGTCAAACTCCAGGAGAATGGTTTTCTCCACGTGGATTCTTTCTGCTCAGATCCCTGCCTCCCTCAGTGTCTGCCCATGGCCACTCCTTTCCCTTCAATCTCAGACAGCTTTCCAGCCCCCATCATCCCCACCACGCCCTGTCCTGTGGATGTTCACTAGAGCCCACCTCCCAGCTGAACACGGAACAGGGGTCCTAGACTTAGGACAAAGCATCTCAGGATTATGGGGGCCAACAGTCCCACCCTGACATCAAAGGAGAAATCAAACCAGATGATTTTCCTTTTCTTGGGGTAAATTAGGCCTGTTCAGAAGCAGGACGTCAGAGGGAACCATGAAGGAGTGAGAGGAAGGGAAGTGTCGAGGCCAGAGACCCATACCTGGCTGCGTGTTCAGCCTGCACGTGTTGAGGAATTCAGAGGTGAAGTAGATATCGACATCACAGAAAAAGAGAAGGACGTTGCTTCCTTTCCAGAAGCGGGCTCCGACATCAAGTCCCTTTCCCCGAGAAAACTCTCCATTCAGTTGGATGAATGTGAAGTTCCTGAAGTTGGCAGCTCTATGAGGGAAGAATATAGTCATCATGTGCTCACGCGCCCAGGCGGACAGAATGCCTTAGAAAACACACGGCCAGGGCCCATCCACATTGTCAGGTATCTCTTGTAACTGTGAGGGTACAGAGACTAACAGAGAAGATATAGAATGAGCCAGACTCACTGGAAACTCACTGAAATTAAAGGTACCAAGAACACTTAGTGAAGCTTGCTTTATTTATTTATTTATTTATTTATTTATTTATTTATTTATTTATTTTTTACTTAGTGAAGCTTTAACACCAGCTAACTTCTTTCTCTAGCAATTTCCCCACAGTGAAAACTGTATCATTACAGCTAATGGATATTTTGTGTGATAGAGAAATTTGAACCAGTGGAGGCGAGGTCAATAGGACCTAGGACAACCTCCGTGCCTCCTGAGCCACCTGAATGACACCACTGGGCCAAAGACATAAAATCACACTGGCATAGCCCCTCCTAGTATCTTCTCATCTGTATGCAACTCAAGACCAGGCATGGTAGTCTTGATGAATGTCTATCCCCAAAGAGATTCAAGCCTGGACTCCTTCCCCACCTTCAGATAGAGCGAGAGAGCTTGGTAGGAAAAATGACAGACTTGGATGTAGATTGATAGGGCCATCCCAGACCTGGCTCTCCTATAGATCAACTCTGTTATCTATGGAATTCCATGAATCTCCTGGCAGCTCAGTTGCCTCATCTGCAAAATGGGAATAATGACACCTTCCTTAACTACCTCACAGAGTTATTAGTTGGATAAACGCTGCCAAGAGCACATGTAAGCATCAGCTCTCGCTATCATCAGCACAGGCGAAGATTCCCAGGCCTCTGGTGGTAAAGCCAAGCAAGACATTTCTTCATTTGGCTCTTCTTTTCCTGAGACACCAGAACCTTCTGAAATGGGTGAGCAGAAATTCCAGGAATTCGCATAGTACCTAGAAGGACAGGAACTGTCTTCGGCCAGACACAATCAGAGAACTCCTTTGAGTCCTATCCAGCTCCTACCCCTGCTCATGAGCAGGGGGCCTGGCCTGTGGCAAATCCCTTCACATCCCACTTATGCCATTCTTCTCTTCATAATGGCTCCCCTGCTCATCTTTTTCTAATGGCTAGTAGTAGGTTCCCTTCTCGATGTATCTCAAGGCTCATACTCTCTGGGCCCCCCCAGTCTGCAGGGATATCTGTTAGCTAATTGGCAGGGGGACAGGACGGGCATGCCCATGAGCAAGGACCTCCTCACTCAGGTTGTGACTCCTAATTCAGGTGCCTCCTCCAAGATGCTTTCCAGGATCTACCATCAGAGAGTTCAGATATACAAATGCTTTACACGTGAACAACAGCAAGCAAGTTTCACCAAAGGAAGAGGAGTGCAGTCCCTTAACAGGCTGTGTGAAAGGAACTGCGCAGTTTCCTTCCTTGAACGGTGTATGGTTCTTTGTGTCTACATATCAAGTTTTTACCAAAGTTCAGTCACGTTGAATCCCAAGAACATAAGGCAGAGCTAGAAACTCAGGTAACGGTGTCACAGATATGACAAGGCTGTCAGGGACTGACTACTGAGTGATGGGTAGACCCACTGAGAACTACAAATTTAGAGGGCAGAGTGGTAATCTGATGTATACATTCACCCATTGTGCAAATTAATCTGGGTGATTCCGTCCCCAGATTCCCAATTCCTGGCTCAAGCTGCTGTGCTGGTGGAGGGCGGGGAGGGAGAGGATGGGGGCTGGGCCTGTCTGCCCTTCAGGGCCACCAGAAAGAAGGGCAGGGGGAACACCGTGCCTAGGACTTGAGATGGAAGAACTGGAAGAACTTTTTGGAAAAGTCTTCTAATAACCATCTCTAGGATGTTTCCTAGGCTTCAATGTGTTACTTCTAGAGAAAGAGAATTCGGGACACTAAGGGACCCTCTGTGTGGCCCCAACGTAAAGGCAGCCGGCCTCCTTTCTCTTCATTCAGCCTCTCCACAAGGATGAGGCCATCCACGTCACCTCACATCCACTGCACTACTGTCAGTGTGGCCCAGCCTGCACTGGGCGCTGTGGGTGCATGGCACCCGGCTCTGCCCCTTGGGGCCAACACAACCCCCACCCCCCACAAAAAACCTGCCCCACCAGCTCTGCAGGCCTCCCCTTCCTCCAGGAGAGGGTGGGCTCGCGGCCGCCAGGAGATAGAGTGTGCCCACAGCCGCCTCTGCGCTGAAGGACTCGCTGACATGAGTGCACGGAGGCCGGGTGGGGACAGAGGCACCACTGGCCCGGGAGGCACCATGCGCCAGTCGTAGGTGTTGGAGAGGGCCCAGGGCCGACTCTGTCATCTGTCTGTTGTTCCCAGGGTGGCAGCCAGGTCGCTGTGCTCAGCTAGGATCTGTAGATGGACCACAGCACTGTCCTCCCCTGAGCAGCCCACCCAAGGCACTTCCTATAACTGTGCAGCATCTGGAGGCGGCCCGTGCTCTCCTCGTTGCTGTCAGGAAGGGCCTCTGATAGTTACCAAGCATTCTCTAGCAAGAAAGGGGGCAGAGCTGGAAACACCAGAAAAAGAATTGGAACCACTTTACTTCCTCTCTTTTCCAGAACAGAGAGACTAATCCACTGGTGAACATCTGGGCCTGGCCTTGTATATCTCCCTCTCATCTCAAACTCATCAGCACCAGCTCCAGAGCACAGGACGCCAACAAGATGAAGAGAAAGCGGCTTCTGCATGAGAGCCAGGCCCCTCCCTCACCACGTCCCATAGCCATTCAGAAAGGTGGCTCACTGGAGAGGGGGACTGGCTCTCTAGGCCAGAGCACCCCTGCTCCACAGCATCGTCAGAAATGTGTCTGAAGAGGCTGTGAGGCCGATGTAAGAGCAAGGACATTTCAACACAAAACCCTGATTCGCCCCAATGGGGTCTGGTGGTGGGTCTGGGAATGTGCCCAACATGGCCACGAGGCTGTACATCCCACAGACGCAGGCCACCAAAGTGCACAGACAAGGACCCTGTTCTGTCCTTTGCCAGAAGATGAACACTGACGGTGTGCCATGGCTGGGGCCTCCTGCCTCTGCTCTGGGTCCCTTCCTGCTATGTACTTTCTGAATCCACTCCAGTGAAAATCCAGCTTGGTCTTGACAACCCAAGTCAAGTGTCACCACCTCTCCCACCATGCTGCAAACTGAAGGCAGTCTGCCCTCCTAGGCACTGTGCCTCATTCTCCCTCGTCTCCCCTGTGCCCATGCCTTCCTTGCCTTTGCCTTACAGACATGTACCTGGTGACCTAGCGGGCTATAAACCTTTGGTGGGCAGAATCTTCAGAGATTCTCTGGCACTCTGCAGTAACTGGCCCACATGGGGACACCATGGATGATCAATAAGCCTCAGATGAATCATGGGGTAAATCCTGGGGAAGGCTGGGGTGTATTTCAGACCTTCGTTATTGGGGGGCACTGCTCAGGGCTCCTCCTTCCCTCAGGTACAAGCAGGGGAGGCCCTCATATATCAGCAAAAAGTCTCTAGCCAACAGATTGCAAAGACAGAAACCCATGCTTTTAGAAGGATGGCAAATATGTAAATCACAGAAAAAAGAGAGCTGAGAAAAATGAGATACAATTTGGTTTGAGACACTTAATGTATCCATACAAAGAAATGGGACACTTGGAAAAAAAAAAAAAGAAATGGGACACTTGGTGGCACACCTAAAGTAACAGCCTGGGGAGGGAAACTGACCTTTTTCATTACAGAATGAGGACACCACGTCCTATACTATGTCATTTCCCACTGACTCAGAATACATAGCTCCAAAAAGGCCCCCATGATTACTCACTATTCTTCTTCTTCTCTTCTTGAATTGTATTATTGACTGATGACACTCTCAAGTTTCTCATTCAATTACCCTCCTTTCTATAGTAAGTCTGGCACACAGGGACTCCTCCAAGTTATATACAATCATGCTGCTAGCAGTTATAATGACCTCAGAAAGCCAATGTTTCTCCTGGAGATTTAATTTCTCTAATTAACTTGCATTTCCCAGAATTGCTGAATTGAAAATGATAAAAGATCTTGTTGTCTAATATGCTATTCTCATACAGACTTCTTCCCCACCATTACAAGGAAATTCCCTGGATGTGGCACTTCCCACAATAACCCTTCACTTAAAAAAAAAAAAAAAAAAACTTTAAAAATTTACATAAAAACCTATATTACATTCAATGTATAATTTAAGATTTTAAATCTAACAGCTTTAAAAATCGAAATCACTTGAGTTCTTACTGAAAACACTTGAATACTATCAAGAATTTAAAAATAAACAGATTCTCAGGCAGCTTGTCTTAGTAGGCACTTTAAACAATTTAGAACTTTCTAGATTCTGACCTTATACAAGCCAGCTTATACAACTCCATTTTAGCAAGTTTCTTTCAAAAAGATAAACAAAATGGATAAACCTTTGACTGGACTATCTAAAAGAGATTTGAGGGCTATTACTCAAATTAATAAAATTATAAACAAAAGAGGAGACATTACAATTAATGCCACAGAAGTACAAAATATCATCAAACTACTATGAACAATTATATGCCAGCAAACTAGGTGACTTAGAAGAAATGGATAAATGCCTAGAAACATACAACTTACGAAGACTGGATCATAAAGTAATAGAAAATCTGAATAGACCAATAAGGAGCAAGGAGATTGAATCGATAATCAAACATTTCCCACAAATAAAAGCCCCAGGACCAGATGGCTTCATGGCTAAATTCTACCAAACATCTGAAGATGAATTAATGCCAATCCTTCTCAAACTCCTCAAAACCATTCAAGAGGAAGGAACAGTTCCAAACTCATTTTACAAGGCCAGCATTACTCTGATACTGAAGCCAGATAAGGACATGACAAGAAAATTATAGGCCAATCTCCCTGATGAACACAGATGCAAAAACCCTCAACAAAATACTGGCAAACCAAATCAATAGGAGCAGACACCATGAGCAAGTGGGTTTCATCCCTGGGATGCAAGGATGGTTCAATACCAGCAAATTAATAAACATGATACACCACATTCACAGAATGAAGGATAAAAATCATACAATTTTTCAATATTTTATTTTCAGTAAAAATCATCTGATATTTCAAAAGATGCAGAAAAATCTTTTGACAAAATTCAACATCCTTTCATGATAAAGACTGAACAAATTAGGTATAGAAGGAATGTCCCTCAACCTAATGAAGGCCATATATGATTAACCCACAGCTATCACTGTACTCAACAGTGAAAAGTCAAAAGCCTTTTCTCGAAGATAAGGACCAAGACAAAGAGCCCCACTCTCACCACTCTTATTCAACACAGCACTGGAAGTGCGAGCCAGTGCAACTTGGCAAGAGAAATAAACTAAAGGCATCCACATCAGAAGAAGGAAACAAAATGATCTCTAAACCCTAAAGACCAAAAATCTGTTAAAACTGATAAAGTTCTAGTTTCAGATTTCAGAATACAAAATTACATATAAAATCAGTTGTTTCCATACACAATGAAAGAGAACCTAAGAAAGTAATCCCATTTACATCAAGAACTATACAATAAAAAGTAGTGAATTATGGATACATGCTACAGTGTGAACGAAATCTTGAAATCATCACTGGAAGTTAAGAAGCCAAACACAAGAGGTCATGTATGATATGATTCCATCTATCTGAAATATCCAAAATAAAGTGAATCCCTGTTTTTTCAAATGCCTTTTATGTGTTGATAGAGATGGTCACAGAGTTTTGTGAATTATACTGAAGGAGTCTTGTATGTTGAGTCAATCCTGCATTCATTCCTAGGTTAAGTTTCACTTCATTATGATGTACAATCCTTTTTATATGTTGCTGGATACAGTTTGCCAGGATTTTCTTGAGGATTTTGGCATCTATATTTATAAGAGACACTGGTCTGTAGTTTTCTTTTCTTGGTATTTATCTGGTTATAGTATCAGGGTAATATGCTCTCATAGAATGAATTGGGAAGTGTTCCTTCCTCTTCCAAATTTTGAAAGTTTGTGAAGCATTGGTATTAATTCGCCTTTAATGACTGGAAGAAATCAGCAGTGAGGCCATTTGTGCCTGGCCTTATTCTTTAGGGGAAGTTTTCTTATTACTATTTCAATCCATTTACCTATTATAGGTCTACTGAGAGTTTCTATTTCTTTTTGAAGAAATACTTAATTTCTACCATGTACAAAATTGTACATGTACAGGATCACCTCCATTCCCTCCCCTCTCCTCTCCTTTGTATTGTTATCGTATTAAAATGATATCCTTATGCACTGTGTCTGTCAATACAGTGTCGATTTATGATCCTTGTTTTATGCAGTTATCTTTAAAATAAGAGAAAAAAAGAGTTATAAACAAAAAACACATTTATAGTATTTTAGATTTCCCTACAAATAGGGAAATGCTTACTTTTACTGCAACTGTTGATTGCTTTGCAAGGATTTGCATTTGTCTAGTGTCCTTTCATTTCAGTCTTCAAGGATCCTTTTCATATTTCTTATAGGGCAGGTTTGCTAGTGATGGAGTCTCTCAGTTCTTTTTTATCTGGGGATGTCTTAATTTCCTCTTCATTTCTTTTTTTTTTAATTTTTATTTATTTTTGATAGTCACAGAGAGAGAGAGAGAGAGAGAGAGAGGCAGAGACACAGGCAGAGGGAGAAGCAGGCTCCATGCACCGGGAGCCCGACGTGGGATTCGATCCCGGTCTCCAGGATCGTGCCCTGGGCCAAAGGCAGGCGCTAAACTGCTGCGCCACTCAGGGATCCCTCCTCTTCATTTCTGATAGATGGTTTTGCTGAATATAGAATTCTTGGTTAAGTGTTTTTCCTCTAGCACTTCTGAATACACCATCCCACTTTCTGGCCTCTGTTGTTTCTGTTGAGAAATCAGCTGTCAATCTTATTAAAAATTCTTGGTCCCAATGAGTGCTTTGCTCTTACCACATACAAGATTCTTTCTTGTCTTCTCTCTTTGTGTTTTAACTATTTGATTATGATATGTTTACTGTGGATTTCTATGGATTTTTCTATTTGGAGTTTGTTGGGCTTTTTAGATGTGTAGATTCAGATTTTTCATTAAGTTTGGGAATCTGGGGCCATTATTTCTTCAAATATTTTTTTCTGCCCCTTTCTCTCTCTCATCTCCTCTGGAACTCCTACTATGCCTATACTGGCATGTTTGACAGTATCCTACATGTCTCTGAGGTTTGTTCATCTTCTTCATTCTTTTTTGTTTCTTTTTTTTAAGATTTATTTATTTATTTATTTATTTATTTATTTATTTATTTATGATAGGCATAGATGGAGAGAGAGAGAGAGGCAGAGACACAGGCAGAGGGAGAAGCAGGCTCCATGCCAGGAGCCCGACTTGGGACTCGATCCCGGGACTCCAGGATCGCGCCCTGGGCCAAAGGCAGGCGCTAAACCACTAAGCCACCCAGGGATCCCCTTCTTTTTTGTTTCTTAAACCTCATCATTTCAATTGACCTATCTTAAAGTTCACAGATTCCCTCCTCTGCCTGTTCAAACCAGATGTTCAGCACCCCCCTAGTGAATTTTTAACTTTAGTTACTGTACTTTTCAACCCTAGAATTTCTATTTGGTTCTTTTCTTGTAACTTCTGTCTCTATTTGGTAAGACAAGGTTGTATTTGGCAAGACTTGATTCTCATGCTTTTCATTAGTTCTTTAATATGTTTTCTTTTAATTCTTCAAACATATTTAATATAGCTGACTTAAAGTTTTTGCCTAGTAAGTCCAACACCTGGGCTTTTTCAGGGACACTTTCTTTTTTTTTTTTTTTTAAGATTTTATTTATTTGAGAGAGAGAGAGAGAGAGAAAGAGAGAGCATGAGCAGGGGGAGGAACCGAGGGAGAGGGAGAAGCAGACTCCCCTCAGAGCAGGGAGCTTGATGTGGTGTTCAATCAAGTGACTCCAGGATCATGGCCCAAGCCAAAGGCAGACACTTAACTGACTGAGCCACCCAGATGCCCCGTTAGGGACAATGTCTAATGATTGTTTCTTTCCTGTGCATGAGCCATACTTTTTCTTTGCATATCTCATAACTTTTTGTTTGAAACTTAACCTTTTCAGCAATGTAATGTGGCAATCCTGGAAATGAGAATCAACTCATTGTTTATTGTTGTTGTTCTTTGTTGTTGTTCTTTGTTTAGTGTCTTTCTTGAACTAAATCTGTAAAGTCTGTATTCTCTGTTGTGTGTGACAAAATGACATTCTTGAAATGTCTAGAACAAGTAAGTCTCCAAATCTTTGCCAAGGGATTTTGTGTATCTTTCCCAAGGCCCCTCAAGGGCCTGCCATAAACACTCAACCAGGCAGCTGACCACTTTCCTTGGCCTTTACTTCCTTCTTGCATAAAGCCTCAAGGTCAGCCAGAGGTGAAAAGCTAAGGCCTGCTCGTGTCTCTCCCAAGTTTGAGCACAGCCCTAGCCCTGAACATGGCCTTCTAGATCCCCAGGAATGTATTCGAGCTTTTGAAAGGCCCAGAGGAGCTCTTGCTCCTCAGCCTCCCCCTTTAATTTAAGCTTTTTGGTTAGTCTTTTGTTTGGTCCAACTCTTATCTATCATCTCAGGCAGCCACAAAGTGACAAACTTCCTATAATTGTTTTTTTGGAGGAAAGGCTATTTCCACTGAGAGAGCTCTGAGTTAGGTCAAATAAAGACAACCTTGTGAGAGGAGTCTTCCAGAAAACCCCACACAGGTCAAATCATGCCATTTTTCTGGGAATGACACTTTATAAGAGCTCCCGCATCTTGGTGGCCCCTGGTGGCTGCCAGGCCGTGGCTCTTGCTGTGCTTGTGCACTATGAGATTCCAAAGCTACTGAAAGAAGAGCTAAGGAGAAGGTGGGAATAAGGCAGGTGAAAGCTGCACAAAAACTCAGTCATTTTTCTTGGATAAATACTTCCCAGATTACTGCAAGCTTTGTTTAATTTCCAGGGTTCTTAAACAGTTGATTTGGACCGTGTTTAGCAATTTTCTCATTGCTTTATTATAGAGTATTTGCAGAGGTCTTTATTTTACCATTTTTGCTGGTATCACCCTTCTTTAACCGTTGAATTATAGTCCAATATATAAACAATATCAGTTAATTTTTCTCATAATCTATTTTCCCAATATTTTCATCTGGAAACATTTCAAACCTTCAGAAATGTAAGACACTATAAATATCCACATTATCTTTCACCTAAATTTACCAAGTGTCAACATTCTGCCTGACTGCCTGCCTGGAACCATTTCAAAGTTAGTTGCAGACAGCATGACAGCTCTACCCTTGAAGAGCAGTATCTCCCAAGAATCAGGGCACTCTCCTTTATAACATTAAATAATATAATAATCACACTCCAGAAAGTTAACATTATTATAATACTATATATGCTACCTTCAAATTGCCCAAGGCACAATTTAGAATACCTAATACAGGTACATCTCCACAAAGAGCAGAATCTCCACCAAGCAGAACCATACTTGACCCCTCTGGCAAATACCAGGTGGCAGGGCCTTAGGCCTGAGATGCTGCCTTAATCCACAAGATGCCTCCCAGGGTCCAAGATTCCTTATCTTCTTGGGAGGGATTTGCTGTACTGCTTTTTTTTTATTTTAGCGAATGAAAGAGTATCTAAAAATTACGTAAGAAAAAAATTAAAACAAAACAAGAATACTGCTCAAGTTTAAGAAACAAATTGAAGGAAAACAAACTAGAATAAAACCTTTCCCCCAAATATTCTTCTGGAGGTCCTGATAAAATCTTCCTGAGGGTACATGTCAAACAAATCCTTTCAAAGAGGCAATGAAATGATGACATATACCAGAGCAAAGCAGGTCCCCAACAATACATCTAGAAAAAAGCCCTCTTATGTCACATACTTGCAAAGACAGAGCAGTGTCTCATCTCTAGAACTTTGATCTCAGAGATAATACCTCTGAAAGATGCCTTTGTGTCCTTATGATTGGGCAAAGATGAAGTTGCAATGTGGTAAATGCTAACTCATGCCGATCTGCCTATCTGTTATAATTTTTTAAAATTTCCTGATACATAGCCCCAAGCAAATGTCCTACCTAGGCCAGTGTTTCTCTGTGTGGGCCATGGGCCATCCCCAACAGCATCACTCAGGGGACTCATACAAAGCTTCTCCATCTCAGGGCTACTGACTCAGAATTTCTGGAGCTGGATCCCAGGAATCTGCATTTTAAAAAGCACCCTGGCTATTCCAAGGCACATTTATATTTGAGAATCATTAAGCTAGGCTTTAATCTGAGATTAACAGCAGCTTAATACAGAAAACTTTATGGAATAAGAATCAGATGCTGAGAACTGATTTGTACTGTTATCCATGGCAGTGGTTTTTAAATATTTTTACTGCAACCCTTACAAAGGAATATATTATACATCATGACACAGTAGATACACACACACACACACACACTCTCTCTCTCTCTCTCTCTCTCTAAAGTCTTACCAAACAATATTTATCCTTACTACTTCTGATGCATGCACCCTGATATCTTCTATCCTATTTTATTTCAATCTTTTGAAAACACTGGACATAACCCACTAAAGCTATTACACAACCCTCTAATGAATCACAAATTGCAGTTTCCAAAACACTAATCTACAGCCATCAACTGAAATGTAAAGCTCAACTGAGTAAACATAAATCTAGAGACAGAATGAAACATAGCACATAATTAGATTTTTAAAAGATATTCTTAACATATATACATTTGCCTAGACTTAGAACAGTTTAATCACAATGCTGGTATCCTGATGAAATAAATTATCATTGAGGCTGATTTTAAATCTTATGACTTTCAACTGACAATTATGAGTTTCAGGAGGGATTACACTGGAGTGAAAATGTGGTGTCATGTTAAGACCTGGAGTATTGGCAGTTAACAGCTGAGGCTCAGATCCTGGCTCTCTGATGTGGTAGGGATGGCAGCCTGAGTAACCACTTCTCCAGCCTCAGTTTCTTTGTCTATGAAATGGGATTAATAACAACACCTATCTCATGAGGCTGCTGTATTAAACAAGATAATTCATGTAAATAATGGTTATTATTATTATTCAAAGATAAGATGCATTTCCACAAAAGTTTAGCTACCCTAAAAGAATGATAAAAATGACATTTAAATAGGGCTTATAAGTTTTCATATAGATTACTATGAGTATAAATATACTGTGTATGTGGCATTATCTTTCTCTTTTTTTTTAAAGATTTTATTTATTTTAGGGAGAAAGAGAGACAGCAAGAGCAGGAGGGGCAGAGGGAGAAAGAGAATCTCAAGCAGATTCCACGCTGAGCACAAAGCCCAATTCGCAGCTTGATCTCGGGACCCTGAGGTCATGACCTAAGCTGAAACCAAGAGTCAGATGCATAACTGGCTCTGCCACCCAGGTGCCCCTATCCTTCTCTTGATGAACAAACACTGGATGTTTTCTGAGTAAGGCACTAAACTAAATTTACAAAGAGCCACGTAATTTGGTAGTACTTACTATGCAGTTTATAACCTAGTTAGGAATAGACAAATTATATGCCAAGTGACAAACAGAAGAGATGCTGACAGCAAGTACCATCTGAGTCCAGAGAGAAGCCTGAAGGTTAGGAAGAGCTCCAGAGTGGGCACTCAGGTGGGCACGGAAGGGTGACGGTCTGAGTATGTAGAAAGGAGGATGGAGAGAACACTAAGTGGAAGACCATGATGGGAGTGAGGACGAAGGGGCAAATACCACACACTCCGACCCCCCGGCCCAGTTTGGCTGTGAACTGGAAGCCATCAAGATGAGGTTACAAGTTAAAGCTAGTCTTGCTAGGAGGTGAGGGCAGTAAGTGATTAGGAAGACTGATGTGGAAGGTGGAATGGTAGGGCTGCAGTGTTAAGTCAGGCCTGGCTGCAGAGGGTGGGCCATCCCTGCTCTGGTCAGAGCAACACCATGGAGGGGGTAGGACACCCCCAAGGCATCAGAGATATCCTGCACGTATCCCCAGTTAGCAAACATGGACACAGAAGAATGGGGTTCCAGTTCGTTTTGACAGAGTTAAAGCACTGACTGGCCCACCGCAGCACAAAGTTCTCAGTTATGGGTAGATTAATCTCTGGAAATTTTCCAAAACTAAGTAAACGATCCCTACCACTGAAATGATTTCTACTTTTTTTTGTTCAGATTCTCTTCATTCTTTGCTCAGCAAGCAACCTTCTGATCGAGAATTGACACAGAGAAGAATGCCTTAATAATATGAGTCCTAAGTCTTCCAGTCACTAAAAAGGATATTTTCCATAACCACACTAAACCGGCCTTCCCCTTGGCCTTCAGACTCATGTCAAGCTGGTTATATATATCAGCAAATATCTTTTAAAGTGCTCAGACTCAGGAGGACTGAATTTCTCAGTTCTGATTGCAGTTTAGAATCACCTGGATAACTGCCTTGGGATGGGGCAGCCCCCAGGGTGGACCACTACTTTCTCAGACAATGACTCTTAATACTGGTTGCATGTTAGAATTATCTAGGAAACTTATGAAAAAAAGATCCATGCCCAGGAATGGATACTTTGAGAGATGCTGGAACCTATCCACTGGGCAGAGGACATGAATTCTAATAATTCCTCGTTCCTAAGCAGAGATGAAAAGGATATTTGCAATGTGTTGGATTTGAGAGTCTCTATTTCACTTACATTTAGGATTTTCAATTATTCTATTCTCTTTGATCTCCCTTTGATAGGGGCCTAGATTTTAAGCTGTTGCTAGTTTTAAGTTCTGAATTCCATATTGCTTTAGCACAGAGAGGTCAACCTTTTCCAAAGGACTGGACAGTAGAGTTCAGGCTTTACAAGTCATATAGTTTCTGTCACAACTACTCAATTCTGTTGCAGCACAAAAGCAGACATAAATAATATATAAACAAATGAGCATGCCTACACTCCAAAAAAACTTTGGGTTTTGTTTTGTTTTAGAGAAATAAGACCAAAAGACTGCTTTAGAACATTTAGGTAATTCTAATAAGCATTCTGATCTCGTGCCCATAGATAGCAAATTAGTAACAAAGTATGAAAACAAATACAAAAGTGCACTCAATCTTATATTCTTAATCTTTGACTATCATCCTATTTCCATTTATCAGAAACTCAGAATAGGGGGCCCTGTTTATATTTAGGCCATATGGATCTCTTCAGGCTTTTTCTGCCACTGAGTACTACTGACGCCCCTCCAGGTTTCACTTACAGAGAAACTACCCACCTAATTGCTCAAGTGAAGCCCTGCAAAGCTCCCTTGCAGAGTGGTGGTACCATTTGGGCTTCCTCACTAGCAGAAAATGCCACAGATATTTATCAAATAAATACTTTTAAATTTATTTGAGTAGCGAAGAAAATCCATCTGTGCTGCTTTCATTTACTCCCCCATGCAACTGATCAATGGTGTATAAATATACAACCCTGAGTCTAATGTTTTTGGTTAAATAATTTCTATTCAACTGAGTAGGTTTAATCAAGGATCCCATTCCAGCCATCACTTCTGGCTTCCCCCTAATCTTTCAAAATGCATCATGAATGCAAGTCAAAAGAGTGAGACTATTTGCTAAGTGGAGGAACCCCAAGCATGGATATCACTCAGCCGGAGCTCATTGCACGGATGCACTGTCCCTAATTCCCATTCTGTGACGTAAAGCCTCTAGATCAGCAGCACTGAGACAACACCCAGTCACAGAGAAGCCCAAAGAAGCCTGTGCCCCAACCCTTGCACCTCAGGGCAGTTCATCTCAACTGTCAAAGTCAACACGGCAAGGACCAGTGTCAGGTGGGTGGTCCCCAGGGAATGGGGGACACACAATTCTTCCTAGCACAGCAAGTGATCAGCTGACTGCCCATCTGACCCACAGAAGCAGAAGTGTCAGCCTTGGACATGTACTCCTGAGGTTGGTTACTATGACTCCTCATTACAGCTCCACATTGTACTTACTTGGAAGTGTTTTCAAGTATTCCTTTGACCTCATTCATTTCTTCCTTCCCAAAGTAAACAACGGTGAGATGAATTCTCCCATCCTGTTGGATGCACATCTCCCTAGAAAACAAAACACACATGTGTCTGGTCCTGTTTTCACAACAACATAAAAGGTCTAATAATACCTATTTTGTAAAGTGCAGAAGGTTCTTGAAGCAAACCGAGTGAACTGCCAGAAAAGCAGAGATGGACACCAAGATGCTTCTGGCTGGTCATCACAACCGCCTGCATTTGTATTGGTCTTACCAAGAAGACAATGAAATGGAAACGTGCCAGCCTAGGACATGAAAACACAGGTGCAAGAGGACATGGGTCCAATCTGCCACAGGTTTAGCCCATGGGGCAACCTAGTGTCATGGAAAGGGCACTGGGTCCTTACCTTTCTTTGCCAGAAGTCTATTTAGGACATAAATTCCATTTTCCAGATAAGAAAGCTAAAGTCCAGATAGGGTGAGGCTAGCATCTCTATCTATGACCTTTCTTGTATCTGCCCAACATAAACTGTCTTAAAAGTTGAATGAACAAAGGTAAGAAGACATTGTTTCACGTAGGACTCCAAGAGCCCTTCCTTACACCCGAGGGGATGGTGAGGCAGGAGCCAGGTTAGGGCAGCTCGCCCTTCCCAAGCAGACACAATCACCTTCACTGCCCCCCATTCCTCCTCTGTGACTCAGTATCCAGGTGCCTGGCACTCATATTGTGGGGCCCTGAAGGCCCTTCAGGGGTCCGACCTCTGGCTCTGGACTGGTCCAGCCCTGCTTTCTCCACCACAGCTGATTTATGTATCCATGTCCTGTTCTCTGAACAGTTAACACATACACTAATCTGGTAAAATACTCTGCTGAGGGTTTACCACATAGACATATGTAATATGTGCAAAAATCATGTATAGATATGCCTATATGAATGTATATGTGAATATACACATGTGTTTATGTGAACATGTGTGTGCACATATGTGTGTGTGCATAGTTTAAACAGGAGTTTTCTGAAAGCAAGTTAATGAGAGAGTCTACTGGTGGAATAATATTTTGTGATATTTTGACAGTTTACACATCTTTCCTTTTTCATTCCTTTTGTCTCTATATATTCACTACTTTCCTTCACCTCCCAAACCACAGTCCACATCACAGCTTTCCAGAAGTCCCTTAGTTCTCACTGTAGACCGATTTATTCAGTGCTTTTTATAACAGCATCAGAGAGGAGTAACTGCCTACCTGGGTTGCTGGGAAAAATCCAAAGATGTAGGAGATATGGTTCCTGTGCTCCAAAAACTTGGGAAATAAAATGAGCTCAAATAAAATAATGACACCTTGTGGCACAGTTAACAAATACACAGAACTCAGAAAGCACGGTAAATCCTATCAGCTGGAATGGCCAGGGCCTGAAGGATAGATAGGGTAGAGGAAGAAGAGAAGTCCAGAGGGAAGAGCTTTCAGGGAAGATGATACTGACCCAAGGCTGGAGTTAGCAGGGCTCATCCTCGTCACAAGCTTGGTTCTGAGAATCTATTTGTTTCCCGTGGAAGAAAGGTAACAGCTGCCTCTGAAACCTGATGGCAAAGCTCTTAGACACAGACAAGGGATCAGGAACAGAGGCCCAGCGTGTGACAATGTGCTTCAAACTGAGAGCTCCCTCACGGACCCTGTCCCTGCAGATCGATTCATCACCTACTGACAACAAAATCTTCTGTCCACAAAGGATCTCTTTTGCAAACCTGCCAGATGATGCTTAATTTTTTGCCAGGGGAGAATGAAAGCACACACACAGCACCAAGCACCCCCAAAACAGTGTTTAAAATGGCATGTGTAGTTGGAAAAAAAAAATGTATCCCAGAATCAGCAGAGTGTTACCTGCTGAGCCTGAATAAAAGGCATTCTTGTTTTTCTAGTAACATCTTTGTTGGCATTTTAAAATCATTTGAAACAGTTTCTGTTTTCACTCTTCCTTCAGCTGAGGCTTCCCAGAAAGGCAAAGCAGACTTGGTTGTGGGGTGCTCCTCCACAGTTCCATTTCTTGTACTCATTTCTTCCTTCCTTCCTTCAATGGACAATAACCAAGCAAGCAACACACTGTGTGCCAGATGGTCTACCAGGGGTCTTTTTTTTTTTAATTTTTTTAAAATTAATTAATTTATTTATGATAGGCACACAGTGAGAGAGACAGGCAGAGACACAGGCAGAGGAAGAAGCAGGCTCCATGCACCGGGAGCCTGACGTGGGATTCAATCCCGGGTCTCCAGGATCGCACCCTGGGCCAAAGGCAGGCGCTAAACCGCTGCGCCACCCAGGGATCCCTACCAGGGGTCTTAAACAATGGATAAGACATTTCTGCCCTTGGTAAGTTCTCTATCCACCATACACAGTTAAAACTACCTATAATACAACAAAAAAAAATGCTCTACAAGAGAACAAGCACAAGTGTTATGGAAACACCATCGCCAACCTGTCTGAATGATATTGTCATATTTATATTTTTCAAAGAAGCTTTACTAGACTCCATTCCCTGGAATGAAGTGTGCGAGGAAAGAGTGTGTATGTGGGTGACTATGCACATGAAGATGTGTGTGTTTTGGTGTGATTATTTGTGCCTGGTTCCTTCGAGCCAATGTTGGTGCCCTTGGTAGCATGTCTCTGTAACAACCATGGTAGGGCTGTAACAAAGAGTATGGAGTGAATCTCAGGGAAACCCAACTTCCTAAGAACTCTTCAGGAAAGCTCTTCATTTCACATGGATGCTTTGTATTAGCTCCACAATCCTTCGTGGTCATTCTAACATCTCAATCTAGAAGCCTAAAAATTCTGTTTCTTCACAAAGACCTTCTTTTTTTTCTTCTTCTTTTTCAATTGAAGTATAATTAACATAGTTACATAGTTTCAAATGATCCAGCAATTCTGTACATTATTCAGTACTCATCATGATGAGTGTTTTCCTAATCTCCTTCACCTACTTCATCCTCTTCCTCGACCTCCCCTCTGGCAACCACCAGTTTGTTTCCTATATTTAAGAGTCTGCTTGGGCTTTTTTGCTTGTCTCGATTTTCATTTGTTTTGTTACTTCCACATATGAGTGAAGCCATGTGGTATTTATTTTTCTCTGACTTATTTCACTCAGCATACCATTCTCTAGGTCCATCCATGTTGCTACAAATGGCAAGATCTCATTCTTTTTTAATGGCTGAATGATAGTCCATTGTGTGTGTGTGTATATATATATATATATATACATACACACACACACACATATATATACATATATATATCACATCTTTATCCACACTCATCTATGGATGGACATTTGGTCGTTTCCATAATTTGGCTATCATAAATAATGCTGCAATAACTATAGGGGTGCATGTATCTTTTTGAATTACTATCTTTGTTTTCTTTGGGTAAATATCCAGAAGTAGAATTACTGGGCCATATGGTAATTCTATTTTTAAGTTTTGGAGGAACCTCCATATTGTTTTCCAAAGTGGCTGCACCAATTTGCATTCCCACCAACAGTGCACGAGGGTTCCTTTTTCTTCACACCCTTACCAATACTTGTTGTTTCTTATGTATTTTATTTTAGCCATTCTAAAGGTGTAAGGTGATATCTCATTGTGCTGATTTGCATTTCCTTGATGATTAGCGATGCTGAGCATCTTTTCATGTGTCAATTGGCCATCTGTATGTTTTCTTTAGAAAAATCTCTATGCAGGTCCTCTGCCCATTTTTGGGTCAGATTATTTGTTTTTCTGGAGTTGAGTTGTATAATTTCCATATGTCTTTTGGGTATTAACCCCTTACAAAATATGTCTTTGGCAAATATCTTCTAATAAATGAATTCAGTAAAATCACAGGATATAAAGTTAATATAAAGCAATCTGTCATGTTTCTTTCTATACACTATAATGTAGCAGAAAAAGAAATTAACAAACCCATTCACAATTGTGCCAAAAATATATATCTAGGAATAAACTTAACCAAGATGGTGAAAGAACTATACTTCCAAAACTATAAAACATTAAAGAAAGAAGTCAAAGATGACACAAACAAATGGAAAGATAGTCTATGCTCACAGATAGGAAGAAAACTAGTATTCTTAAAATGTCCATACTACCCAAAGCAATCTATATATTTAATGCAATCCCTATCAAAATACCAAGAGCATTTTTCATAAAACTAGAACAAATAATATTAAGATATGTGTGGAACCACAAATAGCCAAAGTAATCTTGAGAAAGAACAACAAAGCTGGAGGTACAATTCCAGACTTCAAGCTGTACTACAAAGCTGTGATCATCAAAGCAGTATGGTCCTGGCACAAAAGCAAACCCATAGATCAATGAAACAGAATAGAGGCCAGAAATAAACCCATGATTATATGGTCAATTCATCTTTGACAAAGCAAGAAAGAATATCTAATGGAAAAAAGACAGTCTTTTCAACAAATGGTATTGAGAAAACTGGACCAGCCACATGCAGAAGAATTAAACTGGACTACTTTTTTACACCACACACAAAAGTACACTCAAAATGGATGAAAGACCTAAACGTGAGACCTGAAACCATAAAATTCTTAGAAGAAAACACAGGTGGCAATTTCTTTGGTACTGCCCGTAGAAACATTTTTCTAGATATGTCTCCTGAGGCCACGGAAACAAAAGCAAAATTAAACCATTGGGACTTCAACAAAATAAAAAGCTTTTGCACAGCAAAAGGAACCATCAACAAAACAAAATGGCAACCCACAAAGACTTTGTCTTTTTAAGATATATTTTTTTTTTCTGGGAAAACAAACAGTTCCTTCCCCCTGAGGATACTGTGCCACAGAATACAGGGACTAATTAAGATATATTTCCAGTCAGAAAACATGTATAGCAGTCACTTTTACAGTTGCATTTTTATTTCTCAGGAGACAGAAAGCATATCATGGTCTTTGAGTTCTGTTGCTAAGCCGGACAAATGCACTGTGGAAAGAGCTACTTGACCATTGTTTACACACTCCGTCCAGAGATACGGAAAGAAGCTCCCATGATCTGCCCGAGCTGTGGAGGTAGCCAGGCACGTGATCCAGGCTTCCTAAGGACCAGCCTAGTACTTGTATACCTCAGGTTACCTTGGCAGGGTGAAGGACGTACTTATGAAATCTCACAGCATTGGGTCTTGCCAGTCTAGGACTCTAGAGCTGGATGGGTTTGTGTGACCTGGAGGAGGATGGAAGAAGCCTCAACAACACTCCAAATGTAAACTGGCCATGAGGAAGGACTGTTTAATTTGCATTCTTGATGGGACCAGTCAGATGGGACTGAGCCATCTGGTAGACTTGGGGCTGGGGGAACCCAAGGCCTATTTGGAGGAAGCGCTGGATTCCCAGGGAGAAAACACATCCTAAAGTAGGGTTTCTCAACCTCATACCACTGACATTTTGGACCAGAGAATTCCCTACTGTGGGAGGAGCTGTCCTGCGCATTGCAGGATGTCTTGCAGTATCTCTGGCCTCTACCTGCTGGATGTCAGTAACACTCCCAAGGCCCCACTCAGTTGTGACAAGCAAAAAGGTCTTCAGACCTTACCAAATGTGCCAGGGCAGAGGGTACAAAATACCCACCCTGGCCAGAACTACTATCTTACGGAAGAATCAGGTTCAGTAAAACACCAGAGTTGTCAGAGGGGTGCAAGACTCTGAAAACACACATCCCCAGGATTTGTCCTGCTCTATAGTTGGCTCCTATAGACTCACGGGGAAGTTCTAGAGAGAAATGGGGCTGCAGAAAACACAGAAAGGCTCTCTTTACAGAAAACATGATTATGAGGGGGTATTAGGAGCTCCAGCCAGGACCTCTAGGGAGTTAATGTGGTGGTGTTGGCACCATGCAGGCGGCACTGGCAGCCTCTGTGGTATTAGCAAGTGCCAATGACTTTGGCTGTTGTCAGAAGCAGTGTGTGGGCATCAGGCAGCTGATGCCTGGGTTAGTCAGTGGAAGCTGAACTTGTATTTGAGCATATGTGAAACATTCCTGAGGATTCCTAGAAAGACCAGGAGGGCACAAAAGGCTGGACGTCTTGCCACAGAAGGTGACAGAGACAGAGAAAGAAAATTGTGTTTTAAGATTTTTTTTATTTGTTCATGAGAGACACAGAGAGAGGCAGAGACATAGGCAGAGGGAGAAGCAGGCTCCGTGCAGGGAGCCCGATGCAGGACTTGATCCCAGAACCCTGGGACCATGACCTGAACGGAAGGCAGACACTCAACCACTGAGCCACCCAGGTGCCCTGGAAAATTGTATTTTTATATAATTAGCAGTAGCTGTTTTTATACCTCGGGCTAAGCGGCCTATGGAAACACAGATTCAAATATATTTACTGAGCAACTTTGTGGTACAATGCAGTACTCTTATTGGAATAAGATTTTGAGGATCCCTCGGTGGCTCAGCGGTTTGGCGTCTGCCTTTGGCCCAGGGTGTGATCCTGGAGACCCAGGATCAAGTCCCACATCAGGCTCCCAGCATGGAGCCTACTTCTCCCTCTGCCTGTATCTCTGCCTCTCTCTCTCTCTCTCTCTCTCTCTCTCTCTCTCTCTCTCTCTGTGTCTTTCATGAATAAATAAATAAAATCTTAAAAAAAAGACTTTAAAATATAATTATTTATGGTGCCTGTGAGGGGGACCAACCACTTAGGTCGGCTTGGGATTCTCCAAGTTTTAGCACTGGTATCCCAGGAAACTTTTCAGTCCCAAGCAAACTGGTACAACTGGTCACCCTACCTGCCTCAGGGACCAGTGTACTGGAAGGAATGGACAGCTAAAGAAAGTAAGGACAGATAGATTATCTGCAGCAAAGATCCAGAGGTGTATCAAGCCCAGAGACTGGGAAGATTTGAGAGGAGGGAGAGGGGTCTCAAGGAAGAGGGAGTATCCAAGCTGAGCCCTAACAGGTGAGTAGGCTCCACGCAGGTGAGAGAAGCAGAGAAAGGGTTTTCTTGGCTAAAGAAGCACAGATGCCAGGAAATTATATCACCATTCTTTCCCAAGTCAACTTTCTACTCAAATATATCAGGGATGAGAAGTCTATTATTTACTTTTAATTATGTCCTGTGCAAACGAGATAATATATACGGAATGACCCATTGGCTTCCAAATGTTACCTACAGTCTACAATGACAACAGAAGGAAACTGCTTATAGCCAAAAGACACTAGACAGGAGGAACAGGTACCAACTGAAAAGGGAAGGGAGAGCGACTGGGGCCTCCTGACATTTGGTTTTAAAAAATAATATTCTTTTTTTGGTTTGGTGGTTCCTTTCCCCCTCCCCTAGCCCTGAGCAGAATTCCTGGATTCCATTGCTTGACTAGCCCAATCGGTGTTAAGCAATGAGACTGATTTTTGACTCTCAACCAAGCAATCATGACTCACTTTCCTGGTTGCCCATTTCAGAAGAGCAAACGGATTCATTTCCAATTGACCATTTCCTACTCTTGGGTAGATGTTTTCACATAATCTGTGGCTCAAACAAAAGAAGAAACACCTTCTACAAGGTCCCCAAATAGAAACTTTTCTCTGAATAAGGTGAATGATGGAAATTAGTGTTTCTTAGATATATGAACCATAAAACTTTCCTGGGTGCCACATGGGTATAGAGAAAGGGCCCGTGGGAGAGGGAGAGGGGCCTAAGTGGGAGGGAAAAAGATACTGTGGAAACTACATTAGTTTTCCTTTTGAAAAACAGACAACCAGGGCCCTATCTCAACCACAATGCTCTATGTGATGATGACCTAAGGTCTTCCTGTTATGCCAGTTTAGCCCTATCCTCAGGGCTCAGTTCAGTTTCTGCAATCCATAGTCATTGTTTTTAAAAAAATTCAGAAATCTCCAGAAACATCTCAACAGTTCTAGGCAGAAAAAGGATTAAAATATCACTAAAGAAAATTTAAGTAAAAGATGTCCCTGATCCTGTCTGAAAATACCATAAATGCGTTGGGAGGGATGAGAGAAAAGTCAGAAGAAGGAAAGAAAGAACATTAAAACAAAATTAACTACCAAAGTCTGAGGAGAATCCTAGCAACATGAAAAAGGGTTCACAGACCAGCTGGAAGTAGTCAAAATAAAAATCAAGCAAACTTGAACTGGGAAAGACTCTAGAAATCATAGAAACATCATTTGCATAAAAATATATATATTTTTTTTCTGGGAGAGGCTCAGAGATAAGGACACAGAGGCAATCTATAGCTTTGTTATTATGGGTTTCTTCCTGCTATCACAAACTACACCAGGAAACAACTGACTAGTTGAGACCTACAACACCGAAACCAAGGGAAACCAGACAGCCAGAAAAGCAAACGTGAGAATAGTTTCAAAGGCAAATTAGGTGATTAAAAAAAAAAAAAAAAGAAGTAGAGCAGGAGAGGAGGGGGTAGATTTAAGTTAATATGCTGTTGGGCAAAGGGGGAGCATCAAAACAAGGCTTGATTTTAAGCAAGCTCACCCAGATGCACTCCTATTTCTGGCTACAGGTAAAGGGATCTGAATGATGGTCCTCCAGACCCACCAGAGGTCCATGGGGCATTCACGGGAGATGACACAGCTCCTGGGGACTGAGGGTGCCCCAAGGGAGATGACACAGCTCCTGGGGACTGAGGGTGCCCCACGGGCCAGGACCACACACAGCACAGAGATCCGGCCTGCCAGAGTTTTTAAAAAGCCATCTCTTGTGAACAACGATGAACAACGATGGCACCACAAAGTACCCCCCACAGTAGCCAGACCAGAGCTCCAGGCTGCTCCTGCCAGCTGCCTTCCTGCTCCTGGAGAGGACAATACGATAGCTTTAGCTTTGTTATTTCTTGTAAATCTTAGGATTACCTCTTATTTAATGACCTCTACCTCTCCAATAAAGGTCTTTCAGGTCTAGTGCTGGGAGAAAGCTTTTCGCCTTCTTTTCCTTACTGAAGGCTGAAATAAACCAGCCCGAGTCTTCCCCTTGTCCCTTTGTCTGCCAGGAAGTTCAGAGCTGGCATTTTTGACAATCTGCAATGGTTACCCCTTAGTTCTGGCTTCCAGGTTTACCTGTCCTCCATTCTGCATTGTTGGTAAGTGTCTTTGTTAGTGACCTTTATAAAAATGGTTTTGTTAAATTGGTATTTTTCTATAGACACAAATAATTTTTTTAAAAATTTTTATTTATTTATTCATGAGAGACAGAGAGATAGAGAGAGAGGCAGAGACACAGGCAGAGGGAGAAGCAGGCTCCATGCAGGGAGCCCGACGTGGGACTTGATCCCAGGACCCCGGGATCACGCCCTGAGCCAAAGGCAGACGCTCAACCGCTAAGCCACCCAGGCGTCCCGACACAAATAATTTTTAGGATTAGTTAAGATGACTCAAATAATAATGAGAATAAATATCTTAGTTCATATACTCCATGTACCCAGGAATCAATTCCGTCCCCAGGGCCTGGCCCTGACAGAGTTCTGGAATATAAAAACTTGGTCTTTGGTTCCCTGCAGATTGTACCCATGCCTGGCCATCACCTTAGTAAGCTGATTTCTCTGACCTAGTCTTCCCTAGGGGGCCATTCTCTCTGGGGAATTCCAGGTTCTACATCTATTTCTATTGTCTAAGAAGGCATATTTGTTATAATTCCTAGCCATTTGGCTCCTTTGTAGGTGAATAGTTAGCAAACTGATGCTGAAGTGAAAAATAAAACAAAACCCTAAATCTATCTGTAATAACCAGTGTCAGAGCTGCAAGAGAACCCATCTGGAAGGTACTTTGAATTTACAGGAAATACTAAAGCCAGCTATATAAAGCAACTTGTAAAAAATCCCTCATTCAAATGCCATCAGGACAAAGAGTGTCTACATTTCAAAGGACATGCACTGGAAGGATAACGTTTTAAATACATTAATCTCAAACTGATCATTGCAAACCCTGTACCAAAAATAGTGGCAAATGGCAAGTCTTGCTACTAATAAATGACCAACAAACAGCACATAATCTTCACATGGAAGACAAGAAGACAGTGGAAGACACAGAAGATTGTATTTTTGCCTCATGTGGCTCCCACCTCCAGTCACTCCCTCCAGGAGACTGGGAGAAGCCACCCAGGCAGAGAGAACGTGGCCCAGGGGAACGGCTGGTCTGGGGGAGACAGGGCCCAAATCCCAATTCAGGATCCTGGTGAAGGAAGAACCACAGTGGAGTATGTGGTCTCTTCACCTTATGTGGGAAGTAGAGAGGGACAGTAGGACTATCCTCATTATAGTTTATGAACGAACCCCTGCAAATAATAGGGGGTGGGCAGAAGCAAAGGAAAAAAGATGATCATAATCAAGATCCTTCTTTTTTTATTTTTATTTTTTATCAAGATCCTTCTTAAGAGTGGAAAGAGGAGAAGGGATGGGCGATGCTGACACTCAGTTGAAGCATCTTCTATGTACCCTTTGCAACACACACACACACACACACAGCCAATCATTAAACAGAAGGCCAAAACCTTATCTTCTTTCCTCTTTTTGATTTGTGGGGGTGGAATGAGCTGCTGAAGACAACAGGTACAGGTAAGAGAAGTAAATTCACGAGGCTGATTGATGTTTCAGGCCTCAGTCCTTCACTGAGGGCCAGTTGTGAGAGCCAAATCATCCTCTCCTCAGGACAAAGACTCATCCACCACTAGACAGAGTGAGCCTAGCACAGCGCATATCCATGCCAGGGTGCAGAAAAGCCACGGGAATTAGGAACCTCCAATGAAGGTCACACAAAGCCTCCACTGAGTTCCTGCTCTCCTCCCTCTGTTCCTGGAGACTATAAATAAAGTGAATAGAACAATAAATCCCCTGCCCTCAGAATACAGCCAGGAGTGGGACACAGACAGTTCTCCATCAAGACAGGAAGGCAGCCAGGGAGAATCCATCCCCTACAAGGTCAGAGGGAACAGTCTGAGTAGCCCTCTGTGCGCCAGGCAGAAGGAAGATAAAGAGCTACCTCACAGCAACCGTGTCTCAAGAACAGTATCAAAACTAAAGGAAGAAAGAAGTAAGAAAGCAATAGCATTCAACAGTAAATGAAAAACCCAGTCTGAAAGAAAATACAATTCAAACAGAAGAAAATATCTTATACATTTCACAATTCCTTAATAAAAATGTGAATTCAATAAAAAAGATAATCCAAGAAGAAATGACAAAAAAAAAAATTAAAAGGCACACTCTGTGCTGAGAAAATAAGATGCAGCCCAAACACACAGAAGTACTAAACTAAACACAGCATGGGACAGAATAGATGCATCTGAAAATCAAATTGCTCATCTCAAGGAAAGCCTTATGTGAGAGCAGCTAAAAGAGTAGGCATTAAGAAATAGAAGCTAATGCATAATTAAAACACCAAAAAATTTTCCTGACATGAAAGAATCCACAAAGCAAAATAGAAAACTCAATTAAACATAGGAAAAATATGAGCGAGAATAACAGACACGGTGATGAGACATATCCTGATGAAGCTACTATGATTCAACACTCGGAGGAATTCTTCAGGCACTCAGGCAAAAGCCAGTCATTCTTAAGAGAGACCAAGTAAACTTGTCCTCACATTTCTCTATGGCATCATCAGATGCCAGAAGAATGTCTCCAAACTCCCAGGAAAGAAAGTGTGCCCAAGAATGGTAAGCCCACCAAGTTATCCTTAAATCAAAATGACTGTGAGTAGACTCTCCACTCTCAAGCACTCACGACCCTTCTTGAAAAAAATTTCTCATTCATTTGGGGAATATAAATAATAGTGACAGGGAATAGAGGGGAAAGGAGAAGAAATGGGTAGGAAATATCAGAAAGGGAGACAGAACATGGAAGACTCCTAACTCTGGGAAATGAACTAGGGGTGGTGGAAGGGGAGGGGGGGGTGGGAGTGACTGGTTGGCGGGCACTAAGGGGGGCACTTGACGGGATGAGCACTGGGTGTTATTCTGTATGTTGGCAAACTGAACACCAATAAAAAATAAATTTATTATTAAAAAAAAATTCTCTCCATGGATTCTAACTATGCAAGACCTCTGGGCTGCAGCCACTGTTGTCAGAGGGCTGCTGATGGGTCCATGCAATGTACATACAGACTCTGAAGCCACAGAGCAGAACACAAAGGCTGCAACCCTGACAGGGTAAAAGTAGTAGACAGCCAACACCCTGGAGGATGGTAGGCGGGAGAGGGAGAAAGAATGACCATGCTGACTTCCTCTTCTTGGGGTGACTTTTCTCTCAATCCAGTCTAAAGTGAGAATATGCAGCAAAAAATACACAATAATTCCAATATTTCCTGTTATGCAAAATCTTTTTTTTTTTTTTTTTTAATTTTAGAGGGATCTCAGAGGCACCTGGGTGGCTCATCTGGGGAAGCATCCAACTCTTGGTTTAGGCTCAGGTCATGATCTCAGGGTTGTAAGACTGAGCCCCATGCACTGGGCTCCACACTGGGCACAGAGCTGCTTAGGAGTCTCCCTCCCTCTGCATCTCCTCCCCATGCACTTTGTGCGTGCTTTCTCTCGCAAAAAAGGTAATCTTAGAGGGATCTCTTCAGAACTTATACTCTCTCACAGTAGAGAAATGTTTTCTTAAAGATCAGCAATTTCTTCAGATTATACTTCAGATTCACTTCTATAAATTGAGTCAGGTAAAAATGTAGTTCTTCAATTAAAAACAGTATCTAGTATAACTCATGTTGTATTAAAGAATTTCTAGCTAGCAAGTTATTCTTCTATCTGCATATATTCAAAGAAAAGTACCTATGATACAGTTCAATTAATGTTAAAAATGGCTAATTTGGGGAGGCAGGGCAAGGAGTGGATTTTTAAATAATTCATTCCTTGTGTTCTGTATTATTTAAATATTGTATAAAGCTATACATCTCTTTCACAAATTAAAAATCCACATTTAAATTATAGTGGCCAAAAATATCTTCTGTTGAATTTTTAAACAAAACATAAAACATATGGCAACTACATAAAAATTTACAAAACAGAATTCAAAAGAAGAAAACAAAAGTCATTCATCATGCCATTTGAGGTCCCAGCCAGAGTCAATATCTGCTAATCTTGTAAAAGAAGGGATTTCATAAAGACAAGGTCAAATATTTAATAATAGACCCTTGTATTTTTTTCCAATACTTTTAGGTTTGTATTAATTCTATTTAATTATTTAATGGACCAGCGTTTACTCTGAGTTTTGGTATGCAGTAAGAATTTAATATTTTCTGCTGTTTGATGAGTTGCCATACACTGAACAGTCCGTTCTCTGCTGGCTGATGTGAAATGCCACAGAATTAAATCCTCTCAAGTTTGCATACCCTTTCTTATTCCATTTTTGCAGAGACCCAACACACTCAGAAACCCCTAACATACAGACTCCCCACCAGCTTCTGCTCTAGTGTCCTCTGTCCTGAGTAGCTTTCTTTGTGACCCATTGCCCCTTACTTTTACTTCTGCTGCAGCTCCCAGCTCTGTTCCAGGAGCTTTAAGGCCACACGAATACAGACACCACCTCTAGAACTCATCTTCTTGCCTGGTCGAGTGTCGAGCACACATAGGCCTTCCAAATATCCTACCTAAGTAGTAAACCTTCCCACCCACCTTCTCCTGCCTCTGTGCCACAGCAGACATTTTACTGGTTTTTAAAACATTAACTAACATTACATTTCATTTCACCATCTGAATTTTGGAGACTGGCAAGCTAGTCATTTTACCTTTTTCTTTTCTTTCTTTTTTTTTTTTAAGATTTTATTTATTCATGAGACAGAGAGATCAGAGACATAGGCAGAGGGAGAACAGGCTCCTCACAGGGATCCCCATGTAGGACTCAATCCCAGGACCCCAGGATCACAACCTGAGCCAAAGGCAGACACTCAACCACTGAGCCACCCAGGTACCCCCATTTTACCTTTCTCAACAATATTTCCCCTCTAGTTTTAGTCCTATTGTTAAATACATGCAATCCTTATGACACTAAGGCAATAGCCAATCATATATAACCTAGAGAATCCTGCTACCCCGGGGCCACAGAGCCCTACAAAGGACCAGGCAGACACTGCTTCAGTGTAAGCACGACCTTGCCAAGCTCAGCAGGCTCAGTGACTGGCCTTCATGACCAGCTGATGCAAATCTCCTGGCCCTTAATCTGGCAAGCTCTAGGCAGCTTCCTAGCCAAAGAAACTTACTACAAACTAGAAATGGGCCTACCCACCGCTGGAAGCAATGCTTTGACTTAACGCCTAGTGCCGACCACAGGTTTAGTCCTTCTTGGGAAATCATGCTTGATCAACCAGCAGCACCCTGCCATCCCAAAGAGAAGGCAGGGGACACAGAGACACCAAAGGAAGGCTGCAAGAAGCCAAAGTTCCACAGACACACTTCACTACTGGAGCTAGAGAACACTGTTGACACTGGAGTGATGGTGCCCAACAGAGCATCTACAAACTGGGAACAGATGACAAGATCAGCCTGCCCTACTCTGCATGAGGTCACAATATAAGGCCCAACTCCTAAACCTGGGGAAGGAAAGACAATGGGCATTGTGATGGCTGTCTTTATAGGTCTGAGAGGCTATGATGTCCAAGACGGAATGGATTTGTTCAGTCATTTCCTTAGAGGCTAGAACTAGACCCACTGGGTATGAATTACAGGGAGGTGGACGACAGATCCAAAGAATAGCAAGTTTTCTATCTGGAGTTGCTCAACAACAGAGCAGCCTGCCCAGTGAAGGAGGCAGTTACCTGGCACACACGCACATGTGTTGTACAGAGTACTGAACGTCAAGGATGCTCTGGAGGGATCCTGAACTAAGGGAGGAGCAGACCAGGTGACTGCCAAAGGTCTCTTCTGAGACTATTGGATTCTGGCCCTAAAATTTATTTATTTATTTATTTTTTTAAAGATTTTATTTTTTATTTTTTTAATTTTTATTTATTTATGATAGTCACACACACAGAGAGAGAGAGGCAGAGACACAGGCAGAGGGAGAAGT
This sequence comes from Canis lupus familiaris, assembly GCF_011100685.1. Classification (NCBI taxonomy): domain Eukaryota; kingdom Metazoa; phylum Chordata; class Mammalia; order Carnivora; family Canidae; genus Canis; species Canis lupus. The sequence goes on from NC_049237.1 coordinate 22,998,375, forward strand.
AGGCTCCATGCACCGGGAGCCTGATGTGGGATTCGATCCCAGGTCTCCAGGATCACGCCCTGGGCCAAAGGCAGGCGCCAAACCGCTGCGCCACCCAGGGATACCCTAAAATTTATTTAGATAAGAGTTCCCCTTCAAATGTAAAAATCTTAAAAAGACTGCACCTAAAATTTTGAGAAGTATCAACCCACACCCTTACACAGCATTACTGGCTTTTTACAATGTGAATTTAATGATAAAAGATTAAAAGTAAATGTGAACGGCGCCTGGGTGCCTCAGTCCATTAAGTATCCAACTTTTGATTTCAGCTCAGGTCAGGATTTCAGGGCCATGATTTACAGGTCAGCGAGGAGTCTGCTTCTCCCTCTCCCACTATCTCTCCCCTCATTCATGTGCACTCACTCAAATAAATAAAATCTTTAAAAAACATAAAAAAACATAAAAATAAGTTATCTTTCAAGATTTATAATTAGACATATATAACTTTTATCTTTATAATAAGCTAGCTAGGTAAGTTAGCTTACCTAGCTACACCGGTGACCGGTGATATGAATGTTAGCCATGATAGCTTATAAAAGCTGATACCGCACATAAAGGGCTTCAAGATACATACGTAAAAACTACATTACTGCATCTGAAAACAAACCCTCACAGGGTGCCTGGGTGGCTCAGTCAGTTAAGCGTCTGCCTTCAGTTGAGGTCATGATCCCAGGGCCCTGGGATGGAGCTCCGTGTTGGGCTCCCAGGCTCAGCAGACGGTCTGGTTCTCCCTCTCCCCACTCTCGTGCTCTCTCTTTCTCAAATGAATAAATTAAAAAATCATAAAAAAAGAAACCCCTCTTTTTGGGCAGCTATAAAAGCGTGTACTTGGAAACTTCTTGGAATAATTCAAAATTTAATCTCTGAGATGTAGGTTTGAATAAAAAATGGATGCTGATTCAATCAATCCTAGCAGCTGCAGGAGCAGGACAGCCCATGCAGACTTGGGCAGCTGAGGGCACACACCCTCCAGCCAAGTCCACGGGTGATGGGGGCGCTGGCCTTCCAGAGTCAGGGAGAGGCCTCCCTCCACTGGTGAGGCAGCGTGGCCTGTGCCGTATCTCAAACCCGACCCTAAACCCAAGCTAGCCCTGGACACAGTAGGCATCAGGCCATTTCTGCAGATCCTGGTGAGAAGCCACCCTTCAGAATTTTTGCTTCGGAAGGTAAATCTGCTTGTCTGGCAGTTTTCTAGTTGCTTTAGGGAAAGGCAAAGGATAATTTCACATGAAGGAAACAGTTGAACAAGAAGAGAAAGGGGCCTTTGTACTTGGCTGGGGAAACGAGCGCGATGACAGGAAATGATACCAGCATTTTAACACATGCCACACTGAGGAAGGTAAACATGTACCAACCGACCTGAAGTTGTGCATGAACTGCCGGAACTTGTCTACCCGCTTTGCCAGTGGCACGATAACGTTGATGAGTGTGTTGCCCATGTTGAGCTTTTCTTGTTTTACTTTCATGATAGGGCCAAAGGGTCGAAACAAGACAAGTCGCCTGAATTCATGCTTCTGCTCCCCTTTGAACGTAAGCTCATACAGAGTGCCTTTATCCTTCTCTGTGCGGTAGATCCCTGTTGACGGAAACACAAAGGTAGTTTTTAAAATTAACCTTGGCTGCTGAGTATTTTTTTTTACAGCCGAGGTCTAGCCCAAAAGGCCTTTTAAAACATTAAATCTCTACATGTAATAAGTATTTGAGAACCCCAAATGCTCCCACATTAAAAATCCCCAAGAAATCAAAATACCATCAATTCAAAATCATAGTTATGAAGACTTCAGATAAACACTAAAGTTTGTGATGTTGAATACAAAACTATATTTATACCATACAGAGGCAGTCAGAAAATGGACAGTAGAGAAACATGCGAAAGTAACATCGGCTGTGATGTGGAGTTGGGTTGTACAGTTTTTTCTTTTCTGCTATTATCCACACTTCCTGCAATATAATTAAATACTGTAATTAGGGATCCCTGGGTGGTGCAGCAGTTTGGCGCCTGCCTTTGGCCCAGGGTGCGATCCTGGAGACCCGGGATCGAATCCCACGTCGGGCTCCCAGTGCATGGAGCCTGCTTCTCCCTCTGCCTGTGTCTCTGCCTCTCTCTCTCTCTCTGTGTGACTATCATAAATAAATTTTTAAAAAATTAAAAAAAAATACTGTAATTATTATCTTTATTTAATTGTAAAAGAATGTTAAAGTTATCTGTTAGGAATTATAGCCATTTCAGATAAACTGACCAAAGCAATCTATTTAGAGCACTTCGGAGGGGCCCTTTGGAAGCTTCTGGAAGCACTAAAGCTCATGATACATAAAATACCCAGCACAGTGGCAGGTGCACATCTTATTTAATTCCATATTACCCTTCCCACCTCTGAGAAGCAGCACAGCCAGTGCTCCAGAGCCAGACTACTTGGAATACCTATTTAAGGCCCCCCAAACTGTGTTCTATGCCACGTTACTGGTACTGAAATGCCACAGTTTCATTTGTCAAGTTGAAGTTGTGACCCGTCAGCTCTCAGGATGAGCCTCCCAAGGGCCTGATGTGACAGACTTTTTCCAAAGAGGCAAACAATTCCCCACCACCTAGATTCCACTGCCTTCCTGACATCGCTGGTATTGTGGGTGTTTTTTTCCCCAACAGTCAGAAAAGACTCCCATACAAATCCAACCAATCACCAGCTAGGCTCCTTCACCTTTGACCTCTGACTCCCCATGTTTCCTATTGCAGGTCTCTTCCCTCCTCTTCGCCTAACTCCCAGCTTTAGCTGGAACGCCCCTCCTTGGTCTTGGAGGAGCTGCAAAAGTGCATCACCAGGGCAATAACTGGCTGCACAAGGGTAGTGACAGTTCTCCAGGCCTCTGGCAAGCCACCCCTCCATTTTTCCTCACTCCCTCTACGCTTCTGGGCACTATAGGTCTTCCTCACAAACGCTGCCAGGTTCTCTGCTCCACTCACTGCTGTGTCAGAGCTTTTCATCCTTAGGCCTCTCTGATCCTGTTCAAAGTCTGGATCTCCTTCAGGTGCCACAGAGAAGAGTCTGGTACTGCGGGGTTTCAAGGTAGCCTCATCTCTCACCACCATCTGGAGGGCCTGCCTCAGGATTCAAAATGCGCAATCCGCTGGCAGCCTGCACAGTGACCCGAGGGCCCAAGCGCAGTCACCAGTGGGAGCTCTTGTCTGAAGACCCCCCTTCAACTCCTTGGGTAACAGGGCATACTGCTCACAGGCCCTCAGAGGCAGGGAAGGTGAGAGAGGTTTTGCAGGGCTCATGCTGGAACAGAATTCAGAGTCCCTGCAGGGCCATTCATGGCAGAAAGGAGGGGGTTCGTTTCTCAGGAAGCTCAAAGGACTTCTTTGAAAATGTGAAGTGGTTCCCTTCAAAGTCTGTTCATTCTCTCAGGCAATTAGTACTCACTGAGGAAACAGGCTCTTCCCCACCTCCAACGCTGTCTGCAGCAGCTGGGGAAACCACCAGCTTCCAGGGGTAAAAGGAGGCAGGGAGGGAGGAAGGAGCTGCTCTTGGGAACAGTGTCCACACAGCTCACATGGGCCTACCAGGGGTGGCAGCAGGGCCTCAAGCTCCTGTTCCCGTGTCAGCCGGTGTACCTTCTCTATAAATGTGGGCAAGGCTGCTGACAGTTTAATGTGCAGATAAAAATGTACGTGGGCTGAAGAGGGTTTTTTAACTAAGTCATTTTCTTTTTCGGCATCAGGATAAGAATCACTAACTTTTAAAAATCAGAATCCACAGATTTGAAAGTGCAGGTAGAGATACATGAACCCATCTGAAGAGATTGGCATCTACTTATAAAGACCCAGAGAATATACTAATTCTTATTACAGGGCTTCTCATGAGCACGTCAGAAGAACCGCAGTGGCGGCGCCCGTGTCCTCAGCCCAGTGTGCCAGGCAGCAGCAGGATCGGTGGCCTCAGGCACAGCCCTGCAAACTGGGAAGGCCAGGGTACCTGGGCTAAGCCCACACGCCACCAGTTCAGCTGCTTTCTCACTGTCTTCCAAGTCCCATGCTTGGAAAAAGTTATTACATCAACTTTTTAACATATTTCCCCATACTCTACCTAATTAAATTAATTATGCCTTATAAATCTCATTTAGATCTCTTAATTCCATTTTAAATAAGTCATATAGAAAAATCTCTTGCAGCCTGTGTCCACTAAAGCCCACACCCAGCCTCCACCCACCACACCCCCAGGCACACCCTCCCACACCTGCACACTCTCAGTCTGCTTGTAACACAAAGGACAACACCTCAATGGATCACTGTGCCTCCTGGAGATCTTCAGAGGTGGAAACACTAGGAGGTTGAGAAGGGCAGAAGCATTCTGAGGCAAAAATGGCCTATCAGCTAGCCAATGAGCTGGCATGCACCAGCATGTCAAATGCAAAGCAAACTGGTTTTGCATAGGATAACATCATTTTATGCATTATGCAAATTAAAGATCAAAATAAAAACTTTGGAGCTAGTTGAGATTTGGGGCTAGATACCCTAATTGGCACCCTCTTTTCCTCTCTTTCTCCCCATAGACACTATGTTTACTTTGAGTTTGGTGTTTCCACTTCCTGAGCAAGCATCCTAGTGCTCATCTTCTGTTATTCTAGGGGACCAGGCTGTTCGTAGGATGACCCACTAGGGGGTGACCCCTCCAGGCATCCAAGACATAGCTCCACGGTCTGCTGCTGATGTCTGCTCCTTCAGCAGGTGAGGAGCTAAGCAGACATAGGCCCTTCTCGGCATCTTATCATCAACATAGGATCTCAGAAATCAAGAAGCTGGAGGTTAAGGGGGTACCACTCCTTACCCTCACACTCTTACTTACCCTCACTCAGTGAGTGTACACAAGTGTGGCCAATGCTGCCTGCTGATCACAGAAGGGTCTCCACTGTCATCCCTGCCTTTCCCACCTTCTCACATGGAGCCTAGGTCAGGTCTCTCAGCAGGATAACTACAATCCTCTGCCAACCCATGTCCCACTCCCAGGGCCCAATCCATCCTGCACATATGGACCTCAGCTTTCCTACAGTACTGTTCTAACCCTGCTTTTCCCTCACTGGCTTCTTATAGCCTAGAGAATAAAGTATCAAGACCATGGCCAGGCCTTTAAGACCCTCCATACTATGGCCTCAATCTACTGTCCTAATTATAGGTCTTGCCAGAGGCCTCATGAGAAAGATGGGCTCTAGTCGTGCATATACAACTGCTCTTCCTCCTTTGAGAAAGTGGAACCCTCCTGCAATGCTGGTGGGAAAGTAAAATGGTACAGCCACTATGGAAAAGAGCTTAGCAGTTCTTCAAAAAGTTAAACATAGAGTTAATCACATGATCTAGCAATGCCATTTCTGGATATGTACCCAAAAGAAATAAAAACAGAGACTCGAACAGATCCTTGTACACACGTTCATACCCCCATTGTTTACAATATCAAAAGATGGCAACAACCCAAACCTCCATCAACCGATGACTAGATAAAACATGGTAGATACACACAATGGACTATTACTCAGCCTTAAAAAGGAAGCAGATTCTGACACACGCTACAACATGAATGAATCTCAAAGACTTGTGCTATGTGAAATAAGCCAGACACAAAAGGACAAATACTCTATGGTTGCATTTATATGAGGTGTCTATACTGTCAAACTCCTAGAGACAGCAAGTAGACTGGTGATCCCAGAAGTGGTTACCTGGGGTTGGGGGGGAAGGGGATGGGGAGTTAGTACTTAATGGGCCCCAAGTTTCAGTCTGACATGATGAAAAAGTTCTAGAAATGTGGGCTGTAATGGTTACACAACAGTGTAAATATGCTTAACGCCATTGAACTGTACACTTAAAAATAGTTAAAATGGCAAATTTTACATTATGTATACTTTACAATAATAGTGGGTCTCCCCTGAAGAGGCCTTGAATTTTCTTAAGACACACTTCCCCACCAGTCTACCTTTTGTCTCTTAAGCTGAACTCCTCCTCTGGGACCCAAAGTGGCCATTAAATCCTCCAGACACCCTGGTCTTCAGAGGCTTTTATTTAAGATTTATTTATTTATTCATGATGGACACAGAGAGAGAGGCAAAGACACAGGCAGAGGGAGAAGCAGGCTCTCTGAAGGGACTCAATCCCAGGACCTCAGGATCATGACCTGAGCCAAAGGCAAATGCTCAACCACTGAGCCACCCAGGTGCCCTGGTCTTCAGAGATTTTAAACTTTTCTTTGCTGACCTATTTTTTTCAGTTTCTCAGGACTCTGGAGATCATCTAGTCCAGCCCTGTTATTTGACAAGTGAACAAACAGAGTCTCAGGGCAGTTGTGATCTATCTGCCTGTGCCCACCAGACTTTTCAGTGACTGCCTGGAACATACCCCACTCTGAGAGGTTACTCCCTAGAAGTCACTTTTCATATGCAACATTAGCAGCTCAAAGCAGGGCAAAGATGCAGAAGCATGAAAAACAGAAGTCAGAATTAACAATATAAAGTTCATTGTAAAAACCACCATTTGGCCACACAGATAATTTTCACATCCACCCTTGGGACTTTTCTTTTACGCTCACTCAACAATTTTAATCATCTAAATTCATAGTCTACAAGACATTCAAAGTAGTAAATCTTAAGAGGGAATCTTCATAAAAAATATTTTGAACAACAAAAAAAGAGTATATGAGGAAAGAAAATCTAGAACAGGCGGAAATGCTGACAGTAGTGCACAGTGGCGTCCTGACAGGGAGGGAGAGGGAGAGGCCCAACATTATTTGTTTTGAATTTAAATCTCTGAGACACCCAATACAAAAACACTCTACCCATGTAAATTGCCTTCGAAAACGTCACTTCACTATAAGAGTGTATCCTCCTTACTCTGTACAAGGAGAAATAGAGAAACACCTGAGAAAGACTTCGCTCCTAATAGTAATTTTTTTTAATTTATTTTTTTATTGGTGTTCAATTTACTAACATACAGAACTAATAGTAATTTTTAACTATTTTGGTGCATCAATGATTTTCAGTTAGAAAATCCTGCTCAAAAAAAAAAAAAAAGAAAGAAAAAGAAAAAAAAAAAAGAGAATCCTGCTCAGAAGGAATTTCTCATTCCCAGACCATGTGAGATAAATGAGACATTATTACAGTGCCATCTGTTATCAGCTCTGTTTTCCAAGGAAAAATAGTAGACATTTGCCATTTGTGAGAGAGGTGCTCCTGAGGCTGCCATAATCTTCAAATGCTGAGGTACCACATGTAAGTAATTTTCCCCATAAAAAACAATAAAAAGTAACCACTTCAGGCTTTTCCTCAGCTGCCAGCGTTGGGAAATGTCTGTACACACTCTACTCTCTGCTCATCATGGTGTGTCAGTCCATAGCAGCTTCTGGGCATGGCCTGACGCAAGTTTATTATTGTTTTCAACCCTCATGCAACATTTATTTGATGAGAAATGGTTGTACTGACTGGTGTCCTTGCTGCAACAATTCATGAATTGCCTTTTCTTAGTTCTATATACTGCACTGGGTGTGTAATTGTTTGTGTTACAGACCAATGCGGACAACCCCATCACCTTAATCTACCAGAAATTTCTAAGAATCTCACTTTATTCAGAGCTCATCCTTAGTTCATCACTACTACTAACAGCTTTCTTTCTTTTCAGAGGCATTTTCTCCCCCCACAAAACTACAACCTACCTATCATGAAGGCTCTCAGGTATTTGACAGTAAGCAGGGAGCCAAGGCATGCTGTGGTTCCAGGGTAGCAGTGGGCTGGAGTCCTCCCCAGGGACCCCCAGACTGACACCTTCACATTCACATGGCATGGTGATTTTCATTGCCACTAATCTTTCTTATGTGTGTTATTTCCTGTGGACTGTGTTTTATACTAGAAATATAAAATAAACATAATAAAATCACTGTGCTCTCAAAGAGAAAGATATGGAAGTAACACAGGCATGAAGACAGGACAAGCACCTGAGTGAATCTGCCTCAAGTGGGAGGGGACAAAAAGGAGGGGAAACTCTGCCTACTGAGGGGAGGAACAGTTTGATAGAAGGCATTTCACCAGAACCGAAGACCAATGGGGTGTTTGCCAAGATGGCAAAATCGGAGAGGGCATTCTATGCAAACATAGCAACCTAAGCTACGACACTGAACACACTAAAAGCCATCATGTTGAGTTTGGCAATTCAGCAAAGCTGAGGTGCAGAGCGAGGCCTGGACCAGGCAGGAGGGGTAGGTGGGCGGTCATGCAGGGCGCACCAGGCTGGCCCACCAGCTCCCTCTCACCACAGCACAGGCCAGCCTGGAGCCCAGCCTAGTGGCTGCCACCAGAGGAGCCGGGGCACCACGTGGGGACCGTCAGCCCGCGGCAGTGGAGCGTGAGGCCAAGGAGTGAGGTCATATGGCAACAGGGGAGAACCACAACAGTTCAGCGACAATGAACAAAGGCCTGAGCTATGGCAATGCCAGCAGAGAGGATGAGAAGCCAAAAAGAACTCGAGACAACGTAGTTAAGAAATGGGACAGCAGGGAGGGGAGGGGAGGGGAGGAGAGGGGAGGAGAGGGGAGGAGAGGCGTAGTGTGATTCCAGTTACAGGGGAGATAGGATTTGGGGTGCGGATTTGCAGAGCTGTGTGAGGGCAGGAGCTCAGTGGACGGGCCTCCCTGCATGGAGGCAGCTATGAGTGTGAGTGGTGCGGCTGGGGGTTCCCATCCTGAGGAACCGCAGGGGGGCTGAGGCTGGGGTGCCACCATCCCAAGGAGCTGCAGGAAGCAGCCTTAAAAAGGAAGCAGGAGGGTCGAGGCTGGTGTGCCCCCACCCCGAGGAGCCACAGGGAGGCCGAAGCCGGGGTGCCCCCACCTCGAGGAGCCGCAGGAGGGCCAAGGCTGGGGCACCTCCACCCCAAAGATTGTGTGTGTCAGCAGGGAGGCCGAGGCAGGAGCAGCAGGAGAGGGAGCCAGGGACTGTACCACACCCACGTTCCAGCAAGCTCCAGTATAGCAGGGACCAACCCGGCTCCTGGACGGTCACTGGTGACCTTATCACCAAGGCTTCAGAGGAGTGACAGGGCTGCAAGCCAGGTGTGAAGAGGGATGGCAGCTGAAGTGGCCACAGTGAGTGGAGGGAGTTGTGTTTTCCTTTCATTTCCTTGCAGTTGGGGAATTACTGCTGCTGCCTCAGGACCTTTGCCTTTTCTCTCCCCTCTGCTTGGGATGCAGTGAGGTCTCAGCCCAAAGCCACGTCCTCAAAGAGGCCTTCTCTGGTCTCACCCTCACGAGCCCCCACCACTCTGTCCACTGCTAACCCGTTTGTCTGCCTCCCACATTATGTGAACATGTTTACTTACCCACCTACTTGTTACCGTTCCCCCGCACTAGAAGGTGAGCTCCGTGAACACCAGAAGTGTTCCCACAGCCCTAATGGACACCCCATGCCCAGAGGAAGGGCAGGAGGGTGGGAAGGAAGGTGCTTGATTAGAAGGGAATTAATGCAACAGAGCAGCAGCTAGAGGAACTCAGAGTTGATGGCATTTTCTTAAAAAAAAAAAAAAAAAAAAAGGAAAGGGACACCTGGGTGGTGCAGTCAGTTAAGTGTCTGACTCTTGATTTTGGCTCAGGTCATGATCTCAGGGTCACAGGATTGGGCCTGGGTCAGGCTCAGCACTCAGCAGGGAGTCTACTTGAGATTCTCTCTCCCTCCTGCTCACGAGCACGCTCTCTCTCAAATAAATAAGTCTTTAAAAAACAGGAAAAAGAAACAACCATGCATACATTGGGGAGAAAGGAACAAACAGTACGAGGCATGAGGATCCACAGATGGAATGAGAACCTGAGAGGTGGGTGGGAGCCACGACCCAAAAAGGACACGGTCTTAGACAGAGCAGAATCATCTGTTCTCCCCAAAAGGGCAGGAGTAGGAAAGCATGGGTGCAGGTCCCGCAGGCTCGGGGCAAGAGGCCAAAGGAAGGCCCAAGAACTAATGTTGGTCATTTCTCCGTAAAGTGGCAGGAAGGTCAGGCAGAGGCTGAGGGGATTCGAGGGGGAGAGGGGTGGAGGGCTGGGATGGTGGCCAGGGAATGGGAGCTGGCACAAGGCACAGCCAGGCCAGAGGTGACAAACCCACACTGACAGCAGCATCCGAACCTCCAGTGGCTCTCCTATGGCAGCACGAAGAACTGCCCAAGGATGGGGAAGCCTGATCCGGGACCGGACTCTGCAGGACAGGTGTGCAGGGCAGGGAGGTCAAGGAGCTGGGGTTCAGGCTGGAGAGGGAGGGGTAAAGCCTAAGGAAAGGCAGGTCAAGGCCTGCGGGATGGGTCAGAGTGCAAATAAACAGCCAAGACATTGGAGTCCGAAATAATAGCAGAAGTTCTGGGGAAAATGCACTTTGATGAAGTCCAGGTTTAATGACACAGCAGGGCTCCTGCAGGAGCTGACAAGGCCTGGGTATGGCTGCCTGGGACATGGGTCTCTGCATGCTCCATCCCTCTGTGCCCTAGAGTTGGCCAGAGCACATGGAGGGCCGCTGAGACCTTCAGCTCGCAGCCTCCGTCTCTCCCCAAGCTGGCACTCTACAAGGACTGTGGGCTTCTTCTCACAAAGACACTGCAGATCCATCTCCCTCCCTAACTTTAAGAAACCAATGATGAAAAAACACAGTCTAGATGCCCAGCTGGAGTAAAGGGAGTGTAAGGGGCTCGACACGGCAGCAGGTGAACCAAGAGAGTGGGTCCTGTGAGGATTCCAGAACAAGCATCCGGGGCAGGGAAGTCAGAGCAGCCGCTGTCGGGCACGTTTCCCAATGGCTGCAAGACTTCCTCTCAACACACGGAGGAATAGGATATCCGGGATGCTCTGGGGGAGCAGATAACCACAGATGCAGACAGCAGCAAGGAGCAGGAGTTTAAAAGGTTGAAGAGCAGGAGCGCCTGGGTGGCTCAGTGGTTGAGTGTCTGCCGCCTTTGCCTCAGATTGTGATCCTGGGGTGGTGGGATCCAGTCCTACATTAGGCTCCCCACAGGGAGCCTGCTTCTCTCTCTGCCTATGTCTCTGTGTCTCTCATGAAAAAATAAATAGGATCTTTAAAAAAATTGAATCATAATGTACGTTCAAAGCATCGACATTAACTACTTTGTGCTTCAAGGAAAATCATTAGTTGCACCTTATATAAGCCTTTCTTTTATTTGACTAACTTATCTAATTAGTGATAAAAAATTAATTTTAGTTTTATAGATAGGCTAGCAGAGCAAATAACTGGACATCTGGGGGAAAATATGAGTATTTCTGTGGAACTTCTGAATTACATATAAGCCACACCAAGCTGAAGAACAAGAAAAGAATCCAAGGCCTAGAATATAGGTCACAATTTTCTATCCTAACAGACATTAGTGGACACGTATTCATTTATGCCAGTAGGAACTGGTAAGCTTCAGAAAAGGCAGATTTGGGGATCCCTGGGTGGCTCGGTGGTTTGGCGCCTACCTTCGGCTCAGGGCATGATCCTGGAGTCCTGGGATTGAGTCCCGCATCGGGCTCCCTGTGTGGGGCCTGCTTCTCCCCTGCCTATGTCTTTGCCTCTCTCTCTCTCTCAGTCTGTGTCTCTCATGAATAAATAAATAAAATATATTAAAAAAAAAGAAATAAAAGGCAGATTCTTGAGGCCTATACCAGATCTGCTAAATTGGGTCAGAGGACTAATTTTGAGGAATACTGATTTAACCCCAAACCAGTACAAAAGGTAGAGAGTAAAAATGAAGAATTAGGCAATGGAGTTTCTGATGGGAGAAGAACTACGACCAGATGCTGAGTGAACATATACCATACCAAGGCTAGATCCACCATCCCTGCTGCTTCTAGGGGGTCACAGAAGGGGAGAGGAGCCAATCCCCACAACTACCTGGTGAATCAGCATGAAAATCACACTTTAAAACCCCAATCCTTTTTTCTTTTTGGACTTTGAACATCCACTTTGTAGCATAAAGTTTGCAGCTATGGCCCAAACCTTGTCAATACTTTAAATGAAATCTGAATAATGTATCATTTCCTGCAAACATTCCAGGGCCACAAGGACAGTAAGTAAAGGTAAGGTGATAGTGAATAATGGGATATGCTTCTGTAAACCGATTAATCCAGTCACTCATTCACTCAATGATCCTTCAAAAAGCACCTTTCGTCATTGGTGACAGACATAAAGATGAATAAAACATGGATCTGCCCTGGAGAGCACAGAAATGAGCAGCTACACACTGTGGTTAGGGTCAGGGGTGCCAGTGAGAGACCTCAATTTCTGCTTGGGAGACACAGGGACAGGTGCCCAGAGAGGCAAGCATCTGAGTGACATTGAGGAGGCGGCCTGTATAGCAGACAGACTTAGTGCAGGGAGCGTGAGGACCCTCCAGGCAGCCTGACCTGTATATACAACAGTGTACAAGAGTATGGGGTGAAAGTGTGGGGCTTTCAGAAAGGCACATACATTCTGTAAGGCTGAGATAGCGGCCAGGTGAAGAACAGGGCAAGACATGAAGCAGGTTCCAAATCATGATGGCCTCATGAGTCATGCTAAGAAGGGCTTCCTGTTTGCCACCATATAGATTTTTGGGTTTTGTTTGGATATGGGTTTGTGGATTTTCTTATATTTTCTGGACAACCACTATAGCAAAAATATAACAATTTGAATCTTAAACAGTTAAAAAAAAAGTATTTTCTAACCAGTATGAGGTTGGAAGAATGAATCCCATACCACACTTTTGTTCACATCCTTACAAACACAGACTCAGACACGGACACACATCTCAACTTGATCACCAAGGGAAAACACAACACTCAATGAAAGAAGAAAGGTGTTTTCCCTTTGGGGTGAAAAGTACACTAAGAAACAACTTTAATATTGACCATCGGGAGCTATGAGGTATGTCAACCCAAAAGAAACCTCCTTTTTAATATAATAATCTGCTCAGAATGCCAAGCTACATTTTGGTCACGCTAGATCCCTGGGAGGCAGCAAGTCATAAAGTGACACCTGATAACAAAGCCAGGGAAAGTTCTCACAGAGAAAATCTGGCCCAGGAGAGAGACAGACTTGAATTTTAATTCCATTCAACCATTAACTTGCTCTATGACTTTGGATAAGGTCAATTCTCAAAGCTTCAGTGTCTCCAATGCTATAACACGGGCACTAAATGATACACGATTCACTGTGCCCATGAAATAATAAACTAGAAGAATCATAAATGTAATTTTAGGATTAGGAAAGTCACTGCCTCTACAAAATTCCTAGAGCAACTTTAGTAACATCATAAGACTAATGTACAATGGAATGTACATTAATGTACAATTCCATCTTGGAGGCACCTGGGTGGCTCAGTCAGTTAAGTGTCTGCCTTTGCCTCAGGTCAGGACCTCAGGGTCCTGGGATCAGGTCCTGTGTCAGGCTCCCTGCTCAGTGGGGAGTCTGCTTCTCCCTCTCCCTCTGCCCCTTCTCCACGCTCCTGTGCACCCTCACTCCCTCTCTCTCTCTCTCTCTAAAAAAACCAATTCCATAGGAAAGTGAAACAATATGATCTATTAGATGCAGTTTTTGGATGATAGTTAAATATCTATTTTTATAGATTCTCCAAGTTTAAAAAATTCCTTAAACTATCACCCGTAAGGTAGTGCTCCCTAATTTTTTTTCTCAAGTCAGTCATGATGCCCACATGATTTGGTCTCTGCTCCCCTGCCTCGTCGCCCTGGACCTGAGTGCGTCTGCAACCGCTGGGCCTGAGAAGGTGTGCACTCTGCTTGCTGGAGCACCTCCTCTGGCAGCCCCGACTGCTGGGTAAGACATGAAACTACACTGAGGCTGCCCTGCTGTGAAGAAGCCACGCAGCAGGGCCAGGCCTTGCCATCCTATGAGCCGTCCTGGCCCCCGTGTGACGATAGCCAGATCAGGAGTGAAGGAGCGTTCAGATGGTGTGAACCGCTCGCTGTCGGCCCCACCTTCCAGCCTGCCCAGATGGGGCCCGGTCGTGCTGGGACACAAGCCAGCCCACCAGGTCCTTTCTGAACCTCCGACTCTGTCAACATATGAATATGATGAACTTAAGCCACTAAATCTGGGACAACGCGTCCTGCAGCAATAGTAAGTGGAAGGTGAGTAACTGATTTCCGTGGGCGCGGAAATCCCTCCATGTGCTACACTGCTCATTAAGAGCTCGTGCAAACATTATCAGCGACTGTGCCTGCGGTTCTAGCAATGTCAATAATTTGATACAGCTGGATTTCTTCCTTTTTCTTCCATTGTTATTGTATTATAAAATCTGGAGACTCCCCTCTTCTCATTTTTCTCATTAATTCTCTTACTCTTCTTCACATGCTTATGACATCTTGACTGCCTTACAAAGAAACCTGGTGTCACACAAAAGGAATACAGTTCACAGGTATAAAAAGTGCTATTATTACCATGTAAACATCCGGAATCAAAGGACGTTCACACAGACACAAATACAGGAACATGTGTGCAGCAATAACTGGATGGTGTACCACTGGTGAGGGTGTGTAAATCTGTCAATGTGCTACGCTGCTCATTAAGAGCACGTGCAAACGTTATCAGCTGCTGAGGTCCTGGTATCAGTGACATCTGCTTATGGCTCCCGAGCCAGGTACCAGAGCAAAAGGCCACCCAACCTCGGTGTGGAGCTGGGCAGAAGGACTTCTCCAGAGAGGCTGAAAATTTTCCTCAGAAAAAAGTTCTGGGTCCGTGAAACACATGAACAAATGGGCAGCTGAGACCCCGAGACCTCACACAATTGAGCTATGATAAATCTAGTCTAGAAAACCTCTCAAGTGGATGTCAATTCTTACTTTGGCTATAAAATCACGTGAATAAACAAAGACCCCCTTGGTTAAGTTCCTGCTGATAGCTATTTTGAATTTAATCTCTTTGCAGAATTCTTTACAATAAAAATGTACCTGGTTATGTAAACTGTGAACTTGAGACACATAAACTCTAACCATTAAGTTATCTAAATACACTAGTTAAAAGAAGAGACTGGCAGAGTGGTTAAGAAACGAACACAGCACAACTATAGGCTGTTTACAAAAAAACTCACTTCAAATTCAATCAATGACTTTGTTAACTTGAGGGATGGAGAAAGATATATCATACAAACATTAATTTAAAAAAAGGAGTGGCTGGGGCAGCCCCGGGGTGGCTCAGCGGTTTAGCGCTGCCTTCAGTCCAGGGTGTGATCCTGGAGACCTGGGATAGAGTCCCATATCGGGCTCCCTGCATGGAGCCTGCTCCTCCCTCTGCCTGTGTCTCCTCTCTTTCTCTCTCTCTGTGTCTCTCATGAATAAATAAAAAATCTTAAAAAAAAAAAAAGAGTGGCTGTATAAGGTAAAGTAGACTTTAGAAAGAAAATTACCAGGGACAAAGAAGGACATCACAAAATGATAAAAAGACCGTATTTAAGACCAAGAAGACATCATGATCCTAATGTGTGTGCCCTGAACAAAGGAGCTTCAAAAGACAGAAAAGACAGAAAAGAAAAACTGATAAAGCTGATGGGAGAAATTGATAGTTCTACAGTTACAGTTGGGAACTTCAACCCTCTTGTCAGCAAGGAACCAGTCCAGCTCTACATCTGGAGGCTCCTTTAAAGCAATGGCTCCTAACTATGGAGGCACCCTGGAGTCACTCAAGTCTCATCAAAATATTGATGCCCAAGCGCCCCTCAAGAGACTCTGATTTAATTTGTATGCAGTACAGCCTGCACACCCCAGAGATCGTAATGTGTGGCCAATGTTAACAAGGCCTGCTTCAGAGACCATCACTCAGATCTTCCATAATCTAGTGATTCCCCGATGGAGGTGAAGTCACTCACAGGCAGTCATTCACAGTGACTCTAGGACCTCAGTAACGACAGCAATAACGCTTCCCCTTCCTCCTCCACTGAACGGCTCTATTCCAAACTGCATCAGTAAAGGAGTCTTAATGTTGCAGAGGTGGAATGTGACAGAGGTGTTTATCCCTCAAAGGCTTAATAGTCAAATGACCTGGGAGCAAACAGCACTCACATGAGGGAGAGCTTCCCGCCCTCTGCATCTTTTCATTCCCCTTAAAAGGACCTATAAGTACGGGGTGCATCTGTGCCATGCAAGTACTGCTAAGGATCCTGGTAAGCCCTGGTTTTCCCTGTTCTGTAAAGTCCATGTTAGGATGGTGGTCCTCTCTATGAGAAGAATGTGGAGAGGAAATACTGCTAGCATGAGGACCTCCCGGAGAACGGCTCACATGACAGTGTCACGGAACGGGATGCAAAGTGGAGACCAAAGGGTAACTGGTCTCAGGAATAACTGCTCTTGTAAGACGGGGGTTGTTACAATGTGGAGATAAAACTGGGAAGACATATGTGAAGATACAATTCAGGAACAGGGTCCCATCTGTAAAACTTGTGTAAAAATTGTTTTCCAGGGCCTCACCCATTCCAATAAACATGGCAGTTGTCACAGCTGTCACCAACACAGAATAAGGCACCTCCAGAGCCACAGCTATGAAAGACTCCAGACTGTCTTCCTTTGTATGAGAATTTACTCCATGAGTGGACCGTGAGGGACAATCCAATCCATAGTGAGAACCAGGGTTCTCGAAGCATCACCCGGGGCCAGTAGTCCAGAGGCCCTGCAAACTGGCCTGTGGTTTTGTCCATGTCAATAATGTGATACATGGCTTTCTTCTTCGTTATTATTACTGTTGCAAAATCTGGGCACTTCTTCCCTCTAGTTTTTCTCATTAATTTTGTCTTAGTCTCCTTCATATGCTTACAAAATCCTGACTATAGTAAGTGAGGCTTATAAAGAAATCCGGTGCCACACAAAAGAAATACGGCTCAAAGGTGTAAGAACTGCTGGTAAAACAAAGAAAATATCCAGAATTAAGGGACAGTCATGCACATACAGGTACAAAAAAACCTGGATAGTTACTTTTCCTCATTATGTACCCTCAGAAACTGTGAAGTTTAACAAGAACCTGAAGAGAGGCCAAAACGATTGTGAATCACACTAATGCCTATCGTCAGGATCCTCCTTGTGCACCAGGACTCATAAAGAACAGGTGTGACATAAACAACAGGATGCGATACCTCTTTGTGACAGAGCCCTAAATGAATAATTTTCAATATAGTAGGCTTAGTTTCCTAAGTTTGAATCATAAATAATTGCAGCGATGCCTATTTCAGTTGCCTCCTTAAATTCCGATCAGTAAACAAGTAGTATATTTTACACACACACGGCAAAGAGCACAGATGCCGAGGCACCATCTTTGATGCTCTGAGTCAGTGAGACATCTGGCATCCAGCACCGAGGAGAAAAATGAGTAGAAACAAGGGCTCGTCTCTTCTTGTTTCATGTCCCCACCACATGTACCCAGCACTGGGTCAGCTGGCTGATTAGAGGCACCCTGACCATGCTGGCAGGAGAAGGAGGAATCTTCATTCCTCCTAAATGGCTGCACCAAAATTTTCACGCAGCATTGAGTCCAGGCAAGAGCAACGCATCCCGGGATCCCTGGGTGGCGCAGCGGTTTGGCGCCTGCCTTTGGCCCAGGGCGCGATCCTGGAGACCCGGGATCGAGTCCCACATCGGGCTTCCGGTGCATGGAGCCTGCTTCTCCCTCTGCCTATGTCTCTGCCTCTCTCTCTTTCTCTCTCTGTGACTATCATAAATAAATAAAAAATATATATATAAAAAAAAAAAAAAAGCCACGCATCCCATCCTTGGTCTCGCTGGCTGGTGAGGCGTGCCAGGTCCGTGCACCTGGCAGGTCCCACCTGAGTCTGGTCACTTCCCTGCACAAGGCCCTAAAATGTTTCCCACTGCTGGGAACAACAAGGTCAACGTCCGTTTCCAAATCTTAAAGGCTGTCACTCATCAGACACGAGCCTTACAATGGGATGGATTCTCACGTTGGCTGATAAACTCCCAGTGGCGCTCATAATCACCTCTCACTCGCATGCAGCCGTGCAGACTGCCGCTCCAGCCGCGGGGCCCCTCCATGCTCTGGATGGTCGTGCTCACAATCTGCCCCACACTCCCAGTCGCCACCTTACCAATCACACTGTTCTGTTTTTAGCTTCCTGTGTTTATGACGCCTCATCTTCCCACCCACAACAGGGATTTTATCTTATTTTAAAACTCATAAAGAACAGGTGTGACATAAACTACAGAATGCGATACCTAGGGTCACCTGGGTGGCTCAATCAGTGGAGTGTCTGCTTTCGGCTCAGGTCCTGGGATATAGCCCCACATCGGGCTCTGCTTTACAGGAAGCCTGCTTCTCCCTCTCCCTCTGCCTGCTGCTCCCTTGGCTTGTGCCCTCTCCCTCTGTTAAACAAACAAATAAATAAAATCTTAAAAAAAAATTCATTTCTATATCCTCAATACCCAGCACAGTAGGTGCAGCTTAGTAAGCACTCAGTTCACATGTGCTGTGTGATTATGGAATGCATGACATCACTAGAACATTGGTACTCCAACAGCAACTCAGAATTTGTCAACAAACATTTATCAGCCCCATTTTATGTGCAAAGCTAAAAATTATGGCGATACAGGGACAACACAATATTTTCTCTTCCTAAGTAAAATTTTAACACACCTAAAGTTATTCAAAATAATTCTATAAGGGTAAAAAAATGCTAGTGTGTGTAGAGGGGATCATTTTTCTATATACTACAGCTACTTGATAGGACAGAGGCAAACACGCATTTACATGGGCTCTTTCCACCAATTCTAAATATCTCACGTCTATCTCATTAAATAGAGATGCACGCACGTGCTCACACACACACACACACACACACACACCCTAACCCGCACACACATACAATGCTCCGAATAGCTACTGCTCTATTTCTTTCTCTCCTTCATGGCTCAGCGTTTAGATTAGCGCTGTCAAACAGAATTTTCTGTGATGACAGAAATGTTCTTAATCTGTGCTGTGCAATTGCTACTGGGCATTTGAAATATGGTTAGTGAAAATGAGGAACTGAATTTAAATTTTTATATCATTTTGATTTTAAATAGCCAAATATGGTGAGTGGCCACCCTGATGCACAGGGCAGTTCCAGATCACATCGTCTATGTCCAAGGACTCCACTTCCTCTCTTTCCTTTTCCTCGACCCACTTCCTTTCCTCTCTGATTTCTGCTCTGTCAAGTCAATAACAATGGTCTCACCAGCCAAAGTCATTGACTCCTTGTGGGTAATTCCAGCGGAGACTATAAGTCCTCATGTTGCTCTACCTCTGGCTGGCATTCGATGTGAATGCTCACTCTCTCCATCTAAAACTGCTTTCTTTCCTTGGCATTCAAGGTACCATATTCTTCTGGTTTCCTACCTACTTCCCTACCTCCTCTTTAGTCCTGCAGGTGTCCTTTCTCTGCCTACCACCACACACTTGTGGGTGGCCCCCAGAGTTCTGATTTCAGGTCTCTCTGCTCTCAAACCCCAGCACCAGAGAATCTCAACTATTTCTACAGTTTAAATTTGCATCGACCCCCTAACAAGTCCCAGCTCCAATTCTACACTTGATTTCTGTCTTGAACTCCAAAGTCATATTCCAACTGTCTCAACCTTTTCCCTCTCTGTGTCCCAGACTCACCTCACAATCACCTACCAAAACCCCCATCTTTCCAGCTCTTTCCCTCCTCAGGAGCAGTGATGGCACCAGCATTAAATGAGCCACCAAATATGAGATTCATCCTTCACTCCTTCTCCACGCCACACCTGGGACACACTGAGCTTTATGTAAATGCCAGCTAGTATTACTGTCTAACCAATAGTCTTCTCTGCATAAGTTCTCTTAACCCTACTTCTGCTACTACCAATCAGGCTAGCATCCTCTCAGCCCCAGATCACTACAATGGATCTCTGTCCCCCGGGGTGGAAGCCCTACAATTCCTTCACACAGAGCAGCCAAAGCAGTATTTCTACATCCTGATAGTATCACCCTTCTGTTCAGCCCCCTTCAGTAGCTCCCTGGTGCCATCCAGAGCAGGCAAAGCTAACACAGTTTGTCATCCGGTTTTCAGTGACATCGCCAGCCTCATATAAACACACTCTGACCCTGAACTCAAAGCCTCAGTCCAGTCTTTCAAAATGGGTTCCAGTCCCAATCCACCAGGCTCTGTTCTATCCTAGGGCTTTGTACATTGCCAATATGGGCCCCAACCCTTACCTCCAGCTCCCTTTCTTCCTCAAGGACTTCAGCACAGAATACTGTCCCCTGGGAACCAATCTCCCACAATCTACAAGAGTGGGCTTGATGTCTTTCCTTCCTATGTGCTTCCTCCCATGTCATATGTGCACAATCTCTGTGATCCAAAATATCACCTTATCACTGTCACCAAACATCTGCTAACTTGGTGCCTACCTAGAGGAGGGGACTCTTTTATTCTTGTTTCAGTGCCTAACTCTTCATATGTACTTATCAATTACTGAGTGAATGAAGGGAATGTATACATATTTCAATGTATCATGTACATATTTTTTAGGAAATATATTATCAAAGTACATTTTTTATACATTTTTCTCAAAAAAGGAAGTTTCATGCAGTTTAGACATCTGAAAGACATGTATAACTTGCAAGACAGACCCGTGTTCCCTCAGTACACACACACACACACACACACGTACACACATACACACTACCCAAAGTCTTCCCATCTCCATTAGCAGCAATGCACTCTTCTAGTTGCTCAGGCTAAATTCCCAGTCATCTCTGACTCCTCTCTCTCTCTCTCACACATCCACCCATCAGCAAACAAAACTGGTTCTACCTTCAAAATATGCCCAGAATCTGACCACTGCTAACCACTTCTGGTCTAAGCCACAACCATCCTGGTTACTGCCACCTATGGGCCCCCTGCTTCCACCCTGCCACCCCACAGCTTACTCTCAACACAGCATCCAAAATAACCACTTTAAAACTTAAGTCAGATCATGTTATCTTTGTGATTAAAACTAGCCAAGGTCCTCTCCTTTCACTGAGGGTAAATGGCTCACAGGCTGTGCTTTCCTCGACCCTGCCTGCACCTGCCCCCTGTACCCCTTCTCCACTCTGCCCCAGCACCCGTGCCTCTCATGTGTTCCTCTGGCACATGAGCAGGCTGCTGCCCAGAGCCAGGGCACCAGCTCTCCTTCTTTCTGGAATCCTCTTCCTCCAGATACATGAATGACTGGATGCCTCACCTTCCGTATCACCATCTCAACAAGGTCAGTCTATCTTATTTAAGATGGTAGTATTCTCCCCAGACCCATGATCTCCTTAACCTCCTTTATTTTTCCCATATAGAGGGAATTATTTTTTCTTACTATATAATTTGTTTAGATTTATGTTTAGTCTCTTTCCCGGCTGGAAAGTAAACTTCAGCAGCCTGGCTTTTTGTCCGGGTGTTCACTTCCAAATCTCCAGTGCCTGGGGCATACCTGACACATGGTAGGTGCTCCATGGTGGTGTTGAATGAATAGGAATGAAAAAGGCTACTGGTTCATGTCTGTGTGGGTGGGTATCAGGATCCAGATACGTTATCTTAGGAAGCCAAAGCAAAGAGTATATCTTTAACTATTATATCTGGGGAAGAAAGTTCACCTTCATACAGATATCAACTCATACTTTCATGAGATGCTTCTCTTCTGAAGAATTACCCCAATTCTTTCTCAAGTTGACAACTCTAAAGAGCTTAAATTTTATTCCTGAAAGCTTATGTTTTAACATTTACTCATGTTCTGCCCTAGGCACTCATCTATCATATTAATATTTGAAAAGCACTATGAAAGAACTATATCCTTAAGGCACAGTATTGCTTTAAGAAGACAAATGATTTCACTCCAACCAATACCCAAAAGAGATCGCCATTTCACCTCCCAACAGTAATCTATGGTATCTGGAAATAGAAGGATGACTTTCTTTTACTACTGCTTTTGCTTAGTCAAGTTGGTTCCAGATCCAAGAAGCAGAGCCCACAGTCAGGGAAGGAGCCATCATGTGTCAAGATCGCGGTGGAGTCCCAGCACTGTGTGCAAAGGGCAAAACAAATGAATCCTGGGCCAGAGAAACTGGAATCTAATGACAATTAACACAATAAATTAAAAGTCAATAAGAATAATGGGTAAAAATCAGACAAGAAAAATGGTCAGGCTTTGAAAGACTCAGCTGCTCATGAACCCCAACAGGCAGGAAGCCACCATCCTAACACGTATGTCTGCAGTTTCGGCTCAAGGGGCTTAGTACGCACCTGCGATCACAGTTCTCAGCACAGAAATGCCTCTTTCCACACCAATTGTGATACCCTTCCCCTGCCATCTATCTCCTAATAGGATTCTAATTAGGAAAATGTGGGCGGGCCGGGGGGACCATGAAATCACGGAGCTTTCTAGCCAAAGCAGCCTTCGGGTTTTAGACTGGAACACAGCAGCTCAGAGAAAGAAATGAGAAAGAAGGAAACTCACATTTCAAGATATGCTGAAATAAACGTGAACAAATACTGATATTCATTCTAGATCCAAAATTCTCCATATCATATACTTCCCAAGAGAACTCTCTCAATTCAACAGATTCTGTATGCACAAAAACTATGATTAACATTCTACAGAATCCTCAAATATGACCACTGATACCCAGAACAGTAACACTGGGTTAGATCAGAATTCTAATTTTGTGAGGAGAACTTCTCAAAATGTTCTTCACTGAAAAACTTTTGATTTTGTTTAGATTAAATGATATTTCTGGGACACCTGGGTGGCTCAGCAGCTGGGTGCCTGCCTTTGGCTCAGGACAGGATCCTGGAGTCCTGGGATCGAATCCCACATCAGGCTCCCTGCATGGAGCCTGCTTCTCCCTCTGCCTATGTCTCTTCCTCTGTATGTGTGTGTGTCTCATGGATAAATAAATAAAATCTTAAAAAAAAAAGATTAAATGATATTTCAAAGATGAGTCAAGAAAGGGAAATGAACCCACAACTGTCTCAATGGTGTCCTAGAGAAAATCAAGTACAATTCAAAAGGGTATGAGGAGCCAGGGAAAGAATAAAAAATTTCTGGGGCTATAAAAATGTTTCCCCAGGCCTACCAAGAAATAACAAAAACAGCAGTCACAATTGTAAACATTTACTGTGCTGGGCACTGCTATCAAAGCAGTATGCTACGTATGTTAATCCAAATATTCCGTGCAAAAATCCCAGGAGGTATTAATAATGTCCATTTACAGATGTGTCAACATGCCACAATTAAATCAGGCAGCCTGTCTCCGAAGACAAACTTACAAGACAAGGCAGTGTAAGGATGGGACTGTCTGATAAATGTTCCCCACTGCTAGCAGAAAATACATGTATTGGTCTCTGTCCCCGGTTCCTGGCACAGAGTTCCCGAAGTCCTTATAATTCCCTAAGTAAGAACTACACTAGGAGTATCTTTTGTTTTACTAATTAGTCTTGGTCTTCGGGACACCTGCACCCCAATGTTCACAGCAGCAATATCCACAACAGCCACACTGTGGAAAGAGCCTTGATGTCCTTTGACAGATGAATGGATAAAGAAGATGTGGTCTATATATACAATGGAATATTACTCAACTATCAGAAAGGATGAATACCCACCGTTTGCTTTGACATGGATGGAACTGGAGGGTATTATGCTGAGTGAAGTAAGTCAATTGGAGAAGGACAATCATCATATATATGGTTTCACTCATACGGGGAATACAAGAAATAGTGAAAGGGACTAGAGGGAAAGAAGGGGAACTGAGTGGGAAAAATTAGAGAGGGAGACAAAACACGAGAGACTCCTAACTCTGGGAAACGAACAAAGGGTAATGGAAGGAGAGGTGGGGGGGGGATGGGGTAACTGGGTGATGGGCACTGAGTAGGGCACTTGACGGGATGAGCACTGGGTGTTATATGTTGGCAAATTGAATTTAAATAAAATATTTTTAAAAATAAAAATAATAAAAGAAAAAAGAGTGTGGGAGGTCTATGCCATCAAGTGTCCTATCTTGTATTTTCACCGGCTCCCTTGACAACAACATCTTTCCCTAACACTATTAAACACAGTTGAGTAGCTCCAACTTCAAGTTAAAAGCAAAACAAAAGAAAAACTCCTTCCATCTTTTTGCGAGGAACCTTCTACTTGGGAGGCCAAGCTGAGCTGCTATCCATCCACTTGTGGGGACTGATTTATATACACCTCTGAGTTCTAACCGAAGCCTTTGTCCACCACCTGAATGGCACAAACAGCAGTGAAATTCTGTGCCACGCTCAGAAAATGACCAGTTGCCTCCACGGACTAATCAGCACACAGCCAGCTGCCTTCACAGACCATCTGTTCCCTCGATGTCCCCAAAATATTTCTAACTTCTGGGAGTCGAGGAGAGGAGCCAACCCTACTCAGAAGCCACGCCTGATCAATAGCCCTGTTCTTCCATCTGACTTTCCAGCTCTTCTTTAAATAGGACAGGGAGCGCTACTGATTTAGGCATTCTAAATATACAGCCCGTGGTGCAGACTGAGCCACAGATGGAAGGCCGCGAACGAGAGGCTGTAGCAGCTCACGCTGGTTTTCACAAACTGACTGTGAAACGTATTTTTGGGAAAGAAGGGAAAAGGGAGAGACAGGCTTAAAAAAAAAAAAAAAAGACACCATTGATAGTAGGGTCTTTTTGGAGCAGGAGCAAGAAGAGGTATTTTGTTCTCTTTCCTCTTGCCATTTAAAACTCTCCTTCCTCTCACGGGGAGCACTAAGAGAGTTTTAAGAAAAGAAGTTAGAGGGACGCCTGGGTGGCTCAATGGTTGAGCCTCTGCCTTCGGCTCAGGGCATGATCCCGGGATCCAGTCCCACATTGGGCTCCCTGCAGGGAGCCGGCTTCTCCCTCTGCTTGTGTCTCTGCCTCTCTCTGTGTCTCTCATGAATAAAAAAATAAAATCTAAAAAAAAAAAAAAAAAAAAAAAAGCAGTAGAGAGCAATGTAAGATGCCACATGGAAAGAGGCTGGGGGACAGCACCAGAGCAGCTGGCCATGGGCAGTGGGAAGCAGGGTCTGCCAAACCTGTCAGGGGCCGCTAGGACCCAGGGCCACCATTCTTCAGAGGTGAGATGATGCAGATCTCACCCACTGGGAACTTTAGGCAGAGCTGTTCTCTCCAGCATGGATATCTAAGGTCGATCATGATGAAGGCCATACCATTTTCTTTCTTAATAATGCCAACATGATTCAATAATTGCTTTATCTTTTTGCAAAGTAAAAGACTAACAGATTTTCCAAGGAGAATGTGTAGAAAACACAGTATCACTAATGATTGTACTACTTAGGTGCAATAAATGCTTTGATATAGTATTTTTATCTTCTCAATCATTTTTCTTTACATAGATATATAGATGTAACTTCGTAATTATTTTCTCAATTAAAACTAGCTTTTTTCTCAAGGCATAGGCTTTGCCCCATTTAATGGAATAAACGGTTTTTAGCTGCTGTGTGACATTCTGCTACATAGATACTGCATGATTTTACTAGTCCCTGTTGTCAGACGTTTGGCATATTTTTAACTGTTATAAACACTTTTTGATAAACATTCTTAATGTAAATATCCAAGGGCATTTCTGAAAATCAGTTTTTAGAACTGATTTCTAAAATGCAAATACTAGGGAAAGGTATGAACATTTACAGGATCTGGTACAAATCACCTTACAGAACGGTTGTACCAATTTATACTTTCATTACTCAGTGTAATGTTCATTTTACCCAACTCTCCCCACTGCCGTGTACAATCATTTCTTAAATTACAGTAATTTGATATGCTACTTTTGTTTTCATTTTTATTCATATCTCACTTTTTCATGGGTATATTGGACCCTTCCTTTGTGGTCTGTTCATATCTTTTGCCCATTTTTCTTTCATACTGTTTGTCTGGACTTAAGTTTAAGCAAGAACCTGTGTCATGCTCATGTATATCTTTAATGAAATAAAGTGAGGTCTTTTTAGACTTCACTCTTAAGCATTTCATGTGTGCCTCTCTGTTGCCCAATAATCTGCAAAGGGCAGAACTGATTCTGCATAATGTATCACATCACTGAAGGGTACTAAGACATACTCTTATATCCATACACTTTAAAGAGGTCATATAGTGCTGTTTTTCATGAATTCCAGTGCAATTTAATTTGTGGGTAGAGGTTATAGAGATTAATGATTTCATTAAACATGGAAAGAAGGCCAAAGAACACTCTGTACTATTAATAAATTCTATTTACTTATTGACCATAAACATATTCATAATTCAAAGAGGTTCAGCCATGAACTTGAAAATGAATAATGTGTTTAAACTACAGTCTTATAGGAACATTGTTAAATTGTGAGAACCCTTTAGAAGGTGTCTAGAAATTTGTAGGATTTAAGTAACAAAATATTATCTACACGAGAACTATGAAGGCTCCTTTTCAGAGAAGCACAGAGTCTTCATCCTGAGATCAACCAACACACCCTTGGGCTATGTCTGACGTGCAGTAAACGTTCAATAAATGTTTGTTGAGTAGTCATCCCAGGGTGGTCAATGCACTAGCCTCTTCAGGTTCCAATACACTGCTCCTGATTTCCTGCTTCAGCCTGCATCTCCGGCCGGTTTCCTAGGGTATAGCTGGACCCCAAACTTCTATCTGCATCCAGCCTCCTGAATGCTGTGCCATGTACCCTGCTTAGGCCGGCCTGCCAACTAGTGCCAAGCCTTCTCTGTGTCGGGCCCAATGCCCCACCTGACTTGGTTTTGCCCTAGAGGCTTGCACGATAATGGCATATTCCACTTCCACACCAGCTGGAGGCCCAGGCCCAGGCTGTTCCATCCTGCCAATTTGGCTCCTGGGCTCTGTGCTGACAGCCACCCACCCCACGTGGCATACATCTTTTCCCTTTAGTATGCTTGAATGTTTGGCCCCAAACTAATGATAACATGTTTGGAAGGTTATTTACAAATTGGAAGTTCATTGTTAAGGCAATCCATTGACAAACGTTTTTAATTTTTCTGTCTGCTGAATGAATATTACAGTAAAAATAAGACTTGGGCCCTCCCTCTGTTGGCCTCTGCCCCGCCTCTCCTGCCCAGTGTCTGTCCATATTTGTGTCTTATAGAAGAAGAATGTAATTTAGCATTTACCTAAGTAGGAAAGAGATTTGACATCAATAAATATTACAGTTGCCTTAAATCTTTTTTTTGAAAAAGCCATGGTATAAATATGTTCATAGTGGCTTATTCATCAAACATTCTTGAGAAATGTCTGTGGAAAAGCCTAGGATTGTACAATGAGGCCTAAAGAACTGCCTTCTCCTGGACACACTGAACACTGCTCACACCCTCTGATCACTCTGCAGCAGCCTCAGTCCAAGAACCCTGTCCCCTTAGTTAATTTTAGAGCCTCCTCATTAGTCAACCAGCTTTCATTTTTTTTTTGAGCACACAGAAAGTATTATATTTATTTTTATTTACTTATAAGTGGCTTTACTGAAATATAGTTCACAGGTCAAACAATTCACCATTCACAGAGTCGTACAACCACCACCACAATCTAATCTTAGACCATTTCATCTCCCTAAAAAAGAAATCCTGTACCTCTTAGCAGCAACTTCTCATCCCCACCCACTCAGAGTCCTAGGCAACCAATAATCTACTTTCTGTCTCTACAGATTTACCTGCTCTGGACATTTCACATAAATAGAATTATACAATATAATTTTGCATCTGGATTCTTCTGCATCTGGATTATTTCACTTAACATGTTTTCAAGGAACATCGCTGTTGTAGCATGTATTGGGACTTCATTTCATTCTACGGAGAATAATTTTCTGTTGTTATGGATTGTCACATTTTGTTTATCAATCCATCCACTGATGGACATCTGGGTTGTTTCTACCATTTGGCTACTATAAACATTCATGTACAACCTTTTATATGAATGTAAGTTCTCATTTCTCTTGGGCCTGTGACTGGGAGTAGAATTGCTGCGTTCATAGTAACTCTATGTTTAACATACCAAACGACCGAACTATTTTTCAAACCTGCCTCCATTCTTCACCCACTCAAATACATGCTCCATCCTGCTATCCCAGCCAGAAAACAAATGTACACACAATTTAAAAGTCAACATGCCATATGGCTTGTAGGGTAAACTATAAACCCTCAGTGTGTAGAAGCCTTGATAACTGTGGCTAATTCTTCAGGGTTGTCTCCTTGCCACGACTTCTCTTACCACCCAGACCCATCATGCTTCTACTTAACCCTCCAGCATTATCTCATTCCCTGAATCCACCAAGCTTTACTACTTTCAAGTTTTTCCCACATCACTTGTGCTGCCTAAAATTCTTTCCTCCCTATAGCACATACACACCCTGGCCTGAACCAATTCTTATTCATTTTTCAAAACCCTGCTTAAGGGTAGCCTTCCCCTTGATGCCTTCTGACCATGTCCACCTATGGCTAATTCCTCTCCTCTGTATCACTTATTTAAAGTGTGACTCTGCTGTCATCACCTGTGTACATGGGTGTCCCTCACACCGGGCCCTGGGGCTTTGGAGGGGGCACGGACTATGTGTATCACTGTGTCTATCCACAGCGCTATGTCTGGTGCATAGTGCATATCCAGTGAAGGAAAAGACCATTGATTAGCCAAGTCTTTAAAAACCTTCAAGCATAAATCCACTGTGTCCCATTACCCATCTGTTCCCATTTAACAAGCTATCAAGTTTTAAGTAGCGCTTAACCTAATTGCCTCCTCTTGCAACTTAATTTCCTCTTGGCTCTGTTTTCTACTGTCAGAATCGTCCCTACAAAAAAACCTTCAGATGAAGTCATCTCTCAGAACTACATTTTCCATACCAACTGATAACCCCAATGGAATCCTCCAAGGTGGGAAAGGTCTATTCCTTCCCTGGATCTGGGTCTTCAGCACAAACAGGAGGCTGAGGGCAAAAAGAGGGCCAGGTAGGACTTGGGCGAGTATTTCCAGGATAGAGCCATTTGGCTTGGTTTTCCCTCTCCCACCTCAGCTCCTGCACGTCCTAGAGTGAAAGTCATCTAGGCAGGAGGCTCATCAGACCTTTCACTCCAAAGAAGAACAAGCCCGTATCTCTCTGCAGATACTGACTTTTCATCAGCAACCTCAATGGAAACAGATGGAGAAGACACTTCACAGACCCCATCTCTTGCTTACAGTCAAAATAGTCTCCTCACTGCCATCCATCTGCTCCCTTTCCTGGCTGAATCAGATTGAGTCTGACTTGCAGTGCAGGAAAAACACTGGCTGTCCTGACAGCAACACTCACAGTGCAAAGGTAATATGGGAGTAGTCCTCTATTTATTAATAGGTCATGTTCAAAAGTGTACTTATAATCCACTCACAAGGCACAGAAACAATATGATCTGCTGTGGTGAAGTTCTCACACCAGCCCAAAAAACCTCTTTAACCCATTATGTGCCTGTGGTAGAGTATATACCGTGCTATATATAAATCAACCCAAGCACACAACTGTGAAATCCATTCACATTTATAACCTCAAAGTTGGAACAACATTTTGAATAGGACAGGTGGGGAACTGGAGATGAGGGAAATCTAAGTCACTGGTGATGGTGGGTCGGGGCACAAGCTCCAGATAAGGAGGACAGGTGCAGGGAAGATGGAAGCAGAGGTAAATGCCTGGGATTATGCCTCCAGAGAAGGATCAGGACAGGATTCAGAGGTAATGCATAGTTTCCTGGGGTCTTAAAGTCTTGGCTTTCTTTTTTTTTATCATTTTTTAAAGATTTCATTTATTTGAGAGAGATCGAGAGCATGAGAGAGAGAGAGAGAGAGAGAGACAGCAAGCATGAGCTGTGGGGGAAGGACAAAGGGGAGGGAGAAGCAGACTCTCCACTGAGCAGGGAGCCTGATGAGGCACTGGATCTCAGGACTCCGGGACCATGACCCCAGCAGAAGGCAGATGATCAACTGACTGAGCCACCTAGGCACCTCTTCGCTTATTTCCTAATAAGGGTTTGTGTGGGATGGTGATAAAGAGATGGGGCAGGTGGTGTCAATACCTGAGCCACCAATGTGTCACCAGGCCTGCAGGGGGAGGGGAAAAGCAGGAAAAGGTGTGTATATTTGAGGTGGGAATAAGATATTACCTATTCCCTTCCCTTTGCCACCCTTTTCATTCTCCCAATCCAGTTGGTAGAGGACTATAACAGAAATTCTAGGAAGGGAAAGGAAGACATAGACGGAAAATAATAACCCCAAATTCTGGCAATGGGGAAGACAGGGATGGCTCAATGCCACCAGTTTGGGAAAGTGTATTTGTAAATTATAAATTATCACAATAAGAATAATTTTACTTATGATAATATAATATTTAAGGAAAAAATCCAAGTGTTCAACCCTTAAACATTAAGATTCAAATAAAGAATAGAGTTATGGTACAAGCTCGGTTTTTAACTAACAATGCCATTCCTTTGATTGTTGGTCACAGAAAAGAGATCATGGAATTTGAGGTTTTTACTCAAAGTAAATATTCTAATAATGGACTTCCAGATTTTCAACATGACAACATCCTCTCTCAGTAAAATCAATATAACTAAGTTCTTTTAAACTGTTGGATTGTGTATGTTGGTTGAAACTAGATTTGAGAAAAGATTATTGATTAGTAGAGAAACAGAAGTAGAAAAAATAATCATAGGTTTTAAATTATTATTTTAAGACGTGGCTTCACACTTCTGCTTCCATTTCAGAATATAATGAGCTTGAAGGAGCATCACTTACAGGGAAAACGGGGCTGACTGATTTCAAATGCAACACTGTTTTGACTTAGTGGAGAGCAAAGTTCACAGAACAAACAGCAGCCTAAAATCTAAGGATGGACAGTAGCCCATAGACAGGGAAGAGACCTGAGCACTCATTTATTGGGGTAGATGCAGCTGGACACACTGGTAAGAAGTAGTTAACAAAATGATGGAGACTAAGAGGAAGCTGGCAAAAAAGGGAACCCCCTGGGATTCAAAAAAGTAGAGAACTCTGTACTCTCTTGCAGGCTCTTTCTCTAGAAACTTCATTGAATACTTAAAGAAAAATCACTTGCCATCAGGGAAATACAAATTAAAACCACAATGAGATACCACCTCACACCAGTGAGAATGGGGAACATTAACAAGACAGGAAACCACAAATGTTGGAGAGGATGCGGAGAAAAGGGAACCCTCTTACACTGTTGGTGGGAATGTGAAATGGTGCAGCCACTCTGGAAAACTGTGTGGAGGTTCCTCAAAGAGTTAAAAATAGACCTGCCCTACGACCCAGCAATTGCACTGTTGGGGATTTACCCCAAAGATTCAGATGCAATGAAACACCGGGACACCTGCACCCTGATGTTTATAGCAGTCATGTCCACAATAGCCAAACTGTGGAAGGAGCCTCGGTGTCCATCGAAAGATGAATGGATAAAGAAGATGTGGTTTATGTATACAATGGAATATTACTCAGCCATTAGAAATGACAAATACCCACCATTTGCTTCAACGTGGATGGAACTGGAGGGTATTATGCTGAGTGAAATGAGTCAATTGGAGAAGGACAAACATTATATGTTCTCATTCATTTGGGCAATATAAATAATAGTGAAAGGGAATAGAAGGGAAGGGAGAAGAAATGGGTAGGAAATATCAGAAAGGGAGACAGAACATAGAGACTCCTAACTCTGGGAAACGAACTAGGGGTGGTGGAAGGGGAGAAGAGCAGGGGGTGGGGGTGAATGGGTGACGGGCACTGAGGGGGGGCACTTGACGGGATGAGCACTGGGTGTTATTCTGTATGTTGGCAAATTGAACACCAATAAAAAATAAATTTATTATTTTAAAAAAATCAGAAAGAGCCTTAAAGTGTTCATATGAAGAATAAACAAAGTCCAAAGTCAGTACAAGTAAGAATATAATAAGTATCAGAGTGGAAAAAAGTGATATACAGGCCAAAAAGCAATAGAAAAGATCAATAAACTAAAAGCTGATTATTAGTAATGATAAATTTAATAAACATCTAGCCAGACTCATCAAGACAAAAACATACAGGGCCCAAATAAGGAAAACCAGAAATGAAAGAGGAGGTCACCACTGACAGCACAGAAATACAAAGGATCATGAGAGACTACTACCAGCAAATTGAAATATGCCAACAAATTGAAAAACCTAGAAAAAAACAGACAAATTCCTAGAAGCACATAACCTTTCAAGACTGAATCACAAAGAAATAGAAAATCTGAACAGACACATTACAAGTAACAAAACTGAATCAGTAATTTAAAAATGGAATCCAGGACCAGTGGCTTCACAAATGAATTCCACCAAACATTTAAAGAATTAGTACTTATCCCCTTCTCAAATAATTCCAAAAAACTGATAAAGAAGGAATGCTTCCAAACTCATTTTGTGAAGCCAGCAATACTCTGATTCTAAAACCAGACAAGATCATAAAAAAAAAAAAAAAAGAAAAGAAAGCCATTATCCCTGAGGAACATAAATGCAAAAATCTTCAACAAAAAATGAGTAAATTCAATAATACATGAAAAGGATCATACACCATGATCAAATGGGATTTAGTTCATGGAAGATTCAATATCTGCAAATCAATCAACATGATATACTACATTGAGAAAATGAAGAATAAAAGTCATATGATCATCTCAACAGATGCAGGAAAAGCATGTAACATAATTCAACAGCCACTTAATGAAAACTAACTCTCAACAAAATGGGTATAAAAGAAACATACCTCAACATAATAAAGACCATATATGTCAAATCCAGAACTAACATCATACTCAATGGTAAAACATGGAAAGCTTTTCCTCTAAGACTAGGAATAAGACAAGGAAACCCACTCTCGCCACTTTTCAATATCATATTGGTAGTCCTAGCCACACCAGTTAGGCAAGAAAAATAAATAAAAGGCAAAAGAAAAAAAAAACAGAAAGGAAGAAAAAAGAAATAAAAATAAACAAAATGCATTCAAACTGGAAAGGAAGAAATAAAATTGTCACTATTGCAGATGACATGACTCTTTATATAGAAAATCATAAGGACTCCACCAAAAAACTATTAGAACTAATAAATTAATTCAGTAAATTTGCAGGTTACAAAACTTACATAAACCAGTTACATTTCTTTCTATACATTAATAAGGAGTTATCAGAAAGAGAAATTCAGAAGACAATCTCATTTACAATGGCATCAAAAAGAATAAAATATTTAACCAATTTAGCCAAGGAGGTGAAAAACTTGTATTCTGAAAACTATAAGATATTGATGAAAGATATTAAAGATGACACAAATAAATGGAAATATAGTTCATGTTCATAGATTGGAAGAATTAATTAATATTAAGATGTCCATACCACCTATAGAAGTCCACAGATTCAATGCAATCTCCATCAATAAATCACTGACATTTTTCACAGAACCAGAACAAATAATCCTAGTATTTGTATGGAATCATGAAAAACCCCAAATAATAGCCAAAGCGATCTTGAGAAAGAAGAACAAAAGCTGAAAGTGTCACACTTCCTGCTTATAAACCATAATACAAATCTATGGTAATCAAAACAGTGTGGTACTGGCACAAAAACAGACACATAGATCAATGGAACAGAATAGAGAACCCAGTAATAAACCCACACATAAAATAAATAAATAAATAAATAAATAAATAAATAAACCCACACATATATGGTTAATTAATCGATGATAAAGGAGGCAAGAACATACAATGTGTAAAAGATAAATGGTGTTGGGAAAACTGAACATCTATGTGCAAAAGAATGAAACTAGACCATTATCTTACACCTTGTACAAAAATAAATTCAAAACAGATTAAAGACTTGAATGTAAAACCTGAAACCATGAAACTCCTAGAAGAAAACACAGGCAGTAAACCCTCTGACATTAGTCTTAAACAATACCAGTATTCTCAGGTAAGGACAACAAAAGCTAAAATAAACAAACATGATGTAATGAGCGCCGTGTGTTATATGCAACTGATGAATTACTGAACACTACATCTGAAACTGATGATGTACCATATGTTGGCTAATTGAGTTTAAAAAATAAATAAAAAACAAATGAGATATCAAACTAAAAAGGTTTTTCACAGTGAAGAAAAACATCAACAAAATGAAAAGGCAACCTACTATATGGGAGAGGATATTTGCAAATCATATGTCCAATAAGAAGTAATATCCAAAATATATAAAGAACTTACACAACTTAATATCAAAAAACAAAAAAGATTAAACAATAGGCAGAGAACCTGATGGATATTTTTCCAAAGGAGACATACAGGTGGCCAAGAAGCACATGAAAAGATTTTCAGTAGCACTCATCATCAGGGAAATGAAAATCAAAACAACGAGATATCGCCCCACATCTGTCAGACTAGCGATTACCAAAAAGACAAAAATAACAAGTGTTAGCAAGGATGAGGAAAAAAAGCGAACCCTTGTACTCTGCTGGCAGGAACATAAATGGGTACAGCCACTATGGAAAACAGTATGGAGACTCCTCAAAAAATTAAAAGCAGAACTACCATACAATCTAGCAATTCTACTTCAGAAGAAAATAAAACCACCAAAGAGCTGTCTACACCCCCATGTAAATAATGTCAGCAGCATTATTTACGAGATATGGAAAATACCTAAGTGTCTATCAATAGATGAATGGATAAAGAAATTGTGGCATACAAATATACAGATCCATAAGAAAAAAGAAATCTTACTATTCTTGACAACATGGATGGACCAAGAGGGTATTATGTTAAATGAAATGTCAGACAGAGAAAGAAAGATAAATACCATGTAATTTCACTTATATGTGGAATCTAAAAAATAAAACAAACAAAACAAAACAAATATTCATAGACATAGGAAACAACTGTTGGCTCCCAGAGTGGAGAGAGGGGTAAAACAGATGAAGGGGATTAAGAGATATAAACTTCCCTTTAAGATTTTATTTATTTATTCATGAAAGACACACATACACACAGAGAGAGAGAGAGAGAGAGAGAGAGAGAGAGGCAGACCACAGGCAGAGGGAGAAGCAGGTTCCATGCAGGGAGCCCGATGCGGGACTCGATTCTGGGATGCAGGATCACGCCCTGGGCTGAAGGCAGGCGCTAAACTGCTGAGCCACTCAGGTGTCCCTAAACTTCCTGTTATAAAATAAATCATGGGGATGTGTTAACTTCCATGTGTTAACACAGCAGAGGGAAACTGGTCAATAATACTGTGATAATTTGTATGGTGACAGATGGGGATCATTTTGTAATGTATGTGCACCTGAAACTAATAGGATATTGCACGCCAGTTATACATCAATTTTAAAAAAGAAAAACAAAAGACAGAAAACATATATGTGGTTCAGGCCAGGAGAGAGGGCAGTAGCCATATGGGAAGAGACAAGAAATTCCTCCTGTCCCATTCTCTCCTGCCTCCTCTTCATGGAACAAAAAGTTTATTGGTGGTGAAAGGGCAATCAACATTCTCGCCATCAGGGAGCTGTGGAACTCACTGCAGCTAGCAGAAGGGAGAAGTCAAAAAAGCCTTATTCCCGGAGGTGGATCAGGAGAACATCCCGAGACCTAGCAACATGGTGCCTGTGTAGGATCTCGATTTAGTCAGAACACCAGCGACTGCCCCACAGTCCTACAGGGCTAAGTCAACATGCCTGAATTAACAAGTAACAGAACTGCTGGGATGGGACAGGGGAGAAGCACCAGAAGACCTTCTCTGAGATGCGAAGGGAAGACCTAAATTGCAGGGCTGAGCAGAGGATGCTCAGGCAAAACCACCTCTGCCCCAAGCACAAGGCATCATGACAGGAATCTGAAGGCTATGGTGCTGAGGGTAACCACAGCAACAACAAATCTCAAACCCAGCCCCACTGCTGACTAGATGGACTCCGTCCCCCCTACATACACACACACACACTAAAGGCCCAGGAGAAGGAGAAGTGTGCCATCTCCAGGGACAAACACCCTGGAGCGTTGATCAGTCTCTACTAGGTACATAAAATGTCTGGCTTTCAACAAAAATTACGAGGCAGGAAAAAATCCAAGACACAAAATGAGCATCAGAACCAGAATCAGCTATGACACAGATGCTGGAATCATCTGACAAGGAATTTAAAATAGCTCTGATCAATATGTCAAAGGCTCCAGTGGGAAAAGTGGACAGCATGTGCAATCAGGGAATTTCAGCAGGGAAATGGAAGAATCAAATGGAAATGTAGAAATTAAAAAATATAGTAACAGAGATAAAGAATGCCCTGGATGGGCTCAGGAGTAACCCTCTTTCTGCTGAGGGACAGATCAGTTAACTGGAGGTGGGGCACTAAAGTTACCCAACTGAAATACAAAGAGTAAAAATGTGCAAACAAACAAAGAAATAGAGCATCAGGAGCCAGGAGACAATGTCAAGCAGCCTGCCATACACATAACTGAAATTCCAGAAGAAGAGAGCAGGAATGCAGCAAAGGAATAATTGAAGAAACAGCAGCTCAGAATTCCCCAAAATGAATGACAGACACCAAACCACAGATGGAAGAAGCTCAGAGACCCCCCCGCAGAGGAGAAATACTAAAAACAAAACAAAACCTAGAAATAATTAGCTGATAGCTCTGTACCAGTGTCATCATCCTCGTTTTGATCATGGCACCATGGTCACATAAAACATTGACATCAGGGAACCAAGGTAAAGGATATACAGGAACTCTGTGCCATTCCTGCAACTCTTTATTAACTGTAAAATATTTCAAAATAAGGTCTTGGAAATGGCTTTACTATTAGGAACTACATTTAGAAGGTACTGGTGGTAATGTGTAGAACCGAAGATGAAAATAACTTTCTCAAGTACTCTCCACACTCACTTCACTCTCATCTCTAGCATTTGTGTTCTTGAGTTTGGAGTTTAGTTGGCTTTTATTCTGCTTTTACTTATTTATTTAAAAAATCTGGGAACATGACTTCCCTTTCTTAATTGAAGTATAACAGACACACAATGTCACTTTAGTTCCAGGCATACAAGAGAGATTCAACAAGTCCACACAATCATGCTATGCTCACAAGTGTAGCCACCACTGGTCACCATACAATGCTACTAAATACCCTTGACTGTATTCCCTCTACTGCACCTTCCACCCTTGTGACCCATTCATTCCAAATTGAAGCCTGTACACCTGCCATTCCCCTTCCCCTTTTTTGCCACACCTCCAGCCTCCTCTCTGGCCAGCACCAGTTTGTTTGAATTTGGAGTTTAAATCAGATTTCTGGTCTATCCAAGGAACCCAAGTACTATTTTACAGTATTACTTCTATGGAAAATATCCTCTAATCCAAACATCTAATTTACAATGGAACTTTAAGAGCAGGGCAGATTTGTAAAGTGAGTATCATGCTGACCTTGGATTATAAACATGCTTTTATTCCCAAAGGTGTAGAGCAATTTCTTTGCTACATACTAACTGTGCCTTGTCCACAACCAGACTGGAGCTGCGAGCTGAGCAGGGTGTGACTTGGGTCGACCAGGAGTACACTGCACCCCAGGGGTGGGAAGGGTCAGGGACCTGGCTCCCCATCCCGCAGGCAGGTGGACCCTGGTGCAGTGGGACGTTTAGGCTCCTGCCACTGGCTCCCTAATAGTAAAGACTGCTGTGCAGGCTGCAACTGTCACTAGAAGTCGTCCCTAAAGTTGGGCCAAGTCTAGGGGAGAGCTCTAAAACCAGGTGGAGAAAGCACCACACAGTCCACCACTTTGGAAAGAGTGAGAACAGATTTCAGAGAACATCTTACAGATCAGAGGACACGGGGTAGAGAGGCTGGGAGCCCAGGTTTCCCTGGTTAAGGAGGGCTCTTGGGGAGGGAGTATTGGGGTAGGGCAGGCCCCAGGATAGGGACAAGGTGGGACGGGCAGGGCAGGCCCGAGGACAGGGTATCAGGATGGGCAGGCCAGGCCCAAGGACAGGGATGGGGTGGGACGGGCAGGGCAGGCAGAGCAGGCCTGAGGAATGGGGATGGGGCTGGAGGGAGTGGCAGGAAGGGCAGTGGAGAACA
Source organism: Canis lupus familiaris (assembly GCF_011100685.1). Lineage (NCBI taxonomy): Eukaryota > Metazoa > Chordata > Mammalia > Carnivora > Canidae > Canis > Canis lupus. The sequence continues at coordinate 23,036,538 of NC_049237.1, forward strand.
GCAGGGGGGATGGCCGTGGCATCTGTCAGGAGCACCCAAGGAAGGTAGTGTGTCTGGGAGACTAGGATCAAAAAGTAATTGGCGCCTGGGTGCCTGGGTCAGTGAGGTGTCTGACTCTGACGTCAGCCCAGGTCAGGATGTTGGGGGCCTGGGAGCCTGCTGGGGTTCTCTCACCCTCCATGTACTCTCTCTCTCAAATAAATACATTTTCAAACGAAAAGTAATCCCTCTCTTTCACACAACAGATACACGCGCCAAATGGCTCCTCAGCAGTTTTCAAGGAGCTGTTCTGAAGTCAGTATTCACTCCTCTTTTCAACCCCCTCCCACAAAGCTGTAGTGGTTCTGAGAAGACTCGCACATCTGGGCAGTTTAAATACCTCTGTTTGTGCTAATGGCTCCTAGACGCTGTCAGTCTGCCCTCAGCTGGGTGCACGCTTGGTCCTGTGTCTGTTGGTCGCCCCAGGAACTCATGTTTCCCCTTCTCTTCCTATTAGAACTTCTCCCCAGTCTTGTACTACTCACTAGGTGGAGGGCCCCCAAGGTTGTCTGACCACCTTGGATGTGTCTTTAAAAGATTCCCCATCTCATCCCAGGGCCAGAGGAGCATGTGCATTGGGTCAGAGGCCACCAGAGGGGAGACACGGTGTGCTGAGGTACCAAGGTCGAGACGTCTGGATTCTTGGCCCCAACACACACCAGAGGAGGGACCTTGATGTGGGACAGAGATCGTGAGCAGGTCTACCTGTCTGGTGGAAGAGGGGATTAAGTAAACTGATGTGTGGGAACCGTTGGAAGTAGTACCCAGTGCACAGACATAAGAGCAGTGGGATAGACCCCACCCCTGACCACAGGGACCTCCAAGATGCTGAACTGCCTAAGCACTTGAGGACCACTGCAAGCAGGACAAGGAGGGATACTTGGGGCCCAAGAGCTGGCCTCACTGCCTCCTGGGAAGGTCAGACCTCCCAACTCCAGATCCAGATGATCCCAGTTGTGCTAAACCCCTATGCTCACAGCTCAGGGCTCTCATGAACCCCGCCCCTGGTGACCCTCGGGTCCTGCATGCTGACTACGCTGGTCTCCATACTAACCCTAGACACCAATCCTATTCTGGAGCCTGCTTGCTTTCTGGTACTCCTCCCCTGGTCTCCTCTTCCGTTTCAGGGAATCCCTTGTTGGCTTTAGGGATGGGCTCCCATCCAGCCTCCGCTGGCATCTCCCCTGAACGTCTAGCCTGCGCTCAGCACCAATCCCGAAGAGTACCCCCTACTGACCCTCGACCCCTCAGTGCTGGGCCTCCCCATGTACATAACCAGGTCCCTCAAGCCTGAGACCCACCGTTACCCTCCTTCTCCAGACCCCAAACGCTGAGGACATTCCGTCCCAACAGCAGGCATCCTATGCATGAATGTAGGTTCCCCTGCTGTGAGGCCCCACCATGCCCCCATGGGATAAACCAGGGGTCTGGCTAAAAAGCTACAATCCTTTCTGCAGACCCCGCCTCCTTCCTAAAGGGGCTGAGCGGGTGAAGTGTGAGCAGCAGCCCTGGCCACATGTCCCAGGAAGGTGCTCCTGGGCTGTGTTCCCCCCAACGCACCCCCCCCCCCCCCCCCCCCTGCCTAGGCTCACATCCTTCCTTCACATGAGGCCCCAGCTCAGGCCCTCTCTCTGCTAAGCCTTTGTTCCCTGGTCCCCCTAAAGCCACATTTGCCCATCCTGGACATCTCCCCATTTTCACAAGTGCTCTCGTTGCCTCTTAACAGGAAACACAAGGCAGGAGAGCAGTGACAACCCCAACTTCTGAAAAACTCCCCTGGGAACAAAGCTGCCTGGCATGAGCACAATGACAAGACCGCACAGAGTCATACTTCGCAGTTCCTGCAGTTCTGTGACGGAAAACACGGTTCCATGTGTCTCTGCACAGTGAGGGTCCATGGAGCTGACCCCTAGCAAAGGCCAGCTGCACAGCTTGCCCCTAATTCTGTCTCCCCTTTACGCCTCCCTCCTGTCTTCTCAGCCTTGGAGGTGGGACTTGCTACCCAGTGTGCAGGGCTCTGACAAAATGAGAACCAAAGGCCCCCTGTGTTGAAATTATTAAGAATTTCCAACTATTCTACAACAGCAGAGCATTTACTGTAGCTTGGGGCTCTGGCACCTGCCCTGACAGGGGCTGGACTCCTGTTTCCAGCAGAACCCAAGGATGGGCCACTTCCTCTCCCACCAGGCCTACTCAGAACTCAGAAGTGAGCCCCAGGCGGGGCGTGGTGAGGTGAGAGCCAGTCAGAAGGGCTGGCCTGACTTCTAACGGCCTCACTCCCTGGATATGCTGGAGATGCTGGCTGAGAACTGAGGCCCACCCCAGGACCTGAAGTCTTTCTGCCATCCCTCTTGCCAGCACATCTCCCCGCATCCCAAACAGGTCAGACCCGTCCCACTGTGCAGACTCTCCCGCCCATCCCCCCCAGTTCTCCCCTATTGCTGCACCAAGATCCTCAGGTGCTCTCCCAAGATGGCCAGAAATGCATCTGCATGCCTGCCTTCCCTCTCCTACCCCAAGTCCCAAAGTCGCTGACAGAGAGGCCTACGGCTGAAATGCACACGGAGGAAAGAGCCCACTTCCTCTCCTCACTGAGTACCTGCTCTCTAAGTGCCCAGGACCTGGAAATGGACTTGACTCACCCAAGTGGTCACAGGGAATCCCTTAGAGGTTACAGTGAGACACAAACAACGGAAGTCAAACACTCTAGCTTCACTCCTTGCCTTAGCTTTCTTTCCCAGGAAGCAGGAGTTGCAGGTTGTGGAGCACGGGAGGTCGGGATTTACTGTACAAGAGCTACTAAGGTTTTATAGTGATTTCTGTGCCCCTCGCTTTAAATCCATGCTGCTCTCAAAACCTTCATTATCTTGTGGATCACTGGCTTGGCTCCACCTCACCCCCAAACTCTGTCAGTGTCTCAGCCACTTGAGTCACCACTAATCCACAAAAGCTGGTGGGGGTAACAGAGCGCAATCCCACGGGGACAGACAAAACAAACGTCTCATACAGACTCATGTTCTCAGCCACTTGGATTGTAAAAGAATAACTTGGAAGGCTGAACTGTTTTACAGAACCACGTCAGATTTTTGTCCAAGAGTTCGACTGAAAGTATGAAGTCAAAGCCAGAAGTTATGCCGCTCAGATTTAGAAAGGAGTCTGTACATCCCAGACTGAAGGAGCAGCTGAACCACAAACATAAAGATTTTCTGTTCACTTGAGGAGATAAATATGTAGGCATCCTAAGGCACAGAATTGGATCACACTTTTCTACTTTAATTTCTTTTCCCAGATACTTGTAAAAAAAAAAAATGTCATGTTCTTATGTAAGAAACCAACACAAAAGTCAATGCCAACATCACATCTAGGGAAGGGAAGAGGGAGGCACATGCTGTTCCCTCTGTTTCAGAGCTAGAAAATAATTACATTAATACAGATAACAGATAGTCATCAATGTGGTTGGTGCTCTCCCTCTGCAAGCTCCATGGCACCTAGGAAGTGGCCACGATCAGTCCACACCTGATAATCTGCCTGATAATCCTTTTGTAGAGGAGAATCCCAAAGGGTTGGTGGCATGTCCTGGTCACCCAGCACAGTGGGTGGCAGAGGACCCTTCAGGGATGGTTGCCTGGCAAAGTTAAGAAAAAACGTTGAAGCAGTGCTCTGCATTTTGCAGAAGGCTGGGGTGGGTAGTGCCTTGGAGGATGTTAAGTCCAGTCTCTAAGGAAAGAGGAGGAAACCAAGTGTCAATGGGGCTTAAGGGTCTTGGTCAAAGCCACACAGCTCCCCATGCTCGTGTCACCATGCCACCTGCCTCATAGTCAGCTTGAAGCTTTGCAAAACCATTATCACCCTGAAGCATTCCATGTGCTTTTATAATCGTTCCTTTAAACACCAAGAATTCCCATACTGTTCCAGCTTCAGCACATCAGTTGTCATCCTAGGAAAGCAGCTGACCAGACTTTCACCAAATCTGGAAGATACGTGTGGGTTGATCTGCCTTAAAACAGAGGCTGTGTGCCACACATGAAAGCAACACTCAGTATCTAGGATCACAGCGTCTCTGACAGAAAGCAGTTGTATCTCTGAGCAAAGAAATTCTGGGACGAGAGGCCTGCATCACTGCTAAGAACAATGGGCCTTGCGTATGAAGATATTGCACACAAAAAGCAGACAGAGGTTTCAAATATGAATGCAGATGAAAAATCACAAGGCCAAACATCCCAAATTACAGACATTGATTTGTAATCAAGTTCTTTTGAAATTGCTTCGTGAGTGGGCAGTTCCTGGGCAAGTGGCAACCAGGATTGTTTTTTAACGAATAACAATTGTTTTTTTTTTTTTTTAAATGGCTCTCCCTGGGTGTCAGCTAGTAAGATACTGTGTGTGGAAATGTTTCATAAACTCCAGGGCACTATAAAATGTGATGCCGCAACATCATGATATTTTGAACTCTGACCCAGTACTAACCATGTGCTTATACTTGCTAGCTGCCAAATGTGCTAGGCATTTTTAATACCTCATATAAATGATGAACAACAGGAACAAAAATCCCAACAACCAGTAGCTTGATCTTGTAAAAGATTTCTTTACCTGGCTCTACGTATAGTAAAAAAATTCTATATCAAAATTGCATGGATTTACGGTTCATATAAAAAGTGAAAAAAATCATAAGACGGTGACGTGTCCAAAGAGAACAGGCGTAAATAGCAGTGATATGACTGATATGAACTAAAGGGAGTCTTGCCTGACAAGAGGGTGGCGATATAACCAAAGTTGGGAGTGGGGTGACATGGACACAGCTACACATCTGGGAACTTAAAGTTGATTCTCTCCAGAAACAAGGGGAAGAGCTGGATGCCCTCTAAAGTTATTTCTTCTCCCAAATTATTAGTAGATTTTGTCCCCGTAACAAGGGAAACACCAATAAGAAGTCACTAATGAATTTTCCAAGAAACTAAACTTAGGCTGCTTTCTTCCAAAATTAGACACAAACAAAAACTAACAGTAGCCTGTTCTTCTGTGCCCATCATCTCATTAGTTTTCAAGTGCTGTGAGAGTCTTGTACAATATAACCTAGAGGTTATGGGTGCAGACTCTGGAACCAGATTGCCCAGGTTCAAACCCTGGCTCTATCACTTGGTAACTGAGCAATCTTAGGTAATTTATTCAATTAATCTGAACCTCAATTTCCTCATCCTCCTAATAGGGTCATTAAGCAGAAAAAGGGAATTAGTTTGTATAAAACAGCATCTGGCAAACGTCAAGCGCTACAGACTACGTGTTTGCAGTTACTGTCCTGCTTATGGGCTGGTAACAAGGCCGGTCCAGGGAAGAGAGAAATTAAAAGTGCCCCTCATCCTCTATTTGAGTTTCAATGTGTTTTGTTTATATCTTGCTTTATTTTATTTTATTTTTTTAACGAAAGCAGAAACGTCTCCCTTCTTCTACGAGGGAACAACGAGCCTGTCCACTCACTCCATGTGCTTTTCATGAGAAAGGAAGTCGATCAGATATGTCCAAGAAATAAAAACCCAGGCGATGTACCTTCGCTGTCACTCACCTAACGCTTCCCACCCGCCACTCCCACAGCCAGCTGCCAGCCTGTCACAGCTGCGACCTGCCTGGGGACCCGGCCCCAGCCGCCTTTTCTTCCACCTTCCACCCAACTCATGAACTTGCCAACCTTCTATGAAATCTGTGGCCGAGAAAGGGCGCTGATTGGGGCTGCCCTCCACGGGGCTGTTCAGAGCCTCCAAGGCGGACTCGACGGCTTCCACCAACTCATCCCGCTTGTCCTTCCTCACAGGTTTCTCCTCGGGGTGGCGTGTCAGGCCCGTCTCCAGCTGGTACACCTTCTGCAGCGTGAAACTGTCAAAGGGCACTGCGGCATACTCCGTGGCCAGCTTGACGCCCGTGTGCACCTCGGCCTTGTCCACCTGGGAGCGCAGGAAGGCCAGCAGGTCTGCCGGGGGCTTCTCTGGGGGCCCTGGTTCGGAGCCCAGGCCGGCAGCGTCGCTGGGGCGATGCTGGGCGCTCCGGAGCCGCTCGCTGCGCTCCTGCAGCTCCTCCTTGAGCTGTGCGATCTGCCGCTTGAGGCTGCTGATGTAGTCGCGGTGCTGCTCCTCCCACTCCTGCAGTGCGGCCTGATAGCCCTCCTTCCCCGTGGGGCCATTGGCCCTGGGCAGCCCCCACTGCTCCTCGTCCCCTCGCGGGGTGCAGGCCAACATGTAGAGGACAGACACAGCACAGCAGAGCAGCACGAGCAAAACCGCCACCCGTGAGATCCACGCAAGCAGCCCCCGGCGAACCATCGTCACTCAGGAATCGGCCATGCATCCAGACCCGGTGACATTCCAGAATGCCAGGGCCCCTCGGGAGGGCTTCCCTGGACTAGACCACAGGCAGCATGTGTTCAGGGCCCCCAACGCTGCTTTCATTCATTTCTTTCTACAGTGTGTCTGGTCCCTGGAAGTCTACCACCACGTGGAGCAGTTTGCCTACTTCTAAAGGATGATCTTCCAGGCAGCAGCAAGTGCAGTGAAAACTCCAAGCTTTCCCATTCATTCCCATCATCGCCTTCCAGATGCGCAGCTGACCACAACAAGGGACCTGGGGGGAGACCAAATGGCAGGAACACTTAATCAAGAGAGTAACAGCGTCTGTATGTTCACCGTGGTGATCAATATTCAATAGCTGTCCCATGAGGTTTACAGAAAATGATTAGACAGGGGATTGACTACTGTTAAATGTTTCTAAATCAGAACACAAATATGCATGTGCAGAGCAGTGCACATAAAAAACAGAGGTTGCAGTTAAAAAATTATAAGGTGGAACACCTAGGTAGTACAGTGGTTGAGCATCTGCCTTCGACTCAGGGCGTGATCCTGGAGTCCCGGATGGAGTCCCGCATCGAGCTCCCTGTATGGAGCCTCCTTCTCCCTCTGCCTGTGTCTCTGCCTCTCTCTCTCTCTCTCTCTCATGAATAAATAAAATCTTTAAAAAAAGATTAGAAGGAAATATAGCAAAATGTGAATTCCCTCTGGGTGGACATGTTAACAGTGATTCTCCTACTTCTCTACATTTTTCTCTATTTTATACATTTTCCACAATGGCACATGTTATTTTGATGGTTAAGAGGGAAAAAGCAAAACTTCAATGAAGTGAAATCATAAGCAGGGATTTCTCCAGCCCAGGCCTGCCCAGCACTGATGGACGGAGAAGGTGAGACCTACACATGCTACCTGTGTGCACTCACTCAGGCCAGGACTGAAAGCAGACTCAATATGGTCTTTGAGCTTTCTGATGAAGACATAGGGAAGCACCTGATGCTTCAAATATGCAAATAAATGTGGATGATCACATATTAAGATTAAGATCTTAATCTTAATCTTAATTAAGATTAAGATTAAGATCACATATTAAGTCCAGGGACGGTTGTTCCAGCTCACTCTCTAATTCTGCTTGCATACTGGGGATGATAATAAGTTTACCATAGAAAGGGATGGGGTTGGGAGAACAGAGACCAGAAATACTTGTCAGGACTCAAATCCCAGGCATGTCTCTGCTCCAGCCTCCAGAAGGAATTCTGTGTCCTGACTGATAATCAGGAATCCCCAGGCAGATCACAGAGCCTTTCATTCATTTTATTATTTTATTTTATTTTATTTTATTTTATTTTATTTTATTTTATTTTATTTATTTGATTTGATTTTATTTTTTTATTTATGATAGTCACACACAGAGAGAGAGAGAGAGGCAGAGACATAGGCAGAGGGAGAAGCAGGCTCCATGCACCGGGACCCCGACGTGGGATTCGATCCCGGATCTCCAAGATGGCGCCCTGGGCCAAAGGCAGGCGCTAAACCGCTGCGCCACCCAGGGATCCCCCAGAGCCTTTCATTCAAATACATGCTCTGCACCTGAACTCCAACTCCCCTGGTAACAAGTGAGAAGCCAACCTCACTTGCCCTCTGCTGTCGCCCCAGGAACCCTGCATCCCTCCTCTGCCCCTGAGGGACACCTCAGACCATGCTTCTTCAATGTTCTCTCTTCTTCCATGATTCCCTGTCCTTGTCTCCCCTGATCCTTCTGAGCTGGAAAACAGATCAAATAAAACGTCTTTCTTAGGGAGATTTTTTAAATAAAATCTTCCTAGGTGCATCTTTTTATATAACTTCTCTTAAAAGCAAGCTCCTTGAGGGTATTATATCCTGGCCATTTAATAGAAATTTGACATTTTAAGTAATTCCCACAATAACCAAATAATTCTATACAGAGTCTCCATCCAAACCAGAAAACCCCAGATTTGGGATCAATAATCATGTCATTTACAGAAAGTCTGTCCTGTTTACTGACTGGAAGAAAGACTCTTGGCGATTGGCAACTTCAGGACTCTGGGAGAAGAGAGAGGTGTTCATTCTAGCATTCTCTCTAATGCTGAAAATAGAGTAAACAATAAGGGACTCACTGACTTTATCTGATACGCACCTGCTATGTCTTATGCACCAGAGAGGGCTCCTCTTCCATTACCCTGGTGATGGGCCTCTTACCAAATAGTTTATTTCTCAATTTTCCTTAAAAATCCAATTCCAATATTCCCCTTGGCCCAAGGAGTCTCTCTGCTATAATTTAGAACAATATACAGTTATTAGTGCTAAGTTTAAACTTCATGTTTAGCCCTGGAAGCCTGTTCTGTCTGATGAAAATCTTGGGATTTGTATAATTACTATAATTCTGTGATTAAAAACATCTCAGCTTTGGTATTCAGGCACCTTGCTGTTTTTAATGAAATCTCTCAGATGAACTCATTATATCCAAGTATTAAATTACCAGTGAAAACATGTTATCACATTATTCTAGCATTTTAAAGACTTTTACTTTAAATGGGTTGTCATTAAAGACAAAATAAGCAAATCAAAAAACAAAAATGGAACATTCAGCATTACTTATTGTGCCACAGAAACAAAGCATACGATCTTTCTAACAGATTTTTTAATGGAATAATTATTACATTTGCATAATAAATTGAAATCATGTTGCTTAACGAAGCAATATGTTAAAGCTACGGATAGCTAAAGAAATTTAAAACTGTACAGTAATTACTTTGTTCTGTGGGTAAGTCTCTTTAAAGTCTAGTCCAGCTTTTCAGTATATGTGCTGCCGAAGTGAGCACACTAGTCCAGCTTTTCAATTCACTAGTATAAATTTAAAAGTTATTTGGTGTTCCATTCTTCAGGATGTAAAAGGAGAAAAAAACAGATCTTAGGAAGAAATGACTCTACAAGAAATAACAAAAAGCCATAAAAATCACTGCCAAAGAAGCAGTGATAGATTTCCCCTTTTAAATGTCAGGAACAGATAATAATGCATTGGAAACAAAGTTTTACATTCTTTAACTGACAAAATGTTTTCTAAGTAGTCTAGCAATCTAATCTGCAACCAAAAGAGGAACAGCTGGCAGAACTGTAGAGGCTGGGGGTATCCTCTTCCTAAAGTCAGGTGGCTGGTCCTTCGGCTTCTTGCTTCTATGGAGACTTTAGGGTTTCCACGTGGCAGCACAGGATGTCCTTAAGAAGACACATTACTTGACCAGCTCTGCCACATACAGGACAGAACCCCTCAATGAGATGCAACCAGACCACATGTGGAGTTAATCCTGTAGGTAAACCAGACTTAACCCAGGGCAATCTCTTCCTATATCTACAGCAGTGTGGTGAGAATAAAGAGTTAACCTTTATCATGTGTTTACAGGCATACAGACAGAAAGCATCATGTAATTACCAAGGACTACTACAAGTTAGAGGTGACAGTGAAAATACAGCTTTATGGGATCACAGCTGCATAGTGCTAGCATTTTAAGAACTCAGAAAAGGCACCCAGTTTTTAGACTAGTTCAGTCTTTGGGGGTGGCTGGGAACAGGGAAGGAGTGGAGAACAAGCTGGAGCCCTGTCAATAACCAATTTTAGAACCTTTGGGAGAAGAGAGATGCATATTCCTATTTTTTAATTATAGAAAATCCTTGTGCTCATCAGATTTCTTGCCACTTAATTTTTATTTCCTCTTTTTTCAAGATCTTATTTTTGTAAGTAATCTCTACACCCAACATGGTGCTTGAAATCATATCCCTAGCATCAAGAATCATGTGCTCTACAAACTGAACCAGCCAGGGGCCCCTCTTGCAACAGAAAGTTTTAAATGTCCATCCTTACTAATTGTTCTCCTCAATACTTTCCGTCCCTGGCCAATTCCCCCAAGGATGGTTCTGTGACACATCGTGTCTAAAACACTGGATTTATTGATTAGAATGAAGGGAATATCCAAGTGCAACGGTTCTGCTGCCATTCTTGCAATTTCTGGGCAACAAACCACACAGTAAAGACTTCTTCAGAGTCTACTTTAAAGGCAAAATAATGTTGAAGAACAATGCTTTCTGGTATCCACGCAGGTCTGAGCCCACCAAAAGCAAGCTTATTCTCCAAACCCTCAGAATGGAAAAGCATTCTCAGTGCAGATTGGTGCTCCATCATCCATGGGCCAGGATAACCCTGAGAACTTTTTCTCTGGGGTATCTAGATAGGGGGTTGTTTAAGGAATCTACAGCACTTTCTGAACATTTAAGGCAGAGAGGCTGAGCACACAGTGGGCCTATGCCAAAGGGTCCAGCGATGGATGGGTTTCTCAGACTCCCATTATTTCATCTTAGAGTGGAAGATCTTAGAGGGTAAAACCCAGATGAGCCTAAGTTTGGTTCAGAGTCCAAAGTTCACCCCAAATGGGGACAGTGGAAGTCAGAAATTCTAGGACTAGGACCAAAGTACCTATTCTAAGAAGTAGAAGGATGGGTGTATGCACTTTACTCAACAGATCCTGTTGAACATTTTGGTCATGGGAGCTGTTTACTATGACAGAGAGCCTGCCAAGATGTGTCTATTAATGGCCACAAGATGCTCAAATCACCAAGGATTCCCGGACAAGCCCCACTGATGGCATTTCATCAGGGTCAGTAGCAAGCAGAAAGGACAGTGGCTTCACGGGGAGACCAGGTCAGGCAGTACTGCACGCTACAATGACAGGCATTGTGAGTGATAAAGGAAACCATTCAAAGAGTGGCAATAAATTTTATAAGACACCTCCACCCTGTGTGCAGGGACAGCCAAGAGGGTTGATGGGGGAAAGAAACAAGCAGTGTCTACTGGGCCAGGAAGTGGTAGACCAAAGCCCCAAGGCTGCTGTACGAGTCTATTCCACTCTGGCTCATACAATCAGCTCTTTGATGGCAATAGCACAAGTTAACCTCAGTCAAAGGATTAGCTGTACTAATAGAACATAAACTGAGGTTATATCTCTTGAATAAATATATCATCATTGGACATGTGTGGAAAAGGCATCATGCAAGGACTCTTGTTCAAGGAGCTTCCAAATGCTCTCGAGAATGTATATGTAATATAAATGTATGTAACACCATAAACTTTACTCAAACACATGGCTGGCTTCATTTATAATTCTTTCAATCTTGGACAAACTCATCTATGCGGGGTATGGTAACCAGCTTCCAATGTGACACATAACGTGGTCTCCCTCTGGGTTGTTGTTGGGTTTTTTTAAGATTTTATTCATTTATTTGAGAGAGAGAGAGAGAGAGCATGAGAGAGAGAGACATTAGCAGTGGAGAAGGAGAAGTAAACTGCCCATCAAGCAGGAAGCACTATGTGGGGCTCAATCCCGGGACCCTGGGATCATGACCTGAGCTGAAGGCAGACACTTAAGGGACTAAGCCACCCGGCTGCCCCTGCCTCTGGATTTATTCTGCTGTGTGCTTGCCTCCCATTTTGTACTGGGAATTTGATATGAATGACCAATAACATACAGCAGAAGTGGAGCACCATTCTGTAAAATTCAACAGAGAATAGATAAAAGCCATTATAAGAGCTGAAAAACCGTAGAGCTCGCACTGCCTGCTCCCAGTACATGCTATTTACAGACTTTCCTAAGTTTTTTCCATCTGCCTTCTCTTAAAGGAAATGAGTATACACAACCAAGTCCTACAACTGCTTTGTTGAGTCCAATCATCTGCCTGTTATGCACAACTAGTTTAGGGCTGAGGTACTTGCAAAGAAGTTAAAATGGCCTGAAAATTAGCCTAAGAGCGCATAATCTCCCTAAACCACATCCACTTGGAAGCATTAGAGCTGGGCTTCCCAGGTGTCACACAGCTTTCTGGAACGCAGGTTTCTTTTTCCTGCGAGTATTTAGTCAGCATCTATCTATTCTAGTGCCAAATGCTTTATCCCCAGGTATGTTCTTGAGAGCAAATGAATAGTGGAAGCCAGGGGGGAAGCAGATCAGTATTGCTGCCTGACAATGAATGAAGAGGCGCTACAGCCAAATCTGAGATTCTCAGATGGGGATGGGGCTTCCAAGGGAAGTCAACAACCAGACACCCAGAGTGCCAGCCGAGCTGGCCATGATGAGTCTGAGGCATCCCTCCCTGACCTTGCCCAGCCCTGATACCAGACTCCTGGACTGGGCCTGAGGCTCTGTCCCCGCAGAGAGGGGTCCACGCAGGCTGCGACTTCCATCATGCCAGCAGTCTTGCTGCTTACTTCCTCTGACTTTGGCACTCATGATCAGCCATCTCCAAACCCATCAGACATGACAGCACATTCCAGGTGATAAGCAACTTTTGACATATAAGACAACATAGAAATATGTCGATTTACTTGTTTGTAAGTCACATATGAGTTTGGCAGTATTGTTATGTGTTCACAAAAAGGTACTCTTAGAATAATGAAATATAACATATTTTTGTTTTCTCACCCTGCTGAACCTTCCTGACACCCCTAGAGACTTTGCTTCGGGGGGTTACTAACCTCCTGACTGCACTTGTTTTCATGACCCCCAGTCAACATTGAATTTCATAGCCCATGGTGCCTGCCTCGCTGGGCCCTCCTCAGAGTGACTTTCCTGTGTCTGGACCCCACTGACACCTGCTGCCAGGCCACATGCCCAGGCCACATGCCCAGGCCACTGCCAGGAGCACAGCCCCTCCCTTCCTAAAGGACTTCGACTCGGCCTTGACAATGGTCCTTGAGGGTCTGTTCTGTGAGGTCCTCCCTAGAGCCGGGCTCTGACAGCATGTTTCCCAGGGGTCAGCAGAGAGTGTCCCAAAGGAGTGGGGCTGATTACCCATCAGTGGAGAATGTCTTCATTGAGAATACCCTGCCATCTCCTCAACTCCACACTGGTCTCCTGAAAGAATCATTCTGATTCCTTTTTCCCTACTTTGACACGGGAAAAAAGAAATGTGGTAAAAGCAATTGGGGTCTGCTAGTCAGAAAATGAAGGAACGCCTGCACATGCCAAAATGTCAGCAAACAGGTCTGAACTCTTTTTGCTATTCTCTCGTTTTGATTTTGCTTTTAATTTGCTGGCAGAACTTCAAAGAGAAGCGTTGATAGAGACAGGCTCCCTGAATATGCACAGATTTACTCTTCTGCCCCCATCCTCACCCCACCTTGCCACCTCCAGCCGTTTTTCAAGGGTCCTAGGGGTCTGCTGGCACAGGTGGCAGCTGTGGAGCCACAGGGTGAGAGGAGAGAAGGGCCCTGGCACAAGAAGGCATTACTCAAGGGATTCAGAATAAGCCCAAGAAAGAAGCTTTCCCCAACAGGAAGGTGTCTCCAGCATAGATGCAGGGCTGAGTCAGCTGCCAAAACCCTGCAGACAGACCTGCCTTGCCTCTGTCTCCCGCTCACTCCCACAGGGCTCTCTGTGGCTGCCGGAGCCGCCCTGCACCCAAAGATGAGAACCCTGTGAAACCAGGCTTCCAACACCCCTCATTGCTCGTAATTACAACCACTTACTGAGCATTTACTTTGGGCCAGACATCACACCAAGCACTTTATAAACATTATCTCATTTAATCCTTCTAACAATCTTATGAGCTAACTTTAATGATCCCCCATGAAAGATAAGGAAACTGAGGCTTACAGCAATGAAGTAATTTGCCCAAGGTGCAGAGCTGGCAAGTGGCCAAACCCACTTTCAAATCCAGCTTGGTTTGATGCTAAAACTCTGCTCTTACCCACTGGGCTATCCTGCTCATCACCCTTAATAATCCTGGACTGCTTGCTGAGACCTGTTCCTCATTTTGCACCCATCATGTCCAATTTTTCTTGCTTCTGAACTCTTAATGAACCTTCCTATTTATGAGCTTGTCCAGCCCCTCAGATGTGGCATGAAGCACCGTTTCTCTCTATATAAATTTTTGTCTCCCCATTTAGCTGTGGTTTGCATTTCCATATCCCTCACCAGCTACATAAACTCATACTATCCCTAGAAATAATGCCGGTTTGGCTATGCCCAGTGTGGGCCTTGCCCTGGCCCCACAGCTGGGGCTGGAAAAGAATATGTCTGCAACACTCCAGTGCTTCTAAGCAGATGCCAGGAACTTAGAGCCACATATCAGGTTGAAGACAGCTCAACTAAAAAGCACTCTAGCAAGTAGAATTTTTAATCAACTGAGAGATGTTCTTCCTTGAAAGGAGAAAAAGAGAACATCTCTCAGATGGTTAAGATGCTGGCTGGCATCACTATGGGATTCTTTCCTGCCAAACACTGATTTCTCACTTTTTTCCTCCAAAGCATGGTGAAAGGAGATGCCCATGCCGTGGCCACGTACCATGTGTCATGTGGAGGCCAAAGTCAGCTCTGGCACTGGCAGAGACTCAGAGAAGGGCAACCCTTGGGGGAACCACATTCCCAAGGCCACCCAGCACAGCTTCCAGAGAAATTAACAAGGAGGGCACAGATTAAAAGTGAGCAATGCTCACAGCCAAGCACCTTCCACCTAAATGATAAGCACAGGGCCCTGCACAGGTGCCAGGCAGGGCTGCTGAGAAGTCCCCACCAGCTCCAAGGTGAGGTCAGCAGCATGACTCGCATCACATTCTGCCATGAAGGCTCACGTGGTTCTGGGGTGAGATGGATCCCCGTTTAGTTATAGTGAGGGCAGCACAGAGAGGGAAATTGGTTCTTTCCTTCCTGATGACATGATGCACACACCGTATACACAGACAGGAGGAAGAGGAGGACAAGAAATAAGGCTTACTGGGGCACCTGGGTGGTGTAGTCGGTTAAATGCCCAAGCCTTGGACTGGGCTCAGGTCACGGGTCACGGTATCGAGCCCTGTGTGAAGCTCCACACTGAGGGTGGAGCCTACTTAAGACTCCTTCCCTCCCTCTTCTGCTCCTCCCCTCGCTCACTTGCTTTCTCTCTCAAATAAATAAGTACATAAATAAAATATTTAAAAAATGTTTACCAAATGCCTCTACCATGTATCACCCAATGGCTTTAAAGCATTTCTAGGCACAGAGCTCTCAGAGCAAGATAAAAGTGCTGGCAGAGAGCTGATGTCTGCTCAGACAGCCTAGGATGGCAGGGGTGCCACTGAGCACCCCTTGAGACTCCCTAGGCTTCATGCATCATCTGCTGTCTCACCTAAAGCCCAGGCAAGTCATCAATCCCTCCTCTGAGACAAGGAACCTGGGATTCGGGGAGGCTAGTGACTCTCCCATGCAGTGAGCATGCCTCCACCCCCCCGAACACCACCATAGGCACCTTCTTCCATCAGGCACAGACAAGCTATGAGACGTGCAGAATGAGACAGAAGCAGTGAGAGGAGGCAATGCCCACCAGCAGGGCCACGGAGAATGAGTGGGAAGCTGAGAACACACACAGCACAGAAAGCCCCAGAACCGGGATGGAATGGGCCTCTGAAGAGAAGCAGTCTGTAGGTACCTACCTGTGTCTCAAAATGCAAAATGGCCCTGGGTCCTGAAGGGAAGAGCTGGGGGCACACACATAGCATCGTCTCCCCTCTGCATCTTGGGCTCTGCCTTGGTAAGGCTCCCCGCTCGGGTGTACGGGGCGCTGACCCAGGCACTGGCCAAAGCCTGCCCTGTCTGCCATCTGCAGTCTTCTCTTGACCGTGTGTGCTGCCTGCCCCCGGGTGTCAGCCAGTCTCCTGCTCCCCGACCCTGGGCCCCAGGCGGCACCACACGATGCAGGAGTCTGGTCTGCTACCTGCCTACTGGGAGGAGGGCACAGGTGCCACCAGGCTCCGGCCCATCACACGCAGGGAGAAGCAACCGCTGGACTCCCCTGCACTGAAAGGGTGCCCATGGCCACTCTCAGCTGTTATCTCATGCTCCACTGGCAATCTGGGGTAAGAAGACAACTGCAGGTGAAATAAATGGCCTACCAGCCTTCAGTTCTCTTACTTCCCCACCTACAAGGAAGACAGTGGCACACAAATGAGGGGCTTTCTTTTAGAAAGTGGTTATTATGTAATGGGACTGGAGAAAGCACGGATTGTGCAGAATTATTTTAGAAACTTCACAAGGCTGGATCAGCAAAGCCTTCTCTCTTTGTGCCATCTATCTCCATCTGGAAGTAGAACCAATAATATAGAAAACAGTAACAGGAGGATGTCCGATATTACATAAATGCAAGATACATTATTATTTTTCAGGAAAATAAAACCTTGTGCTGATTGCAGGTAGTTTCTTAAGACTGCTCCCCATGGCGCCTATGAGCACCTGTTCTAGCCATTCTCTATGCCTTCTTCAGCACCTACTCCCCATACCTGGTGCCAAGCCTATCTTGTTGTCAAACTGTCTGTGCCGGGAGATTAACTGATTATTTAGGTATTACCTAAAAATATTTCAGGACATTGCTCCTATTACGAAATTTAGCCACAACAGACATGTCCTGTTTATACATAAGATAGACGGCACAGAGTACTTCATCCTAGTGCTTCTTATTGGCTAATACTATGTAACATTCCACTAACATGTTTTCTGTATCACTCTAAAATATTCCATGCTCTTTCCATAAACTTTGGCCTTTCTATCTACAACTCCATTCTATCTACATCTTCCCCCAACTTCTCTGATATCTCCTATGCTGCAGGTTCTATTAATATCATACCCATTTTGCAGATAAAGATGTTGAGGCAGAGATTAGTCACCTGCCCAAGTCATCTAGCAAGGAAAGAGCAGAACTGGGCTCCTACTCCCGGTGGTATGCCTCTGTTGTCTGTGCTATTCATCACTCTGCTATAGGGTTTCTCTATAGCTCACCACACAGACAAGTGTTCATGGTAACAGGGAAGAGCAGAAAGGCTGAGGAATGCATGATGCACAGGGCTGGGCTGTAAGGAGGCAAGAGAGGAGCAGGCACAGGTTTTATAGCAGCAAAGATCCCTGTGTGGAAGAGAGCCCCCTTAGAACCTGACCATGCTAACACCCTGATCTCGCACTTCTGGCTTTCAGAATGGTGTGAATCAACATTTGTTAGTTAATCCACCAGCCTACAGTATTTCATAATCACAGCCTGCACAAATGACAACCAGCACTCACATCATGATGGGAATTTAAACTTCATTCTATAGGTGATAGTTAGCCAGCCATTTAAGTTTTTAGATATAAGAGTCACATGATCAGAACTGAATTCTAGCAAATGGGCAGTGCTGAGACGGGCTGGAGAGACAAAGAGCAGCACTGGAGGGGCCAGGCAAGAAGCCGCCCCACCACCAGGGTGTTCCAACCAAGGGACGTGGAAGCAGCACCACTAAATACAAGGGGGAGGGTGGATTCAAGAAGCTTTTCTTGGGTACCACCTCCAGGACTTGGACACCAATCAGATGAGGGGGAGAAAGAAAGTTCCATCAAGAATGAGGCCTAGGGTTTAGCTGGTGCGACTCATAGGCTGTGGCCACCATTGAAAAAACCAACACATATAACAGAAGATGAGCAGAAAGACAAGTTCAGTTTTGGATGTGTGGATATGGCTCAGCCTGCGCAATGACAGGGAGAGGGGAGGCCTTCTCCGAACTGTCTGCACAGACAAGCACCTGCTCTCCCCAGTACTGTGCCTTGATAAGACTTTACATTTATATTTGTTTTGACTCTCCGAAGCACTATCTCCTAGCCCCTTCCATCCTATCAGTACAGCTCAGTGGTTGAAAGGACAGGTTCTAGGGTGAGGACTATCTGAATCTTGCAGTTCTTTGGCTTCTCTCAGCCTTTGTTTCCCAAATACAGGAGCACAAAGAGGGCCTCGGGTCCTTCCGAGAGCAAACGAGATCATGCACATCTAGTGTTCAGCATCGTGCCTGGCACAAAGTTCACATGCAAGCAGTGTGAGCCAAAATAAGGCCAAACCCCCCTAGATACAAGCCTGACACTGACATGGTCTCCCTGACCACAAAAATGAACCAGGAGAAGTAGCTGATGTTCATGCAAAGTTACAGCATTGGTGGAAAGCAGTTAGAACTAGGACCTCCAGACTCCATGTCTCTTGTCTCGGAACGACACTCCCAAAATTCAAAGTAACTCTCTCACATTCCTATCATCCTCCAAAAGCCCAGTTTAAAAAAAAAGAAAAAAGAAAAAGAAATTTGTGATGAATCTGAAGAGTTCTCCCCAAACTGCCATTTACACCAAGCGGTACAGTTCTCATCAAGTTGCTGGAGGAGTTCCAAACGGCACTCGTAGTGAAAGGCTTAGCTCAATTCCCGGCACAGTGGATGGGAACATGGCTGGTTTTCTTGAGCTTCTTCAACAATGTTTGAGCTTTAGGACAATATTTCAGGGCTGTGCACATGAGACCACAAACCATAAGCAAACTTTTCTGACCAAAAGCCTGATCATATGGACCCTGGGCACAACCTAGCTGTCACACCTGCCAAGTCACTATTAAAAGGATGGCAGGTACTGCTTTGGAGAAATCTCAAAAATTCCTAGGATACTTCCAAAATGCAATTTTCCAGGTGCTCCAAATGGTATGAGTCATTATACTAGTGTTCTGATTTCACTTGCTGGTACTAGAGATATTCCTTGGGTTCAAAGGAAAACTTCAAACAACAAAAAAAGCTGCTTCTCAAAATAGGGCTTCAAGTCTCTCCTGTGAGAAGAGTTCCCAGATTCCTTCTTTTGACTATACATCATTATTCTGATACATAACAGCTCTCAGTTCAAAGCTGCCCAAGACAGGCAGAAAATGCCTCTTCCTGAAAGATAAATTGGAATATTATCCTTTTGATTACTTACGTGAATCTGCACCAATTGCTACAATTTCTACAATGGCACCACATAATGTCAAAGGAACAAAACACACACAGAGTTTCACTCCCGGCTACAGCCACCTGCAATGCAGTGGGCAACTGCACAAGATGAGCCCGGGCTCATTGTAAGAAGCTTACACTCCATAATGACATGAACACAGAAAATATTTTTTCTGAAATTCTGCAGTGATGTTCCAGTTAACATGAATTTTATCCACCCACTCATCAAGTATGTGCAGAATATTTACTGTGTGAAAGAGACCGTGTCGACTATAGTAGGGGATAAAGAGCATGGTCAACTGTCCTCACAAGGGTAAAGGTCCTCTGGGAGGGACAGGTATAAAAAAATAACTGAGATATGGGGGACTGTGATCAATCATTAATAATAGAAACAAAATGCTGCCGTAGTTCAGAGCAGGGAAAGACTGCTCCAGTTGAAGGACCAGAGAACTCTCAGATGAACTTTTCAAGGTATATTTATTGTGTAGAAATGGGGACACTGGAGAGAATCCCTAAATGATTGTGGATATAAAATAGAAAGATCTAATTAAGGTTGTTCTTTTCTTTTTAAATAGGCTGGGCACGGAGCCTAATAGGGGGCTTGAACTCATGAGACAGATGCTTGACCAACTGAGCCACCTACTGCCTCTGATTGCGGTTTTTCCACTCCCACTCCAAGTCCACTACTAAGGATGCATACTGTCTTAATTTTAAAAAGGAAAAAATTTTTTAAAAAAGGAAAAATTGAGAACTCAAAATATTCACCATTTTATTGTCTAATACTTTGCTAAAATTATTTTGGTCTGATTGTGTTCCTTAGTGTTCAAACCTTTTTCATATGCCCAAGGGCAAGGTGAAAAGAAATGCAATGGGCTCTGTCACTGGCATTGTTTATTAATTTATTTTTTTTTATAGATTCTTCTATCTAGAAAGAAGAGTTGGAGTTTTTTCCTGGCACAAAGCTAATGGGTCTCAAGATTGATATAAATGCAATTATTCTGTGGAGTAGACAGTCTAAAGAAGGGTTCAGCTTTTAATGAACCTTGCTTTCTTGCCATTAAAAGCCTATAATGAGACAAGATCTTAAGGACTTTCTGCAGCTAC
Source organism: Canis lupus familiaris (assembly GCF_011100685.1). NCBI lineage: Eukaryota > Metazoa > Chordata > Mammalia > Carnivora > Canidae > Canis > Canis lupus. The sequence goes on from NC_049237.1 coordinate 23,056,809, forward strand.
TGTGGGCGAACCCTGCTGCGGGCCAGTGCCTGGCTGAGGCTGGTTTCCCACTTGCAGGCCTAGTCATACAACCGGCATAAGCACAAACACAACAAAATGAAGGCCACCTCTGTTACACATTCTACAGCCTCAGTCTAAGAATAGGACCAAAGAAGCTGAAGAGAAAACAAGGAGACGGTCTCCACGGGGGACACCTGCCCAGGCCACGCCGGCTCTGAGAAGTGACCAAGGAAACTGACAGAGTGCAGAACACACACTGCCTTCAGTGTCACACCCAAAGCCGAAAAGCAAGCATGCCCCTCAGTATGGAAACTTTGTGTTCTTTGCCCAATGTATTTGGGAAGGCCAAACTCTTCCTCCAGGGCGCACGATCCTCCTCATTGCAAAGGTGATGAAAAGTAATGTCAATTTTCGTTAAACAGATGTGAAACTGCTTTGCGGAACACAAAGGAAAATCCTCACAGTGGGTGGTATCCTGACTGCTTTCATCTTCATTTTGACTGGTGCGAAGAACTTGCAGATGTTTCAAAGGAAGACTGCTTGAGAAAACCAAATTAGGAGGTGATAATCGGAAAACCAGATCCTGGCTTACATAGGAATTGGAATTCAATCAAGTCTGTTCTCAGGTCACTGGCACCTGTCTCTCCCTTGCAGCCCCATCTGCCCCCTCAGCACTGCCCCCTCCACACAGTGCCCATCTCTCCCCGGCACCAGGTGTGTTCCAGGGCCTCCCCTGCAGAGCTCTGCCTGTGACCACATTCAGCCTCCCATTCCCCCAGAGAGAGGAGGGGCAGCCAGCAGAGGCCACTCAGCATGCGGGGCCCTAGGGAAAGGACACGGGATTGCGGGGCAGGGGCCCTGGTTTCCATGCCAGACACCTGCATTCCCTTCATAGGAGGGCAGGAGAGCCATTTTGCAAAGGCCTTTAACTTCAAAATTATAGATAAATTTATGATTTACAGATAAAAATTATAAATAAAATGAAAAATGCTTTCTTGACTGATAATGATGTTACTTAACATCATTACCTATTAGGAGTTCTAACCTATGACAGCCAATCGGAAATTAAAGTAAACCACTGCTGAAAATATCATGTAATTTATAGGAAAATGTGTACTTTACAAACTTCAATTTATTTTTTTTTACAAACTTCAATTTAAATACTACTTTTCTGAAATATATCCCGAGTAAAGTAAAATATAACCAGATTAAAAAATACTTGGCTTACTATTTTTAATACTACAATTACCAAAGCTCTGGTCATTCTAGGACTAGATAAAATGTTAACAAAGTCCTTAGATGGCACAAGTAGCCTAACAAACATTTACCGAACACTCATTAAGTGCTAAGTCTAGTTCAAGGTATTAGACATCTAGCTCTATCAATACAGATAGATAGCTATCTTACTCACTCATCTATAGATGCATAGACATAAGATCAAAGCACAAATACACAAATATAGATGTATCTCAAGATATAAAGATGAACACGGTAGAGCTCCTGGCCTCAAGGAGTTTAAGGTATAGTGAAGGAGACAGACACATGAACAGATAAGTCAATAAGCTAATTGCTATAATAGAGGAGCTAAATGTAAGAAGAGATGGACATAGAGCAGGGCACTCAACCCAACCTAGGGTTCCAAAAAGGCCTTCTGTAGGTGATGACACCCGAGGTAGCCTTGAAGGAAGAGGGTAGCAAGGCAGACAAAGAATGAAAGAGCATTTCTGGCAGAAATAGCCAAATGGCAGAGCTCAGAGGCGTAAGGCAATATGGTGGATACAGACCATGCAGGCAGATCAGGGTGGCTGGAGTGTGGGGTGAAGCTGTAGGATCAGGCTGTGGGGATCAGGACATAGAATCTAGGGAAGAGATTATGAATTTGGGTCATGTTAAATTGCAGTGCTCTAAAACATCCACCTAGAGATGGGGTATAAGCCTATTAGAGAGGAAGTCTAGCCTGGAGATACTAGACTGGTGTCATCAACAAAATATGATCACTGAACCCTAAGAGTGAATGAGACAACTTAGGGAAAGTACAGAGCAAGAGGCACATCTGGTGCTGAGTCTGCAGAACCTCCAACGGCCTCCAACTCTATACCGTCATGACCTTGAGACAACGGCCCAGGGCGGTAGGCCTGAGCATCGCCAGTGCTACTCGTGACTGAGTGGGGGAGTCCGCTATCCTTGGTCCAACATCAGGAAAGCCATTTTCACCACATGTTCTCTAAACTAACCTTATCACCAAGCTGATACTTTGGTTTCCATCTGCCTGATTACAGTTTCTCAACTTGTTCAGAAATGAGAAAGAAAAAAAAGGATGGCAATCCTCTGATGTTCAGAAGCTGCCCCAACACTCCTGGCAAGGCCATGGATTCTCCTACTAAACATAAACCATCTCAAGGAACAGCAGACTCAGACAAGGTTACTGTGAGACCATGATAAAAGAAACGAAATAAGTCCACTTCATCATTTAGTCCAATTGCAGACAAAAAACAAAGTCACTGTGTCACCCACAGAATATCTAACATCCCTTTCTTGGCCAAGCTACTTCTTTGCCAGTCACGTTATCTTTAGTGTCTCCATAGAGAAGATTTATTGAGATACCTAATCAGAGAATAACCTCTGCTCTTTGACAGCATCTATTTAGAGAAAATCTCTACTTCCTCAGACTCTCTTGCAAATCATTCAACTAAAACCCAAATTCATAGAACAGGTTCTCTCTACCACTCTTTTACTGAGAACCACTCCCCACACCAACAATTCTCCACAGTGTGTGTTCCCACTTGCTGCAACAAGTAATAGACCCAGCACAGCCAAACACTGCATTTCTGATGGTCATTGGCTGGATGATACTGACAGAACTCAGATGAGGAAGATATATATATTGAGACCCTAAGACCCTACAAACACCAGAGTCAGAAGAATAGTTACCTTGTAGGAGCAGAGAAGCCGAATGTGACTGAAGAGGGGTACAGAACTTTCAGAAGCTCAAAATAAGTGTTAACATTGCTTAGATTTCCTTTCTTAAACTTGGTGGGGGGTGATGGGTTGGCCCTACTCTTAACAAAATGTGTCTGTCAAAATTTTAATGACATACTTTCAAGAAGAAAGACACAAAATCAACAATGTCAGATGTTGCAAAATCAACAATGTCAGATGTTGAGAAATCAGGTAAACTGAGTACTAAAAAAAATGCTGAATCACGCGGAGTCCACTGGTAACCCTGCAGAGAACCTATTCAGTGGACTCATGGGTACAAATGACAAAGGACGAGGGTACCAGTGACAGAGGAGGAGGAAGGAAATTGAGATTCTGAATACAGAGAACTTTTTCTCCCCTGCTCAGTAGTCGCAGGGGAGAAGAGTGAGAAGGCAAGAGATAGCTGGAAAGGTGTGGGACAGGGGAGAGCCCACGCCATCTTCGCGAGTGAGGAGACTGAGTCTCAGCTCAAGACAGGCAGGAAGTGGGTGGGAGCTGAATCTCAAAAGGGGACCTTGTTTCCCTCTGCTTTATTTGACTTTAGGATTTGGGCTCTGATGAAAAGTGACCAACACCACAAACCCCCTTCCCCATTATAGACTAAGTATCAAGAATAGGAGTGAATAAAAGGTGGTAAGGGAAAGTGGTGCCTTATTCACTGAACCCCCAAATATATATGTATCATTTCATGACATCTGCAGCTCTTTCATTAACATAGACTTTGCATTTTAAAAAAGATTTTATTTATTTATTTGAGAGAAAGAGAGAGAACACAAGCCGGAGGAGGAGCAGAGAGAAAGAAGCTCTTCACTGAGGAGGGAGCCCAACACGGGACTCTATCCCAGGACCCGGGATCATGACCTGAGCCAAAGGCAGATGTTTCACCAACTGAGCTACCCAGGCACCCTAGACTTTGCATTTATTTGTTCAGTCTCTACACTTATAATGGAAATATATAAAATTTACTATAATTCAGATGCTAAATTCCTTCCAGAAAATTGTGGAACCAAGAATGACACAGGAAAATGCAACTGTCCACAAAGCTTCCAAGACTTTACATGTCACCTCAAAGATATTTTGAGAAAGGGATCAGGGAAAGTAAGAGCCATACAAAATGAGGGTGAGGAGCAGTTTTGTTCAACACAAACACCACCCCGCAGTGCGGCCTCCTCCATGAAGCTGCCATGTCCAGTCTGGCCCTGGGAGGCCTCAGCCCTGATCCCCATCACCCTTCACAGCCACGCACTTCAAGCACCGAGGCCAGCGGGGCTTAAGCTCCAGCCTAGAACTTTAGCTGTGCTCTGGGTTCAAAGAACCCAAACCAGTAGTTACTCGGTAGAGCTGCCACAGCTCCTAAATGAGATGAAAACCCTTAGGCTAATTCCATGAAGCTGGAAACATATGACAAACAAGGGTATTTTTCTAAATCCTCATGACATGCGACTAAGGGATCAGAGATCTATCGTCCCTATTTTAAAGATGAAAAAACTTCCATCCCCAAAGCACAAGCTTTCTACACGAATGTAAGATAATTACTTAATCAGCCTGCCAGAAAGTTCACTCAGGTCCACACACAATTAATAAAGGGAATGGATGTCAAATGGAATGGGTATTAATTTTTCCAGGCTGATTAGGCATAGATGGGGCTAGGAATAAACTCCAGAAAGCATGTCTCAGCCCTCCCCAGTATGCAGCTGTGAGTGGATCACCCTCTGTTTAAGACCTCTCCTCTGGGAAAATTCTAGGGGGGCCTAGATGATTTCTGATGTCCCCCGGTTCTCAATCAGAAGTTAGGATTCTGCGGCACCTCCATGCTCCCATCCTTCCACCGTGCACCAACTAAACAACCCTGGCAAGTCAGTGACCATTCTCTCAATTTCTGAAGTGTGAAGTGGTGGTAAAGCCTCATCCACCCCTTGGCAGTTGGTCTGAACACCTCACCTCTTCCAAGTGTTGCCAAGGTAAAAATTTGTGTCGACTATGACTTCTTTGGAAGAAAAGAACTTTATTTTTGACAACTGAATTTAACTTTGCTTTTGTGCCCCAAGTCTGCTGGAGCAGGCCACCTGTCCTCTCCTGTCCTGGTGTGCTCACTGCAACCCAGCGATTCTTTTCAGTCAGATTCAAGTGTTTGTGCGCCAGGCACTGTCTGACCCTCCCAGAAGGTAGTGCCCCAATGTCTCTCTCGCCTGTGCCTCCCCTTCCCCCCGGATACACATGCTCCTGGACAGGAGAGAAAGGGCCTAACCTCCTAGAATTCCTCTACTTCCTGCCTACTGCCTGAGTTTTTCTTCTCCATTCTCAGGAAAACAGTCCTGATGCCACATCCTGCATCAACGCTATGGTTGACTGTGAATTCTTTGACTGTCAGCTTTGGCTTGTAGGAGAGCACAGACCCTTTCTTGTTACTGTGTTGTTTCCTTCCTTCCTTCTGTCAACAAAGCTCTGCTTTTGGAAATGTAAAACACTTGCTTTCAGATGGTCTCCTATGGATCTTTTTTTTTATATAATTTATTTTTTATTGGTGTCCAATTTGCCAACATATAGAATAACACCCAGTGCTCATCCTGTCAAGTGCCCCCCTCAGTGCCCGTCACCCAGTCACCCCCACCCCCCGCCCACCTCCCCTTCCACCACCCCTAGTTCGTTTCTCAGAGTTAGGAGTCTCTCATGTTCTGTCTCCCTTTCTGGTATTTCCCACTCATTTTTTCTCCTTTCCCCTTTATTCCCTTTCACTATTCTTTATATTCCCCAAATGAATGAGACCATATAATGTTTATCCTCCAATTGACTTATTTCACTCAGCATAATACCCTCCAGTTCCATCCACGTCGAAGCAAATGGTGGGTATTTGTCATTTCTAATGGCTGAGTAATATTCCATTATATACATAAACCACATCATCTTAAATTCTCGTTTTGATCCCGGAAACCCAGCCATGCCTGCTTCATCCAGGCAGTCTCCACCCCTCTCCAGAAATAATAAAGATCTCAGTCACAATGGACAGAAAGCTGCAGGGCAATGAGGAACAATTAGGGGTTTCTGGGAACAAGAACAGGTTAGTTTAGTATTTTCAAAAACATTGTCCATGCTATAAAAGCCTTTTGTGTGTGTCCTCTCTGTTCTATTCCTTTAAACATCCCTCTACTTTAGGTTTTTATCACTATGAAAGAGCTTCCCACCTCCCACCACCCTGCACAGCTGCCATTACAGCTTTACTAAACTCACAACTTCAATCACGATTTTAAAAAGTAAATACCTGGACACTCTTCATCTGGACCTCCTAAGTCCCTCTCATTCAGACCCCTTTCCACCTGCCAGTCTTCCTACCAGGCCCCAATGGTAGGAATGCTCAGATGACAGGTGGGACCTCAACAGGTGGTGAGCCTTCCACCTCCACAGATGCACATGTTCAGCTGGTTAACCACCCAACAGAGGTGTCATAGAGGGTTGGGGATCAGCTCACACCTCACCTGGGGGAGTGTGCACACATCCCCTGCCTTCTCTCTACTGCCATGGAAGTAGGAAACAAGCTGTTTGTCAACTGGACTCCCCAGCGCCACACCTTTGCTCATGCAGGAATTTACCTAAAATGGCAGTCTTTTCTTTTTCATTCCTTACTTATAATAAACCCCTTTCCAAATCCTACTCCTTCTTTGAAACCTACCTCAAGCACCAGATTCTTCATGAAGCTCTTCTTTACTGCTATATATTCTATCCTGCTTAGTCTTCGAGCACTTTGATCTCATCTTTCTCCTGGTTGCTATCATGTCTCAGGTCATATATTTTTATGTACTTCACATCTTCCTAACAGACAGTAAGCCCTTTGAGAGCAAGGACTGGATCCTGCCTATTTTGTACGTCAGGAGCCTAGAGGCTACAGGAAAACATTTAGTTCCCATTTGTTGAGCAACTACAATATATGCATAATGCTCCTTGCTGTGAGAATACAGAATAAATTTTTAAAGATCTTTTCTTCAAGGAATATGCAATCTAATTGGGGAGGAAAAAATTAGATATATGAAAAACAAAGCTTAAATGGAACTTCTTAAAAAGAACAAAGATATTCAAAACCATAAGGGGGAGGAGAGAGAGAGAATCTTCAGTATTAACCAAAATACAGCCTTCAAAATTTTGAGGCAAGTCTCCTCTCACCCTCACCCTCCCCCTAGATCAAACTAATGGTTCTGAGCTGCTCAGATCCAGTATTTGGTTGGTCTTCTTTCCTTTCAAAGTCCTAAACTTGGAATAAGTATAATAATGAAAATGTATCCTTTTCGGTGATGTGTGAAAAACAGAAAAAATTTGGGGGGGGGGGGAGTCACACTGGATATTAGTGAGTTCATGGTTGTATATAATATTCAGCTGCATGAGAGTAGTTATATAATAAAGAAGCAAATTCCAGAGGAATCAAATGCTGATCCCTCACGCTGCTGTAGATGGTGGTGTGTAAATGGAAAACACACCAATTGAGACCCTGCAGAAGCCATTAAGCCAGGGCCAAAGAGTAAATGAAATCCACCAAGAACTATTTCTTGGCAGAACTAAAGGCAGAGGAATAGAAAATTGAATCACAAATGGAAAAGCCTCAATTGACCTAAACTCACTCGCACAGGTCTAAAAGGCACAGAAAATGACAGTTTATAGAGGTATAAAAAATGCCTGGAAGAAATCGAATAATAATAATAGGCAGTTTATTAGAACTCATCTTGACTGTGGAATACTTTTTCCTCTTCAAGTAGAGAGTTTGTAATCCAAATAGCTGTGATGATGATAACAATAGATTTTGTATGTCCACTGCACTTCACAATATTTTCCCAGAAAAGAAACTTTAAGTCCCAGAAAGCTGCCAAAATACATGTGGTGGCTGACATGGCTAACAGATGTTGCCAGGTTTAAGTAAGTGAGGGACAGAGTTCTTCAGTGAGGAGTGTTGAGAAAGAAGAATAGCAGATGTATCAAGCCGTCTGTGGTAAGGAGAGGAATATGTAGAGACTGGTTTCTAATATATTTAACATTTTAAAAACTATTTCCAAGTCATCATCCCCGTACCTATTACCTACAAGTAGATTCCATCATACAATCAATAATAAAGGAAATAGTCCAGGATGCCTGGGTGGCTCAGCAGTTGAGCACCTGCCCCTGGCTCAGGGCGTGATCCGTGGTCTCAGGATCGAGTCCTACATCAGGCTCCCTGCCTGGAGCCTGCTTCTCCCTCTGCCTACAACTCTGCCTTTCTCTCTGTGTGTCTTTCATGAATAAATAAATAAAATATTTTAAAAAAATAAAGGAAATAGTCCTTCCCATGTTTAATTTTATGAAATACTTAAGTGAAGCTTTCCAGTTCTCTAAAAGCCCACAAAAAAAAAAAAAAAAATTTGAGGTTATTCTCCTAGCAGCTCAAAGAAGGCTGCTTCACCCAAGCTGCTCCTATCTCCAGAACCGATGGTCTTAGATAACTCAGTAATTTACAACTTCCAATGAAAGCAAAAATGGGATAAAGGTTGATTACTCTTTAAAGCAGACCTCCTTTTAATGGATAATTTATCAACTGAATCTCCTGATTAGAAGGTTTAGAAAGGATATATACTCATTCTCAAAATCACTAGTTCAATTAAATGTCCATTAATAACAACAATAGCATTTTAAACATTTGTAGTCATTTAAATAAGAAGCTGACATTAACAGCTAAAAATTAAGATTTTGTATCTTATGACTGAGGTAAACGTAATGTTCCAATTCAATTTCTGAAAATTAAAAACAGGATTCCAATCGTAGGATGGCAAGTTGAACTCATGTATTTAATCTAATGTAATATACCATATTAACAGGCTATAGAAGGAAAATCACAAGATCTTATCAACTGATGAGAAAAAACACTTGACAAAATTCAATACCCATTCATGATTAAAAAAAAAAAAAAAGAACAAACAACTCTCAGGAAATAAACTCAAAAAAACCTTTCAGGAAACTAAGAACACAGGGAACTTTGGGGCACCTGAGTGGCTCAGTCGGTTAAGCGGTTAAGCAGCCACCTTCTCCTCTGGTCTCTAGTCATGATCCTGGTATCCTAGGATCAAGTCTGGCTCCCCACTCAGCAAGGAGTCTGCTTCTCCCTCCCCCTGCTCTTGCACTCTCGCTTGCTCTTTCTCTCAAATAAATAAATAAAATCTTAAAAAGTAAAAAGAATACAGTGAACTTCCTTGACTTGATAAAGAACATCTACAAAAAACCTACAGCTAAAATTATACTGAATGATAAAACACTGAACTGGCAATAAAGCAAGAATATCCATTTTCACAACTTTTATTAGATCTAGTAATGAAAGTTCTAGCTAGTTTAATAGTCAAGAAATGAAACAAAAGGCATATAGATTGGAAATGAAGAAATAAAACTGCCCATATTTTCAGATGCCAAGATTATCTATGTAGAAAATACAAAACCTAATTGTACTATCATACAAAAAGCCATACTACCAATGAACATGTGGACACTGAAATTAAAAACACAACATTTACAATCACTCAAAAAACACTTGGGCATAAATCTAACAAAACATGACCTGCATGCTGAAAACTACAAAATGCTGGTAAAAGAATTCAAAGATCTAAATACAGTTGATCTTTGAACAACACAGGTTTGAGCTGTGCACAGGTCAACTTACACACAGATTTTTTCCAATAATTACAGTACAGTATTGTAAATGTATTTTCTCTTCCTTATGATTTTTCTTAATGACCTTTTCTTTTCTCTAGCTTCCTTTATTGTAAGAACACAGAATATATACATATAATATACAAAATCTGTGTGAACTGACTATTTACATTATTAAGACTTCCAGTCAACAGTAGGCTATTAGTAAAGTTTTGAGGAGAGCCAAAAGTTATACTCAAATTTTTGACTGTGCAGGGGATCGGTGCCCCCTGACTCCTGCAGTGTGCAAGGATCAACTGTAAATGTATTCATACACTGGAAAACAAATTCATGGATTGGAAGACTCAACACACAAATTCTCCTCCAACTGATATACAGATTTAATGCAATGCCTACAAAAATGTCAATAAAATTGTTTTATACATATAGACTATTCTAAGATTTATATGAGGAGGTAAAGGAACTAGAATAGCTAAAACAATTTGAAAAAGAATAAAATGGGGGGATCAGTTTACCTATTTCAAGAATTATTATACAACTAGAGTAATCAAGACTGTGTGTTACTAGCAGAGGCACAGACACACAGAATAGTGAACCTCTAATAGACCCAACTGATATTCCCAAATGGCTTTTCATGAAAGTACAAAAATAATTCAATGAAGAATAAGTAGCTTTTTCAACAAATTCTGCTGCAGCAATTGAACATCAGTAGCCCCTTCCCCTCCCAAAAAGAATCTCAACCTAAGTCTGACACTTTATACAAAAAAATTTACTCAAAATGGATCACAGACTTAAATGTAAGATGTTAAACTAGAAAGCTTTCAGGAAAAAAATATAGGAGAAAATCTTTGGGATCTAAAACTAGGTAGAGTTCTCTGACATGACACCAAAAGCATAAAAGGAAAAATTGACAAATTGGACTTCCATCAAAATTAAAACATTTTACTCTGCAAAAGACATTGTTAAGAGAACAGAAAGATATGCTACAGACTGGGGGAAATATTTACAATCTACATTTCCAACAAAGAACTAGTATTTAGAATGTATAAAGAACTCTAAAAACTCAACAGTAAAAAACACAATCTAATTAGAAAATGGAACAAATGTTGTACCATGGTGGAGAATCAGCCAGGAAGCCAAGGCATTGATCTAGGCAAAAGATCATGGTAATTTAATGAGGATGAGGGTAATGGACATGAGCAGAAGTGAACGAACTTGAGCTTCTGTTGCATGTAGGATTGCAAGATGAGGCAATTTAGATGGGAAAGTGAGAAGGTGTTAGGGTAACATGAAACATTGGTGGTTTAATTTCCTGAGCTGAAGGAGACTTGGAAGAAGTATAGGCTAAGAGGAAAACCAACAAGTTATGCTTTGGGCAGGCAAGTTGGAGGTAACTGTGAGAAGATCAGTGGAAATGGCAGGGTCTATCTAATACTCTCTGCAGACCCTGGGGCAGGGGTTATAAAGTAGGTCTCTACCTGTCCCTTGGCTCCCATGATGCACCCACACTGACTTGAGATCTCTTCTATGGACCCACCAAGTTCATTCTTGCCCCCAGGCTCATACACATCTATCTTCTCTGCCTGGAATGCTCTTCCTGAGACCTCCTGGCTCCTTTGCACTTGTCAGGTCTCAGTGGAGACATTTTCTCTGTAAAGACCTTGTGCTGGATATACATCAGAAAGCAGTATTTGACTCCCAGGCAGTCTCTCAGACACTTGCTTCATTTTCTTCCTAGAAGAAACATCTGAAATTATCTCATTGTTAATTTTTTTCTATACTCTCTGCCTTCTCCTGCAAGAAAGTTAGGTCCATTAGAATAGGGATATTCAATATCTTATTCTCTGTGGTAATCTTAGTGCTTAAAACAGGGTCTAGCATTTAGAAGGCACTGAATAAGTACTTTTTTAAAAAATATTTTATTTATTTATTATGAGAGACAGAGAGAGAGAGAGAGAGAGAGGCAGAGACACAGGCAGAGGGAGAAGCAGGCTCCATGCAGGGAGCCCGATGTGGGACTCGATCCTGGGACCTCGGGATCATGACCTGAGCTGAAGGCAGACGCTCAACCACTGAGCCACCCAGGCATCCCTGAGTAAGTACTTTTTGACTGGAAGGGAGAGAGAAAATTTAAATCAAGGCTTCTATAAATCATGAAAATCAGGAGGGCTATCAACTAGAAAAACGTCCACTTACAAATGTCAAGGGGTGTAACGGAACCAAGACTGTCCTGAGAACTATATGCTTTCCAGATTAAAGGAGGTGGTAGTCCTCCTACATACTGCACAAGCCATGCCCAAAACATGCATAGTGATGTGTAACACAGCAGTATTTTTCCTTAAGAAAAAAACAGAAACAACTAATACTGGAAATGCTAGTGATTCCCCCTGCCCCATTCTATGATGTGATGTCCCTTCCACATCCCCACTGAGGGCATGGTCTTGGGCTGTTGAACACGATGGCCAGTGATGGCCTTGGAGGGCAGGAGAAGAGACACTTATGACATAGCCTAGAAAGAAAGTGTGTCAAGAGTGGTGGTGAGTAGCTGGGCACATCAGCCTCCTCTCTGCTGAATGAAGAAATAGTGAATTAGTCAATAGTCTGGAATTGACACAGACATCAAGAGATACAGAAGGAGTAGCAGAGCTACAAAACACTAGATTACAGATCACAAATTCCTGATGCTAGACAATTGTCGTAGATCCTGAGAAATGGACATTTCTGGCTCCCATGAGATTTGTGCTTCCCTCGTGTGTTTCTTTAAACTATCCCAGCCTGGGGGCATGGGGGAGCATTCAGTCAGTTAAGTGTTGAACTCTTGATCTCAGCTCTCAGATCTTGACCTCAAGGTCATGAGTTCAAGTCCCAGCCTCACATGATATTTGGGGGTTTGTTACTTGCTACCAAATAGTCTATCAACTTAAATATGCAACAAAAAAGTGTTCTATCCAGTTAATTATGGTTCTTCCACCTGTTGGATTACTGTATAGATGCTTAAAATGGTTGTTGGAAGGACTGGGTGGTAAGAAGGATATTATGTCACCTGGGTGGGGATGATAAGGTAATCTTCTATCCCCGCCCCTTGCTCCCCAGGTTCCCCCACACTGGCCCACTATGCAGATACAAAAATAATGAAACTTGAGTTCAAAGCTTCTGGCCTGTAGTAAATCCTTACAAATCCATAAACCCATTAGTGAATAAATATTTTGCATGGTGATTACAACTAAGGAGAGACCACTACATATAAGAGACCAAAAGGGAAAAAAACACCAAAATGAACATGTCCAAACTTTTTATCACAGTGGGCCCGGGTTCTGTGATCTCATCTCCCTCCACTAACCTGTCCTGCCTCCACCCTCAGCCCTTACTTCTTGGATTCCGTGCCTCGGCCATACTGATTGATGTCGTAGGTTTCTCATCGTGTCACACTTTCCCCTCTCCTGTACAGCTTTGTTTGTCCTGTTCCCTTTGCCTGGGAAGTCTTTCCTCACCTCCCACCCCCTCTGCCAGAATAACCCCTCTGCATTCTTCATTGGCTTTGATGCCACATTCCAGGAAGCAATTGTACAACCCCCCACACACACTGTGCTGCAGGAACCTGCTCACTGAACCCCCCACCTCCCCTTTGGGGACCAGACTGTAAGTCACTAAAGAAATAATTAGGTCTCATTCATTGTTGCCCCCACCGTAAGCCATGTACATCAGCCATGCTACACGGATTTTCTCTGAGTTGTAGAATAATAAAGAATTTTTGCTGTTGTTATTTTGGCTCATCTAGAGTTTCAATATTTATTTTAATAAAAATGTATTTTGTAATAGAAAATTAATATAATTCTTGAATGGTTTTGTATTCCTATTCCCGGATGAAAGAGTGGAGGGCCACTTTTAAATGAAGTCCCTATAGGCTCCTGTCAAATAATGCTTTTGGCAGTTCTCACTTGAATCTCATAGCATTTGACAGAAAAGGTCTTTGATTATCAGCAAATACTGGAAGAGACACAAGATGTGCTTATACAAAAGAAGAGGAAACTGGCACAGGCAGATTTTTATTATGGAAAATATTTCCTATCCAAAGAGATTGTCTAGCTTTTGATAGGAGGAAAAGCAGTATTTACATGACAAGGAAGTGTTTTCTGAATGTTCTCTTCTGTGAGCCACTTGGTTTTGACAAGAATTTTATTTCCAAGTACCCAAGAAAGAAGAAAGAGAACACAAGGATACATACACGGTCCGTGTGAACGTGCACACACACGCACACATGCATGCACAGTGTTAGCATTAACTGAAGCCTATTAGTAAGCTCAAAGGAAAATCATTTAAATTCCCTATAAAGAAAATACCATCAAAAAGAGTGCTGTGTCACTTAAGCCAAACCAAGAAGAGAAGAATGTTCATTTCACAGAAGATTAAAATTGTATTCGTGGCAAAGGGATCACTGAATATTTCCAACAGCAGGCTGAACGGCATGGCCCTATGACAGTCTTCCTGGCCCCAGGTCTCCCAGCCTGTTGTCTCCCTTCCTTCACAAACTTGCTGCTCTCCCTCTTTTCAACCTTCCTGGCCTTGTGAAATCCTGATGGAGTTACAGAGACAAGGGATGATGAGTAATCTCTATGGGGGAGTTTTAAGAATCTGCGGAGGAGACAAATGCACTCATGTCTCTTAGTATGGATGCAAATCGGCAGCCACTTGTGCTAGCTGCTTCTCCACCATTCTGTGATTTTTATTTATTCACCTAAAACCTCTGAATTCATTTGATTTTTAAGAATAGTTGTTATTCAATAAAACAAAACAAGAGAACCTCATTTCTAAATTGTTCTAGTTGCCTAAATGGCTCCAAACATTTGGGTTAATTTTATAAAAGTAACAACTGTAAGGACTTTATGAAGCCCCTTCCCTAGATTCCAATTCTGTTTTCTGATAAATCCAATTTCATTTTCATACTTCAACAGTGAAATACCAGACAGGTGAGAGCTACTCTAAGGTGGGACACTTCAGCAATAAGCTGACATCATGGTCCAGGCTTAGCTACTGGCAGGAAAAGCAATTTCAACTGCATGACACCCAAATCCAAGAAATTCGGAAACAGTCACTGGAGTATGCAAAATGTAACCCAGATTATGACTGAATTGTAATTTCAAAAATACTAGGCTCTCAGGGGTTTCTAAAACTAGAAGTATATCACATAGAGAATCATCATTTCCTCATCTGTGGCTCAGATACTTTTATTAAATGCAAAGTCTGATCCTGATGACAGTTCAGAGAAACAATCTGCACCGCCTTCCCTCCAAATTTAAAATTTGGGTTATTTCTGCAAACTGTTTACAAACTGAAATGCAGGTCTGGGTGGGAAAACATTAATACAGCAGGCCCAAGGCTCCAGTTTTTTGAAAAGCTACCTAATTTGCAAGGCTGACCCCGTGGCTGGTGTCTGGGAATTTGGCTCACACAAAGCTCCTGATACTGACATGCAGAGTTTCCTAACTGATAAGGTCGTTCTGCTGGGCCTAGGCTGTTTGTATGCAGCATGTGATTTATGGTGGAAGTCTGATTTCTTCTTGAGAGTCTGGAGTTTTAGTAGGTGTTTCGAGGCAGAGAATGCCAACATGACCATCACCCCAATAAAAACCCTAAACTCTGAGACTCAAATGGGCATCTTTGGGCAGAAGCAGGTAATCTGCATTTTGCAATATTAGGAAAGGTGCACTCCATGTGACCCTTCAGAGAGAGAACACACAAAGACTGCACATGGATTCCTCCAGACTCCACCCTTTTACACTTGGCTGTGTTGCGGGGATCCATCTTAGCCATAGTGGGGCTCTACACTGATCCTGTGAGTCCTTCTAGTGAATCTCCACATCTGTGGATGGTCTTGGGAACAAGGTTTAAAACAAAATATTAGTTTTTACTGGGTAAATATTTTGTGTTTGTTAATTCTTTTAATGGAGAAGGTAGATTTCCATCATTAAATGCAGACTACATTATAACCTGACGTTTCCAATGTAATGGATTTTCTATTATGGAAATATGTCTGTATCTTTTTACAGGTTGTTTGTGATTATTTAGTTTATAAAAAGGATATTTTGGTGACCACAAGGACATGGCTGTCAAACTATAGATTTAGACAGAGCCTGAATAATAAATCTGCTCCTTGCCAGAGGCAACAAAATAAAGCACACAGATTAGATATGTGTGTGTTACCACTAGGGAGACTAAGATTTCACTTCTCTAGTTCAATCTTATGAAAAGCATAATTTAATAGGATTCATCTCCACTACTTAAAAAAAATAGTTTAGAAGATATTGGGAACAAATTATCACCAAGTAATTTTTATTACTGAAATACTGAACATGATAAACACAAGAACTCAGATGTTTCAAAAAATAAGAATACAAAATTTCAAATTTTCTCCAATAGTGAAGGAAAAAAAAAAAACCTATAAAACCTCCTGACAACTCTGAGAGAAGAAAACTGTTTCTTTCCTATTTTTTTGAAATACATAAAACTACACCAAAGTTGACCCCAAGCAAACATGCACCTGCTTCAATGAGTTTCTTTTTCTAACCACTCTGATGTTACAGCTTCTAGATGAAACTGGCTTATCCAAATATTTCAACACATTTCTAGAGAAATATGCAATATGGCCCCAGAGCTACACTAGGAGAATACCAGGGGTAGACTGACCAAAGTTAAAAGCAACTAAAAGTTCAAACACTTCTGGCACAGAATTTTGACTGAATATATGGTGGGTCTGATCTATCCTGCTGGAACATTACTGACACACGACCTTATCACCCGAATGGAGGCTGTATATCTAAGAAATAAGAAAAGCCCACTCAAAAGACAGCAAAGAAATAGATTGTGATTTGTAGAACGGACTTCAGGTCTCTTTCAAAAAGAAGCTTTCAAAGACAAGCAGGGGGAACCATGGGAGAAACCAGCTCATTCTTCCAGATGCTTGCTATTTTCAATAACTCAGTTCCTGGGATGAGAATAGAGCCACACCTGTGTTGGCATTCCCTGGGGGTAGGAATGAAGCACAGCAAGGCCCCTCCCATATCAGCCCTGAAGCTAAAAATACATTTCTTTCTAATGAAACAGTTAAGGTCATATTTCTGGACTTGACTGACCAAAGGCCAAGTCTCCCCGTTCAGTCATTAAATGGCCACCTATTTGCTATATCTTCTACTTTAGCAGAGATGAAACAAAATCTCAAAAAAAATTTTTTTTTCTATAGAACAATTAACATTTAACTGAAGATTTAAATTCATAGATGAGAGTTTCATAGAAAATGAAATAGTGGGGCACCTGGGTGGCTCAGTGGTTGAGCATCTGCCTTTGGTTCAGGTCGTGATCTCGGGGTCCCCTGATCGAGTCCCACATCAGGCTCCCTACAGAGAGTCTGCTTCTGCCTCTCCCTCTCTGTGTCTCTCATGAATAAATAAATAAAATCGTTAAAAAAAAAAAAAAAAGAAAGAAAGAAAGAAATGAGATTGTGAGAACTGTGTCACACACTTAACCTGGAAAAGCAGTGCTCTGCCTCCGACTTTTTTCTTTGATAACAATGCGTGCTGAGAAAGTACAAAATGGCACCATTGATGGTGGGTGGCAAGTGTGCTGATAGCAAAGATTCTGCTTGTTTTTCCTCGCCAATGCCCAGTACAGGGCTTCCAACAAAACAGAGGTTCAATAAATGTTTCCAGATGGACAAAATGAGTCTATTAAATAGGTAAGGTAGTAAAACAATAGATAAAATATTTTGAAGAAGTGAATAAGTCAAATTATCAGACTAAACTACAATACTACACTTTTCCTCCCCAATGTCTCCAGGCAGCCAAGAATGGAAGATTCCGAGATGAGCTAGTGATGAATAGATATAGCAACTCCATTTTTCTATAATAACATAACAAAACACAAAAAAGCAAATAAGCAAGACATATAGTATACAAACTGAAAGTATAGTTATGGAGGTGATAGTTTGAAATTTGAGTATCCCAGAAAAATTCAGGCTATATCATTGCCATAGTATTGGATCAAATCACTAGAGTACTTTTCTCTTCATTTAACACACACACACACACACACACTCAAAAATTTACAAGGAAACAAAGGCTCAATAGGTTTTAAAAATTCAACTCAACCACACAAATATGTGTATGTGGATAAATTCAGCAGAGTATAGTACTTACTTTTTAGTATTTTACCCAATTTCTCTATTCACTGATAACAAAATATTAAATATATATTTTTAAATATATTAAAAATATTTAAGTATATTTTGATAAATGAGTTAAACCTAGCCTTAACATATGCCTGTGGGTTATGTTTCAGTATTAGGGTTTTCTTTTCTCCCTTCCCCAAAGTGGAAGCAAAATGCTCACATGTCCATCTTACTCCTGCTACAACAATCAATTTTTGTTGACTACACACAAATTATGATATGTTATCACGTCTAACAATAGCTCTGCCCTGACCTCTGTGGAATGTTAGAAATTTGTGAACATGAACCTCAACAGAACTGTTATAACCACAATACCACATCAGGAGATGTATAGGAGAGTATCGTTAAGAATTAGGAGTTAGGGGGATGCCTGGGTGGCTCAGTGGTTGAGCGTCTGCCTTTAGCTCAGGGCATGATTCTGGGGTCCTGGGATCAAGTCCCGCATCAGGTTCCCTGTGAGGAGCCTGCTTCTCCCTCTGCCTCTGTCTCTGCCTCTCTTTCTGTGTCTCTCATGAATAAATAAATAAAATCTTAAAAAAAAAAAAAGAATTAGGAGTTAGTCATAAAGCCAACGAGAATTTTTTTAACCAAACGTGCCACCAAATCACCTAGAAATAAATACTGGGAATATCCTCTAGTGGTGCACAGCAACATAAATTCTCCTAGATCAGTACTTTTACAAACATTGTTCTTTCACCCTACCCAATCACTCATCAGAACATCTGGAACAAAGAATAAGTATTCTTGTTATGGAGTTACTGGAAAGGAATGTAATAAATAAAAACTAGCCTATAGGAAACCCCTAGTCCTCTACACTTCCAAAACTGCAAGCAGTGAGTCTTTAACTGGTCCCTAAATATGTTTGTGTGATGTTCATGGGGTGTGGTTATGGGCATCAACTGTGAGCCATCCTGAAACTATGGGTCAGGGTGACATTTGTCTAAGCCTGGTTTCCTGCCCACACTTTATCCTTTTAGCACAAGAGAAAAATATGTGGTAGGTCCATTTCTCTACGTGATACTCCCTTTTCTCTGCCTGTCACTTCTTCCTCCTGCATGAAATCACTTTTTCCTTTCAGGGACAGTTATTTCCTCTCCATGTTCTCTCTTCTCAGTATATTCTCTAAGCATCTCTCACCACGGAGTCCTTATGCACCATTTACGTTCCTGAACGGTCTGACAAGGTACAGCAACATAAATTATTCCAGAATATAAGCGAAAAAATTTTTTAGTTTATATAATATAGTGGCCTTAAAGAATGTGTCAGAAATTGGCCTTTCAGGACATTAACAGATAGTTACACACCAATACTAACAGCAGCATCATTCCCAAGAGCCAGAAGAGAGAAACAACCCAAATGCCTATCGACAGTTAAGTGGATAAACAAACCATGGTACATATATAGAATGGACTATTATTCAGTCTTAACAAGTCAGGAAATTCGGACATATGCTTTAGCACAGGTGACCTCTGAAGACATACCAAATGAAATAAGCCAAAAAGACAAATAGACTCTATGCTTCCACTCATCTAAGCCACCTAGAATCAAATCCACAGAAACTGAAAGCAATATGGGGTTGCCAGGGGCTGGAAGGAGGTAAGAAGGTGGATTGCTGTTTTACGGGTTTGGGGTTTTGCAAGATAAAGAGAGTTCTGCAGATGTTGTAGTGATTCCACAACAATGTGAAGGCACTCAATTACACTGAACTTAAGCGAACAACTGTATACTTTAAAATGGTTAAGATGATAAATTTTACGTTATATATACTGATTTTTTAACTTTCAATTAAAAATTTTTAATTAAAAATTTTTCAAAAAGTTTCAATGATAGTTTGGTGATTATATTTTAGTTTGTTATATATATTTTACCACAATTAAAAAAAAATTAATACTGTTGAAGCGCCTGAGTGGTTTAGTCAGTTAAGCATCTGCCTTTGGCTCAGGTCATGATCCTAGGTTCCTGGGATGGAGCCCACATCGAGCTCCTGCTCAGCCGGGAATTTGCTTCTTCCTCTCACTATGTCCCTCCCACGGCTCATGCGTGCTCACTTGCTCTCTCTCACTCTCTCTCTCTCAAATAAAATCTTAAAAAAAAATTAATACCGTAATATACCAAAACTATTCAACTGTATACTTTAGACAGTTGCTTCATATGGTATGTTAACTTGTATCTTGAGAAAGCTGGTTTTTTAAAAAAGGGGGGGAAATAGCCCTTCCAATATGACAAATTCCCAATTTCATTCAATCTACAGTGACTAGGGCCCCCCAGAGACAAGGTCATACTTAATAAATTGATCCCAAGTGGCTGATGCAGATAATTACACATGGCCAGACACAGGCTACAGAGAGGGACTGGCCAAAAAGCTTCCACGTTTCTCTCTGCTTGATCAGCCACCTCCTTCCTTGTTTACCACACAATTATTTATATAGTCCTATTAAACTGCTAATGAAATATTATCTTCTAAGTTGTCTTGATCTCTATCCAAATTCAGAAGAAAACTAAGATCAAACCTTTAACTCTTCCTCACAAAGAACTCGGATACAACCAAGCTGAGTTCTTGCCACCGTACCTGAGACCCTTGGATCAGTGTCACGCTAAGGTCCAATGGGCAGGGTGCTCTTGTGGTGCCATCAAGCCAATGAACTGGCAAGATGCTCTTCCCTGACAGAGCAGACAGGAGCTGAATCATCAGAGGCCTCTTCCCTAGAAATACCTGACAGTGATTTTCTAAAAACATCTTCTGAAGATGCACTAGTGAGTCTCAGAAAGTAGACTCTCCCAGTATTTTTACACCCAAGAATATAACAGATACAATAAAATATCCTGAGTCTGGCTGGCTAAAAAAAATTATGTTAGCCAAAGAGGTGAAGGTTCTATGATGCCAAAGGATAAATCATAAAAATAAAAAGCACCATTTTGCTGAAAGTCTGCTCATCACTTGCTGAGGTTTTTGAGGTTTAACATAACTTGTACCCAAATGAGGGGCAGAAGTAAGATGTCTTACTCCTATTTATTGCCTAAGCCTAGTCATTTGGAATCAGAATTGCAGCTAGGTATTTAGTAGAATACAGTACAACATACTTGAGGGACTTTCACTTATATCAAGAATAATAATTCTGAAAAAAAAGAAAAAGAAAAAGAATTTTAAAACTCCTGAGGAAGACAGATAGATCTCTGATATACTTAACCAGTAAGTAATACTGAGAAATGAAGAAAAGAGCAAGACTTACATAAAGAGGAAGCAGGATAAGATAGCAGCTGCCTGACCCCAAGGGACTGGAATGCATTCCCAGGGTGGCATGGGATGGAGGGGTAAGGAGAGAGACCAGGCACCACATTCCAAGCACTATGTTAAAGAAATTCGTATGTATGATATAACACATCCCTCACACTAACTCTGAGGCTCAGAGTTTGGAAGTGTCCACAGCTGGAAGTAGATCCTCATGGGGACTGAGTATTAAATGTTTCAAGTAAATAATCATCTGGAGTATATTTCAATCAAACCACAGTCAACAACTAATCATTTAAAATTAGAAGAGCCAACCTGCCCATTTCATTATGACTGGACTTTTTCCTCTAGGAAGGCAAATCCAAATTCCAATGATTCTGGCACTTTTTTTCTAATGCTTAATAAATATTAAAGAATAAATTAGACATTACATGGGTAATAAATCTATGTTTTCACAAATTCCAATGTTGAATATCAAATCTATCATGATTTTGAACTTGTGATTCATGACAAACTAAAATATATGTTACCTTTTCAATATATTCCAAAAACTTGTTATACTTTTTCTTAAATATTAATTTTTAATAATATTTTGTGAGATACATTAAAAATTCATACATGTGCACATAATTTTATGAACATTCATTTATTTTACTTAGATCAAAATAATACATGCACACAATTTAAAAATCAAATGGTACTACAATGCTGGCACTTAAAAATAGCAGTAATTTGGTGCATCTGAGTGGCTCAGTGGTTGAGCATCTGCCTTTGGCTCAGGGCATGATCCCAGCATCCTGGGATCGAGTCCCACATTGGGCTCCCTGCATGGAGCCTGCTTCTCCCTCTGCCTATGTCTTTGCCTCTCTCTGTGTGTCTCTCATGAATAAATAAATAAATAAAATATTTTTAAAAATTAAAATAAAAATAGCAGTACTTTGCTCTCACCATCCTTCCACGTTTGAGTCCCAGTGATCAAAGGCAATCATTTTCAACTCTTCTGGCCATTTTTTCTGTATTTACCTTCATATTTTAACTAATATTCTTCAGCTGCTATTGTCTTACGCATTTTTAATGTCTACTGGTTTCCTGCTGGTGTCTGCTGGCTCCTGCTGAAGATTTAGCTCTCACCTACACATAACTTTCCTCTGTCCCCTCAAAATCCTCTCCATTTAACTATATCACAATTTTTGGTAACAAAAAATACTCAGTATTTGCACTACATTAGTAGAGCTGTTTAAATATTGTTCATAACTGAGCCCAATAGTATACTACATTATATTTCATTTCTTTTACAACCTTTTGTTTTTCCTGGTGTTAATAATTACCTCAATTTTTCAACTGCTTGTTTTTTTAAAAAAAAAAATTTTACCTAACTCTAGGATAAAACTAGAAAACTCATCTCATCATAGATAAACATATTAGGTGGTCTTTCCTACTTGTTTGTTCCCATCTCTCCCGACCCCATCTTCCTGTCCAATCTAGAAAGGTTATCCTCCAGGTCTAACTAGTGATATCCAGGTGTCGCTCTTGAATTTCTCTTTACCTCCCATCAGGGAACTTCCTTCACTTTCCCCTACTTCCTGCATAATTTTTGGCATCTTCTCTCATCTCAGTAGAGCACTGCCCCTAAGAACCATCCATGAAAACATACATGAGAAACTAATTTTTGAGACTTTGCATATCTGTCTGAAAACCATCTTATTCTACCCTTGCATTTGGTTGACAATTTGGCCAGGTACAAGATTCCAGATTGGAGATTATTTTCCTTCAGATTTGGAAAGTACAGCTCTATTTATTCTAGGTTCCACTATTGCAGCGGAGAAGTTAAATACTAGCCTGCTTCCTGAGCCTCTGTATGTGACCTACTTTTTTTTCTCTGTGAAAACTGTTAGAAAAAAAAAATTTTTTTTAATTCACAGACTTTATCAGATGTGTCTTGGAATTGGTCTTTTTTTTTGCTCATTGTGCTGGGCTTCATGTATCCTTTCCATATGGCTATTTATGTCCTTAGATTTGGTAAAGTATTCCATAAAATTCTTCTATAAATTTTTCCTTGCATTTTCTCTATTTTTTTTCTAAAATTCTTATTAGTCAGATTTTGGATTTCCTAAAAGAAACCTCTTTTTCCTCCTCTTTTCTCTCATGCTTTCCATCTCAGTCTTTTCATTCTGTTTTCTGGTCAGTGTGATCAACATTCTAACTTTTCACTGAATTTTAAGTTCTACTATCATATTTTAATTTCCAAGCTCTCTTTCATGAATCTTCTCTAGTTTCTCTGAGAATATCAATTTTAATTATTTGAGGGTTCTTTCTCCCTCTCTGATTTTCTTTCTGTTCCCTCTGAGCCTCTCTTTCTGATTGTTTATTTGTTTTGGTTCCATTTGTCCATGTTACAGATGGTCCTCAAATATGTGGCAATCCTTGAATGTCCACTATGAGACCACAAAAGCGAAACTTATGTGACATGATTAAAGTGGGACTGAGTCATCTTATGGGAGGCCTCCAAAAGTCTTTTCTCTTCAGTTAGTCAGGTTTCCAGCAAAGAATCCTCTAATCCTCTAATCCAGGAATGGAGAACTATGAGCCTGGTTGTCTGTTATGGGTACCCAGAAAGGAGATAATTCTATATGTAGAAGTTTATATTATATCCTGTGTTCTCTAAGAAGTCTTATTCATATTCTCATCTACAGCTACTATTTCCAAGTTCAATGCTTCTCTGGTTAAGTTCCCTAGAAGATATATCCACTGGGGTAATTTCCCAGGTGGCTGGGATAAAAGGGGTCTAACTACTCCTTATTTGGGCTTTCCACCCAACACCAGTTTTTGGCCTCACCCTTCATACCTGTCTTCTGGTATAGTTTGTGATTCCAAGTATGGCTCCAAGTTTCTGGTCCTGACCACAAATCAACCTCTTTAGGCTGGCTTCCAGCTCTGTGGGCACTTGGCTTTCAGTTTTCTCTCCTCTGTTAATTCCATTCCCACTTATCCATTTTCATCTTCCAAAAATGCATTGATATCCTTCATCCACCATGCCTCACCTCCCATTTTCTTTGTCCATAAGGATTTATACCTGTTTCATTTGTTACTGTTACCATTTTGGGTAGTCTTAGGAAACAGAGATAAACAACTATGTTCAAACTGCCATGTACAGATAAAAACCCACACACAAAAATTCAGGTTAGAAGTCTTGTTTAAGAGACCAGCATTTCTTTGGTCATATCTTGGCAAAAGTATTAGGTTCAATTTTTGAGTCTATAAATCATAACTTATAGATGACATAGAGAAAATTCAGATGGGATAAAAAGTAGTAATGAGAGGACTTGGAAACTGACTTAAAAGAAAGAGCTAAACAAACATATTTGAATATCAAGTAGATTAAGGATCATTATAGACACAAGATTGTTGGCCCAATTTCTCTCTTCCCATTTGAAACAGAGTAAGAAAATGGACTTAAGACATAACATAAGGAAAACTCACTGACAGTAAGGTATATTAAATATTACCAGGAGAGGGTGTGGAATTTTCTTTTCTGGAATTATATTAAAAGTGAGAACAGTCCACTTTTTAGATGTAAAAATCCTGCACTAGATGACATCTTAAATTCCTTCCAGCTGTATGCTTCTTTTCCTTCCAATAGACCTGTATGTAGAAAATAATCACTCCTATGCCAAGCTTCTTTCTCCCCCCTCCAATAGAAACATTCTTCTGAGACTGAGAGTGATTATTTCTAAAGCAAGTTCAGTCCAACTTCAAGCAAGCTCCAACAGATTTTAGTGAAACTAAAATTGACTTTCTATACATTAAAAGTATGACTACATTCAAAATGTGTGTAGCACTTCAATATTGAGACAAACATTTAGTATTACTGAAGTTTTAGATTTTGTTTTGCAGTAAGCTGCACATTTAAAAACCAATAGTTTCATTTTATAACAAGACTTATGAAAATAAAGTCAAACTATAGCTAGACAGAATGCTTCTAAAATCAGAAGGCAAAGTCCTCTTCCCTCCCTATTCACCTTTGAGAATGCACTGACCAAACACAGGATGGGGTGGCTAGGAAGGGATCACTAGGAGGAACAGAGCAGAAGAGGATGTACTTAGGATGGCTGAAAGACATATCATGAGAACACAGTGGAGGCTCAACCATATGAGGCCCTGCCTCCACTGTGTGCTTCATTATGTTGCTGTTGTTGTTGTTGTTAAAGAAACATAGGTTGGTGTCTATTTGTTTTTAGGACAGAAATATGAGCCTGACCTCATACCATATACAAGAATTAATTCCAGGTAGGCGGAAGATCTAAATATGTGAGGCAAAACAAACCATTTAGGAAAAAAGAGCAAGGTAATACCTTTTGACCACTGATTAGGAAAAGATTTCTTAAGTAAAACAGAAAAATCACCAACCACAAATACTGATCAATTGAACTACAATAAATTTTTTAAAACCCTGTATTAAAAGATACCCTAAAAGAAGTAAAAAGGCAAGTCACAGAGTAGTAGATGTTTGTAATACATATAAATGACAGATAATTTGAATCTAAAGCACACTTTAAAGAAAAAAGATTTTATTTATTTGAGAGAGAGAGAGAGAAGGTGGGGAGAGGCAGAGGGAAAGAGAAAATCCCAAAGCAGACTCCCCACAAGCAGGGAGCCTGATGTGGGGCTCAATTCCCAGCACCCTGAGATCATGACCTGAGCTGAAATCAAGTGTTGGCCGCTCAACCAACAGAGCTACGCATGTACCATGAATCCAAAAAACACTTTTAAAAAACTGGTACAAATTAAAAAAAAAAAAAAAAAAACCCCAACAGCAAAGAAATCCCAAGGGCCAATTGACATGTAAAAATGAATCTGACATTCTTAGTCATTAGCAAAATATAAATAAAAACTTTAATAAGATGCTCACCAAAATAATGATTTTTTAATCTGACAACATGTTACATAAATTGGTGTAACTCCTTTAGAAAATTGTTTGACAGTATCTAATAAAGTTGGAAGATATATGTCTCTATGACCATCAATTCCAGTCCTCGATATATACTAAGTAGAAATATAAGTACATATTTATCAGGATACCTGTATAAGAATGTTTCTAGTAGCATTCTTTATAATACTGTAAAACTGGAAACAACTCAAATGTCTATGAATAGTAGACTGGCCAAATAAGTTATCATATATTCATATAATGGAATACGTTGCAGCAATGAAAATGATGTATGAGACATCATGAGACATGTAGTCTCACAAATGATGAGACATGTAGTCTCACAAAAATGAAGTTAAACAATAGAAGCCAGCCACAAAGGAATAATTCTATTTAAATGTGATTCTGTATTATGATTCCACTTACATTAAGTTTTAAAAAGTCACTAGGAACCCACACTTAGGAGATGAAACTATAAATAGATCCAAGTAAGTAATAACCTTACATGCAGGACAGTGGTCACTCTGGGGTGAGTGGGGGCACTGGGATCAGGAAGGGATGAAGCAGAGCTTCCGCAGGACTGGCAGTATCCTGTTTCTTGATTTGGACAGTGGTTACAATAGACATTTGCTTTAAATAATTCTTTCATCTGTACATTTACATTGTTACGTACTTCTTTTTACTAGGTTTTATTTCAAAAATTTAATAGTTTAGGAAAACAGAATACATAAAGCAGATACTCTGGCTTCTTATCCCACACAGATGAAGTAAATAATGTTAAACAATTTGGTGTGTATCCTTCCAGATGTGCCTGCATGCTTTTCTTAATAACTTTAAAAAATTACAAAAAAAATAGCTACTGAGAAGGAATCCAAAATGGAATAATGCAATACCAAATCCACTGCAGAAGTGTTACAGTGAGATGTCAATGCATCTCCTTCTCACCTGAGTGAATCCAAATTTCAGCAACACTCCTTGAACTCATAAGCAATTATAGCAAGGTCACAGGATACATGATTAATATACAAAAGTCAATCACTTTCCTGTATACAAGCAACAAACAAGTGGAATTTGATATTAAAAACAGAATACCACTTGCATTAGCATTCCAACACATGAAATACTTAGGTATAAATCTAACAAACTATGTAAAAGATCTGTGTGAGGAAACCTACAAAACTCTGATGAATGAATCAGAGAATTAAATAAATGGAGACACGTCACGTTCATGGATAGGAAGACTCAATATTGTCAAGACATCAATTCTTCCCAAGTTAACCTCTAGACTTACTGCAATTCCAATAAAATCCCTAGCAAATTATTTTGTGGATATTGACAAACTGATTCTAAAGTTTAGAGAGAGAAGCAAAAGACTCAAAATAGCCATAATGACGTTGAAGGAAGAAAACAAAATTCAAGACTTAGTATAAAGCTCAAGGAATTAAGACAGTGTGGTATTGGTGAAAGAATAAACAACTAGATCAATGAAACAGAATGGAAAGCCCAGGAACAGGCTCACATAAATATAGTGAATTGATCTTTAGCAAAGGAGCAGAGGCAACACAATGAAGTAGAGTCTTTTCAACATATGGTGCCAGAACGACTGATTATTCACATGCATAAGATGAACCTAGACACACCCTTCACAAAAAGTAACTCAAAATGGATCACAAACCTAGATGTAAAACATAAAACTATAAAATTCTTAAAAGATAACATCGGAAAAAAACTTGATGGCCTTGGGGTTGGCTATGAGTTTTTATAGATAACACCAAGGGCACAGTCCATAAAAGAAATAATTGATGAGCTGGACTTCCTTAAACTTCTGCTCTGCTAAAGACAATGTCAAGAAACTGAGAAGAGAAGCCATCAACTGGGAGAAAACATATTTGCAAAAGACACATCTGAAAAACGACTGTGTCCAAATGCAAAGAACTTTTAAAACTCAACAAGAAAAGAAAAAACCTGATTAAAAAATGGGCCAAAGACCTTAACAGACGCGTTGCCATAAAAGATACACAGATGGCAAATAAGCATATGAAAAGATTTTCTACATATGTCATCAGAGAAATGCAAATTAAAACAAGATACTACTACACATGTGGAAGAATGGCCATAATCCCAAAGACTGACAACACCAAATGCTGGTGAGGAACAAGAACTCCCATTGAATGCTGCAGAGAAGGCAAAAGGATACAGCCACTTTGGAAGGCAGTTTGACAAGGTTTCTTACAAAACTAAACATACTCTTTCCATAGTAACTGTGCGCCTTGGTATTAACAAAAAGAGTTGAAAACTTATGTCCCCATAAAAGCCTACACATGGATAGATACAAATGTTATATTCATAACTGCCAAAACCAGGAAGCAACCAAGATGTCCTTCAGTAGGGGAATGGATAACAAAGATCCACACAAGTCTGGGAGCAAGGCTCTTGTAGGTGGACCTCTCTTGGATCTGATGGTTTGTCCCTTGGTCTTCAGGCTCTGCCTCTTCAGCTTGCATGCCACCGACCACTCCCAGTTCTCCTCCCTTAGCTGTCATAGTTGGGTCAGTTTTTATTTCCTCTAAGTAATTTAAGAAATATAGTTAGAATTTTATATCGTGCTTCATCACCTTTCAGGAAGGGCCAGAGCATCGCCTTGGGCCAGCACCCCTTCCTCCACCATTCCTCCCAGGACAGGTGCTTGAAAGCCAGGTGGGGTGATCCTGTAGTCCTGAGGTATCTGCTCGTAGCCTCTCAGAGGTCATGCCTCCTGGAATCAGGAGGACCACCTGGAATCCACTCCAAGGAGCTCCATGGCAGGGGCTCCCAGAAGCGCCGGTGGCTGAAGGTGTGAAGGCCCTCTGCCATGATAAGCTCTCCCCACCCAGGTTCCGTGGATGTGGCCCTGCTGCTGCCTGTCTTCCTGGCATACCCACTGCCAGCTGGATGTGCGGGGCTGGTGCAGAACTGAGCAGCCAGCTTGAGGCAGAGGCTGAGGCTCTGATTCTCCAGACACCCTGCCTCTCCCTCTGTGTGGCCCACACGAGTGGATGAAAACTGGACAGCTTGCCTTTGGATTGAGTTCCCAAATCAATCATCTCACCAGGGTGAAATTTTAATTTAAAAACTTAAAAGAGACTTTTCTAACTTCCTTTAAAAAAAAAAAAAGGAACGAATAAAGAAAAAAATACAGTCCCAATTCTAATAATAAATGCCTTTCTGATCTTTGGCAAATCAGTGGTCTCATCTCCGGGACAAGAAAATTATATTCCATAGTTGCTAATGTCTCTCCTCATATTCTAAAACTCTTAGCTTATCACCACCACCAGATGAAAAGCTACTATTTGATTAGCACATATCATGTTTGCTATAAGTGATATTAATAGCTGAGGTATATAACTATTAAAACATACATACATATAATGCTTAACTATACAGAGCACTCCTGTGAGGTAGGGACCCTGTTCTTAGGCTGACTACTTGGCTCTTTTTCCCTTCTCACCACTCTCTCAGAAATTGGGGTTTGTTTGTTTTTTTTTTTTTTAAGATTTTATTTATTTATTCATGAGAGACACAGAGAGAGAGAGAGACACAGAGACACAGGCCGAGGGAGAAGCAGGCTCCATGCAGGGGGCCCGATGTGGGACTCGATCCTGGGACCCCAGGATCATGCCCTGGGCTGAAGGCAGGTGCTAAACTGCTAAGCCACTCAGGCGTCCCTTGTTTTGTTTTGAATAAGATTTTGTTTATTTGAGAGAGAGAGCATACACATGCATGTGCAAGCATGAGTAGGGGGAGGGACACTGGCAGAGGGAGAAGCAGACTCCCCACCCAGCAGTGAGTCCAACATGGGACTCAATCCCAAGATCCTGGTATCATAATCTGAGCTGAAGGCAGACACCTAACTGACTGAGCCACCAAGGTGCCCCAGAAATTTGTTTGTTTGTTTGTTTTTTATAATTAGGGATCCAAAGGTCCCTATAGCTAAGCAAGCTATATCATCAGGACTTCCAGATGGTTTCTGAACACTCTTGAGAAAAAGAAATATTAATGCAGAAAAAGGAATACATGATTTAGAAAGTTATTACTGTCAATCAAAATTATATCTTTTATATCATGTGACTTTTATATAGATTTTATTTTTTTAACTTGCAACTCTTGTCTTTAGCTTCCAAAAATAAAAACTATTTTTAGCAAATTCACTACTCAATTATTGATTCAA
Source organism: Canis lupus familiaris (assembly GCF_011100685.1). Taxonomy (NCBI): domain Eukaryota; kingdom Metazoa; phylum Chordata; class Mammalia; order Carnivora; family Canidae; genus Canis; species Canis lupus. The sequence continues at coordinate 23,087,026 of NC_049237.1, forward strand.
TTCTCAAATTATTAGTGTCATACTTATCCAAGACAAGAAAAATTCTTTCCACACTGACATTCCATTTAGAGACTGAAATGGAATAATGAACAAATTTTAAATCTAATTATCTAAAAATTGTTTTATCAAGGATGAGGACATTGCATACATGTCACCAACATTCTTGTCAAGATATTTTGAAAACAACTCTTTTTTCCATGAGACAATTTATATAAAGGAATTTTCTCATTATTCACCAAACTGGAACATTCTGAACATGATTTGAAATTTTCCAGAGGAAATCAATTTCCAAAGATTTGACAATCCTTGAACTATATGCACAGGTAAAGAGCTCTGTTTCGATGCAACTGTGCCTTTCACATCAAAAAAAAACTTAATTTTTATTCCTCAAGGAGCTTCAGAATGAAATTAAATATTTCAACGCCATATTTTAACAATAAAGATAGTATGAAAAAGGAAAATCACAAACTAACCTTTTTCATAAGCACAGGTATAAAAACTCCCACTCAAAACTTCAGCAAACTGAATCCAGTAATACATAAAACATCAAGTTGATTTAATAGGGACAAAGTTGGTTTAACATGCTGAAGGTTAGGAACTTAATTTCTCATATTAACAGTCTAAACAGAAAAATCATATAATCATCTCAATAAATATTATAGAAAATATGTTTAATAATATTCAATCTTCATGATTTCAAACCCTGAGGAAAAACCAGGAATAGAAGGTGACTTCTTTCCCTTTATTAGATTATCTACTGCCCTCCCCCCCCCATTCTATGGGAAACATCAGAGTAAATGCAGAGAATTTCCCTTTGAAATTAGAAGACAAGGTGCTCATCTTCAGCATGTCTATTCAACAGGAAACTGGAGAGCTAGCCAGCATGATAGGCACAAATAAGTAAATGGTATAAGGATTGGAAAGGAAGAAACAAAGCTATCATTATTCACAAATGATGTGATTATGTTTGTAAACTATCCAAAGGTATTCACAGACAAGCTGTTAGAATAGTTCTCTGACACAGAAAATCAATTAGCTATGTAGAAAAACCAACTGCATTTCTATATAACAGCTAAAAAGGTAATATTTGCAATAGTATAAAAAAATGAAGTGCCTAGCAATAAATCTAACAAAAGATATATAAGACTTCAGAGGATCTGAGGAAAAAATTATAAGACTTTATTAAAACATTTAAAAAGACTCAGAGAAAGACTCAGTAGTGTAAAGGTATCTGTTGTTTCCACATTAATTCATAGACTCCATGCAATCCCAAATAAAATCCCAAAACTTTATTTGGGTTATGAAACCTGACTAACTTGATTCTAAAACTTTACATGGAAACATAAGGGGCTCAGACAAGTTAATACTCTCAAAGAACAAGAATGCCCTGTCAGATATCAGAACTTAAAAAAAAAAACTAAACCAGTGTGGTATAGGCATAGAATAGATCAACAGAATAGTTAGAACGCTCAGAAACAGACTCACACTCAGAAAGATGTGTGATGCCTCACAGAGGCAGAAACAATAGTCTTTTCAATAAATAAAGCTGGGATGATTGTATATCCATACAGAAGAAATTAGTTTTGATCTTTACCTACTACCACACACATAAGTTAATTTCAGATGTATTTCAGACCTAAACATGAGACACTAGGTTTAAGGCAGAAAATTATTTCATACAGAAAATATGTTAAATTGATTTATTAAATTTAACATAGAAAATACATTAAATATAGACTTTAATATAAAGAATATCCTTATCCTTTGATTTCAAACTACATTACAAAGTGCAGTCAAAACAGTATGGTATTGGCATAAAAAAACAGACACAAAGATCAATGTTACAGAATAGAGAGCTCAGAAATAAACCCACACACATACGGTCAATTAATTTATGACAAAGAAGCCAAGAACACACAATGGGGAAAAGGCAGTCTATACAGCAAACAGTGCTGGGGAAATGGACAGCCACATGTGAAAGAATGAAATTGGACCACTGCCTTACACCACACACAAACATTAACTCAAAATGGATTAAAAACTTGAATGTAAGACCTAAAGCCATAAAACTCCTAGAAGAGAACACAGGTGGTAAGCTCCCTGACATAGTTCTTGGCAATGATTTTTTAAATTGAACACTAAAAGCAGTAAAAGCAAAAATAAATTGAAACTATATCATACTAAAAAGCTTCTGCATAGCAAAGAAAACCACAGATGAAATGAAAAGGCAACCTACTGAATGGCAGAAAATCCCTGCAAATCATATGTCTGATATGGGGCTAATATTCAAATTATATACACGACTCTTACAACTCAGTAGCAAAAAACAAAAACAAAACCCCCAAACAATCCAATTCTACAAAGGTCAAAAGACCTGAATAGACATTTCCCAAAAAGAAGACAAAGATAGTTAACAGCACGTGAAAAAGCTCAGGATCGTTAAATATCAGGGAAGTGCAAATCAAAACCACAATAAGATATCACCTCACACCTGTCAGAATGGCTAAAATTTATTAAAAAAAAAAAAACAAAAAAGAAATAAGGAAAGAAAGAAAGAAAGAAAGAAAGAACGAACAAGTATTAGTGAGCATGTGGAGAAAAGAGAACTCTTGTACACTGTTGGTGGTAATGTAAATTGGTGCAGTCATTATGGAAAACAGTACTAAGGTTCCTCAAAATATTAAAAATAGAACTACCACATGATTCAGCAATTTTATTTGTGGGTATTTATCTGGAAAAAAAAAAACCAAAAACACTAACTCTAAAAGATATATGGATCCTCATGTTCATGACAGCAATGTTTATAATAACCAAGATATGGAAACAACCTAAGTATTCATAAATAGATGAATGGATGAAGAAACTGTGATATAGAAACATAAAAAAAAAACCAAGCTTACAGTGACAGAGAACAGAATGGTGGCTGTCAGAGGTGGGGGTGGGGGAGGCTGAGAGTAGTGGATTAAAGGGATCAAAAGGCAAAAAGGAAAAAGAAAGAAAATATCTTCATGACCTTGGAATAGCGAAGGATACCTTACATGAGGTACAAAAAGCACAAGCCATAAAAAAAAAAAAAAAAAAAAAAAAAAAAAAGCACAAGCCATAAAGGAAAGGATTTAAAAACTTGACCATATCAACATTTAAAACTTCTGTTTATGAGGAAATACCATAGGAGAGTTAGACGAGCCACACAGTGAGAGAAGTTAGCCACATGTGCAACACCAGAAGCCAAGGATCCAGAATGTACAAGGATCTCAGCAAACAGTTCAAAGGAGGTAGACAACACTAAACAAACACGGTCCGCTTCACAAAAGAGGAAATCCGTATGGCCATGAATATACGAAAAAGTGACCAAAGCAAAGTAAAACCACAAAAAAATAAGAATACACACCCTTGTTTAGGGGGAAAAAAGTATGACAATACTAAGTGCTGACAAGGACATGGAAAAATTCTGGAACACAGGAGAGGTAAAGAGAAGCGTATCCCATGAGCCCACGGTGCCCCTCTTAGGCTGACAGAGCAAGTCATGCCAGCAGCACTGGGAGGCGGCCGTGAGGACGGCCCAGTTTCCCAAACTGCTCCCCGCCCGACACCGATCAGCACGGGTCCCAGCGCCCTTTGATGGAAGACGCCACGCACCACACCCTAATGTGGGGCAGAAGAGGCGACGCACAAAGGAAGATGTGCAGTCTGACTCCATTTACCCAGGATTCTAAACCAAGCAGAACCAAAGGATAATATTCAGGGAGTGCTCAGATTCCTTTTTAAGGCAAGAAAATTATCATAAAAAACGAAGAGCAGTTACCGGGTTACCTGTGGGAGGAGGAAGAGTCGCAATCCCGAAGCGACCGCGGGAGGCTTCAGGTGGGCTGGCGAGGCGCCCGGTTCCACAGGTGTCTCTTTTTGAATTCTTCATTAACCTATGCATTTGTGGTCTACGAACCTTTTTTTTTTTTTTGCACACCTGTTGTATTTTATGATAAAAATGGCAAAATAAATATGTAAATTGTAGAGCCTGCTTTGGGGACACGGGGCAAGCGCTGTGTTCTCGTAAGCAAGCACAGTAAGACTGGAGAACGGTGAGAATCAGACTGCGAGCCAGAGCGAGAGCGAGAGCGGAGCTACCTGCCACGGGCCCTCCTCCAGGCCGCACAGAACCCGCGGGGGCTGCTGCTGCCCCCGCACTCGCCCCGGCCCGCCGGCAAGCCTGCGCTCCCCCCACAGCGGCAACAGGGCAGTGGGCATGCTCGGGAGCACGGAACAGGCCTAGACCCCAACCGCCTCGTTAGCAGAAACCATCACAAGGTCGTGAGCAAAAAGAACACAGCGTGAAGCTCCTTCTGCTTTCAGGGAGCCCATGGTGGAGAAAGGTGCCGCAAGCCGACAGGGCCTCAGGGAGACAGAAACCAGCAGGGGCCGCGGGGGCACGGAAGGGAAGGAGGGCCGAGCCTAGGGGTCACTCCGACCTCGACAGCATCTTTACCCTCCCTCCATCCTCCACCCAAGGCCTCTGCCCCCCAGTCCCTCCCGCTGCAGCAGGCCATCCTGAGCGCTAGGAGGAGCAAGGCTGTGGCCTCCCCTGAACACTGCTCCTCCCTCAGCCCAGCCAGGGCCCCCAGAAGCCTGGCCTCTAACAGGGCTCACTCCATCTGCAACTCTGAAAAGGTCACTTGCGGTCATCTGAAGTGTTTTCTAATTAGGTTGCCTTGCTCATTTCATACAAATTATTTAAGCTCACACACACACACACACACACACACACACACAAATATTTTGAATTTCCCTTTTCTATAGAATAGTAATGACTTAGAAGCACAAGAAACACAATCACTGGCAGCATGCAGACGACCAGCACATCACAGACAACCTAGAGTCCCCTGTGCCCCAGCTCTGTGAGAGCCCAGCCTCCACATGGCAGCACCTGGAGTGCCCAGGCCAGTCATCACCAGCCTCTCCCTTAAATCTATCTGCTCTCTGCTGCTCCTATAGACACTGCCCGACTGCAGGTCCTCATTCGTGGGCTCTTCCGTGACCCAGCAGGGACGGCAGCCTCCTAAGTGCTCTTTCCACCCCCCACTGCTCCCCTTAATCCATGCTTCAGGGTCTCTAGACCAAGTCTCCCAACACTGCTCAGACCCCTCCACACCTCACACATATTCGCTGACTCCTAGTGGCTCACAGGGACCTAAGCCATCCTGCCCAACACTCTAAGGTCTCCAGTCTGCCTTCTCAGCCTCTTCCCTGGCCACACTGCTCCCCACACCCAGGACTCCTACCCCACGATCCTCCATACTCTCCGGCCCAGCTGCACACCATGGCCACTTCTGAAGTCTGGAAGGTGTGTCTCCACAGCTCTGCTTACCAAATACCTGCTCCTTCCAATAATACTGCATCTGTTGAGAACTTCCTGTCCTGCTGTGACCCTTCTGTGCTCTGTGCACCCACAAGGCTACACTTGAACTTCACTTGAAGCATTTATTTCACTTAGCACTTCTGCCAAGCTCTAAATTTTCCTCCCCAAGCCTGGACCTCCCCATTTCAGAATATGGAGCTGCCTACCACCCACCTGGTTGCTCAGACCCAAATGCTAGGAGTCCTGTGTGATGCTTGCCTCCTCTCCTGGACTTAGGAAGCCCTCCCGAGCCCCATTAGCACCATTTTCAGAATGCGGCCTCACTCGAGGCTTCTCCCCAGCCCCACTTTGGGGTCAGGCTACCATCTCCTGAGAACCCCCTTCCTTGGTGCCCTTCTCTTCTAATCTCTTTTCCACAAAGGAAGCAGCAAGACCTTTTCAAAACAAAGCCAATCATATTATTCCCTTTGTTAGAGGACTCCCTTGATATTCCATTGATCTGAAGATAAAATTTCTTACCTTTTCAAAAGCCTGAATTACCATGCTGGCTGCAGAGCAGATTAGAATTCCCTTGGGAACAAAATAAAACAAAATAGCAGCAACAAAAGAGACTCCAATTTAATTTGTCTTGGGTGAGATCCAGGTAAATTTTTAAGTTCCTGCAGACACTGCTAACATGAAGCCTGGAGCTAAGAACCACAGAACCAGGGACTGTCCCTAACTCCTCCCGATCTCTTTTCCCTTCCACCCCTTCCCTACTGTGCTTTGCTTTTTTTGTTTCTCAAAGATTTCAGACTCTTTTTCTTTTTCTTTTTCTTTTCTTTCCTTTTCCTTTTCTCTCTCTCTCTCTCTCTCTCTCTCTCTCTCTCTCTCTCTCTCTCTCTCTCTCTCTTCTTTCCTGGAGGCCTTTGCAAAAAAATTTTCTACTACCCCTTTGTATTTCTGCACTCTATCTAGCCCACCTCATAATGCTCACTCCTTCATCACCTATCCGAATTCATCTTAAATATCAATTTCTTAAAGAAGCTTCCTTGGATCACCCAATCATAAGAAGTCTTTATGTAGCATATCTCACTTTAATTCTCTGCTTGGCACTCACATTCTCCTACATCTCTCTTGTTTATTGTCTACTCTCCTCCCTGGAACATAAACTCCATGAAAGTAAAATCCTTATCTGTGTTGTTCATCCCACATTCCCAAGCTCCTAGAGCAGTGCCTGGCACACAACAGTCATCCAGTAAATATTTTTGGAATAAATAAGTGATAAGCAAGGGAACATATCCAGGTCACCTCCATCTATCATGCTGAGTGGCGCTTTGCATGCAGAAGGACCTCAGTGAGTCCATCCCATTTCAGAAACTGAAAACAATCATTATATCACAAATTTGGCTAAACGTGTAAGGTTATGGTCATCCTTACTGAAAAATATCCTTTCCCTATCCTATACATAGAGAATAAACCTAAAGTCGCTCTAAAGACTAAAACCCAACTTTCAGAAGTTTTAAACTGATAAACATCATACATACAACAAGATTACCAGTCTATCTGACTCTCAGAATGACTAAATTTTAAATAAAGCATCCCTTCAATCTCCTCTGACATAAACTGTCACTCCTCTAGGTAATGGAGCATGACTGCTTACTTGCCAGAGTATGACTACGACATTCTTCGACATTATGTAAAATTTTCAAATTCAATCTTTTAACCTATATTTATGATCAGGCTGTCAGAGATATATATTTTAAACTAAAGGTTCCCTAATAATCAGTTTCAGTGAAAATTCATATGATCAGGCTGTCAGAGATATATCTTTTAAACTAAAGGTTCCCTAATAATCAGTTTCAGTGAAAATAAACAGGAAGGCCAAAGGATAAATGAGAGATATGCAAATATTATTTTCTCTAGCTGCACTTTTTGGATCCTAAAGGTAGAGGCACTTGTATTCACACATTAGAGAAACACAGGCTGGTCTAGTCTTTAAGTGCCCATTTCTAGTTATGGGAGAAAATCATCATGAAAAAAGAACTTCCACTTTTTAATGAACTGACTGATGATCTCCAAAAAGATGCATCTACATCCTGATCCCCAGGACCTGTGAACATTATTTCACATGCCCAAAGAGTGAGTATTACCTTCTGTGGCAAAAGATGTGGTGAAGTTAACCATCTCCAGAGGAAGAGCTTATCGTGGATTATCTGGGTGGGCCCTAAATGCCATCCCATGAAGAGAGAGGCAGAGCAGATGCTGACACAGAAGAGAAGAAGACAATGTGATCAGAAGAGGAGGAGGCAGAGACTAACTAGAGTGATATGGGCAAAAGCCAACCAATGCCTGGAACTTCCAGTTGCTACAGGAGGCAAGAAATGGATTCTGCTTGGAGCTTTCTCTAGGATTCTCCTTCAGAGAGAGCACAGCCCTGCTGACACCTTGATTTTCAACTTCTGGCCTCCAGAACTGTGAGAGAATACTTTTCTACAGTTTGAAGTCTCCTAGTCTGTGGTCATTTGTTACAAAGCCACAGGAACCTAATATACACTTAACTGATCATTAATATGTGCTAGACATTATGAGAGAGCATGGCATGAGACATTTGACCTCTATGGAAAACAAGTTTTTGTTTCAAGGAAATACATTTCTTTAACATTTACATTTTAAACAAATATAATTAAAATATACTCAATTTCCATTTTGTAAGACATATCTACATCACAGTGTTCTATTCTCCTTAGGATTTAAAGCTATTCAACTTGAGATTTCTGTAAGGTAGTTTCCCATCTGAAAATGCAAGGACGAAAATTCTTACAAGGATTCTTGTAGGAATAATGTGGAAAAGGATGATAAAAGACTACCACTCAAAGATCTATAGAGCAAAAATAGCCCTTTGGAGAATAGTTACTGCCAACCTTCCTTCTAAGAAAGGGAACACAAAGGCTTGCAAGGGTAAGGCCCTTGGCATGAGAACCAGTCAGACTTCAGGTCCATTCCAGCTCAAAGCCTTTTGCACAGCAATGCTGCCCACAAAAGGATGAGAATGATATTTTCAATTCACCCATACTCTGTTCTTCTTGGTACAGGGGTGAGTTTTCTCTAATGACATGCAAACATTCGGTCACCTTTACGGCTATTGTGAAATATGAGGTTGGACTACAGATTGTTTCAACTGGAAAGACTCAAGCCGAGGCTTGATACAGGCAGAAAATCACAAACAAAAACCCAAAATGTGATGATAAGGAGCCAGTACTCCCTTCCTCAGAACCAGACTTCCACCAAGACACAGAGTAAAAGGATCTGCCTGGAACCCATTCCAGGTAATATCAAACAATCTAAAAGATCATGCCTTAATGACCATGGGTCAGTACTGCCATCTTCCCATTAAAGAGACAGTGTGACGAAGAGAAAGGGTGTGATAAAATTCATCATCAACCAGATACAAGCTTTTAACCATCGGAATAGAAGGGAACTAACTTCCTTAAACCGGTATTTATCAAATTCCTACCACAGGCATCATATTTCCCTGTGAAATGTTAAAAGGGTTCCTTTTGGGATCAGGAATAAGAAAAGGATGCCCACAACCATTCCCTTCAACACTGTACTAAAGATCCAAGCTTTACAGCAGGACCAAAAAAAAAAAAAAAAGGAAAATATAAGGAATAGCAAAGAAGAAATAAAATTGTCATCATTTACTGATGTGTGATTATATCTGTAAAAAGGCCAGAAGAAAACACAGATAAAATATTACAATAAACAGAGTTTAACAAGGTTACTAGATACAAAATTCAATATGGAAAAAATCAATTGTATTTCAATATACCAGCACAAAGAGTTAGAAAATTAAATATTAAAAAAATGCCATTGACAATATCATCTAAAATACAAAAGTATCTCAAAATGGATTTAACAAAAGACCAAAACCAGTAACTAGAAAATTATACAACATGACTGAGTTTTCTAAAAATTACTTAGGTATAAGGATAGTCTCAACAAATGAAAGAAAAACTGAATACATTTATCACTATATTTTCTTGTCCAAACAATGCTTTTTGGGTTTGGGGGGGTTTGGTTTTTGGTTTTTTGAGAGAGAGGGAGAGCATGCACATGAGCAAAGGGTGGGGTGAGGAGGACAGTGGGAGACAGAGAATCTTATGCAAGCTCTGCGGGGCTTAATCTCACAAACATGAGATCACAAACTGAGCTGAAATCAAGAGTGGGATGCTTAACTAACTAAGCCCCCCAGAAACCCCCAAACAATACTTTTTGAAACCTAGAGCTATTTTGATATGTCATATAAGAATTCTGATCAGGGAGGTACAATGTAGGTTCTGGTGATAGACTAGATTCCTGTCATTATCCCATGTCTTAACCAAACATTGAAGAAACATTTGAGTTCCCACACTAAGTATTATAGTAACTGTGAAAAAACAAAAAGACATTAAGTCCTATAATGTTATAATGAATATAAAGAAAAGTTGTTAGAATATAAGATCTAAAGTGGCATTTTATGGATATTTATAAAACTTCAACACATCTGAGATTTTACTTGCCCAACCATTTAGAATAAGTGGTCAAAACCAATGGATATAAACTGGGGTCAATTCATCCTTGCATGGGAATTATTTAGAATTTTTGCCTTATTTTTCAGTCATTCCCCTGTTCGAGCTACCTTTAAATGTAGATGGAATGGACAGCTTCCCTTAATGTGAAATTTATAAAGTATACTTCTCAAAATTTTCCATTAGCCTCAAAACATCAAAAGTCCAAGCATCAATGGTTAGCTCCTTTGAGCTAAGACACTATGTCACCTGGAATCCATTTTCAAAAGGAAAACACTTCTTAGAGGAGGTAACAGAAATGAACCACGATCCAATCTTAACACCAAACTTAATTTACCTGACTCATAAGCAAGATTTTGGTGAATCAATTCTGACAATATAGAGGAGAAAGGCAGTGCTTTTAGAGAGACAGATTCAGAGGACATAGCACTACCATTAGCCAGCTGGGTTGGCACAGGGAGGTATCCGGGAAAATACAAAGCTAATGACACTGCAGTGCTACAGGAAAAGTGAAAAGACACTAGAAAAAGCAAATGCATCTGAAAATCTGGCTGAGGACACTGTTCTGCTATCAAGACGTTTTGAAGAGACTATTGATTATGGCACTTTATCATAGTCTGACTTGCACTGCTGATGACCTGTTCTCTATAGTATAGTGGTATATAGTAAACCCAGAAAAGCAGAGGTTGTATTTAATTCTGTTACAGACCCCATAGCACAATAAATTGGCACTTTGAACCCAGTGGGCACTCAGTAATATCGAATTAAAAATTAATTGAAAAACAAGTAACTGAGTTCTGGAGGATATAAAAATTATATTTTTAAATTAGAGCTAGCATTTTTTTTATGTTAAGTTGGTTGCTGACAATGCCAAGCATTGGCAAAGATGTGAAGCAACTGGGTAACTTGCATACACTGCTGGTGGGAGTCTAAATTGACACAGCCCATTTGGAAAACTGTTGATTAGTGTATTCTAAAGACAAATACAGGTCTACTCTATGACCCAGTAATCCAAAAACAGATATCCACTACATAACATATACAATATTTACAATATTTACTCTCTATTATTCATAGAGAAACTTTATGCATGATAGCCCCAAATTGGAAAACACAGTAAAACTGATAAACTGTAGTACAGTCATACAATAGAATACTATACAATAACAAAAAAAGAACCAATCACTGCTACATGCAGCAACATATAATTGACCTCACAGACACATCTTATAATGCCATTTATGTGAAGTTCAAAAATAGGCAAAACTAATCCAAGAGGTTGGAGTAGACTAGATGTCAGAATACTGGTTATTTGGGGGGGAAGAGGTATTGTATTAACTGTGAAAGACAGGGTAGACAGGGAGCCTTCTGGGGGGCCAGATGTGTTCTAAATCTTGATCTGGGTAGTGATTACACGGATATATTCACATGTAAAACTTCACTGAGCTGTACACTTGAGTTCAAAAATAGGCAAAACTAATCCAAGAGGTTGGAGTAGACTAGATGTCAGAATACTGGTTATTTGGGGGGGAAGAGGTATTAACTGTGAAAGACAGGGTAGACAGGGAGCCTTCTGGGGGGCCAGATGTGTTCTAAATCTTGATCTGGGTAGTGATTACATGGATATATTCACATGTAAAACTTCACTGAGCTGTACACTTAAGACCTGTATACTTTATATAATGTGTTTATATAAATTATACCTTATTTAAAAGGTAAACAAGAAAGAAAATGTTGGCTTTTTTCCAATGCTTAATATTTGTTTTAATCATTTTAATTAAGGGAAGCCAATTTTCTTTAAACATATTATTGCTGTTGGCTATAATTTGAATGTCTGAATACTTGAAAAAACACTGGCCAATCATATAAGGAACAGTACTCTCTCCTCTATACAGATATATGAGCTGTTCTGTCTCAACAGTTTGATCCTCATTAACATCGAAAGGGAGCCCTAATCAAAATCTAGACATAAACAGAGAGCAAGAGGTAATGAGGACAGGCACAGAAATGAGTAGTACTTCCAACTTCATGACTGAAGGACCTCCACAGGGTTTAAGGCAGTAACCCACACTACCCCTGAGGGCTCCAATGATTTAATAAGACATGTACAGAGATGTCTCTGATTCTTGAAGCCCTGCATTGATGCGCGTAAGACACCCTCCATCTTATATAAGCCAGTCCCTAACTAAAAGTCAGTTATTCAGGGAGTCACAGAAGTCTAGAGTGAGAAGCACTTGAGAATTATTAGTGACATAAGTCAGGTGTCTGTGTACACAGGGGAAATACAAAAGGCTACTGAGAGCAGTCAGAAATCACAACCAGGGGAAGTCACTGTCAGCTGCCATCTTTCTTCACTGACTCATATGGCTAATGTGGCACTACTATGAGGACTGAACACTAGGAATGTTCTCATTTTGTAGAAGTAGTTGGGCCTTCTTACCAAACTGTATTTCCAACTGTTGTTTAACCCTTCTCTTTCCCAGATATAAAATATTTCCAATGTTCCAGTAAATTTTAATACTGGCCCTGGAAGTATAATTCAATATATATGCAAAAATATAATAAACATCTTTTAAGTTAATGATTAAAACAGGAAGGTTTTTTTAAGTAACTCCAGATGAAAATGACCACTATTTGAAAAAATTCTACTGAAAAGCCACAGAGAAAGGCATTACCTTCAGCTTTCACAGCCAAAGTCCATGGAAAATGGCTTCAGCTATTTCAGCCACTGACTTTTTATAGAGTGCTTTAAAGCAAACCTACAGTCCATCAGCAAAACAGGAATAAAAATCTTTGCTCTTTTTGCTACCAGATAACGGCTGCCTGAAAAGCTAATTTATGATATATCTGAATATCTTGAATGAAAATATTCTAAGTTTTCTGTGGGACCTGGATACGTTGGATTCATTTCAAAATATTTAGATTAAAACTGCATGCCTCATTTCCACCAACAAACAAGCCATTACATTATTTTTTTTCCTTTTAGTCAACTTCCCACATGAATAGGAACACAGTTATGTCACATTGTAATTTGTATTTTAAATGGCAGATAAAATCATCCACCATCAAGTGTTTTCTTCATATTGAAATAGTAAAATCTTCCTGTCAACTGGAAAACAGCAGCAACAAAAATATAAACGCTTCCCTTAAAATAATAATCATATTTTCACATTTTTTTTTTAATTTTAGGATTCCATCGCCCAACCTCATTGAATTGTAGAGCCGCTTCCTAGAAGACCTAAATGTTTATCCATATATAAAATTTCATCTTTCCTGATGAAAGAGATAAAAACTTTAAAATTCATGCCACTAATTTTCTCCTTTCTTGTTATTCTTCATAGATATGATGCAGTGAAAGAAGAGTAGCATTTTAGATTTACCACTAATTCTAAAAGAAAAATCACAGTAATCTTCAGAACAGGTTAACACAGTAAGTCAAGAAAGAAAAAAAAAAGCAAAAAGGTTCAAGAGTCCCCTCTGGCAAATGGCTTTACTGATAATTAAGGCTCAAACATCAAATGGACAAGGGCTTCTTTGGCCACCAAAAGAATCACTTTATTTTTTTTTAAGATTTTATTTATTTATTCATGAAAGACACAGAGAGAGAGAGAGAGAGAGAGAGAGAGAAGAGAAGCAGAGACACAGGCAGAGGCAGAGGGAGAAGCAGGCTCCATGCCCAGAGCCCAATGCGGGATTTGATCCCGGGTCTCCAGGATCAGGCCCTGGCCTGAAGGCGGCACTAAACCGCTGAGCCACTTCGGCTGCCCCAAGAATCACTTTATGTGTACATATTACAAAGAACAAGTTTTAACTCAGCAAATACAGCAAATTATTTCAAGAGGTGATATTAATTGCATTTATCCAGCTACAAATAAATAATTTTACCCTTTGGATGAATAATCTCAAGTTGCAAAAGTTGAAAGGCACACTTCTTAAGCAAAGGAAGGAAATACTAGGAAACTAGTATTTAGCAAATACTAAAAATGGCATTTCATAAGGACTCTTAAATGTTTACACAACTTAATGTTTTATTACTTGAGGTCACTTATGATAATTCCACACTAGAGTTTTTCATGGACATCCATAAATGACATTATTTTTCATTCTGTCCAGGTTAAGCTAAGCAACTTGAAATGGGATACAGTTGAGTACTTTCTTTAGAAAACTGCCACAGTCCTAAAAATCATATTTAGAAAGTCAGAAGACAATTCAAGGGATTTAAAGTCAAAACTGTACGTGTTACTGCCTGTGGAAACGATACTAAATGAGGGCAGAGGATGAAATGAACAAAAAGCAGGTTTTCACCTTGCACCTCCCACCAGCAGACCATTTATCAGGCTACACTCCTATGGGGGGCAGGGTTCCGAGGCTTCACTTTGATTTTAAGACATGAAAAAGATGAGGTCAGCTAGCTCCATTCTCTGCTCACCGAGTGGGCCTCAGCAAATTAGCTTTTACCCACTCCTTCATTCAAACGCTGACTCCCTGAGCCACCTGTACATTGAACAACCACAACTACAGAATGGGATCAAAACACACTCCCTCTGTCCTTTTAAAAATCTGTCAGTGGCAGGTGTCTTTCCCTTGCTCCAGATGAAAACGTGGGCAAGCACCAGATCCTCTCTGTTCACTCTTAGGTCACTGAGAGTTGCTTCAAGGCATAAAACAATCTTAACTCAGAGATTAGACTTCCCAATTCCTCCTTAAAATAAATAAACAAACAAACAAACCGGGTAGGGGCACAGGGAGAGAGAGAATCTCCATCAGGCTCTGTGCTGGGTGTAAATGGGGCTCATTCTCAGGACCCTGAGATTGTGACCTGAGCTGAAATCAAGAGTCAGACACTCAACTGAGGCCCCCACGTGCCTGTTTCCTGATCCCTTTTAACCACCAATACTCCAAATCTTATTTAGATTCGATCCCCATTTCCAGGGTTAGGTTGGTTTCAGACCTGTAGTCTTGGGGAGCGGGCATGGATCAGGCTTTCCTCTTTACAGCTGCTGATCCCCTCAGATGCTGGAAGGAAGAAGAAAAAGGAACAAGGAAGTTCTTACTAAACTGGTTCCATCAGGAGTTGGCCTCCGTTCCAGAGCCTGGCAGATGTCTAAAGCTCGTTTTTCCTGTGTGAGCTGCTTTAGTGGGTTCTTGGGAGAGTCTCATTGCTGGAAACCTCTATCCCTTGACCTGGCCGCACTTGTGTCAGTGCCATGAGCCTCTGAAACCCCTTAGAATCGTGCGCCTGTTTCCAACCTCTTGCTCCTAGGGGCCCTCTACATGGCCCAAGTTATCAGAGAGAATCCAAGAAGACATGCTGTTCTCTCGTGTGTGGCTTACCTCTGGTGCACAAATAATAAGCATTCCACCTCTCTTGGCTCAACAAATGAAGGCAGAGTGCATAGCCAAAGCCCAAAGCCACCAGCCAGCCCTTCTCAGGCCACATGAGCTTCAATGGCCCCACCACCTGCCCTCCAGCTGCCCAGCCACAGAATCATTGCCCCTGGAAGCCTGGCCCCATCCCAGTGCTGGGTAAGAGAGCCGGCTGGGTCCGAAATCCCCTCCCCTCTCCTTCGTTTGATCAGTTTGGAGTTGTGGGGCCCATTCTCAATACTGCCTTGTCTGCCAACTCCTATGTCTGCTGAAGTTGGAGCCCTAGTGGAAAGGCAATTTTAAACTTCCATCACAATCAGAGTGGCCAACGATGCTCAGCTGACCAAGTAATAAACACAGTGGTTTTATTTTTTCCAATAACTTCTACCACCAGCTGCGCACTGTGTACCCCATTCCCCCCTGGGAAGTGAGTGACTTTTATTCCCAGTCCATCCCAAAGCACTTTATCACTCTGGGTTATTAAAGTCGTACAGCATATATAGCACCACCTAGGAAGTATTCCTGTCTAAAAATAATTAATCTGAATCTAATCAAATTTCTAAATCTACCTACTGGCTTATAGATAATACTAGGGATAGAGAAGGAGTTACTTGTCACCAGTCAAGAGGGTGAAACTTCCTACAGGACAAATGAACCTGTTTCTCCATCAAATCAATGTCATGAGGGGGTAAAAAAAATGAGTGAAATAGGGGGCACATAATAAAAGAGATTCACTCACAAAGCACCAAACGCCCAAATGCAAAATGCAGGCCTTGATTATATACAAACTTGAAAAACTACTGTGAAAAGACACCTAAGATACCTTTGAAACAACTGGGGAAAGTTGAATGTGGATCAGATGCAGCATGATAGTAAGGAATTAATATTAATTTTGTTAGAAACCAATACTGGCATAATGGTTTTGCAGGAGGAAAAAAGTCTTTATCTGTCAAAAATACACACAAAAGTATTGTCAAATGATATAATGGCTACCATTTGCTTTAAAACTGTCTAATGAAAAAAATGTGTTTAATAAAAGTCAGGGAAGGATGGGTGAAACAAGACTGGCAAAATGTTCGTACTTGAGGTTTGGTGAATTCGTGGGAGTTTATTACATTCTACTTTTGTGTATATTTGAGTATTTTCAAAGTAAAAAGGTTTAAGTCCGTGCAACATTTCAGTCCCGTCCACTCTGGGGCCCCTTCCTCCCCGCAGAGCAGGCCAAGCTGCTGGCTCCCATTGCTCCGAAGGAAAGAGGTGAAAGGAGTGCTGTCTGGTCCTCATTTCCCCTCCCTCTTGCATGCCCTCACTCCTCTGAGGACAGAGCAGATAAGGGCAGAAAAGCTCTGCCGTCACTGTTGTTTTCTTTGCTGCTGGTAGCCTACTCTTGTAATAACTGACCGCTTTTGCACTGATACTGATGGGCAGGTGGAGACCCAACCAAGCCTTGCCAGCAGGGGTCTCCATCCGCAGCAGGAAACCAGGGGTTCAGGCCTGCTGTTAGATCTCATTGTATCTTCCAGCTGACCCCCAGCTGGCAGCATCAAGCCACCTTGCATTGCTATGAGAGCCTTTTTACCCCATCTGGTGACCCAAGCTAGTCTTCCCTGTATGAGCCAGGGCCAACACTTGGCCTGCTCACAAATGAGGTCCTGTTTGCGTATTTTCTCAGAAACCATGAATTTGAGGAAACTGTCTTGTTTCCTCTACGACTACTAGCTATACCACCATACCTTCTCTTGCCAAGGTTCTTCTCTGTGTTCCATTAGCACCGGGGAGGTCAGCACGTCCTACAACTCAGCAGGCATACAATAAGGGAACACACACATAGTCCTTGCTTCTCATGACCTCAAGGGTTATATGAGCAATCCTCCTGTCCCCCTCTTTCCCCTCAGCTCAGAAGCATGGTAACCTTCAAACCCCCCCTAGCCTCTTGGACCTCGTTTGGGAAAGAGAGAGAAGGAACATCTTTTATTCACAAAGACTGTATGCAGAAGCCCACCTCCTTCTCAATCCCGGGTTTCCTCTTAGTGGGCCACTGGTGAAAGTTGGCCAAACTAGGGCCCCTTCTCACACCAGGAAATAGAATAGAGATTGTATGTACTGGAGAATTTAGACTTTTTTTTTAAAGATTTTATTTATTTATTCCTGAGAGACAGAGAGAGAGGCAAAAACACAGGCAGAAGGAGAAGCAGGCTCACCTGCAAGGAGTCCAATGTGGGACTCGATCCCAGGACCCCGGGATCACAACCTGGGCCAAAGGCAGACGCTCAACCACTGAGCCACCCAGGTGCCCTTAAATTTTTGTTCTCAATAGGATACTAGCTCTACTGTGAGGGCAGAGGAGAAGGTCTCAATGGGCACCTTCCACCACTCTGATGCATCTGCTAGGTATCAGGTCACCACGCCAGGCAATGAAAATACAGGGCAAGTGAGACATACTTGCACTGGCTTGGGAATCACAAGGAATGACTCTGGGTACAGGCTGTGCCACCTCCCAGCTGTGTGATCTGAGTAAGAAACCGAAGCTGATGCTGATGTGAATACTCTGAGTCTATAGCTAGAAAATGAGAGAGGTGGCTCAGGTGATGCCCAACTCCTGAGGCATTCTCAGCCTATAACTGAACAAAACTACTGGCATCATAGGAGTCCAGCCCTCTTCCAGTTAACTCAAAAGTAAAATAAAGAGCTAGCTAGCATGCACAGATCCTGCAGGTGCAGCTGTGCCAAACGGAGCTGTGGAAAAAATTATGCCACAGCCCTCTTCTGCTTTCACTCAGCCATCTGGCTGGAGCAGGTTCCAGAGCAGCCACAGTCCTTCCTGGTCAGGTGGGTGTTGTGCCCAGGCCATCCCTGAGGCAGGAGACAGCATGCAGGCTGCAGATGCCACCGTAAGATTCTAGTACCCTCGCTAGCCACCTTGCCCCTGGCATTCAGAATAGTGATACACCATAATTTCTAACACTAACTCTCTCAAAAGCCCAGTCCTATTTTGTGAGCCAGGCCAGCATGTTTCCAGCTGAGAGGACTTTAGGATAACCCACTGCAGTGAACATCTGTCATGCTTTGGGAACTTGTGTACACCCTCCCCATGCTTAGGAATCCACCATCTCTGATCCTGCTGCCCAAACTCAGAAGATATTTATTTGCCTTGCCTCTTTTGAATTTAAGGTAAACGATCAACATCTGCATTTTAAGTGAAAAAAATTTACTTTAAGTCACTATATTTGGGGGTAGCATTGCCTGTACTCTAATACACAAGCGAAATGAAGAGTATAGGATGCAGACCCTAATGTCTCTATGTTACCTATGGAGTCACATTTGTCTCTGGGTGTGTGTCTGTGAGGTACTAACTCAGAACTGTCAGACATCTACCTCTAGCCCTGCCAGCCAGGCTTCCCAACAGCCTCAGCCCTGACTGGGTCCACTTTCTCAGCTCTGGAACCCTCCATCTGACTCTCATCCACCTCCACCTCTGACAACTCCCAATCCATATGTGTGTTCTCTATCTATGAACTCAATTTTCCCTTTGTTGAGGGTTTTCTTAGATTTCACAAATAAGAGATACCACGCAGTATTTGTCTTTCTGTCTAACCTATTCCACTTAGCCTAATACCCTCAAGGGCTATCTATTTCGCACATGGCAAGATCTCATTCTTTTCTATGGCTGAATGATATTCCACTGAGAGAGAGAATGGTAGCATGTTTCATATTTTATCTATCCATCCATCAGTGAAAACAAGTGAAGGGGTCAGAAGGTACAAACTTCCAGTTATAAAAAATAAGTCATGAGAATGGAATGTACAGTATGGTGAGTACAGTTGATAAATCTGTACTGTATATTTCAAAGTTGCTGAGAGTCAGGGCCCCTGGGTGGCTCAGTCAATGAAGCATCTGCCTTTAGCTCAGATCATGATTCTGGGGCCCTGGGATTGAGCCCCACATCCGAGCAGGGAGCCTGCTTCTCCCCCTCCCACTCCTCCTCCCCATGCTTGTGCTTGCTCTCTCTTTCTCTGTCAGTCAAATAAACAATAAACTATTTTTTTCTAAAGTTGTTGAGAGTAAATCTTAAAAGTTCTCATCACAAGAAAAAAACTTTGTAAATATGTGTGCTGATGGGTGTTCACTAGACTCACTGTGGTGATGAGTTCACAATACATAAAATTCCGAATCATTATTTTGTACACTTGAAACTAATAGTGTAGTATGTCAATTACACCTCAATAAAATACAATAAATTCTTCTTCCTGAGGTTACCTCTGATTTCCTTTCCAAAGCCCTGATTGCCAAATCCCAAGGAGAGTTTTGAGTGTTCATCTTACTTGACTCGTTACAGTGTCTACTCTGCCAATCACTCCCTCCTTCCTTACACAATACTTCCCCTGGAACCTTGCGGTTCCATGAGGAATTTCCTTAAGACTGACTCCTCTTTTGTTTTTCTGATCCTAGGCAAGCCTATCTCCCCTCAGGGCTTTTCATATCTTCCACCTAACTCTCTTGGTTTCAGGCACATTTATCCGACTTCCTACTTAACCTCTGCACTGAGATGGATGTGTCATTGGTTTAACACAACCAAATGCCCCTGCCGAATCCCTCTTCCTGCTATGCCCTCCATATCAGTAAATGGTGCCAATGGCTATTCACAAGTTCATGTCAGAAAACGGGGTATTATCTTTAAAGCCAATTCTTGCTCACTCCCTTCTGTTCATTCTTTTTTTGAGAGTGTGCGCACGTGCACATGGGCAGAAGGAGAGAGAGAACATGAAGCAGGCTCCACACCCCGGGCAGCGCCCAACCCAGGGTTCCATCTCACCACCCTGAGGATCACGATCGGAGTGGAAATCAAGAGTCAGACACTTAACTGAGCCACCCAGATGCCTCCCTTCTGTTCATTCTAATCCCAAAATATGACTGAAGTCTGTCCACTTGCTCCACCTCTGTCCTCATCATCGCCCAACCCAATAGGGTCCTTTCCTGGACCACTGCAACAGCTTCCTGACTGGTCCCCTACCTTCACCCTTGCTGCTCCTAATCCACTATCCACACAGCAGCCAGCGCTATCATTTTAAACAATGAAACCCCACCTCCTCAAAACCCTGGCATGGCTTCCAACTGCATTCAGGAAAAATTCCAATTTCCTTAGCATGGTCTAAAAGACTCACTTCCAAATTCACCTCCTGTCACTGTCCTTGGCCCCCACTCCTCAAACACCCTCTACACTCTGGAAAGCCACGCTTTCTCGGTTCTCCAGTTCAGCGATTCCTTGGGTTTTCCAATGAACCATATTCTTGGTTCTCACGATATTTCCTCTAGAAAGCCTTTCCTCCTCTCTTTGGTTAATTCCTTTTCAGTAGGCAGATTCCCATATGCAGGACCCTGTCGACACTTCCAAAGGGTAACTTTCTCTAAAACCTTTCCCCTAGTCTAAATTAAGTTACTCTTTAATTCTTTTTAATAATTATGTGTCCTTTTCCTCTGTAAGACTTACAATTTATAATTATATATATAGCTGCAGATAGAGGTAAAGAGACATAAATACCCATTTCTGCCACTAGACTATAACATCCCCAAGAGCAGGAATCATTGCTCGCTTAGTTCATACAATATATTCAGTTTCTAGCATATTCAATAGCGAATAAAGAAAAAGCAAATGAGTGAGCACAAATGGTGTGTATATCATGACTTTAACCTAAAAATAATTATATTTTTCCAGCTTTATTGAGATATAATTGGTTATAACATATAAGTTTAAGGTGTACAACATAATGGTCTGATAAATGTATATATTGTAAAATGATTAACATATTAGGTTTAGTTAACATACTCATCACCTACACAGCTACAGTTTTTGTGTGTGATGAGAATTTTTATATCTACTTTCTCAGTAGCTTCCACATACCTAATATAGCACTGTCACCATGCTGTACATTCTATCCCCAGAACTCATTCATCTGGTAATGGGAAGTCACCTTTTGACCACATTCACCCATTTCACCCAGCCCCCACCTCTGGCAACCACCAGTCTGATCTCTGTTTCTGTGAGTTTTTTTATATTCGACATGTATGTGAGACCATACAGTGTTTGTCTTTCCCTGTGTGACTTATTTCATTTAACATAATGCCCTCCAGATTACCGAAGTTGTCACAAATGGCAACATTTCCTTCTTGTTTATGGTTGAATGATATTCCAACACACACACACACATACACACATTTCTTTAGCCACTCATTCATGGATGCACACTTAGGTTGTTTCTATGTCTTGGCCATTATAAATAATACTGCAATAAATATGAAGGCGTGCAAATATCACTTCAAGATAGTGATTTAATTTCCTTTGAATATATATCCAGAAGTGGAATTACTGGATATGGTAGTTTTATTTTTAAGTTTTCAAGAAAGCTCTATACTATTTTCCATAATGGCCGTACTGATTTACATTCCCACCAGTGGTCTACTAGTAGGCTTCCTTTTCTCCACATGCTCGCCAGCACCTCTTGTCCTTTCGATAACAGTCATTCTAATGAGTGTGAGGTGATATTTATTTCTATTTTGAGTTTGCATTTCCCTGATGATTAGTGATGTTGAGCATCTTTTTAAATACCTGTTGGCCATTTGAATATCTTCTTCAGAAAAATATCCAAGTTCTTTGCCTATTTTTAAATTGGATTATTTAGGTTTTTTGCTGTGGAGTTATAGAAGTTCCTTATATATTTTGGATATTAACATCTTATCAGATATTTAGTTTGCAACATTTCCTCCCATTCCATAGGTTTTCATTTTGTTGATCATTTATTTTGCTGTGCAAAAGTTTTTTAGGTTGATATAATCCTACTTGTTTATTTTTGCTTTTATTATTCTTTAGGTGTCACATCTGAAAAATCACTTCCAAGACTAATATCAAGGAGATTTTTCCCTATATTTTCTTCTAGGAGCTTTAAGGTTTCAGATCTTACATTTAAGTCTTTAATCCATTTTGAGTTAATTTTTGTGAGCGGTGTAATATAGGACTCTAGTTTTATTATTTTGCATGTTAATATCCAACTTTCCTAGCACAATTTATTGAAGAGACTATCTTTTCTCCACTGAATGTTCTCGACTCCCTTGACAAATATTAGTTGCCTGTATATGTGAGGGTTTATTTTTGGGTTCTCAGTTCTGTTCCATTCGTTTATGTGTTTTACACCAATGTGATAGTGTTTTTTTTACTCTAACTTTGTTATATAGTTTGATTTCAGGCAGTAGGATGCCTCCAGCTTTGTTTTTCTTTCTCAAGATTGCTTTGTCTATTTGAGATCTTTTGTGGTTCCATTAAAATTTTTATTTCTGTAAAAAATGCCGATCGGAATCTTAACAGGGATTACACTGAATCTATATATAGTTTTGGATAATACTGACTTTTTAACAATATTAATTCTTTCATCAATGAGCATGAAATATCTTTCCATTTATTTGTGTATTCTTTAATTCTTCTCATCAAAGTCTTATAGTTTTTGGTGTATAGATCTTTTACCTCCTTGGTTAAATTTATTCCTAAGTATTTTATTGTTTTGATACTATTATAAATGGGATTGTTTTATTTCTTATTTTTAGGTAATTAATTGTTTCGAATTTAATGAAAATTTAGCCTAAGTTTCAAAGATAATATGATATTTACTGAAAATTTTTGTTAGCTACACCTTATCAGATTAGAAATGCTCCATTATTATTAAGAAGCTTTTCATGAATGAAAGCTGAACTCCTGAATTTTATCACATACTTTTCTGTGTTTGTTCCTGTATTTGTCCTTTATGTGGTTCTCAGATTTAAATTGTGAATATAAGTAAATTACAAAAAAGATTTTCTTATCCTAAACCATCCTTAAATTCCTGGAATAAGAAATTCCAGCTAAATTGTGATTTTTTTTAAACCTTTAAAGGATTCATTTTGCTACTATTTTGTCTAGGATTTTTGTATCTATCTTCATAAGTGATTTCTTCCACTTTGTATCTACAGTTGACACTTGAACAATGTGGGGGAGGTTAGGGATGCCAACCCTTCCCCTAATACATACAATTAAAAATCTGCCTATAACTTTTGACTCTGCCTGCAGAACATAATTACCAATACCCTAAAGGTGACCAGAAACTTTACCAATAATACAGTCACTTAATACACATTTTGTATTTATGGGTATTATATACTATATTTTTTCAATAATACCTAACTTTTTCTTAATTTTTTTGGTAATTCCAGACTCCATAGCTTGTCTGCAAGTTTTTTCAAATTATTACCAATCTACAAAAAAAAAATTCCAATGCATTTATTGACAAAAATCCACAATAAATGGACCTTCACAGTTCAAACCCATGTTGCTCAAGGGTCAATTGTACCTATTTTACTAGCAATCTGATCTCAATGACTTTGATTCAATAAATAATATGTTCTTCAGTAGATAACTTTTTGAATGCTTCTTAAAAGAAAAATATAGTAAGAAATTTGGTCTCTGAACTCTGAGAACACATTTTTAAAGGTATTCACCAACATGTTATATATATTTTCCTCTTTTTTTTTAAATCCTAAAGCTATTTTCCTTCCCACATTTTTATTGAAATATAACTGATATAATACTATATTAGTTTCAGGTGTGCAATAAAATGATTCAATATTTATATATATTATGAAATGATAACCACAGTAAGTCTAGTTAACATCTGTCACCATACATAGCTACAAATTTTTCCTTGTGATGAGAACTTTTAATGTCTATTCTCCTAGTGGCTTTCAAATATTTAATATGGCATTATTATTCATAGTTACCATTCTGTAGATAATATCCCCATGACTTATTTTATAACTGAAAATGACTCCCTTCACCCATTTCACTTTCCCCCTAGTCCCCACTTCTGGCAACCACCAGAATTTTTCTACCTCAAAACAGTTATAATATTTGCAAACTCTCTTTTCTTGAAGTAAAACTTTGTTCTGAATAAATAGTGCTTTCATATATATTGCATTCATGAGATCACTGGGATTGTAAAATAACTTCAAAATGTGAGGGCAATATCACACTAAGTCTCCCACTGAGAACAACTACAAAAGCTGGACTAAAAATGAAGTAGGGGAGGGAGAGGAGAAGAAGGAGGAAAAAAAGGAAGAAGAGGAGGAGAGGAAAAGGACGGGGGAGGGGGGAGGAGAAGAAGAGGCAAGCAGACAGCTGAAACCCAGAGCTTGGTGCAGTCTCCCTGGGTTGAAGAGACACTACATGGACTTCAGAGCATTGCTGCAGCCAGGACGTGAGCAACCAAAGTCCCAGAGAAAAGGGAACCTCAGGAACATGAACCAAATATGCTGCTCAGACTTTGCACTTGAGACACTTGCTGAATCCAAATACATGAGTTGTAATAGGAACAAGCAGAAACAAGCTGCCAAGAGGGCAAAAAGCTAAGAAGTTTTTGTCAATCCCACCCTGCTTGAGACTTGAAGTTTAGGGTCTGATATGAACAAGGAGCCCCTGGCTTTCAGGTAAGACCCCTGATGGGCTATACTATAAGAGTCTACACAGGAGTATCTACACAGGAACAGAACAGCCTGAAACTCCACTTCATCATCACCTATTGACTATATCTAGATGAATAACTGTATTCTACTGTCTACCAGAAAAAAATTAAATTTTCTCTGGAGGAAGATAACAGCATCCAGAAAGACCACAGTTTCTCACATAAGCCAGCTACTTAATAAACAATTACAAAGCATGACAAGAAATAAGAACAAATGACCAAAAACTAAGAGAAAACTGGATAATATATGGATCCACAGATGATCTAGATAATACAATTATTAAAGAGGAATTTTAATAGAATTAAATTAATTAAAAACATACTATGTTTAAGAAAATAGACTGAAGATAAAGAATTTTATCAGATACCTAGAATCTAGATATAATCTACATAATAATAATTGAAATTAATAATTCAATACATGGGTTTAGCAGCAGGTTAGATACAGCACAAAGAGGGGTTTTCTAAAGTGAAAGAGAGGTCAGTAGAATATATCCAAAGAGTAGCAGAGAGGAGGAACAAATAGCTGAAAACATGGGAAAAAGCTTACATGGCACATGAAACACAGATGAAACATTCACATATGTGTGACTAGAATCCCAAGAGGAGAAAAGGAAAGAGAGAAGTAGCAGCCATGAAGACAGTCACTAGGAGGCCAAAACAAATTCAAGATATAGAGCTACAGATCCAAGAAGCTGCATGAACCACAATGAGGGGACACAGCAAGCAAACATGCTAAAGCCCATCACCGTAAACCTGCTAAGAAGCAAATATAAAGAGAAAGTCTTAGAAGTATCCAGGTTTGGGGTGCAGCAGGGGTGAGGCTAGGGTACAGGTAGGCCTGACTCAGAGCTCCTATTACCATATGGAAGTGTGACTGCTACTCTCACCCACTTTGCTATCAGGTGAAACTAAAGACAAATGTTCAGATAATGCCTTGCTTAAGTCCCAAAGTTAAATTCGTTTTTATTAATTTGGGGTAGAATTCTGCAAGGTATCGATTGTGGCATACAAATTCTTTTATAACGTTTTTTGTTTTCAGTTTTAAAAAACTGTCAGTATATAAAGAGAAAAGCTTTTTATTGAAATCTGATGCTTTTCTAACTGATAAAGAAAGAAAATACACCAGCTACTGAGTATCAACAGTATGGTAATATATATACTCGTAATTTCACTTTCCAGGAACCCAAGGTAAAGTAGAGAATAAAAATGAGTTATTGTCATGGCATGACGAGACTGACTTCTTAATAGACAGAATGCTGTTATGGTACATACTTAAGGATGGTGAGTTCATCATCATTTCAAAGGATTCAGAAATTCAGTCAGATTTTTTCACCATCTAAGAAAATTATTTGTCTTAGTTACTAACAGGAAAAGAAATCAAATGCCAAAGCTTAAAAATAATGTTATAGTAATAATCTACGACCCTAGGCTCTGTGTGAGCTATCTTACCCAAATGAGTCCTGAAAATGATGGGACAGAAAAACAGACTCAAACACAAAAGTGTCCTGTCACCTAGCCCTTCCCCAAGAAGGCCATGGCTGTGACCAGGAATCACAGCTCACTATCCATCCCCATTTATTGGGGTTTTAGATATTGTCCTGGTGAATGATAGCATAACAGAAGAAAATAATTAAAATTTTCACAGATGGTTTAGAGAAACCAAAAGAAGAAATGTTGGGGGAAAAAAATCAATACTTCTAGTGAAAGACTAACTCTTAGACCTTTCAAAACCTGTAATGCACAGCAGCAACACTATAGTGTGCAAGCTGAGGAAAAGAGCCCCCATTGCTCATTTCCCCTCAAAGTCCTGACATTTTCATTTAAAAAGCCTGAGAGTGTCTGCTAAAAGCAACATCTTCTCTAGTTCATGTATCAAAGAAACCATCTGTCCTCGAGAGTGATACCCATGACCAAGAACTGGCCAGCTGAGTAAATCAATACCCTGGCTACAGTGACTGATTCAGAGATAAACATGTGACCCAATCAAAGCTAATGAAAGTCAGTCTTGGGATATGCTGGAAAGATTGAGAGAGAAGGAAAAGGAGCCCTCTGTACTGCTGATGGGATTACAAACTGGTACAGCACTCTGGAAAATAGGATGGAGGTTCCTCAATAAATTAAAAATAGAAATACCATAGAACCCAGTAATTCCACTTCTGGCTATTTACCCAAAGAAAATAAAAACACTAATTCAAAAAGATATATATAATCCTATCTTTATTGCAGCATTATTTACAATAGCCAAGAAAACAGAAGCAAGCTGTCCAGCAACAGATGAATGCATAAAGAGGATGTCTCACACACACACACACACACACACCACACACACACACGGAATATTACTCAGCCATAAAAAAGAATGAGACCTCACCATTTACAACACTGATGCACCTAGGGGGTATAATGCCAAGTGAATTAACTCAGAGAAAGACATATACCATATGATTTCAGTTATATGTAGAATCTAAAAAAACAAATGAACAAAAAAACCCAACAAAATAGAAAAAGACTCATAAATACAGAGAACAAATTGGTGATTTACAAAGGGCAGTGAAGGGACAGGTGAAATCAGTGAAGGGGATTAAGAGGCCCAAACTTCCAGTTACAAAATAAGTAAGTCACAGGGATGCAAGTACAGCATGGGAAATACAGTCCATAAGATTGTAATACTGTATGGTGACAGAGGGTAACTACACTTATCATGGTGAGCATTTTATTATGTATATAATTGTTAAATCACTGCGTTGTACCCTTGCAACTTACGTCAACTGTATTTCAATTAAAAATTAGCTGTCATTTTATTATTATAATGAGATATATATACAACAAAACATGAGTTACAACGAGAAAGAAAAAAAATTGAGAAGCACACTTATTCTTCAGCTAGACTTAAATCTAGAGATGCTGTAGCCTTTCTTCCCTACCTAAAAATATAAAGCCAACACAAAGAACAGAGCCAAAAGATCTAAGTTGCTGAATCAAAGAATCCCAGAAGCCTGCTGTCCCTGTACCCTTTTTTGCTTGAGCCAATATGAGCTCAGTATTCTATCTTTTGTGGTAGGAAGAGTCTAAACCAAAAAATTCACTCTGGAGAAAGGCAGCCATTCAAACAGCCACTGTTGTGAGATGGAGATGCCTCAAAAGATTTCTCAGCTGGAAGTCCTAGTGACCAAGGTGGTTCAACAGCCAGCTTAGACCACGGGGCGCTAACAAAAATGCATATACTCCAGAGAAAAAATTCTGAGCTGCACTGAATCCAGTGCAACACCATGGAGTATATATATTATCAGAGTTGCCTCTGACATTAACATAAAAGTAAGATGATTTTGTTCCATTCTAAGTGACCTTTTCCCAAAACTAATCGTGGCTACGAAATGTCTCAGTCCTTTCTGCTCAATAATAAGCAAGTATAATCCAGCACAATGTAACAGCAGATAATGACACTCAACTTTCACTAATGTTATCAATCACTACCAATTCCAGTTACTTTGATTAAAGGCCTTGCTTGGGATTAGGCTCACTTGCAGGTGTTTAGTTTCAGTTTATTTAAACTCTCTAGTCACCTTCCTGCTACCTTGGACTCAACGAGCCACAACAGCCTCAACATTTGGTTTGAAACTGCCAACAAAGAACCAATGATTGCTCTGCGGTAACTGAGCAACTGGAATAAAATTTCAAAGGCTTCCAAATTCTGTTGGCTACCTGCTCTGACTCTGGATTTGAGGAAGCTCAGACCAATGAGGCCGAACACTGACAACTGTCACTCTACTCAGCCCACAGCTTCTGGGGTATGTTCATGTTGCTTAGTTATGATTAAATGACACATGAGAAGTACCAACTGGGCCAAGTCTAATAGTCTGCTACATTAACAGGCCTGGCTAAAGTGTTTCTTAAAAATATTCCAGTTAAAGTCAACACTATCTATGGTAACAAAACAAGAAGCCCTGTCTGCCACCCACCAGTTTTATGATTTTTTAAAAGATCACTCAGCTCTATATTTTTTTCATCAGTAGAATGGAAGAGTCACATTAAATGATCACCATCCAGAACCAACATTTGAGAAATGTGTGATATCTAAACCTGGAAGCTTATGGTCATGTGCCCCTCAGCAATGGTATCTGGTATTCTGTTATTAAGTTATGGAGACAGTTAATATTATTCATGCTGTGATTTTGCAAGTCTATGGTGATTTTCACATTAGAATTTCAAACCAAGCTGAAATAAAGTATTTTTTTTACAAAGTAAGGCTTAGCTTGGATTTTGAATTAAGAAAAAGTTTATCCTAACAGTTAACCTTGGATTAATATTTATTTTACTAACATTAGCTATATATCCCATGGTGATATTCTATTTCCTTCAGGAAATTTTTATGCCGTTATAAAATTCTAGCAAATGCCACTACTTTTTAGACATAAAACACACTGTTAGTGAACACTATTAACTGCTTAGTTGAAAACCAACTATTTATAAAATCAAAAGAAGTATAATCTCAATATACTCAAAAAATGAATCAATCTCTGCCACCACATTCTTTCCTGTCATCTTTTCCTATCCCAGAATGACTGCTGACAGGGAGCATGCTCGGTTCCATAGCTGTATTAATATAGAACAAGCAATGAAGTGTTAGAAGGCATCTCTTCATCTTCTTTTTCAAGAGCTTGTCATCGAGCTCATTGCAAAGAAGATATCCTAGAGCAAGTGTGATGGCCCCCTGCCACGAGTACCGGCAGCAGACAGCAGCAGAGGTTGGGGTGGGCATCAAGGTGGACTTTAGAATCCAATAGATCTGATGTCTAGCCTCCTCATTCCCTAGCCGTGAACCCTGGGACAACTCATTTAATCTCTCAGAGCCTCTGCATCTCATCTCTATTTAAAGAACTAGAAGTACTTCCAAGGGCTGGTGTGGGGATTAACTGAGGGAATTATACATGTAAAACTGTGTCGTGCCTATAACACTATGCAGAAACTGGTTCCCTTTTCTCCTGGTCTATCCTCAGGCAAGTTATTCAGATCATCATAGAGAGAACACAGACTGTTAAGAGCTCTCTCCCCAACCATAAATTAACAGGAAGGGGGCTGCTTTCCATGTGAGGTTACACTACACATGGCTGAAGCAGGTAAAACACAAATGGACCTCATCAATGCACCTCATCCACCACGTGAAGAGATTGATTCTGATGCTTATTAAACATTCACTTATGGGGCTTTCCCCACACCACCTATGCAGTGTAAGTAGATCCCGTAGACTCTGACTTGGTTTCAGTGTCCTATGTTCTCACCTGGGCCCTTTCTTCGTCTTTAGTGGGAAAATCCACTAGAGACACCTGTGGCTGCACCATACCACTTGACCATCCCTGTATTAATTCCCTGACTGGTTGCCACAAAACCCCACTAATCTCACTGAGCTCTTTCCTGCCTTGCTTCTCATGGTACCATGGGGAAGAACAGAGATTCTAGAGAACGTTAGGCCTTGAGATATGAGAAGATCCATAACACAGAGAATGTTTCTCCAAGAGAATATGAGGTCAATCTCCCCATGACCCATTGATCGGCTTATTGACAAAGCAGAGTTGCATGTCTGAGTGACACCCTCCTCAGGAGTTCCTGGAGCTCAGGAGCAGGACCCTTGAAGTGCTGATCCTCTTGATCACTTCCTCCAACTCCACCCACTGCCCTCCAGGAGCACACCTGCACTAGAGCAGTCCCTGCAGCAGCAGGGAGGTGTCCACAGGCCCAGAAATTCCATGCCACAGAATCACAGTTTTTTTTCCACAAGAAATCAATTCCCTTCAGGAAACATGCCCAATCAGAGAGCCTCATGGAGACACCTACTGCAGCCTTAGAGAAAAGAAACAGAACTTTGAAAGCTCTTCCAAGTAAAGTGACTCTCAACCTCTAGAACATCTAAGGCCACCTGCAGAGCTTCTCAACCATGTGGGCAACTGGCACCACCCCTACAGCACGGAATCAGAAGTTCTGGGGATGGGCTGGGGCATCTGTATTTTTTTTTTAACTGCAAGTCAAATGTTGAGAAATGCTGACTTAGTTTATGACAACTAATGAGATGCAAATCCAATTTGGAATCAGATTTCCATTACAGGCAGCACCTCTCAAAGGCTGGCTGGTGAGACAGTATTCTTAAAAAGGTTAGAGTGGAAGGTTCTGGAAAGGGAAAAGGCTGGAAAAGGGTTCTGTGGAGAAGAAAGCTGGGAACCAGGAAGTTAAATTAAACATTTGTCAGGAACTCAGGAACTCCTAGAACCTTGAATAGGCCAATGCACATTGTTCCCTACAAGAAAGGAGAACATTTTCCAAACTTGTCTGATTACAAAAAAAAGTAAAATTTAAAAATCTCCATTTGAAAAGCATCCTGTAGCACTAGTAAATCTGGAAAACACTTTGGGAACTGCCGGCCTAATGGAACTGTCCTCCATTAACTATTTCTAGAGCTCCTCTAAAAGGACGGTCTGACAAAAATATTCATTTCAGAAGTTGTTTGTGTTGCTACCCTCCTGCCTCAGGGCTGGAGCATGAAGAGGAGCAACCCCTGAAAAGTGACTCCACCTGGAGATGACTTCAGAACCAGGTAATAAAGGTCCTATTTCCTGCTTCTCCCCACCTAGGATGCTACTCTAAACAACTCAACACTTAGTCCTAACTTTGATCCCTTGAGTTTTGACACCTATCAGTCAATTATTATCCCAATAATAAAAGTAACATTCCTAGATTTTTTTTTAATTATCAAGATGTTTGGCTCATGCTGAGGCTCCCATCTGATCCTTATTTTATGACGAGCCTCAGTTGGATGAAGATTGGCAGATTTAAGGCCTGAAAGGAACTGTAGTAACTGTGACAGATTTTTTAGAGAATGCTTCTATTCTGTAGCATGGTGAATTATTCCAAAGAGCTCACACTCCTAAGTTCCTCATAAAAAATGCAGACAAGGGGGATCCCTGGGTGGCTCAGCGGTTTGGCGCCTGCCTTTGGCCCAGGGTGCGATCCTGGAGTCCCGGGATCAAGTCCCACGTCAGGCTCCCGGCATGGAGCCTGCTTCTCCCTCCTCCTTTGTCTCTGCCTCTCTCTCTCTCTATGTCTATCATAAATAAATAAATAAATCTTTTTTAAAAATGCACACAATATGAAAATATATCTTTAGCTCTAGGCCATGTTCACAATACATATCCAGCCATTCTTCCCTGTGTATCTGAACCCTCCAGAGACAAAGGTGGCAGTGGCCACACCCAGGTGGGGTATAAACCATCTGCTAGTCCTGACCATCCTCCAGCTGCCTGCCACTGCAGCAATCACTGCCCCTGTGAGTGCTTGAGGAGACAGCCCAGGAGCTGACCTCTTTTTCTAAATACCTGCTCTTTGAAAACGAAACTTTCCTCTTCTCTGCCCAATTTGGAGACAGACTAAGATGTTTTAGGCCCAAGATTTCACTTTCTCATTCAGGGTGCCACCATTTGTGTCTCATTAATTTTTCTTTTTTAAAAATATTTTTTTCTTTTTTTAAAATTTTTATTTATGATAGTCACAGAGAGAGAGAGAGAGGCAGAGACATAGGCAGAAGGAGAAGCAGGCTCCATGCACCGGGAGCCCGACGTGGGATTCGATCCCAGGTCTCCAGGATCGCGCCCTGGGCCAAAGGCAGGCGCTAAACCGCTGCGCCACCCAGGGATCCCCTCATTAATTTTTCTAACACTCCTTGACTAAAAGAAATGGCTAATGGTTTTTTTCATTAATCAGTTAGGTTTGCTAGCTTATGAGTATTTATGTTCTAACGACTTAGTAGCTGTTTGAGAAAAGAATATAATAAACTAAAAGAAACATAATAGCTTTATCTCATTCTTAACCACAATTACTTAATAATGGGATGTGTTCATTTCTTGGGCACTGCAGAGCTGCTCAAATCTTGGAATCAGATTAGACACCACCAACAACTCATTTTGTGTAGCAGTTGCTTTTTATCACAGTAACTGCTCAAAATGTGGTTTCCCAAAGATGTGATATCAATCTAATGTTGAAAGTATGAGCTACCTTGAGTCAGCAGTTTGCATGATGGCCAACAGATATCTAGCACAGTCTACTTGAAATTTTTAAATAGTCCAAACCACAACTGTGTATTCCCTTTGGTGTCCTGGATTACCTTAGTACAGTTTGGATACCATTGATTTAGGTAAAAGACTCCTTCTGGAATGTTCTGGATTCCTTCTCTAGCTTTCCAGTCACCCAAATATGTGCTATAGGGGCAGGTTAAGGGTTAAATAACCATAAGGAGAAAGATTATAATTTCACCATACACAGACAGGAGGCAGAGATGACATTTCAACCTAATTGGCAAAAGATGAATATTGCTTCTTTCATTTATGATGCCTCTCATGTAGAGAGGTCTGATTTTTACCTCTTGGACAGTATTGCATTATACCCTGCTTACCAATGAATAAATGAAGAACTATTTAATATACCATTTATTTGATAAAATTTCCTTATGTAATCTTTTTGGTTTGGTTCACATATTATTTTCCCCATAAGCTGCTTATTTTCTATAGATTAACGATTTGCTAGTAAAATATTTTGGCATTATTCACTTTGGGCTTTGGATGCTATAAATCTCCTCAAAACCACTGTTGTTATAAGATTTCTATCTTTGAACAATAAGATACAATAGCTATGCAAATTAACTGTATCCTACTAGAAATCAGATCTAGTTGACATAATAATTTTATGTATTTGAGCTTCAGTTATGAAGACTTTCCCAATAAAAATCAAGGGATATTTTGAAAATAAAGGTAGCTTTAGAATAACTAGAAGCTCCCTGCTCCACCCCGCCACTCTGGGGATTTCAGAGTAGAGGATCTTGATGGACAGCTTTCCCATCAAATGCACTTACCCACTGCCTTACTCAGCCTATGAACAAAATCAGAGAGCATGTCACCCTACGCAATCCTGAAAAGAATGGAATGGCATAGGGTCCCCAAAAGGCCCCAAATTGAATATAGCAGATCTCTGTTCCTGTTCCTAGCTCAGTTCTCATAAGCTCTGCAGCCTGAGCTAGGCTTGTCCCATGACACTGAAGTTACTCAGCATTCCTTCGCCCATGCAGTCATTGTGTCAACTAAAATGTCCACTCAAACATTTCCAAACACCCTTCCACTACCATGCTTGGATCAGATTTGAATCCAGTCCTAATGAAACAGGTGAGAAAACAAAGGCTCAGGAATGTGAAGGGACCATCGCAGGTCATCAGGTCAAATGCAGCTAGGACCCAGGTCCCCTGGCCACCTGCCCAGAATTCACACCACGCACAGAGTGGTTGAAGCCATGTCTTTCAGCTCTACCAACTGAAGATTTTTGTGATCAAAAGGAGATAGGATTTTTAATAGTGAATAAACTTGGGGAAAAAAATGGAAATGTCAAAAATCTAGTTATCTTGCTACATATTTAGACTCCTAGATCCAAAATAAAAGCTTCATCAGGGCAGGGATATTCATCTCTTGTTCATTTCTGTATTTCCAACTCTAGAATACTGCCTAGTGCATAGGAAAAACTCAACAAATTTGTTGGCCAAGTGCATTTCAGTAAATGGAAATGTTTGTGGGTAGAATTTATACTTAGGTAGTCAACATCCTGGAAAGAAGAGTTACTGGAATTTTTTTTTTTTTTTTTTTTTGCTTAGATGATGTTTATTTCATGTTACTCAAAATCAAATAATTATCTATAGAAATAATAGTAATGTTTGTGGTAAGTTCTTACTGGCCAGGATATATTGAGGGTGGTATTATGATATTAATATCTTTCTTACCACCAATGGAATTATACAGCCTATGGCTTTTAGCTGTTGTTGCCTATTTGTACTATGCTAGTCCCATAGGAAGTACAAGTATGAAACAAATCATAGCTGGAAGTCTACTGCTTGTGGTGAGAGTTTGAAATTTTGACTCCCAAGAGGGGAGACACAGAGAAGAAAGCCATGCCCCTGGATAACTGTGGTATGATCTGACCCAAGGCTGGACAGTACCTCCCTTAGGAGGATCTCTCCTGCAATGCAGGAATATTAATGCCCTTGCCACTGGCGCCTAGGACAACAGCATACAGGGCTTCTACAGTGCCATCTTTTTGGAAGGAGGTACATGACAGTGTGCACCATTGCTGAGAACATGAATCCACCTGGCAACTTTATTCTAAGAAATTCAATGACATGTGCACTCATTTTCATCCACAATGTGGTAGTCACTTATTACTTATGCTTGTTTATTCTGGGTCCAGGACAGAAAAGTGTTGAGGTGTTTGGAATAGCATGCTAGCTGGGGAGAAGCAGGAAACAGGATCCTCATCACCTGGTTCTAACCTACAGCTCAGCTGGGACAATGAGCAGAGGGCACTGGTAGGGGATGCTGTAGACATGGCCAGGAGTCGGTGGCACAGATTAGTGGTGTGAGCTGGGGGAGCAAAGTTAGAAATAAGCAGTAGGGATCCCTGGGTGGCGCAGCGGTTTAGCGCCTGCCTTTGGCCCAGGGCGCGATCCTGGAGACCCAGGATCAAATCCCACGTCAGGCTCCCGGTGCATGGAGCCTGCTTCTCCCTCTGCCTGTGTCTCTGCCTCTCTCTCTCTCACTGTGTGCCTATCATAAATAAATAAAAATTTAAAAAAAAAAAAGAAATAAGCAGTAAACAGATGAAAGTTTGCCTTTTAGATCAAAAGAAACCACAAAGAGGTATAGACTGAGAAGACAGAGTACAGAATGCTAGGGCACATCAGTATATACATGATGGGAAAGGGACTATGCAAGAGCAGCCAGAGAAGCAGGGGGAAAGCTACAAGAGTTCACTGTCAGGTTATATAAGCCAAGGGAAATGAGAATTTAAAGGACAGTGGTCAAAGCATCAAATGATGGAGAGAAGTCAGGTCACAGTGATATCCATAATCTGGCTTTCCAAGTACTAAAAATAATAATGAAGATGCCATGTATCAAACTGCAGTAAGATGAACAAAACCCTTAACAATGACTTCAGGGGAAGAAAAGTTAGGTGATTACATAACAAGAGGATAACACAACTGACCCTCATGCAGTCAGCTAATCCACACCCAGGGACTGCCCTCCTTCCAACTTTAGGGCAGGGTTCCAATTAGAACAACTGTCCGAGATGACAGATTAGTGCTTTATTTCACTTGGCTGCAAAAAATTATCATAAAAGTCAAATGTCATTAATTTAATCCTTTTCTCCCCCTCTATCAAGACCTCTATTCCTTGGCAGGTATCCCACATGCTCGGGACTAAGTTGGTTATTCACATGTTTTATAAACTTGGAAAAACACATTTACTGATATAGTTAGCCCTGGCTCCAAGTTTTTATTATATATGAGATCTTGGTTCTTCTATCAATTCTGGAACATTCTTCCAATATATGACTTTCCTATTTCTTGCAACCAAGAATCCTAAATAATACCCAACATTTTAATTCATCAAGAAATAGAATTTTAAATATTAATTATCATTATATTCTAAGAGAATAGATATTTTAAATATTAATACATAAGAAAAAAGACCAGAGCCTCAGAGTAAAGATTATTCCTTCAGAGTATTAGGTCTTTGAAAACATCACCTTACTGTTCTCATTTTTCTGCAGATGACAGACACCTTCACCAGACTGGATTCCAATCCAAGAATTGACACTTCATAACCACAAAGTGTATTTAAAGTCTAAATTGTAGTAAGTCTCATGTTTTTGTTGTGTTGAAAATATGCAACTCTTTATTAAAAGATTTAAGTATAAATATTAATATTTCTAATTACCACATATTTTTAAAGAGCTTTAGAAAAAAATTTAAAGTACTAACCTGGATTAAATGGTTTCCTAATAGTAGAGATGAATTTAGTGTTTTCTGGTGGCCCTGACCATAGAATCATGTCTGTCATATGAAAAACCTAAATAATGGGAGACTGGGTGGCTCAGCTGGTTAAGTGTCTGACTCTTGGTCTCAGCTCAGGTCATGATCCCAGGGTCATGAGATCAAGCCCCTAGTCGGGCTCTGTGCTGGGCACGGAGCCTGCTGGAGATTCTTCTCTCTCTCCCTCTGACCCTCCCCTCCCCTTCCCCCTACCTCCCCAAACTCCTGCTCCTGTGGGGTCTCTCAAAAAAACAAAAAAAGAAAGAAAGAAAAATATAAGTAACAATTGAGCTAGAAGTTTCCAGGTTATAATTCTTTCCTGTGCCCACTTCCACCTCTAATTTTCACACCTCATTTTCCCTCAAACCTTTGCACATCGCTCCATCAGACCCCTGCCTTCCCTGCTCCACAAACATGTCTTGAGGCTGATAGTATTCGAGTCTCATTTGAGATTCTTCAGGAAAGATATTACATACTGGATCAGAACCTTTGAGTAAAAAGGGAGCTGCTTTCTAGGTGTCAGCTGAACATTTGAAATTGTACTCTTTCAAGCACCAGAATGTTATTTACACTTTTAGAGTCATGATTTTCCACATAAAAGGTCCATTAGTGTGATGGGGTAGGGGGTAGCCTGAAGTAGCTGGCTCCTTACAAGCAATCCAGTCAAAGCCTGGAATCTGTCATGCCCTTTGCTCATGACAGAACAAACATTTCTGGGCAGCCTCGGTGGCCCATTGGTTTGGCGCTGCCCTCAGCCTGGGGTGTGATCCTGGAGAGCAGGGATCAAGTCCCACATCGGGCTCCCTGCATGGAGCCTGCTTCTCCCTCTGCCTGTGTCTCTGCCTCTCTCTCTCTCTCTCTCTCTCTCTCTCTGTGTCATGAATAAATAAAATCTTTAAAAAAAAAAAAAGAATAAACATTTCTGCCCTTAATTATACAAGTAATTTTTTAAGTGTAATACAAATATTTCTGGATGAGCAATAAGATCCTATGACCTTTATTGAAGAAAAACAGGTGAGAAAGTGGGTTGTTTTGAATCATATTTTAACTGCAAATGTAGGCAAAAATAAGAAAAGGAGTAATATGGTCTGAAAGTAAATCCCAAAGATCTTATGAATGTAAATCCAGTTGCTTTTTATTACATAATACATTTTTAAGTAAAAAGTGATTTAAAGATCTGAACAAATGAAGAATAAAGCTGAAGTTAGGAAAAGTCCCCAAATCAAAGAAATTCACTTTTTTTTAACTTTTAAAGGATTAATTATCTTTTTTAAAAGCAAGATCTTTGACTTACTTTTTGTTATTTTTAAGTTATTTTTAATTTTGGTAAAATACATATAAAATACACCATCTTTATTTTTTAAAAGATTTTTTAAAGTTACCTATTTAAGAGACAGAACGAGCACAGGGAGTTGCAGAGGGAGAAGAAGCAGGTTCTGCACAGAGCACAGATCCTACCATAGGGCCTGATCCCAGGACCCTGAGATCAGGACCTGAGCTGAAATGAGGAGTCTGACACTTTACCACCTGAGCCACCCAGGTGCCTCTGCCATCTCAGTGATTTTTAAGTATACAGTTCAGTAGTGTTCAATACACTCATGGTGCTGTTCAACAATCCCCAGAAGCTTCCATCTTCCAAAACAGAAAGTCTGCTGATTAGATAACACTGCATTCTCCCCTCCCCGCCCCTGGCAAGAACCATGCCACTTGCCATCTTAACAACGTGAAGACTCCAGGTAACCTCGTGTGAGTTGAGTTATACAACATTTTGTCTTATTTCGGAGCTGACTCATTTCACTTCACATCCTGTCCTCAAGGGTCACCCATGTCATCACAGATGTCAGAACCAAGTTCCTTTTAAGGCTGTTCCACTGTCCGTATACTCCACGTTTTGTTTATCCACTTACCTGTGCACGGACGCAGGGGTTGCAGACACCCTTCTCTAACTGGCTTTCTAAACAAGTGAAACCAAGTGGGTACTGGTACTGCAGTCAGAACACCAGAGTTCAAATCCCTCCCTTCCAACCTCCACGGCAGCCCCGAAAATACAAACATTGAAACGGAAGGAGATAAAGGAGAGACCGGTAGACCAAGAAGCGCTCAGCAAATTAAAATACTGATGGAGGTTGTGGATCCCGGAAATTCATCCAAACATTGGTTTGTGACTCCGAATAAGGACAAATATATGCTAGATGCTCCAAATGCAGAGACAGCACCTCCCGTGAGGCCAGTGCTGGCTATGGGACACCATCTCACTGACACCCAGCTGCCAGCAGTGGGGAATGAGGTGGTAGAGACGCCCAAGGGCCAGTCTCTCCCTCCCTGGGGCTCAGGAGAGGCTTTCCAGGGCCCAGTCTGAAGAAGGGAGGGGGCGGGGAGAGCACTGCCCAGGAGGGCACTGCAGAGAGGGCACCACAGACCCCGATGTGGATGTGAGTCGCTCACATGCAAGCTGGGGAGAGAGAAACCAACTCGATGAGAGGGGAATGTCAATAAGCAGAGCCCCAAAAGAGAACAGAAAAGACAAAACACAAAGCTAATTAAATGTCAATCACCAAAAAGAAATGAAAATCCACTAGAAGGCATGCATCGCTGGCTACGTCCTGGTGCCAGCGTGAATCTCCTGGCCCTCGCCTGCCTGGAGTCTCTTCATCTGCTGAAAATGAATTGCAGCTCAGGAGTATAAATTAAAATTGCAGCAGCAAAAGCTGACACTCATTAAAAGCTTACTGACTTTGTGTCATACTTCATTCCATTAAACAGAAATATTTTAAAAGTTGAAGATATACCCCAAAATTCATAAACTACAAGCTGCTCTACTTCTCTGGTTTTTTCAAATATGAACAATGTGCCAACTACCATATCATAGCTTTCTATTCGTATTTACCTATAATGCCCACTTCAGTCCTAAAACGATGGAATCAGCTACCATTTTATGTTACCTGAGAGTCACATTTCAAGAGCTCCCAGGACTGCGAAAGGCCAACAAGATTATACGTCTTCAAGGAGAGTTTCTATTCCCCAGGCACTCCCCCAAGGAACTACCTGGACAGACAAAATGAGGACAGAAAAGCCTGTGTCCTGCTCAGAGAAGAGTCCAAGGGACCCTGTTAGAGAGAGCAGTGACAGTACAGTGACATGTGCTGGGGCAGGGGCTGGGGAGTAAGAGGATGCATGTTCAGGTCAGGGACACCCTTTCTTCACTTTTCCATGTACTGACTGGCTCTCCCACTCCTGTCTTCAGAGCCTCACGGGGCTGTTTCTGAGCGCTGGCAATGACTGTATGGGGATATTTATCCTAGGAACTGCTGCTGGAGGGTAAGAAAAGTCCTCTGGGAGAGTGTAAGGAAGAAAGCATGGCAAGTGGATAGAAGAGTGTATAGACCAGAACGGCTTCCAGCAGCAAAAGCCTGAGAGGGAACGGAGGTGCAACAGGCTCTGTGAAGCGTGTGTCTGTGACATAGGACATCCAAGTGCAAACCTTTTATGGCCTGATGCTATGAAATATTTGAATCAAACAGTGAGCTGCTTGGACTCCATAGTCACCCGGTATCGGTGTGGTATGTCTGCCCACCAGAGGGAGAGCACAGCCCAGTCACTCTTTTCCCAAATCATATGTTTGTTTCTTGCAAGTCTGAGGAAGGTCTACTGCTGAAGGATGTTCAAGTTCCTGAGCCTACAGAGGGAAGTTTCTGGAAGGCTGGCTTTCCCAAGCTAGGACTGCCCAGGTGCAGCTCCCCAGCAACTGCCCACATCTCTGCCCAGGGAGCCACGGCACTGCGGCCACCACTACAACCCAGCTCAGGCTACCTCTCTGCCCTTTTGGTCACCCAAGTATTCCCTGTCTTGCTACTGAGACTAGAGCACAAATGTCCTATAACTTTGCATTTGCCCAAGACCTGAATCAGCTTTCCACTGTTTCTCTATTTTGTAAAGTATACTTCGGCTCTTTTCTACCATTTTCTCCAGGTTTTCATCCTTGGGGTCTACATGGCACTCTACTGACGCTGTTCTCTTCTACATCATCCAAGTCACCCTCAAAAACATGAAACATCACAAGACCAAAGATCAGAATAATTTCATATATCCCTCAAGTTGGCCCTGAATCACTGAGGTCTTGTAGCCACTTGACTTTCTACTCAGAAAAGAATTTGTAAAGAATTATTCTTTTATTTATTTTTGTATTATTAACTTTGAGCCAACGTTATTTTCAGTTTTCTATTTAGAGTAACTCAGCAACAATCCCCTGTATACTCCATATGCTCTATTGTTTTAGTGCAAAGCAGTTCAGTAATATCAAATCAGATGCTTTGACTTCCATTCTTTCATTTTAATCAGTGTGACAAGAGTTAAAACAAAACAAATCCTAAACAAAACCTCCACAGAAATTTGTTAAATGAAGAGAAAAGGTGAGAGGCGCTTCTTGAAGATACACATATGCTGGGCACAGATTACCTATTTATACTTTCATGTCTATTGAGCCATTTCTAAGGAAAACTTTTTAAAAAGGTCTGCTCTGCTGAAGACAGAAACCACTTACACAACTTCAGATTTCATACTGTTACATTTCAACATTAATGATGTCCCTAAGGTTCTTGCTTTTTTAAAAGTTTAGTCTTCCCAAGTGTAATAAAATATCTTATTACAGAGAAACTCAAAATTACTGGTTATCAGAGCAGAACTGAAACAATGTTCCAGAGCTCTATATCTGTCACCAGACTAAGACCAACCATATAATCCACTGGGGTACTATTATTCTTCAAGATTCTAGAAAGTATACTCCTAAGGTGTTACAAGTGGGAAAGGAGGATCATTCTTCCATTTCCTAAACCGTTTTACTTAAATACTTTGTAGCATGGTCAAAATTATGGTGGCCATTTGATGATGAGCGAAATATCTGAGAAAGCTTACTATTCTGTCACAACTTCCAAAAGAATAACAAATGTTCCTATTCCAGTGAATATTTTTTTAAGAAGAATTATGCAGTTCTAACTGTGAGAAGAGATAAAATCTAAAGAAGTTGGTAACATTAAAAGTAGATCACAGGCTTTCCAAAGTGAATAAGAGACTTGAGGCAGCCAAATCATTAAATTACTTTGAGAAAGTAATAACAACTTGCTATTACTCAAACGACTGAAAGTAAAATGAAATATAACACATCTCAAACATAGCCACTAAACTGAATACGGGTCAGACCATAGCAAAGTTCATTTCCTAAGGAATTTATGAGGAACAGACTCACTTACCTGTAAGTACAAGAAAAGAAGGTTAGGATGTAACTACATCATTCCTCCTCTGGGTAAAAACAGCTTGGCTTCTTTCCTTGAAAGGGAAATGAACCTAAAACGTAAAAAATAAATAAATAAATAAATAAATAAATACAATACAATACAATAAAATAAAAAGTAATAAATAAAATAAAATAAAATAAATAAAACAAAGTAAAGTAAAATGTGGTAGGCCCTGTGAATTTCCACGTCTCATCTCTAGGTGATATTACAAAATGGTAGACACTTAGATCTTTAAGATATAAGGTGCAACTCATCCCCACGATGCTGGCTGCCATCCCCGCTCCCCGTGTTAACGCGTAAAAGACCAAACGTGTTCCCAGGCGCACATGCACGCAGGGCTCGGGATCCCGGGTGGGCGCCGCAGACGCGCGTGAGCGTGAGCGCGAGCGCACCGCCTCGGAAGGGTCCCCGGACCGCGCCGCTCGCGGAGCCAACCTCGCGGGACCCACACTGCGCGCCCCCGGCTCCGACCTGCGGCCCCGCGCGCTCCCGCACCACCGAGGGCGCTCGGGCTCGCAGGGGCACGGGGCGACGGCCGCCCTCCCCTCGCAGGGACCGCGTGCTGCGCCAGCACTTTCTCTCTCTCTCTCTCTCTTTTTTTTTTTTGTAATGTTTCTGTGTACCGAAATGTTGGAAAAGAGCAAATCCTCCTGGAAGTTTTGCCCGAGAGACAGAAGGGGTCCCGGGCTGCCGGGAAAGCCCTGCTCCCCGGGCGCGCGTCCCCGGCCCGGCCCCTCGGGGGCCCGCGCGCTCGGCTATCGCTGGGGAGGGGGGGAGCACCGCGGGGAGGGGAGGAGAGAGGGAAGGGGAAGGAAGGTGGAGGGGAGGGGGTGCACAGCAGGGAGGGGAGGAGGAGGAGGGAGCAGGCGGAAGGGGGCGCGCTCGGCTAGACGGGGGGCGGGGAGGGGAAGGAGGGGACGGGATGGGCGAGTGGGGGCGCGCGTCAGCCCCGCGGGTCCCTGCCCCCCCTCCGCCCCCGCGCTCACCGCGGTCCCAGCGCGGCGCTGCGGGAGCCTGGGCGCAGAGCCCGCCCCACGTCACCCCTGCCTGTAAGGGGGTCCACTGGAGGCCACCGATGTGTCAACGGGCATGAAAGCTGGTACCAAAGAGGTACAGGCACAGAGGCTGGGAGCAAAGGAGGCCAAAGACTCTGGAAAGGGCCCACGCCCGCCCGTTAGGCAAGTGTCCTAGTGCTCCATCTCCAGCTCGGGAACAGCCGGCTTTCCCAGGACTTTCCTGATCCCATCCCAGGTGTCCCTATCATCGAAGCCACAGCAAGAAGGGGCACACACCACTGTTCCCCGTTTCACACGCAGGGATGAAAAGGCCCAGAATGGTGCTCCCGGCCAAGAACGAGCTGAGAAGCCCCCGGGACCTGCCCGCGCCCTCGGGACCGGTCACAGTCCTGCCGCTTCCCTCACCGAAGTTCCAAGGTCTCCTCCGAGGCCCTGCCAGTAACTCGGCCCCAGGGCCCGCGGGCCCCCAGCTCCGCGCACGGGGCCGCACCCCCTCCAGCTTCCGGCGTGTGGGGGTCGCGCGGCGGGCGAGCCGGGGCGGATCCCTGGGGCGGGGGCGGGGGCGCGGCCCCCCGAGGACGCCCGGACACCCGGACACCCGGACACCCGGGGCTGCAGCTCTGCCCCTCTGGCTCCGCTCTCAAGACCAACACTTCGGCCCCTGCCCGCCTCATTAATCCGTGTCCGAATGGAATCGCTGCCGGCAGAAAGGCAGCAGTGCCAAAGTGGAATATCATTCGGACCTGAATCCGACTTGTTTTCCATCTTTGACAACAAATAATGTTATTCCGGAGCCTGCAGGCCAAGAGTTGAAATGAGTTTATAATTTGGCTTCCAATCTCATATTCTCATTCTAAACCACTTAAATTTTCTCTTCTGTCTTTTAGCATGCAGGGGCAGCTTTGCAAGCTGAATCACTGACATGGTCTTTATTGATACCCTTCATGAATATTCTTTGTCATTTAAATAAAAAGGGGGGGAAATCCACATCGTCCAAAACCATACTTGTTTTAATAATGCAACTAAATAGACTGTCAGCTCATACCTCCATATGATCATTAATAATCTAATTTGTACTTCTCTCTCCAGCAACTTGAAGAGAAACATTCACAGTTTTTTTTCATCCACACACAGTAGTCCACATTCATCCAGCTTCTAAGTGCCTGCCCCAGCGATGCCAAACTGCAGGGTAAGAGCCACAGGATGGCCCGGCGCCTCCCTCTTTTCCTAGTGAAAGAACTCATTAAAACTCTGATCCTTGGCTCTGGGAAGTATGCTGTCTCCTTAGTAGTACCAAACATCATGTTCCCCCAGAAAGCAGTCGTCTCAAGCTAGTGCTGGAAAAAGGAGAGACAGGAAGGCAGAACCACTGTCAAGTCTCCCTTTGTGATCCGGGTGGAAGGAGAATTAGCATCATGGAAAATGACTGAAGGTAAACTAAAGTTACCTTGGGAGAAGTGAATGTGTTCACCTGGACAACATCAACTAGAGGCAAGACACATCAACTAGAATGTGCCATATGCTCTGCTGGCCACATGCAATCCCCACAGCAATGCTATGGATGTGTGTGTGTTGACATTCCCATTTTACATCTGGGGACAATGAGGCTCACAAGTGTTAAAAAACCTACTAGTACATGCTAAAGCCAGGATTTTTCTGACTTTAAAACCAAGGCTCTAGAGAGAAAAAGGAAAGCAAGTCTTTACTTTTTCTATTAGGCAACACTGCCTTACCTGCAAGTACTAGCCCTAAGAGAGGATGGGACTTACAGGGGCTTATACTGCATTAAACTGGTGGCCAACAGGTATGCCAAAGATTGCCATAGATGTCTCGAGAACACAGCCCCTCCTGCTCTCTTGAATCCCTCATCCTTTAAAAGCAATCACAAAGGCAAAAGCACACTCTTTGACAAGCCTTCCCATCAAAGAAGCAAACAATAAGAATGTGCTCAAAATAAAT
Source organism: Canis lupus familiaris (assembly GCF_011100685.1). NCBI lineage: Eukaryota > Metazoa > Chordata > Mammalia > Carnivora > Canidae > Canis > Canis lupus. The sequence goes on from NC_049237.1 coordinate 23,131,997, forward strand.
GCTAAATCCAGGAAAGCGACTACAAGTATATAGATATAGTGCAGTGCTGTATTCAGTTCACAAAATAGTTCTCAACAACATCCCTCAGTCTAAAGATTTGTATCCAGATCTGAGGTTCCCTCTCCTGTCACCTGATGCCAAGTGTGTTCTCAATAGTTTGGCATAAAGAGTGAGGACTGTGGAGACACATATGTGACTTCGCAAATTTTAGTTATGGTGAAAAGTAGGCAAGAGAAGGCAAATGTGCAGAGAGTGGCTGGCAGAATGTCCACGGAAAAATCACATGCTTGGATTTGGAAGTTGCCCAGCAGGATTCTAAAGGTTAGGAAGTCTGCCCCATGCCACCCCCACAGTCAGAGTTTGACATACACTAATTAATGGCACTTTGTAAATAAGTCAGCTTTTAATCATATTCAGAGAAGACTACCAAAAATCAAATATTGAAAACAGCAATCAAAAATATTGAAAACGAGTACACTGAGATCAATAATATTTTAACAATCTAGCAATCCATTCTATTCAATGTACAATTCCTAAGTGAAAGTTCCCAGCATTTTAATTTCTAAAGAGCTTCAAAAGCACAATTGATTAATGGTGCAATAATACCCACCCAGTGGTGCAATAATACCCACACACTTAAGGCGTGTGCCTTAAGCTCACCTTCACAAATGTCAATCTTTAAATCTTTAGTCCATCTAAGACACATATGTATCAGACACATTGATCCTGGAAATGTGAGAAATAAGAAAGGAAGGCTAACAAAGCCTTTCATCATCAATGTGCCTAAAACCACAAAAGAAAAGCACTAAGACAGGCAGAGACTAGATATGCGTCTGCCAACTCAAGCTACCTGTGAGGTTTTTCTTTCTGTATATGTGGATGACAATATATACATTTTAAAATCTGGATGGTAATGTATTTTATTTGTATAAATCAGTGGAGTCCTCTGTTATGGTACTAGAACACAGAGCAGGAATAGAGTGCAGACAACTTCTAAAATTATTTTTCTCAAAAATATGTTTCAGAGGGGCATCTGGGTGGCTCAGTCAGTTGAGCTTCCAGCTCTTGGTTTCAGCTCAAGTCATGATCTCAGGGTTGTGGATCGAGTCCCATCTTGGGTTGAGCATAGAGTCTGCTTATCCCTCTCCCTCACCCTTTATTTCTCCCCTCTCCATCCCTCCTCACATGTCCTCTCTTTCTCTCTAAAGTAAACAAAATCTTCTTTAAAAAAAAAAAGAATATATTTCAGAAAAGAAAGTGCCCTTGGATGCTAAATTATAAATCACATGTAACTATATTCTTGACCGCATTCCTTCCGAATTAAATAATTCTGCTGAAAATAGTATGTTTTAGAGCACAACTGACTTTAAAAGTCACGAGTTTCCCCAAAAATGTTTCTCTTCTGTTATCCTGTGAAATGAAAAACAGGATCACTATGTCCTGGTCTAGCTTGTACAAAAGCAGACTAAATGAGAAGGTATCTCTTGATCTCTTTCTTATTCTTAATCCTTCCAGTGAAGTAAGTCACTCTTATTTTCTCCAATTTTTCATTCTGATAAGTGGGGATAATCTTAGATACAATTAGCAGAACTATCAAGACTATGAACAAAATTATATTGCTAAATTATTTGAAGTCTCTTTTAAAATGCATGGTTTCAATGGCAATTGCCCTACTTGGTATTTACCCCAAAGATACAGATGTGTGAACTGAAGGGGAACCTGCACCCCAATGTTCATAGCAGCAATGTCCACAATAGCCAAACTGTGGAAGGAGCCTTGATGTCCTTTGACAGATGAATGGATAAAGAAGATGTGTTCTATATATACAATGGAATATTAGCCATCAGAAAGGATGAAATCTTACCATTTAGATCAACATGGATGGAACTGGAGAGTATCATACTGAGCAAAATAAATCAGTCAGGGAAAAACAATTATATTATTTCACTCATATATGGAATATAAGAAACAGTGTAGAGGATCATAGAAGGGAAGGAAAAGGGAATGGGAAGAAATCAGAGAGGGAGACAAACCAAAAGACTCTAACTCTAGGAAACAAACTGAGGGTCGTTGGAGGGGTGGTGGATGAGGGGATGGGGTCGCTGGGTGATGGGCATTCAGGAGGGCACATGATATAATGAGCACTTGGCATTATATGCAACTGATGAATTACTGACTCTACCTCTGAAACTAATGATATACTCTATGTTGGCTAATTGAATTTAAATTTAAAAAATAAACAAAATAAAATGTATAGGTCTCTTAACATCTTAAAGGGCATAAAATAATATTTTCTTTATAAAGATTTACCAAGTGCCTCCCAAGCTAGGCAGCAGGGTCCCTGTGGGGTTCTCCATTTGAGCCATCCTCATATTATCAACACTTGACCCTAACAAGGTCAAGAATGAAATGACTCTCATGCTACACAGAAATCCAAATAATGTAGTGTTAGAGCAGAAAAGAGGACAGACTAATCTGAACTGGAAAGGAGAGAGTTATATTAAGTCTCTTGGAAAGAAACTACATTTGCCATTAGTTGTGAGACCAATAACATCATCTTTGCCCTAACTCAGTGAAGATACAGACAGTTGATGTATGTCCACAAAAGAGAGCTACTTTCCAGCACACGGTCTGTAGTGCAGGAGTCACACTCACGTGCAACTATTCACTTTATTCGACATCTTCTCCTAATACATTCTTCCGGGCCAGCTCCACCCCGTTAGGTCCTGCAGCTGCTCAGCGTGTGCTAAATGCGATCACAGAGGCTGATGAGGCATGAACAGGGTCTCAGGGAGATCTGGTGTGCTCCATGCAGAACAACAGATTTGGATTTTCACCAGTTAGGCACTAACTGGTTGTATCCCTCCCAAAATTCTCATGTTGAAATTTTAATCCCAGTGTGATGGTATCTGGAGGCAGGGCCTTTGGGAGGTCATGAGGGTACAGCCAGCCATCACGAGTGGGAGTAGCATCCTGAAAAGAAGAGGCCAGCCCACCAGCTAGCTCTTCTCTCGCCCTGTGAGGACACAGCGAGAAGTCAGCTGTCTGCAACCCAGAGATTACTGACCAGAACGCACCCAGGCTGATGCCGTGATCTGGGACTTCCAGCTTCCAGAGCTGTGAGAAAGAAATGCTGTGAGAAAGAGGCCTAGTTTACCGTATTTTGTTATAGAGGCCCAAGTGGACCAAGACATCATCTTAAACACATTACTGTGAGACTGTGATAAGCCCATAACTTCTTCGCCTGTGTTTCCAGGTCTATAAAATAATGGGTTGGGCCTGTGTCAGGGATTCTCATTGAAGGAGGATGACCTTTATCTGTTGCCTCCCACCCACACGAAGAATCCCTGCGTGTAAGAAGATATGTTACAGATGGCAACAAGCTGGGCAAATGATGAAGATGATACAGTGCTCAAGAAGTATAGCTCATCAAGGATGCCATGTCCCGGACAATAGACCCCTATGTCAAGCAGCTCAGAGGGATACAAATCATACAGTCTAACACCTTACATGCCCCCATACCAGTCCCAATACAACAGCAACACAAAGTTTGTGGTTCAGAAATCACAGGTCTGGTCCCAGTCCTGCTATTAAGTTATTATGACCTTGGGCTGGTCACCAGCAAAATGAAAGTTAGGACCAGATAATCAAGTTACCTTCGAGTATGGAAACCACACCTTCTTTTCATTGTTCCATATAAACCTCTATCTGCCACTACAATGCCTACAGCATCTTGAAGGTCAGTATATACATCTCCACTACAGGCTTGGTTTTTAAATTACTGCATTCCCAGGCTTCTCAGGCCAAGAGAGCACTCAGGACACCTGCCTAGAACATATGTCTAAGATACAGGATGGGTGAAGTTTGTTTTCTTTGGCATTATGATTCCCTCTGGCTAACTTCTACCCTCCACACTGTCAAGTCTCCAAACTTCTGGCACTGAGGCTTGATCTATAGTATTCACAGGACTCATGACACTGTGATAGATGAAGAAATTAAATCTTTCACCAAATTTGAATGGGCATTTTGAATGGTAATTTTTATATTCTTCCTTCCTAGATGCAAGTTCTATTAATAGTTGAGAGATACTATGGTGTTAGTAAAAAGTCATTATAAAAATGGACTTGCTAAAAAAAAAAAATGGACTTGCTTCCTAAATGATGTCATTATTTTGCAAATGTATTACTTCTGCTATATCAATGTATCAATTTTTTAGCTTATTTCATGTTATGCTCCAGCTGCAAGGGAATTGAGAACATACATAGTGTCCACATTTAAAAAAAAAAAAAAAGGCTGTAACAGTAACAGAATACATATTTCACTGTAAAAAACAAAAACTGTGTATTTATATAATTTAATTTATTAAATCAATTTATTGGGTTAGGCCAATGAAAGTATGCTTTTTTTTAATATTGAGAGCCAAAGAGACAGGGGAAAATTTTAATCTCAACCTTCAAATAAATAAATAATAATATTGTTTATGGATACTGTTTTTTAAAATATGCATACAGAATGCAATTGAGTGTTACTCTCAGGGAACCTAAATTGCTGTATACTATTTACTGTGTATACTGGGCAGCAATGAAATAGAAAATAAGAAAAGGAAACATAGATAATAAATATTTTTAAATCATCAAAATCTGTTTTCATCCCATATCATGGCCAGTTAAGCAAGATAGGGGTAAAGAGTGAACAAATTAAAAATTGAGGACTCACCAATAAAAACAAAGGAGCAACTGATATATGTATCAACATGGATGACAATTATGCTAAAAGACGCCAGACAAATAAAAAACATACCATATGATTCCATGTACATAAAATTCTAGCAGATCAGTGTTTGGCTGAGGAGGTGGGTGGGGGGTTGGCAGAGACCAGGAAGGACCAGGATGGTGGGAGCTGTGTACTGAGGAGCACACAGAAATTCTGCTGGTGATAAATATGTTCATTGTCTTGATTTTGGTGATGTGCATATCAAACTAATAAAATTGTGTACTTTAAATATGTGGGTTTACTGCATATCAATTATACCTCAATAAAGCTATAAAAATTACCAAGAAAAAAATTTAAGATAAGGAGTAGTTAAATCTGAAGTAATCAAGATAGCTGTTGGATGAAAAGCTACACAAACATAAGCTACACTAGATTCATGAAAGATTACCAGAGAAAGATTTCAGATTGTTGAAAGTTCAGAAGCTTTACAATCCCAGAAAAGTCTTTCTGAACACCTAGGGACCATGCCTAGATAATACTCATTGCTCCCTCAAAAAATAAAAAAGTTCTTATTTCCTTAAGACTTCTGACAGAAATAGTTCTAACTACCCCCAGAACAACAATAATAGCTAGCATTTATTGAGCACTTACTATAAAGCAGGCCCCCATCCAATGGGTATGCCATTTAATCTTCACCTAAGGGACCTAAAAGATTGGTACTATTATGATCTTCCATTTTACAAATGATACTGAAATTCAGAGAGGTTAAATACTTTGCTTCATGGCAGTCACCATCCCAGTGGTGGAGCTGGGATATGAACTCTGATTCCAGAATCAAGCTCTTGTAATTAAACTTCTCTCCCTGCTAGACAAACAGGATCCTGGAACAAATGCTACAGATCATGATTTGCTGACTCACACCTCTGATGGTTTAAAGGAAATCTTTGTGAATTAAAGGGCTACATTTCTAAGTCTGGAGGCTAATCTTTTGCATGATAGATGCAGAAAACGTCAGTAATGAAGTGATGGTGGAAGGTAAGGGCAATTTCAGCAAGGTAGAGCAGGAAAAATAATGGCCAGAAACCAACAGACTTGGTTTTGACCATGTCCTCACTAGTGACTATAACCTTGGGCAAGCCATTTCTCCCCTTTGGGTCTGTTTTCTCTCTGGCAAAATTAAGAGTTTGGAGTAATCAATTTCTAAGACTCCTTCCAGCTCTGTAATTCTTGACAGTTCTCTTTTGGGGAATATTCCTTGCATTATGTAACTTGGGTCAAAAATTTTCCATGCCACCAAACACATTTCAGATACAAACTTTCCTCCATCCCCTAAAATATCCAGACCCCTCACACACCTAGAAAAATTCCTTCATTATTTCCCAAAGATATTCTTTTCCCAGGGAAAAGAGGAGAGTCTGTCAACCAGGGCCAGCCATGTTCTCCTGTGCACTCCAACAGTTTCTCACTTCAAAACCACTAACATGTTGATTTAGACCTTCCAGTATGAAAAGGTAGTACCCCACCACCCAGCACCTCATTCTATTTTCCTTGTGAAGCTTCTGACATCTGATATGATCCAAAGTACTTAGTTTGTTACAGATATACATGCCCGACTCCATGTATTCCCATTCCTATTGGTTCTCTAAAGCTATTCTCTCTTTGCACTAAAAACACATCATTTTCTCTTTTTAAATGATGGATTCTGTGACCCTTTGGGGAGACATAAAAAAAATAAGAGCAACTAAATAAGGCAATTGTAAACCATTTCAGCATCTATAAAACCTTCTCCTTTATCACCAAAGAAAAAAGAAGAAAAGGCTGTAAAAAAAATGCAGCTGATAGGGAACTTGATATCTTTAAGAACAACTTATCTCATGAATTTTCATCTCCATATTTTGGCATTTTAGCTGACTTGGAAATTATTTCTAGGAAAAGCATTTCTTGAGACTAATAACTCCTTTCACAATGCATTGGCAAGGCAACCTCTTCAATATTATGAGGAATACAACTTCTATTTTTTTCTATAACTCTACCTATATACCGGCTGTACATTTTTACTCTGTATTTTACGCACTATTTTCAGAGACCTTGTTCTATTTCAGGACATATGTTTTTACTTTATTTTTACTGACTTACTAAGCAATCATTGTAATAAACCAAAAATTAAAATATAGATCTCCCTTTTTCCACATAGAACCAGAAATTTATAAAATTCACTTCTAACCTTTATCGTTGCACAGACATAGGTTTTATGTGTTTGTATTCACTGAATGCACACTATTTTCTAATTTTTTGCTTGAAATCTTCGTATATCTATTTAGTCCATGTATCTGCCATTTTAAATGGGACAGTATTCCACTGCATTGCTAAAATGGTTTAATTAGCCATCTATAAGCTAGTTGTTTCCACACATTATTATAACCTAGTCAAGCACTTTAAAATAAATAAATTTTGTTTTCCTTCAGGAGTTATTTGCTCAGGCTATAATCTGAAAAGTGGGATTAACAATTTAAAGATCATTATAAACTGGGTGAGTTTTATTATAAATTGCCAAGTGGCTCTCCAAAAGAGGTATTTTCAAGTTTGCACGTCGCTAGAAAAATATGAGCCTAGCTTTTTCTTCATAGTCTCTCTAACACTGGGCTTCCTGGGATTTATTAATTTTAGGGTGATTTCAAAAGAATGATGTAAAATCTTTTAGTTCTTTGAACCGGTCATATTCATTTGTTTAATACTCTTACTGCCTCTTTTTAAAAATCGGTATTAATCGCGCAGCCCCAGTGGCGCAGCGATTTAGCGCCGCCTGCAGCCCAGGGCGTGGTCCTGGAGACCCTGGATCGAGTCCCACGTCAGGCTCTCTGTATGATGCCTGCTTCTCCCTCTGCCTGTGTCTCTGCCTCTCTCTCTGTCTCTCTGAATAAATAAATAAAATCTTAAAAAATATATATGTATTAATCACCTGCTACATGCCGGGTGCTTTATGTGCCTTTTAACTCATTCAATACTAAGAAAACTGAGTCTCGAACGGTTCAATAATGTGTACAAGATTCCAAGACTAATATTTGAAGGTATCAGGATTTAAACTCACTATTTTCTGTGAATTCTCTATTATGCCATCCTGCCTCATAATTACAACCTTTAAACATCTAGCCAGTTTTTCTTTTCTCTTCCATCCTTTCTTTCTTTTTTTCTTTTTTTTTTTTTTTTGGTTTATTTTCCTATTTATTGAGGTATAAAATACATAAGTAAAGTGATTAAAGTGCTCTCATCCTAAAGGTATATAGCCCAGTGAATTTTTTACATGCTACACACAACATAACCAGCATACAGACCAACATACAGAATCTCATCAGCTTAGGAACTTTTCTTTTTCTTCTTAAATATAGATTGTTTTTGAGTTTGCCATTCTATATAGGGCCTGGTACTGAAGCTATGCAAATAGGTACTTAATAAACTTTGTTTAATTATTTAAGAATGAAGGTACAAGTAACCTCAGAGATTAGGTACTCCAACCTCTGAAACTTCCAGATATGGAAACTGAAGCCCAGAAGGAAAATAACTTACCCAAGATCTAACAATTCAGAGCTATTCCTGCCACACATGCTTCCCTCACCTGCCACTGACTGATTGCTCCCCACTCCTTACATTAAAGACATACTGAGGGGTAACAAAGAAGACGGACAGGGTATATAACATGGAAAGAGTAAAGTTTTTTTCTTGTTTATCTTTATTTTAAATTAATCCTGAAGCAACCAAAGGGTCAAATTGGTGGAGAAATGTTCATGATTTTTTAAAAGATTTTATTTATTTATTCATAGAGACACAGAGAGAGAGAGAGAGAGGCAGAGACACAGGCAGAGGCAGAAGCAGGCTCCATGCAGAGAGCCTGACGTGGGACTCGATCCAGGGTCTCCAGGATCACGCCCTGGGCTGCAGGCGGCGCTAAACCACTGCGTCACCGGGGCTGCCCTCATGATTTTTTTTAAACACGATTTTTTTTACATGAAAGTATCAACACTTTAAATCAAATAATTTGTCCCTCAGAACAGTCTACTTGAAAGGATAAACATTGATTCCAATAATGCTCTCTTGCTCATGATTTCTTTTGAAACCTTTTTTAGATGAGATTTCAGAACTAATTTGAGTCAAATAAATAAATAAATTTTATGTTTAAAACTACAAAATTAGCAGCAAGGGAATAAAAACTAGATGTGTGCCTTTTAAGTCACCAGAAAGAAAACAAAAATAGAATCCATATAACATATTCTCTCTAGAATAACAAGAAGCATGTAAAGTAGAAATGGTTTTTTAGGAGTGCCTGAGTGGCTCAGTCAATTAAGTATCCCAGGACTCCTGGGATCAAGTCCTGCATTGGGCTCCCTGCAGAGCCTGCTTCTCCCTCTCTGGCTCCCCCTGCTCATGTGCACATTCTCTCTCTCTCTCTCTCTCTCTCAAATAAATAAAATCTTAAAAAAAAGAAATCTTTAACTGAAAAAAAATCAAACTTATCAAATATGACAATAAATGTAAATGGGTTAAACATCCCCAACAAAAACAAAGATGCTCAACATCCAATTATATGCTGTTTATAAAACAAGTCTAAAACCAAATGACTCAGAAATATAAAATAAAAGGAAGAGCTAAGTGTAGCTAGAAAACACAATTGAAAGTTTGGATGGCAATATTTATATCAGAGCAGAATTTAAGAGAAAAGAACATTCAACAAGACAGAGAATATGTGACATATTTCGACCACATTAATAAAAATTCCACTTTTCAGAAACAGTTTAATTCATCAAACTGACAAATATATTTTAATTTATAATATTTTTAATCATTGTGGGTACAAATAGACATCCATATACTACTATTATGAAGACATGTAATGGAGAGTACAATATGAATATATATGATAGAATAAAATACACCCACTAAAAATGTTTTTAAAATTTTAATGAATGACAATCATATAATATTAAGTAGAAGAGGCAAGATACAAGACATAAACAGCAGGATCTCAGTTTGTCTTAAATAAAACATACATGACATATTGTCAAAATTAGAAAAAATTTACCAAAATAATACTCTGGTTAAATTAAGGGAGATCTATAGTTACATTTTGGATTTTTTTAGATTTTTTTTTTTTTTTTTTTTTTTTTTTTGCTTTTTTTCCCTATGGGAAAAAAAAAGAGGATCTGAAGTCCAAGATAAATGAAAAGATAGCATGGGGGGATTTTGCTTCCTTTAATGAATCAAGCATCCAAAATTTCAGAAGCAGACAAATTCCACCCTAGGGCTCTGACAAGGCAGACAGAAAAAATTTGTTGTGTTGGATGAGAATTCTGAACCTCAATCACCTTCAGGCTCTAAACCCCATAATTTCTGGTGTTTTCTTCCAAGGGCTGATTAATGTTTAAGTGGAATATAGACTCAGTTAATTTTTCTTCTTATTCTGTGCTCTCCAAACAAGCATATATTACTTTCCTAAGTAGAGCAAGTAAAGTAATAAACAAAACAATAATACAGTTCAATCACTTACTTGTTCACAAATCTGTCCTACAAAGACAGATTTGCCAACTAGAAAAAAGATTGTGCAAGTGCTCAAAGATAATTCTGAACAAGAAGTTCCAAAAATATTTTAAGCAAACACAGTCTTATGTGAATAGCTTCTCAAAGTATCTTCATTGAATTACTTTGCATTCATTTTGACATATATATTTTGACATGTTAGGATATCTTAAAATAAAATTGTACTGATTTATGTTAACATGTCATTTATTTAACAACTTGAAGGAAGAACAGGTAAGCATTTAAAATAGGAATTCAATAAAAGTCATTATATTCCTATATGCTTACAATGAGATTATTACTCATTATTATGATTAAGAAATAATCAGATTCCAGACCTTTTGGGAAATTCTAAATACCAAAAAAATTATAATGCAAATGGCTGTCAAGTGTAACTGTGGAAATTGGTATTCATGAACCTAAAACCTTAGGAATCATGGCATCCAACCTCCATTCCCCTAGAAATCACAGTCCAGAGAGGTAAAATGACTCCCTCAAGTTCTGAGCTAGCACTTTTTCTTAGAACAGCAGCATCTGTAATCTCTTCTTCTTTTTTTTAAGATTTTATTTATTTATTTATTCATGAGAGACACACAGAGAGGCAGAGACACAGGCAGGGAGAGAAGCAGGCTCTTCACTAGGAGCCTGATGAGGGACTTGATCCCAGGACCCCAGAATCACTGCCTGAGCTAAAGGCAGATGCTCAACCCCTGAGCCATCCAGGTGCCCCATTCCTTGAAATTTAAATCTGAGGACAGAACATTCTGTTATTGAGACATGAAAACATAAGCTATTCAAAAATGTTTTTTGAAAGGAAAGAATTAAAATTTTGAATAGTCTCCCCCTTTTCCATCACTCCACAGAAAATGATCACCACATCCCAACAGCATGTCTTTTAAACCTGTCCTTTGTTGGGCACCAGCCCTCCTCAATGTGGGCCCCCAGTCCTTCCCAGTTGAGTAACTGCTGGAGCCTCTAATTGGTTTCCACACCTTGGGTCCTCACCTCTCCAGCCCAGCCTCCTCATGGCCCTACAAAGAGTATTTTAAAACACAAGTATGACTATTTCAATTTCTTGCTTAAATTCCTTTAGTGACTCCACTGCCTTTAAGACATGATTCCTAGGGGATCCCTGGGTGGCTCAGCAGTTTAGCACCTGCCTTTGGCCCAGGGCGCGATCCTGAAGTCCCAGGATGGAGTTTCACATCGGGCTCCGGCATGGAGCCTGCTTCTCCCTCCTCCTGTGTCTCTGCCTCTCTCTCTCTCTTTCTTTCTCTAGGTCTATCATCAATCAATCAATCAATCAATCTTAAAAAAATAAATAAGACATGATTCCTTCACTTAGTGGAGGTTTCCAGCCTTCTCTATCACCTCACCTGCTTCCACTTTCCCATGAATATCTGAAATTTCAGCCACGTTCAACTTCTTGCAGGTTCCAAACTCTGGCATACTTTTCCACGTCTGGTTTTTCTTTGGGTCCCCCTGCCTAGACGGGGAGGACCATTTTCCTGTCTCCCATTTCTTTCATAATCTGCACTCCCACCTGCCTTTCATGACTCAGATATAAGTATGATGTGTCTCTCATGAATAAATAAAATCTTTTTTAAAAATAATAAATAAAATAAATTTCAAGAAATAGTCATGAATTCTGAAAAGAAAATGGGAAACAAAGGCCAGTGATATTACTTATGAGAGACAAAGGAGAAAGAGGACAGACATTGTTGACAAGTCACAGAATAATATAGTGATTATAGCACCAGAAGAACTGGGTTCAAGTCCTGGTCTGGCCACTTGAAATGTTGGACAAGTTGTCCTTTTTAAATCTCAGTTTTCATATTTATAAAGTGAGGATAATGATGAAACTTACCTGAGGAGGTTTATCAGGAAGGTGATATAAGGAAAAAGTACAAAATGCAGTAACTCATCCACAGTGAGCAATCTTAAATGATCACTATAATTATATAGTATAGATGGTTTCCCAGAACTGGAAAATAAAAATTTTTTATTCAAAATATTATCTTTTATTGTTAAGATATCTGAATTCTGGGTACTGGGCAAGAAAAGGGGCATCAACACCCCGTTGGTAGCACCTGACTGGAAGCTTTGGTCAGATGCTCTTTCTCAGTTGCAAGCAGGGCCATCAGAAAGAGCAAAGGTGTTCATGTGGAGCTTGTGAGTTGCAAAATCTGTCAGACAAACTCTGGGAAGTAAAAGCTTAAGAGGTGATGACATAGTAGCAGAAAAATATTTTAGGTAAAATGGGAGGAATTATCCACTTTGTATTCTAAATACAGAGCAGAGAAACTCAAAGCTTAAAAAAAAAACTGTAAAAATATTGTGAAGACCTTGAGACCTTGGGAGTTTTCACAGAGGTGATAAGAAGACAACTAGTTCAAGTTCTAGGAAAACTCCAGGAGAGAAGAAATGTAGAAAGAAGCAACTGCTGCATTTAAGTCAGTAATGACTGTTGACTTTTCACCTTAGGAGTCTTCAGAAGGTCAGTAGATTCAATAACATGCTTTTAAGTGCAGTTTTGGAGGAGTGAGGTCAGTGTGATGTGCTGGCAAATGTTTTAGAACCAGAACTCCAGGGAAAAAATTGCATGTAGATCTATACCTAACATAAATTAGTTATAAATTTTACTGATATAGAGTATTCGTACACAATTTACAAATAATAATAAAACATCCAATGTTCTTTATCATAAATTCCATATACCCAATTCATTCATTAACTTTTGCCAAATTCTTGTGTCTGTAGAAACACCTATGGTTACAATGGACAAACAAGTACAGTTCCAATGTGAATGCTTGTTGTTTTTTTTATTTTATATTAAGTGTAAGATATCATTTGTTTAGCAATAGTAAAAGTGTTTTTCTTTGCTAAGTCAGATATGTTTTTTTAATATTTGAAGAATATTTCCACAATTTTTTTGTGCTGTTCATGCTGTAATGCTACAGACAGGAGACCATATCAGTTGAAACTGCAATTTTCTTAAGTCTAGAACACAAAACAATAAATCACACCCTAAGGTATATGTCAATAACCCTGTGAAGTAAATAGTCCAATGTGGCCAATTTCAAGCTATCACATGACCACTACTGAATACCAAATTTGGAAGAAATGCCCAGTAGTGCACTATTATATTGCATTTCCATGACACAGGTACTTCATTGTTGCACATTTAGAAACTCTTTTTCATTTCCTTCATCCAGGTCATCAGCAAAATGTGCCCCTATTTGTTGAACTTGACAAAACATAATTGTAGTTTTATTGTGTAGGGATCATAAATACCAATGTTTGGATACTAAGATGCTTTTAATTCCAAAGATAATCCTTATAAAACTTGGCTCCCATTCTAAGAAATGACCTCAGTCAATGGTGTAATTGAGCCAGCTCATATTGGCTCACAAGAGATAATTACTACATTTCAAGTATTTTACAAGCTCGTTGTTAAACAATCATTAATAAAAATAAATTACATGAACTTATAATTACATAGATTATATTTAAATTTTTTAAAAGATATTAAATATTCAAGATTCATCACTTCCCATTAATTTTATTATATTTTACTACTATCTTACGCTCTTGGAGTTATTCAAATTACATGAAAAGAATAGCACATAAATCTAGGAGGAATATAAATAGAATTAAGGCATTCTAAGGTCCTTGTATTGTCCAAGAAGTGGTAAAAGTATTAATTTGTATTAGCCTAAATGAGTCAAATATGAATGCTGTACCTTCTCCAAAAGAACATAAAAGGATAATTAACAAGCCAATAGAAAAGATGGGGACAATGGAAAAATAAAAAATATTTCATTAAAACTCGAGGCAAGAAAGGAGTGAAAAATGAATATGTGGGGAAAACAGAAACCAAATAGTAAGATGGTAGAATTGAAACCTGAGTAGAGTTCGTTAAAGGTAAACAGACTAAATCCTCAAATTAAAATACAAGGATTAACAAACCAGATACACAATGAAATTTAACTATGCTGCTTTTAAGAGACATATTTTAAACATAAAGAGTATTTGACAGTTATAGGATTAAAAAGTCAGCATGCAAACACTAACTCAAAAAAAGCTGGAAGAGCTATATTAATCAAAGTAGACTTTAAGGGACCAACCATTGTCATCAGACTAATAACAATTCTGTAGTTTGTATGCATGTGATAATATGGCCTCAAAACCAGAAAGCACAAAGTGAAGGAACTGAAGGGAGAAATAATCATAAACAGTATTCCATAATCAGAGTGAGACATTTTAACACATCTCTCTCAAGAGCTAATACAGTAGAGAGGAGAAATTTTTTCTTTCTTTTTTTTTAGAAAATTTTTCAATCAACTTTTTCATATCCTTAATTTAAGACGTGTCTATTATATGCAGCACAAAGTTGGTCTGACACATTTTTTAAATTAAACCATACTATTGGGATCCCTGGGTGGCGCAGCGGTTTGGCGCCTGCCTTTGGCCCAGGGCGCGATCCTGGAGACCCGGGATCGAGTCCCATGTCGGGCTCCCGGTGCATGGAGCCTGCTTCTCCCTCTGCCTATGTCTCTGCCTCTCTCTCTCTCTCTGTGTGACTATCATAAATAAATAAATAAATAAAATTTAAAAAAAAAACCATACTATTAACACTCTTGAACACTACACTTAACATCTGCAGAATATACATCATTTCCAGGAGTAAACAGAATGTTTACAATTGACTACATGCTGGGAGAGAAAGCATGTCTCAACAAATGGCTCTAAAGACTGAAATGGCAAAGGGTGGGTTCACTGATTATAATAAAATTGAACCAGAAATCAATAACAAAAAGAACTGAAAACTCCCCAGGTATTTGGATACTAACCAATAAACTTTTAAATAATTCATGAAGGAAAACTCCTTAGAACTGAAATATAATAAAAATATAGATCCTTCTAGAGAGAAAACCTCTAAGTCAAGAAGGGTCTTTTGATCCATTCCCTGAAAGTGGTAAAGTATCTGTTTCCCTCAGTGATGTCATTTTTATTAGAAACCATATATTGAGCCTGTGCCTAAAACCTGATCCTAGGTCTAGGAGGTCCTTGGAGGCAAATGGTTAAATACTTCAGATCTGGGCCTTGGGCAGCCATCCCACAGAACACAAGAATCTTCTATTTTACAGTGAGAGATGGTGTGGGGTCAATTATGTGCTAAAGACCCTTTGTCTTTCCTTCCAGTCAGTGCCCAGCATTAGTCTCCCAGTGGTAAAATGCCCACCCCTCACCTAGACTACTTGGACCACCTCCTCAGTGGTGTACACACACTGACATTCTATAACTTCTGCTGCTCTGGCTCCTGATGGCCCTTATAGCAAAAGGACTATTATCTCAACTTTCACCTGGATAAGGACTTGCATTCTGATGCTTGAGAATTACATCTATACATAAAACTTACATAATACCACAAATACAAAAAACCTACAAAAATATTCTGGTTTGAAAAAAGTTTTTTATTCACCACAAATGAAGATTTCCTTATGCCAGAGCCTCCTACTAAATTGCTTGCATGTTTTACAATATATTTCCTATAGCTTACATAAATCATAAAGTATTTAGAATATTATAACAAACATAATATTCAAAAGATAATTTTAAGTTTTTAAAAACCCAACAGTATATTAATCACACAAAGGTTGAGGTCTCTTTTGAGTCATCATCTACTGTAGTTAATGAAAGTACATTCTCCCAAACAGTAACTCAGGGAATCAGGCTGCTACCATTTTTCTGCCTCAGTGTCATTCAAGTATCTTGCAGCCAGCAGAAGCAGAGCACATAGGGAGGTCAAGTCAAACCCTTACCATCACAGCCTGCAAGTGACACACAAGTTGTGTGTGAAATTTCCATTGGCCAGAACTAGTCACATGACTCTACCTCACTGACAAGGATGGTCCTCTGAGCAATCAGGAGGAAAGTGAGATGGTTTGTTGAACACATAACACAGTCTCTGCCTCAAATATATAACAAGCCTCACAACCTATTAAAGAGGAAAGAAATAAAGGAAGTAGCATCCACTGATTTGGGTGCCAAGTTTAGTGCTTAAGAACTTTGCACGTAATGTGCTTAAACAAAATCACTGGGAGCCAGACATCATTATCTCCACTTCATAACTAAAGAAACTGAAGCATACATTTAAATATTTAGTGAGGAGTTAAAAACCCTGATCAATGACTCCATGGCCCATGCTTCCCAATGGGCTCTAGTTGCTCTTACTGTGGGCCACAGCCCACTTGCATCACAGTTACTAGAGATGCCTTTTCAGAGCCTCCACCACACTCACTAATAAGAATCTCCAGCGTAGAGGAACCTGCATTTTTTTAAAGTTTCCAAAGGGATTTTATACTATTGATCTTTTTATATCTGAAATACAAAGTGACATTCTAAAATAATCCTTTCAAGAAAGTAGAAAATGTATGGAAAAGAGATAAGATTCAGTAGGTAGAAGAGAGGAGCCCTGTGGCAAGTTGAAAATCCTACAGACCCAGGAGTCAGAGGCATGAACACTAGTCCTAGACCAATTAACCTCCTGAGTGACTTAGGAAGTCACTTACCTCACTGAATCTGTTCCAAAGATTACATTTTCTCCACTGAAAAATGTTGGAATCAGGCTAAATAATCTCTTAAAGACCCCTTTGGCTCTACAATAACATGAAAACTGAAAGTGAGACAATAAAACAAATGCAGAATAAGAAAGTAATAATAAGTAATTTAAAATAATATCTAATTCCAGCAAGGCTTTTGTAGATACAGATACACTTCCTCTAAAATTTACATGCAAAGACAACAAAACTAAAATAGCTGAAAACAAAACAAAACAATTTTGAAAGAGATGAATAAAGTTAGAAGAATTACAATACCCAGTTGTAAGACTTACTAGATAACCACAATAATCAAGACAGTGTGATATTGGCAGAGAAACAGACACATAGATCAACAGAACAGATTTAAGTAGTCAGAAAGAGCTCTACATAAGTATGGCCAACATAATGGAGCAACTGAATGGAGAAAGGAGAGTGTTTTCAACAATGGTATTGGGACAATTGGCTGTTCATATGCCCAAAAAAAAAAAAAAAATGAGGAAGAATTGCAATCTAAGTTGAACACCTTAAACAAAAGTCAAATAAAAATGGATCCCAGGTCTAAATGTAAAAATATAGTAAACTTTTAGGAAAAACCACAGAGGAAAATCTTCATGATTTAGAGTTAGGCAAAGAAATCTTAGACATAACACCAAAAGCATGAAAAATAAAAGAAAAAAAATCAATAAATTAAAACACTTTCCTCTGTAAAGGATCCTATGAAGATGGAAAGACAGACTACAAAAAGGAAGAAAATATCTACAAATTGCATATCTGACAAATGACTTATATTCTAAATATAATATGGATGAAAGACTTTTTAAACTCAATAGTAAAAAAAAAGAATTTTAAAAATGGGCAGAGACTTGAACAGACCTTCAAAATAGAATATATGGAAGGCAGTTGAGTTCATGAGATGTTCAATATCATTACCATTAGAGAAAATCAAATTAAAGCCCCAGTGAGAAACCATTTCACATCTTTAGAATGGCAAACATAAAAAAAAAAGTGATAATTGCAACTTCTGGCAAGGATGCTGAAGAAACTAAACCTCTTACACATTGCCAGTAGGAATGTAAAACAGTTTGACAGTTTTATAAAAGTTAAACATATACTTAATAATGACTCAGCAATCACACTTTCAGGTATTTATCCTTTGAGAAATGAAAATATGCCCACCCAAAAATGCATGATTTTTTATAGCAGCTTTATTTGTAATAGCCAAAAGTTTGACAACACCCCAAATGTCCTTTAAGGAGTAAACAGGAAAACAAACTGTGGTACCCCCAAGCAATGGAATACTAATTGGTGATAAAAAGGAACAACAGCCGATGCAGGAACATCTTGGATGGATCTCAAGGTCATTCATTATATTGAGTGAAAAAGACCAGTCTCAAAAGGTATGATTCCACTTGTATGACATTTTCAAAAAGGTGATGGAGAACAAATCAGTGGTTGCCAAGACTAGAGGTATGACTCTAAAGAGATAGCCTTTGTGGAAATGGACCAATGCTGTATCCTGACGTAGAGGTTCCATGAATATAGACATGCAATAAAGTTTCATAGAATGATACACAGTACACATGAACATATTTTTAAAAAGCAAAACAAAACTGGTGAATCTGAATAAGGTCTATCATTCAGTTTATAGTGTTACATCAATGGCAATTTTCCACTTGTGATAAAGTATCTTAATTATGGTAGATATCATTGTATGAATCTGGGGGAAGGGTACATGGAAACTCTCTGTACCAGTTTTTCAACATCTTGTAAGCCTAACTGCTTTCAAACTAGGTTTAAAAATAGTTGATATTCACTGAATACTCTGGGTAGCCATACTGTCCTGAGAACTTTATATATTTATATGAATATTTTATACTTAAATCTTTGCAGTGGATACTTCATTCATCCCATTTTACAGAGGAGAAAACTGAGTTTCAGAAAAGTGAAGTAATCTGGGCAAGGACACAGTGGGTGAGTAACAGAGGTGGGACTCAAACTCAGGAATTCCACTTTCAGTGATATCAATGTTAGCCAATAGGCAATGCTTTTTAAGAAAAAGGAAAGCAGGACAAAGAAAAAGTCAAAATGGGAAGCAATGATATAGAGGAAAAGAAAAAGAATGCCAAAAGACAAAATGAAATGAACAAGACATCCAAGGCTTCAGAGAAGGGGTATTCCTGGCACCTCCCTGGATGTCAGTCCCCTAGGAAAACACAGCTGTTTTGATAGTGTATTTTTTTTTTCAAGACTACATTTATTTATTCATGAGAGACACAGAGAGAGAAGCAGAGACACAGGCAGAGGGCGAAGCAGGCTTTCTGTAGGGTGCACGATGCAGGACTCTATCCCAGATCCCAGGATCATGCCCTGAGCCAAAGGCAAGACACTCAACCACTGAGTCACCCAGGTGCCCCCTGATAGTGTATTTCTAAAAGACTGAGGAGAACCTGGAGCAAGGGAAGAAACATTTTCAAAGAAATAGTAAACAGCTCCTGTTAGAATAGGTCAGAGTAATTGAAGTTACTTAATCTAGAGGAAGTCAGGAAGGTAGTTTAATCATCAGCTTTATAAAGGCTTGGGAGAGAATGTCCGGAGGATATAAGACAAAGGAAAGGAGACTTAAACTGAAAAACAAGAAGATTTAATTTGATATTAAAAAATGTTTTCCTGACCATTTGAAGAGGGATAAAAGTAGGACAGATTAGAGGGCAGCTGACTGTTTCTTCTGAGACCTTCAAGAAGGATAGGATGAAACTGGCAGTTCATTCCACTAAATATTAAACCTGGCAGACAGAGCAGCCTACCCAGTGCCAGGCCCCATGAAGGGCACTTTGCACATTTTAGCTGTTTTCATTTATTAAATGAACTAATTATTAAAGCAGGTGTGGTCATTCTCATTTCATAGAAGCACAAACTGAGGGTCAGAGAGGCTGAGTCCCACAGAAGACTCATCAGCTGCCCAGAGAGGGACAAACCTGGGTGTCTCCAGCTTCGCCAGCCAGATCTTTCCACTATATTACACACAATGCTAATCAAGCTTTGAGAATTCCCTGACTACTGCCCTAAAACTGGATCAAGTAATTGAGTATAGCACCTTCCAGCTGTAAAAGTATCTATCCCTCAAAATGCTACTAACTTGATTCTACATCAGCTCCATCCCCACTCATCTCTATTATTATCTTCTTTTAAGGAACTCAGTTTCCTGGGATGCCTTGGTGGCTCAGTGGTTGAGCATCTGCCTTTAGCTCAGGTAGTGATCCTAGGGTCCTGGGATCAAGTCCCACGTTGGGCTCCACGCAGGGAGCCTGCTTCTCCCTCTGCCTCTGTCTCTGCCTCTATGTGAGTGTGTCTCTCATGAATAAATAAATAAAATCTTTTTTAAAAAAAGTAACTCCGTTTTCTCTAGGAAGTTAAGCTATATTTCTCACCATCATTCTACTTACAACATCCCTGTGGGGTATGGTACATTGAATTAAAAGAAACTAAAGAAAGAGTGTGTGATGACTCCCATTTTATAGATGAGAAGTTGAGCTGCCCAAGACGTCAGGCATGGAAAGAGGCTTGGGGAGCTGATAAGTGCAACCTCCTGGAGATTTCAAAAAGGAACCGGAACAGCCCAATGCAAGCCACACAGAGCAACGCCCCTGGAGGGCTCTTCCCATCCAGCCAGTAGCGGCCTGATGGCGGTCACTGGCTTTCCAATCAGATTACTTATCCTTTCACTACTGAAAGACATTTTGGTTCCTTCCAATTTTGGCAATTATGAATAAAAGTGCCACAAATATTTATGTGCAGGTTTTCGTGTGGACATAGTTTTCAACTCATTTAGGAACATGATTGCTGGATCATATGGTGAGAATTCAATGTTTAGCTTTGCAAGACACTGCAAATTGCCTTCTGAAGTGGCTGCACCATTTTGCATTTCCAGCAGTAATGAATGGCAGTTCTTATTGCTCATGTCCTCACCAGCATTTGGTATTGTCACAGTTTTAGATTTCACCCATTTTAATATGTATGCAGTGATGTCTCACCATTGTTATAACCCAACATGTATATTTTTTAAAGCATACTGATCAGCTCTCTAAAGTAAAAAGCAAGTCCTAATAAAATACATAATAATCAGCCATTATTCAGCCCACAACTGTCATTCTCAGAAATTCCAATCAAACAAGAAGTATCTGTTAGGAGAAAAAAAAAATTATTTAAAACAATTAATCCCTATTGCTAAAGGCAGGGTTCATATTACTTGGTACTTGAGCTTGAAAAAGCCAAAGCAAAATTTGTCCCTTCAAAGGCAAGAGGGAAACATAGGGAAAATAATTGTCTTTAATTGATGACTAACCACATAAAAGCATTTGTTTTGACATAGCTGAATTTGGCTTTGTTTCACAAAGTTCTTCTCATATTTAAATAAACATTATACACTCTTAAATTGTTTTGTTCCATTTCTAAGCCACTAAAAGTCATGGATAGGGGAGGGAAGGAGGTCTGGGTTTCTTCTTCTTCTATAGCTTATCCAGATGTTCCAACACTTTTATGGAAACTGGAGCAACAGAATTATGAGCAGAAAGTCTCTACTGTCTACTATTACACCTGCTATGGCTTGAACTTCCAAAAAGTGATACTTTCTTACTATATTTATTTCAAAGCAGCATTTCACACCTGCATGTTTATATAATGGTGTTCATTAACTTTATAAAGATTCAGGCAATAAAGTGCGAAACAAAATTCTTGAAGAAAAATAAGTCAGTTTCATAATTTTTGCAAACATGTGAATTTTACTTATGCACTTCTGTTGAGGAAACATAACATAATCAAAAGTCACATAACACAACTACCTTGAAAAATATTAGCAAGTATCTAAAAATTTTAAATGGCCCGTTTTATGTTCCCATTCTTAACAAACAAGATATAACCACATTAAACAAGTGCTTTCTCCTCAATCCTGGACCTGTTGTTTATAGCAGCTCCTCAAAGCCTTGGAAATAGTCCATAATTAGCTGGCAAGGATGTCTGAAAATTTTTCCAAACCGAATGGCAAAGCATTTAAGAAAAGTATCAAAAAAGCATCTGTCAGGAATAAGCATAACATTTAGACTACCTTTTTTGTGTTTTTATTCCTGCATTTTGGAGTATACAATCAAATACTTCTGTTACTTACAACTGGCTATGTACCAGAATTCACACTGGGTATCCTCATATTTTATATGGAAACATCCTCTAGTGTAAATTCAAGCAAAAGCTGAAACACGCACACCCCAGAACTACTAAGAAAATTCTCCCCGTTGTTTTGCTATCAACCTAATAAGCAAAGTAACTATGCATTCTACTGAAATCTTTAAAGGGGACTTGGGGAGCTAGTAAAAGTGAAATATAGCATAACTTCTTAAAATTTTCCAGGAGGGACATCTGGCTCAGATGATATACTTGATTATCATTACTACAGTGAAGGTGTCTTCTCCAGCTGAGCCAAATACCCTTACTAATCGTGTTGTGGAGTCTCCTGGACAAGCAAATTGCAGATGTTTAAATATACAAGTAACTAGACGATTTTTTTTGTAATCCATTCCTTTCCTTTTTCACCCTACAACTTGATAAACGTACTACTCTCATCCACATCAAAACTGGAAAATTTTCTAGCACTCTGTTATGGGTTGAATTGTGTTCCCCCCAAAAAATATGTTGAAATCCTAAGCTGAAAGCCTCAGAATGTGACCTTATTTAGAAATAGGGTCTTTGCAGATTCAATAAGGTCATATTGGAGTAGGGTAGGTCCCTAATCCAATACAGCTGGAGTCCTTATAAGAAGATGATGTGAACACACAGTGGAAAAAATGTGATGACAGAAAAAGAGATTACAGAGATGAAGCTACAAAATCAACAGCTACCACTAGAAGCTGGGTAGTGGGAAAGAATATCATTCATTTACAGGTTGTGGAGGAAGTATGGTAGTGTTAATACCTTTCAAACTTCTAATCTGCAGATTTGTGAGACAATATATTTCTGCTGTTTTAAGCCACTCAGTCTGTGGTAATTTGTTGTGGTAGCCTTAGAAAACTAATATACACCATGATCATATCTCTGGGATGCCAGGGTGGTTCAACACATACAAATCAATGTGATACATGACAGAAATAGAACAAAAGATAAAAACCATATGATCATCTCAATAGATGCAGAAAAAGCATTTGACAGAATACAACACCCTTTTATGATAAAAAAAAACACCTTGAAAAATTGGGTATAGAAAGAACACACATTAATACAATAAAAGGCCATATATAAAAAGCCCATAGTCAGCACCATACTCAATGGTAAAAGGCTGAAAGCTTTTCCTCTGAGATCAGGAATAAGAAAAAGGTGCCCACTCTCGGTACCCCTATTTAACACAGTCCTGGAAGTCATAGCCAGAGCATTCAGGCAAGGAAAAGAAATAAAAGTCACCCAAATAGGAAATGAAGAAGTAAAACTGTCTTTGTTTACAGATGACATGATCTTATAGAAAATCCTAAAGACTCCATCAAAATATTGCTAAAACTACCAAGTGAATTCAGTAAAGTGAAGGATACAAAATCAACATATAGAAAATAGTTGCATTTTTATATACTAACCACAAAATATCTGAAAAAGAAAGAAAGAAAAACAATCCCATTGACAATAGTATCAAAAACAATAAAATACTTAGGAATAAATTTAACCAAGCAAGTGAATGATCTGTAACACAGAACTATAAGACTTTGCTGAAAGCAAATGAAGAACGCACAAATTGAAAGATATCCCATGTTCATGGATAGAAAGAATTAGTACTGTTAATATGTCCCCTATTACCAAAGCCATCTAAAGGTTCAATGCAATCCTTATCAGAAGTCCAAAGGCATTTTTCAAAGAAATCGAAAAAATAGCCTAAAATTTGTATGTAGCAAAAAACTCCAAATAATCAAAGAAATCCTGAGAAAGAACTAAGCTGGAACCATCACACTTCTTGATTTCAAATTATATTTTTATGGCTATAGTCATCAAACAGTATGGCACTGACATAAAAATAGACCAACAGAACAGAGAGCTCAGAAATAAATAGACACATAAACAATCAATATTTACCAAGGGAAACATAAATACTCATTGGAAGAAAGGATAGTCTCTTCATAGATGGTACTGGGAAAACTGAATAACCACATGCAGAAGAATGAAATTAGATCCCTCTCTTACACTATTCATAAAAAGAATCTGAAATAGACTAAAGACTTAAATTTAAGACCCAAACCATAAAACTCTTAAATGAAAACAGAGAAGAAAAAGCTCCTTGATATTTGTCATGGCAGCAATTTCCTGGATATGACACCAAAAGCACCAGTGACAAAAGCAAAAATAAATAAGTGGGATTACATCAAACTAAAAAGCTTCTGCGTATCACAGGAATCATCAACAAAATGAAAAGGCAACCTACCACATGGGAGAATATATTCACAAATCATACACCTGATAAGGACTTAATATACAGAACTTATACAACTCAATAACAAAAAAACAATCCATTTTTTTAAGTGGGCAGAGGAGCTCAACAGACAGTTTTCCAAAGACATCCAATTGGCCAACAGAAAATGTGGGAGTATTATATACAGACTCTTAAATAAAGAGAACTAACTGATGATTGCCAGATGAGTGAAATAGATAAAGGGAATTAATATGTACAAACTTCCAGTTATAAAATAAACAAATCATGGAGACAAAAAGTACAGCATAGGGAATATGGTCAATAATATTATAATAACATTATATGGTGACTACACTTTTCATGGTGAGCACTCAGTAATGTATAGAATTGTTGAATCAATATATTGTACACCTGAAACTAATATAACACTGTATTTTAATTATACTTCAGTTAAAAAATAAAATTTTAGAAGTTGGAAAAGATGACCAACAGGTATATGAAAATGTGCTCAACATGGATAATCATCAGAGAAATGCACATCAAACTATAATGAGATATCACCTCACACTTGTTTACATGACTATCATCAAAAAGACAAGAAATAACAAGAGTTGGTGGGCTTGTGGACAAAAAGGTACCCTAGTGCAAGTTAAAATGCAAGAGGTATAGCCACCATACAAAAACAGTATAGAAGTTTCTCAAAAAAAAATAAAAATAGAACTACCATATATGATCCAGCAATTCCACTTCTGGGCATATATCCAAAGGAATTGAAATCAGGATCTTGTAGAGATATCTGCACTCACATTTTCACTGCAGCCTTACTCTCAATAGCCAAGAGGAAACAACCTAAGTGTCAGTCAACAGATGAATGGATAAAGAAGATTTGGTATACTCTCAATGTGGAATTTAAGAAACAAAACAGAGGAACATAGAGGAAGGGAAAGAAAAAATAAGATAAAAACAGAGAGGGAGGCAAACGATGAGAAACTTTTAACTCTAGAGAACTGAGGGTTGATGGAGGGAGATGGGTGGGAGGATGGGCTAGATGGGTGATGGGCATTAAGGAGGGCAAATGATATGATGAGCACTGGGTGTTATATAAAAGTAATGAGTCACTAAATTCTACTCCAAAACCAATACTACACTATATGTTAGGTAACTTGATTTTAAATAAAATCTTGGAAGAAAAAAAAGACATGGTGTACATACATAGTGGAATATTACTCAGCCATGAGAAAGAGAGAAATCCTGCCATTTGCAACACCTTGGCTAGACCTTGAGGACATTGTGCTCAGTGACATAAGTCAGACAGAGAAAGACAAATACTGAACGATATCACCTAAAAAATCTGTACTCAAAGAAAACAAAGAGTAGAGTGGTGGTTACCAGGAGTTGAGGTGGGGGAAGTGGAGAATCATTAGTCAAAGGGTACAAACTTCTAGTTATAAAAGATTAACAAGTTCTAGGGATCGAATGCACAGCATAGTGATTATAGCTATTAACACTGTACCATATACTTGAATGTTGCAAAGAGATTTTTTTTTAAGATTTAATTTATTTATTCATGAGAGACACAGAGAGAGGCAGAGACACAGGCAGAGGGAGAAGCAGGCTTCCCAAGGGGAGCCTGATGTGGGACTCGATCCCAGGACCCCAGGATCATGACCTGAGCTGAATGCAGATGCTCAACCACTGAGCCACCCAGGTGCTGAAAAGTAGGTCTTAGATAACCTCATATATATGTATACACACATAATACACACATACACTATTATTCAGCCATAAAAAAATAAGGAAATCCTACCATTTGTGACAATGTGAATGGATCTTGAAGGCACTATGTTAAGTGATGAAAGTCAGATAGAAAAAGACAAACCCTCTATGATCTCATCTACATGTGGAATCTAAAATAACTAACAAAAACCAAGCTTGCAGAAAGAGATGAGATACACCGTCGCCAGAGGCAGAGGGTTGGGGAGGAGGACTGGAGGTCCAGCCATTAGCACCACTGTATGACATACAGGAAAGTTGTTAAGATTGTACATCCCAAGAGTTCTCATCACAAGAAGAAGGTTTTTTTTTTCTTTTCTCTTTGCTTTTTATTGTGTCTACATGCGACGATAGACATTAGCTGAACCTAGTGTGGTAATTATTTCACAATACGTTAGGTAAAGCCACCATGCGGTACACCTTAAACTTACACAATAATATATGTCAATTATTTCTCATTAAGACTGGATTTAAAAGAGAACATTAAAATATCCTCAACACCAAAAAGGAATGATAATTATGTGATGAGAAGGAAGTAGTTGCTAATGCTATGGCTGAAATGGTTTTAAAATACAGAAGATGTACCAAATCAACATGTTGTTTACCTTAAACGTACACAATGTTATATTTCAATTAGATCTCAATAAAGCTGGGGGGAAAGAAGAGTAAAATT
Organism: Canis lupus familiaris; assembly: GCF_011100685.1. Lineage (NCBI taxonomy): Eukaryota > Metazoa > Chordata > Mammalia > Carnivora > Canidae > Canis > Canis lupus. The sequence continues at coordinate 23,158,764 of NC_049237.1, forward strand.
AACTATGGGAAAAAGAAAACTAACACATACACTGTTTGAAAAATGGGTTCTGGAGCTAGATAGGAGTTCCAACCCTGTGATCTGGACAAAGTGTCACGGCATTCAGAGCTTCTCTAGGACTGGGGCCCAGCTTTGATGCACTACCCCCTCCCCAGGAGCCAGAATCCTGTCCAGACCCAGAGTTGGTGCTCTGCTACATGTCCCCACAATCCCTTTAGCAGGGGCATGGGCTCCAGAGATACTGCCTAGTGGTCTATGGGCAGAGCCAAGGGAGGACCTCCAAGGACTTGTGAGTTTGGTTTTTGTGTGTTTGATACTTAATAAACACAAAATAAGCTGGGAAATTAATAATTTCCCCTTAAAATTAAAATGTACCAGGGATATATCATATTTATTAATCCTAAAAATATATTTTGTTATTTTTATACATATAAAATAGCTTTGGTTGAAAAGCTATTGGTATGGATTGAATTGCATTCACTCAAAATTCCTATCTTGAAGCTCTAACTCCTGAAGTAATGTATTTGGAGACAGGGGCTTTGGAAGGTAATTAGGATTAGATGAGGTCACGAAGGTGGGGCCCTCATGATGAAATTAGTGCACTTATGTGAAGAGACTCCAGAGCACTCATGCCCCACTCTCTTTCTCTCCACCACGTGAGGACAGAGCAAGAAGGTGGCAGTGGACATAACAGGAAGAAAGCCCTCACCAGAAACCCATCACGCTGGCACTTGGATTTCCAGCCTCCAGAACTGTGAGAAATAAATTGTTGAATAAGCCTCCCAGTCTGTGATATTTTGCTATGGTAGCCAGAGTTGACTAAGACAGGCATCATATATAAATGAGAATGCCTCACACTCGGTAGTGGTCATCAGGTATCGATGGGGTCAGAACTCCCTCCCTGGAAGTTTTAGGTGTTTTAAGTACCAAAAATATCTAAATAATTGTGTTTAAATTAAGTTGCTGTGCTCCTTTGCTTTTGATAATATATAGTACATGTTTGTTTCCTGGTTCCCCACACAGCCTGTGCCTGGAGGTGGCCGGCAGGGCAGGACAGGAGGAACAGGACAGGGAGGGAGGAAACAGCTGTCCTGTCTTCTCCAAGGACACACTCACTGAACTCAAAGAAAACAGAGTAGAGTGGTGGTTATCAGGAGCTGAGGTGGGGGACGCGGAGATTCGTTGGAGCGACATGTGTGGAGGCCACGGCACGTTCGAGACCCGGGCCTGGGGGTTCCCTGGTGCACGTTCCTTGTCTGCAGTGGCACCCACCACCTGGGACAGCATTGCCTCCACGGCCACGGCGGTCCCTTCATGAAGGGACAGGCCGCGGGGAACAGCTGTGAGGCCGCCTTTCTTTTCATCTTTTTAGAATACTGTTCCTCTCTAGCTTTTTAGAAGGCTTCTCACACAATTTCTAAAGTCTCCTTAGAATTCCCAGAAATGATAATATAAGAGATGCCAGAACGCCAGAGAAAATAATACTCCTGAATCAGCACCACTCTGGCATAGCTGAGTTCACTTTAAAAGAAGGGCTTATCTTTTTTTTTTCTACGCGTCTTCGTCTCTGAAAAGTATTGACAGGTCCCACAATTGGTTTATTATATTTTTTGCATCTAAACACCACCATCCGGCCAAAATTAGCCTTCACAGTAGTGGAGGTTCACTGGTGCCACATACGCATAGACAATAGTGCCTTCTCCAACCTTGGAGAGAGCTTTATAACACCCTTCTAGAAGTGTCTACTCAACATGAATAGCGCGAGAGGCATCTCAGAAATTTTATGACGTTTTTTACCTTGATTATGTAATGCATCATTTCCTACCATTTGCATATGGATGCTCTCCTAGGCTAATCAGAACCCTTGAGACAATGGTTTCAGATGTATCATTACATAAAGCAAAGACTTACTTGTGTCATCTATTCTCATTACAATGTCTTAAGGAAATTGTTCTGCCTTAAAGGCTCTTTTCTAGTTGATATGCAACCAATCCCCCTCCTTTCTTTTCCATGAAAAACCTTAATTTTCTCAAGTTAGAGTTGTTGATTTTAGTATTTAGTAATAACTGCCATCATTCTTTTTTATTCACCCTCTGCAGTTGGTAAGATTTTTATTTTACTGTTTTCTTTCCACTTTATGATAATGTTCTCTTTTTTTGTATGATAATGTCATAAGCCTAATTTTCCCTTCTGTTAGGTCTTGATTATTCCCCCCAAAGGCTGATATTTAAAATGAAAGCATTTAAAACTTAATGTTAGCACAATGGTTATGCGGTCACATGCATACATGGGAAACTAAGCCTACAGGTACTGTTAATATTATTCTCTGCAAATTAAGTCTAATGTAGCATATGTAGTAAGCAGCTTCCTTTCAGGGCCAATCCAATTGTAAAACTGAACCTAAAGTTTTTAAAAGGTAATAAGGAGGGAGGGCAAATGACTAGGAATCAGTTTGTCACTGCTGTTGCAAGATTTCTGAGTATCATTTACATCTGAGGCAGAAAATTGCAGCTTAAGAATTATACCCACTGAAGAAGGGGGGAATCTTTTCTCTTCTTCCCTTCTAGGTTCTTTGGCTGCTTGAATAATTCCATTGATATAAAACAGATTAACAGGAGAAAACCAAATTTAATTTTGTACGTATAAGAACCCCAAAGATATGATGCTCAAAGAAGTGACCAAACCAGGCAGTTTTCATACCTTTTTGACAAGGAAGCAATAAATCTGACCAGACAAAGGGGCTTGAGCCTGGGGTGGTAAGTTAGTGAAGAAGTAACAAGTTCTCTTAATACAACCTTCCCAGCCTGAAATTCCCTGTCTCTGGTGATGAGGATGCTCTCCTGGTACAGGGAGGGTACCTTTCACGTGAGAGATTTATTTTCTGTCTGCAGAGGTACAAAGAAGGGTTAGGGTGTCCTTCCTACAATGGCTGTTTCTCAAGTCACTTTAATTAAACATAATAAAAATTCCAAAAAGGCACACTCTGGCATGGCATATTCTGCTACCCATCACTATTTAAGAGTCTACTCTAAATTAACCTGACCAGTTTTCTGTTATTTTTTAACTTCTATACCAGAACTTGTGCCTCTTGCAGGCATTAAATTGATGTTGGCTGGAGGAACCAGTCAAACAGCTTCCTTCAAGGTTATCTGAGCCAAATCTCAGGTTGAAAGAGATAGTGGCTTTGCTAAAGCCAAAGGACAAAGGGAAGTGTCAGCTTCAGGGAGGCCAAAAGAGGCAGTGGATGGAGCTTAGTGGTGAGTGGTACAACCAGCCTCAACTATCAGGCACTAACTGGGATTTATAGCTTCCCAGCTCCTAGCATGTGCCAAACAACCTCACTACCTGAAAGTCCTTCCTGTCATTCCTCATCCTCCAGGTCTCAACTCAGACATCAGCTCCTGATAGGCCTACTCTGACCAGCTTCTATCCCACCTGTGTCCCCTACTACAGAAGGCAGAGCCCAGAATGAGAGACAAGGAAAACCTGAAGGGAAGATATGGTCATGAGGCTGCCAGGAGTGGCAGTCACAGCCAGCAATGCCTACTCAGCTCTGAGCTCAACCTAATCCTGGACTCATCCTTTTTCTTTCTGCCCTATAAAATCTTTAATCTCACTTGGCTCATTGTTCTAATTAATTATGGCTCTCAGAAGCCTTAAAAACGTATTCCAAAGTAAGGTTAAAGAAACTGGAAGAATTGAAAAGGGAACAATAAAAAAAAAAAAAAAAAGAATAAAGGAGAGACCGGGCACTTGAAATGCATTACAATTGAATGGAATCTAAATGCACAGAAGAGGGACGCCTGGGTGGCTCAGCGGTTGAGTGCCTGCCTTTGGCTCAATGTATGATCCTGGATTCCCAGGTTCAAGTCCCACATCAGGCTCCTTGCATGCAGCCTGCTTCTCTGTCTGCCTGTGTCTCTGCCTCTCTCTCTCTCTCATGAATAAATAAATAAAATCTTTTTAATAAATGCACAGAAGACTGACCCACCTGGGGATTTAAACAGTTTTAGGAGATCTCTGCAAGAAGCATTTATGTAAGTGAACTGAAAAGAGCAGGAATAGAAAGGAGGTACCACCAAATGGTTCCTTCCTCAAAATGAGACACAGTGTCAATTCACTGCTCACCACTATGAAAGAGCTGAACCAGGAGTCTGGGAAGCTATTTTGTAAATTCAATAGATTACCATTGTTTTTATAGACTGTATTCTGATACAAAAGCTTATACAAAGACTTATGTAACTTCCAAGGTCAGTTAAAACCACCATATACATAATTTGCTGAAGGCTTTTAATACTATAAGTACCTACTTTCTGTGTTCTTTCTCTGAACTTTTATGGCTCACCAATAAAGGGATGTGTCATCATGATATAGTCTTAATGAATCCTCCCTGTCTGTCCAGGACTCTGAAAAGAGAAAATTGGGAGTAAGTGTAAATGTTTTCCTAGCAATTCTAAAAGTACAAAATTAAAGAGGCCTGTTATCCTATAATGAAAATGTTCTACTTAAAGAAAATTTCGTTTTCAAGAGAACCAACTACAAGACAATCAACAATAACAGGCTTTATGTCTAAATGGGAAAGGAGGGGAAAGGCATACCATGCTTGCCCTTGGTTAAGGAGGGTTATCTTTAAACAATGAGGGATAAACATGTCTATGAGATGGGGTCTGAGAAAAATATGCTGGGTATTTTTTTTAATTAATGGAAATTGGGCTCCCAAATTTCCACAGAAAACTTTTTATTTTCTAGTCTGACTACTCATTGCACTATAAATCACTGCCAAGAAGTCAAAGGATTGTAAAAGTCTATTATATCATATCTAAAGCAATGCAAGGTTCCAAGTACCCCCAATGGGGCCACACATTCCAGAGATCTGCCAGGAGCAGCTGGGGAGGAGACAGGCTTTATAGAACATCAAGTTTGGGAGATACTCAAAATAGAAGATGAATATTGAGAAAAACATCATCACACCAAGTTTTTGGGGACAGGGAGCTGGTGCCAATGATTTAACACATTTGACAAAAAAGACTCCCACTTCTCTCACAGCTACAAAGGAAGAGGGTTACTTTTCTTACTCGGGCCACAAACAGCATGCACCTGTTCTGACTTGAGCCACTCCATGTTCACCATAAATGGATGGCAAAACACAGAAGAGTTTCCTGAATTTACAGTGACATACCCATCTACAGATGCTCTTTGGGATACTCACTTTTAAAAGAACAGTTTTTGAAAACTTATATAATAAAAAGATGAGGGAAGGGTGGTTAGAAGGTGAGAGCTAATAAGTTTAGTTGAAACTTAGCATCATTTCAGTGTAATGAAATGTCTGAAAAGATTATCCCAATGAAGTTTAATTTTATATTGTAGATACAGTATATTCACCTAAATGTACCAAGATTATTTAAGGGGTTTACTGGTTTTCTTATAAGAATCTCGAGGCTCCTTACATGTGAAAAACCTGCTAAGACCAATGCATAAAGTGGGTGTCAGTAGTAATATCATCATGTCTTTACACAGTACCTTATGTCTCTGCAGGTGCTATTATATACATTACTTTATAACACCAGCCTAATAATTATTATTCCCACGTGAGGAAATCAACCCAGAGAAGTGGCTTAGCTACACATAAAAGAAAGTCAGTGATGGACTCAGTCCTATAAACCAGGTACCCAAACCCCAAATCCAATACTTTTATTATGCTCCTCACTAAGGTCAAGTTTCCTTTAGAAGAAAATTTCTTTAAGAAAGGTAGTATTAAAAAAAAGAAAAGAAAAGAAAAGAAAGGTAGTATTGCATGGTGGTTAAGGGTATGGCTTTGAAAGATGCTCAACACCACTCTCAGGGAAATGCAAATCAAAACTATAATGAGCTATCACTTCACACCTGTCAGAATGGCTAAAATCAAAAATACAAGAAACAATGATGTTGTCAAGAATGTAGAGAAAAAGGAACTCTTGTGCACTGTTGGTGGGAATGCAAACTGCTGCAGCCACTGTGGAAAACAGCATGGAGGTTCCTCAAAAAGATAAAACCAGAACTACCCTACAATCCAGTAATTGCACTACTGGGTATTTACCCCCAAAATACAAAGACACTAATTCAAAAGGATACATGCACCCCTACATTTATTGCAGCATTATATACAATAGCGAAATTATGGAAGCAATCGAAGTATCCATCAATAGATGAGTGGATAATGAAGATGTGGGATACACACACACACACACATAATGGACTATTATTGAGCTATCAAAAAGGATGAAATCTTCCCATTTACAACAACATAGATGGATCTACAGGATATAATGCTAAGCAAAATAAGTCAGAGAAAGATAATACCATATGACATCATATGATTTCACTCATATGTGGAATTTAAGAAACAAAACAGGGATCCCTGGGTGGCACAGCGGTTTAGCGCCTGCCTTTGGCCCAGGGCGCGATCCTGGAGACCCGGGATCGAGTCCCGCATCCGGCTCCCGGTGCATGGAGCCTGCTTCTCCCTCTGCCTGTGTCTCTGCCTCTCTCTCTCTCTCTCTGTGTGACTATCATAAATAAATAAAAATTAAAAAAAAAAAGAAACAAAACAAATGAGTAAAGGAAAAGAAAGAGAGAGAGACAAACCAAGAAATAGACTCTGAACTCTAGAGAACACACTGATAGTTACCAGGGGGGAGGTGGATTGGGGGATGGGGGAAAGAGATGATGGGATTAAAGAATACATCTACCATGATGAGCAATGAGTAATGTGTATAATTGCTGAATCAATATATCATATACCTGAAACTAATATAACACTGTAAACTATACTGAAATTAAAATTTAAAACTTAATTTAAAAAAGGGATATGGGCTTTGAAAACAAATACACCTAAATACCTTGCTCTGCCATATTCCAGCTGTGTAACTTTAAACAAGTAACCTATCTTCTCTGGGCCTCAGTGTTATCATCTGTAAAATGGGGATATTTGTATAATAGACTGATGATAGCTATTATCACTGTATATCAACTTCTGGTTTTCCTCTCCTTCCCTGCATGCAGAAGATGGTACTTCTCAGTACCCCTGCACAGTTGGATGGTGTCATGTGACCAGTTCTGACCAGTGAAATGTGAACAAATGTATGGCATAGGGCTTCCAGATCTGGACAATGAAAAGCCCATGCATGATAATGCAGCCCTACTCTTATCCAGCCTTGGCTTAAGATAACAGAGTCATGCTGATATGGAAGCAGCCTGGATAACCACTACAGTGGACCTGGCTCCACTGAGTGAAAGGACTGAAACTGCGGGGTTGTGACCAAAGCATAATCTGGTATACCCTGACTAACACACTCTTTGTGCTTCTTGCTGTGATGACCACATAAAATAATAGAGGAAGCTCTCAATACAACGTCTTGTACAATCACCAATCAATAAAAGTCAGCTCCCATTACTATCACTGTAGAGTGGTTAAACATGAGAACTAGGATTGCAATCTCAAAACATTTAATTTATAGTCAATTTATTCCCTCAACAAATATTTACTGAGTATCTACAATGTGCAAGGCCCATGCTGGGAGCTGAATTTAAAGTGATGAACGGGATAGACACTAGGCTCTACAGCCCCAAGAAATAAATACACCTTTACAAATCTCCTAGAAACTCCTTTCTGAGGGAGTTTAGATACAATTCTTCAGGAATATGTATGGATATATTCTAGTGACTTGGAAAGGAATGAAGTCCTGCCCTGGGAAGGATCCAAACTATTATAGCACACAGCTAGGAGACTCCGAAGACCCCAACTCAGCCCACACACAGGACTCACTGAACCATCCTGCCTGTTCATAAGAAGTCCAAGTGTTCAAGTCACCTGCTGGAAAGGACAGAGACACACACATGAAAGATCTCTGATGTCCATCAAGGATATTCTAATGAACAAATTGCTTATTAGCATTAAAATCTCACATTGCACCCTACAGCAATTGTCAGGTATCCAGCTCACTTCATGAAATATGTGAGTGAGTGAGTGAGTGAGTGAGTGAGTGAGTGATATCGATCTAATGTTTTCAATTTTATTGTTTTCTCCTTTAAATCATACTTTTCATGAGCAGGAAATTTTCCCAAGACTCCTCAGAGTTCAATTTAGAATATTCTTGACTGGTCACTAAACTGCTGCTAAAGACATTCTCAATGTAATGGTTTTGAGTCCCTGATACAGTCATATTTCCATTTACTTGGGTAAAATGATTACATCTGGAAAATGTATAAACTTGGATTCAAAACTCAAAATCAGTACCCGCTCCATCAGAAAAACAACACTATTAATTCAAGGCAGATTCCTGTAGAATTTAACAGTGAGGCACTATACCATTTCTCAGTAGTCGATCTGTCACACTCAAATCTAATTTAAATTTCCAACAACTTCGCTTTAGAAGCTTTTCCATGAAATCTGGTCTTTGCCTGACTTGCCTGCTGTAAATTCTATTAACCAAACTCTGCAGGGCCTTACACTTGGAAAAAAAAACAAAAAGAGATTATGAAACCGCCAGCAAACACCTTCTATATTTCAGAAGGTAAACGTAGGAGCAGAAGACTTAAACTTTGGTTGTTTTCCTTTCAGAATAGCCAAAAGGCTAAATTCAAACTCTGAACAATCATATTTTCCAAGACACAGGAGAGAAGCTCTACTGAAACATTATTAGAGTTTGGATCCATGGGTGAGACTCAGGCTGTTTGAACTTGAAACAAGGCCTCCCTTGGTCCTCCCTGCCCTTCTTACAGCAACAACAAAAGCATCTGGCACAGAGGCAGATTCATTTTTCTGGCTCATCTCTCCTAAGTCCCTTGGTCCTCGGCGTTTTCAGGTCTCCCAGGATATAAAACCTACCCTTCTTACCAGTAACAGTAAACTGTAGACCCTGTCTGTCTCTTCCAATCATCTCTCTTCCCCATGTCTCCTCCCTAGATCTTAGGATATCCAAGCCTCTGCTGGGTTCCCTCCTCACCTGAGCTCACCTGAGCTCACCTGAGCCTACCAGACCCACACTCTGTGTCCAGTCCTGGAGGAGCCAGCTCTTTCCAGTCATAACAGATGGGAGTTAATGGGATTATAAAGTAGTTCACATCAAATTAACAAGAGGCCTTTCTCTGGATAAGATGTCTATAAAACAGCACCACTGGTGGGGTTAGAGCCTGGGGCAGATCCAGGGACACTGCTGGACACCCTCCTGTTTGTGCATGGGCAGCTGCTGACCTTGCCATCCCTACTGTGGGGACAGGTCATTAAAACAAGATGTTGTCTCATGATTACATGATCCTTCAAAAAGAAATATATTTTTTTTAAGTTTCACAACACACTCAAGGTACTTTTTAAAAAACATTTTGAAATGTTGGAAGAAACAGAACCTGTCGACATTCACTGACATCTGCACATCAGATTACCTTAAATACATTAAACAAACATAAACCCTTCCAACAGTGTGCTGAAGAAGGAGCAAGTAAAGGGAAGCCATGACTCTCATAATTAACATGTGAACTCCAAATGCCTTCAGCTTGCTTGCCAGTGTTTTGCTGTGTGATGCCCCCAGCCAACCTTATCTATAAAGAGCCAGACAGTAAATATTTTCAGCTTTCTGTCTCATATTCTTCTTTGGTTCATTTTACAAGCCTTTCAAAGTGTAAAAAACCATTCTAGCTTGAGGGCATTCGCTGGCAGCCTTTTGCCACATTTAGCCATTTGCAGGCTATAGGTCACACGGTTCTGCCTTGGAACATTTTGGGGGCTCAAACAGGGACACCTCATGACCAACTCTAATCCAACAAAAACTAAGAATCTTTTGTTTAAAAGGGAAGTACCTTTCTAGATAGGCACTAAGAGTTCAGTTCTGCCTAAATCATTTTGTTAGTTTTACACAATTCCAACAAAAACCCCAGAGCTATTTATATTTCCTTTTAGTTATTATTTTATTCGTTTTTGCTTTAGGGTTGGAAGGGAGAGGTTAAGGGGAATAGAGGTCAAATAAAGAATTTGGCAAGATGATGCTACAATTTATATAAAAAAATAAAAAGGTTAAAATAAATTCTATATAATTATAAGAAGGAGAATCACAACTTTTCAAATAATAAAACCTATTACAAAGCTACGGTAATTAAGAGTATAATTCTAAGGTAAATAAAAAACAGATTAATAAAACAAAAGTATAGAAACAGACCCTCAGGTTATATAAAACATAAGCACATGATGAAGTTAATGACAAAACTCTGCAGTGATATAATGGCTTATTTAACAAAAATACTGCTGGGTCAACTGATTATCTACTGGGGGGAAATCAAGTTAGTTTTTCTATCTCAAAATATTATCCAAGCTAAATGCCAAATAAATTACAGAGTTGAAGTTGTAAAATTCCATTAGAAGAACTAGAAAAAAACATACAGTTAAATATATTTAACTTCCTTCTGTGTGAGAGAAGACCTTCTTTTTTAATCGAAGGGGAAAAGACTTTTTAAAATGGTGGCAGAAATCACATTCACACACAGAAGATATAACTGACAATTAAAAAATCAAAAATAGTAAATTAGTACAGCTTTATATCATAAATGATGTATTGTAAATTACATAGTAAATTAAAATGCTAAATAAAGATTAGTGAATTCAACACATGTAAACATCAAAAAAATTATAAAGATATAAGCACCAACAACTAATTAAGAAACTGTTTTCAACAAATAAAATGGAAAAAGGGTCAGTATCCTTAGTATATAAAGATCTCTTTTAAGTTGTAAAGAATATACCAGACTTCAATAGGAAAAGGGTAGAGAGTTTTTTTTTAAAGGAATAAAGAAGTTAATATGTAGATTAAAAAAATGTTTAACTTTACTGATAATCAAAGAAATGTACAATGAAACAGCATCTTTAGCTTTTGCTTATCAAATTAGCTGTGCCAGCACTCAGTGCCTCCTGGGGGCAATGAGTCCCTAGGCTCCCACCCACTGTTGGCACGAGTGGAAATGCACTCTGGTAAATAACTTGGCAAGTGTTATTTATCAAGCAACTTTAAAGTGGTCATATTTTTTGACCTATTAATTTCACTTCAAGGAATCAATCTAAATGAAATGATCATAAATCTGGACAAATACAGATGCACTAAAGCATAGCAAGGAACATTATTCATAAAACAGGAAAGGATTTAAATGCCTAACACTAGGGAATGGTTAGTAACTTATGGCATATGCATACTATGAAATATTATATAGCCATTAAAATTATGCTCATGGAGAGTTTTTAATGATGGGGAATTTATTATCTGCATTAATTGGGAAAGAATGCAAAATTGTGTATGTATGTATTAGGAGCTCAGCTGTGATAAAATGCACATACATGCACACGCATGCACAGATTAAAAAAGAAATATGCTCAAATGTTCAATAGTGGTTATCATTAGAAAGTAGGATTATAGTGGGATTTTCCACAATTAATATATATTATTTCCTAATCAGAAAAAAACACACTTTAAAGATTGACCTTGACCTCAAAAAAGAAACCAAAAAAAAGAGAGACAATAAGAAAGGAAATGTTGATGCTCATCAAGCCAAAACCTACTTTAAACCAGAATTACAGGATTGATCATGACCCCATGCATCTAATCTAAGAGTTGGTATTGCAGATTAATAATCATTAAAAGTACTTCACGAAACTGAGACATGTCCTACCTGTATCAAGTCTTATTCCCAAGTGCAGTCAGGCCAATGTCAATCATGCTTCTTTATGAAAATCAGCAGGGCGCTCTGTTCCGGCAAGACACAGGTCTAACAGTAAAAGAACCATCATCAATAAAAGTTAAGGGGAAAATCCCTGTAAGCAGCAAAGTTTAATTCACTAAATTAAAAATGATCAATAACCTTGATTTTTACATTATTAGATTGTCAGAGCAACACATTATAATTAATGTAGGCCTGCTCTCACAGCAGCAGGAAGCAGGAAAACAGGATTCACCAGCTACTGGATTCTAATACAATGAACAAAGGAAACAATGTACTGGGAGTATTCATGAATTAAACAGGGAGAAATGAAGAACTCTCAGGAGCATGATGCAACAGTATTAAGATACAACAGTAGGGAATCCCCGAAACACCCTCTAATGCGGATAAGAAGGATCTCATCCCAGTGCAGGTAACAAAAGGTGTAGAAAGTACTCAGGTAACAAGTTTGTTCTGGCAGAGAATGAGATGCTGTGGTGGAGACAAGGTGGACTGTGGAGTCCCACAGACAGGCCAGGATCCTAGGTGCATCCTTTTACAGACTGCGCTCTCCCCCAAGAGTCTCAACCTCTCAAAGCACCAGCTTCCTTATCTGTCAGACACAGATAGTTATTAATCTTGCAGGGTGGTGTAAGGTTCGAGACACCTGATTCAAAGCCCAGGCTGCTGAACAATGAATGGAGCCCACTATTCTCCCGGCGAAGGACCAGGGGCTCAGGGGCCAGCCACATGGCCCCGATGCTGTGGACAACTTGCAGGCAGTGGGGGAAGCCTGCTCGATGCTGGCAGGGGGCCAGAGACAGGGAGGAAAGGAATGACTGACAGTAGTTCCCAGTAATTGTAGGAGCCCAGACCCTGACAGCCCCTGAAAGTTCTCCCGGGCAGTCCTAGCCCTGGGCTCTGCCCCACTAAACCCCAACCCAGATTCCCAAGAACCTGGAACAGAACTGGGGCAAAAGGGTGGAAATACAGCAACAAAATAAGCCCCTGAGAGGAAACAAAATAACCACAGAAGGGGACAAAATGCATGTTATAGAAAATACAGTAAGCCTTATAACTAAAAGGAAAATAACAAGAAATAAAAGTAAGAGCAAAATATCAACAAATCTAGAATAAGCTTATTGAGTAGCACTTTAAAAGAGACATCAAACAGGAAAAGGGAAGAAAACTGGCAATGATAGGAAGAATTAAGACAAAAATCAGTATTACTCAGAAGAAAGACAAGAGAAAAATACTAGAAATACAAGGTAAGTATGTGTAAAAGAAGAACACTGCCTGGTGTGCCTCAGGATCCTAAGAAAATTAAGACAATGACCTTGCTGATTGAGAGAAAGTGAGATAGAGAATGTGCCCGCAAAGCTCCCGTCTTCACCAGAGGCCGAGGAAGGATCCTGGGCACTACTGCTGATCGCTGAATGACTAAGGGGCAAGTCTGACAACCTGTCAGTATATTAAGCCCTTAGTTTTCAGGGAAGTAATAAAGGTAATTTGAGGAAATAATTCAAAATCATTAGCAACATCAAAATCGATCATAATTACATTACAGGTAGTTGAATGAGGAGTAATAATGAGACCTTATTTAGAAAAAAACAACTGTGTCCAGACAAATGTGATGGCTCCTTGCAGTGTTGAAAAGGCACTTGTATTTTTAGCTGGCAGGACAGCATTGCTGACCGGGCGGGAAAGCCCCATCTTCAGTGTGAGAACGACCTGGGTGTCACTCTCAGGGCTGTTCCCTTAGCAGTTGGCACGTGCTAGTTAATCCCTCTAAGCCTTCATTTTCATCTCCCTCATTGATGTTTGGGACAATTAACAATTAACTAACAAAAAGACCCAACATGAAGTAATAGCCACATAACTGGTACCTATTTTGAAGCTTAACGGTATCCATTGTGTTGAGCTGGGTTTTAAAGAGGGGTGGTGGTGGTGGTGGTTATGATTCCTTGGTGTCAAGATCCTGTCAAGTGGCTAACAAAGGATGACAGCCATGTTGATAAATTGCTCAGAGAATATAGGCCCATAGCCTTCATCCTAGCAACTAGGTTAAGTGTCTAAGTGATTCAGTTTACCTCCGAGCATCTGTGAGCCCCGCCTGTCTACTGGTCCCTGAAAAAAGAGCAAGTCTCCTGTGGTCCCCATGCTGCCCCCCAAGGGCACCTCACAAACCACCAGCCAAACTCAGGCATCACAGGCAGCCCTGAGAAGCATCTCCTAGGGTCTGTCAGCTGCGAGAGTGTTCCTTCCAGTTTGGAAAAGGTCAGCTGAGAGCCTGCTGTTTGTCACTGTGACCTGGTGCCATATTCAACACCCCTGACATCCAACAAGTATTTCCTGATTGATGCCCATGGCTAAAAACAGCCATGTATTTACATGCCTCTTGGAATGTAAAGTTATCTTGATATCCCTTTCAGTTCCTCAGCTCATCTGAATATTCAAAATGAGCCAAGCGATCATCTGCTAAATGTATTAAAAATGTATATTTCGGTGCTAATCTTAATTCTCACCATAGACTAGAGTTGTGTTTCAGAGGAGCAGTGTATTATAAATTCCATAAAACTCAATGGCTGAATCATTTACAAAATGTAAAATAAATAAGAAGGGGTCCACAAATACCTTGGGTCACTCAAAAATTAAGCTAAGGTCACACGTTCCAAGATACTATATTCTGGTCTTATTTACTTCAGAGATTACATTAATTTTTTTACATACTTAAAAGAAACTGTTTCGCCTACATTCTAAGGAAAAGCTGTAGGTTTAGATAGGTTGGCAGCAAGAATTTGTATGATGATATGCGTGAGTAGAAGAAAGAAGTGCTCTACATTGTGCAGATCTCAGGACAATGCAGCGAACTAAGATCCTTGAAGGAGCATCTAGAGGCCAGGTCCTGCTGCTCAGGGGAGTTTTCCGAACTCTTTGTTTCAGTATCTCAAGAATACTTTAGAAGTTAGATATAATGACAGTTTGTGGCATATCATACAGTTCCTCTTTAAAAATAGCTCACTATCCAATTTTTTGCTCCCTAAAATCCTTAAGTGCAAAGCTTTATCTTCCTATTCCTACCCACCAAACTATTCCAAAGAATCCAGCGATCTTAATCAAATTTCCAAATATGTATGGAAATTTTTATTAGGTATTCATGAGAAAAATTATATTTTTAAAAATCACAGTTAAAATCTGTCATAATAAGTTTGAGAGTGCCTTTGTTGGCACATGTATATCATTCTATGGAGGGCAATAAGTCAACATCTAACAAAACTAAAGCCTATACTTTGACCATTTCTAGATTCCATTTCTAAAATTTACCCTACAGACACACTATAACATGTACACATGCCATTTCGCCAATGCTTTTCATAATATCATAAGAATGGAAACAATTTAGGGGCACCTGGGTGGTGCAGTTGGTTAAACTTCCAATTCTTGATTTCAGCTCAGGTCATGATCTCAGGGTTGTGGAATCGACCCCATGTGGGGCTCTGTGCTGGGCATGAAGTCTACTTAAGATTCTCTCTACCTCTCTATTCCCCTCACACCCACACATGTGCACACTCTCTCTCTCTCTCTTTCTAAAAAAAATAATAATACTAAAAAGAATGAGACAGTTCTATACATAATAAAATGAACCAATCTCCACACAGTTAAATGAAAATCCTACATTGCTAGGTTAAAAAAAAGAAAAAGCACAGGGTGCCTGGGTGACTCAGCTGGTTAAGTGTCTAACTCTTGATCTCAGCTTAAGTCTTGATCTCAGGGTTGTAGAAGAAAAATAAAATAGTCGCACACAGACAAAAGAAATAGCAAGGTATGGAAATATTTAGGGTATGTAACTACTGTGTGTAGAAATGATAAAACCATAATGAAATGCTCACATATATTAATAGTTAATATTTGTTGAATGTATTCTGCACTCCATTTACATGAATTATCTCTTTAGTTCTTTTCAGTAATTCTAAAAGGTAATTATTATACCCTTTCACAGATAAGAAAACTGAGGCACAGCAAGATTAAGAAACTTGTCCAAGATGACAAAGCTAGTAGCCAAGGTTCAAACTCTGGCCTCATTGTTCACCCTCTTGGCCACAACTACATTGAACTTCCCAGTCCATATACTGTGGAAGTTTTCATAAGGACCTGGGATGAAGAGCTGCTTCCACAGAGAGAATCGCCTGGCTAGGGCAGTGAGGATGGAAAGGAGATTCACTTTTTACTGAATCTTTTAAATTCTATACATGTGTATGACCTGTCCAAAAAAAAAAAATGATTGTATTATTTTTTACTCTGCCTGCTTGGATTAATTGGCACGAAGGACGATATGAATTAGTGTTTTGAATGAATTATGTATTTTTAAAGAAATGTGGGTGTTTTTTCTTTAAGATTTTTTTTTCTTAATTCATGAGAGACACAGAGAGAGAGAAGCAGAGACACAGGCAGAGGGAGAAGCAGGCTCCATGCAGGGAGCCCGATGTGAGACTCAATCCTGGGACTCCAGGACCATGCCCTGGGCCGAAGGCAGGCACCAAACCGCTGAGCCATCCAGGGATCCCCAAGAAATGTGGTTTTATTATTTACTTGTTCCTATATTTAGTTAGTCCCTTACTTTTCTCAAGGACTTAAAAATATGGGAACTACAACTTCATCCAGTACAGAATTCAAATTGTGTACAAGCAATTTCCAAGGTAACCAAAGGGGGATGATAAAATATACGTATCAGAAAGAATAGCATTAAGCCCAATGCTACAGGTGAGGGAGAGGTAAGTTGTTCACCTACTACAGAGTAGCCCAGAAGACTCCTGTCAAGAATAGAGAAGTTTTAGATTTTGTTATTTCTAAAAAAAAACAGAGAAAATAAGTACATGCCAGGTAGCAGAAAGAACAAAAGCATACCTTATCTGTCTCTTAATCATGATCTTCTCCAACAATAACAGAGAAAAACAGCAAAATTTTTCTGATAGGGAAAACTTCCATCATAAAATATAAAACACACCATCATAACATATGAAAGTTATAAAAAGGGATCCCTGGGTGGCTCAGCGGTTCAGCGCCTGCCTTTAGCCCAGGGTGTGATCCTGGAGACCCAGGATTGAGTCCCACATCGGGCTCCCTGCATGAAGCCTGCTTCTCCCTCTGCCTGTGTCTCTGCCTCTTTCTCTGTGTCTCTCATGAATAAATAAATAAAATCCTTAAAAAAAAAAAAAGTTATAAAAGGTCTGTGAGATAGGGCCCTGTGTTTCATGTGTTTACCAGTTCAACAGTCCAAAGCAGTGCTTCTCAAATTTTAAAGTGTAAGTGCATCTCAGCAATCTTATTAAAATGCAGATTCTGATTTAGGAAGTCTGAGTGGGACCCAAGACTATGCATTTCTAAGGAGCTCCCAAGTGATGCCTAAGCAGCTGGTGGGCAGACCACATTTTAAGTAGCAAAGTGCTAAACAGTATGTGTAAGTAAATACAACTATAATCTGATACATTGTAAAAGTAAATTGCAACTATTAAAATCCTAGCCCCTACAGAAACATTTGAAAATTCAGCAAGAAATTAATTTGAGTGGATTTTGTATATTCTCTTGAAAATTGAAGAGTATGACAAAAAGGGGAAAACGTAACTATAAATGCACTGCTTTCAAATTTGGTCAATAATTCAAAGTGGACTTCAAAAGATTCAGGAAGGGATTTGGTTTCAAGAGAGTTGAGAAAGGCTAGTAATTAGCACACCATTTTATGTATAAGTGAGCAATTTTGAAGCACCTAAATTTTTTTCTACCTAATCAGAATTCATCTGATAAGCACCAATAGAACTCTCAGCAACTGTAGAACTCAGGGTGCTGATAACATGGTCAATACAGACCCTGTCCTCCGGGAGGTTAGAGGCAGAGACACTACTTGAACCCCTGGCATGTACGAGTAGGGGCATCCCCTCTGACAGGACACAGACTATACTCAAAGATGGGTGAGCACAGGAGGGAAATAATGAAGCAAAACCACAGGGATAAGGAATACATGGGGTTTGGGGAATGATGTCAGAGAAGATGATGATCTTGGCCTCTCAGAAAAGGTGAAGAAAAGCAATCCAAGTAATGCAGAATAAACCAACACTTCCAAGGTCAGGGAAAGATCAGGGCTGTCTCTAGCACCTACCTCCTTAGGAAGCACTGAGACACAGTTGAATCTCTAGGGTGGAGCCAGGATAGGTCTAAATTTGATCTAATTTACAATCATAATTGTTGAAAGTTCCTGAGAAAGAGAAGTTACCAGATAATTCTAAGAGTGTGCAGTGAGCATCAGGAGAATGTCAAGTAACACAAAGAAAAAGTGGCCTCAGACATGGATGGGGGAGAGAGGGATCCTCTAAAGTCAATATTCTCTCTAGGCCTCAGTTTTATCAGTGTATAGAGGTCAGCAAACTGTCTGAAAAGGGCCAATGACATTTTAGGGTTGGCTGTTATTGTGGAAAAGTATAGGCAATATGCAAATGAATGAACTGGAGCATGGCCATGTTTCAATAAAACTTTGTTTTACAGAACAGGCGGCAGGCAGGCTGGTCTGTCAATGTCCCCAGATTGTAAAACGGGAGTGGTGATAATTTTCCTAATGTTAAATATTTTTGGATCAAGATGAAGAAGGGGGCATTGATATAACTTAGGTGTGGCACTGCATATTCATTGTTCGTTGATTATATTCATTGACTATATGGGCATCTAGAAACATCTGCATCCCACTCATACCACCATCCCTCCTGATTCACCAGTTGATATATCTCCTCCCATCCATCTGCTCTGGGACCTCACTCCTTAATTATCCTCCTCTCTAGTTTCTTCAACCTCCCTCTCCCCATTGCTTTGCTCCATTAGCATACAAACAGCACAAATCTATCCTGCCTCCCCCCCAAAAAAATAATAACCACCACCTCCTTGACAGATCCTTGTGTTTTTACCCCTCTATTCAAAGTCAACTTCAGGAAACAGCGATCTGTTCCAGCTTTCCCCACTTCTCATCTCTTCCACTTAAAATCCCTCTGCCAACTGGATTTTGACCCCACTACTCTTCTATAATAGTCTTTGTCAAAACCAATCGGCACTTCTTGTTAACTTACTCGACCCCTCTTTAGTAATGGAAACTGCTGACAGTCATCCCTGCCTTCAAACTCTCTACCCACTTGGCCTACCAGATGACACCAGCTTCAATTGCCTGCAACCTCTCTGCCTTCCAGACTTCTTCACAGGCTACTCTTCTTCTCTCAAATGTTTTCATTCATTGAGTTTCTGATTTGAACCTCCTCTTTGTATATGAAATAATTTACGAAATATCAAAAGCCAAAAACTTCTGATTTTAATTAAAGCCATGGAAGTACATCACGAAGTGATGAAAATGGAACCCATTCCCTTCTCTTCAGACCTACCCTACCTTCCCAGACTTACTGTCCCTCTCAGTGGATCGAGCATCCACTTCATGACCCAAACCAGATACTTCTGTTCTCTACTTCTTTTCACCTTCAACACACATCTCCAGTTGATAGTCATCTCCTGTCAGTTCCAATTTTCTCAGAGTTCTCACATCTTGCCTAATGAGTCAATGAATACTTCTCGGTGTTACTATGGCCTGCACTCTCAGCAGTGCTGACACTGTTGACTATACCCTCAGATAGCAACTCTGTCTTCTCTGATCTTAGAGGTCCCACTCCTGCCTCTTTGAGCACCTGCTCCCACTCCCTGGAAACTCCTTTTTATGACTTATTATGTGCCTCACGGACTTGCCCTTGCTTCTGGTCCAACCCCATGACTTTAAATCTCACCTATCTATATGCCTTCAGGACCATATTAGAATCTTGAGCCCTACATTTGTCTGGAGCATCAGAACCTTCTATCCAACTACCCATTCACAACTCTATTTGGTTATCAGGAAGTACACAATAGTGGCTATAGCTTTTGACTACTTGGCATGCCTCCACACCCCCTTCCCCTGTAATGGCACTCCTCTTTCTTGTGAAGAAGCCATGCCAGGTGGCTGAAACCTCCATATCCTACCATAGTCAGGGGCCTCAAGCCCAGCTGATCAGAGCCCTGCACCTCTCCCAGAGTGCCAGTGCAAGGGAAGTGCCTTGTTGAATAATCACTGCAAAAACATCTACTGACTACTTTAGAGTGCTTTAGGACCTCCACGCTAGGGCATAAACATTAGTCATTAAGTCAATAATAGTCACGGAACATAATATTTTCCAGATGTTTCTCCAAATACCAAATAAACAACAGGAATTAGAAGGCTCAATCATTTTCCTATAAGGTCATATCCTGTTAATATCATAATGAGCTTTAAATTTTAAAGGGGAGGGAAAAGAGTTTACACATGCTTAGTGCTTAACATTTAAAATCTGACCAAATCATACTATGAAGCTAAATCTGTGAATATTTGATACACTGGAAAGAAAGGTGAACCCATATCCAAATCACAGCAGTCTCACCCCTCAATGGTTGAGTGACCAGGACAAGCTATTTTGTCCCAGTTCCTCCAATCTTGTGAGATCTTAAAGATTTAGATCAGATCATTTATAAAAAGTCCCAAGTACAAATTAAATTTTTCAGAAGTATCAGATAAAGAAAACTTGAGATTTTTAAAGAAAGCATTTTTTCCCGTTCTACTAAAAAATAATTTTTAAAAGCTCCTAAAATCACCTGATAATGGAAAATAATTGGGAAGGAAGAAAATCTGTAACATGCACTCACTTACTTAACAAAATGAGTAAAATATATTGAGTAATAGCCAAATAAACATTAGAGCAACAATTTCCGTAGAACAATATAGCCTAATCTCCTTTTGAAAAAAACAAAGATTGGTAGAAATCATTTTCTTGGAATGATACAAAGACTTTCTTACTTAACAGACATCTCTGACTCTATTATGAGCAGACACAAGTTTTGCCAAACCACTCTAAACTTAGACACTGAAGCAATGCAAAAAAACTCTAAGCTCTTTATAACATAGTTCACCATCACCCAGAGAAGACTTTTACCCACTTTGACAGCCCTTCTGAACTATACACTTGGGATTTAGCAAATCTTTATGAACCATCCAACTTGCTAACCTTTTGTAATTCTTTAGTAGGTTCACATCCTGTTATTCAATTAAATTCTTTCCTTTAATTAATTATTTAACAAAAATATTCCACCTACCTGCTCTAGACCTTCTACTGAGTGCTACAGAAGACAGAAATTTGAATAAAACATGCAACTCTCATTCTTGTGATGGAGATAAGATTTAAGAAAAATAACAAAAAGTAGTAAATTTGTGATAAATGCACCACCACTACTATGGTAATTCAGAAGAGGGGCTGCCATTTTGCATTAGAATGTGGAAATTAGGGATGTGTTCTCAGAGAAGGGGTTATTTGAGTGAGGCACTGAGGCTTGGGCAGGATTTGATTGGTCAGAATGGGACAGGGTACATTTCATGAAGTGAGAGCAACTTGTGTTTCACATAATCCCTGGGATACCACTCACTTCACAGTTATGTTTTATTTTAAAGTTATTATGAAAATGTTCTGACTGACAGCAATAAAGTGTCTTGAGAAAAGAATGCTTTTTTTTTTTTCCTAATTTCCACAGATAACTCCCAGGGACTTCAAGAAAGGATGACTGTCTCAAATAACATGTCCCTTATGGATGTGGAAAGGAGGGGGAAAATCTCCCCTAAAATTCTGCCATCAAAATCTAGCCTTCACACAAGATGTCCAGTCCAAACTCACAGTGCTTGGGTGGCCTGGAAAACCTCAAGCCAAAAATATGTTTTAAGGTGGTTGGTAGTATCACCAAGAAATCTGGCAGCACCAAACATAAATTTCTAGAGGAAATCACCTTCCACCTAGGCCTCCAAAAAGCCCCATGGTTAAATATTCAAAAACTGAATTAACACTTTAAAGTCACAAATATGCAGGAGCAAGAACTAGCAGAAACCACAAAAAGCTGAATCAGCCAAGATTTCAGGTATTTAATTGTCAAACACAAAATATTAAACAATCACATTTAAAGAAATAAAAATAGCAATTGAAAAAATTCATATGAAACAAGAAATGATTACAATGAGCAGATTTCTGGGGCACCTGGGTGGCTCAGTGGTTGAGCATCTGTCTTTGGCTCAGGGCATGATCCAGGGTCCTGGGATCAAGTCCCACATCGGGCTCCCTGCATGGAGCCTGCTTCTCCCTCTGCCTTTGTTTCTGCCTCTTTCTCTGTGTCTCTCATGATTAAATAAATAAAATATTTTTTTGAATAAGTGCATTTTTAATTGATTAAGCATAACTTATAAATAAATGTGTATAAGATACATGATATTTAAAACACAAAGGATATATTTGTTAGCCAGCTAGAAACTGATGAACATTTGTGAACTTGAAGATAAAGCTGAAGAAATTATTGAAATAAAGAATAGAAAGACAGACATGGAATATTTAATAAGAGGTTAAAAAGACATGAGGCTGTTAAATATGTTTAACAGATCCAGTTGCATTTCCATCAGAAAAGAAAGAGAATGGATCACAGACAGCATATAAAGAGATAATGTCTGGGAATTTTCTAGAATTGATGAAAGACACCAATCCAAAAACACAGAAGATCCAACAAATCCAGAGCAGATTCATTAAAAGACCTCCACACTTAATACATCCTAGAGATGCTACAGAATACCAAAGACAAGGAGATCATAAAAGCAGCCAGAATGAAGAGGCAGATTATCTTCAAAGGAACAATAAGCAACCAATTTCTCAAGAGCTACAATGCAAGCCAAAAATCAGGGGAATGATACTTTCAGTGTGATAAGAGAAAATAAATGTCAATCTAGCACCAGTATAGGCCAAAGAAACATTTTAAGAATGAGGATGAAATAAATACATTGTGGAAGAACATTCTAGGAAACAGCAAGTATGAGGTACAAAGGTCTGGAGATGGGCACATGCTAGCAATGTTTGTGACAAGGAAAGAGTAAATGAAGAGTGCCAGGAGGTGAGGACAGAAGGGTGCCCTGGGGCAGACTGTATGCACCTTTAAAGGTAACTTTAATGACTTGAATCTCTCCACTGGAAATTTTCCAGTGGTGGATCCAATAAGCCACACTGGCTGAGCCCAACATTGCTGAGCATCCAGATACTGGTGAGATGTCCAGACACACAGAAGAGCCAGGAATCAGTTTTATGATCTAATTAGCTGATCTTTAAGACTCCTTTCAATTTTGAAATCTTATCCAGGCAGAATAATGACAGAAGAATTATGGTTAATTATTATTCAACCAATCCATTCTTTATCAATATAGGTTTTAGAACCATAACTAACAAAAAAAAAAAGTCAAGGAAGGAATTCCAAAACCCAGGCAGGATCCATGCTCCCCTGGATTTTCATCAGTGGTGGCATTTAGTAAGTTTTAACTCCTTTAAGGGAATTTGAAGGATGAAAAGTAATACCTAGTATTTACTTTCTAATCTGAAAACTTTGTGTTGAATAGGTCCTTGGAGTACGATATTCAAAAGCCAGTTGCTTGATGGCCAGTTACATTTGTTGAAGTTGTGAATACCTAGCTTCATAAATGGTTTTTCTATTAACCTAAGTAGTGAAATCACTCACTCAAGTCTCACTGAAAAAGCAAAGGTATTTTTAAAAATGAACCTACATGTCTTTGTCATGTACATGTCCTGCAGGATGGCTTTTTGCATTTTAATGTCCAGTGTACTTTTGGGGAAATGTATGTATTCTGGGCAAATTTAACAAAGTATCTCCCAGAAGAAGAGTGTATTTCTTTGCCCATTGTCTTAAATTCATACAGAACTCTATAACGCAGTCCCACTTTGCCCCTATCTCCCATTGTTTTCCATCTGTAACTCTCAACCCTAAGCAACTCCTTCTTTATCTCAACTATATCACAATCCTTTACTAGGGCTCTGCCCCCATCCTAGATGTTTTTCACAACTTCTTTGCATCAATCTCACAGCATTAATTCTAATCGCCAATTCAAAACGTCCACAGAACCTTTTGCAAGTAATTGTCTGTTTCTAACAAAACTGAATGTTCCTTGGGAGTTGACAATTAGGCATGTGAATCCCCCAGAACTTGTACTAGTGTACTGGCTCTAAAAATATTTTAGTTGAATTTTCTCAGACCTTATAAATTATCATGAAAGTTTTTCATCAAAATCAGATACCAGGTTAAATTCTCATTTTCTTTTTTACATAAGAGTACAGAATGCATACCCTGTTAATCTCTGCCTAGATTGTTGGCTCAAGACTGGCTGATCACCGAACCTTGCTTAGCATGTTGCCTAGACCATTATCTACCCAGACCCTCCAGCAAGGCCCCAGCATAGAGGACAAAGCCATACTTACCACCAACCACCAAGTGGCCTGAAGAGACAGCAGTAAATAATGGCAGAAACAATAATGGCTCACATGTATTGAGTGCTTATCATATGTTGTACTCTGCTCTAGGTGCTTCCCAGGTGCTTCATGTCATACCCTCACAACTATAAGGCAGGTGCTATTATTGTCTCTGGCTTACAGATGGAGAAGCTGGGGTGCAGAGAAATTAACTGATTTTCTCAGTTTCAAGCTGAGATGTGGCCAGGTCTTGATTTAAACTTGGTCAATCTGTTGGGCTCTGGAGTTTACACTCTTAGCCATGATTTCACATACACACCTATAAAGGGCATACCATACTATCCATACATTCTATCAAGGGATCAGAGGAAATAAAAATGTCTTCTCAAAAAGAGAAGGAAGCGGGGAGAGACAGAGGGGGAGACATGAGAGCATGCAATAGGTTCAAACATGCAGTCTTGGAGCCAGACTCCTTTAGCTACATAACCTCAGGCAAATTACTTAATCTCTCTAAGCCTCAATTTCCTTATCTGTAAATTGGGGATAATTATACGTTCTATCACTGCTAATGAGTGGCAGAAGTAAGAATCAACCCCATAATCTTTTCATAACACTATGGTGCCACATCCTCCCGAGGATTATAATCTTTTGAAATTGTGGGGTTTACCAGTGCTTCCATGCTGCCAGCTGGTTTGGAGGCAACTGAGCCTCTACCTAAAATCTCCTAGTGACATTACATCTAAAAAGTCTGGGGTTCCTAGTCAATCAGTGTGCCATCACACAAGACACACCAGATAGCAAAGAAAAGCCATCCTCTTCCTCACAAATGGCTCCATTTAGCTCAAGGCGGGTACTCAGAGTCTACCTATAGGTAACCCCCTCTATCAAAGGTAAGCATCACCAGCATCTGAAAGCACCAGAGTCTCCTGACCAGAACACCCACTCCTTTCTCCACACAAAATAAGATTCTTAAATAGGGTAAGCATCCACAAAATCTCAAGAGTGAATTCATTCTATTGGCTTAGGACCTTTTTGCTCCTTCCACCCAGGAGCTGCAGTGCTCAGAGCTTCATTCCATCAGCCCTGCAAGGGGCCTGGAAACCGGGCACAGGCTCTGCTCAGAGCATGTGAAGATGAGTCACCGACTGGGAAGTGGCTCATGCTATCATCACCCAGCACAGTTCCTTGGTGGAATGCTGCAAAGTCTTGCATACTCACTGTACACAGCACCAAGCAAAGCAGATTATAAAATGAAGGTAAAAAATAAAAATGAAAGACCGTCTAGAATCTAAAGAATGCACCAAACCAGCAGTGTCTGTGTGGGGGTTCTGGTAACATGGCTCACACTTTCTGCTGAGACTTTTCAAATGCCCTGGAATACAGTACTATTATTACTATATAGATTTTTTTTTTTTTTAGGTAACACAGGAAACATGTAGCCTGGATTAGAAGAGACAGAGGATCTTCATCCCTGATCTATTCCATGATCATCTGCATTATGCTTCTATAAAAATAATTGAACAGATAGCAAGAATATTATTATTATGGAAGGATAATAATCCTTCCTCTTTTTTCACGAACCCTACAGGTCATGTGTATTTCAACTTCTAATAGGAGTCCTATGGAGTCATGGATATGTCCTGCCTTTCCACCTCCTCAGTATGAAATTTCATGTGTGAATAGTGTCTCTTCTAATGAAACTTAAACTTACTTTGACTAAAGAGTGTCCTTTCACCCTAAAATTTCAAGATTTGGTGAATAAGCCCATATTCCTTATCAACCATTCCCAGTCTTCACTATTTCAGGATTAAGAGGTTAGATATTTTTAGCATCTCCCTTCCAATAGCAACTCCTTTGTTTTTGTTTTTGTTTTTTTAATTTTTTAAAAATCTTTTATTTATTCATTGGAGACAGATACTGAGAGAGAGAACATGAGCATGGGGGGAGTGGCAGGGGGAGAGGGAGAAGCAGACTCCCCACTGAGCAGGGAGCCCAATGTGGGGCTCAATTCCAGGACCCTGGGATCATGACTTGAGCAGAAGGCAGACACTAAACCATCTGGGCCACCCAGGTGCCCCAGCAACTCCTCTTCTACTATCATTTAAAGTTGTCTCTCTCTGAATTTCCACCAGCTCCTGCTTTTCTTTTTTAAAAAAGATTTTATTTATTTATTCATGAGAGACACACGCACAGAGAGAAAGAGAAAGGCAGAGACATAGGTAGAGAGAGAAGCAGACTCCTCGCAGGTAGCCCAACACGGTACTCGATCCTAGGACTCCAGGATCATATCCTGAACCAAAGGCAGACACTCAACCACTGAGCCACCCAGGTGCCCCACTCCTGCTCTTTATTGAAATTCAGTAAGTAAAACAACTGCAACATAAACTTATGTTCCCAACACTGTCATTAATTTTTTTAACGATTTTATTTATTTATTCATGAGAGACACAGAGAAAGAGGCAGAGACACAGGCAGAGGGAGAAGCAGGCTCCATGCAGGGAGCCCGATGTGGCCCTTGATCCCAGGTCTCCAGGATCACACCCTGGGCGGAAGGCGGCACTAACCCGCTGAGCCACCTGGGCTGCCCAACACTGTCATTAATTTAAAAAAATCAAAGTTAAATAGTAAGATGATGTTTTAGTTAACAAGGTTTGCATCATCCAATAATTGTATGCAATCGGAACAGTTAACAACTGTGCATTACTTGTAAACAGCATTTCCTCTTCATGGGAAAGCCTCTATTATTCTATCATTTCCTCTTTCCTGATAGGAAATCTTTAAGTCCTGAGGAGAAACATAGCAGCGGGCCTACACACAGAAAATACTCTGCTAGCTGGATGCTGAGGCATCTGCAGTAAACATCAGAAGGAGATGATATTTGTTCTTTTTCACTCCTTTGGTCACAGTGGCCAACACTGGTTAATACTCTCATTTGGCTCTGTCACTGCCAGCCACCGTGAGTCATGGGGAGAAGGCAGGACCATCTGAGGTGGCATTAACAGAGCGGCCACCCTCTCCCACACCCAGCCTCCCGGAGCCTTCAGCCACTCTGCCTCCAGCTCTCCACCCACAGACGCCCCTGAAGGCAGAAACCCAGGCCCGGGCTGCCTCAAGAGTCAAACGCATCTGTAAGGACAAAAGGGGAGGGTGACTTAGTGCAACACATGCCTGGAATAGGACACAGTGTAGGATGCGCTCTCTCTGTGTATCTATTATGTATCTCATCCATTGTGGTCACTCTGCCTTGGCAATGCCACCAATCTCCCAAACAGCTGGGAAAACATTTCCCTGGAACGACATCAACATATTGAAAGACAACCACAGTCCTGAAGATGGATTTGTCCATCTTCCATGGTTTAGGGTCAGGCCTGCACTTCTATTTGTTGTTTTTTTTTTTAATCTCCTACCATCGTTTACAGCTAAATACTACGAAAACCCTATGTTTTCTTCGGATCATTATTTTTCTTTTTTCTTTCTTTCTTTTTTTCTTTTCTTTTCTTTTCTTTCTTTTTATTTTTTGTGAGCAAAGCAATAGAAGTTTATTAAACCAAGATACAGAGAAAGCTCTCAGAAGTGAGAGGGGTCCTCACAGGGTTGCCCTATTTTTCTTTTAAACCTCTCCCCCAGCCCCAGAACATCTAAATGCAAAACATAGTGGGAATCACTTACTGGAATGAAATATTTCCAGGGAAAATCCACAGTTTAAAACAACCAGTGACCTCACACGGAATGTGCCTTTCCCCCTAGGATGGTGGGTTCTGACAACGGGCTCCCTTCCAAACTGCACGGCATTCATGCACTCGGGAGCTGGAAACAGACAATCCTGAGGCTACAAGGACAGCCTTATTGACATGCCAGGCATGTGTGGTCAGGGATGGCAACCTCCCTGTAAGCTTCAACAGCTCAAACCTTGGACGACGTTATGAAGAATGATTACCAATCGGAGAGGGGAGGGGCACTAGGAGAAAGTGCATATGTGATACTGAAAGACACAGATATATGACCCGAAACAACTTCAACAAAACGTGATACTACATTTCTATTGCGTAAAAATTTCAATTCATCAAGATGGAATCTTAAGTATGAGAACAGAAAAGAGCCAAGGATATGACCCAGCCCTCCTCCTCCCCACAACTACAATTCTGTCCTCTTAGTTTGACACGACCCCCAAATTGCCTTCAGATCTGGCTTTGGGCAGACACTGGCATTTTTAAAACAATAGATAAATGTCACTTACTATACAAGATTAAGAATAGCACTCTTCTCACAGCAAAGACTTTTCTGATATCCAGCAGAGGGACTCCCAGCTGGAGAGGACACAGCGATGGCTGAGACACTCTTCTATGTCCTTAGAGGGACCCATGCCATGGCTCCAGCCAGGCCCTGAGAAATAGAGCAGCTTGTTCCCATTACCTCTTGGGATGGATATCCTTTCCCCAAATGTCCTCAGATTCACATTTTATGCTGAAAACATTTTTCAAAGCTGTAAACCTAGGAGTGAAATGAAGCCATTACTGGTTTTACAGGGTTGCTGAATAAAGAATTGCATTTTTACTCCTCTTCAAAATAAAAGACAAATTTGTTTGTAGAAGTGCTCACTACTGAATTGTGTTAAATAACCTGTGGCTCCTTTAGGCATTTAACATAGTGTTTTAAATAGCCACAAAATGTCTATTTACTTCCAGCTAGCCTCCTAAGATAATAGGTAGGAGCCAGAACTCAGAAGGAAAAATCAAGAAAAGGCAAGTATCTCAAAGGTACTCGGGCTATGAGTGGACTTTTAATGGAACATAAAAGCTCTTATTCACAGCCTGTGTTGAAATCTCCCTGCACAGTGATAACTCACCACGCCTCTTTCAAACATCCAGCCTGAGATCCCATGGCCTCTCACCACCGTCTTGGTCGACATGCAACCCCAGGTCAGAACCACAGTCCACCTAACACAGAATTTGGTCCTGTCGTCAGAACCAAAGTAGACTTGTAGCCTAATTAGGCATGATGCTCTCCCCTGTAAAAGGACAAAGACCATGCATGTCCCCTGTACTTAACACATTACATAAGGGTGTGGGGTATATTTGGGATAATGGATACCTAGAAATGTATTATCTCCAAGGCAAGAGAGCATGCACTCTATTCTTTTAAACTTGACATTTCAACTTCCAAGAGGTAACCTCCTGGTTGCACCTCCCAGGATGAGGTCGAGGGCTAGTGTTCACCTACCCACATTCTGGATGCTTTTTCCAGACTTTTTATCTGCAGCTTCCACTTTTTCTAGTCAGTTTCCTTCTCTTCTCAAACTCTATTCATGACAGCTTTCACACAGCAGTCCAGATGTGGGTTATTTTAACTACTGGAGTCACTTTCAATTGTTTGTCTAGCAGCTTGACTCTGGGCCACCTTCCTGATACTTCCCTTGATTTCTGTGAAACGTTAAGGAGGAGGAGGGTGTTCTATGCTCTCCTAAAGCTAACAGAACCCAGGTCAACATGCTGGAAAAGGAGGAAGAGGATATTCCATCAGTGTTCTTCCCACAGCTCCACAGCCCAAGTTACTGGCCCTTTGCAGTCAGAGCATGAATGTAGCTGAGGAATGAAAGCATTCCAATCTGTGGCCCTCACTTTACAACTAGGGAATGGAGACCCAGACAAACGCAGGCCCTGTGAAGAGAACCCATCACTTTTCCTTCTATTCTTGTTAGCTATTTCACCCAAGTTACGTATTTCAGCATTTTCTCCCCAAAAGACATGATTTGTATTCTACCCTGTTATCTAAATGTGAAATGATTTGAGTGCTACTTCACATAATGGTCAGAAAAACAGTTGTACTGTCACACTCCCTTGGAACAAAGCAGGACTGGAATAAAGATAGGTCAAGAACCTAAATCCAACATGACCACATGACGACATTAAGGAAAAGGTATCTGTGACTGAAAACATAGCACCGTCTCCCTCGAATGAGGCACACTTCAAAAAGCTGAGAAGACCCTTCACCACTCTGTGAGGGAGAATGTGAAAATCATAGGCCATGAAGTTACGCAACAGAGAATGGAATGTGAAACTATACTATACACATATTTGCTTTGTAAGAGTATTAAATATTAGTAAGAATTCAAAAATTTGATAAAACAAATGAAAAAAGCATTAAACTCCATAAATGATCATGGAATTTCCTTCAACTAAATATTTTAGAAGGCAATATAATTAGAGTACAGATGATAGCTTCTATGAAAATGAAGATATTAAAGTTGAAAGGAAGGAACTGCAAAAATTCAAATATTAGAAGAACCTAGAAATGCATTAAGAAAGTAAAAACCTGAGCATCCTTTAATGTCCAATGGGAGGGGAAAATCTAGCTCTGAAAGGTATGACATAGTAATCTACACAATGAGAGAGTATTGACAATTTTTTTGTTTTTTATTCAAAAATGCAAAACAAGGAAAGGCAAAAATCATAAGTAATGTCACCATTTGTTTTAAAAGTATGTCAAGTGAGAAAAGACTTCATTTCTTCTTCCATTCATTCCATCTCTCCCCCCTACATCAAGCCACCTCAATGATACAGTTTGAGGACCAATGCCTGTTTCCCCATGCACAGAGCCTCAGCTCAGATACACACACACACACACACACACACACACACACACACACACTTCTTTTTAAAGATTTTATTTATTTATGCATGAGAGACACCGAGAGAGAGAGAGGCAGAGACACAGGCAGAGAGAGAAGCAGGCTCCATGCAGGGAGCCCGGTTGTGGGACTTGATCCCAGGACTCCAGGATCATGCCGTGGGCCGAAGACAGGCGCTAAACCGCTAAGCCACCCAGGGATCCCCCCCATATACAACTTTTACAAAAATTGACAAACATTCTACATTTGAGTCAACTTGCTTCCTCTCTGAATATATTTTAAAATTTAAAAACTAAAAAAGTAACAAGTTGAATCTTTTTTAAGAAATAGGAAAAAAAGAATTCTTTTTTTTTTTTATTAGTTTCAGAGGGAGAATTTAGTGATTCATCAGTTGCATGTAACACCCAGTGCTCATCACATCCGGTGCCTTCCTTCATGCCCATCACCCGGTTACCCCATCCCCCCACACCACCTCTCTAGCAACCCTCAGTTAAAAAAAAGAATTCTTAAGTAATTAATCAAATACTTTGTGAATAACTCAAACCCACAGATTCCTAGCTGTATATTTCTAAACTGTTTATCTATTTCAAGTAAGAAAATGCTATAAATCACACAGAGTTAGGAATATATCCTTTGCTAAACTTTTGAAATAGTATGAAAAATAATTTATGGGTTTCCAGTGGTTGTGGTTTGGATTCTTCCCCCTCAATATTTTTTAATATTTTTTAAAGATTTTATTTATTTATTTGACAGAAACAGAGAGAGAGCACAAGCAGGAGAAGCAGCAGGCGGAGGGAGAGGGAGAAGCAGGCTCCACGCGGGGAGCCTGATGTGGGACTCGATCCTGGGATCCCGGGATCATGACCTGAGCCGAAGGCAGATGTTCAACCGCTGAGCCACCCAAGCATCCCTAGCTTTTCAATTATTAATAACAAAATCTCATTAAATATATATGTGCACACATATGTTATGCCCTCGACAGTGCTCGAATCACTGCCCCTATATCACTCTCGTGCCATCTCCTGAAGGGTCACAAACATTTATTTTATATATGGGACACCCAGGACCAGCCAGCTTGGAAGTCTGTGACGTCAGGTTGGAGACCAGAACTGTTTATACGCTAGGGAAGAGAAGTAGAAAATAGAAGCCTTTTTCTCAAGAAGCTTGTCATTTACTTGCAGAAAAAAGATAGCACATGAGACGAGGGGAGCATATGTGTGTTTAAAGTATTTCTATGGTTCTTGTCTTAAAATAGATTCCACCTGGCTCCCAGCAGCGGCAGCTCTGGCCTGGCTGGTGACCGTCCATGGTGAACATGGCTCCTCCACAGGCCGGAGCTGCGAAAGAAAGCGGGCGAGGCCTGTCAGGCTGGCCTCCCTGAGCACCAGGCTTGGCACACTCTGTCAGCGCCATGGGGATGCAGCGGACTAAGGCCACAGTCGTCACAGAAGGCCATAAAAAGACAGCAGGCATCTGAAGAAAACCGTGACCCGGGGAAGATACAGACCAGGAAGGAGAAAGGAGCAAGGCATGAAGGAGGCCGCTACCAGCGTAGGCGGAGACTGGGGAAGGTTCCAAATCCAGCACAAAACCACCCCGGAGCCCACAAGCACTTTAACGTTTCATATGGATTGTGTTCTCTACATACAACCAGAGGCCTGATTCTGCCCTGTTCCATCAGCCGTTCAGCCCTCTGCCCCAGGTCAACAAGCAAGGTCTGCATGAGGAATTCAGACTCCACTCTGTCTGTTTTTTTTAAACTTTCCCCCCCTCCTACTATAGAGGGAATCCATGTTTATTAGGATTAATAGGAATTAATTCCTATTAAAATAGGAAAAATTGAGAAAAGAAAAGAAAAAAAGGAATAGCCATCATAACTCTTCCACATTTCCTTCAACATTTATTCAATAGTTTTTTTGTTTGTTTGTTTGTTTGTTTGTTTGTTTTTTAGGGTCTATCACATGCCAGACACTGGGCTAGGCTTATTTGGACACATCAGTGAACAAAATAGAAAAAAGAATTCCTGCAGCCCTACAACTTATATTCTAGCAGGACAGTAAAACAACAGCAATAAGAGGCACAAGTAAACTATAGAGTATGTTAGCAAGTGTAAGGAAAGGGGAATAGCAGGGCAAGGGCAAGGTGAGTGCACGTGGGGGCAGGGTGGCCGCAATTTCAACATCGCAACCCAGGTGGGCCAGATTGAGGACACAGCAGTACCAAATTGAGATTGTACTGTTTACAGGCTTTTCTCTCCACTTATTAAATGGTATTTCCCCATGCCATTAAACATTCTTTTGCAATATGAGTTTTAATGACTGCAGAAAACTCCATCTCATGAATGCACCATAATTAATTTCATCAGTCTGCACTATGGGGCAATTAGATTTTCTTCCTCTTTTTTTTTTAAATTATAAATAACACTTCTATTTCGTCAAGAGAAATGTAAAGAAATGGAATTACATAGAATAGAGCACAAACAGTGTTAAGGCTCGTGGTATACTTTAATTGCACAGAGCAGAAATATCTTGGAAGCCATGTGCTCAGACTCCTCCCTCCGTTTCTGGCAAGGTTCCTGCCACCCACACCTGACAATCTTTTCATCAGATTCACAGAAGTGCTCTAGCTTCCCCATCCCTCCACTATCAGCTATTCTGTTCATCAGAGAGGGACTCTTCCCTAGACACCTACCTAGCACAGTGACTGGTATAGAGCAGAACATGCAATAAATATCCACTGGATTAATAAATGAACAAAAAAATGAATGAGTACTGTAAAAACACTCAGGCTTTCATACAGCCAAAAAGATGCTAGAAATTCTTCCTCCCACTAAAGCTCTCTTCACCAAAAGGAATGAGTCATTTCTCAGACATATTCAGCAACCTCCTAACAGGGCTGCAAAGTATTTCCCTTCATGCCTTTAAGATGCTGGAAACTGCCATATGCCCTGGACAACTAGAGAATATGATTAAATACCCAAATTAAATGCTAAATAGCATACAGAGACTGCAGAACACATTTCCATTATTTTCCCTCCTTCTAGTTAAAGATGACAATTATGTAACAGCTTACCCTTGAAACAGAAGTGAGAAGTATATCTTTTAATAGATCATAAGCCAGTATTCACCCTAAATTCCAACCATAGCATTAAAGCAGCAACTCCCATCAAAACAAAGCACTTATACTATCACATACAGAAGGAGGAAAAAAGCCTTAAAACAATATACATAAAATTTGACAAACAAGAAAATACTGCACTTGAAAAAGCAAAAACAGAACAGGACACATCAGTTATTTACCACCCAAGCTGGTTCATTATGGGACCATCTACTGAGCAATAATAGCTCCATTGTTAAGGCAATGGAAAACTCTGAGTTGTAAGCACTACATGACTGTTAGAATTACATCCTCAAAATCCTCCTTCCTAACACCCACTTTCAGAAGTCAGAAGTAAATCCAGAAAGCCATCTCAAAACACGTCCTAATTTATAATGTAGCCTTAGAAAAAACAAGAGGCAGATGTCCTCATACTCACCAGCAGTGAGAACACACCTTAGGGTGACAACTGTCCTCTCTTTGAACCCACAAGGCCACTGCACTAAAAAATGGACTCTGATGCAAAGAACAAAAATGATACGAATTTTTGAGTGTTCACTGGCTTTCTAGGTTCAATATCTGAGCTACATAACTACTGCATCTTCACAACCAACCTGCCTGTGCCTCGGAGGTGCTGAAAGTAGAGGAGATAAGGATTCTAGCCACAGAAGATGACTTTAAAGTTTGCTCACATCCAGGGCTAAACATCTGCATAATAACTCTTCACTCTGTCATTCATGATCATGGACCTGTTCACAGCAGAACAAGATTGCAGAGATAATGCAGCTAAAGTGGCTACATACAATGTTGGCCGTGCTGGTTTCCACACTGTTGTGTTCCACCTTGTTGGTCTTTAAGATGCACTATGTGATACTAGAATGAAAGCTCAATATTTCCATCTTTTTTTTAAGATTTTATTTATTTATTCATGAGAGACCCACACACAGAGAGAGACAGAGACAGAGACAGAGAGGTAGAGACACAGGCAGAGGGAAAAGCAGGTTCTATGCAGGAAGCCTGATGTGGGACTCGATTCCGGGTCTCCATGATCACGCCCCAGGCTGAAGGCGGCGCTAAACCACTGAGCCACCCAGGCTGCCCCATATATTTCCATCTTTGATTACAATAGCTATCCTTAGAATAAAATAGCCCAGTGAGGACCAAGAACTGAATCCAAGTAGGTAAGAGTTAGAAATTAATTCAGCTGTTTCTACCAAGGCACTAATATTCTGTACTCCAAATGTGGGCTTGTGGATGCCAATATCTTCAAACATATCATAACAATTCTTCATCCTTCTTTTAATGCAGAACATTTGAAAAAATATTGGAGGACAACTGTACTGAATTCCTTTTTGTGAAGAAATACTTTAATTATATCGTTTACCTTTTAATTTGTTCATTCAATAAATATTTATTGAGTGCCTATTGTGTGCTAGGCACTGTCCTAGGCATCTCAGATACAATACTGGAAAAATAAATACAAAGGACTTGTCATCAAAGAGCTTATGCTAACATGTCAGGTTTGATGAGTGCTATGGCTAATGCAGGCTAAGAGGGGACAGAGAGTCATGGGGGCAAGGCTCTCTGAGGAAGTGATAGCTGAACAGAGATTAAAAGGTGAGTGAACCAGAGAGCCCTGCAGATATTGGGAGAGAGAAGCATTCCAGGTGAGGAATAGCAAGTACAAAGGCCCTGATGTGGGAGTATAGTAAAAGGGTTGAAGAACAGCTATAAGCTGTGTAACTGAAGCCAGATGAGTAAGGAGAGCAATGGGAAAAAGCAGGAATGAAGGATGGTTAGAGGTTACCTAGTACCTTAAGTCACTGGAAGGACTTGAGCTTTTATGCACAGTGAGATAGTCATCTATAGGGGTGAGGGGGCTGAGCAAAAGCTTAACATACCCTCTGACTCACTAGGGTGAAGAACAGCCTGGGGCTAAAGTATGGAAGCAAAGAGAGCAGTTATGAGATTCCTACAGTTCTATAGGTGAGCAATGATGACAACATGGAAATGGTAAGAAGCTGTCTGATTTTAGCTATACTTTGAACAATGCTGTCAAGATTAGCAAAGACTTGGATGTGCGGTACGAGCAATGGAGAGGGGCCATGGACATCTCCAGGTATCTGGCCTGAGCAACTGAAGGCTGTAGTCATTGTTGGAGTGGGGAAGGCTGTGGGAAGAGAGGTAGGTGGGAAGATGGAGAATTCAGCCTTAGACTCATGAGGTTGAGATGCCTGTTTGATATCCAGAAGAAGTACAGTTCAGGCAAGACTTTCAGGCACGAGGTTTACCTTGATGTTGCAAATACAGCATTTAAAATCATGGCACTGTCATAGGGGTGAATGCCCACAATAGTCACCCTTCCTCTGATCACAACCAGAAACTCTGGACAAAATACAAAAAGCAGGTACCCAGAACTATGAAAAGGAAAAAAAGCAGGCAGACTGTGGCTTTATTAATGGAAACATACTAGCATAAAGACAGACATACAGAACAAAGGAATAGAATGAATTTCGACAAGAGTGCCAACACTAATTCAATGGGGGAAATGATAGTCTTTTCAACAAATTATGTAGGGAAAACTGGATAGCCACATGCAAAAGAATAAAGGTGGACCCTTACCTTTCACCCTATACAAAAATTAGTACAAAAATGGATCCAAGACCTAAAACTATAAAACCCTTAGAAGAAAACATAAAGCAAATGCTTTATAACATTGGATTTGGCAACGATTTCATGAATATGACACCAAAGGCACAAGCAAAAAAAAGAAAAAATGTCAAACTGGACTTCATGAAAATTTTAAAATTTTGTGCATCAAAAGATAATATAGAGTTAAAAGGCAAACCACAAAATTGGAGAAAAGATTTTCAAATTATATATCTGATAAAGAATATCCAGAATGTATCCAGAAAACATCTAAAACTCAACAACAAAAAAGCCAAACCAATTCAAAAATGGGCAAAGGATCTGAATAGATATTTCTCCAAAGATGTACAAATGGAAAATGGAATTGAAAAGATGCTCAACACCACTATGGTACTATGAGGAGGTGCTGAGCAAGCTATCCATGTGAGTGAACCTCCGAGGAATGATGCCAAGTAAAAAACACCAACCCCAATAGGTTGCATACAGTTTCATCTCATTTCTATCACATTCTTAAAATGATAAAATTACAAAAATGGAGAGCAGATTAGTAGTCACCAATGGAAGAGGAAGAAGGACGGGAATGGAGTGTCCCTCCATGAGGGCACCATGAACTATTTTGGGCTGTGTCTTGACTGTATCAAAGTCAATGATCATTAGGGAAATGCAAACCAAAACTACAACGAGGTACCATGTCACACCCATTAGGATGGCCACTATCAAAAAACAAAAATAAAACAAAAAATGGAAAGTGTTGGTGAGGATGCGGAGAAATTGGAGCCCTGGTACACTGTTGACAGGAATGTAAAATGTTTTCAGCTATGGAAAACAGTATGTCACCTCCTCAAAAAATTAAAAATAGAATTACCATCTGACCCAGCAATTCGGCTTCTCAGTATATACACAAAAGAATTACAATCCCCAACCTCACCTTTCCCCTCACCTTCTCCCCCAACCCTCTTTCTCGGTCTCTCTTCTTTTCTCTTGAGGCCTTGCTCAGAGGATGGGCTCCAGTCATAGAGGTCCACAATCATACAAATCTCAAACAGAAACCCCATCTGTCTGGCTCCTATGTGCCAAGAAGTGTGAGTGGAACTACAGAGAGGAGACAACTAAAGAAGGGGATCCCCCAGTTCTGCGTGAGCCCACTCCAGTCTCAGAGTCACCCCTGAGTTGCATAGGGGTGCAGGGAAGACCCAAAACAGAGCACAGAAGCTTTGGAAAACTGAACCACATGGGAACTAGTACTCAAAGAGGGTGACGTAGGACTAGTGGCCTGAACCTAATCATCGTGACTGCCTGCTTAAAAAAATATATAGATAAACTCCTCCAAGATTACAAAAGGACCCAGGGTTTATACAACATAACATTCACAGTGTTCAGGACAATGCAAAGTGACTCAATGCACAAAGAGCCAGGGAAATGTGACCAATGCTCAAGGGAATAAACAATCAATAGATGCTGACCCCCACATGACCCAGATGTTAGAAATATCAAGTAAAGACTTTACAGTAGCTGATATAGTGCTATTCCATGAGGAAAACTATCTTCAAATCAGTGGAGAGCTGGGTGTTCCCAGCAGAGAGACAGAAACTATAAAAAAAGGAACCAAATGGGATAGAATTGAAAACCAGGAGTGGGTTCCACAGTGCATTTTTTAAGATGAAAGAGATCTCTGTAGGCTGATAGGGCTAATCAAGGAGAGAGGGAAAATTAAGGATGCAGGGAGCATAGATTAACTTCAGAGTCCTTGAGTAAGTGGAAAGGGACATAATGCAGTCCACGAGGCAGGCAGGTCTTGGGTAGGTACAGACAACAGTATGGAGATGTAAACAGGAGGGAAATTAAGAGTATGTAAGCACTGATGTGGTGGGCGTGTAGTTTCAGCACCAAAAGGTGATACTGTCTTCAAAGTGTTTTTACTTTATCAGTCAAATAAGAAGCAAGGTCACCAGCCAATATTAAGGAAGGGTAAGGAGATGCAGGAGGTTTAAGGAGAAAAGAAAGGGTGTGGAAAAGTCATTTTGAAAAGTGAGTATCTAGACAGGGGAGAAGTGCACATTCAGCAAGGCTATAGGATTCCTTTGTAGACAAGGTTAAAGGTCACAACAACTGGAATTTTCAAATTGTCCAAAAAACATTATATCCTACTAAATGCTAGTCAGCCACATTGTAACCAATCCATTCCCTCAGGAACTAATCCAAATGTTAGACGTTAATTAAGCCTGAGCCCCCAGCACTGGGGGCAAAGGGCTGGATAGGAAGTGGAAAGAGGTCTCTGGATGTTTGCTTTGTGACAAATATACCACATCAGATCAGATGGTGGGAATTAGTGTAGAAGACTGAAATCTAGCAAGCAGACAAAAGTCAGGAGAGGGGGAGGGAAGCTCCACACCCA
Organism: Canis lupus familiaris; assembly: GCF_011100685.1. NCBI lineage: Eukaryota > Metazoa > Chordata > Mammalia > Carnivora > Canidae > Canis > Canis lupus. The sequence goes on from NC_049237.1 coordinate 23,197,615, forward strand.
TCAAATAACAAATGGCAGAACATAAGAATTATTGGGAGAAGCCACAAAGAAAGATCGCTCCACTTTAGAAAGTTTCGTCTCATTTTTGTCCTCATAGCTGAGCAGTTACTGATGGTGTTTGACATAAACACAAATCAGGCACCCAAGTGAAAAGGTAAATAGGCTTAAGGAATATCCCTACTAGCTTATTAAGAAAAGAAAGTCCAGGGTAGCCCTGATGGCTCAGCAGTTTAGCGCCACCTTCAGCCCAGGGCCTGATCCTGGAGACCTGGGATGGAGTCCCACATTGGGCTCCCCGCATGGAGCCTGCTTCTCCCTCTGCCTGTGTCTCTGCCTCTCTCTTTGTGTCTCTCATGAATAAAAAAATAAAATCTTTAAAAAAAAAAAAAAGAAAAGAAGAGAAGAGAAAAGAAAATCCGGACAAATAGTGCACAGAAGTCAAGAGAAAAGCCATAACTGAAAGAACTTAGAGACAGCAGAAAGGAATCGAAAGGAGTTCCCGGAATGGAACAAATCCAAAGTCTTAAACACATAAAAAGAAAGAAATTCTGTACCTCTTACTCATGAAGGAGGACTCTTCAGAATATGAAATACCTCTTGCTGAATAGGCAATATCTTCAAACTAAGGAGGAGGTGCCAGAAAGCACCATTAAGGAATAGATAGGAAACACCTCCCAGCAGTGACAGGAAATCCCTGGTGACAGTGACAAAGATGACAAGAAGAACAGAAACCACAACACCAATGAGCAACCAATGACTCTGGCTGTCCAGGTTCTTGTGAAGGTATATTTATCAAGAGAGGAAGACAGAACCTGATTTATAGATAGACATGTAACTTTGAAATATTTATTTGGACACATGGTACATGAGCCTCCAGGGACACTCCTGCCCTAGGCCTGACAAGTGTTAGGGGTGGGGCTGTCCCTCCTGCCCCTGCTTCCAGCCACCAGGCAATGTGCCATGAAGGTCTAATCAGAATGTCTGCTAATGATATGGCAAACTAAATTATTTCCCTTCCTAGGGGCTCTTCTGAATTAGAAGTAAAATGGTTCCCAGCATTCCCCAAACAGGTTCCCTAAATTTCACTCCCATGGGTGTACTTCCCTCTGCCACACACCCACACACACGAGATCACAAAGATGACCCGTGTCATCACCACCCCTGGGACTTGTGGTCTTTCCCCTTCTGGTTCTCTCAAAGTAGAACAGTCATTGACACACCCTAGGGTAGAAGCCCACAAATTATGTTGCTTCAATGTGAAACAAGGTTCAAGTAAAATCGGTCTAAACCACAGGTAAGTCATCGATACAAGTCTCCGGTTACTCACCTCCCGAGCCACGCCATGGCACAGCCTGGAATGAGCCTGTCTGCCCACGTTTGAGGTCTGGTTCTAAGCAGTCTCTCCAGTAAACACAGATGAGGAATAACATAGTCCCATTCTGCCTTGAGAAGCAGGGTGCTGCAGCCAGGGCCCCCCACAAATCCAACAGCACATCACCATCAGCAAATGCCCAAACTTTAGGAAATTCCTATTAGCTGTGTTTATCTATGGGTATTCAGTTTGGTGTCCTTTATACATTGAGGAGCAGGTAAAACAAGTTACCCTGAACACAGATCCCTTTGAACAATCCTGGGGAAACTGATTTGCCATTATCAGATAGCACAGACAGGGTGTGTACTCTCACAGGGCCACCGTCGAGTTAAATGTCTGATCAGGATATGTGATTTGATGTGCGCTGTAGCTGAATCTGTGCTATGTGACTTGCACATTGTCAGACTTTCAACGATTTATAATAAATTCTACAAGTTCTGTGTGTCCTAACCTTTTCCCTAATTTGCTCAATCGCAATTATTATCATAGTAATCCTGCCTTATCAGGTCACCATGCCCTGAATCCCTTCCACAGCCGAAGGGCCAGTCATGACAGCATTTGATGCATCAGACACCACTCCAAATATGGTTTTCAAAAAGTGGAAACAAGATCAAAAGACCTGACAATGCAAAAATTATTAAAATTACTAAGTTTGGTAAGGGGCCACGTTTCTTTCTGAAAAGTCTTTCTATATACCAAAAATGGCCAGTTAGAAAAGTTATGGGAGATGGATATAATATCCCTTTCATAACAAAAATTAACTACGTAGACCTGAACATTAAAAACTTGCCGAAAAGACAAAAAAAGGGGCACTAATGACATAAAGGGAAAACAGAATAAATAGATATACCACATTCTGGAAAACATAATTTAATGGTATGTAGATTTCAAATCTTTAGAAATTAATCAAAATTAATACTAACCCAATCAAATCCCAACAAATTTATTTTCTGGAGCATGGCAAAATGGTTCTAACTATATCACCTAGAGTAACAACTAGATAAGAAGATACAAGAAAAAATTTTTAAAGGAAAAGCTATCGAGGGGATAGGGCAAGACCCCACTCTCTCAAATACGAAAACATATTCTAAAGTTCAGTGATTGATTAATAGCCCAGCAATAAACAAGCCTATCAAAAAAATAAAATAATTAAAAAACAAGCCTATCATTGCAACACAATAGAAAATCCAGACACAGATCCAAGTATAAACAATAACTTAATATATCATAAAGATGGCATTTCAAATCAAGGCTGTTAGGTGAATTAGTTAACAAGTGCTATTGAAGCCACTGGTTAAAATCTGAGGAAAAAATTATTAGACTCCTACTCCATAATATTCACCAAATGAAACTGTAGATCTAAAAACGACAAATCATGACACCATAAAAAATTATGAGAATGCCAGCAAATATTTATATTCTCCTAGAGTGGGACAGGAGTCCTGCCTCATACTCGCTGGGATGACTCCAGCCCACCCTGGCATTCAGCTCCCCTCCCCTCGCCCTTCGATCCAGGGTCTTCCCTTGCACATGGTCTGTGTTCCACCAGGGGAAGCCCAGGCAGCGGAAGCTGAAGCAGCAGGGCCCCACAGGGTGGAGTGTGCAGGGTGGCAGGAAACACCAGGCTCCGATGAGGAAGCCTTTCATGTACGCTTTTCTGAACCACGCCTCAAAAGAGCTCAGGAGGACGAAAGGAGCTGATTTTCTTTTTTTTTTTTTTTTTTTTTTAAATGATAGTCACACAGAGGAGCTGACTTTCTAAAGCTTCAGTGATTTGTTGCTATTCCTCTTCTCATGCTAAGTAAATATCTAGTACTGTATTCAAAATTTTAGACTCTTTCTTTTTAAAATATTTTTATTGGGGCAGCCTAGGTGGCTCAGCGGTTTAGTGCCCTCATCGGCCCAGGTGTGATCCTGGAGATCAGGGATCGAGTCCCACGTTGGGCTCCTACATGGAGCCTGCTTCTCCCTCTGCCTGTGTCTCTGCCTCTCTCTCTCTGTGTCTCTCATGAATAAATAAATAAAATCTTAAAAAATAATAAAAAATAAAAGATTTTTATTTATTTGACACAGAAAGAGAGAGAGAGAGAGCATGCGCACAAGCAGGGATGGCAGAGGGTGAGGGAGAAGCGGGTTCCCCACTAAGCAGGGAGCTGGATGCTGACTCTGGGCTGGATCCCAGCACCCTGGGATCATGACCTGAACCCAAGGCAGATGCTTAACCCACAGAGCCACCCAAGTGCCGCTTATATTCTTCTTCTTAAAGACAAACCCAAACGGCCTAACTGTGGGGCCCCCCAAAACCTGACTCCGCGTGCGTCCGCACCTTGTGCTGCGGCACTAGCGCTGACACTTTCCAGCCGGCCCACTGCGCTGCAGCGCAGACCGCTTTGGAGGAGACGCTCCACACGTATTCACTAAGTACGCATGCATATGTGCGTTTATGGGTCCTGCTGAGGCCCCTTAGAGGCTACAGTTCCCTTTTCTCTAAAATGGGGGTTATAAGGCCTCACATGTCAGGAAACCTATAGAGATCAGGTTTATAAAAATGCTAAGAACAGAGTACCTAATACATGGTGATAAAAATTTAACAGAAAGAAGGTCTGGAAGAATGTATGTTAAGATGGTTATTTCTGGGGGGCAAGAACATGAGAGTTTTTTATGTCTTTTTTGTTTTATTTCCAATTTTTTTACTTCTTTTTATTTGTGATTTCTAAACTGTCAGCAATAAGCACATACAACTTGAGAAAAAAACAAAGGGAAAAAGCAAAGCTATCCAGAAATGGTCCTAATTAATGAGTATTAACTAGTTCTTAAATCTGTGTGATGTGGCCCTGTAAAAGGAGCGGTTCCAAAATAACCCACACAGTCCTGGGAGCTGGCCTGTCATGCTGTCACATGAGCGAGCCACTGCCGAGTTCAAAGCAGGGAGAAGGACCCTCACGGGGATCCTGCTCCTTGGCCATCCCCACCGCAGGGCTTGCTGCTGTCGCACACAGAGAAGTGACTGGGTGGCTGCTCAGCCTCCAGCCCTGGACCCTCCCAGGTGGGAGACAGAGCGTGGGCCACAGGTCCAGGGGAACTGCAAACAGGACTGCCTGTGCACCCCATGCCGGCTGGGCACCGCTCTTGCTCAAATGCTCCTCTGTGATTATCAGCTGCTGTGCTCTCCTGAATCTGGGATGCACAGCTGGTCCTTGGAGGACATCTGATGGCCAGGCTGACCCGAAGTATCTGAATGGCCAGAAATAGGAGGCTCAGGGGTCAGGAGGCCTCAGGCGAGAGTTCGGTTTCTGTTAGTTACCGGCCAGACAACCTGCCTTGGGCAGATCACTTAACCTCACTGAGGCCATCTGATCCCCTGTAGTACTTGGTAGCAGGAGGTACCTACACATGCACATCACAGTAATCAAGTGCATAGACACTTCACTAAAGCAGGACGTGTCCCACAGAGGGAGAAGGCACAGGGACGCTAGTTCACCACACACTGCGACGGCAAGCAGATGAGCTCCCTTCCTCCAGAAGGCCAACCTCGCTACTGGGGGAAGGGACACATGGGTGCTGTGCATCACACCCCGCCCAGCTGCAGGGAGGCCAGGACCACAGGGCCCCAGGGTAAGTGGGAAACAAACGGCCACCCAGGGGCTGCCCCGGGCTCTCCTTGTCAGCCAAGCCTCTTGCAAACAGGGATGAAACCAATACCCTGCAGGTTAGGAAGGAATCAGAAAACTCAAGAAAGCTTAGTCTCACTTTTCCCACAGGAGGCATGCTCAGGAGGGCGGAGGTGGCCCACAGGAGTGCTGTGCCTCTGCCACACACAGATCCAACCATCTCTCCTCCTCCCACGCCTCACTCGGGATGCAAAGCTCCAGGGAGGAGCATCCAGGCTGTTCGAGGAGGTGCGCCTGTGCCCAGCCAGCGCCGACACTGGCTACACACAGAAGGGAAGTCCCCAAAGTGGAAGTGATGGCAAAAACCCAAACAAATGTGCTCTCTGGAATTTCCTAAATGTGCAAATATGGGCCACATGAAACTCAGGCTCCTCCCCGCACCCCCAGTGACGACAAAAGAAGACAGCGGGCCAGGGCAGGAGCACTGAGGAAGGTAGCAACCCCGGAAACACCCTGGGGAAATAACAGGGACTGGAGTCACCATGGTTGCGGGACTGGAGACAGGGCCAGTGACCTGTCCCCTGCTCTGACTCCATGTCCAACTTGGTCCCATATGTCTATCTCTCACACATGAAATTTCCCACGGAAATTTCTGTCAGGGACAACATGAAACAGAACACAGAAGCATGTGCCCTAAAAAAATGCAAACACCAAAGATAGGTCTTTCAAAAGTCATCTTGATTATTTAAATGTTTATTATTGCAGTTGGCATATATTCATGGTCTCAGGGCCTCTGCTTTCATTAAGAACTACACAATGTGCACAGTGTGACAATATTTGTGACTTTTGCTCTACCAGAATGAAGCTTCAAAAAACCACCAGTGAGTTTTTGTCCAGTTGGCATCCCCAACAACAAATTCCTCAGCAAAACATTCAAGCATCCACTAAAACCCACTCGCTTCTCCTACTTAGAAAACCTTGGGAAACAAACACTCATGTCCCATTCCCTGTCCTCATTAGAAATTTTAGTTTAAAAAAGAGTGCAGTGATTCTGAAAGAGATGCTGTCCTAAAGAAATGTTACATATGTGCATGTCACAACAATTATCAAATGTATGGTGCTACACAGATGTGCCAATTATTAAAAAATGAAGTTAAAGCTGAAGTTCTTTTCATAATAGCTGTTAATTAGCATGAATTATAAATTGAATTATACTATTCTCTCCATGTTGTATGCCTTGGATCATTAGCACACTAATATGACTAATTCTTGAAGTGTCTTCAACTATTTCTCATGTGTCAGAGAAAATGCAGCCTCTAAAGACACGCAGGGCCAGAGGCAAAATGCCACTTTCCCATTATTTACGGTAGTCAGTGGTTTGTACTCCTTAGAAAGGCAGAAAAAAAAACTACAGAGAGTACTCTTATTACTGCGTCTATTGCAATTGTAGATTGTGAGCAAAAAATTATTGCAATTCTTCAATTGGTGACACTTCCAGGCCAATTTCTTACCTAAGTCAAAAAAAAAAAAAAAAAGGAGAAGTGGCTGAAGCAGATACTATACAACCCTTATAGAAAAAAGTCAGGTTTCTAATAAAATATAAACACCCATACTGGCCTACAGGACTACAAATAATCAGTTTCGTACATTTATATAGTGCTCTGCAGTTAATTTTTACAGTTTAGGAAGCACTTCTACAAACGTGATCAATCTTGAGATATTACTCCAACATCCCTCTGAAGTAGGTGTTCATACCCTGTAACACAGGGGACCAGGGGATGCTCCGAGAGAAAATGAGTCTGTGACTGTGACTAGGTCTGTACTGAGCCCCTAGGGTCATCAGTGTGGCCTTCCTGAAGCCTAGGTCTTCCTATAGGCTCTTCTGCTTCAATGGGTGATTCCAGAAAATAGGCAAAGTTTGTTAGTGAGGTCTTTTAGGCAGGAGTGAGGAGAAGACATAGTTATGAATTCTCTTGGAGGCCCCTGGGATGGCCACAACACCCAGCAAGGTGGGGGACTGACTTCTATTTCAAATCTCCATGGTCTGTTGTGAAACAAAATGACAGGCAAAGGGCCACATCTTGAAAGGGAAGGAAAGAGGTCACTGCAGGGGCTGAGCCACTCCATAAACAATGTTTCTCTACAACTGAAATTCCTTTTTTCGATGGCAAATGTTTACCAAGTGTCTGTTGTATACGGCCATAGACCAGGATCCCTGCACTTAAGAAAAACTGGAAGACAAATTAAGTCACGTTGGTGAATGGAGACAATACCACCTTATATTTTATATTGGTTCCTTCCCTTCACCCTACAAATTCTTCCAACCTTGAAAAAAGAAAAAGAGAAAAGAAAAGCTCTCTCAGACCTCTATCACCTTCATATTATTGGGCCCCTTCTCTTCTTTTTGTCTCGGCTAAGCATCTTTGAAATCACCATACACACCCCTGTGTCCACTCTGTCATCTCCCCCAATTGTTCCAGGGGTGCTGCACTCTGACTTCCATCCCTACTACTCCAACCAAACCTGGGTCTGCCACCAACAAAACCTCCGTGCAAACCTGAGAGCACTGTTTGGCACGTACCTAACAGACCCAGACATGTAAGGTCATGTAATTATGGGTAGCAGTGCATCCTCGCCCTATCAACAAGTGATCAAGATCTTCCATTGACAAGTCACAGTTAAATGTCTATCAGAGTTTCCTAACAGAGTCTGACAGTTTTGAAACACATAGTCAAACCTCTGGCATTCTACCCTCCAACAGGCAGAGCCAGGAGTCCCCTGCCCTTCAACTTGGGATAACTTAGTAGTGCATAGCAGAAGTAATGCCATGAGCCTTCCAAGGCTGCCAAAAATATGACATCATAGCTTCCTACCTGGTTCTCTTGGGATGATCGTGTTTAGAACCTAGCTACTATGGTTCCACTGTGATTCCATGAAGAGGAACCAAGGTCCCAGGCCCTCAGCCCCAGCTCAGCTCCTAGGCTACAGCCAGCACCAACTCACCAGCCAGGTGAGTGGTCATCTTGGAAGAGGATTTGTGACCCCTCCCCACTCCACCCCACATATCCCAACTGCCCCCTGCCCTTGAACTGCCCCAGCTGTGAAAGTTTTCCATGCCAAGCTCTGCCCAAAGTGCCTATTTGTGGACTCAATAAATGATTGTTGTTGTGTTGAGCCACCATGTTTGGGGGAAGGTTTGCTATGCAGCAATAAATAATGGATGATACAGGATACAGAAGACTCTGGCTTCTACTTAAAAATTCTACAAGAAAGATGTTAAGAATTTTCTATGTATTAAACCCACTATAAAAAACACAATATTATACTTTAGAGACAACCAGAGATCTGCAGGTACAAATTTAAATCTGAATTTGTGAATTCAGAATTCTGAATAAAACCATGTTTCAAAAAAAAAGGTCACAAGCAGTCATTGTCTAATAGATGGCTCAATATTCATAGGCAATTAATACATGAATACTTTCAGAATCTATTTCTAAAGTAACTGAAAATATCCTTGTACATCCTTTCTTTCCAGAAGGCAACATTAACTGCATATATAGCTAACTGAAGCTGTTTTTGAATCTTTTTTATCCAGATTAGTTATCTATATTGTTATAAATTCATCAATTCCTCTATTTTAGTCCAGGTCCCAGGGCATAGATTTCTCTACTGTGGGTCTTAATTCACTATTTCTACAAAGGAAACATGATGGAAGCTACTGCAAGTATGATATATAGAACTCTTAAATAGTAAACAGCTCACATTCCTCCTAACTCAGACTTTGGCTACAGTTTACCGAAATGAAGAAATAGAAACCATATATAAAACAGCTTCTTCCTTATAAACAAAGCCCACTTGTAATAAAGTGCCTGAGATATTCTAATTTGTTTGATCATAATAGAGCTGTTTAAAAATACATGGCTGGAATTCACATTTGCAGTTTGCAGATGGAACAATAAAGATACTCTGAATTAATAATTAATATGTTATTCAAATCCAGTAGGAAAGGAGGTGGTGTGTTATGCTCACCATCTCACCCTTTTTATCCTTCAAACCTCAGGCTTTCCTGTGGCCTACTTTGTTCAATGGCGACTCAAGAAGTTAGGCAGAGTTTGCTAGTGAAGTATCTGAGCTAACCACTCTGTGAAAGTCACTGGGGACAACCACAGTACTCATCAACACGGAAGACTGAGTTTATTAAAAAGATGCTTGGTTTAACTGTGAAACAAAGTGCCAGGCAATGGGCCGTACTCTGAGATAAGGGTAAGAGGTCTGAGCATGGTAGCAAATGCCCCCTACTGCAGGTGGTGAGTCCAGGTGTCCCACTGGTGGCTGGACACTCTGGTAGAGAGGGCAGCTGGTCCTGCAGGGGGATTCCTCCCTGAATGCCACCGCCTGGGGCTTCCAGGTCTCACGGCCTCAGACAACCCTGCCAGTCTCAGTGAGGAGGGGCATTTTGTACCAAAAGGTAAAAGTCCACCAACCAACCCAAACTGGGCCCATTTTTTTTTTAAAAAAGGTGTAACCCACTTTCAGCATGGAATAAAATTTAAGAAAGAAATCCACTAGGGCTTTCTTTCTTACCAAATTACAAATTTCACAGGTTGTCAATGGCCTGGTCCACTGAGGGTGGCAGCCATCTGGGCTTGCTGCTCCAAACCCCTACTGGAACCACCCCCCTGCCCCCCTCACCCACCCTGTTCCACCAGCCTCAGGGAAAGCCCTAATGATGGGCCAGGCCTGCATCATCGGGCCTAGTGGGAACACCAAGAGCTGACCCAGCCACATGGGCCCCAGCTAATGATGTGACCTCATGAGCGTTTCCTCGGCTGTGGGATGGAGAATACAAGGACTGCCCATAACTCTGTGAAGAGCCAAGGCCTTGACGCAGTGATTCTCAAAGTGCGTTCCTGGATGAGCAGCATCGGCAGCATCTGGAAACCAGTGGGACATGCAAATCCTCAGGACCCCATGAGGCCCACTATACCAGGAACAGATGGGAAGCCATAAGGAGGGCGAACTATTTTATTTTAACAAGCCCTATTGGTGATTCTGAGTCACACTGAAGTTTGAGCACCACCACGCAACTGTTCTTGCTGCACTTTGCATGGTGCCTGGTGTACATCCATAGTTCACTAAGTGATAATTAACCCTGGTTACAAATAGACGAACTCACCGCTTCACTACAGTGTGGACAGCACAATGGGAATTCGAAGTCTGTGATGAAAACACTGGAGATGGTGACAATGATGATAAGAATGATTGAATGGAAGGGGGACAGAGACCAGAAGATGCCTAAAGTCATGGCTGAGGATTTATATGACTACCTCAGAAAAGTGGTGCCTCTGAGGCCATCTGGGACAGAGACCTGAACGGACCTTTTCATACAGAACTGTTTGTTCTTTTAGTACTCACTGTCATGATTCCTCACCGCTCATCCAGAGAGCTTCAGCCACTTAAAGAGAGGTTTGGGGATCCCTGGCCAAAGGCCAGCCACTGAGCACATGGCCACCAGAATCCAGCAAAGAAAGCCTGCATCCTGAAAAGTGGCCACCTGCCCCACATCTGGTCGAGCTTGCCATGGGCCAGAGAGGGAGCACAGTCACCTCATGCAAGAAGCACTCACAGGCTCAAACCTGGAAAAATCAGACAAGCCTGACACTGGACCCTCTGAGCCTTCGTGGAAGACTTGATCTGCTGCTCCAACAGCATCTATCAGGCTACGGTCTCTTGTCAGCTCAAAACTTGCCAGCAGTGAGTCTCCCTCCAACTCTGACCCAGGCTGCTCACGTGCCTGTTTGTAATTTGATCCATTCCCTGCCCTTCCTCTGCAAACTATCTTTTCCACACTCACTTGCCAGCTGGCTCCAGCAAGGTTTAAATAGCAGATTGGAGGATGGGAGAGAGGAAGAAGCCAGAGTGTTTCTTCCCTTTCCTCTCTCTGCTTTGGATGGCATCTCTGGCAGTGGCTTCATCTTCTCCACACTCCAGCTCCCACCAGATAGGCCCTTCCTCCACAGTCCCTGCTGCTTCTGGGAGCCTCCATGTAGATCCAGCTCTTGGCCTCTGATAACAACCACCAGCCTCAGGGATGACAGTGGTTTCCTCCTATTGCTAATCTCTGGGTAACCCCATCATTCCCTACTTGGCTTTCAGGTCTTCCAAAGACTTTTGTAAGTAAGTCCTGGCATTAAAGGGCTTCTGTTTGACTGAGTGGGCTGTGACGAATGCAGCCTGCTCTCACAGTTTCAGCCTGGATTATGCCTTACCTGATGTCTGCCCAAATGACTCAGGTCCCTTCCTGAGAATTTCTTTGGGACTACCTTTACCCATGGGAATCCCTGTTCACTTACGTCTAGGTCTTTAGTTCTTACCTATGTGTAATTAACCTGTGTTAAAAAAATAAATAAATAACCAGTGTTGACACCAGCCCACGCAACTCCCCAGATGCCAGCCCCAGCCCTGATCACCCAGACTTCACCTTCATCTGACCCCAGGTCTCATAGGGGCCAGGCAGTCTCTACTGGCATTTACCACCTGTCCCTCCTTGTACTCAGTAACAAAGTTAACACACACATTGAGGTTCTCAATAAATATTTATATTTTAATTTTTTTTCCAGGAGCAACCATATACCATTAAGGGAGTAGGTTAATCAGGTGAAAGCAAACTTGTGACTTGAAATAACTATCTAACTGGCCCCAAACTCCTCTGATATTTTCACAACTCTCTACTTCCTTTTGGCTAGAAAGATACAACAGATGTACAAACTAGAGTCAGAACACAGTGTTCCAGAAAATGATTATGCTTTTGGCAACTACCCACATATGTGGAGTAAGTACAGTATTAATGCCTATACTCGCTCAATAAGTTCTTGTTTTGTAGAGAGATCTGCCCCCATTTCAGGTCTTACATTCCAAATGAAATCAACTGAATCATCCTTAATAATAGCAAATCTTAGAAAGCACAACTCTCATAATTAATTTTTCAGAAAATTAAAAAGTTAAAAAAAAAAAAAAACAGAGATAACCTATATAACCATATATAACGAAGATCATGGTGGTGTGGACCCGGGATTACAGCCCGAACTGGCAAACATGATGGCTTTCCTGGAGGGACAGGCACTGGATTCATACGTATGGCATACTACACCAGGGCTTTTGGGAATAATCAGTTAGTGTCCTTGACATCTTCTAGAAAGAGAAAAGGTAGGGCTTTCCTTAAAAATGTTAAGTAACCGGCTGGAAGTGATGACAGCCCTCATGTATATTCTGAGTTCTGCAGTCACTCAACTCCTTTCTACTTTGCCCTTAGGCAAATGCAGGCAGCTGTCTTAAGAAAAAACCCATTAATAAAACAGAAGACACAGGCACAGAATTACAGGTTAGTTTCTAAAATAATCCACTGCACAAATGCAAAAAGTCCCTGAGAATTTGTGCAGCCAAGCTGACACACAGAGGCATCTGCCAAATAGCCACGGGCCCTCCCATCTGACGAGACTGGGAGGCCAAGGCGGAGGAGCGCTGGCATACTCAGATTCCCAATCGCACTCAGAATTTAGATGCCAAGGGTCTAGTCCTTCAACATCACCTACCACTGCAAACAGTGATGTCAAATCCCAAGAAAATCTGTCTTTAGTCACATTGATGTGAAATTCAGTACATTTGCAAAGTACCTTGTTATTATTTTCCTGAAACCAGTGACTCAATTTTTAAGTGTCTACAGAATTGGAAATAATTTAACTCATAATAGCTTAATTTAAAAAATAAGAACTTGGGGGATCCCTGGGTGGCTCAGCGGTTTGGCGCCTGCCTTTGGTCCAGGGCGCAATCCTGGAGTCCCGGGATCGAGTCCCACATCGGTCTCCTGGCATGGAGCCTGCTTCTCCCTCCTCCTGTGTCTCTGCCTCTCTCTGTCTCTCTTTCTATGTCTGTCATAAATAAATAAATCTTTAAAAAAAATAAGAACTTGGAACTTTTACAGCAAATATCATTCTTAATGGAGAAACACTGGGAGCCTTCCCCCTAAGATCAGGAACAAGATAGGATGTCCACTCTCACCACTGCTATTCAACATAGTATTAGAAGTCCCAGCCTCAGCAATCAGGCAACAAAAAGAAATAAAAGGCATTCAAATTGGCAAAGAAGAAGCCAAACTCTCCCTCTTCGCAGATGACATGATACTGTACCTAGAAAACCCAAAAGACTCCATCCTAAGATTGCTAGAACTCATACAGCAATTCGGCAGTATGGCAGGATACAAAATCAATGCCCAGAAATCAGTGGCATTTCTATACACTAACAATGAGACTGAAGAAAGAGAAATTAAGGAGTCAATCCCATTTACAATTGCACCCAAAAGCATAAGATACCTAGGAATAAACCTAACCAAAGAGGTAAAGGATCTATACGCTAAAAACTACAGAACACTTCTGAAAGAAATTGAGGAAGACACAAAGAGATGGAAAAATATTCCATGTTCATGGATTGGAAGAATTAATATTGTGAATATGTCCATGTTACTCAGGGCGATTTACACATTTTATGCAATCCCTATCTAAATACCATGGACTTTCTTCAGAGAGTTGGAACAAATCATCTTAAGATTTGTGTGGAATCAGAAAAGACCCCGAATAGCCAGGGGAATTTTAAAAAAGAAAACCATAGCTGGGGGCATCACAATGCCAGATTTCAGGTTGTACTTCAAAGCTGTGGTCATCAAGACAGTGTGGTACTAGCACAAAAACAGACACATAGATCAATGAAACAGAACAGAGAACCCAGAAGTGGACCCTGAACTTTATGGTCAACTAATATTCGATAAAGGAGGAAAGACTATCCACTGGAAGAAAGACAGTCTCTTCAATAGATGGTGCTGGGAAAATTGGACATCCACATGCAGAAGAATGAAACTAGACCACTCTCTTTCACCATACACAAAGATAAACTCAAAATGGATGAAAGATCTAAATGTGAGACAAGATTCCATCAAAATCCTAGAGGAGAACACAGGCAACACCCTTTTTGAACTCAGCCACAGTAACTTCTTGCAAGATACATCCACGAAGGCAAGAGAAACAAAAGCAAAAATGAACTATTGGGACTTCATCAAGATAAGAAGTTTTGCACAGCAAAGGATACAGTCAACAAAACTAAAAGACAACCTAGAGAATGGGAGAAGATACTTGCAAATGATGTATCAGATAAAGGGCTAGTTTCCAAGATCTATAAAGAACTTATTAAACTCAACACCAAAGAAACAAACAATCCAATCATGAAATGGGCAAAAGATATGAACAGAAATCTCACAGAGGAAGACATAGACACGGCCAACATGCACATGAGAAAATGCTCTGCATCACTTGCCATCAGGGAAATACAAATCAAAACCACAATGAGATACCACCTCACACCAGTGAGAATGGGGAACGTTAACAAGGCAGAAAACCACAAATGTTGGAGAGGATGTGGAGAAAAGGGAACCCTCTTACACTGTTGGTGGGAATGTGAACTGGTGCAGCCACTCTGGAAAACTGTGTGGAGGTTCCTCAAAGAGTTAAAAATAGACCTGCCCTACGACCCAGCAATTGCACTGTCGGGGATTTACCCCAAAGATACAGATGCAATGAAACGCCGGGACACCTGCACCCCGATGTTTATAGCAGCAATGGTCACAATAGCCAAACTATGGAAGGAGCCTCGGTGTCCATGGAAAGATGAATGGTGAAAGAAGATGTGGTTTATGTATACAATGGAATGTTACTCAGCCATTAGAAACGACAAATACCCACCATTTGCTTCAATGTGGATGGAACTGGAGGGTATTATGCTGAGTGAAGTAAGTCAATCAGAGAAGGACAAACAGTGTATGTTCTCATTCATTTGGGGAATATAAATAATAGTGAAAGGGAATAGAAGGGAAGGGAGAAGAAATGTGTGGGAAATATCAGAAAGGGAGACAGAACATAAAGACTCCTAACTCTGGGAAACGAACTAGGGGTGGTGGAAGGGGAGGAGGGGGTGGGGTGGGGGTGAATGGGTGATGGGCACTGAGGGGGGCACTGACGGGATGAGCACTGGGTGTTATTCTGTATGTTGGTAAATTGAACACCAATAAAAAATAAATATATTAAAAAAAAGAAAAAAGAACTTGGAACTTTTGTTATTTCTCCCCACTCAAGTTGCTGGCAGATTTCATCCCTGAAAACTTACAAAAGGGCAAAAATTCAGGTAGGAAATTTTAGCAAGTGGGGCTTGTCCAGGCTCTTGTCTTTGCTCTGCCACTACCTAGTCGTGTGACCATGAGTGTATTTGTTAATCTCTCTCCTGGCCTCACTTTCTTCCTTGTGAACAATGTGGTTGGACCCACAAAGGCCCAAAATGTTCCTATTAAAATAACCGTACAACTGGCTCCAGAATAATAACCTAAGAAATGAAGATTTTAATTCAAGGTAAATTTGAAGCGTGATGAAACAAGAACACTGGGTCTTAGATTTCTAAAATTATTTTGAAGGCTACAATGCAGCTTGAGGCAGAGACTGTGAATATAAGAGAAACAACAATGGGAAGACAAAGGAATATGTGTGATTTAGAAGAGCTTCCAAAAGCTACAAAGGTTTCAAATGATGTAATGCACATGCCTTGTTTTGTTGTTGTTCTTTTTAATTTGGTGTCAAAAGCTTTCTCCTTCAGTACAGAAGATTTTGTAATATTTCTAAATGATCTAGCCTGACAGCATTTGAGGAAGAAAAAAATCAAACATTACACTATGTGAGCTTTCATCTTGTCACAAAGCCATTAGAGCTAATGAAAAATGATGGCATTGTTAAGTTTTATTTATAGTTTCTTCTTAATAAAATGAAAAATGAACAGAAAAACACTTTGAATATAAATTTTTAAAGACTTTAAAGATTTAAGACCAGTAGCAAAAATATATGTAGACATAAGCCTATAAATAGTCTTTTTTAAAAAAAAGTGTGGAAAAGATTGCTTATGGCTCCTGCTGAGTTTTACCTTTCTCCAAGGCCTCATAAATAGATGTCCTGCAGTCCAGGTAACTGTCATCAGGAATGTGGGGCCCTAAAATGTAAGAAAGACTCTGTCTCCAACTTAAATGTTATACAGTCTGCCCTGCACACCACTGACTAACCCCCAGGATTACCCAGCAAAGCAAGATATTTTTTTGTGTTATGTTTTTTAAGTCACCTACCCTCCAACCAACCAAGAATTGTTTTTTAAAGTCACCTACCCTCAAACCCCCCAGGATTACCCAGCAAAGCAAGATATTTTTTTGTGTCATGTTTTTTAAGTCATCTACCCTCAAACCAACCAACCATGTGTTCCCTCAGATTAGGTCAGGAATAGAAAAGAGAAAGAGAACATTTGTTCAGCCCTTACTGCCCAAGGGTTCACAAGCTTTAACCCATCTAATCAGACATGTTTGCCCAGATTTTACATTTTTTAATCCCCCTCGTCACAGTACGACAGTAACACTGTTATATAAGTAGCCCTTTGAGCAGGGGGCACATTTTCTTAGTAAGCGAGTAAATATTTTAGGGTTTGTGAACCAAGGGGCACAACTGAGATGTTCTGTAAGTACTTACAAAATAAGAGAACACACATATTTCCTCATATTCATTGACAAAATTCAAAAGACAGTAACAACAGTGGACTACAACATAGATCCAATGAGGAAGAACAGAATTCTTTGGGGAGGGATGTTACCCCTTAACTGAGGTTTAGAATTAGTGCTCCCCATCATCAGATTGATTGCAAATATGCATCTGTAAAAAACCATTCTTAGCTTGTGGGCAGTGCAAAAACAGGAAGCAGGCCAGGTTTGCCCATAGTTGCCCAACCCGTTTAACACCTTACAAAAAGCTCTCACTAATTATGCATTCGACTAATGTTCGTTATACTCCTTCAGTTACTCTTCAAAAGAATTTTGATGAGTATGTACCACCGGGTGATGGGGGTACATAAAGGGGTGAATTGGGGTCCCCACACAAGGAATCTGAGCATGACTCAAAGGCAGGTCTGCCCCCCAGCCCCAGAGGCCCAATGTGTACTTGAAAGACAGTATACTAAATGCCATGCTAGAGATGCATTTGAGTCAGGTGAGGGCAGGCCAGAAGGAGGAGATGGCCACCTCTGCCTCACATAGCCAGGGCTGCTCCAGGGGCTAAGGGCCCTAAGTCCAGAATGAGACTGCCTGCTTTCAGATCCCAGCTTCAGATGCTGGTTGAGTCACTCTGCATGAGACATCTAATCTCTCTGTGCCTCCATTTCCCAACTATGAAAGGAGGATGATCATAATGGTACCCACTCTGCAAGTGCCACAAGAGGGTTGTTGTGAGCACTCCATAAATTCATGTAGACCATTTAGAGCAGTGACTGGCACACAGCAAGCACATGCACATGTCAGCTGCTCTCATCATGACAGAGAGGGCTATGATGGGGCTGAGTCTCAAATGATGAGTGGGACTTTCCTAGGAAGACCAAGTAGAGAGAGAGGCCAAGACAGAGTACGCAAATGAATACAAACATGAAAAGCAACCCCACGTGGTTTGGTGTAGCTCAAAAGTGAAGGGGGTCAAGAGGCAGGAGATGTGCTTATGTGCATGATTCATGGGAACTGGTCCTTGATTCCCCAGCAGGGGGATGTGCACGTTTTAAGCAGCTCAGAGAATCAGCATTGCAGGAACTAGCAGCAGAGTGAAGGGTGGCCAGGAGGAGGCAAGGATGGAGAGAAAGCAACTATATATGAGGTGAAGGCAACAGCAGCCAAGAGAGATGACCACAGCTGAACAAGAAAACTGACAGTGAAGGCATGGAGGAGGGGAGGACTTGGGAGCCATGCAGAAGTAATTTCAGTCTTAGCAGCCCTTAGCTGGGGGTCCCACAGGAAAGGAATGAGGAGCAGTGCAGAATGACACCTAGATCTCTGGCCTTGGTACAAGGTGGGACTGATCACCAGTGCAGAATTCAGTTGGAGGAATAGTAATGGCAGCGGCTGGGCGGGGGTGGGGGCGGGGAGGTCCAGACAGAACATGAAACAGATCCTCATGTGGGAGTGGGGGTGGGGGGGCATCTGGCCATATCCTTGCAAGACAACCAAGCATGGAGTACTGGGGCAAGACAGAAGCGAGACAGAAGGAAGAGCAAGAGTGATAGGACAATCTGGAGACTAAGCCAAGTGCAGCAGGGTGGGGGGGCTGCGGATCAGAGAGTGAGGGCCACCGGCAGTCCTGGACAGGGTACCAAGAAGCACCACACTGTGGGCCCAGCCACTTTGAGGAGTATGCTAGGGCTGAGTAGAGTGGGAGGTAAGGAGCTCAAGAGGGGGATGTTTCTAGGAGTCTGGAATTCAGGAAAGAAGGTCTGGCAATACAGATTCAAGGGTCGTCAGTAAATATGTGGAGGGTGATGCCCCACCCCAGAGAGAGTCAAGAGAATCAGAAGGAGGATACTGAGAGAGAACTATCTAAAGGGAAAGGAAAATCAAAGGGAAGTGGTGTCCCAGGAACCAAAGAGGAAGGTCAAGAACGAAGTGGTCTAGCACAGATCGTCAAACACAGCAGAAGAGTCAAGGAAGCTGGTGGCCCAGCACATCTCCAGACTTTGCAGTTAGTAACCCATGCTGAGAGGATTAGAGCAGCTCTCAGGAAAGCTTGAGCTTCAGTGGGTGAATGATGACTGGGAAGTTGTAAGTGGCAGCAACACAAAGGCTATCAGAATCCCAAAGGAAAAGAGGACATCGTCTCAAAGACATGTGCACTCTCATGTTCATCGCAGCATTCCTCACCATAGCCAAGACACAGAAATGACCCAAGTGACCATCAACAGATGAATGAGTAAAGAAAACCTGGTGTATAATTACAATGGAATACCACTCAGCCATTAAAAAAAAGAAGGAAATCTTGCCCTCTGAGGTTCAACTTGGTTGAACCATGAAGTCACTGTGCCAAGTGAGATAAGCCAGACAGAGAAAGAGAGATACCATATGTTCCCACACATATGTGGAATCTAAAAGAGCTGAACTTCCAGAAATGGTGGTTGCTGGGGCTAGAGGTGGTGTGAAATGGGGAGACACTGCTCAAATGGCACAAACTCCCAGCTACACAATGAATAAATTCTGGGGTTCCAATGTGCAACATGGTGAGTATAATTAACAATACTGTATCATATGCTTGGAGGCTGTTACCAAATTAGACCTTAAATATTACCATACACATAAAAAAGGTAATTATCTGAGGGGATGGTAGTGTTCACTGACCTTATTGTGGTAATCATCTTGCACACTGTACACCTTAAAATAACATGCATTAGATGTCAGTAAAATCTCAATAAAGCGGCGGGAGGGGGGGAGCTTCTAAGTTGTTGGATGGGGACAGGAAGAGGTAGATTTGAAAGAGCAGGATCACGAGGTGCCCACTGTCATGCCATTTTTTTTTTCCAGATAAAACCAACTTCCCTCAACTAAAAAGTGGGAAAATGGGAATTCAGTTCCATGCCTTCTGGTTCTAAGACCAGGGCTCTCTCTCCCATAACATTTTGGAAACATCATGTTTCTGATTAGGATGCAAGAGAAAACCAACAGCTAGGAATAATGGGAATATAAACAGTAATATACTCTGCTTTTAGCTTTTCCAGGGCAATTAAAATGCTGGAATGGGCACAGAGGATGGGATATAATCTCAACAACATCCATACCACCCTTCCACACAGACATTTACACTGAGAAGAAAATGAAATTGAGGCACACAGGCTATGGAACTTGCCCAAGGAGAAACACGAATTGATTGAGCAAAGGAGCAGTGATTCCAGAAGGAGTTAATCAGGACACATTGTTCATACTCCTTTAAAACTTAGGTACCCAGGAGGGGCAAGACGGCGGAAGAGTAGGGTCCCCAAATCACCTGTCCCCACCAAATTACCTAGATAACCTTCAAATCATCCTGAAAATCTACGAATTCGGCCTGAGATTTAAAGAGAGAACAGCTGGAATGCTTCAGTGAGAAGAGTTCGCGCTTCTATCAAGGTAGGAAGATGGTGGGGAAAAGAAAGAAACAAAAGGCCTCCAAGGGGGAGGGGCCCCGCGAGGAGCCAGGCTAAGGCCGGGGCGGGTGTCCCCAGGCTGGAGAGCCCCGTCCAGGAGGAGCAGGAGCCGCACCAACCTTCCCGGGCGGAAAGGTCTCGAAGGGAGTTAGAGCAGGACCCCAGGAGGGCGGGGATGCCCTCGGGCTCCCTGGGACACTAACAGACACCTGCGCCCCGGGACAGTGCGCCGAGCTCCCTAAGGGCTGCAGCGCGCACGGCGGGACCCGGAGCAGCTCGGATGGGCTCGGGGGCGGCTCTGCGGAGGGGGCTGCCGGGGCGGGAGCAGCTCGGAGGGGCTCGGGCGGAGGAAGAGGCTCCGCGGAGGGGGCTGCGCGGCTCCGGGAGCGCGAATCCAACAGCGCAGACTCCGGAGCACAGGGCGCCGGGACACAGCCCAGGATCTGGCCTCCCCCGGGACAGGCAGAGGCCGGAGGGCCCAGGAGGGCCCAAGACAGCAAGGACGCTCCTGCCCAGAGCTGAGCAGATCAGCGGCCCCGCCCCGGAGCCTCCAGGCCCTGCAGACGGAGAGCTCCAGAGTTCCTGCAGGGGCTGAATCCAGGTTTCCAGAGCTGGCCCCGCCACTGCGGTTGTTCCTCCTGGGGCCTCACGGGGTAAACAACCCCCACTGAGCCCTGCACCAGGCAGGGGGCAGAGCAGCTCCCCCAAGTGCTAACACCTGAAAATCAGCACAACAGGCCCCTCCCCCAGAAGACCAGCTAGACGGACAAGTTCCAGGGGAAGTCAAGGGACTTAAAGTACACAGAATCAGAAGATACTCCCCCGTGGTTTTTTTTTTTTTTCTTTTTGATTTTTTTTCTCTTTCCCACCCCCTTTTTTTCTTTCTTTCTTTTTCTCTTTTTCTTCTCTTTTTTCTTTTTTTCTTCCTTTTTTCTTTTTTCTTTTTCTCTTTTCTTTCCTTCTTTCTCTCCTCTCTTTTTCTCCTTTTCCCAATACTTGTTTTTGGCCACTCAGCACTGAGCAACATGACTAGAAGGAAAACCTCACCTCAAAAGAAAGAATCAGAAACAGTCCTCTCTCCCACAGAATTACAAAATCTGGATTACAATTCAATGTCAGAAAGCCAATTCAGAAGCACTATTATACAGCTACTGGTGGCTCTAGAAAAAAGCATAAAGGACTTGAGAGACTTCATGACTGCAGAATTTAGATCTAATCAGGCAGAAATTAAAAATCAATTGAATGAGATGCAATCCAAACTAGAAGTCCTAATGCCGAGGGTTAACCAGGTGGAAGAACAAGTGAGTGACATAGAAGACAAGTTGATGGCAAAGAGGGAAACTGAGGAAAAGAGAGACAAACAATTAAAAGACCATGAAGATAGATTACGGGAAATAAACGACAGCCTGAGGAAGAAAAACCTACGTTTCACTGGGGTTCCCAGGGCGCCGAAAGGGACAGAGGGCCAGAATATGTATTTGAACAAATCATAGCTGAAAGCTTTCCTAATCTGGGAAGGGAAACAGGCATTCAGATCCAGGAAATAGAGAGATCCCCCCCCCCCTAAAATCAATAAAAACCGTTCAACACCTCGACATCTAATAGTGAAGCTTGCAAATTCCAAAGATAAAGAGAAGATCCTTAAAGCAGCAAGAGACAAGAAATCCCTGACCTTTATGGGGAGGAGTATTAGGGTAACAGCAGACCTCTCCACAGAGACCTGGCAGGCCAGAAAGGGCTGGCAGGATATATTCGGGGTCCTAAATGAGAAGAACATGAACCAAGAATACTTTATCCAGCCAGGCTCTCATTCAAAATGGAAGGAGAGATAAAGAGCTTCCAAGACAGGCAGGAACTGAAAGAATATGTGACCTCCAAACCAGCTCTGCAAGAAATTTTAAGGGGGACTCTTAAAATTCCCCTTTAAGAAGAAGTTCAGTGGAACGATCCACAAAAACAAGGACTGAATAGATATCATGATGACACTAAACTCATATCTCTCAATAGTAACTCTGAACGTGAACGGGCTTAATGACCCCATCAAAAGGCGCAGGGTTTCAGACTGGATAAAAAAGCAGGACCCATCTATTTTGCTGCCTACAAGAGACTCATTTTAGACAGAAGGACACCTACAACCTGAAAATAAAAGGTTGGAGAACCATTTACCATTCAAATGGTCCTCAAAAGAAAGCAGGGGTAGCCTGCTCATCCTTACATGAGATAAACTAAAATTTACCCCGAAGACTGTAGTGAGAGATGAAGAAGGACACTATCTCATACTTAAAGGATCTATCCAACAAGAGGACTTAACAATCCTCAATATATATGCCCCGAATGTGGGAGCTGCCAAATATTTAAATCAATTAATAACCAAAGTGAAGAAGTACTTAGATAATAATACACTTATACTTGGTGACTTCAATCTAGCTCTTTCTATACTAGATAGGTCTTCTAAGCACAACATATCCAAAGAAACGAGAGCTTTAAATGATACAATGGACCAGATGGATTTCACAGATATCTACAGAACTTTACATCCAAACTCAACTGAATACACATTCTTCTCAAGTGCACATGGAACTTTCTCCAGAATAGACCACATATTGGGTCACAAATCGGGTCTGAACCAATACCAAAAGATTGGGATCGTCCCCTGCATATTCTCAGACCATAATGCCTTGAAATTAGAACTAAATCACAACAAGAAGTTTGGAAGGACCTCAAACACGTGGAGGTTAAGGACCATCCTGCTAACAGATGAAAGGGTCAACCAGGAAATTAAGGAAGAATTAAAAAGATTCATGGAAACTAATGAGCATGAAGATACAACTGTTCAAAATCTTTGGGATGCAGCAAAAGCAGTCCTAAGGGGGAAATACATCGCAATACAAGCATCCATTCAAGAACTGGAAAGAACTCAAATACAAAAGCTAACGTTACACATAAAGGAGCTAGAGAAAAAACAGCAGATAGATCCTACACCCAGCAGAAGAAGATAGTTAATTAAGATTTGAGCAGAACTCAACGAAATCGAGACCAGAAGAACTGTGGAACAGATCAACAAAACCAGGAGCTGGTTCTTTGAAAGAATTAATAAGATA
The DNA here is from genome assembly GCF_011100685.1 of Canis lupus familiaris. NCBI lineage: Eukaryota > Metazoa > Chordata > Mammalia > Carnivora > Canidae > Canis > Canis lupus. The sequence continues at coordinate 23,220,753 of NC_049237.1, forward strand.
GATAAACCATTAGCCAGCCTTAGTAAAAAGAAGAGAGAGAAGACTCAAATTAATAAAATCATGAATGAGAAAGGAGAGATCACTACCAACACCAAGGAAATACAAACGATTTTAAAAACATATTATGAACAGCTATACGCCAGTAAATTAGGCAATCTAGAAGAAATGGACGCATTCCTGGAAAGCCACAAACTAACAAAACTGGAACAGGAAGAAATAGAAAACCTGAACAGGCCAATAACCAGGGAGGAAATTGAAGCAGTCATCAAAAACCTCCCAAGACACAAGAGTCCAGGGCCAGATGGCTTCCCAGGGGAATTCTATCAAATGTTTAAAGAAGAAACCATACCTATTCTACTAAAGCTGTTTGGAAAGATAGAAAGAGTTGGAGTACTTCCAAACTCGTTCTATGAGGCCAGCATCACCTTAATTCCAAAACCAGACAAAGACCCCACCAAAAAGGAGAATTACAGACTAATATCCCTGATGAACACGGATGCAAAAATTCTCAACAAGATACTAGCCAATAGGATCCAACAGTACATTCGAAAATTATTCACCACGACCAAGTAGGATTTATCCCCGGGACACAAGGCTGGTTCAACACTCATAAAACAATCAATGTGATTCATCATATCACCAAGAGAAAAACCAAGAACCATATGATCCTCTCATTAGATGCAGAGAAAGCATTTGACAAAATACAGCATCCATTCCTGATCAAAACTCTTCAGAGTGTAGGGATGGAGGGAACATTCCTCGACATCTTAAAAGCCATCTACGAAAACCCCATAGCAAATATAATTTTCAATGGGGAAACACTGGGAGCCTTTCCCCTAAGATCAGGAACAAGACAGGAATGTCCACTCTCATCACTGCTATTCAACATAGTACTGGAAGTCCTAGCCTCAGCAATCAGACAACAAAAAGACATTAAAGGCATTCAAATTGGCAAAGAAGAAGTCAAACTCTCCCTCTTCGCTGATGACGTGATACTGTACATAGAAAACCCAAAAGCCTCCACCCCAAGATTGCTAGAACTCATACAGCAATTTGGTAGCGTGGCAGGATACAAAATCAATGCCCAGAAATCAGTGGCATTTCTATACACTAACAATGAGACTGAAGAAAGAGAAATTAAGGAGTCAATCCCATTTACAATTGCACCCAAAAGCATAAGATACCTAGGAATAAACCTAACCAAAGAGGTAAAGGATCTATACCCTAAAAACTATAGAACACTTCTGAAAGAAATTGAGGAAGACACAAAGAGATGGAAAAATATCCCATGCTCATGGATTGGCAGAAGTAATATTGTGAAAATGTCCATGTTACCCAGGGGATTTACACATTTTATGCAATCCCTATCTAAATACCATGGACTTTCTTCAGAGAGTTGGAACAAATCATCTTAAGATTTGTGTGGAATCAGAAAAGACCCCGAATAGCCAGGGGAATTTTACAAAAGAAAACCATAGCTGGGGCATCACAATGCCAGATTTCAGGTTGTACTACAAAGCTGTGGTCATCAAGACAGTGTGGTACTAGCACAAAAACAGACACATAGATCAATGGAACAGAACAGAGAACCCAGAAGTGGACCCTGAACTTTATGGTCAACTAATATTCGATAAAGGAGGAAAGACTATCCACTGGAAGAAAGACAGTCTCTTCAATAGATGGTGCTGGGAAAATTGGACATCCACATGCAGAAGAATGAAACTAGACCACTCTCTTTCACCATACACAAAGATAAACTCAAAATGGATGAAAGATCTAAATGTGAGACAAGATTCCATCAAAATCCTAGAGGAGAACACAGGCAACACCCTTTTTGAACTTGGCCACAGTAACTTCTTGCAAGATACATCCACAAAGGCAAAAGAAACAAAAGCAAAAATGAACTATTGGGACTTCATCAAGATAAGAAGCTTTTGCACAGCAAAGGATACAGTCAACAAAACTAAAAGACAACCTAGAGAATGGGAGAAGATACTTGCAAATGATGTATCAGATAAAGGGCTAGTTTCCAAGATCTATAAAGAACTTATTAAACTCAACACCAAAGAAACAAACAATCCAATCATGAAATGGGCAAAAGATATGAACAGAAATCTCACAGAGGAAGACATAGACACGGCCTACAGGCACATGAGAAAATGCTCTGCATCACTTGCCATCAGGGAAATACAAATCAAAACCACAATGAGATACCACCTCACACCAGTGAGAATGGGGAACATTAACAAGGCAGGAAACCACAAATGTTGGAGAGGATGCGGAGAAAAGGGAACCCTCTTACACTGTTGGTGGGAATGTGAACTGGTGCAGCCACTCTGGAAAACTGTATGGAGGTTCCTCAAAGAGTTAAAAATAGACCTGCCCTACGACCCAGCAATTGCACTGTTGGGGATTTACCCCAAAGATTCAGATGCAATGAAACACCGGGACACCTGCACCCCGATGTTTATAGCAGCAATGGCCACAATAGCCAAACTATGGAAGGAGCCTCGGTGTCCATGGAAAGATGAATGGTGAAAGAAGATGTGGTCTATGTATACAATGGAATATTACTCAGCCATTAGAAACGACAAATACCCACCATTTGCTTCAATGTGGATGGAACTGGAAGGTATTATGCTGAGTGGAGTAAGTCAATCAGAGAAGGACAAACAGTGTATGTTCTCATTCATTTGGGGAATATAAATAATAGTGAAAGGGAATAGAAGGGAAGGGAGAAGAAATGTGTGGGAAATATCAGAAAGGGAGACAGAACATAAAGACTCCTAACTCTGGGAAATGAACTAGGGGTGGTGGAAGGGGAGGAGGGGGTGGGGTGGGGGTGAATGGGTGATGGGCACTGAGGGGGGTACTTGACGGGATGAACACTGGGTGTTATTCTTTATGTTGGTAAATTGAACACCAATAAAAAATAAATTTATTATTAAAAAATAAAATAAATAAAACTTAGGTAGGCCTGGCTCAAGCCTGAGCCCTGGCCTCCTGTGTCACCCTCTTACTCTCCAAACAGCACGAGTTTCACCACCCGCTCCACCTTCTCTTCCAACTACTGGTCCCTGGGCTCTGTGCAGTCGCCCAGCCGCTGTGTCTGGCTGATCAGCAGCAACATGGCCAGTGTCTATGTAGGCACAGGGGCTCAGACTCCTGGATCTCTGTATCCTGCTCCACCAGCTTCTGGGGTGGCTAGGGATCCATGGGCCTGGCTGCGGGGGTGGCCAGGGGTCTGGCGAGCATAGAGGGCATCCAGGGTGAGGAGACCATGAGAGACCTGAATGACTGCCTGGCCTCCTACCTGGAGAGAGTGAGGAGCCTGGAGGCTGATAATCAGAGAGATTATCTGATTATCCTGATTCGATCAGGAGATGAAAATCCGGGAACACCTAGAGAAGAAGGGACCCCAAGTCAGAGACTGAGGACATTACTTCAAGACCATGGAGGACCTGAGGGCTCAGATCTTTGCAAGTGCTGTGGACAATGCCCGCATCGTTCTACAGAGTGACAATGCCCGTCTTGCGGCTGACAACTCCTGAATCAAATATGAGACAGAGCTGGCCATGGGCTAGTCTGTGGAGAGTGACATCCATGGGTTCCACAAGGTCACTGATACCACCAATGTCACTTGCCTGCAGCTAAAGACAGAGATCGAGGCTCTCAAGGAGGAGCTGCTCTTCATGAAGAAGAACCATGAGGAGGAAGTAAAGGGTCTACAAGACCAAATCTCCAACTCTGGGTCGATGGTAGTGTTGGATGCCCCCAAATCTCAGGACCTTGGCAAGATCATGGCAGATATCCGGGCCCAGTATGACAAACTGGCTCAGAAGAACCGGGAGGACAAGTATTGGTCCCAGAAGATCGACCACAGGGGTCACCACACAGACTGCTGAGATAGGAGAAGCTGAGATGACCCTCACGGAGCTAAGACGTACCGCCAAGTCCTTGGAGATCAACCTGGACTCAAGGAGAAACCTGAAGGCCAGCTTGGAGAACAGCCTGAGGGAGGTCATATATGGAGCAGCTCAACAGGGTCCTGCTACACCTGGAGTCAGAGCTGTACCAGACCTGGGCAGAGGGGCAGCACCAGGCCCAGGAGTATGAGGCCCTGCTGAATGTCAAGGTCAAGCTGGAGGCTGAGATTGCCACCTACTGTCGCCTGTTGGAAGACAGGGAGGACTTCAGTCTTACTGATGCCCTGGACAACAGTAACTTCTTGCAGACAATCCAGAAGACCACCACCTGCAAGACGGTGGACAGCAAGGTGGTGTCTGAGACCAACGACACCAAAATTCTGAGGCGTAGAGGCAGCAGAAACAGGGAGGAGCAGGAGGCCAATAAAAAGTTCAGAGGTTAAAAAAAAAAAAAAAAAAACTTAGGTACCTCATACCTATCAGGATGACTACTATACAAAAAAACAAAACAGTAAAGAAATAAAAAACAAAACAAGACAAAACCCCAAGAAACAGCATGTATTGGGGAGGATATGGAGAAACTGGAACCATCAAGCATTGCTGGTGGGAATGTAAGATGATGCAGCTGCTCTGGAAAAGTGTGGCCGTTCCTCAAAAAACATTTTTTTAATTACCATATGCTCCAGCAATTCCACTTCTGGACATATACCCAAAAAAATTAAAAGCAAAGACTCAAAGAAATATGTGTATACTCATATTCACAGTAGCATTATTTGTAATAGCTGAAAGGTGGAAGCACCCCAACTATCCATCAACAGTGAGTAGATAAAATGTGGTACAGACATTAGAATGGAGTATTACTCAGCCTTTATTTTTTTTAATCTTTTTTTTAAATTTTTATTTATTTATGATAGTCACACAGAGAGAGAGAGAGGCAGAGACATAGGCAGAGGGAGAAGCAGGCTCCATGCATCAGGAGCCCGACGTGGGATTTGATCCCGGGTCTCCAGGATCGCGCCCTGGGCCAAAGGCAGGCGCCAAACCACTGCGCCACCCAGGGATCCCATACTCAGCCTTTAAAGGAAACTCCTTTAATCCTTAAAAAGAGTTAGCATGCTACAGTATGGATGAACCCTGAAGACATTGCTAACTAAAGTCAGCCAGTTGCAAATGAACAAATACTGCATGATTCTATTTATATAAAGTACCTAAACTAGTCAAATTCAAAGAAATAAAGTAGAATGATGGTTGCTGGGTATTGCCAGAGAAGGGGGAATGAGAGGCTATTGTTTAATAGGTCAGAGTTTCAATTTTGCAAGGTGAAGGATTCTGGAAATTACGGTGATGGTCTCACAATGTGAATGTACTTTTATTGCCTTTGAGCTATATACTTAAAACTGGTCAAGATGGCAAATTTTATGTTGTGTGTATTTTACCACAATTAAAACAAAAACTTAGGTAGGTATTACTTCTGATTTTAAAATAAGAAATAAGGCACAGAAAGGTTAAGTCATATTTTTTAGTTATATGAATCATTTCCTACAAATCTGGACCTAGATCCTAAACCTCTTACTTGTGAGATCTTATTAGATAGTGCTCATGGGTTTGCCTTCAACTTTGACTCTGACCTGAGGTTAAGCAAATCATTACCACATGGTGCCCTGGTCCTTCCTTATGTTTATACCTTACCTGACTCTTTTTTTTCCTATAGAATCAGACTAATTGCCTTCCTTCTCTGCATCTCTGGATGATTGCTATCTACGGTGTTTGTATACTACCATCAGCCTGTCTACAGACAACCATACGCTGGATGTGGATGTATGACAAAGCCTTCCTCACCACCATACCTCCGGGAGAATCCTGTGACCCACAGGACGTATCTTTAGATATAATTTAAGACTTCCCTCCTACACCTATACTAATAATTGAGCTAAAACATGGTATGTTCCCCTATCTTTCTGTAATCATATTTTCTTTCTTGAACAAACTTGCTAATGGCAAAAACTGAACACATGCTAAAAACTTAAATGATCAGACTACCAGAAGCTGTCAATCTGAGAGAAGGCAGACCAATTGCTAACTTAGAAACAGACAAAATTCTTTGAAACCCTTGAGGTAGCTTTCCTGCAGTGAGCTCCCCCTGTGGCTGAGACTGCTAGCCACTCACACAATATCCATCCTTCTCTTCTTTTCTTTGTAACAGAACATCTGTATTTTTGAGAGACGCAAAATACATGGAGAAAATTACTTTTTCCACATCCCTGGAAGATAGAAATGGCCAATAAGATATTAACAGAAGTCCTTAGGCTGGGTTTCTAGGAAGGAACTTAAAAGATAGCTTATTCAACGGGCAGGTACTCTTTTGACCTTCTAACCTTTATTCTTTTTCCTTCAGCCTGACAGACAGGATGGCTGGAGCTGCAGCAGCCCTCTTGAACCCATGAAGGAAGGAGACCAAGAGAATCCCAATTATTCAACCTCCTTAAGACACCAAGGCAATGCCAGCAACTCTTTCAGTCTTCTTGGTAATAAAAGAAGCCCTTCAGAGTCTAAAATCATGCACTGGTGCCAGAGGGGTCTGTGCTTTCACCCAAATGCAACTCCTAAGGAGGTATACTTAGGATACTGAAAAGATCCTCTATCTCTGTGAAGTAAAACAATTTGTTAAAAATAAATGATGCTAATGACAATGGCATTAACCCTTATGAAGCACATCATAGGTGGCCAGCACAGAGGCAGAGAGGTTGGTAATTTACCCAAGGTCTCAGGGCTAACAGTGAGATTGGGCTTTAAATCCAGGTGGTCTGGCCCCAGAGAACATGGGTCTAACTACACTATCAAACACAGCAAACTAATAGACACGGCACAAACCAATCTCCACAAACAATCTTTTTTTTTCTAATCTTTTTTTTTAAGATTTATTTATTTATTTATTTATTTATTCATGATAGACATAGACAGAGAGAGAGAGAGAGAGGCAGAGACACAGGAGGAGGGAGAAGCAGGCTCCATGCTGGGAGCCCAACGCGGGACTGGATCCCGGGACCCCAGGATTGCGCCCTGGGCCAAAGGCAGGCACTAAACCACTGAGCCACCCAGGGATCCCCCCAAACACACTAATCTTAAAGAAGCCTTGTCAATTCATTAATGAAAATTCTTATTGTATGTCATCCCTTAAATTGCTCCTCTATTTGAGAAATTATTTCTTGTAGGAACTGAGATTCTTGTAACTCTGGTCAAACATCTGACTGGTTTCATAGCTGCTTTACGTGTCACCATAAACACTGCTTAGGCCATCACCATGGTGTCCTGACAGAAATTCCTCCTCACCACCGTCCACTACTACAAGATTAATCTCTCAAAAGTAGAGCTTTGATCACATCAAACCCTTCGCCAAAGTCTTCAGTGGATGTATGTTACCCAAATAAAGTCCAAACTCTTTAGCCTGGATCTGTTTCCGGCTCCTTTCCCACCTTCCCACCTCTCTCCTTCACACTCCAAACCGTCCAGCCAAACTAGCCCTTGGTTGTGCCCTGAATTCACCTGGGATTTCCCATCTTACACCTTGGCATATACTACTCAGGCCACTTGGATGCACATCCATCTCATCCCTCCCCCAACCCCATGTGTCCCCACCAGACTGGATCCTCAAGACCCAAGTCAAAGCCTTGTGTGCCACATTAATGGCTCCTTCTGGACAAGGATTGATCTGTCACAAATCTAGCCTAGGAGGAAAAGCACTGGGTTTCAGGGTCTCCTGTAAAGAGAGTAAATGAAGCCCAGTCCTGCAACAGTCCCCACTGAGACTAGAGCCAAGGGATGGCATCCGTCTCCTGCAACGCTCATCCTCCTCAGCCCCCTTCCTAGTTTGTTCTCACTTCCTTCCATATTTTCCCTGATCAATCAACACCATGAACAATCTTCAAGCTAAAAATCATTCCCAAAGGGAAGCTTATAAGCTTAGGTTATAACCCTAAGGATATGTAGAAAGGGGCAGGAGGAAACCATGGAAGAGCTCTGACCAGTGCCAAGGGGTCCAGCCAACATGATGCCACTGCCCTTCTGATCTACTGACCAAAATCATCCAAGGCAGGGACACCCAGAAGAAGCTTGCTCAAGGTTGCTACATCATAAGAAAGGGCTTACTTCTCCTAAGACCCTCAGGTAACTGGAGGATTGATTACTCTTGTCTGCCTAGCATCTTGCATAGGAAACCAAAGTTTAACCAAATACAAGGAATCCTCTTACCGCTTGCAAGGCTCACCAGTTGATACAAAGTCACCAGATTCATTTATTCAAAAACATATTCTAAACCAAGTCATGCACAATACCCAAACCTAAAGCTACTCAGTAGGGCTAATTTCAGTTCTCCTCAAAGGAAGCTACACATGGCAATGTTCTCTAGGCGACTGCTCCTTCCCAGGATGATTCTGGCTTTTCTTCCCTCACCTCACGCACAGCACGTGGACCCATGGGGCGGGGGGAGGGGGCGAACGGGGGGGGGGGGGGCAGTGTGTGGTGGCAGTCAGACTGTTCCATCCTCCCCAACACTCATCCACTCCCACGAGCACCCCCAATGTCAGACTTGTTTTTCCAGCCTCCAGAACAGTGGAGGCTTCACTGTGGCTCCACCACACCGCACGTGGGAGATTTTTCTTTAAGCTTTGGAGGAACGAAAGACTAAGAATTCCCCAAATCAGCCACATTTAGTGGTTAATCAGGCAAATCATTTGGGCCCTCTCACACTCTCGTGCCCCTCCACTCCTCTGCCCCTGCCTCCCTCAGCCCTGGAAAAACAGGGCAGTATATGAATGTGTTGCCAAAGAGGAGACAAGAAAAGGAATGGGGCGTTTGAGTCACACACCCTTCTGGACTCCCATTACACTGGGGGGTTAGATGAATTTTTCCAAAGCACCACTAATACTCTCTTTTTAATTTAAAAATAGATTTCTAATCTCTCTCCCCATCACACATGGCCCTTACAAAGGAAGCCACAGCATCGAAGAGAGTTGTTTATATCCTCTTCTTTGTCTGTCAGTGAACCCACCAACTCCTCCCCAATTTAACATTTAATTCATTGAAATTAGGGAAAATTCCATTTACAGCTTTAAAAGGATTTCATAAAAGGGCAGAGTCATTGTCTGTATGGTGTGTACACTGAAGTCCAGTTCAATCCCTATCTATGTTGTGGGCAACACAGCTTCCTCAACATCCTCAAAGGAAGCATTACTTCCTCAAAGGAAAACTGCAGCAGAGACTGATGGTCACCTCCGGGAGCAGCAGGGCACTGTCATGTGGGCAATCAAGAATGTGAAACATGCTAGCTGTAAAATGAGACACTGGAAGACAGTTAATCAGGTTTAAAGGAGTACCTGTCCCCAGCCTGAAGTCCACAAAGCATCTAGAAGAATCTCTTTTCTGTCTGTGACCACAAGGAAAGAAGAGGAATCATTTTAATGGGGAAAGTATAAATCCCAGTAATAAATGTCTGTGGTGGCCTATCCCAGGTGACTCTAGAGGTCAGGCTCCCCCAGGACGTGACTCCAAGCACAGACCCTGTGCAGCCGGCCTTCACTTCCCTTATCAGAGCAAAATCAACATAACAGACAGCCCTCAAGCTAAAAATATTTCACAAAGGGGGAACCAGCCCTAAGGATGTGTAGAAAGGGACAGGAGGGGGCTCTGGGGAAGCTCCACCCGCTGCCCAGCCGTCCAGTCAGCAGGAGTCCTGCCCTTCTGATCCACTGACCAGATTCACACAGGTCAGAGAGAGCCAGAAGGTAGCTCGAGAAAAAAGTAGCACAAAGTTAAACAGGATTTGGGAACCCCAGCAGTATGGATGGAAATGCCAGGAAAAAAAAAAGAGAAAAAAAAAAAATTAAAAAAAGAAAAAAAAAAAAAAAGGGATCCCTGGGTGGCGCAGCGGTTTGGCGCCTGCCTTTGGCCCAGGGTGCGATCCTGGAGACCCAGGATCGAATCCCACATCGGGCTTCCGGTGCACGGAGCCTGCTTCTCCCTCTGCCTGTGTCTCTGCCTCTCTCTCTCTCTCTGTAACTATCATAAATAAATAAAAATTAAAAAATAAAAATTCTCCACCCAATTTAAAAAAAAAAAAAAAAAAAAGGAAATGCCAGGAAACACTTGGTTGGTTGACAAATCAAGCAGTTCTGTGTCCAAAAGCACTTACAATGAAGCATAACCAATTAAAACATTTAAATCCCCATTAATCGCTCTGTGAATTAAGGGACTCAATCATACCTCCGTCACCAGCCTGTTTACCAATTATTTCCTTTACGGCTGCAGGATTTAAGATAAGGACCTTCACGTGGGCTAGGTCAGCAGCAGGAAGAATACTACCTCCCCCAGCACGGCAAATAAGTAACACGGTATCAGAGATGGAGACGATTTTTATTTAGAGTCATTAAAGTGAGGTGACACCAAGCAAAGTGGTTTAGTTTGGCTCTGAGGTCAAGTAACTGATCCCATTGCCATGTTTTATTTCTTATGTTTTAATGGCAGAACAATGCAATGTTTCCTACATGCAAAGGAACATGTATAGCACATGCATCTAAATTATAGAGCATACCGGTAATTCAGCACCCATCATGACAGGGTGCAGGGTACAGCTATCACAAGGGAGTCCTGTTTAAATTCTATTAGGCAGGCTCTTTGAATCTGATCCACAGATGGATGACTACTCCAGATTTTAGGATCTTTTCCTAAAACTCTTGGTCTACCATGCTTAAGGCATTCCCAGGAATACACTGAGGAAGACAGGTTTCCTTTACAAGCCAACTGAGTCAAATACAGTTGAGCCCCTCCAAGTCCTCACCTAACCATGCTACGCAATATTAACAATGAGTTAGGAAGTTCACCTCTACAAGATGTGCACAAACCACTATATTAAAGGTACTCCGCTACATTGGAGCCCAAGACTTGGCACTGCACCCAAAGACAGGGAGCCATATGAAAGGCAAAAGATGAGAAAGACTTCCTCTTCCTCACCTCTCCATTTTTTCTCTAATTCTATCCACTGTTCACTCCCTATGAATTCTTAAAACAAGAAAGCCCAGAATTTCAGAGGGAAAGGGCATGGCCCTCAGTATCGCATGGAGGGTTGGCAAATGCCTGCTAATCCTGGAGAAGTCTCATACCCACATGGCCCTCAGTATCACATGGAGGGTTGGCAAATGCCTGCTAATCCTGGAGAAGTCTCATACCCACACATCCCTTTCATAGGACACCCAATAAACATCCCAGTTCTGTTTCTTAGACATATGTGGACTTGGACATGGCATTTTACTACTCTATGCCTGTTTCATCATCTGTGCATAATCACACCCATCCCACAGAAAAGGATCACATCAGATAAAGTATGTGAAGCCTCCTTTAAGCTGATTATTACTGTATACACGTTCATGTATTGTTGGTTGTATTATTAGTATTATCATTATTATTATTCATTAGGAGATATTGAGGGCAAGACCAGAAAACAAGGCCAGGGCTAGATTAAAGGGTATGTCGCCCTACATTCTGATTAAATGTTTACAATGAGACAGGTACATCTTTTCAGGAAAGAGATTAACCCTTCTTGAGATCTTAGAGAACCTCAAAGTTATTCAGTGATCTGTTGATACCTCTTGATATTAGAATTCATTCTCATTTAACAAACATTCTATAGGTATGTATTACACCAAGCACCATACTACACACCAGGAATACAGTGATAAACAAGAAAGCAAGGTCCTGCCCATAAGGGGTTCATACTCTAGCTGGGGGAGGGGAGACAATAAGCAAGCAAACAAATCAACAGACACTTCTGATGACTGTAATACTAAAAAGGAAATAAATAGGGTACAATGCTTCCATCTAACTGGTGATGGGCAGGGGGAACAATTCCAGACAGGCTGGCCAAAGAAAGCCTACCTAAGAGGTACAATCTAAACTAAGAATAAAGTGGTTCCAGTAGAGGTAATAGTGAGTGCTCCTGAGGCTAGGAAGCCCTGGGTAAGTTCAAGAGTCTAGGAGAAGGCCAGGATGGCTGAATGCTCTAACTCAATGCTTCTCAACTTGGCAAGCAGTGGGATCCCTGGCAGAGCCTGAGGAGGCACTGAGGCTCAAGTCCGCTCCCAGGTTCACATGTGACTGTCGCAGCACAGCCCGGGCACGTGGAGCTTGCCAGGCTCCCCAGATGTTTCTGACCACAGCCCAGCCTGAGAGACCCACAGCAGGTAAGACTACAGATAGGTCTAAGACAGAGTCCTGGGGCACCTGGTGATTGCAACCTTCCTCCTCTAAAGGCCCCCTCAGAACCTTCGTCCCCATTAGACACCAACACCAAATATGGATTCAGGCCAGGTTGGAGGGTATGTCCACAGTGGGTGCAAACGACTCAATACTTTTTATTTTCCCTTCACAGCATGGAAGGAGGCACTATTATTCCCTGGAGGCCTGACTTTTCCTCCTGAAAGAATACTTCTAGGAAAACATTTGCAACTGAATCAGCTTAATCCACATCCTTGCAAATGTATGCGATTTCTGAAGTAAAGTGTTAAAAAATACCAAAAACAAAGGCATAAATTATCTCTGCCATCCCATAAAATAAGTAATTAAAAATTACCATGGCGTGACTATGTAAGAGGAGAGAACAGGGTCTGTAGCCCATATGTGGAGAAACAATGACCAGCCAAGGGTCAGCTGGGCAAGGCTGCTGCTGTCATCTGCCTGATTTTATGGCACGTATCATAAGGCAGTAAAATCATCTACTAAAGGATGGTTCCTGTAAAAGAGATCATTGTAATGATTGGATTCTTGGTGACAGGAAGCACACCAGAGTCACCATAGTGGTTTCCTCCATGGAGCGAAGGAGGAGAAGTGTTTTATTTCTTTCATTTCAAAAGATCTGAGGCAAACATAGCTCAATGTTATAAATATTCATTAATTCTAGGGAGTGGTCCATGAGTGCTTGTGGTATTGCTGTCCATACTTTTCTGTGTGAAAAATAAAAGAGAGCATGTTTAAACAGTAAAAGTTCTACATGTAACACTTCTTGTATAATGTGTTAAATTGGGCTGAAGCCCTGTAATTATGTCTTACTTACTGTTTCCCAGTTTCAGAGACAATGCTCCTGAATTCATCACCAGCATTTGTGCTCCTCTTAACACTTGAGAGCCGTGAAATACTTCATAGATTGTCTACTTCACATTCTCTGCTTTTATTCAACTGAATCACCCCTTAAGCTCCTCTCTGACATTTATCCAAAAGAACTGCAGAAAGGATTAATTAGATAGCCCCTGTATTCTCCAAGGAGGACTGACTCTGGTCCATCACTTCACCAGAACCCTGCTGCCACCTTAGAGGGTTTTGGTCAATCTTTATACATCCTTTTTTTTCTTTCTTAATTTATACTTCCAATATAAATATATTTTGGGGGGGGCAATTTAACTTTAGGTTCTTACGTGTCTTTAAAGGATAATTCATAGTCCTTGTGCCAAGACAGGCCCAATAAAAAGTAAGTAATCATTAAAAGTGATAGTTGAGCAGGCTGAGGGGAGAAAAGACAAAAGCTGAAAGTTTTAAAACTGCTATTTTCATCCTGAAATGTTTATCAATCAATTTTATGGCAGCAGAAAACATCTCCCTCCTGCAGGACGGTGGGCAGGAAGCAGAAAAAGACACAAAGGAAGAGATTCTAACAAGTCCAACAATAAATACTAAGAGGACTTTGGTGATAAAATATAATGGATCTCATCTTGTGTGCTGAATGGCAGGAAGTAACGTGTTCCAACCTTGTATGTCTTTAAAGGGACCGCACAAATAAAACTTACATGGAAACTTTTATAGCACAAACTCCTAAATCAACATTACTACACTTAAAAATTAGTATTTTTCAGAAGCTTGAGTACATACAGCCCAATGTATCTCAGGCAATTTAAAAAAGAACACTGAGCATCCCCTAATCTACTTCTTTCCAGCTGACAAGTGCCTTGTTTCACAGGCAGCCACTTCCCACCTCTCTGCTGTGATGTCCCACACTCTTCAAAACTATGAAAGGATAGGGATCCTTGGGTGGCTCAGCGGTTTGGCACCTGTCTTTGGCCCAGGGCGTGATTCTAAAGTCCTGGGATCCTCTGCCTGTGTCTCTGCCTATCTCTCTTTCTGCATCTCTCATGAATGAATGAATGAATGAATGAATGAATGAATGAATGAATAAATATTTTTTAAAACTATGAAAGGATAAACTGACAGCATGTGGCACCTTTGATGTGCCTGGCACCAGTGGGCCAGCCACTTTCAATTCTTAACTCATTGACTCTTCCCAAGAACCCCAAATATTGATATCATCTCCATTTTATCACCAAGGAAGCCACGTGCCCCAGATCACAGAAGTAATAAAGTGGTAAAGCCAGGTTAGAATTCAGAGCTATTCAACTTCAAGACTCAAACTCCTTCCTTTATACACCAGCCAACTTCATGGGAACTGTAAGATGGATGTGCTGAGGAAGACTTTAGCTGCCTGTACTAGGGGACCATGGAAAGCTTGTAATGGCACTTTGTCAGTTCACATTGCCTCCCTCTATCACTGAACACTCTGTTCCTGAAAATTCATTCATCTGTTCTCTAAGGGCCCAAATGGCCTTGGAGTGCTTCTACCAAACTACCAAACTGAGCACATCCTAAAGATGTGCCCACAGAGCTCTTCCTTAGCTCCACCAAGTCTCTGCACTCCAACTACCACCATCAAAAAACAGAAGTGCCAACCACTGCATTTTTTTAAATTGCCTCCCTGGCCAAAATAGTACCAAGAAAGAAAAAAAATTGCATGGATGCACAATCTCTGTTACCTTACTAAAGATGGGTGACCATCTCACTGAGGTCCCTAAATATACAGATAGCAGCACAGGTAGGATATTCAGTACTGTGCAGAGGGCAGAGTTTGACAGGGAGCATCCCAGCTGCAGCTGTGAACAATGAACCTGGTAACCATACCTGACTGCCATATGAGCCACTAGGTGGACCCTGTGCAGAATATTCAAACATGTCATCATAAGGAAGCACCATCATGATCTTCCCTCACAACAAAAAATACATTTGAGAAACAGCCTAGAATGTTCTTCCCATCTCCCAACGAGCTACACCATCACTTCCAGTAAAGCTCACCTGATCCATCCCCATCTACTCTAATAGCTAGCTCCCTGATCCTGAATGCCCAGATTCTCCCTTCATCACCGAATTCCCAGTGTGTGCTGGTTTGTGAGATCCCAAGCCATTTCACAAGGAAGTGCTTCTGGACTCTGTCAAGGGTACACAGAGCCACTGGATGATTTCCACTCTCAGGAAGGCAAGCTGGGGTGAATAGAGAGGGATGATGAGCCACATCATGAGCCCATAAGAGATTTGGGGAGCACAGAAAAGAGAGTGGCAGGGAGGGAAGTTCATGAAAGGCCGTGGGCAGGAGGTAGTAACATTTTGGTGGGCTTTAGATACTGAGTTGGACTTCCCTCAAAGAAAATTTTGTAAAGAGGGATGAAGATTTAGTAGATACATGAATTGAACTGTGGACCCCAAAAAAGATATGTTGAAGCCCTAATCCCCTTGATTTCAGCTCAGGTCATGATCTCAGGGCTATGGGATGCAGTCCCACGTTGGGCTCTACACTCAGCCGGAAGTTTGCCTGATATTCTCTATCTCACGATGTGACCTTATTGGGAAACAGGGTCGTTGCAGATAATAATTAGATAAGATGAGATCATACACAGGTTGGCCCTTACTTCAATGTAACTGGTGCCCTTCAGACTACCACGTGAAGGCAAGAACACATGGGAGAAAGCCTAGGACAACAGTCAGGCATTGGAGAGCCAAAGCTGCAAACCAAGAACACCAAGGAGTGCTGGTGAAATGTCAGCCCCTGGGAAGAGGCAAGGAAGGGTTCTCCCCTATAGGTTTCAGAGGAATGTGGCCCTGCCCACACCTTGATTTTGACTTTCAGCCTTCAGAACAGAGACCATACATTTCTGCTTTTTAAGTCACCCAGTGTGTGGTACTCAGTTATGGCAGCCCTAAGAAACTAATACAGTAGGCGACTGGAAGCAAGAGAAAAAAACAAGATGATGTAGTAAAAGACCACAGAAGATGTAGTAAAAGACCACAGAAGATATTTTTAAAAATGACTCTCTGTAGAGAGTCATTTAAACTTGTAGAAGACCTATGCCCTACTTTACTTTGCTTAGAATGAGTCTACCTTAACATCCTCCCCTCTGCATCCAAAGGGCTCTCTGCCTTCACCTCCCTTATTTTTAGCTTGTCTTTAAATAAAGGAGCTGTTTCTCCATTCAAAGACTGGATCTGCCACCTGTTTTAATTACTTTAATCCAAGGACTTCTCCTTCATCATTTCTATATCTTACTCCAATTATTTCACACTTCTATCATCTACTGGGTAAACCACAAATACTTCCTGCAATTCCACTTCCCCCCTTCTGCTCCCCACCTGCTGACCTCCCATCTGTAGGGGGCACCTGGGTGGCTTGGTCAATTGGGCATCTGTCTGACTCTTGATTTCAGCTCAGGTCAGGATCTTAGGGTCCCAAGATCAAGCTCTGCCTTGGGCTTTATGCTCAGTAAGGAATCTTCTTCTCTCTCCCTATCCCTCTGCCACTCCCCCTACTTGAGCATGCATGCACTCACGCTCTCTCTCTCAAATAAATAAATAAATCTTAAAAAAATAAATAAATAAAAGAAGCCTAGGATAGATTTCTCTACTTCCTCATCACCCATTCACAACTCAACTCTATGATGACCTCTCCGGACCTGCCTATGGAAACTATTATGGAAGCATGGTAATTAGCCTGCCTGATCACTGACGCTTACAGACACTATCATTTTCATGCTCCACAAATTCTTTGTATTGCTTCACACAAGCGCCCAACTTCTCCTTGCATGAAATGCTCTTTTCTTCTGGCTCCTGGAAGAACTCACCCCCCTAGTTCTCCACTCACCTCCCCGACCACTCCTCTTCTATTTTCTTCCTTGGTCAACATCCTCTTGGTGCTCCTTTCCTACATAGGAAAGTACCATTGTGCGTTAGACTGATCTGTTATAGCAATTCTTAGTATTTGCCCTTGGGTTACCTTCAGTGAATCAGAGCTTACATTTGAATACCATTACTCTGTTCCACATGCAGGGTAGAGGCCTTACCATGGTATATTCCTAATTCCTCACTCCCATAACTTGTGCTATTATCATTATACACATTAAAAAATAGGTTATGGGCACTAGGGCAGCTCAGTTGGTTAAGAATCCGACCCTTGATTTCAGCTCAGGTCATGATCTCAGGGCTGTGGAATGGAGTCCCATGCTGGGCTCTGCACTCAGCAGGGAGTCAGCTTGATATTCTCTATTTCCCTCTCCCTCTGCCCCTTCCTCTCCCCATGCATTTGCGCACACACACACACACTCTCTCTCTCTCTCTCTCTTTCTTTCTCAAATAAATAAATAGATCTAAAAATTTTAAGTATTTTAGAAATATACAACACAGTGCAACTATTTTGCTTTGGACAATGTTCCTTTAGAGTTAGAAATAAGAAAAATTGAATTTTATTTTACCTTAATTTATTTCATATACAGTGTTCTTCATTTCTCTGTATAGATCCCAAATTCTGTCTGGTATCATAAACCTATAGCTTAAAGACCTTTACTTAATATTTCTTATAGAGTTAGTATGCTGGCAATGAATTTCCAGTTTTTGTTTGAGGAAATTTTTCATTCTTTCATTTTTGAAATAAATTTTCATTAGGCATAGAATTCTGGTTGACAGCTCTTTGCTTTTAGCACTTTAAAAACGTCACTTCATTATATTCTAACTTGCATAGTTTCTGAACAGGGGCCTGCTATAATTCTTATTTTTGTTCCTCTGTCATGTGTCCTTTTTTTTCCCTGGCTGTCTTTAAGATCTTGTTGTTGTTGTTGTTGTTGTTGTTGTTGTTTATAACTTGACAAATATTATTTGCCTCAGTGTGTTTTGTTTTGGTGTATTTATCCTGCCTGGTATAATCTGAGCTTCTTGGGTCTATGATTTCGTGTCACTGACTTTGCAAACTTCTCAGCCATTATTTTTTCAAACATTTTTTGCCTTTCCCATTCTTGCTTTCACATCTCCTGGCATCCCAATAAAGTATTTGTTAGACTGTCTGACACCATCCCACAGCCCTCAGATGGTTCATTCTTAGTTTTCTTCTGTTGTTGGTTTTACTTTTTTTTTCTTTGTGTTTCAGTTTGGTTAATTTTTATTGCCCCATCTGATACTGCCCATTTTTCACCTCTTTTGTTAGAGCATTTCTTCTTAATCATAGTTACTTTAAACTCCATCCCAGGGGTGCCTGGGTGGCTCAGCGGCTTGAGTGTCCAACTCTTGGTTTTAGCTCCAGTCATGATCTAATCGGTCATGAGATCGAGCCCCGCATCAGGTTTGGGGTGAGGAGAGTGGGGGGACAGGCAAGTCTCTTTGAAGATTCTTCTGAACCTCCCCACACTCACACATGCATGCACTCTCTATCTCTCTCTCAAATAAATAAATCTTTAGATAAAAAATAAAATAAAAACTCCCTGTCAGTTCCAACACCTAGAACATTATTCAATTTCAATCTAATTCTAATGATTGCTTTGTCTCCTAGTTTTTGTTTCTTTGGGGGAAGTTTTCTTGCCTTTTTTTCATATGCCTGGTCTTTTTTTTTTTTTTTTTTTTTTTTTTTTTGAGAGTTGGACATCTTAGATAAGAGAGTAGAGACTTAGGTAAATATTTTTTAATGCCTGGAAATGGATACGCCTTTCCTTCTGCCAAGCCTTTAGTGTAAGGGTTTGAACTCATCTAATCAGGAGCTGGGCTAGCTTTGAAGTTTGTTGTTGCTATGGTAATCCTCAATGACCCACAGACTAGTGACGATCTATGTTCAGGGTGAGGGTGAATGCCAGAGTCTATTTGTTTTCCTATGATTCCTGTACGCTCGGCCTTCAGTCTTTGGTTTTCATCTTGCCCCAGATAGTCTCTTACAAATTAGTCTCGTGGTGGAGTGGGTATAGAGGGCCTCCTGTGTTGTTCTGATTAACTCTCAGTGTTAGGCAGGTACTATATTCCTGGATCTTGGGGAGGATGGTCTACCTGGTGATCCTGCCCAGCCTTCAGTAATCCTGCCCTCTCCCAAATTCATTGTCCTGAACCCAGCTTGTAATTTTACCCCCACCTCAACCCAGGGTTGAGGGTTTTTTTTCCTGTTTTCTTCCTCAGCTACAGAAAGATTTCAGTAGTGCTCAAAAGATGATGGTGTTTTTTGCCTCTCTTCCAAAGCAAAGCTTCTGTTCTGTAGGAGAGATACAAAAGAAATTCCGGCAGTTTCTTGCCCTTCCCAGAGCAGCTGCTATTTCCTCCCTGGTTCTACCCCACAGAGAACACTTTGCCAATCTTTCCTGTGAGTGACCAAGATAGCTCAGCTCATGGTGAAAAAACTTCCAAGCAGGTACAGACACCACCTCATATTTGCAACCCCAAGGGCTTCACTCACTTTCACCAGGGCACACGCAGGCAGCCTTCATCATTCTCCAGGTGCTCTGACAGAATTTTTTTTCTTTCATTTTATTTTATTTTATTTTTTATTTAAACTCAATTTGCCAACGTATAGTATAACACCCAGTGCTCATCCTGTCAAGTGCCCCCCTCAGTGCCCGTCACCCATTCACCCCCTGCCCCCGCCCACCTCCCTTCCACTACCCCTTGTTTGTTTTCCAGAGTTAGGAGTCTCTCATTTTTGTCTCCCTCTCTAATTCTTCCCACTCATTTTCTTTCCTTTCCCCAATAGTCTCCTTCACTATTTCTTATATTCCTCATATGAGTGAAACCATATGATGATTTTCCTTCTCCAATTGACTTACTCCACTCAGCGTAATACCCTCCAGTTCTATCCACATCGAAGCAAACGGTGGGTATTCGTCCTTTCTGATGGCTGAGTAATATTCCATTGTATATATAGATCACATCTGCTTTATCCATTCATCTGTTGATGGACACTGAGGCTCCTTCTGCAGTTTGGCTATTGTGGACATTGCTGCTGTGAACATTGGGGTGCCCGCGTCCTGGTGTTTCAATACATCTGTATGGTTGGGGTAAATCCCCAGCAGTGCAATTGCTGGGTTGCAGGGTAGCTCTATTTTCAACTTCTTGAGGAGCCTCTTCTTACCAGTATCCGGCAGCTGCTCACACAGTACTTAGTGCTAGTGTCTCATCTCTCCCTGCAGAGGCCTGCTTCTCACTATGTTCTGGATCTTACACCTTTGACCCTCTCTTTGGTTCAAGAACAGTTGTTAACTTGCTCTTTGTCCAGCTTTTTTTCACTGTAAAGTTGAGAACAAAGTGCTTTCCAGATCTTTCCATTCTTCTTCATCTTCAATTGGAAAACAAAATCCCTGTTTGCATTTTCAACCTATTTCTCCCCAAGAATGACCTTCCTACTCACCGATATGTGTATCTGCACTATGCAGATGTTGGGATTTTTGTATAATTAACCTCTTAAGAAATAAATGCTTTTGACAAAGAAGAGGAACAGAAGGAGCTTTTACTGAGTCCCAAACGCAGGGCTCAGTGCCTTTGTATTTCCTCATTTAAACCTCATAACTTACAATGTATATATGCTGGGAACTGAGTTTGTGATGTGGGGTAACTGAGTCTCTCAGTTCCTAACCTGCTGAAGGTCACATACCTGCTGAGCGGCAAAGTCACGATGCAAGTCCAGCCTCCAAAGCTGTTCCCATCACCCAGCACTGGCCCTGCAGCTCTACGGGGCCTGGCAGCTCCTGCAGTGGCTACAGGGCAGATCCCTTCACAGCCAACATGAAGCCTCACAGAACCACATGGCACTGGCCACTTGACACTAACTTCCGTGACCATAATGACAGAGTCTCCTAGGCCCTGGGTGGGGTTGGGAGCTGCCTGCTGGAAGTCCCAGACTCCTTTAGGAAAGGCCACTACAGAAATACAGCATGCAGTCCCATCCCCTGGGATGCATGGTGGCTGCCAGGCCCCTGCGGGCAGTAGGCAGAGAGAGGATGCCTGCCCCTGGCCCCGAACACAACCACAGAGGAGTCTGTGTGGCATCGAGCTGCCCCTTACCCCTCCTCATATTGCCTGTAGCTAATGAGCAATTCCGATTTCCTTGGAGGAAGCCACTACCATTGTATCTCATTCAATACAGGTTCAAGGGCAAGTTACCTCATGTGACAGAAGCAAGGGCCAAGTTTACTATGTCCCTGCTGCCATGGCCTATGTAAAATGGATTGTTACTTTTCTTCTTATGACAGAATACCTCTCCTAGGGGGTCACAGAGACATCAAACAATATAAGAGGAGGTTGTGGACAATGTGGCAGCACAGTGACCTTTCAAGCCTCGAGGCTCTGAGTTCACTGCCAAGTCCCCAGACTCTGTATACAGTACATGGATTCTGACAAATGTAATAAATTGTATAATCATCACAGTAAAAAACAGTTCCACTACTCCAAAAAGCCTCTCGTGCCTCCTCTTTGTGTCATTTGGGAATTAGGGTAACACCAAGGACCACAACAGCTAGTGTGCCCTGGTTCCCAGGACCCAATTCCCTGAGTTCCTGGGGAACAGTTAGCAACACCCCAGCTTGGTCATCCAGGAAGCACAAACCCATACCACGTTCCTGAAGGCTATTTTCTTTAAGACAAAAGACCATTTCTAGTTTCTCATCCTTTGCCCCCAAAGTGTTGCCTAATCTAGCCTTGGGCACTGCTCCATGGCAGGCACCAAATATCCCTATGGCCAGGAAGCTCTCCACAGGCCCCGCCTGTCTAGCCTAGTCACAGACTGGAGCATGATGGGGCAGGGGCCTCAGCAAACTCTCTCCCCAGAAATCTAGAACTCCGTGCCGACAATCCCCTCTTTGGATGCCTGAAAGGTTCAAAACATAAAAGGCTTTCATTTCTTATCCATTTTCCTGTTTACACAGTGGAAACCAAAGACTGAAGCTACAACAAATTTGCACAATTCCTATGCTCTGTGCATAATTCCTATCCTTCAGAAATGCATGATCACTGGAAATGCATCTGTGTTTTTAAAACGATCTAATTGAATACGTTTTCTTTTTTCTTGCCATCAGTGTATTGTTTTTATTTTATATTAACTGATAATTAGTATATGCAATGTTTTCCCATCATGAGCACTTAGAAATTTTCAAAAATACTACTTTGATCATGTCACTTCCCTGCCCCCAAACACTTAACAGTTTGCCACTGTTTACCTGGTAAAGTCCAAACCATTTAGCCATCCCTAAATTTGCCCACATTGCCCCTCAGATGCCTCCACACAAAGCTCCACTCTGATTAAATAGGACTTACTTTTTCCAAACTCCCCTTGCCCCTTTTGCAAGGGTCACCACCCCCAAAACCCTCTCAGGCCAAGAATAGGAATACACTTCCTCCCTCATTGGGATTTCTAGAACCCAAACTCTTCATCAGCCTCAGCCACCTTGAGCTGCTATGACTGTTGACAGGTCTCTCTGTCCCACAAGATCTCCCAGGATCAGAAAGAGCTGTGCTTCTCCTGAGTCCTTGCCTTAGGGACACTGTGAGGGAGGTAAGGAATTCTTGTCGTCTTACCTGCTGACTGCTAAAAAGGCAAGAGCTAAGTGTGTCTCCTACTTCTAGCACAATACACAGGACATTATGGTGTATATTTTGCAGAGTAACTTAAACTTCCGCCCTGGTTCACACCATAGGTCCTTACCCTTATTTTTTTTTTTCTTTGACTCATTTGTCTGACTTGTATTTATTTTCCCTTGCTATGTGCATGTATGTTTTTGGAGGAAGGATGAGAATGTGTGAGACAAAGTGAAATTCATTCCTGACCATGCCTGGGACAGACATCCTGCAATCCCCATGACACAGAGTTGGCAAGAGGCAGTTATGCTGATATTTATCAGTATATGAAGGTACATCTGGAAGTGAGCACAACTTCTTCTGGCTGCTGCTGTTATGACTGACCAGGATTCATAAAGTACTTAACCCTGTTGCATTAGACAACACCAAAGCCCTAATCTGGCCAGATCCAGGGAACTCGTAAGCCAAACCCTCCTCAGAAGCCTCTGCCTGCAGATCCTTTGAGCAAGACAACCCGGCTCACCAGCGCCTCAGCCAGGGCCCCGGGACAGCAGGAGTCCGGGCTCCGCCTGGTGCTCCTCAGACCTGTTCCGAGACACCCGCCTCAAGGGCCCAGGCCCCCCCACACCACCTGTACTAAGTGAGAAGCAAGTTGACACCTTTTTTCAACAGTGAAGACAGAAGTTTGCACTATCTTTCAACTCCAGTCGGAGTTAGTTTTTTGTACCAACTTTTAGAATTTTTTTTTAATGTTTAAAACACCATTATTTTAAGAATTTTGAGCTACTGCCGTCAGTGCTGTGCTGTGCTATGGTGCTCTGTATACTTGCTCAGGTACTTGTAAATTATTAATTTATGCCGATGTCTGTTGCAGTGCGGTGCGCTGTGGGAGGCATTTTTACCATCACTGAGTTTTCCACGGAAGGAAGGCTTGTGTGCTCTCAATAGTGAACTTGAACTATCCTGCTTTATGGGATTCTGGAAAAAAAAAAAAAAAAAAAGAAATTTCCCATTCCCTTACAGTATTTTCAGAAAAACTGCAAGAATATCCATACTTGCTAAAAACAGAACTAGCCCATGACCCAGCAATTACATTACAGGGTATTTATCCCAAAGGATACAAAAATAGTTATTCAAAGAGGCACCTGCAAGGGGCAGCCCAAGTGACTCAGCAGTTTAGCACTGCCTTTAGCCCAGGGTGTGATCCTGGAGTCCCCAGATCAAGTCCCACGTTGGGTTCCCTGCATGAAGCCTGCTTTTCCCTCCGCCTGTGTCTCTGCCTCTTTCTCTCTGTATGTCTCTCATAAATAAATAAATAAAATCTTAAAAAAAAAAAGAGGCATCTGCACAATGTTTATAGCAGCAATGTCCAGTGACAGATGAGTGGAAAAAGAAGATGTGTCATATATATATATGGGTAATATATATGGAATATATATTAAAAATAATATACATACATATATATAATGTATGAAACTCAGCCTTCAAAAAGAATGAAATCTTGCCATTTGCAACCACATGGTTGGAACTAAAGGGTATCATGCTAAGTGAAATAAGTCTGAGAAAGACAAATGCCATATGATTTATATGTGGAATTTAAGAAACAAAACAGATGAACATAGAGGAAGGGAAGGAAAAATAAGATGAAATTAGAGAGGGAGACAAACCATAGGACACCTTAACTCTAGGAAACAAACTGAGGGTTGCTGGAGGCAAGGTGGCTGGGGGGTAACTGGGTGATAGACATTCAGGAGGGCACGGGATGGAATGAGCACCAAGTGTTATATGCAACGGAATCACCAAATTCTATCCCTGAAACTAATAATACAATATATGCTAACTAAATTGAATTTAAATTAAAAATTTTAAATAACATAAAATAAATATCCACACTTGCCAAAGCTATCTACAGATTCAAGGCAACCCCTATTAAAACTCTGATGTCATTTTTCACTTAAGCAGAAAAAATAATTCTAAAATTCATGCAGAACCTGAAAAACTCCAAATAGCTAAAGAAATCTTGAGCAAGAAAAACAAAGGCATGACACTTTCTGATTTCAAACTATATCATGAAGTTACTGTGATCAAAACAGTGCAATACTGACATAAAATGGACCAATGGAACAGTATAGAGAGCCTAGAAATAAAGCCACATATATACACTCAATTAATTATCAAATGAGAGATAAATATTCACGGAGAAAGGGTAGTCTCTCTGATAAATGGTACTAGGAAAACTGGATAGCCACAGGAATTAGATTGGATCCCTATCTTACACCATTTACAAAAACCAACTTGAAATGGATTAAAGACTTAAGTCTAAGACCTGAAACCATAAAACTCCTAGAAGAAAATCCAGAAGAAAAAGCTTCTTGACATTGGTCTTGGCAGCAATTCCCAAAGGCACAAAAAGAAAAGGCAACAAAAGCAAAAATGAACAAGTGGAATTATATCAAACTAAAAAGTTTCTGTACAGCAAAGAAAACAATCAACAAAATGAAAAGGGAATGTGCAGAATGGGAGAAAATATTCGCAGACTATGTATCTGATAAAGAGTTAGTATTCAAAATATATAAGGAACTCTTAAAACACAATAGCAAAAATATAAGTAACCTGATTTAAAAATGAGGCTTATTCAGGTTGACTCAGAATAAACATTTTTCCAAAGAACATACAAATGGCCAACAGGTATATGAAAAGATGCTCAGTATCACTCATCATCAGAGAGATGTAAATAGAAACCAACAAGATATCTGTTTCATCTGTTAAGATGTCCATTATGAAAAAAAAAAAAAAACAAGAGATAACAAATTTTGGCGAGGATGTTACAGAAAAGAGAACTCTATGAAAAACACAATGGAGGTTTCTCAAAAAGTTAAAAAGCCATGTGATTCAGCAATTCCACATGTTGGTATATAACCAGAGAAAATGAGATCACTATCTCAAAAAGATATCTGCATTGCAGTTTTATTCACAATAGTCAAGTTATGGGAATGATCTAATGTCCACTGATGGATGAATAGACAAATAAAATGTGGTGTGTATTTTATATATTTACATATATACACAATTTTATATATAAAAATATATTTATATATATAAGAACATATGTAAATATGTGAAATACACAAAGAAAGGAATATTATTCAGCCATAAAGAAGAAATCCTACCATTTCAGCAACATGGATGAAACTGGAGGCCATCATACTAAGTGAGATAAGCCAAACAGAGAAAGACAAATACTATCTGGTACCACTTACATGCAAAACCATTAAAAAATCAATAAATAAAACAAAATAAAACAAAAAATCATTGGAACCTTCAATCACAGAAACAGAGTAGAATAGTGATTTCTGGGAGCTGGGAGGGGTAGAAACGGGGAAGGGTTGGCCAAACAGAACAAACTTCCAGTTACCAAAGGAGTAAGTTCTGAGGCTACAGCATGATGACTACAGTTAATAATACTGTAGCATATACCTGAAACCTGCCAGAGGAATAGATCTTAGGTATTCTCACACATACAGAAAGGTAATCATGTGAGGTGATAGGTGTGAATTCATCTGACTGTAGTAATCCTTTCATAATGTATAGAGATATCAAATTATCACGCTATACACTTCAAATGTATTACAATTTCACATATCAACTATACCTCAGTAAAGGTGAGGTCAAAAAGAGAAAAACTATAGGACAATGAATGTCAAAGTTAAATGCTCAAAATCCCCACTGATACTGGTAGGGGCAGGCTTCAGCAGAAATCCCCATGTTGTTACCAGGTCTCAACCTTGATCCTCCCTCTGGCTTCGTAGCTTCTGGTCTACAGTCAAAGCTGCTCATTCCACACATGTTTGAGTCATTTCTCTCTGGGAGTATGCCTGGCAAAGCTAGCTGCCTACATTCTCCCCCTGAACAACAGAACCCCAACTCAGCTCCAGGCAGCAATGGATCCTTCTAAACAAACAACTTCATTTCACACTCACTCCTGCAGCTAAAGATGGCCTAGTTCTGCCAGTGAGATGTGCATAGAAGTGTACTGGTTGAGGCCTTCCAGAAAAGCTGCCCCTTTCCTAGTACTAAGAGGAACACACTCAGCTGGCTTATACCTTTGGAGCTCATTCCCGTTCCTACTACCCTGTGGGGATGCAGATATAATGGCAGAAGGACCAGAGCTATTTTGTAAACCTGCAAATGATGGACTAAGAGAGCAGAAAGCTCAATGATCCTGGGACTTTGAGGAGCTACACCAGTCATGGACCACTGCCTCTGCAATTCTTTTTTTTTTTTTAATATTGTTATTTATTTATTCACAAGAGACACAGAGAGAGAGGCAGAGACACAGGCAGAGGGAGAAGCAGGCTCCCTTCAGGGAGCCCAATGTGGGACTCAATCCCAGGACCCCAGGATCACGACCTGAGCCAAAAGGGAGATGCTCAACCACTGAGCTACCTAATGCCCCTGCCTCTGCACTTGTTGCTGCATGAGGGAAATGAACCCCCACATTTCAAGCCAGCGTTTTAGGTCGTCTGTTACACAGAGCCAATCTCAATCCCTAAGTGATGCAGGGAAGTGGTATGCTTGATAATAGAGAGATAAATAAGACCGGATCCCAGCCCTCAGATGGTTATAATCTATCAAGGAGGGATAAGAAACAAGGGGGATCATCCTAATACCAGACTTACTGTGACAAGCACATGAGCCATCACTGGGTGCTAATGAGAGTTCAGAGTGGAGAGAAATGGCTTCCAGCTAAAAGCACTGAAATTGGGCCACTCCACACTAAAATATCACATTTATCTCATCTGCAGAGATATTGTTCAGTCCAAGAGAATAAATCTCTACTGATGGAACTGTATGTATCTGAGCTTCTTAGGAGTGTTTTCAAGTGGTGACTCCCTTTCCACAGGCAGGGTTGAGGACAGCATGGGAATGTGTCACTCTGATCCTCTCTCCACTCCCTCCCCTTCTCCCGTCCATCCACCCACTTTTTCTGAGTCCTAAAGATGTGTTTTCAGAGCCTAAAGGGGAAAAACTTTCCTCCATCCCTCTCTGTCTGACTCTGGTGCTGCTGGCTCGTGCCCAAGAATGCCCTAGCAGAGCAGCTCCTTAGGGAAGGATTTGGATTGCATGTTTTAAACCATTACAACAAAAGTCTTGATGAGCAATCTGAGCCTAATGCCTGTACTGTGCAGAGGCCTGAGGCTATCTGAGCTCATCTCCTGTAGGAGCTAGACAGCCAGGACATCCACAAAAACATGCCAAGGGGTCTGCAGCACTGTTTTTCAGATACCGTATGACCTGGGCAGTAAAATTAGGGATCGGGAGAAATAGTAACCAAAATCTGCAGCTGGCCCTCTCTTTCCCTGCTGGAACTCGGCCACACTGACATGCTCCCCACTGGGTTCTAGATAAGGCTGGTGGCCATGAACCACAAGAGAGATACCTGCCATGTCTCCTTTGCAGGATCACCAATGAGTCCTCTGTCACTGCCGAGGACTGTCACTCCACACCTGCACCCCCCACCAGAGCATGCTGGTCTGTCTGTCTGTCTCTCTCTCTCTCTCTCTCTTTCTTCCACCTCAAGTCTCTTTTTCATAATTCCAAATGAGGGAGCCACCTTTCCTTCCCACACTGTGCTCCATGCAGGCCATAAGCAGGGCTGCTCTCTACTTTCTACATACCACCCCCACCCCACACCCTATATACCATTTAGTGTTCACACACTATTTGAAAAAGCATCACTGGGGGACGCCTGGGTGGTTCAGTGGTTAAGCATCTGCCTTCAGCTCAGGTCATGATCCCGGGGTCCTAGATGAAGCCTGTATCGGGCTTCCCACAGGGAGCCTGCCTCTCTCTCTGCCTCTCTCATGAATAAATAAATAAAATCTTAAAAGATAGATAGATGATAGATAGATAATAAAATAATAAAATAAAATAAATAATAAAATAAAATAAAATAATAAAATAAAACAAAACAAAACAAAATAAAATATAAAAAGCATTACTGCTCTCTGGGACCGGGCCACAAGTTCACCAGGTCAGGCCTAACAGAGGTCAATATGCTAGGCATAAATCCCACCTCCCCCTCAAAGCTGGGGACAGTTGCTGACTCTCAGGACCATCTTCCTTGGTCTGTACCCTTTCTCGGGAGGCCCTTTGGTCTTCCTTATAAACAACACCCTGGAGACCACAAAACTGGTCCTCCAGATGCTCTGAACAAGGGTGAGTTTCGCAAGCCCTCTGTTCCTGCCTACTCCACCCACACACATAAAAGGATTCTAATCCGAAAACTATGAAAAGCACTGTTTTCACTATGAAATCAGTAACTACAAAAATATCTTACCTTAAACACATAGACTGTTAACAAGTCAACAGAACTCTGTTTATCACTCAAAAGGTTAAATTTGAAAAGAGCAATGTCTTCTTACTGTATCACATAGTCAAAAAACATCATGCACTACATTGAAAACACATTTATATCTAATGAGCTGGACTACATATGCAAATTAAGATATGCTAATTGGCTTTAGATGCTTCTTTTAAATAAAGTCAATATTTTTATGGATCATTAAATGTATCCCTTAGTATATCAATTTCAAAAGAAAAATTAATAGCTAAAAAAAAATTCCCTGGCACGACCAATATAAAGATTTAAAACTAAAAATGTTAGCTATAATAATGTCTTTACATGTTGGCTCCCAACACATAGTAAGTCTCCAAGAAAAGATAGTTTGTATCATATTTTTCTCTGGGTATGATTTAAAGCTGGGTGACCATCAAAAGGCGCAGGGTTTCAGACTGGATAAAAAAAGCAGGACCCATCTATTTGCTGTCTACAAGAGACTCATTTTAGACAGAAGACACCTACAACCTGAAAATAAAAGGTTGGAGAACCATTTACCATTCAAATGGTCCTCAAAAGAAAGCAGGGGTAGCCACCCTTATATCAGATAAACTAAAATTTACCCCGAAGACTGTAGTGAGAGATGAAGAGGGACACTATATCATACTTAAAGGATCTATCCAACAAGAGGACTTAACAAACCTTAATATATATGCCCCGAATGTGGGAGCTGCCAAATATTTAAACCAATTAATAACCAAAGTGAAGAAATACTTAGATAATAATACACTTATACTTGGTGACTTCAATCTAGCTCTTTCTATACTAGATAGGTCTTCTAAGCACAACATATCCAAAGAAACGAGAGCTTTAAGTGATACACTGTACCAGATGGATTTCACAGGTATCTACAGACTTTACATCCAAACTCAACTGAATACACATTCTTCTCAAGTGCACATGGAACTTTCTCCAGAATAGACCACATACTGGGTCACAAATCGGGTCCGAACCGATACCAAAAGATTGGGATCGTCCCCTGCATATTCTCAGACCATAATGCCTTGAAATTAGAACTAAATCACAACAAGAAGTTGGGAAGGACCTCAAACACGTGGAGGTTAAGGACCATCCTGCTAAAAGATGAAAGGGTCAACCAGGAAATTAAGGAAGAATTAAAAAGATTCATGGAAACTAATGAGAATGAAGATACAACTGTTCAAAATCTTTGGGATGCAGCAAAAGCAGTCCTAAGGGGGAAATACATCGCAATACAAGCATCCATTCAAAAACTGGAAAGAACTCAAATACAAAAGCTAACCTTACAGATAAAGGAGCTAGAGAAAAAACAGCAGATAGATCCTACACCCAGCAGAAGAAGAGAGTTAATTAAGATTCGAGCAGAACTCAACGAAATCGAGACCAGAACTGTGGAACAGATCAACAGAACCAGGAGTTGGTTCTTTGAAAGAATTAATAAGCTAGATAAACCATTAGCCAGCCTTAGTAAAAAGAAGAGAGAGAAGACTCAAATTAATAAAATCATGAATGAGAAAGGAGAGATCACTACCAACACCAAGGAAATACAAACGATTTTAAAAACATATTATGAACAGCTACACGCCAATAAATTAGGCAATCTAGAAGAAATGGATGCATTCCTGGAAAGCCACAAACTACCAAAACTGGAACAGGAAGAAATAGAAAACCTGAACAGGCCAATAACCAGGGAGGAAATTGAAGCAGTCATCAAAAACCTCCCAAGACACAAGAGTCCAGGGCCAGATGGCTTCCCAGGAGAATTCTATCAAATGTTTAAAGAAGAAACCATACCTATTCTACTAAAGCTGTTTGGAAAGATAGAAAGAGATGGAGTACTTCCAAATTCGTTCTATGAGGCCAGCATCACCTTAATTCCAAACCAGACAAAGACCCCACCAAAAAGGAGAATTACAGACCAATTTCCCTGATGAACATGGATGCAAAAATTCTCAACAAGATACTAGCCAATAGGATCCAACAATACATTAAGAAAATTATTCACCATGACCAAGTAGGATTTATCCCCGGGAGGACACAAGGCTGGTTCAACACTCGTAAAACAATCAATGTGATTCATCATATCACCAAGAGAAAAACCAAGAACCATATGATCCTCTCATTAGATGCAGAGAAAGCATTTGACAAAATACAGCATCCATTCCTGATCAAAACTCTTCAGAGTGTAGGGATGGAGGGAACATTCCTCGACATCTTAAAAGCCATCTACGAAAAGCCCACAGCAAATATCATTCTCAATGGGGAAACACTGGGAGCCTTTCCCCTAAGATCAAGAACAAGACAGGGATGTCCACTCTCACCACTGCTATTCAACATATTAGAAGTCCTAGCCTCAGCAATCAGGCAACAAAAAGACATTAAAGGCATTCAAATTGGCAAAGAAGTCAAACTCTCCCTCTTCGCCGATGACATGATACTCTACACAGAAAACCCAAAAGCCTCCACCCCAAGATTGCTAGAACTCATATAGCAATTTGGCAGCGTGGCAGGATACAAAATCAATGCCCAGAAATCAGTGGCATTTCTATACACTAACAATGAGACTGAAGAAAGAGAAATTAAGGAGTCAATGCCATTTACAATTGCACCCAAAAGCATAAGATACCTAGGAATAAACCTAACCAAAGAGGTAAAGGATCTATACCCTAAAAACCATAGAACACTTCTGAAAGAAATTGAGGAAGACACAAAGAGATGGAAAAATATCCAATGGTCATGGATTGGCAGAAGTAATATTGTGAAAATGTCCATGTTACCCAGGGCGATTTACACATTTTATGCAATCCCTATCTAAATACCATGGACTTTCTTCAGAGAGTTAGAAAAAATTATTTTAAGATTTGTGTGGAATCAGAAAAGACCCCGAATAGCCAGGGGAATTTTAAAAAAGAAAACCATAGCTGGGGGCATCACAGTGCCAGATTTCAGGTTGTACTACAAAGCTGTGGTCATCAAGACAGTGTGGTACTGGCACAAAAACAGACACATAGATCAATGAAACAGAACAGAGAACCCAGAAGTGGACACTGGACTTTATGGTCAACTAATATTCGATAAAGGAGGAAAGACTATCCACTGGAAGAAAGACAGTCTCTTCAATAGATGGTGCTGGGAAAATTGGACATCCACATGCAGAAGAATGAAACTAGACCACTCTCTTTCACCATACACAAAGATAAACTCAAAATGGACGAAAGATCTAAATATGAGACAAGAGTCCATCAAAATCCTAGAGGAAAACACAGGCAACACCCTTTTTGAACTCAGCCACAGTAACTTCTTGCAAGATACATCCACGAAGGCAAAAGAAACAAAAGCAAAAATGAACTATTGGGACTTCATCAAGATAAGAAGCTTTTGCACAGCTAAGGATACAGTCAACAAAACTAAAAGACAACCTACAGAATGGGAGAAGATATTTGCAAATGACCTATCAGATAAAGGGCTAGTTTCCAAGATCTATAAAGAACTTATTGAACTCAACACCAAAGAAACAATCCAATCATGAAATGGGCAAAAGACATGAACAGAAATCTCACAGAGGAAGACATAGACATGGCCAACACGCACATGAGAAAATGCTCTATATCACTTGCCATCAGGGAAATACAAATCAAAACCACAATGAGATACCACCTCACACCAGTGAGAATGGGGAACATTAACAAGGCAGGAAACCACAAATGTTGGAGAGGATGCGGAGAAAAGGGAACCCTCTCACACTGTTGGTGGGAATGTGAACTGGTGCAGCCACTCTGGAAAACTGTGTGGAGGTTCCTCAAAGAGTTAAAAATAGACCTGCCCTACGACCCAGCAATTGCACTGTTGGGGATTTACCCCAAAGATACAGATGCAATGAAACACCGGGACACCTGCACCCCAATGTTTCTAGCAGCAATGTCCACAATAGCCAAACTGTGGAAGGAGCCTCGGTGCCCATCGAAAGATGAATGGATAAAGAAGATGTGGTCGATGTATACAATGGAATATTCCTCAGCCATTAGAAATGACAAATACCCACCATTTGCTTCAACGTGGATAGAACTGGAGGGTATTATGCTGAGTGAAGTAAGTCAATCAGAGAAGGACAAACAGTATATGTTCTCATTCATCTGGGGAATATAAATAATAGTGAAAGGGAATAAAAGGGAAGGGAGAAGAAATGTGTGGGAAATATCAGAAAGGGAGACAGAACATAAAGACTCCTAACTCTGGGAAACGAACTAGGGGTGGTGGAAGGGGAGGAGGGCAGGGGGTGGGGTGAATGGGTGATGGGCACTGGGAGGGGCACTTGACGGGATGAGCACTTCAGGAGGCCTTTAGCTAATTAACATAACAGTAAGAGCTAAAATTCCTTAAACACTCTATACCAAATACCCTAAAATGGAGGTGGTCTCCTTAATTCACATAAAGAAAAATTGAGGCCCAGCAAGCTTGAGTAATATGCTCAAGGTCAAGTAGCTGTTAGGTGACAGAGCCAAATGCAGGCCACAAAACTCTCACCACCACCTGTACATTGCTTCCCTATCCTAGTGCCCAGGGGCAGGTAGTGGGGAAGTATGCCAATCTGAGCATGTGGCCACCAGGTACAACCTGGCCAGCCTTCCCACAGGAAGCTGCTCTGCTCCTGGGATTCAACACAGTCCAGAGGCATGGTGGGACACCACTTTGCCCACCCAGAAATCTGATGAAACCAGCGAGGGCAGAACCGTCCAGCCCACAGTGTTGGGCATGACTAGAGTACCAATTCTTCTGCAAGGGGAAACATCATCACTGGGACTGGCATATTTTCCTGAACAGCAAGATCTGTGACAGGGGGAGCTAAGTAATGTTCAGAATGCTGCTGGGGAAACCGGGAGAAGATGCAGTACAGTCACTTAACCTGTCTTTCCAGAGCAATTGGACTATATATTTCATTGGCTATCATTACCTGCCACAAACCTGTGCTCTGGGGACAGACCATGGAGAGGCAATTCCAATGTCTGTCTCAACAGTCTCCCTTCTCAAGCTCTCCACTTAAGAGCAAGCCTCTTCTATTCACATGAGCTAATTCACCTAGGCTACACTTTAGCCAAAGACTCTTCACCTCTTTAAAGAGACACAGCATTCTGGGCTCCATCCAGAAGGCCCAACAAATTGATATCAAAATTTAAGACCAATTCTTATTTCCCGTATTTTCATGTTCTTATATTTGGGAGGACTTTGGCATAAGCCTATAAAATTGGAAACAATAGCATAAGTGTATGTGTTTAGTATTTTTAACATGCTACCAAGAGATAAATTTGCCAATAACAACAACAACAAAAAAAAAACCCTGACCGTTAGCACCCTGTGTTTGCAATATGGTATGATTATAACAGTGAAAACATCACAGTATTTTCATGCTACCCAAATACCAGCTAAAATTCTAAAAAATAAATGTTTACCTCAAACCTCAAGGATAGCTGACTTCGTTGGTTCTCAAGTTAGCAAGAGTGAAAAAGAAGGAAACGGGATTTATAAAAACTACCCATTAACAAATAGATGCTGCTGAGATACAAGAGAAAGTGAATACAGGGACAGGAAGTAAGTCAGCCCAGTGATTTTCTGCTTCAAGGGTACAAAGGTCAGGATTAGCTCCTCCCACAGTATGTGACTCTCTTTTTAGAAAAAGTGCCTCTTTTGAGAAGCTTATAATTAAGCTTAATGATGGCCCTTGACCATGTAATGGTACTCAACATAAAAAAATTGTTTAATATTTTGGAAAATTCAAGTGGCTATATTATGATCTGTAAATAGTCCTCAAATGAAATGAAAATAAAGTTCTCAAACTCTAATGAAAATAAAGACAGTTGGTTTAAAATAGAGCTCTGACCTATATAATTCCACTCTTAACCAAAGAGCTTATCTTTAATAGAGGCTTTTTTCTATCGATAGAAGTAGTAATATACCAACATTTCTTTTGAGGAGAGGGCTTCAGATCTCCCATTTGTAAAACCCTAGGAGGTTCTGGCTTTGGAGTGAGTGTGTTTGTGCCTAATTTCCCCCCAGGAGGTGGACTTTCTGCATAAAACCTCCCTGTTGGCTTCCCAGTTTCCAGTAACCTGAGCCAGGCTCACTCAAGGAACCAAGAACCAAGATGGATCCAGC
This sequence comes from Canis lupus familiaris, assembly GCF_011100685.1. NCBI lineage: Eukaryota > Metazoa > Chordata > Mammalia > Carnivora > Canidae > Canis > Canis lupus. The sequence goes on from NC_049237.1 coordinate 23,255,874, forward strand.
AGCATACTTGTTTTCATCTCCTGGGGCTGCTGTGACAAATCACCACCAGCTTGGTGGCTTGAAACAACACAGATTTACTCTCCTACAGTTCTGTGGGTCAGAAGTCTAAAACAGGTCTCACTGGGCTAAATCAATGTGTCCGCAGAGCCGCATTCCTTCTGGAACACAGGGGAGAATCTTCTAGGGGCAATCCACTGCTTTCTCTTTCCGTTTCCAGAAGCCACCTTCATTCTTTGGCTAGTGGTTCCCTCCGCCATCGTCAAAGTCAACAAGAGCTGGCTGAGTTTTTCTGACATTGTGCCAATCCAGTTCTGTTGTCTTCACATCTTCTTTTCTGACTCTTTTAAGACTAGTGATTACATTAGCCTCACCCAGATAATACAGAGTAATGTCGCCATCTCAAGGTCCTTAATCCTAATCACATCTGCAAAACTCTTTTTGCAGGTAACATACTCACAGTTCCCATAATGTGGCCATATTTGGGAAGCCATTGTTCTGCCCACCACAACGCTCTCAACTAATAAACAAGAACGGATACCACACAATGAAGTGCAGGGAGTTCAAAACAAGGCACAAATATGAATTATTCTGCTTAGATGTCACAGGTTCCACCATGAGCTGGACATGTGGACACATTATATGCTCTGTGTGTGGTATCTAAGTGTCATGACCTTTCAGGGGGGTTAGAGGGCTGGCATGGGGGAGGTCAAGTGGGTGGAAGGTGCCCCATGTTCCCTTTTTCAGATCTCCAGGCCCACCCTATATAAGCAGGGAGCGTTACCCATAGCCCCTCTCTGGTCCCAGCTGCCCCTGATGATCAACTTTATCCTGCTCCTCTGACATATAAACTCCAACCTTGCTTTTGCCTATCCCTCCACCTACTCACCACCATTCATGTTTAATTTGACACTGATTTCATTTTTACCCCATAAGCTACATCAGATTCAGATCAAGCAGAGTTTTCACAATATGAGTAACTGTCCATTTTCAAGAGGGTGGAGAATTCCAAGGCACTAATGCTTTGGGCAAGCATGTCACCAGTGCAGCACACCCTCCATACTAATTAGAGAGCTGGGTGAGTTCTTGAAAGCACAGCCATCAGAATCATTGCCTTTCAGCTACAAGAGTCCCCAGCATGGCTCCAGATGGCAGGTCAATAAATAAGGTAGAGCCCAAGGCAAGCCACCAATAAACCTGAATATTTGCAAAGACTCTGTGGCCAATGGGGAAAAGACATGGGGGCACAAATTTCTTAACAAAATATTGGCAATCCTGCCTGAATTGCCTTTAGGTTAGAAAGCATATGGAGGCACCTGAGTGGCTCAGTCAGTTAAGCATCCAACTCTCAATTTCAGCTCAAGACATGATCCTAAGTGGTGAGATCAAGCCCCACATCAGGCTTCATGCTGGGCATAGAGCCTGCTTAAGATTCTCTCCCTCCCTCCCCTACTCCCACCCCCCAAAAACAAAAAGCATATGAACTCAACATATTTGGATTTTAAAAAGTATTATAAATGGTTACAAATTTTCAGATAAGTAAAATGAAAATTTCAATGCAACAATATTCAGGACATTTAATAAATGAAAATACCTCTAATGGTCATAAAATGATACACAATAAAAAAGAAAGGTATTTAAAGACTCAAAAAACTGTTAGCTGCCTTAATAAATATGGAACATCCATGCAATCTAATAACCAGCTTCTTTTGTAAAATGGAAAAAGTACTTATTTTATAATGGGTATAAAATCATATAAACAATATGTAAAATATGAGACAATTGAAAGACCAAACATCCATAAAGAACATAATTATGTTCTTTTTTTTACACACATGGTGGAGACTGCTGGATGCCCATCAAACTCTGCTCTCCCTTTTTTCCTAAAACCGTGGCTAGATTGTATTTCCCATATTTCCCTGAAGGGGGGTGTGACCTCATGACCAAGGTAGGTGTGACTAAGTTCTCTTTGAGAGGAAGTACTGCCTGTCACACTTGGACTTAGGGGGCCCTTAGGGCAGAAGGCATGCCAGCCACCTCCACACTTTCCTCCTCTTTCCAGTGGGTAGAATCTGGGCATGGCCACCACCCAGTTCCCATCCTACACATGACCAGGTCCCTCAGATGATGGAGCAATGATGAAGAAAAATCTTGGTTGTTGAAAGACTCCATGCAGCAAAACTGCCCTGCCTACCTGGAATGCTCCCCTCAGACCATATTGAGAGGGAAATAAAGACCTATATTCCCTTAAGCCACCAAAATTATTGTTGAGTCTCTTTGTTGTAACCTCCTGGCCTCCTCCTAACTAATACAGTGGAAGCAAGATGTCACTACAAGGGTGACAGCAATTCCACCAGCTATGCTCTGAGAGGCTGCAGCAATAGTGATTAAAGTCTACACTCAGAGGGCACCTGGGGAGCTCAGCAGTTGAGCGTCTGCCTTCGGCTCAGGGCATGATCCCAAGTCCTGGGAGCGAGTCCTGCATCAAGTTCCCTGCATGGAGCCTGCTTCTCACTCTGCCTGTGTCTCTGCCTCTCTCTCTGTCTCTCATGAATAAATAAATAAAATATTTTTAAAAAGAAGAAGAAGTCTATGCTCAGGACAGGCTGCCAGAGCTCAAACCTGGGCCCCACTATGAACTAGAGACACTGCTGGGGCAAATTATTCAGCCATTCGGTGCCTCCACATCCTCCTCCATAAAACGGAGCGAACATGGTGCTGACCTCAGAGGATGGCATGACCATTCTGGGACTGGTCTGTGTAAAACATGACAGTGACTGGCACAAAGGAATGACTAGGACTATGAACAATTTCAACATCATCTCCCCTCCCCCCCCAAAAAAAAGTAGTTTCATTTTTTGCAGGTGTACCGCAGGTATTTGACTTAGAAAAAATGAACCTATCTACAAGTCGGCTCCAAAAATAAAAAGTGAACAAGGACAAAGGCTTATAAAATACCAAGCGTTCTTTCTCTGTATAGCAAGAATCATCAGTGCTATAGTGAGAATGATCTCTTTAACTCAAAGAAAGGCCTGAACACATCGGTGTGGGCTGAAGATAGAGACTTATTCGAAATTCTGCTGCTTCGGGGTTCTGGGAGTTTAGGTCGAATTTGTCATCTTATTTGCACAGGCTCGCTCTGATCTGAGCACACACACGCACACACCCTCATTGATTTCGAGGCCACATGCTTGCTCCACATTTCAGCCCACGATTATGCAGTCATAGAATAAAGTGCTATTCATGCAACGAAGGGCCACACTGCCGCTGCATAAAAAGCTGGCTTGTTAATTCATTTCTCAAGTTTTAATACTTTCTTACAATTTCTACCAAAAATCCTGGAATGTTTTTAGGTGTGTATTACGGCACTGTGGAAAAAATTAACCCTCTCCTTGATCCCAGGAGACATGACTGACCTGTAGCCTGGGCCTTTCAAGAAGGTGAAATAAAAGATTAACATAAAATTGTCCTTTAAACAAGTTGCCAGTCTTCGAAGGACTGATGGGTTACAAATGTCGTGTTACTACATGAGTTTACCAAGGAAACATTTTTAACTGCTCCTTTGCTTTTTTAAATGGAGTATATCTCCCCAAGGCAATTAACACAAGTTTCCTCTATTCCTTTTCACAAAATATCCCAATGTCTGTTTCCATCACCGTACAAGCCAGTTAAATTTGACCTATGGGACTCAACTAAGTGTGAGCTGAAATGTACCACTGGCACAATGAAGAAAAGTTATATCTTTTGAAAATGAATGCACAACCCAGAAGCCTTTGGGCATGTTAAACCCATAACAACACAAAATAACACATGGAGGTGAACAGGAGTCTCTGCTCATTGATTCATGTGTGTCAACAGCTTGCTGGCTTGTCACTTGTCATTGGGTGCATATTTCCAGACCATGCTTATGTGCAAACTGGCACCCATTCCTATCCATTGTTCTTCATGCCTCTAAGGGGCAGAATTTAGGACCAAAGGGTAGAAACTGTAGAAAACACATGGAAAACTTTCTAGTTGTGCCACCCACATTCAGAATGGACTGCCCTGCAGAGCAGGGGCTTGCTGTTCCCAGAAGTATTCAAACAGACCAGACAACCCAGGGTGGCTGAGGGTGGTGGTCCCACTGGGCCAGCTAGCTGCACGAGATACAGCTCGTGATACAGCTCTCCTTTCACCTTGGAGAGCATAGGGCCTTACCAAGCCAAACTGATGGGTTCTCGTTTCCTTTCTCTTCAAGCTAGCACTGTTTCTTCACAGCCACCTAGCCCGGAACAGCCTGCTGCAGGAGGCCAGGACACACACCCAAGAATGTGACAGGAACACCTTCCCCCTTCCTTGCCTCATGCCTTGACCACAAAGAGAAAGGTGATCCCACAGTGCCCAGGGCCTGGATGGTCTCCTGGGCCGCCTTCTGAGAGGCACGCCATAGCAGTGAAGAGAAAGAGCTGCCCACGTCCCACAAAAAAGTCCCCAATGTTCTGTACCAGAAAAGCACCCCCATTCTGGGAGGAGGTGTCATTTCCACCCCCCTGACACCCTTCAGCTCCCTGGGGGGAGCTCAGATGACACGAGCAGAGTGGGGTGCTGACGTCACTGCCATCCCGTGTGTAGAGGGGGGATCCTTGTGTGGGGGTGCCAGTGAAGCCTACCAGCCTGGACACCATCTAGGTGCACCCTTCCAAACCCTCCTGAGGGAGACCACGAATATGCAGAGACCTCCCCCCCACCCCCGGCCTGTAATCATGCCTCTCATGTGCATCAGCCACAGAAGAGCAGAAAGCCCCTTCCTTGAGGAATGCAAAGTCAAGATCACACTGAAGCTCACCACACTCCCCTCTTTAGACCTACACTGTCACCATTCCCAGAGCTGAATGCTCCAAACCAAGCAAAGGATTATGAGGAAGCCCGGACAGAGCTACCAGTCCATGTGGCCCCCAGCACAGCCCCGCCAGGCTGCACAGTGGTCTGAAAACACGGGCACAAGGAGAATTTGCAAAGCAGAGGACTTCAATCAAATCGCTAATAGAGAAACTGCTTATACCAGATGACTGGAAACATCCTGCATTGTTAACCTCATATTATATCCACGCTGAGACTAGAATCACAATGTTGAAGTGGGTTGCTATTCTGAATGGACGTTACCCAATAAAAAATGAGGGGGATGGGGATGAGCAAAAAGTAAAATGCACAAGGACCCACAGGAGGGAATAACTAGGTCAGTGCTCTAAGCCGACTGCCTGTCTGTCCTTGTGTGCAGAGCCCTGGACATGCGTCCACCTGGCAGCTGTCCCTCCCTGACCCATCCAGTGACTCCTGAGGAAGGGTGACTGTTCACATGGTTGCGGAGCACTCAGTCTCTGATCATCCCTCTGACTGTATTCCTAGAGCAGTGTGTCCTTTGAATTGCTGGTATGTATTTATAAGCGGAAATTCTTATGTTCCATCATTCTGTAATCAACCTGCAAATCAGACCCAACTGCCACTTGCCAGAATTTCCTTGCTAACCAGGAACCTCAGTCCTCAAGCCAGATGAAAGCAGCCCTCATGCATCACACGCAGACCAGAGCCTGACCTCCTGCATATTCATGACACCAGGCATGCTCTGGAGCTTGGGGGAAATTTGAACAGATACCCCTGGGAGGAGGAGCAGAGAAGCACGCGGAAACATCAGGGAACTAGCCTTGCCACAGGTTCACTCTGAGACTGGAATGTGTGGGGAAAGAGAAGACCTCCCTTAAAGAAAGGGAACTGTCAGCTCTCTAAAGATGACGGTTTGTGACACACCATTTTACAATGTAAGGCCAGGGAATCTGTGATGCCACCTTTCTGTCAGAAATTCCATCAGGCGGGAGATCCCTGGGTGGCTGAGCGGTTTAGCGCCTACCTTTGGCCCAGGGCGCAATCCTGGAGTCCTGGGATCGAGTCCCGCGTTGGGCTCTCGGCATGGAGCCTGCTTCTCCCTCCTCCTGTGTGTCTCTGCCTCTCCCTCTATGTCTATCATAAATAAATAAATAAATAAATAAATAAATAAATAAATAAATAATCAATCTATCTTAAAAAAAAAAGAAAAGAAAAGAAATTCCATCAGGCTAGCTAGAACACAGGGCCTCAAAATAACCTGTAATGAAAATAAGCTTAATGGTTATGATGGTAAATTTTTATGTATATTTTACCAGTTTAAAAAAAAAAAAGCTCCTGCTTAGGCTTTAATTCTTGATCAACACACAACAGATATTTACTTGTCAGCATCCTCTGCAATTTCATATTAATAATCTCTTTTTGGAAAAAAAAAAAAAAAAGAATCTCTTTTTTGGGCAGCCCCGGGTGGCACAGCGGTTTAGCACCGTCTTCCACCCAGGGCATGATCCTGGAGTCCCAGGATGGAGTCCCACGTTGGGCTCCCTGCATGGAGCCTGCTTCTCCCTCTGCCTGTGTCTCTGCCTCTCTCTCTCTGTTTCTCTCATGAATAAATAAATAAAATCTTTAAAAAAAAAAAAAAGAATCTCTTTTAAATTGCTGCCATGGTGAATAGTTTAGAAAATAAATTAAAAGGTTGAATCAAATAATAACCAAGTTGTCAAGACATGCTGCAGCTCTACCTTTGGCATTTCAGTTCTGTATGGCATTAGAGTTTTGATCTCCATAAGGCATTGATTGAACGCAGAAAACAAGGTGGTTTCTTCTAAAAAGTGTCATTGCCAACTCTTTCTTACAATCAATTCTAAATCTTCCAAGTTAAGAGAATCAGGTAATGTAAGCTAACATTGCAATCTGGACCAATCTAGCTTTAATGAGATCTCCCTTTTTTCCAAAAATGTGCTAAAAATGGCATGTTTTCAAATAAACTAATACAATGGCTAATTGTATTCCTCCTGCTGTCTCTGAGGGATATGAGCTAACAAGAAAAATCTGCACTTAAAAACACTATTTTTAATTTCCTGAAATAAAATGTAGAAAGTTTTTAAGAGTTTTTACAGGATACACCAGTTTAATATCAATAATTGTCTATTATAGTTAACTCTATTTATCAGCTGCCATAAAACACCTACCAGAATTAGTTGCTGTGTTCAAGTACCATCTCTTGAAAACCAGAGCATGAATACAAATTCTGACTTGCTAGTAATTGACCTTTCATTTAGATATTAAATTTCCCCAACCCTGAAATTATAATAAAAAGCAGCTGTGTCTTCCTGTGGCTTTCCCCCGGGGTTAGTACCATGCAGGGCACAAAGCAAAGGCCCAATGAGCATGTGTTAAAAGAATAAACAACACAAATAATGTCAAGGTTCAAGAGCTTACAATAGATACCAAATAACAAGTATTCACAGACACTTTACTTTTGGCAATAGGTCAAGTGGCATAAAAGTTACATATGTGGCTCTTTATAAATTATGTCACTTCCAAATACACTACCTGGCTGTATGGAATGCTACTACACAACCCCTGCATTACTGCATCCTACGAAGAAAAGTTTCGTGACGTAACTTTGATGATACTGGATTTGTTGTTGTTAACATGCTCTTTCCAAAAGTAGAACATGTAAACATCTCAAATTCATTTTGGAAGTATTAACAGGATAAAATATAAATAACTAAAAAGTGAAGTACCTGTATTTTAAAACGATTATACTTCTTAACCACCTTTGACATATTGGGAAATGGGATAGCAGTGAAAGAGATTCTGAGGATCAACCACAGAATTCAACAAAAAGTAGAACATCTGGACAGAATTGGGAAGAACAGGCAGTACGATCCTATCAAACCCATCGTTTTCTATTTCTTTTTTTTTTTTTTTTTTTTTTTTTTTAATTTTTTATTTATTTATGATAGGCACACAGTGAGAGAGAGAGAGGCAGAGACACAGGCAGAGGGAGAAGCAGGCCCCATGCACCGGGAGCCTGACGTGGGATTCGATTCCGGGTCTCCAGGATCGCGCCCTGGGCCAAAGGCAGGCGCCAAACCGCTGCGCCACCCAGGGATCCCTCGTTTTCTATTTCTTTTGTTTTATGGGGCAGTGCTTTATGTGGAAAGTGTCCAGTAAATTTGACTTAAATTAAAACAAATCCCATCCATGTATTCTAAATACACAATTTTATAAAGCACTCATCAACTTGGAACACACTCCTTATGGTACATTACCATTATAAGATCACATCCGAAGCCCACAAATGATCAATGTGAAATTCTATTTAAGCATAAAATAGATTCTATTATTTCTCACTTCAAAGACCTGTACTTTTCATTATTAAGAACAAATCAGTTCCCTGCCTGGGATAACGACCAAGTCAAACTCTACTGTCTCAAGCTTTCTGATTTAGGACTCAGCAGCTGGGTGACACATGAAGTTTTATATCAATATGGATTATCACTAGCCTCCTTTCTCCACAATTCCTAAAAAATAATTTTCATCTAACGGTAAAAGAAACAATGCCCAAACAACTGTGTGTGCTGAGAGGTTTAGGTCCTTCTGCTGACAGATGGACACCTCACACCAATCTGTGTGTGCTTCCCACACACCTGAAATACACCTACACACATGCTCAGCTTTTGCAACTGAGATTCAAACAAACAAAAAGATATTTTTTGAGATAAGGAAAATTCATTTTTTTCAGTCATCAATATACTTTAATCATGTTTTCACATCACTAACCATCTAAATCATCATTTTTAAAGGCTTATAATAATTCCTTTATCTGGAGGTCCATGTTTTTTTTTTAAAGATTTATTTATTTATGATACACAGAGAGAGAAAGAGAGAGAGAGGCAGAGACACAGAAGGAGGGAGAAGCAGGCTTCATGCCGGGAGCCCGACGTAGGACTCGATCCCGGGACTCCAGGATTGCGCCCTGGGCCAAAGGCAGGCGCTAAACCGCCTAGCCACCCAGGGATCCCCTGGAGGTCCATGTTTTAACCATGGTACCATATCATGGTACTATGATATTTAGAATTTTTTCCTATGGATACAGTTTCAATGAACATGATTTGCCTACATATATATTTTTTGACTTATTTAAATTCCAGTTAGTGACCATGCAGTGTAATATTAGCTTCAGGTGGACAATATTGTGATTCAACACTTCTATACCACACCTCGTGCTCATCACAAGTGCCCTCCTTAATCCCCATCACCTCCCCTCCTTCACCTATATCTTTAGATACTAGTCTGATGCTTTCCTTAGAATAAATCCTCACAAAAAGACTTACTAGGTTAGAGTACACATTTTAAGGTATAATTGACATATAACATTATATTAGTTTCAGTTGTATAATGTAATTAATTCTATATTTGTATATATCGCAAAATGATCACCACAAAAGCCCGGTTAACATCTATCACCACACACAGTTACAAAATAAGAAAAATTTAAACATGGTCTGGGTATTAAGTGATTTTTTTTTATTTATTTATGATAGTCACACAGAGAGAGAGAGAGAGAGAGAGAGGCAGAGACACAAGCAGGCTCCATGCTGGGAGCCCGACGTGGGATTCGATCCCGGGTCTCCAGGATCGCGCCCTGGGCCAAAGGCAGGCGCTAAACCGCTGCACCACCCAGGGATCCCCTATTAAGTGTTTTTTAAAGGCTGATTCTTAACTTTTTAGGAAATGGCATAGTGGTTATGTACAATAAAGACATCACCTGGGACACCTGGGTGGTTCAGCGGTTGAGTGTCTGCCTTCGGCTCAGGGCGTGATCCCAAGGTTCTGGGATCGAGTCCCTATCGGGCTCCCTGCACGGAGCCTGCTTCTCCTTCTGCCTATGTCTCTGCCTCTCTCTCTGTGTCTCTCATGAATAAATAAAATATTTAAAAATAAATAAATAAATAAAACCTCTTTAAAAAATGAAGACTTCACCAAGTTGAAATACATAGTATTTGAAGGTATATTTTCCCTTTGCTACTCAAGGAAAATTCTAGAAGTCCCCATAATCCTCTGCCACTTACAGGTAACAAAGTCCTAAAAAAAAAAAAAAAAAAAAAAAGACTTCTTGCTCCACCCCATACACTCAGAATCTATCGGCAGCTGCCAGCCTCTATCTTTTCTACCCACTTGCTGCCCCACTTGCTAGCTGCTGTAACTCTCCCCTCCAGACCTGGAATATGAGGAGGAAGATCACTTGACTGGATGAAATGGAGTAAAAGAGGCTGCCTCCCAGCATCCAGTAGCCCCTTCCTCTTTACAACAAGAATCCCAGCCTCAAGCTGCCCCACCGCTGCCCCACAACAAACGTGGATTCCCTGGCTTCACTCAGAATTCAGGCTAATGAGACAAGCAAAAATGGTGGTGGTGTACTCTTGAAAGAATCCTTAAAAGAGATGAGGCAGACCTTTCCTCTGTCCTTCCTTTCCTCCACCTGCCTGGAACATGACATGATGCCTGGAGCTTGAGCAGCTCTCCCTGACTGTGAGCATGAGGACCACATTCAGGGCCATAGGCAGCTTGTTCCTGATAACTGTGTGGAGCCACCATCCCATCCGTGAAATGCCTATTTCCTGACTTATTCTATGTAAGAGAGAAATAAACTTCTATTTTGTGTTAACATTGTTCTTTCACTTATGTGCAGGCAAAGGTACTCCTCACCAGGACAGAGGGCTTCACGTTCTCTGAACCAGTAGGTACTTAAACCCAACTCCCTGTCCCTTGTGGGTATTTTGTGAGTTCTCCAGGGGCTCCCCTCAAAATCCGTGTGAGTGGTGCATTCAAGTCCGTTTGCCACCTCCACACAGCCACTGAAATTCACTTTATAATCTTTCTGCTGACTGTGCCACTTGGGCAGAGGTGGGACTGTTCCAGGCTGGCTCTCCATCCCTGCAGGGGCCACATCTGGTCCATGGGAAGCCATGCACAATTGCTCCAACAAACTTGGCAGTGGGAGCAGCCCTGTCACAGCTGCTCCCCACTCAGTCACAACAGGAAAACATCTCACCAGAGTCGGAGCCAGTCCACTGTGCTCCTGGAGCCCCAGGTGACCTCTCTCCAGGCAGCACCCCCACCTCATACTTCTTCCAGGAAAAGGAATGAGGCAAACTCACAGCAGCAGCTTCTCCAAATAAATCCCCTTACGAATCCTATATCGATGCTTTTTATACCCTCAGAGTGAAGAAGATTTTCAAGAGCTGTGAACCTGGTGTTCAGATATTTCCTTTGAAAATGCCTATTTTGCTCTTTCTCACAACTTATTTTAGTAACTTCTATCTAGTATACCTTGAGGCCTTAGTCAAACTTTCCAACTCAACTGCCTATGACAAAACTGATACATTACATGGGGATGCACATTTGTGGTAAAACTAAAGAAAAGCAAGGAAACAATACAACATTTGGAAGAGCAGTTACCCATGGAGTGGGTGTGGGAGTAGGATGAAGGAAGGAAATATGACCAGCAAGCACATGTCAGGGGCTTCAAAGGAAATGTTCTAGATGCTTATCCAGGTAGTTATTCACTTTACTATTGTAAGTTAAAATGTACACACACATCACATATACATATATTTATTTATAACTAGTGAATGTAAAAAAGTAAACAAAAGAACATAAACAAAATAATATCTAAAATCCATAGCAAAGTAATTTGGAAATAAGACTACACTCTGAGAGGCAGGCTGTAATCTCAACACAAAAGAGAGGAAGCTGGTCAAAAAATGACTTCTACAAGTGGGTGAAGGATTTCCTCCGAGGATCAGGGTGCTGTTCTTAGTGACTTCTAGGAGGGTGGTCAGTTCTGCAGCATAGACAAGGCCCTTAGGGTATCTAATCTACTTCATTGTCTCGATGACAGGAAGGGAGCAATATTACAGAGTTGCTCACCAGCACCTCAGAGCTATATGTGGCAGAAGTCTGCAAGCCCTCGAAGCTGAGACAGAGTACTGGCCAGAAATTCAAGCAAGTTAACCCCACTGGCAGACTCCACCTCGGCTACACTGACATTGAGCAGTGACATTTTATAAAGTCTTCTGGATTCTCCATCCACATCACCTTCATAATAGCAGAAGCAACTTTCCTGATTATGACCTGGCTTCTCTGGAGCTGGTCTATGGGAAAAGAAGGTGCTGATCATGCAGATTTTATTGTTGTTGTTATTAAGACAACATTAGCTTTATTATAACTAACAATATTTCTTGTATGCTTACTCTACTTGATCCTCACAATAACCTTCACCCCAGAGGGGCAGCATAAGAAAGCGATAAAAAGCAACAGACACCAGGATTCAAACCCCAGCTCTAACCCTTAAGAGCTGTGTAACGTTGAGCAGTACACTGAACTTCTTTAGGCCTCAGTCTCCTCATCTGTAAAGTGGGAGTAAGGGTAGTTCCCACCTTGTGGCATTGTTCTGAGGATTACAGGAGTTAATATTCCCAAAGCCCTGAGACAGCAGCTGTCACATAGTGAGTACAATATAAATGTTCGCTATCACTCCTCTGTTACAGACAAAACAAGTGAGGCCCAGTGTGGTAAAGTAACTTTCTTAATCACCACTAGTGTGTGGCAGCTAGTCTAACCCAAACATGCATAGGCTTAACCTCCATGCTTGTCATTAACCATCACCATAGGGATCCCTGGGTGGCGCAGCGGTTTAGCACCTGCCTTTGGCCCAGGGCGCGATCCTGGAGACCCCGGATCGAATCCCACGTTGGGCTCCCGGTGCATGGAGCCTACTTCTCCCTCTGCCTATGTCTCTGCCTCTCTCTCTCTCTCTCTCTCTCTCTGTGTGACTATCATAAATAAATAAAAATTTAAAAAAAACCATCACCATAATTATTTGTCAAGGTAAATTAACCCCTGTGTGTGCCTGCTGGGTCCACCTCTACTTTGGGGCACAGTGGTTAGATGACCTACTCAGGGCCTGACAGTGGCCAATGCAGGCTCTGGGCGTTGGAAGCAGAGGATGTGACTCTCCGGCTGAGCCCCAGTCTGCCCAGTGGCAGCCAACCTTCCCCTGGCTATCCCGGGACAGCTGTGACAGCTGTCTGCCATCCTGCCTGATTCCCTGCTGAGGCTGGGAATTCTCAAAGGCAGGCATTGGCCCTGAGTTCTCAGTTTCTAGCAATATGCCAATTAGCAAATGTACAATGTAAGTTCTTCTGTACCCCAGAGAGATTCAGATTACAGTCTCCCTGTCTTCAGCTGGTTGTAAAGCAGCAATCTCTCCTTCAGACCTTCTCTAACCTATCCAGGCAAGGGCACCTACACCTGCAAAGGGCCTGGCAAATAGGAAATGGTCCACGGGCCATCATCTGCCAAGGGTCTCCAACCCTCCCAAAGAGAAAGCCTAGTGGAACACCAGAGCTCCAGGTCTTGCTGCTAACACCCGTGTGAACTTGGCTGAGCCACTTGGCCTCTTGAAGCTCCAGCTTCCCCAATCAGGGAGTAGAGAAATTAGACCAGAAAATCTCTAAGTTCTTTCCATCCTTTGATCTTTATATCCATATTCTAATCCAGAGCCAAATGTCATTTTGATTTGACTATATTCAAAAACCACTCAAAATGAATTGAGGTATTCAGACTGCTTTCCACAATGCATCAATAGAAAGCAATGCCCCTGCTATTTATGATTGTAAAGGGATAAAGGTACTTTCAAAATCCCCAACATGAGCTTCTGGGACTACTGAAAGAGAAAAACCTATTAGCCTGATAACATACATCACATTAAACTTATGGTTTGAAAGGTTTTTTTCCCTAAGAAAAACAAGCAATAAACTGGTGGATCCATCCTAACTGGGATGCCCATCAGCCCCAGATCACACCTGTGAATAAGTGTGTTCCTGTGTTTTTGTGCATACTCATAGTAGACTGCAGATTTTTTTAGAAATTTAAATAAATGAGAAAGTACTATGAATACCTTGGGGAAAAAAAAGATAGCATCCATTACAGTTGTTGCCTACAAAATGATATGAGATACCTTATTAAAGATATCAGAGTGATTAATAATCTTATTTTGGGACCCAAACTAATTAAATGCTTGCTATTAAATGAATGATGCAAATAAATTTTTGAAATAGGCTGTACAGAAGAAACAAGTTGAAAAAGATGATAAATGGATCACAACATGGACCTTCAGGTGATAGTGGCTTGATATCTAAAATTCTTTTTATCAGTAGTGTGTATAAAATGCAACTACTTACTAACTGGCTTTCCCTTCTTCCAAACATTGTTGTAACTTGCATTTTTATTCTTTAGAGCTATTTTAAGATTCTTTAATCTAGTAAAATTAATTTTATCAGATATATGTGTTCAGAAGCCTGATTCATGCAAAATGCAAACTACAGATAATAAATTTTTCCACTCATTTTTAAAAGGTTTCATAATCTTTGTTGCATGACTCTTCTTAAGACCCCAACAGTGCTGAAGCCCTCATCAAACTTTTAGGCACTATATTTGGTACACTGGACTCTGATTGAACGGGGGGAAAAAGACAAATGATCAGGAATCTGAGATATGTTATAGGTAATGACCAGGCTGTGATTCTGAATGATAATGCCAGGCTTGCACTGAACATTTTGCCTAATTAGACTTCACACAAGGGGGAAAATGCTTTAATATTTAACAAGTATAATGGTGTAATCAATGTACACAAATCAGGTCTGATAAGGAATATTGCTTATTAAAGAGAGACAGATGGCTCCAGGAAAGGTATAATCATTAAATGTAAAATCTCACAGGCTCCAACTGTGAACACCAGCCACGTACTTTCAAATTACCACTCTAACCCCTGACACTCTATGCATTATTTAGTCCTGTCCTCTTGCTCATAGGTACACCCACACCATAAATTTAATAAAATAACTCGGTTCAAAAAACTCATATCTTTGCTGTTTCTCAAAGCTGTCTTTTCCTAACCACTCCTGCTGCCATCAAAAATCCCACTGAGTCAAGATGTCCAACATCTCTGTTATAATCTTTTCAGTTAGATAATTAGTCCTCCTTTTTATTACATTCAAGAACACTTAATGTGTTGGAAGCTTTCCTGACTATTAAATCCTCCCAGCCTGCTGCAAGATTATGAATACATAATTTGTTAGTAGGTGGTTTTTAAGAAAACAGTAAGCAAACAGTATGCAGGAATACAGTTAAAAACAGGCATACTAAAAAAAAAAAAACAGGCATACTTATGAACTGCAGATTATATTTATTTTTTTAATTTTATTTATTTATTCATGAGAGTCACAGAGAGAGGGGCAGAGACATAGGCAGAGAGAGAAGCAGGCTCCCTGCAGGATGCCTAATGCAGCTCTTGATCCCAGGACCCCAGGATCACAACCTAAGCCAAAGGTAGACGCTCAACCACCGAGCCACCCAGGTGCCTCAAACTGTAAATTATAGTAAGAGATTTCCAAGGGTGGGTTATCTATTGGTTTCTCCAAGGTCAGCTTTGCATGCAAATATAGAGATCCTAGAAGGCAACTTGCCCATTTGTGAAACCATTACTTACGAACTCTGTTAACTTCTAAATTGCTGCATCTGTTCATTTCATGTATAGTCACAGAGAACCTACTGTGCCTACACACTAAGCTACATACTCCTTGGAATATATTGAAAAACTGTAAACTACTATCCCTATGTTGCAGGAGTCTACAGACTCATCCAAGGAGGGCACAGAAGCAACTACCATGCTCACCACTATGTAATGCCTGGTCCCTGTAGTCTAAATGATCTCCAACATGCTATTATTTCTACAAAATACTGATGTTAGACCAAATGATCTCAGAGATGGCATTGTTTCTGTTGATGTATTTTTGTCAACCAATGACTTCTAACTCCAGCAAGTCATGAACAAGACTATTAAATGAAATCTACAAATCCTCCAGGGCGCACATGTCCCTTTCAGGTATGCCGTATTGCCATTTGAAATATTTCTAGTTCACCTGGATAAATTAAATGAACATGGCCAGCTTTATTCAAAGCTTCTCCATTCATTCTCTGAGCCTCATTCCTAACTGATTAGGAGCAGCAGGAATACTGTCCATTTCCCACTGGCATGACTTTTGCCCCAAGAAAAATCAAACAGTCACTTATGAAGACCAGGAAAAGGAATCTAGAGAAGCAAAGTGCCTCCCATGCATCTTCACCCTAAGCCAAATCATCTTCACAAGCCAAAAAACATCTCCTCATGTTTTCCAGAAAACAGAAAGTTCCATAAAGGAGCAACAACCACTTTCCACCTGCCTCATCCCAGTGAAAAGTAGAAGTACTCACTGGTCACCCTTTGGCCATCAATAAAATTCACCATCTTGAAAGAATGGAAAAGAAAGCACAGTCCAGGTAGTCAGTGAGCAAATCATTTCTACAGTCAGTCCCTGAGGCCACTGTCTTGAATGGGAGAGAATCCAAAAAGCTTATAGTTCCTACAACTACTCCTACTTTATTTCCCCCAGAACATGAACCTGAAGACACCTGCCTTGCATAAAGGGTCAAAAGAAGTATTCTCAGGGCCTGTTATCCACACTAATAATGACTCAGGTATTAGCCCAGACTCATTCTCAGAGGAAGACAAAAAGATAATTCCAGTGAAGCTGAATAAATTTTCCTGTATTCCCAAGGATACTCACGGAAAACGTCCTCAAGATTTTTAATTACTTAAGTGAACAATATACTCTACAAAGAAAAACCACTTTTGAGACAACTCAAGACCCAAGATATTGAATCAGCTTACTTGATGCAACAGAGTTACTGGTTTTATGCTCAGATTCTCACTTCGACCACCATTTGGATTGATGAATCCATTTACAGTCCATAAATTTCATTGCCTTGCATTCAAATGGCCCCTGAGATTCAATGATTAAATTCTTACTTTAAGGATTAAGATGTGTTCATAGCCAAGACGAGTCAGCTCTGGAATCCTTTCTCCACCAATCTAGTCTCCTTCTGTAGCAACTTGTCAACACCTCCATTTGGAGGACAGATACATAAACATGCACACACACTCTTCAAACTGACCTCACTCCTGTTATTCAGGCCCAGTAATCTATGCCATGAGTTTAGTGAAAAAACAAAGGAACCCCCACCAAAGAACATGCTTTATATGGAAGCCACAGCTTGCAGGTCATAGGTACATCCAAAGAAATCGCCCCCCCCCCAAAAAAAAAAGAAATTTCCCCCACCCAAAAAAAAAAAAAAAACCACAAGTCTCCTCCCTAGGTTCTTTATTATGTAGCCACAAGTGTATTTAAATAAGTCTTACTTCTATGCAAATAAGATATCCACAATACCCTGGGTATTTTGTGTTACTTTCATCTTTGGTGGCTCAAGAAGTAGTACTCATTTCCTATCCATGTGTATATAGAATAGATGGAAAATAAGAAAAGGATAGCTACTCTTCTTTGGACAGCTAATCAAAGTAGCCAAGGGATAGTAGGAATTCATTATTTAATAGAAAGTCTCAATCACCACCTTGCTCCTGTTGGTCTAAAACTTTTAGTTATGGGACACCTGGGGGCTCAGTGGTTGAGCCTCTGCCTTCAGCTCAGGGCATGATCCCAGGGTCCTGGGATCGAGTCCCACATCAGACTCCCCGCAGGGAACCCGCTCCTCTCTCTGCCTGTGTCTCTGCCTCTCTCTGTGTGTCTCTTATGAATAAATAAATAGAATCTTAAAAAAAAAAAAAAACAACTGTGAGTTACATGAGCATACCAAAGGAGGTTTTCTGGGATTAGTGTCCATACCCAAGATTCGTATCATAGTGACATATACACAGTGGGTATTCAAGACCTATATGGTTATAATCATCTAGAACTTAAGACATTAAAACTATCCAAGAATAGAATTAGAAAATTCAAGGTCCAGGGTGAATACTGAATGCTCCTCCTAGTCTTTCAAATGCCCATTGGTCCTTGTTTTCTCTTCCATGCTTCCTTCCTGTGTGCCTTTGTAGTAATAACAGCTGATACACATTATTTACCATGCACTAAGCAGTGTACATAGGTTATCTGAATCAATCACCAGATGTCCGATACTACAAGAACTATTACCCTCATTTTATAAATGAGAAGATAGGCATCTAAGGAATTAAGGAACTTGCCCAAGATCACGCAGTGAAGAAAGAGTGGGGCTGTGAATCTGGGTAAAGGACTCCAACTGCCAACCCCATTCACCCAGGTGCTGCTTCTTCATTCAGTTCACTGTTCCCTGTACTTTCTCATTTACAGTGCTCAGTGCACACCTTCATTCCCCTAATCTTCCCAAGAACCATTTGAACTAACTTGGACTTCATTTCAAGGACTCCTCTTCTTCCCACTAAGCTCTTGTTTTTCTAGTCGGCTTGTTCGTTTCAATACACTCTGCTAATTCTATAAAATGGGCTTTTGAAAATTGCAGTAACTTGCTTTGAGCAAACTGTTCCCCAATTCGATACTGTTTTTAAATGCTTTGCATTTTTTAAAAACCCTGAATCAAGCTTCTCTTGCACCTGGTCAGGTTCTGTTTGCTTATTCACAGAAGGGCTGGCTTATGCCTGTGTGCCAATGCATAATAAATAATGAGTCCAGGCCTCCTGCTCCCTGGCTGAAGTAGACCATCCCAAACTGTAATGATTTTGTAAAATCCGCATTCCCTCCCTACCGCACACAGCACCTACCCTGGACACCAAACAAGGTGGCTCATTATCATAAAAACTAGGAACGCTCTCCAAAACCATTCCTTGATCTGACAACACAGCCCCCTGACAAAAATGCCAGCAGGACTTCATACTGGGCCCTGACGACCTGGCTCCCCGCCTCCCTGGAAAACAGATCTGGGTGTGTAGAACCATACCTCCAACTGAAACCAAAAAAAAAAAAAGGGGGGGGGGGTTTATTATCCTGTGATTCCAGCTACCTTTTGAAGACCTACAGGGAACTGGCAACAACTACTAATTTTGACTTAGCTCCTTGCTAAAGGACGATACACTGCTTTTGGAAAAACCCTGCAGTAGGAGACCAAAATACTACAAGCACATAACAGGGAATGTGCCGACCTGGGGATGCAGCAGGGCTGTAGACCTCCTCCTAGCTCTTCAGCAGAGCCCACCCACCACCCCAGCCTAGAGCAGCACACCTGGGCCACGTGACTCAAACTTGTGCCCCTCAGGAACAAGTTGTTCATGTTCTTGCCTTGCTCTCAATCTAGATCCCAAACCCTTTCTACTCAGCCCACCTCCAATTTCATTTCTGGCTTGTTCCAATTTTCGGGAGACCTGAGTTCTCAGCTACTCCCCAACAGAGCCTCACGCTCATCCCTTGGACCTCTACAGTACAGGCACCAATCCTGGGCACCAAGCCACCTTTGTCTCCTGGAATCCATTCTCTTCTGGCCAGCCCGGGTAGCAACCCAATGTGATAGGAACCCTACACTGGCACCAGCTCACATATCACCCAACCCCAGGTCTGTTCCAGGCCCCAAGAGGGAAAACCAGAAAGTAACATTTTAAATGAGTTCAGCACAGTCTGCCTTAAATTTAGATATTTTTTTCTTTTTAGATATTTTTATGTCTACCATGGCCCCCTCTAAGGGTGGGGGTGGGATGGACAAGAGGAGAGGAAAGGAAAAGAATGAGAAGACACAGATAAGAAGGAAAGAGGAGAATGGGGTGCCTGGGTGGCTCAGTCAGTTAAGTGTCTGACTCTTGATTTCAGGTCATGATCTCAGGGTTATGAGATGAGCTCTACATCGGGCTCCACACTCAGCGGGGGAGTAGGCTTGAAGAATCTCTTCCTCTCTCTCTGCCTGTCCTCCTGCTCATGGACTCAGAGTTATCCTTCCTCTCTCTCTCTCTTTTTCTCTCTCTCCCCCGACCCCCTTCAAATAAATAATCTTTAAAGAAGGAAAAAGGAGAAAAGCACCGCTATCCATAGCACCTACTACCTCTGGTAGCTTGGTTCTTTCCCTTTACGGCTCCTTTAATTCTTGCTACGGTCTATAAGGTATTACTACCCCCACTATGCACACAAAGAAACTAAGCCCTTACAGATGTTCAATGATGGGACCAGGAGCCAGTGGTGGAGCTGGGATTCAAGCCCCAGGACTGCCCAGCTCCAATGCTTTCCTCTCCACTTTGAAGTTGTCTTCCACAACTTGCCATTCTTGTAGTGTCCAGCAGAGTGCCTTTATCTAAGGGGTGAATAATAAATATGTGTTGAATGAATGCATGAATGGTTGATTTCAGCCTTCACACCTAAGTATTCTGCAACCCAAACACTTGATTTTATTCATATATTCTGCTTATAACATGCCTGCAAAGTGCCTTGATAAGAAGTCAAATGTTGTACAGAAATAAGTTGTACTATGCTGTATTGTATTTTGAGCTACTAGAAAAAGCTACACATAAAAATCTATAAATAAAAAATGCTGAAGCAGACTTCCTGATAAAAATTCATTTGTCATCTTGCTCCATCGTGTCCAGAAATGGATATAAATACAACAATCTAAGGAAAATCAAAGTTTTCATATTTTGTTAACCCTTGGAACACTTAAGATTTTTCCAGACTGCCAAGGCAGTGAGTACTCATGCCAGAAAAGACAGCACAGAGGGTTTGTTTTTTGTTTTTTTTTTTAGTTTTTCTTTAAATTCCAGATAACATACAGAATAATATTACTTTCAGGTGTACAACATAGTGACTCAACACTTTGATACAACACTCAGTGCTCATCATAACAAGTGCCCTCCTTAATCCCCATCACCTATTTTCCCCATCCCTCCACTCACCTCCTCTGGTGACCATCAGTGTGTTCTCTAGAGTTCAGAGTCCAGTTCTTGGTTTGCCTCTTTTGTTTCCTTTGCTCATTTATTTTGTTTCTTAAATTCCACATGAGTGAAATCATATAACATTTGTCTCTCTGACTTATTTCACTTAGCATAATACCCTTTAGATCCATCCATTCCATGTCGTAGCAAATGCAAATGGTAAGATTTCATTCTTTTTTTGGTTGAGTGATATTCCATTTTTTTATACACACACACACACACACACACACACACAATCTTCTTTATCCGTTCATCAATCAATGGGACACTTGGGCTGTTTCCATAATTTGGCTGTTGTGAATAATGCTGCTATAAACATTGGGTTGCCTGTATCCCTTTGAATTTGTATTTTTGTAACCTTTGGATAAATACCTATAGCATGATTGCCGGGTCAAAGGGTAGCTCTATTTTTAACTGTTTGAGAAACTTCTACACTGTTTTCCAGAGTGGCTGCACCAGTTCGCATTCCCACCAATAGTGCAAGAGGGCTCCCCTTTCTCCGCATCCTTGAAGATGGCACAGAGGTTAAGAGCTGAAGTCCTAGAGCCAGACATGGCCAATGTGAACTCAAGGCCGAGGCACAGAACTTACAAACCGACCTGGGGCAAGTAACACCCTTCTAAACCTGAGTTTTCTCTTCTGTAAACTGCAGATACTAATAGTGTGTGCTTCCTTCCAACCTTCCTAGGTTGCGCTGATTAAATGAATGACTCATGGCCCACACTTAGCAGAGCAGCTGCTATGTGGGTAAGTGCCCCTAAGTGTTGGCCATTTTTATCACCTGAGAACTACAATGGAAGTGCGACAAGAAACCTGAAATGAATCACTTACCTTTGCAAATGTTACTACAAGCACTAAATTCACTGGATCATCATTTCCAGATTATTGTGGTACTAAAATGATCTGCCCTGAAAGCAATACCATCAATCATACCAAAATAATAACAATAACCCCCAACAGTGATATTTACTATGTGCCAGGGACTGTTCTAACCACTTCTCCAGAAAAGAGCATCACACACAGTTGCATAGATTGTGCCACACAAGAGTGCCCAGCAGGAGGTGAGTGGGGCAGAAGTCCAATCCTCTCTGTTTACCAGGGCATGTGCCCTGGCAGGGGTGGTCCACCACAAAGGGGCACCTTGTGGGCCGGCAGCAGCTCTGTTTACATCTATTAACTGATGCATTAACTTTAACAAGTCTCTCACAAATGAGAGACAGAAGTAGAAAGTCAGTTTGGAGGGTACCCAGAACGTAAGTCAAAGACCATCATTTCAATAATTGCATCAACAGAGTAGATAAGTAAACCCCAAAGTCACCAGTGAACAACACTTACTATTAAGCTGCACAGCCGTGTACCTCGTGGGAACATGAAAATAAGGCAAGCCCTCCTGTTGGGTATAACTAGACAGTTCCCATCTACCCCCTCCCTGCTTCTTGCTTCCCTCTTCTTCCATCAACTCAGATGTCCCTGAGTGTGATAATGAAACAAAGTATCATATTCGACCACCAGAAAACCAAATGCTATGTTTTGCATTATCTAAAAACAACAACAAAAATTATCCGCGTGGCAAGGTAATATTCCACTAAGTGATAGGTTCCAAACACTCCACTGCGCACTCTAGAACACAATTATCATTTCTGTCTCTCCAGGAGGCACCACCCCAGTGTAGGCTCCTAAAAATAACTCCCAGGTATAAAGACATTCATTTCCTGCCTCCTCAAGCATCTATAATTTTGGTCAATTCAGAAGTCTTGCCCAAACTAAAACCCCTCGTCCTGGATATAGCTCTATACCTATCATTGTGGCTTAGACTCAGCATCTGCCTGGGAAGGACAGACAGGGGGATGCCACACCTTCACAGGGTAGATGTGTGAGGATGAAAACAATACTCTTCCAGTTCTGAGAAGCATCAATTTATGTAGACAGATCTGTGTAACTTTTTGATATGCTCAGAATCCTAAGAATACTCTAAACATCTTTCACGTAATCAAAGAAAAATGATAATAAAAATTATCTATGACCTTTACACAAAACTTATTCCTCTCACATGGTTCCCTAAAGAGTCCAAATCTAGACCTTAGAAGAAAAACAGTGAAAACTAAATTGCCTTGTTTTAAAATCTGACTATGTGAAAATCAGAATTGGATGTCTGATCATTTTTTGAACTCAGAAGTGTTCTGCTGAGAGAAGACACCCCTTGATAAGAGTTCGGACCTACAATGCAATGCTTTGAACTCTTCTCTTACTGTTGTTAATTTTACTTTAAAGACTGATGGTACTTAGTTTGCCACCATGATTAAATTCCACAGAAAACCTGGAATATAATATTCCCTTATTCATTTGCAAACAATATGGCAATATTTTCATTATAATGTGTACTTACAGAACTGTCAGTATTTTTCCTACCAAATAGCAAATTACATTTGACAAAAACACCAACACACCTTTGGGTTGTTCAATAGTCTCAATGACTAACTTCATTCAAATTAGAATTCTGAAATAAGAGGCCCTTTCAAAAACTCACAGAAGAAAAATGCCTTTCAATGATGCATCTTGGAATGTAATGAAACATATTTCTTAAAGCTGGAATTTAACGTGGCCCTCTTTGAAAGAAAGACAGAAAAATAGACACCAGAAGCTCCTACTAACATGATAACATTCCTTGAGAAACAACTTGTATTATAGTTAGTGTTACGAGTACCTATTTAGGAAATAAAGCAATTCTAAACACATTAAAAGATAAAAAGTTTCACAAAAGACATACCTAAAAAAAACTTAAAAATACTATAACCAAGTCATATATTTGCTTTATTGAGAAAGTTTTTTAAAAATCATATATTTGAGGGCAGCCCAGGTGGCTCAGCGGTTTAGCACCGCCTTCAGCTCAGGGCGTGATCCTGCGGTCCGGGGATCAAGTCCCACATCGGGCTCCCTGCATGGAGCCTGCTTCTCCCTCTGCCTACGTCTCTGCCTCTGTGTGTGTGTCTCATGAATAAATAAATAAAATCTAAAAAAAACACACACAAAAAATCATATATTTGAATATGAGGATATGCAGAGTAAAAAGCACATACTTAAATCTCCTTTAAATCTTTAGCTATTCTAAAATGGTACCGAATCCACCATTTAAGATGGCTTTCATTTATTTTTAGGCCTTTGGTAATGCTTTCACACAGGGTTGCCCTGTAATAAAGTATTCCATGTCAAGAACCGAAGAAGTTTAATTCCTTTGCTGCCTTAAAGGATAGAATAATGGCAATAACTGCCAGCCCAGAATGATACACTATGCAGAGGAGGCCCCTAGTGGTGAAGCTGCTGCTTGGACTTGGCTTTATACATTTTCTAAGACTGCTTTATCATGAGGGCAAAATCAATAGGTAATAAAGTGTACCTGAGCTTTGCTTTTTTAATAACCTCTATTAGTCCTAATATGTAGTAGGGCCATCATTTAGAATCTCAAGGTTCTTTCATCAGGAATATATATAAAGGATGTGACCTGAAGAATAACTTCATTACATTCTATATTTAAATCAACAAATATCTATTAAGCCCTTACACCCTGTTAGGCACTAGCTGGCCATGGACACAGGGAAAACAGGGGAGATAAGCACCCTCACAGAGCTTCCTGTTATTTCTTTCCAATGTAATCACATTACGTTAAGGACAGAGCTAGGATGATATGACGACTGGGAAGTACAATTCACCATCATATGACCTTGTGATGGGTTCTTGCCAACAGGAAAAACCTGAAAATCTAAAGTATTGCCCACCCCTACCCTCAAAGTGTCAGCTCCTCACTTTCAGTATATATAGGGCAGCATCTGAGGTTCTTCAAAAAAATGAGTTTGGATAAATGAATGAATGGAAAATAAAATGGCACAGAAGGAATTTTAAATTGAAAAAAAAAATGTTGAGATATACCAGAGTTGAGGATTACTGAAAGTAAAGGAAGACAAGAGACAACGTTTGCAAAGTCCTTACTGTGCTCCAAGCACTGGTATAAGTTCATTCTGCCTAACACTTCCATAAGGTGAGGAATATCATTGAAGAAATGATATTGAAAATTGAAATAGGAAACCATAGCTGGGAAAGGGTAAGGGACTTGCCCAAGGTTATACATTTAGTGAACAAGAAAGGCTGCTTGGAACCCAGGTCCCTGGGATGGCAAAGCAAAAGTTCACTTCATTGAAAACTGGTGAATCCCAAAGTTTGAGATTTTCCTTTGCATTAATACAGCTCACAGACATATGAGATTTGGAACACAAAGATGAACAAAGTTAAAGCATTTCAATGCTGTATAATTTACAGAACGTTTAGTATGGTCATTCAATGCAGAGGAATTATCAAATATTTATGGCCCATCTCTTACTTTGCAGGAACTGACATCCTCTGGGAAGGCTACACAGGATCCCATATCCCATTATGCACAACTGCACGTGTCGGAGTCACTGTTTATGACTAAGGCTTTTTCCTTTCCTTTATGCTTCTATTTCCAAGTTTGAAAGACTTTTCTCCTTCCAATTAGCAACTTGACAGCATTGCACACGGCTTATTAAAGCTCATAGCGCTAAATGATACTGCAACAGTTATGACTTTCCTGTATAAACAATGTTAACAAACCCCAAGAAATCCAGTAGAATTAAATTTAAATTTGTAGTAAAAAAAAAGATGTGAGAGAGCTGTCTTTAGCAGCTGGATCTCTCTAACGACATCTGGGTAAAAACTACTCCAAGGCTTGGAAATCAGACTAACAGGGGCGTTTGCGAATAAGCTCTCTCGTCTTCATGGGTGTCCCCCAGCCTCACTGTGGCAGCAGGCACAAGGCTGTGCGAGTCTCTTCCTCTGCCTCCGCTCTCTGCACATCGGTAGGAAGGTAACTTCAGCATCCCTGACGGCAGCGCAGGTGCAGGAAGTGCCCCGGAAACCACTTGGCCTTGGCTCGCACCGCCGTGCCCCTGCTGCCGCCCTTCACACCCTCGGCCCCAGACCTTGCCCTCCGAAGGCTTCCCCCCGCGGACCGCGCAGGGCACACGCTCGTGGCTCCGTGCGGGTCGCAGTGACCCTCGCACTCACGCCCGCGGCCGGGCTCCACGGCGGGCACCTGCCCCCGCCCCCGGCACGCCCCCTCCGGCCTCCCGGTTCTCTCCGTGGCCGCGGAAATCCTGCCCCGGGGCCGGCAGAGCGGTCGCGCGCGCACGTGGGAGGACACTTGTTCAGCGGGTGCCGGGGAGCCGGGCAACAGCCGAAGGCCCCCGGGGCGGCGGCCCCGCCGCGGTGACCCCCCCGCGCCCGCCCGCGCGCCCCCGCCCCGCACGTCCACGCGAAGGCGCCTCCCGCCCCCTCGCCCGGCCCTGCCGCCCCCCGCGGCGCCCCCGCAGCCCCCGCCGTCAGCACGGCCGCAGGCCCGCGCCGCACGGTCTCCCCGCCGCACCCGCCACCCCGGGGCAGCGCCAGGCGGCGGCGCGGGGCTGCGCGCACCCGGGAGCCCACCGACGCCTCCGCGCGGCGCCCCGACTCACCCCGAGGCGCCCAGGGGCCGCCCGCCGCGCCCGCCGCCGCCGCCGCCGCCGAACTTTCCCTCCTGCGCGGCCGCCGCGGCCCCGGCTCCACCTCCCGCTCGGCAGCCGCGGAGCCTCCAGGGACCCGGGGGGCGGGCTGAGCCTCCGCCCGGCCCCCGCGCCCCGCCGGCCCGCCCAGGGGGGCCGTCCCGAGCCCAGGCGTCCCCCGACAGGTGACCGACACCGAGGTCGCGAGAGGCCGGGGGAGGGGCCGGGCCGCCGTCCTGGACACGCGGGGGGGGGGGCTCCCTCCTTCCGGACGCGTTCCCCGGACGGCACCCCACACAGCCCCTCGGATTCCCTCGCCCCCCCCGCCTGGCCCTCCCCGCCTCGGGCCAGCTGAGGCACAAAACTTTGTAGACGGGACTTCGGAGAAGGAATCCTGTAGTTGGCCTGTGTCTGCGGCCCGGGTCAGTTATGACGTCTCCCCTGGAGAACCTTTACTCACAGCGAAGGCCAGAAACTGTGGCTCTGCGACCCCACCGCGTGGAGAAGTGACGTCTGTAGGGACCCCCTGTGGCCACTGAGTGGCCTGGGGGCGGGCGGGGGGCGGGGGACAAGGGTGGAAGTCGGCAGGCGGGCTGTTGAGTAATAAAAGCCCCTCACGCACGGCGCACCCTCTGCTCTGAGGGGAGAGAGTTGGGGGGCATTGCTTTCCCCAGTTATCAGGACGATGAAGGAGGCTCAGGAGGAATCAGTTGGAAGAGGTCGTCTCTCCCCTTACGGGTACGGGTACACCGTGCAGAGTCCCCATGGCTGAGCCATAGAAGAAACAGAGCCGGAAACCAGTGGCGGGATTCCTGGTGCAGTGCTCCTTCTACTACTACCTGACCAGCAGAATGCTCACAGCCCCCATGTGGAGGTTTCCAGGCACCAGACTCTGTGTGGGCACAGGGTAGTAGTCCTGGAGGCAATAGGCGGTCCTCATGCAGCCAGCGAGCACTTACTGACCTGCAGGAAGCATCCGTGAAGCAAGCCTTGCTTCCTACCAGGACTCCCTGACACACTGGGTTCAACCTTCTTTCATCCCATGCTGCCCTGGGACTCAGGTGGCTCTGTACCCACCCCATACCTGTGATTGAATTCATCCACCTTAGGACATAAGGCCCCCACAGTAATTCAACTGGGATTTCAGAAAGAGGGAAGAAGCAGGTGTTTATCAAATAAGTGAAAAAGACAGTGCCTGTTCTGTTACTGCCCCCAAAATGCTGCAAGGTTATGGAATTCATAAATAAATAGTGAACTTAGCATCTATACATAGGTACAAGTCACTGACCAAGCCTCCTCCCTACATTATCTTACAGCGACTGAGTGAGGCAAATCATAAGCCAATCCCCATTGTGTAGATGGAGTTGCCACATGGAGGTTTCAGTTAGTGGTGAGTTGTGTAAAGATCAGACCCTGCTGAATCAAGCACTCTAGGTAATCAAGTAACCCCTTCAGAGCTTTCCAGATGTTACGAAAACATTCCCACACCTTCACGGATTGATAGGTGGATTATTAAAGCATCGATTTTCTTTCCAGCTTTTCTTCCATATCTCTGCTCAGTGACGTCCCCAGAATTTCTATGTAATCGGGCTTAAGGGGGGAATCTGGTTTGGAAAATGGACCAAGGACTTGAGTAAGGGCTGCTATGCTGGACGCTCATGGATTCAGATTCTAAGTTCGCATGGACTGGCTTGGGGAGGGTGGAAGAGGCAACCCCATGGCTGCAACCATCTCTATTCTTGTCATCTAGAAAAAAAAAAAGGGAAATCACTTCAGGATTAATTACATCTCCTTTAGGTTTCCCAAATATATCAGTACAACAGTGTACATATTAATATGTATCAGTATATGTCTATATATCAAAAGTCATAAAGCCAAGGCTAGCTAAGTTTTGGTGCTTATAGGTACATTTTGACAATAATTAGTACATAAAAAAATAAAGTAGTTGAAAAAGCAATAAAATATGAGAAAGATACGTTTCTTTGGGGGCACCTGGGTGGCTCAGTCAGTTGGGTGTCCAGCTCTTGACTTTGGACAAGGTGGTGGTCTCAGGATCATGGGGTGGAGCCCTGAATCAGGCTCTGTACTCAGAGGGGAGTCTGCTTGGGATTCTCCTTCTCCATCTGCCCCTCCCCCCTTGCATGCTCTCTCTCTGTCAAATAAATATATAAATCTTTAAAAAATAAAAGAATACATTTTTTCTGGAGGTACTAGAAAAATAAGCATTATTTTAATTATTATGTAGTAGATACGATTTGTATTATCCTTTTGGAGACCACTGCTATGAAGCAGGGTCAGTCATCCTTAGTCTTCATCATTAGCAGAAACAGTGATGAATGAGGGAAAGGCCGAACTTTGGGCCTACCAACTTGCCTCCGCAGCTTCCGTTCTGAAATGACACCTTGCAGAACCTACAGTGTTACTAGTAGAAAGATGGGTTCTTGTAGACTTCAAAGAATGAAAGACCAGAATAAATAGGTTGGATGACAAATCTAGATATTAAAAAACAATTTTTAAGACTAAATTAAAAGAAGTTTCCTAGGGATGCCTGGGTGGCTCAGTGAGTTAAGCATCTGTCTTTGGTTCGGGTCATGATCCCAGGGTCCTGAGATTGAGCCCTGCATCAGGCTCCCTGCTCAGTGGGGAACCTGCCTCTCCCTCTCCTTCTGCCTGCCTCTCTCCCTGCTTGTGCTTTCTCTCGCTCGTTCGCTCTCTCTCTCTGTAAAATCGATAAATAAAATCTTTTTTTAAAAAGTTTTCTATATGGATTTTAACTTTTAGTTGCTGTGTTCTTATGTACACATATTCATAGCATAACGATTTAGGACTCAGAATATATTATTGGAATTTCCAAGCATACAAAGGCACTTCCACCTTCATATCATGCCAGTAATGTGGTAGCAATACAGAAATGTGTAGAAAGTTCTGTAAATAAGTAAGATTGTGATGCTAGGCTGATTTATCCCCTTGAGGGAAAAACTAGTCCATATAAAAATATATTCTAAATAATATATAAGATGTCAAACTTTTACATTTATAAAATGCAAAATATATACATAATAATATGTCCTCTGTTTAAAATATATGCTGCATAAATACTAAATTTTAAGTACAAAAATATTTCACAGTTCAAAGTCAGACTTAACCTCACCAGGATCCTTGAGAATCTTGACCCAGAGCCAACCAGCAGCTGAAAGAGCAGTTGTAAAGCTTATTCATTAAAACTCAACTACTAGGGGCAGCATGGGTGGCTCAGCAGTTTAGTGCTGCCTTCAGCCTAGGGCCTGATCCTGGAGACCTGGGATCGAGTCCCACACTGGGCTCCCTGCATGGAGCCTGCTTCTCCCTCTGCCTGTGTCTCTCATGAATAAATAAATAAAATATTTTAAATAAATAAAAATTAAAAAAAAATAAAACGCAACTACTTTGCTTTCTAAGAGAAGCTCTCAGGCCGTCCCTGAAGCCATGTTGACTCTTATTTTAAATAGCTCTAATAGTCAGGGTTATCTGATTTCTTAGATCACAGCAAATGTGCTGTAGTCAGAGGTAGCTCATTAGATGGGAGAGGTGTGTTGTACTCAAAGCCTAAAGACTGGCCAGATGGCACTACTGTGAGTGGTGAGTCATTGAGACAGGATCTAATTATATTCTAGAGTCTACTTCAGAAACCTTGAAAATATGCAATATATTTCCAAATACATTTTCATTTAAAATGAGTAAAATAAATAATGTGTGACCCAAAAAGGCAAATTTGGTTTTTCTAGGAAAAACAAACATAACATACGTGTTGAAGACCTCATTCCAGAAACCCAGTTACTCAAACAGTAGAGTTCAATTAAAATCTGTTGACTGAATAAGAGATGATTTTCATTTCTTTTGCATGTTTAACACTCACATCTTAGATACACATCAAAATCAATGAGTTGGTTGATAATATTTTCATTCTCACATGCTCCATTATCCTCAGGGTCTATGCAGGAGCAGAGCTGGAAAAAGACCAGCTCTCCTCAAGGCACCCCTACCAAGCTGCCTCCTCCAAATGGCAGACAAGCAGGGCAGTTCTCGGGGTGATGCTGTCCACAGTGTAACAGATCTCCCAGGAAAGCTGGCTAATGCACCAGGTGCTTCCTAGGTTGGCTTTTCCATGCTCCTTCTGTGCACCCAGCATTGCCACTCCCCTATCTCTAGAAGAAAACCAAAGAGTTACAAGGGGAACTGCAGAGAAACACAAACAGGGAAGCACCAGAAAGTCAGCCATATCTGGTCTACATCCACCTGACAAAATCCAGATATCTAAATATGGAGCAGCTCAAAACCAAGTCCTTTATTCCTACAGTAGTTGCACTATCACCCATGTGCAGATCAAGCTCATGCAGGCCCTTCTTTTTGAAAACCAGGAATACCCCAACATGTCCCTTGGACGACTCAGATCTCTGTGGCTTTCACTACAGCTTCTTTTTTCAACCCTGATGGATAGATTACTTTCAATTATTATTGTGTTTCTTTCCAAGCATTATTAGCACCTTTAAATTAAAAAAAAAAAAAGATTATTTATGGGGCACCCGGCTGGCTCATTCAGTGGAATATGCAACTCTTGACCTCAGGTCAGGGTAGTAAGTTCGAGCCTCACACTTGGGTGTACATATTACTTAAAAAAAATAAAATCTTTTTTAAAAATAGACCATTTATCATTTAAGTCAGAATCTGCACAGTCCTGTCCTACTTCCAGGCCTCACTATGTGCCCTTTCACTGCTTCAAACACACATGGGGACAATACATCCCATTAATAAGAGCACATGTTTCAACAATACACACTGTTGTAAGAATCTCTATTGCAGACAGTAGAAATAGGATGTATAAAGATGTACTCAAGGATATTAGCGCAGCAGAGTTACTGTGTGAAATATTAATTCTGAACAGGAATATGGCCTGGCCACAGGAAGGGCAAAGTAGAGTTAAATCAATAGGTCCAGACATAAGAAATGCCTAAAGGAGAATCAACAAGTAGAATACCCATCAAAAGTGAAAAAGACATAGAAAAGTGGCAATGATGATGTGGAAGACAAGCTGTACCAACCTCAAAAACAAGAGTATTTCCTTTTCTTTTTTTTCTCATATGTATCTAAAACCTGGGCACATGGGACTCATTTTCTATGACCACATACATGTGCATCTAAGGGCACACTTTGTCTTCAAACCAGATGATACCACTGTCACTTCCCTTGCTATATGAGACATGTGTGGCTTTATTGTAAACACAGCCAGAAAATGGTTTTATCAAGTCATTACTCCTCCAATAACAGTAAGTTAGGCAGTTAGTGTGTGCCAGGAACCATGGAAACTACAAAAGTGATTAAGCATAGTCCTTAACCTCAAAGAACCCAATATCTAGTAGGAAAGACCAAACACAATATTATAGGAATTTGAAGGAGGGAAAACGAGAGAGACCCCTGAGGTACCCACAGATGGCTTGATGTTAGAAGTAGCTTTTCAAATAGATCTTTAAAGATAAGTGGGATTTTGATGGGCAGAGAAAATAAGAGACTACCCAAGAAGTAATGCCTGACCAGTGAAGCAGAGATGGGAAAGCACTGCACGTGTCCTGAAATTGGTGGCCCACAATGGTCAGAGCATAAGGGACATTTAGGGAGAAACGTAAAAGTCTAAAAGTGGCCTGAGTCTAGATTATGGGGGACTTTCAATGCCAGATAAGACATTTATCATATAAATTTTAGTGAGATGGGAATGTGTATATGTGAGCAGATACTGTTAGTTACCTAATCAACAGGCTCTCCTGCCTCCTGGAAGAACTCTAATTATTCAAAGCCCACGTCTGAGAAGTCCTGAGTGAGGCCCTAAAGGGAGGTCAATATACCCGCTGCTCTGGGATGTGAGGATGAATTATGGTTGGTTTAAGCCAACGGGAAAATCAGTGTGAAAAACGGCCAAGCTTATGGCATCTGTGGGATATCCCAGAAGAGAGGTCTGGCTATCAATCAGTAACAGCGATCTAGAATTCAGGAGAGGCTAAGACCAGAGATAATAGAATAGGGAATCTTCCACACACAAAATATAATCATCTACATGAAAATGAAAAGAACAACTAGTGAAAGTACATAAAATGAAGGAAGATGTCCAGAGCACAATTTAGGGAAACATTAGAATTAATGTGCCAAGACAGGATGTTCTATAAAGAAAACTGGGAAGGAAGGGTGACAAGGACAGGAGAACCAGCAGGTGTCTTAGGAGCCAAAGAGCTTCAAGAGGCCGCTGACGGTCACGAGCATAAGTCCTATAGCACTACTAGGTTTGTTAAGAAGTCACTATAGCTGTATATAAGCCATGGTAATGATTTCAAAAACCGAACAGAAAAGACCTATTTACTCATAATGGGATGGCATCAACTAACTAAATCTGTTTTCTGCTAGAATCATATAAACTCTGTGCAGTTGCACCAACATTTTACAATGGACCCAAGTCATTTTGCAGTCGATGACCTTCTAGAACTTTCTGGGATGTGAATGGTGACCCTGTCACTGTGCACAGAATATCCAGCATATTGTCAATCTTGCCCTAGAAAACAATAGCCAGAAACTATGAGCAGTGCATAAGTGCCTACATGTTCACTTGTCCTGATTGGTTTTAGCATTACAACCATATCAATAATTCAAGCAATAAGGCAAATTTATTATATTCGTTCAATAATGGTGAATGTTTGGTTCAAACAGGGATGGATCAGAGATGAAATTTTAAAAAATGATGTGACTAAAATAGAAAAATCATTTTTGTTATAGGATCTCAAAACCTTTGGTCCGCAGAGCCAGCACTGTTTAATACCGAGTCTGTCCCCAGTAAACACGGCCTCATCATATTTAGGGTCCGCAGCCCCAGTGTGCAGCAGGGGGTACCATTGGTCTTGCTGCCCTCAGCCTGTGTCTGCTGCAGGCATCTGCCTACCATCAGCTGCACCCTGTCCCCTTAGCACTTCCCTCTTACAGGCAGTATTAAGGGTTGGTCTTGGTTTTCTGGAGACTGAAGTCCTTTTCTGTGAACAACCTCTGCTCTGAAGCCTGTCTATCCAAGCTGATCTCTTCTTGCTTTGGTTATATGTGGGTTTCTTTTCTCGGTTTCACTTACTCCATTTGCAATACCATTCCCTAACTGAATCCTATTCCCACCTTGACAACAACTCCAGCAAAATTTAGCTTAGATATCTACCCCTGAAAAATTGTACCATCTCTGAGCCCAAATTTCAGTTGTCCACTCTCACACCCTCTTGAAGGTGCAGCAACATCACTCAGACCAACGTCTGCTGGATGCCTTTGGATACTGCATGCAGGATCGTTAGTCAATTCAGGAGGACCAGCTCTTCTGTCTGGTTAGTTCAAGTAATGACAACAGTAACAACAACGTTACTACTATTAAGATATTGTTTTTTATCAATCTCCAGGCACTGCTCTGAGCTATAAATATATGCTGGCCACACCCTATGAAGAACCTGAAACTTACAAAGGTTATATGGTTTTCCCAAGGTCATATCGCTCGTAAGCCAGGGTCCAGGATTCACACCCAGACCATCTTCTTTTCCCCATGACACACCCCTGGCTCATGTCTAGGAAACTAACAGAATCTCTCAAAATGTCATAAACAGGGCAAAAATAATAAAATAGATTCTATGTGGTGGAAAAGTAGGGAACCACGTCTCTCCTCAGTACTCCCCTCTGAGAACATGGCAAGTCCAGAATTGGGATCTAGCCCACCTGACTCTGAGTCCAGTGCTCCTCTGCTATGCTCAATGTGTTCTCCTAATGTCCTAAATAATAACTGATTAGAGTTATCAGCAAGTGTGAGAAAGTGCTGCAGTGGAAAGTTAAACAAGATTTGAACTCATGGACCTGCTTCTTCAATCATTTGCTTTATTCTTTAGTCACATGATACCACGTTTTGTATTCGGAGGTAATAATCAACATCATTGACGTATTCACACCTCATTGAGCCAACAAATGGAGTCAGCCTGAAAATGTTTACCTAACAAAATAAGGAGCCTTTTTGTTCCTTCTCCTTGTCACAGAACAGATACTTCTTGTTCCTAATTTTTTTACTAGCATCTTAGAAGACTACCAGTCCCAGGATTTATAAACAGTGCTTCCCTCCAGATAGAGCTTTTATCTTGATTGGGCAGAGAGAGATAAACCACTCCCTCTCTGATAAAGAGCTTTTTGAAGACATTTACTGTATATAAGTTCTGCTATGTGCTGGAGAACAATGCCCAGGAATGAGGGGGAATATTGCTTATTGTTGTATGTGCAGTTCTATTCTTTTTTTTTTTTAAGTCATACAGTGATCCCAGGTAAATTAAGAAAACAAGTAATTTGACAATAGCACATTGGAGTTGAATTTCATCAAAAGAGCAGTGGACATTTGTCCATTAACTCTTGGATGATTTGTACATGTCTCCTCTTTCTCTGGGGGAAGGAAGAGGCTGCTAGAGCCAATTTCCTGAGTCTCTCTACGGCTGGAGCTAGCATCATCACAGGCAAGGCTCATCCTCTTCCAAGCCTACCACCAACCAACCCACTCTGGGAAAAAATGGGAAATAACACCTCATTTTGAGGTGATTAAGAAGCTGCCACACTTACACAGGCAAGTGCTTCCTAGTCAGGGCTCTCTGTGGTCACTGCCTCGCAGAAGCCTGATGCAGTTCTGAATTTCTAGTTATGCTGCACTGGACATCAACTATGACCCTGCCATTTTAGATGTGGGGGTTTGTAAAGTCTACTGGTATAATAATAACGTACCTAGTCTTAGTTTTTAGATTGTCTTTCTCCAAAGGGACCACTCAGAGACAGATAAATCAAGGAGCCAGCCAGGCAGTAACAATCCATAAGAGGAGACAAACTTATCACCAGAATAAATCAGAACCATAGCCTAGTTAGCCTGAGTAAAATGTAATTGTTCTCACTAGTTTTGAAATAGACAACATTCTGGAATGGGAAAATGAACACCATGCACACCTGTGCACACACAGACACACATGCATTTATCTCTGTTGAATATTTTATTAATGTATACATGTTAAATAGTAACTACTTGCCTTCAGCTGATTTTCTGAAATCAAATAATATATGGCATAACGTATACTGAAGTGAATAAGTTCTTTATCTAAAATGTTAAACCTTTTAATACACCTCCTTAGATATTCTCTGGCTCAGAAAAATCACAAAAGGAAACAGAAGTGCAAACAAGAACTATACAAAAATGGAAAATAAATTTAAAAAAATTTATCAACAACCAATGACATAAATCAAATAACTCTAACACAATACAAAGTTCATTACTATACGCTAGTTTCTTCCCATTCCCACTTACTAAAGGCTAAGTAATTATTTAAAGAATGTAATCTGAGCTGTGTTGCATTACTGGCTCACTTGGAGTGCTCACATAAAAATCTTGACCCAATGTCAGAACCACTCATATTTTTTCACCATCAAACAAGGAAAAAAAAAAATGGCCTCTGACACTTCAGAAAACAGAAAACAAAGAAAATAGGCAATTTCTTTAAAAGTTACACACGTAATACCCACACAATACAACCATTGCATTCTTAGGTACTTACCCAGAAGAAAGGGAAGTGTGGGGCACCTGGATGGCTCAGTCAGTTAAACATCTGACTTTTGATTTCAGCTCAGGTCCTGATCTCAGGGTTGTGAGACTGAGCCCCAAAGTTGGCTCTGCAGTCAGTGGAGAGTCTGCTTGAGCTTTTCTACCCCTCTCCCCACTCGTGCATGCTCTCTTCCTCTCTTAAAAAATAAAAATAAATAAAATGTCAAATCCACTTGTTTATTAGAAAAGGAAAAAGAAAAAAAAAAGAAAAGGAAGTGCTTGCCCAAACAAAGATTAATACACAAATATTCATAGCAGCATTATTTGTAATGGGCAAAAGCCAGAAACGACCCAAATGTCTACCAAGAGTTGAATGAATAAAAATTATGATTTTTCCCTACTCTCAGTTTATAAAAAAAATTCATTCCTATTTCTTAAAAAAAAAAGGAAAGAAAGAAAAAGATGTGGTATATCCATACAACAGAATACTACTCAGAATAAAGATGAATGAACGATTCACTCAACAACACAGATAAATCTCAAAACAATTATGCCAAGTGAAAAAAGCCAGAACAAAGAAAAGTACATATTGTACAATTTAATTTATAATTCTAGAAAATGCAAACTAATCTGCAGTGCCAGGAAGAAGACTGGTGGTTGCTTGAGTATGGGGAGGGCAGAAAGGTATAGAGAGGAGAATTATAAGGACATGAGAAAATGGGGGTGATATTTTCACAATTTTGATTATAGTAATAGTTTTGTCAAAACTTAGTAATGTCAAAACTTAGCAAATTGCACATTCCATGTGTGTTGTTCATTGGATGTTAATTATACTTCTATAAAACGATTTTTAATTAATTTTTAAAAGTTTAAATAGGCCTTTGTATTTGAAAGAACACATTTTGTATCTTGCATTCAGTTAAGAATCAGGAAGAACTTTTGGAAATGAATTAAATGATCCTGACCTTTTATGTTCAATGGCTAAAATGTTGGTTCTCCAAGTTTAGTAGACATAGAATACATGAGCTATTCCTTTAAATGCAGATTCTTATGTTTCAGAGGTGTGCTAAACGTGTTTAACAACCAGCTCTCCAAAACACCAAAAAACAAAACAGTGTAGTCATTTTATGCATACATCATGATATATTTTGCCAATAAAGTAGATGCGTAGTACATAATTTACAGATAATAATACATTCAATGTATTTAAATGTTGTTTTTGCTAATTTCATAATCTAATTCATTCTTCAAGAGTGCTTTGATTTTTGCCAAACTCTATGGCCTGCCCATGATTGCAGTTGATGAACAAGTGACATGAATGTTAATATTTCCATTTATGTGAATGAATAAAACAGAAGTGAAATATCATTTATTAATAATGTGAAAGATGTCTTTGCTGAATTTTATAACAGTTTTTAAATATTTCCTCATATTTTGTACCATCAATGATGGCTATAGACATGACACACTTAAATTTAATCTGCATTAACATTTTCTCCAGCACTTTCTATTTTTTTTTTAAAGATTTTATTTATTTATTCATGAGAGACACAGAGAGAGAGGGAGACACAGGCAGAGGGAGAAGCAGGCTCCCTACGAGGAGCCTGACTCAAGACTCAGTCCCAAGACCCCAGGATCACGACCTGAACCAAAAGCAGATGCTCAACCACTGAGCCACCCAGGGACCCCACTCCAGTACTTTCTAAAGTCTAGACACTAAATAAAACACTAAATAAAAAGACATTCTGGTTGCTGAATGAAATTTGCCAATTTCCTTGGTAGAAATGTCCTACATGGCTAATTTCAAGCTACTGCTGAATGTGCAGTTGAGGAGAGATGTCTGTGGCACACCATTACACAGTATTTGTACCAGACAGATACACAATGGACATAACCTCAAAAGCATAGATAATGGGAACGTGTAGCAAAGTCTATAGAAAACAATGAGTTTTGAGTATTTATTACCTGTGTTTTTAATATAATTCACTTGATTGCAAGCTTATATAATTTAATTTTTAATGATCTTTAGTAACTGGTTTATAAAACCCCTTAAAATGTAATAGTTGGTTCTAAAGATCCAGTATAAATTGGCTCCAGCAAACCACTGGCTGCATTTCAGTCCTAAGGAACTATATCTTCTGGGACTGGGGGGTCAGGAATTTGCATTTTTAATATGTCCCAAGTGATTCTGATACGAGGTGGATAGATAATCTAATTGCATTTTTTTTTCTTTTTAACTAGTAAGTAGATAATTTTCAGAGGCAATCAATATGTTATGGGGAAAGAACACAGGATTTAGTACTGGGAGAACTGAAGTTCTAGCTCTAGTTCTATCACCAATGATATGGCCTTGGGCAAATCACTAACCCTGTAAAGTTTCCTAATCTAATAAGGAGGGAGTGGGACAAAAAAAAGGATTGGTAGATGTAATTTTAAAAAGGTTTACTTGCGGGCAGCCCTGGTGGCACAGCGGTTTGGCGCCGCCTGCAGCCCAGGGTGTGATCCTGGAGATCTGGGGTCGAGTCCCACCTCCCGCTCCCTGCGTGGAGTCTGCTTCTCCCTCTGCCTGTGTCTCTGCCCCTCTCTCTCTGTGTCAAAATGGACAAGTAAATAAAGTCTTTAAGAAAAAAAGGTTTACTTGCATACTGTAGTATTTATGGGCTATATAATCTGATATCTATGATTTGTTTTGAAATGCTTCTGGAAACAAAGAAAAAAAGGTTGAGCTGGGAGGTAGGTAAAATAAGACTGGTAAACTGGGTGGAGAGAACATGAGGATTTATTATACAGTTCTGCTTTTGAATCTGTTTGAAATTTTCCGCAATAAAAATTTCTTGGAAAGTCACTAGTAACTTCCCAAGATCATTTTTGTCTTTAAAAATGTTTCACATCATCCTAGGTATTCTAAATTATTTAATATGACAAGGGTCACAGACTAGCATCTATTACATATTTGATGCTTAGGAATTCGAATCTAGTCAGGAGTCTCAGAGCAGATCAATGGCTGAGTCAGGACTCTAACTCCAGCCATCTGGGCTCCAAAGCTCACGTGCCTAATTCAGTTAGAACAAACACCTAAGGGTTTGTGGCTGTGGCTCCACAGCATCAAATGGGAACATGGAGATGAGAAGGAGGCTGAGATGGGTAAGCTGACTCAGACCTTCCAGGTTAGGCTTCAATCTGGTATTCAAAATACACCCTGCTGGGGACGCCTGGGTGGCTCAGAGGTTGAGCCTTTTGCTTAGGACATGATCCTGGGGTCCTAGGATGGAGTCCCACACAGGCTCCCCGCAGGGAACCTGCTTCTCCCTCTGCCTGTGTGTCTGCCTCTCCCTGTGCATCTCTCATGAGTAAATAAATAAAATCTTTTTTAAAATAAAAATAGAAGAGGGACCAAAATGAGCAACGAGAAACCAACAAAACATAGAGCCAATAAGGAGCCAAGAATTTTTTTAAAAAGAACCAAATAGATTTTTTAAATGTAATCGTTGATGCTAAAGGCTTGGTGGGTGAATAAAACGGCAGATTAGAAGTAGGTGGAAGTGAATTTGAGGATAGATTAGGAGGTAAGAGATAAGGCAGAAAGAGATAAGCAAGTAAAGAAGGTGTCATATACCAAGTGGCATGAATGAAAATGATAACCCTATTAGTTATTGTCTAAACTGGGACATACATTTAGAGTCGAAAAGGGCATTCTTCATCTTCAAACAACAGACGTAAGCAGGGCCTTACTGGACAAACTGGACGCAAGGTCACAACGTTAGAGCAGCTGGTGAAACAAGATCATCTCTGCAGCACAGTGATGAGACCACACACTGCTCACCCTCCACAACAGAGCCAGAGGACTGCCAAACACTGTCTGAGAATTACCGAGAACAAAGTCGGGACCTCGACATATGAACTCAGAACAACTAGGTTTCTGGAATAAAGCTGAAATAAAGACCTTTTTTAGATAAACAAAAATTGCAAGTTTATTTCCAGTTCGTCTTCACTGAAGGAACTTCTACAAGAACTTTAGGGGGGAAAGAAAAACAAAAATGAAAATCTACTGCAGGAGGCAAAGTATGAGATGCAGGAAGAAATAAAGAAATGATGAAGTGTGAAGGTATGTATGTACCTAAAGCAGGTATTATCGTATAAAATAAAAATGTCTAATTTGATGGGTTAAAAAAAAAAGAGAATGAAATGCTGGACAGCAGTAGCACACAAATTGGGAAAGAATCTGGGGTGACTGAGTGACTCAGTCTGTGAAGATCCACCTGCAGCTCGGGTCACAATCTCAGGGCCCTGGGATGAAGCCCAGCATTGGGCTCCCTGCTCAGCAGTGAGTCTGCTTCTCCCTTTCCCTCTCTCACTCTCACTCTTTCTCAAGTAAATAAATAAAATCTTTAAATAAAATAAAATAGGGACCCCTGGGCGGCTCAGCGGTTGAGTGTCTGCCTTCGGCTTAGGTTGTGATCCTGGAGTCCTGGGATCGAGCCCCACATCGGACTCCCTGCATGAAGCCTGCTTCTGCCTCTGCCTATGTCTCTGCCTCTCTCTGTGTGTCTCTCATGAGTAAATAAATAAAATCTTAAAAAGGAAAAATAAATTAATTAAATTGGGAAAGTCATCACAAGCAAATTGTCCTAAAGCTCTTATATGACCCTAGGAGAGAAAGATGCTGATTGACTTTAGATAAATTGTATGAAAAAACAAACAAACAAACAACAAAGATAAATTTGTATGGTAAAATTCTAAGGATTACCACTAAAATAAAAGAAACAAAGTATATAATTTCCAAACTAGTGTAAGAGGTAACATGGAGTGAAAAAAATGAAAAAATTCAATTAAAAAAAACAAGAGCAACAATTAAGAAGTCTAATAATTTGACATCATTTTAACCCACATGAGATATGTGTATGGCACAACCCAGCAGTTCCACTCCAATGTGTACAGTAGAAAAACTCACATACATGTGTATAGAAATGACAATATTTTTAGAGATACATTTATAATATTAAAAACTAGAAAAGAGGGCTAGGACTGTCATAACAAAATACTAATGGAAACCTTAAACATCAGAAATTTATTTTTTCACAGTTTTAGAGTCTAGACATCAGAAATCAAGGTGTCAGTGGGTTAGGTTTCTATTGAGGCCTCTCTTCTTGATTTGCAGATAGCTGCCTCTTGCTGTGTCCTCAAATGGTCCTTCCTCTGTACGTGTACCTTCCTGAAATCCTCTTATTAGGACACCAGTCAGATTGGACCAGAGCCCATCCTACAGTCTCATTTTAACTTAATCATCTCTTCAAAGATCCCATCTCCAAATACAGTCACATTCTGAGGCACTGGGGGTTAGAGCTTCAAAATATGAGTTTGGGAGAACACAGTTCAACCCATAACATACCAAAATGTATATCAACAGGAGGATAGATATATTCTATAATAATTACTCAAAGTAGTATCATACTACAGTAACGTAACAAGTAACAATTGTATGGGAGAAGATGGATAATGTTGAATGGAGAAGAAAGTCACAAAAGACTACCTCCATTATGATACCTTTTTGTATAAAAAAGAAAAGCAAAACTAAAAGGCGTATAATTTAAGGATTTATATATATGATTCACTATTTGAAAAAGCCAAGGAATGATAAAGATAAAAGCCAGTACAGGGGTTAATGTCTTGGGGAGAAGGAGGAGGATGGAACTCTGGAGGAGCTCACAGTATTAATAATGTTCTAACTCACAAGCTGAATGGTAGGCTTAGGAATATTTATTTAATACATTTTATATACATGTATACAGGCATAAAATATATACATGTATATAGTTACTAATACACATTGTTTTGTATGCATCAACTATTGCTCAATAACGTTAGATATTAAAAATACCTCTTATGATAACATATTTTCACATAGACCTATTTGGGAATGGATGCCTGCCTTAATTTCTTATATACTTAGAATAACTTAGCAGAGGGTGTAAAATTATAATGTCTTTGTAGAGAATAGAACATGACTCTAGCATGATTGTCCATATATTACACTCTCTTCCCTTCTGTGGTTCAAATACAGCACAGTGGTAATCACAGCAATAGCGCAGTCAAAATCTACCTATTTCTTTTCATCTCTTGTCCTTGAAAATTAATTATTGTAATAATATAATCATACTGACAACTTTCTTTAGAGCTGTTTTTCAACCTCAGCACTATTGACAATTTGGACTAAATTTTGTATTGTGGAAAATCATCCTCCGGTGTAAATGTTCAGCAGCATCCCTGGCCTTTACCACTAGATGTCAGTAGCACATCCCTGCCCCTAACCCCCAGTCATGACAATCAAAAAATGTGTCCCGCAGTTGCCAAATGTCCGTTGGAATAAAATTACCAGTTTCAAAACCAATGTTCTAGACCATTCCTGATACAAATGAAACTAGAATACCACACGCTGGAATTACATTTTTCCCCATCTTACTCTACTTTCCTATCTTGCTAAGTAAATCCCTATTTTGTTTCTTAATGTAAGATCTTAGCCACCAAAACAGTGTTGACCACATTGTGACATCAAAACACTAATGATAAATAACGCGATTTTTAAAAAATATTTCATTTCACAAAATAGTTGTGCATGTAGAGTGAAGGCACCTGAACAACTGTGTTGTCCTGGCCAAAAAACC
Source organism: Canis lupus familiaris (assembly GCF_011100685.1). NCBI lineage: Eukaryota > Metazoa > Chordata > Mammalia > Carnivora > Canidae > Canis > Canis lupus. The sequence goes on from NC_049237.1 coordinate 23,298,396, forward strand.
TTAAATTTCAATCTTTGACAGCTGTGAATAAATCCATGCTTTTACTTAAACTTTCCCAATTATGTCATGGAACTATAAAATACCAGACAGAAATTTTTCTTTCTACTTTTTCATATAAGCCTCCTTATGTATTTAAGAATATTTAATAGAGTGAATTTATCAGAAACAAAATTATTGCTTCAAAGTTATGAACAGTTTTGGAGCTCTTAAGTGTGTTGCCAAACTGCTATACCAAAGAGTTGCACCATCTACCGTCTCTGATTTGAAATAATACTGCTTATTAGAGAACACAACTAAAACAATAAGACTTTTTCTACTCACCTTGAAGATCCTGGCTTTCTCAGTTCTTTGAAATGCTTTCCAGTTTCTAAAAACTCAATTCTAGAAATCCAATTTCTAAAAGGAAATCTCTTCAACATGATAAAGGCAATATACAAAAACAAAACAAAACAAACAACCTAGGGCTAATGTTGCACTCAATAGTGAAAGCTCTTCTCCCATTCAGGAACAAGACATATCCACTTTTGCCATTTCTACTCCACATAGCACTAGCAGTTCTCACCAAAGCAATTAGGCAAGAAAAAGAAATAAAGGCATCTAAATTGGAAAGGAAGAAATCATCTGTTTTCAGATGACATGGTTTTTATATGTTAAAAAAACTCTAAAGTTTCAACACAAAAAAACCTGTTAGTTCTAATAAATGAGGGATGCCTGGGTGGCTCAGTAGTTGAGCGTCTGTCTGCCTTTGGCTCAGGGCATGATCCCAGGATCCTGGGATCCAGTCCCACATCAGGCTCCCTGCATGGAGGCTGCTTCTTCTTCTGCCTATGTCTCTGCCTCTCTCTCTCTGTATCTCTCATGAATAAATACATAAAATCTTAAAAAAAAAAGAACTTATAAATGAATTCAATGAAGTTACAGGATACAAAATAGATATACAAAAGTCAGTTCAATTTCTGTATACAAACAATGAACATTCCAAAAACAAAATTAAGAAAACAATTCCACAGGCACCTGGGTGGCTCAGTTGGTTAAGCATCTGCCTTCATCTCAGGTCATGATCCCAGTGTCCTGGGATTGAATCTTGCATTGGTCTCCCTACTCAGTAGGGAGTCTGTTTCTCCCTCTGGCACTCCTCCTGCTCAAGCTTGTACTCTCTCTGTCTCTGTCTCTCTCTCTTCTTTGAAATAAATAAAATCTTTAAAAATAAAAGAAAACAATTCCATTTACAATAGCACCCAAAGAATAAACATTTATGAATAAATTTAACTAAGGAGGCAAAAGAGATCCTGTGGTCATGGCATGGAAAATTTAATATTGATAAGATGGCAATACCATCCAAAGTGGTCTACAGATTCGGTGTAATCTCTATCAAAATCCCAATGATTTTTTTTTTTTTGCAAAAATAGAAAAATCCTATTTAAAATTCAAATGACATTTTAAGGGACCTCAAATAGCCAAAACAATCTGTAAGATAAGAACAAAGTTGGAAGTTCTGACATTTCCTAATGTCAAAACTTACTATAAAGCTTCAGCAATCAAAACAATGTGATTCTGACATAAGGACAGACGTAAACCAATGGAATATGACATAGAGCCCCCAAATAAATCTTCATATATATGGTCAATTGATTTTTTTAAAAAAATTTTTTAGAGGGAGGCTGTGCATGCATGTGTGGGGGAAGGGGGAGAGAGAGAGAATCTCCAGCAGACTCCATGCTGAGCATGGAGCCCAACACAGAGCTCAATCTCACAACCCTGAGATCATGACCTGAGCCAATCAAGAGTTGACTGCTTAACCAACTGAGCCAGCCAGACACCCCTGATCAAATGATTTTTGACAAGGATGGTCAAAGACTACTCAACAAATTTGTTGAGGAATCTTCAACAAATCATGCTGGAAAAACTGGATATCCTCATACTATATACAAAAAGTAACTCAAAAATTAACAAAAATTTAATCAAAGACCTAAACTTAAAGGCAAAAACTATAAAACTGTTAGAAGAAAACATAGGGGAAAAAAAGAAGAAAACATAGAAGATAAATCTTTATGACTTTGGGTCTAGGGATAATTTCTTGGATATGACACCAAAAGCACAGGCACCAAAAGAAAAAATAAATTAGACATCATCAATATGTAAAACTTTTGTCCATAAAAGGACACTTGGAAAGGTAAAAAGACAAAGACAGTATATTTGCAAATCATATATCTGATATTAATATCCAGATTATGTAAAGAACTCCTACAACTCAACAACAAAAAACACAAACAGTTTGATTCACAAATGGGCAATGACTTGAATAGATACTTCACTAAGGAAGATATACAATGGCCAATAAACACATGAAAGGATGCTCAACATCATTAGTCATTAGGGAAACACAAATCAAAATCTGTAATCAATGAGATTACCACTTCATACCCATTACAGTGGCTATTATAAAAAAGAAAAGAAAAGAACACATATCTGCCAGAATATGAAGAGACTGGAACCTTTGTGCATTGCTGGTGGGAATTTTAAATGGTGCAGTTGCTATGGAAAACATTTTAGCAGTTTCTCAAAAATTGAAACAAAATAATCATATGATTTAGGAATCCCACTCTCAGATATATACCGCAAAGAATTGAAGCCAAAGATTCAAACAGATACAGACACCTGTACATCAATGCTCATTGCAGCACTCCTCACAACAGCCAAAAGGTAGAAACACCTTTTGTCTGTCAATTGAAAGGTAAATGAAATGTATTCTATACATACGATGGTATATTATTCAGCTATAAAAATAATGAAATTGTGATGCATGTGAATACATGGATGAACCTTGAAAATAATGCTATGCCAGACACTACAGAGCAAATATTATGATTCTACTTATATGAAATTTGTAGAATAGAGGGATTCACAGAGACATAGAGTAGAACAGAAGTAATAGGGGCTAGGGTTAAGGGGGAGAGGAGCTACTGTTTAATGGGTCCAGAGCATCTGTTTGGGATGATATTCTGGAACTGGCTGTAGCAATGGTTGTACAGCATTGTAAATGTACTTAATGCCACTGAATTGCACACTTAAAATGGTTAAAATTATAAATTTTATGTATATTTACACATACACAAAAATAGACAGATATTTTGAGATATCAATTGCACAAGTAGGTAAAATTGGAATCAAGGTGAAATCAAATTTTTAATTGATAAACCATGATTTGACAATCTACTCACCCATAGTTCAGTTGACTATAGTTAAACCCTAGTCATACATGCTTTAGCTAGATACTCCATCATGCTACATTCTTTTTTTTTTTTTTTTGAGATTTATTTATTTACTCATGAGAGACACACAGAGAGAGAGGCAGAGACACAGGCAGAGGGAGAAGCAGGCTCTTCACAGGAGCCCGATGTGGGACTCAATCCTGGATCCCAGGATCTGCTGAAGGCAGCTGCCCAACCACTGAGCCACCCAGGTGTCCCATCATCATCCTATATTCTTTTAATATCTTTATGTGGCAAAATTTAGGCACTTACCAATTTTTGAAACAAAAAATGTGGTTCTTAAATTAGAAAATAAGAGGACCTAATTCTGATACTTAAAAAGAGGCATTTACAAAAATCGGGTAAAAAAAAACAAAACAAGATACAACTTTTTTCATAGTAGTATTCAGCCATGTATAGGAAACAGCAGGCAAGTCCTTACTTTGTTCATCTATAAAATGGGGTTAGCATTACTTGTTATGCACCACTTTATCTGCCCTGCTCTTCCCTTCAACCAACACCAAAAGGTAAACATCTGAGCAAAATTTAGGCTCTAAATGGAATGCAAGAAAATGGGTAATCTTATTTTTTTTTTATTTTACCTCATGTTTAAAATACATCTTAAAATATATAAAGTACTTTCAGGGCACCCAGGTGTCTCAGTCAGGACCATCTGGCCCTTTCTTTAAAAAAAAAAAAAAAAAAAGATTTATTTATTTATTTATTTATTTATCTATTTATCTACCTATCTAAGGGAGAAAGAGTGAGAGTGCAAGTGCACAAGTGGGGGGAGGGGTAGCGGGAGAATCTTAAGCAGGTTCTGCACTCAGAGCAGAACCTGACTCAAGCACACTATCCCACAATCCTGAGATCATGTCCTCAGCCGGGATCAAGAGTTGGATTCTTAACCAACTGAGCCATCCAGGCACCAAAACATCAGACTCTTGATTTCACCTCAGGCATTGATCTCAGGGTCATGAGTTCAAGTCTCCCATTGGGCTCCATGCTGGGCATGGAGTCTACTCAAAAAAAAAAAAAAAGAAAGAAAGAAAAAACAAACAGTGGCACCTGAGTGCCCCATTTGGTTAGGCTTCTGACTCAGGTCATGGTCTTGGGGGTCTTGGTATTGAGTCCCACTGGGGCTCTGTGCTCAGCAGGGAGTCAATGCTTGAGATTTTCTCCCTCTACCCCTTCCCCTGCTCGCGTTCTCTCTCTCCCTCTCAAATAAATAAATGAATAAATAAATTAATTAATTAATTAATAATCTGTTTAAAAACAAACAACAAAAAGATATATAGTACTTTTTTGTTTTCATTAAGCAAATTCTGGGGGGGAATCTTTTCACAGGGATGCACACATAAACTTTTTTGTGTTTTGTATGAAGAGAAATCTAGTCTTACCAAAGTTTAAAACCTATTTTTATGTAACATCTTTTAAAATGGCATTAAATTACACATAAATCAATAAACCAAGAACACCAAAAGGAGGTCCTCTTATACTTCAGGATTTAAGACATGATAACAGAGGCACTGTAAATCATTGGGGGAAGACTGGGATGATGCAGCCTGTGGTTTGAGGGGCACTGGGCTCACCATGTGGGGAAAAAAATAGCATTTAGTTCATCATCTCACAATATACACACCAAAATTAATTTCTTGAAAAATTAAATTACATTTAGATCATCACCTTATAATATATGCCAAAATAAAAACTATAGTAAAAACTAGCAAGATAAAGAACTTAGTATTTATTGCCTTTAAATGAAAAGGCCTTTTTAAACTGAAAAGAACTTTTTTTAAATCACAAAGGAAAATATCAGCAAATTTGACTGCAAACACAACAAAGGCAAAATTAAAGCCTTACAACAAGCAGAAAAAAATATATATACATTTCTAGCAAGCATAAAAGACAGAGGTAAATACCTTTTCTTCATAAAGGACTAATAACAAACTCATTCCTCCCTCACTACCACTACTACCACCACCAAAAAAATAAAAAACAAAAAAATGTAAAAAGCCTAACTCCTAAATCTTAGAGAATAGTCTGGAGATGTACATATCAAACAAGCCCTGGGGAGTGAGATTAAGGAGATGCTTTATATTGTTGTAATTTCACGATAAGTATGCATTCCTTTTGTAATTTAAAAAGACATACATTTTTGAGGGAAAAATGCAACATCACAACAGATAAAAAATTCATTATAAAAGGAAATAATAGTAGTAAACATTGGTAAATGATTAAACTGAGTCATAATCAAAAAGAAACCAATGAAATACACACACAGTGATTTTGCTTCTATCAAATTAGGGAAAATGGGCGGGGGGTGGGGGTGACTGGGCACTGAGGGGGGCACTTGATGGGATGAGCACTGGGTGTTATGCTATATGTTGGCAAATTGAACTCCAATAATAAATAAATAAATAAATAAACAAACAAACAAACAAATTAGGAAAGACTATGAAACATAATTTCCAGTGCTGTCATGCACCTATGTCAGCAGTATGAATTGCCACAACCCTTTGGTAAGGCAATTTGAAAATACATTCAAGTGCTCTAAAACTATTCATTACCTTGAGCAAATAATTTCCTTTCTGACAAATCTAGTCTAAGAAATAATCCATTCAGAATAAATTCACTCCAAGAAATAATATATTAAGAGCTTTATATTAAAAACTAGAAATAAAAAATATCCAACAATATGGAAATAATTAAATGGATTCTGTATACATGCAATGAAATAGTAAACAATCAGTAAAATTGAATGCAGTATAATATTAAACAATCAGTAAAAGGACAAAGACTTCAAAAAGATGTCTAGTGGACTATAAAAATACACCCAAAAATATGTAGCATCACAGAAAAAATTTTTACGAAAAATCAGAATTCAAAACTGTTTATACACTATAATTATAGTTACATGCTTTTAAAAAATACTGCCGATTTCAAGCTGTACTACAAAGCTGTGATCAAGATAGTGTGGTATTGGCACAAAAACAGACACATAGATCAATGGAACAGAATAGAGAACCCAGAAACGGACCCTCAACTCTATGGTCAACTAATATTCAACAAAGGAGGAATGACTATCCACTGGAAAAAGGACAGTCTCTTCAATAAACGGTGCTGGGAAAATTGGACAGCCACGTGCAGAATGAAACTGGACCATTCTCTTACACCAGACATAAAGATAAATCCAAAATGGATGAAAGATCTAAATGTGAAACAAGAATCCTTCAAAATCCTAGAGAAGAACACAGGCAACACCCTTTTTGAACTTGGCCACAGCAACTTCTTGCAAGACACATCTATGAAGGCAAAGGAAACAAAAGCAAAAATGAACTATTAGGACTTAAGCAAGATAAAAAGCTTCTGCACAGCAAAGGAAACAGTCAACAAACTAAAAGACAACCTACAGAATGGGAGAAGATATTTGCAAATGACCTATCAGATAAAGGGCTAGTATCCAAGATCTATAAAGAACTTATTAAACTCAACAGCAAAGAAACAAAAAACCCAATCATGAAATGGGCAAAAGACATGAACAGACATTTCACCAAAGAAGACCTACACATGGCCAACAAGCACATGAGAAAATGCTCTGCATCACTTGCCATCAGGGAAATACAAATCAAAACCACAATGAGATCCCACCTCACACCAGTGAGAATGGGGCAAATTAACAAGGCAGGAAACCACAAATGTTGGAGAGGATGCAGAGAAAAGGGAACCCTCTTACACTGTTGGTGGGAATGTGAACTGGTGCAGCCACTCTGGAAAACTGTGTGGAGGTTCCTCAAAGAGTTAAAAATAGACCTGCCCTACGACCCAGCAATTGCACTGTTGGGGATTTACCCCAAAGATTCAGATGCAGTGAAACACCGGGACACCTGCACCCCGATGTTTATAGCAGCAATGTCCACAATAGCCAAACTGTGGAAGGAGCCTCGGTGTCCATCGAAAGATGAGTGGATAAAGAAGATGTGGTTGATGTATACAATGGAATATTACTCAGCTATTAGAAATGACAAATACCCACCATTTGCTTCAACGTGGATGGAACTGGAGGGTATTATGCTGAGTGAAGTAAGTCAATCGGAGAAGGACAAACATTATATGCTCTCATTCATGTGGGGAATATAAGTAATAGTGAAAGGGAATATAAGGGAAGGTAGAAGAAATGTGTGGGAAATATCAGAAAGGGAGACAGAACGTAAAGACTGCTAACTCTGGGAAAGGAACTAGGGGTGGTAGAAGGGGAGGAGGGCGGGGGGTGGGAGTGAATGGGTGATGGGCACTGGGGGTTATTCTGTATGTTAGTAAATTGAACACCAATAAAAAAATAAATAAATAAAAATAAATAAAACCTTTAAAAAAAGGGAAAAAAAAAGAAATACAAATCAAAACTACAATGACATACCACCTCACACCAGTGAGAATGGGGAAAATTAACAAGACAGGAAACAACAAATGTTGGAGAGGATGTGGAGAAAGGGGAACACTCTTGCACTGTTGGTGGGAATGTGAACTGGTGCAGCAACTCTGGAATACTGTGTGGAGGTTTCTCAAAGAGTTAAAAATAGTTACCCTCCAACCCAGCAATTGCACTACTGGGGATTTACCCGAAAGATAGAGATGCAGTGAAAAGCTGAGACACCTGCACCCCAATGTTTATGAGTAGTAATGTCCACAATAGCCAAACTGTGGAAGGAGCCTCGATGTCCTTCGACAGATGAATGGATAAAGAAGATGTGGTCTATATATACAATGGAATATTACTCAGCCATCAAAAACACCGAATATCCACCATTTGCTTCAACGTGGATGGAACTGGAGGGTATTATGGAGAGTGAAGTAAGTCAATCGGAGAAGGACGATCATTATATGGTTTCACTCATATGGGGAATATAAAAAATAGTGAAAAGGATTATAGGGGAAAGGAGAGAAAATGAGTGGGATAAATTAGAGAGGGAATCAAAAATGAGAGACTCCTAACTCTGGCAAATGAACAAAGGGTAGTGGAAGGAGAGGTGGGCAGGGGGATAGGGTGCCTGGGTGATGAGCATGAAGGGGGCTTCATACACTTGATGGGATGAGCACCGGGTGTTATATGTTGGCAAATCAAACTTCAATACAATATATACAATACATAAATAAATATATATAAATATATATATTTAAATACCTATACATAGAAGGAAAGGAACAGAAATAAATATGAATGTTACCCAAAGAAGATTGTGTCTTCATGTAAGTAAGCTCTTAACCACAGGGCAAGCATGTAGGCAATATTCAATAGAATAGCCATTAGTACTGTTCTGATTATCATTGTTGATGGGACTACAGTTTGTTTTTATTTTTATTACTTTAAAAATAAAAACTAATCATTTCAAAAAGCATCAAAAACTAGATACTGGGGAGGGGGGTACCTGGGTGGCTCAGTCAGTTAAGCATCTGCCTTTGGCTCAGATCATGATCTCAGGGTCTTGGGATCGATCCCCACTTGGGCTCCCTGCTCAGTGGGTAGTCTGCTTCTCTCTCCCTCTGTCCCTCCCCAATGCTCGTTTTCTTTCTCTATCTCAGATAAATTAATAAAATATTTTTAAAGAAACACAACTAAATATTAGTGGTGGTGACTTCTGGGTAGTAGAATTGTGGGTAATTCATACACTTTTTTTCTTTTTTGCTTGTCTGTTTTTTCTGAATTTCATACAAGAAACTTGTATTGCTCCTATAAGCTTTAAAGGATTTTAAAGTTTTAAAATTTTTAACATATATATTTAACATGTGGTTTTTACTGATCTGAAAACATTGCTGTTCTTAAAATCACCCTAAACCAATTTACTAAACTATATTCACTACAGTAGGTTGATATTGCTCAAGGTAAGTGTCCTGGAAATCAAGACATACACTTTTTATCCTACACACCCTGTCAAGTTTTACATTTGTACACGGAATGTGTGTAAATATATTACCTGTGTAATTTTTCAAATAATTTAAAAGAAAACCTGAAGAAAAAAAAAAACCTGCTTTTTTCTCAGACTATAATCGGGGTACACAATATTCTTGCTAAAAAAGTAATTCAGTAACTAAACTAGTCAACTCAAACTAGTAGTCTCAAACAGATAACATAGCTTTAGGATAGAGATTACTGTGTTTGGAAGGTAGCTCAGAAAAAGAAAAAAGCCAAGTAGCCAGCTATTTCTTCATTTTGTTGTCTTGGTAACTGAGGCAGCTGTATGAACTGTTTTCTATTATTTTCCAATTCTGTCACAGAAAGAAAATCTTCAAATGGGAAAGCAGATGTGCCAAGGGTATAATTAATCTCCCTGCAAATGGCCCATTAAAATAATGTCAGTGGACATAGTATGAAAATGAATCCAAACTAAGGAACTGGAAAAATACAAAGCCGAAGCCATTGAGTGTTACACATTCGGTTCCCTTTATACAGCAATAAGGAAGATTTTGCAACAGCCCCAAAATCTCTAAGGCTGGAATCTAGGAAGGCCCAGGCAAGCTTACCCAGAAAACAGAGTGGGAAAAAGCTTCCTGGGGCCAAAATCAGTAATACAAAGAAATAAAACTCCCACTGGTGAAAAGCTCCAGAGAGGAAAAAGTATGACTTCATGGGATAAGTCCTTCTAAACGGAGCCTGTTTTCAACAGCCCTGTGTAAAAGGAGAAAATAATTCTACCAGAAGTTACTCCATCAAGAAAACAAACTGTTGTATGCAACGGCCATACAGGGTTGTGTTAGTGTGAGGATGTGTCACCTGCATTTCCATACACAGAGCTCTCTCCAGCAGGTCAGTTAGAAACAGCAGGGTCTGTGAGGGAGAACCATAGACAGAGACACATTGCTCTTAGATTGCTCCTTGGTTAGTTTCAAGTCAGCCAAACTTGATGCAATTGGAAATGTTAACTTTACTAGGCTTTGAAAGAGTAGGATAGATCAGGGATCTTGTTTTCTACCTTCTTTTTTTCCCCTCTGTGCATTGCCTAGCAAGGATAAAGCAGCTGAAAAAATGTCAAAGATATTGGTTAGCAATTCAAAAAGAGATATCCTCAGATTCAAGCAATTGATACATAAAATAAGCAGCATTATTATCTGGATAGGCTAGCTTCAAAATAATTTTTTAAGTTAAAAAAAAAAAAAACATCGGGGCATCCCAAGAACCCTACATGTTGAGTTACCCTTTACCAGGGAAGAAACACCTTTGAATGAGTTGAATTATAGACCTTTTTTTAATATTTAAAAATAACGTTTCTTGTTATTTTTCTTATTACAAAAATAAATCATGCTCATTGGTCTTCCCCCATAAAGAGGGAGGAGGAAGACTTGGAGGAAGAGGAGGAGGGGAAAAAATAGGGATAAGTAAAAGGAGAAAAGAAAATGAACATAGTGAAAGCTGGTCTCCCAGAGACAGCTACTGTGGACCATCCTGACATATGCATTTCCAGATCCTCTTCCTTGCCTATACAAATGTCCACCCCCCCAAATATATTATTTTATGATTTTTTTAACTTAAAAATGAATATCGTATTTTCCTCTTCATTCTCTTGTCAAGCAGTTTGGTCCATGAGTCATGAGATCATTATGTGAGGCCCAGCCGACAGGCATGGGTATGGGTGTGGTGGAATGTGAGGGGTGTGGCAGGCGAGGACCACCCAGATGGCAGGATGTGAGAATCCTGGGGGAGCAGCCAGACCATAGGGACATAGGAGGTGACTACAGTCCGGTGGGAAGTGTCAGCAGCCAAGCAGGTGAACAGGACATTGGCATGAGGGACAGCCTGACTCACGGTGAGGACAGCGTCTGTGACCACTGTGTGAAGCAGTGGTGGGAGGTTGCCCACATACATACAGGGGATTAGACTGAGGATGATGGAAACCAGTTTTCTCACAGTTAGAGAAGACAGGTACTAATCCAGACAGCAAGAAGAGTAGGATGAAGCTTGCAGTTGTAAATTGAAATTGGAGATATCAGCGTGAATTCAAGGTTTTTAATATATATGCTTCTTTATGAGTGTGTGTGTGTGTGTGTGTGTGTGTGTGTGTGAATTGATCCATGTATACTCCCTCACTCTGGGAACAGGGGTTCCCAAAAATAATGAGCATTCCTACCACTTGGATCTTGATTTCCAAAAACCATTCTATATGCTAAAAGAACCAGGGCTCCTTGAGAAATGGTTCATTCCGGGACTAGAGCAAGGGAAAAGCGCTCCGTTCATGTCTGAGACCGCTGTGACATATGACCATGCCCTTTGTGGTTTGAAGCAGAAATCTATCCTCTCATAGTTCTGGTGTTCAGAAGCCCAAAATCAGAGTGTTGGTAGGGCTGTTCTCCCCCTAGAGGCTTAAGGAAAGAATCCTTCCTTGCCTCTTCCAACTCTGGTGACTTCAGTATTCCTTGTGACACATCCCTCCAGTCTCTGCCTCCGTCTTCACATAGCCTCCTGTGTCTCTGTTTTCTCCCCTTCTGTCTCATACAAGGATACCTGTCATTAGATTGAGGGCCCAGGATAGTCTCCTTATCTCAAGATCTTTAACTTGATTTCATCCGCAAAGACTCTTTTTCCAAATAAGTTAACATTCACCAGTTCTGGGGATTTGGACACAGGCATATTTTTCAGGGGGTTACCACTCGACTTGCTCTAGGCACAATGATTCTAAAATACTTTGTTGGGCCAGAAGTAAGGAAGAGCTCAAAAAATGATGGGGACGTGTCAAAAGAACATAGAAGACATCTTGAAAGGGTTCCTACTGGCCAAATATAGAACAATTTGAGCATAAAATTGTTGGGCCAGTGGGATCAAGGGGGATCAGGAGGCACCAATAAAATGGCCATGGACCCTCCATCTTGCTATACTCGCCTGGGACCTTTCCTATCACTAGCAGACTGCCCAAGGACACGTCACCAGGGGGAGAAAGGAAGCATGCAGGAAACCTGAACCGCACCTTACCCAAACCCCATATAAGGGCATAAGCAGTTATCACCCCACACAGACACAACCCCTTACCCCTCCTCCCTTAGAAAGCTTACATATACTCCCTTTGGGCACAACTTCCCTGTCTGTGACTTCCCGCTCTCTCCCTCCCCTGCAGGACGTGGAACCTCTCACTTGAAAACCCGTCCCATTAAAAGCTTGCCTCGACCAACTTTTGTCTGGCCTCTCTATTTCATTTCACTACCAATTGGATTAAACCGGACACAAATGATAACAGTGGCAAATTAAAACCCAAAGAATAAAATGTGTCCATGTAAACAAATAAACAAATAAACAAATAAGCAGATGGAGAGTTTGATGAAGAATGAAAATTTAGAGAGAGGGAGGGGCAAGACGGCAGAAGAGTAGGGTCCCCGAGTCACCTGTCTCCACCAAATTACCTAGATAACCTTCAAATCATCCTGAAAATCTACGAATTCGGCCTGAGATTTAAAGAGAGAACAGCTGGACTGCTACAGTGAGAAGAGTTCACGCTTCTATCAAGGTAGGAACACGGGGAAAAAGAAATAAAGAAACAAAAGGCCCATGAGGAGCCAGGCTAAGGCTGGGGCGGGTGTCCCCACGACAGGAGAGCCCCGTCCCGGAGAAGCAGGAGCTGCACCAACCTTCCCGGCGGAAAGGCGCTCGCAGGGAGCTTGGGCAGGACCCCAGGAGGGCGGGGATGCCCTCGGGCTCCCTGGGACACTAACAGGCACCTGCGCGCCCAGGAGAGTGCGCCGAGCTCCCTAAGGGCTGCAGCGTGCACGGCGGGACCCGGAGCAGCTCGGAGGGGCTCGGGGGCGGCTCCGCGGAGGGGGCTGCGGGGCGGGAGCGCGAATCCAACAGCGCAGGTCCCAGAGCACAGGGCGCCGGGACACAGCTCAGGATCCGGCCTCCCCCGGGGAGGCAGAGGCCGGGAGGGCCCAGGACAGCAAGGACGCTCCTGCCCCAGCTGAGCAGATCAGCGGCCCCGCCCCGGAGCCTCCAGGCCCTGCAGACAGAGAGCTCTGTAGTTCCTGCGGGGGCTGAATCCAGGGCTCCAGAGCTGGCCCCGCCACTGCGGTTGTTCCTCCTGGGGCCTCACGGGGTAAACAACCCCCACTGAGCCCTGCACCAGGCAGGGGGCAGAGCAGCTCCCCAAGTGCTAACACCTGAAAATCAGCACAACAGGCCCCTCCCCCAGACGACCAGCTAGAAGGACAAGTTCCATGGGAAGTCAAGGGACTTAAAGTACACAGAATCAGAAGATACATCCCCGTGGTTTTTTTTGTTTGTTTTTGTTTTTTTGTTTGGTTTTGTTTCGTTTTGTTTTTTGATTTTTGATTTCTGTTTACTTCCCCCACCCTTTTTTCCTTTCTTTCTTTTTCTTTCTCTTTTTCTTCTCTTTTTTCTTTTTTTCTTCCTTTTTTCTTTTTTCTTTTTCTCTTTTCTTTCCTTCTTGCTCTCCTCTCTTTTTCTCCTTTTCCCAATACAACTTGTTTTGTCCACTCTGCACTGAACAAAATGACTAGAAGGAAAAACTCACCTCAAAAGAAAGAATCAGAAACAGTCCTCTCTCCCACAGAGTTACAAAATCTGGATTACAATTCAATGTCTGAAAGCCAATTCAGAAGCACTATTATACAGCTACTGGTGGCTCTAGAAAAAAGCATAAAGGACTCGAGAGACTTCATGACTGCAGAATTTAGATCCAATGAGGCAGAAATTAAAAATCAATTGAATGAGATGCAAGCCAAACTAGAAGTCCTAGCGACGAGGGTTAACAAGGTGGAAGAACGAGTGAGTGACACAGAAGACAAGTTGATAGCAAAGAGGGAAACTGAGGAAAAAAGAGACAAACAGTTAAAAGACCATGAAGATAGATTAAGTGAAATAAACGACAGCCTGAGGAAGAAAAGCCTACGTTTAATTGGAGTTCCCGAGGGCGCCGAAAGGGACAGAGGGCCAGAATATGTATTTGAACAAATCATAGCTGAAAGCTTTCCTAATCTGGGAAGGGAAACAGGCATTCAGATCCAGGAAATAGAGAGATCCCCCCCTAAAATCAATAAAAAACGTTCAACACCTCGACATCTAATAGTGAAGCTTGCAAATTCCAAAGATAAAGAGAAGATCCTTAAAGCAGCAAGAGACAAGAAATCCCTGACCTTTATGGGGAGGAGTATTAGGGTAACAGCAGACCTCTCCACAGAGACCTGGCAGGCCAGAAAGGGCTGGCAGGATATATTCAGGGTCCCAAATGAGAAGAACATGCAACCAAGAATACTTTATCCAGCAAGGCTCTCATTCAAAATGGAAGGAGAGATAAAGAGCTTCCAAGACAGGCAGGAACTGAAAGAATATGTGACCTCCAAACCAGCTCTGCAAGAGATTTTAAGGGGGATTCTTAAAATTCCCCTTTAAGAAGAAGTTCAGTGGAACAATCCACAAAAACAAGGACTGAATAGATATCATGATGACACTAAACTCATATCTTTCAATAGTAACTCTGAACGTGAATGGGCTTAATGACCCCATCAAAAGGCGCAGGGTTTCAGACTGGCTAAAAAAGCAGGACCCATCTATTTGCTGTCTACAAGAGACTCATTTTAGACAGAAGGACACCTACAGCCTGAAAATAAAAGGTTGGAGAACCATTTACCATTCAAATGGTCCTCAAAAGAAAGCAGAGGTAGCCATCCTTATACCAGATAAACTAAAATTTACCCCGAATACTGTAGTGAGAGATGAAGAGGGACACTATCTCATACTTAAAGGATCTATCCACCAAGAGGACTTAACAATCCTCAATATATATGGCCCGAATGTGGGAACTACCAAATATTTAAATCAATTAATAACCAAAGTGAAGAAATACTTAGATAATAATACACTTATACTTGGTGACTTCAATCTAGCTCTTTCTATACTCGATAGGTCTTCTAAGCACAACATCTCCAAAGAAACTAGAGCTTTAAATGATACACTGGACCAGATGGATTTCACAGATATCTACAGAACTTTACATCCAAACTCAACTGAATACACATTCTTCTCAAATGCACATGGAACCTTCTCCAGAATAGACCACATACTGGGTCACAAATCGGGTCTGAACCGATACCAAAAGATTGGGATTGTCCCCTGCATATTCTCAGACCATAATGCCTTGAAATTAGAACTAAATCACAACAAGAAGTTTGGAGGGACCTCAAACACGTGGAGGTTAAGGACCATCCTGCTAAAAGATGAAAGGGTCAACCAGGAAATTAAGGAAGAATTAAAAAGATTCATGGAAACTAATGAGAATGAAGATACAACCGTTCAAAATCTTTGGGATGCAGCAAAAACAGTCCTAAGGGGGAAATACATCACAATACAAGCATCCATTCAAAAACTGGAAAGAACTCAAATACAAAAGCTAACCTTACACATAAAGGAGCTAGAGGAAAAACAGCAAATAGAACCTACACCCAGCAGAAGAAGAGAGTTAATAAAGATTCGAGCAGAACTCAACGAAATCGAGACCAGAAGAACTGTGGAACAGATCAACAGAACCAGGAGTTGGTTCTTTGAAAGAATTAATAAGCTAGATAAACCATTAGCCAGCCTTATTAAAAAGAAGAGAGAGAAGACTCAAATTAATAAAATCATGAATGAGAAAGGAGAGATCACTACCAACACCCAGGAAATACAAACGATTTTAAAAATATATTATGAACAGCTATACGCCAATAGATTAGGCAATCTAGAAGAAATGGACGCATACTGGGAAAACCACAAACTACCAAAACTGGAACAGGAAGAAATAGAAAACCTGAACAGGCCAATAACCAGGGAGGAAATTGAAGCAGTCATCAAAAACCTCCCAAGACACAAAAGTCCAGGGCCAGATGGCTTCCCAGGGGAATTCTATCAAACGTTTAAAGAAGAAACCATACCTATTCTCCTAAAGCTGTTTGGAAAGATAGAAAGAGATGGAGTACTTCCAAATTCGTTCTATGAGGCCAGCATCACCTTAATTCCAAAACCAGACAAAGACCCCACCAAAAAGGAGAATTACAGACCAATTTCCCTGATGAACATGGATGCAAAAATTCTCAACAAGATACTAGCCAATAGGATCCAACAATACATTAAGAAAATTATTCACCATGACCACGTAGGATTTATCCCTGGGACACAAGGCTGGTTCAACACTCGTAAAACAATCAATGTGATTCATCATATCAGCAAGAGAAAAACCAAGAACCATATGATCCTCTCATTAGATGCAGAGAAAGCATTTGACAAAATACAGCATCCATTCCTGATCAAAACTCTTCAGAGTGTAGGGATGGAGGGAACATTCCTCGACATCTTATAAGCCATCTACGAAAAGCCCACAGCAAATATCATTCTCAATGGGGAAACACTGGGAGCCTTTCCCCTAAGATCAGGAACAAGACAGGGATGTCCACTCTCACCACTGCTATTCAACATAGTACTGGAAGTCCTAGCCTCAGCAATCAGACAACAAAAAGACATTAAAGGCATTCAAATTGGCAAAGAAGAAGTCAAACTCTCCCTCTTCGCGGATACTGTAGACGTGATACTCTACATAGAAAACTCAAAAGCCTCCACCCCAAGATTGCTAGAACTCATACAGCAATTTGGTAGCGTGGCAGGATACAAAGTCAATGCCCAGAAATCAGTGGCATTTCTATACACTAATAATGAGACTGAAGAAAGAGAAATTAAGGAGTCAATCCCATTTACAATTGCACCCAAAAGCATAAGATACCTAGGAATAAACCTAACCAAAGAGGTAAAGGATCTATACCCTAAAAACTATAGAACACTTCTGAAAGAAATTGAGGAAGACACAAAGAGATGGAAAAATATCCCATGCTCATGGATTGGCAGAATTAATATTGTGGGGATCCCTGGGTGGTGCAGCGGTTTGGCGCCTGCCTTTTGCCCAGGGCGCGATCCTGGAGACCCGGGATCGAATCCCACATCAGGCTCCCGGTGCATGGAGCCTGCTTCTCCCTCTGCCTATGTCTCTGCCTCTCTCTCTTTCTCTCTCTGTGACTATCATAAATAAATAAAAATTAAAAAAAAAGAATTAATATTGTGAATATGTCAATGTTACCCAGGGCAATTTACACGTTTAATGCAATCCCTATCAAAATACCATGGACTTTCTTCAGAGAGTTAGAACAAATTATTTTAAGATTTGTGTGGAATCAGAAAAGACCCCGAATAGCCAGGGGAATTTTACAAAAGAAAACCATAGCTGGGGGCATCACAATGCCAGATTTCAGGTTGTACTTCAAAGCTGTGGTCATCAAGACAGTGTGGTACTGGCACAAAAACAGACACATAGATCAATGGAACAGAATAGAGAACCCAGAAGTGGACCCTGAACTTTATATTCAACTAATATTCGATAAAGGAGGAAAGACTATCCACTGGAAGAAAGGCAGTCTCTTCAATAGATGGTGCTGGGAAAATTGGACATCCACATGCAGAAGAATGAAACTAGACCACTCTCTTTCACCATACACAAAGATAAACTCAAAATGGATGAAAGATCTAAATGTGAGACAAGAGTCCATCAAAATCCTAGAGGAGAACACAGGCAACACCCTTTTTGAACTCAGCCACAGTAACTTCTTGCAAGATACATCCACAAAGGCAAAAGAAACAAAAGCAAAAATGACTATTGGGACTTCATCAAGATAAGAAGCTTTTGCACAGCTAAGGATACATTCAACAAAACTAAAAGACAACCTACAGAATGGGAGAAGATATTTGCAAATGACGTATCAGATAAAGGGCTAGTATCCAAGATCTATAAAGAACTTATTAAACTCAACAGCAAAGAAACAAACAATCCAATCATGAAATGGGCAAAAGACATGAACAGAAATCTCACAGAGGAAGACATAGACATGGCCAACATGCACATGAGAAAATGCTGTACATCATTTGCCATCAGGGAAATACAAATCAAAACCACAATGAGATACCACCTCACACCAGTGAGAATGGGGAACATTAACAAGGCAGGAAACCACAAATGTTGGAGAGGATGCGGAGAAAAGGGAACCCTCTTGCACTGTTGGTGGGAATGTGAACTGGTGCAGCCACTCTGGAAAACTGTGTGGAGGTTCCTCAAAGAGTTAAAAATAGACCTGCCCTACGACCCAGCAATTGCACTGTTGGGGATTTACCCCAAAGATTCAGATGCAATGAAACACCGGGACACCTGCACCCCGATGTTTATAGCAGCAATGTCCACAATAGCCAAACTGTGGAAGGAGCCTCGGTGTCCATCAAAGGATGAATGGATAAAGAAGATGTGGTCTATGTATACAATGGAATATTACTCAGCTATTAGAAATGACAAATACCCACCATTTGCTTCAACGTGGATGGAACTGGAGGGTATTATGCTGAGTGAAGTAAGTCAGTCGGAGAAGGACAAACATTGTATGTTCTCATTCATTTGGGGAATATAAATAATAGTGAAAGGGAATATAAGGGAAGGGAGAAGAAATGTGTGGGAAATATCAGAAAGGGAGACAGAACATAAAGACTCCTAACTCTGGGAAACGAACTAGGGGTGGTGGAAGGGGAGGAGGGCGGAAGGTGGGGGTGAATGGGTGACCGACACTGAGGGGGGCACTTGACGGGATGAGCACTGGGTGTTATTCTGTATGTTGGCAAATTGAACACCAATAAAAAATAAATTTATTATAAAAAAAAGAAAAAAAGAAAAAAAAAAGAATGAAAATTTACATAGTGTCAATGTATCTTCCCAGAAAATATTTACTAATTACAAGGTGAAAAAAAAAAAAAGCCTTACAGTGAAGAAAGCTGCCAGACTCTACCATAAGGAAACATCCCAGTAATGAGGCAAATTGAAGCTGTATGTCATACCACTTGATACACAATACAATGAGAAGCATCACTTTCTGAGATCTTCGTGACAAAGACATATTACTTTAATCAAACAAATCCCAAATAAGGAAGATTCTATAAAACATCAGCAAAGGCGTCACGAGGTCAAAGAAAGACTGAGGGACTTTTTTTTTTTTTTCCTGAGGGACTATTCTTTATTGAAGGAGGCTCAAAAGACATGACAACTACATGCAACACATTGTTCTGAATTGGATCCTTTTGCCAGAAAAGGACCATTACTAGGATAATCTTAAAAACCTGATTGGGGTCTCAGTGGTTGAGCAGCTGCCTTCCGTTCAGGGTGTGATCCTGGGGTTCTGGGATGGAGTCCCACATCGGGCTCCCCGCAGGGCACCTGCTTCTCCCTCTGCCTATGCCTCTCTCTGCGTCTCTCATGAATAAATAAATAAAATCTTTTTTTTAAAAGTCTAATATCAAAATAATTTTAAAATATGAGATTGCAAAGCCCTATGTGTTAGTCCAGGTCTTCTGAGAAGTAAATACCAAAATATTAATATGTGAAGAAAGCACCTGTGGGGAAGATGGGGAGGGAGCCAGAAAGGCTGAAAGATCCATCAGACTGGGATGCAAGGAGGAGAACACAAGAGAAGGAAAAAGGAAGGAGAGTGGTATGCAAATATCTTAGAGCATTGTCGGTGGCTGTGCAGCAAGGTCTTTGAGGGATCTCCAGTCCAAAGTCAGTTGGCAGGGGCGCCACTGTTTCCTCAGAATAGGATATCTCAGTGTCCCAATGAAATATTGTGATTTCTAGGAAACGTATATTTGGTCTTCATCCATGGATGCTGGCTCACAGCTCCCAAAACCCTGGATCTTTCCTGAATGATACTAGCAATGGAAGCGTTTTGTGTAATAGTATTTGGTCTCTTGTCCTTAATTCCTGAAAAATGCTTCAGAATCATAAAAGTAAGATGGGTGTCTTGTTATTCAAAACAAGGCCCTTTCCAACACTACCATGTTTATGTTAAAGAAGTGACTTTCTTTTGGACATCCCCAAAAGCTGGGGGCTGTTTGCCAGGGGATCCAACTACAAAGAGGGGGTTGGAACTTTTCATCCCATCTTCTGATTTTTGGGGAGAGGAGAGAGGCTGCAGGCTGCAGGTTGAGTCAATCACCAATAGCCAATGATTTAATCAAATATGCCTTTGTAATGAAGACTCCGTAAAAACCCAAAAGGAGAGGGTTTGGAGAGCTTCCAGGTTGGTGAGCCAGAAGGCTTCCACACACCACCATACTGGGACCCAATGTCCAGAAAGATAGAAGCTCTTTGTTCAGGACCTCACCCTATGTATCTCTTCATCTGACTGTTGATTCACATCCTTTAATACCCTTTGTCACAAACTGGTAATCTAGTCAGTAAATGAGTTTCCTGAGTTCTGTCAGCTGCCCTAGAAAATTAACTGTGCCCAATTAGAGGGTTCTAGAAACCTCTGATTTATAGCCAGTTAGTCAGAAGCACAAGTAACAACCTGGGCTTGCAATCAGCATCTGAAGTGAAAGGTAGTCTTGTGGGACTGGGTGCTTAACCTATAGAATACAATGTTATCCTGGCTAAATAGTGTCAGAATTGATTAATTATAGGAGACCCAGCTGGTGTTGGAGACTTGCTGGTTGGTGTGAGGAATCCCACCCCACCCCACACCTATGTTGGAATTAGGTGCAAAACACTTCACCCAGCCACACTGAGTCATTGGCCTGGAGCAGCAATGGATGTCAGAGCACAGCTCTGGCCCTAGTGTATTTATGTTCCCTAAAGCTAGAGGGTGACAAGGCACATGCCAGTAGCCACCACACCTCTCTTATCCTGTGCCTGGATGTTTCCAGCTGGGAGAAGGACAACATTTAACCCCAATTGGGGATGGGAGTCAGCAGCTCATACTCCAGAACTAATTCTATCTCTTGGGAGAAGGAGATAAGGAATTCTATTTTTCTAATCAGGAAAATATTTAGAGGACTTACAGGAAGAAATTGACAGAACTTTGTGGAGGACCATGGAAGAAGACTAGAAAAAATGAAGAAATATACTTTTTTTCCAAATGGAAAAGTTTTTATGTTATGAAAATATCATTTCTTCCAAATAATTTGCCATTCCAATCAAAATACTCATAAAATTGATGAACCTGTTCTAATATTTCTCTTAATGCATAAAGAGGAAGGAATAGTTAAGAAAATGTTGAAGAAAAATGGATAGTAAAGAAAGGTTTTACACTTACCAGATAGGGAAAATTATAAAATTTAGTCATTAAAATAATGTGATGGTGGTCATGGAAATAGACAAACATGTGGAAATTATTAGGGTGCTTAGCAACAGATCTAAATGCAAAGAGTATTTAGTCTGTGATGAATGGGGCCTTTTAAATCAGCGCTGATATAAATGACTTAGATGGTTTTGAAGATGGCTATTCGAAGAAATAAAAGCAGGTCTCTAAATGTCACCAAACCCCAAAATAAATTATAGATTGTTTATGTTTTTTAATGTACCCAAAAAAGAATAATAAAACATTAAAATATATATGAGAAGTTACTTATCTGAGTTTAGAATGAAGAAAGCTCATTAAGCATACAAGAAGAGTCAAAAACCATAACATTAAAGATTGACAAATTTGACTATGCCAAAATTCAAAACTTCTGCAAGTCAAAAAACTCTAGAAAAGGTTGTGGGAAGATTGTAGTGGGAGAGATGAAGTACTTTTGGGGACTTCCTGAATCCCCATATAGTAATAAACTAATAATATAGTAATAAACTAGATGATATAGCCAATGTCAACAATAAATCAGAGTGAGAGGATAACAAATCCTATCCTATCCTATCCTATCCTATCCCAAAATCCCAAATATAAACAGATGGGGCAAGCCACGGTTTCTACAGTGTATTAACATCTTTGCAGAAGGGAGCAGAAAGAAGTAAGAAGTAAGAACAAGGCATTTAGCGGACCTGAGAATAGTAACATCGTGAAATAGCAAATAAATGTTCCCTGTTAAGCACAGTAGATCATGTTGAGAGCAAAAACTGAAACTGTAATCCTGTAGCAAGTGAGAGCAAGAACCCATGCTTATACCTGATAGGGATTGAACCATCCAGACCCTCTCAAAACTGACCAGCTAGCATTGCCTTCCAGGACTAGACTTTACACTAATGAGAAATTATTGAAAATGAAGTCAGAACTGAGCAGGATGGAGACCATAGAGGCAAAGGAAAAAACATAAAATGGGAGGGAGAACTGAGAGCCAGGACATTCCAGAAGACATTCTGCCATATTTTTCAGCCTACACAAAAAATAACAGAAGAGGAAGATCTGTGAAGTTAGAAAAGCATGACTGAACCACTCTTCCTTCAAAAAAATCCAGGAAAACTAATTTCATACAAATATGAGCAGCTGACAATGATCTGAGTTAAAGCCCGTGAAAAATCCCAAATGAAAATAAGGAGCAGAAAAAGATCCCTGTGATCAATGAAAGCACTCTAGAAAGATATGCCCACAAAACATACTTTTACTTATTATTTCATAACCCCCAATTTTTTTAGACTCTTTAGAAATATAGCCAATTGAGCATCTGACTTATGACAGTAAGAAAGTTAGATTATCATCAAGCTTTTTGAAAGCAATGCTATATACTAGAAGTAAATTTAGGATACAGAAAGAAAGAAAATGTTAGTCAGACTTTATACCTAGAAAACTAATTTTTAAGTACAAAGAGCTAAAAAGAGTAGTATTATCAAAACAGTACTCAGGAAATAATTCCCCCATGAACCCTCCCAAAAATATCTTCTAGAAGCTTCAGACAACCAAAATTACTAGAAAGACATTGATGTAAATATTAGTCATGAGCATTAAATATATGTTACTTAAAACTAAATCTAAATGAGGATAAAGACAAAGGTTACAGGGTTTAATGTCTATATACACTGTATAACACTAACATTAACCATTAAAAAATGGGAGGAAGACTGGGGAGAGCACAAGCAAAAAATTTTAAATATATTTTCAGTAGCCATTTTAGTGATAAAAGTATTAGTATTGTTATTCTCAGATTGTTGTGTATAAAGCAAATGTGCAATATCAGATATTCTAATTCTATCATTCCCTGTGTCCTTGAGAATCAGAATAGTCAGTGTGGAAGGAAAAAAAATACAGTAACATAGAAGAGACTTAAAATTCTAATTTTGTAAATACTAAATTTCAAGTGGAATATATAATGTAGATAGATAGCCGAATAGACAGATAGATGTCATTACTAGATACGTCCACTGAGAAGGCTTATAAATAATAACCATCCAAGTATCAATGGGCATTCAACAAACCCAAACAGTGATCTTAAAATACCATTTCTCACTAAGTCATGAAATAAAATAAAACAAATTAATAAAAAACAAGGGTTCTTGAAGTGATGACTGATAACAGGTCTAAATAGAAGATGTAGAAGATAAACCTGGAATATCTTGTCACGCCAAGTAAAAGGGAATCTGTTAACACAAGATATTTTTCATGAGATACTAGTTCAAGATGACAACATAGCATTTCCATAGTGTAGTGGTTATCACGTCCGCCTCACAAGATGGCACCATAGCAAGTTCCTAAACACAACTCAACTGTGTCTTCCCACAGACACATTAAGTTAGGCTACATATGGAAGAATTCCCTTCTGACCAGAAGCTAACTGACTCTTACTTATTGGGTGAATGAGAAAATACCCACATCAAAACAGGTAGGAGAGACTGAAAAATGATCTTGACTGGGAAATGATAAACCCCATCCCCTGCACAATGATATAAAGTCAGGAGGAAAATCACAAATCCCAGCTACTCCCTGAAAAGTGAAGGGTTTGGACCCAACACCTAATGCCCTTACTTTTAAGACTTCCGCTAGAAGATGGGCTCCCAAAACATCTAGCTCTGAAAGCCAATGGGGTGCAGAAGATTATAATAAAGACACAGTTCTTAGAGGGCTTGTGAGGATTCACAGTGGTTATCCTCCCTGGCTTGAGAACGGAGTCAGCATGCTGAAACACCTAGCCTTTCCCTGAAAGAGGCCTCTTTGCAGCCTGAGAGTCAGGCATCTAATTTAACACAAAAGTAGCAACTGAAAAAAAAAAAAAAAAAAAAAAGTAGCAACTGAGTGGAGTTGTCCCCAGAGACCACAGAGGCTGGTGAATGCCATCTTTGTCATAGGTAGGTTGTTACTCCAGGTTACAGGTAGGTACCTCCTTTTTTTTTTTTTTTTTTTTTTTTTTTGTAGGTACCTCCTTGAAAGGAGCTTGTGCACATATCTGGTGACCTGGCTTTGTGGCTGTTGCCCAGAGGACCTACATCTTGATAGCTTGGCCCTGATAGCCAGCAGGGCTTATGGTCCTAGGTCCCATAGGACTGTAACAGAGAAAATATTCTTAACCAGCTATCACCCCAAGGCTGAGTGCAAAGACAGCAGTCAAAAATACCCAACTCCCAGTCTTTCCCTGAAAGACGTTTACTTGCTCATCTTAAAAGCAGCAACCTGGGAGTCAGGCTTCTAATTTAATACATATCTAGGGGATGACTTTATTGCTCTCCATGGACCGAGGAGGCCAGCAGGAGCAGTATTCATATTCTTCCTCTGCCCCTTTCAAGTCACCAGTGTCTCTGTGAAAGAAGCTTAGGCATACATCTGATACTCCAGCTTTTGTGGCTGTTTTTGTGGCTCCAGAGGACACATGCCTTGATAACCTGGCTTTGGTGACCAGGAGGACTTGTGTCCAGTGGCTCAATGGGGCTGTAGCCAACAAAGAAACAGTTCTTAACTGGCTATGCCTGCAGAGTTAGAGCAAAAGGAGCAGAGAGAAATGTTCATCTCCCAATCTTTCCCTGAAAGAGATCTATTTGCATTCTTCAAGAGCTGCCACCTGAGGGCTTCCATTTAGCCGGCTTTTAGGGATTGACCAGGATCCTCCCCATGAGACACTGACAGTTCTAGGCTCACCCTCAACTACTGGGAGCCCTAAAACAAAGAAAGTGGTTTAGACAATTACAAAAGTTTAAGAGATGACCAAAAGGTAGGGCCAAGCTGAATGATAAGGTTCATCTCCTACACAAGACAACTCATTCAAGACTGTTGGGGCTGCCTATCTAATGCATAGAAACCAATACACAGAATCAAGGAAAATGAAGAAACAGAGGAATATGTTCCAAAGGAAAGAACAGGATAAACCTCAGGGAAATAAAACTTAATGAAATGGAAATAAGTGACTCACCTAATGAAGAGTTCAAAATAATGGTCATAAAGATGCTCATCAAAGTCAGGAGAACAATGCATGAACAAAAAGAAGTTCAACAAAGAGAAAATATAAGAAAGTATCAAATAGAAGTCACTGGGCTGAAGAATACCATAACTGAACTGACAGATTCCACAGTGGGGTTCAACTGCAGATTAGATGAAGTGAAAGAAAGGATCAGCAACCTGGAAAACAGTAGGAGAACTCATCCAATCAGAAGAACAAAAAGAAAAGAAGAATGAAAAAGACAGGGCAAAATAGATGAGGGGGAATGGGAGATACAGGCTGACAAAATGGAATGAATAAGTAATGGGAATAAAAGGCACAACATAAGGAATATAATCAATGGTATTATAATAGCATTGTATGGTGACAAATGGTAGCTACATTTGTAGTAAGCATAGCAGAACATATAGAGATGTTGGATCACTAGGATGTTCACCTGAAATTAGCGTAATGTGTGTCAACTATACCCCAATTTTTTTAAAAAGTTAAAAAAAGAATGAAAAAAATAGCTTAAGGGACTCATAGGACACCATCAAGTAGACCAACTTTGTACTATAGGGGCCCCAGAAAAAGGGGAGAAAGAGAAGGGCAGCAGAAGAAATATTCATTGAAAGAAATAATGGCTAAAACTTCTCTGACCTCAGAGGAAAAACAGACACCCAGATCCAAGAAGCACAGAGAATTCCAATTAAGATGAGAGAAGAGTGATGGATGTATTAACTAGTTATGAGGATTCCTTTTACAATGTACAGTTGACCCTTGAACAACATAGGTTTGAACTGTGAAGGTCTGCTTACATGCAAATTTTTTTGATAAATACTGTACAGTACTGTATATATATTTTCTCTTCCTTATGATTTCTTAATATTTTAAGCTTATTTTATTATGATAACACAGTATATAATATATACAAAATAGGTGTTAATCAACTATTTATCTTATTAGTAAGGCTTCCATTCAACAGTAGGCTAGTAGTAAAGTTCAGAGAGAGCCAAAAGTTATGTTGGCTTTTCAACTGTGAAGGATGTTAGCACCCTAACTTCCATATTGTTCAAGAGTCAACTGCATATGTACACTTTTTTTATTAGTTTCAGAGGTAGAATTTAGTAGCATAGCTCTCAGTACTCATTATATGAAGTGTCTTCATTAATGCCCATCACCCAATTACCCCACCCCCCTCCACTTACCTCCCCTCCAGCAACCTTCAGTTCATTTTCTAGAGTTCACTGTCTCTTGTGGTTTGCCTTCTTCCCTATTTTCATCTTCTGTTTCCTTCCTTTCCTCTATGTTCATCTGTTTTGTTTCTTAAATTCCACATAAGTGAAATCCTATGGTATTTGTCTTTCTCTGACTTATTTCACTTAGCATAATACCCACTAGTTCCATCCATGTCATTGCAAATGGCAAGATTTCATTCTTTTTGAAGGCTGAGTGATATATATATATATACCACTTCTTTATCCATTCATCTATTGATAGACATCTGGGCTCTTTCCATACTTTGGAAATATTGTGGACATTGCTGCTATAAACATTGGGTGCAGGTGTCCCTTCAAATCACTGTGTTTGTATCCTTTGGATAAATATCTAGTAGTGCAATTGCTGGGCCATAAGGTAGCTCTATTTTTACATTTTTTGAGGAACCTCTATATTATTTTCCAGAGTGGCTGCACCACTTTGCATTCCCACCCACAGTATAAGAGGGTTCCCCTTTCTCCACATCTTTGCCAACATCTATTGTTTCCTGACTCATTAATTTTAGCCATTCTGACAGGTGTGAGGTAATACCTCATTGTGGTTTTGATTTGTATTTCCCTGATGCTGAGTGATGTGGAGCATTTTTTCATGTGTCTGTTGGCCATGTGTAGGTCTTCTTTGGAGGAATGTCTGTTCACATCTGCCCATTTCTTGACTTTTGTTTTGTTTTGTTTTACAGGTGTGAAGTTTGATGAGTTCTTTATAGATTTTGGATACTAGCCCTTTTTCTGATGAGACATTGGCAAATATCTTCTCCCATTCTGTAGGGTACCTTTTAATTTTGTTGACTGTTTCCTCTGCTGTGCAGAAGCTTTTTATCCTGATAAAGTCCCAATAGTTCATATTTGCTTTTGTCTCCCTTGCCTTTGGAGATGTGTCCAGCAAGAAGCTGCTGTGCCAAGGTTACAGAGGTTGCTATCTGTGTTCTTCTCTAGGATTTTGATGGATTCCTGTCTCACATTTAGGTCTTTCATTCATTTTGAATTTTTTTAAATGTATGGCATAAGAAAATGGTGGAGTTCCATTCTTCTGCATGCTACTGTCCAGTTTTCCCAACACCATTTGTTTAAAAGACTTTTTTCCATTGGATATTCTTTCCTGCTTTTTCAAAGATACTTTGCCCATATACTTGTGGGTGTATTTACAGATTTTCTATTCTGTTCCCTTGATCTATATGTCTGGTTTTGTTATACTTGGCCTCTTCCACTCCTTCTTGTTGCACATAGCAGTCATTCTTCCTTGTTAAATATCAAAGTGGGGAAAGCCTTTCTAAATGGTTGCATGTATATACCGTGACTTATTTATTTATTCTGCTCTTGAAGGACACTTGGAGCTATTATGGATAATGCTACTATGAACATTCTTCTATATGTCTTTATTGCATAGAAGAACATATTGTGTTGAGTAAATATTTAGGAGTGGAATTGCTAGATAAAATGATACATGGATCTTCAGTTTTAGTAGATATGTCAGTTTTCCAAATTGCCTATAACCAAATGATACTCTCATGAGCAGAGTACCCACATCCTTCATAATGCTGGTTATTGTCAGTCTTTCATAATTTTAATAGTCATGTGGTTATGTAGCAGTATCTTATAATTATAATTTGTATCTTCCTTATTTCTGATGGATTTATTGGTCATTTAGACATAATCTTTTTTTTAAAATTTTTATTTATTTATGATAGTCACAGAGAGAGAGAGAGAGAGGCAGAGACACAGGCAGAGGGAGAAGCAGGCTCCATGCACCGGGAGCCCGATGTGGGATTGGATCCCAGGTCTCCAGGATCACGCCCTGGGCCAAAGGCAGGCGCCAAACCGCTGCGCCACCCAGGGATCCCTAGACATAATCTTTTATTGGTCATTTAGACATAAGCCTATTCTAATCTCTTGCCTACTTTTTTTCTGTTGGATTGCTTCTCTTTTTCTTTAAAAGTATAGAATACAAGAGGGTAAAATATTTTTTAAAAAAACAACTGCATAGGTATTCAATCATGGTAATAATAGTTATTTCTGAGTGATGGCATTTTGAGTGATTTATATTTTCTTCCTTGTGCTTTTCTGCACTTTTCTAATTTCCTATACTGATTATGTATTATTTTCAGAACATTAAGTGTTGTACCATTTTAATGAATAAAAACAATGGGATTTTGCAAAAGTTACCATCTAGGGAATAAAGATTGAATGCTGAACTGGTAAATTTATGAGATATTTGGATGATTTATGGTAGTGATTTTCAAATGATTCCAAAATGTTCTATAGCTAAAATTGAATAATAGTGCCCTTTTCCAGTTTTCAGTGGTTTCTTTTATGTTGTTTAATGCCTTAGAACCAAATTTAATACATTAAGTTTCCAAACTATACATACATCAGTGAGTTATTAAAATGTCAAATAGGATTCAGCAGAGACAAAAAATTATGGGAGTATGAACCATAGTTAGGACAATCATATTCCTATATCAAGAAGAATTTCTGCTTTCACTCCCATCAAAACTCTATTAATGCAGCAGCTTCTAAAATAAAAATATTTTCGGGGATCCCTGGGTGGCTCAGTGGTTTGGAGTCTGCCTTTGGCCCAGGGCGCGATCCTGGAGTCCCTGGATCGAGTCCTGCGTCGGGCTCCCGGCATGGAGCCTGCTTCTCCTTCTGCCTGTGTCTCTGCCTCTCTCTCTCTCTCTCTCTCTCTCTCTCTCTCTCTCTATGTCTATCATGAATAAATAAAAAATAATAAAATTTAAAAAATAAAATAAAATAAAAATATTTTCATCCTGACAAATCACAAATTAAAAGGTTTTAGGTTTCTCATACTTTGTAAAATTAAGTAGCAAATACTGATTGAATAAAACTATTCCCTGAGCAACTGGCTCGCTAATGTGGTGGAGACTCTTAGTCTCGGGGTTGTGAGTTCAAGCCCCACATTGGTTATAGAGAGCACTTAAAAATAAAATCTTTAAAAGAATACTGTTCCCAATAGTGTGAAATATAAAAAAAGAATTAAAACATGATGCATAACCTCAAAAAGCTTGCCATTTCATTGGAGAAATAAATCAAGCCCTTATGAAAGTAACAAAATGCATGATAATATATGAATGATATAGGGAGTCAAGGAAAACAGATTTAAAGGTAGGACAAAGCCTTAAGAGAATGCCTAATACAAGAAGAATATCAGCTTTGAGTAAGTATTCTTTCCTTATTATTAGGACTCTATCTGAGCACTTTGTCTCACAATAGATACTACCACGTAACAACATAAGAATTTTTATTTAAATTTATGCTACCTTCTTACTGTTATTATTGTGGCAAATCCATGGTTTTATGATGGTCTCTAAGCTACAACTCCCCAGGATCCCAAGCCTATCTCTGTTGATTTGTTATGGTCTACATCTTATTTATATAAGCAAATGTGCTTTCTTTTAGCCAAGGTATCAAGTGTGCCCTTGCATAACCTGGAATATAATTTGATACAATCCTTAAAATGTTATTAAAAATTAGTTTCCAGGGGCACTGGGTGGCTCAGTTGGTTTAGCATATAACTTTGGCTCAGATTATGATCTCGGGTTCCAGAGATTGAGCTCCATGTCGGGCTCCTTGCTCAGAGGGGAGTCTGCTTCTCCTTCTCCCTCTTCCCTCCCACTTGCACATGCTCACTCTCTCTCTAAAAGGAAATAAAATTGTTTTAAAAATTAATTTCCAGCTATTATTTTCAATAATTCTAAATTCCACACAGAAATTTTCAGTTTTCATAACTGTTAAAGTGGAATTTTGACACTGAGAATTTAAAATGAACTGTTCCAGAATGTAAGGCTAAATAAGCCTGGGCTGGCAAGGAAGATGGTAATGGAAGAAGTTCCAGAAATTTGTCTCTTGAGCTGGACAACATTGTTTTGACAAAATCTGTCTTGTGTAATCATTTTAGAATTCTGTAGTCTATGGGATGCCTGAGTGACTCAGCGGTTTGGCTCAGGACGTGATCCTGGAGTGCCAGGATTGAATTCCACATCCAGCTCCCTGTGGGGAGCCTGCCGTCTCTCTCTGCCTGTGTCTCTGCCTCTCTCTCTCTCTCTCTCTCTCTCTCATAAATAAATAAATAAAGTCTTAAAAAAAAAAGAATTCTATAGTCTATTTAAAGACTTGCAGCTTCTAGGGGACAACAGGCAGGGTAAATTGTGGTTAGTTCTGATCAATTTCACCCAATACAGCAATAGCTGCACATCCTCCCACTTCCATCCATTCGGAGTAGCTTGCAGGAGCCACAGTGAGCAAAAAGACATTGTCCACCAAAAAAACAGAGATCTATGTTCTGATCACCAGTTGCTGCACCTGATCATGAAAACATAGACACAGAGGTATGCAGCCACTGTTGGCAACTCCCCCCACCATCATTTCATGTTCCTCCAACTGAAGCAGCTTCCAGGAAATTTAAAGGGACAATGGTTATCTTATTTTCTTCCTTTTTCTCTTTTGCCCCTTTTGGAAGCCAGACATTTAAAGATTAGTTACATACACAGGAAAAGGTAGAAAGTCACCATAAAAGACCAAGAAGCAGGCTCAGAAGAGATCTGGTAAGACCTTAAGTTACACCTCAGGCAGATCCTGACATAGACACACACACACACACAAAAAAAAAAAAAGAAAGAAAGAAAGAAAGAAAGAGGAAGGAAGGAAGGAAGGAAGGAAGGAAGGAAGGAAGGAAGGAAGGAAGGAAGAAAGAAAGAAAGAAAGAAAGAAAGAAAGAAAGAAAGAAAGAAAGAAAGAAAGAAAGAAAGAAAGAAAGAAAAAACAAAACAGCAAACCCTGGGGAAAGAGGAAAATCTGACTTCCAGAAGTACCATATGATAAGATTTAAATGTCCATTTTCAATTAAAAATCACAAGGAGGGCAGCCAGGGTAGCTCAGCAGTTAAGCTCTGCTTTTGTCTCAGGGCGTGATCCTGGGGTTCACGGATTCAGTCGCACATCAAGCTCCCTGAGGGGAGCCTACGTCTCCCTCTGCCTATATCTCTGCCTCTCTCTGTGTGTCTCTCATGAATAAATAAATAAAAAATCTTAAAAAAAGATCACAAGGAATACAAAGAAACAGGAAAGTGTGGCACATTAAAAAATAATAAAAATAAACAGAAACTATCCCTGAAGAAAACCTGATATAAGAGGTGGGATTTATTTCTAACCGAAAAAAAAGTTATAATGACAAAAGAGTCATAGCAATTTTCTAGAGTAAGTTCTGGTTCTGGCCTTGAAGGATTAGTTTAAAGCGCACTTATATTCCTTCTATAAACAACTAAAAAAACTAGAAAACGTATAACAACTGTGTTCAACCATGGGGCAATATTCAGCATAGGGCTACAATCCTGCAAGAAAGGAGGCACAGTGGGTGAGCTTCAAATCCACCTGGACTTAGTGAAGGCATTTTCCAAAAACAGTATAGGAAAATGGAATCCAAGCAGAGAACCATCTCTGAGCAAAGAAACAGAAGTTGGAATTCAGAGTTGCTAAGGCACGTGAAATTTGAGGGCCAGGTTATCAGAAAGGAAGGAGCTGCAGAGAAAGAATCTCCAAAATCTGCCTAGGATTTCCCCTGGAAGTTTTTGTTTTGTTTTGTTTTTACAGATCCTAAGATATGTATGTGAAGGATGAGGTTCTGAAAAGCCTACCAGAGAAAAGCTGTTAAGGGATTGAAAACTGCAGAGAAATATCAGGAATTTCACAGTGTCAGGGAGACACTGACCCAGAAAGAAAGGAGATGCATTGGTCAATATCTTTGCAATTCAGTTTTGACATCAGAATGCTCATTTCTTAGAAGAAAAGATCATGCCCTAGACTTGAGGGCAAAATTCAAATAACCAACATTTAAAAGCCTAAAACAAAGCCTTAATAAGATCAAGGTGGTCCACATTAGGTTAGCTACCTATAAAAATAAAGTTCAACACTCTTTTATAGAAAACAAAATAGTCCAGAGCCTCTAAAATAAGTCATCAACTGTCTAGTATAGTCAGAAATTACTAGAAAGTCAAAGAAAGAAAGTGTGATCAAGAGTAAAAGGAAAATCAGTCACAGAAATAGACATACAGGGCAGCCCCGGTAGCCCAGCGGTTTAGTGCTGCCTTCAGCCTAGGGTGTGATCCTGGAGATCCGGGATCAAGTCCCACGTCAGACTCCCTGCATGGAGCTTGCTTCTCTCTGCCTGTGTCTCTGCCTCTCTCTCCCTGTGTCTGTCATGAATAAATAAATTAAATCTTAAAAGAAAAAAGAAATAGACATACAGATAACCTCAGATGTTGAAAATTGCAGGAATGAAGACATCAAAAGAACTATAGGGATGCCTGGGTGGCTCAATCATTTAAGCCTCCAACTCTCAATTTCAGCTCAGTTCACGATCTTGGGGTTGTGAGATTGAGCCCGCATTGGGCCCCACATTCAGCAAGAAGTTTGCTTGAGATTCTCTCTCCCCACTCCGTCTGCCCTTTCCTCTCTACAAAATAAAGAAATAAATAAATCTCTTGAAAAAAAAAACTATAAAAATATGTAAAAGAATCCAGAGGCAAAGTTAAATATAATGGGTAAAGAGATAAGGAATTTTAGGATCAGTCTAAAAAATCTGGATATCTGGAAAAAGAACTAAATGGAAACACCAAAACTGAAAAAGAAAAAACAATATTTGGAATCAAATTCATTGGATGGGATTAACTAAAAATTAGACACAGAAAAGAAAGGATTAGTGAATTTGAAGATAGCTCAGATCATTTAAACTGAAACACAAAGAGTACAATATTAGATCAGAAAAAAGAATGAAGCCTCAATAACCTGTGGAAAATATCGTATGATCTAACATAAGTGTAAATGAGACAGAAATAAAGCAAGAATAATATTCAAAGGAATTTTTGTCAAAATTCCAAATTTGATCAAAAAAGAAACCCACAGACAGGAAAAAGCATTGAACCCCAGCCAGAAAAGAAATTACACTAGAAAGAAATCCACCTAGAAAAAAAAATTACATCTAAGCCCATCATAGTCAAATTGCTGGAAACCAAAGATAAAGATAAAATCTTAAAAGCAAGTAGATACAGAATTTTGAGGAGGTATTTGCACACCCATGTTCATAGCAGCATTATTTACAATAACCAAAAGGTGGAAACAACACAAGTGTCCATCATTTGTAAATATGTATATTTACACAATGGAATGTACTATTCAGGAAGAACATTATGACATATGCTACAACATGGATGAACCTTGAGGACATTACACTAAGTGAAATAATCCAGTCATGAAAAAATAAATACTATATGATTCCACTTATAAAAGTTATCTAGAGTAGTCAAATTCATAACAACAAAAAGTAGCATGCTGGTTGTCAAAGGCTGGGGGATAAGAGATGGGGAATTGTTTAATGGCGTAATTTTGCAAGATTAAAGTTTTGGAGTCTATTTATACACAATGTGAATATACTTAACACTAATGAACTGTCCACTTAAAAGTTGTTAAAATGGTAAATGCTATGTTATGGATATTTTACAGCAAAATTTTTTGAAAAATTCAGAAAAGAGAACAAAAATGTGATATTAAATACAAAGGAAAAGTGATTAAAAAATGAAGCTAACTTCTCATTAGAACAAGCAAAGGGCAGAAGACAAAGAAAGAGCATCTTCAAGTGTCAAACAGAATCAAAACTGTCCACTGTCAATCTAAAATTCTACATTGAATGAAAATATCCTGCAAAAATGAATGCAAAATAGAGACATAGTCATGTAAATGAACATTTAAATAATTTGTTGCCTACAAATCTATACTGCAAGAAATATGAAGGAAACTTCTTTAGGCTGCAGGAATATGATAGAAATTCGATTTATATGAAGGAAAAAGGAGCACTGGAAATATTAAAGATATTGGTAAAGACAAAAGCAGTTTCTTAGTTCCTTAAATTTTTTAAAGGTCAAACAGTTATAGAAAAATCATTTAAACAGAATGACCTGTGGGAGAGTATCATATAGTCTACAATTAATTAACAATTGTTTACATTTTACCATTTATAATATGCACAGAAGTATAATATATGTGACAATAACAGCACAAAGGGTAGGAGAGGGGTAAATGGATCTTGCTGTTTTGTTCTTCTTCAAGAACTGGTAAAACAAAGAAGAAAATGCAGTGACAAGAGAAGCATGAGAATGGATTTGCATGAAGCAGGAGCAAAACAAAGGATTGTCAGTTCTGCACAGCGTATAGTGAAGGGCTGAGGGCTGCTTTTTTCCTATTCTATACTCTCTTCTGCCCTCTAGTCTCCAAATGGCGGAAACCTAGAAACTGTTAGCTGAGTTCCCTCTATCTTCTTGTTAGGTTCATCCACTAGAGTAGCATGGGATCTTGGAGGGCAGAAAGAAAGAGAAGTAGAGTATTGCTTGTCCACTCTCTCTTCCTGTATGAGCACAAGGAGTTTGGCAGTGGCTATATCCCTCTATAATAGCAGCTTCTGCTAGGATGCCCCTCCTCCATGACCTCAGCATTCATCCTTCAGATAGAAAGTTTGCAATCCTGTTACCACTAGTTCCTGGTCACACAACATCCCCCGTTGTTTCTCTTAACTCCATGCACGCTGCCGTAAATGACTCCTTCATTAAGTGCACACAGGGATATGGAATACTGGAAAAACAATGGCACGTTGTGGCATTACACTTAAACAAATTATGGTGCTGTGGGCACGGGATGGCATGCAGGGAGGAGAAAAGACTTGGAACATCGCTGGATTGCTGTGGTGATGATAAGCAGGTTGGCAGCTTTGAAAAAGGGAAGCTTGGTATCTTGAACTTTCAATTCAAGGCATGGGTTGAAATGAGATGGCTTGTAATGACCTCCAAGGAGTTTGTTATCTCTTTCCTGCTGGGCTGCAATGACTGGGTATGGGGTACCTATTCTGCAAGAGTCACCCCATTATCTCTCATTGTCTCCAGGGACAGAAAGAGTTAAATTTCAAAATGACAGAGTATTTGCATGGCCTTGAAGTGTCTCTCTATAGTTTACTCATTGCTGCCAGGGGGAAAAACAATAACAATGAAGAAATCAGACAACACCTTGAATGTGTCATCACCAGTGAGGGGCAGACCTGCATCGTATGCTTCCAGATGTGATCCTTGAGAAGGATAAAAACCACGTATGTAATATTCATTAACCTGGGAATGCATACCTGAATCTAAAGAAGGATCAGATGAGCACAGAATGAGGAACTTTCCATTTAAAAGAAAATAGAGGGGAGATATATTCTTCAAAAATATCAAAGCCATAAAAAACAAAGACAGACTGTAGAAATATTTTAGACTGAAGAACACTAAGTGAAAAGTAAATGCGATATCTGAGCCATGACTGGATTCTTCACTCAAGGGGGGAAATGCTATGAAAATTGGCATAGAGATGGTAGTTTGGATAAAACAAATTTACTGTGGCTAATGTAAGAGAATATCCATATTCTTAGAAAACACATACTGAAATATTTAGGAATAAAGGACCATGACAATGCAATCTAGTTTCAAATTGTTTGGTAAAAATATATATTATGTATACATACATATATATGCAGAGAATGAGCAAAGAAAGAGAATATCATGCATATGACACAGCAAATGAAGTAAAATATGAACAGTAAGTGAAACTGGATGAAGGGTACATATTAGTTTGCTAGAGCTGCCATACAGGGGAGCCTGGGTGGCTCAGTTGGTTAAGAGTCTGCCTTCAGCACAGGTCATGATCTCAGGATCCTGGGATCGAGCCCTGTGTTGAGTTTCCTAAGCAGGGGGTCTGCTTCTCCCTTTGCCCCTCTTCCTGCTTGTGTTCTCTCTCAAAGAAACAAATAAAATCTTAAAAAAAAAAAAAAAAACACTACACACTAGTAGTATTACCATTGGCTTAAATGACAGAATATATTGTCTTACAGTTCTGGAGGCTAGCAGTCCAAGAACAACGTGTCAGCTGGCGTTGGTTCCTTCTAAGGGCTAAGAGTGATAAATTGCTTCAGGCCTGTCTCCTGACTTCTGGAGGTTTGCTCACAATCTTTGGCATTCCCTGGCTTATACTTACAACACTTTGATCTCTGGCTTCATGTTCACGTGGCATTCTCCCTGTATGCACATATGTCTCTATGTCTATATTTCCCCTTTTTGTATAAGGACACCAGTCTTACTGGATTAGGGCCTACACCAATGCAATGACCTCAAGTTTAAAGCTCGATGACTTCTGTAAAAACCTTGTTTCTTTTCTTTTCTTAATTCTGCTTTATTCATTCTATTTAAAGATTTTATCCATTTATTCGTGAGAGACACAGAGAGAGAGAGGCAGAGACACAGGCAAAGGGAGAAGCAGACTCCATGCAAGGAGCCTGACGCGGGACTGGATTCCGGGTCTCCAGGATCACACCCTGGGCTGAAGGCGGCGCTAAACCGCTGAGCCACTGGGGCGACCCAAGACCTTGTTTCTAAATAAGATTACCTTCTACAGTACTAGGGGCTTGGACTTCCACATATCCATTTTGGGGGGACATAATTCAACCTGTTACAGATATACAAATAATTTTTATAGTATTTTTATTTTGTAACTTTTCTGTAGGTTTGAAATTATTCCCAAGTAAAAAAAAAAATTTTTTTTTAAGGAAAAGAAATTCCTGGGGTGCCTGAGTGGCTCAGGCAGTTAAGCAGCAGCTTTCAACTCAAGTGATGATGTTGAAGTCCTGGGACCAAGCCCCACGTCAGGCTCCCTGCTGCGCAGGGAGTCTGCTTCTCCCTCTTCCTCTGCCTCTCCCCCACTCATGCTCACTCTCTCAAATAAATAAATAAAATCTTAAAGAAAGAAGAAAAAAGGAAGAGATATTTCTGTTTGACCCAGAGAGTGAATTACAAAACCTATTCCAGGAATAAATAAAGGAATATGTCCCAAAGGAATCATTAGATTCAACCAGTGTGCATTCATAAGACCTTTGGAATGGGTAATAAGGGCATTGTCCAGAAAGGACAAGTTGTAAAATTAGGTAGGGCCAAATGTATCCATATGCGTGTGCGCGCCAAGAACTCTAGATTCCATATGACCAGCAACAAAAATCTAGGAGCTGCTACTCAAATGTGCATGTTTTTGCCCCAATAGGGCCTTGCCAGAGGATCCATACAGCATCGCTATCTATCACATTTTTAATCCTATTGGATTTGTTCCAGTAGTTTCAGATCTGTCTTCCACCTTGGTCCTGAAGTGGCTGTGAGAGTACCAATGGTTCTAAGAGTTTGCTTGTTCAGTCTGGTTCAGAGGCGGCCTAGATTGAGATGCTGCAATTTTCCTAGCATACTTTAGAGAAAGGAGTCTGATGATTTAATGAAATGGGAATATTAGAGTTAATTCATAATGTGCAGCCTGCTTAGCCAACCCCTACCATACAACCCAGGATGGTCCAGAAATGCATTAATGAAGAGAGTACCCTCAGCCATAAAAATCTTTATGTTAACTGTTCTCTGTAGGCCAGAGATGCTGGTGGGAGATGTTGTCATAGAATTGTGTTTCCTGCACAGCAAAGGAAATTATCAACAAAATGAAAGGGCACCTTACTGAATGGAAGAAAATATTTGCAATCATATATCTGACAAGGGCTAATATCCAAAATATACAAAGAACACATATCTTATTAGCAAACAAACAATTTTATTTAAAAAGGGGCAGATGATCTGAATAGAATTTTTCCAAAGAAAACATACAGATGACCAACAGGCACATAAAAAGATACTTAACATCATTAATCATCAGAGAAATGCAAATCAAAACCACAATGAGATACCACCTTATCCCTGTTTAAAATGGCTAACACCAAAAAGGTAAGAAATAACATGTGTTGGTGAATATGTGGAAAAAAGGGGACCCTTGTGCACTGTCAGTGGGAATGCAAATTGGTGCAGCCACTATAGGAAACAGTATGGAGATTCCTCAAAAAATCATTTGTAGGACTACCATATGATCCAGCAATTTCACTTCTAGGTATTTATCTAAAGAAAATGAAAGCACTATTTCTAAAAATATATATGCACCCCCATGTTCACAGCGAACATTATTCACAGAGGCATTATTTACAATAGCAAAGATGTGGAAACCACCTAATCATTGATAGATGAATGGATAAAAAAGATGTAGTATGAATATACAATGGAATACTACTCAGCCATAAAAAAGAATGGAATTTTGACATTTGTGACAACATGGATTGACCTTGAGAGCATTATGCTAAGTGAAATATGTCAGAAAAAGACAAATACCATATGATCTTACTTATGTGTGGAATCTAAAAACCAAAACAAACAAAAACCTAAAACCAAAAAAGTCAAGCTTGTAGATACAGAGAACAGACTGGTGGTTGCCAGAGGGGAGGATGGTGAGGGGGATGCAAAATGGGGGAGAGGGTCAAAAGGTACAAAATTTTAGTTACTGAATAAGTAAACCATGGGGATATAATATACAGCGTGGTGACCATAGTTAATAATACTGTTTTGAATATCTGAAAGTTGCCAAGACAGTAATTTTAAAAGGCTTTACCACAAGAAAAAATGTTTTTTGTTAACAGTGAATGGTAACTATATGGATGGATGTTAACTAGACTTATTGTGGTGATCATTTCACAATACATACAAATGTTCAAACACTATGTTGTATACCTAAAACTAACATAATGTTATATGTCAATTATACCTCAGGGAAAAAAAATAATGCAAGAATTGGGTTTCCTGATTCCAATAGGAATAATGGGATCCCTGTGTAGTAGAGATCAGGTGGCAACACTTGACCATTAGAGAGAAAGTGGAGACAATGACCATAATAAGCTTCAGGGACACAGTGGCAATCAGAGCATTATGGCCCTCAGAGGTGTGTGGCAGTGGTTAATTGATCATGAAGTTCCTCAGAATAAGATAGATGGGCAGCCTACTGATTCATAAAATCAGAGAAACTCTAAACCAAGTGAGCAGCAATTTGACTTTAGTGACTGTTTATGTAAAGTACCCAATTCCTAGACTCAAGTCAGTTCAGATTCAGGGTTCTGTACCCAAGGTAGAGGCTACATCCCTTTGAAAAAGCACTTTGTGGACACCTGAGTGGCTCAGTTGGTTGAGCGTCTGCTTTTGGCTCAGGTCATGATCCCAGAGTCCTGGGATTGAGTCTCACGCCAGGCTCCCCACAGGGAGCCTGCCTCTCCCTCTTCCTGTGTCCCTGCCTCTCCCTGTGTGTCTCTCATGAATAAATAAATAAAATCTTTAAAAAAAAAAAAAAAAGAAGGAACGAAGGAAGGAACAAAGGAAGGAACGAAGGAAAGAACGAAGGAAGGGCAAGCACTTTGCAAAAGACATCTGGATGGTACAGTCAATTAAGCATCCAATTCTTGGATTTTGGCTCAGGGTCATGGGATTTAACCGTGAGTCAGGCTCCACGCCCAGCATGGAATCTGCTTAGGACTCTCCCTGTGCTCCTCCCCTGCCACATGTGCATGCACACGAATGCATACACACACACACACACACACTCTCTCTCTCTCTCTCTCAAATAAATAAATAAATCTTTAAAAACAAAGAGAAAGAAAAAGACTTTGCAACTTTGCCAGAATTTCATATCATGAATCTTCCTTAAAGCCTTCCACAGAGGATGTGCAACCATTAATTGGGGTGATAGGCACTGAGGAAGAGAAAACCTGGGTTCCTCAAGGTAATTAGATAATGAATTAATGTGGATTAATTAATTCTGAGTTAGTTAATTAAGTCTGAATATCATTCAGAGGCTGCCAAGGGCCCACAGCACTATCTTGGCCTACCAGTCAGGTCATAAGTGGTGTCTTGGTCCATGGCTATCTCACAGTATGTCCAACAAATCTCACAGAAAATGATCCTATAATTATTTCTCCACAAACATACTTAGCAACTAAAGAAAGAATCCTCTGATTCTTTTCCTAACAAAGTAAGACCCATTGTGTAGGGAGGGTAGAATAAGAAAGTCTCTGTTATTGGGCAGCCTGGGTGGCTCAGAGGTTTAGCGCCGCCTTTGGCTGGGGGTATGATCCTGGAGACCTGGGATCAAGTCCCATATCGGGCTCCCTGCATGGGGCCTGCTTCTCCCTCTGCCTGTGTCTGTGCATCTCTCTCTCTGTGTATGTCTCTCATTAATAAATAAATAAATAAAGTCTTTAAAAAAAAAGTCTCTGTTATTGAAAGATGCATGGTAGGTGATTCCCATTACATCCCACTTAATTCAACTGCTGGTTCTTCCTTGAAAAAGCAGATGGATCTTGGAGAATGACTATGAGTTATCATGAACTTAACGAGGTATTCGTGTTAACTGCAGGTACTGTTCCAGATGTATATCTTTACTTTGTAGTAAAGCAAATTAGCACACTTCCGATATGTGGTAAGCAAATGATAAGTTGTATGGGGTCCATAGAATCCTATGCCTGTGACATAGGTATATTGTGTGGAGCTTCTGACAGGGGCCAAAAGGAGAACTACAGTGCAAGCCCAAAGGAAGCCCATTTGAGAAGCGGCTCCTTAGGCAGCCCGGGTGGTTTAGCGCTGCCTTCAGCCCAGGGTGTGATCCTGGAGACCCGGGATCAAGTCTCAAGTTGGGATCCCTGCATGGAGCCTGCTTCTCCCTCTGCCTGTGTCTCTGCCTCTCTCTCTCTCTGTCTCTCTCTCATGAATAAATAAATAAAATCTTAAAAAAATAAAAGAAAAGAAAAAAGAAAAGAAAAGAAAAGCAGCTCCTAGATTGCTACTGGATCCTGGTCAACATTGACCCCTGACCTAAGGGATATCAACTGACCTGTGATCTGAGGTGCCCATCATGAACTTGCTATTATCTAAAATATTATTTATAGTCCCATAATAAAGATGAGAGTGTATACTATCATTCTACTATTTAGTGGAAATACAGTAAATAAGAGAGAGCCTGAGCAGGTCTGAAAATCACAAGAAATGTTCATAAGCATGGCTCAGAGTCCCATGTAGATACGTCTATTGCTTTACCACCTCTCCATGAGCTCACATTGTGGCCTCATGAGAGTACCTGGTATACACAAGGGTGTGTACAGTGTGCTTGCATCTGGAAGTGGGTGACCACCAAATGGCAGCCACACTCAGAGTTAGCCCTAAAAACACAATAAAAGAAAATATCTCGGGCAACCCAGGTGGCTCAGCAGTTTAGCGCAACTTCAGCCCAGGGCATGATCCTGGAGACCCGGGATCGAGTCCCATGTCGGGCTCCCTGCATGGAGCCTGTTTCTCCCTCTGTCTATGTCTCTGCCTCTCTCTGTGTCTCTCATGAATAAGTAAAATTTTTTTTAAAAAAGGAAATATCTCCAGCAGGTAGAACTTTGGGTAGCTCATCCAATGATCCACTCTGGAAAGACAGTCTGAGGTATTAATCTCTACTGACATGAGAAGTCACTGGCAGATTGTCTGACAGATCAAGGACTTAGAGCAAAATTGGAAGATTGGTGAAAAAGAGACTTGGGACTAATATGGACTCTCAGAATGGGTACAAAATGTAAAAGGCAGTTGTATTTTACATAATTGCTTCCCAGAGGACATCCACAGCAAAGAAGATGCTCACTAATCAGGTGGTAATAAGATGACTCATCCCGTGGATGTCAGTCTATCTCTTTCCTCAGCCAGTGTTTGCTCAGTGGATCCATGGAAAAAGTGGCATGACAGCAGAAATGCTATGTGTACAGCAGGGATGCTATGTGTGAGCTCAACATGAACTTTCCCTCACCAAGGATGGTATGACTGGAGCTACCACTGAGTGTCCAAAAGGCCAATGGCAGGAGCCAAAACCAGACCCCCAAAATGGCACCATTTCCTCAGTAGGGAGCAGTCAGCTAGGTAGTGAAAAGCTGATTACTTTACACTGGACCTGTTCTTCAGGGAGAAGGGAGTGATTTGTCTTTACGGAAATTCATACTACTCAGATTTGCCCCCATAACATTCTGCGTGTTCCACCATTCATGCACTTACAGACACCTTATTCATCACCATCGTATCCCATACAATATCACTTCAAGGCCCAAGAACTCATTTTTATGGCAAAAGAAATGTGGCAGAGGGAACAGGCACAACACATTCACTGGTCTTACTCTGTTCCCAACACCCAGAAGCAGGTGGCCTGATAAAATGGTAGAGTATGGTCTACTAGAAGCTTAATAAAGGTGTCAACTAAATCACATCCCATGAGGTCGGGGAACTGTTCTCTCCGACACAGGATATGCTTTAAACCAAGCAGGGGTGGGAGGAGACAGTGGCTCCTCAAAATATGCCCAATAACCCACTAATGGAATTTTTTCTGTCTCTATTAAATCTTGTGCCCTGCAAATTTGGAAGTCCTAATTCTGAAGAGAAGAGGGTAACCACCAGGGAATGTGTTCAGGATTCCACTGAATTGGAAGCAAGATTGTCACCTGACCATTTT
The DNA here is from genome assembly GCF_011100685.1 of Canis lupus familiaris. Taxonomy (NCBI): domain Eukaryota; kingdom Metazoa; phylum Chordata; class Mammalia; order Carnivora; family Canidae; genus Canis; species Canis lupus. The sequence continues at coordinate 23,341,540 of NC_049237.1, forward strand.
GAGTAAAGGAGAAGATATTTAAAAGTGCTGTTTTTACAATGGTATCATAAGCAAAATAGCAAAATAAAAGAGCTGTGACTTTAATAAATTTGATAGCACTTTTTTTTTTTTTAATACTGCTGCTTTGTGCCTGCCCTTTCTGGTACTTCTCTCTAAAATTAGCATACTAACTCACCACTCACTTTAAGATTGTTTATTTATTTATTTTTAAGATTTTATTTACTTATTCATGAGAGACACGAGAGAGAGAGAGAGAGAGAGAGAGAGAGAGAGAGAGGCAGAGACACAGACAGAGGGAGAAGCAGGGTCCTTGAGAGGAGCCAGATGAAGGATTCCATCCCTAGTTTTCCAGATCACAACCTGAGCAGAAGGCAGACACTCAACCACTGAGCCACCCAGGCGTCCCTAAGATCATTTATTTATAAATTATCACAATTTATAAGAATGTATTAGACCTTATATATACCCATGAATAGTAATATATATATTCATAATTTATTTAAAATATAATTTGTCATGTATATAAATACCCAGTAATTTCTATCTTTAAAACATACCAGCTTTGAATCCTTAATCTCTTGGCTTTAAATCAAATAAATCAAAGATATCAGTCGTAAATAGAACTTGCTAAAACTTTTTGCATATAGAACTTGGATTGAAAACAAATGAATCCGCATCTTGGTACATTTTTCCTAGTAGACAGGTAAGTATTGCTTCTCTAGCTCTTAAATGCGGCCTCTCCTTCACCAGAGCAGGGAGACGATTTTGTTTTCCTCCTCTGAGATGGAAAACAAATCTGGCGTTTGGGTGAAAATGACACTGATCTGATGGGAAAGAGATCATTAAAATGGCCTGTTTTTCCTTAGGCCACCTCATCGTCAACCCTCTGCTGGGACAGGAATCATCTTTGCAGCTCCCACTGCATGCAGCAGAGCACTTCCCAAGTGCTCGGTACTGCAACAGCTCAGTGCCTGTGGCAAAAGTCAGCGAATAAAGACGCGAGAACAGATTGTGGACACATTCAGGAAAGACAAAATGTGCCAGAACAAGCGCTAAGAACGACCCTGCCCTCTGTGCCTTGCACCCTCAGCCGGCCCCAGACTGTCGGCTCGTAAACCTAATCCCGGGCAAGGACCCGGGCCAGGTTAGGTTCCTCCACTCCTCCCGGGCCGAGGGAGCTCCGCGCCCCGCCCCCGCCGCTCTCTAGGCCGCCCGGGACCCTCGGGGACCCCCGGGACCGCCCCTAGGCTACGAGAGCCTGCGGAGGGAGCTCGGCGACTACAGGCTCGCGCGCAGGCTCCCTGGCTGGAACAGTCACGCTGGAGCCCGCGAGAGTGCGATTCCCTTCTCCACATTTTGGAGGTGACCGGGAAAAGACCGCACAGAAATCCTGGTCCCCGGAGGCGGCGGGGGCTGGGCGGTTCCTCGCAAAACCCGGAGAGCTGTTCCGGATCGGCCAGCCCGACATGCGCAGAAGGTACCCCCGCGGCGGCGGCGGCGGCGGCGGCGTCTCTAGAGCCGGAAGGTAAACGGCCTGTGCTGCCGGCGGCCGGGCGCCTCCGGGGTCATGTCGGCCCAGGGTGACTGCGAGTTCCTGGTGCAGCGAGCCCGGGAGCTGGTGCAGCAGGACCTGTGGGCAGCCAAAGCGTGGCTCATCACGGCCCGCAGCCTCTACCCCGCCGACTTCAACATCCAGGTGAGGTCCGGGCGGCCGCGCGGTGGAGGGGCGGGCGCTTCGCAGGCCCCCAGCCTCGGGTCCCTCTCCTCTCACCCCTGCCCGCTCCCCGACCCCCCGCGCCCGCCCTCCCCCCGCGAGACCCGCACCGTGACCCCGCTGGAGGCCGGCCGGGCGGGGGACTGCAGGCAGGGGTGCCCTGCTGCCGGCTCGGTGGCCGGATGGCACCGCGGCGCCCCGGGAACGGCGCTCGCTCCTCGTTTGTCAGCGCGGCGGCCATTTGTGCAGCGCTTGCTGCTTTGGGCACGTCATCCCGCCGGCCTTGGGGACCGAAGGGTGGTAAGGGAGCCCGAGGGTCGCATGCTAGGCCCCGGGGCCCTGCGTAACCAGGTGATGCTCAGGGGTCAGGCCCCCGGGCTGGGGGTGCGGGGTGCTGGGTGCAGGTTGGGACCGCGGAGCCAGGACCAGCCCCGGGCGGAGTCGTGACCCGCCCCCCTCCCCCCCCCTCGTGTCGGCCGTTCTCTCTGTGACCCGTGGGTCTGATGTCTGTCTATTGCAGTACGAGATGTACACCATTGAGCGGAACGCCGAGAGGACTGCCACCGCCGGGAGATTGCTCTACGACATGTGAGTGTATGTGGTGACCTCAGCCGGCCCTGCCCTGAACCTCTCAGGAGGCTGTGTGTGTGAGGGAGAGGAGATCTTTAAGATCACCTCCCTGCTCTGAACCCTGGTCTTGAGGCCAGGCCTTCAGTTAACTGCCGGCATTCCTACTCTGCAAGAAGTCTTCCTCTGTTTTATTCTTGTCAAAATTTTTCTTTCCAATAATCCGTTTTATTTTGGAAATAATACAAGCTCTTTGCAGTTCAAACACTACTGAAGGATAGAGAGTGACACATGAAGGTCCCTCTGACTCAACCAAAGTTCTGTGTGTCTGTATACACGTGTAGACACAGGACCATACAGACAGGTGGGGTTTTGTGGGGAAGGGTCACAACAAAACTACTCATCATCTGCTGCAGCGTACTCTCTTCACCCACTGGAATGGAGGGACGCCTTTATTTTTCAGTATGCATACTGTATTTGATATATGGATTATATCTTTTTCATATTTGCATGTCAATAAGCAATTTTGTATGCATATTTTGGTGTTTTTCTATAGAGTCCATTCTTAAACATTGATTTTCACAGTCAAGTATGTACACGTTTTATATGTTGACACACTATCGAATTACTCTCCAAAAAAACGCTATTCCAGTTTACCTTTCTACTAACAATGTATAAGAGTGCCCATTTTCCCACACATTTGCAAACATGGATATTATCAGTCTTATCAGATTTTATTTTTTGCCAATGTGATAGAAAGTGATATCTTTTTATTTATTTATTTATTTATTTATTTATTTATTTATTTATTTATTTATTTTTATATCTTGTTATTTTTAAAAATTTCTGCTCATTGTATTACTAATAAGACTGAGTATCTTCTCAAGTGTTCTCTCTTTGCTGTCTGTATTCTTTCTGTGATTTGTCTTTGCCCACTTTTTGGTTTTTTTTCTTTGGGTTCTTTTCTCTTGTTGATATTGAGAAGTGCTTTATGTATTATGGACATTTGTCTTTTTTCACTTCTAAGAACCTCCAAAGACTTTTGGATTAACTTCATTTTCCTTAATTAGTTTCTATTTTTATATGCTTTTTGATTTGATTTGGTATATCCACATATTTACTTGGAATAAAGAAAAATGTTTATCTCTTCTAGTGCCAATGTTCTTTTCTTCTTCTAATACTATGTAGATTCTGACGTTTTAATTTAACACATTCATTTTAAAATAGGTTTGTGAATTTCCCTGACCAGCCAGTGGTATGGAGAGAAATCAGCATTATTACATCAGCACTGAGGAACGATTCACAGGATAAACAAACCCAATTTTTAAGAAGTAAGAGCAGAGTGACACTTAATGATGTAAAATTTCTGTTTCTAGAATACTAAGTTATATACCATAATTGCAAAAAAACTCACATCTGTGGTATTGGTACACAAATGTGTGTTTTGTTCTTGACAACTCAGGTCTACAAATGGTGTCATTTAGTCCCTTGAGCATTTGCTTCGAAACCTCTAACCTTCCTTAAAGTGTGTGGTTGTATCAGCCCAGGGAATTAAAGATGTTTTTAACAGGTTTTGCAATGATCAGAAAGCATCTGTAGATGAGGCAGATGTCCACAAAACAGGAGGAGACTTTTAGTGATTTATGACCTTTCTTGTTAACCTTCACTCTGTGTTGGTTGCTTTAGCCAATCAAAGATTTCCTCTTTGAGGAATCAAAGCACATCCTCTTTGTCTCAGCCAACAGCAAGCACTGTTGTGACCCTTCACAAGCACCATTCTTGTCTTCTGGATCCAATAAGGCTTCCAGATGTTTTAGGGTCTTGCAGCAAACCTGTGTCCAATACCATCTGACCCAAAAGCCTTCTAGGTTGTAGATAAAACCAAACAATGATCCTAAATGTAGTATTTACTGTTTTGTACATGAAAATACCTTATTTCCTCTTTAGCTTCAGGATCTTCTTTCTTAAAGAAATTTTTTAAAGTTAAATGTGTTATGTACAGGTTTATTTGAAACTCTCCCTGGTCGAGTACAGTGCGAAATGTTACTAAAGGTTACGGAACAATGCTTCAACACATTGGAACGATCAGAAATGTTGCTTCTACTTTTGAGACGCTTCCCTGAAACAGTGGTGCAGCATGGGGTATGATTTTGATCCTTTCCTCTTTCTTAAGAGAAAATGAAATCGATCAATACATTCATTAGTTGGGTCAAAAGCTATAGTGTATATTCTTCTAAAGCAGAGATTCTAAAGAGCACTAAGCAAGATTGAACTTAAATCAAGGAATCTGTCAGTAAAGCTAAAGGGATTTCACTGTTTTCAAACTTTATAAATTTCCAGTAGAAGTGTAAGGAACACTTACACTGATTGATTTGCCTTATTGCAATCAGTGTAAGGAAAAAGTCACCAAGCTTTGACACTGCTGTTTATTTGCAATCTGTGTAGTAAAGTTTTTTTAAAAATCCTATTCCAGGGATGCCTGGTGGCATAGTCAGTTGAGCATACAGCTCTTGGTTTCAGCTCAGGTCCTGATCTTAGGGTTGTGAGGTTGAGCCCTAAGTCAGCTCCAGCTCAGCATGGAGTCTGCTTAAGAGTCTCTCTCCCTCCCTCTGCCCACCCCCACCCCGTGTACACTTGCTGTTGCATGTTCTCTCTCTCTAAAATAAGTCTTTTTTAAAAAATCCTATTCCACGGTGCCTGGGTGGCTCAGCGGTTAAGCGTCTGCCTTCAGCTCAGGGTGTGATCCTGGAGTCCCAGGATCAAGTCCCATATCGGGTTCCCTACATGGAGCCTGCTTCTCCGTCTGCCTCTCTCTCTGTGTCTCTCATGAATAAATAAATAAAATATTTTTTAAAAAATCCTCTTCCATTGTAGTCAACAGTGTGTTTGAATTTAACTGAGAGCCGTAGTCTGTTGTCTTCATAGGCATGTTTTTCATGTGCTTTTCCCTCTGTTCCTTGTATATGTAATAATAATTGAGTGCTAGTGGCAGGCATTGGTGTTCAGTATCTCCTTCCATACTCTCTGAACCCCTTGAGGTAGGCAGTATCCCACTTTACTGATGAGGAAACTAAATCTTAAATATGTTAGTTCCCATAGCTAGTTGGTGGAAGATTCAGGGTTCAAGTAATGAACTCTATAAATTCATACTCTATTGTTTATTCCTTCCCACACTATCTTTCAAGTTTCTGGCCCTAGTTAACCTTTTCTATACCTCCCTATATTAGCTTCTAGGGCTGCTATAACAAAGTCCCAGAAAAACGAGTGGCTTAAAACAACTGAAATTTATTCTCCCTCCATTCTGGAAGTTAAAAGTCCAAAAGCAAGGTGTGGGCAGAGCCATGCTCCCTCTAAAGGCTCTAGGGAGAAATCCTTCCTGCCTCTCCCTAGCTTCTGGTGGTCACCAGCAATCTTTATCATTTTTTGTTTTGCACCTATATCATTCTGATTTCTGCCTCTGTTATCATATGGCTTTCTTCCCTGTGAGTCTGTGTTCCTGTGTCTTTACATGACTGTAAGGATTGTAATCATTGGATTTAGGGCCTGCCCCAACCCAGTATGCCCTCATCTTAAGTAATTGCATCTACAAAGACCTTCCTTTTTTTATAAGAAAAAATATATGTAAGGTTACATTCTGAGACTTTGAGTGGACGTGAATTTTGAGAGGATGCTATTCAACCCAATATGTTCCTTGATCATTACTCAACCTTTAGCTTTTTGTGTTATATTATCTTTTCCATTGTTTTACCCCTACCCGTGTATTGCCAAGTGATCCCAAGGAAGATAGTGCAGATGTCTGGGTGGATTTTGATAAGCCTATCTACTCTGCTAGGGAATGCATAGCAGAAAGTAATGGAAAGGTGGCCTTAAAAGTCAAAAAGTATGTCCAGCCTAACCCAGGCTGAATGACTGACTACTCCTGACAACTCTTGAAAGTGATAAGGTTTGTTGACATAATACATCTTGATCTAGAGAGCACAGTTTCTACATTCTGTAGAAAATCTCTATATCTCTTTTATCATTCTAGTTCTAGTGCTTCCTCTTAGTTTCTGTAAACATTTTGTTAGCATTTTAATATTGCTAGTTCAGAAGATAATAAGCAAGACAAAGCAGTCAGTGGTCAGATGAATTTGGGGTTTCCTTCTGGGCCTTGTGGCTGATGTATTTCTTTGTTTCCTAATCTTTAAAATGAGAGTATTTGTTTCTTGGGGAAGTTGGCATACACAAACTGGTAAATTTAAAAAGCCATTTCTGTATGTAATTCCGACATCTTAAACTGTAACACATTTAAGTGATTATATTTTGAAACAGGTGGGCCTTGGGGAAGCATTATTAGAGGCTGAAACTATTGAAGAACAAGAATCTCCTGTTAACTGCTTTAGAAAATTATTTGGTAAGAAAATTTTTATTTTGTTTTAGTTCCTTGTGGTGAGTAGAATATGCTGGAATAAATATCATTTAAGGGATGAGGTCATTTGTGGAAAGGAAAGGAACTTTTCATATTAGGAAATTTAAGTCCTTGTTTATTTTAGTCCGAAAAACATTTAAACAACTTCTGGATTTTTATTATGTAATATTTGGTATCCGAAAGAATATGTATAGTCATAGATGTAAGTATGAAAAATAATAATAAACATCTGAATTGTCGCCCAGTGTAAGAACTAGGCCCTTTTCCATAATGTAAAATCTGCCTATGGATTTCCATGCTAACTCCATCCACTGGTATCCCTGTGCACTGCAGTTTTTAAATAAATATGCCATAAAGGGTTTTTTTTTCTATATATTTTAGATACCACAGTAAATGAACTCTAAAATAAATTTTGTTTCTATCAGAATTGTAGGGCAGACAGACAACTTAAATTTTTTTTCCTTATCTTTCCTCTTCAACAGTTTGTGATGTCCTTCCTCTAATAATTAACAACCATGATGTTCGATTGCCTGCCAATTTATTATATAAGTACTTAAACAAAGCAGCTGAATTTTATATCAATTATGTCACTAGGTCTACTCAAATAGAGAGTCAGCATCAAGGTAAGTGAGAATATCCTGTGATTTTATTTTTACAGACTCTAGTAAATTACAAACTCAGAAATCCCTCATCGTTCTGGTTTTTCTCATACTAGTTTGATAGTGTTCTAAAGGTGATTTCCTAGAAAAAATACTACAAGTAAGAAATGAGACTTTTGGAGCCAGTTTTACCCTTTGGAACAGTCAACTTGCTGAACCATAATGTTAGTGTACTGAGCTTCCTCCACATACCACAGCTCAAAATGCATTTCTTGCTATACTCATGGCCAATTGTGGGTCTTTAAAACACATAATGTGTTGTGATTCTGTGCTCTTGCCTTTGGAATAGGGATTCAGACTTTGTCATTTTCTGTCAAGTACCACATACATAGTAAGTGGTAAGAATAATTGTAGGCTACTTTGTTCTCATTTCCCAGGTACCCAGGAAGCATCTGATTTAATGTCACCTAGCAAACGGAGCTCTCAGAAGTATATAATAGAAGGGCTGACTGAAAAATCGTCCCAGATTGTGGACCCTTGGGAGAGGTTGTTTAAGATTTTAAATGTTGTTGGAATGCGATGTGAATGGCAGATGGACAAAGGAAGACGGTAAGAAAATTGTTCATTTCCAGAATTGCTTAGCTAGCCTTCTGATATCGTAGTCCCAGGATCTTTAAAGGCAAAAACGCTCTCTTAAAAAGCATATAATAAGTAGATACGCTTTTCTTGGTTATTGTCAAGGTTACTTCTGTAACCTTGGTATTTATGCAAAGAGGGTGCACTTTATTAAAATATTTCCCAACGGAAATATGAACTCTCAAGAGCTGGAAGCACTCCTTGGCATTCAGAGCAAAGAGTAGCTACTTTATCGTGGTCTGATCACTGCTCTAATTTGGAAGGGGAATTACACATACCTCCAGCTACATTTGCTAAATGTCATGCTTCTATTGGGGCTTTTCTCTAGACCTTTTGCCAAAAAGCCCAGGGTAATTAAATAATCTTTCTCATCCTTCATCTTTCAGAAGCTATGGTGATATTTTACACAGAATGAAGGATCTCTGCAGATACATGAACAATTTTGATAACGAAGCTCATGCAAAGTATAAAAACCAAGTGGTTTATTCCACTATGTTGGTCTTCTTTAAGAATGCATTCCAGTATGTCAACAGCATACAACCATCTCTATTCCAAGGTTGGTCGAAGAACTTTAGAGTCTCCCAAAATACTGGCTTCAGCTGGAATGATGAAGATAAAAATGTTTACCTTAACATTGTTCTTGAATCCAAATAATTGTGGGGCGACACTAGTGCTTTTTTTAAGTTGTTGGTAGTTTCTATGTATTTTCATTTAAAATTTCTGTATTGGAGTATTTGGGTGACTCGGTTAAGTGTCTAAGTCTTGATCTCGGCTCAGGTCTTGATTTCATGGTTTGTGAGTTCGAGCCTCACATGCTCAATGCCAGGCATGGAGCCCACTTGATTAAGTAACTAATTAATAAAATTTCTATATCAGAGGATGTAGTGGTACTATGAATAAATATACAGATATTTAGTGCCTCTATTTTGAAAAAGCAACAGATGTAGCAGAGTACTGAAGTAGATTTTACAAAGATTTTGCAATAGACGAAGATTTTTTTAAATAATATTTTTGCATATAAATTCTTAAAAATGTGAAAATAGAAAGGTAAGAGTGAAATCACCTACCCATCCACTATAACACAGCTCTCATTTTTGTGTATGACCTTAGTCTTTCACATATTTAGGTTTTGTTTGGAGTTTGTAGCTATAAGGTATTAACATATAACTTCACAGTCTTAAGTGTCTCACTAATTTTCTGATTCGTGATCACTCTAAAAAATTTGTATATACATAAGAACAAATACAGAGAGGGAACTTTGACCTGTAGTCTGTCATTGAGAGAGAACCTTTATTAATAATTTGGTGTATATCTGTACAGTCTTTTTTCGTATTCATGTTTGTCTACCTGAGATCAAACTGAACATACTTTTTCATGACCTTTATTTTAAATGACTGCTGAGTAAACTTCCACTTAATACTAAGTTTTCTTTTCTTCGCTGCATTTTTAAGTATTGGTGTTTTCCCCCTATCCGTAGGTCCTAATGCCCCAAGCCAAGTGCCACTGGTTCTTCTTGAGGATGTGTCAAATGTGTATGGTGATGTAGAAATTGATCGTAACAAACATATACATAAAAAGAGGAAACTAGCTGAGGGAAGAGAGAAAACCATGGTAATCCTTTCAGATATGATTAACAGATTATATGTTTATGGTTTGTTGAAAATGAATGTAAAATACAGCTTTGGAGCTAAATTGATAAAGCTTGGGTCTTTTAATTATAATTACTATGTAAATCAGTGGTTCTTAACTGGAGGTGAGACATTTGGCAGTATCTGAGGACATTTGATTTCCATGGCTTGGTGGGACGGAATTGCTATTAGTATCTACTTTGTAGAGGCCTCCCTGGCATCCCTTGCTGCTAACTGTGCCACAGTGCACAGGACAGCCCCACAGCAAAAATTTGTCCAGCCCAAAAGGCCGATGTAAAGAAACCCTGGTATAAGTTAGTTCTACCTGTCATGACTGTATGGCATCAATTAAAGGTAAAAAGCAAAGCCAAATGAGCTGCTTTGAACACGTAGATAGGGTGCTGTGCTGAGTCCTGGTCTCAGAATGGAAAGGGCCGAGGTGTTCTGGCTAGAAAGTCATTACAACCTAAGGAGATGTGTTGGAAAGGTTTCATGAAGGAAGTCAGCATTTGAAATCAGCCTTGAAGGATCTAGAGGGTTTTGTCATTTGGAATTGGGGAGGTGGGTTTTGTGAAGATAAGACAGTTTGCACAGACATGTGGGACGCCAGAGAATGTGAGGAGCCATTGATCTTATGATGGGGCCAGGCAGCAGGCTGGGCAGAACAGTGATCTTTCAGCTTATTTTACAGCAGAGTGATGCTTTCAATGAAAGCTTAGTGGAGGTGCAGTGTGTAAGAGGATAGTGGAGGTCAGGAGTCCGCAGACAACTTCTGCGAAGGGCCAGGTAACAAACAGTTTAGGGTTTACAGGCCCCACTGTCTCTGTTGCAGCTGCTCAGCTCTGCTGTGACAGTACGAAAAATAGCCATAGACAATAGGAAACAGATGAGGTGGCTATGTTCTAGGAAAACTTTATTGCTAAAAATACCATCTGGTCTGTAGGTCCTAGTTGGCTGTGTAGTACAGAATGGAGCAGAGAAGGTGAAGCCTTTCTGAAGGCTTGTGAGGTTATTAAACCTGATAAACTCATTTGTTTCCTCCCACAGAAAATGCACACATGCACAATTTCACCAGTAATTTCAGAAGTTCAGAGATGCTTTGAATTCCAGCCACGAGCCCCAGGTTGAGAACTCTGCTTAACTAGGCTTTTCCAGATGCCGTCAGCTCTCCCTCTGGTTTCCGTGAATGTGTAGTCTGTCCAGGCACCTCATGTTAAGACCATAGACACCCTTCCTGCCATGTGGATGATAGGTTGTCTAGTACTAGTTTTGTCTGAAAGCAATGACATGCCCTATACAAATCAGTATAAGTAACACAACTCCATCAGTTTGTTCTCTCCATCACCACCTCTTGCTCCCTGTCCAAGCCATCCATATGTCACAAGAGCTGTCATCTTGTCTCCCTGCTTGCACTCTAGCTCCTTACAGTCTCTTCTTGTCCCAACAGCTCTAGTGATGTTTTTTTAAAGACAAGTCAGACATCATTCCCCTGCTTTACCACCTCTAGTGGCTTCCCATCATGCTCAGAATAAACTCAAACTCTCCACTTTGGCTCCAGAGCAGTTATTGAGCAGGCCTTTGCATGCTGCAGACACACTGGCCTCTCTGAGCAGCTGTAGTGCTCTGAGCCCCTTCCTGCACCTGGATGTCTGCCTCCGAGCTGTGCTCTCTACCAGCCTGTGTCCTTGTCACTGAGTTGTCAGCCCAGGCATTTCTCCCTCTGAGGCCTAGAGATGCCCAACCAGTTTTCTCTATTACTCTTATTTCAATTCTGCATACCCCCTATTGCTGCCTACTTTCTGGTTTAGTCATTTGCTGGTTTACTGTCTGTGTCTCATAAGCTCTGTACAAGTTCTGTGGGGCCAAGGACGTTGTCCATCTTCTATTCTGGACATCAGGATAGTGCTTGAGCTGCAGCTAGTGAATGAGAGATTCCCAGTCTTTCTTCTCTGACTCAGCGTCCAGCCATGGAATAGCTGTTTAAACCCTCTGGCCCTCTGGTTCCTTCTGTTTTTACCTCTCCTGGGTCATCTAGGAGGCCCTGCTCTCATACTCTACTCCTCCAACCAACTTGGGTTTCCATCTGTTTTTGTTTTTACTCTTTTAACTGATCTTTCCTGGTTTTCACTCTATCCTACAGTCTGCCCCTGACCTGCCCCAAGTCCAGTCATGTCTATGTGTGCCATCACAGCAGAGGACATAAAGCTCAGCCTATAGACTTGTCTTGTCTTACACATAGTGTTTTGTTTCTTTCCATTATGTAGCATGTAAAAATTGGGAGATTTCTCACAATAGTTGAGACGTCTGACTTCTCCTTAGTAATTGGAATGTCTGATACACTGGGCCAGATGGAGGCTGCCCTCTTCAGACAGGCATACACTCTCCGCCCAGCCTAAGTCCCTGGCTTGTGTGACATGTCAGGTGGCTGGGAGGGTGGGGGCGCTGGCCTCTCCTGTGGACTGTGTGTTCTCTACCCATACATACTTATGTATGTTCCCTATAGTCAGGGTTCTTGCTTACAGCATCTGGCCAAAACTTCAGAGTGTATGTTTGCACTTTAGAATCCATTTCAGAAACTGTTTGGAAACAATTCCCACCATATCTGAGGTCCCTTCCATAAACTTCCAATCTTGTTTTGAGGCAGGAATATTTTCTGTATGTTGGAACAATGAATTGCACATCCATATTAGTATATTCTCTCAGTTTGGCAACATGTGGCAAGGAACTGGACCCTGATGAAGCAGGATACCTAACAGGTTTTGAGTATGTGTCATTACTGAGGGAGGATAAGAATATGGCAGCTAAATAGAGTGGGTAGGGAGGGTCCCCAAGCATCAAGGATAAGCAGGATAATACCAGGCTCTGAAAGTGGGGGAGAAAGGTGGGTAGTGGGAGGGAGGTGCTTATTTTTTCTGAGATTAGCTTGAGGAATGGAGCTTTCAGCTGAAATGTTTGTACATAGATTTAAATGAGCATAGTGGTGTAAAAATATGATGGAGAATTTAATTTGGGTCATTAAGTTAGTAAAATAATCTAGATGGAATAAGAGTCAAGAATTTCTCAGCAAAATAAAATTAAGTGGAGCTGTTTTACCTTTACTATTTTTTGGCAAGCTGTCTGACCATGCTTACTGGTGCTTATAATAGGTGTAATTCTCTGAGAGCTCTCTTTTCTTTGATTTTATATTTCTTGAGATGAAGAGCAAGGAAAGTAGGACTCTTTATTGTAAAATACAGAAAGCATTAATAGATGAGTACTGGCAAACCTACTTCCCGGCCGACACTTTGCATTGGGAGAGCAGAGCTAGAGAGGACTGGCCGTGAGAGAAGCTATGTATAGGGAACAAAAGACAAGTAAAAGTCATTTCTCTGATTCTTAGGGCATTTGGGCATTAATTTTATTCCTCTACGTGATAAACTTCTTTCGAAGCAAATTAAATGATTTCACACATGGAAAAATAAACTATAAAACATATGCTACTTTACCTGTATCTCTGAATGTAAAACTCTTATTTGGGGCTTTAATAACATCGATATGTTCTTAAACTATTGCAAATTTTAACCCCATAGGTTTACTTAGAAGTCAACATCAGCTTAGAATTTATCAGAAAAATATAAGCTTAGTTTTTAAGGTAAAAAATTAAATGTGTGAGAGTGAAAAGATGAAAAATTTATATTAATTTTAAAGCCAAATTGTTAAGTTCAAAAAATGTTACTCATTATAGTATCCTTTGATATAAAATCCATATAGTAATCAGAATTGGAGGTAATAAACATAACAGTGTCTGAGGATGGTTGACCCTTAAATAACATGGGGGTGAGGGGTGCCAACCGGCCCCTGCCCTGCACAGTCATGTATCTGTATAACTTCTGACTCCCCCAGAACTTAACTACTAGTAGCCTATAGCTGACCAGAAGCCTTATCTATAACATTAATAGTTGATCATCATATATTTTGTATGTTCTATGTATTATATACTATATTCTTATAATAAAGCTGGAAAAAGAAAATGTTATTAAGAAAATTATAAAGAAGAGAAAATACATTTACAGTGCTGGACTGTAAAAAATCCATGTGCAAACAGATCTGTGTAGTTCAAACCTGTGTTGTTGAAGGGTCATCCATGTATGACTGTAATTCCGCTTCTTTCACCCTCTCTAAGCAGAGTTCAGACGACGAAGACTGTTCGGCAAAAGGCAGGAATCGTCACATCATAGTCAATAAAGCTGAGCTTGCTAACTCCATCGAAGTGCTGGATAGCTTTAAGCTAGCCAGGGAGAGCTGGGAGTTGCTCTACTCCCTGGAATTCCTTGACAAGGGTAAGAACATGCCTGTCATATTGGTGCTGTTTAATTTGTTATCAGTGTTACCAGTGTGTATTATATAATTATTAATATTCAAATAACCATTTACATCTTAGCTTCTATTCTGAACGTTTATTATAATTAGGATTAGGGTGGAGTTTGAGGGAGAGATTTTGGTCTTTTAACATTTGTATTGCTGGCCTCTTCTTTTTCTTGCTGGGTTTATTCTGTGTTTTTAGTTGTTCGACTTAGTATCTTCCTTAGTCACATGTAGCTAAGCATACAAAAGGTAATGCTGTTTTAATCTGCCTGAAAAACTCACCCTACAGAAAGCCCATTTTCCTTTGAGAATAGACTTAAAACTATGGGGAGTTTTATAACTATTGACTATTTCAACTGACTAAGGAAAGTAGTGGATTTTTGCCATACTTTGGAATTCAGCAGTGTATTTTTCCTTTCCTTCTGGCCAGTGGCCCTTCATCCCTTGGCCTGCTGTCACATACCTCTACAGAACCCTTGGTCAGATGTGTTGTGTCATTTTTTCTAGGTAAATACAGCACCCCTCCATCTCTCCCAGTCACATCTAGAATTGCAAACATGTATGTGACCTTTGGGGGATTTTTCCTTTACTTATAACTTGACTTTTTAAAAAATGAGTAAAACTCTTAGCGTTGTATCTTTATTATCTAAGCTGGGTGAAAGGAAAATGATACTTTTGTTCTAAGGAAAACAAAGTAATTTACAAGATAAATGAGGTAATATGTGAAAAACATTTTGAACAGCCCTTGGGACCATGGTGTGTGCTTAGTAAATATTGAGGCCTGATAACAATAGTGCCTGCGCATTACTGGTAGGTATTACATTCTAACTTTACTAATTGAGATTCTAGACCATTGTTTTAGAAATCAGAGTTGATAGTTACAATCCATGTTTTGGAATTTTGTGGTTGTGGTGCATTTGTTTTGTTTTCGGCTTCTGTGTTAACATGCTTTTGGTAAATTTGCTTTTGAATTCTCAGAATTTACAAGAATTTGTTTGGCATGGAAGACAGATACTTGGCTTTGGTTAAGAATCTTCCTCACCGATATGATCATCTATCAGGTAGAGTCATGTATTTTAAGTTCCTGTGTCTGTACAGGATGATTATTATTGGGACGCAACTGTAACATGTAAGGTGCGAATGTTCCTTCTGTAGACTAGTCATGCTCTGAGCGATTATGGTCCACTTTCATCTCAAAATAACTCCAAAATGACAAGCCCATATCTTCTGTGTTATTTTTGCTATGTCCAGCTACACCTCTCTGTAAAAGTAAGGTTTTTACTTTTCAATAAAAGATGAATACTTCTCACGCCTCCTCCTCTCTACTCTGATGGAGTCCTTCTGCCTTGCTCTCCTGTGGGCTACATATGCCTGGAATGGAGAGAGCTAATAATTCCCCAAGAAAATGCAGAGCTTCCAACCTGTGTTGTTGAAATTGTCTTCATTCTACATAAAGAGAAATGGCATTAGTAGTAAAATATTTCTAAGAAATGGCATATCCAAGACATATTTTACCTAAAAGTTTGTGTGATTTTTATTTAGTCTTAAGGATTAAGACCAAGGGAGCCTGGCTGGCTCAGTCGGTAGAGCATGTGACTCTTCATCTTGGGGTCGTGAGTTCAAGCCCCATGTTGGAAATAGAGATTATTAAAATATAAATAAATAGGGATCCCTGGGTGGCTCAGCGGTTTAGTGCCTGCCTTCGGCCCAGGGCGTGATCCTGGAGTCCCGGGATTGAGTCCCACGTCAGGCTCCCTGCATGGAGCCTGCTTCTCTCTCTGGCTGTGTCTCTGCCTCTCTCTGTGTGTGTCTCTCATGAATAAATAAATAATAAATAAATAAGTAAACAAACAAACTTAAAAAAAAAATTAAGACCAGAGAGAAAAAAATCTTTGTCCATATCAAGTACCTCCATAGAGAACCCTCCATCTAGCTTGAAGTAAGTTGGTTTAATTATTGCTAAATCTCCTTTTTCCTCCTCAGATGATCAAACAGAGCTACCTTATTTGTAGTTGCTTGCTAGTTGCATAATTAACTGGAGATTTTTAAAAATATATTTGGGAGAGAATAAGCCCAGAGAGGAGGCAGAGGGAAAGAGAGAGAGAGAGAGAGAGAGTCTTAAATAGACTCTATGCTGAGTGCAGAGCCCTACTCGGCTTGATCTCACAACCCTGAGATCACAACCTGAGTCGAAACCAAGAGTCAGACACTTAACTTATTACGGAGCCACCCAGGGACCCCAACTCTGGAGATTTTTTTAGATGGTGGTGGTTTTCACCTCTTTGCTGGTATGTCTTTCTTAGGGTCAATATAAAAAAGCAATAGCCAGCCTGCATCATTTAGCAGCTCTCCAGGGATCACTTCCTCAGCCACAGATCACAGGACAGGGAACACTGGAGCATCAGAGGGCACTCATCCAGCTAGCAACTTGCCACTTTGCTCTAGGGGAGTACAGAGTGAGTAATGTGTGCCTTGCAAGTGGGGAGGGCCCTCAGATGTGCTCAGCTACCTTGGGGCCTCCTCTTTACCCTGGAAGGGCCTTTTTAATTCTGCATGTTTATTTGAAAGAGGATTTTGCTGCCTGGATTTTATCACTTAATCTGTTGGTAAAAATGTTGATGATTTTGTTTTACTTTGTTTTCTCTTTACTTATGTCTTCCCTGAAATTAGGCTTCAGTACTTTTCAGATTTTCTGTCCTCATTCCATTTTGTTGGAGGAGGGTTTCTTTTTTCTTTACTTTCTTATCTGGAACCATTTAGAGAGAAATCAATCCTATTGTACTTGGACAGAAAAGACATTTACTAGGTGGGAATGGAGGATTTCCATTAGTTTATCTGAGCCTCAGATTCTCTTTTTACATGATGAGGACACCTGCTACTGGGTGTTGCTAGAGCAGACATGTAAACAAGTCTATTTCCGGCAGTCATGAGCCCCTCCTACCACAGGGTGGGGACCATGTCTCTACCTTTGAATCTCTCTTAGCACCTACCACAAACCACAAAGTTTGCACAGCTTTGATACTTAATATTAAGGTTTGAATTCAATTAAAATGTACATTAAATTAATTAAAAAGCACATTCTGTATTCTTTATACAGCATAAATTCAAGACCACAACTTAACACTCAAACTCTGATTTCTCCATCTTTCTATATGATAAGTTGATTATTTTGTGATTAGTCACCCTGAATTAAGTTTTTAAACTTAAATTTTGGAATATGTTTTATAATTTGCCATGATGATATTTAGGAGGAAACAGTATATAAAGTATGGCATTGAAAATACTTTTCTGCCATTCTTTATGTAATTATCAGGTACCTAAATCTTCATTCCAGTGAATTCCTCCTGAGAACTTGAAGGAGAACACATAATTACCTACCCAGATACCCATATATCACGTAGAATTAAAGACTACACAAGGCACTGCTGTTCAGCATCATATTGGGGAATATAAAATAAATAGATTTAAATAAGCTGGATGAACTTATTCTCTTTGGGGTTAAAGCTGATCGGTGTTAGGCCTGCATCCTTAGTGTTAAAGCTGATCGGTGTTAGGCCTGCATCCTTAGTGTCTACCTTAACCTGCTTCCTGACTCTCAGCTTCTGCAGCTGTCTCCAGCTCCGACCCAGCATGTCCAGATGAGAATTTCCTTCGTTCTCTGGCCCTTGGATGTAAAACTGTAGAGTCGTGGGTTGACTCTTAACTCTTACTCTGGCTAATCTTTTTGAGTCTTCCAGCATGAAGCTTAGTATCTTTGGTGTAGTGCCTTTTATTTCCTCTGCCAGGACCCTAATCCCTGGCTCTAAATGGAGTTGCTCTGTGTATAATCTTTTTCCATCTCTTAAGTTACAGTCATTGCTTTCTATGAGATTGCTATCATTATTCCACTTAATCGAAATACTGACTACCTAGGTGCCTAGAGTTGAACTGTGTGCTGGGGGTGGAGGTATAAGCAGGGTTTGGGGCATGTGGGATCCCTGCATCAGAACATATAATGTGAGTTACAGAGAAAAGTACAAGTATTTATAGGAGAACGTTAAAAATGACATACTTAAGCAGTATGTCCGTGATATAGGCATAGTAGGCATTCAGGGAAGAGCATTTTCACCAGAGTCCGTGTAGTCAAGGAAGGATCTAAGGAAAGGATTGGCTGGAGGTGTACATTGAAGGATGGTGGTGTGTGACTCTGGGGGACACATTGTGTCCCTACCACTTCCTAGCTCTGTGACCTGGGGCAAGTTATCACACCGAGCTGTCAAACTCCAGTGTTCAAGTCCTGAACTACCAAACCTTCAGGCTTTTAAAGCTAGAGCCTCACCACCCTGTGGCCTTAGCTGGGTTCTAGATGTACCAAGATACCGATGCTCTCAGCTGGCTGTGGCTTGGGGCAGCTAGAGCCCCCAGGTCAATGCTACTGGCTCTGAGCAGCCTTACAAACATTTTCTGGGTGTGCTAAGACTGGGAAGCATGAGTTTAAGACTGCACTTTCTTATCTGTAAAATGAGGATAATAAGAAGGTTGTGTGACCCATAGAACATGCTTCCCAAATGAAATCTAGCTCTCACTAGAATATGAACAGGTGGACTCGTAGGTGATCCACTCTGTGGATCGAAAGCAACCTTTGTGTTGTGTGGCACTTGAGGCCTTCCTCAGCCTCCACCACTGCTGTGGACCACTTTATCTGTTTATTTCCTAAACCATGCATTCCTTCCCCTCACGTAATCACCTAACAAATACCCAGCCCTTTTTCACATCGTCCTTTCTTCTGAAAACCCTTTTTTCTCTTTTCTACATTCCAAATCTTTTCCCTTAAGGCTTAGATAAGGGTAACCTTCCGACCTGAACTGTTTCCAGCTAGTTTAGCCTGCGTATATTTCTCCTTCATTTTAAATTACATTCTATATCATTCCATTTAGTTCTACTTTATGTCCCATTTTGTTGATTTTTCTTTTCAGAGAGTTAGTAAATGTCTTTAAGATGGATATACTTCCTTTGGATGCCACTCTATTGTTAAACATGTTGGTAGTTTAGTTAATATTTCATTAATTTTTAATTTCTGTTCTTTTGTTTTAACAGGAAAGAATGAGTTGTTATTACCTCAAAGGTCTAGTGCCTAAATTCGATCTCAGTTACTTTTTCTGTTTGCTGTTGAGCAAACAGTAATGATCTTACAAAGAGTCTTGAGGCAGTGCTACGAACCTCCATGTGCACAGGTTGCCCAGTTGTATGCTACATGTATGTTAGTGTTATGTTGATTTGCTTTCAATCAGAAAATTTCAAATTGGTACCTTCTCACCTGATCTTCTTTAGATGACATGTGAAAAAGTCCTTGATTTGATGTGCTACATGGTACTCCCCATTCAAGATGGAAGCAAATCACAAGAAGAACCCTCAAAAATAAAGCCCAAATTTAGAAAAGGTACCATGACAAGTTTTATTCTTACTTTGTAAATACGGCTTTAGGACCCAAGACTGGGAAATTTTTTATGATTCCTGATGAAATAATACTATATGATCTGCAGGGTTTGACAAATTATATAAAAAGTTAATCCCTGCCAAGCTTGTCCTTGGCATTGATTTCATAAGCAGCTGTAAATTTGTCTTTCTTCCAAGATTCTCTTCACTTCTCAAGTTTGTTATCTCTGAATAATATCCGTGAATTACTTATCCTATCTTTACCAATTTTCGGAAGACTTGCAGACGGTTAGTTAAGAAGTGTCTCCTGACATTTCTCTCTCAGACTATTTTGAGCTTCACCTCAAGTAGCACATTGCTTAATAAACTATATACAGTAAGTTGTAATGCTTATATAAGAAAGGAAGAGAGATTCACTATCAGAGTTCTAAGTTTCCACATTAGAAGTTAGAAAAAGATAAGCAAGTGAAACCCAAGAAAAGTAGAAGACAAGAAATAATAAGAGCAGAAATCTGTGCAATAGAAAATGAAATAGAGGAAATTAACAAAACTAAAAGTTGCTTTTTTGAAAAAATAAATTGATAAGCTCTTAACAGGATTACCCAGGAAGCAAGTGAACATGAGTTACTGAGAGCAGAAATGAAAGGGTGAATGTCACAACAGATCCTACTGAAACCAAAAGGCCATTAAGAGAATAAATTATTAATAACTTTATGCCAGTAAATTCACAATTTAGATGAAATGGAAAAAATTCCTTGAGAAACACTTGTGCAAATTGACACAAAATGCAATAGAAAATATGAATGTTTCATATAGATACAGATCTCTCAAAGATACTAAATTTGTTTTTAAAAATTTTCCCACAAAACTCCAGATCTAAATGGCTTCACTGGTGAATTCTGTCAAGCACTTAGGAAGAAATAACACCAATCCTACACATGGTCTTTGAGAAAAGAGAGAAAGAGGGAACACTTCCGAATTCAGTTTTTAAGGCCCGCGTCACCCTAATAGCAAAATGAAATAAGAGCATTACCAGAAAAGAACGTTAAAAGGCCAATATCCATCATAAACATAGATTCCAAAATCCTCAAAAAATCTTAAAGCAAACTGAATAAGGATAACACATATGACCAAATATACTGGGAATGCAAAGGTGGTTTAACATAGGAAAATCAATCACTGTAATATCACCACTTTAACACAGTAAAGGAGAAAATTCATATGAATCTTTTAATGCAGATAAGATTCCATTATGTTTGCATTTATCATTCATGATTTAAAAAAAAAAAACTTAGCAAACTAGACATAGTTGTTCCTCAGCATCATCCTTAACTATGAAATAGCAAAAGCTTTCCCCAAGATCAGCCACAGTACAAGAGTGTCTGTTCTTACCACTTCAATTTAGCATTCTGGAAACTGTAGCAAACACAATAGGCAAGAAAAAGGAAGGCATGAAGGTTGAAAACAGTTGTCTTCATTCACAGATATGACTGCCTTTGTTTGCAGCTACGTGTGTGGCTACATTAGAAAAGCCTTAGGAATCTCCAAATAGGATAACATAAACATAAAATACTTCAGGATAAATTTATTGAAAAGTGCAAAATCATTTTCATAGATCATGTTTGTTAGGGTTCTACTTCTCCCCAAATATAGCTGTAGCTCCAGTGAAAATCCTAGCAGACTGGTAGAAATTGACAGATTTGATTCTAAAATCTATAGGGAAGTGCAATCCAGACTAGCTGAAACAGTTTTGAAAAAGATAACAAAAACTGGGCAACTTACCTTACTTAATGACAAGAGTTTAAATATAAAGCTACGGTTATCCAGACAATATTGGCATAAGAGTGGAAAATCCAGGACCCACGCAAATAAGGTCAGATGTTTTCAGGGAAGGCACCAGAGTAATTCTTTGGAAAAAGGAAGGCATCCTCGACCAGGTGGTACTGGAACAAAGGGCCTAAGGTGTAGAAATAAAAAGAAGCTGTATGTCATATTATTCACAAAAACTAATTTGAAATGGAGCCAAGACTAAATGGAAAAGCTAAAGTGATAACATATTTTAGAAGAAAAGGTCTTTGTGACTAGTAGGTAGATTCATAAGGACATAAAATTTCCTAGAAGATGAAAACATGACAGTCTTTTTTCTTTTTTTTTAAGATTTTATTTATTTATTCATGAGAGACAGAGAGATAGAAGCAGAGACGAAGGTAGAGGGAGAAGCAAGCTCCCTGTGGGGAGCCTGATGTGGGACTCGATCCCAAGACCCCAGGATCACACCCTGGGCTGAAGACAGATGCTCAACCGCTGAGCCACTCAGGTGCCCAAAAGCATGAGTCTTGATCACTATTGACGTTCTTTAAGGTTATATGGAAGGTTAAAAAAAAAAAAAAAAAAGGATAGCCCTGACCCCTTCAAAAAGTATGTGTCTCTGTGAAACAGAAACAGATCAGCTGGGTTAAGACTGGGCCTAGCTGACTTCAAAGCTGATTTTAAAGCTATAGTAATAAAGATAGTATAGTGTTGGCATAGAGACTGGCAGATGAGACAACAGAGAACCAAGAAACAGGTGATAGTTCAGTTCAGTGGGTGAAGAATGATTTTATCCAATAAGTGGTGCTAGGACAATTGATCCAAATGTAAAAACAACAAAAATGTGGTCCCTCCTTCACACTACACAAAAATTATTTAAATTTCAAGATTTAAAAATGAAAAGTAGGGCAGCCCCGGTGGCTTAGCAGTTTAGAGCCACCTTCAGCCCGTGCCATGATCCTGGAGTCCCAGGATCGAGTCCTGCGTCAGGCTCCGTGCATGGAGCCTGCTTCTCCCTCTGCCTGTGTTTCTGCCTCTCTCTCTGTCTCTAATAAAATAAAATAAAATAAAAATCTTAAATAAAAACGAAAAGTAAAACTTCCAAGCTTTCTGAGGAAAATACAGAAAAAATTATTTGTGCCTTTAGGTAGAAAAGGATTTAGGCCACAAAAAGCACATAGCAGAAAGGAAAAGGTGAATAAATTTAAGTCACATTAAAGTTAAAATACCAACATAAGTTACTGTGATCAAAATGGATCTCCTGTAAAAAGGGCAAATTTAAATTGTATTTCATGAACCTTTTGTTTTAGGTACATAAACATTTGTAAATATATATATACAGGATCTCCATTACTTCTTGCTACTTTTGTGCTCAGGGTAGCAAAGGATTTAGGATATAAAGAGCACATGCCATAAATGAAAGGATTAAGGTTTTGGTTTGAAAACTATTGCCTAAAGTTTTTTTCCCTGTAAGTGCACAAGAAAATATACGTGAGAATGTTTATTTCAGCACTGTTCGTAATAGTGAAAAGTTGGAAAATCCACTGTCCACCATAAAAGAATGACTGAATGAATTGCACCACATGTAAATAGCAGAATACTGAATAAACATTGAAAGCCAATGAACTAAATCAAATAGGTATCTATAGGTATTAGTATGGAAAACAGTTTGCAGGAGGATGTGTACAATATGACACCAGGTATGTAGTAGACTGAAAACGTGCAAAACTTCCCTCAGTGGTGTTGCAAAGGAATATGAAGCATTCAGAAAAATAGGTACTCTAGGGAGAAGGGAAGCTTCTGTGATCTGAAAAGGGGCTCAAGAGGTTTCCACTAAATTTGTGAGACCTTAGGTTAAAATCTTGAAATCAAAACATTAACATTTTAGACCACTAAGTGTGGAGCACAGTCTTGTTTCTAACACTCTATATAATTTTCTCTACATTTGAAATGTCTTTTCATAAAAAGTATTTAAGAAAGGTTAGAAAAGAGGATTGATAAATGAAATCCAGAGATCACTCAAAAACCAGTTTCGCCATCACTAAATATAACTGTGGTTTAACTGTATTTGCAATCAGGTGACTGTCGCTTACCTTTTTTTCTGGAAAGCCTCTTAAACATACGCTTCACAAAGCTGTTTTCTTTGATAACAGATGTATTGTGGACTTTTGTCCCCAGGTTCAGATCTGAAGCTGCTGCCTTGTACCAGCAAGGCTATCATGCCGTACTGCCTGCACTTAATGCTGGCTTGTTTTAAGGTAAGCTGAAAGTTGATTGACATGCACAAAATGCCATCTGAAACCCTCTTCTGACGAATTGGAGTGTCTTGGTGTTGTGGGGAGAGCACATGGGCTAGGAGTGAACAAATACTAACTGTGGATGGCACTGGGCACAAATGAGTAGGAAATGATCCCCATTCTCGAGCAGTTTACAGGTAGTTGTGGGACAGTTATGCAAATGACCTGGCCCATCGTGATGGTCAGTAAATATTTTATGAATTAATGTATGTTGGGATCTATTAGCTAGGAGAAGAGAATACACCTGCTATTGGGTTCCTAGAAGGATGATGAGTTTATGATCATAAAGATGGGGTTAGGTGAAAGGTTCCAGGCCTTTGGACAAACACCAGCAAAGGCGCAGCATTGCTGGGAAGGTTTCCAGGCTGTTGGAAGAATACCAGGCCCCTGGCTGCCAGCGGACCTGAGCACCGGGTTTGTGAGCCAGAGAACAGCAGTATTGGGTTTCTGCTTTAGGGCCAGAACTCCCAGCCTTTATGCATCCTCAGAATCCCTGGAGGCAACAAACAATTCAAAGTGTGGTTTGAGACCTAGCAGCTCATGTAGAGCTTGAGGGACTTGGGCCACCTCTGTACTCCGTGGGCCGCTTGCTTCCTTCCTTGTGGCTTGCTGCCTTCTCCCCAGGCCATGTTCTCTCCCTTCCCAGCCTTCTTGCCCACCCTCTCCCCACAACTGCCCCCTTCACAGAAATCCCCGACTTCCTCTCTCTGGCGTGCAGAGCCCCTCAGCTTCTCTCGCCCTTGCCCCAAAGGCAGAGCTTCAGGCACAGGGTGCACGCCCCACTCCCGTCAGGGCACTCACTGAACCCGCTGCCAGGGCCCGTGTCTGTAGCACAGAGGGAACTCCAGCCTCTTTGGATAGGACCCACCCTTCAGAAGGCAGTGTGATATTTGCCTAGCAGGTATATGTTCTACTTTGTTCCGTGTCTCACAGTTTCTTAGAGCAGCATTTGTTTTAGGAAATAACATTTGGTATGTTTAAGAGCAACCTGTATTTCCTCTTCCTTTTCTTGTCTGTGCCAATCCTTATCTTGCAGCTCCGAGCTTTCACAGACAGCAGGGACGACATGGCCCTGGGGCATGTGATTGTCTTGCTTCAGCAAGAGTGGCCGCGGGGAGAGAATCTTTTCTTGAAAGCCGTCAATAAGATTTGCCAACAAGGAAATTTTCAATATGAGAATTTTTTCAATTATGTTACAAGTATCCTTTTTCCTGTTTAAGCATAAGAAATCCTGACTTTTTTCTTTTCTTTTCTTTTTCTTTTTTTAGAATAAATGCATGGTACAAAAGTGAAACAATCATTCCAGGTAGAAATAATGGTTTTCACTATTTGGGGGGAAGAGAGAAAGAATGACCATTAAAAATGGGCCTGTGGCAGTTGGTCTATGAGAGTTGTAAAAGGCCTCATAGCGGTGACAAAAGCAATCAGAAAAGCCGGTAACTCAGTTCCACTTTCCACCTCTAGCAACTTCTAGGAAGATACTGAGATGCCTACATTAAAGGCTTCCGGTTCCTAAGAGGCCCAGAGTGGCCTCCCCGGGCCTCCCCGGGGGGAACTGACTGTCCCCTGGGGTCAGCTGGTAGAGCACCATGTCCAGCTGTTAACAGCTGCCACTGAGAACCCACCACGCATGCTGCCCAGCCCAGCCATTGCTTTGGACAACTGGGAGCATTGTGTTTCATACCCTTGTAGGGAAAGACCACATTTGAACAGTGAGGAGCATGCTATCCTTTCCATGTGCTTTAGGGCGGTAGTTCTTAAACGGTTTCTGGGGATACAGCACCCCCACTTCCTTTTTCATTTTGCATTCAGAAATCAAAAGATTTTGCTGTTAGGACCATATAGAATCTGTTTATTTAGAATCTGTATGGAAACCTATTTTTCTTTATGAGGTGTTATAGTTGGTATAAGAATCTTTAGTTTGGGGCTTAGACCGACCTGGGTTCTGGTACGGACCCAGTTGGTGGGGTGGCCATGGGCAAGTCAGTCACTGCCAGCCTGGCCCTCCAAGAGAGGGGGCACCTTGTCTCTGCACGTGGTTAACCTGAATCTGACCTGCAGATATCGATATGCTGGAGGAATTCGCCTACTTAAGAACTCAGGAAGGTGGGAAAATTCATCTGGAATTGCTACCCAATCAAGGAATGCTGATCAAGTAAGCATGTTGTCTTGCTCTTCCAGTGCTCACCTTTCATGTGCTTGTCAGAAATATCTGTAAGTTTTGTAGCTTTGAGAAGTTTCCTAGAAAGGAATCCAAACCTGGTCTCTGTTTTTGAGTAGATTGGAGTCTAGGTCCTTCTGAAACCTGATGGTTCCTTAACTACATTTCTGATAAAACATTTTTTAAATTGGGGTACTTCTGTCACTTTTAAAACCCTTTCACTAAACAGAAGTCTCATTCAGAGTATCTTTTCCTTTCCAAAATTTACAGGCTAATCCTATACATTTCCGGTTAGACAGAATGTTTTTAATTAAGAAGAGCCATGCTTAGAGTTGTAGTAGATTAGGAAAAACTGCAGACTTTATTTATTTATAAACTGTACTTGGATTTCAGTATTTATATGAAGCCTTCCCAAGCAGTCGTCACTGCTTGCATAGCGCCCGGGAAACTGGCAGGGTCTGGTGCCTCTTGAGAAAAACACGCCTGCCCCAAGAAATAGTGGTGGGGTGCCTGGTCTCAGGCAGGCCCTCCCACACCCTAGACAAAGTTAGTGACCATTTATGATTTTTAAATAGCTCATAAATCTTGCTTCTATCCTTCAATACTCATTGTAGTTTGGGCAATAGATCCTCTGTGCTGTAAATGCCACGTGTAGCTTTATTTTCATACTTTCTCCTTTGCGTCCTGCAGACTCAGCATGGCTATGAGTCAGTGTTAGTCACTGCAAGAGACTGAGCCCCAAGTGAGAAGGGAGTGTTGTGAAAGCTGAAAACCTTGTCCTTTTTCTCTCAATTGTGAAATGAACGAGTTTTCAATTGTGGAGAGCAAAAATCCACATCTTTTTCTGTCTTTGTAGAGCCTTAGAAATGTTGAGAAGGAAGTATGAGATGTGCGTTCTCGATATTTATAATCATAGTAATTTGGGGCAAAGTGAACATTACTGCTATTGAGAAGAGGGTCTTATGGAATCTATTCTAAGGAATGGGGAGATTAAGTGGGCTTTTAGTTCTTCATCTTGTAAATATTATAAATATTCTAAACATCTAAAATAAAAGAGCAAATGCTCTTTTTTGGGAACATGAGAGACTTCTGCATTAGGCTGCTTAGGCAAGATGGGGTGGCCATGCTCATCCTCCCATCTCCATTCCCTTCCCTAAGACTGCAAGTGAACTCTGGGGAGAAGAATTGCATGGTTAAAATATTCCTGACAGTGTTCGAGAACAATGATGACTTGTTGATATGGGAGCTTAGGTATCCCCTTTTGTGGGCTTAAAAATAAGATTTCTAGGTTTTGAGGCTGGATATATAAAACACACCTAATATTAATAGCTTTTCAGTTAATTCACATTAACACTCACTTTACAAATTATCATAACATAGGAACAGCCTTAAAATCAACCACATTTTAAACTTATAGATGATACTTCACTTCAGATAGTGCTTAACTGTGAAAATGTGAGTGAGTGGACTGTTAGAAAATCAACAGTTGCATCTCAGGCTTCATCATATGGAACCTTTCCTCTAGAGGTGTAGCCAGTTTGTACTGGGCTGAACAACGACCTGGTTACATGCAGACAACCCCAAGGATAAGGAATGAAAGCAGGCACTGTCCTGGACACGCAGATAGTGTCACTCTGAAGGGTTGTTTAGGGCGAGGTGAGGATGCGTAGCATGCATTTCTGGGCTTCGAAGGAGAATTCCATGCTCTCCCACCCTGGGCAATATAAACTTTAATTGCTTCTGACTGCCTGTAGAAGACCAGTAGGCACCTTGGGAAACCTGCTAACCCATCCATTTGGAAGCAATAATAGGGATAGTTAGTGAGTGAGCTAGCCTTGTAGACATTTGCCCATTCTTCCCTATGCGAGTCTCAAAGTTCCTTTGACACCTGCATTTCAAATTACTTAGGCCTAAACCAGCAGGAGAAGCAAGGTGCATAAGCCACAGAGCTTTTCCTGAGGGGGCTAGGATCCAAATCTTGAGTAAAACTATATTCCTTTTCCCTTTGGGCTCGAAACAAATTCTTTGAAGCCATCGAAGCCCTTGTGGGTGGTGCCTCCAGCTGAGAGGCCAGGGTGTTGTGAGCAGTGTACAGCCCTCCTCTTGGGTCAGCTTGTGAGTGCGTCCTGGTCTGTTCGGATGCTGGCGGGTCAGTACCAACTACTAGCGCACCTGCCGACTGACCCTGAAACAGAGATGTTTTCTCATACGTTTTAAAATAGAGAACTATTTCTCTGCTGGTATTTGCGGTACCTGAGTTGCATTAGGCTGGATGAAAATGGAAAAACCGTGTCCTGTGCACTAAATCTTTGTTACAAATTCTGCAAAGCTGTGGGCCCCAGACTCTTTTTTTCCCCATCTGCTCCTTTTCTCAATACTTTTTGAACTTCCAACTCAACCATTCTTTATCAAAAATATTGCCAAGCCCCTCTGAGTCCTCTCAGAAGGGCCTCTTCAATTTGGGGCTTCCATCATGGCAGAGATGGATGCCAGAAGTCCCCAGGTTTATCTCTGGGACTGGCAGGGGCACAGCTGATTGTTTTCACACCAGATCTCAAGTGGGCTGAGCTCAGGGCCCAGGATCAAGATGCTCTGGATGTTCCCCAGTGGCAGGTGCAGGGAGAGGGCCGCTGGCTTCTCCCTCAGCCACCCACCCTCAACACCCCCCCCCCCCCCCCGCAAAGACTCTGCCGTAGCCTGGGAGGCAGGGGGGCGGGGGCGTGGAGGTTCGAGGGACTCTGTATAGTCTGTTTGGTCTTGTGCATTTTCTCTGGCGTGTTGTTTTTGCAGTGCAGGGTGAGTCGGTGTGGGTGTTTGAATGCTGCTGTTTGCTGTTTTTTAAAGGCCTTCTAGCCCTCCCATGGGGTTACTGCAGCAGGAATTCTTACCTGTGCTTCAGCCCAGCATACAGACTGCTGACAGGTACCAAGTGGAAACACACCTGCTCATAGTGTGCCGTTTTGTCAACATGTTGTGCCGCCCATGGTCTTCAGCTCTTCGTTCCTCAGCGCTCTTTTTCATGCTTTTTTTATTTCTTTAATTTGTTCTGCATTCCTTGGCAAAACCATCTGGTTGTAATATTGTCACATTTCTTATTTTTTTTCCATAAGTTGCCAGTGTTTTTTGTGTTCGATTTAAAAATCATTATGGATCTGGAAAACAAAGATCTAAAACTGTGCTAGGTGAAGTGCCCATTAGGGTCAGGCCCCTAGACTTCGATTTATTTGGTAAAACACAAGGCATTCAGTCTTACAGACTGAAGAATGCCAAAGCCCATCTGAAGTAAATTTTCATCATGGATTTTTTAATTAGGGACCAGTGTTGATGTTGTGGTCTAACCAGGCCTTAGCACAGCATTTTCCTACCACTGACACTGAGTTTTCTGAAACTGAAAATATTTGGTATCTTGCATGTGCCAGCCAATGTCTCCTGCCTGTGAACGACAGAATAATTAATAGTCTTCTTCATCCAGACTCCCCAGAGGCATAGAGACTGGATAGGAATGAGACAAGTACAGTGGAATTGTACTGCCTTAATGTATAGAAGCAGTACCATTGAACCATGATCAATAGGACAGACATTGTATTCTAGGTTTACTAGCACGAAGGGGAGAGTTTGCTTTGACTTTTCAAAGCCTGTTAGCTCGCTGCCTGCACATAGCAGTAACTTTCGGGTGCTTGAGGGTTGGCTCCCATGGGGTTGCCGTCCAGGACCCAGAAGAACAGAGTCTCAGGACAGCTTAAATAGGTCTGTGCCTATTGCCAGTGGGACGGAGTCATGGCCTCAGCCTCACTGACACCGGAATGTTGACAAGGAACTGTGTTTCTGCGCAGGTCTGCTGCTGTTTGGTCGTGCAGTTCTTTCAAATGCCCGTTGGCATCATTAGGCTGTCCCGTAATCTCTACTACCCTCACACAGCCTTTTGTTTTTCCTTCTGTTGCATTGCAACTTTTTTACTTCTGTTGTATTTGTTTTATATGATGATACACAAGTTTAAAACAACAACACCAGGAACGTTTTAGAGTGGTTTCTACAGTTTTGTTTTGGCTAACATGTAAATATCTAATTTTAAATCTCTGTTACCGCGTCTGAGGGAAGTTAGGCAATCAAAATGGGGAATGGAGGTGTCTACTACTGATCTAAAGTACTGACCTGGTAGTTAGAGCTCCTTTCCTTTTAACGACCCACTGAGTTTCGCTATATTTTTCTTTTCTTCATTTTGATGTCTTTGGTTTTCTGGGATTTCTTTTGTGGTCTCCTCTTCACAGCTTTCAGGTGTAGCTAGAGCCTCTTCTTGGGCTCCCATTGACCCTCCCACAGACGTGCACGTCTCCTGATCACGTGAACCAGATCTGGTCTCTAGCAGGCTCTTGCAGGGCACTGGCTGCTTTTCAGCGAGTCTGCTTCTCTCCCCCCACCCCTGCCAGGCTCTTGTCTTGGGACGGCCAACTCCTCCTGCTGCTTCCCCAACAGACGTGAGTCTGGATGGGCTCAGCACTTGGCAGAGCTGTCCTGTTCTTGGTATTGCCAAGAGACAGATGCACTTGCAACCCCAGAGGCTGCACATAGGCCCCAGGCCCCAGCTCAGTGTGGTGGCTCCTGGTTCCCCTCCCTGCTCCCACCTCTGCACTCGGCTGGCCTGTCTGGACATGACCTGTGTGGCCCTGTGGCCTGGACCCCGCTGGCCCACAGTGAACAGAGCTGTGCACAGGTCAGCACAGGGCTGCCTGGTGTCAGGGCTGCAGGAGTTCAGAAGCAGAGCGGCTGGCATTTACCGGATGTTTAGATGTTTGGCCTTTTATTGAGTAGGGGAAATGTCGCTCTAGTTCTATGTCTCTCTGAGAAGGAATGAGCAGGGGGATTGTTTGGCTAGGGCTTTTCTTCCTTTTTGAATTTTTTTACTTGTGCTTAATGCTCAGACACATGTTACTACTTCTGCCCCAGAAACACCGAACGGTGATGCTGGCACTCAGTGTGGTATGCGTCTCTTTCCCTGTCGCTGCCCTCAGGCACCACACAGTCACTCGGGGCATCACCAAAGGCGTGAAGGAGGACTTCCGCCTGGCCATGGAGCGCCAGGTGTCCCGCTGTGGTGAGAACTTGATGGTGGTCCTGCACAGGTTCTGCATCAACGAGAAGATCCTGCTCCTGCAGACGCTGGCCTGACCGGAGCCCTTGCCACCAGAGGAAAGGCCCAGGGCCCTGGCACCTCTTTATGAAGACATACAGCATCCATAGATGCCCTTATGATGCTTAGAAGAAAACCTCTGAGTTCTAATTCCTTAGTGGCTTCAGAGTAGTTCCCAAGAGTCTGAGAAGCTATTTCTATTTTTAAGAGTTGTTTTTTGTAATTTTTGTAAAACAAAACAATCTCTTTTGTAAATAAAAATCATCCTAAGTTTGGGTCTTTTTAAAATGTATTTCAGTTCTTGTGAGTTTCTGAACAAAAGTGTGCTTTCACTTAACAGGAGTCTTATTCATGATTTCAAGGTGTTATTTTCCATACTTAGGCTTTGCTAGGTATCACATATCAACATACTTACAGACCTTTTCATTCAGGAAATTTTAATAGCACAGACCTTTACGCAAATGAACTGACGTGAACCTGCAGGGAAGGAGCTGTGGGTGGGAGGCTGTAGAAGGGGCGGGAAGCCGGCACCCGCTCCCTCCTGCCCAGCCCTGTGGCCTGGCTCCAGCCGCAGCCTGCCTGGCCCCTCAGTGCCTTGGACTGGGACAGGTTAGCTCCCAGTGCCTCAGGTTTGGCCTTGAAACACAGAGACGTCAGCACTCCCCTTGCAGGCTGTGAAGACTTAAGTGTTCCCTCACCTGAGGTCTGTGGAAAAATGCCTCGCGGGTCCAGCTGGGTCAGTGTTAGCTGGTTTGTTTTCTCAGGTTTATTTTCTTCTTTTCTTGTCCCGAAATACATCAGGTAAACATCAAATATTTGTTTCTAGGGGCTACTTAAGAATAAGACGGCTGGGGCGCCTGGGTGGCTCAGTGGGTGAAGTTGTCTGCCTTCAGCTCAGATCCTGACCCAAGGGTCCTGGGATTAAACTCCATGGACTCCTTGCTCATCGGAGGGCTTGCTTCTCCCTCTGCCTCCTCCTCCCCCGGCTTGTGCTTTTTCTCTCTCATTTTCTCCCTCTCAAATTAAAAAAAAAAAAATTTAAATGAGGCTAAGAAGTTAGTCATTTTGCATGAAAAGTTTCAGATCTAGTCAACCCTTGAACGTGGGGGTTCCTGGGGGGCACCAGCATGCCCCCCACCAGTCTACCAAATGCACAGTTGAAAATCCACATAACTTGATTCCCCAAAATCTTACCTAATACAGCCTACTGTTAAATGGAAGCCTTAACATGTATTTTGTATATTATAGGATTTATATACAATTTTTTTTTTTTTTAAAGATTTGTTTATCCATGAGAGACACACAGGCAGAGACACAGGCAGAGGGAGAAGCAGCTCCACGCAGGGAGCCCAATGTGGAACTCGATCCCAGGGCTCCAGGATCACGACCTGAGCTGAAGGCAGACACTCAACCACTGAGTCACCCAGGTGCCCCTATATAAAGTAAGCTAGAGAAAAGAAAATGTTAAAATCTTAAGAAAAATGCATATATAGTACCATACTGTGAAAAATCTGTATAAATGGACCCGTTCCTTTCAAATCTGTTCAAGGGTGTTCAAGGGTATTAAAATCAATAAAGTGGTTTAAGTAATAGACATGTCAGAAAATATTCCACCTTAGTTCATTTTAGTGTTTTATCAATTTTCTATGTTTAGTATGAGTTGATTCCAAATAAACCATCCTATTGTTTTGACTGAGGAGCATGCTAGTCCCTAACCGCTTTCAAATTAAACACCTTTTGGTTTTATACCTTCTTCAGATCAGTGTGTGGGGGCAGCATACCTCAAAACAAGACATTTGGATACCCAAATGTGTAGGCACCAGATGAAAAAGAACCAATCATTGTTTTAATTTTTTTCTTAAAGATGTTATTTATTTATTTACTCATGAGAGACAGAGGCAGAGACACAGGCAGAGGGAGAAGCAGGCTCCATGCAGGGAGCCTGACACGGGACTCGATCCCTCCAGAATCGCCCTGAGCTGAAGACAGATGCCCAACGGCTAAGCCACCCAGGTGT
This sequence comes from Canis lupus familiaris, assembly GCF_011100685.1. NCBI lineage: Eukaryota > Metazoa > Chordata > Mammalia > Carnivora > Canidae > Canis > Canis lupus. Next base: position 23,374,263 of record NC_049237.1, read on the forward strand.
CCCTCTTTTTAATTTTTTTGTAGCTGAGTGGTGTCACTTGTGTGTGCAGAATTGCAGGGGAAAGGCCATAGAATAAAGTGGGAAATCAAACCAAGTCCATGGACAGGGTGAGGCAGGGCAGGGCCTGCAGACTGGCACAGGAGGGCCCCCTCCTCACCTCTTGCAGCGATGTGACCAAACTCCAGCACCGCTTCCAGCAGCTTAAGGCCGTGTACCCAGGATGACCCTGGACCCCTTTAAAATACCCATCAGAGAAAGCTACATGATCACAAATTTATTCAATCCAACAAGAACATGGGCATGAGTAGGTAGGTCACTGAACCCCCTTAGAGCAGTTATTTTTAGAAAGCTGGCAAGTACAAGTCCTCCCACTGCCCTTTGAGATGTAACACTACCACCAGAACCTAAGAACCAGAGCTGCCTCTGAAATGTAAATATCCAGGAGGGTAAGGGCCTAATTTAGGTTGCTTCAACCTGCCCCACGACCTCCCGACATAAAGATAGGAGAAGCGCCAACTCAAATCCAGGGCCTGTCACACAGACCAATCCCATCACACCCAGCCTTTAAAAAGTCTCCAGCTGGGGCACCTGGGTGGCTCAGTCGGTTAAGTGTCTGCCTTCGGCTCAGGTCATGGACCCGGGGTCCTAGGATTGAGCCCCCACATTAGGCTCCCTGCTCAGTAGGGAGTCTGCTCCCTCTCCCTCTGCCCCCCCATTTCTGCTCAGGTTCTCTCTCAAAATTTTTTAAAAAATTAAAGTCTCCAGCCTTCTTTTCCAGGAAACTGGTTTAGTTCACATTGGACCCCTTAGTGCAGTCAGGTCTGCCCTCAGCACGCCATCAGTGTGGCTTTGTTTCTTTGACATGGGACAGGCGTCACCTAAGATGTTACACAAGCTGTCTCCGGGGCAGGCCATCACAGGCAGGATTTGGCTATACGGAGGTACCAGTTTACAACCTAAACCCCCTTGGAGTATAACATTAGCGGGAAAACTACCCTGGATCGAAGTAGAAGAACGGGACTATGAACTATCAAATACAAGAACAAACCGCCACAAAAAACCTGATTTTCTGTGCAGAAAGCTGCAGTCATCAGGACAGAATTGCACCAGAGCCCAAAATGGTAACAGACATGGGGGAAGTCACGTGCTCAGCCCTGCAGGCAGCAAGGCCTAGCTCTCCTCACCGCTGGCACTTCGGATGGAATTGGGCAAAGGAAAGCCAGCGAGATGATGGCATCTTTTGTCAATAGCTGTCTTTTGACATATACACAAGTGGATGAAGGGTTTATGAGTCCTTTTGACTTAAGGCAAGCATCTAGCATTTCCAGCAACTCTGGCAATGTACGTAGCATGAAAACACAATGTTTTCAACCTAAAGCCCAACAAATACTGATTACCAAGAGAAAAATGTTGGCTCAGTACACCCTGGTGAAAACAGATTATACAAGTAGGCAACAAGACAAACGCTGCAATGCGTTTTCCCACATCAGTTCAAAGTTCAAACAAAAGGAGTATTAAAAATCTTGAACACTAGGGATCCCTGGCCTGGGTGACTCGGCTGTTTAGTGCCTGCCTTCAGCCCAGGGCGTGATCCCGGGGTCCTGGGATCGAGTCTCACATCAGACTCCCTGCATGCACATCAGGGAGCCTGCTTCTCTCCCTCTGCCGGTGTCTCTGCCTCTCTCTGTGTCTCTCATAAATAAATAAAATCTTAAAAAAAAAATCTCAAGCCTTAATAGGGTCATGGATCCTACCGTGTGTTGCTTACTGTTTTTTAAAGACCAACCCCCAGTCAGGGTCTACAGCTGACAGAGATCCCTATCTGAAAGGCAGTTTGATGGAACTTCTCAAAAGTCCACCTGTCTCCCCATTTATTTGGAAAATAGAATCACATTAAAGGAAACATAAAAACTATTATGTTGCAATTTCATTTACGCTGACACCCAGTGATTGTTTTATAGTCGCCTGAGTAAAAAAAGTGTCAGAGCAACAATTTATTCACATAATTATAAATAGGAATGAGTGATATAAGCACAAAAAATAAACGTGCAACCATTACATCCCCACTATAGAACAGTACTTTGGGCCTGGTCACTCTAGGAACCCCTCTCCGGCCTGGGACACTCAGTTGGACACACTGGTCCCCTCCAGAAGCAGGCCCTCTGTGTAGCACCAGGGCCCATCACTGCTGGTTTCATGAGTCGGACAAGAGGCTGGTCACTCATGAGACACATGACAAAGGCTGCTGAGAGGTTTCTGGGAGGGTGATCGGCCTCATTAAGTCATGAGATGCACAGAGGGGGTGCCTCTCCTTCTGGGGGGGTACCACGGTCCCTGTGCATGGCTGTCGGCCCACCTTGGGCCTTCTTACACAAGCCACGTTTTCCTTAAAACGCAGCTGAATCAGGATGCCCTGGTCCCTAGGGTTCGGTACACCCTACCTACCTGATATACACATTTACTTCCCAGGTCAAGAAATGCTTCTGGATAACTCCTCCAGGGACGCCCAACTCAGGGGATGACATGGCGCCACCACTCGAGCACTCCCTGCAAGGGGAGGGTGGCGGCAGTCTCCGTGCTGCGTGGCCCACACATGTTAGCGACAGGGACGTCTCTGTGGAGTGCTCCAGACATACTCATCTCATCAGCACTTCAGTACTGAAAACAGAAGCCACCACTGCTTCGCTCTGCTATGCATTTATTTAACACCTGCTGAGTACGAGGCTCTAGGTTTGCATGGTAACGTACAGGTGAAGAGGCATAATCCTTGCCCGTGGCCAGCCCACGGCTAGTGTGTGGAATGAGGCGTGGACACAGGACCTGTCACAGCAGGCCGACCCCAGCACGGCGTCACCAGGGGAAGAACACAGGGCTTTGGGAGGAGAACGTGAGGTCAAAGAAGGTGCCTCAGAAGCAGGGGCTCCAAAGGTCAGGTGTACACAGGAGAATATTAAACCAGGAGGCCCCAGGCAGAGTCGGAAGCCAAGGTGTGGGCCCTGCCAGGGCAGCACCTGGCGGGCGGCTGGGGGGCGGCTGGAGGCACAGGAGGCCTTCACGGGCCTGGGCTGCCCCACGGGGAGGGTCTGACCAGGGAAGGAGGGCGGGAAGGCAGGGGTCCGGCGGGCAGTTCGGAGCAGGCGCAGGCCAGCTCGTCCGTGCTGTGGTGACAGCAGCAGCATTGCGGAGGTGGCCGTGCACCACCACAGGAGGGTGGAGAGCGACTTTCTTCCGCACGGAATTCTCACAGAAAATTCGTAAGCATGATGATGCATCATATGAAAAGCGCAGTTTCTCCTCACGTGTTCTCCTGACTTCATTCCTAGGAAACTCTTCGGTTTTGGGATCCCACACAGAAAAGGCGCCTCCACTGTGGAGGGTCGTTCCAAAAAGATTTAACTCCAATGAGAGTTTTTTTTTAACCTTTTCATTATCATTTATGCTGAAGAGTTTTCTGTAATAAAATTATCTTCCTAAGGATTTCAGAGAAGTCACTCATGTATCCCACTTCAGGGAGCCTAAGAGCTGGAAGGAACATCACGGTCTCCCACACTTCCCAGATGAGGGAACCAAAGCCCAGGGAGGCCAAGGGACCTGCTGGCATCTCATATGGCCAGAATGGCAGAGCTGGCACCACAGAGAGGACAGTGTGCTTTCCTCTCTGCCACAGGACAGCCCTGGGCGCCAGCTGCCATCCAGCACGCCAGCGCACAGTGAGAACAACAGACAGGCGGGTGGACAGAGAAGCAAATAGGTATGTAAGTATCACAACTATGAGCAGGAGTGGCTGGGAACGGCACACCTGTATTACTGTCTTTTTCAAGCGAGGAAAAAGGAGGGAACACCTACTAGAAGGCATTTTCTGGACCTACCAACGCCCTGCAGATCTGAAAAGGAAATTACTTTTTCTTGAAGTATTAAACTGCACTTAACCAAAAAATATGGGGCTGTAGTACTACACATCACGTTCATAAGTCTCATAGTCAGCCGCAATAGAAATGATGTGTTCCTGGCTGGCACGTGTGCACGACTGCAGGAAAACATCAATAAAAAGTAGACTTCAGATTGTTTTATCCGTCACAGAAGCAAAATGGCCCTGGCAATTTCCTTTTGAAAAGTTAAATGAGAAATCCTTAAAATGAAGTTCTAAATACATCCATTTACATAGAAGATGGAGAAAAAAGACAATTATATTCCAAACATACAAGTCTCAAATATACAGAGTTCTGATGAACAGCCATGTCCCAGTAAACCAGCCAGAGCACATCAGCATCTTCCCCAATCATCTGGAAAGACACATCCCAGCAGTTTTATAAGTAATGGTTCCCTTTAATAAAGGCTGCTTCCATACTCCCCCCAGACCCAGTTGGAGCTGTCAGATTTTCCAAAAAACCTTCTTTTTATAGAGAATGTAGGCAATGAGCACCCAAAGAGCAGTGGCGACTATGTTCTGAGTTAGATGCTCCTTGTGGGACTGGTTGTCCTCCAGCTTCCACTGAAAGGGGAAATAGTTCTCAAACACCTCGTGGCCAACATACACCAGAATGGAATTCATTCCTGGAGGAGAGATACAGAAAATAATAGGAAAACCTGAGTCACATCTGATCATCTATTTAGTTCGTGAAATTTGATTTCAGTTCAATGAAAAAAAAATAAAGCACACATTTATATTATTGGCTACTGCCAAAAATAAGTAATGCATATCTTAAATACTTAAGTGCAAGCTAGAACAAAAATTAGATAATATCTGTAACAATATAATTCTTGAATACTAAATCTGCAAGAGTTGCCAAAACCATGTACTTACATTTTTTACATTGAAAACTTGAGATCAGAAAATGTAACTGTCATTAGAATCGTAGGGTTGAAGTGAGTCATGGAAATGATAAGGTCTGGGGCACCAGGGTGGCTCAGTCGGTTAAGTGTTTGACTCTTGGTTTCAACCAAGATCATGATCTCGGGGTCCCAGGACTGAGCCCCGCGGCAGGATCTGCGCTCAGCATGGACTCTACTTGAGTCTCTCTCTCTCTCCCTCTGCCCCTCCCAACCCTGTGCATGTATGCTCTTTCCTTCTCTAAAATAAATACATAAATCTTAAAAAAAAAAAAAAAAAAAAAAAAAAAAAAAGACCAGGGATTAGGTCTATCTCTCAGTCTTTGGGTAGAATTGTGCTGAAACCATTACATTGATCTCTTGGTACTGTCTCTTGATATTTCTTATACATAATCTATAAGGCAGTTTATACATTTATATTCAGACATTTATATTCAGAAAGAAGACATGGCCCCATATGGCTAGATACCAGGCCCTGGATCGTTTCTGATGCTCCACAACTCAAGATTGCCTAAAGAAAAAAGTAGAGCTTGGTTGTGACCTCACAATCTAAACAGACAAAATGGGTGCACTGTTTTGGAAGAGGCCAGGCATGTCCTGCACGTGGCCTGGGACAGCGTGGTTCCAGCTGCTTTCTCCCTCAGCCAGCGTCTTAGAAACCTGCCACCAGGGCATGGCCCGAGGTCGCAGTACTAGGCCTGCTCAGCTGTCTCTGGGCTGGCCCACTTGGTCACCACCAGCGACTCCAGGCTTAGAGGTTTACCTGGGTAGAAGAATGGGGTTCCCGTCCACAGTCCTTTCACATCCACAATGGGGTACAGAATAAGCAGGATGAAGAAGGCAAAGGAGCTCAGTGTGGTGACATATGAAATGGACCTACAAGGCAAATGAGGTGTTTCAGGGCTCCTGTGGAGCACATCCAGCATCAGCAAGATCAGCCCAGCATTAAAATGACATTGTTTTCTATACCTACCACAGATTTTTGTTTATTGGGATAAAGCCTTCATTTTCAGAAATTTTCGTCAAAGCAACAGAAATAAGCCCCTACAATAGGGGAGAAAGATGTTAGTTTTTTTATGTTATCTCAAAAAACGACTGTGTTTCAAAACTGGAAAATATGTTACTTCATTACTTAGTAAGGGTTGCAAATTATGTCTTCTATTTTATTCTTTTAACTAGAAAACTATTTTCAGGATGCATAGCTAAAAATATTCTCAAAACCAAAATCAAAATCTCTAGAGCATTGTTCTGAGTTGACGGTAAACTAATAACTAAATTATAAAAGGAAGCATGAGAGATAAAATGAACAACCCGACTTTCAACTCTCCGTCACCTGGAGATCTGGGAGCCGACCTCTGGCAGCCGCTGCCCTGCTCTTCCCGGCCTGGCTCCGACCGGGACCCACACTATTTCTTCACGAGACTCCTGTTGGCTGTTCCACAGCAAACACTCTCATTTATAAAGACATTTGCCTAAGAAAGTAAACCTGAGAGTTCAGGTGTAAAGATGTGTTCCTCTCTGCTGTTCTAGAGAAGAATGCAACTCCTGTGATGTGGGGACAGCTGCTTTCCAGGGCTGAACATTCCAGTTCTTTGAAACATGTATGGACAGGACTGTAGTGAGCAATGTCAGCTACTTACCAGAAAACAGCACCAGGCAGTGAATCTGATCAGAATGTCTTTGGTCTGATCCTTGTAATACAAGAGTATTTTTCCTGCCTGGAGAAGAAAACACAGGTGACCTAGCAAACTCCTTGAGATACCATCGTGTTTCATGTTCATCCAGCGTCCTAATCACTCAACACACAGACTCATCTGCCAGGCACGCTGCTAGCAGTGGGGATCACAGAGAAGAGGAAGGGATGTCACTCTGCCCTTGACTGGGCACTGAGGCTCTGCAGGGGGAGGGATCACTGTCTGGAGGATGAGAGAGATGCCAGAGAGGAAATGCTGTCCAGCTGAGGCTACATGTGCAGAGCAGGAAGTGCGTGTGGGCTGGAACAGCCGCACAGGAGCTCATCAAATGATGAAAGAACCTGCAGCCCTGAGCCACTGTGGGTAACAGAGAAAGGCCAGGGGGCTGGGAAGTTGCGGGAAGGTGGAAGGCAGGTAGGCTTGCGAGTCTCATTGGGGAGGCAGGGCTTTTTTCTCCCGTATGTGATGGGGAGCTGATCAAAGTCCTGTCTCCCCCACCCCAAAAACCAGTAACAAGGAGCCAGCTCAGACTGGCCTGCAGTACAGAGGGACAGGGGCAGGTGGGCATAAAGGTAGAGAAATGTTTTAGAAACAGTACAGTCTGGACTTTGACTAAATATCCCCTGAAATTAGGACTTGATTTCTGAAAATAGCAAGGGATAAGAAAATGTTCATAATAATTTGTAATTAAAGTTAAAATTCATGAATGCTCTCTAGGTGTCAGTTCTTAGAATTTTACATGAATTAATTTCCTCAGTCCTTTCAACACCTTCATGAAGTAGGTGCTGCTGGAGCACAGAGGGTGAACATGCCTGAGTCTACCTGGCTAGAGAGTGGTAGGGCAGCGTTCAATCCCACTGTGGCACCAGGTCCATGCTCTTAACCCTACCCTAGGCTGCTCCTGAGGCGCAGATTCACCCCTGCAGATGCAGGGGTTAAATGAACATATGTGAAAGCACCCACAGTGAACTATAAAGTGCTACAGAGGTGAGTACAGAGCAGTATTGCTAAACATGAAATCATCAAAACATGAAGACCTGCACTATCCAATATGGCAGCCAGTAGCCACAGGAGACTATTTGAAATTAAATTTGAATTAATTAAAATGAAATGAAATTCAAAATTCAGTTCTTCAGTGATACCAGCCACATTTCTAGTACTCAACAGCCATATGGACACGAATATTTTCATCACCGCAGAGCATCCCATTAGTGCTGCTTTACATGCTTTGCCCTCCCCCAGTTAGCTCTCTCTGCTCAAATAATAGTTTCAAACGCCAATAAGGAGAATTTAAGGGGGAAAAAAATCTAGACTGTTCAGAATTTAAACAAACTTTGCATGTGAGATAAACCAAGAACAACCTGTATTGGTTCTGGCATAAAATATGCATAAACTGAAACCATACAGAGTGTACACAAAATGTGACAAGTGACACAGGGGCTTCCCCACACTGCCAACACCAAACATTCTGCACACTTCTGAAACTACCCACTACCCAGAAACTCTGTGCCTCCGCTGCTAAGATAAAACATAAATGATGGGGGGCCGGGGGGGGGGACACAGGAATTATACCTTATATAGAGGAATTATTTCATTGTGCTGCATTTTAATGACTTCTAGTTTTGACAATCTGTCACATATAAACAGAACTTATTAGACCATAGAAGATATGTTTCCAGTTACTTGTTTTAATGAAATAGTTTTTGAATTAGTGTTGAATCAATAATCATGAACTGTCAGAAAAATGTACCCTAATGAAATGAATGAATACCTGAATTCCTAAAAATGCCATCACAATGGAGCTGATGGTCCCTAAAATTCCCTCTGGATCGTAGGGCACCTTGGTGTGATAAAGCACCTAAACAAAACAGAAAAAGGCGGCAAGACTCACTGACCGTGAAATGCACACAAACAACTTCAGAGATCAAATACAAATCTGAATACACTCCAGAATTCAATGTGTTTTGTTTTTGCCGCAGAAATTCACAGCCAGCTTGCTGGGATTACAGACAGAATACTTCTGATCAACAAAGTGTGGGGGTGTGATCGCAGAAGGGAGCCCAGAGCCCAGAGATGAGCCATGGTCCAGAGCAGCCACTTCAACCTTGGGGACCTAGGCACAGGCTGCATCCTTGACTGCTTCCAACACTGCGCATAATACCGTCATAATTGTCAGGTTTATTCCCTCTGTCAACCCTATTGTAACATCAGAAAGATGCCCCTTCCTAACTTCTTTTATGGTGAATCACATGTAAAGCTCTACCTGTTATCTAATTATAAAACAAATGTAATTGTCGAAACTGCAGAAATTTGGAAACACAGAGCATAGTGGATGCCACAGCACAACACTCAGATATTGCACCCCCCCCCACCGCCCTCTCCAGACTAAAGCCTTCATCCCCCAAATAGGTAGAAGCACCAATGGCCAGAAGCTCTCAGCCAAGTCCCTTTTCTGGATGGGTCCTTGACTGAAGGAGTCACACTTCCCTGCTGGGGGTAGCCTGCATCCAATGGTCAACCCCCTCACTCCAACACACCAGTCCAGCCCCCCAGGGGATTAGGTGAGGCCCTGTGTGACTACCAAGCAGTCCAACTACCCCTTCTGCCTGTTGCTGCTTCCTTGGATCCCCCCAGGATCAGCATCTGCTGATCCCCAAAGGACGGCCGGATAAGGAGTCTCAGCCTCAGAGTTTGCTGCCAGGAAGTCTGACCTGAGCCAGAGGACAGCATGCTGCCACAGCTTGATTCCGTGCATCTGCACTTTCAAATTCAAAGTAATGGATACACACAGCCCCATACTAAACATTAAATTTCCTAAATCAGCCAACTTCTCAAAAAAAACTAGTTCTTGTCATAATTTGTTAAATGGACAGAGTTTCCAGTTAGCCAGCCCCTTCTGTTTTCCTTCACGTCAGAGCTCCCAAGTGCCCTGCTGTAAGTACAAGCTAGGCTCACTCACGGCCGAAGAGGGATGCTGGTAAATGTGGTCATCTCCCAGCAGCAGGCGGTCAATGTAGCCAGCAGCTCCTCCGGTGCAATTTGGATACTTCCCCAAATCTCCAATGCCGCCAGGGCCGAGATAACCACTGGAAAAGTGAAAATACGTACTTCATAGGACTTCAGTGGGACTAAGGGTTACACTGGCAATTGCTGCAGCCCAACAAGGTGTCTCACACACGGAGACACCGGGGTGCTATGCACTCTTCACCGATGCCCTTTTGACTTAACTGCTCCCCACATGTGAAGGTGGGCAGCCCAACTGCCCTGCACACAGACCCTGAAAAAGCCTCACGGAGACATTCCTCTGGACGTAAAGCAAGCTCCTCTCCCAATACACACTATGCCTCCAAGGAGAAGACAAAACAAAAGAGAATTCCTCTCACTCAGGAAACTTGCAAGCTATCACCCCAGAAGCTCTGACTTGGCAAATATGGATTACCTACATGGGCTCACTTACGTCGGACATCCAGGAACAGGCAAGAAGAATGTCAAGCCCAGCCAGATGCTTTCCAGCAGCAGAATGAAGAGCCACTGGGGCCAGCTGAGGATGATGTCTCGAAGGGAAAAGCATCTTCTCTCCTGAGTGAGGTTATTAAAAAAAAACATGTACAAACTGCATGTGAGCAGAAGAAGAAAAAATAGGCAGTAAATGTATTTGGGAAATTCCTGGTGATTTATGATACTAATACAAAAACAGATGCTTGTTTTGTTTTATATGTATTATGAGGTCTAGCTGCCCCTCTCCATGAAATATCATAGTAAAATATTAGTTAAAAAGAAATTACTGGACAATTCTACTCTGATACTCACGGGAATTAAAAACAGATGTTCACACAAAAACTTGTGCACAAATATACATAGAATCTTTATTCATACCACCCAAAGAATGGAAATAAGTCAAATGCCCATCAACTGATGAATGTATCCAAAAAAAATGGCAGTCATAAAATGGAGTATATTATTCAGCAGTAAAAAGGGATGAAGCACCAATACATGGCACAACACATATGAACCTTGAAAAATATGCTAAGTGAAAGAAACTAAGAAAAAGGGACACATACTGTATCATTCCATTTATACGAAATGTCCCAAACAGGGAAATCTACAGAGATAGAAGTAGATGAGGGGGTTGCCTGGTGCTGGGGGTTAATGGACAATAGTAAGTGGCTGGTGAGGAGTATAGGGTCTCCTGTGGGGTGATGAAAATGTTCTAGAGTTAGGTAGTGGTGATGACTGCACAACTCTGTGAATAAACTATCACTGAATGGCAGGCTTCCAGCTTGTGAGTTTTATGGTATGTGAAATACATCTCTATAAAGCTGCATTGAAAAGGCAATTTTAAAAATACATTTTTAAGAAAGGAAAACAAAATTTATATTTTGGAGCTGTCCTGATTGAAAGAAGGAGTAGAACCCACCTAGTGCTTGGTGTCCCACCCAGCCCCCTCACTCCATCATGGAGGCCCAGGACGAGCCTCCACGGACCTTGGGTCTCACGTGACTGACCAAGCCCACGTTCAGGTCTAGTCTCACTTCACTTCAAGAAAACCCAGAGTCAGGGCACCAAGGGGGCTCAGTGGTTGAGCATTTGCCTTTGGCTGAGGTTATGATCCCGGAGTTCTGGGATTGAGTCCCACATCGGGCTCCCTGCATGAAGCCTGCTTCTCCCTGTGCCTGTGTCTCTGCCTCTCTCTTTGTCTCTCATGAATAAATAAAATCTTGTAAAAAAAACAACATACAGTGACCCCCCTCCCCACCTCCCCCACTCCCGTGTTTAAGAGCAGGATTTCTCACCGAGGCACAACTTTCGGGCACAGGTTTGGCAAAGATGAGCTCTAACACAGCAACCACAAAGTAGGTGACCCCCAGCCTCTGGAGCACACCAGGGATCCGCACCTTATCCCAAGACACTGCAGAAGGCACAGGTTAGGTGCAGCGTTAGCCAGCATCCCTCCTCCTGCCCAAGACAACGTTACTGTTCTCTCGGTGGGGGAAGGGTGGGGGAACAAACCTCTCCTGCCCTTAAGTAGGCTTTCTCTGCTCTTGGAGATAGAGACACATATAGGACTTGCCTCAAACCCGCAACAGTAATTGGCCTGGGACACAGAGGTAAGAACACGGGTCCCCTGGGTGTGAGGCAAAGCAAGGGCTGCCTGGGCCCTGAGGCTCCCGCCCAGCACTTTGTCTTTCTGGGTACAGTTTCAATCAGCTCTCAATCCACCACCAACCTGCAGAGCTAGCACAGGCCACCAACAGACTCTCCCAGTCCTACAGGCTGCATGACCACCCCTGGAAGAGTGTGACCATGTGATGAACCCTATGGTGTATTCTCCTGGGAGTAGAGGCCCACTTTTTGGAGATCCATCAATCAACCCTATGTGACACCTTTCCTTCTGATGCCATCTGGAAGGTGACCTGTACCTTCTCCTGATGCTGACTCTCAGTCAGCCTGTCTGAGGGAACCCTGTGGCTCTTGTCCAGATAACTGTGTCCTGTTTTGCTAATGACACTGGAAGCCCCTCAAGTACAGCAACTACTGCCTTCCTCGACTCCAATGCAGGTCCCAGGCATGGGTGTGTGTCCTTCCCTTGGCCTCCCTGTCCTGCTCACACCACAAAAACAACAATGAAGATACTCCTTGCCCGCAAACCAGTGGGCATACAGGTGCTGACAAAGGTGGATTGATTCCTGAACTATCATACAATCACCTTATTATGCAAGTGGATGAATACGAAGTGGCAGGGGGCAGGGCCGAGAACCAGGTGACCTGATCTGGCCCTTCTCTGTCCCTTACACTTAGAAGAGCCACAGAAAGCACTTCATCTCTCCAGGACTCAGTCTTCCTTTGAACAGCAGGAGGGTCTGAGTGGTCATAGAAGCCCCTCCCAGGTCTGAAGTCCCAAGATAGTAGTAATAATGCCCCAAGTTATACAAACATGTATATGCTTTTCTAATATCTGTTCTTTTTGCAGGCACCTGTGATGGAGACATTATATTTCTTTTAAATTATGACATGTAGCTTCCATATTTCAACCGGAATATACACTCACAGAGGGGAAAAATACTTACAGGGGCCAAGGCAATAATTGGGATTCACAATGACCACGCCTATACAGAATAACAGGAAACTCCTCCATGCAATTTTCCCCAGCAATCTGAATTTTGAACATCCTCGCTGCAGCATGGAAGTCATCGACAGAAAAATCGAAGATCCCATAATAAATACAAACCTAAAAAAAGGACAGCTATTAAGAGGTGGCCATTTCTAGGGTGGCGTTTTGTCTGTGTATCATCAATATTTTATAATCTACTACATGAAAGAAGCAACACATGATTTTCTAATATAGCCAATTAGTGAAATAACACTGGAGGAAGAATCAGAATGTAGCGCTGGTGGACTCTAAGGTTTGTGCAACTTCAAGTCCCATCCTAGAAGGAAAATTCTTCAGGGCTGAGCGAAATTTCCAAGGACAAGTCTCCCCATTCATTATCAAAGTGAAACAATGATAAAGATGCTACAATCAAAACAACAGGACATTCATGAGCACATCCTCAAAGTCCTTGAGAAACAAACAGATGTCAATCATTTCTAAATTCACTCTTTCTCCAGAAAGAAAAATGAAAGCTTTATTTCTTTTTCTAATTTTGTCTGAACCACACACCTCTTTCCTTTGCTTTTACTACACTAAATTAACTCTTAAGAAAAAAAGTCAGAATAGCAATCTTTCCAGTTATTGAGCGTGAGGTTATCAGAGATGAGAGTTTGCTCTTACTGCATTACTTGGTGTCCCCTGGCTTCCTTTCTTGGGGTCATCTAATTGGATAAAAGTGTCCAGTAACAAAAACGGGAACACATTTCCTGTAGGGAACCTCCTAGAGAATGTACATAAATGGGATGCCTAGCTGGCTCAGTTAGTTAAGCATCTGCCTTTGGCTCAGGTCATAATCCCAGGGTCCTGGGATTGAGCCCCACGTGGGGCTCCCTGCTCTGTGGGGAGCCTGCTTCTCCCTCTGCCTGCCACTCATTCTGCTTGTGTTCTGTCAAATAAATAAAATCATTTTTTTCAAAAAGAATGTACATGTACATGTACATGAAGACCTGGCTTACTAGGTCTTCAGGCATATAAAACTTCCTCCTACCCAAACCATCTCAAAAAAGAACCCCAGCTCTCCTGCAAGAAACCCTGAATTCATACTAGTGATGAAACACAAGGGACCAGGGCAGTAAACCTATAGCTAGTGCTGTGCTCACTTCAGCAGTACATATACTAAAACTGGAATGATACAGAGAAGATTAGCATGGCCCCTGCGCAAGGATGACACCCAATAGCTTAATGCTACCTCCTGAAGATGGGACAAAGTCACTCAGCACATCATCAGCAAAGACAAAAGGTCCACACTGTAGCGGAAGTTGGGGTCCTGTAACAAGGTGAACAACCCACAGATGATCAGAGACAGAGTGGTTTGCTCCTCTGTTACATTAAATTTTAGTGTATTACCCTGTTACATACTTATCGGAATTTCCTGATGCCAATATACTACATTTCTTTTAGGAAATGACTTTTATACTTATTTTCAGCATTAGTGGGATTTAACTACATATTCCGAATTTATGATTTCCTACAAGATCCCAGGACCTTGTATCCCATATCTACAAATGAACAAAAGGTTCTCTGTGCAATCACTTATCTTTTATATTCAGGTCTTAGATAAGTCCCATACCAAGTATAAGAACTATGCAGTATCACAATTTTTAGAAGGAGCTCATAATGCCAGAGACCTGTCAGCAACACAGGCCTGTGGCTCAGAAGTCAAGGATGGTCTTGGAGAAAGGCTCCAGCAGCAGCTAAAAAAAAACCATAGATGATTGTAGGGCAATACTGGTGGTAGAGTGCAACTCACCATGGGAATACAAGGTCAGCCACCGTCAGTCCTGGAGAATAACACAGACACAAGAGTCAGGTAAATGACTCTAGAATACAAACACTTCCTAAATCTAGAATGGCTCCATTATATACTGATATATATGGAAAGTTAACTCACACAGAGAATTCTCGGGAAAACTCTGAAGTAATACACACAGACACTCTCTGGGGACTCTGCAACCAGTCGGTAGGCCTGGGGCCTTTCCTAAGAATGTAACTGGGCACGGGAGAGCCAAAGTAGAAGTCTGTGGACAAGTCTGTTGTCTTCAAGCAGCATGATTCAAACCCCATTCCTATACCAACTACTGAGCCAGATTCACGGCCACGATTCAGCACCACTCAGACCAATCTGAGCTCAATGGCACCCCAAGGAGGACCATGAGTCTCAGAAGGCAGAAGCCCCAAGTGGCTGTAATAAAAGGCATATCTAGAATACGGCAAGAGTCACTTACAACTAAATTCCTAACAGCTTCTGCAGAGTCCCACAGTCCCACAACAGAGACCTGGGCATCTACTATGTGTTATCACAGTGAAGCATTACAAGGCCACAGCACACAAAAACAAGAACATAGCAAAAGGGTTAGTAGAGGTCATTCTGTGGGGATAGGAACTCAGCGCTCCAAGGAGGCTGGTGGGGCCTCATCTCTGAGCTCCTGAGGGGATGCTGAGAGGCTCTCCTGTCCACACTTCTCTGAGGGGTCCTACACAAGCCATACTGTTTTTAGGAAACCTCTTACCATTCCAACTTGAGTGTTTGAAGTACCAATATTTTCCTCCTCCATAATTTACGAAGACCATGAGGATGAGCGCTAGCCTGTAAAGTAGCAAAGAGCACACTTCCAGGACTTGCACATGTGATGAGGGATGGCCCACTTACACTCACAAGAGCAGTCACTTACAGAGCAGGAAACGATCGTCTCTAATCACTACAATCAGGGCCCTACACAAAGCCCTTCTGTTGCCAACATTTCCAACATGATTTCTTTTTGTTTAAGTAGACCCCCCAACCCAATGAGGAGCCCCATGTAGGGCTTGAACTCACCACCCAGAGATCAAGACTTGAGCGGAGATCAAGAGTCAGACATTCACCCAACAGAGCCACCCAGGGGCCCCTCTAACATGATTTATTAAGAGAAATTTACACTGACATAAACTGTTTAACTTGAAAACAAAGCAAAACACTTCCCATCACTCAGTTCTGTGCTAATTACTTAGATGTCTTGGGTTATAGTTCTTTATAACTAGAGTAGAAGGCACAAATTCATAAGAGCTGAGGGCTCATATCATGGACCCTCAGATCTTATTAGGGAAGAACTCTCATCAGTGACCTCAGTGTGCTTCTCTGTAAAACAATCAGACACACCCACAGAGACCCCTGGGACCACTGAGGAACAGATTATCTATCATAGTGCCCAACCAGCCCTGGGCACACTTCAGGCACTTGGTAAATGTTAGTTCCTTTCTACCTACAAGCATCAAATCTCCAAAAGTGGCAATGAGAATCAAAAAGAAAGGAATGGGGTGCCTGGGTGGCTCAGTCAGTTATGCAACTGACTCTTGATTTCGGCTCAGGTCATGATCTCAGGGTCGTGGGATCGAGCCCCACATGGGGCTCCACTGGCAGCATGGAGCCTGCCTAAGACTGTCTCCTGCCATCCCTACCCACCTCCATTTCTTGGAAAAAAAAAAGGGGGGGGGAAGAGAAATACGATGAAAGAGACTGAATATGCTACTATTTGACACTAATTCTGCAGGATACTGAAGAATGAAGACTTTAGTGTGTCACTGCAATTATCTGGAGCCAAACGGAGCCCAACGGCCTGTAATCAAATCCCAGCTGTCCATCCCACTTTGTCCCAGAGTGACCTCAGGCTAGTTACTCTGCAGCCCAGTCTCTTCATCTGTACAACAGGCAAATTAAAAGTATATGCCTCATAGGATTATGAAGAGACTGAATAAACTTACAAGTGAGAACAGTGCCTTCCACAGGGTGAGAATTCAAAAATCATTAACGATGGTTATTATTCTTGTCTGGCTTCAAATACGCACCCCAGGAACCCTTGGCTTCTGGGGAGGCTGGTACAGAATTATAATTGTCACTGGAGTTTAAAAGCCCCGCTGAGGGCAAAAATGGAAGGCTCAACACCTAGACGTTTATTTTCATCTCTGTGGTTTTATACTTTATTTTCAGAGTTGGGTCCTGGCCCTGTCTTCCACCTGAACTCTAAAATAACAACTCGTAGGACTCTGCACCTGCTTCCTAGAGGGCTCCAGTGGGGAAGGGCCAGGGCTGGCCCACATTGGCGCTTCATCTGTCAAACTACTGACGGTACAGGGGTGCGGATGGACATGGAGGCCCCGCAAGCTGCTGTCTGCCCACATGACCTCAGCTCAGTGGAATCTACACACCAGTGGAAACTGGTTCAGAACTCGTCCCTTGACTCCTCTCTAGCAACTTTATATCTACTATTGTGACAGTTTTCGAGTAAGGAGAGGCCACTGATTTATTTTTACAGAAAGAAGTCCTGCCTACACTAAAAGTAAAGCTATGTAAAATTCCTTAAGTTAAAAGCGTGTTCATGTGTACACATGTAAACCTAGACTACCTGTGCCCTCAATGAACCAAGAGAGCCACACATACCCTCTAAATGTGTCTATAGAGCGGAGGC
The DNA here is from genome assembly GCF_011100685.1 of Canis lupus familiaris. NCBI lineage: Eukaryota > Metazoa > Chordata > Mammalia > Carnivora > Canidae > Canis > Canis lupus. The sequence continues at coordinate 23,391,380 of NC_049237.1, forward strand.
GTGGTAGTGCGCTGGGTGGATGCCATGCTTCTTGTTGAGCCTCGCCACCAATGGAGCCTGCCCGGCCTGGAGACCCCAGCTCCTTCAGGAAAATGGGGAGAGAAATATACCAGTTGATAATGCTAATGAGTAAATTTCAGTTTTCTGGGTTTAGGGGAGAAATTAATAGAGAACTACATATCGCTGTCCTGAACAATCCTTTAATTGGCTTTTGTAAAGATCCCACTCAAAGGTTTAGTTTTGCACATTATTTGATTTTTGTGCCATCTGCTGAGCTTGCAGTCCATAAGTGCATCTGGTGCAAGGATACAAGCAAATATGTCCATAAACGGACATACATATATCCATGATGAATTTATTAACACAAGTAATACGTTTTATCACCATAGGAAGCCATAGAGCTGTAGATTTCATATTGATGGCTCTTACTCTTTTGTTTTTATCTTGACATCCTCTACTTAACTGGATTAATTCAACTAGTGCTGAGTGCAGAGTGAAAAATGTCTCTACACCATGCATATATTGCAACCCAAAGTTCCAACCTCATCAGGAAAGAGAAGGGGACAGTGTCCTTCACCAGACCTGAAGACAAGGCTGCTTGTTTTTTATTAAGGATACAGAACACATGACCAACCTGGCCTTCCACAATAAGATTAATTATATCAGATAATAAAGATTAAATAGGGAATTATAAATTCCAAATCTAGAAAACCACCCAGACCACACGATGCATTTTAATAACTTACAGAATTGATGAGGCGATCAGTTTCCCGAGAATTTATTGCTTTAGAAATCCAATTATGAAAGTCATCCAAACTGTAAATAAATAAAAAGCTCAGTTTATTTATTTTCTTTGGCAAAATTTTCAAAATGCCTGGATACTGCATTGAAAGAAAATTAATTTGAAGTTCATATTCTCTATGAGTCAAAGAGTTAAACATTTTAAAGTGTCTTTAAGTGTAGTGGGTCTTAGTTCATCCAACACTTGCACTCACTACCCCTTGCCTGTGTTAGACTATTTTAAAGAATCCCAGACATGGTATCATTTAATCCATCAACACTGTAGTGTGTAGCTCTAAAAGATAAAAGATCTCCTTTTTTAAAAAATCCTATTTCTACTTTATTCAGCACTGGTAACATGACCATTATATAAAAAATATTAAAATCAAGATCTAAGGCAGGGCAAAAGGAGAAGGTAAGATACTTAAAAATGAGAGTTTTTAAAATGAATTTTAATTTAAATTTTAATTTTCTTGTATATGCTTGTCCTCCTGGCAAAAAGAGAGAGATCCTGTATTCTTACTCCTGCCTCAGGTTCTTTCCTGGTTCTGACATACATGAACATCCCTGGACATTGGGGCACACTGGAGAGTGATGGGGCGAGGGACAAGGGACCAGCATCCTGCCTCCACGGCTACAGAGGCAGAACCACACGTTATGAAGAGTTTCAGTTCCCCAGTGGATAAGGTGGGGCTTCCTCCCTTTGCAAGAGCTGGAGATCAGCTATGAATTACTTTAAGAAGTGATGCCACAGATCCATTCACAGTCAAAGGACCAGGTGAAAAATACTGTAATAAACTGGAGAAGTATTTGCATCTTATCAAAAGATTGACAAGGTAATATCTTAATTCAAACAAACTCTTCTAAAAAAAAAATAGTGAAAGAGATTATAGGGGAAAGGAGAGAAAATGAGTGGGAAATATCAGAGAGGGTGACAGAACATGAGACTCCAAACTCTGGGAAGTGAACAAGGGGTGGTGGAAAGGGAGGTGGGCGGGGGGTTGGGGTGACTGGGTGACGAGCACTGAGGGGGGCACTTGACGGGATGAGCACTGGGTGTTGGCAAATTGAACTCCAATAATAAATACACAAACAAAAAAAATCAAACAAACTCTTCTGCTGAAATTATACTCTGCCCCTAAAAGACAGTTGGGTTAAAAATCTGCTTCTGAACAAGAAATAATCCTTTTTATCCTTACAGACCTTTGTATTTTTAAGATGCACAGAGGGAGGGAGTCAGAGTGCAAGAACTCCCCACAGTTGCTAGGTTTCCTCAAGGGGGCAGACTTAAAAACTAGGTTTTACTCCTTCCAGTTTGGATGTGGCTCACTCACAAAATCTTGTGATCCTTCCCAACCCTAACAGGCCAAGCATGTGAAAATCCATCAGTTTTACTTCTTTAAAAACATGAAAGAACTTTCCTTTGAAAGGTGATCTGCCAGGCCTGGATCTTTGTGACTTTTTTTTTTTTTCTTTCCAATCTACTCATTCAATCTCACCAGACTTGCTGTTACCCAGGCAGACAGAGGAGAAGGAATCCCCTCGCCAAGCTGCCAGTCCCAACCAGGAACAAGCAAGTCCACACTGAGGTCCAGAAGTCTGACACCCCATCCTCTGTCCCTGCCGCCGGTGGGCCGCCTGGCAGGACCTGGAAAGCTGGACTGTATGGGTGGCCTCAGGGCTCAGAGCCAGACAGGAGGGAGAGGAGTACAGTGCAGCAGCTGCCTCCTGAGATCAGCCCAGGCCACTCCTGCTCACCACAAAAGCAGGCTGTGAGATCCTTTCAGGAAATAATGACATCTCAAGCATCTTCTTCTCTGTTTTCAGCGGTTTGGGAGGATTGAAGGCAAAGATCACCTGAACTAGGTTATCATTTCCCTGAAATCAGGGACCATTTCTTTTTTTTTTTTTTTTTTTTTTTTTTAAAGATTTTATTTATTTATTCATGATAGTCACAGAGAGAGAGAGAGGCTCAGAGACACAGGCAGAGGGAGAAGCAGGCTCCGTGCACCGGGAGCCCAACGTGGGATTCGATCCCGGGTCTCCAGGATCGCGCCCTGGGCCAAAGGCAGGCGCCAAACCGCTGCGCCACCCAGGGATCTCAGGGACCATTTCTTATTCTATATGGATCCCTAATTCTGCAAGCTGGACTGGGCATGGTGGATGCAGTAAGTATTCATTTAATCAAAGAATAACAGTCATTGAAAGGGTCAAACTAGCCTTCCTGAATATATTTTTTCTATATTCTACTTCACCTCAATCGTGTCCTAACATCTGCTTACCTCAACAAGAACCTTAGAAGGGATACTGCAATGATGAGCGCCACACCAACAAGGAACGCAATACACACAGCTATAAAAATCAAAGAAAACACTGTATCACCAAAATGTCATAAGCAGCACAGCTGTCATGTCACTACATGTAATCTGTAAATGAAAAATGCAAACAAAACAAGTGAGGGAAAAGCCTATATCCGTCTGCTAACTTCCATATAAACAACTGAGAACACTCACCATTGGGGAGTGCTAATTTTCATTATGAAAAATACCAAACATACACAAAAGAACAGAGATTTGCATAATGAACCACTTATAGTCATCACCCAGATTCTAGAATTATCAAGATAGTGTCACCCTTGCTTCACCTATTGCTACTCTGCCTCTGCTTTTTTGCCTGAAGCATTTTTAAGCAAATCCCAGACATCATGTCATTTCCTCTGTCCACCTTCATTATGTATCTCTAAAGCACAGGCCTCACAAAAGATGTGTTGACATCGTGTAATCCCTGATGTGGCCCACTGAGAAGGCTTCTATGTCATCTACCAAAAATGCATGCCCTCTACCTAGCCATGAGAAAACAGACAGCAAGTGCAAATAATAAAGTAACTGGCCAGTTCTCTTCAAAAGTATCAAGGTCATGAAAGACAAAGAAAGGCTGCAGAAACCTGACAGCTAAATGGGCTATGGGATCTCTGGAACTGCATCCTGGACCAAAGAACAGGCCTTAGAAGGGACAATAGGAGAAATCCGGAAAGCCTAAACATCAGTTAACAGCACCGTACTAACGTTAACATCCTGGTTTTGGTCATCATATAGGAGTAGCTATACTATGATTATATAGTTTAAGGGTTTAGGGGAAGCTGGCAGAAGGGTATATGGAAACTTTTTCTTGCAATGTTTCTTGTAAGTTTAAAATCATTTCAAAATTTTCTTGTAAGTCTAAACTTATTTCAAAATTATCCAAAATTATTTCAAAATTAAAAGTTTCTTAAAAATGTAAATAATCACAATGTCATTAACAATCCCCTGGCTAACAGTGAGTCCATATTCCAATTTTTCTAGTTATCTCAGAAATGTTTTTTGTAGTTAGCTTGTTCAGATCAGGATAAAAACAAGGTTCACATTTTGTATTTGTTCGTCATGTCTCTTTAGGCAATTCTGATGTAAGCAGCCATTGACTTGTTTAAAACAAGTTGTCTATTAGGACACCTCCTGTTCTAGAGCAGTAACTGTGCTTCCTCATGTTGGCACCTAACTCATCCTATCCTCCAAATGTTCGGCACATGGGCAATTAACTATAGAGATTTCACTAAAAAAGGTTAGCTTTTTTTGGCAAGAATGCTTCACAGCCGGTGCTGTGTCCTCTCCCAGCGTTGACCAAGAGCACCTGCTGGCGACTGGCCCCGCGCCCAACGCCCGTGTCCTGCGGGGGACAGCCTGCCCCTCCCCGGCCACCCACTCTGACTCCTGCCTATCCCCACTCCTTCCATGGGGGCTACGAACTATTCTGCCACACGTACCAGCCAGGATTAGCCTTAAAGAATTCACCCTCATCATCTCAGACTACTGAGGCAAGAAAACAGGAAAGGCAAGAAAAATGCTTAGATCCTTCTTTTCAATTGACAATTCTAAGTCACTCCAGTTAACATCAGGTGTCCTTGTTACCTCCAAAGGCAGCCAAAGTACTATTTTTGCTTAGGGAAGGGGCTCTGTTCCTTTTAGTTTCATAAGGATCTCATTGATTTTTGTATATTCAGTGTATTTCCATCAATTATGTTCATTATTCTTTTCAATACTTAAACTGGCCCATGTTGGCCCTTTCATGTTGGCTCTTCCATTCTTCTGACATGACCCTATGGTCTTCAAAAACTTCACTGTGAACAGGACTTAGTAATGCCACAGGGATATATTATATTATCTAATGGGGGCTCGGACTGACAGATTTTCTTCAGTGGAGTTATGAGAGAATGCACAGTCCCTCCTTAATCTAAGAATTTCAGGACTGTCCATGTAAGACACATACAGGGAATACTGTGCCCATATCCCTAAATCAAGGAAAGACACTTGACAGTCATTTGCCCTATTTCTAGTTTCTTGCTATTGCATTAACTTTTTTTGGCTTATTTATGCTTCATAATTAAACAACATCTATGAGGATATGTTGATCATATAATTTTCTTATGTATCACATAATTTTCTTATTTACACACCAATGACACAATCAATATATATACCATAACTAAATTAGATAACCAGTAATCCAGGTTTTAAAGTACACAAAGTGTTGCAAATGGTACTTAAAAACTAAAATCCTTAAAACACACATTTTTAAAAAGCAACAAAGAGCACATACGTACGAAGGTTACTATCAATTGGATTCTTGTTGACAACTATGTCACAAGCAATTTCATTGACTCCATTATGGACATGCTTTACTAAGAGTGAATAGTTTCCAAATTCTCCAAATTTGTATTCCAGCCTACAAAGATGTGGTAAAATAAAGAAAAATGGTTAGATTAGGAAATGAGTTAGATTATTGCAATGTCATCAAGGCAGAGTGACAGGCATTCCTGAGTACAGATCAGGAAAGACAAAAGAAAATTTTTGAAGGAATGAAAAACTAAAACCCATGCAGTGAAAAAAAATAGACAGGAAATGCAGCTGTCAGGGGCGCCTGGGTGGTTGTCTGTTAAGTGTCTGCCTTCAGCTGGGTCATGATCTCAGGGTCCTGGGATGGAGCTCCACATTGGGACTCCCTGTTCAGCAGGGAGTCTGCTTCTCCCTCTCCCTCTGCCCCTCCTGCTCATATGTTCTCTCTCCCTCTCTCAAAAATAAATAAATAAATAAATAAATAAATAAATCTTAAAAGAGAGAGAGAAAGAGAAAAAGAAAGAGAGAGAAAGGAGGGAGAGACACCCTCTCAAATGAATAAAATCTTAAAAAAAAAAAAAAAGAAAAAGAAAAGAAAAGAAAAAAAACCTGGGTGTCAGTAGGTCACATCAAAGCAGGTACAAACCTACAAATTTCTTTCTCTTCCAAGGTGTCATTGAGTTGCAGGAGAGATCCATGCTGGGTGCTCAACGCCACTGCGGCAATGCTAGGCTTCCCGGGTTTCCCACTCCAGGAAACATTTACCAGAATCTGAAACAAGCACTGTAGAACAGAAACACAAGCAACTCTTAGAGGCATCTGAAAGGCCACTGGTTCTTGGTGCACATGAATATCCACCTGAAATCCTGAGATGACTTTTCCTTTATACTTATAAAAAAACTTAAATTCCAAAAACTTAGATAAAATTTGTCCATATAACTATGTGTGCCCATGGAACTGTACAATCTTTATTCATAGGTAAAATTTTCACATAATTAACAAATACAGCATATATTATTTTGCATTTCATTGTTTACATATCACATACAAGTAAATTTCCATGATGCCCCACAATCTGCATATTTAAATTTTTTAATGGTTGTATTATAGTTCATTAAATACTAAAGTTGTTAGTATTTAGGCTGCTTTCAAAGCTTTTATCTTTTTGTGTATAATTTATGTAAGTTATGTTTTTAAAGATATAGTATATATAATTTATATTAATTTACATAAATTATCTGGTTTTCAAAGATCTACACATGACATTCTTATTCCTTTAAATTCTTCCCTAAAATAAATTTCCAAAAATGAGGTTACTGGATAAAAAATTACCATTTTCAGGGTGCCTGGGGAGCACAGTCAGTGAAGCATCTGACTCTTGGTTTTGGGTCAGGTCATGATCTCAGGGTGGTGGGATGGAGCCCTGTTGGGGCTCTCTCTCCCTCTGTCTCTTCCCTCACCAAATAAATAAATAAATCTTTTATAAAAAATCATTTTAATGGTCCTTGTTATATGTCCAAACAGTATTCAAATAAGAAAAATTACAGTATACTTATTTCTCCTTTGCCTTACTAGGATTTAGAAATCATTCTTCTTTTTGTTCATGTGCTAAATATTTATGATATCACAGCTTTAAGAGTAATCTTAAGAGTAATTATTTTAAATTATCAGATTAAACAATATTCTTTTGTTTATATTTCTTATGCTATGAACCATCTCTTAAAATCTCCTTGAACATCATCTTAGAACTACATCTTCACATACCGCAATATTAAACTTTTAACTAACTCAAATATCTCCCCATTCTAGTGCTTTCCTTTTCATCGTGTTATATTCTCTAATTTTTAATTACAAGTTTTTAATGCCTTGTACAGTCATACTAATCTGGGTTGCCATTTCTTCTATTTATTAGTTTAAAAATATATTATCTTTTTTAGTATTTTTTTTACATTTGTGGAGAGGTTACTTTAACTTGAATCTGCCTGGAGTCTTTGACAGATGATATATAATAAGTCCAGATACCTTCCCCATGGTTTCAGTTGTAATATGTTATGTTAAATTCTCATGTAAATTAGATTCTCCTTCTTATATTTACTTGGTCCACTAGCCTTACTTCCTCTTTTCATCTACACAAGTGGCTGTGACGTGCTAATACATCTTATCTGGTACAGCACGTCTCCATTTTACCTGTTCTCTTGGGCCATCCTTTGATCCTCTTGTTCATTTCATTTTTCCTATTAATGTGGGAATGACTTACATAGATTCTATAAAGGAGCCATGATATATTAACAAGTAACTGTGTTAAAAGTATGTGTTAATTTAAGAAATACCGCCATTTTTTCTATGTTTAGTCTTCATATCGGAATGTATTGGCTATCTCTCCATTTAACCTGTATTTTCACCCTAAAATTTCATCATCGTCTTTATGTATGAACTCTATTGATTCCTCAAGGATAAAAACATAAGTCATCATAAATAAATCTTTCAATATGCTAACTTACTCTACTTGATAGAATTTAAGATTGTTGCACCTACATTGATTAAAAAAGTATGACCTGAATGTCTTTTCTTGTCTTTGCCAGATTTTAAGATTAACACCCTATCTATACTGCAGAATAAATCAGATATCAAGCCATCATTTTTGTGGGAGGGAAGCTTATATATAGGTTACTTTATATAAACTGATAATCCTTTATTATTTGAAAATGTAGAAAAAATTATATATTTCTAGGAGGAGAAACTCACTGTAACTTTCTGGATTTCTTAATTGTTGATCTATTTATGTTCTCAATTTCTTTAATCAATCTTCATATCATATTTTTAAAGAAAATCAATTTTTCTTTTTTTTTAAGTTTTTTTTTTAAAGATTTTATTTATTTATGCATGAGAGATATATACAGATACAGAAAGAGGCAGAGACACAGGCAGAGGGAGAAGCAGGCTCCACACAGGGAGCCCGATGTGGGACTCGATCCTGAGTCTCCAGGATCACACCCTGGGCTGCAGGCAGCACTAAACCGCTGCACCACCGGGGCTGCACTTTGTTTAGGATTTTATTTCCTTATTTGACACAGAGAGAGAGCACAAGCGGGGGAGCTACAGGCAGAGAGAAAGGGAGATGCAAGCACCCCACTGAGCAGGGAGCCTGATGTGGGGGCTCAATCCCAGGACCCATGATCATGACCCGACAAGAAGGCAGATGTTCAACCAACTGAACCATCCAGGCACCCTAGAAATCAAGTTTTGAATTTCAAATTTATCAGCTTATAAACTGTTCATTTGACCATAATTATTTTAATTACAGTGGGTTATGCATATCTTAATTTCTAATTTTATTAAATTTTATTAATCAATTTATCAATCGTGCAACTTTTATTTTTTTTTTTTTTAATCATCTCTTGAGGGCCTGGGTAGCACAGTGTCTGCCCTCAGCCCAGGGTGTGATCCTGAAGTTCCAGGATTGAGTCCCACATCCAGCTCCCTGAATGGAGCCTGCTTCTCCTTCTGCCTGTGTCTCTGCTTCTCTCTCTGTGTCTCTCATGAATAAATAAATAAAATATTAAAAAAAAATCTCTTGGGGTGCCTGGGTGGCTCAGTCAGTTAAGCATTCAACTCTTTTTGATTTCTGCTCAGGTCATGATCTTAGGGTTGTGAGACAGCCCTGAACTGGACTCTGTGTTGGGTGTGGAGCCTGCTGAAGATTCTCTCTCTCCCTCTGCCCCTCTGCTGCTTCTCCACTCGCACTCTCTCCCTCTCTTAAAAAAAAAAAATCATCTCTCAGGGCACGTGGGCGGCTCAGTCAGTTAAGTATTTAACTCAATCTCAGCTCAGGTCTTAATCTCAGGGTCATGAGTTCAAGCCCTTGTACTGGGCTCAACACTAGGCATGGAGCCCACTTCGGAAAAGAAAACCAAACAAAATCATTCTTGACTCATTTTAATTTTTCTCTCATTTTTAGTCAGTAAGTGACAGTGGCAGGATTCAAACCAGGCACTCAGGCAGCAGAATCCATGCTCTAAACTACTCCACTCTACCACTTTGTGGTCTGATTCAGAAGTTCACCAGTTTAATTCTTAAACTCTAAGAGCTTGACCTATCACAGTCTGATAACAGTGAATGCTTAATTCTCACCACAGTTCTATTCTATAATTTGTACCATTTTTTTAAAAAAGATTTATTTTAAAGATTTATTTATTTATTTTAGGCACAGAGAGAGAGAGAGCGCGCATGCACAGGGAGGGACAGAAGGAGAGGAGTGAGACAATCTACAAACAGACTCCCCAGCCGAGCAGGGAGCCCGATGTGAGGCTCAATCTCAGAACCCTGAGATCATGACCTGAGCCAAAATCAAGAGCTGGCCACTTAACTGAGCCACCCAGTCACCCTTTATTAATTTATTTGAGAGAGCATAAGTGGGAAGGGCAAAGGAAAAGGGAGAGAGACTCTTATAACCAACTCATCAGCTAAGCAGCGAGCCCCATGCAGGTCATGATCTCAGACCCTCAGATCCGGACGTGAGTCCAAACCCAGAGTCAGATGCTCAAAGGGCTGCACCACGCAGGCACCCCCTACTGTTATTTTCCATGTGTTGTAGGGGGCCCATCTAAATTCCGAGGCTTTTTATGTGGTGTGCTTCTATTTTAGTATTAACATTTCTTTTATCATTCATGCAAATGCTAAAGCCTGACTGGCCCCCTTTATTTGCACATCTACCTCATGAAAGTACAGTGCAAATGTCTTTTTGTTTTTGATGTATTCTTTTTAAATACAACACTCTTATATTTTAGTCTTTGTTATTAGTCAATGTATTTATGTATAACTTCCTTTTTTCCAAAAGAACTTCGAAATTATTCACAATATTTTAATATAAATGAGTTATTTTTATACAAGTTAATCCATTTGTATTTGTTGCCATTAGTCTAGACTTGCTCACCCTGAATTCTTTCCTCTACTTTTACTGTCTTTTGTCATTTCTATTTTCCATATTGTATACTCTTTTTTAATATTTTAAGGATACAGTAACATTAACTATTATATTTATTATACTCAGAACATGTCTACTTAAAAAAAAGAAACGGCCTTGTTTATTCTAATTTATGTCTGAAAATAATAATCAAAAGTAACAGATCATCATTTAGATATCATCAATGCAATTAAAGCCCAGGATTTCTGTCTCCCATTCACTGCTTCTCCAACCTTCTCACCGCCTCCAGGTTCCCCTGAGGAATATTGTTTAGGATACTAAAAAGTCATTTCTTTTTCTTTTCTTTTTTTCTCATTTACATCTTACTTTTATTTAGTCAGTTATACTAATAACTCATAGTTAACATTACAACACTAACCTTCCTCCAGTTTTTGTTCTCTTTTCAAAAGCACCTGCTGACACATTATAGGTATCTTTAGTTGTCCTTGAGCTATGAAATGTACACATTTATTCAATGTTTATTTGTTTTTCAATGTGTATGTCTCTTAAGTGCTTTTACTTTAAGGGAAGAGAGGCAAAGAGGAAAAGAAAGTCTCAACCAGATAACTGATTTCCTTCACCTGTAAATCCATCATTCCCAGGTATTTATTATCTAGTTTACAAATATAAATTATTATAATTTGCATTCCCTTGAATGTCTATCTCTATATTTGCTTAAAGGTTTTAAAAATATCAATAATGTTCAGAATTTTTTTAAAAAGATTTTATTTATTTATTCTTGAGAGACACAGAGAGAGAGACAGAGACATTGGCAGAGGGAGAAGCAGGCTCCATGCAGGAAGCCCGATGTGGGACTTGATCCTGGAATCCAGGGATCATGCCGAGCCAAAGGCAGATGCTCAACTGATAAGCCACCCAGGCGTCCCAATGTTCAGAATTTTTAAAAGGTTATGTCTTGATAGCATTTTCTGGTTGTTAAATCTTTACAGGCTCCAAGTGTCTTTCCAATTTTCAGCTAAGGTCTTTTCTGCAATTATGGGACATCTCCTACAACTATGTTTAAGTGCAAACATTTTCCTAAAACATAATTATCTCCATGCCCTTTTACTTTTTTGTAAAGATTTAATTTGAGAGAGAGTACATGCATGCAGTAAGGAAGGGTAGAGGGAAAGAATTTCAAGCAGATGCCTCAAGTACGTGGGAAGCCCAACGTGGGGCTCAATTTCATGACCCTGAGATCATGACTTGAGTCAAAATCAAGAGTCCAACACTTACCCAACAGAGCCACCCAGGGACCCACATGCTCTTTTAAATAAATTAGCAATAGGGAATCCTGGGTGGCTCAGTGGTTGAGCTTCTGCCTTTGGCTCAGGTTGTGATCCCAGGGTCTTGGGATCGAGTCCTGCATCAAGCTCCCTGCAGGAAGACTGCTTCTCACTCTGCCTGTGTCTCTACCTCTCTCATGAATAAATAAGTAAAGTCTTTTTTAAATTTTTAAAAATTAAAAAATGAATTAGCAATATTTTTCCTGTACTAGTCACATGTAGCTAATTCTTCTGTTTTTTCATTCTCTGATTTGTCACCAGCATCACTGTTTTGTACCAATGATTCTACTTTTTTTAATTCTGAAGATGCTTTACTTGCCTTCTGGCTAATAGCCTGGCAATGTACTTTTTTTTTTCCCCTCAACTTGTTTTTCTATAAATTTTAGGCCATACTGTCATTTTAGAAGACATTTTGTTCATTCTCTGAATTACCTGTGGCTTTGAAATTCAGGTATTGTTGATTTTTTTTTTTTTCAGGTTTCTTTTAGGTCCTTCTCATAGGCTGGTAAATCTTGTCTTTGCTATTCTTCTTAACATTATAGATTTTCTTTGCTTCATGTTACTTTGTAGAGCTCTCAATAGGTTCAATCAAATAGAGGAGGGACCATGTATTGTCACCTCTTCGGTTGGTACCCATACTGGGGATTCTTTGTTTGCTTTTTAAAGCTATTTACAGTAAACAGGTCCCTATACAGAGAGTCCTTGACAGGGATTCAGCTTATGGTTTTTCAACATTATGACCCTATGAAAGTGATATGCATTTCAGATTAGACTGTAGGGAAGGAATATGCATTCAGTAGAAATATACTTAGAATTTTGAATTTCCATCTTTTCCTGAGCTGACATACACAGTAGGATCCTCTTTCATGACAGTGGGCAGCAGCAGTAAGCCAAAGCTCCCAGTCAGTCATGCAATTCTGAGGGTTAATGACTGAGAGGCCATAGGCTAGTGTAGATGTTGAGCACATTTAAGGTAGGCTAGACTAAGCTATGATGCTCAGTAGGTTAGGTGTATTAAATGCATTTTCATCTCACAGTATTTTCAACTTACAGTGGGATACAACCCACTGGAGGAAAATCTATATATTAAAATTCCTCCCCTGGGGGCACCTAGGTGGCGCAGTCAGTTTGACGTCAGACTCTTGACTTAGGCTTGGGTCATAATCTCAGGGTTGTGAGGTCAAGCCCTGCCTCTGGCTCCATAATCAGCTTAAGATTCACTCTCTGCCCCTCTCCCCACTAACTAAAAAAAAATTAAAGGAATAAAAATTTTTAAATAAATAAAATAAATAAAAATTCCTCCTCTGAAAGCAGTACATTTAAATGCTCAATTTGGAAATAGAGAAAATTTTCTTTTACACAGAACAGTAGCCTTGTACTTAAAAAGCAACAAGGTCTAGGGGCACCTGGGTGGCTCAGTGATTGAGTGTCTGCCTTCGGCTCAGTTGTGATCCCGGGGTCCTAGGATCGAGTCCCACATCGGGCTCCCCACAGGGAGCCTGCTTCTTCCTCTGCCTGTGTCTTTGCCTCTCTCTGTGTGTCTCTCATGAATAAATAAATAAAATCTTAAAAACAAAAAAAGCAACAAGATCTAGGTGTTGCACCTTCAGATAAAACAAATCCTTTATCAGCAACAAGCAAAGGAAAAAAAAAAAAGAAGGAGAGAGAGACAAACCAAGAAACAGACTCTTAACTATAGAGAACACGCTGCTGGTTATAAGAAGGGAGGTGGATGGGGGTGGAGGAAAAGGTGATAGGGATTAAGAGTACACTTAATGAGCCCTGAGTAACATATAGAATTGTTAAATCACCACACTGTACACCTGAAGCTAATAATAACACTGTATGCTAACTGTACTGGAATTAAAATTTAAAACTTAATAAATAAATCCTTTATTATCAGAAGGGCAGATCCCCAGAATACGTGCCATGCCTCAACCTGAGCCTCCCATTGTCCTCAGTACCTTTGCCCTTGGAGAACACCCAGGTGTCACTCGTTCCTTCTCTGGTCCAGCAATGGGATTACGCAGCAGGCAGAGAAGTAAAATAAAATGTGGTCTGTCGCTTTTGCTCATCAACAAGAAATAAGTTTTTAAAAGATGGGTAGAGGAAAAGATAAAGAGATTGATGTGGCTCACTGCTAGGCATGCTCCCTGATTATATGTCTTCTGATTCCTTCTACAGCCTATCTGATTCCTTACCTATAAAACTGAAGTGAACATGTGAAGGACTTCAGGTATGAGAGCATTAAGGACCATCTCACACAGCCCCAAAGCAAACAAAATTGTGAGCCTGAATGTAATACCTACATGATAACAACGTTCAGAATTCCAGTAGACAGTCATGTTTGTTCCGTGTAGTTCATTATGGATGAGCAGCAAAGCCTGGTCCATCTTCAGCTCTACATGCTTTTTTTTATCTAAGTCTGGTAAGAATTAGAAAAAGAAGTTAAGAAAACGGAAAAACAAAGCATCTGAAAGACATGTTAAAGACAAAGTGCACCTGTGTAAAGAGGGGTGCTTCTCGAATGCCTACACTCATGGGCTCTGAGATTTTTTTTTAAATTTATTTATTCATGAGAGATACAGAGAGAGAGAGATAGGCAGAGACACAGGCAGAGGGAGAAGCAGGCTCCATGCAGGGAGCCCAATGTGGGACTGGATCCCAGGACCCTGGGATCACACCCTGAGCTGAAGGCAGACGCTCTATCACTGAGCCACCCATGTGTCCCTGAGATTTCTCAAGCTTCACTTTGCACACACACAGGTGCCCTTCTGTACGCATGTCTCTACTACAAACAAGGCTTCGGTTACCACCATTCACGTCCTGTGTATAAACAGACCATGCAGGACCTTCCATTCATCACGTGCTAAGGTGTGACGGGCATTGAATTTACTAGTGTCACATATCTTTTCACATATCATTTGACAATATGCTGATGTCATGAGCTGGTATTTTCTCCATTTTGCAGATGATGAAATTAAGGCTCACAAGGATTTGAATTGCACCTGACCAGAGTTCTTCTGCCAAATCCCTGTGTGAACCCCAGTCTGTGTGACACCAGAGCCTGAATTTTCCTGGACCGTGTTACTCCACTCTGAATGCAGCTCGGGAGATGTCAGGACGCCCAGTCAGCAGGGCGCTGTGGGGATCTGCACACCCTTTCCAATTGAGCAGCTCTGCTTTCCATCACTTTGGTTTGACTTCTGAGTCTCCTTCTGGTTTCCACAACAGATGTGAAGAAGAGAGGATGAGCCTCAGCAGTCCAAAGGGACAAAGAGCCGCTGCTCCACATTCCCTAGGCTTAGCGCTCACCACGTTACTAAGTGCTCTTAGGATGATGACCTAAAGACCATGACCACGACCATTCTAAATTTACACCTGCCGATTTGGTGGACAAAGAGACCTACTACTGGCTAAAGTGAAAGCAAAATGTTTCATTTAGACCAATCTCCCCATTTATACTATTATGAGAAATTAATTTGCCCTCTAGCCTCCAGGCCAAAAAAGAGAGCAAGCGAGCAAATATTTAATAAAACAATGAGAAAGGTAATGATCTAAACTTTTATTTTGCAATATGAAAGCTTGCTTCAGGGCTCCCTGGAAACCCGTGTGAACAGTCAGTTCATTAATTCAGGAAATTCTTCCCTGTAGGCAGTCTAAATCCCTCATTTTAAAGTTTATCTGAATTTACCCTTATAAGTAAGGTAAAGACAAAACCCTCACTGAGGAAATTCCAAGGGGTTAGTAAATCCTGTGCAAGAAATGGGGATGAAGACCAAATACCTATTTCTTAATATAATCATAGTTATCACAAGTCTTAACAGTGTGTACTTCATAGGACTGTTGGGAAGACTAGAGTTGATAATACACGTAATGGGTCTGGCACAGAATCTGAAACGAAGTTAACTATTGAGCTGGTGATGATTATAATGTCCAGGCCACATCAAACAAAAGCAGAGCTTCCTTAGGGTTAGGAATATATGGTTATGTATTTTTCACAGTTGTTTCCTCTGTTTTCATGTAACTTCATTTCCAATTTCTTCTCAGTTCCTCTTTCTTCCTATTATAAGAATGATGCTATAATACGTCTGAAAATGAACATGTTCTCCTTTTGACATGGTTCCTGCACTTCTAGGAGTGAAGTTTTATAGCTTTTTAAATAGCTTTTGATATGGATTACCAAATTCCTCTCCCATTTAGTTGGGCTGATTTATAATGACAACTGAGGTGACCGTGAGCTCCAGGGGATACAAAGCATACCCTTCACCACGCACAGGCCCCAGCAGCCCTGGGAAGTAGCTACTGGTGTCTCCAGTTTCTGGATGGGGGGTCGGAGGCCTGCTGCTCAAGTCACCCACCAGCCAGCAGGACATAAGCTGTGGCCAGCCTGACCAGCACCTGACCTCAGTCACCAGTCTCCTGAGGGCAAACACATCTGTTCCCTAGAAGCTGGGCCAGTGGTTTTTAGTCTTTTCATTCTTTTCCCCTGAGTTTTTAGCCTGATGTATAGAAAATAGCACTTCCTTATTATTTTATTTATTTATTTTTTTCACTTCCTTATTATTTTAGTTTTGAAACAATGATTGGCAAGTTTGAAAATATTTTCCAAATATTTACCATCAGTACTTTCCTTTCACATGAATTGTTGGAATGTTCATTTATTTAGCCAATGAACGCTTGCTAAAAAGGAGGCAGCAGCTCAGAATGGAGTCACTTATGTTAAACCCCACCCAGACTTAATACCTAGCCTCAGCGCAACTTCAGCTTCTGCCAGAAATGTGACCTCCAAGCAGGCAATGTGAAACTTCCCAGTGAGCATCAGGAGATAATCTGCTGATAGACCCCTTCTATTCCCCTTTGGAGGGTCA
The DNA here is from genome assembly GCF_011100685.1 of Canis lupus familiaris. Lineage (NCBI taxonomy): Eukaryota > Metazoa > Chordata > Mammalia > Carnivora > Canidae > Canis > Canis lupus. Next base: position 23,407,929 of record NC_049237.1, read on the forward strand.
CTTTGCCTAAAACAAAGCATTTTTTGTGAATATTTTTCCTTTCCTCTCCCTCTCTGCCTTTAAAACCCTTTCCTTTTTTTTTGCAGCTCAATGAGGTTCCTTTCTACATTATTTGCTAGATGGGATGCTGCCCAATTCATTAATAAAGCCAACTTGATATTTACATTTACTCCATTGTCTTATTGTTATTTAGCAGATTTGGTGGCAGCGGTAGGACTGAAGGAGACTTCTGAGGGCTTCAGGGAAAATGAGGAACACAGGCATGGTAGCCCCAAACACATGGGAGTTCACCATCTTTCCCACCACATCCGAGCCATAGGTGAGTTCTCTCTTGGTTCTGTGTTCTGCCCTCTGCATCAAGCTCTTGATTTAACTGGCTTTTTGAGTGGAAAACCACAGCCCTTAATCCTGCCCCAAGATCTGCGTGGGAACTGCTGGTAGCAATGCAAAGTTCCACAGCATGCGGAGCCCCTGTCTGCCATTCCATGTGTTGCAGCCCGCTGGCCCAACCCTCTCCCCAGGCCGAGGCTCCACAAGGATTGCTGGTGGTGCACACAGGGCCTTCTACTGGCCATTCCACAGAAACTTCCAAACCCCAGATTTTGGTTCCATTCTCAGATTCCACAGGGGGAACTGTTGGCATTTCCATCCGCAGTTCTCAGTCTGTTTGGAACCCTTCTCCAGATTCCACGTGGGGAGCAGCTGCAGTTCCCCATTTGTTTGTAGTCAGTCCACAGTCTCTGTTCTTTGAGGTTTGCTGGATCAACACTTTCCCCTCTCCCCAGTTCTTTAGTCACTGCTGAAGTCCATAGCTCTAGTTCCTCAGATACTAGTTTCTGTGAATGTGCACATGATGTAAAAGTTAACTGCTAGGGGATCCCTGGGTGGCTCAACGGTTAAGCACCTGCCTTCAGCCCAGGGCGTGATCCTGGAGTCCCGGGATCGAGTCCCACATCAGGATCCCTGCATGGAGCTTGCTTCTTCCTCTGCCTGTGTCTCTGCCTCTCTCTCTCTCTCTCTCTCTGACTCTCATGAATAAATAAATAAAATCTTAAAAAAAAAAAAGTTAACTGCTAATGGGAGTCGTGGGGGCCCAAAAAGCCACAAAAATTGGTAAGCATGAGTCCAGCATTAAGAGCTGTTACAGTGCTCACCACTTAGCCCTAAGACACCTGTGTTAAGATGGGGGAGGGGGAGCACAGAACCAGTTAGACTGTCACTAGGTCACCTGCCAACCTCAAGAAAAATTCTGTGCAGTGAGGCACACCATGAAACACCACACAACCCCAACCCCACAGCACATCTCTCCTGGGTGTTAATCTGGCTCTGAGGAACTCAGACTAAGCTACAAAATAAATAATAAATAATAGTAAAGATAGGATCCTTAATTCTAAAGAGTGAAGTGTGCCACCATCTGGCACATTTGCTTATTTTATGCCTAAGAACTGTGGTCTCAAAAGCTATAAATATCTACAGAACTGGCAAAATCTTACCAAAGACAAGCTAGAATTACAGTGGCCATTATGAGTAATGTTCCAATTAGATCAGCTCATTTAAGAAGCGCAGTTAAAAAGAAGGATTACCAAATTAAACAGAATGTGATATGTGATTTTAATTGGTGTGCATAAGCCTCCAAGAGGTTTCTAAACTACAAAATAGCTGCATTGAAATATCTATTATAAAAGACTAATGTAGGGGCCTGGGTGGCTCAGTGTCTTCAGCTCAGGTCATATAAACAAATAAAATCTTTAAAAAAATAAATAAAAGACTAACATAAAATTAAAGACAGAACAAGTACCTAAGACCAAAGCCTAGGAGTGCCTGGGTGGCTCAGTCAGTTAAGCATCTGCCTTTGGCTCAGATCATGACCCCAGGGTCCTGGGATGGAGCTATTCGTGGGTGTGGAGGCTGCTTAAGATTCTCTCTTTCCCTCTCCCTCTTTTTTCTTACCCACACTCACTTGCTCACTCTCTCAAAAACAAACAAACAAACAAAAACCCACAAAATAGAAAACCTTCCCAAATTCCAGTAAATTTCAGAGCTATGAACTCTACTTTAAACCCAGTTCACAGCCTACAGATGGGATCTTGAAAAAGCTGAGAGAAGCTAAGTCCTTCTCTAAGCTGAATGTGGGACAGAGAAGCATTCCCACACAGGTGGATGGATAGGTCAGTCATTGCTCATCTAGGATATAACCCAAATCTTTGAGGAATTAAAAGCAACTGTCCTTATCTTAAAAATCTTTACAAAACTAGAAATGCATGTGGAGAGGCAATTCAAAGTTAACCTATCCCTTTCACCCATCTCTAAACCTCTCCTGTTTATCTCCAAAGGCTTGTAAAGTATTGTCCTTAGAAAAATCAAAGTCCTTTTCGAAGGAACTTACATTCTTTCCCTGTGACTTTGAGGTGAAAAAATAAAAGTACAAACCTCAGTGAGGTAATTCTTATGAGTAGAATGAAAGGAGTAAAAGTCTTCTGAAATTTAGATAAATGAAAATTCATGTGTCTTCTCCACAAATTTTAGTAGAAAAAATAGCCATCTGAGCCGGTAACCTTAACTTATTTCATCTGCCAGAAATAGTTAGAATCCAACTGTTATTTTGTAAACTAATGAGTTCTGTATTATCATATCTATCTTACGGTTAAAAATTTAAAATAACAACTACCAGGTTTCTGCTTATTCGTTAACATCTATCTATGTGTGTATGTGTAGAAGGGTGGCATTTTCTACCTCTGGAAAATTGCTAAGCTGCTAAAAGTAACTTGTAAAGAAGTCTATTTAATTGGCTTATAAATCAGGCATTTCTAAATCTCAGAAATATAATACAAACTAACTCAAATGTTTTTCAGGTTCATATGACCTGGGAAGACATTCGATATTAAAGATAGTTTGTTGGTTGGTTTAATTAATATGTCTTTAAAGTTGTCACATTAAATATAATGCTCTTATCCTAGCTAGATTTACTAATCAAATAGGTTCATATTACTGGTTACTAAATATTACATATTACTATTACTGGTTACTTATTTGTCAATAAGAGACAATGGCTGATTGTCTAATATCATATTTGAGTCATGATGTTTTTGTGGGTAATCTAACCAATAATTGTTAAGAACAAGTAAATTCAATAGATATAAGTGGGTAAAAAGTTTTTTATGTGAATTTTTTAAATAGTTTCCCTAAATCCTTTTGGTAACCTGAAACCTTAAAATTTTGCTAAATTAACTTGAATTCAATGAATATACAGATTATTTCCAAATAAGATAAAATGCTGGAACATTCATTGCTGAAAATAGGCTTAACCACTTTTTGCTTCCTTTTACAGAAGAGCTGAAGATATGAGTCTATTAGTAAACATGCATTGTGCCACCCTGAGAAATTTTCTATAAAAAAAGCATGTATTTCTAGAAGTCATAACTCTGTAAGTCTGCCTGAAAGAGGACCTCAGCTGCCTCCATTTTGACCTCAAACTTTCTTTTGGGTTCTTCTTTCCAGCTTGTCTCTTGGCTCAGGGGGGAAGACCCTGAGGGCAAAGCATCCTCAGCAACGTCCCCCTCAAACAGTGAGGATGGCCCAGCAAGACACCACCCCTGACTGACTCTAAGACAAGGGTCAACCTGACCTTCACTGCACAGCCCATGCACCCACTGACCTTTCCCCCATATTTTCCTTATATAAACCTGGAAGTATCTTGGGCACTTTGGAGACAGTCTTTGAGACACCAGCATCGGCCTCACTGACATAAATCCCTTTCTTGTTTCAACACCACTCATCTCTGCCTGCAGATTCTGTTGGCAGCGAGTGGCCAAGCCAGGTCTCTCTGGGATACCCCAGTTATACACCAACTCACAGCTGCTAATATGAAAGATGGTTCACAATTATTTACTTCTTAAAATTCCTAAGGGTTAAAAATTCTAATTAGTAGGCAGGATTAAAGCTACAAGATATAATAAGGGAAATATCGCCATATGCAAGAAAAGTAGGATGTGCGCTTGCAGGTAAAGAAGGTATGAGGAATGGAAATGTATCTTTAAGGGGAAAAAAAAAAAAGGAATTCTGTCCTAAAATCAGAGTGATTAGTTACAGAGGGAATACACAGGACAAATTCTGACAATAAAAAAGAAAGTTGTTGAAGATTTGTGGAAAAGGAATCTTTGAAAAGGAACTTTTAATGTATAGTCAGGGTGGCTAAGATTAAAATGAATCTGTTTTAAAAGGTTTTTTTTTTTTAAAGTAATCTCTATGTCCAACATAGGGCCCCAGCTCGTGACCCTGATATCAAGAGTCACATGCTCCACTAAGCCAGCCAGGGGCCCCTAAAAATGAGCTTAAATATCAAAAGTACACTGGTGCAAAATTAGAATTTGGTTTTTCTCTCCATTAAAAGGACAAAGTTCTTTCAGGTTATTGGTCTGCTCTTAATAGATTATAAACAAAAGTTTTTCTTCATCTTTCATGTAATCTGCCTAGATAAAAAAAATTTGTCCTTTCAATATTAAAATAGCTATGGCTCTGTACAACTATTTGATTTTCTGTATCTGCCTATGAAGTTTTTGTTACCTGGTGAAATGGAGAAGTATTGTTTCATAATGACATATGATCCTATTTAAGTATCCAAACCTTTTGATATTTTAACAAACTTGCCCAAAATCAAATTCTAAATGAAGTCTTTCTGACCTTGAACTAACTTTGGGTTTTCCAGATAGTCCCTGGAACATCTCAAAGGATTTGTTCTCTTTATAAAATGGAAGATGTTATACTAAATAGGCTTATCTGGTATGTTAAATTACATGGGACTCTAGTCAAACAGATGATGCTAAGCCTTCTTAGATTATATTTGCATGGATGTGTGTTATTAATATAAGTGTTCCAGAAACTGTATGAAATTCCTGAAGATCGAATAGGTACTGACACTTTTAACAGCTGTAATTCTAGTTATTATCTTAAAATGAATGCGCTCACAAAAATAATCAAATTTCCTTGTCAATTCCATTGTAATGGCCTTTCATCACATCTTTAAGAATAGGCATTTTTTGTCATTTACAGAGAGTTATTTTATTCAGATGCTTTTATGAAAACTTCCCAAATGTGCTTCATCTTCAGAGAAATTCATGGAAAGGAATCTGACAAGTACTCTAGAATACAGGTTTCTGATAACTTTCAGATCATGCAACTGAACTGGGTAAAAATTTCCAGAACCATGGGGCACCTGGGTTGCTCAGTCAGTTGAGCGTCAGACTCTTGGTTTCAGCTCAGTTCAGGTCATGACTTCACGGATCATGGGACTAAGCAAGCCCCTTTTCTGGCTCTGCGCTAAGCAAGGAGTCTGCTTGAGAGTCCTTCCCTCTGCCCCTCGCCCAACTCACCTGTACATGAGTGCACTCTCACTCTCTCTCAAATATATAAAAAAATCTTTGGGATCCCTGGGTGGTGCAGCGGTTTGGCGCCTGCCTTTGGCCCAGGGCGCGATCCTGGAGACCCGGGATCAAATCCCACATCAGGCTCCCGGTGCATGGAGCCTGCTTCTCCCTCTGCCTGTGTCTCTGCCTCTCTCTCTCTCTCTGTGACTATCATAAATAAATAAAAATTAAAAAAATAAAAAATAAATAAATCTTTAAAAAAGGGGGGAAGGGCCTTGGGACACCCAGGTGGCTCAGCGGTTGGGCAGCTACCTTCGGCTCAGGTCATGATCCTGGGATCTAGGATCGAGTCCCACATTGGGCTCCTGCAAAGAGCCTGCTTTTCCCTCTGCCTGTGTCTTTGCCTCTGTTTCTCATGAATAAGTCAATAAATCTTTAAAAAATAAAAAAAGGGGGACCACCTGGGTGGCTGTTGGTTGAACATTCAACTCTTGGTTTTGGCTCAGGGTCTGAGGTCTGAGGGTTTTCAAGATCTCAGGGTCATGAGATCAAACCCTGCATCAGGCTCCATGCTCAGTGGGGAACCTATTTGGAATTCCCTCCCTCTCCCTCTGCCCCTCCCCCTACTCTTGCACACTCTCTCTAAAATAAATAAATAAATCTAAAAAAAGAATTTTCAGAACTAGAAAAACAATATTCAAGTAGGACATGAATAACATGGGACTAAATGAACCAAGGAGGATAATTATAATTTTTATGACTTCTGGTTTAAAATACCACTGGTTCTCTAACATTTTGCTTTTCCAGATTGTAAGAAACCTTTTCTGTTCTCTTAAGGTATCAACAAACTGATAAGATATACCTTTGTGAACAAAGATGAAATGTTAATTTTTCTCCCTACTTAATTCCTCCAGGATTGGAAAGCTCTTGGGTATTCTTTTCATGGCAATAGTTATTTGCAGAGATTCATTGAGTCTGATCCTTATAACCAGACACCATTGGAAACCTTGGCTGTACTCCTAAAGCTTTGACCAGCATGTCCTATTTGAGAGAAATATGCATAGACTCAGATATGATCAGCATTAAAGAACTAAGATTGATGGGAAATGTTGGGATCCAGGACTAAACAGTCAAGAAAGAATTCTCGAGACATCTTCATGCAAAAAGAGTGGTTTTTATTAAAGCATGGGGACAAGACCCATGGGTAGAAAGAGCTTCACTGGGGTTGTGAGGAGTGATCGATTATATCCTTTCAAGCTCAGGGGGGTTAGGGAACCATGCAAGTCCCTATGGAGTTTGGAAGCAAGGTTTCCAGGACCTTCAAAGGCTAGCTATTAGTAGGATAAGGTCATCTGCTACTGTCTAGTAAACCCTTAATCATGAGACCCTTCAGTTGTATCAGTGGGCCATATGGGTGGAGGACTATTGGTAACATACATTTAGGGGCGGGTGGACAGGTAGAGATAAAGGAAGTTGCCAAAGGGATTTTCTATATGTTAAAGACTTAAGGATCCTGTAGGATGGGTAAGGTGGAGCTAAGGTTGCCTTTTGCCTCTAGCCAAGTATTAACATTAAGGCAGTTGAGTTCCTAGAGTAAGGTCACTCTGGCTGCCCCAAGTACTTGTCAATGGGCTGTAAGTGGTAAGGAAGTCTAATTTTTTTCCCTATATTTCTTTTGCCTTTGTTCTCCACATCAAGGTTGACTTTGCAGAGCCAATAAAGCCTCCTGGAAAAACTGACATAACACCTTGCTTACAAGGTTCCAGAACAGTAGTATTAAAAAGAGCTTATATTGAGGCACTTGAGTGGCTCAGGGAGTTAAGCATAGGACCCATGATCTCAGCTCAGGTCTTGATCTCAGGATCCTGAGTTCAAGCCCCACAGTGGGCTCCATACTGGGTGTGAAACCTACTTAAAAAATAAATTTTTTAATTTTTTTATAAAACAGCCTATATGGTCAAAAAATAAAATTTTTTTAAAAGAGGGAGAGGTACCTGGATGGCACGGTCAGTTGAGCATCCGACTCTTGGTTTCAGCTTGGATTGTGATCTCTGAGCATCAGGCCCCTTGCTGGGCTCCACAATCAGCACAGAGTCTACTTGGGACTCTCTCTGCCCCTCCCCCCCTTATAACTAAATCTTTAAAAAACATTAAAAAAAAAAAAAAAAAAAAAAAAAACGGAAAGCACCTGGCTGGCTCAGCTGGCCGAGCATGTGGACTTTTGAACCTGGTGTTGTGAGCTCAAGACTCACGTTGGACGCAGTGTTTACTTAAAAATAAGTTTTTTTTTTTAAAGAAAAAACTATAACCAACTTTAAAAAAAAAAAGTTTATATGGTCAATCACTATTGTTACTGCACTTAAGAAAATAATCAGGCAAAGGTTAATGCCAACAAATTAGTTTTACTATAAAAAATGAGGGTAATTGTTGAGACAAGAAATGTGTACATCTTTGTCTATATTAGATATATTGTCTATATTAGGTTCTAATCCTGCTAATTGTCTTTGATATTCTGTTATAAATTGGACTGGATCCTGAATTACTCTAGTTTCCTCAAAAACATGGCTCCAACTCTCCAAACTAATGTTTCCAATTTTCTCCCACTCTTCTGATTTGGAAATCACCAAGAACAAAGACTGTCCTTGAATCTCCCTCTTCGCCATCCAGAAGGCAGGGGGACTTCAGGACTTAAGCCTTGGATAGGCATATCAATGCCTATCTTCAATCCTGAAGAAGACTCCATCTGACATGCGGTCGGTCCTACACAAGCACTGGGGACTTCCAAACTAAATCCAATAGGAAGAGAAAGGGCTGACACCAAAGCAGGGTGCTTCTTCAGATGCTAGATCAAAACTTTATATTTGAACTAATCATGAAACTCTCTTCCACCTCTTCTGTCCTTTACTCTGGTACCAGCCTAGAAAGATAATGCCATCACATCTATCTCCCAGGTTGGTTATATTTTAGCCAAAAAAAGGAGATGTCTGCACTATGACCAAAACCACCTGTGGCACCTGAATTAACACCTCCGGGGAAGCTGAAACTCATGCACGAGATCCTTGAGCAGGCCACATGGCTTCCACAGATGATTCCTTCAACAGGGTTATTCTTGGACTTAAGTGATTTTGATTGGTTTGGGTCTTGAGGGCCAAAGTGGCTCTGAAATGCACTCCAGACATTAGGAATTATCCTGCTTATAACAATCATAGTAATCTCCCCAGTGTGTTATAGTCTCTCAAGAGCTCAAGGTGGTTAGTTTGCAGCCACTAACCACCACATAGATGATCCCCTTAATACAGGAACATCAGAAAGGAACGAGGAGATGGCCAACTTGAAGACCATAAACCTAGAAATTGTAGCCCATGAATCTCAGAGATGAAAACAAAACTGGGGCACCTGGGAGGCTCAGTGGTTGAGCATCTGCCTTCACCTCAGGTGGTGATCCTTGGGGTCCTGGGATTGAGTCCTGCATCGGTGTCCCCACAGGGAACACTTCTGCTTCTGTGTGTCTTTCATGAATAAATAAATAAAATCTTTAAAACAACATGACCAATGGATTCCACACAGATGATCAACAAAATTTCATACAAAGTTCTGAGAACTGCAGAGCTGAGAGTGGTGTTAGAGCCTCATACTTTGATCACACCTCTCAGTTGCACTGAGAATCTGATCAAAAGGTGGAGATGGTTAAAAAGGAGACAGGAGGCCCAAAATTGAGTCACTTATGCTACACCCCGCCAAGACTTAATACCTAATCGCACCTTCATGTCCCAGAATGACCTTTAACCAGCCAACCTGGGACTTCCTGGCCAGTACCAGAAGGTAATCTACTTACTGATAGACCCTTCATTACCGCTAGGGGGGCATCCTGGCCTAAAATGCATTATTTGCTAATAATTTCCTTTTCTCCTCTCCCTCTCTGCCTTTAAAAACCTTTCCTTTTCTGCAGCTCAAAGGAGCTCCTTTCTATTTGCTAGATGGGATACCGGCCAATTCATGAATTATTGAATAGAGCCAATGTGATCTTTAAATTTACCCAGTTGAGTTTTTGCTATTTAACACCCTTCCATCTTAGAGCTCTTCTTAGGATTTGTGTCATTTCTTTACATAGTACAGATGTTAAATCCTTTGTCATAGCTGTCATCAATAAACGTTATACCATTTTCAAATAGTTTTTAGTTTCCTTTATTCAGTTTTGATAGTTTTCATTTTAAAAATTATACTATCCATTGGCCTTTTCATTTGTAATGGTTTTACAGATCATCATCCCTTCATAGTTGGAAAAACTAATGCTTTTATTCATATTCCTGAGCCTTTACTAGTGGGTAGAGCAAGGCTCTTGTTTTATCTTCAATTTCCTTATGTATTCAAGTCTTGATAGTCATCATAGGGATTCAACTCCCAAGCCATCCACCATGACACCTAAGTTGAACTGGACGCTCAGTTTCAAGAAAAAGCTGCCAACTTCTGAAATACTTAGAAATACTATGACACCACTTAAGGAGCATGATAGCCAAAAGAACAAGTTCCTCCCCATCTTCGTGAGGACGTAAACCAGATAAAGATAAACCTCTCAATAGGGCCCGAGGAACTGTGCTGTTTGTATATTAGACTTTTGTTTCCAAATATTTAATTTCTGGTTCTAGCTCTCTGTTCATGAGTATCTTTGCTAGGCAAATTTTTAAAGATACAGTCTATTTATTATGTTTTGTTCCTAACTAAACTTGAGTCCTCTAACCATACAAAATGGAGTTTAGTAGGAAGTTGTCCAGCCCAAACTTATCCCAAGGTGACACGAAAAGCCTTGGTGTCCTCTCAACACAGTTTCATGAAGGTTCTGGAGTGGATCACTGAGGAATATTAATATGTTCTCCCTCACCCCCCAGTATTAATATTTACAAACCACCTTTTTCCTAAAATAATTATCACCATTAATTGGTGCTAAAGTACAAAGAAATAACATCGCAGGGTATCTGTCCCTGACAATTTATGATTGGCCTGATTACATAACCTCTTAGGGTCTGTTTCCTCCAAAATAAAAGGGGGGTGGAGGACACAGAGTCAGGGAGGAGGTGGGGGAGGCAGTAGTACAAAATGTAATCAGCCAAGATGGCTTTTCAAAATTCACTGTCTTTGCCCTATAGGATTCTGATTGTGGGGCAGCCCCAGTGGCGCAGCGGTTTACCGCCGCTTGCAGCCCAGGGCGTGATCCTGGAGACCCTGGATCGAGTCCCACATCAGGCCCCCTACATGGAGCCTGCTTCTCCCTCTGCCTGTGTCTCTTCTGCCTTGCTCTCTCTCTCTCTGTGTGTCTCTCATGAATAAATAAATAAATAAAATCTTAAAAAAAAAAAAAGGATTCTGATTGTGGAGGAGGGGCAGTCTGGACCACGCGGACTGACTCCAAACCCCCCTATTCTGCTACAGGAAAAGGGCCTGGGAGGAGGGGAAGAGGCAGGTGGTGGGCTGACTTCCCCAAGCCCTGACCCAGCAGGACCGATCCCAGGATCCTGAACTAAGCGTCCCTTGGGAAGGAGCTGGGGACTGTCCTCTCCCAGGGCCCTGGGACTCTCGTTTCTGGGGTCTGGAGGGGTCCCCGTTCCCACGGGAGTTCGGAGACGAGGCGACTTAGGAAAGCACTGGAGGGCCGAGTGCCGACAGCGCCAGGCGCGCGGGAGACTCGCCCCCAGCAAAAGCACCCGCCCCTCCAGGCCAGGAGCCGGGTGCTGCGGCCTCCCCGCCCCGCGCAGGGCCCGGGCTGACCCAGGCCTCGGCCGGCCCTCCCACCTCCCACCTCCCACCTCCCACCTCCCACCGCCGCGCGGGGCCGGGCCGGGCCGGGCCGTCTGCCCAAGGGCGCCGAGACGGGCTTGGAGCGTAGAGCGCCGGCTCCCGCGGCCAGCGCCCTCCCCGCGCCGCCGCCAGCTGAGCGTTCATTCCGGGTCGGCCGTGGGCTCCGAGTGACGGACGGCTTCTCCCCGGGACAGGCCCGCACCCCTCCCCGCGCAGCAGGCCCCGCGCAGGCCCTCCGTCCCGCTCGCCGCGCGGACTCCTCGTGCGCTCGCCCCGGCACACAGGCGGCCAGCGAGGGCGGGACGCCGGCACACACGGCCCTTCCTCGGCCGGGCAGCCCCCCGTGCAGCTGGCGCGTCCGCGGGGAGTAACGGGTCTCCCGTCCTAGACGTTCTTCCATTCGGACAGTGGCCCGGGACCCTGGAGTCCGGCCGCCAGAGGCCGTGCCCGCCGCCGCCCTCGCCCCCGGGCCCAGCGCCCGCGCCCGCGCCCGCGCCCGCTCCCCGCCGCCGCTCGCTCTGGCGCGGCGCCCGCACAACTAGTTCCGGACACGGGCTTCTCCCGAACGAGGCCCGGCCGGCCGGGGCGGCGCGACCGCGGCGGGGAGAGGCGGGCAGTCGGGCCCAGCGGAGCGGGCGGGGGGCGCGGTCGGCACTCACCTCGCGGCGGGGCGGCCTCGGCACCGCGCTCCGGGGAGTCGCCGGGGGCCAGCAGCGCGGCGCTCAGCACCGACGCCGCCAGCAGCAGCGCGACCAGCGCCGGGCCCGCGCCCCGCGCCCCGCTCATGCCGCCCGCCGCCGCCGGTCCTCCTCCGCCGTCCCCGCCGCCGTCCCCGTCCCCGCCGCCGCCGCGCTCCCGGCCCCTGCGCTGCTCCGCGCCGCACGGACGCGCGCCCGTCATCGCCTCCCTCCCGCGGCGTCCCCGCAGCCTGACTCACCCGCGGGGGCGGGGCGGGGCGGGGCGGGGCGGGGCGGGGCGGGGCGGGGCGGGGCGGGGCGGGGCGGGGCGGGGCGGGGCGGGGCCGCTAGCGCAAGGGCGGGGGGCGGGGCCGGAGCCGGGGGGCGGGGCCGCCAGCGGCAGGGGGCGGGGCCGGGCGGCTGGCGGGACGGGGGCGGAGGTGCCCGGGCCGCTAGCTCCGCGCGCTGGAGGCGGGAGAGGAGCGGAGCGTCACCCCCAGCCCGCCGAGCTCTCGGTCCAGCGGACAGACGCCGCCCGCAGCCACGACCCCCGCTCCCCGGCCTCCGGCCACTGCCTGAGCAGCATTCTGCCCCATTCCTGGGTCCGGTCGTTCACCTTGCACACGGGTGTTCGCGTCCTCGGCCCACAGTTCTGCAAAGGCCGTGGGGAGCGAGACCCGCAGGGTCCCAGCGCCCAGGGCGGCCACCGTCCGCCGGGGACACGCACCTCCAGGGCCTCGGCGGGTACCACCACCCCGAAGAGCTCTGTCAGTGTTGGATGCAAAGTCAGAGGCGCGCGGGCACGAGGAATCCGCGGTCGCACTGCCAGCTGCACACCCGGAGAAACCGTCATCTGCGTGTCAGGCGACACGTTCAGAATGCAGGGAGCAGAGCGCTTAGAAATTCCAAAAACTTGCAGAACTCTAAATTTAGTCGATCAGTGAAGAAAAGGGGTAGATTGTGGCATAATATATACAGCTGTAGAAATGATCTAGGGTGACTTGTATCAACATGGATGAACCACAAAAATAAGGGCAAAATGCAAGTTGCAGAAATACCTTTGTAATAACTTAGATGTAAAATGTGAAGTCAAGAATATATGTTGTTTAGGTATATATGCGTATATAATAATTAGTATACAGACGTATATGGAAAGATGAACACCAAACTCAGGTATTGGTTGGGAGCAACATGTCATCATAGTGGGCTTCAGCTGCAATGTTTCATTGTTTAACTGAGGTGATAGGCCTATGGGTGATCCCTATATTATTTTTTATACTTCTTTGAATGTCTGAATTACTTGACAAATCTTTAAGACTACAGTACACTATGATGAATGCTAGGTTGGTACAAGAAGAACAAGATGCTAAGATAGCTTTTGATGGAAGAACCTAAGCTAGTCTGGGAACACTTCCAGTGAGACCACTGACACTTAAACCGAGTTTGAGGGAGGTTAGCCCCAACAAGGGAGGAAGAGTGTTCCCAAAGGAAGGAACAGCCTTTGCAAAGGCTCAGAAAGGAGGGCCTGATGCAGGAACCCAGTGTGACTGAAGCAGAATCCTGTGACACAGCTAGTCAATAGAGTCGAGCTTGGGCTCTTTCCTCAGGACCGTAGCAAGCTGTTGATGAGTTTCAAAGTAGAGAATAACTTTCAAGAAAATAATGGTCATGAACTGTCTCATGAAGCCCACTTTATTTTTCTCAGATAAAACAAGCCTCTTTGCCTGAATGTCAGGAAAAAGGTCAGTTATTCCCTTTTTCTTCTTTACCCTACTAGGCAAAATGTCAAGACTCAAGGGACAGTGGTGTGTCAGCAGTCTGGTGAGACCACCGCCAACAAGCTTTCCGTTGTCCGGCAGCTGCTTCTGGTCCCTGCAGACCCAGAATGGGCCACAGAGGCCATGAGTAGATGTACTCTTCTCTCTTCTTTCCTTGAGGACAGCTCTTTCAGCTTTGTCCTAATCCTCCATGGCCTGGAGAGTCTAGAGTTCCTGTCCTAGAGTAGTGCATGGCTGTCTGCCTGAACATCCTTCCACCAGATCCCTCACGGCTCCCACCCTCACGTCATTCAGGTCTTAGCCCAACTGTTATGTTTTCAAGGAGGCCTTCCCCATTACCCTTATCTAAAGCTAAAACTTTCTCTATCCCTGTATCTCACTGTATCTGCTTTGTTTTCTTCCTGGTGCTCATCTCTACTTGACATTATAATGTATATTTATTTGTTTCTTTTACACTAGAATGTTAAATGTAAGCTAGAATGTAAGAATGTAAATGTAAGAATGTAAGCTAGAATGTAAGCTCCATGAGGTCAATAAGTTTGTCCTGAGGGCAAGAGCCTTCTCTGTTAAACCATGATGCACTAGTGAACAGCCCCCCAAATCTCTTGGCTTATCTCAACAGAAGTTCATTTCTTGCTCACATTTATGCTCAATGCTTCATCCCAACAGGAGCTTCCACCAGGACTGTAGCAGTGGGAAGATAACGTAGCAAATCCCACGCTGGCTCTTAAAGCTCCTTCCCTAAAGAGATACCTGTGGCTTGCATTCACATTTTACAGTCCAAAGCAAGTCAAGGGTCACACATAATGAACATGTACAGAAAAAAAAAACAATAACAACACTGGATGAAATTCAATACCTATTCAACTCTCAGCCAACTAGGAATAGAAGGGAATTTCCTCAATCTGATAAAGGGCATCTCTGAAAAACTTAGAGCTAACATGACACTTGGAGGACTGAATGCTTTCCTCCTAGGATCAGGAACAAGGCAAGATTATCTGCCCACACCATGTCTCCTTGACATTGTACTGGAGGTCCTTATCAGTGCAATAAGGCAAGAAAAAGAAATTAAAAGCTTACAAGTTGTATTTATTCAGAGGTGGCATGATTGTATATGTGGAAAATCTTAAGGAATCTACCAAAAAAAAGCTACTAGAAATCCTAAGTGAATTTAGCAAGGTCACAGAACTCAAGGTCAACATACAAAACTATTTTTATATCAGAGACATAAACAATTGGAATTTGATATTTTCAAATAGCATTAACAATAGAGTTTTTTAAATGAACATGTAGCATAAGTTTAACAAAACTTGAACACTGAAAAACTACAAAACAGGGACCTCTGGATGGCTCAGTGACTGAACGTCTGCCTTTAGCTCAGGTTGTGATCCCAGGTCCTGGGATCAAGTCCCACATCGGGCTTCCCTCAGGGAGCCTGCTTCTCTCTCTGCCTGTGTCTCTGCTTCTCTCTCTGTGTGTCTCTCATGAATAAATAAATAAAATCTTTAAAAAAAAAAAAGAAAACTATAAAACATTGATGAGGAAAGTTAAAGAAGATCTAACTAGTTGGAGAGAAATACCATCTTCATACATTAAAAGAATCACAACTGTTAAAATGTCAATTCTCCCCAAATTGATCAATCCCAATAAAAATTCCAGCAGGGGGGCAGCCCCGGTGGCCCAGCGGTTTAGTGCCGCCTGAAGCCTGGGGTTTGATCCTTGGGACCCTGGATCGAGTCCCATGTCGGGCTCCCTGCATGAAGCCTGTTTCTCCCTCTGCCTGTGCCTGTGCCTCTGTCCCCCACCCCCCCGCCGGTGTCTCTATGAATAAATAAATAAAATCTTAAAAAAAAAAAATTCCAGCAGGTGGGGCGCCTGGGTGGCTCGCTCAGTTAAGCATCTGCCTTCGTCTCAGGGTCTCAGGTCATATCCCAGGATCGAGCCCCACATAAGACGCTCTGCTCAGTGGGGAGCCTGCTCCTCCCTCCTGCTTGTGCTCACTCTCACTCTTTCTCTCTCAAGTGAAAAATTCCAGCAGGTTTTGCTTTTTTTTTGTTGTTTTTTGTTTTTTGTTTGCCTGTGTGAAGAAACTGACAAATGATTCCAAAATTTATATGGAATTCTAAAGGGCCTAGAATTGCCAGAATTATTCTGAAAAAGAACAAAGTTGCAGGAATTGCATTATCTGATTTCAAGATTTATTATAAAGCTATAGCAATCAGGATAGTGTGTTTTTGGTAGAAGAATAATACAGATCAGTGGAGTAGCATAGAGAACTTAGAAATAAACACATGCAACTGGGTTTTCACCATGTTGCCAAAGGAATTTAATAGGGGAAAGGATATTCTTTTCAACAAATGATGCCACAATTAAATGATTCACATGGGAAAAAAATGAAATTTGACCCTTACCTTATACCACATACCCAACAAGACAAAACAAAACCACAAAACAAACAGACAAAAAAATAGATTAAAGACCTAAACATAAAATCTGAAACTATAGGGGTGCCTGGGTGGCTCAGTCAGTTAAGTGTCTGCCTTTAGCGCAGGTCACCCAGAGTCCTGGGATCGAGTCCTGCATCTTGCTCCCTGCTCAGTGGGGAATCTGCTTCTCCCTCTACCCCCACTCTCCTCATGATCTCTCTCTCACATGCTTTCTCCCAAATAAGAAAATAAAATAAAATTTAAAAAGATTGTTTTAAAAAAGGCTAAAACTATAAAACTTGTGAAAGAAAATATAGGAGAAAATATTTATGACCATGAATTGAGCAAAGATTTCTTTTTTTTTTTTTCTTTTTCTCCCCTCTAGATAGTGTTTATTAAAAAAAAAAAATCCATTAGGTGTTGGGTAAAAGATTTCTTAAATAGGGCAGCCCCGGTGGCACAGCGGTTTAGCGCTGCCTGCAGCCCGGGGTGTGATCCTAGAGACCTGGGATCGAGTCCCACATCGGGCTCCCTGAATGGAGCCTGCTTCTCCCTCTGCCTGTGTCTCTGCCTCTCTCTCTCTCTGTCTCTCATGAATAAATAAATTAAAAATCTTTAAAAAAAGATTTCTTAAATAGTACATAAACCATTTTTTAAAAATTAAAGACTTTGGGGGCACCTGGGTGGTTCAGTGGGTTACGTGTCTGCTTTCAGCTCAAGTCCTGGGATGGAGCCCCTGCATCGAGTCCCACATTGGGTTCCCTGCTCAGCAGGGAATCTGTTTCACTTTCTCCCTCTGCCCTTCCCCCCTGCTTGTGCTGTCTCTCTCTGCTTCTCAAATAAATAAATAAAATCTTTTAAAAAATAAAAAGGAAAGTCACTGTGAGAAAAGATTTAGAAAACATATTTAATAAGAGATTCTTAATTAATGAACTTTTATAATTCTGTAATAAGCAAGTGACTACTTTTAAAATGGGCAAAAGGGGCATCTGGGTGGCTCAGTCAGTTAAATGTCTGCCTTTGGCTCAGGTCATGGTCCCAGGGTCCTGGGATTGAGCCCCGCATTGGGCTTCCTGCTCAGTGGGGAGTCTATTTCTCCTTCTCCCTCTTCTCCCCCACCCCACACATGCGAGGGCTCACTTTCAAATAAATAAATAAAATCTTTTAAAAACTCACTGAGATGTACAGTGAGTTACATTTTACTATATATAAACCAGATTTCTGTCTTGGGAAATCAGATGGATAGTATGCCATTTATAGACGTAAGAAATACTGAAGAAGCAGATTTGGAGAAAAAAGTTATTTAAGAAATGTTGAGTTTGAGATGTTCTTTGGAGAAATGTATATCCATGTCTCATTTTTAAATTGGATGGTTGTATTGTTATTGTTGAGTTATAGGAGTTCTTTATATATACTGGATTAATCTTCCCTTTTCAGATACATGATTTGCAAATGAAATCGATATAAAGATCAGAAGAATTAAGTATTCAGAAAAAATCAGTACAGAGATGGCAAGTGAAGTCATGGAAGAGGATAAGATCACCCAGATAATGTGTGTTCGGCTAAGAATAGAGCCTTCGGGATCACTTGGGATGGGCAGAGACTAAGAAAAAAAAGGAAGAATGGTAGGAAGAAGTCTGGGAGGGTGTGATATCACAGAAGTCAAGAGATATTTCAAGGGGGGCAGCGTGGTGGCTCAGCAGTTTAGGGCTGCCTTTGGCCCAAGGTGTGGTTCTGGAGACCCAGGATTGAGTCTTGCGTCAGGCTCCCTGAATGGAATGGGGCCTGCTTCTCCCTCTGCCTGTGTCTGTGCATCTCTCTCTCTCTCTCTCTCTCTCTCTGTGTCTCTCATGAATAAATAAATCTTTAAAAAAAAAAAAAAGGAAGGAAAGGACTGAAAATTATCTACTCAGTTTAGCTACCAGGTCACTAGTGACCTAGTAAAAGCAGTATCAGGGGAGTAGTAGCAGCAAAGATCAGACCACAAGAGCAGAGGTGTCAAAGAAATATAAAGAAGTATAGACATTTCAATAAAACGGAACTGGGACAACTAGATAACCAAATGCAAAAGAATGAGTTGGATCCTTACTGTACACCATATACAAAAATTAAACAAAAATGGATCAAGGTTCTTGATAGACCAAATATTATAAAATTTTTAGAAGAAAACATAAGGATAATATAAACTTGGATTTGATAATTGATTCTTAAGTGGATTCAAAAGCATGAGCAACAAAAGAAAAATACAGATAATTTGGACTTCGTCAAAATTTAAAGCTTTTGTGTTTCAAAAGACACTTTCAGGGCACCTGGGTGGCTCAGTCAGTGAAGCATCTGCCTTCAGCTCAGGTCATGATCCTGGGATCCAGCCCCACTGGCAGGCTCCCTCCTCAGCAGGGAGTCTGCTTCTTCCTCTCCCTCTTCCCCCTCCCCTCCCCTGCTCATGCTTACTTGCACTCTCTCTCAAATAAAAAAATGAAATCTTAAAAAAAAAAAAAGATGCTTTCAAGAAAGTAAAAAGATGACCCATCAAATGTGAAAAAATATTTGCAAATAATATATCTGATAAGGGACTTGTGTCCAAATATATAAGAAACTACAACTCAACAACAACACAACCTGAATTTAAAGTAGGGCAAAGAAAAAAAATGGGAGAAAGGGTCTAACTAGACACCTTTCCTGGAAAGGTACACAAATAGCCAGTAAGCACAGGAAAAAAAATGCTCAATATCATTAATCATCCGGAAAATGCAAACCAAAGCCACAATGAGCCCTGTTTATAGATTGGAAGGCAATATTTTTAAGGTGTCAATGCTACCCAAAGCCATTTACAGATTCAACACAATATCTATCAAAATCCCAATAGCATTTTTTTGCAGAAATAGTAAAGGCCATCTAAACTTTAGATGGAATCATAAGGGACATCAAATAGCCAGAATAATCTTGAATACAAGAACAAAGTTGGCAGTTTCACATTTCTGGATTTCAAAACTACAGAGCTGTGGTAATCAAAGCAGTGTGGTACTGGCATAAAGACAGAGATATAGACCAATCAAATGGAATAGGAAATCCAGAATCAACTAACATATATTGTCAAATAATTTTCAACATGAGAAAGAACAAAATTTTCAACGAATGATGTTGGGAAAATGGGATATCTGCATGCAAAAAAAAACCTAGCAATTAGACCTGTCTTACGCTTTCTACAAAAGTTAACTCAAAATGGATCCAAGACCTAAATGTAAGAGCTAAAACTAAAATTCTTAGAAGAAAATATAGGGGAATAGTTTCATGATATTAAATTTAGCAATGAGTTCTTAGATAAGACACCAAGAACAAAGACAACGACAAAAAAAGATAAATTGGACTTTATCAAAAATCAAAAACTTTCGTGCACAAAAGGACATGATCAGTAGTGAAAAGGCAACCATGGAATAGAAGAAAATATTTGCAAATCATATGTCTGATAAGGGATTGATACCCAGTATATATAAATAACTCCTACAACTCAACAACAACAAAACAAGCAATCCAATTTTAAAATAGGCTAAGGGATCCCTGGGTGGCGCAGCGGTTTAGTGCCTGCCTTTGGCCCAGGGCGTGATCCTGGAGACCCGGGATCGAATCCCACGTCGGGCTCCTGGTGCATGGAGCCTGCTTCTCCCTCTGCCTATATCTCTGCCTCTCTCTCTTTCTCTCTGTGACTATCATAAATAAATAAAAATTTTTTAAAAAGGAAAAAATAAAATAAAATAAAATAAAATGGGCTAAGAACTCGAATAGGCACTTCTCCAAAGAAGACATACACATAGCCAATAAGCACATAAAAGATCTTCAACATCACTAATCATTAGGGAAATGCAAATGAAAACCACAAGATATCACTTCATATCCATTATGATGGCTAATAAAACAAATAAGAAGAACAACAAAAAGGGACACCTGGGAGGCTCGATGGTGGAGTGTCTGCCTTTGGCTCAAGTCGTGGTCCCGGGGTCCCGGGATTGAGTCCCGCATCAGGCTCCTTGCGAGGAGCCTGCTTCTCCCTCTGCCTGTGTCTCTGCCTCTCTCTCTATGTCTTTCATGAATAAGTAAATAAAATCTTTTTTTAAAAATTTAAAAAAAGAACAATAAAAAGCCCAGGAAATAACAAGTATTGATGAAAATGTGAAGAGATTAAAATCCTTGTGTGTATTGCTAGTAGAGATGTAAGATGGAATAGCTCTATGGAATATAGTATGGCAGTCCTAAATAAACTAAACACAGAATTACTATACTATCCATAATTTCATTTTTGGATAAAATGCAAAAGAAATAAAAGCAGGGACTCAAAAAATATCTGTACACTCATATTTATAATAATATTATGTTGGTGCATGGAATCATGGTGGCGAATGGCTTAGTTTTTGTTGAGGCAGAGTTAAGGAAGATGAAAAAGTTCTGAAGATGGATGGTGGTGATGGTTGAACAGGAATGTGAATGTATTTAGTTCCATAAGACTACACATTTTTAAAAAGTTAAAATGATAAATATTATGTATATTTTACTACAAAAAAGGAGGGGTGAACCATCCTGGAAGAAAGCTATTGTCATTTCTATTTTACATACAAGAAATGAGGATCTGTGAGATAATTTTCACAGGTAAGGACATTCAAATTGCACGTTTCAGAGGCCACATGCAAAAATACATTAAACTAAACCCACCCCAAAGAAAGACCACTATGAGATGTCCATGTCATACACATTAGGATGGCTAATGTTGCTGAAGGGAATGTAAAATGGCATAGCTTCTTTGGAAAATAGTCTGTATAGTGACAGTTTCTCAGAGGATTAAATATAAAATTACCATGTGACCCAGTAATTCCACTCCTGGTTATATAGCAGAGAAATAAAAAATTTGAACGCAAATACTTTACCAGCATTGTTCATAATAGCTCAAAGGGGAAACAACCCAAATTTCCATCATTGGAATAGACAAACAAGCAAACAAAATGTGGTCTGTCCATGCCATAGAATATTACTTGATCATAGAAAAGAATGAAATAATGATACGTGCCACAATTTGGATAAATCTTGAAAACATGCTGAGTGAAAAATGCCAGGCATAAAAGTCCACATAGTGTATGATTTCAGTCATATGAAGTCCAGAATAACGTATAGACACAGAAAATAGATTAGTTGGTCACTTAGAGGTAGAGATTGGGAGGAATGGATGGTAGGGGATTATAGCTAATGGGTATGGGGTGGGGTGTCTTTTTGAGGTGATGAAAATGTTCTGATTTTTTTCAGCTTTATTGAGGTAAATTGATAAATAATTGAAAATAAAAATGCCTATGTTTAAAGTGCACAACATGATAATTTGACATATGTATACTTTGTCAAGTGATATCATAATCTGGTTGATTAATACATTCATCACCTCACATAGGTACCTTTTTTGTTCCTTTGTAGTGACAGCGTTTAAGGCCTTCTCTCATAAAGCTTCAAGCGCACCACACTGTATTAACTGCAGTCACCATGCCATATATCACATCCCCAGAGCTTATTCATCTTGTAACCGAAGGCTTTGACGAGCATCTCCCTATCTCCTTCCTCCCCAAACTCCTCCCCCAGATCCTGGAAACCACCACTCTACTCTGTCTCTATGAGTTTGATTTTTTTTAAGACATTTTTTAACATTCCACATACAAGTGAGATTATGCAGTATCCCTCTTTCTCTGCTGGCTAATTCACATGGCATAATGTCCTCTAGTTTCATCCATGTTGTTACTAATACCAGGATTTCCTTCTTTCTCATGGTTGAATAATATTACATTATATGTAATACATATATTACATATAGTGGGTTATGGTTACAATATACATAGTTATGTACTTTGTACACACATATACACACACACACACACATCTTTTTTATCCATTAATCAGCCCATGGATAGGCAGCTAGATTGTTTCCATATCTTGACTACTGTGAATAACATTGCAACAAACATGGGAGTGCAAATATCTATTTGAGACACTGTTTTTGTTTCCTTCAGCTATACCCTGGATCATATGATATTTCGGTTTGAATTTTTAAAAATTTCTATTTATTTATTTTTTTAGAGAGAGCAAGGCGAGGGTGGGGGGAGGGGCAGAGGGAGAGAGAGGATCTTAAGTAGACTCTATGCTAAGCGCAGAGACTGATGCAGAGCTCAATCTTACACCCCTGAGATCTGCACCTGAGCAGAAATCAAGAGTCAGACCCTTAACCGAATGAGCCACCCAGGTACCCCTCTATTTTTAATTTTTTGAAGAATCTCCATAGTGTTTTCCACAGTGGCTACACCCATTTACATCCCTATCAACAGTGTTGAAGAGTCCTTTTCTCCACATCCTCACCAACACATTTTTCTGTTGCCTGTCTTAGAGAAACCATCCTATCCATGTGAAGGGATTATCTCATTGTCTTTTTTTGATTTGCACTTCCCTGACGCCAAGTGATATTGAGCACCTTTTTATGTAGCTGTTGGCCATTTTTGTGTCTTCTTTGGAGAAATGTCTATTCAAGTCCTTCGCCCATTTTAAAATCTGATTATTTGTGAGGATTTTGTTTATATTTTTTAGATATTGACCCTTTATCAGATATATAGTTTGTAAATATTTTTGCCTGTTCTGTAGGTTGTCTTTACATCTTGTTAATTATTTCCTTTGCTGTGCAGAAGCTTTTCAGTTTGATGTAGTTCTACTTGTTTATTTTTGCTTGTGTTGCCTGTGCTTTTGACATTGTATTAAAAAAATCACCGCCAAGACCAACATCAAGGAGATTTTCTCCTGTTTTACTCTAGGAGTCTTAATATTTCAAGCCTTAAATTTAAGTCTTAAATTGGCTTTGAGTTCATTTTCATGAGTGATGCAAGACAGGGGTCTAGTTTCATTCTTCTGCATGTGGTGTCCAGTTTTCCCAACACCATTTATGGAAGAGACTGTCCTTTCCCCACTGTGTGTTCTTGGCACCCTTGTCAAAGATGAATTGACTGTATATGACTTGGTTTATATCTGCGTTTTCTATTCTGTTCCACTGGTCTATATGCCTATTTTTTTTAAGATTTTATTTATTTATTCATGAGAGACAGAGAGAGAGAGAGAGAGAGAGGCAGAGACACAGGCAGAGGGAGAAGCAGGCTACATTCAGGGAGCCCGATGTGGAACTCAAACCAGGACTCCAGGATCATGCCCTGGGCTGAAGGCAGGTGCCTAAACCATTGAGCCACCCAGGGATCCCCTATATGCCTATTTTTACACCAGTGCTGTACCGTTTTATATGTGATTTTTTAGATTTTATTTATTTATTTGAGAGACACAGAGAGAGCACAAGCAGGGGGAGGCACAGAGGGAGAAGCAGACTTCCTGCCGAAGCAGGAAGCCCAATGTGGGCCTGGATCCCAGACATCTCGGTCTTCCCTGAATCTTTACTGCCCTCCATTGAGGTTACTGGAGTTTCTGCAATAAGCTCCCACAAAGAGAGCATCTCTGTTCCAGGTCAGAGGCACCAGGATATGTTTAGTTTCAAAAATGACAAGTGCCATAAGAGTGACCAGACCAAGAAAATTAATGCAAACCTTCACAACGGAGAAGGCCAACACTGTAAAGAGGTTCTCTTACAAGAACTTGCAAAACACAGCAAATACAAACCATTTCAAAGCCTTAAAAATGGGTTAAATATTTACAAGACAGTGAATATTCTTATAATGTGTAGACCACGTGCCCTCTGTGAACCTAAAGTTTGTGCAAAATATGTAAAAAAAAAAAAAAGACATTGTTATTCTGTTTAATAAAGAAGCACAAAAGGGGCACCTGACGGGCTCAGTTGGCAGAGCATGTGACTCCACCTCAGGTATGTGAGCTGAAGCCCCATGTTGGGGGGTAGGAAGGAAGGAAGGAAGGAAGGAAGGAAGGACAGACCATTGAAAACAATCTAAATTGCAACTACAGAAGAAACTGCAGAAGAAAAAGATGATTTAAAAAAAAAAAAGAAAAAGATGATTTACATTTTGAAATTGATTTATATGACACTGAAGATGACAATGAACTGGATTAATAGCTATATTAGAATCAATTTAAGAAATTAAATTCTGGGATCCCTGGGTGGTGCAGCGGTTTGGCGCCTGCCTTTGGCCCAGGGCGTGATCCTGGAGACCCGGGATCGAATCCCACGTCGGGCTCCCGGTGCATGGAGCCTGCTTCTCCCTCTGCCTGTCTCTCTCTCTCTCTCTCTCTCTCTCTCTCTGTGTGACTATCATAAATAAAAAAAAAAAAAGAAATTAAATTCTGACCAATTTTTTACTTTAAGAGTTTTTCAAAAAACAAAAACCACACAAAAACCCCAACACTGTTAAATCCTGAGGAAATTGGAACAGCCTATAGATAATAGGCAAAGTTTATACACGCACAGTATAAATTGTGTATGATATTTGAATAATTATGACTTTCATCCAGAGTTTGTTTATAATAAGTTTCAAAATAGCATATGTTAGAATGAAATGAATGCCAAAATGAATACTGAAGCATTGCATTGCAGTTTGTGGGAATTATTTAGAAGAATATACTACCTAATAGCAAACTAAGCCAGAAAGTGAAAGTGGAAAATGTGGGTGTGGTTGCAAGAAGGTGTTCTGTTGACTCGTGGAGTTTTGGGGGGCAGATTCAGAAATTTCAGTGGGAGATAAACCTCTTATTTGGGATACAGTTTCTCTAGAGAGAAATCTTCCAGTCTCCTGCCTAGTATCACAGTAATAAGCCTCTCTACGAGCGTGGCAGATGAGGAGTTTGTGGAGTGAAAAATGTGTCTTTTCTGTAGAGTTTCAGGATATCCCACCATCTTCATTATTGAATCTTACCCCCAACATGTGTTATAGCTGGGTTCCCATTTAGCTCTTTAGTTCACTCTTCCTAGAAATCGTTTTTCCTGGTGCAGCATAGAGAGGTGGTATCCCGACTCTAAGTGATTTGTGAAGGCAACATAGGAACTTTCAATCAATTCTTGTGGCTTTCAGCCCACTCCATACTCTCACCTTCCAAGGAACTTAGCATCTCCAATTTTAGAGCCTTTCCAGAATTCTGAGGCACAAATGGTCTTGCTTCATGTTTGGTCTTATATGGTTTACACCTCTTTATTTCTTTACTGTCATTCTAACTTGGTTTCAGAAAGAAGCAGAGATAAATGTTTGTGATCCATCTATGGTCAAACACATGATAAACATGTTAAAAACCAATGGTATACGTTTTAAGATTTTATTTTTAAGTAATCTCTACACCCAATGTGAGGGTCAAACTCACAACCCCAAGATCAAGAGTTTCATGCTCTAACAACTGAGCCAGCCAGGCACCCCCAGTGGTCTGCTTTTTTTTTTCTTCAATATTTTATTAATTATGGGCAGCCTGGATAGCTCAGCAATTTAGCGCCGCCTTCAGCCCTGGGCATGATCCTGGAGACCCAGGATGGAGTCCCACATCAGATTCCCTGCATGGAGCCTACATCTCTCTCTCTCTCTGTCTCTCATAAATAAATAAATAAATAAATAAACAGACAAACAAACTTTAAAAATAAAAAGGTTAATAACAGGGGATCCCTGGGTGGCGCAGCGGTTTGGCGCCTGCCTTTGGCCCAGGGCACGATCCTGGAGACCCGGGATCGAATCCCATGTCGGGCTCCCGGTGCACGAAGCCTGCTTCTCTCTCTGCCTCTCTCTCTCTCTCTCTCTCTGTGACTATCATAAATAAATAAAAATTAAAAAAAAAAGGTTAATAACAATTGCCAGGCTAAAGAAAAAAAAAAGCATCGTGCAGCATCGGCTATAGTTTACATATTACAGTACAACTGTTTTTTACCCTTTAGGGAAATAAATAAGCCCAAGGTGAAGGGGGTACCAGTGAGCCTCAGAGTTGAGTTCCAGAGTTCCTGATGACTTCAGCTATCCACCCACCTGCAACCTTCTGGATGCCGCTGCCTTTCACCACCCCGTGGCTGCGAGGACTTCTGGCCATCAGACTCAAGGTCCCGGCCGTGGCCCAGCTGCCTTTAAGAACCTTGAGGGTCAGAGGGCGTCCTGGAGCCCAAGAGCACTCTAGGGGGCCCTCCTCAGTCACAGACTGGTCCTTCTGTACATGTATGATAGACGAGAACCACACACACACACAAACTCTGGAAGACGCTGTGCTTTCATAGTCACTGGGTCCTTTTCAGGGGTAAAAACAAGTACTGTGCCTCATTTGTGTGAAATACTCTGTAATCAATCACATGGAATTGGGCGTGAATGAAATCAAATTTTCCTTCCAGGGGAGTTAGTGCCAGGTAGCCAAACTCTGACTAGTGCTTCAGGTATAAATGAAAACACTGGGGCACCTGGGTGGCTCTGCCCGCTAGGCGTCTTCCACTGGGGTTGTGATCCTGGGGTCCTGGGATTGAGTCCCATGGAGCAGGAAGTTTGCTTTTCCCTCCCACTCTGCCTGCCACTCCCCCCTGCTCATGCTCTCTCTGTCAAATGAATGGCTAAAATCTTTAAAATGAATAAATGAATGAAAACACTACGCTTGGATGCAGTACTCTTGCTGAATTCCTTTCAGAGTTCTGATTCCAAACTACATAAAGCTCCAAAGAATCTAAGTTATTTCCTTCGTTTGGTTTATCCTCACAAAAGACTACAAAGGGGGAGGAAAGCATGGTTTCACATTTTAAATGACTCTTAAATTATCCAAACCCAGGCGAGAATAGTGATTCCTGAAATTGTTTATTTTTAAAATAAAGGAAGCGGGGTGTGGGGGAGGAGTGAATATAAAGAGGAAGTCCTACAGAAGCTGCGGGAGGCAGCTCTCCATCTCACTCCCATCCACACGGGTTTCCTTGTGCCTACAGCCCCGTGTCCTGTCTCTGAGGAGTCATTAATGATCACTGGACG
The DNA here is from genome assembly GCF_011100685.1 of Canis lupus familiaris. Lineage (NCBI taxonomy): Eukaryota > Metazoa > Chordata > Mammalia > Carnivora > Canidae > Canis > Canis lupus. The sequence continues at coordinate 23,434,903 of NC_049237.1, forward strand.
CCCCCAGAGGCTTGGAGTGTTCGTAGCATCACATGAGATAATGAAAAAGCCGATTCTCAACCATAGGGTGATGATTTTTTATTTTTAGCACTTGGACTAACGAAAGCAGGGAGAAAGCAGTGAATCCTTGGCTGCGCTTGAGAATGGCTCGCCTCATCGGCCACCTCTCCAGATTACGTTTCTGCGGAGTGCTAGGCTGCAAGCTAGCTGGGCAGTGAACCCCCCCCCCCCACCACCGTCTAGGCTTTAGCTAGGAATCCTGCTCCCAGGATTTCACAGTTCTTTGGGTACAGAATTATGTCTGCGTACAAACTAAAGACTGAACCTTGACACGCAAGGTCCTGGTTGGCACGGGCGTCATAAAACATCCCAGAGAGCCTACGAGAGGCCAGTGCAGGAAATGGCTCCCACCGGCTCTTTCATCTTAGAAACGGGTTAGTCCGAGGCCACACAGTGATTCAGAGGAAGAGCTAGGATTAGAACTTGGGCCTTCTGGCCCTAGCATAGTGTCCCTTCCCCCACACCACGCTGCTTATTTTAGTTCTACTGTCAACATTTCAAGATATATTTGTTTAAACTGGTAGTTTTGCACCAATGCAAAGTCCAAAAGCTAAGAAAAACCCACAAATGAGAATTATATCATGAGGGGCACCTGGATGGTGCAGCGGGTTGGGTGGTCGACTCTTGGTTTCCACTCAGGTCATGGTCTCAGGGTTGTGAGGCTCCATGCTCAGCACGGAGTCTGCTGGAGATTCTCTCTCTCCCTCTCTGCCCCTCCCATTCCTGCTCTCTCTCAAATAAATAATCTTTTTTAAATAAAGGATTATATCATGAATAGGGTAATACAACCAAAAACTCCACACAATAACCACCTACATTAAGTGAAGAGTCATAGGGATACACAGCCTTGTTACAGAGGTGGGTTTTTTCCCTCAGCTTTATTGAGGTGTAATTCACATACCATAAAATTTGTCCTTTTATACAATTCAGTTACTTAATATATTCAGAGTTTTACAACCAACACTAAATAATTTCCAAATATTTTCATCACCCCAAAAAGAAACTCTGTACTCAATAGCAAGTACCCCCCATTCATCACGCCTGGCCCCCCTGCCAGCCCCTGGCAACCAATAATCTACTTTCTATTTGTATGTATTTGTCTGTTCTGGACATTTCATATAAATGGAAGCATACAAAATGTAGTCTTTTGTGACTGCCTTCTTTCAATTAGAATGTTTCCAAGGCTCATCCATGTTGGAGTATGTCAGTACTTCATTCCTTTTTACAGCTGAATCTTATCTTATTGTATGGATACCATATTTTCTTTATCCATTCACCAGCTGATGAACATCTGGGTTATTTCCATCTTTTGTCTATTATGAATGTTGCTACAAATGTTTGTGTACAAGATTTTTTGTAGACATGTTTCAATTGTCTTGGGTAAATACCTGGAATGGAATTGCTGGGTCATGGCAACTCTTTTTAAATTCTGAGGGACTACTGGATTGTTTTTCAAAGTAGCTGCACCATGACATTTCTACCAGCAATGTAGAGTGTTCCAATTCTTCACATTCTCAACAACACTTGTTATCACCCATCCTCTTGATTACAGCCATCCTGACTGGCTGTGGCAGAGTTTTTGTAACAAAAAGTTACAGTTAAAATACTCCAGGCAAGCATATTCTCAGATCCACCATATGACTCCATCAGCCCAAGAGGTAGACTAGAATATTAACAATACTAATTAAACTGCCCTATCCTACTGTTTGTGGTACCCTCCCTAACTGGTTAGGACAGTGGCTCTGAAAATAGAGTTCCAAGACCAGCAGCACCAGTTAAATGCAACGTCTCAGACTCTACGTCAGACCCACTGAGTTGGAGTCGTGGGGGGGGGGGGGGGGGGGGCGCGTGCACCCAGCGCCTTGTGATTCTGACACTTGCTCAAGTTCAAGGGAGGCAGCAGCTGCTACAGGGCATGTTTAGCCCTCAATGTCAACTTTAACCACTTTATTAGTGGTGATTAATACACACCAAATCCACCATCCTCTGCACATGAGGATCATAGCCACCAAGAAAGAACTTTCTAAAGGATCCCATCATGCAACTCAAGTGGAAGGGTTTGCCACTTTCCAGTAATGAGTGATATTGTTGATGTAAATTTTTCATAATAGTTGATTTTGGGGCAGCCCTGGCGGCCCATCAGTTTAGCACCGCCTTCAGCCCCAGGACGTGACTCTGGAGACCCGGGATCGAGTCCCACATCAGGCTCCCTGCATGGAGCCTGCTTCTTCCTCTGCCTGTGTCTCTGCCTCTCTCCCTCTCTCTGTGCTTCTCATGAATAAATAAATAAAATCTTTTTTAAAAATTGTTGATTTTGGACACAGAAAACCTAGCTGAAAGGTCAGCAGGAATTTCATAAGCATCGTCCAAGGCAGTTAACATCAATGTAATTTCCCTCATATTTGCTTTTCTAAATATTCCTCATCCATTTAAAACTTCAGAGGGCACGCTATCATAGTTCTTCAGATTTATGGAAAGAGGATGGCACAAGAGCTTCACATTCATTAAACATTTAAACGATCATTTAAAATGCTAAAGATGGCTTCATCAATACCATGTGAAACAGATCACAAATACTCCTATGACCCTGGTAATGTCAATTACCATCTAAAAAAATGAGGAAGAAAAATTCTTTGGCAAACTACTGCATGTTTCTTTCATATCCTGTCATTTAGAAATCTTTTCCATACCCAGTTCTTATAAAGCTTACAAATTCAGTAATTAGGGTAGGTGAAGCCTCTTTGTGGCTAGTTTTGTTATTTCCTTCGGATCTGGCTAGATTCACTGCTTTGCCCATCTTTGGCTGGGCGTGATCCCCATTGAGAGTGAGGCCAGACTCAAACCAAACCCAGCTTGCCTCAGCAATTGCTGCCCAAGTCCCCTGGGGATAAACAACGCTCACATGTACGTGTAGATGTAGAGGAAAAACCACAGGGCTGAACAGCAAAACCCTCACTGTCAGGGCAAGAATTGCTGGAACTATTCTATCTGTTCCTTAAAAGCCATCCTTCACTGCTAGGACTGGCTTTCAGAGCATTTCTCTTGTCTGAGACATCACAGAATCTCTGAGTAAATTCAAAACCTTCTTGTAAGTGTCTAAAATATCCTGAGCAGTGGGTCTTTCTGCAGGAGTCTGGCTCTTACATGCTTTATGAATATCAAACAAATGAAATCGGACCATATCACTCCCTTCAACGTGCCCCAGGAGGAAACTAGAGACGTCTGGAATCTTCCAGATGTCAATCTTCTCATCATAGGGGGGCATGAGATCGTCGTCAAAAGGTGTGTCTTCTCCGTACGGCCACAGCTGCTCTGGAGCCACGAAGTCCCCATGCAGTTCCCTGTGGCCACACTTGACAAGCGCCCCGGAGCTGCGGTTCACCAGGGGCAAGGCATCCAGGTCGTTCACCACAAGGCTGAAGTTACTCGTCAGCAGATACTGGGACAGGGTCTTGGACAGGTCGCTGGAGTCGCACATGACCAGTGTGCCCAGGGGGCTGTGGTGCAAGTAGTCGATGATGCTGACATAATCCACAGCCAGCTGCAGCCTGTGCTGCCACGTGTTCACGTTCTGGTACTTGGAAAGGTTCAGCGTTTCTTCCAGATTGCTCAAGGAGCCTAAGGGGTGATATTCAGTGAGGATGGTGCTGTCATCTTCACAGTAGCCAAGCAGGGTGACAACGTGTTTACTCTGTAGACTCTTCAGCATCCGCAGCCCATGCAGGAAATCATCTTTCATCTCCAGGCTGGTGAGCCGTGAGAGCGCAACTTTGCGCTCCTTCCACTCAGAGAGAAAGACCTGAAACAAAACCACCACAGAGAACATTAAACTTGAAACCGTCACCTGTGCTACTGACCTGGAAAACCACCCAAGTGGCAGATGTGGTACAGAGAGAGTGCAGGAAGTAAGAAGGCACAGACCAAGTTCCAGAGTGGCTCTAGGTCTGGTTATGAAGAGCCACTGCTGAGCAAACACGGGCACCGAGTGCAGAAGGCTCAGGGTGGGCCCAGGATGGGCACTCATGAGGGGGCCGAGGGCCATCTGGAGACGGTGTGGGAAGACTCCTGGGAGTTGGTCTCAAGGATGACTGGGGCAGGGCAGATGTGGAGAATGGGAGTTCATCCCCAGGAGGGGGCACTGCCATATGAAGGCGCAGAGTGGCAAACAGACCAGCTCCAAACACCTGAAGCACAAAGGGATGAGGAGGATGAGTGGGCGGGGAGAAGACTGGAAAAGTTGTGAGTCAAGCCCAACCAGCCCATCACATATCACAATATTACCTGCGGATCTTTCAAGGTAGTAGAGTAACGACAAATAGGAATAGTTTCATGTAAGGAAAACAGTTTTATGTGGTGTGTGGTTCTGTTATTTCATCTATAAATGTCCCACAGACACTGGACCTGCCCATCCTGGTACTTGGCCAACACCAGAGCACCTGAACAGGAACTGCCTTGGATTCTCCAAGTTTACTAGCTAGGAAAGACTTGCAGGAAGTACTGTAATTAAGAACTTCAGATCTTCTGCTTAAATCTCCAAAGAGAAAGCAGAGACTGCAGAAGAGAAGACAGGCTCAGATGTGGGGAGCTAGCTGCCCTTGGCTGCTTCTGCCGCCAGCAGGCTGCTTCTCTGTGCTTCTACTTACTTACTGTTAAAATACAGGTTACGGTTTTTGAAGCCAATTTGGAGTATTATTTATCAAGTGCTTTTACAATCAAATCTAAAATCTAACAAGGCAGTAATCTGAAATAGATAAAAAACTCTAGGGGCACCTGGTTGGCTCAGTGGCTGAGAATCTGCCTTTGGCTCAGGTCGTGATCCTGGAGTCCCAGGATCGAGTCCCACGTCGGGCTCCCCGCAGGGAGCCTGCTTCTCCCTCTGCCTATGTCTCTGCCTCTCTGTCTCTCTTATGAATGAATAAATAAAATCTTAAAAAAAAAAAAAACTCTAAGAAAAAAAATCTGACACTACTTTTATGAAGTGTTTTTTTTTTTTTTTTTTTTTAATTCATGAGAGACACACAGAGAGAGAGAGAGAAAGGCAGAGGGGGAAGCAGGCTCCATGCAGGGAGCCTGATGTGGGACTCAATCCTGGGTCTCCAGAATCATGCCCTGGGCTGAAGGCAGCGCTAAACCGCTGAGCCACCTGGGCTGCCCAAAATCTGGCACTACTTTTAAAAGCATAAACTAGAACTTTTCCATCCATCAAAAAAGGGGAGTAGTTCATTAATGGCAGGATCACTCAAAGTCAGCAAAATGCATATATCGACAGTTTTCACATATAATAGCAATGTCACAAATGAAAAAGGATACAAAATTTCCTTTATATTATTGTTCTAACTGCATAAAACAAGACAAAATTCATGGAAACCAAAGGAAATGGGCTAATGTTTCTGTTCTTTTCATATGGTATGATTCTGGGTGATTTTTTTCCTTTATGACTTTTGGTATTTTCCAACTTTTCTGGAATCAATGTATATGATTTTCACATTTAAAAACTTTTTTTTTAAAGATTTTATTTATTTATTCATGAGAGACACACAGAGAGAGAGAGGCAGAGACACAGGCAGAGGGAGAAGCAGGCTCCATGCAGGGAGCCCGATGCGGGACTCGATCCTGGGTCTCCAGGATCACACCCCAGGCTGCAGGTGGCGCTAAACCGCTGCGCCACCGGGGCTGCCCTAAAAACATTTTTTAAAAGAACTCAAAGGCAGCTTGGGTGGCTCAGTGGTGTGTGTCTCTCATGAATAAATAAATAAAATCTTTAAAATAAATAAATAAATAAATAAATAAATAAATAAATAAATAAATAAATAAATAAATAAATAAATAAATAAATGAACTAAAAAATGGGCACCTGGGTGGCTCAGTGGGTTAAGCGTCTGCCTTCAGCTCAGGTCATTATCCTGGGGTCCTGGGATTGAGTCCCACATGGGGCTCCCTGCTCAGTGGGGGGTCTGCTTCTCCCTCTGCCCCTCCCCGCCATGCACTCTAGCTCTCTCTCAAATAAATAAAATCTTAAAAAAAAAAAAAGTAAAAGAACTCAAAAATATATCAAATGGAGGCAAGTTAGAGACCTTTGAAGATTTCCCTAGGATCTGAAAGGGGAAAGTTTGTTAATGGAAAAACCCAGGTACCCACAGCTGATCTTTAATATTTAAAAGAGAAATCTTTTCTTCTTTTTAACATTTATTAATTCATGAGAGACAGAGAGACAGAGAGAGAGAGAGAGAGAGGCAGAGACAGGCAGAGGGAGAAGCAGGCTCCATGCAGGGAGCCAGATGTGGGACTTGATCCCAGATCCTGGGATCAGGCCCTGAGCTAAAGGCAGACACTCAACCGCTGAGCCACCCAGGCATCCCTAAAAGAGAAATATTTTAAGACCTTTTCAAAATCCCAAAGTTGACAAATTCTACTATGGACTGCAATTTCTATTAAAAAGCCATTTGCTTGTATACCTAAAACTAATGTAACACTGTATATTAATTATATTTGAGATTTTTTAAAAGCCATTTTGCTCTGGCTGCTACATTCACTGAAAGTTTCATGAATATATACATTTATTTTTATGTGGAACACATTCTATCCATAGACCTGAGTCAACATTGAATTTGACACTTGACTCCAACACAAGAATCGCAGTTTTTGTTGACAGCTATCACTTCCTTAGATCTACCTCCTCATGGCGACCACCAGCACTGGCAGATGCCTTCAGTATCATAGACTCATTTTTTACATAAAAACAGTGATCACTCCAGGGAAGCCGCTACAATTTATTTATACATATATTTATTCAACAATAAATGGTGAGAGACTCTCATCCACAGGCCTCATGACTTCCTCCTCTTTTTATGTTGAATTTATGTTCCTCAAATAAATCAAAGATTATTAAATACTATTTATTATTAAATAGTATTAGTCTTTGGGACCACTCACAAATACCCAAAACCTTCAAAGTTAAATATTTAGGGAGCACTTAAGAATCATTTCTCAGAAATCTCTGATTCAGTTGCTTTGTAACAATTTCTAGAACTCTCTTGCTTAAAGCAGTTTTACTTCTTTTTTTAACTATGAATTTAATCAAGAATACCCTTCCTGGCAAAAATTCAAATACAGAAGGAGATTTCCTTCCCTTACTTTTACTCCCCAACCCAAAGGACACCTGTCAAATGGTTGGTAACTGCCCAGCAGTTTCTGTGTCCACTCATATATGTTAATGTATGCTTTCCAAACAGCATTTGACATTGTGAGGATATAAAATAAGATTATAACGTGCATGTCATACTGCAACTTGCTTTTTTCATTTAACTGACACCTCAGACTTTCCTGTCTGTATAAATATATAAAAAGATTTAGGTCATTTTTTTAAAGCTGCATAACATTTCACAGTGTGAGTTTACTACCTATGCCATTGAGGTTTTGCAGATGATCATTTCTTCCTTTAAGACTAAAGTATAATATAAAGATTGGCGAAATTTGTAATGGATGCAGTCAGATGGATCAGGTTCTTTCTCCCATGCAGCTCTATAATCTTTCCTATGATTTTCTGTGATTTATTTTTAAAGACTTGATGGACATTTAAATTATTTCCCATTTTTTTCTCATTAACAGCAATGCTACAATAAATAGCTATATATTCACAACTCTGTACATGTCTGCAAGTGTTTCTGTAACTGGGTAATAAGTACATGGATGACTGAAGAACATGGACTGCTATCACACCCTTCCACATTTGTGCCAGCATGTAGTCTCACCAGTCTTGTATGAGCAAATCTTAGGTTCCACAGCCTTAATCATGCTACATGTTCTCTATCTTTATACTCTACCAATCTGATGAATGAAAAGCATTTTACTGTTCCAACCAATTTGTATTTCCATGACACTGAACGTTTTCCATCTCTGTTGGCATTTCTGTAGGCTTTTGTGGAAAGTATGTTCATTGCCCTTTATCCAATTTTCTATGGGGTTTATACTTATTAATTTATAGGAGCTCTTTATGTATGAACCATGTGATCCTTTATTACAAATATAAAGGATAAATTTTATAAAGTAATTAGTTTATGTGGTCTTTTGTAGTAAAAAATATTAACTGTTTAAAGGTAAAATCTGTCTTCATAAATTTAACAAGTATTTATGATAATAAAAAACTGAAATTGGGGCACGTGGCTGACTCAGCTGGTGGAGTGTGCAGCTCTTGATCTCGGGGTTGTAGGTTCAAGTCCCATGCTGGGTGTAGAGATTACTTCAATATAAAATCTTAAAAAAAAAAAAAAACCACAAATAAATCCCTGCCACTATGAAATTTACATTCTAATGCAGTAGGCAGACAATAAAGAAAATAAATAGGATATGTATAAAGCATACATAAGTGTGCTTTAAAGAAAAATTAAGCAGGGAAGGGTTTATAATTTTAAATACAGTTAGAGAATGGGGCGTCTGGGTGGTTCAGTCGGTGAAGCATCTGCCTACCGCTCAGGTGGTGATATCAGGATAGATATGGGATGGAGCCCTACATTGAGCTCCTTGCTCAGCAGGAAGCCTGCTTCTCCCACTCCCTCTGCCTGCAGCTCCTCCTGCTTGTACCCTCACTCTGTCAAATAAATAAATAAAATCTTTAAAAATAAACAAATAATAAATAGGGTTAGAGAAGCTCTCACTGGGGTGACATCAGAGCAAGAACCTGAAAGAGGTGGAGGAATGAGCCATGTGCTATCTGGGGGAACTACATCCCACGCAGAAAGAACAGCAAGGGCAATGGCCCTGAGGTCACAGCATGCCCATAGGCTGCCACATCAGTAAGGCCAGGATGGCTAGAGTGGAATGAGCAAAGGGGAATGGAGTAGGAATAAGTGCAGACCTTGTAAAGCCTTTAAATTGGTACAAGGACTCTGGCTTTTACTCAAATGAGACACAGAGCCACTGGAGGGTTTTGAGCAGAGGAGAGATGCTTTTTGACTTAGAATTTGATAGCAGGGCAGCCCCGATGGCCCAGTGGTTTGGTGCCGCTTTCGGCCCAGGGTGTGATCCTGGAGACCCAGGATCGAGTCCCACGTCAGGCTCCCTGCATGGAGCCTGCTTCTCCCTCTGCCTGTGTCTCTGCCTCTTCTATCTCTCTGTGTCTCTCATGAATAAATGAATAAAATCTTTAAAAAAAATTTGATAGCAGTATTCTGGCTGTTGTGTTAAGAACAGACAGAAGAGATGGGAGGGAGGCAAGTGTGGAAGCAGAGAGCCCACTTGGAAGGCTACTTGAAATAATCCAGGTACAAGATGATGGTGGCTTGGATGGAAGGAGGGGAGATGGGTAGAAGTGTGAGGAGTGATCAAATTCTGAATCTCTTCTGAGTGCAGAGACAATAGAACTTGCTGATGGATTCAACATGGATGAGAGAAAGAGAGAGAAGACAGGATGCTCCTTCCCAGGTTGGTGGCCTGAGCAATTGGGCCAACAGAGTTGTCATTAACCACAGTAGGGAAGAATAAAGGAAGAATAGGCTGAGGGGATGGTCTTTGACACAATGTGAGAAGCCTTTCTGACATCCAAGAGGAGATGTGGGGTAGGCAGCTGTATAGAAAAGTCTAAAGAGTTCAGGGCAGCGGTCTTAGCTGCAGATAAAGACAAGGGGCTGAAGACATCTAGGAAGTGAGCAAAGAAGAATGATCCCAAGTCAAGACGGATGAAGAAGTGGACCTTGCAAAAGGGACCGAGAAGTGGACACTGTTATTTCATACTTTTAAATAAACAATATAGGGGCACCTAGGTAGCTTAATAGGTTGAGCATCTGACTCATAACTTTGGCTGGGGTCATGATCTCAGAGTCATAGGATTGAACCCTGTGTGGGTCAGTGTGGAGACTGCTTAAGATTTTCTACCTCCCTCTGCCCTGCCCTCCACCTTCCTTGCGGGCATATTTGCATGCATGCACGCGCAAGTTCTAAAAATAAATAAATATACAATTCATGTAACATCTGTTTTTCAGACAGCCTGAAGCATTAAAAATAGATCACATAAGATTCATCTAAATGTTACACAAAACTAGAAAGCTACAGAGTAATGTAAGAGAAACAATCAAATCCATTCTTCTTCAAACCCAAATTTTATGGCTTTTAAATGTACTATATTTTAATTTTATAGTGAGAGTGAGCATGAGAGAGAGAACACAAGTGAGGAGGGGCAAAGGGAGAGGGAGAAGCAGGCTCCCCTCTGAGCAGGAAGCCCAACATGGGGCGGGATCCCAGACCCTGAGATTATGACCTGAGCCACAGGCAGATACCCAACTGACTGAGGTACTGAGGGGTACCCAGGTACCCCTCTATATTTTAATTTTATTTATTTTTATTTTATTTTTATTTTTTTTATATTTTAATTTTAAAGAGAAAAACATGCAGCTATAAAAACTCTAACAGTGATTTGTGATGTCCTAAAGTCATAACCATAGACTGAGGACATGGGATGACACACACATGAGGCTATGGAGGGTGTGCCCTGAATCATGCTTTGGTTGTCCACAGCAATATGGCTGGACCTTCTGCCTTCTGGAAGAATTGGTTCTATGTAATCTTTCTTTTTCCTCAATAGTGCTGTTATCCCAAATCTGTCTCAGAAAATGGGCAGCCCCTTGAGATGTGGATATTTCTGTCTTTGAGATGGCTGACAGAATATGTACCTGCTTCTTCTTCTTCTTCTTTTTTTTTTTTTTTCTGAGAGAGAGAGTGTGTGCAAGTAGGAGAGAGGGAGAGACAATCTTAGGCAGGTTCCATGTCCAGCATGGAGCCCAAAGTGGTACTCGGTCCCAGGACCCTGAGATCATGACCTGAGCCAAAATCAAGAGTTACATGCTCAACCAACTGAACCACTTAGGTGCCCCTGTACCTGGTTCTTTTAATGTAATCTTGGATTTAAAAATCTAAAAGGGGTTATAGGTTAACAATATCAGATTTAAAATAAAAACATAATTAAAAAATACACATGAAATAAAATTTACCAAAAACAAAAAAAAATCTAAAAGGGATAAATCTCCCACTGTTATCACCAGAGAATAAGATCAGAGACTGGGGAGTACAAGAGGTAGAAGGGAACTTTTACTTTGTATTTCACCTTCTGCATATTTGAATTGAATGTACTGCTTTTATAATGAAAGAAAATGAAAGAACAAAGAAAATACATGGGTCAATCTGCCTTTCGGGGCAAAGTTGCACACTGATCCAATCCCAAACACAAACCCCAAAGTACAGAGTCTGGGGAAAGAAGGGGTTGGTTACATGCACCCCCGAGGAGCAAAATCACTTCTGGTTGAGAGCCACTGATTCAGGGGCAAGTCAGGGAACAGAAGCCAGCAAGGGGTAGTAATTAGAATGGCCAGTGAGGGAGCAGGAAAACTATAAGGGAGTGGTAGTGTGGAGAGCCAGGGTTGCAAGGACAGAAGAATCAATGGGATCAAAGGTTGCAGAACAGATTAAGTGAGAGGAAGACAGATAAACGACCGACCCGGGGTCTGCAGGGGTCTGGGTAGGAGCAGTCTTTCTGGAGCAGGGGTGCTTGGAAGCCATCCTGGCAGCAGACAAGAAGTGAATGGAGAAGAAAAGGAGGGACGGAGCTCTGGTAGCTTCATTAAGAGGAAGCAGAGCATGCACACAGCTTCTGGGGAAGGGGATTTGGGAAAGGGATTTCTGTTGTGCAAGTCTGTGTTTGCGTGCTAGTCAGAAGGACCCTCAGGAGAGGGGCCGACTGAGTCTGCAGAGAAAAGTGCATAGCTTCAGGGAGGACATCATGAGACGTCACCACACCAGAGCAGGAGGGCTTACAGGTCTGCTGGCAGAGGATGAAGAAGCTCCATTTGGGCAGCTCGTGTTTCCATAACAACTTCTGCCACAAGACCATCAGCGAAGGCAAGGGCAGGGGAAAAACCACAGAGGGAACAGAGTAGGACTGCTGTGCTGAGTACGTGGCAAGGTCTGTGGCCGTGCATGAAACCGCAGGGCTGTGGGGCTTCTCTTGACCTCCCTCCAGGGCAGTCACTCAAGTGCAGAGGCACAGCTGGGGTCCCCCAGGCTCAGGCCTCTCCGGCCAGGCACAATGGAGAGAGACGCAGAGGAGCTGCTGCGTGCGTCTGCACAGGACTGACTTTGAGACCTCGCTGCTGGGCAAATGGGGGAAAGTGACACCACCACAGGATCAGCACACTGGAGGTCCCAATGAGCTGGAGGAAGTACTCCAGCAGGGGCACTGGGAGAGGAGGTGGAGGTCAGATAGCAGAGTGCCCAGAACTTGGGTCACAGAAACTCCTACTGAGAAGCTTATGCCTTCCGGCTTACGGTGCCAGTGAGGAATGTGCCGGTGTGGAGAGGAGCTGGTATCAGTGATGGGCAACATGTTCCACGGGCAGCTGTTCAAGTAAGTGCCCATGTGGAAGAATGAGAGGTTGCCCTGTGCTGCTCAAGGGCCCTCGGGGCTCAAGGGGCAGAGACAAGCAAGACTCTCCACTGGTGGTGCTAAGGTCCAGGATGCAAAATACTTCTGCCCTGATGGTAAATTTCAGCCAAAGACACAAGAAAATCAATGTCATGGCCTTACAGCCATACTTCACTTTAATAAACAAAACTACATTACTCAGAGGTATTATTTCACTTTAATAAACAAAACTACATTACTCAGAGGTATTATCCACATTTTAAAACCCCACATTTGCATGGGCATGATTGGTAGAGCTTCCCCAAATGCCAATCTGTCCTCAAACTACAATTTGCCACCATCAAAGCTACTACCCAAGGGGCGCCTGGGTGGTGCCGTTCATTAAGCATTACACTCTTGGTTTCAGCTCAGGTCATCATCTCAGGGTCGTGAGATCAAGCACTCTGTCAGGCTCCACACCCAGTGTGGAGTCTGCTTAACAGACTCTCTCCCTCTCTCTCTGCCGCCTCCCCCTGCTCTATCTCTCAAATAAATAAATTTTTTAAAAAATGCTACCTACCCAAAAATATATCTTCAAGCAATTCTGAAAAAAATTCAAAAATGATCTAAGTAACACAGAAACAAGAGGTCAGCCCCTCAAGGTCATCTCTTTGAAAAAGACAGAAATCAACCAGGTATAGGCCAAGCCCTCTTCTCTACCCACATCCCTCTCTGGTGTTTTCTTCTCATCCTAATGCTTTTAAGATCATCCCAGATGTATGTTCCCACCCACTGCCCCGGACCCAAATGCTAGACTCGTCCATGCAACCAGCAGTGTAACCAAGTTCACGTTCAGGGCCTTAACATGTTCACCTCATATGCACACATAATCTGTTCTTCCCGTCTTCCCCGTCTTCCCGTCTTCCCCGTTCAGGTAACCACAACTGTATTCTTCTTGTTGCCTGGATCAAGAACCTGGTGGTTACCTCCTCCCTCTCTTACACCCCACAACTGATCTATTGGGAAATCCTACTGGCTCTGTCTTTAAAACATGACCAGAATCCAATGAGTTCTCACTACGTTCACTGCTGACACCCTTGTCAAGCTGTGACCATCTCTCCCCTGCAAGGCCTAACCAATCTTCCACCCTCACCAACACAATACCTCCTCTCTCTACTCAAATTACTTCAATGGCTCTCCTGGTCCCAGCAGGCCCACATGTCCTGGCCACCACTTGGCCTTTTTCAACCTTACATGCTATCTCTCTTCTCATCCTACCCTCTGGTCACACTGGCTCATTCCTGGTCCCCCAGTGACCAGGCATGTTCCATCTTAGGGCCTCTGCTGGGACTCATCTTTCTTACTGGAATATATTTTCCCCAAATATCCAGATGGCTCACTCTCAGGTCATTCTGACCACTTAGACTAACAAACGAGCCGTGGCTCTCTTTCCTTGCCCTGCTGTCTTCATGGCATGTGTCATTAACATATTTTATTGCATATCTGTTTCTTAATCATTGTCTCGCCCCACAACTAGAAAGCTTCAAGGGTCTTTGTTTAATTCACTGTCATACCTCTGGTACCACAATGAATGAATGAATCTTTAAAAGAACCAGTTACCTTGTTTTACTTTACACAAATTGCTTTCCCTTCTCCCTGACTTCTTCAAGGTATCTACTTTCCACATTTATGGTACCCCAGTCCACCAAAACAAAAGCCAGCAGTCCATGAAGCTGCAGGCCCATGGATTTATATTCTGTTCCCTTCCTCTCTTGCCCATCACTGAATACATCCTCACAAAGGAACTTTGTGCAACAATCCTTAAGTGGCCTCTAGGGACACTGCTGCATCAGTGGGCCTCAGCTACCACAGAACCAATAGTGGACAAAGTGCAGCTGGCATATACTGCTTGCCTACAAGACAAGTGCTCTTGAAGCTTCTATCTGAACTCACTACTTTGGTTTCTCTTTTTAAAATAAAAAGCTTTTAAAAAGTCAATATAATACCATGATAAGGCTTGAAAAATAAGAGTAGAAAAACCTACCCATAACCTTTCACCATAACACAATCTCTACCATTTGTGTATTTTTCTACATGAATGCATTCATTTTGCAATTGAAAATCATGTAACAGACAATTTTGCATTTTGTTTCCGCTCATCCTCATAAGATTCTTTCCATGTTGCTATACGGGTCTCCTAAGCACACATTAGGCTGCAGAATATTCTATCAAGTGGCTGGACCATAATTAACTATTCCCTTACAGGTATCATCACTGGCTTTCTATTGCTATAAATAACAAAGCAACGTACTTCTTGGTACATTTAGCTTTCTTCCTTCCAATGGGTTAGGATCAGTCCCAGATGTGAGATCATGGGGCTCCAGGGTAGAAATATTTTGATGACCCTTAACACACAATGCCAAGGTGCTATCCTGGAAGGTTTCCCCATTAACATTCAGAGGTAACCCAGAACTCACTCTCTTCACAGCTCCTTCCCCAATGCGCTTCAGTGGCCTCACTTCGGTCCTCAGCTCTTCACAAGACAGCCACGGTGAACAGTTTTTCATCTGTGCCATTCTGAAGTGTCCATAGGGACAGTGGGTGGAGACTGGAGAAGAGCGCGGAGGGGCGACGAAGAACCAGTCAAGGCAGAGATAGAGGAGTGCGTTCATGAGTGCCATGGACAGCAGCAGCCCCACAGCTGGGGGCAGTGATCTGTGGCGGGGGCCTCTGCTGCCATCCTGGGTTTTCTTGTCCATGCTGCTATCAGCTGCAAGCTCCTGCCACGGAAAACCAAACAAGCAGTAACAATCAGCTCTTATGTCCAGTACGATGTTTGGCTGACAAGGGATTAAAGAAGGCACAGCCTCTTAGGCCCAAGGACCCTGCATGCTGTAGTGTCCTCGTGAGGATTAGAGAAGGTACTGCATACTAGGCTCACTCTAAATCCTCAATGTCAGTGTCCCATAATCACTTCTTTTTACTATGAGCTAGTCTGGGTTCACCCCCTCCGGATTTTGTTAGAAGGAAGGTGTTTGTTATGTGATTGTGTCTGTCTCTCTCTCACAGCAGTAGAGCAAAATTAAAAACAAGCTGCCCATGTTGGTCCAGTGGGGACAGGGCAGAAGACGGACAAGGAGAGCAGCCGGGGATCAGACGGGATGGGGGTGGGGGGCGTGGCGGTGAGGATGCTGATGGCCTCTTGAACCCAGCTGGGAAGTTTGGATAGTCCCTGGAAGGTACCAGAAGCTCCTTAGGAAGCAAGGCTACCCTTCACCAGGTGTGAGAGATGTGTTTGGGGTGGAAGAGATGGAGGTGGGGAGACTGGGTGAAGGACCCTGCAAGAGTGTGGGGTGAGAGCTGAGGAGCAAACGAGCCAGAGTAACGGTGGTGAGAGCGGAGATGATCCGCAAGGTGATCCTCGCACCAAGTGACCCCTCAGAAGACGGGACACTCACCAGTTCAGCTCTAGACTGGAGCTGGCGTGAGGCTCATGGGGGAGGTAGGTGTTATGGCCTAGCTGTGAGCAGCGGAGGGACCGGAGGGAAGGGCCTGGAAGGTCTGTGGACATCAGGTGCCTGACACTCAGGGTGCATGCGGCAGAAGCTACTTATGAAGCAGAGTGGAAGCGTGTCAATACTTTGACAGGGGAGATGGTCACAGCAGTGTGCTTGCTGAACATCTGTAACATCCGTACTGGGACACATGCGGGGCTCGAGTGATGGAACTGACCCCGTGCTTCCTGTGCCCGACATGGTTGTGACAGGCAGGGTTACCTTCCAGGAGCATCTTCCTTCTCCCAGCTCAGGTCTCCACCCAGACACCTGGGTCACTCAGCATCCTGGTCGGCCCTGGGCAGTGGTTTGAAAACATTCTGCCACAAAGTACCAAAAAGGTTTGCTGAAAGAAAACCGCAACTCTGCACATAGACAAATGGCAATAGTTGAAATGGTCTCCTCCAGGGGCCCTCCTAGGTCCCTCAGGTGTCTCTTCTAGAGCGGCAGCAGTAGGAAGTCCTCCCACAGCCTGGATGCCACTGTGAAGCCCTGCTAGCTGCCCGGGGCTCAGAGTCCTACCTCTCCCCCACCTCTCTGGCTCCCATCTGCTCCCTCTACCACCAACGCTAAATGCTGGTCACTCAATGTGCACTACGCCGTTTCCACAGGCTCACCCCTGCTCTAGGCACTGGGGATCTGTGAGTAGATGAAACACACATGGTTCCTGGCCTCTTAGACCTTAGGGAGAAACCAGTGGAGGAGCTAATAAATAAGTGAGCAAAAAGCTTCTCCTTATATATTGTGATGAGCTTTCGAGGAGCGAGAGTAACAGGGAGGAAATGCCCTGGATGCAGCTGGCCCAGAAGATTGCTCTGAGGATTCACACAGAGACCAGCAGCCAGAGAGGCAAGAGCCATGAAGAAAATCAGAAGACAGCTCTTTCATACCCTGTCTTGGAGGCAGTAAATCCACCTGCCATTCAGAGCTGGGACAACGGACACTGATGGAGCCAGATGCAAAGTTCATAGCAAACGGCATTTCTCCTAAGGACACACTGCAGCTCTAAGTACCCACACCTCCCTTCTCTGAATGATGGCTGCTTTCTTTCTCACTGAGAAACTCTGCTCTCTAAAGTCAGACTATCAGAAATTTTGTCTTTTGAAGTCCTACCAAGAAGAGGAAAGCACCCCGTTCTTGCTGGGGGAAGTAAGTCTTCTCTGACTCTCTGGAAGCCTCTACTTCCCACTGGGTGCAGAGCTACAGATGAGCAGAGTCTGGAGATGACATTCACCATCCATGTGAGTCTTGCGGTCTCCCGGGAACCAGACCACGGTCCACTTTGCAGTCCAGATCAGATCTTGAGCTCCTCACAGGCCACCCTGCTTGACTTTGAGTCCAACAAAACATCGCCTCCTTTAAATTCTGCCTAAACTCCACCCACTCCTAGATTCTGCAGTAACTCTCTTCTCCTCTGAGTGAGGGGCCATATTCCATCTCTCCATGGTCTCACTTGTTGCAATGCACCATTAAACCTGGTAGGCTCGTCCTGGTGGCCCAGGCCCCGCTCTCTTCAAACTTGTGTCACTTCTTCCAGAACTTACTCTCAGCTTGTTTCCTATCTTCCTGCAAACACAGAGGCAAGCAGAAAGCCACAGCCCCCAACACCTCACTGCAGGTCCCTGCTCCTATCCCTTCTCTGCTGCAGTGACAAGACAACAAACTGACCTGAGTTCCCAGCCCTATGCCAGGGCAAAGAAGAAACCCCCCAACCTCGCCTGCTTAGGACACTGCCCCTGCTCTGCTCCCAAATCACTACCAGTGCACCTGAACTTCTCCACCATGACAACAACCTTGTCACTCCGCTGTCCCTCAGCACTCATGCCCTGGGTGATCTTCTCCAGACTCAGGCTCTCTGTCCCCACCTGCTGACAGCTCCCGGTGGAAAGCCGCAGTCCCAGCCTCCTCACAACACCACCCTTGCTTCCTTGACATCTCTACTTGGATGTCCCACTGACAATTCCAAAACACAGTTTCTCCTCAACAATAAAAAAGACAAATAACTCAATCCAGAAATGGGCAAAAGACTTGAACAGACATTTATCCAGAGAAGATATGCAGATAGCTAACAGGCACATGAAAGGATGCTCAACTTTATTAGTCATCAGGAACATGCAAATCAAAACCACACGTGGGGCGCCTGGGAGGCTCAGCTGGTTAAGCATCTACCTTTGGCTCAGGTCATAGTCCCAGGGTCCTGGGGTTGAGTCCCATGTTGGGCTCTCTGCAAAGCAGGGAGTCTGCTTCTCCCTCTCCCTCTCCTCCCTCCACTCATGCTTTATCACTCGCTCTTTCAAATAAATAAATAAAATCTAAAAAAAAAAAAATCAAACCACAATGAGATCCCATCTCATACCCACTAGGATCACTAGGATGGCTGTCATCAAAGAAGTCAGGCAAGAATGAGCGTTGATGAAGGAAAACAGGAAAACTTACTTATATATTGCTTATGGCAATATTAAATGATGCAGCCGCTGTGGAAAACAGTCTGGAAGTTCCTTGAAAGGTTAAACACAGAGTTACCCATGCAAATCCATTGCTCGGTATGTGCCCCAAAGAAATGAAAACATATACTTATATGAACATGGAAGTTCACAGCAGCATTATTCATAGTAGCAAATAGTGGAAAGAACCCAAAGTCCATCAACTGATCCACAGACAAATAAAACCTGATATATCCAAACATGGAATATTAATCGCTCATAAAAAGAAATAAAGTGCAAATACATGCTGGAATAGGGATAAAACTCGAGAACTTTATGCAACGTGAAGTAAGGCAGACACAGAAGGTTCTAATTATATCAAATGTCCAGAACAGCAAGCACATCAGTGATTGTTTTGTTCAGGTCTGAGTGAAAGGGGAAGTGAGGGGTGGCTGCTCATGGGTATGGGGTTTCCTTTAGGATGAAAATGTTCTGGAATTAGTGTTGACGACTGTACAACCTTGTGAATATATTAAAACTCACTGAACTGTACACTTTAAAAAGCAAATTTAATGGTATGTGAGTTATATCTCAACTTAAAAAAATAAGAAAAATCCTTCCCCAAACATCACATTTGCTCTTTCCCCACCAACATGCTGTCTTCTGTGTTCCGAACCTCAGTGAGTGACCCAGCTCCAGGGAGGCTGCATGTAAAGGGTCAGCTTGGCAACACCGCTTCTATGGAACAATGCAGTTTAGGAGTGATGGACTCTTCTAGAACCCACTATAGTTCTTCCTAATTAATTTTTAAAAACTGCTGCTTTGCCTACCCCTGTTGTGCTGACAAGGTGTTCAGTAAATGCTGGCTCTCCTGAACTGCTCCAGCCTCACTCAAGTCTCCCCCCTTTTCTTGACAGGGTGGCATCTGCTCACCCACCCCTGGGTCTTTCCAGCCACACCCGTCAGTGCTGTGACGTTTGTTCACTCACCTTTCCCACAAAGACCCCTGGCCCACATCTTTCTCTCTGGCCCTTCCCCCCTGGCTTCAGGGACTTGGACTAAAACTCTGACGACTTTGACCACACGGCCCTCATAGCCTTTTGGGCTGCTTCTGTCAGTACCTGAGTCTTAGAAGGTGCTCCTGAGGAAATGGATAAAACACCTGCCATCTCTCTTCTAGAACATTCAACATGACCAAGTGTGCTTCAGCTTAGACCTTGGGTCCAGAAACAGCAATTTTTTTTCCGTAAAGGGCCAGATGGTGAATATCTAGGTTTATGGGCCAAAAGCTGAAATCCAGTGACAACTGCATCACATGACTTGTGGCGCACCTAAATGGCCATGGAAAGCCATGATGGCCACAAGCTGTCACTGTCACTCAACTCTGTCACCAGGGTGTGAAAGCAGCCCCCACATTACATAAACAAGTGAGTGTGGCTGCGTTTGAATAAAACTTTATTTATGGACAATGAAATTTGAATTTCATATAGTTTTCATGTGTCACAGAAGACTATTCCTCTTTTGATTCTCCTCTCAACATGTGAAAAGGTAAAAAGCATTCATAATAATACAAGTGGTGGGCCAAAGTTGGCTGAGCCCTGTGTGATGCTATTCCCTGGAGTCTGTTGCAAACCATCCCTCCATCCTGCGCATTTCTTCTATGTAATCTCACCAGGCACATGGCGATGGCAGTAGTTTCTAGGTCTTTCTAGTAGTTTCTAGGTCTTTACCTAGAAAGACCAGTAGTGGCCAGATCTCTCCCCTACACCTCCCTCAGGTGGCACATCAAAGCCTGGGACTCTTTCCGTGACCAGCATGCCCAGTCTCCAGGGCTCCCTCACTTTGACAGGGAGACCACCCACCCACTTGCTCAAGTCACAGAACAGGTGACTAGGCTCCCCTTCCCCCAGTCTCTAAACCAGCCAATCACCATGTACAGTCAATTCGATCACCCAAACCTCTCTCACATCTGCTCATTTCTCCCTTCTTATTACCACTCCCTGTTTTAAGTCTCCAGCACCTCTTACCTGGGCTTCTGCAACCGTTTCCTGCATGGACCCCCACTTCTTTCTCTTTTCCAGGCCATTCTTCACACAACAAATAGAGTTTTGTTTCTTTCCTGAAATGTTTCAAGCATAGAAAAAAACTAAAAAATAAGATCATGAACACCCATCCAGCTTTGTCAAGTAACAGTGCATCAGCAAGTGAGATTTTTTTAAGATTTTTTTTTTAAGATTTTATTTATTCATGAGACACAGAGAGAGAGAAAGAGAGAGGGAGAGACACAGGCAGAGGGAGAAGCAGGCTCCATGCAGGGAGCCCAACGTGGGACTCGACCCCGGGTCTCCAGGATCAGGCCTTGGGCTGAAGGGCGGCGCTAAACCACTGAGCCACCTGGGCTGCCCCTAAAGCTCTTTTTAAAAAAAATAAAATATTACATAGATAATTGAAGCCCCCTTAGGTTCCTCCCAGTCCTCTTCTGTTCGCTCCCAGGAAGTAACCCCCATGTATACAAGCTGATGTACATCAATGGTTCTTAAACTGCGGTCTCAGGACCTGCAGCAGCAGCAGCTAAGACCTAGTGAGAAATGTGAGTTCCTGAGTCCTCACTCCAGATCTCCTGAATCAGAAACTCCGAAGTGAGGCCCGGAAATGTGTGTTTTAACAAGTCTTCCAGGTGATTCAGATGCATGCTAAAATCTGAGAACCACAAGTGTATGTAAATCCCACATTAAAAAAAAAAAAAAAAGATTTTATTTATTTGAGAGAGATCCAGAGAGAGAGAGAGCACAAGTGAGGTGAGGGGCAAAGGGAGAAACAGACTCCCCACTCAGCCGGACTCGGGGCTCAATTCCAGGACCCCAGGATCATGACCTGAGCCAAAGGCAGATGCTTAACCAACGGAACCACCCAGGCGTCCCTCCCCCATACTTTTTATTTTCACCACTGGTATGTGCCTATAAATAACAACACATAATATACGGATGTTTACAAGCTTTACACAAGTAGCACTGTACTGTATACATCCTTTGCAACTTGCTTTTTTAAAAACCCAAAGTTAGGTTTCTGAGATTTATCCATACAGATGCATGCAAGTCTAGTTTGCCATTTTCAACTGTTTAGCTATACCACAGCCTGCAAAGCGAGTTCTATACACACCCTCAGCACGTGTGGAAGTTTTTCACTGGCATACACAGGGTGATCTTTCTAAAGCACAAATCTGATCACTCCTTGCTTAAAACCAACTAACCGTCCTCCTCTGTCCTCAGGACAAAGTCCAAAGTCCCGTAAGGCCCTGAGACCCAGCCTATGTCCACATCTACTGACACCTCCTTGCAGCCCACACTCTAGGCCCTCTGTTCATGATGGCACCTCTGTTCATGATCTGAGATGCCCAGGCTCTGGCATGTGCTCCTTCTCCCCCTAAGTGTGAGTTCCCAGGGGACTACCTGCCCGCTTTGTGCACCTGTGTCCTCAGCAGCCAGCGCAGAGCAGGGACTCAGGAAAAACGCACTGTCTGCGTAATCCCTCAGGCCTTCTTGTCTTCACAGCTTCACAGGCGGCCTGCTTTTCACACACTGAATCTGCTCTTCATCTTTTCGTGTACCTGTCCTCTGATGTCCCAGCACCCTCTCCAATCTGAGTTCACCAGCTTTATAATTCTCACCCCCCTGACCATGACCTTCCATTATCCCACTTGCCACAGGCACTAGAACTGATGGATAGGGCCCAAAGCTTATATAACTGTTTTTCTTCTGGAAAAATACCATGTTCATTTCCACACAAAGGCTGCCAACATCAGGTAGGAAATTCTATGGGACTCTAGAAATCCTTATTTTATAATCCACAGTAGATTGTTACCCATTTAATTCATTTCTTGTGCCCTGAAGTTAATATGGCTCAATAATCTTTCAGTTATCCCTAAGTCCTTGCATCCCCTTCTGAGTCCTCAGAGAAAAACACCCAGTCAAAAATCCAACTAACTTTTATGTAGCGTCAACCTCACACCAATTCTGAGGCATACAGAATTATTATTACTCCCATTTAACAGATAAGAGGGGATCCCTGGGTGGCTCATGGTTTAGGGCCTGCCTTCCGCCCAGGGTGTGATTCTGGAGTCTGGAGATGGGAGTCCCAGGATCAAGTCCCACATCTAGCTCCCCGCATGGAGCCTGCTTCTTCCTCTGCCTGTGTCTCTGTCTCTCATGAATAAACAAATAAAATCTTAAAAAAAAAAAAAAAAACACAGATAAAAGAACTGAATCAGGGTTAAGTGACTTAGCCAAGGTCACTAAACTGTATGCGGAGGAGCCAAGTTTTCTGGCCTCCAAGTCACATTCTTCCTCTATATCCTGCAGCCCTCAGGTGTTGGACCTAGTTGAAGCATGGTCACTGTAGGGCTGGGGAGACTTGAGACGGCCCACTTCTTTCTTTTTTTTTCTTTTTTTAAAGATTTTTATTTACTTGAGAGAGAGAGAGACAGTGAGAGACCACAAGCAGGGGAGGGGTAGAGGGAGCAACAAACTCTCCGCTGAGCAGGGAGCCCTGCTGGGGGCTGGATTCCAGGACCCCGGGATTATTACCTGAGCCAAAGGCAGACACTTAACCAACTGAGCCACCCCGGTGCCCCTAGAGTGCTCGTTTCTTAAAACAATCTTTAGCGCATCCCAACACCTGATGGGCCTTTTTCTTTTAAAGGCAAGTTTCTGGAGCTGTCTGCCCAGGGTCTGGGTAGGCTGCATGCCTGAAAGAACCTGGTTGTCCAAAAAAAAAAAAAAAAAAAAGAACCTGGTTGTCCAGAAATAAGCAAAATGACAGTGCAAGTTGCTGGTTTTGTTGCAAGTTAAGGAATAAAGACTGTGGGGGGGGGATCCCTGGGTGGCGCAGCGGTTTGGCGCCTGCCTTTGGCCCAGGGCGCGATCCTGGAGACCCGGGATCGAATCCCACGTCAGGCTCCCGGTGCATGGAGCCTGCTTCTCCCTCTGCCTGTGTCTCTGCCTTTCTCTCTCTCTCTCTCTCTGTGACTATCATAAAATAAAATAAAATAAATAAATAAATAAATAAATAAATAAATAAATAAATAAAGACTGTGGGGCCAGCTGGGGAGGAGAAATCCAGGCGCCGTTCAGACACAACGTACTTCTGACATTGATAGGAAAACGCTGGTAAATGGGGAAAACGAAACCACTGCTCTACACTCACGGCTGGTTTAAAAGAAAGAAATGCAATGGCAAAAAAAAGAAAGAAAGAAAGAAAAAAGGAAAGGCAAAACTATGGCACAAAATCAGTTTTTACCGATTTACAGAATACTGAATTCGACCAGAGAAGAAGCGAGCTGGGCTCACCCAGTACACTTTCGAGCAGAATCCCATGTCGCCGACAGGACACGAGATACAGCAGAATACTTGTATGAAATCACCGGGACGCTTACTTGGCCGCAGGGTGCTAGAGTCAGGGCGACGGGCGGAGGGCACAAGGGGACGAGACTACCAACTCCACGTCTAGGCCAGCCTCCCACGACCCCGGCACCGCCGCGCCCGCGCCCGAGCCCGAGCCCCGACCGGGCTGGTGGCCGGCCTGACCCGGGGCAGGAGGCCGCGGGGGGCCGGGAGGGGGCGCCGCTCGAGCCCGCCGCCGCCGCCGCCGCCGCCGCCGCCGCCGCCGCCAAGGGGCGAGCCCGCAGGAAGCCCGCCAACGCCCCGGACCCCCGCGCCCCCCGCAGCCCCCCACTCTCGCGGGCTCCGCCGCCGCCACCGCCTACCTGAGGCCCCCGGCCCGGCCCGCGGCCTCTGCGCCTGCGCGGCCGGAAATCCGCCCCCGCCCCCCGCAGGCGAGCTCAAGGCCTCCCCCCGGCGTCCGCCGCCCACCGCGCACTCCCAGCCCCGGGGCGCCCCCGTGTGGTTGGCCTGTAGTTGTTGGAGTCCGGGCGCCCAGCTGGTGCTGGCTTCCGGGGACCGGAGCTACAGGGTCTGGACCTTGCAAAGAGCTCCCATCGTTCATGGCCAGGCGGTGGTCCCCAAAGGGTAGTCCTGGGACCAGACGCCGAGGCTGCTCACCCCCAGGGAAGCTGTCAGGAGCGCAGATTGTCGGCTTCATCCAGGCCCGGAGGCCAGTGGGGTCCTGCACCTTGTGCTTCAACCAGCCCTCCGGGTGATGCCGAGGCGCTGTTGCTGGAGAACCAGTGCTGGAGGGAAACTGTGGGGCTTCCCCAGAGCCAGAGAGCTGCGCTTCACGCCCCAGGGGCGGGCAGGGACGTGGGCCCCAAGGGAGTGCAGTACCTTCTGGAGACAGGGAAAGAAGCTGGAAGGTCTCCACATCCCACTGACATTTGTACCCGCTGGGAAAGCTTCAACGTTACAAGTTAGGCATAGGATTATAGAATTTTGGGGGTTAAATCAGAAATGTTATTTACTGGGGACGCCTGGGTGGCTCGGCGGTTGAGCGTCTGCCTTTGGCTCAGGTCGTGATCCCGGGATCCCCTGATCGAGTCCTACATCGGGCTCCCCGCAGGGAGCCTGCTTCTCCCTCTGCCTCTCCCTCTCTGTGTCTCTCATGAATAAATAAAATCTTTAAAAAAAAAAAAAGTGTTATTTACTTTTACACTGACATATTTTCCAAGAGAATCAAGAGAATAATTCGATGCGGGTTAAAAACGGAGCCTGTATTGGAAACGATGAAAATTTAAATAACTAGAAGCTACCTGCTTATCAGATGGACAGATAGCAAAGAGAATGGTAATGGCCACTGTTGATGTAGAGTATAAAAGTTTCCCCGCAGCCATATATAAGAGTAAATTTGTAAAACCTGTACCAATTCCTCCTCTGTACAAAGGGCCCTAGCAAATCCCATTTCTAGGAGTTTATGACACAGAAATAATTGAATGCATGTGCGAGATGTACTGTAAGAATTGTTGTGGATAAACAAATACTTAAAAATAGGGTTTTCTGAAAAAATTGTTACATCCATGTGGCTGTTAAAAGACACTGTATCATAAGGTGCAGAGTTTTAATTTGAGATAGTGAAAAAGTTCAGATGAATGGTGATGGTTGCACAAGGTGAATGTACATAATGCCACTTAAGAACAGTTAAAATGGTAAATTTTACATCATGGAAATTTGATCACAAGAAAATGATGTGGATCTATATGTATTGACATGTACATATATTCATTACATACAGTTAATAATGGGGTACCTGGGTGTCTCAGTAGGTTAAGTGTCTGACGTTTGGTTTCAGCTCAGATCATGACCTCACAGTCATGAGATTGAGCCCCGCATCAGGCTCTGTGCTCAACATGGAATCTGCTTGTCCCTCTCCCTCTACTCCTCCCTCTGCTCATGCTTGTGCTCTCTCTCTCTCTTTAAAATAAATCAATAAAATCTTTTTTAAAATTATGTATTATATACTAATTATATGACTATTAATATATATGATATGTAAAGATAAAATATATAAAATTCTATTTTGTTGGAAATAGACACCATAATAATTCAAAATTTCCCTTTTTTGTTTATATGTATAGCTTAATACGTAATTAACATGTATTACTCCATGTATGTTATATATGTGAAAGATAAGCCTGATAGCAATATGTGTCATGTATTAGAGGGATACCATTTAGGAGGATCATGAAATGAATGTATTAAATGTTAATAATTTTTTTAAAGAGCATAAAAGGTGAGATGTGGAAACTTTGAACATGAAAACTCTGAAGGGAAAATAATCAAGTTTCAACCTGATGCAGGAACTTGAGGAAAGGAATAAAGTGCAGTCAACCAGCTGTAATGCATTTTTGAAAAGCATGTTTGCTTCAATATGATTAAGGTATTATTATTTTTTTAACAGTTCTTCTTTTTTATTTATTTTATTTTTTTATTTTTTTTAATATTGATAAAACTGTTGGAGAACATGGCTTTATTTACTTTTATTATTTTTTGCATTTTAGCTTTTATTTTTTTATTTTTTTAGAAATTTATTTTTTATTGATGTTCAAATTGCCAACATATAGAATAACACCCAGTGCTCATCCCATCAAGTGCCCCCCTCAGTGCCCGTCACCCAGTCACCCCCACACCCCGCCCACCTCCCCTTCCACCATCTCTAGTTCCTTTCCCAGAATTAGGAGTCTCTCATGTTCTGTCTCCCTTTCTGATATTTCCCACTAATTTTTTTCTCCTTTCCCCTTTATTCCCTTTCACTATTTTTTCTTTTTATGTATTTATTTATTTATTTTTGTTTTATGATCTTTTTTTTAATTTATTTTTTATTGGTGTTCAAATTTACCAACATACAGAATAACACCCAGTGCCCGTCACCCATTCACTCCCACCCCCCGCCCTCCTCCCCTTCTACCACCCCTAGTTCATTTCCCAGAGTTAGCAGTCTTTACGTTCTGTCTCCCTTTCTGATATTTCCCACACATTTCTTCTCCCTTCCCTTATATTCCCTTTCACTATTATTTATATTCCCCACATGAATGAGAACATATACTGTTTGTCCTTCTCCGACTGACTTACTTCACTCAGCATAATACCCTCCAGTTCCATCCATGTTGAAGCAAATGGTGGGTATTTGTCATTTCTAATGGCTGAGTAATATTCCATTGTATACATAAACCACATCTTCTTTATCCACTCATCTTTCGATGGACACCGAGGCTCCTTCCACAGTTTGGCTATTGTGGACATTGCTGCTATAAACATCGGGGTGCAGGTGTCCCGGCGTTTCATTGCATCTGTATCTTTGGGGTAAATCCCCAACAGTGCAATTGCTGGATCGTAGGGCAGGTCTATTTTTAACTCTTTGAGGAACCTCCACACAGTTTTCCAGAGTGGCTGCACCAGTTCACATTCCACCAACAGTGTAAGAGGGTTCCCTTTTCTCCGCATCCTCTCCAACATTTGTGGTTTCCTGCCTTGTTAACTTGCCCCATTCTCACTGGTGTGAGGTGGGATCTCATTGTGGTTTTGATTTGTATTTCCCTGATGGCAAGTGATGCAGAGCATTTTCTCATATGCGTGTTGGCCATGTCTATGTCTTCCTCTGTGAGATTTCTGTTCATGTCTTTTGCCCATTTCATGATTGGATTGTTTGTTTCTTTGGTGTTGAGTTTAATAAGTTCTTTATAGATCTTGGAAACTAGCCCTTTATCTGATATGTCATTTGCAAATATCTTCTTCCATTCTGTAGGTTGTCTTTTAGTTTTGTTGACTGTATCCTTTGCTGTGCAAAAGCTTCTTATCTTGATGAAGTCCCAATAGTTCATTTTTGCTTTTGTTTCTCTTGCCTTTGTGGATGTATCTTGCAAGAAGTTACTGTGGCCAAGTTCAAAAAGGGTGTTGCCTGTGTTCTTCTCTAGGATTTTGATGGAATCTTGTGTCACATTTAGATCTTTCATCCATTTTGAGTTTATCTTTGTGTATGGTGAAAGAGAGTGGTCTAGTTTCATTCTTCTGCATGTGGATGTCCAATTTTCCCAGCACCATTTAGTGAAGAGACTGTCTTTCTTCCAATGGATAGTCTTTCCTCCTTTATCGAATATTAGTTGACCATAAAGTTCAGGGTCCACTTCTGGATTCTCTATTCTGTTCCACTGATCTATGTGTCTGTTTTTGTGCCAGTACCACACTGTCTTGATGACCACAGCTTTGTAGTACAACCTGAAATCTGGCATTGTGATGCCCCCAGATACGGTTTTCTTTTTTTAAATTCCCCTGGCTATTCGGGGTCTTTTCTGATTCCACACAAATCTTAAAATAATTTGTTCTAACTCTCTGAAGAAAGTCCATGGTATTTTGATAGGGATTGCATTAAACGTGTAAATTGCCCTGGGTAACATTGACATTTTCACAATATTAATTCTGCCAATCCATGAGCATGGGATATTTTTCCATCTCTTTGTGTCTTCCTCGATTTCTTTCAGAAGTGTTCTATAGTTTTTAGGGTATAGATCCTTTACCTCTTTGGTTAGGTTTATTCCTAGGTATCTTATGCTTTTGGGTGCAATTGTAAATGGGATTGACTCCTTAATTTCTCTTTCCTCAGTCTCATTGTTAGTGTATAGAAATGCCACTGATTTCTGGGCATTGATTTTGTATCCTGCCACGCTACCGAATTGCTGTATGAGTTCTAGCAATCTTGGGGTGGAGACTTTTGGGTTTTCTATGTAGAGTATCATGTCATCGGTGAAGAGGGAGAGTTTGACTTCTTCTTTGCCAATTTGAATGCCTTTAATGTCTTTTTGTTGTCTGATTGCTGAGGCTAGGACTTCCAGTACTATGTTGAATAGCAGTGGTGAGAGTGGACATCCCTGTCTTGTTCCTGATCTTAGGGGAAAGGCTCCCAGTGCTTCCCCATTGAGAATGATATTTGCTGTGGGCTTTTCATAGATGGCTTTTAAGATATTGAGGAATGTTCCCTCTATCCCTACACTCTGAAGAGTTTTGATCAGAAATGGATGCTGTATTTTGTCAAATGCTTTCTCTGCATCTAATGAGAGGATCATATGGTTGTTGGTTTTTCTCTTGCTGATATGATGAATCACATTGATTGTTTTACGAGTGTTGAACCAGTCTTGTGTCCCGGGGATAAATCCTACTTGGTCATGGTGAATAATTTTCTTAATGTACTGTTGGATCCTATTGGCCAGTATCTTGTTGAGAATTTTTGCATCCGTGTTCATCAGGGATATTGGTCTGTAATTCTCCTTTTTGGTGGGGTCTTTGTCTGGTTTTGGAATTAAGGTGATGCTGGCCTCATAGAACGAATTTGGAAGTACTCCATCTCTTTCTATCTTTCCAAACAGTTTTAGGAGAATAGGTACGGTTTCTTCTTTAAACGTTTGATAGAATTCCCCTGGGAAGCCATCTGGCCCTGGACTCTTGTGTCTTGGGAGGTTTTTGATGACTGCTTCAATTTCCTCCCTGGTTATTGGCCTGTTCAGGTTTTCTATTTCTTCCTGTTCCAGTTTTGGTAGTTTGTGGCTTTCCAGGAATGCGTCCATTTCTTCTAGATTGCCTAATTTATTGGTGTATAGCTGTTCATAATATGTTTTTAAAATCATTTGTATTTCCTTGGTGTTGGTAGTGATCTCTCCTTTCTCATTCATGATTTTATTAATTTGAGTCTCCTCTCTTCTTTTTAATAAGGCTAGCTAATGGTTTATCTATCTTATTAATTCTTTCAAAGAACCAACTCCTGGTTCTGTTGATCTGTTCCACAGTTCTTCTGGTCTCGATTTCATTGAGTTCTGCTCGAATCTTTATTAACTCTCTTCTTCTCCTGGGTGTAGGATCTATTTGCTGTTTTTTCTCTAGCTCCTTTATGTGTAAGGTTAGCTTTTGTATTTGAGTTCTTTCCAGTTTTTGAATGGATGCTTGTATTGCGATGTATTTCCCCCTTAGGACTGCTTTTGCTGCATCCCAAAGATTTTGAACGGTTGTATCTTCATTCTCATTAGTTTCCATGAATCTTTTTAATTCTTCCTTAATTTCCTGGTTGACCCTTTCATCTTTTAGCAGGATGGTCCCTAACCTCCACGTGTTTGAGGTCCTTCCAAACTTCTTGTTGTGATTTAGTTCTAATTTCAAGGCATTATGGTCTGAGAATATGCAGGGGACGATCCCAATCTTTTGGTATCGGTTCGGACCCGATTTGTGACCCAGTATGTGGTCTATTCTGGAGAAAGTTCCATGTGCACTTGAGAAGAATGTGTATTCAGTTGAGTTTGGATGTAAAGTTCTGTAGATATCTGTGAAATCCATCTGGTCCAGTGTATCATTTAAAGCTCTCGTTTCTTTGGAGATGTTGTGCTTAGAAACACACTTTTCAAGTATAGAAAACAGCTAGATTGAAGTCACCAAGTATAAGTGTATTATTATCTAAGTATTTCTTCACTTTGGTTAATAATTGATTTATATATTTGGCAGCTCCCACATTCGGGGCATATATATTGAGGATTGTTAAGTCCTCTTGTTGGATAGATCCTTTAAGTATGAGATAGTGTCCCTCTTCATCTCTCACTACAGTCTTCGGGGCAAATTTTAGTTTATCTGATATAAGGATGGCTACCCCTGCTTTCTTTTGAGGACCATTCGAATGGTAAATGGTTCTCCAACCTTTTATTTTCAGGCTGTAGGTGTCCTTCTGTCTAAAATGAGTCTCTTGTAGACAGCAAATAGATGGGTCCTGCTTTTTTATCTAGTCTGAAACCCTGCGCCTTTTGATTGGGTCATTAAGCCTGTTCACATTCAGAGTTACTATTGAAAGATATGAGTTTAGTGTCATCATGATATCTATTCAGTCCTTGTTTTTGTGGATTGTTCCACTGAACTTCTTCTTAAAGGGGAATTTTAAGAATCCCCCTTAAAATTTCTTGCAGAGCTGGTTTGGAGGTCACATATTCTTTCAGTTCCTGCCTGTCTTGGAAGCTCTTTATCTCTCCTTCCATTTTGAATGAGAGCCTTGCTGGATAAAGTATTCTTGGTTGCATGTTCTTCTCATTTAGGACCCTGAATATATCCTGCCAGCCCTTTCTGGCCTGCCAGGTCTCTGTGGAGAGGTCTGCTGTTACCCTAATACTCCTCCCCATAAAAGTCAGGGATTTCTTGTCTCTTGCTGCTTTAAGGATCTTCTATCTTTGGAATTTGCAAGCTTCACTATTAAATGTCGAAGTGTTGAACGGTTTTTATTGATTTTAGGGGGGGATCTCTCTATTTCCTGGATCTGAATGCCTGTTTCCCTTCCCAGATTAGGAAAGTTTTCAGCTAGAATTTGTTCAAATACATATTCTGGACCTCTGTCCCTTTCGGCGCCCTCGGGAACACCAATTAAACGTAGGTTTTTCTTCCCCAGGCTGTCGTGTATTTCCCTTAATCTATCTTCATGGTCTTTTAATTGTTTGTCTCTTTTTTCCTCAGTTTCCCTCTTTGCTATCAACTTGTCTTCTATGTCACTCACTCGTTCTTCCACCTCGTTAACCCTCGTCGTTAGGACTTCTAGTTTGGATTGCATCTCATTCAATTGATTTTTAATTTCTGCCTGATTAGGTCTAAATTCTGCAGTCATGAAGTCTCTTGAGTCCTTTATGCTTTTTTCTAGAGCCACCAGTAGCTGTATAATAGTGCTTCTGAATTGGCTTTCTGACATTGAAGTAATCCAGATTTTGTAACTCTGTGGGAGAGAGGACTGTTTCTGATTCTTTCTTTTGAGGTGAGGTTTTCCTTCTAGTCATTTTGCTCAGTGCAGAGTGGCCAGAAGCAAGTTGTATTGGGAAAAGGAGAAAAAGAGAGGAGAGAAAGAAGGAAAGAAAAGAGAAAGAGAAAAAAAAAGGAAGAAAAAAAAAAGAAAAAAAAGAAAAAGAAAAAGAAAGGAAAAAAAGGGGAAGGAAACAAATCAAAAAGCAAAGCAAAGCAAAACAAAACAAAACAACAAAACAAAACAAAACAAAACAAAACAAAAAAAAAAGAAAAAAAGAACCACAGGGGAGTATCTTCTGATTCTGTGTACTTTAAGTCCCTTGACTTCCCCTGGAACTTGTCCGTCTAGCTGGTCTTCTGGGGGAGGGGCCTGTTGTGCTGATTTTCAGGTGTTAGCACTTGGGGGAGCTGCTCTGCCCCCTGCCTGGTGCAGGGCTCAGTGGGGGTTGTTCACCCCGTGAGGCCGCAGGAGCAACAGCCCTAGTGGCGGGGCCAGCTCTGGAGCCCTGGATTCAGCCCCCGCGGTAACCCCGGAGCTCTCTGTCCGCAGGGCCTGGAGGCTCCGGGGCGGGGCCGCTGATCTGCTCAGCTCGGGCAGGAGCGTCCTTGCTGTCCTGGGCCCTCCCGGCCTCTGCCTGTCCCGGGGGAGGCTGGATCCTGGGCTGTGTCCCGGCGCCCTGTGCTCCGGAGCTTGCACTGTTGGATTCGCGCTCCCGGGCCTCGCAGCCCCCTCCGCGGAGCCGCCGCCCGAGCACCCCGAGCTGCCCCCGGAGCCGCGCAGCCCCCTACGCACGGGGCCTCTTCCTCTGCCTGAGCCCCCCCGAGCTGCTCCGGGTCCCGCCGTGCGCACTGCAGCCCTTAGGGAGCTCGGCGCACTCTCCCGGGGCGCAGGTGTCTGTTAGTGTCCCAGGGAGCCCGAGGGCATCCCCGCCCTCCTGGGTCCTGCTCCAACTCCCCGCGAGCCCCTTTCCGCCCGGGAAGGTTGGTGCAGCTCCTGCTCCTCCGGGACGGGGCTCTCCTGTCCTGGGGACCCTCGCCCCGGCCTCAGCCCGGCTCCTCGCGGGGCCCCTCCCCCTTGGATGCCTTTTGTTTCTTTATTTCTTTTTTCCCGTCTTCCTACCTTGATAGAAGCCGAACTCTTCTCACTGTAGCATTCCAGGTGTTCTCTCTTTAATTCTCAGGCCGAATTCATAGATTTTCAGGATAATTTGAAGGTTTTCTAGGTAATTTGGTGGAGACAGGTGATTTGGAGACCCTACTCTTCCGCTATCTTGCCCCTCCTCCCATGATTAAGGGAGGAGAACACAATTTGAGCAGAACACAATTTTCCCATTTGTGTGTAATTCATCCTGGAAAAACACTAGGTAAATGCAGGAAACTTCACCCCGCTGACCCATGCTGTACAGGAATGCACAAAACACCCCCGCATACCCTTCACCATCTACCGGTATCTTCAGTTCACCCTGTGTGTTATGAGCCACACTCATCCATATCCAGTATTACAACTTCTCAAACAATTACAGATAAACCTCTACCACTTCACAGTAACTCACAGGCTGCCACCCTTCTCATGCCCACTGCCACAAGCAAGCTTCGGGTCTTTTTCAAGGTAAAGTGTCATGTTTAAGATGGTTCTGCCCTTTTCATTAGGTTCTTATCTTTTTTCTTAGTGTTGTGTCACTAACCTCAATTTTACCATAAGGCCCCTGGTTTTGTTATGGGTTTAAAAAAATATTTATTTATTTATTATTTATTTATTTATTTATTTATTTATTTATTTATTTATTATTTATTTATTTGAGAGAGCTCTCTCTGTCTCTGTCTCTCTCTCTCTCTCACACACACACACACAGAGCAGGGGGAAGAGGCAGAGGGTGAAGGAAAGAATCCTCAAGCAGACTCCCTGCTGAGCTGGGAGCTTGATCCCAGGACCTCAACATCATGACCTAAGCCAAAACCAAGAGATGGAGGCTCAAACAACTGAGCTACGCAGGTGTCCCAAGACCCTGGTTTTTATTCGTGATTCTGCATGGCATGGTAATATAGGAATATATGTACCCTGTTCTAACAGAACTGACTATACAAGGGCTTTAGGTGGGTTTCAGGTGGAAGAAAGCATCATTAACAGAACAGATAGCATAAGGAAAAGATACTTTGAGTTTGATGGGGCCAGTAATAAAGATCCCCCATTTATAAGAATTAACTGCCTCAAAGGATCCTGTGATGCTTTAGACATGGGTGATCTCTCCAAAATAGAGAACATACAGAGAAAAGAAGAGAGCCAAATCTGAGCTAATGGAAATTTTGATTTCAGGATTAGAGAAAGTGTAAAGAACAAAGAAGCTATGAAAACGGTTAAGGTGAGATTTCAAGGACAGGAAGGAAGTATTGATTCCTGGTAAAATGGATGGAGTAAACACATTAGAACCTTTCTCTCCCCCCAAACACCACTATAAAACCTGAACAGAAAATCATGGCACAGCTGTTTGGGGTCTCTGAGAAACAAGTATCTCCAGCCAGATCAAAGAATGCCAGAATTTGAAGCACCACTGATTGGTCTTGATGTGACTGTCTTTCCTCTGGGATCCTCGGACCTGGCTCAAACCAGGGAGTGAGCACTGATGGGCAGAGACCCTGGAGAAACCCTCTGGTCTGGCTCATAAAGCAGAAAAGGAAACTCCAAAAGCTCAGAGACAGTGGAGAAAATTCTGGGTTTTTTCCCCTTCTCTTCTTACCTTACTCCCTTGCACCCCAGCCTCCAGTCACTCAATCCTGTGTCAGGAGCCATGGCAGAGTCACAAATGGCAAGTAGCCGGTAACCATAGGAGCTCAAACTCTGAAGCAGAGTGCTCTTACTTCCCAATTCAGTGGAGCTCCAACTTCAACAGGGCAGAGACAAACCTCACTGTTTTTTATTTGCTTTTCTGCTGCTGTGGCACAATTGTGAAAGTGGGCAGTTGCTCACCAGAAGTGGAGCATTTAGGGTCAAAGAACCTAAATGAGGAGCCCCAGGGAATTGGAAAGTAAAGGGAAAAGAGTGCAAAGGGAGAGATTCAGGAAAGCAACCCCATAAAATTGTTTATGAACTCTAGGGCTTACCTCTGACCTGCACATCGTAGATCTGGCACACCAAAGATGTTAGCTATGCTAACGGATAGCTTTCTGCCCGGTTCCACACTGGCCACTGGGTGATGCATTCATGAGACAGACCCAAACAGCACTGTCAAAGATTTGAAAACTGAACTGACTTTAGCATATAGCTATAGAAGGAGTGTTGGAATGCATGACCTATACTAACAATTGCAAGTCCTTGTTAAAATAAAAATATTGACTTCCTCCATAGGATTTAAACAAGAATCAGAGTCTCATAACATTCAAAATGCCCAGAAATATAATAGAAAATTACTAGGCATGTGAAGTATCCAAAAATCTCAACTTGCATGGGAAGAGACCATTGGCCAATGATGAGATGATGCAGATGTTGGGATTATCTGAAAAAGACATTAAAACAGTTCTACAAATGTTCAATAATGAACACTCTAGAAACAAAAGTTAAAATAGAAGGTATTAAAAAGACAAAAAAAAAATAGAAGGTATTGATACCTTCTGTTTTAACTTTTAAACAAATAGAACTTAAGAATTAAACATTTTAGAATTAAAATATATATATAAGCAAATTGACTATAGATCCAAGGGCAGAATGACAGAGGAGAGTCATTGAACTTGGAGACAGATTAATAGAAATTGTTTAATCTGACTAATAGAGTGAAAAAGATAGGAAAAAAATGGGCAGAAACTCAGGCATCTGTGGGGCAAAAATAAAAGGTCTAACATTCCTGTCATCAGAGTCTCATAGGAAAAGAGAAAGTGTTGAAAAAATGTCTGGAGACATCATGGCTGAGAATGTTCTAAGTCTGGCGAAAAGTTAAAGATTCAAGAGGCTGATTAAATAAGCTGAGCAAGAAAGATAAATCCAAAGTCACTCATGCCCACAAACATCAAAATCAAATTGCTGAAAACTAAAGACAAATTAACAATACTGAAAGCAGGGATGCCTGTGTGGATCAGTTAGTTGAGCATCCAACTCCTGGTTCGGGTCCAGATCGTGATCTCAGGGTCCTGACATCCAGCCCCCTGTCTGGGTCCCAGCTCAGTGAGGAGCCTGCTTCTTCTCCTTCTCTCTCTGCCTTTCCCTCCCTCTTTTCCCTCTGCACCACCCCATTCATGCTTTCTCTCATTTTTTCTCTCTCTCTCAAATAAAATCTTTTTTTTTTTTTTAAAGATTTATTTATTTATTTATTCATGATAGTCACACAGAGGGAGACAGAGAGGCAGAGACACAGGCAGAGGGAGAAGCAGGATCCATGCACCGGGAGCCCGACGTGGGATTCGATCCCGGGTCTCCAGGATCGTGCCCCAGGCCAAAGGCAGGCGCCAAACCGCTGCGCCACCCAGGGATCCCTCAAATAAATAAAATCTTTAAAAAAAATTCTGAAAGCAGCCAGAGAGAAACCTATGGGCAAAGAACTATTTTAATGACAGATTCTCATCGGAAATCATGAAGCCCAGAGGAAGTGGCACATTTTTCAAGTGCTGCCAAGAATTATACACCCAGAATTCTATATTCACTGAAAATGTCCTTTGAGAATAAAGATGAAATAGATTCTCAGATTAAGAAAAAATAATAAAGTCTGCAACCAGAAGACCTACTCTAAAAGAATTGCTTAGAGAAATGGGAAATTTTATACAGAAGGGAAATGATAGCAGAAGGAAACATCAGGAGTGAAAGAAGAGTAAAAGAAATGGTAAATAGCTGGGTAAATATAATAGATGACTCTTTTCTTGAGCTTTTTTTTTTTTTTTTTTTAAGATTTCTTTATTTGAGGGGTACCTGGGTGGCACAGTTGGTTGGGTGTGTGTCTCTTCATTATGGCTCAAGTCATGATTATAGGGTTGTGGGATGGAGCCCCACCTGGGGCTTCCAGCTAGGGGGTGGGGGGTGGGGTCTTCTAGAGATTCTAACTCTCCCTCTGCTTCTGCCCCTCCTCCTGCTTACTCACTCTCTCAAAATAAATAAATATCTTTTAAAAAATACACACAGAGTAGGAGGGAAAGGCAGAGGAACCTTCAAGCAGACACCTCATTGGGTGCAGAGCCCCATGTGGGACTTGATGCACGGCTTGATCTCACTACCCATAAGATCATGATCTGAGCTGAAACCAAGAGTCAGATGCCCCTAATTTTTTTGAGCTCCTTAATATATGTTTGGTAGTTGAATGCAAAAAGTATCTGATGAGGTTTTTAACGGAAGAAGGTAAAAAATATAAGACAACTGCAGCATAAACAGTAGAAGGTAAGAAAACCTATATGGTGATAAGGTTCCTAGAGTAACCACTAAAAACAAAATAAAACCAAACAAGTCAACCAATCAATAACAGAGGATAACAGGAAAATGTCC
Source organism: Canis lupus familiaris (assembly GCF_011100685.1). Classification (NCBI taxonomy): domain Eukaryota; kingdom Metazoa; phylum Chordata; class Mammalia; order Carnivora; family Canidae; genus Canis; species Canis lupus. The sequence continues at coordinate 23,471,982 of NC_049237.1, forward strand.
TAACACTTGGCAATTAAACAATACCCTTCTGAATAATTCATGGGTCAAAGATGCTGTCTCAAGAAGGGAAATCAGAAAATATTTGAGCTGCAGTGATTGAGCATCTGACTTTGGCTCAGGGTGTGATCCTGGAGTCCAGGGATCAAGTTTCCACATTGGGCTCCCTGCAGGGAGCCTGCTTCTCTCTCTGTCTATGTCTCTGTCTCTGTCTCTCTGTCTCTCATGAATAAATAAAACCTTAAAAAAAAAAAGAAAAAAAATATTTGAGCTGATTGAAAAGGGAAATACAAAATATCAAAATTTCTGAGAATAGTTAAAGCAGTTGCTTGAGGAAAATGTATAGTATTAAAGGGTTAGAATATGAAAGAACGGTTTTATATCAATCCTCTTTTTTCCTTAAAAACTAGAGAAATTTGCTAAGAGAATAGATCTTAAAAGTTCTCACCACAAAAAAAGTGAATTATGTGAGGTAATGAATGTGTTGCTAACCTTAAATGTGCAAGTCATCTCGCAGTATATACATATAACATATCATAAAGTTGTATATCTTAAGCTTATGTAATATTACTTATTATCCTGATACTTCTGGGGAAAATATTAGAATAAACCACATCAAGTAGGAAGAAAGAAATAATAAAATATAAGAAAATTCAATGAAATTAAACATTTTCTATTATATATTTTTAATATTTTAATTTTTTTTTTCCTTAAAGTCAGACCCACTGACTTGATGTAATTGCCCATTAATGGGTTAAAATTCAAGTTGGAAAACAGATTTTTATAACATAACTTCCAGAGGGAAACATTCTGGACTCTCTTGCGAATTTCTAAGTTAATATTTAGGATATAACCAATCATAAAATTGAGTTTAAGGCTTATTAAATTTCTTAAAATTCACTTTAATTAATACGTTGATTTCATTAGCAAGCTCTGTAGTATTAAAAGCTGCCAGGCTTACCATGGTAGATTAAAATTTTCACTTGAAAGCTCAAATTTTATCACTGGCAACAAACTTCAGTTGTTTCCTATGACAAACTGAAGTGACAAACTCTTCGTTTATTTTAGAGAAAATCTATGCCAGCCATCCAAGGATGAATAACCAGTTCATCAATTGTTCTTTCAAGTAAAAGTGGTGTTCCATAAAGTGGCCTGTGTGGCCCACATCACAATTGTACAAATGCTTTTCCTCAAGACAACCAAAAAGACATGCTTTTTTTTTTTTAAAGATATGCTTTATGCACAAATTCAATCACATAAAGTATTGAAAAGACAGAGTATTGTGAATAAAATACATAATTACTGACTCATCAAAGATATTCTTCAGTGACTATACAGCAATGAAGAATACAACAGCTGCCAAGTACCACTGCCTTGTTTTTGTGTAAGGCACCAGTAGTTTTACCCATCATTGTTTTGCCCCAACAATGCAAACAGCAACACAGTGGCAGTGTTACTAGGCAAGTAGGTTTGAACTCGCAGACCCCTCCACAGATTGCCTGTTAATTAACATGGGTTACATGGGAAGGGAAGCTCATGTGCTTTCATGTCCTGCGAAAACTGTGCTGCCAGGTGTATGTGTCCATTGCCCAGTAGATGGTCCTCACCAGGATTAGCAGAGCCTAAAGTCATTATATACTTAAATCCTAGAGCCGCCTCACCTGATTCCATACCCACTAAGCAATCTTTTGATAAATGAATTAATTGCCACTTCAGGCAGAGAATGCTAAGTGATGAGGCTGATGCAACTGTTTGGTCTACTTCAGTTACATTTCTCAATGTATATTATGCTTTTTATTAAACAGTCTTGATGAGCTTTGTTAAGTCAGCAACTTTGAATTCAACCAATTCTGGGACACTGATGAGGTAGTTTCTGAGAGTAAATGCTATCTTGTAACTTGTCTGTACAGTTTTTGTTCCTTAGGACACCTTTTAAATTATCTGCATAAGGGGATCACTGGGTGGCGCAGTGGTTTAGCACCTGCCTTTGGCCCAGGGCACGATCCTAGAGACCCGGGATCGAATCCCACGTTGGGCTCCCGGTGCATGGAGCCTGCTTCTCCCTCTGCCTGTCTCTGCCCTTCTCTCTGTGTGTGACTATCATAAATTAAAAATAAATAAATAAATAATCTGCATAAGAATACTTCGTATGACAATTTTAAATAGAAAATCAGATTTTTTGAGTCTAAAAACAGCAAAATCCTATAAAATCTGAAAAATATTTCCTAAATTCTTCAGAAGCCTATTCCACCCTATATAGAGCTCTTTAATCATAGTTTGATGCTTTAAACATTGAAAAATTCTTTGCTGATAAAGTGAGATTATATGTAGGTATAGAGAACTAACTTGTTCAACATCTGAACTAACTCCATTTGAGCATGTCTTCCTGGATTTTAGAAAGCTATAAACTGTATTTTCCAGATTCCTTTGCAGTTAGTTTTAGATGTCATTTAGGTTACTTCCAATCCAATGCACTAAAGTGGGTGAGCCTTTAATTTGGAGCTGCATTACGCGAGAAAGGAAGCAGATGTACTCACATGCAATATGGTGGAGGTGGAATGTCCTAGAACTGGTAGCCTCATTCAGCAGTTTCCTGATCCTAGAACAGGCAACAGCAGTTTGATGTCCCAGTTCTGTAGTGTGGTTTTGGGATATATTTCTGAATGATCAGGCAATTATTCTGTGAGTTATCTATATACCTTAATAAATCCTATAGGTCTAAACTATCTTTTAAAAAATTTTATTTAGGGATCCCTGGGTGGCGCAGCGGTTTAGTGCCTGCCTTTGGCCCAGGGCGCGATCCTGGAGACTCAGGATCGAATCCCACGTCAGGCTCCCGGTGCATGGAGCCTGCTTCTCCCTCTGCCTATGTCTCTGCCTCTCTCTCTCTCTCTGTGTGACTATCATAAATTAAAAAAAAAAAAAAAAAAATTAAAAAATTTTATTTAAATTCAATTTGCCAATATCTAACATCCAGTGCTCATCTCACCATGTAGGTCTAAACTACCTTGAGTAGACCTTGTTGAAGTCAGGAACTGACTAATTTGCCTTCTAATAACATTTCCTTTAACATGATCATGTTTCTGGGATGCCTGGGTGGCTCAGCGGTTGAGCGTCTGCCTTCAGCACAGGGCATGTTCCTGGAATCCCGGGATCAAGTCCCACATCAGGCTGCCTGGGGGAGCCTGGTTCTCCCTCTGCCTGTGTCTCTGCCTCTCTCATGAATAAATAAATAAAATTTTTAAAAAAGAGAGAGAGAGATCATGTTTCTGTAGTTTTATGACAATATTTTCTTTCTCAATGGCTTTTTCTAAGCTGAGACAACATCCATCGTACAAAAATACTATTACAAAAAAACAAAAACAAACTACTATGTCAAGTTTTAGGATACATCTATAATTTTATTACAAAACCATTCTTTTGGCATTAGTTGGTTACAGTGATAGTAAGATACTGTGAGTGTGGCATAGCAGCTCTAATGTAACAGTTACATTCCCTGCTTCCTGAACCCAAATTTAAGTTACCTTATATCCATTACATACAAGTTACCTGCTTTCATTAATGCTGCAAATCCTGACACATATACTCTTTAGGGAGGAGCTGATGCTAAGGGATTAGAGTAAATGTTGATAATACTACAAAAGTTCCTTCATGGGACTTTCTTTTCCCTCCCCTCAAATTACTTTGCTTTAAAAGAATCAATTACTAGTCTGAATAGCAGCAGCACCCAAAGAGCATCACACTTAGTTCTGTTAAAAAGCAATACCTGTGCAATGCACATTTTGCACCACAGGCAAAGGGAATGATCGCTTTAAACTCCTGCATTAGAGTCTCTTAAAAAAATAAAAGCATTCCATCGAGTTCTTCCAGATGGTGTTATTGCTGTACATTTGTTGGTGGGTCACTCTCTGTGCTATGTTTGCTTTGAAGGGATCTTCCAATATATCTCCAATATTCCTTTCTTATAGTGTCCTTTTCTTTAGCTAGAATTTCACACAACTGAAAATGAAAAACAAAAATTCTTTAAAGATCATATGTAAATCAATCTCTAGGGCAAATGCTTTTGAGTCAACAGTTAAACTAAGATCATGTTCAAATGAGAGATATCATTATAATTATTTATCATGCTCACTGGTGATGTGTGTTTTATAGACCTGAGCTGAACTCCTGAGTGAACACACTGAAAAGGGCATGAATATAGTGGCACTGGGGAGGCTGAATTCTGAGACACCAAGGAGAGCAGAGTTCTACTGGCTTACCTCTAATGCTTTATTAAGAATGTCCTCCTTGTTGTCACATTGGTTTTCTAGCATGTCTTCATAGATATCCACGAGAAAGGCAATCAGGTAGGGGGAACTGTGACTTGGTTGTAAATCAAGTAACTGACTTAACAGATTGGGGTATCTGGAAAGACCACGATCCTGTAAAATCCTAAAAAAAGATTATTCTCAATTTTGAGAAGGAAGAACAAAAATAATAGATTAAGGAAAGATGACCTCTGTAACATGAACAAAAGGAGACTTTTTTTTTTTAAAGATTTAATTTTTATTTATTCATGAAAGACAGAGAGAGAGATGCAGAGGCACAGAGGGAGAAGCAGGCTCCATGCAGGGAGCCCAACGTGGGACTCAATCCTGGGTCTCCAGGATGAGGCCCTGGGCTGAAGGTGGCACTAAACCGCTTAGCCACCTGGGCTGCCCAGAGGAGACTTATTTTAAATGAAATTAAAACTAAATGAATTTTTTAAATTATGTAAGTTTTATTATGGATAATTTTCAGCTGAGTACAATTAGTTAAAAATAATGAAACTTAAAAGTGATCATTTATAACTCAAACTGCAACACACACAATTAAATCAGAAAATAAACCATCATCTTGAAATTACAAAGGAAGAAAACAGGAGAGATATTTCTGCTTCTTCTTGAGATGGTTCTTTATAGCTTATAGCTCTCCAGATCTTATAGGATTCATCTCCAAATGTGACTGGGCTCCAAACTTTATGCTTTTTGGGCCTGGTTTCCAGGGAGACCTCTAAGCTAAAAAAGGAGCCTGATTATATCAGTGGCCACTCGAGTGAAACCTTGTCAATTTAAGGAATGAAATTTGTAAAAGGAGATCTCTAGAATTGAAAATAGAAAGGCTGGCTATGCATCTGTGCAATCTGCTTTTAAATAGTTTGTTTTGTCTTTACTATGCTCCTGAGCTAAATAGAAGCTGTGTATATCCCATTCCTTGACATAAACACTATAGGATTCATAAATACAATTCTAATTGTATTACTGTTTAGCCATGGACTATTCTAAAAACTGTGCTGGTATGTGCTTGGGAGGTGAAGAGGATAGAAGGCACTGTTCTTGGGTGTTATCATCTTACACTGGTCTACTTCTCTTAGACCCAGAAAAATGGAAAATTCTTTAGTATCCTTTTGGAACCTAATTAACAGAACATATTCCATGATACATCACATCAATAGGTGGGTTTTATATAAAATAATCCAAAACTATTGCTTACCCTTTCAAATAGTTCCATGCGCTTTCATTATGCGGTACTAGTTTGATCATTTCCAGAGTGTACCTACAAGAAAAAGACCACAAAGAAATATGTATATAAATTTTAAGAGCAGTGGAATAATTAGAAATAGTTTTAATAAGACTGTGGCACAGCTTGGATATGTGCTTTCATCTATCTTAGTGGGCTGTGACTAGGTCTAGGTCATATCTAATTTAGAGAGAATCCTTCAAGTCTGCAGTTTTTCAATTCATAGTTACATTGTTCCTCCTTCCTGTAAATTTGTAACCAATTCAGGAAAGGATACCTAACTAACACAAAGGCTCAATTTACAACAGGAAAATGAACTGATGTGGGAGATTTCCTTTAATTTAGGCTTTCTCTTTGAAGAAAATGGCAGCTAAAACAAGAGGTTTTACTTTTATTGGTAAAACAATCTTGGCAAAGAGCCTAAGGTCTATTTATGCCCAACAAATCCTGAGTCATTAAAAAAGGAGAACTACATAATCTTAGGAGCTGTAATAATAAATAGCATGGAAATTGTATAGACAAAGAATAAAAATGAGAAATCAACACAAATGTGTACTTTTTATGTTCTAAAACAAGATTACTAATTATGATGTGATAACCAGTCAAAATGGACACTCCCTTTCTCTTCCCTTTAACCAGATTAAGTATAATTTAGATCTAATTACAACAAATTCCAAGGGAATACCAGAATTTAGCTTTACTACAGACTTGCTCAACTGAGTAAGTCACTGACTAAAGTTCAGTAATCTTGATATTATTGCAGAGCTGTTAGGACAGCATTTTTTTCAGAGTATAGTAGTCCCTCTTTCTCCACAGAGGATAGGTTCCCAAATGCCCAGTAGATGCCTGAAATCACAGAGTATCAAATTCTATATATGTTTTTTCCTATACACATACTTATGAAAAAGCTTAATTTATTGGCACACTAAGAGATTAAGAATAAAATAGAACAATTATAATATAGTCACTGTAATAAAAGTTATATGTAGTCTCTCTCAAAATACCTTTTTTTAAAAAAAGATTTTATTTGAGAGAGAGAGAGAGAGAGAAAGAGAGTGCAAGCAGGGGGAGTGGGAGAGGAAGAAGCAGGCTCCCTGCTGAGAAGGGAGCCCAACATGGGGCTTGATCCCAGCAATCTGGGATTATGACCGGATGAGCTGAAAGCAGATGTTTAACTGCTTGAGCCACCCAGGCACCCCTCAAAATATCTTACGAGACTGTAACTCATCCTTCTTGTAATGATTTAAGATAATGAAATGCCTAAATAATAAGATGAAGTGAGGTGAATGACAGGCATTGTGATGTAGCCTTAAGTTATACTACCTAATAATGTCTCACCATACACAGGGTCATCAGAGGATCACATGTTTCTGGACCACATTTGACTGTGAGTAACTGAAACCTCAGAAAGCAAAGCTGCAGGTAAGGGGGGGACTACTATAATGATAAACTCATTCAGCATTATGAAAAGGTTTTTTCTGACTATTTTTACATGATCTAATGTTTCCAGTTATTTTTCAAACTATGTCCCTGCATGTCTTTATTAATCATTGTAGAAGGCTTTTTTTTTTTTTTTAAGATTTTATTTATTCATGAGAGACAGGGAGAGAGGCAGAGTCACAGGCAGAGATAGAAGCAGGCTCCATGAAGGGAGCCCGATGTGGGACTCAATCCCAGGACCCCGGGATCACACCACGAGCTGAAGGCAGATGTTCAATAGCTGACCCAGCCAGCCATCCCTGTAGAGATTCTTAATCTCATTTTGGCAATACCTACAGAATTTTATCCACATACATATGCACTAAGGCATGATCTATCTTAATGGTTAAAATATACACTTTGAGGTCAGAGTGCCTAGCTTGTTTTGGTTTTGTTTTTCTAAGTTGTCTCTACACTCAACATGGGGCTTGAAGTCACAACCCTATGGGCTCACGACGCCAAGATCAAGAGTTGCATGCTCTATAAACTGAGCCCGCCAGGTGCTCCAGACTGCTTAGCTTCTAATCTTAGTCCTATCAATTATTATCTCTGTGCTCTTAGGTGCATTATAGAATGGTACTGAACCTCAAATTCTTCATCTGATATCTTACAGTGTTGTTATAAAAATTAAATAAGAATTCCTGGCATGTAGTAAATGCTTAATAAGTGGTAATGGGTGGGGCACCTGGGTGGCTCAGTTGGTTGAGCATCCAACTCTTGATGTCAGCTCAGGTCATGATCTCAAGGTCGTGGAATTGAGCCCTGTGTTGGTTTCCACAATCAGTGCAGAATCTGCTATAGATTCTCTCCCTCTCTCTCTAAATAAAATCTTTTAAAAATAAATAAATGGTAACTATTATTAACAGTACCAGTAGTACTCATGGAAATATGGCCATGATATATTAAATGAAAAAAATAAAACAATGTGCATAATACCACTGCCTAGGTTGCTGTGCATACCTGTTCGCAAACATACTTAATAAGGTTTGGAAGGACCCACACTAATGTAGCTCATTCTAAAGAATGGGGTATGGGAAGAGAGAGAGAGTAAGAGATTTTGATGTTTAAATTTATGCAATTCAGTACAATTTCCCCCTACAACTAGACTGCATTACTTTTATAATAAAAGGAAAAAGAAAATAATCAGGTAAATCCATATTCTTTAGAGTTAAAAAATTTAGTTAAATTCTAGTTAACTACAGCTACTCTTTGTATTTTAAATATTTTATTTATTTATTCATGAGAGACACATAGAGAGAGGGGCAGAGACATAAGCAGAGGGAGAAGTAGGCTCCCTCCTGGGAGCCCAATGTAGGACTCAATCCCAGGATCTCAGGATCATGACTGGAGCCAAAGGTAGAGACTCAACTGCTGAGCCACCAGGCGTCACGCTCTTTGCATTTTAAATTTTTTTTTTTTTTTTTTTTTTGCCTATCTTAGTGGTACTGACAAACCTTAATTATGGAAAACTCTTAGACTTTTTTAAAACAATTTTTAAAATATTTTATTTTTAAGTAATCTCTACAGTGAATATGGGGTCGAAGTCATGACACCCAGACCAAGAGAGTCTCATGTCCCACTAACTGAGCCAGCAGGCACCCCTGTAAAACTCTTAGATTCCTATTTCTGCTTCTATTTAGTAACAGAAAACCAGTGATTTTGCCTTTGAAGGCTATGAGAAGTTTCCATGTTTCACTCTTCATACTCAACGTTGAAGTATCTTGTTAAACCTAACCTAATGAAGTATGCTATAGTAAATAAAGAATATGTGGTATTTGAAATCCCTAATTATTAGTGGGTTAATTCAAGGAATAACCTGAAGCATTCTATCTTTTGGCAAGAAAGCTATTGAATTCTTTTAAGGATGACACTTTATTTCCTTCAGAATATTTTTGTTCTAATCCTCATGACACAATACCAATCCTAAATGAAAAAAAAAAGTAATTTATAGAGGGCTGGATAATGAGTCTGAATTTTCCCCACTAAAGCCCCAGTATTTAGGTTTAAGAATAATAAAATTGGGCAGCCCAGGTGGCTCAGCAGTTTAGCGCTGCCTTCAGCCCAGGGCGTGATCCTGGAGACCCAGGATCAAGTCCCAGGTCCAGCTCCCTTCATGGAGCCTGCTTCTCCCTCTGCCTATGTCTCTGCGCCGTGTTTCTCATGAATAAATAAATATATTTTTAAAAAAGAATAAAATAATTTCAGTAAGTTCACAGTTATCCCTCAGATCAATACTATTCAACAGAACTTGCTAGGATGATGAAAATGTTATCTGTGCTGCCCAATATAGTAGTCATTAGCCACACGTGGGTACTGAACCCCTGAGAAGTGATTCATACAACTGAGGAATGGAATTATGTGATTTTAATTAATTTGAATTTAAGTAGCCATATGTGGCTAGTGACTATCATATTAGTGCAACTTTGAAGAGCAGAGCAGTAAAAAGAAAGCATGAAACATGCTTGAGGGGTATTTGGCTGCTTCTGAAAGAAGCATGGAGCAGAAAGTTAATGTAGGACCCTGGATTATGACCTTTCTTCCTTTTTAATGTAAATCACCAGAACCCTATATAGAACAGATTAAAAGATAAGCTAGCTGGCCTGACCTAAGCAGAAGTAATAAAAAGGGTGATGAAGGCAGACAGTTGTAAAAATCAGCTATTCCCAGGAGCTGTAATATTTATTTTTAACTTTTTAAAAGTTCTAGGCCCAATGTGGGGCTTAAAACTCACAACCCTGAGATTAAGAGTTGCATGCTCTACTGAGTCAGCCAGGTGCCCCTTGTTTTACTTTTGTAATTCAAATTATGACTGTGTTGTCATCAGTCTATAAAAACAATAAATATGCTCAAATATAAGACAGAAAAAAACAAAGTCAGAAAAGAAGTGGCTATTAATGTGTATAGATATTAATATTCATTCTAATTCAAAGAATTCTAGCGCTTATAACAGCTTTTTGTATGTTAAAGCAGTAGTTTTCAAATAGGGATGGTTTTACCCCACAGGGGACATTTGGCAATGTATAGGGACATTTTTGTTTGTCATAACTTGAGGGGAGGGGATTCCTGCTGTTACATCCTGACAGGACGTAAAGGCCAGGAATGCTGCTAAACATTCTACATACAGTGTACAGGACATCCCCCCACCAAACCCTGCACAGAAGAAAATGGCACCTGGGGGCTATTATCTAAAGGGCAGCAGAATTTAGTGCGATAGTTTTAAAATAAAGCTGATTTCTTTTCAATCTGTGGTAACAACAATATTTCAAGAAACTTAAGACATTACAATGTAGAGGTATATTATAGTATCTATAAATTGGCGTTAGAGATTTCATCTAAGCATTCTATCCTCTTAGTTCAAGGAGGGCAGGATCAGGGCCAGTCTTTATCTTTGTTGGGTCCCCAATGCCTTAGACATAATAGGCACACAAATATTCATTTAATGAGTGAACAAGTGAAGGAGATTACTAACTGGACTTCTCTCTCCAATATAGCACGATCATTGTAGCCAGTGGTGTTAGAAATTACGAAGTATCTTTGGTTCCATACAGAGTTATTTCTCACATCCTCTTTAAGAAGTTGGTCTACATACTGCAGCTCATTATCCCAAAGTTTAAATTCCTAAGAGAAAATAAAAAATACCCAATTAGAAATGTCACATTTTTTTTTAATATTTTATTTTTAGGTAAACTCCATACTCAACGTGGGATTCAAACTCATAACCCCAAGAAAGAGTCACACATGCTCCTCTGAGTCAGCCAGGTGCCCCTAGAAATGTCCCATTTTAATAAAAAATATAAATAAATAAAATTTCAGCTAAGCTAGGCAGAACTGAAGATGTAGAACTTATCACATATTTGGAGGAAAGTGACAATTGCAGGTCAAGGAAATGAAGGGGAAAAGAAGTCATCAAAGACAAAGGGATGGTCACAAAGAAGGAAAAAAATAAGGAAGAGTGAGCAAAGTGGCCTATGATTCAGTACCATCTTCTTTTTTTTTTTTTTTTTTTTAAAGATTTTATTTATTTATTCATGAGAAACACACAGAGACAGAGACAGAGACACAGGCAGAGGGAGAAGCAGGCTCCATGCAGGGAGCCCGACACGGGACTCAATTCTGGGACTCCAGGATCATGCCCTGGGCCGAAGGCAGGCGTTAAACCACTGAGCCACCCAGGGATCCTCCTCAGTGTCATGTTCTTATGAACAATTTATATACCAAGAGGCATGTTTATACTATTTAAACAGACCGAAGAATTACTCTAAAAGACTAAATCACAGGCTTAGGTAACTAAATGCTTATGCATTATTTAAGGTGAAAATTTAGAGGGGGAAAAAAAATTAAACTCAGAAAATGATTAATTATAGTATAGTAATTCAGTGGATTTGATAGGAATACAGAATATTAAGTAAAAAGGAAGTATTAAGAATGCATATATATGATAAAGTGACATTAAAATACATGTGGAGAAATATAAACAGCTTGATTTAAATACAAATTTTTACATTATAAGGTTATTTTAATTTAAAAACTATGGGAAAGGGCAGCCTGGGTGGCTCAGTGGTTTAGTGCCACTTCAGCCCAGGGCCTGATCCTGGAGACCCGGGATCGAGTCCCACATCGGGCTCCCTGCATGGAGCCTGCTTCTCCCTTTGCCTGTGTCTGCCTCTCTCTCTCTCTGTGTCTTTCATGAATAAATAAATAAAATCTTTAAAAAATATATTGTTTTAAATCTCTTTATTATTCAACTTTAATGAAACAGCTTATTAAGCAAACAAGGGCTACACAAGATATGCAAAACTGCCTTTTAGAGAATGGGAGAGATGTTTATATACTGATTTGATCTCTTCATTTGATCCCTTACATAAATATGAAAATAAATATAGGGGCAGCCCGGGTGGCTCAGTGGTTTAGTGCCGCCTTCAGCCCAGGGCCTGATCCTGGAGACCTGGGATCGAGTCTCACATCAGGCTCCCTGCCTGGAGCCGGCTTCTTCCTCTGCCTGTGTCTCTGCCTTTTTCTCTGTGTCTCTCATGAATAAATAAATAAAATCTTAAAAAAAAAAAAAAAAAAAACTGTTTAAAAATATATATATATATAAACAAATAAAAAGAATTTCATGAAAAACAAAAATACCAAGTATCTTTAGAAAATGTATGCCTTTAATGAAATCCAGAAAAGTTTAAATTTTTAAGTAAGAAAAAAATTTGTGAGCTACTCTTGATATAAAGAATAGTATACAAAGTAGCAATCACTGGAAAAAATTCATAGGAAACAACACTAGAATTGTTTGCTGGAATACATAAAATGCCCAGAGTGGGAGTTACAACTATTCTCTTCTATTCAGGGTTTAGCCTAAAATTTTAGCAAGTGGGCAGAAATAAAATTATGACTGTAAAATTGTATTCCAAAGTTTATGTATGCAAAAACCCCAATAGGTACCATGCCCTTGTTAATTAAAATAACAGCTGTATTAACAGATTACAACTACCTTTCCTATTCAATTTGCTAGTAAATATAAGATGTGATACAAATTCAATCTAAGAAATACAAGTTAAAAAAAACAAACAAAAAAAGAAATACAAAAGTTGCTATTATTCTTCTTTAATTACTTACAATACTTACAATGAGAGATTCTAAGATTAATCAACATGAAGGATGTCAGGTCTTAAATAAGTGTCTTAATATTTCTTAGTCATTATATATTGTTTGTAACGATCTATATGTATATTTCAGTTCAGGAGTATACTTATAATTCAACAGTAATTTTAATTATTTAATCCAGTTAAAACATAATCTGAAAAATATTGTAACAAGAAAGGCCATACCTGGATAACCCATTGTCGATGTTGCCAGGCATGATAATTCTTTGCATCCTGATTAAGAATATCAGCAATAAACTCAAGCTCCTGAGATGGATCTTTTAGCCATTCCACTAATACTCGCCTATGATGCCTAAAGCAGGGAGAAGAAAGAACTTTTGTGTTAATGCGTCCAAGAACTGAAGTATCAACTGCGTGTGTTGTACTCTGCGATGTGGAGGAAAACTCAAAAAACAGAAATTCACCACTAATTCTCTCTATACTGGAGAGAAAAGGTACAAAGGAGAAACATTAGGAGGGAAAAATTCCAGAACGCTAAGTAAGAACAGTTGAGAAACATAAAACAGTGATTTGTGTATAAAATGAAATTAGATACTTAGTTTTAAGGAAGATTAATTTCAAGCTAAATCTGAAGTAATCTTTTGACAACCACAAAATCCTGTCAAAGAATCTGAAACACTCCCAGATGGCATAATGAGACTATAGGAAATGTGATACTACTTAATCAAGTATAAAAGCTCCTCTGATTATAAATAAGCTTTCAGTTTTTAAGTCCACAGCATCACCATACAAGCAACTGCTCATTCCACCAACTCGTGGGCAAATCTGAATTCACTTCTACTTTGGCAAGTAGCTATGACAAGTTATAAGTTTATCAAGCCCCACATTGGGTGTAGAGCTTACTAAATAAATAAATAGGTAAATGGTGTGATATGGGAGTTATATCTCAGTAAGACTTTAAAAAAATTCAAAAAAATTTCATTAGTATTCAATATATTAAAATTGAGTAGGAGTGATGGGAAAAGGGGAAAGATTTCATGTTTAATGAATGACATATTCTACATGCACAGAAAACTTAAAAATTCATCTTATACAATATTAAGATGGCAAGAGGGCAGCCTGGGTGGCTCAGCGGTTTAGCGCCGCCTTTGGCACAGGGCGTGATCCTGGAGACCCAGGATCGAGTTCCACGTCGGGCTCCCTGTGTGGAGCCTGCTTCTCCCTCTGCCTGTGTCTCTGCCTCTCTCTCTCTCTCTCTGTGTCCCTCATGAATAAATAAAATTAAAAAAAAAAAAAAAAAAAAGACAGCAAGATACTACCAAGAGGAAGATCCTAGAGGAAAAGTCTTCTGAATTTATTTCAGAAATCTTCCAAGTTAATGAACATTAGTAATAATTTATTTTTCTAGGTTCCTGGTAAACTCTGTAATTTAGGAAAAACTCAGGATCAGGTCCTTCGGCATGTCAGGCTAACCTTCACCAGTACCACCACCTCTTCCTCCACATCCAAAATAACAGCAACTACAGCGGCTTCCATTCAAGGAGTGCTCACTATATGCTGGTACCATTCAAACTCTATTTCTTTCCTATTTGTTCTCTGTCCTCTTGCTCCATAATGCCTCCTTTTTCCCCACTGTGTTCTTTTCCCCTCACCCATAATAATCGCTATGGTTTTGTCTATAGTAATTTAAGGCTTAGTTTCTAGAACAAATACCTCTGTAAAACACTGTACACCATTGCAGTTTTCACACTGCACTGTAAAAGAACTGGCTTTATTATCTGCTTTTCCTGTTGGGACTGTGTAGCTCATCTTTGTCTCCCTAGCATCAATAAAAAAAGTTTGAATAAACGAATGAAAGATCAAATACCAGAAAACCACTTTTTATAACATACTGGATAGAAAACATTTAAAAAAAAAAAAAAAAGAAAGAAAACATTTTTCAGATTCTTTACTCAAAAATCTTCCACCAGTATTATATGCTAATGTCAAAATTTTAAATAACAATAGCAGCACACATATTTGAGTGTTAACTAGAAGTTAGGCACCACTTGAAGCACTAAACATAAAATTATCTCATTTAGGAGTGCCTGGGTGGCTCAGTTGGTTAAGTGTTTGACTCTTGATTTCGGCTCAGGTCATGATCTCAGGGTCATGAAATCCAGGGGCTCCTTGCTGGGTGGGTGTGAAGGCTGCTTAAGAGTCTCTGTCTCCAAAAAGAAAAAAAAAAAAAAGAGTCTCTGTCTCTCTCTTTCTACCTCTGGACCCACCTCTCTCTCTCTCTCTCTCTCTCTCTCTCTCTCTCTCTCGCTCTCTTAAAAGAAAATCTCATTTAATCCTCATAACAGGGCAGCCTGGTGGCTCAGCGGTGTAGCGCTGCCTTCAGCCCAGGGCCTGGGATCGAGTCCCACGTCGGGCTCCCTACATGGAGCCTGCTTCTGTCTCTGCCTGTGTCTCTGCCTGTGTCTCTGCCTCTCTCTCTCTCTGTGTGTCTCTCATTAATAAATACATTCTTTAAAAAAAAAATCCTCATAACAATCCTATGAGACAGGTAACATTAACTCCAATACAAAGTGATAAAATTATAAAGAAACAAACAATTCCCTATAATCTCATCACCCAATGGGCAGGTAATATTTGCATAGTGACATATTTCCTTTCTATTTTCATCTTACCAAACTTGATAGTTTTTAGGCTGTTCCTCAATTATCGCAGTGATGTAGTTCATTTCTTCATGCAGATCCTTTTGAAGTGACTTTAAGAGAACTCTCCGAAAATGCCTATAGCAAGCATCAAGCATTTTCTCATTAATCCATATAAACTGCCTACCACAATATTTGATAAAACTAAAACAGACACACTTCTTTTGTTGGTAGGTATTCTATATAACCAATAATTTAGTAATGTAACTGTGTATGGTTGTCCAAATTCATACAACTATCTTGTGATTGGAAGAATCAAGCAATTTGAAGTAAAAATAGTGAAATGCAACAAATGTTGAGAGAGGAGAAAAAGACAAACAACTAATGATTATTTTCAGGTAACACTCTGATTACCAGTGTTCTATTATAGGAGAATCAAACACCTCTCTTTCCTTATAATATTTCCCTATATGGTACAGCTTGTTTAGATTTAATATTCATATAATAAATTAATTCCATTACAAACATTATCAAATATTTTAATTTTAGAGCCACCACAAATACGCTATTTATAAATGAAACAAGTTTCTCTTAATGTCTTCATAGGTAGAATCAAATCATTAAAAAACTTTTTCTCTAAAAACATGATTATTAGTTCTGGTCTATTTTTACTTCAAAATTTCCAACTCAATGTATAACAAAAGAAAAACAGCTGCTTTAAAAGTTATCTTTTAAAATGAAATGCTAACTAGGACAGATAACAGTATTTTTCTATTTTATTAGTTTAAGGAAAATTAGATTTCATAAAGCATGGACATAAGCAGCTTGGTTTAGATGAGTAATGTTATCAGGTATAACTAACTGCCTTTAAAAAACTAGCACATAAACTTAGGAAATTTTAAAATGCATCCTAAGTTACTTTGTGTTACGTACAGTCAGGAATCTCTTAAAAGATAAGAAAGTGCTTATCAGACATATAAGATAATAGAATACCATACTAAGAATTCCAGTGAAACACGGTAGATTAATTGGATGAGTTTATCCTGACACCCTAATAAAACCCCACAAAAATGATAGTAAAGAAATGAAGAACAGTATAAATGCACAAAGACAAAGAGAATTAGGGGGTAATAAGTCAAGGGATACCACAGCAACTAGAAGAGGTCAACAAAATTATGGAAAATGGTAAGTTGACAGACAAGTTTTAATGGACTTTGAAAAACAAAGTGCTAAAAACCTGTCAACAGGAAAGAAAGGTTCAGAAATCAGGTGTTAGGTATCCCCAAAATTGGGCATCAAAGATGGGGTTAAGAACAGTGTAAAATCTACAAGAGCCCTTAGCAGCCAAGATCCCTCCCCTAACTTAATCAGAGAGGTGATGGAATCTACTAGTCTGGTGTGAGGTAACAGAAAAAATATATATAGGTCTCTGCACCTGATTCCTGGCACTCCTGAAACACTCAGGAATTCCTAAGTGAGAAGAGCACTAAAAGCGGGGCACCTGGGTGGCTCAGTGGTTAAGCCTGCCAAGTCTGCCTTTGGCTCAGGTCATGATCCTGGGGTCCTGAGATCCAGCCCACATCGGGCTCCTGCTTAGCGTGGAGTCTGCTTCTCTCTTTCCCTCTACCCCTTATCCTACTCATGTTTGTACATGCTCTCCCAAATGAATAAAATCTCAAAAAAAAAAAAAAATGAGCACAAAATTATTCTATTGAGGCTACTCTGGGTGGCTGCTTAGATGGCTCCTAGTCACCACAAAGACCAAACCTTATCAGAAGCTTGGAATTACCAGTCCCACCTCCCACTGTCTGGACAGGGGAGAGAGACTAGAAACAGTTAATAATTGATCATGCTTACTTAAGGGACCCTCCAGAGAACCCCAATACAAGGGGGTTTGGAGTTTCTAGGTAGGTGAACCTATCCATGTTCTAGGAGAGAACATACCCTCCTCAATGACAAAAGATCCTGAACTTGGGACCCTCTCATCAGGCCTTGCCCTATACATGTCTTCATCTGTATCCTTTTATCACATCCTTTAATAACTGGTAAACATAAGCAATGGTTTTCCTGAGTTCTGTGAGCCACTCCAGCAAATTAACTGAACCCTAGGAAAGGGTCATGGGGCTGATTTATAGCCCACTAGTTAGAAGCTTAGGTGACAACTGGATTTGCAATTAGCATCTGAGTTGGGGGCAGTTTTACAAGACTGAGCCCTTAACCAGTGCAGTCTGATATTATCTCAATGTCAGGTAGTTAGACAATGTCTGGTGGACAATGTCAGAACTGAGTTAAATTGTAGGACACACAGCTGGTATGAGAGAGAACTGCCTCGTAGGAGAAACACCAGAGCCATTTGATGACCAGAAATGTCAGAAGTGAAGCATTTTGTGTGAAAGAAAAGGAGACACACAGGAGGATAACTGTGGTTCTTTCTAAAAACCTGGCAAGACACAGCTGGCTTTACTCTCTGGAAAAATCTGAAGCAGAAAGGAGTATCAGACACAGAGGAATACAGGGTGAGGAAAAGGACTGGAAACTGGGAAATTTAAAACATTAATATACTAAAAACAGCTGAGAACCCCCACCCCTAACCAATCTCCCCCCCTGCCTGACCCCAACAACTATGGCAGCCAAACATATACTCCTCAGGCAATAATCAGATGACTCTTCTTTGGAGGAACAAACTAGCCACAAGAAGAGATCTGGAATTGCTGACATGTGAAGATTTTGCACAAACAGCCACATCTCCAGAACTCACTAACCTCACAGTGAAGCTCGCCAGTTGACAAGTCCTGCCACATACAGAGCTTCCAATCAGGATTTTTCCTGCCTCTATTATAAGTTTGAAAGGAGAGTCAAGGACTTGAGAAAAATATTTACGTGAAAGAAAAAGACCAAAATGAACACAGAAAAATGAAAATATATCACACATCTATGAAATAAAAGACAAGATGCTATTAAAAAATATTCAGAAAACAAAAAAGAACTTTGGAAATTAGAAATTTTTGAGTGTCAACAGAAATCAGAAGAAATATCTCAAACATAAATGAAAAGACAAAGAAATGAAAATAGGAAAAAACAATAAAAAAGGTACCACGTGCAACTAAAGAAAAAAGCATTCCAGAAAGAAAAAACACAGGGAAGAGAAACAAAATTATTGAAAAAACATTAAAAAAATTCTCTGGACCTACTTAAAGGTTTAAATGAAATAACAGGAATCTTCTCAAGAGAAGCTAAAGGAAACAGAAAATGAGGTTTAAAATTCTGAAGGAAAATGATTTCTAATAGAATTCTACTAAGAAAATTGAGAAGAAACTAAAGACACTTTTCAATATATAAAATCTCACAAATGATTTCCCACATATCCTTGTATAATTTCTCTTCTACTCAAGGATGTGGTCAATAAAACAAGAGAATAAATGAAGAAAGAGAAAGAGGTCGGGTCTGGAGACAGGGGATCAAATGCATGAAAGGGCTGGAGACTAGATGTGCAGTGCTGACACTGGTGAAAAAGAAAAAAAAGGAGCTGAAAGATTACCTGTTGTGTTCAGTAGTAACGACACATTTTACACATATCAGAGAGCCTGGGAGACAATTACTTAGTGGCACAAAGAAAACGAAATGAAACAAAAAAAAGGCAATCTGTTAAAAGGAATGTACTCTGAAATACTATAAAATAGGGGTCATCATATTTAATATGCAGGTTAACTTAAGGAAAAACAGCTAAGATTTCTTATCTCTGGGGAGTGGGACCCTGGTAGTGAGAAGGAAGGGGGCAGAGAATGCCATTTTTTATTCAGTCTCTGACTTTAAAACTCATAGTGTGAATTATTATGATGATAACAAAGTTAAGGAAAAAAAGAGCCATCTGAACTAAAACATAAGACATTTAATGATGACTGGTACTTACCACACTGTGTAATTGGCTGCATTTAACTCAATAGCATCTCTGGTTAGTTTAAAAGCTCGTTCACTTCTTTCATCACGCTGCAGAACAGCCCGGAAATAATCATAAACATCTCTAACTGGGGACAGAGCATACAACTGCATTAGAACTATCTTTCTTATTTAAACTTAGTACTATAATACAAAATGCTGTTACATTTTATAAGGAAAGATATTCAATTTATATCACAACAATAAGCAAACGAAAGTCAAATGACTATATGAATGCCAGAGAATGCTTTAGTTTAAAAGGCACAATATATGTGTGACTATACTTCTCGTTCATGTGTACATACAGAGCCTAATAACCAAATTCCTAATCTCTGAAAGACGTTATGCATTGAAGTAAAATTAAAAGTACATCTATCCACTATTGAAGTAAAGTACTTTATAAAGTAAAGTACTTTATTATTAAAGTACATTTATCCACTACCTGGTTTTCTCACATTTTATTTTGATCAGTTTTATAACTGAAAAAGCAATGTACACAATCATAGAAAATTCAAACAGTAAAAGGTTCATACTAAATTTTCTTTCAACTAAATTCCCAGTCCTCTTCCAAAGAAGCAGCCGCTATCAATTGATTCTACTATATCCTTCCAAGTATATTTTCTAAATCCACCCTCCCATTTTTTACATGAATGAGATCATACTGGGGGGCTTGGCTGTCTTAGTCAGTAAAGCACGCAACTCTTGATCTTGGGGGTCTAAGTTCAACCCTCACGCTGCGTACAAAGATTACTTAAAAATAAAATCTTTACAAAAATAAAAAAACAAATGAGATCACATCACACTCTACATTCTGGGCCTTGCCTTTTCATTCACACATTATTAAAGGTAGTGCAAAACTTACATACTCATTGACTCAGTAATTCCAGTTTCGGGAATACAAATATACTCCCATGTGTACCTAAAGCATCCAAGGTAATTTACTGGAGTATTTGGTTATATAAGAAAATTTTAAAAGGCTAGTCTGATGGTAATGGGTTAATTAGAACTTAACTAACAATAGTGTCACTAAAGTTGGTTTACAACCCCCCACTGCTAAATGTGACTGGCTTAAAAAAAAAAAAAGGAAATGAAAATTGGAAATAAATGATAAAGAATAAGCTAAGTCTATTATGGCACACCCATACAATGACATACTACCCAGTTATTAGTAATGAAGATGCTCTGGTACATACAGATACAGAATTATTGTTAAGATTGTTAAGTGAAAAAAGGTGTAGAACAGCATGCTATTAATCTAGTTAAAAATATATGCTTATTTATGAATACACTGAGGAACGGAGATGAGAAGACATAATTTTCAACTGTATTCCCTGTTATAAAGTTTACATATTTTTCCAGTAGCTGCAGAGCATTTCACTGTATGGTACTCAAATTTTATCTAATTCATCTCTTATAAATGAATGTTTCATTCTTTTGCTGTCCTGAGTATCACTGTATGGTTTTGTGCACCTGTGCATTTCAGCATATCCATAAGATAAATTCTTATGAGTAGAATTACTGCATCAAAGTGATGTGCACTGGTGATGCTGACAGATATTGCCAGATTAAGATCTCAAAAAAGAGCTGATCAATATATATATTCCCTCCAAGAATGTATGAATAACTTATTTTTTCCACATCCTCACTGACATACATCAAAATTTCTCAACTTTGCCAATCTCTTAACTGAAGAAACTTAGACTTTGGCAAATATTAACCTGTATTCCCAGTTTCCACAAGACAAACAGGCTCAGAGAGATCAACAAGTTCACAATGGATCACTGTCCCTTGCAGAGAGAAGTTAGACCCAAGGGTAGCCCCGGTGGCGCAGCAGTTTAGCGCCGCCTACAGCCTGGGGTATGATCCTGGGGACCCTGGATCGAGTCCCACATCAGGCTCCCTGCATGGAGCCTGCTTCTCCCTCTGCCTGTGCCTCTGCCCCCACCCCTCTCTCTGTCTCTATGAATAAATTAAAAAAAAAAAAAAAAGAAGTTAGACCCAAATCTAAGGGTGGGTGACTGGCTGAGTCAGTAGAGCATGCGATTTTCGATGTTGGGTTTGAGCCCCAACTTGGGTATACAAATTGCTTAAAGTCTAAAACTAAAAAAAAAAAAAAAAAAAAAGAGGTTAAACCCAAATCTAGCCTGACATCAAAGTCCATGCCACTAATCACTACCATGAACTAGTAAATATTGCAGCTGAAATGCCCTCGTAACACAGTACAGATTAAGGCAGAGAACAGCTTATGGTCCAAGACAGACTTATGAAAAAAAAAATGTGTTAAACACCCCTAAACACTCTTTTTCCACAATTAAAAATGTATGTGGATATGCTATGCTATTTTTCTTATAAAATACAATTTTCCAACTACTGATAGTTTAAAAACCTTTAACAAGTATTTATGGAAGGGGATCCCTGGATGGCTCAGCAGTTTAGTGCCTGCCTTTGGCCCAGGGTGTGGTCCTGGAGTCCCAGGATTGAGTCCCACATCGGGCTCCCTGCATGGAGCCTGCCTCTCTCTCTGCCTGTCTCTGCCTATCTCTGTCTCTCATGAATAAATTTTAAAAGAAAAAAAAATATTTGTGGAAACAACATCAAAATATCCATGTTTGCCTAACCACTCTGGTACTACTGGCAATGTGGATTTTCAATTTTGTTTTATAAAAATCGCTGCCTTAAACTTCCAGTGAGGGCACTTGGCCTTTGGGTCAGGTCATGATCCTGCATTGGGCCCCTGCAGAGATCCTACTTCTCCCTCTGCCTATGTCTCTGTCTCTCATGAATAATAAATAAATAAAATCCTTAAAAAAAAAAAGCTTCCACTGACTTTTCATTAAATTTTTTAAAAAATTACATATATAATACATAAGTATTTATGTGCACATATTGTTTCCTTAGAACAACCCTAAAAGTGAAGTTATCAGAGAACATGAACAATTATAGCTCTTTACAAATTCTGAGACATTATGTTTAAAAAAATTGAATTTAAATCATATCAGAATAAAATTTAGAAACAACATAAATGGCAAATAACTATGAAATATGCAGTCGCTAAGAACTAAGCTCCCAAGTTATAACACAAAGTTATAACAAAATTCTTAGAACACATTCTCTCTGCAATGTATATATATTTTATATACATATATCTACATATATAAAACATAGACATATGAAAAAACGTACACATATGTACATAAACATAGCATGAAACCAACTCTGTGGAAACATTTGCAGATGAGTGGAAGGCTATATACCAAATATTAGTAGTGGTTCTCTTTTTTTAAAAAAAACTGGTAACTTTTACTGTCCCATCAAGAACTTTTTTAAGTTTTAACTTAAATTCTAGTATACTTAACATACTGTGTTATGTTAGTTTCAGGTGTACAACATAGTGATTAACATTTCTATACATTCCCTGGTGCACATCATGCCAAGAACACTTCTTAATCAAAGCCGCCTTATTTTACCAATTCCCCACCAACACCCCCTCTGGCGACCCATCGGTTTTGTTCTGTATAATTAAGAATCAATTTCCTGGTTTGCCGCTTTTTTTTTCCCTTTGCTCAGTTTTGTTTCTTAAATTCCACATGAGTGAAATCATATGGTATTTGTCTTTCTCTAACTTATTTATTATTTTTTTAAAGATTTTATTTATTTATTCATGAGAGACAGAGTGAGAAAGGCAGAGACACAGGCAGAGGGAGTAGCAGGCTCCATGCAGGGAGCCTGATGTGGGACTTGATCCTGGGACTCCAGGATCACACCCTGGGCCAACGGCAGGCGGCTCAACCGCTGAGCCACCTAGGCATCCTGACTTACTTTAGTATTATACTCTCTAGCTTCATCCATGTTGTTACAAATGGCAAATTTCATTATTTTTTATGGCTCAGTAATATTCCATTGAGTATATACCACATCTTCTTGATCCATTCATCAGTCAATGGGCCCGTGGACTGCTTCCATATTTTGACTATTGTAGATAATGCTGCTATAAACACTGGGGGGCCTATATCCCTTTGATTAGTATTTTTGTATTCCTTGGACAAATACTTAGTAGTTCAAGTGCTGGATCACACGGTAGTACTATTTTTAACTTTTTGAGGAACCTCTATGCTATTTTCCAGAGTAGCTGCACCAGTTTACGTTCCCACCAATGGTGCAAGAGGGTTCCCCTTGCTCCACATCCTCACCAACACTTGTTTCTTATGCTGTTGATTTTAGTCATTCTGACAGGTGTGAGGTTCTATCTCATTATACTTCGGTTTGCACTTCCCTGATGATAAGTGATGCTGAGCATCTTCTCATGTATCTGTTGGCCATCTGTCGTCTTTGGAAAAATGTCTATTCATGTCTTCTGCCTATTTTTTAATTGGATTATTCCAGTTTTTGGTTAAGTTCTTCATGTATTTTGGATACTAACCCTTTATCGGATATGTCATTTGCAAATATCTTCTTCCATTCCATAGGTTGCCTTTTAATTTTATTGACTGTTTCCTTCACTGTGCAGCAGCTTTTATTTCCCTGGCCTCAGGAAACGTATCTAGAAAGAACTTGCTAGGGTCAATGTCAGAGAAGTTATTCCCTGTGTTCTCTTCTAGGATTTTTATGGTTTCAGGTCTCACATTCAGGTCTTTAATCCATTTTGAATTTATTTTTGTGAAGGGTATAAGACAGTAGTCCTGTTTTCCCAACATCATTTGTTGAGAGACTGTCTTTTTCCCATTGGGTATTCTTTCCTATTTTACTGAAGATTAACTGACCATATAATTGTGGATTTATTTCTGGGTTTGTATTCTGTTCCATTGATTTATATGCGTATTTTTTCCCAGTACCATACTATTTTGTCCTTTTCTTTTTAGAGAGAACGTGTACGTGCATGCACATGAGACCTGTGGTGGGGAGGGCATAGGGAGAGGGAGAATCTTTAAGCAGGCTCCATTTCACGACCCTGAGATAATTACCCCAGCTGAAATCAAGAGTCAGACACTTAACCAACTGAGCCAACCTAGGTGCCCTAGTAACATACTATTTTGATTACTACAGTTTTTAATATAACTTGAAGTCCAGAATTATGATGCCTCCAAGCTTTGCTTTTCTTTTTCAAGACTGCTTTGGCTATTCAGGGTTTTTTGTGATTCCATACAAGTTTTAGGATTGTTTTAGCTCTGTGAAAAATGCTGTTGGTATTTTTTTTTTATAAATATCTTTTCTGGGACACCTGGATGGCTCAGTGGTTGAGCATCTGCCTTTGGCTCAGGGCATGGTCCCGGAGTCCCAGGATCGAGTCCCACATCGGGCTCCTTGCATGGAGCCTGCTCTCCCTCTGCCTACGTCTCTGCCTCTCTCTGCCTCTCTCATGAATAAATAAATAAAATTGTTTTTAAAAAAAATATCTTTTCTTTTTATTTTTAAAGATTTTATTTATTTTATTCATGAGACATATACACATAAATATCTTTTCTTTTTATTTTTAAAGATTTATTTTATTCATGAGACATATACACATGAGACATATGACACATGTGTCATGAGACACACAGAGAGAGAGAGAGAGAGAGAGGCAGAGACACAGGCAGAAGGAGAAGCAGGGTCCACGCAGGGTGCCCAACATGGGACTTGATCCTGGGTCTTCAGGATCATGCCCTAGGCCAAAGGCAGCACTAAACTGCTGAGCCACCCGGGCTGTCTGCTGTTGGTATTTTGATAGGGATTGTATTAAATGTGTAGATTACCTTGGGTAGTATAGATATTTTAACAATATTTGTTCTTCCAATCCATGAGCAGGGAATGTCTTTCCATTTCTTTGTCATCTTCAATTTCTTTCATCAGTGTTTGTTTGTATGTGTGTCTGTGCGTGGTTTTCTTTGAGAGACAGCAAGCTTGGAGGGGTGGGGAGGGGGGAGAGAGGAGGAGAAAGTTTTTTTTTTAAGATTTTATTTATTCATGAGAGACAGAGAAAGAGAGAGAGAGAGGGAGGGGGGCAGAGATGCAGGCAGAGGGAGAAACAGGCTCCATGTGCAGGGGGACGTGGGACTCGATCCTCGGTCTCCAGGATCAGGCCCTGGGCTGAAGGCAGCGCTGAGCCACCCGAGCTGCCCTAAAGATTTTATTTATTCATGAGAGACACAGAGAGAAACAGAGAGGCAGAGACCTAGGCAGTTTATCAGTTCTAGCAGTTTTTTGGTGGTCTTTCAGGTTTTCTATACATAGTAATATATAGTATCATGTTATCTGCAAATGGTGAAAGTTTTACTTCTTCTTTACTGATTTGAATGCTTTTTATTTCATTTTCTTGTCCGATTACTGGGACTAGGACTTCCATACTATGTTGAATAAAAGCTGTGAGAGTGGACATCCCCATTTTGTTCTTGACTATAAAAGAAAAGCTCTCCATTTTCCCCCCATTGGCGATAGTATTAGCTATGGATTTTTCATATATGGCCTTTATTTACTGAGATAAGCTCCTTCTAAACCTACTTTGTTGAGGATAACGGTGGTTATTTCTTGATGATGAGAATCTTCTTTTGATTTTAACCTCAAAATTTTCTATGATGTATTACTTCAAAAAAGTATTTTTAATTAAAAATATATATTCCATGCAAACATTGTAAACAATACAAAAGAACATGAAGTTTCCATTCACTCCAATGCTACTTCCTAATGCACTGGATTTCTATCAAAGGTAATGGCTGTTACCAGGCATTTTTCTAAGCACGCACGCGCGCGCGCACACACACACACACAGGGTTTTATTTTTTGCCTCGTAAGTCATATTTTGTTCTAAAGTTTATTTCTCTCTCTTTTTTTTTTTAAGATTTTATTTATTCATGAGAGACACAGAGAGGAGAGAGGCAGAGACACAGGCAGAGGGAGAGGCAGGCTCCATGCAGGGAGCCCGATGTGGGACTCGATCCCTGGACTCCCATATCATGCCCTGGGCCGAAGTCTGATGCTCAACTGCTGAGCCACCCAGAGATCCCCTAAAGTTTATTTCGAATATTTCCTTGGTAAGAAATACGAAATGAAATGGAAATGAAACAAAGTTTTACTAGGATCTATGACTTTTAATACTTTGACGTATTTATAAGTTTATGGTGGCAATCATACAGGAGAGATTAGAAAGATTACTTCTGTTTCATTATAAATAAGCTCCAGGGATGCCTGGGTGGCTCAGTAGTTGAGCGCCTGCCTTTGGCCCAGGGCATGATCCTGGAGTCCTGGGATAGAGTCCCACACATCAGGCTCCCTGCATGGAGCCTGCTTCTCCCTCTGCCTATGTCTCTGCCTCTGTGTGTCATGAATAAATAAAATCTTAAAAAAAAAAAAAAAAAAAAAAAACCTCCAGAGAAACAGTTTTTCTACAACAAATCTAGAAAGTACTGGGCACCAATTTCTGAAGTGAGCCTGCGGCAGATATTAGGAATACCACAACACGAGATGGAATATATGTTCATTTACGAATGGTACTGCGTCTGGATGAGAAAGACATCAGAGCAATAAGATGGATGTGTATTAAAAGGTGTTGATGGGAGTATCTTGAAAAGTCCTGGCCAGCCATTTTAACTTTTCTGTTTCATCAGGAAGTCACCAAGATTTAATATTGTACTCCTTAAAAAATTTTTATCCAGAAAGAGTAATTTATTTTTTGCGAATAGTAAAGGTCAGCAATTGAAAATAGCAGGCACTGTTTATTTTTAACATTTTTCTTTATTCTTTATTAAGTAATCTCTTTGCCCAACATGGGGGCTCGAACTCATGACTCTGAAATCAAGAGTCGAGTGCTCCACTGATTGAGCCAGCCAGGTGCCCCTGTTGTTTATTTTTAATGAAATTGGTTTATTTTTCAAACAGCTTTTCATTTTGGCATTTTCCTCCTCAATGACATGTTCTTCCATGCCAAAATATACTTATCTACATCACTCTTTTTCCACTATTCCACATTAAGAACATGGCATATTTATGTGAATGGTTTTTTTGCAGAATAGAATTCTTCAAGTGTGAATAAAATACTCAGCTTCACAGCTATATATGTCAAGCTGACATGCTCATAAATGAATCTGGGGTTATAGAAGTAGAATTTTATAATTATTAAATTTTTTTCCGTAGTTTTCAGTATTAAAATATTATTTTAGGGATGCCTGGGTGGCTCAGTGGTTGAGCGTCTACCTCCAGCCCAGGGTGTGTTCCCAGAGTTCCAGGATCGAGTCCCACATCAGGCTACCCTGGAGGAACGTGCTTCTCTCTCTGTGTCTCTGCCCCTTTTTCTCTCTGTGTCTCTCATGAATAAATAAAATCTTTAAAAAATAAATAAATATTCTTTTAACTGAAAATTACACATTTGATATACTGTGATACTCAAAGTTTCTAAAACTTATGGGCCCTTTTCACTCAACTTGTTTCTGAGATCTGTCCACGTTATAAAAGATCTAGATCTTCTTAATGGTTACCTAATATTTAATTGTATCATAATGATACATTTTATTTTTCCATTTTCCAAAACATAGATATGTAAGTGGCTTCCAACATTTTGCTTTTTCAAAAATGCTGCAAATTATAATAGTTAACACATATAGTGCTTACTCTGAGCCAGACACTGTTCTTTATTTTATGTATATGATTTGCTCACTCTATAACGTACTGGCCCTTAAATGACATTGGTTTGAACTGCACATCTTCACTTATGGGCAGCTTTTTTTGATAAATATAGTACAGTATTGTATTTTCTCTTATAAATTTTTTTTTTAAGATTTTATTTATTTATCCTCGAGAGACCGAAAGAAAGAGAGAGAGGCAGAGACACAGGCAGAAAGAGAAGCAGGCTCAATGCAGGAAGCCCATTGCAGGACTCAATCCAGGAACTCCAGGATCACACTCTGGGCCAAAGGCAGACTATCAACTGCTGAGCAACCCAGGCATCCCGTTATAAATATTTTTTAACTAAACTCTATCTCCATGTGAGCCTTAAACTCATGACCCCAAGATCAAGAGTCACATGCTCTACTGACTGAACCAACCAGGTGCCCCTCATGATTTTCTTAAAAAGATTTCCTTTTTCTCTAGCATAGCTTATTGTAAGAATATAGTATATAATACATTTAACATACCAAATATGTTAATTGACTATGTTATTACAGTAAGACTTCCAGCAAGAGTAGGCTATTACATTTTTTGTTTGTTTGTTTTTAAGATTTTATTTATTTATTCATGAGAATGAATGTACATGTCTTCTGATATCATATGCCAGAGTGTATCCAGACTGTATCACTGGAAGCAGTATTTCAAGGTTATAAGATAGGAGCATTTTCCAGTTTTAACAGATAAACCAAACCCCAAAATGGCTAAACATGAAAATTACCATCTGAAATGTACTGATCTGTTCATATGTCCCAATACCTGATATCATAAGATAGCTTTAATTTTTTTCATTTAATGTATGGTTAGGAAATAACATAACATTCAATAACATGAATAACATGCTCATATTCAAATGCACAGAAAACTACTACAAAACCAATGTGATTAATCCATCTTTTCATATAGGTATAAGATGTCCTTTTTATCAAATATTAAAGTTCCCATCTATCCTGATCTATTTTTAGATTAATCTATTTATTTCTGCACCAGTTCCACATATTATTTTTAGTAGTACATTTTTATATTTAAGTCAAACCTTCACATCATCATTCTTCCTTTTCAAACATTTCTTGACATTACTTCATAATCAGAAAAATACAATAAATGCTTTTTTGTAAAAAAGGAATAATCCTGGATGACAAAGCCTTAACTGAAATGTGCACATAACACACACAGAGAGGTGGTCTGAGGATTATGGGGCCACCACAACCAATTTAAATCAGAATATATATGCACACACATAAAAGTACAAAACTAGGGCAGCCTGGGTGGCTCAGCGGTTTGGCGCTGCCTTCAGCCTGGGGCATGATCCTGGACACCCGAGATCAAGTCCCGCCTTGGGCTCCCTGCATGGAACCTGCTTCTCCTTCTGCCTGTGTCTCAGCCTCTGTGTGTCTCTCACGAATAAATAAAATCTTTTTTTTTTTTAAAAAGTACAAAACTAGCATTCCATTTTATTCATCCACCCTTTCTTAGAAGAAACAATTAACATTTGCATGACCTTCAATTTACAATGCATTTTCATTCACATTCATTATGAAAGAATGATACTTTGTCAAAGAAAATAATCCACTCATTTTAATATCAGTAAATGTATTCTGACTGAGCCTAACACTTCATTGCTGAAATATATTTCAAAATACACAAGTTTCAGGAAAGTTTATTCTACATAAAACAGCAACTCATTTATGTTGTGTCTTGTGTGCAGATCAAACAGTAAATGAAAAGCACAATCACAGTAACTATTACATAATATAATGTAGCATTCATTACTTAAAATATGTCCATTCTTTGGACAAAATAAAAGTTTTAACCATGAAAATGAATTATAAAAAAGAAGAGTATTAACTTAAGTCACTTAGATCTTTATTAGACAAAAATCTGTCATCTATGTAACCATATAATTGTCCATTTCAAGTCTGCTACTAAGCTTGACTTATAGACCTTTATCTAATAAAAAATAAACTTACATTTTTCACTATAAATGATCTGGACCACTGGATTGGGGCCATCATTCTGCGGCACTGGATCTATATCAGCCCATTCTGCTCTGTCCCTGAAATATATACATTTTTTTCAGTGAACGTATTCAAACATAAGAAAATGAATTCTGGTGTTTTTAAAAATAGCAACAACTACACTTCCATTAAAATTAGTACCTTATAAATATTTTAGTGTAATCATGGATGGATTCTTCATGACCAGGTTTTGCCATTTTGCTTTAACATAAAGTTTTTTAAAGGAACATAAGAATAAACTGAATGATCTGCCCACTAAAAGTTAATAAATCAGTAATTCTCAAATTTAAAGTTTCTATGTAAGTGGAAAAACATGTTATGCAGTAAGTACACAACAGTTTAAATTAGGAAACAATTGGTCTAATAAGACTTTTTGAAGTTAGCATTGTAAAAAAATTTGAGTAGCAATTAGCTAGGAACTGACATTTTAAAATCAAAGCAAGAACTATTAATTTACTATACTGAGAGGTGGTCCAGGTGGTCTTTACAGAGCAGGCTCTGGAATCTGATAACTGGGTTAAAATGTAGGCTCTACCACTTACCAGCTCTGTGACCTCAGGAAAGTTACTTAATCTCTCTGGGCCTCAGTTTCTTCATTTATAAAGTGGAGATGATATTACTAACCAACCTTAGAAGGCTGGAGGATTAAGTGAGGTAATATGTCAAGTACTTAAATGTGTGTAATAGTAAGCACAAAGATAGTAAATATGTTACATATATACCAATATATTAGTATATAACCAACATATGAAACATACAATATTACCGTATGCTTAAATGTGTATGCTATGTCATAAATACAGCATATAATAAATGCATATAGTAAGCAGTCAATGAATAGTACTCATCATCAATGCTAAAATAACTATAGTGGCACCAACAGGTGCTTATAGACATTTCTTTGCAAACTGCCCAGTATGACCAAATTTACTTTAACCACTCTTTTATTTAAATTCTTTTCCTTTCACCCATCTTTTAGTTCTCTATACCGATCAACTACTGACAGCAAAGAGTCTGTGGCATCCAGACAATCCTGAAGTTGTGGCCGCTGTACCAGAGGAAACAGGAGGGAAAAAATTCCTGAGGTGTGTGATCTAGAGCCTGGGGGTGTAGCAGAAGAAAGGTGAGGCTGTCATTCAGTCAGTGAAAAATCAGACGCGGCCAAGGGAAGCAGCTGAGTATTTTACCGCTCAGAGAAGAGGTGTGAGGATTATGGGGCCACCACAGCCAAATTATGTGCGTACAACTACTCCAACAAAAAAATCTGGAGTGACTTTCACTCATTCATAAAGTCAAGGCAAATAAGCTATCTAATGGTTTTACCTAGAACTACAATAAGGATAAATAAAAGAAAAATAAGATAAAAGGACTTCTCAATTGTCTTGCAAGTTTAATTGGAGGTAAGGAACCGGCATTACCAGAGAGCAAAGGACTTAAAGAGGTGGGACTGGGGAGAAGACGCAAGAAAGTTACAGAGTACCCAACACTGCCTACTATATATACACCGCTCGTATTAGACTCCAGGTGACGTAGGGATGTATTACGGAGTGGAAGGACAAATACTTTCTCCGTCTCACAGCTTAAAGTCGGTGCCTGCCTGACGGCCGGCGCCGAAATACTTAAAGAAAATGTCCCAGTCCTTAAAGACCTTGTACTAGCTCTCTCCGCTCTGGCAGAACCAAGCACGGGAAGCCCTTACACCTTGTCCTTCAAGTGAGCCAATGTGGACCTCATTTGTATTTAAATCATTATTTCCTGCCAGGTTACTAAACAGCACCCAAGCCCTTCGGTATTCAGACTGTATCAGGCACGGCGCTGAGGGAGCGAGAAAGCGGGAGATTTGTTAAATTCCTGAATCCCATCTAAGCAGCCTGAGACATGCAGCCCCGTGCGCTGCCGGCTCTGCCCCGTCCGGTGTCCGGCCTCCCTCCGCCGCTCGCCGACCGCGGTGCCCCGGGAACAGCAACCCGTCAGCGAGGGCGCTAGGGCCGCGCGGGCCTGACCCCGCCGAGGGCCCAGCCCCGGACCCCGCCGAGCGCCCCCCCTCCCCGACCCCGCCCGCCCCGGCGAGAACTTCGGCCGACTTGCGGGGGCCAGAGGAGCCGGGCCGGAACCGCCGGCCGGAGCACCCGCCTCCGAGGGAAGGGCCTCGGAGCCGCGGCCCTGCTGTGGGCGTTACCTGTATAGGACATAGGTGGGCGAGTCCAGGCTCAGGAACCCGTCGTCCATGGGGGACGCCACCGCTTCTCCCAGTTCTGCCGCCATGGCTTCCTCTTGCTGCTGCGGCTGGAGCGGCGGAGGGTGCGGCTGGGGCGGCGGTGGCTCCGGCTGTGCGGACTCGCTGCCCTGCGCAGCCTCTCCCACCCCCTCCGTGGCCGCCATCTCGCCTCGGCCCGCAGCGGAGGTGGTGGCGGCCCCGCCCCTCGCGACCGCGCCCCTCCCCCCCGCGGCGGCCCACTTCCGGTGTTCTCGCTTCCGGCCATAGAGACGCGGAGCAGAGAGGCCGGGCGGCGCGGTGGAGGCCTAGGTTCGCGCCTGGCTGAGCGAGTGGGACTCCGGACTTCCCGCGTGTCAGTCATCCCCCGTGTGGGCCCGTATGGGTTTGTGAAGTCCCCTCGCTGGGGTGATGGTTCTTGTCCTTCACACAGAGGGCCGTCGGAGCGGTGGGTGAGGGCAGGCAGCCCTCCGCGCAGACCCACCTGCCCTGTTCGCTCCGTCCGGGGAGCTGGCCTCCACTGCCGCCTGTTGACCCTTCGTGTTTCCTGTGCACATTTTTCTTTTGGATGATGAGTTCATGCCGCAGAGTTTAAGTAATACAGAGGTTTGTCTTCCGAAATTAAAATCCTAACAAGTACTGTGTGTATGGTATGGAAAAGGCAAACCTTCACTTAGCCGCTAGGGACCGGTGTGTGGCTTGTCCCCGGCAGTGTGGACGCCAAGTGTACATCTCGTGAGGGCAACGGGCCCGCCACCCTGCGCGGGTAGGGACCCGGGACCTGTACTCCAAATACTCTGCCTTGGTACACTGGTTAGTTTTGAGCTGTAGGCGGTTGAAAAACAGCAACTGGAGGAAGGTGCTTTATCTGAGCTCCCTTTATCCGCCTAAGACGGATCCTCCAGAAGAGACTCCTCATAACTCATCCCTGGGGCTTCTACAGAAGCGGAGACCACAGCCAGACAGATGTTGCTCAACTGTCCTGTCTCCCAAAGATATTTTTTAAAAATATTTATTTTATTTATTTATTTATTATTTATTTATTTATTTATTTATTTATTCATTCATTCATTCATGAGCAACAGAGAGAGAGAGGCAGAGACACAGACCGAGGGAGAAGCAGGCTCCATGCAGGGAGCCCGACGTGGGACTCGATCCCGGGACTCCAGGATCATGCCCTGGGCTGAAGGCGGCGCTGAGCCACCCGGGCTGCCCTAAAGATTTTATTTATTCATGAGAGACACAGAGAGAAACAGAGAGGCAGAGACCTAGGCAGAGGGAGAAGCAGGCTCCTTGCGGGAAGCCCGATGTGGGACTCGATTCCAGGACCCCGGGATCACACCCTGAACCAAAGGCAGATGCTCAACCCCTGAGACCCCCAGGTGTCCCTCGCATCTACTCTTCTAAGGGCTCCTTCATCTTACCTAAAATTCATTCTCTGGAGAGGCCTACATTCCCACTTCTCTCTCCCTGTTAAGATGGTATTTAAGCGTGGATTCTAAGCAACCTCAGTGAATGACTAACTTTTCCTGAGTATCTTCCTTGTATATGTGAGTCATATGTGTTAAAAAAACTCTGTTTTTCCTCTTATTAATCTTTTATTGCTAGAGTCACAGCCAAGAACTCAGAAGGGTAGAGGGAAAGTTATTTTTCACCATCTATAACAGTTAGGAAGGCTTTTCTGGGGGCTATTTGTTTTTATTATTTTTAGAGTGCAAGTGCAGAGATGGGAGGCAGGGAGGGTCAGGGAGAGAGGGAGAGCTGCCACAGGGCTTAAGCCTTTCACATGTGTTGTTACCACCAATATGGTTACTCATTTATACCATTTTGTGTTTTCTGTTAATGTTTTCCTCTTCTTTCTGTGCTCCTTTTCAGCCCTGACTGAATTTGTCTGTTCCTTTTTCTCTACTGGTTTGAAAGTTATACAGTCATTTCTATTGATTTATTAATGAACATATTCAAACTTTTTTTAAGGGGGGGGGGGCGGGAAGGGAGGGGCAGAGGGAGAAGGAGAGAATCTTAAGCAGGCTCCATGCCCAGCACAAGCCCCATGTGGGGCTGAATCTCACAGTCCTGAGATCATGACTTGAGCCAAAATCAAAAGTATGATGCTTAACTGACTGAGCTACCCAGGCACCCCTCTGGGGGCTGTTTGAGCAAAGACCTAAAGGAGGAAAATGCATGCCATGTAGAGCAGATAGTGAGTGCATACTTAGTGTGTTCTTGTTTCAGCAAAGGATGCCAATATCACTAAAGTCCTGCAAATGAGGTGAATTGGTACGTGATAAGGTTAAGGAAAAACCAAGGGGTCATGGTAAGAATTTGAGATGTATGTGTGTGTGTATGGTAAAATAGTCAGCAAATTTATCTTTTTAATAATTAAGTGTACTGTTCAGTGGTACTAAGTACATTCATATTGTTGTGCAACCATCACCACCATCCAACTCCAGAATTTTTCATCTTCCCAAACTGAAACCCTGTACCCATTAAATAACTCATTCTCTCTATTAAAAAGAAAACCACAAGGGTGCCTGACTGGCTCAGTAAATAAGTATGTGACTCTTGATCTTGGGGTTGTGAGTTTGAACCCTACACTGGGTATAGAGACCGCTTTAAAATAAATTCTTTGGGCAGCCTGGGTGGCTCAGCTGTTTAGCGCTGCCTTCAGCCCAGGGCGTGATCCTGGAGACCCAGGATCGAGTACCACATTGGGCTCCCTGTATGGGGCCTGCTTTTCCCTCTGCCTGTGTCTTTGCCTCTCTCTCTCTCTCTGTCTCTTATGAATAAATAAATAAAATCTTTTTAAAATAAATAAATAAATTATTTAATTAAAGAAAAAGAAAACCACAGGCCTCAAATGGAACCAGTTATGTAAAGAACCCCATTGTCAGCAGAACAAGACTTAATACCTAACCTAACTGCAGTCTTAGCCTCTCTGCACCCAACCCAATTCCTGCCAGTAATGTAACTTTGACTAGTCAATATAGAATTTACTGGTCAGGACAAGGAAATTCACTGACAGACCCGCTCTGTTCCCCTCAGGAGGGCGACCATGCCTAACACAATGGATTCTTTGCTAATTTCCTCTTTTATGCTCCTCCTCTACCTTTATTTTTTTTAACTCTTAATATTTTATTTGATATATGTATAAATTGCAAAATGATTCTCACACGAGTTTAGTTAATATCTGTTACCACATATAGCTACAAATTATTTTCCTTTTCTACAGCTTGATCGAGTTCCCCTTTACTTGGTAGATGGGATGCTGCCTAATTCATGACTCAATTAATAAAGCCGATTATATTTTTAAAATTTACTTGAAGATTTGTCATTGAGCAACTTTTCCCCTTAGCCTCTGGTAACCGGATTCTACTTTCTGTCTCTATGAATTTGACTACTCTAGGTACCTTATAGAAGTAGAATCAGACATGTTTGTCCTGTAATTGGCTTATTTTGCTTCACATGACATCCAGGCTCATCCATGTTGTAGCATGTGTCAGAATACTCTTTCTAAAGGCTGAATAATATTCCGTTGTATGTATATATCACATTTTGTTATCCATCTGCTAATGAACATTTGGGTTATTTCCACCTTTTGGCTGTTGTTGATCATCAAATCTCTGTAAAGAGTCCCTGCTTTTACTTCTTTTGGGTATTTACCCAGAAGTGGGATTGCTTGATCATATGGCAATTCAGTGTTTAATTGTTTGAGTAACTTTCTCCATGCCCCCCAGAGATTCTAATTTGACTGGTTTAGAGTGAGGCCTTGGCAACAGGATATTTTAAGAGCTCCCCCGTGTAATTCTCACATGCAGCCCGGGTTGAGAACCTGCTGTAGTCAGTCCACTGGTGCAGCCTCTGCTTTGTCATCAAGTCTCCTGAGGATATTAAGGTGCTACAGGCTTAAGGCAGGGTTGATTAGCAACCAGTGTGGTCATGTTAAATATGTAAATCAAGCAATCAAAAAATGTTTAAATATATTACTTTTAAAAATATAAATAAATCACAAATATATATATAAATAAATCACAATGTGTGTATAAATAAAACTACTTACCAAGTGATACAAATTGTAGAGCAAATTGTCCATCAATTTTTAACAGCTTTATTGATGTAAATTTTAAATATCACAAAATTTACATCTTTCATGAGTATAATTCGTCATCAATTAATTTTTTATTTTTAGGAATTACTGATAGGAGTTTTTCATTGATATAGCAGTTATTAATTACATGCTACTAATTTGATTGCACTCTTCCAGAGATTTCCGCAGATGTTTGATAGTTATTAGGTGCCTAGGGATTGTGTTAAATGCCTGAGATTTCAACTCCCCACAGTGTTCTCTAGGCCTCACCATTTTCTTCCTTGGCTACAATCAGAAAGATGATACCCTCAGGACATTGATTGCACTCCCAGATCTAGTATCTGAGCTAGAGAGAAGGGGAGGAAGGTGGAAGAAGGCATAAGAAGCGTCAAGGAGATGATGACTGGTTAATCCTGGTTGCCAGAAGTTGGAGCCTGTATTTGTCTTTTGGCTGCTTTGCCCCACCACCAAGAAAGGACCACTTGTGGCTGCACCCAGCCTACTCAAGAGATGATCATATGAGACAGAAAGGAAATGATTAAGTGGAGCCCAGTTATTAAGTGAGCCACAGCAACAAGTCTGTGGAATCATGTCCTGAAAGTGCTGAAAGAAAACATCTGCTAAAATAGCATTTATTTTCAGTATAAATAGTCTTCAAGAAGGCAAAATAACATTTTCAAAAACACTAAATGGTTTGATGCTAGCACACTCTGAAAAGAAGAATCTTCTAAAGCATGTACTTTAGGCAGAGGGAAAATATTCCCAGATGGAAAAATCAGAGATGCAGGAAGGAAAGAAGAGCAAAGAAAACGTAAGTATTTGGGTAAACCTAAATGCTAATTGGTGATATAAAACCATAGTATTAATGTCTTGTGCAGTTTACAAATGTTTAGGATTAAAATGTATGCAAGTAGTAGCATAAAAGTTGGTTAAGGGGTCAGTAGACTCTCTTAAAGTCTTCAAGTTTCCCTGGGGGAGGATTTGCTTCCTGCATCTTTTTCCATCTGACAATTTGTCAGTTTGTCAAATTAAAAAGCAAACAAGTGGAGCACCTGGGTGGCTTAGTCGGTTA
The DNA here is from genome assembly GCF_011100685.1 of Canis lupus familiaris. Lineage (NCBI taxonomy): Eukaryota > Metazoa > Chordata > Mammalia > Carnivora > Canidae > Canis > Canis lupus. The sequence goes on from NC_049237.1 coordinate 23,509,194, forward strand.
AGCCTCTGACTCTTACTTTTGGCTCAGGTTGTGATCTTATGGGTCATGGGATGGAGTCCCATATTGGATCAGTGAGGAGCCCATTTGAGAGTCTCTCCCTTGACCCCTCCTCTGACAGATGCTCTCATGTGCTCTCTCTCAAATAAATATTTATTTAAAAAAATTTTTTTAACATTTATTTGAGAGAGAGAGCACACCAGTGGGGAGAGAGGCAGAGGGAGAGGGAGAAGAGGTTTCCTGCTGATCAGAGAGCCCGATGCAGGGCTTGATCCCAGGACCCTGGGATCATGACCTGAGCCAAAGGCAGATGCTTAACTGACTGAGCCACCCAGGTGCTCCATCAAATAAATATTTTTTTTAATATTAAAAAGAGCAAACAAGCAAATCACGACCTCATTGACACATTGATTGGGATTGTAATAAATCTATAGAACAACTGTGGGATAATGACAACTGTATTAAATCTCCAGTCCTTGAACATGATATGTCTTGGTTTATTTAGGTTTTTAGATCTCTCATGAAGTTCTATTGCTTCTTTGTAAGTTTTATTTTTTCTCTGTACTTTGTTGGATTTAGAGTTGTCTTTTCTGGGGGATCTCTGGGTGGCTCAGCAGTTTGGTGCCTGCCTTTGGCCCAGAGTGTAACCCTGGAGTCCCAGGATCGAGTCCACCATCAGGCTCCCTGCATGGAGTCTGCTTCTCCCTCTGCCTGTGTCTCTGACTCTCTCTGTGTGTCTCTCATGAATAAATAAATAAAATCTTAACAAAAAAATAGAGTTGTCTTTTCTGTTTCTGGTATACAGAAGTAAAATTAACTTCTATATCTAGTTACTTTGCTAACTTCTATTAAGTCTAAGACTTCAGCTGAAGCAATTAAGAGTGTGATATTGGCACAGAAATAGATGAATAAAGTAATGAACACAGTAGGGGACTCACAATCATATATATATATTATATATATATATATATATAGATACTTGAGATTTAACAATCGTTCATTGCAAGGAGTAAAGAAAAGAGATTGTTCTGAATCATGGTGCTAGGACAATTAAGCATCTATATAGAAAAAAACCCATGTATCCTCACCTCACACTATATCGACTTCAATGTGAAATGCAAAAGATAAAGGTCTTAGATGACAAACAGGAGGAAATCTTCAGGCTTTAGGGTCAGGATAAATTTCTTAATATATAACATTATAATAATACAAGAAAAATAATAAATCTGATTATGTTGAAATTAAGAACTTCCTCTTCATCAAAATATACCATTAAGAGAATAGAAGAAATCACAGAGGACTTAAATCTAAGTCCTCTTAGGTATTGGATTCCCATAAATAAAAATACAAATAATCTTTTTTTTCTAAATACAAATAATCTTAAATAGAACATTGATTTGAAGAGATTCTGCACAAAAGAGGAAACCAAAATGGCAAATAAACATAATATGGTGATCAGCCCCGGTGGCGCAGCAGTTTAGCGCCGCCTACAGCCCGGGGCGTGATCCTGGAGACCCGGGATCAAGTCCCACATCAGGCTCCCTGCATGGAGCCTGCTCCTCCCTCTGCCTGTGTCTCTGCCTCTCTCTCTCTAGTTGTGTCTCTATGAATAAATAAATAAAATCTTTAAAAAAAATTTTTTTATATACCACTACCCGCCCACTAGACTGGTAAGAATGAAAAAACTCAACAATTCCAAATTACTCTAATTTGGAAAATAGTTTGGTATTATATAGAGAAGTTGAAGATACATATTCTTATGACCTAGTAATTCTACTTAGGTACATACCTCAAAGAAATGTGTATCTCATTCATCAGAACACATGAACAATGTTAGCAATAACATTGTCTATAATAGCCACAAACTGAAAACAACCAAAATGCTCCGCAAGAATACAATGTGTATTGTTGTAACTATGTCTTTCTAGAAAATTACATAAAACTATGTTGCATTAAACACAATTTTCTGGGAGTGCCTGCCTGGCTCAGTCAGGAAACCATGAGACTCTTGGTCTGGGAGTCATGAATGAGTTCAAGCCCCACATTGGATGTAGAGTTTACACAAAAGAAAAAAAAAGTAGAAACCAATTTTCTGTGACTAAGGAAAGCTGTAATTCATCTTTATATAAGGGCTTTGTGAAATTTTGTAAGAAGAAAGACAACTTCAGTTTTATCAAGGCAGCTTGCTTCTATCTTCAACGCTAGGGAAGCAACTATCACAATATATTGGTGAATATAATGTGTAGCCTGCTTTCCTCCATAGAAAAAGATAGTTTTTAATGACTGCATGATATTCCTTTTAGATACTGTATGCAGTACTCAATCATTTATCCATTGTTGGATATTTAGCATTTATAATTTTTCACTTTTGTATTTCATTTAATAACTATCATATTAATAAACATCATCTAATAAGCATTCATTTTATGACCATTGTGGACCAGTTTTACTTTTCTCAACAGCAGTGAAATCAACAACAACAAAAAACCCTCTGCTCTATGGAACTTTCACTCTAGTGAGGGAGATAAAGAAAATAAACATGTATAATTAATAGAATATCTATAATGACAAATGTTAATGAGACTAGGCAGGAAAGAGAGGTAGAAAGTGTAGATATAAGTGGGTTACTGCTGATGTTGATAGGGAAGCCTTTGTTTTGTAAGTGATATTTGAATACAGATTTGAGGGTGATAAAAGAGTGCATCAGTATCTGCATGGAAGACCATTCCTAGCAAAAATCCAAAGATATGGAGGAAAGTGTTCATGATCTCAGAGGCCATTGTGCACATAGTGGAGTGATTCAAGAGTAGGATACTGATTCAAGAGTAGGTGATGAGGTCAGAGAGTTAAGGCAGAGCAGATAACATAGGGCCTTATATAATTTTGACTTTTACTCTCCAGTGAGATGGGAAGTTATTGAAGGATTTTGAGTAGTGGAGTGACATCACTTATGCTTTTATAGGTCACTGTCTTCTGTGTTGAGAATGGATGGTCTTTCATCCATTAAAAATACAGTAGCATAGAAAGGCAAAGGAAAAGCAGGGAATGCCAGAGACAAGGCTACTGCAGTAATCCAGGAAAGCAGTGACTTAGATGAGGGTGGGAATAGTGAAAGTGGTGAGATAGAGCCCCACATGCTAGAATAGAGCCTGGCATCTGGCTCCCTGTTCAATGGGGAGTCTGCTTCTCCCTCACTCCTTGCCCCTACCCCCACTCATGCTCTCTCTAATAAATAAAATCTTTAAAAAAATCTGTCGGAGTGGAGTAAAAATATACAAACACTGATAATGGCAGATTTTTACTGGAAGCTACCACAAGTAGCCTCTAAAGACAGCCCCTAATGACCCAAACTGGTGTTCAGGCCTTTGTATAATCCCCTCCCCTTGAATGTGGGCTGGGCCTTGTGACTAGCTTCTTATGAGTAATTATGACAAAAGGATGGGATGGATGTTCCATCAGATTACAAGACTGTAACTTCAAACACATTTACCTCTTTCCCCACACTTTATATCTCTGGCCAATAGCAAGCAAGACCTAAAACTTGCTAACAGTATATGCGTAAACTGGAAAGCAGATTGTCTCCCAGTCCAGCTTTGAGATAACTACAGCCCCAGCAGTTACCTGGAATTCAGCCTGGTGAGAGACCTTGGCCAGAAGCACCCACTAAACTGTGCCTGCTGCATTCCTGAACCACAGAAACTGTCAGATAATAAATGTCTGTTGTTTTATGCAACCAACTTTAATTAATTTGAGTTACTTTGTTAGGTAGCAATTGATTACTATATAGAAAAAATGCAAGGGGGAATGCCTGGGTGGCTCAGCAGTTGAGCATCTGCCTTTGGCTCAGGTCGTGATCCCAGGGTCCTGGGATGGAGTCCCGTATTGGGCTCCCTGCAGGGAGCCTGCTTCTCCCTCTGCCTATGTCTCTGCTCCTTTTTCTATGTCTCTCATGAGTAAATCAATAACATTTTAAAAAAAAAGAAAAAATGCAAAGCAGAGAAAAGTGAAACAACTTCTTTAAACAAAAGAAAATACCCCTTGAATATTTCATGAAAAAATGGCAGCAAGGTAGATTTCTTCAGATATACAAAAGCTGAAAGCATTCATTATCAGTAGCCTTTCAGTACAAGAAAGGTTGATAGACATCTGTCAAGAAGGCATCAAGGGAGATAAAATGGAATAAAAAATACTCAATTTTTCCAGAAGAAGCCAGAAAAAGAAATGGAACAAAGAACAGACAGAATGAATAGAAGACAAATACAAGAAGGTAGATTTAAACCTAATCATATAAATAGTCACATTAAATGTAAATGGCTTAAATACACAAAAGGCAGAGATTGTCAGACTAGATATAAAAGGGAGACTCAGGAGTGCCTGGGTGGCTCAGTTGGTTCAGTGTCTGACTCTTGATTTTGGCTTAGGTCATAAACTCAGGGTTGTGAGACCGAGCCCTGCCTCAGGCTCTGCACTCAGCATGAGTCAGCTTGAGATTTCTCCCCATTTGTATGCTTTCTAAAATAAATAAACAAATCTTTTTTTTTTTTTAAACAAAGACCTAACTATATGCTTTCTAGAAGAAACTACCTTTTTAAAGATTTTATTTATTTGACAGAGAGAGGGGAGCACAAACAGGGGAAGCAGTAGAGAGAGAAGGAGAGAGGGAGCTGAAGGCTCTCCACTGAGCAGGGAGCCCGAAACGGGGCTTGACCTCAAGACTTTAAAATCATGACCTGAGCTGAAGTCAGACACCCAACTGACTGACCCACCCTGACACCCTACAAGAAACTACTTTATTTTTTTTAAAGATTTTATTTATTTATTAATGAGAGACAGAGACAGAGACAGAGAGAGACACAGAGACCAGACAGAGGGAGAAGCAGGCTCCATGCAGGGAGCCTGATGTGGGACTCGATCCTGGGTCTAAAGTATCAGGCCCTGGGCTGAAGGAGGCACTAAACCTCTGAGCCACCAGGGCTGCACAGAAACTACTTTAAATACGAAGTCACAAGTGAGTTAGAAGTAGAAAAGTAAAAAAAGTACAAAAAATAAAAAGATATAACATTTGGAGCACCTGGCTGGCTCAGTTGGTAAAGCATGTTTCACTTGATCTTGAGGTTGTGAGCTCAAGCCCCATGTTGGGCATAGAGTTTACTCAAACATGTTTTTAAAAAGATAAACGATATTAAAACTAATTAAGAGAAAGTTGGAATGTCTATAATAACAAAATAAGCCTGAGATTACAGGAAATTAGTAGAAATGAAGAGGTTCATTTCATAATGAACAAATGGGTTGGTTAATTCAAAAAGACAACAATCCAAAGTATTTATTTTACTAACAGCTTCAAAATAAAGCAAAAACTGATAGAACTATAAACAGAAATATACATATCCATAATTATAGTGGGATTTCAACACTTTTATCTCAAAAACTCATACAAAAGTAAGAAGAAAAATCAGTAATGCTATAGAAGACTTAACACTCTCAACTAGCTTTATCTAATCAACATTTCTAGAACACTCCACCTAACAGCAGAATATACATTCTTTTCAAGCACACACAGAAAACTTACCAAGACAGACATTCTTTTTTTTTTTTTTAATATTTGACTTTTCTTTTTTTTTGAAGATTTTATTTACTTTTTTTCGAGAGAGAGACAGACAGAGACACAGGCAGAGGGAGAAGCAGGCTCCATGCAGGGAGCCTGATGGACTTGATCCCAGGACTCCAGGATCACGACCTGAGCCAAAGGCAGACGCTCAACCACTGAGCCACCCAGACATCCCAACAAGACAGACACTCTAGGTCATAAAACAAGTCCCAATAAATTAAAAAAGATTCTTGTCATGCAAACCATGTTCTCTAACCATGATGGAATTAAGTTAGAAATCACTAACAGAAAGATTCTTGGAGGGATGCCAGGGTAGCTCAGCGCTGAGCATCTGCCTTCAGCTCATGATCCCAGTCTGGTGTCCTGGGATCGAGTCCTGCATCGGGTTCCCTGTGGAGAGCCTACTTCTCCCTCTGCCTGTGTCTCAGCCTCTCTCTCTCTGTGTCTCTCATGAATACATAAAATCTTTTTTTTATTTTTTATTTTTTTTATTTTTATGATAGTCACAGAGAGAGAGAGAGAGAGAGAGGCAGAGACACAGGCAGAGGGAGAAGCAGGCTCCATGCACCGGGAGCCCGACGTGGGATTCGATCCCGGGTCTCCAGGATCGCGCCCTGGGCCAAAGGCAGGCGCCAAACCGCTGCGCCACCCAGGGATCCCAATAAATAAAATCTAAAAAGATTCTCGGAAAACCCTAAAATGTTTGGAAACTAAATAACACATTTTTAAATAACCCATGGGTCAAAGCTGAAATCAAAATGAAAATCAGAAAATATTCTGAACTGGATGAAAAGTGAAATCATGTATATAAAAATCTGTAGGATGCAGCTAAAGTACTAGTGAGAAAGAAAATTTTTTTAAAAGATTTTTATTTATTCATGAGATAGAGAGAGAGAGGCAGAGACACAGGCAGAGGGAGAAGCAGGCTCCACGCAGGGAGCCTGACGTGGGACTCAATCCCGGAGAAAGAAATTTTTAACATTAAAGGGCTATATTGGGAAATGAGAAAAGTTTCAAACCAATAACCTCAGCTTCTACCTTGGGAAATTAGACAAAAGAGCAAATGAAAAATCAAAGTAAGTTGAAGAAAGGAAATAAAGATCAGAACAGAAACCAATGAAATAAAAGCCAAAGAAAAGAAAAAAAGAGAGAAAATTAAGTAGGATGGAAATTGGTGCCACTGTATCTCTATGTGTTAGCATGGAACAACTGAAAGTCAATATTTTAAAGCAATATCCTTTGTAATGGCATAAAAAATTAGGAAATATGTAGGATAAATCTGACGAAAGGTACCAAAGACCTGTACATTGAAAACTAGAAAATATTGATGAAAGAAATGAAAGACCTAAATAAGTGGATCAAAAACTTTATATAAAGATGTCAATTCTCCCAAACTGATCTATAGATTCAATGCAATGCCAGTCAAAATGCCACCAGGCTTTGTTTTGTAGAAATTAATGAGCTGATTCTAAAATTCATATGGCAGGTAATGCAAAGGACCTAAATAGTCAAAACAACTTTGTAAAAGAAAAAAGGTGGAGGGACACCTGGGTGGCTCAGTGTTGGAGCATCTGCTTTCAGCTCACGGTGTGCTTCTAGAGTCCTAGGATGGAGTCCCACATCAGGCTCCTCTCCAGGACCCTACTTCTCCCAGTTCCTATGTCTCTGCTTATCTCTGTGTCTCTCATGAATAAATAAATAAAATCTTTAAAAAAATGAAAAAAGATGGAAAGCTTATACTGTATGACTTCAACACTTATAAATCTACAGTGGGGATCCCTGGGTGGCGCAGTGGTTTAGCGCCTGCCTTTGGCCCAGGGCACGATCCTGGAGACCCGGGATCGAATCCCACGTCGGGCTCCCAGTGCATGGAGCCTGCTTCTCCCTCTGCCTGTGTCTCTGCCTCTCTCTCTCTCTTTCTGTGACTATCATAAATAAAAAAATAACAAAACAAAACTTTGAATACCATATTTAAAAAAAAATCTACAGTGATCAAAACAGGGTATTACTGGAATCAAGATGGAGATGAATGTAACAGTTGAAATCCAGAAATAAAACTCACATATATATATAGACAATTGATTTCCAACAAAGGTGCAAAATACAATTCAATAGAGAAAGGATAGTCTTTGTAACAAATGGTCCTGAGCAATTCTATATGCCTCTGCACTTCCTCCAAAGACAGGGAACTTAAATCATACATTGCACTTGCAGCGTATACAAAAATTAAATCAAAATGGGTAATAAACATAACATGTAGTACCTAAAACTATGAAACTTCTAAAAAAACTAGGAGGAAATCTTCATAACTTTAGATTGGACAAGGATTTCTTACACACCAAAAGACATAATGCCTTAATGAAAAAAAAGATAAAATTATACTTCATGAAAATAAGAAATTCTGCACTTTGAAAGATACTGCCAAGAGAATGGAAAACCCAGCAACGGGGTGAGAAAAAATATTTACACATCAATTATCCCATAAAGGACTTAAATCTAGAATAAAGAATTTTCAAAACTTAGTAAGAAAACAATCCAATAAAAACTTGGAAAATAATTTGAACATATTTTATCTAAAGAAGATATATGTATGGCAAATAAGAACATGAAATGGTTCTTAAGAGCTCATAGGAAAAAACAAATTAACACCATAAAATACAACTATTAGAATGGCTAAAATTAAAACCAAAACTGTTCAAACAAAACCACAATGAGATACTAATGATTACTATCAAAAAGAAAGACTCAGTATTGGCAAAGATGTAGAGGAAGTGGATCTCTCATACACTGCTAATGGAAATGTAAAAGACACAATCCCTTTGTAGTACAGTTATGTAATTATTTATTTATTTATTCATGAGAGACACACAGAGAGAGAAAGAGAGGCAGAGACACAGGCAGAGGGAGAAGCAGGCTCCCTGAAGGGAGCCTCACATGGGACTCGATCCCAGGGTCTCCAGGATCATGCCCTGGGCTGCAGACGGCGCTAAACTGCTGTGCCACCAGGGATGCCCAGTTATGTAATTTTTAAAAATTAAGTACCATACCTACCATATGACCCAGCCATTCCACTCGAGGTGTTTACAAAAAAGAAATGAAAGCACACGAACACACAAAGACTTTTTTTTTAAAAAATATTTTATTTATTTATTCATGACAGACAGAGAGAAAGGCACAGACAAGGCAGAGGGAGAAGCAGGCTCCATGCAGGGAGCCTGATGTGGGACTCGATCCCGGGTCTCCAGGATCAGGCCCTGGACTGAAGGCGGTGCTAAACCGCTGAGCCACCCAGGCTGCCCCACACAAAGGCTTCTGAGCAAATATTCAAAATAGTCCCAAACTGGAAGCAACTCACATGTCCACCAGCAGGTGAATGAATAAACAAATTGTGGAATACTCATACAATGGAATATGATTTAGTAATAAAAAAGGATGAATTACAGATACACACAATATATAAGGAGATCTCAAGTTATGCTGAGTAAAAGCCAGACAAAAATGAGTATACCTTGTAGGATTCCATTTGTATAGAATTATAGACTATGCAAGATAACCTAGAGTGACAAAAAGCAGAAAAATTGTCGTCTAGAGACAGGAATGGGTCCAGGGTACCTAGGAAGACCTGGAGGGATTACCAAGAAAAAACACTTTTTGAGGTGATAGATTTTATTTGAGAGAGAGCACGAGCAGCAGGGAGAGGCAGAGGGAGAAGGCTCTCTGTTGAGCAGGGAGCCCCACGTGGGGCTTTATCCCACAACCCTGGAACCATGACCCAAGCCAAGGGAAGATGATTAACTGAGCCATCCAGGTACCCTGCTTATTTTGGTTATTGTGATGGAATCATCATGAGTATATATATGTCAAAAATTATCAAATTGCACACTTAAAAATAGTTAAAAGTAATTCATTAATAGAGTATGTGAGAAATAGCATGTTTGTATACTAATGGGAATGATTCATTTTAGGGGAAAAAACTGAAAATGCAGGTGTTGGTAACTCTGGAAACATGTCTTTTAGTAGGCATCTATTGTGCTGAGGATGTTGGCTAGGAATACAGACATAGACCTTTATATTCTCAACAGTTATCTTTTTTTTAAATTTTTATTTATTTATGATAGGCACACAGTGAGAGAGAGAGGCAGAGACACAGGCAGAGGGAGAAGCAGGCTCCATGCACCGGGAGCCCGATGTGGGACTCGATCCTGTGTCTCCAGGATCGCGCCCTGGGCCAAAGGCAGGCGCCAAACCACTGCGCCACCCAGGGATCCCCTCTCAACAGTTATCTTAAAAAATAGTCCTAGAAATTAACTATCAAATTGTAGGAACATGTAGCCCATTTTATATACAATTAGATAAAAGAAGCACGAGCATATGTGTGGCTTCAAACTTACTGGAGTTCCAGGTAGCTACTTCAGGTCTTACTCACACTCAAGTTCCCTGACTAACCTGTACCATCTGCCCACAGTACCACTGTGACTCTGCTTGGCACAGGGATTAGAAAATACCAAAAGGTTTTTGGCAGTTGGTAGGAGATGCACGAGAGAAAGCCTTCAGATGAGTCTGGCCTCGGCCATCATTTAGCTGTGACTGAAGGGTCCCTCCTGAGGGCAGCTGAGTGTCTTCAGATACAAGAGAGACATGACATTGTTTAAAACCATTAAGGTTTGGAGTAGTTTGTGATGCAGCAATTACCTCCACAGTACATACATGTATTTAGGGCAAACTGATAGGCTTTCACCTGAGTGACAGTTCTCTTTGGGGACCTTTCAGTGTTGTGCTTCATTTGACCAAATCTTTGAAAGCAAAAACATTTTTTGTGATCCAACCTATCTTTCTCCTTTGCTTCAATATTAAATACCCAGGAGAGGCACTCAATAAATGCGAAATTAATATGGTATCTCATGATAATTAGTGAAGAAAACTTATATATATCTTTCTGACAGTAAAATAAGCACTCTTCGGACTTTTTTTTTTTTTTTTTTTTAAGATTTTATTTATTCGAGGGATGTCTGGGTGACTCAGTGGTTGAGCATCTGCCTTTGGCTCAGGGCGTGACCCAGGATCCGGGACCAGATCCCATATTGGGCTCCCTGCATGGAGCCTGCTTTTCCCTCTGCCTGTGTCTCTGCCTCTCTGTGGCTCTCATGAATAAATAAATAAAATCTTAAAAAAATAAAAAAAGATTTTATTTATTGCAGAGTGCCCAAGCAGGGGGAGTGGCAAAGGGAGAGGGAGAAGCAGGGTCCCTTCTGAGCAGGGAGCCTGACATCCTGGAACTTGATCCTGGGGCTCTGGGATCTTGACCTGAGCCTAAGGCAGCTGCTTAACTGACTGAGCCACCCAGGTGTCTCTACATAATTTTTTTTCTTTTTAATTTAACCTTGGTGCTAACTTCATTTTGAAATTACTTAGGTGATTATTTTAATGTAAATATAATCAATTTCCACAGTGCTACTGCCATTTTACTCAACACTGAAAATGTCGTATTTCAGTAATGTTTAGGGTGGAGATGGGGAAAAGGGTGAATTATAAGGGTGTGCAAGGGAGGAAAAGGAGTCCTAATCACCTAAATAGGAAGCTCCAACAATAATGCTTTATATTGTTAAAGAATGCAACTTCTCTCCCATTGGTTCTTGCTGTACAGTCTGTACTGAGACTGACTGTGTTCCCATGGTAACTGTAAGAGGGAAGAAGCCATGTTTAGCTTTTATCCGTTAAGAACTTTGGATAATCAGCTTACAACTATTAAGTACCAGCCTAAATCAAAACAAAATCTATGATACGTACTGGGGAAAAAACCTCAAAGAATATACCTGATTTATAATAAATCAGTGGCATGATCTCTCAATTGATAGGACACCATAGCAAGTGCCAAAGGCAAGGGGATGAACATGATTAGACAATTATTAAATATGTGTTTGACACAGCTTAAGAGCAGTAAAAAAAAAAACTACATTGAATTTTTATACAAGTCTTTATTTACAACTTGTTTAACAACTGTACACTTTTTGCAGCCTTGAAAACATTTTTGTACTTGAATGGGAAAATATAGTTTGACCAAATCTTAACTTTATTCTTCATATACATATATTATATGCATACATATAAACATACACATATAATTAATACCATAACAAGTTGGCAGTCATAAAATTAAAATGAATAAGTGATATCAAAAGGAAATATAAGATTTCAAAAAAATTAAAAATCTGTCTTTTGGTGGTTATTGGACCTTATGTTTTTGTGATTTAGTGAAAATTTCTTACTGAGGCTAACAAGTCATTCACCTTGGAAAATCAGTTAAGAAAACCCACCAATCTGATATACAGTAAATGGTTGGTAAACTTGGTAAACACATGGAAAAATCCTTGGATGGTATTATGTACAATGTTGCTATTTCTGTATTGATTCCATTTGTGAAGTGAGAAATTTAGAGTCCTAAGGGGATTTCATTTTTGGATTACATTGACAAAGAATTAAAAGTCATTAAATTAAAAGTCATTAAATTATAAATTCAATAGTCAACCAGAAATAAGAATACAGCTAGTAATATCCTTTTTGTAAAAGCTAAGCTGCAAGGTGGGTAACTATGATGCCAAATAGGAAACTAACAACAATTCATAGAACAATCAATAATACTTAAGACATGAGTATAAGGCTTTAGAGCTGGGACTGTAATCAATACAACTCCAACTCTAATGTACTAAGGTGTTTTCCAGCTCCTCTGAAAAGTGTAAAAAATACTTAAGGAAAAAAAAGCCTTTTTCTATCTTCAAATCTTTGACAGAATTTATTAATCAAAATAAGGCAAATTATTAAATTATTAGGTATGTTTGAATTTTACCATTTATTATACAACCAAAAATTGGGTGTATAAATGGTGGGGCAATTGTCAAAACATGAAAACTTGCAAAACAAGATAAACCCACAAATTATTCCTCTAAGTGCAAAGCATTCTGAATTATACATAACCTGTACACAGCAAAGTTAGTAACGGCAATGACATTTTAGTGCATCTAAATTTTAAATAACTAAGGTTATTAAAACACAAAAGGCTACTATTAAAACAATTTTGAAGGCCTTAAATCATTGATTGGCATTTGTGTACAGTCATTTCCTGTATTTATATTAAAATACTATTTATTTCAAGCATAATTAAAATTTCTCTTAACTAACATGAGTCTCTGTGGTACACACATTAAATTAGGCCAACAAGAAAAAAAAAAACACACCAAAACCCTCAAATCACACCTTTTACCCAGCTGTACTGAACAATAAGAATTTCATAATTTGCTTGGAATTTGACACTACTGGGTTGAGTCTGTTGCCTGATTTAAAACATTTAAAAAGGGAGAGGAAAGCATCCTGACTTCCTAACGATAGTTTTAGTATTTAACTAAGCACCAAGCTGACTCAAGAGAATTATTAGTCTCTTTATTTTCATTTAAAAATTTAAAGATGCATCCATATACATCCTTTTCATTATGTTAAGAAGTAAATACTAAAAGGTTTCATTAAGTCACCAGAATAAAATGCTTGCCTCATACATGAAACTGAATGTGATTCATAATCCAAGTTATTAAGAGCAAGAAACTATGAAGAACCCTCCCAAAAAAGAAAACCCAAGAAATAATTTGGATCTTGATGTACCTTTAAGGGAGAGATAAACAAAAAAACTTTTCCACTTTCATTAGATCTATATATAATTAAAAAAACAGAAGAGAAGGATAAATGTTTAACAGTTTTTATTTGTAAATAAAGAATTCACTGGTTTCTGTTCTACCTGCAGATGAACTATGTATCATCAATTTGAAAAGACTACAAAAAAGGGGGAAAAAGCCTGAAGATACTGTTATGATTTATAAAATGATTTAATTATGTTACTTGAAAAGTAAAGTGCTGAGCATCTGTTTAAAAATATATTGAAAAGTAATTTCAAAGAATGGGGTTCTGATTATTCCAGTGACTTTAAAAAGGGCTGTATTAATTTTTATATGAAAAACCATTTTCTTTAACTATGGCAGTAGAATCTAAGAGTTTATAAGTTAATTGAATACTTTTATTTTGTCCCTATTTTCTCTTTGGGCATTGTAAAAAAAACATTTTCTGCAATGATGGAAATGTTCTGTATTTATGTGTCCAAAATGGTAACCACTGTCCATGTGTGGCACTTAGCACTGGACGTGTGGTTAGGTGACTGAAGAACCAAAGTTTGAATTTTATTCAATTTAAATCATCATATGCTAGTGGCTAATAAATCAGACAATGTAGGTATAGAATCTAGTCTTATCTAAATTAGCAAAAAGACACTGGATGATAAAGACACTTAGAAGGTAACTTATCCATCCACCAACTAATTAGTAGATATTCAAAACATTGTATTTTGCTTCTGTATGAGTATATTTCATTTTTAATTTTTTACTTTGGGGGGACAAAAGCAGCTCTTCCCTCAAAGGTCAGGGTCTAGACTTCTCTATTTCAGTGTTGCTTTCTTCTAGGTAACTTAAGCAAAGAGCATCAGTAGAACAGGAGGTAATGCAGAAGAAAATACTCCAGAAACTTTTCATACTACAAAAGCATTTCTCTCATGTAAAAGCACAAAAACAAAACTCTAAGAGAAAGTTCTTATGCGCAAACCTCCTCATTCTTTGGCGGTAATCATGTGTCAATGGTTACCTAACAAATATTTCAATTACTTTTGGACTATGATTCAAATATTAATATATTCAAGTTACAAATGGAAGAGTCCTGACTCTTGGAGACATATCTTAATAGAACAAGCTGAAAACTGCCATATTTGAACTTAAGAATAGCCAAGTTCATTAAGCTCATCTGTTATAGCAGAATGAAGAATATTTCTGGAGCATTCTGCCATCTGTACTGACTGCCTTTTCCCATCAGCTAACCCCCACCATTTCTTAGATTCTCTGACTTTAGAGCTCCTGGAACCTGGCTTGCTTTCTCCTGTCTTTGGGGCTAGGCAATAATGAAGAACTATGAAAGAAAGCGAAGGGCAACTGATATGTCTGTATTTTAGGAGACAGGCGAACCAAAGGTAAGAACCTCTGACTAACTAGAAGACTGTTTATTTTTTATTAATGCAACTCCAGAAAACAAAGTTTCAAGTGTATTGGCATTTGAGAGAACTTGGCTTCATGAGTATTGACTTGAAAAGAGTCTTATTAATGTGAAATATAAAATGTAATTGATGCCTAGTAGCCCCAAAGCAGCTTCAAATAGATCTCTAGACTTATATTTTCAGATCCCACTCTAAATATTTCAGGAAGAGTACAGAGCCCATTTCTCTGGGTAATCTGTTACACTTTTCTTAGTGAGTGCTCCAACATAAGGAAAAAAACCCTAGTGTAAAAGATACAAGTTGAAAATGCCACAGAAAAGTAGAAGAAAAATAATGATCTAATATTAGTAAAGTGCTGAGTCTTGTGGTAAAGTATAAATAATACATAAATGAATAGATGTAACAGTAAATAATATTAAGACACTCATCTCTAATAGTGACATATATAAACATACTATAGAATATATATACAGTAACCACTGCCCATAGGTTGACAAATACAGCAAGAATAAACATGAGTCCCTTTTATTAATTTTGACAATATAACTGCTAAACTAATTATTTTCCTTTGTCAACTTAGAGATCTCTTAAGTGATAACACCTGTTCAGAAGTCTCCCACACACATTAAAGCCACACATGCTTTGGTAGTTTCCCTTTTCTCACTTTGAGATTACTCTTGTCATGATAGTTAATTCTTCCTTTAAGCTCTGAGTAGATATAATTCGGGATATTTGATAGTCCTATGGGCCTGAAAGTTTGAGGCCATGGACACTTCTGATGATTTCATCTTCAGACGCTAAAGATCTAATTCAGAGCCTAGGGGTAACATATCAGCTACATAAAAGACTCTCTTGAATATATATTTTAAAATCTCTACTCTTGCCTTCAGTTAAAACAAAATTTTGTGGGGGCTACTATGTCTAATTAGGGGGGAACATAACATTGAGCCTAAGGTTTATAAACTAGACAAAGCAGCAGATCTAGAGAAATCGGTAGTAATTTTCAGCCACCACAGATTTCTCATCTGATCAAACCATAGTATCCTTAATGGCTTCAAGTGATTATCTTAGATTTAGTAATGGGGAACAGTTTTAAAATGAAAATAGATGCTCCCCCCCCCCACTGATAACCATATAGTTAATATTGTATCAAATGCCCACCAAAGGGAAGGACAATTAGAAAATAAATTTTGTCTACTCCTTTTTATTTAATGATCATGTAAGAAAGCCAGAAGATTTTATGTAAACTGTCACTTTAGGAACATTTGTTAAGACAGTGTTATTTTGAATTGCATTAGTACGTCTATCCACCTAGATACTTGTTTATCATCAGGCCATTTCTTATCCCAATAATCCATTCTAATTTCTAGGAATGGATTTGTCTTAAGAGCCTTCTGTTACTTTCTCAGATTTTTATGTTTACTTATAAATATGGCATACAAACCTATCTTACAGAATATTACTGGAAAATATTGGAAAATAGAAAAATAATGAAGAGAGACATCACATGATTTTTGATAAATAATTGTTAGAGAACATGTATAGACACCCTACAACTGTCAAAACTCATATACTTGCCATAATTAGGTTCAGGTCTCTAGTTTCTCAAATAAACTAATGTCCTTTTATCAATTTAAGTGCAATGTGAAGGATCCAAGTATAGTTCAAGATAACATTACATAAACTTCATAAGTTTTTAAAGTCATAGATAATTGTGAGTTGGATTGGATTGATAAAAGGCTATTTAACAACATAATCAATACATTCATTCTTCCCAAGAACATAATCAATGATTTAAAAGAGATGTATATCATCACATTTGTATTGTCCTTCATTTTGTAAAGAGGAAGCTAAAGTAATACTTCTGTGGTTTTTGGGGGGTGGGGAAAAGCAGAAATTAGCTGTGTCAGTGGCAAATTATTTTGCTTTTTGGGTTTCTGAAAAATGAACAGTTTTACTACAAAACTTTAGAATAAAATTATTGTGCTTAAATTGGACAATAGAACATTTTCAAATTTTTCATAAAAGGAACATACACCAATTATTATTTAAATATGCTTTACAGAAAGTAAAAAATTGGATGACAGATACACTGAGAATACCCTTCCTCATATAAAAACTTCATGATAAAAAATATTAGAATCATTATAGTTACAAAGAATAAGCTCTGAAACTGCTTTCTAAATGTAATGAAACTGGGTTGTACAACTACCAAAATAAACTGCTATTTTGACATTTGGGATTATAGAAAAAGAGATTATCATATTGAATGGAAACCCTCTTAACTTATAAAAAGGGAAAATAAAAAGCACACTAAAATAATTTTCAAAGACTCTGATACCCCATTTCTTTTGTTTAGTACACTCCTTCATCTACTGCAGGGTATCATACCAGCTTGCCTTTGAAGAAATATAATGCTACATCAGCTTGATAAGAGTCCCTTCATAATACAAGGTTAAGAAGTCAAAGTTTCCTTCCATAGTTTAACGAATAGACAACAAAAAGCATTTTGTCTTAATGTTATTCTACAGTTAGCAAAAAGCAAGAAACCAAGCATTTTTCTCTCATTTTAGGATCATGGTTGTTCTTATCCATGGGGCTGTAAAACTAGCTAGGTTTACATTGGCTGTGGGTTGTGGATGCTTTTTCAGATAATCTCACATGTTCCCACTGGGGATAATTGTAACATTCCAAAATCTAAGGTCTAGACAATTGGAAATTAAATGTAGAAAGTTAAGATAATTTTAAAAATTTAGATTTTTGTTTCAAAATACTTCTTATATTGGGATAGAGATTTTCATATTTTTAACATGGTGTTATCTGGGCAGCCCGGGTGGCTCAGCGGTTTAGTGCCGCCTCCAGTCCAGGGTGTGATCCTGGAGACCTGGGATCGAGTCCATGTCAGGCTCCCTGCATGGAGCCTGCTTCTCCCTCTGCCTGTCTCTGTCTCTCTCTGTCTCTATGAATAAATAAATAAAATTTAAAAAAAAATGAAATTTAACATGGTGTTATCTTGAAAAGATGAATGCTTGTCTGGGAGCAAGGGACACTCAAAAATATTTCTTATCATTAGCTAACAAAAACAAAGCTGCTACTGAAAAGGAGATCTGAATAAAGTAGCCAATAAAATCACCTTTTCTTCAGCCTAACTCATCTTTCACTGAACAATCACTTATTGCGGATCTACTTGCACAGTGTGGATTCTCATGCCTGTGCAGGGACTAATGAGATATAAAGACCAAGGTTTATGACTGCATAACATCTAGCTTAATTTTGTACACTGAGCTTTTATCATATAAACAAAAACAGTAAAACTTCAACAAAATTATCCTATTATTATCTAATCATCTCATATCTCATCAAGCCAACTTTACCAGGCTAGGGCTATCAAACAGAAATAATTCAATCTTAATCAATTTTGGAACATTGGTCCTTTATTTAGCGACTTTTGTCAGTTATTATCAAATAATTAGACAAATGATAAAATGACTGAGTTTTTGAAACTCTTTTAAGAAATGTACAGTTGTATTATTCTCTTTTCCTATGTGGTGAACTATGATATTTGTTGGATTTTTTCCAATTACAAACTTTCTAAGTACACACTGCAGAACATAAATGTTATTCTTTAATATTCTTTAGTTATTTACTTTGTATTCTTTTACCCTGGTTAGAAGGAAAACAGAAAATAAGCTTTTTGTAAGAATTCAACACTGCAGGGATGGATCATTCCAACCTAATGCAGTAACACTGTACTTACTCCACTGCTGAGGCCAGGGCTAGCTCCACTGTATGAAGCTACTGTATACGAGGAATTTGTAAAAATATAGCACAGTATAGCTCACATC
Source organism: Canis lupus familiaris (assembly GCF_011100685.1). Lineage (NCBI taxonomy): Eukaryota > Metazoa > Chordata > Mammalia > Carnivora > Canidae > Canis > Canis lupus. Next base: position 23,527,723 of record NC_049237.1, read on the forward strand.
TAGATAAAGCACGCTAAGACTTTCACAAACCTCCTGAGAAATTATTAACCATTACTGGAGAAATAGTGATTTATAAATCCTGTCCAAAGCTGGGCAAGAGGAACAGGGCTGTTACTGCTACAGATAAGTTTTATTCCTGCTTTTTAAAAAAAATATCAGAATGTTTGGAAATAGAATTTCTTCTATCTAATCAAAGTAACATACTAAACTATACAGGTAAAGGGAAATGAAAGTTGTGAATGTAAACACCAAAATAACAGCATGCCAAAGATGCCAAAGCAAAATAAGAAATAAACTTGCTTCTAAAAGCCTGGCACCTTTTCCTCCCTCCCATTCAGAGAAATATATCTGAGTGGGTGGGTGGATAGGTAGGTACGTAGGTAGGAGACCAGGACTGGGACAGTAAATATAGAACTAAAATGAAAACTTCTCATCTCATAGGATACAATCCATTTAATGAATAGCTCATAGACTCTTTTATTTTCATCTATCTTATTCTGCACATAGTATAATTTCCAAATAATATTAATGTTACCAAGGTTAGTGTTAATGTCCTGTTTTAAAACAGTTAAATCCTTATGGTATTTGTGAAATAAGGGGACATGGGTAGAACCCTCTTAACTGGTTTTTAATCTTTTATTGTTAAAATTATGTTGATGAGGTCTGCTTAGCCTCCTGAAACCCCACAATGCATTCTATTCATGTGGTTCTCTCCACTATTACTAATTCTTCCTGCTTTACAGTCTTATCAGGCAGAAGCATTCACACTGCACTCAGACTTCTGTATTTAATGTAAAAAATTAGCACGAATATGGAATCATTTCTGTGTACACTCTAATACTTTTCTTCAAGTACAGTTTCTGAGGACAAATGAAAACACTACTAACTTATAGGTCAATTTACTTAAAAAAATCAGTAAAGAATTTGAAGTCAGACACCTGAATATGGTTTCTGAAAATTCTTAATTACATGTAGCTTGATTTAGTGTTATTCATTTGTATGTAATATACAGGACTAAATGAAACCTGAACTTCCAAATAGCAAGTACATGAAATAAAATCTTTTAGGTGACCTATCTAAAACCAGAACCAACCAACCAACCAATCTAATTTCAATAATTTTTTGCTTTAAAAAAAAAATTGGCCATGATGCAAGAAAAAGGCTGGAGGGGAACTTAAATATAATTTGGGACCAAATTCTTAAGCCAATATGGAAAGTCAGGCAGAGGCATTTCATTTTCAAATGGATGATATTTCACATTTACATAGCACCTTATACAAAGTGCTTTATAATCATTATTACTTGACAGCCATTCATCAACGTAAATGAACATGGTTTACAATCTGTCAACAAATCTCAGAACTTCAAGGCAACCAACTACCCAAGAGAATCTATTCAGTAGCAAATTCTTGGACTAGTACATAGAATAAGAAAAAATGTTAAGAGACTGTCATAACATCACATACAAGAAGTCACTTATTGATCTTAATGACATATTAGGATGTCAGGTTTAGGAATTACTGAGAAATAGAAGGATTTATATTAAAGAATAAGTAAAATGAGATGCAAGTCAACAGGAAATTGTCCAAAAGGTAAGGCTACCTATTACTTCTAAGTATATGGAAAATAAATCTTTTAGATGTGGAGGGCTATTGAAACTGTGTTAGCCACATTGCTATAATTTGATCTTCAGTTACTAGGATATTCCAAAACAAGAAAAAAATTAATGCACTGCCTGATTTTTTTTCTTCCGTAATTTCCCCCCAAATAACTTAACCAATGCATTTATCTTCTGTCAGCAAACAAGATAGCAAGAAATAATGAAATTTTATGTATGTTTTAAAAATAGTTTCCAAATCTTCGGACAAATTTAATTTCCTATAAAACAATGTGGAAAACTCATTTTTTCCCCTCTAAATAAATCTATCAGGTGCCTTAGGTAACATCTGATTAGCACCTCTGCCAATGTATTTATGTCTTTGCAAAAAGTGCACTTGCCAATCATTTTATATAGTAAATATGCAAGTTATTTGAAGTGCATTTGGAAAACAATTGAAAACACAGATTAATACATCATAAAAAGATTAATTCCCTTTAAACAAAGACATTCTTATAAAGCATGGTAACACAGAGGCACAATAAAGAATATAAATTGTATATCAATTATTGGCAGAAAATCTAATTCATTACAAAGCCTACATCATTGGGGAAAGGACATTTTCATACAAAGAAAAGTACTACACTATTATACAACACTTTTAATTGGGCATTTAAAAATTTTTGGCACATTAAAAGGAACTGAAAGGACTACAAAATAAAGAACCAAGAAACTAAAATATAGATAGAGGAGAGAGAAAGTCCTCAAATGAGAAACAACTAAATACCAACATAAAAGAGACAAAAAATAAGCTGGCTGAATTTCCTGAAATGTTGTCATATGTAACAGAAGTATGTTTTGAATGCAGGGTGTTTTTTAATTCTGATGGCAAGACTTGTCTACCTTGCTGTGGCTGGTTGAACATGGCCCGGATAAGATCTTCTTGTGCTGGTTGCTTGCCTTTGCCTAGCCAGAAATGACTGCCCTGAACCTGTACTAGCAAGTCTATCTTCAGCCGCCTTTTCATGCAGGGTCATTCCCTATATAACATAGGAAAAAAAAGTAATCAATGAAAAAAAGTGGAACATACTCTCACAAAAGAAAATTTCATCATGCAGAATTTGTCACATTGCATTATAAGGCACAATTAGGAATGTTAATTCTGTTCATTATAGATTAAAATCTTATAGAGACATATTAGTTCCAAAATTAGGTACAAATCTTCTCTTGGAAAAATTAAGGCTTAATTTTCTGAATTTACAATAACCAAAACACCAGATAATAGAGACAGAATTTTAGAATACGTTACCCATATTCAATCATTGTATTTCCTTTTCAAATCAAATGTAAAAAGTGATTTTCGAAGGACAAAAAGTGCAATCAATTGGTAGCAGCTGATTCACAGGAGGTTGTGGAAATTATATGGCTTATTTTGAGTGGAAAACACAAATGCACATGTCGTTTCTTGAGGAGGAAAGCCACACTAGGTATAATACATACCACCAAGGTGTTTTTCTTCACTCCAGGCGGGCTTGTATTCTCAAGCAAATTAAGAAAAGTTCCTGACAGTCCACAACAGAAGGCCCAACCGAGAGCCAGGGGTCTTTCTTGAAGCCTGGAGTAGGATGGCCTACTAGCTCAGAAAGGACAGGATAGACAATTGCTGGACCCAGAGCACCTTAACAGGAGGGAGGAGAGCTCTGGGAGTGCGCCTTTTAACCTGTTGTTCTGTGAGGAGATCAGGGAAAAAGTGGTCTAGATACTTATTTAATAAGCAGTAAGGAACCCTGACCAGGGAAATATTAAGAACTGCGTGTGAGGGGGATCCCTGGGTGGCTCAGCGGTTTAGCACCTGCCTTTGGCCCAGGGTGCGATCCTGGAGTCCCCGGATCGAGTCCCACGTCAGGCTCCTGGCATGGAGCCTGCTTCTCCCTCCTCCTGTGTCTCTGCCTCTCTCTCTCTCTCTCTCTCTCTCTCTCTGTCTACCATAAATAAATAAATCTTAAAAAAAAAAAAAAAAGAACTGCATGTGACTATTCTTACTAGTGATTGGCTACAAGTAAACTGATGGGAGGAAGTGGGCACTGCAACAAGGAAGAAAGGAAGAAATAAGCAGCTGAGATCCAAAAGGAGAGCAGGTGCATAAGCCAAGTTATGTGAAAAGTCCCAGGGCTTTCCTAAAGTGAACTGGACAGATCGGCACAGAGGACAGAAGACCAAACATTCATCTTCCTAGCACTTGTTAGTTAGCATCTAGGGAAAACATTGGTCATGGGCTCTCTGTCTTTAACAGAATTTTGGTCTATTGCATACACCCAAATTCACATTTCTCCATTTTCCCAATGGGAAAATCCAGAACATGTTTTTTTTTTTTTTTTTTTTTTCCCCAGAACATGTTTTTTTACTCAATTTGAAATCAAAGCATTTAAGAATTTGAAGAAAACTGACAAATAGCTACTGGTAGTCTTTAATTTATTAATTTGGCTACATATATTGCCGATTATATTTTATATTAAATATACTAACTTTTTTTCACTTTCACATTCTAACCAACTTATTCCAATTCTTCACATACCTTTAAGACTGCAGGAGCCATGACTAGGCCACTCTGAGATACTTAATGCCTTTTCCCGGTGCTTGTCGTTTCCCTTCCATTCAATAGTTTGGGATGCAGAACTTTCTGAATGTACGTATGAAGCTGTTACTGGCTAATTTTACTAGAACATAACTTGTGTGAGTCTACTAGGAGTTATTTCTTCACTCTCTATAGACCTGCTATTCTTTATTATGTCACAGAATAAATAAATTCAATTCTGTAAGCATAATATGTGAAGTCATACAAATCAATCAAAACTATGAAATGACTAATAAGGATTGAGGGGTAGAGTTCCAAGATCACTAACACTAACCCTTCAAGAGGTTAAGAGAATAGGTGGAGTCAGAACTAGTACTTAGAGAACTTCCTTAAATAGTTTTCCCCTATTTTTTAATTTTCAAGAAATCTATATTTGTTAACAATAATAGTATTCTAAACCCAATTTGATTTCCTTTGTTTTTTTAAATTGTGATAAAATATGAAATATGTTGTTTTAACCAAGGCAAATATAAATGTGGACATATCATGAAATTACAGGAATTTCTGACAAAGGTCAAATCCCATCATTGGAGACCTGGGACATCACCCTTTAAGACACAGTATCAGTTACAACTGTAAAAAGGAAACAATGGCAACATAACTGTAGGGTTGGGGATGGGGAGAAGGGGATGATGGAAAAAGTCTGGTTCAATTTCCTGTCTTAGGCAACAAACATTTTGCCAAGGCAGAAGTGGTCTTGCTGGAAGAAAAACAATGAAGAAAAAAAGACAGGTCTAGGACAAAACTAAAAGTACATACAGCAGCACTCTTCAAAATTCACAGCTATTCATATCCAGAAAATCTTACTGAAGCCCAGGAAGTTAACAAGCATTTATTTTCCCCTGCAATATTTTTAACACTTTTTTGTGTTAGAAAATTCAATTTCAAAACCTCCAGTTGTTCAGGGTTTAAAACTATGAACATTTTCCATACCATCCTCATTTAAGTACCACTCCTGCAAAGGCAATGGAGTAATCTCACACAATAAACACTTACTGCAACTATGTTCTGGTATTATTAAAGTCCCCTTCTCCTAGAATAAAATGGTTTTGAGGCCCAGAAATCACACTGTCATTTATCTATCCTCTAGGGATAATGATGTGTTCAATTCTTCCTAACCCTGATTATGATGGTTCTTATTTCTGCTCTTCAATCCTATGATAAGTATTAGGTTTGGTTAGTGTGTGTTAGGATAGCAATTACTTTCAGATTCATTTGGTAGAACTACTTCTACAACACAGATAGTATGATAAATATTACATATTCATTGAACTTTGCAGAGAATTTTGAAGTATTATTTTCTTACCATATTGTACCAGGCACTAACAATATATTTCTCCTCCATTTCTCTTTGAGTCTTTGTTTTCTCATATTCTCTCTAAAAAAAAAACAAGCACATGTAAACATGTAAAGATGAAAATTCAATAATAAAATAAATTATCTAAATTCATGGACACAGTTGTATATAGCAAGGGTCCTAGAAAATAAAGAACCAAAAACCAAATATCTTATTGTATAGTATAGCAAACTACCTCTAAAGAATGGAACAGTCGGTCCCGTTCCTGGAGCTGATTTTTAAGAGCTTGTATTTCTGGTGCTGCTCCTTGATTCTGCTTAGGGTCTAAAGTCCGGATAACCTGCAAAAAGGAACAAAGAAAAAATTTTAAACTTTCAATTTAAAGGCTATAACATTTAAGGAAGCAGTTACTTAAAAAAACTTGGGATCCCTGGGTGGCTCAGCGGTTTAGCGCCTGCCTTCGGCTTAGGGCATGATCCTGGAGTCCCTGGATTGGGTCCCACGTCGGGCTCCCTGCGTGGAGCCTGCTTCTCCCTCTGCCAGTCTCTCTCTCTCTCTCTCTCTCTCTCTCTCTCTGTGTCTCTCATGAATGAATAAAAATTAACCCAAACTTAAAGGTAAACCTTGTAAGAATCATAAAGCTATCTTGCAAGGATACTTTAAGATCTGAATGTATGAAATAATATTCAATTGTTAAAACTTTCATTTATATAAAACTTCCAGCTATGTAAGAATCAATTATGGCAAGCAATTCTGGCTTAAAATTAACAAATAATACTACAGTAGACATTACTGACAGGTGTCTTCCCCTTCCCTTTCCTTCCCTCTGATGTGGCTCAGCTACCATCTGCCTTTGACCAGCCCTCTACTCTAGGAGAGCAGGTCCTGATGGTTAAAAAGCCCATCACTGTGACCCCATCACCTCTGCCAGTGGGTTGGTTTAGGCATGGGCATGTGATGCAATTCTAGCTGACCAACTAGCAGTCTACTGGGAAGCGTCATTTTGCTTTTTGAACCAATACTTTTACTATTAAAACTGATCAAAGCTATAGAAAACTGAAAGAGGGGAAGAAAAAACCCACTTCCTTTAATCCCAATTTACCATTTGCTGCACTGCCACATCTTCTCTCCAGACACACACACACACACACACACACACACAAACACACACACACACGCTTGTCTGGGAGCCTACTGTAAAGTAATCTGTGTATCTCGTGACATGTAACCCCCAAATACTTCAACATGCATCTCCTTAGACTAAGGACATTCTCTTACACAATCATGATACCAGTATCATCTGTAAGAATATGAACAATTCTGTAAGTCATCACTATTCAGTCCAAATATACATTTCCACAGGTGTCTCCAAAATGTTTTTGATAAATCACTCCTCCTTTTACCCACAATTCAGGATCCAAAGATTAAGGTTACATTTGGCACTTTGATCCCTTTGGGATCTTTTAAATTAGAAGAGCTTCTTGTGCTCCCCCCATACTCCAATGGCTTTTTTTGTTTTTCATAACACTGACTTTTATCCCCAATTCTGGATTTAATTGATTATTTCCTGAAGGTATTATTCAACTTGTTCCAATAATCTCATTTTCTCTGGAAACTGAAAGTTAGGTCTAAAAGATGGCTTAGGTTCAGGTTACATATTATTGATAATGACACTACATCTGCTTGTTATCCTATCATTTGTGTAGCTAATTTTGATTATTACCCTAAAGAGGGGACTGCCACTTATTTTCTACATAAAGGACCATTTTCCTCTTTGTAATTAGTAACTACAGTATGGGGTGATCTATTTGGATCATTGTTTCATCCTCAGCATTTTTTTTTTTTTTTTTTTTTGTCAAAAGATTTTTTGTTCTTTTCCTGATAGCTCTTGATATAAGAAGTCACTGTACTTGTCCTAAATTGGATGACCAGTGAAACAGGATCGGAAAGTGGAGTGAGAAGCCTAGAAACTCATACTTACACTTTTGGCTTTCTCTAAGTACTTTTTATATCGTTCCTCCATTTGCTTCATTTCCTCTTCTTTCTTTCGTAAAGCTTCTTGTAATTCTTCAATTTTTAAGGCTACAGATGAGTGAAAAAAAAATTTTTTTTAGATTGTAACAACCTGAAAAATGTTTCAAAATGATAAAATGATTAGTTAACAGCACTGAAAGTGTTTGGTCTACTCCTATATATAATTATATTTTAAAAACCTGTAATTTTTTGTTTTTATAGAAAGTTTTTCTAATAAAAACTTCAGCCTGGAAATGCATAAATTAAAGAGTATCCATCAGTAGATGAGTGGATAAACAAAATGTGGTCAATATATATAATCAAATTATTATTCAGCTCAATTCTGATACATGCAACAACATGGAGATAATAAAAGTGAAAAAGAAAGATGTTCTGCTAGGTGAAGTAAGCCAGACTTGAAAGGAAAATGTATTAATCCACTTAGATGAGTTACTTAGAACAGTTCTCAGAGAAGGAAAATAGAACAGTAGCTCCCAGGGGCTGGGAGGATAGGGAACAATGGGAGGTTATTGTTTAACAGAAACAAAGTTTCAGCTTGCGATGACGAAAAAGTTCTGGGAATGGATAGTGTTTGTACAACAATGGGAATATACTAAATGTCAATGAACTATATACTTAAAAATGGTTAAAATAGTTATTTTTAAAAAAGATTTTATGTGTTAGAGAGCGCACACATACGAGCGAGGGTGGGGGGTAAGGGAGAAGACTAGGGAGAAACAGACTCCCCACTGAACATGGAGCTCGTCTTGGGGAATTGATCCCGGGACCTTGGAATCATGACCAGAGAGCTGAAGTCAGACACTCAATGGACTGAGCCACCCAGGCAACCTTAAAATGGTCATATTTATGTGATGTATATTTCACCACACTTAAAAAAAAAGGGGGGGGAGGAAGATCTTCGTTGTGCTCTACATAAAAGCTTTAATAAAGTCAGGCTACTTACATGTATAAATATCAAAAGCAGTAAAAGTTTGGTTGACTTAAACATACTATGAAAACAGCTAATTTCATAAAATATTCATTAGCATCCACAGCTAAGGAAAAACTCAGAACTATAATTAGAAATACTGGAAAGATGATTATACACTCTTTCTGTAAATAAGATAAATTCTTTAATTGCTAGAATATGTAATAGAACCTATTTCTGAAAGAAACAACTTTATATAAACTCATCACTAGGCATCTGGGTGGCTTGATCTGTTGAGCATCCAACTCTTGGTTTCAGCTCAGGTCATGATCTCAGGGTCATGAGATTGAGCCCAGTGTTGCATAAGCTTAGAATTCTCTCTCTTCCTCTGCCTGGGCCCCTCCCTCCTGCATGCACACATACTCTCTCTCTTTTAAAATCTTAAAAACAAAACAAACAAACAAACAAAAAACACACACAAAATAACTGTGATAATTAGTAACATAATATGTCAACTTCAATTAAAAATAACTATGCTAATTAGGAAAAACTCACAGCTGTTATTAAATCGTGGTTCAAGATCTTCAATAATGGCTCTCTTCTTCTGCAATTCATTATTGGCTTCATGAAGCTTCTCCCTGTAACAAAATATGTAACACATTGTCATCTACTACTGCTTTTTTCCCCCCACTTGAAATGAAAAGATCTATGTTCTTTATTCTGGGATACAGTTGCATAGCATGCAGCTGCTATGAACAAAAAAGGGATAAAAAGTCTAATCTGACATGAATTTCATATATATTTTAAAAATAGAATAGAATGAAGACTCCTGGGGGGTTGCTGGAAGTATTCTGTATGTTGATCTGTTGATTCTATAGGTTGATACCTATTTATGTAGAAAAACATCCAACAAACTTAGAACTTAGCGTTTGTATACTTTATCTAAGTTATATATCCTAATACAAGAGTAAAAAATGCACAGAAAATATGTTTCTTCCTGTTAGTTACTATATGTGCAATTCTCTCTATGGTATTTAGTTTGACACTTTGTAATATAAGAGGAAAAAAGGCTGCATAAATCAGAAGAAAATACAGAAAAAAAAACCTGAAGAAAACAGATCACTTTTTATTTTTTAAAGATTTTATTTATCTTTCATGAGAGAGAGAGAGAGAGAGAGAGAGAGAGAGGCAGAGACTTGATCCTGGGACTGGGATCCTGGGACTCCGGGATCATGCCCAGGGCTGAAGGCAGGTGCTAAACCGCTGAGCCACCCAGGGATCCCCCAGATCACTTTTTAAAGTCTATTTCTGGTCTTTTTAATGCATAATACTTTAATAAACCTATTTCTTTTTCAACAAATTTTTTATTGGTGGATAGTACTCTATTTTTATTTTTAGAAAATGTTTGCAATAAGATTTTCACATTATAAAACCTTTATAAAGTTTTTAATCAATTTTTATAATATCCTATTCCTAGAAAAAAAATGAAGATTTAATAAGCCTATTTCTTTTTCAACAAATTTGTTGAGAGTGTGATGTATCTAGATATAAAATCAGTATATACAGGGACGCCTAGGTGGCTTAGTGGTTGAGCATCTGCCTTTGGCACAGGGTGTGATCCCAGGATAGAGTCCCACATCGAGCTCCCTGCATGAAGCCTGCTTCTCCCTCTGCCTATGTCTCTGCCTCTTTCTCTCTGCATCTGTCATTTGAATAAATAAAATCTTAAAAAAAAATCAGTATATACAGTAGTTAAGAGAATAAGAAAATTTAAGCCCAGTAAAGAAATAGGGTATGAAACAGAAATTATTCCAGAACCTTAGGGAACCCAAACTCAGAATTTTAATCTTTCTCATGACTTTTGTGATGAGCCTGTGTGTATTCCTAACCAATATATTGGTGCATTTTACCAAATTTTGCTTTTTATATCATACTATATGTATTGTTCTATGACTTCCATTTTCTACTTAACACCATGCTCTTAAGATTCACTTATATTGATGTGTTAGCCCCAAGTTACATATTTTTTACTGCACTGTAGTGTTCTGTTGTTTGAACATACCTCATTCTAGCTACTATTTTACAAACCGGTGGTATTTGTATTGCTTCTACCTTTTTATGATTGCAAACAACATTTTTTCACACTTACTACATGTCTCCTGACACACACCTAGAAATGGTAACAGCACTTCTAGGAAGCTAGAGTATATGTAGGGAGTGGAACTGATAGGTCACAGAATATGTGCATGTTCAGTTTGCTAACTGATGTATACTCAGTGGAATGGATTAGAATGACCTCTGCTGACCATCTTTGGCAATATTTAGTATGTCTGATTTTCAAATTTTACATTTTGTGTGTGTAAAATAGTCTTCACTGTAGTTTTTAATTTGCATGAGAATGATCACCTTTTGAAATGTCTATGGACCTTCTTGTGGATTGAATTTTATCTCCCCCAAAAGATATGGTGAAATCCTAACCTCTTATACCTAGGAATGTGACATCATTTGAAAACAGTGTCTTTGCAGATATAATTAGTTAAGATGAGATCATGCTGGATCAGGGTGGGCCTTACGTCCAATGACTAGTGTCTTTAAAAAAAAGGCCATGTGAAGATAAAAAGTAGAGAGAAAAATGCCATGTGAAGATGGGGTGTTAGGGATTGGAGTGTTATTTATTAATCAGGGAACACTGAGGATTGCTAGCAGCCAACCTGAAGATGGGCATGGAACATATTCTCCCTTAGACCCTCCAGAAGGAACCAATTCTGCTGACTTCCTTGATTATAAACTTAAAGCCTCAAGGACTGGTAGAGGATAAATTTCTGCTTTGTTTAGCCACCCAGTTTTTGTAATTTGTTATGGTAGCCACAGGAGACTAACAGGCCTCATCATCACTTCTTTTTGATGAAGATATTTACCATGTAAATGAACACAGAATAATGGTCAGTTTTATGAAACAACAGGCATTCCATTTTTTTTTTTTTTTGCATTACAGAAATAGGAAAGAAAAAAGGACAGAATTCAGTACTGAATCCTGACTCTAGGTAACCTCACAATGGTTAGAAGGTAACATTTCTCTTCTACTAGTACATAAAGAATCTGCACATTATTAGATTTGCCATCAAGTGTCAGTTGCTAGGACTATCTCACTTTTCCCACCTTAAAAAAAAAAAAAAGGATAGCATGAGGCAAATTACCAGATAATAGAATTTTTTTCCCATCATTGTAGAACAAGTCATTTTCTCTCTGTGATACTGAGGATGTTGGGCTTACTATAGTGGAAGACTGTAACATTCCCAATAGGCTAGCAGTTCATGACCACCCCCGCTCAATGTTTGTTAGGAGAGTTTTCCTAGAAAGTGATAGGAAGCATTAAAATTGTTACTGGGTGTGAGAAAAATCACGAAACATTCCTAACAATGTCAACCTCAGCTAAAGATAAAAATGGATGAAGATTTCATCATGAGAAAACAAATGCAACGTTTTACAATTTATTTCACTTTTAGATTAAAAAGTCACTTTCATATATTTGCAATTCAAGGAAATGTTTGAAAAATCTGCTGCTGCTAAGCTCTGTAGTACTTTAAAAAGGAAAATTCTGGGTTGCCTGGGTGGCTCAGTGGTTGACCGTCTGCCTTTGGCTCAGGATCGAGTCCCACATCAGGCTCCCTGCATGGAGCCTGCTTCTCCCTCTGCCTCTGTCTCTCTCTGTGTGTCTCTCATGAATAAATAAATAAATAAATCTGAAGGAAGGAAGGAAGCTAGGAAGCTAAGAAGGAAGGAAGGAAGGAAGGAAGATTCAGCTAGTTATACTCTAGCACTGGCAAACTATAGTCTGTGTGCCAAATTCAGCCTGCTGCTTGTTCTTGTATAAAGTTTTATTGGAACAGTCACATCAGTTTATATATAATCTATGGCTGCTTTCAAACTACACAACTAAGTGGTTGTGACACAGACCATGGCTTACAAAGCCTAGGGTAACTGCTGGCTGGCCCTTTATAGAAAAAGGTTTCTGCTTCCTGATCTAGCGTCTCAAACTCCTAACTATGGTTAGACATACTATCACAAAGATATAAAACTCTGGAATCCTATTTGAGAAAACAGTTCTAAAGCAGTACTTATTTTTAATTTAAGGACCTTGGATGGAGATGACCCTTCAGACACTATGAATGTGTCTTATAATTTCCCCTATCCTCAGGGCCACCTGTGCCATTGCCTAGATCCTCTGTAATAACCTAACAAAATACTTTTATTTCACGAGAGAACAGAAGAGATTCAACAGCTTTCATACTTACAGATGTTCTTCCAGCTTCTTTTTTAGAAGAACTGACTGAAAATGAAAAATAATAAAAATTTATTTAACATTTTAACTAATAAATTACTTTGTAAAAATAAACAGCACAATAGTAATCAACTCTGAATGGGTTCTCAGTAAATTCTCTGGTCAAAGAGCTTAAAACATACAATGTACCTAAGTCTATTTCTCTTGGCATAAAATACCTAGAAACTGTATATCTGAATCATCTATTTATAGTCAGGAAGAATTGAATAAAAAGGCCACTTATATATAGACCTACCATTCCTGGACTCAATAGGCAGGTAGAATTCTAATAATAATAGATTTTTTCCCTAACATATTTTTTATCTATATTATTTTCCTTGCATCATGATAGAGAATGGGATCAATTTCCATGAATGCTGACCTACTCAGAGATTTCTGAATATGCACACAAATAATTTCTGTGATTATATATGGGAATGTGAAGGATGGTGTATGCATAGAATTTAATTTACTGAAAAACACAGTTTTGGCTGGGTGTTTTTATTTCTTTATTTTTTAATTTTTTTAAAAAATTTATTTATTTATTCATGAGAGACACAGAGAGAGAGAGGCAGAGACACAGGCAGAAGGAGAAGCAGGCCCCATACAGGGAGCCTGATGTGGGACTCCATCCCAGGACTCCAGGATCACGCCTTGAGCCAAAGGCAGGCGCTTAACCACTGAGCAACCCAGGAATCCCAAACTAGGTGTTTTTAAAAAATGTCTCCTAGGGGAGGTGTCTGGGTGGCTCAGTTACTTAAACATCTGACTCCTGATTTCAACTCAGGTCATGATCTCAGTGTCCTAGAATGGAGCCCTGTTGGGGCTCCAGGCTCAATAGGGACTCTGCTTGAGAATTCTTTCTCTCTCTAAAAGAAATATAATCTAAAAAAAAAAAAAAAAAAAGTCTCCTAGGGGTACTTGATTTTGGCTCAGGTCAAGATCTCAGGATTGTGAGATTGAGCCCTATGGTGGTTTGCACTGGGCATGGAGCTTGCTTAGGATTCTCCCTCTCTTGGGATGCATGGGTGGCTTAGTGAGTTAAGTGTCTGCCTTCAGGTCAGGTCACGATCCCGGGGTCCTGGGATTGATTCCCACATCCGGCTCCCTGTTCAGCGGGGAGTCTGCTTCTCCCTCTGCCTCTGCCCCCTGGCTTGTGCTCTCTGTCACTCATTCTCTCAGAGAAATAAAATATTTAATAAACAAAAAAAAAAAAAAAAAAAGATTCTCTCTCTCCCTCTTTCCCCCCAGTTCACATGTGTGGTTTTTCTCTCAAAACAACAACACACACATGGTCTCCTAAAAAGCAGGATATTAGGATTGGCCTAAAAATAAAAACTAATAGCATTCGATAAAGGACCACTAGGTTTAATAATTAAACTTAACATTTGTAAGGTACATATTATAAATGAATTCTATGAAACATTCCACTTTGAGATAAATTCAGCCAAACCCAATTAATACAGGCTTATAAAACAACCTGCCCAGTCAAAAGCAGCAGTGAAGGGGGTAAAGCCTTCACACCAAGTTCTTGGATTTTCAGTCACCTGATTTATTTATTTATTTATTTTTAAAGATTTTATTTATTCATGAGAGACACAGAGAGGGAGAGTTAGAGACACAGGCAGAGGGAGAAGCAGGCTCCATGCAGGGAGCCGGATGTGGGACTCAATCCCGGGACTCCAGGATCACATCCTGGGCTGAAGGCAGATGCTCAACCACTGAGCCACCTAGGCGTTCCTCAGTCACCTGATTTAAAAATGACTATGTAACTGTTTATTCACACCCATTGTAACAGAGCTCTGGAGTTTATCAAGTTTACTTCTTTGCTCAATATGTCAACTATACCAAGATCAATGGACTGCAAGGCCCCCTACAAGTGCTTCCCCCAAATATAAAAAAAGGGCAATAAACCCTGTTAACTTTTTTTTTTAGATTTTATTTATTTATTCATGAGAGACACACAGAGAGAGGCAGAGACGCAAGCAGAGGGAGAAGCAGGCTCCATGCAGGGAGCCGGATGTGGGACTCGATCCTGGGTCTCCAGGATCACACCCTGGGCTGAAGGCGGCGCTAAACTGCTGAGTCACCTAAACTGCTGGGCCACTGGGGCTGCCCCCCTGTTACCTTTCATTAATTTTTTTTTTTAATTTTTTTTTTTTTTTTATTTATTTATGATAGTCACAGAGAGAGAGAGAGGCAGAGACACAGGCAGAGGGAGAAGCAGGCTCCATGCACCGGGAGCCCGATGTGGGATTCGATCCCGGGTCTCCAGGATCGCGCCCTAGGCCAAAGGCAGGCGCCAAACCGCTGCGCCACCCAGGGATCCCCGCCTGTTACCTTTCAATTGTTACTTTGTTCCTTCTTTAATACAGGCAGTAAAATGAAAATACTTTCTAAATACCTGTAATTTTGCATTTACATTTTGACTGGGCTCTAGCAGAATTAGTTTAAAAAAGTTTTTTTTAAAAAGATTTATTTATTTGAGACAGAGAGAGAGAGAGAGAAAGAGAGAACACGAGAACACAAGCAGGGCGAGCGGCAGGCAGAGGGAGAAACAGAAAACTGCTGAGCAGGAAGCCTGATGCGACTCTATCCCAGAACCCCGGATTACGACCTGAACTGAAGGCAGATGCTTAACTGACTGAGCCACCCAGGTGCCCTGCAAAATTAGTTTTACCTGAGATAATACACAATAATTATCTCATGAATGGTTAATATACCAGGCACTGCACTAAAGTATATCATATGCAGTCTCATGTTAATCTCACAACTGTGAACAATATTAGACTCATCTTATAGGTGAGAAAGGTGAGACTGGGGAGACATTCCGTAACTTTCAAGTGGCAGACCCAGAATTATAACCCAGGTCTGAAAACAAAAAACAAAACAAAACAAAACAAAACAAAACAAAACAAAACAATCCAGGTATGCCAGACTCCAAAGTTTGTGCATGGTCTTTACTTCCATGCTTCTTAAACTCCACCACCTCTCCACTGAAGACTGTTACTACTATAGAGGGGGCAGGAGGGGCCAGACTGCAATAGCAAGCCTCAAAATAATTTATAAAAATGTACTAATTAGGGTGGCTCAGTGGTTGAGCGTCTGCCTTCGGCTCAGGGTGTGATCCCAGAGTATTGGGATTGAGTCCCACATCAGGCTCCCTGCATGGAGCCTGCTTCTCTCTCTGCCTATGTCTCTGCCTTTCTCTGTGTCCCTCATGAATAAATAAATAAAATCTTTAAAATAAATGTACTAATTATAATATGGAGGTAGAGCAGAAGTGGGATGAGGGAAAAAATAAGAGCAGGTGTCTTTTTGGTTTGACTTGTTAAGTTTTCAATATCCTTTAAATATCTTAAGAGTAAAGGGCATAAACCTGTAAGGCAAATAATATATTCACTGCATATAAAATTCCTGTATTAAAAATTTCAATACCATAAATTATGATGGAAGAGAATGTACATAAATAAAAAATTTGCTCAATATATAGAAATGAATAGAAAGCCATACTTACAATAGCCTTTTGAGCAGAAACCATGCCAAGAGACAGAGAGGACATATTAGTATGAAGCAAACACAGCAGCCAATAGAAGGAACGATTTAGTAATCCATGAACAGAGGTAAAAGTTATACATTTTTTAAAAAAAATGTACATTTTTCTTTCTTCTATGGTCTCCTCATCCTGTCTTGTTCTCTTGAGTTTTATACACTGTGGCTAGCTCAAATTATCCATATGACTGGATATAACAATGCTTTTTCTGTTTCCATGCTAAAGATAAATGACATAAAAATAATAATAAAAATGTGTAAACCATCCTACTCTCTGACTTAGGGTCACATGAAAGGACTATGCTTTTGGTAACAGAAATAGGCAGAAATTATGCCGTTCTTCAGAGAGGATCAGTTCCATCTGGTTGGTTGTCCTACGTACTACATATTCCTGAGATGCAGCACTATAGGTTAGTGAAAGAGAAGACAAAAACATCAAACATTTGCTGGGGGAAAGAACCACACCATTTATTTCTTCTCACCATTTTGAGGTATATCACAATAAAGGAAGTTCCTATCTGAATCTTTTCTATATATATATAAAAGAACTCTAAGGAGATATATCTAAGAATTTAGAGCAACACATTTCTTTAGCATCTGGGCAGTTAAATAAACTAACTTATGCAAAGGGTACTTTCAGGGCTAGCATTTCACTTCTGAAGTATATATTCTCTTTAATGACACACAGCATATTTAATTAGATTTCATTACCACCACAGTGATACCTAAATCAGGCTATGCGAAATTACTTTTTAACAGAATAAACTCCTTCTGTACGTTCTGCTACAAGTAAGTGAATCAAGTATGTATAATAGCTATGACTGTAACACTAAGGTAGAGCTGATATGACTTCTTCGGCCATTCCTACGGACCACATGCCCTTCCCCTCTCTTCCATAACAAATCAACAAAAAGTCTCCTCAAAGTTTTGTAAACAAAGTTTATATTTACCTTAGTTTAAGGGATCTAGTGATTTTACTGAAGAAATCACTTTGGTTCATCTCTAATATCCTCTTACTTAGACTGAGATTTTAATACACTAATGTTGTTTTGCTTCACCTCTTTCTGGTTGAGCATTCTGGATTAAAAACATGTTTAAAAGTAAACCATGATATTTCAAACTAGTTCCATTTTAATAAGGGAATTAAGGTAGTTTAGATGTTGGTGACAATTTTAGGAACTAGGAATCAATTTGGGATCTAAGAAGGACTACCAACACACTAATTGAAGAACAAACTAAAGTCAGTGATCTTAGGAAGAGCATACTGCTAATAGAAGATAGATGTATATTTATGAAACTTATAAAATTAGGTCAATGATGAGCTTTTTTATCTAATATTCACAGGTTTTGAGTAATAGACTGGTCCCTTCATTGGTTCCTTTTGTTTTCATACGCTCCTACATTAACAAGGCTGGATAGAAATGATATATCTATGGTTCTGACAATTCTCCAAAAAGACTATCAGTGAAAGCAACTATGTAGATTTATACTCAAAAGCCAGAGTTTATAGAAAATTACACCAGCAATAATTAAACAAGAGCCAACTGTCTGAAGCAAAGATTGATCACTAAAATTAAGGCTTTCTTTCCTCCTCTTTACACTATTTTTGAACACTCTACAGTTGTAGTTCCACCGTATACTGCTTATTGAATGTAAAGGATTTGCAAAATTTAATTGACACTTCATTAGATACTCAGACTATGTGCTTCATAAGCACTGTGATAATTTAGACAGTGAGTATGAAAACATGAAAGTCCATCTAGTTCTTCTGGTTCAACACATTTAGTACATTCTAACGTGAGCATGCCAGTCAAGCAGGCAAGGCTATGACAGATATGCAAAGTATAAGGGAATATTAAAAAAGCTCACTGAACTTATATTTGAGTGGGGCAGGGCTGAGGATAGTAAGAAGGATTCAGAAATTCTGAGATGGTTATTTTTAGGGATAGCATTATATTTAAAAATATAAATTACACATAAAAAATTTCTACTTGAACATGCTAATTTCTACTAGCATTTTGCTGTTGTTGACCTGAAGGAAAAACCCTATATTCTGAATACTGAGATGAGTCCATTTATAACACAAAGCCTTGGGGAGCCTGAGTGGCTCAGTCAGAAGACCATGTGACTCTTGATCTCAGGGTCATGAGTTTGAGGCCCACAGTGGGTGTAGAGGTTAATGTATGTAAGTGAATAATAAAAACTTAAAAAAAAAAAAAAGTAGCTTCCCTACTTTCTAAGGCAAACAAATGAAAACCACCACCAATTAATTCCTTAGTTATTAACTACAAATAAACTTCTAATTCCTAGCCGAGTGATTCCAAAACAATGAAGTACTGTCTGGTCTTTTTCATAAGGAATGTTAGTAAAAAGAAAATATTGCTTCTTTTCTATTACCAATGTAATTATAAATTATTTTGATAGAGACAATTAAAAAATAACATTGTGAAACTGTTGCACCATAGTTGGCACACGTTAAAACTTACATCTTCTGCTTTTGAGCCTTGATCTTGTAAAGACTTTTGCAATTCTTCAACTTGTGACTGTACTTCCAGAAGTCTTTGATTTACCAGCCTAGAAATCAAATGAATAATAATTTTCCAAATCCAGACTTAATTATACCTTCTCCCTAGGTCGTCATATTGGTTAGAGAGACAGCATAACTCGCAAAACAAACCCTCATGTTAAGATAAATAGTAGAGCTCACTGTTCTAGTTGGTTATATTTTGTTTACTTAAAATTTCTATGATGATTTCAAATATGGTAGTTTAGTGGACATATTTTGTTGCACAAGTATACTTGTTTACACATATCGAATTATTTGAAGCTCACTTCAATACATTTTTATTCAAGCTATGTATCAGGCACTATGCTCAGCCCTATGTTAAAAGATCCCTGGGCAGCCCCGGTGGCGCAGCGGTTTAGCGCCGCCTGCAGCCTGGGGTGTGGTCCTGGAGACCCGGGATCGAGTCCCACGTCAGGTTCTCTGTGTGGTGCCTGCTTCTCCCTCTGCCTGTGTCTCTGCCTCTCTCTCTCATTCTCTCTCTCTCTCTCTGTCTCTATGAATAAATAAAATAAAATCTTAAAAAAAAAAAAAGATCCCTGTACTCAAGGAATTTAGTGAGGAAGCCAAATATTAAAATACAAGATAAATACTTCCACATAGTACATAGAGGTCCCAAAAAGGACTAATGACTGCTTGAAGCAGCAAGAACCTTACCTAATTGTGTGGAGGAGTTAGGCTTGACTGAACTGAGACCAGAATAAGAAATAAAAATACTTAAGTGATTAAGGGTGGAAAGCGGATTTAAGACAGAATTCACCATGTCCAAAGCCCACAAAAAAATAAGAGGGTATAAATGAGGTCAAGAATGGCATATCTAGAGCCTACTTAAAAAAAGATTTTTTTAAAAAAGATTTTATTCATTTATTTGACAGAAAGCACAAGCAGGGGGAACAGAGGAGGGAGAGAGAGAAGCAGGCTTCCTGCAGATCAAGGAGCCTAATGTGGAGCTGGATCCCCAGAACCTGCGATCATGACCTGAGTCGAAGGCAGATGCTCAACTGCTGAGCCACCCAGGCATCCCAAGAAAGATAAAGTCTTAAATGCTCACGTTAGATTGGCCATTTAAGAGATGACTGGTTATTTTAATAGGAAACACGTCAGTGAAGCCTGACCATCCTGAATTAATGACAAAACAGGACAATGAGTACTTAGGATGGAAACAGCCAGAAAATTCAATAAGCCATTATTTTTTTACTAAATAAACTAAGAAATTCTTACTATAAATGTTCCAAGTTCTATAATTAGTGAAAATCACACTAAAAATTCAATCAAATCTATAGTAATAACTGATATTTCTCACATTGAGGAATTTGGGTGTTTTTTAAATAGTGAAGGAAATATCTGAAAACCTATATTTTATATGGGGAGATACACAAATACATTACTAGTGACACTGTAGCTTTGTTCAATTTTTTCAGAAAGTAATATGGAAATATATTTCAAGCTATTAGAGTAGTTCAACTTAGCCACTTTTGAAATTATTTAGTCAACAAATATTGTAAACCTATTAGGCCTTGGTAATTACCATAAAAGATAACAAAATATAAATATATAATAATAAAAATATAAAATATAGTAAGTCCATATCAAGATGTTCCTTGTAAGTATCTAAAAACAACTCCAATGTCCAGTAATGGCAAATAGACAAATGAACAAAGCAATATAACTGTTAAAGCGTGAAGTATACATAAATACACAAGTGAAGCTATTGGTGAGCTTGGCTCTGGTAGAGCCCTGACTGCAATAGGAAGCAGTGCCCCAACCCTTAAAGATAGCATGACCAACAGCAGTGTAGATACAGTATAGAACCAGCAGCTTGAAAAATGCCAAGGGCAGACTCGAGGGACACTGATTTGCTCCTCTTGGAATGTGTCCCAAAAAGGCACAGACCCTTCCAGGAATAAGGGAACTGGCAAGTACCATTTCTCTTCGCTTGTCTTCCAGCACAAACACATAGCCACCACTCCTATTTAACTTCCTTGCACCAAGCACTGCCTCATGTTTCCACCCCTCACAGTCACGCTCCTCTTAGTCCTAGTGCTGCAGGCCCCCTCCCGCAGAAGACTGGCACAAGCCCTGCTAACACCACATCTCCTAACCTGTGTGTTTTGTGGGACCTCTGGTCTCACTTGTGAGGCAGATCTCATTTCACAAGCACACCACTACACCCCTTGTTAAAACACTCCCCATCCCTGCTGGGGACCAAACACTGCCCACAAATAGGCAAAGAGAATATCTATAGACAATGGGAATGAAGGAAAAAGAGGTCAAAACTCAACAGCAGAGCACACATGTAGGAGAAACTCCAAGAAGTGCCAGGCCCTGGGGAACAGGGGATACTGCAATACAGGACATCTTCTTCATAAGGCTATTATCATTATGAGCAAGAGAAGTAGCTGACTTTCCACCAGAAATAGACACAGAAAATAAGGCAAAATGAGGAGACACAGAGATATTTGCCAAATACAAGAACAGGACCAAACCACAGCAAGAAACCAAAGCAAGAGAGACATATGTAATAATATGCCTGACAAGGAATATAACATAATGACAATAAGGAAACTCACTGAATTTGAGAAAAGAATGGAGGACATCATTGAGACCCTTACACAGCATTAAAAAGGAACCAATCAGAAATGAAGTATACAATAAATGAAATTAAAAATACACTTGATGTAATAGGAGGCTAGATGAAGTAGAGGAATGAATTAATGACCTGAAAGAGCAATGGGAAGTAACCAAGTTAAGCAAAGGAGAAGAAAGAAAATTAAGCAAATTGATAGTAGTCTTAGAAAACTCAGCAACTCCATCAAACATAATAACATCTGCATTATAGGGATCTCAGAAGAAGAAGAGAGAACTGAGGGAGCAGAAAACTCATCTGAAGAAATAACAGCTGAAAACTTGCCCAGTCTGGGGGAGGAAACAGATATCAAGATCCAGGCGGCACAGAGATCCCGCCAAAAATCCAACCCAGAAAGATCCATACAAACACATATAATACGATGGGTAGAGTTAGGGATAAAGAAAAAAAAAATTAAAAGCAGCGAGAAAAGAACAGTTACATACAACGGAAACCCCATAAGGCTATCAGCAGATTTTTCAGCAGAAACCTCGCAGGACATAAGGAGTGGCATAATATACTCAAAGTGTTGAAAGGGAAAAAATCTCTAGCCAAGAATATACTCTATCCAGCAGGACTGTCATTCAGAACAAAAGGAGAGATAAAGAGTTTCTCAGACAAACAAAAGCTAAAGGAATTCATGACCACTAAACCAACCCTACAAGAAATACAAGAATACAAGAAATACAAGAACAAATACAAGTCCCCAGAAAGGGGACTCTGAGTGGAAAGGAAAGGCCATAAGGGAGCATGAAAAGTAAAATACACAAAAGTAGTAAAAATAAATATTTCTGTAAAAATCAGTCAAAGGATTCATAAAAGGAAAGGATGTAAAATATGACACCATATGCCTAAAAGATAGGGTGGGGGGGGGAAGAAAATGGGTTTAAACTTAATATAAACTGCTATATGCAGAAGATATTATATACAAACCTAATGATAACCACAAATCAAAAATCAGTAATAGGTATGCAAAGAATAAAGAGAAAAGAATCCAAATATATCACTAAAGAAGCCAACAAACCATGTAATAGAACAAAGGAAGAAAAGATCACAGAAAAACTATAGAAACAGCCACAAAACAAGTAACAAAATAGCAATAAATACACATGTATCAATAATTACATTGGTATAAATGGACTAAATGCTCCAATCAAAACAGGGTGACAGAGTAGATAGAAAAACAAGACCCATCTGGGGTGCCTGGGTGGCTCAGTGGTTGAGTGTCTGCTTTTGGCTCAGGTTGTGATCCTGGGGTCCTGGGATCGAGTCCTGCATTAGCCTCCCTACAGGGAGCCTGCTTCTCCCTCTGCCTAAGTCTCTGCCTCTCTTTCTGTGTCTCTCATGAATAAATAAAATCTTTTTATTTTTTTATTTATGATAGTCACAGAGAGAGAAAGAGAGAGAGGCAGAGACATAGGCAGAGGGAGAAGCAGGCTCCATGCACCGGGAGCCCGATGTGGGATTCGATCCCAGGTCTCCAGGATCGCGCCCTGGGCCAAAGGCAGGTGCCAAACCGCTGCGCCACCCAGGGATCCCATGAATAAATAAAATCTTAAAAAAAAAAAAAAAGGGGGACCCATCTAGATGCTGTCTACAGAAGACTCATTTCAGACCTAAAGTCACATGCACATTGAAAGTGAGGGGATGGAGAAACATTGATCATGCAAATGGATGTCAAAAGAAAGTCAGAGTAGCTAACTTATAATGGAAAAGGTAGCTTTAAAACAAAGACTGTGGGAGTGCCTAGGTGGCTCAGTCAACTGGGCATCTGTCTTTGGCTCAAGTCATGGTCTTAGTGTTCTGGGACGAAGCTCTGTGCTGGGCTCCCTGCTTAGTGGGGCGGATGCCTCTCCCTCTCCCTTACTTGTGCTTTCTCTCTCTTTCAAATAAATAAAATCTTTAAACAATAACAACAAAAACAAAGATTGTAACAAGAGATAAGGACACTATTTAATAATAAAGGAGACAATCCAACAAGAGGATATAACAATTTAAAAAATTTATGCACCCAACATGGGAGCATCCAAATACATAAAACATTTAATAACAAACATAAAGGAACTAATCTCTAGTAATACAATAACAGTAGGGGACTTTAACACCCACTTACATTAATGGATAGATCACCCAAACAGAAAATCAAGAAGGGAAGAGTGGCTTGAATGACATCCTAATAAAAAATCAAGAAGGCTCCAACCACAGGATGATAGTCTCCTCTAGGAGGCAAGGAAGAAGGAAGGAGGAAGGAGAGAGGAGAAGGAGCTTTAGGAATGGAAACCATAGGGGCTACCAACTGTTTCTGAAGTGTGTTTTCCTTAAAAATATCTGAATCCGAAATGGCAAAATTTTAATTTATGTGAACCCTGGGTGCCTGGTGCATAAGCATATTCCATTATTCATTCTACTTTTTCGTGTGTTTGGCAAACATCTTAATAAAACATTAGAAAATTAAAAAAAAAAATCAAGAAGGAAAGTGTGGCTGAATGACAGAACATTCCATCCAAAACAGCAGAATACACATTCTTTTCTAGTGCATATGAAATATTCTCCAGAACAGATCACGTACTAGGCCAGAAAACAGGTCCCTCAACAAATGAAAAAAATCAGTCATACCACAAATCTTTTCTGACCACAATGCTACGAAACTAGAAATTAACCACAAGAAAAAATCTGGAAAGAGCATACATACGTAAGGGTTAAATATCATGTTACTAAACAACGAATGGGCCAAACAAGAAATCAAAATTACATGGAAACAAATGAAAATGAAAACACAATGGTCCCAAATCCTTGGGATGCAGCAAAAGTGGTTCTATGAACAAGTTTATACTAATATAGGTCTATGTCAAGAAGAAAAATCTCAAATAACCTCACTTTTCACATAAGAGAAAAAGAAGAACAAAACCCAAACCCAGGAAATGGAATGAAATAAAAAAGATCAGAGCAGCTTTAAATGATATACAAACTAAAAAAACCATTAGAACAGATCAATGAAACCAAGTTTTTTTTTTTTTTAAGATTTTATTTATTCTTTTGAGAGGTAGAGGAGAGCATGCATGCACGTGCATGAGCAGGGGAAGGGGCTGAGGGAGCAGCAGACTTCCCACTGAGCAGGGAGCCAGATGTGAGGCTCCATCCCAGGACCCTGAGATCATGACCTGAGCTGAAGGCAGACGCCTAACTGACTGAGCCGGCCAGGTTTCTGTTTATTGCAGCATTATTTACAAGAGCCAAACTATGGAAATAGCCAAATGCCCACTGATAGCTGAATGGATGAAAAGTTGGTATATATAAAATGGAATAACTGTCATAAAAAAGAATGACACCTTGCCATTTGCAATGACATGGATAGAAAGAATAATGTTAAGTGAAATAGAGAAAGACGAATACTATATGATTTCATTCATACGTGGAATTTAAGAAACAAAACAAATGAGCAAAGAAAAAAGAGACAAACCAAAAAAACAGACTTTTAACTATAAAGAACACACTGATGGTTATCAGAAGGAGAATGGATGTGGGAAGGCAGGAAAGAAAGGATTGGGATTAAAGTGTACACTGATCATGATGAAAACATAAAGTAAGATAAAATGAGTAAAAAGAACAAACACAATACTAAGTTGTAAACAGCTGTAAATGTCATCAGGATTTAGGAGGTAATCTGTCATCTACAACATGAGTGCTGTGTCAATGACAAGTAGTTGTTTTGTTTCTGATGAGAGAAGACTGATAGCTGTAAGGCCTGTGAGAAACAATGCAAAGCATTATAAAGGAAGTTGTGGGTGTCAATTTACTGGAAAAAAATTAGGGTACAGAGAAGGGCTTCCTGTACGATGGCTACAATAGAGCCCAGAGGCAAAGGATGATGGAGGTCAACAGGGTGTTCTCAGTGTGGGACCGCATGATTGCCAGCTGATTTCTGCAATTCCCTTTCTCCTCTTTTCATTTAAAACTTCTTCTAAGTATTTTTTAAAAGTACTCATTTTCTATGCTCTTACAACTGATATAAAACTATTTTCCTTTAATTTATACTTAATTATGCTCTACTAATCATCCTGGTATTTATACTGCTTGCTGATTCTACCTCAGCAGCTTTAAAACTTAAGGTGCCAAGAAGGGCAGGACATGTAAAATTGTCCTAACAGTACTGACTCACAAGAATGACTCATATCTGGGAAATACCAAATCAATAAGACATAATAAAGAATCTGTAATATCAGGCAAACTATGAAACCATTAATAAAAATGTCAAATCCCTCAAAAATAACAGTGTATCACAGCAGTAAGGAAAGGAAAAGACATATGTTTGGTATCTAAGAAACATTTCCAAAAAAGAAAAGAAAGATTGTCACAACAGGATATAAAATTAGTCCTTTCCAGAGTAAGCTACTGCTTTATAAAGTAGCTTTGAATGACTGCCTAATGCAATACACTGAAAACTTAGAAGCAGAAAAGTGGTTTTCTTGTATAATTTGCAGATTCTAAATTCTCATAATTGTTTATAAGATGAAAGACATTTTTTCAGGGTCCCAAGAAATAAGAGCTTGTTTTTTTTTTAAAAGCTCTTGTTTGTGGGGAGGAGGGGGGGAAGCTCTTGTCAATTCAGTTTTGATGGATCCTATTTTTCTCATATTAACTGATCCTTCAATACCTTAGCTTATAAAAACAGGATAAACTTTATTAATCTGATAATATATACAACTGAAATTGTGAAAGATTGAATGATCAGGTTTTTTAATCCTCTAGTTTTAATTAGAAAGAGAAAAGGGGAAATAAAGAGGAAATGTTGTTGTAAAGAGGCACAATACTTTTCCACAATGGATTAAAGTCCTCTTAAAATGGAATGGAATAACATATTATCAGTTTTCAAAATATAATTCAAATCTTTAAGGTAATCAAAATCAAAGAAAACAGAGAAAACCGGTGTTTACATGCTGCCATCTATATACATTCCTACCTATTCTCTGTCTCCAGCTCATTCTTGCGCAGATTTGCATCATCCAGAAGACTCTGCAATAAGGCGATTTTTTCATTGTCTGAACCCTCTTGGTTAATTTTTAACATCTTATTCTCATGTTGAAGACGAATAAGTTTCTCCCTAAATTAGCAAAAAAAAAAAAAAAAAAAAAAAAAGCCTGATTATGTGGCACATCAAAACAATATCGTTATAAAATCCAGCTATGCACAATTACAGATTTAATACATAGGACAGAAATGAAAAACAAAATACCTGCAAAGAATTTAGCTCTTGTAACTGGCTAAGACATTACATTTCAGGTCTTGAGTACTTTCTTTTCAGAATGAATAATCTGAAGATAACAGCATCCAAACATCCAAATACCATGATTTATAATGAATGATATCAAATTTTTTTTTCTTTTTGGTTTAAATGTTTAAGCTAGGAGTTCATTGATGTATTTGTTCTTTGGTTTGTATCCAAAAATACAATCTCTAATCCTTTGCTCTTGAAATGCCAATTACTTGGTGTCAAGATATAATATTCAATGAAGAATGCCTTCAAGATATGCAGTCCCCCCATTCCAATAAAAATGTTAAATTGTATTCTTGCTAACAAGCTGTTATTATCAGAGCTATATCTGCTATTTACACTTATTCACAATCTTTTCATATCATTAAATATTATATGTTAATGATAATACTTTAAATGACAAGTTAAACAATATAGATGAATTGTTATTTATTTAATCAATACCCAATTATTTCAAATTTGACTGTTACTAATTTTGAGCTTTAACATGCTAGTAACAATCAGCTTTATTGGTTATTTCCTTAGGATTAATTTCTAGAAAGGTGACTTAGGGGTTGAGACACAGGCACATTTAAGATTTATTTATTTATTTATTTTTGTGTGTGAGAGGAGAGAGAGAGAGCGAGAGTGAGAGAACACAAAGAAAAGGGCAGAGAGAAAAGCAGACTCCCCATTAAGCAGGGAGCCTGACATGGGGCTTGATCCCAGGATCCTGAGATCATGACGTGAGCTGCAGGCAGATGCTTAACCGAGTCACCCAAGCACTGAAGAGATAGGCACCTTTGTAGACAATATCCACATTCTGCCAAACTGCTCAAAGGAAAAGTTGTATCACCACAAGAGGAAAAAAAAAAAAAAGAATTATGTGTGGTGATGAATGTTAACTAAACTTATTGTGGTGATCGTTTCACATTATAGACATATATGAAATCATCATGCGGACACCTGGGTGGCTCAGTGGTTGAACGTCTGTCTTTGGCTCAAGGCATGATCCCGGAGGTCCGGGATCAGGTCCCACATTGGGCTCCCTGCATGGAGCCTGCTTCTCCCTCTGCCTTTGTCTCTGCCTCTCCGTTGTCTCTCATGAATAAATAAATAAAATTAAAAAAAAATCATCATGTTGTACACCTTCAACTAAAACAATATTGTATCTCATCTCTTTTACCATTTCTTTTTCTTGACAGCTTTTCGGGAAACAGTATATTTAAATTTGTACTGAGTCATTCTCAAAAAAAGCCATTTTATTTGTTGAATCTTTATCAATTTTCTTTTTCCTCAGGTTAAAAATCCAACTGCATAACCTAAAAGCCTCCTTGTTTTAATTTTTATTTATTTCTTTATTAATGAGATAGAGGAGGCATACATGTATGAGTGCGAGGAGGGGGACAGGGAGAGAGAGAATCTTAACCAGATTCCACACCTAACATAGAGCCTGACACAAGGCTTGAGCCCATGACCCTAAGATCATGATTTGCTGAGTGGAAATTTAGAGTCAGACACTTATCTGACTGAGCCACCCAGGTCCCCCCCCCCAAAAAAAAAAATTGTTTTTTATTTTTTTGGCATAGTCATGTACTTAGAAGCATTTATAAATAATAAATGTTTATTCATTCTACAAATATTATTCCTCCAAAAATAAAGTACCACATCAGATGGTAGATAAGTGAGATATACAAGGTGCTCCCAGTGTTGGTGTTGCATTATACTCCTTTTGTTTATCCTCCTTAAATAAGTGCCAACAACATAAATTAAGAGTTTTCATTCATTATTATTCATTTACAATATATATAAATAATGTCATTTATATATACTGAATGCCTATGGTAACTTTCAGAGTTCATAAAGTTCTTAGACAACCATTATTTCATTTAATACCCTCAAAAATGTTATGAAAAATCAAGACCACGGTCTATTTTAAATGGGGGCAAACAGTCCCAAAGAAGGTAAACCAATATTCAGGGTTAATCATTCTCCTTCTGTTGGATACTTGATGCTTCTCCCCCTAACTTTTCATTCTTACATATCAAGCCAGGTATATTGAAATAAACAGAATTTTAAAAACACTATGACTAAATAAGAATGTAAGGTAATATTGAGGGAAGAGTAGTAGAGATGGGGATATACTTCTGTCTACTCCAATATAGCTTTCCCAGACCATTTCATGCAGTTAATAGATAAAATATTTTTTTAAAGATTTTTATTTATTCATGAGAGATATAGAGAGAGAGGCTGAGATACATGCAGAGAGAGAAGCAGGCTCCACGCAAGGAGCCCAATGTGGGACTCAATCCCGGGACTCCAGGATCATGCTCCAGGCCAAAGGCAGGCGCCCAACCACTGAGCCACCCAGGTGTCCCAAAAGATAAATATTAATGACTAATTACTTCACAGGCTGTTGGTTAGGCATAACCTTTGTCTTTTTATTTTTTTAAAGATTTATTTATTTATTTACTTATTTATTCATAGAGACACACAGAGAGAGAGGCAGAGACACAGGCAGAGGGAGAAGCAGGCTCCATGCAGGGAGCCCGACGCAGGACTCGATCCCGGGTCTCCAGGATCATGCCCCAGGCTGTAGGCAGCGCTAAACTGCTGCGCCACTGGGGCTGCCCATAACCTTTGTCTTTAAGCCAAATGTTTTCACTGCTAAATGTCTGCTAAGGATACCCAACCACGAATATATGGGTTTGTTATGAATATGTGAAAAACTGTCCTACTGAAGTGGGACAATCAAGTCTCTTGCGCCAAATTAAGAAAGCTTCTAACATGCTGAAAACATGGACATTAAATACGGAGTTCATGTTGAAAGTGTTAGTAATAATAAGAAAGTGATCCTTGGAGGGGTGCCTGGATGGCTCAGCCAGTTCAAACGGCTGCCTTTGGCTCGGGTCATGATCCTGGGGTCCTGAGATGGAGCCCCACGTCAGGCTTCCTACTCAGTGGAGAGTCTGCTTCTCCCTCAGCTGCTCCTCCTGCCTGTGCTCTCTCTCTCAAATATATAAATAAAATATTTAGAAAAACCTGATCCTCTTTATATTGTAGAGGGGTTAAGTTTCCTCCAGGAATGTTACACAATACAACTGTATTTCATGATCTCCTTACCTGATTTCAGGTGTAACAATCTCTGCTGCCAGACTATCTGAAGATTCTTGACTTCCCAGAGGCATTAAGCCTATAAATATACAAACATTGATACAAGGTTTAAGAGAGAGATGAAATCAGACAAACCATAAAGGACTCTTAATCATAGAAAACAAACTGAGGGTTGTTGGAGTAGAGGTGGGTGAAGGGATGGGGTAACTGGGTGTTGGACATGAAGGAGGGCACGTGATGTAATGAGCAGCGGGTGTTATATAAGACGGATGGGACACTGGCTCCGACTCTGAAATCGATATTATACATTAATTAACTGAATTTAAATTTAAAAAATATAAAAGTAAAATAAAGAGAAAGCACATTGATTTCCTTTAGTTTTACATGAAACCTTACTTTAAGCATTAATTTTAACATTTAGAATCTTCATTTTAGTTAAGTAAAAGACCATACAAGTTGCCTTATGTTATCATCATCATTTTAACCATCTTGAAGTGTACAAATGAGTGGTAGCAACTACATTCATTATGCTGTGGAACCATCACCACTACCTATTTCCAAACTCTTCACCCCAAAACATAAATTTTGTAACCATTAAATAACTCCCTACTCTGTTCTTCCTTAGCCCCTCATAACCTTTATTATACTTTCTGTCTCTCAATGAACCTGAACAGCCTAGATACCTCATATAAGTGTGACAATACCAGTATTTATCCTTCAGTGCCTGAGTTACTTTCCTTAGCGTAATGTTTTCTTTTCTTTTCTTTTTTCTTTTCTTTCTCTTTCTTTCTTTCTTCTTTCTTTCTTTCTTTCTTTCTTTCTTTCTTTCTTTCTTTCTTTCTTTCTTTCTTTCTTTCTTTCCTTTCTTTTTTCTTTCTCTCTCTCTCTCCTTCCTTCCTTCCTTCCTTCCTTCCTTCCTTCCTTCCTTCCTTCCTTCCTTCCTTCCTTCCTTCCTTTCTTTCTTTTTGGTAGTTTAGGTTTTATTTCATCATCATAAACTGAACTCTGCAATCCAGCTAGACTTGGGGAAAGGAACCACGGAGTCTGCAGAACTGCGGTGAGAGTGCGGAGACTCTGGGCTATTTCAAGCAGGTGGGAGTGGAGGGGCACTCTCCTGAGCTAAAGGAATGGTCTGGAAGTTCAGATAAAACAAGAGTTAGATTCATCAGATCTGTCCACAGTCGGCGATGGTGATCTTCTTGCTGGTCTTGCCATTCCTGGACCCAAAGCGCTCCATGGCTTCCACGATGTTCATGCCCTCCTTGACCTTGCCAAAAACCACATGCTTGCCGTCCAACCACTCAGTCTTGGCAGTGCAGATGAAAAACTGGGAACGGTTTGTGTTGGGTCCAGCGTTGGCCATGGACAAGATGCCAGGCCCCGTGTGCTTCAGGATGAAGTTCTTGTCATCAAACTTTTCCCCGTAGATGGACTTGCCGCCAGTGCCATTGTGGCGTGTGAAGTCCCCACCCTGGCACATAAATCCTGGGATAATCCTGTGAAAGCCGGAACCTTCGTAACCGAATCCCTTCTCTCCCATACTCAGAGCACGAGAGTTCTCTGCTGTCTTTGGAACTTTGTCTGCAAACAGCTCGAAGGAGACGCGGCCCAAAGGCTCGCCATCCATGGCGATGTCAAAGAACATGGTGGGGTTGACCATGGCTGGACGGTGAGGGCGGCTCTGGGGCGGCGTCGTCTGCCAGCTTAATGTTTTCAAATCTCAAACGTGTAGCAGAATTTACCAGAACTTCATTCCTTTTCATGACCAAATAATACCCATTACACACACAACATTTTGATTTTCTTGAACCATTCATCTGATGAGGAACATTTAGGTTGTTTCCATCTTTTGGATATTGTGAAATAGCATCTGCTTGAGTCCTTTTTCATTTTTAAATTCTTTTGGATATTTACTTTGAAATGGAATTGCTGGATCATACAGTAAGTTTAACTTATTAAAGAACAGGACTCTTCCACCAGAGGCTCCCCATTTTACATTCCTTACAGCAATGCATGAGGGTTCCAATTTCTCCATGGACTCCCAAGAATTATTTTTCTTTCTCTTTTTTGGGTAATAATCCATTCCAAATGGATATGAACCATCTCACTGTGGTTTTGATTTGCATTTCCCTAACGATGTTGATATTGAACATCTTTTCATGTGCTTTTTGGCCATTTGTGTATATTCTTTGGAGAAATATCTATTCAAGTCCTTTGACAATTTGTGAGCTTAGTTGTTTTTTGCTGTTGTTGAGTTGTATAAATTCTTTATATATTCTGGATATCAATCACTTATTAAATATAGGATTCACAAATATTTTCTCCCCATTTTATGGGTTGACTTTTCACTATCTGGGCTCTCTGTTCTATTCCATTAGTTTATAGGTCTGTCCTTATACCCATAGCCACTGCTTTGATTGCTACCATTTTATTAAGTTTTGAAATAATTAGGGTGAATTCTCCAACTTTTTTTTTTTTTCAAGACTATTTTGGCTAACCTGAGTCTCTTGACATTCCATATGCATTTTAGGATGGGTTTTTCTTTCTTTTATTTTTAAAGATTTTGTTTATTTATTCATGCAAGACACAGAGACATAGGTAGAGGGAGAAGCAGGCTCCCTTTGGCGAGCCCAATATGGGACTCAGTCCCAGGACCACGACCTGAGCCAAAGGCAGACACTCAACCACTGAACCACCCAGGTGCTCCTAGGATAGGTTTTTCTATTTCTGCAAAAAAAAAAAAAAAAAAAATGCCAATAATATTTTAATAAGGATTGCACTGAATCATCTCAACAATAGGTTTATAGTTTTCAGGGTGCAAGGCTTGCCTCCTTGGTTAAATTTATTCCCAAGTATTTTATTCTTTTTGATCTTATTGTAAATAAACTTTTCTTAATTTCCTTTTTTGTATTGTTCATTATTAGTGTGCGCACACAGAATTATTTTTGCAGCTAACATAACTGAGTTGTCTCCTCAAACTTGGCTGAATTCATTTGATTAGTTCTAATAGGTATTTTTTGCTTTTGTGATCATGCCATCTGCAGAGATAGTTTTAGCTCTTCCTTTCCAATTGACTTAAATTTTTTTGGTCTAATTGCTCTGGCTAGAACATGCTGTGCTCTGTTGAATAGAAGTACAGAAGTTGTAGTAGCTGGTATCATTCACCAGCTATGAATGATACTCACCATATCTGAGTATGGTGTGCACCATGGGTTTTTCATATATGGCCTTTACTGTGTTGTGGAAATTTCCTTTCTAGTTGTCCTTCTAATTTACTGAGGCTTTTCATGTTTTTTTGTGTGTATGTTTTACGATGAAAGGTGTTAGATTTTGTCAAATGCCTTTTCTGCATCAATTGATCAGGTGTTTTTTTCCTCCATTCTATTCATGTGGTATACTATATTGG
Source organism: Canis lupus familiaris (assembly GCF_011100685.1). NCBI lineage: Eukaryota > Metazoa > Chordata > Mammalia > Carnivora > Canidae > Canis > Canis lupus. Next base: position 23,561,026 of record NC_049237.1, read on the forward strand.
TCTCTAGATGTTTATCCTTATGTGAATTCCATGCTTTTCAATTATTGTAGCTCTATAGTAAGTTCTGAAATCAGAATGTGTGAGTTCTTCAACCTTTTGCTTTCCAAGACTTTTTTTTGGTTTTTAGCTCCTTGGTATTTTCATACAAATTGTTGGATCAGCTTGTCAATTTCTATAAAAGAGGTCTGCTTAGAATTTGATTGGGATTATACTGAATCTTTAAATTAATAAAGAGAACTGCAATCTTAACTAGAGTGAACTTTCTGATACCTGAACATGGACTATTTCTCCATATATCTAGATCTTTATCTTGGCAATGATTTATACTTTTCGGTGTATAAGTCTTAACACTTCTTTGTTAAACCTATTCCTAAGCATTTTATTCTTTATGATACTACTATAATTCCATTTTCTGTTTACTGGGAGTACACAGAAATATAACTGGATTTATTATTATTATTTTTTTAAATATTTTATTTATTTATTCATGAGAGACACAGAGAGAGAGGCAGAGACATAGGTAGAGGGAGAAGCAGGCTCACCACGGGAAGCCCGATATGGGACTTGATCCCAGGACCCTGGGATCACCACCTGAGCCAAAGGCAGGCGCTCAACCACTGAGCACCCAGGCACCCCTATAACTGGATTTATATACTGACCTTGTATCTTGAGACTTTGCTGAACTCATTTACTAGTTCTATGGTTTTGTTTTGTTTTTTTTACATCCTCCTTTCCAATTTGACTGCATTTCTTTTTCTTGCCTGACTGCACTGCTTAGAACCTCTGATATCATGGTGAATAGAAATGGCAAGGTGTCCTTATATGCACTGTTACACTTACTGTAGCATTATTTACAACAGCCAAATTATGGAAGCAACCCACGTCACTGATAGATAAATGGATAAAGAAGAGGTGGTATATATACACAATGGACTGTTATTTGGCCATAAAAAAGAACAAAATATTGCCATTTGCAACAACGTGGATGGAACTAGAGAGTATAATGCTAAGATTCTCTCTCTCCCTCTGTCCTCCTTGCCCTCACTCTTGCTCAAAAAAAAAGACTCTTACTTAACCCCAGAGAATAGATGGGTTACCAGAGGGAAGGTGGGTTGGGGGTGATGGAAAAAATAAGTAATGGTGATTAAGAAACACACTTATCTTGATGAGCACTGATGTACAGAATTATTGATTTCACTATATTTAGTAAGTAATAACAACAAGATAGAAAAAAAAAAGAGTGATCATTCTTGTCTTGTTTCTGATCTTAGGGGAAAAGCATTTAGTATTCATCCTAAGTATGATGTTAGCTATAGGTTTTACATAGCCATCCTTTATTAGGTTGAGGAAGTTTCCTCCTATTCTTAACTTGCCAAGAGTGTTTATTACAATGTCACTAACTTTTTTTTTTGTAAGATTTTATTTATTTACTCATGAAAGACACAGAGAGAGGCAGAGACACAGGCAGAGGGAGAAGCAGGCTCCATGCAGGGAGCCCAACGTGGGACTCAATCCTGGGTCTCCAGGATCACATCCTAGGCTGAAGGTGGCGCTAAACCGCTGAGCCACCCAGGCTGCCCAATGTCACTAACTTCTTAAACTTAATGATACTACATACACAACTCTCCATGTCAAATATATAAGATATACTTCATTCTTTTCAATGGCCCTCCAGTATACAGTTGAATAAGACTGCTAACTTTTAGGCTGTTTCTAAATTTCACTATTATAAACAATGCTTTAACTCATTAGGGTAAATTTTTAGAGCAAAATTGCTAGGTCAACAACATACACAAAAATAAGGTTAAAACAGGTTTATAGGTGGCAAAGAAACAAATGTGTAAGTCTACATAAGATGGTCTTTCTTGATGACAAAGGAGCTGAGAGTTAAAGAATTAAGGCTTAGTCTGATTCTTAAAATTTTGGGAAAACTCATACAGTTGATTAGAGATAAATGAAAGGATTACCAAGCAGCAAAAAGAATACAATTACATTCAGAAATAATTTTGTGTGTGTGAAGACATATATAATATATAAACAACTCTAGCACTGACTATTTTAAACTAAAAGGCTTTACACAGCAAAGAAAACTATGAACAAGGGATGCTGGGTGGCTCAGCAGTTGGGTGGCTGTCTTCAGCTCAGGCCCTAATCCCGGGATCCAGGATTTAGTCCCACATCGGGCTCCCTGTGAGGAGCCTACTTCTCCCTCTGCCTATGTCTCTGCCTACCTATCTCTGTGTCTCTCATGAATAAATAAATAAATCTTAAAAAAAAAAAAAAAGGAAACTATGAACAAGAGGAAAAGGCAACGTACTAAATGGAAGAAAATATTTCCAAACCATACATCTGATAAGGGGTTAATATCAAAAACAGAGAACTCATACAACTCAACTGCAAAAGCAACAATTAAGAAATGGGCAGAAGATCTGAATAGGCATTTTTATAAAGAAGACAAACAGATGGCCAACAGACACATGAAAAGATGCTCAACATCACTCATTATAAGGGAGATGAAAATCAAAACCATAGCCTCAAAACAATGAGATGACAATGAGATGTCACCTGACACCTGTTAGAACAGCTGTTATCCAAAGGACAAGAGTTAAAAAGTCGTGCTGATATGGACTAGGGAACCCATGTGCACTGCTGGTGGGAATGTAATTTGGTACAGCCACTATGGAAAACAGTATGAAGTTCCTTACAAAATTAAAAACAGAAATGCCATATGATCCAGCAATTGCTCTTCTGGGAATTTATCCATAGAAAATGAAAATATTACCTTGAAAAGATAACTATGCCCTCATTATTTACAATAGTTAAGACATGGAAACAACCTAAGTTTCCATCAATTGATAAATGGATAAACAAGTTGTGGAGTGTGTGTATAACATATATACATATATAATTTATATTTATATATTATATATATATATTTATTATTTACCCACGAAAAGAATGAAATCTTGCCATTTGTTGATATTTTATACACCTTGAGAGAGCATTATGCTAGCTGAAATAACTCAGACATAGAAAGACAAATACTGTGTGATCTGACTTGTATGTGGAATCTAAAGACAAAACAAAACAAAAAAATAAGAACACAAAAACACCCAGCTAACAGATACAGAGAACTGATTGGTAGTTGCCAGAAGTAGGATATGGGGGGTAGGCAAAATGGGTGGAGTTGAAAGGTACAAACTTCCAGATACAAAGCAAGTCACAAGGATGTAATGTACAGCATGGTGACTATAGTTAATAATACCGTACTGCATATCGAAAGTTGCTGAGACTAGATCTTAAAAGTTCTCATCATAAGAGGAACAAATTTCATAACTATACATGATTGACGTCAATTAACCTTTGTGTGGTGATTTCACAGAATATACAAATATCAAATCATTAGGTTGTATACCTGAAACTAACATAATGTTATATATGTCAATTATACCTTCATTAAAAAAAAGAAAAAATGAGAAAGATATGTAACTGTCTTTAGCTGGCCCTGGTTAATTTGCAATAGAGAAAAAAAAACTTTTGGGTATCTGAAGTGGGCCTGACAAGCTTTCAGCATAAGGAAAAATGGTGGTGATGAGGACACAGTTAAAATGGCTGCTGGGCAGGCTGAGTAAGCTGGAAAATGGGGCCACAAGAGAGCTGTCCAATTATCAATAGAAACAACAGAGAGGGGTTAAAGGCAAAATGCAGTGGGTAGAAGGAATGAGGAGAAAAAGGAGGGTATAGTCAGAGGAAAGGAAGAATCCCAGTTTTGGGTAACCGAAAAGTCAAGGGCTGGTTATTAGTGCAGGAATGAACAAACTGTGAAGCTGAACAAGTCACTGTTCACGCTCCACATCTGCCAGCATGATGACAGAAGTGGTAGGGACTAACTCTGAGCTAAGCGCTGCTTCTCTCCTGTGAGAAGAGCAGAATTCTACCTGAGAATGCACTAATAGCCACTCCACATCTCAAGTGGAAAAAAAAACAACAACACTTTAAAGAGGTCAAAGAGGTCAAAAGCAACTTTCTAGAATAGGGATGCCTAAGTGGTTCAATTAAGCGTCTGCCTTTGGCTTAGGTCATGGTCCTAAGACCAAGTCCCACTCAGGCTTCCTGCTCAGTGGGGAGCCTGTCTCTCCCTCTGCCTCTGCTGCTCCTTCTGCTTATGCTCTCTCTCTCTTAAATAAATAAATAAAATCTTAAAAAACAAAACAAAACAAAGCCAACTTTCCATAATAAAACTTTCCAGATTTATTATTAACACAGATGATTTAACAAATGTTTATGCTTTTGATCTAATAAAGTTCAAATATTTAAACACAATTAAAACAAAGTAGGAAAGTAAATCTGGTCTCATAACTTGTCCTATTTGCCATAAAATATGGCAAGACTTTAGAATTTCTATCAACCTCATGGCCTGTTCACTAATTTTTCATTTTCATCCATTGGTGCAAGTACCTTAAAATGAATCTAAAATCTCTCTTTTTTTTTTTTTAATTTATGTATTTTAGAGAAAGAGAGCATGCAAACAGGGGCAGGGCAGAGAGATAGAAACCTTAAGCAGAATCCTTGCTGACTGTGGAGCCCAATGTGGGGCTTGATCCCAGGACACTGAGATCATGACCTGAACCAAAATCAAGAATTGGCCACTTACCCAGCTGAGCCACCCAGGTGCCCCTGAATCTAAAATTTCTACTGATACCATAAGAAATTAGTAATCTTGCTTAGGCTAATGCAGTATTTTCACCTTGAGTTGTGAGCTGTCCTTCTTGAGCCTGTACACAACGAAGTTCTTCAATGGTTTCCTTCAGAGAATCCCTTTCCGTTCTTAACCTCTGGGGGAATATTAAAAAGAAGGAAAATTAGCTTTAAGTTTTATGAATTTATTCATCAGGGTCTTTGCCTTACCTAAGATAATGGTGAACAGCAGGGAAAATGGGCATGGTTCACCTTTTGATCTTCCATTAAAAAATCATAAAAGGAAAAATTACAACAAACTTTTTCCCATTTAATAATGAATATCTACAATGTGCAAGGCAGTATGTTATCCACAGTTAAACATAAGAAATATAAGTGTCTACTCTGTCATTAACATAAGTACATTACATAAATAACATTCCCTTCATAGACATAAAACAATCAAACAGCAAAGACTTTAAATATTCATAAATCATTAAAAGTAAAAATATTTGGGCGGCCCAGGTGGCTCAGTGGTTTAGTGCCATCTTCAGTCCAGGGTGTGATCCTGGACACCCTGGATTGAGTCCCACGTCAGGCTCCCTGCATGGAGCCTGCTTCTCCCTCTGCCTGTGTCTGTGCCTTTCTCTCTGTGTCATTCATGAATAAATAAATAAAATCTTAAAAAAAAAGAGTAAAAATATTTTTAAAAGATTCAAAATATGCTAAACAAAAAGAATTGGGTCCTCTGTATTAATTCTACAGAAAACAGAAAACACATATTTATAGAAAGTCATGAGTAGAACAATGTATAAGAAGTAACAGTGGTAGAAAACATAAAAATATACAAAAGAAATTAGAATGGAAGTAAAAATATTCTTTTACTCTTTTAGATTTATTCCTGAAACAAAAATGTAAATCTTGTATAATTTAAAAACAAACAGGAATTCTCATTTTAAAATTTACAAACAGAAGGAATTAATGTAGTCAAAACATGAATTAGATATCATTGTTTTAATTTTAGCAGTGTTCAAAACCAGAATGTCTTATACTCACATCCTTTTCTTTTTGAAGACTGTCAACCTTTTCTTTTAGCCGCTTATATTCAAAATCTAATTTATCTGCTTTCTTCGATTCTTCAGATAATCTATTTTGTAGTTCTACTACCTGATTCAGAAAGGTACCATTAATTTGTGTAATTTGAAACATTAAAATGTTCATTATTTTCTTCTGCAGAGCTATGAAAACTTCCTCCCCCACAAATACTCAAAAACATGAGTATGATATAGCAGCCTACCCTAACAGAAAGAACTAGTAACAAAAATCTGCTCAGACATTACAGGTTCTAAAACCAGAATATCTGGAATAGCAAGGTACAAAACTATGAAAGAACTATTAGCTGGAAAAATCAGTAAGGAAGCTTGCCTGTCTTAAAGTGAGAGCTCTGGGTTTAATGAAGAGTAACTTGAAATTTCAATTCTAACTATGGCCTGCTACTATGTAAATTTGTTTCCATTTCTACCACATGCCTTATCTGGCAAATCATAACACAAGCAATTAATTTAAAGTAATCTTGGTTAACAGTGCTGTGAAATATCTAGCAAAAACAGAACATATATTGTCTGGAGAAACACAACATCAGCCCCAACCCTCCAAGTATTCCCGAAGATAAAGACGAGCCAAATGAAAGAGCAAAGGCTATAAAGAAGTCCCTATGAACACCAGCTAGAAAACCAGTAACAGCAACAACAACAACAAAATAGCAGAATAAGACCTATAAAGATTTTAGATTGGAATTATCAGTTACAAAATATGAGGTTTAATAAGTAAAGAAAATAAAGACAAATCAAAATTATGAAAGGGAGATGATCGGGCAGGTGTGAAAGAACACTTAAAGAGAACTTGTGGAAAGAAAAACACTATCACTGAAAAACAAAGTATATTAAGCCACAGATCAAAACGGGCAGAGAGAATTCATGTATAGAATTGTACTGCAATATTTCTTGTTGTAGATTCCTATGTATTTTGTTTGTAATTCATTGCTAATACTATCTCTGGTGTCCTTCTTTAGTTCCAAACCAAAGTTCAGGCATTCTTTTCTTCAAATAATGTCTTTCTGTAATTCTTGCTGTTCTCTCTTCTGAAACTCTATATCATCTCATTTTAATGTTTTTAGATTTCACATATAGTTTCTCTAGGGTTTATTTATTTTGGTTAATTTCTCAGTCCACATTCAAGTTCACTAATTCTTTCAACTTTATTGTATGTTGAAAATTTCATAATAAAATATTAAGTAGAAATGTATCCAGCAAAAAAACTTGGTGTATAGAGCTGTTCAACTAAAACTTCTTCAACTCATTTTAAGCTAATATATAGTTTTGATGCCAAAATCAGATCAGGAAAGTATGAGATAGAAAACTTCAAGTGAATCATAGGGGAAAAAGATTCTAAGTAAAATGAACAAAGCAAATCTAGCAATGTGAAAACGATAATCTGCAGTAACTCTACGAGGTTTAAATCAGGAATACAAAGATGGTTTAAGCATCAATAATCAGTTAATATAACTCATCACATTCATAGAAAGGGGAAGCAGTATAGGAGTCTCTCCATAGTGCAGGAAAAGGAGTTCATTAAATTCAACATCCATTTAAGATAGACACTCTGAGTAAAATGTGCTAATAATATACTGGTAAAACATTTAAAGCATTCTGTACAAAATAGACAAGAAATGATTGCCTACTACAATTACTTCTATTCATACTTGTATTATAGGTCGAACATGCTGATTAAGAAGGAAAAAAAGGGTATGGAGTAGAAAGAAAAAAGACTGCTTTTATTTGTATATGACTTCTGATGAGAGATCCTACAGACATCAGAATAATATGAAATGCTGGCATAGTTGTAAAATGAACATAACAATCAATTTCAATCATATAAAATGGAACAAATGGAAAATGGAAAATGGTATCATTTCTTTTGGTAATCACAGTTACAAAATCTGAAGGTACCTAAGAGTAAATATAACAAAATATGTACATGACAGTTAGAATTATAAAACTTAGCTGAAAGACATTGAAGACCTAAACAAATGTAAAGATATATTCACCAATAGAAACATTCATTGCCATAAGATGTCAATTCTCCCTAAATAATCGATAGTCAATTTAATTCCAATTCCCAAAGGTTTGGGGTATAAAAGGGAAAGAAAAGGTCTCATAGACAGTTTTGAAAAAGAATGATATGTGGGGGTATATATTATCAAATATCAAAATTATTAAAAATATATAGATAATAAGATTGTGGAATATTGATGTAAGAGGAGACAAACCAATGAAAGAGAAGAGAGTGCCAAGAAACAAATTTAAGATGGAATCTTTAGGTGTGTGATAGAATAGAATTGCAGGTCCTTGTGGAAAAGACTATTATATTAAATAAATGCCAATCGGGTGACTGGTTGCCTACACAGAGAATAAAATATCAAATGGATCCATAATCTAGCATCCTACACAAAAACTAATTCCATGTGGCTAAAAGACCTAATTGAGCAAAACAAACTAAATCTTTGTTAAGAAAATAGAGATTAGCTTACATCTTTATATAGGAAATGACTTAAGACATAAATGGCATAAGTCATAAAAGGATATTTAAAGTTCATAATCTTAAAATTAATCTCAAAAAAAGTAAAAAGGTTACAGATTGGCAGGAAATAAATGCAGTAAGTGTAATTGACAAAATATTAATAGCAAAACATATAAAGAAGTTTCAGAAATCAGTAAGAAAAAAATACAAGTTTTAAAATGAATAAAAGATTTAAAATGGGCCATTCACAAAAGAATTGTGATCATTAAAATATATTTGTAATTAGGGTAATGCAAAGTATAATCATGAAGAGACACTATTTCATACTCATCCAATTGGCATAATTTCAAGTTTGACAATACTATGTGTTGGTGATAATGTGGAAAGACAGAAATTCATAAAATCTTGTTTAGTAATACAATCACTTCAAAGAACAATTTATCTAATTAAATGAAGATACTCTAAAGAAGAAACTCCTTATAGCTGAAAAACTTTCACACATGTATAGAGGAGGACAGGTTCGATAACATGCAAAGTGGCACTTCTTATAATTAAAAAAAAAAAAAAAAAAAAAAGGGCTGAAACATCCTGTGTGTCCTTCAACAGGAAAATGGATAAATTGTGGTATGGTGACTAAACAGGATACCATAGTGGTACAAATGAACTGAATAAAGCTGTACTTATCATCATAAAAAAATTTCCCAAATATACTGAACAAAGTAAATCACAGACGAGGCCTTATATCATTTATATAGCTTTGAACCATGCAAAGATGTTATACATTTTTTATATATATATATGTGTGTATATATATATATATATTACACACACACACACACACACACACACATATATATATGAACTAATATATGCACCAGATGAAAAAAAAAAAAGATGCATAGGAATGAAAACTACAAAACAGCACAGTGGTTATATTGGGGAGGGTACGAGTCTTTTATTTTTTAAGCATAGATACTTGCATTACTATTTTACTTTTGTGTATTTCGTAAAACATAATAATTTAAAAATAAACAACAGGATCTGCTAGAGACACTAATCGATAACCTCTGGATAACAACTAAGTTTGAATGTTAACTATACTGGAATTAAAAACTTAGAAAAAAACAAACAAATCTAAGTTTCATAGGTTAAAAAACAAAAAACAATACTGTGAAAACAAAATAAGTGGATTTCTGGTGAGCCACAGTGTTATAATGGAGAACCTGCTTGAAAACATCATTAAGAAACTCGGTTACTATTCTTTTTACCTGTCTCTTATATGTCTCAAGTTGACTTCGAGCTGCATTGGCTTTTCTTAACTCTTCCTCTAGACTGACAGTGTTCTGCATATACATAGTATTCTTTTCTTCTAAGAGTTTAACCTGACGCCTCAAATCACCAAGATCTTCTAGCTTCTTTTTATATGATTCCACTTGGCCTTCTAGTTTAGATACTTTATCAGAAGAATGTCTAGAATGAGATGGGAAATCAGAAATCAGAAACACATCCTGAGCTGTAAAGCTGTTTCAATAGTGCTAACCCAAGAGGGACTGCCAGAAAAGAACACATTCTAATGAAATTATAAGACCAAAGGTGATTCTAGATTGTTTTTGTTCAGGCAAAAAAATATGACCAAAATTATAGCAAAGTGTATAATGGAGAATGTTATGTAATTTAAGGAAAGCAAGTGGTGGTGATAGTGTTTGGTGGCGGGAGGGGTAACCAGCAGAGTCACATGTAGCACAACAGCAAAATAAATCGTGCAGAGTCCAAGTGATGTGGCAATTAGAATGTTATTCGTGACCACAGGAACAGCTATTTCATGGAACAATGGAGCAGGAGGTGGGAAATTTTAGAGAGTTAAGGAGACAATGTAAATTTCACCTTATGTCATCTAAATTTGTTCTGGAGGGAAGGAGACAGTAATAAGTCTTTTCTCCTAAGAGGAGAGAGACCTAAACATAAAAATATATGCTAAAGTGGGAGATCCAAATTCAAAGAGAAATGATGACTGATGTAACACAGTCTTTGTGTGAGCAAGAAATGTTGAGACCCAAAGCCCTGAAAAAGAGAAAGAATAACAAGTCTACATTCTAAAAGCAAAAATGAAAAGATGGGTGGGAATGCGGAGCAGTTAGGAGGTACAGAAAGTATAGGACATGGAGAGTCCCACAGCTCATAGCTTCTTCCTTGATGCAGTTGGAGACAATGTCATCTACTGACACTAAGGCATGGAGAGGTGTGGGGGGTGGGTGTCCAGGTGAGAAGTTATGGACATATGTACTAGCTATGAGAGAAATGGGAGACAGAAATATCTGTCATGAGCGGCAGAATGGTGGACCACAGGGAAGAACCCAACGAAGAGTGAAGATCATGAATTTGTAGCAGGACAAAACTGTATCACTGTGTGATTTTTTTCTACTCATTCTTAGTATTCAAAGAGCAAAAGTAAAAATGGCTGGAATGACCCAACAGAGGATAAATTATACAAGTGTAATGGTCAGAAAACGAGGTGGCAGGGAGTGAAGGCACTTAGTGAGAGAACAGGCAAGTGCAGATAAAACAGTCTAGCAAGGAAATGACGCATCATGGGTGTGACAGCATCCGAGCAAGAGGAAGACTGAATGACCAGGACGACTTGAAATTAATTAAAGAAAAGGAGTCATAGTAAGAAAAGCTCCAGAGCTATACAAGTATGAAGTGATAGTCAGAGATTAATTTCTATTTAACAAACATTTATATAACACTTAATTGCCAGATACTGTTTCAACTGTTCACAAATATAAACTCAGTTCTGCATGTAAATCTGAGATAGGTATGTGTATCATCTCCATTTTACAGATGAGAAAATGGTTACACAGAGATTAATAAGTAAATGGTAGCATTGGACTCTGAACTCAGGTAGTCCAGCTTTTAAACATCCTGCTATGCTCAGGGATCCTAGAGTTTGTAACATCATTGGTAGAGCTGTTCTGGGTGATGACAGGCCTGAGAGTCGAACAAGATGGGAAGACTGTTTACCTAAGAACATCTATTTCATCTTTCAGAGACTGAGCTTCATCTGCCAAAGTGGTTAGTTCATCATTCTGTTGCCGAAGTTCAGAGATTTCCTTTTCTAACTCTTCACAGCGTATACGATAATCATCTTTGGCTGCTTCTAGTCTGTAACCAAAATAAAACGGACCAAGAAAGTACTATTTACTATTTAACAATTCTCCTTAGAACATAAAAGGAAATAAAAAACATGAGAATAAACTCTTGAATCTTTTGTGACCATAAGTGGTATCTCCAAGTTTTAATGGTCCTAAAAATGGATTCCACTGGTCCAAGGCTTATGGAAACTTGACAACTGATTACCACTCCTCTTTTCAGAAAATTAGATGTCAAGAAATATTTTTTCAACATACAGCACAATTAATTTAACGTTTTATTTCTGACTGTGAAATTAACATATGTTCCTTGTTGAAAATTTACAAAATACATAAAAGCTAAGAAGATAAAAATCATGTATTGATCTTAAATAGATAATACTGTTAGCATTTTTGAGTATATCCTCTAGTCTGGTTGCTATTCATAGATCTTTTCCCTCCAAATCTGGATAATACTGTTCCTACTACTTTTTTGTTTTGTTTTGTAAGACTGTCTCTCATGTTTATTATTTATTTTAATTTTATTTATAATATTTAATGTTAGCAGAAATTCTTAATTTTTAGTAATTCTATTGATGAATTTTATACTTTATAGTTTCTACTTTTAGTGTATGATTAGAAACTTTTTTCTTTTATCTTGTATTTTGTTAGTATTTATATAGTTGCATTTTTAACAGTGAAATTCTCAATTTCCCCTGTAATTCATTTTTGTATTATGATATCTAACTTTTTCTGCCAAAATATGTACCCATTACCCCAAAACCATTTAATAAATAATTTAACCATTACCTATGGATTTAAAAAATGCCATTTTTATTATGTTACATATTTTAACATACACTTCGTTGTTTTCTGGATCTTCCTTTGTGTTACTAGTTTGTATTTTGCTGCACCAGTACTAGTTTTAAAATTAGTAGAGAAATATAACATTTCAACACTGGACACAGCAAGCACTCCCTTATTATACTTTGTGTGTAAATGTTCTGAGAATCTCTTGCTCGTCAATACTTCTAGCTGAAAATAAAATCTGAATTGGAATCAAGTTCAAATTAAGTAATAATTTAGGAAAAAATGGCATTCTTACAATCCTCCTTACAATGTAAACAAAATAAGTAAACATGTTATCACTCTACATATATTGAAATAATTTTTATGTATAACAGAAATTTTCATCATATAAGTCCCTCATATATCTTTTAATTTTTTTTATTCTTTGGGTATTTATATACTTAAAAGTGCAAGTTTTTCCTTATGATACTAACTGCGGTTATTGCTAGAAAGTCTTCTGACCTATACAAATGTCTTATAGCTACCCTCTCTCCTCTTGGTTAAAATGTAACTGCTAGATCTTGCCATTAAAAAGGTGTATTATCCCTTTTGTAATTAAAAATAATTTATGAACAGGGGCCTGGGTGGTTCTGTTGGCTAAGCATCTGCCTTTGGCTCAAGTCATCATCCTAAAGTCCCAGGATCAAGCCCCAAGGCAGGCTCCCTGATCAGCAGGGGTCTGCTTCTCTCTGTCCCTCTGCACAACACCCTGCTCATTCTCTCTTGCTTTCTCTCTCTCTCTCTCTCTCTCTCTCTCTCAATAAATAGAATCTTAAAAAAATAATCTATGAGACTCAAATCTTAAAAGCTCAAAACAAAAACAAAAATTAAAGGTAGAAGTTCATAATAAAGATGAGCCAGAAGCATTATATCTGACTATAAAGAATAATAAATACTGATGGGCACCTGGGGTGGCTCAGTCGGTTAAGTGACTCTTGATTTCAGCCCAGGTCATAACCTCAGGGTTGTGAGATCATAGAGTCTGCTTAGGATGTTTGCTCGCGCTCTCTCTCTCTTCCCCGCTGCCCCATCTGCATGTGAGCTCTCTCTCAAAAAGAAATAGTGAGATATATAAATGATAAACATTCAAATATGATAAAATATTTAAATGCTTCGAAATATAAATTGCAACATATATTGCAACATGTATTCTAGAACAATAAAAGCATTAGATACTATTTCCTTTATATTTAATGAAAACTCGGGACAATTCTAAATACCATTTCCCCAAACCACACTTTAAGAAACTGGCCGCAATTTAGAAACAAAAGAGTATAGTCATACTTAAATTGTACTACCTACTGTCTTAGAAAGTCAAGATGCAGACAAAGGGTACTCAAACTTTTTGGTCTCCTTCACACTCTTAAAGTCACTGAAATTTCAAAAAACTTTTGTTTATATATAGTCCAGTTTATTAGAAGACAGCTGGGTTGTCATAGCTATTTCTGTATTCATCTGCTGTGATGCCTTTTTGGCTGAAATATATGATGGAAATCCACTCTTACACAGATATGCAGTTAGAAAAGAGAGGGTCTGGAAGACTCTGAAAGAGTCTCAGAGAACCTGAAGAGGTCCTCAGACCACATCTTGAAATGCTGATGTAGACTGTAAGGGATGGACCATTTCTAAGGTTTAAGGGAAGACTTAAGAATCATTTTTATTTTTTCCTATTAAGTAAGATGTTATATTTCTTACTGTTAAGTCCTTCAATTTTGTGGTTCTGTTTTGTCTGGCGGAACACCAAACTTCTTTTACTTTACTTTTTCCCTTTCACCATCCAATTGCCTTTCACCATCCAATTGCTTCTTTACTTCTTTTCCCTTTCACCATCCAATTGCCAAAGGGCCATTCTTCTTTCCTTTTGTCCTTTTCCTCTTCCAGAAGATGTGTTTACACTGTCCCTTTAAATCAGTATGCCTTTTAAATAAGTCTGTCTCTATAAATTATGTACCTAGCCTTTATATTGTATCTCCTGCAAAGGGCACCAGTCTCTTATAAATTCAGTGCCTCTATGTTTTTATGGTGTCTGGTCCTTTAAGATGATGTACTTAACTATGAAATTTTCCCCCTGCAGCTTGTGGTCTAATATTTTATTTTTTATTTTATGGGGGGAGGAGGGGCAGAGGGAAAGGGAGAACGGGAATCCCAAGCAGGCTCCATGCTGGGCATGAGTCTCAGTCTCACAACCCTGAGATCACGACCTAAGCTGAAATCAAGAGTCAGACGCTAAACTGACCATGCCACCCACCCAGGCGGCCTTGAGGGTGTTACTTTGATAGAATTTTTCCTAGATGTAAACATCCTCCTTGGTCTACAGGTACCCACAAGTCCTAACACTACATTTTTTTTACCATTAAAAGATAGTTGCTGAATTTTTAAAAGTTAGACTTTGATGCATGGTCTTTTACCTGAATGTTTCTTCTTGGAGTTGTTCCAGTTGAGTCTGGAGCTGCAGATGCCTTCTTCCTGCAGGACTGTTGGGATCTTCTATAGAATCAGACTGATTAAGTCTTTCCATTAATACTTGATTCTCTGCCAAGAGACTACTTTTCTCTTCCTGCAATGCTGCAACCTGTAAGAGTATAGGAAGACAACAACTATTTCTTCCAATTACACTGGCATCAGCATAATCACTTGTAAGTGACCATTATGAATTAAATCTGGTTTTAATCAACTTCTACTTAAAACATGTACATTACTTTGGAATACTGCACAAGCAAAGCAATATGTAAGAGTAAGCAAAATTCCTTCTTTATATTTAAAAAGACAGTTCGCCAAATAAGATATGTAAATGGCAACTAGGCACACCAAAAGATACTCATGATTCATCATTAAAGAAATGCAAATTAAAGCCACAATGTTACACCAATACACTTCTACTAGAATGGCTCAAATAAAAAATACCCACTTTAAAAAACAAAACAAAAAAACCAATGTACCAAGTGTTGACAAAGATGTAGAACAAATGGAAGTCTCAGACGTCTCTGGTGAGAACATAAAATGTTTCAAGCACTTTGGAAAACAGCTTTGCATTTTTCAAAAAAATTAAACATGTAACTACCACATGACCCAGCCAGTATTTACTTACTCAAGAGAAATAAAAGCACATGCCCAAAGACTTATAAACAAAAATTTTTTAAAGATTTATCTATTCATTCATGAGAAACACACACACACACACACACACACGGAGAGAGAGAGAGAGGAGAGGCAGAGAGAGACACAGGTAGAGGGTGAAGCAGGCTCCATGCAGGGAGCCTGATGCAGGACTCAGTCCCGGGTCTCCAGGATAACGTCCTGGGCTGAAGGCAGGCGCTAAACCGCTGAGCCACCCAGGTGTCCCATCCATAAACAACGTTAACAGCAGTTTTGTTTGTAATAGAGAAAAACTATAAACGACACAAATGTTCATCAACAGGTGAATGGATAAACTCTAGAATATTCACACAATGGAATACTATTTGGCAATAAAAAAAGAATTAACTACTGCTACTGTCAACACAAATGAATCACAAAATAATGAAAGAAGTCAGACAAAAAAAAAGCACATATATAGTGTATGATTCTTTTTATATGCAATTCTAGAAGATACGAACTAATCTACAGTGACAGAGCAGAGCTGGGGACCTGAGAGGGAATACATTAAAGAATCATGAGAAAATTTGAGGGTGATGGGTTCATTATATTAATTGTGGTAAAGTTTTCACACATTCATACATCTGTCAACATGCATCAAAATTGTATACTTAAAATATGAAGTTTATTATATGTTAATTATATCTCAAAGCTGTAAAAACAAAAGTTAACTGCCATTTCTAATTCTCACTAATTCTAATTCCAATGCCCCACTTTTTCTTGAATTCATTCTAGTTGGGCTATTGGCTCTATCATTCCACAGAACTGCTAACCAGGAGCACTACTGACACTTTCATGTCACTGTGAACAATCAACCTTTGACACAACTGATCACATACTCCTCCTTGAAGCAGTTTCTCATTTGGCTGCCAGGACAAATGACAAAGAATGACAAATGACTCTCCTGGTTTCTGTACCAATCTACCAGGCTTCTCTTTCTCCTTAGTTCCTTTTATTTCTCTGTCATTTGAGTGCTGTACAGCTTTTCCTCTCTACATACAGTGATGGCTTCCAGTTTCATGGCTGTAAATATCATTTTTTCAGTAACAGCTCGCACATTTCTATTTCTAGTCTGGAATCCTACACTGGTATCATTTCCACTTGGATGTCTAACAGGCATCTCAAATTTAAATTGTCCAAGGGGTGCTCTTAATTACAGCTCACTTCCCAGTCCTTCCAGTCTTTCCCATTTCAGTGAAAAGTAATTCTATCATTCCAGTTGCTCAGTCATAATCCTTAACATCTTTACCTGGTATCCATATCCAATCTGTCAGAAAATATCATTGGCTCTACCTTCACACATATTTTGACTTTTTATCAACCCTAAATTCTTTTTTTTTTTTTTTTTAAGATTTTATTTATTTATTCATGAGAGACAGAGAGAGAGGGAGGCAGAGACAGAGGCAGAAAGAGAAGCAGGCTCCACGCAGGGAACCCGATGCGGGACTCCAGGATCATACCCTAGGCCTAAGGCAGACGCTAAACTGCTCAGCCACCCAGGCATCCCAATTTGGTAACTTTTGAATGTGTTCTGACTGTTCCACCAACCAGCTGTTCCTTCCCCCACTACCTAGTCTCTCTCCTCAGGCCTCCCTATTGCCTAAGACACAATATTGATTATTAGGCTAATTAATAACCCTACCATGCCCTGTAAATGTTCAAGTGAATGGTCATTCATCTCTCATTTTAAATCAAAAGCTAGAAATGATTAAGCTTAGTGAGGAAGGCATGTAGAAAGCTGAGAGAGGCTGAAAGCTAGGCTACTTGTACTAGTTTAGCCAAATTGTGAATGCAAAGGAAAAGTTCTTGAAGGAAAGTAAAAGTTTAAGGCTACTCCAGTGAACATGCAAATGATAAGAGAGTGATATGGCCTTACCGCTAATACGGAGAAAATCAAAGCAGCCAGAGCATTCTCGTCAGCCAAAGCCTAATCTAAAGCAAGGCCCTAACTCCCTTCAATTTTCTGAGGGCTGAGACAGGTGGGGAAGCTGCAGAAGAAAAGTCTGAAGCTAGCAGTGGTTTGTTCTAGAGGTTAAAGGAAAGAAATAATCTTCCTAACATAGAAGTGCAAGATGAATAAAGCAAATACTGATATAAAAGAGACATAAAGTTATCCAGGAAATTAAGGAGTTAAGATAATTTATGAAGGGTTATACTAAACAGATTTTCAATGTATATTAAACAGCTTTATTCTGGAAGAAGAGATACTGTCTAGGACTTTCACAGCTACAGAGGATAAGTCAATGCTTGTCTTCAAAGCTTCAAAGGAGGGGATCCCTGGGTGGCTCGGTGGTTTAGCGCCTGCCTTTGGCCCAGGGCATGATCTTGGAGTTCCAGCATCGAGTCCCACGTCGGGCTCCCTGCATGGAGCCTGCTTATCCCTCCTCCTGTGTCTCTGCCTCTCTCTCTCTATCATAAATAAATAAATAAATCTAAAAAAAAAAAGCTTCAAAGGACAGGTCAAATCTCTTGTTAGGGGTTAATGAACCTGGTGATTTTAAGTTGAAGCCAGTGCTCCTTTCTCATTCTGAAAATCCTAGGCCCTTAAGAATTATGCTAAATCTACCCTGCCTGTGCTCTCTCAATGGAACCACAAACTCTGGGTGATAACACATCTGTTTACAACATGGTTTACTAAATATTTTAAGCCCACTGCTGAGACTTACTGCTCAGAAAAAAAGAGGACTTTAAAGATATTATTGCTCATTGACAATACACCTGGTCACCCAAGAGCTCTGACGGAGATGTACAATGAGATTAATGTTTTCAAGCCTGCTAACACAATATCCATTCTGTAGCCAATGGGTCAAGGAGTAATTTTGACTTTCAGGTCTTATTATTTAAGAAACACATTTAGTAAGGCTATAGCTATCAGACATTGATTCTTCTGATGCATCTGGATAAAATAAACTGAAAACTTTTGGACAGGGTTCACCATTCCAGATAGCAGTAAGAACATTCACAATTCATGCGAAGAGTTAAAAAAAATCAACATTAACAGAAGTTTGAAAGACACTGATTCCAATCCTAATGAAGAACTTTGAGGGGCTCAAAACTTTAGTGGAGGAAGTAACTGCAGGTGTGGTGGAAATAGCAAGAAAACTAGAAGCCGAGCCAGAAAATGTGACTGAATTGCTGTAATCTCATGATAAACTCCAATAAATGAGGAGCTGCTTGTTATGGATAAGCCAAGAAAGTGGTTTCTTGAGACAGCATCTACTCATGGTGGAGATGCTGTAAACATTGTTGAAATGATGATAAAGGATTTAGGAATACCAGATAAATAGTTGATAAAGGAGCAGCAGGGTCTGAAAAGACTGATTCCAAGTTTGAAAGAAGTTCTACTGTGGCTAAAATGCTATCAAACAGCACCACATGCTGTAGAGAGACCATTCATAAAAGGAAGAGTTGATAGGTACAGCGAACTTCATTATTGTTTTATTTTAAGAAATTGCTACAGCTATCCCAACCTTCAGCAACCACCATTCTGATCAGTCAACAGCCAATGACACTGAGGCAAGACCCTCCACCAGCAAAAAGATGATGACTCGCTGAAAGCTAAGATGATGGTTAGCAATTTTTAAATTATTTTAGTAATTTATTTTTAAATTAAGGTGTACATATTTGAGGAAAAAATATATATACATTTGTTTTATACATAATACTATTGCATAGTTAACAGGCTACTGTGAAGTGTAAATACAACTTTTATATGCACTGGGAAACCTAAAAATTCATCTGACTTGTTTTACTGCAGTGGTATGGAACCAAATCCATAATAAGTCTATGGTATGCCTGTAATGAAGAGTAATATGCAAAGAAAAAAATAATAATAATATAAGAAAAAAAATCAGACAAGAAAAAGGGGCTTATAATAAAAAGTTACAGTATTCTGTTGAGTTTTTCTACTTCCAAGAGACAACTAATTTTCACTATTCCCAATTTTACTGTTTTTGGTTGTTAGTTTACATCTCTAAATGTTTTACACCACCATTCTTGATTTATCAACCTCAGACATTATCTAGTGACTCCTCTGATAGGTTAAATTATAGCAACTTGTGCCATTCTTCCTTTCCATAAATGCAATTATATCACTATTCTTGTCACCTTCACTGGTCACTTCTGCCGTCTTAAACAGGTACCTATTGACTCTCTTTACAATGCCCCACCAGTGCATTCATTCTCTCAAATATTCATTGTGTGCCTGCTATATGGACCATGGACTACATGACCATAATAAATGACAAATCAGGTGATTCTGAGCTGAGACTGGAGGCTTAGGTAGAGCCAGCATGTAATGGATGTTGTGCCACAGAAGTAGTTCTTAACTCCCTTCTGGTAAGACAATAACATTAGTGACTGACCCTACCTTTCCCTCATGTCTCTTGCCTAGTCTACTGCTATCATTTGTACCTTTACTTTTGCAATTTTACATTTCTCTGTAGGACAATTCTAAATTGTGTTACTACTGTTTTCTGCAGAGCTAAGTGTATCATAAGGCAACACCTTCCCTTCTTGTAACTTCTTTGCAACCCTGCCATTCACTTTGCGATCTGTCTATACCAGGGATTGGTAAACTCTTCTGTAAAGAATCGAACAGTGAATATTTTCGGCTTTGAGAGCAATAGGTCTCTTTGGCAAGTACTTAACTCTGTCACTATAGCATAAAAGCAGTCACAGAGAATACGTGAAAAAGCAGGGCTGTGTTCCAATAAAACCTACCTACAAAAACAGATGGCAAGCTGGTTTGCCAATCCTAATGTATAACTTTATACATTATCAAAGATAATATCTATATCCTAGTTATAAAAAATAATCAGCTCTTACTCAGTATTATTACTAATCTTAGTGTTTGTGTATAGTTTTTTTTTTTAAGGTTTTATTTATTTATCCATGAGAGAGAGAGAGAGACAGAGAGACACAGAGAGAGAGAGAGACACAGGCAGAGAGAGAAGCAGGCTCCATGCAGAGAGCCTGATGCGGGACTCGATCTCATGACTCCAGGATCATGCCCTGGCCAAAAGGCAGGCGCTTAACTGCTGAGCCACCCAGGGATCCCCAGTGTTTGTGTATATAGTTAAGTTCTAAAATTTCAAAAAACAAATTAACAGCACTTAACATTGTAACTAGATAAATATCATTTACTATATGACCCAGCAAGTGTGCTACAATTACACTTCTTCCTATGTGCATCCAAAGCAGTGACCAACACCTGTGCCTTTCAAAGTAAAATGCTTCTCTTATAAAATATTATGAACTCTGTGTATTCATGACCCAGCTTTAACAAGTATCAAAACATGGCCAATTATATCTTATTTGTACCTCTCTGTCCATGCGCCCAACCTCCTTCATTTTGAGGTAAATCTCAAATAATTTTTTACTTATTTTCTTTTTATTTGTGAGATTTCTTAAACTTTATTCTGTTACATTTTTTACTTTAACAATTCTATTTTTAAATTACTTAAGTGTCTGATTTCTGATTTTTTTTTACTTTTTAAATAGCATCATGTCCTAGATGGAATTTCTTTACTAATTTCACTGAGGGTATTAAACAGATTTAAAAAAGATTACTATGTGCTACTATCCCAAATTTCTCCACTTGCTCCAGGACTACTTTCCAAGCCTATCTTGATCCTTTTCTTTTGGAATGCAGATTTTCTTTAAGAGGTAGTCAAAGCAAGGGTAACCATAAACTATGCATTCAAAAGCTTCCCCTTAGGGCTTATTTATAAAAAGCTGGCCTTTAAGTAAATTAGAGTATAAGTCAGGGCTTTAAAAAATCTCCTCCACCCCTCTCTAAAGCTAGCACAGATATCCCTACTTTCTCTTTTTGTATTCTTGTATTATTTTGATTCATTTATTATAAATTTAATGGGGTTGCAGGGAGGAAAGAAAATATATTTGATGAGTCTACCAGCTCTAACCAAAAATCTGCCCCCTCTCCCCCTTTACTCTTTAATTTGTGTTGCATTACAGCCATTTGGTGTTGCTTATAGGGTACATTTCAAATAGGTGGTACACAGAAATGATCTCTTACCTGCATATCCAGCTCATGGCATCTTTGAGCAATTTCTTCCTTTGCTGACAAAGCTTCATTCAGTTCCTCTGTAGTCTTCTTCAACTAGTTAGAAACAAAGAGATACAATGAACATTTCAATATGAAGAAGCAACAATTAATAATTATATAGGCACAATAAAGAATTAAAACACTTTCCTCCCATTTCTTTCTGAGGGGCTGGGAGAAATGGAGAACTCTTCTGAAGATTCAAAAGCAGCCATTTCTAACTTTGAATATCTTCTAGTCCTAAGTCTTGTCTTTTCTGTACTCTGTATCTGGTTCTTTGCTCTCATCAAGTTTTCTTACACTTTCCTATCTAGGTTACATGATTCTTAGTAATAATGATTCTGTAATAACTGAGAAATTTTCCCTTGATAAAATATATGTGCTAGAGAATAGGGGTTTCAATGTTGAACTATATAGCTAAAGTATTTCAACACAAGTTCTTCAGTCATATTAAACTTTTATGTTAATTTTATAAGTTTTAAAAATATTTTTATTATACTAATTCTCGACACAAACCAAACATTTGAGTTGTGTCCCATTATTATATAAACTCTAAGTTAGCAAAGCATGAACAAATTAAAATTGATTAGTTAATTTTAAGAAAAAGAAAAAAGAAAAAAATTTAAAAATATTAGCTTTTCCTTTCCTGTGACCAAACCTCTGTGTAATAAAGATACAAACAAATTCATAAAAAGTAACAACTCTAAAATCTAACATCACAAAGTAAAGGAAGCAAATTACAACTCGGGTTAAAATTATATCATACCCAAAGATTTTCCTACAAAAAAACATTAAGAAACCATTGAGAAGAAATGAGGATAGCATGAAGATTTCTGTTCATGCTTTGGAACAGATGTCCCAGACAACTGAAACATAGAAACTGACAAGGTAAGCTGCAGTATTTTATTGATAAGCAGTAATTAAAATTACAAAATAACTTTTTGGTTAAAACTGCAAGAATAAACTGCAGAGTTCCTTTAAAAATACAGTAGTTTCCTTAGTTCATTTAAATATCTACTGATTGTTCAATCTTTCACAAAGATGAAGGTGGAGGATACATCTGCAATGGAAGACTCATGTGAAATAAAAGGTATTTTGTGTTATAAGTAAATCATAAGATTAAATGCATGCCACTTTCCAGGAATGCATCTGTTGTCTTAATGGGGCATACAGAAAGATATCACCAATGGA
The DNA here is from genome assembly GCF_011100685.1 of Canis lupus familiaris. Taxonomy (NCBI): domain Eukaryota; kingdom Metazoa; phylum Chordata; class Mammalia; order Carnivora; family Canidae; genus Canis; species Canis lupus. The sequence continues at coordinate 23,583,649 of NC_049237.1, forward strand.
GAAAGAAAAATCATGATTAGAGAACATGAATTACAAGGACTTAAATTTAAAGTGGGTCATGCAATAATATTTTAATTATAAATTCAATTACAGATGTGTAATGTCCACTACTAAAGTAGCTAAAGTCTTGAATTTATGTAAAAAACAAAACAAAACAAAAAGACTTAAACCAGTATATTCTATAAGCAATTTCATCTGAAACATTCTTTTCATTAACATCTCAAGTTTATCCCTTTCAATGAACTCTGCATGGATAAAAACAATGCAAAATTAGATACCTGGCGATCAAGGTCAACATAGGCATCATTTCCAGCAGAGACAGGCGATTCCTTACTCATCAGCTGAAATTAAGATTTAAATGATATAACTATGAGGCAAAAAAGACATCATATAAAATATACCTGGACAACAACACAAACACCTGGCCATCACAGAATTATAAAAATTAAAATGAAAACACAAATGTAAAAGGAACATTTTCCTATACATTGAAACTTGTTTGAAATAATTTTCATCCCAGGATAATGCCTTCGTTCAAAATTACAGGTCTAAATTCTGGTGCTCATTTTCACTGTAAACCCAGTCGTAAGAATCAAGACAAATCTTTAAGTTTAAAAAGTGGCTAAATATTTTAAAGCTGACTGTTCAGACAAAAAAACAAAATGAAACAAAACCAAACCAAAAAACCCAGCAACACTCAAGTAACTATATCTAAAGAATAAATATGGGCAACATCAGTATTAGCCAAAACGAACTGGCTAATGTTTATTAACACACACACACACACACACACACACATCTATGTCTTAGTCTCTCTCACCCTTATGTTGCAGAGAGAGGATCCATAACGTGTGAGGGGTTGGGGGTGAAAGGGATAAAATTCTGATTGTGACAAATATCAGGGGCAGACTCAAATGGTCCCATTTTTCTACTGTTTCCTTATGTTCTATCTAAAGGACAAAAGAAAGGGGGACAATCAGAAATGTGGGGATGCACTGTTGAGAGATCTTGTAATTTCAGCCTCCGGTACTACTCTGAAAAGTTATGTTCAGCTGTACTTTTTTCTCCTTATCAATGGTTCTCAAAGTGAAGTTCTCAAACCAATGACATCATCAGTATTGTCTGGAAACTCGTCAGAAATGCAAATTACTGGGTCTGAGGCCAGATGTACTAACTCAGAAACTCTGTGGTTAGGGCTCAGCAACGTGTTTAATAGTCCTCCAGGTGATTCTGATGCATACTGAAGTTTGAGAATCACTGCTCTGTATTAATGGAATAGGAAAAGTTCAAAGTCCCTTAGTATAATTAGGAAAAAAAACTCTCAGGAAGAGTAAAAAAATAAAAAATAAAAAAAAAATAAAAAAAAATACTGGCTTCAATGTTTATGCTTTTCTTGTGACAATGCTAATTGAAAGATTTTTAAGACTTCTTCCAGTTGAAAAAATCCCATTGTAAAGAACATAACTCATAAAAAGTATAAAGAAAAAATCCATTATTCTACCATCTAGAAACAATCACCTTTATAATTCTGAAATATTTAAGCAGCTACCAACCATTGGTGTAGCACAAGTGAGAAGACAAACATAATGTGATATAGGCTGTTTTAGAATCCTCAGAGAGGCAGTATCCAATCAGAGGCAGGTCGTAGAAGGACTAGTTTTTTTTTTCCTAGTCTTTTTTCTTCTCCCATTGTTACAGTTAAGTCCTCATCATAACACAGCAACAACTCTGAACAAAAACCTAGGTGTCTTACCCTCTGAATACAACCTCTTCCCAACCCTGGTCTCTGATGCAATTATGTTTAGTTTATGTGCTCCTCAATTTGAGGTTTCCAAGACCTATATTACCCTCCTTTCTCCTGGGCTTCTAGTCAGAACCCATCATTCTAATACTTACTTTCTTCTTTACTCTGCTTAGACTTCATAGTAAACATTACGGCTTGCCTGCTCATATTTACTCCTCCTCCTCCTGCTATCATCATCATCTTTTTGGGACTCATCCTCCTCTCCTGCTTTAGCTTCCATGGTTCTTCATTTAACCAACCACCTTCTAGCCTAGATTTTTCAGTCTATTATGTTGATGACCTATGTCAACATCATCAATTTTCTTTCTTTTTAAGATTTTATTTATTTATTCATGAGAGACACAGAGAGAGGCAGAGACACAGGCAGAGGGAGAAGCAGGCTCATGCAGGGAGCCTGAAGTGGGACTCGATCCCAGGACTCCAGGATCATGACTTGGGCGGAAGGCAGGTGCTCAACCGCTGAGCCACCCAGGTGTCCCAACATCATCAATTTTCTTATCCTCCATTCCTTCTTCCTGGCAAAATCTCAGTCTAAGATCAATCCATCTACCTCTTGTGGCTATAAACCCTGACTGCTAAGTACTGAGAGGGTAAAAAACCAAAAAATTTAAATCATAAAACACTATTATTAATACAGTTTCCAGTTTTTTTTTACTTTTTTTTTTAAGATTTTTATTTATTTTTCATGAGAGAGACCAAGAGAGAGAGAGAGGCAGAGACACAGGCAGAGGGAGAAGCAGGCTCCATGCAGGGAGCCTGATGTGGGACTCGATCCCGGGACACCCGGTTCACACCCTGGGCTCAACCGCAAAGCCACCCAGGCGTCCCCAGTTTCCAGTTTCAAATGGGCCCTTAAAGTTTCCCTGAAAGTACAGTTATGCTTCCCCAGTCAGCAGTCTCTTCATCCCTTTTAAAGACTATTCTAAACCTAACTTAAGGGAAGGCTTCTCAAAGAAGGTGACATCTTGACTTTAAAAGGGATGAAGAAAGCTTTCTTACTTACTTCTCGAATCTCCACATTCATCATCAGAAAACCTTATCTCCAAATAAGAATTTCCTATGTCTCAATCCACAAAATTGGCAACATTCATGCCCATCCTTTCTTTTTTCAATCTTCTTGTAACTAACACAAGTGCTATTCTTCCCATTGAAGGCTAATCCCTCCACATGTGCTCCCTGATCGAGTCTCCTCCAGCTTCATAAGATATCTGTTATAAAAAATATGGACAGACGTGCCTACGTGGCACAGTCAGCTGAATATCTAACTCTTGGTTGTCAGTTGTAGTCATGATGTCAGGGACATGGAATTGAGCCCCGGGTTGGGCTCCACACTCAGCAGTCTGCTTGAGTTTCTCTCTCTCCCTATGCCCCTCCTGCCTATGAGCTTTCTAAAATAAATGAATAGATTTTTGTTTTAAAGGACAATAACAAGGGTTGACAAAGAGGTGGAAAAAACAGAATCCTAATACACTGTTGGTAGGAATGTAAAATGCTGCAGGATCTGTGAAAAACAAGCTGGTACTTCCTCAAAAAGTTAAACACAGAATTACAGAGAAATTCAATTTCAATATGCTCGGAAGAATTAATAACAGGTGTTAAAAAGAACAAACATATACTAACATTCACCACAGAATTATTCACAATAGCCAAAAGGTAGGAACAACCCAAATGTTTCTCAACTGATGAACAGATAAACAAAATGTTGCACATCCATACAATGGATTATTCAGCTGTAAAAAGGAACATGTATTGATACATGCTACAGACTAACCTTGAAAATACTATGCTAAAAGAACAAAGACACAGAAGGCCACATATCATATGATTCCATTTATATAAAATATCCAGAATAGAGAAATTCATAGAGATAGAAAGTAGATTACTGGTTGACAAGGGCTGAAGCAAGGAGGAAATGAGAACTGCCTGTGTAATGAGTGTGCAGGATTTTCCTTTGTAGTGATGGAAAAAGTTCTGGAACAAGATAGTGATAATGTCTGCACAACATTAGGAATATATTAAATGTCACTAATGGCAGATTTTTGTTATGTGTACTTTACCACAGTAAAAAAAAAAGTCCGTAGTATCTGAATAAATATAAATAGAATGTGCCCTAAAAAGAGAGAGAGAGAGAGAGAGAGAGAGAGAGAGAGACTACCATTTTACAGAAGCCTTTCTTACTTCCATTATTCTATCCAGCTACCCTCCTTCCCCCCCGCCCCAGGTCCAAACAGTCACCAAGCCTATTGATTCAAGCTCTTATAATTTTCTAATCTGTCCACCTGTCTCCACCCTGACTCCCATAACCTAGTTCAAGCTTCCATCATTCTTCCAAGGAGATGGATAATTCCTTGGATAGACCTTGGATAACTACCAAGGTCTCCTAACTGCTCTCCCTTTTTCTAGCCCAGTTTCCCTTCAAACCATTCCCATCAAATGGATTTCTTAAATACAGATTTTATTTTTATTTATTTATTTTTAAAGATTTTATTTATTTATTCATGAGACACAGAGAGAGAGAGAGAGAGAGAGAGAGAGAGAGAGAGAGAGAGAGGCAGAGACACAGGCAGAGGGAGAAGCAGGCTCCATGGAGGGAGCCTGATGTGGGACTCCATCCCAGGTCTCCAGGATCACACCCTAGCCTGAAGATGGCAATAAACCGCTGAGCCACCGGAGGCTGCCCTTAAATACATATTTTAATTCTATTTTCTCCTTAAAATCTACTCACTGATTTCCACGATCCCAACTCTCTCATGAAACTGATTAGTATTCTAATGATCTAGGTCTCTCATTTCATTTCTAAGCACTTCCCACCACGTTTGCTACAGGGGTTCTTCTTTTCAGTACATCCAACATTTCATGTAGGTCTTGCTTTCTCTTGCCTCCTGGGCTTTAGAAGAATTTTTGCCCCTTACTTACCTCATCTCATCCTTCCATGCTCAGTCAAGATGTCACCTTCTTTGAGAAGCCTTCCCTTAAGTCCTCAAATGGAGTTAGCTACTCCTTTGAGGTCCTAATATTTTTCCCATCATGGTACTTTTCATTTGAAATGCTTTGACTATATTTGCTTGGTTAGCCATTTTTCCCATGAGATTTAGACTCTGTGGGGGCAAGAGACCATGTCTTTTTTTTTTTTTTCATAATTGTTACCTGAATGCCTACTACAGCTCCTGGTGCATATTAGGTGCTTGATGGTATGTGCTAATTAAGTAAAAGGAATATGCACATAAAAGACATATAATCTATTCTTAAAACCTATTTGTAGGTACAGTTTAATATTACTTTGTTCACTTGACATTTTGAATGTTTTCCCTTGTCATAAGATATTTTATCTCTTTAAAGATTTATTTAAGGGACTGAAAGTGAGTGGATGTGGGAGGTGGGCAGCGGGCAGCAAAGGGAGAGGGAGAGAGTCTTAAGCAGACTCCACACTGAGCACAGAGCCCCCACAAGGGGCAGATCTCATGACCTTGAGATCATGACCTGAGACAAAACCAAGAGTCAGAAGTTCAACTGACTTATGGGCCTGGTGCCCCAGAAGATACTATTTTTTTTTTAAACAAATTTTTTATCAGCTATGTAATATTCCATGAGATGGAGGTACCCTAATTTAAACACTTGCTTACCAATGGATGAATATTATTGTTGTATTTCTATTAACATAAAATAGTTTGGGGAGGGCCTAGCTGGCTCAGTCAGAAGAACATGTTATTCTTGATCTTGGGGTTATGAATTCAAGCCCCACACTGGATGCAGAGATTAACTTGAACTTTTTTTTAAATTAATTTTTTTTTTAAATTTTATTTATTCATTCATGAGAGACAGACCAGCAGAGACAGGTAGAGGTAGAAGCAGGCTCCTCATGGGAGCCTGATGTGGGACTTGATGCCAGGATTCCAGTGTCACAACCTGAGCCAAAGGCAGACACTCAACCACTGAGCCACACAGGTGTCCCAAACAAACTTAAAAAAAAAAAAAAAATTATATAAAATAGTTTGATAAGCACTGTTGTGCCCAATCTTGGTCTGAATTTGTAAATAATTCTTTGGGCTAAATTCATACAATTAAAAATCATTTGGTCACAGATTTTAATTTTAAAAATATTTCTGATTAGAGATACGAACCTGTAATTATAGAAAAAATCAGCAAATAGAGAAAAAAGCTTAGAACAGCAATCATTTGGAGATAATGTTCTGTCATTTTCACTCATCTTAATTTCTTTTTTTTTTTTTTTAAGATTTTTTATTTATTTATTCATGACAGACACAGAGAGAGAAAGAGGCAGAGACACAGGCAGAGGGAGAAGCAGGCTCCATGCAGGGAGCCCAACATGGGACTCGATCCCAGGTCTCCAGGATCACACCCTGGGCTGAAGGCAGTGCTAAACCTCTGAGCCACCAGGGCTGCCCTCATCTTAATTTCTAACAGAAATGGGATTATACTGCTCATGTGCTGTTTCTCTATATATAAGCCTTACTCGTGCTGTCATATATTTTTTAAAAATACACTTTAATGCTACCTAGTATGCCAATATATTAATCTGCCATAATTTATTTATCTGTGCTCCTATTGCTGGGCAGTCAGGATGTTTCTAATGTTTCAATATTAGAAAATAATGTTGAAATAAACAATCTTGAGGCAATATTGCACAATGGTTCTGGGCATGGGCTCTGAATTCAGACTGCTTAGATCTGAGTTCTAACTCTGCCAATACTTGCGTAAACTTGTGGTTACTCACAGTCTATGCTTCAGTTTCCCCTTTTTATAAAATCAGGTTACAATAACAGTATATACCTCAAAATATTACAATTAATTTTTCATTTTTTTATTTTGGTAAAGTATATAGAACTGAAATTTGCCATTTTAACAATTTTATGTCTACACTCCAGTAGCATTGATTATAATTGTAGTGAATTTTAAGTGTGTTAATAAATGTGTTTAGTAAGTAACCAGCACTAGCACATAGTAGGTACAAAATAAATGTGTGCTATTACTATTATCTATCTCTGTATTTCAGATATCCTTATAGGATGAATTCCTAAAAACAGAATTACAGGGTCAATTATAATAAGGCAGAACTCTTAGTGGCCCCTTACTATTTTTCCTATTTTTGCTTAGTTAACAGACTGGAGTTTTGGCTGGTTTTGCAACTACCTGGAATAAAGGCCACATCCCCCCCCAGATTCCCTGTGTGGTTATGTGAGTGATATCAGGCAAACAGGAGTGAGAATTGCTGAAAGTTTATTTAGAGGGAAACTTGGAACTTCATTCCTTCCTGATGGCTGGAAATGTGAATGTGATAGGTGGAATCTGAGAAGCCAGAGCCGAACCACTAAATGGGAAACACGTATTAAGGATGGCAGACAAAAAGAAACAAGAAAGCTGGGTCTCTGATGACTACAGAGCAGAACCCAGGGCCACTTAAGAGCAAATAAACCTTTATCTTGCTTAAGAGATTGTCATTTTGATATTTTAACACTTATGACCTAGTATCTTATATGATATCAAAGAGTGTATTTTTAAAAAGATGTACCAGTTTATCTTCCTACCATCAGAGCTGAATGATAAACTGTCTTTTAAAAGCTTTGCTTTTTTGAAAGGTCCTGTGTAGTAAGGAATTTGGCTGGCCTGCGTCCCCTTATTGGCAAGCAGCCTCTCAATCTCTGGAATTTCCTTACTGATAAGAGTATCTTTGTTTTTTTTTTGGTTTTTTTTTTTAAGAGTATCTTTGTTATTTGTGGGCCCCTGGGTACTTTAAGCTAAAAAACTGGATGACTCAAACTGGAGTCTGGCCATGCCAGAAAAATCAGCAATGTGTCAGAAGACTGGGTCTTTGAACCACCTGACAGCATGACTTCTGTGGGGAAGGAGAGCTAGATACTGTGTTCAATCCCATGGTCAAGGATGCAATCAATCATATCCACATAATAAAACCCCAATAAAAACTCTAGACATGAAAACTCAGGTGAGCCTCCCTGGTTGGCAGTACTTTGGGAACTGCCACACATAATGTGCTAGGAGAGTTATAGGTCTTGATTCCACGGAGGGGGAACAACATAAGCCTTGTATCTGGGACCTCTTAGACCTCACTCTATGCGTTTTTGGGACAGGGGGAGTTGGTTCTGGTTTGTATTCTTTTACTATAATAATAATACTTACATCATATTCCCGAGTTCTGTGAATAGAACCCTGAGAGAGTAGTGAGAATCCCTGGATTTACAGTCAGGTGGTCAGATATTTTAAAAAACACAACTTTAATTTACACTTAGCATTCTTCATGTTGTCTGTTGTATTTTTTCCTCTGCCAGTTGCACGTTCAAATCCTTGTTTTCTAGTACCCCTAACAGTTTGTTCTATTGCTTTTATGATTAAAAACATTCTCTCATCCTGAGACCAACTGGTTATTAACCCACATTTTATTTTTAGTTTCATGTCTTATACTTAATGGAGTTCAAGACATGCTACCCCAAAGTATGGTAGGTACCCTGGCATACTGAATACATCAAGCTAAAGGAACTGGAAAAATAGCAGGTACAGGAAGGATATTTTTTTTACCTTCTCCAGAAGCAGGTAAAAGCCTCATGTGAGAGGTGTTTTCCCTATACTCAGAGGAAAAACATCCTTTTCTCCAAAAATACAGGGATTCTAAAAGGACTCAATGAATAGGACTTGCTGTTTCCCCCAGATTACTACCCCTTAGCTCAAACTCTTTTTTGCCCTATCACATTTTTCCATGATTCTCCACTCTTCATCAAACCCAGCACTAAAACACTCAGGTTTAAACACTTCTTTGGTCTTCGTTTCCTTAAGAAGGTCCGTGTGTCATGTAAAACTTATATGGGGGTGCCTGGGTGGCTCAGTCGGTTGAGTGTCTGCTCAGGTCATGATGCCAGAGTCTTGAGATCGAGCCCCCTCACTGAGCTCCCTGTTCAGTGGAGAGTCTGCTTCTCCCTTTCCCTCTGCCCCCTGCCCTCCTCCCTGCTTGTGTCCCCTCTCTCTCTGGCTCTGCACTCTTTCTCAAATAAATAAATAAAATCTTAAAAAACAACCCAAAAACATCTGTATCCTTTTTCTTTTTAATCTTTTGTTACAGAGATCTCCAGCTGAGAACTTGGATGGGTAGAGGAAAACGATATTTTTCCTCCTCTACAGTTTCAGTATAAATATTCATCTAGAAATAGCTTTGGGTATGGTTGGAGTTGAAAGCTCATTTTCTTTTTTTTTTTTTTTTAATTTTTATTTATTTATGATAGTCACAGAGAGAGAGAGAGAGGCAGAGACACAGGCAGAGGGAGAAGCAGGCTCCATGCACCAGGAACCCGATGTGGGATTCGATCCCGGGTCTCCGGGATCGCGCCCTGGGCCAAAGGCAGGCGCCAAACCGCTGCGCCACCCAGGGATCCCGAAAGCTCATTTTCTGCCAAACAAGAAACCAATAATTAAATGTGAGGTAGACTGCTGGTTTAATATACATCTATTTTTTAAAGATTTTTTTTATTCATGAGACACAGAGAGAGGCAGAGAAACAGGCAAAGGGAGAAGCAGGCTCTATGCAAGGAGCCTGATGCAGGACTCGATCCCAGGACTCCAGGATCATGCCCTGAGCCAAAGGCAGACGCTCAACCGTTGAGCCACCCAGGTGTCCCTAATATACATATTTTTAATGGCTTTAGAAATTAGTCTACTATTCCTAGTTCATTGGGACATTTTTAATAATTAGCAGTAGTTAATAAATAATCTATACCGACAAGACAAATGTTTAAGTTTTTTAAGATTTTATTTATTTATTCATGAGAGACAGAGAGAGAGGGGGGCAGAGACACAGGCAGAGGGAGAAACAGGCTCCATGCAGGGAGCCTGCTGTGGGACTCGATCCCTGGACTCCAGGATCACATCCTGGGCTGAAGGCGGCGCTAAACTGCTAAGCCACCCAGGCTGCCCATGTTTAAGATTTAAATGAGAAATTTAAATGTATGATTTATTTTTTAATTTTTTAAATGTTTTATTTATTTATTCATGAGAGACACAGAGAGAGAGAGAGAAGCAGAGACCTAGGCAGAGGGAGAAGCAGGGTCCCTGTGAAGAGCTTGATGTGGGACTCGATCTTGGGTCCCTGGGAAAATGACCTGAGCCAAAGGCAGACACTCAACTGCTGAGCCACCCAGGTGCCCAAATATATGATTTTAAAATAAAAATGAGGCAAGCTATATCATAAGTGCAAAGAAAAAAAATTCTAAAGAAAAATGAGTAGGGGAATCTTTTTTTTTTTTTTTTTTTTTTTAATTTCTACTTCTAGGGACGCCTGGGTGGCTCAGCAGTTGAGCGTCTGCCTTTGGCTCAGGACGTGATGCCAGAGTCCCGAGATTTGAGTCCCATATTGGGCTTCCTACGTGGAACCTACTTCTGCCTCTGTGTGTCTCTCATGAACAAATAAAATCTTGATAGACAAATAAAAACAAAATTTCTACTACTATTTAAGCTCTAGTTTGATCTTTTAATTTCTCACAAACAGTAATCACAAAGCTCCAACCTACCTCTTGAATGGCTGTCATGACAACATGTTGAACAGATTCCTCCATCATCATAATGGCTTGGATGTACTCTGAAAACAAGAACAATCTGGAATGTCACTGTTCAAGTTAAAGATACTTAAGGAGTAATGGCTCACACTTCATGAATTCTTTTAACTAGTTTTCTGTTTTTATTCTTCCCAGGGATTCTTCATATATTGTTAAATATAGGTACCACAGGTAAAGTAAAAGCTGAAAATCACACTATTTCTCTTTCCTTAAGATAACCCACCCTACTCCCTACCACCACCATTACTTACAAAGTTGAAGCTACAGCTAACAGTCACAGGAATACAGTATCTCAGGAAGACAGTGAAATGTTAAAGCCTAAAGCCAGGATGGGAAGAACTCACTACTATTCCTAAAATTTTAAATTTACTTTGCTACAGTTTAAAAAAAACTGATGTCTGTGCTTTATTCTTGTGTGACATTAACGTATTGCATCATGTTCAATTCCTACCTTAATATTTTCTACTACAGAAGAGAAAAATCTTAATAAATCTGAGAGCTACTTAGGACAAAGAATTAAGATGAAGTTAAGATAGAAGTGACACCATAATTAAACAAATATTGTATAACCCTCGGCTTTAAAAATACATCACCAACAAGCTAAAGTATAACTTCATCAATCTTACCCTCACCACTACCAAATAAGAGAAGATCTTTTGGCTGTCAGTAGTGACCAGCTGAAAAAATAATTTCTTGTCTTCTATTAAAAAAAACAAAAAAACAACCCTACAAGTAGTTTTCCTTATTTGCAAATCCAACAATGAATGGAAAAAGTGGAATTCAACATAAAAAAAATCAACAGGCCAGCTCGATTCTAACAAATATAGTAAATACATTTTAATAAACATTTAAAAGAGTAATTAAGGGAATTTTAGGCTCAACCTGCCTCTCTCCCCCATACATCCAAAAAAACCTCCCACACATACACCAGAAACTTCTCAGCACTTCAAGTATTACATGATGGAATCTTACTGCGAAACTGCTCAAATGATCTTTTGGTAAGAGACTCATGTATTTGGAATGCCAAGCTGTATATGCTTTACGTGACAGATAACTCATTAAAAAATCCCAAAAAACAAAGTACTTTGAAAGCACTACTAAACTGTGACATTCGGACATTCTGGTTATTACAGTCAAAGCTTTTTGTTAATCAAAGGCATATTCTTAAAAGCAAGTGTTGTTCTAAGGATACTTGTACCCAATCAAATGTGTGGAGACACATACAAATATACACAACATCCTTAAATCACAGGATTTCTTAGGACAACAGTAGGAATGTATCAGAACCATTATTTGGGAAAAAGAAATCCTTTATTCTGAGCTCAATTTTTTGTTCTGTTTTGTTAACAAGGAACATCCTGTAGGTCTTGGAATGCAAGGGAAGTGCTTATTTTTAAATGGATCACAGACTTTCTTTCTTTCTTTCTTTTTTTTTTTAAGGATTTTATTTAGTTATTCATGAGAGACATAGGGAGAGAGGCAGAAGCACAGGCAGAGGGAGAAGCAGGCTCCAGGCAGGGAGCCTGATGCAGGACTCGATCCTTGGACCAGGATCACGGCCTGAGCCAAAGGCAGATGCTCAACCACTCAGCCACCCAGGCGTCCCAAGGAAGTGCTTTTAGATACTGTGTTCAAAGGTGCCAAATGCAGAATCCTAAGGGTCTGGAGAAAATGGCACAGCTAGGATGACTAAATAGCCCTCAAAATAAAAAACTGTGAACATGGAAAAGAAAAAGTAGTGGCACTGATAATGGAGAAGGAAAATTTAATGACAGCCTATTGGAAGTGAAGAAAATAACAGTGGGAACAGGGAGGTTAGGAAGTTAGTTAGGTGTGAGAGGGGAAGCGTTAGTTAAGAAGCGGTGTTGCCACGTCAAGGCCCTTCCCCGCGAACACCGTAAAATGCTACATGATAAAATGATGATGAGAACTATGTTAATGTACAATTTTTGAAAAGATAAATAAATAAATAAATAAATAAATAATCTTTAGTGTCCAAAATACAAGTATGTATGATTACTGGTGCAGATCTATGAGGCTAGAGAATGAGGTGTGCTATGTCAATAAGACTATATTGAAAACTTAGTTTTTAGCACCAGAATTTACAGCAAGCAACTTAGTATAAAGAATATGATGTTTAAACATGGAGACACATGGATTGTAGTCCTTGTCTAGCTTTTCTCAAACAGAAATCTTGGGGCAAGTCATATAATACTTAGTTTTCCTGCTGTGTAAAAACTATTTTTGTTCTGTTACTACCTAAAGGAGTACCAGGCAGAAGAGAGACACTCAATAATTACTATGAGTGTGTCTTCTACTACTACTCTTTGCTTTTTCAATTTTAGCACTAGTTATTTTCCCCATTTGAGAAGCCAGATGGCCAACATAAATGTATGCTAGGTCAATGTTCTGAGCTATTGCTCCTTATTTTTGTAGTTGAAAAACTCATCTAAACATAAGGCCTTTTCTATTTGTATAGTGCATTATGTATTACAAAGCAAATATGCATATACAATTTCATTTACTCCTCATAACCATCAGGTTTTGTATCCTCATTCTGTAGATGAGAAAACAAGCCAAATGCCTAGTCCAAATGTCAGTCACATAGCAAATGGAAGAACCGCTTTAGTAAGCCTCACATTACACATCATAAATGTGCAGTAACAGGTAATACTGAACTCAGAAACTCACTTACTTTGATTCTTTGTTCTCAAGTCTGCTTCTGAAAATACAGAATGCCCTCTGGATAAATATGATACTAAAATCCTATTCAAAGTTTTCATCATTTAAATACAATTTCAGAGGAGAAACCGAATTTAGGTGTTACACAACACTTGGTCTGTGTGAGAAGCTGGATAAATATTATGACTATCTGCTTTTCCATAGGGCTATGTATGGATAGAGGTAACACCCTTGTCTTTTCCTATTTCCACCCCACGGTAAATTAGCCAACTCTTAACAGTTAAATGCTTCTAGGAGTTGATGGATTTCTTAACAGAATCAACAGAGAAGAGGTCATTATGTGAAATCAGTAACCATATTAAATAATTTATCATACACCTTTTAAAATCAAAGCATCTACTTAGAGATTTAATGTGTCTTGAATCTTATTTACACTAATCTTCTAATCTTTGACAAAAAATGCTTAGTTAATATACAAAACTCACAAATGTAGAAAATTCTCTATTTTAATTCTTCAGTTGAATTGAAGAAATAATCTAAAACTTAATATAAGAGAATACACACTAAAATCTAAAAGGCATGGGGACAAAGAGAAATAAATACATTGTTAGAAAAAACAGCCAGATCACAGACCAACTATCAGTCATGGCTTCAAGAAAACAATGTTGACCATTATTAAACTTATTACTAGAACACTGAAAACGTATAGATAAATAAAAATCTGTTTTGCATTACCATGGCTGAGGTAGAAGGAATAAGAAAAAAGCCTTTGGGCTTAAAAAAAAAAAAAAACTGTCTTCTATGAAGGTCTTCTAGTATAACAGTAAAATACTGCATCATTGTTTAGAGTAGTCCCTGTCTACTTTTCATCTGTTTCATCACCCTTTATCCCTTCCTTACTATTCTCTAATAATACTTGTGGTTTTTTTTTAAATCTCTCAAAGGTAACTTAAGTTTTTCTGACATTCAGTTTCTACATTTCAGATTACTCTTAATCCATCCTCCTCCACATCTTTGCTTAAATAACATCCCTGGCCCACGCCTGGACTGCCCCCCCCCCCCCCCCCATTACACTTTACCTTCATGGCACTCGTCACCACTCGGATCACATAGGTATGTGTGCCCTCCCCCCTTCACTCACCTACCAGTTCCACAAGGGCAGGTGCTGTGTCTGTTCTGTCTGGCACTGTGCTCCTAGCCCCAGTATAATACATGAATTCAGTAAATATTTGTGAAATAAATCCTTCATACTCACAATCTAAAGTATCCAACTTTAAGTTCCTAGAGCTGCACTGATGTAGTGTAACATTCTCATTATTACTGACATTACTTTAGCAGGACCTTGTCCAATAGCAAGTTTCATCACATTCAGCGTAGTTAAAAATAATATACTAAAAAACTTATGCAGTCTTGCTTAAAAGGAAAGACTATCATCACAATTAAATGTATTCTAAGTTGCAAAACTCTTATGCTTGCAAACAAAGTACTAACAAAATTGTAGAAAGTGGCATTGCTTAGGACACCTGGCTGGCTCAGGAGGTAGAGCACACAACTCTGATTTCTCAGTCATGAGACCCATGTTGGGTATGGAACCAACTTAAAAAACAAACAGAAAAAGGCATTGTTTGAGGGTGGCCTTATGAAGATGTTATTGTTTGCACTGGTGATTTATAAATAATATATATAATATGTATTACTTTCCTTAATTATTTTAAATGCATACACTAATATCAAATAAATTACCTTGCTTCTGTTCACAGTTTACAGCACAGCCCAAGATGAGTTGAAGCATCCTTCCGAGCTCTGCCGCATCAGAATGTTCTCCAATAAGGTTCACATCAGGAAGGGTAAAGTCATTAATTTGCTGTCCTAAAATCTGAATGCGGACAAAAGGATCAGAATTGCATTCACATTTATGTATCCAAATAAAATATTTGATACAAATTAGTTTGTCAGTACCAGAAACTCATTGCTAAGGATAGAGCTATAATCCCAATTCTACTCCCAATTTCTATTTTTACCTTCCATATCTAAGTTATAACAATATTCATCACCATAACTTAGACCCCAATCTGGTATGTATATACACTGAGCAAAGAAACTGAATACTCTAATATCTTCAACTGCCCCTAGAAAGACAAATTCTCTAAAGTTCAAAGCATAGCCAGAGAGATTCTGAATGGGGTACCAGAAAGAGGGGAGATTAAATATAGGTTCATGCCCCAACAGTAAGACGCTCCCTAGACATATTCACTCTATTTGACTCGAAAATGCTGATAGCCAAACACTTATTATCAGGAAGGAGAATGGAGGATTCCTTTATGGGGAAATTGGCCCCAAATGAAATGAAATATATGCAGACAAATGGGTCAGTCCCTGTCTAATAACCATACAGTGAAAAAAGAAAATCCTAAAGCACAGAAGCAGGATGAATATGGCTCTAGTGCTATCAGTGAGCAGGGTAAGGAGGTCATGCAGTGTCTGGTGGCTCACGGTAATAGGTATGAATCTGATTATCAATACAATGGGAAACCATAAAAGACAGAAGAATGACATAATCAAATTTATATTTTTAAAAATCATTCTGGCTTTAGAGTGAAGAATAAGAACAGACAATAGAAGGGAATGAGTGAAATCAGGGTTACCAACCAGACTACTCTATAACTCTAAGTGAGAGCTAATGATGGCTGGGTACAAACTGGTAGCAGTAGAGATGGAAAAAGCTGTATTTTGGAGATTTAACTAGTAGGTCTTATGATGATATCAAAAGAAGGACGGACTATAGGATTGTTTATAGGTTTTGGGCTTGAGTAACAGGATGGATGACAGGATCACTTGCTGAGCTGTGAAGATAAATGATATAAGTATAAGATGTAGGTATAAATGCAGGTAAACTTGTGGGAAAGAATAGTAAAAACATAACATAGGTTTCCAGGCTATGTTGTGTTCATCTGGTATCTGTGACCACAAAATTTGAAGTAAAACTAGTTCTACTTCATGATTTTTCCCCCCAAGCCATTCCTTGACTGTTCTGATGCAGACTCAGAGGATAAACTAAGATAGAGACGGGGGTTTGCCAAGGAATCAAACTAAAGTAAGCAAGGAAGTTGGCTGTAATATAATAATGCCTGGATTCTAAACCACCTTCGCAAGGGGAGAAGAGAGCTTAATAAATGGCAGAAAAGAAAGTATAACATAAATTAATAATCATCTATAAACTATCCATATATTATAGTGAAAAAGAGCATTTATCTAATAACTACCTAATAGTTGTTCAAACCAACATCCTAAAAACTATAAAATGGAAGATTAACAGATTACTAATTTTGAGGTAAATTTTCCTTTACTTGGAACTATTGTAAAAGATAAAGTTAAATTGTCCTATAATTCTACCTCTAAGCAGTTGAGAAAAAAGTCCTTACCTCATGATTGTAATCCAGGATTCCCTTTAAAATTTTCTTTAAATTGCTTATCTGTTTAGAGAGAGATAAAACTGGGTAAAGGCCAAGCACAGATCAAATTATAATTTAACATAAAAAATTCCTGGGGGCACCTGGGTGGCTCAGTCGGTTAAGCATCTGCCTTAGACTCAGGTCATGATATCTCAGGGTACTGGGATCAAGTTGTCTGTTAGGCTCCCTGCTCAGTGAGGAGACTTTTCCTCTTCCTCCTCCTCTCCCTCTCCCTCTGCCCGTTCCCCCCTCCTCATGCTTGTTCATGCTCACTTGCTCTCTCAAATAAATAAAATCTTTTAAAAAACCTTGGAGGGCAGCCCCAGTGGCACAGCGGTTTAGCACCGCCTGCAGTCCAGAGTGTGATCCTGGGGACCCTGGATCGAGTCCCACGTCAGGCTCCCTGCATGGAGCCTGCTTCTCCCTCTGCCTGTGCCTCTGCTCCCCCTTTCTCTCTGTGTCTCTATCAATAAATAAAATCTTAAAAAAAAAAACCTTCTGAATTATTCGAATCATAAATATAAAAAATAAAATTCAACAGCACATGTGAATTACCATAATAATCAAAAAAGGACTATCAATGGCTTAATTTATGTGATCTCAAGAGATTTATTTAAAAAAAACTGTTTCCGATCATGTTAAATTTTCAATGTTATGATCACACTGACAAAAATTGTCTTAAAGTAACCTACAACATATAATGTCTCCAAATTCTCTCCACTGTCAGAAAAGACTACTGTTTCTTTAGCCAAAGTAAATATTTAGGAGCCATACAATTAAAAATACTATTATATCTTGAAATGCTAGTGTAACTGTCAGCATTGCAAGATATTTGTTGCAGCATCCTGGGGTGCCTGGGTGGCTCAGTCGGTTGGGCGTCTGACTTTTGATCTTAGCTCAGGTCTTGATCTCAGGGTCGTGTGTCTGGGCCCCACGTTCGGCTCCACACTGGGTGTGCAGCCTACTTTATTTATTTTTTTAAAAAAAGATTGTATTTATTCGTGAGAGACACACAGAGAGAGAGGAAGAGACATAGGCAGAGAGAGGAGAGGCAGACTCCATACAGGGAGCCAATGTGGGACTTGATCCCAAGACTCCAGGATCATGCCCTGAGCTAAAGGCAGAGGCTCAACCGCTGAGCTACCAGGCATCCCTGCAGCCTACTTAAAAAAAAAAAAAAAAAAAAAAAAAAAAAAAAGGCATCTTAGAAACAAGGTGATGTTTTCTATCACTCAACCACTCCAAAGCAAGGGTTTACTGGCCTATGTGTTATCTGAGTGAAATGACCAGTAGAATCACCTATACTATTTATTTGAGCTGTTATTTTTTCTTTTTTTTTTTTGACTCAACTCATAGTTAAGTTTGTATTAATTAAATGTGTACACAATATGATCCTGTTGACCATCTACCTCACTGTACCTACTCAATGTTAGTAGCAAAAGATGTGCTAGGACAGAAGATGAAAGAACCTGTGACTATCAGGTAAAAGAGGCTTAATCATACATGTGATCCAGTGAATCAGACGTATTTTTTTCAGACCTTTTTAAGAGAAAAAATAAGTTGAAAACTTTTATAAAACATTATTTATTTTTTTTTTTTTTGAGAAAGAGACAGTGTGAGTGGTGGGGAGAAAGGGGGCCCAGCAGAAAGGGGGAGAAGCAGATTCCCTGCTGAGCATGGAGCCCTATGTGCAGATCAATCTCATGAGATCAGGACCTGAGCTGAAACCAAGAGTCAGATGCTAAAATGAGCCGCCAGGTGCCCTAAAAACTTATTAAAAAAAAAAAAACTCATAAAGTAACATGTTTATACTTCTAGAAAATTTGGAGACATGGAAAATATATAATATACTTTGCTTTCTTTATTCTAGAATGCTCATTTTTTCATATTTTAATATTTGACATTAAAATGTCTCAAAAATCAATGTGTTACTTTAAAATGGTAGTTTCCTTCCCATTGAAAAGAGCTATATATTTTATAATTAATGGTATCTTGAAATTGGAAAAATACAACATAGGATAAAATATGGAGAACAGGAATACAAATCAGAACTGACATTTCCAGTTCTGAATATTAAGAATATGATAAAGTAGGCAGCCCTGGTG
The DNA here is from genome assembly GCF_011100685.1 of Canis lupus familiaris. Lineage (NCBI taxonomy): Eukaryota > Metazoa > Chordata > Mammalia > Carnivora > Canidae > Canis > Canis lupus. The sequence continues at coordinate 23,602,268 of NC_049237.1, forward strand.
GCTCAGCGGTTTAGCGCCGCCTTTAGCCCAGGGCGTGATCCTGGACACCCAGGATCGAGTCTCTCGTCGGGCTCCCCGTACAGAGCCTGCTCCTCCCTCTGCCTGTGTCTCTGCCCCCACCCCCCACTTTCTCTGTGTCTCTAATAAATAAATAAAATCTTAAAAAAAAATATGATACAGGGGGATTCCTGGGTGGCTCAGTGGTTGAGTGCCTGCCTTGGGGTCCTTGGGGTCCCAGGATCGATTCCCACATCAGGCTCCCTGCATGGAGCCTGCTTCTTGCTCTGTGTCTCTGCCTCTCTCTCTCTGTCTCTCATTAATAAATAAATAAAATCTTTAAGAAAAAAAAAATATGATACAGCATTTCCCCTTCTCTATATTACTGTCTTTGCCACACGATATTAAGACAATGTGTGTACAGATGTATGTTGTGTGTATGTAAGGTGGGGTATATACAACTCTTCCTTCAGTCAAGAGAGCAAGCAAACACAAATTAATTAGTAGCATTATTTTAAATACCCAGAACTGCTTTACACATTATAACATTAAAAAGTAATCATTAGGCACACCTATTTGGCTTAGTCAGTTGAGTCAATGACTCTTTGATTTCGGCTCAGATCCCCACACTGAGCTCTGCATTGGGCATGGAGCCTGCTTGGCATTCTGTCTCTCCCTCTCCTTCCACCCCTCCCCCACTCTCTCTCTCTCTAAATAATAATTATATAAATATATAATCATTAAATTGCCTATTCCTTTTTTTTTATTATTTTATTTATTTATTCATGAGACACACACAGAGAGAGGCAGAGACATATGCAGAGACATAGGCAGAGGGGGAAGCAGGTTTCCTGCAGGGAGCCTGATGTGGGACTCGATCCTGGGACTCCAGGATCATGACCTGAGCCGAAGGCAGATGCTCAACCACTGAGCTACCCAGGTGTCCCTAAATTGCCTATTCTTGAAAAATTATTTAGAAATTAAAACAGTAGCTTAAGGGGCACCTGGGTGATTCAGTCTGTTAAGCCCCTGCCTTTGGCTCAGGTCATGATCTCAGGGTTCTGGGATCAAGCCTCACATCATGCTCCCTGCTCAGCAGGGAGTCTGCTTCTCCCTCTGCCCCTCCCCGCTGCTCATGATCTCTGCTCTCTCTCAAATAAATAAGTGAATAAAATCTTAAAACAAAACAAAACAAATGCCAGTAGCTTAAACCAGTGTCCCTTCACTCTAGCTTAGTAAACAAAAGGAATTAAATTTTGGCAGACCCAAATTTAAGCCATCAATGACTATTTTTCATCAAATATGTTTTTTGGAAGAAATATAAAGACAAACCAAGCTTAACATATCTCAAGTCTAGGGTCTTCACACGCTTACTGATTTGCATTTCTGAGTCTCTTCCTCTCTGTATCAAAAAGAAATGGTTCTAAAGCTTTCCAAACTGCCAGTCATAATCATCACTGGTCATAAAAATCAATTTAGTGTAACAAAATTATAGAGTTGGAGAAAAAACTAGTGGTTTCCAGGGATTAGGGTGAGGAGTGTGTGGTGTGGAGGTGGTCATAAAGGCAGCATCGTGGAAATCTTGCAGAGATGGAACATCTCTGTCTTCATTGTGGTGAGCATTATAGGAAACTACATTATTGCTGGAGCTACACAGAACTGTACACACAAACACAAAAGGGCAAAAGGGCACTTGATCATACCAATGTCAGTTCCTTAGTTTTGATATTGTATTATAGTCATGCAGGATGTAATCACTGGGGAAACTGGGCGAAAGGTACACAGAACTTCCCTGTACAATTTTTTGCAACCCCTTGTGAATCTAGAATTATTTCAAAATTTAAAGTTAAAATAATGTAGTGGGTTGTAACTAATATTTTTAAAAATTAAATCATCAATGAATAGAATAAGGGAAAAAACTTACTATCTATGGACATATGTTTAGATGGACAGGAGGCTGCAATGTAAACTGTATTTCTTACTGTGGGTTTTGGCTTTCTCAAAGAAGCTTGAGAAATACTGGAACTTAAGGCTACTAAGAAGGAAATAAAAATACGTCATTCTCTTAGTGTTCTGGACTTAGTTAACAATGACCAATATTTTCTCATTATTAATAATAACAACACTAGCAACTAGCATTACCTGTGCACTATCCTAAGTCTGTTACATATGCTAATTCATTTATTATTGTGAATTATTTCACAATTCATTTATTGTGAGGTAGATCCTATTAAAATCCTCATTTTACAAATGGAGAATCTGAGGTACCGAATGGTTAGAAGACTTTCCCAGACAGTTGATATGAATCCAGGCACTCTAGCTCTAGAGTCCATGCCCGTAGTCACGGACTTCACTGACATACTATACATATCTTTGTGAGCAACTTCAGGTTACCTCCGACCTTTAATTTTGGATTATTTCACTAGGCAATCTAGGTTTCCAAAGCTCACTGAACACATCAGGTGAAAGTTCAACAAATATTATATGTACGCTACTAAAAAACTATTTAACAGATGGGAAAATAAAAAGAAAATACCTTTAGCCTCCAATTATCTCCTACTTCGGTTTTGATTCTGTTTAGCCAATTTTCATCAAAATATGCAGGATCTCTGCAAATAAGAAAAAACTCGCATATTAATCATGCAGTTATCAAGATTTAAAAAAAAAAAGAAAATTGAAACTTATCCCATAACATCACTTAATTGCAACATAAAAATGTATTTGCCATTTATCTATCACCAAATAACTCAGTCTGGAGACCGAATGCAATTACAATAGATTTCTCTAAAGTCAACCTGTTATCAGCACATCATAAAATAATACACATATTATCAAAAACTAAAAGGTGAAAAATGATAACATATGGTTGTTGTATTTTTATTTTTATTTTATTTTTATTTTTTTAAATATATTTTTTAAATTTTTATTTATTTATGATAGTCATATACAGAGAGAGAGAGAGAGAGAGAGAGGCAGAGACACAGGCAGAGGGAGAAGCAGGCTCCATGCACCAGGAGCCCGACGTGGGATTCGATCCCGGGTTTCCAGGATCGCGCCCTGGGCCAAAGGCAGGCGCCAAACCGCTGCGCCACCCAGGGATCCCTGGTTGTTGTATTTTTAAAAACAAGTTATAGATCGATAAGTTCCCCTGAATTAACATAACTTTTAGACACAATAATATATAAAACCAGTCAAAACTGATGACAATTTTAGACAAAAGAAATATATCAATAAAAAGGTTAACATAAGCCTCTCAGTTAATATTACAATCTCCATCACCTAATACTTTGAAAGTCACCAATAATGTTATTAAAATTTCAATTTCTTTATTTTCTTAAAAGATTTGAGAGAAAGTGTGAGCATGTGGGGAAGGGTAAGGGACAGAGGTAGGAGGAGAGGGTCTTAAGCAGACTCTGGGCTCAGTGCAGAGCCCACCTTGGGGCATGATCTCACAATCTGAGCTGAAATCAAGAGTCTAACACTTAACTGACTGCACCACCCAGGTGCCCCAAAATTTCAGTTTCTTTAAATAGTATAGACCAAGAACCTATTTTCTCACATATAATACTAAGCATTAGACAAGTTGGAACATGTTTGCAAAATGCTTAAAATCCAAGATAACGGGCACCTGGGTGGCTCAGTCAGTTGGGTGTCTGCCTTTGGCTCGGGTCATGGTCCTGGGGTCCTGGGATGGAGCCCTGCGTTGGGCTCCCTGCCCAGCAGAGAGCCTGCTTCTCCCTTTCCTAGTGCTGCTCTCCCTGTTTGTGCTGTTGCCCACTCTCTCTGTCAAATAAACAAAATCTTACAAAGAAACCCAAAAACTAAGATAACATTGGTATGGCCAAACTGAAACACCTATGAATCTACTTATACTTATTTTTCTTAGGAAAACCACCCAAACTACTATAAATAGAAAGAAAAAAAGAATTTTTTAGCCCAGCATGATCCTTATTTTAAGGTTTTTGAAACCAATGCTCTAAGACATTAAATTATTTGTTCAAGATCAATACTGAACACCTATGTCTGTCCTGCTTTAGCAAGTGCTAAGTGCTATGATCTTTCCATAATGCCACAACTGTCTCCATTCACCCAAAAAACATAATGGCAATGAGAGAAGTATGTTAGGAAAAAAAAATTTACGTTTCAACTTAAACGGTCACTCAAAATGATACATACAATCAGTACTAAATTTTGTTCAGATCTTTAAATAAAGTAATATGCTACTTATAATTTTTAATGTTATTGTTAAAGAAAAATGTACTTGGTTATAAAATTTATGAAAAATCAATTACAACTGTTTTTTAGTTACCACTGTAGAAATCTATTACTTATTTTAAAAATTTTTTATTACTTATTTTTATTATCTCATAATTGTTTTTGAAGCTTGTATTAAATAGTTTTTTTTTTTTTTAAATAGCTTTTAAAAATAGTTTTATTGAGGGCAGCCCGGGTAGCTCAGCAGTTTAGCACTGCCTTCAGTCCAGGGCTTGATCCTGGAGATCCGGGATCAAGCCCTGCATGGAGCCTGGTTCCCTCCCTCTCCCTCTCTCTCTCTCTCTCTCTCCTTCATGAATAAATAAAAATCTTTAAAAAATAGTTTTATTGAGATATAATGCATATACCGTAGAACTCATCCATTTAAAGTACACAATGCAATGGGGACACCTAGGTGAATCAGCAGTTAAGCGCCTGCCTTCAGCCCAGGGCGCGATCCTGGAGTCCTGGGGTTGAGTCCCACATTAGGCTCCCTGCATGGAGCCTGCTTTCTCTCTCTGCTATGTCTCTGCCTCTCGGTCTCTCATGAATAAATAAATAAAATCTTAAAAAAAATAAAGTATACAATGCAATGAATTTCAGTACATTCACAGAGTTGTACAACCATAACCATGATCTAATGTTAGGACATTTCCATCTTCCCAAAAAAAACCATTACCTATCACTCCCCATTTCCCTCTCTCTCTCAGCCCCTGGGAAGTACTCATTGCCATTCTGTCTCCATAGGTTTGCCTATTATGGACATTTCATATAAATGAAATCATACACTGTGTGGTCTTTTGTGTCTGGTGGATTCATTCATATTATAGTATGTATCACCACTTCATTTCTTTTTATAGTTTAACAATATTCCATTTATGGATATAATACATTCTGGTTATCCATGCATTAGCTGATGTGCATTTGGGTTGTTTCCACTTTTTAGCTATTATGAATAATGATGTTTTTTTTTGTGCACTGTTTTGTGTGGACATGTTTCTTTGTGGCCCAGAAGTGTAATTGCTAGGTTCCATAATAACTCTATGTTTAACATTTGAAGCAAGGCCAAACTGTTTTCCAAAGTAGCTACACCACTTTATATTCCCACCAGCAATGTATGTTGGTTCCAATTTCTCCATAGCCTTGCCAACACTTGTTATTTTCTGTCCTTTCAATTACAGCCATCCTAAGTAGACGTGAAGTAGTATGTCACTGTAGTTTTGATTTACATTTCTTGATGACTAAACATGTTGAGCACTGGCCATTTATATACTCTCTTTGGAGAAAAGTCTATTCAGTCTCTGCTTATTTTAAAAAATTGGGTTGACCTTTTATTATTGAGTTCTTAAGAGCATATTCATATCTTATGGGTTTTGAGGTTTTTTCTTCCCTTAGTATTCAAGACAAAAAGCCCCTTCTCAGACATAAAACATGTAAATAATTTCTCACATCAGTGAGTTGTCCTTTCATTTTCTAAGAGTTTTATAGTACTAGTTCTTATACTTAGATCTATGATCCATTTGTGTATAGTAGAGGGAGGGGTCTAAATTCATTCTTCTGTATGTGGATATTCATACCCATTTTATTTTTAAAACAATCCAGCTTTTTTAGAAGTTCAACAACAAAATAATAAAAAATTAAGTAAGAGAAACTAATTTGAGCAACGTTGTACAAAAAGGGGAAACTTACTGGAAGATCACAGAGATATGTTAGGGTATTGAAGGATAACTGGGCCTCACAAAGTAGTAGAATAAGGAAAAGCTGTTAGGAATCTGGACAGTACTCTCCTTCTGTCTTTTTTTCTGTCCAACTATACCATTTCTTTCTGCAGACTGACTTTTTTCTGTTTCTCCATATACACTACTGCATACACGTTCCAAGTCTTCAACACTTCAGATCAAGCAAATCATTTAAAGACCAGCCATCATTCCATCACAATTCTAAATTCTCAGATCATTCCAATAATCTAGCTAGAGTCTGTTATTCTTTTTTTGAAGATCTGATTAGCTTTATTAAGCGACTCATGGATCGGGCTAGCATCTGTTTTTCATCCCTAATCCAATTTATATGTGACCAAAAGGACAGAGGGCTGCGAGTAGGTCACACACAACTTTAGGAGGGAAGACTGACCACATTTGGCAGAATAAGGGTGAGTTTTCAGAGAAAGTGACTGTTGTAAAATGGGCATTCTAGGGATGCCTGGGTGACTCAGCAGTTAAGGGCCTTCATTTGACCCAGGACATGATCCTGGGTTGGATTATTTCACTAGGTTGAAATAATCTAGTGATTATTAAACTAGGTTTCCTGGGTTGAAATTTCACTATTTCAAGTCCCACATTGAGCTCCCTGCATGGAGCCTGCTTCTCTCTCTGCCTGTATCTCTGCGTCTCTCATTAATAAACAAAATCTTAAAAAAAAAACAAAAAAACGGGCATTCTACCCCCAAAAAGTGTCCTTTTTCCTTAAAACCTCATAAAAATAGAATACAAAGAAAAGCAACAATTGAGTGAATTCTACTAAAATACTAAAGAATTATTATAAAAATAATTCAGAAATTAGAAAAAATTCAATATTTTTTGATACTTGAAATCTAAAAAAGCATAATTATTGCAAATCAAGTGTTAGTCTTTCCAACCAAAAAAGACTCATAAGGCCGGCAATCTGAGTTTGCTGCTAAGTGGCTCATGATTACTCAAAGACAAAAGCACTGAATTTATTAGATGAGTGGCAATTCAGGGTCTCACAACTACAGGATACTTAAGCTTCACCAGTAAGTTCATAAACTTATAAAAAAATAATGCTTTAAAATGTCTAAGAAGGTGCACCTGGCTGGTTTAGTCAATAGAGCATGTGACTCGATCTCGGGGTCATAAGTTCAAGGCCCAAGTTGGGGGCAGAGTTTACTTAAAGTAATTTTTTAAAATGTCTAATAAATTATATACTCTAAGATACTTAATTTGCAATTTAGAGCAATACAAGTAAATGAACTTATAAATATCTGAATAAAATATTGCAAATCAAACGCTATAATAACAGTTTGCTTACTCCTTAAAAGATTACCATATCAAGAAAGAGACCTGGGATGCCTGGGTGGCTCAGCAGTTAAAGTGTCTGCCTTTGGCCCTGGGTCGTGATCCTGCAGTCCCCAGATCCAGTCCCACATCGGGCTCCCTGCATGGAGCCTGCTTCTCCCCCTGCCTGTGTCTCTGCCTCTCTCTCTCTCCCTGTGTCTCTCAACAATAAATAAATAAAATCTTAAAAAATAAATTACCAAATCAAAATCTGAGAATCATGTCTGAGCTAGGAAAGGAAGACAACAAAAACCACTGCTAAGCAGCAATGGTAATATATTAAGCACTGAATCAGGCACTTTACATTCATAAGGACTTTGCAAGAGAGATATTATTATACCTGTTACCATTGAGGACTATCAGACTCAGAAATCAAGTAATTTTTCCCAAGTTCGATCAGATAATTAAGTAGCAGAGTTGGCAATACAATCATTTTTGTTAAAACAGATCAGTAGAGTCCGACATAAAACTGGTTCGAGCAAACAACATTAAGGTCCTCTGCCTCATTATCTCCATGCTGAATAAACTAGGTCACAAGGAAAGAAAGACCAATATCATTCATGACACTGTGTTCATTAAGGGCAGGTATTTGTTCTTATTCACTCATTCCCAATACCTCATGTCTGACACATAACAGGTTCTCAAAAAAATACCTGGAGTCTAAAATACATTTGGAAAGTGACAGTACTTTTAAGCTATCCAACCTACTACTTGGACAGAATACAGCCAAAATTGTAGTCTTACAGTTTTCTTACATCCAATGTAACTTTTCCAAGTAATAAACTTTGATTCAATATGCAAGCATCTAGCCATAACTCTGTTCCTATAAGTAGTTTACAATTTCAGCAATGTTTTCTAAATACTCCCTAATTAATGCTCTCAGGCTGTGAACAAACAACATAAAGGTAATTTTCTCCAAAATCTTAATAGATCATAGTTCTACACAGACGTGTAAATAACAACTGATTAGCTTACTGGAGTATTCTTCATGAGTAAGAAGCTATCTTTAGCTTCTTACTATGTCCTGACTCTTGCTAAGAAAAACAAACAAGCAAAAAGAACCCATGAAACACACAAGACCATTTCCTTATATTTTTCCAATAACATATTTGACTATAACTTATGAACCAGTCCTAGCCTAAGCTAAAAAATACAAAAAAGCACTTAACTTTAATCTGTAATATTATTCCAAGAATATATTATCTGCTGCACTTGCCTTCACAAAAACAAACATTAAATTTCATTTGTACTGCTAAGATTACTTAAGCACTGTAATATTCTTATTGAACTCAAATTAAGATGGACCCAAAACCAAAACTATATTTTGATTCCATCTCTTAGTATGGCAAATATTAGTACTTTCTGGATAGGCTGATTCTTTGGTCTATTTTCTAATTATCTTTTAATTACCCAAAACAATCATTTTGGTCCCCTGCTGTTAAATGTGTATTCAAGACTTAGCTATAATATTTAAATTTCACATCCATAACGACATCAAAAAATATAGCAAAGTATTCTTAGCCTCCACTAATCAAAATAAGCAATAAAGGCACATAAGGGATAGGCTCTGAGCCAAGGACACAGGTTACTATAAAAAGACAAGTATCCATGTAAGAGGCTTTCTAACTGTCCACAGCTTGACCTCATTTTCTCTCTTTTGGTCTTATCTATTTTCCTTTCCCTCTTTCTTGACGGCCAACAACTGAAATGAGATTTATTTATTTATTTATTTATTTATTTATTTATTTATTTATGATAGTCATCAGAGAGAGAGAGAGAGAGAGAGAGAGAGAGGCAGAGACACAGGCAGAGGGAGAAGCAGGCTCCATGCACTGGGAGCCCAATGTGGAATTCGATCCCGGGTCTCCAGGATCGCGCCCTGGGCCAAAGGCAGGCGCTAAACCGCTGCGCAACCCAGGGATCCCCTGAAATGAGATTTCTAAGTGGGTTTTGGGTAGAAGACAGGGAGTTTAGTTTTCGATATAATAACTTTGAAATGTCTTTTAGGCTTAAATGGAGACATTGAATAGATGATGAATTAAGTCTGGAGGTCAAAGGAAAGATTCATGCTGGAGATACAAACTTAAGAGTCATTAGGATATGGATGATATTTAAATCCATGAGACTAGATGAAATCATCAAGGAAGTGAATGCAGAAAAGAGTAGAGGAGCAAGGCCTGAGTCCTTAAGCACTCCAACATTTGGAAGTAGGATAGAAGAGGAAAATAAGCAAAGGAAATACAGATCATCAGGTGAGACAGGAGAAAAACCCGGAGGGTAACAATATCCTGGAAACCTAATTTTTAACAGCTTACAAGGACGTAAGTCCTTTGAATGCTGCTGCCAGGTCCAGATAAAGACTGAGAATGGGCCATTAGAATCAGCAATGTGTAGAGAATTGGTGAGCTAACAAGTGCAGTTTTAATAAAATGGTGGTGGTTAACTATAATAAAATAAAATGGTAACTAAAAAGTGGATTTAAAAGAGAAGAGAGAAATCCGAAAACAACTGAGTACAAACTATTCTTTAAAGAAGTTTTTGCTACAAAGGGGAGGAGAAATTGGCTGACAGCAGTGAGATCAGAAGTACTGTTAAAGAGAAAAGAAGTAACCATTGCTCACTACTAGTGGATATGATCCAGCAGAAAAGGGAAAAGTGATGATGTAAGAAAAAGGGAACAAACTGGTTCCAACAAATTGGTTAAGTGATGATCTTGAGTAGGTGAGAGGCAATGGGATGCAATATACAAAGTATAGGTACTGACTTTAAGACAGGATCCTTCACCACCAACCCACACATATGTGTCATAACAGGCAGCAAGGTAAAGTCAAACTAATGCTGGTAGGTGGGTACATGTAGTCATGGGATTCTACAGAAATTGTTTTGTTTCAACGTCCTCAGAAGTAGGAGGTATCCCACCTTGTAAGGTGATCGGATAAGAGAAATGAGAGAGGAGGTAGTGGAAGTTTGAGAAGAGAAAAGTGTGAGATAGTCATCTGGAAGAGTGGGGGAATGAAAGAGCTAGGGAAACACAGTATGACTGTGAGATCCCATAAGGTAACATTGCAGTTTTGTGGTGAGAAATTTAAAATGAGATCCATCAGCATGTTTGCATTATTTTTTCAGCTGGGTTCAGCTGCATAGGTAAGAAGCATTAACTAGTAGGACATTAGCTTTAACCAAAGTTATGGCTATGCTAAACAAATACAATATGAGAGGGGCAGAGAAGCTAAAAGTGTATATAAGGGAGTAATTATGATTGACCATGGAATTTTAGTTAAATAAGAGGAGAGAGTGGGCAGTGAAGGTGGACAGTATTAAGATCCTACTGGCACTAGAGAATTAAAGAATTATTGGAAGCTTGATACCAGAGGAAGTGAGATAGGAAACAACCACTGATAATAAGAAAACTGAGATTATGGATGGATTACACACTATCAATTATAAAGTATGGGGTATGACCATGGGAATGAGTGGCTGAAATCTAGTAGAAGACCAACGGAGAAGAGTTCAAGAAATTGGTAGGCAAGGATATGAAGATCACCCACGTATATATTCAAATCACAGAACGCAGATATGAATAGTACCAGAAGGAGCCAATAGTGTGCCAGGATCCCATATTGTTGAGAAATGAGAAGGAATGAGGGCAGCCCGGGTGGCTCAGCAGTTTAGCGCCGCCTTCAGCCCAGGGCCCGGGATCAAGTCCCACGTCAGGCTCCCTGCATGGAGCCTGCTTCTCCCTCTGCCTGTGTCTCTGCCTCTCTCTCTCTCTCCCCCCTCTGTGTCTCTCATGAATAAATAAATAAAATCTTTAAAAAAAAAATGAGAAGGAATGATCACAACAATGAAGAGTAGTAAATGATGTCACAAGATTCAAAACTAGGGTTTTAGGTAAGATGCTGGAGAATGGTCTGGAAGCAGCACTAAGGAGCACCATCACCTCTGGGCTACGTGGTACTTAAAGACTGTAGGAGAAAAAATAGCCATCACTTGAGAAGCCTGCAGAAGTAGCATCAGGGGAGAACTAGATATCTTTTAGAGCCAAAGCTCGATCAGGCAAAGTGCTGATCGTTCTTTGGCACAAATACTACAGGTTAACCAAGAAACACAGGCTTAAGAGCATAGTCAATTCAAATTCTTGCTATCTCATATAAAAACATTCTGTGCTCTCTGAAGTGGATTCTGCTTTGTAGATTTTTTTTTACCAATATTAATTTTCTTCAAACCAAAGAGTTGAAAATAGAAAATTCATTTAACAATCACAGTTCCCTCAAGACTTAAGGGGAAAAGAAGTTTTCATTTTGTATTTGTTAATGTACAGATATGAAAGGATAGAGTACATCTTAATGTTTTTAGTAACTGCTCTATAGTAAAAAGTACTTAAACAAAAAACTAATTATCACAGGACACCTGGGTGGCTCAGTGAGCGTTTGCCTTTGGCTCAGGTCATGATCCCAGAGTCTGGGGATCAAGTCCCGCATTGGGCTCCCACGCAGGGAGTCTGTCTCTCCCTCGGCCTGTGTCTCTGCCTGTCTCTCATGAATAAATAAAATCTTAAAAAAAAAAAAGTATCTAATCATCTATGGATGATGTCTGTCTAGTCACTAGGCAGATCAACATAATTAAAATTCCTGAAAATATGGGAAATAAATCTTTTAATAAATAGAGCAAAAAATGAAAAAAATCAACTCCTATATAAAAAAAGTAACTCAAACTGCACCACAGACCTAAATGTAAGTACTGTAACTATAAAACTTCTAGAGGAAAACAGAAGAAAATCTTAGTGACCCTGGGTTTGGTAAACATTTTTTAATGCTGGCTTAGGCAATGGAATGTACGACTCTCGATCTCTGAGGTTGTGGGTTCGAGCTCTATGCTGGGTGCAGAGATTACTTAAAAAATAAAATCTTAAAAAAAAAAAAAAGAATAAAAAAAAAACACATAAAAGAAAAATATATTAGGGCAGCCCCGGTGGCACAGCGGTTTGGCGCCACCTGCAGCCTGGGGTGTGATCCTGGAGTCCCGGGATCGAGTCCCACATCAGGCTCCCTGCATGGAGCCTGCTTCTCCCTCTCCCTGTCTCTCTCTCTCTCTCTCTCTCTGTGTCTATAAATAAATAAATAAAATCTTAAAAAAATAAAATCTAAAAAAAAAGAAAAATATATTAGATTTTATCAAAATTTGAAACTTGCACCTTGCAAAGATACTATTAAGAAAATGAAAAGGGAAGACACAGATTGGGAGAAAATATTTTAAAACATGTATCTGAAAAGGGACTTGTATTTAGAATATATAAAGGAACTCTACATTCACTAACAATTTAAATAAAAAACAGGCAAAAGATCACGGGAAACCATTCACAAAAGAGATATACATGAAAAGATGCTGGACATCATTAGTCATCCTAGGGATACAAACTAAAACCACACTGAGTTACCACTAGACAGCCACCAGAATGGCTAAAATAAAAAAGACTAACCTTATATACATGAAATTAATTTAATACTGTGTATCAACTATACTTCAATTAAAAGAGGGGCACCTGGGTTGCTTAGTTGGTAGAGAATGTGACCCTTGATCTCAGGGTTGTGAGTTCAAGTCCCATGCCAGGTGTAAAGATTACTGAAATATAAAACCTTAAAAATTCCTGAAAAACAAAAAAACACTGACCTTAGCAAGTGATGGTGAGACTGTGGTGAAATAAGAATGTTCATACACTGCTTATGGGAGCATAAATGGCACATTCACTTTGGAAACACTTTGGCAGTTTCTTAAATATTAAACATATACCTAACCATATGTTCCAGCCATTCCACTCCTGGGTGCAATTTTACTAGAGGGAAATGAAAAGCATATGTCCATACAAAAATTTGTATGCTAATATTCAGTTGCCTTATTTGTAATAGTCCCAAACTAAAATAACACAGCTGTTCCTCAGCAGATGAATAGATCACAGTATATCTATACAATGGCATATGTATGAACTATTACAGTCAACAACATGAATGAATTTCAAAATAGTTATGTTGCATGAAAAAAGCCATACCTTCTCCCTCAAATAAGAAAACATTTTGTGGGAGTCCATTTATATAAATTTCTAGAAAGTGCAAATTAGTCTACAGTAATGAAAAGTAAATCAGTGGTTGCCTGAGGATGGGAAGGGCTAGCAGAAGGCAGGGACTGAAACACTTTTTGAAGTGACTGATACGTTCATTATCTTGGCTGTGGTGATAGTCTCACGGGCATCTACATAGGTAAAAATTTATCAAATACTGTATTTTAAAAATGTATAATTTACTATATGTTGATTTCATCTCATGAAGGCTACAAAAAAGAGGAAAGCACTAAAAACAAATGAACTATCAAGCCATATGGAGAAATCTTAAATGGAATATTGCTAAGTGAAAGAAGCCAATCTGATAAGACTATATACGGTTATGATTCAATTACATAACATTCTGGGAAAGGCGAAACTATGAAGACATTAAAAGGATCAGGAGGGGATCCCTGGGTGGCTCAGCGGTTTAGCGCCTGCCTTAGGCCCAGGGTGTGATCCTGGAGTCCCGGGACCGAGTCCCACGTCGGGCTCCCTGCATGGAGCCTGCTTTTCCCTCTGCCTGTGTCTTTGCCTTTCTCTCTCCCTCTGTGTGTCTCTCTTGAATAAATGAATAAAATCTTTAAAAATAAAAAATAAAAATAAAAAAATAAAAAATATCAAGAGTTGCTAGGTAATCTACAGCAGAGGGAAGGATGACTTGGTAGAGCACAGGGGATTTTTAGGGCAGTGAAACTACTCTGTGTGATACTATAAAGATGATACATGTCATTACATATTTGTCAAACCCCTACACAGAATGTACAACACAGAATGAACTTTAATGTAAATTCGGGACTTTGGGTGATAATGATGTTTCAGCATAGGTTCATCTGGTATGGGATCTTGATAGTGGGGGAAGCTCTGTGTGTGGTGGGGCAAGGAGTGTGTGAGAATTTACCATATTTATGCTCAATTTTTAAAAATGTTTTTTAAAATAGTAAAATATACACAGCATAACATTTGTCATTTACACTAAAGTGTGCAGTTCAGTGCCATTAAGTGCACTCACAGTGTTTGCAACCATCACTATCATCCACCCCCAGAACTTTTCTGTCATCCCATATTGCAACTCTTTCCCACTTCGATTTTGCTGTGAAACTAAATCTGTCCTAAAAAAAAAAAAAAAAAAAAAAAAAGGGATCCCTGGGTGGCGCAGCGGTTTAGCGCCTGCCTTTGGCCCAGGGCGCGATCCTGGAGACCCGGGATTGAATCCCACGTCAGGCTCCCGGTGCATGGAGCCTGCTTCTCCCTCTCCTATGTCTCTGCCTCTCTCTCTCTCTCTCTCTCTGTGTGACTATCATAAATAAATGAAAAAAAAAAGTCTATTAATTTAAAAAAGAGGGGGACATAAACTATACGGACAAAAATAGAGAAAGAAGACAACAGCAACAAAATTTTAGAAGCTGGAAAATAGATGAACAAAAAAATGACTAAAAGGCTTGACAGATTAAAAAATTACACTAAAAAGAAACATACTTAGGCTCATTCGTATTTGATAAAATTTCTGTTGAAACCACAGAAGGATAATTTTTTTACTTCTCAGCTCAGACAAAATGAAAAGATTTGCAATTTCCAGTGAAACTCTGCTCAGCACCCACATTCTTTTTGGCTTTCTTCATACCTCTCTGGTACTTTTGTTTGAGGTTCCAACCAGAATTAAATCTCAAAGCTCTACAAGGCTCAGGATATATGTATTTTCCTCTTATGTTATACTATTCCCTAAGTGACTTAATCTACACTAATGGCTTTGATTAAGAGATACCCAAATTGATTCTGGAAGTATGGACTTCTCTTCCATACTTTAGACCTGTATGATCAAATGCTAACTTGGCATTTTCTCTTGATATCTCAATACTACTCAAGTTCAATGTCCCCCAAACTAAACCCATGATATATCCAGCACTCCTCCACAGTAGATCCCCTTTAAGCATTCCCACATCACTCATTTGCACCCCTTTCTGTGTACTTGCTTAAGCTAGAAACTTAAAAGTCAATTTTGATACCTCTTTTTTATTCCACTACCCCATATCAATCACCAACATTTGGTTTTCTCTACTATTTTGAGTCTATCCATTTTGTCTCTCCTTCACTATCTCCTAATCCAAAATACCGTAATCTCCCTTCCGATTTTACTACAAATTTCTTTCTAATTGATCATCCCTCATCCTTATGGCCTCTTTTATTTATTTTTTTATGGCCTCTTTTACTTAATTTTACATCTGCAGCCAGAATATTTTCAAAATGTAAACCAAACTAGGATTTAATCAAATAAAAACTCGAAAGAAAGAAAGAAAGAAAGAAAGAAAGAAAGAGAAAGAAAGAAAAAAAAGAAAGAAAAGAAAGAAAAGAAAGAAAAGAAAGAAAAGAAAGAAAAGAAAGAAAAGAAAGAAAAGAAAGAAAGAAAGAAAGAAAGAAAGAAGAAAGAAAACTGGTGTAGCCACTGTGGAAAACAGTAGGGAGGCTCCTCAAAAAGTTATTTACAATAGCCAAATTATGGAAACATCCCAAATGTCTATCAACAGATGAATGGATAAAGAAGATGTGGTGTGTGTATATATATATATATATATATATGTATATATATACACACACAATGAATGTTACTCAGCCATCAAGAAAAGAATGAAGTCATGCTATTTGCAACATGGATGGAGCTAGAGAGTATTATGCTAAGCAAAATAAGTTAGAAAAGACAAATACCATATGATTTCACTCTTATGCGGAATTTAAGAAACTAAACGAGCAAAGGGACAAAAAAGAGACACACAGGGATACCTGGGTGGCTCAGCGGTTGAGTGTCTGCCTTCGGCTCAGGGCGTGACCCTGGGGTCCTGGATCGAGTCCCACATCGGATTCCTGAGGGGGGCCTGCTTCTCCCTCTGCCTGTGTCTCTGCCTCTCTCTCTGTGTCTCTCATGAATAAATAAATCTTTTTTAAAAAAGAGAGAGAGACGCAAAGGAAGAAACACTCTTAACTGCAGAGAACAAACTGATGGCTACCAGAGAGTTAAATAGGTGATGGGGATTAAGGAGGGCACTTGTGATGAACACTACTAGGTGTACGGAAGTGCTGACTCACTGGGGCACCTGGAGGCACCAGGGTGCTCAGGGGTTGAGCATCTGCCATCGGCTCAGGTCTTGGCTCAGGTCTCAGGTTGTGATCCTAGGGTCCTAGGATCAAGTCCCCCATCAAGCTCCCTGCAGGGAGCCTGCTTCTCCCTCTGCCTATGTCTCTGACTCTCTTTCTGTCCATGTCTCTCTTTCTCTGTGTCTCTCATGAATAAATAAAATCTTAAAAAAAAGGAAGTGTTGACTTGCCATATTGTACACCTGAAATTAACATTACACTGTAAGTTAACTAACTGGAATTTAAATAAAAACTTAAAAAAATATTATATAAATCTGACCCTGTCCACCCTTCCCTGCCTCTCATATCGCTTGGAATAAAGACACAAGATTCTACATGGTCTGGCAACATCTCTCTTTCCATTCTCATTTTGTAACATGCTCCCTCTCTGCTTTAGTCACTCAAACCCTCTCTCTTTCGGTGGTGGTGTTCACCATACTCCATCAGCTTGTAAGGCCTCTTCTGTGTATGGTCTTCTGCATGTTAAGAAATCTATTACCAATCATCTTTCAGATTCAATTTTTTTATTTTTTCAGGTAAAATGTGACATCTTTGGTTAAGTCAAATGCATCTCTTTACAAACTTTCATAACATTACGTATTTCTGCTCTGTAGCACTAATTAAATAGCAATTTTGTTTTCATAGTTATTTAAAATCTGTCTTTCCCAAGGTTATAAACTCTCTGAAGGCAACTGCCCTGTAGGTTTTGGCTTACCCTTGTATCACCAGTGTTGGACACAAAGTAACCCTCAATAAATATCAAAGGGACAAAAAGGAACTGAACTTCCTTGAAACTGTACATATACAGATATTAAAAACAGATAATATGCAACAATATGAATGAATCTCAGACATTATGTTGACTGGAAGAAGTCAGACACAAAAGAATACATACTGTATGATTCTCTTTATAAGATGTCAACAAAGTAACTACTGGTGTAGAAGTCAGAGTCATGGCTATCTTTGGAGAAGGGATACGGATTTAGGGAGGGTCATGGGGGAACCATCTGGGGCTAGATATGTATTTCAACCTGGGTGATGGTTATACAGATGCGCATATGCACACACGAATTCATAATTTTTTAAGTATACTTTTCTGTATATGTTTTACTGTAACAAAAGGAAAAAAAGGCAACATTTTGGGAGGAAAAAAGGTCAAAAACTAAGTACTGATAAGAAATAGGTCTACAAGACCTTGGTAAATTAATCACTTTGCACAACATCATGTATGCTATAATCTTGATTTGGTAAAACAATATATACGTATGGTCCTTCTTCTCCTGGTTTCTGCAAATGACAGAAATCCTACCCTAACTTAAATAAAAAATTCATTTACTGACACATACCTGGAAAGCTTACTTAGCTTCAGTGAAACTCTCGAGACCATTCAAACGCTAAAAATTATTAGGGCACCACACAGAAGTGACCATGAAAATCAGCAGATTACTGTTCTCAGGGTGCTAGAACTAAGAATGATCAGGTTTCAAATGAGCCTTCAAGCTCCACCAAAAAGTCTGTGTACCTATGTATCTGGAGAGGTGTGCCATGTACTTACAGACAAAAGCAATAGCAAGGTAGTTTTCAAGCATGAGTCCCTAGTTCTAAAGACATGCAGATTTTCTGAAATGTAGGCATCTGAACTGTGTTTCAGATGGACAATTCTATGTAGCTCACTGCAAAGTGAACAAGAGCAAGAATTCATTTACTGTTCATATTGATTCTTAACAAAACTGCAGGAAATCTTTTTACTCATATGCAAATCACAAAGCCTACTAAGAGCTCAGTGCTTCAAAAGACTAAAGTATACCCCAAATCACATCAAACCTAAAGATTCCTTAAATTTACAAGTTTTATTTAAAAATTTCCTAAGTCAAAAGTTGGAAATAGTCATACAATATCAACTTTACCATCTATTTTTTCAAGTACTTAGAAGAATCAGGTATGTTTCATATATCTCAAATAAGTATGTCATTCTTTCATTTGGTAGACATAAGTAACCATAATGAAGGCTGAATCATGAAAAACTGATCATATTTAGCCATTTGTGATCTACAAAGGACATTATCATCTGATTCAACTAAAAATAAAACATTATGATAGGATACAATGGTGAACAAAACAAATTCTCTGCACCTGTGTGAATCTTACACTGTGTGTATATATACATGGGTGGTGGGGAGGGAAGCAGCACAAAACAAATGAACATATAAAATGGTGTTACATACCTTTGAGAAGAACATAAAAGGTTAAAAGGGATATAAACGGAGCATAGATGAATGGTAGTCACTTATTTTATGAGTGGTCAGGGAAGGCCTCACTGATAACATTTGAGCAAAATCCTTAAAAAAGAGGGAGTAAGCCTCTAAATTCTTCTACAATGAGAAAATCTCATCACTGGACATGAAAATTTCTGCCAAGTTTATGCTGAGAAACACAAGAGCAAATAATTATGCCAAAACCAGTGGCATGTTATAATAATTATACCTTTAATTAAACCTTCAGCCAGTCAATCTGCACCTAAAGGATATGCCAACAAAATTATCACTGACATTTACAGTTCTTATTCTACATGTAACACACACTTCATGTAAATTTATTTTTTGTCCACGTTTTCAATCTAATAAATATTCACATATAAGAACATACAAAAAGATAAAGCAATTTATTCTTACATTTTTTGAAGAACCTGGGCCATCACAACCCCATTCGTTAAATCTTCTACGGTCTGGCATGGTGCATCCACGTTAAATGTCTGGATCTGGGTGGGGAGAAAAAGAGCGGGGAGGGTTAGAGGGGAGATTCCATGGTTAACCATACAGAGTTTATAGGTTTCTTTTTGTGATCTCATCTTGGGAGTGGAATAAATTTTTTTTTAAGATTTTTATTTATTCATGAGAGACACAGAAAGGGAGAGGCAGAGACATAGGCAGAGGGAGAAGCAGGCTCCATGCAGGGAGCCTTATGTGGGACTCAATTCCGGGACTCCAGGATCACGCCCTTAGCTGAAGGCAGGCGCTCAACCACAGAGCCACCCAGGTGTCCCATGGAATAAATTTTAAAAAGCAAAAAAGTTGGAAAAGTTTTCCCTTATGGGAAATTTCCTACAGGTTCTCTCTCTCTTTTTTTTTTTTTTTTTTTTTAAAGATTTTATTTACTTATTCATGAGAGAGGCAGAGAGACACAGGCACAGGGAGAAGCAGGCTCCCTGCAGGGGGCCTGACGGGGACCTGATCCCAGGACCCCAGGATCATGCACTGAGCCAAAGGCAGATACTCAACCACTGAGCCATCTTGGCGTCCCACCTGCAGGTTCTCATTGTAATTTTTCCCTTTGGGTAGTAAAGAAATTGTGGTGGATACTTAGTGACATCCCAGCATCCATTCTGCTCACAGATAATCAATCTAAGCAAGTCATGGTACCTTCATCCCCTCTACTAGTGATTGACTTAGGACTCACAGGGCAAAGACAATCTGAACCAAAGAGCTGCAGAGTGATGCTTAAACTTGAGTTTCTAGGAAAGAAAAGCCAATCTCCTCTTGATGTGAACAAGTATGTTACCTCAAATGCCACCAGCAGTCATATTAGGGCTCTTAATGGAATACATTTTAGGATGAGGCCAATGCAGTGTATGACAAAGACGGATACAAAGAACTAGGTCCTTGAGGCCAAAATTGAGCCACTGAATTACAAAAAACCGTAAAGCCTATTATGTGAGATAAACTCGTTTAAGACTGGCCAGGTTGACAGGACATCTGGGTGGCTCAGCGATTGGGATCTAGTCCCACACTGGGCTCCCTGCAAGAAGCCAGCTTCTCCCTCTGTCTATGCCTCTGCCTCTGCCTTTTTCTCTCAGCTTGTGTCTTTCATGAATAAATAAATCCTAAAAAAAAAAAAAAAAAAAAAAAAAAAAAACCTAGCCAGGTTGAGGGACACCTGGGTGGCTCAGTGGTTGAGCACCTGCATTTGGCTAAGGGCATGATCCCGGAGTTATGGGATCAGGTCCCACATCGGGCTCCCCATGAGAGGCCTGCTTCTCCCTCTACCTCTCTCTGTGTCTCTCTCATGAATAAATAAATAAAATCTTAAAAGAAAAAAAAAAAAAAGAAAAAAAAAAAAAGACTGGCCAGGTTGAGACTTCTTTTACTCAAAACCAAAACCAAAATACCTCTATACAGATGTAGAAGTCACATTCACTAGTTGAAATTAGATATTCAATTCTGATTTTAAATGTATTCTGAATTAGATCTAACTTTGCAAAAAACAAAACACCCAACTAAATTTGCACTGATCAGTATGACATGGTTGAGAAATAGAAATTATTTCCATAAGATAATACACCTGAGCCAACAATGATTCTACTCGGTAGTGCAACCAAGACTTAGAAGGAATAAATCATTGAGAAAAGACAGATGCAGGCCATGCTCTTGCACAGTTTATAGTTTAGCAAAATGAAAGAGAATGACAGGATGTGCAAACACCAACACAAAGGTTAGAAGTGACAGGGAGAAGCAATCTAAGAATGAGAAACAGCTTGGCATGGGATGGGGGGTGGGAACAGGAAGAGATGGAAGAGGTTAAAGAATATAATTGTGAAAGATGGGGCATCACTGTGCAAAACTTCATAAGCCATGTCAGAACTTTATCCTAACAGCAACTGTGGGGGGCGGGGACCGAGGAGGCAATAAGCAAAGGAATCCAAGCAGGAGACTGAGGCAATGAGATTTGCACTGTATAAAGATCCTGGATGCGGTATGAAGAAAGGATTGGAGGGAAAGAGGCACAGAAACCCATTTTAGTAGGTTTACAGTATTAACATAGCTGAGGTCAAACCAAGTAGAGACAATGGAAATGTTGGGAAAAATACTCAATTCTTCTCACAAATTTTTATCAGGTTACACACTCAGAAATGAAATTACTGGGTCAAAGTATATGCACATTTTAAGGTTTTTGATATATACTGACAAACTGTCCTCAATTCTATTAATTCGGTTCTAGTAATTTTCTCACTTCGTAACAGTAGGTGTCTACTTCTCTATATTGTATCATTTATAAATCTTTAAAAAAAAAAGCTACTGATAAACGCAGTCAGTACCTACTTTATGTATTCTATACAGGAGAGTCTTGTGAGTAGTGATGGTTTTGGTGATGGAAACTAAGGGAATTATCCTAAAGATCACATAACAAGTGGTTCTTACTCCGTTTGGGAGAGGCAATAAAAAGAAGCCATTCCCTAACACTAACATCATTCCTGGTAAAGTTTTAATAAATAATTAGTAAATGAATAAACGGAACAAATAAACATCATCTGTAGGAACTGATATTAAATCTTATTCTACATTATCTCCAGCTACCTTCTCAATAGTAATGTGGTAACAATGTAGTTTAAAAAGAGATAAGCACCTGCTTTCATTTTACAGTTGATAAATCAATCTCTTTCTTGTAGGTTTAGAATGAAAAAGAGGCAGCAGTGAGGGCCACAACTCATTTAGTATCTCTTCACCTCTAATCTTAGCACAATGTCTGACATAGAATAAGCCCTCAGTGAGCATTTGAATGTAATGAACTTATTCTATCCCAGCTTTGCTCCTAATTTGCTGTGTGAACCTGAGTGTGCCACTTTACCTCTCTCAATGTGAGTTTTTAAATCTAGCAATTGGGAAAAATACCTTATGGAGAGGTGTGTTGGTAAAGGAATAAATGAGAAAATGAATGTACATTAGGTACTGTGCTAAGTCTAAAGTAGCAGTTCCCAAACCTGGTGCACCTCAGAATCATCTGGGAAGCTGCAAAAGGCTGAGAATTGACACTTAACAAGGTCATCAAATAATTCTTATGCAATGGGACACTGGTTAGACATTTGTAACCCTCTTATCCAAAGCAGATTAGAAAAGTGTCTCTGGCCAATTAGAAGAAAAACATAAAGTAATTCTTCAATAATGCAAATAATTTAGTACTAAAATTCTGTTTCTCTTTGGGACTTAGAAAAAACTATATTATGATTATTAATATGGCTTCTAAACAATTACTTTCTCTGTATTGGCTCTTAAGGTAAATAGTTGATGATGAAGGCTATGATATCCACCTGTGCTTTGAGATGAAAGTAAAGCAGGTCTCAAAGAAAATCTATCTTTATGGAGTTTCCTTTCAGGATGATAAAAATGTTTTTAGAATTAGGTAGTAGTAATGGTTGAACAACCTTGTGATCATACTACAAATCATTGAACTGCACACTTATTTTAAAGGATGGATTTTAGGTATGTGAATTAAAAAAAAAAATCTATCATCTACCAGTTCTCATAAACTGTGTTAACATCTACAGGATGTGTTGCAACAGTAGCATGGTAAAATTTAAAGATAATTATACCTAAGTGCATTAAGGTGTGATATTCTACCTGAAAGATCCTAACCTCTCAATTCTGAGAAGCTCTATTAACATCACCCAGCCTCCATCTCATCCTCCCCCAAAGCATGAGAAAAGTAAAGCATGAGATCACCTGGAATTACTATCTCTAGAGCAGTTCTCAACCAGAGGTGATTTTGCACCCTATGACACATTTTTGATTTTAACAAATAGGCATGTGTTATTGGCATCTAGTAGGTAGAGGCCAGGGATGCTTGCTTCATTCATTCATTCATTCATTCATTCATTCATGGGGGGGTGTTACTTTTATTTTTTTTTTTATTGGTGTTCAATTTACTAACATACAGAATAACACCCATGCCCGTCACCCATTCACTCCCACCCCCCGCCCTCCTCCCCTTCTACCACCCCTAGTTCGTTTCCCAGAGTTAGCAGTCTTTACGTTCTGTCTCCCTTTCTGATATTTCCCACACATTTCTTCTCCCTTCCCTTATTTTCCCTTTCACTATTATTTATATTCCCCAAATGAATGAGAACATATAATGTTTGTCCTTCTCCGACGGACTTACTTCACTCAGCATAATACCCTCCAGTTCCATCCACGTTGAAGCAAATGGTGGGTATTTGTCATTTCTAATAGCTGAGTAATATTCCATTGTATACATAAACCACATCTTCTTTATCCATTCATCTTTCGTTGGACACCGAGGCTCCTTCCACAGTTTGGCTATCGTGGCCATTGCTGCTAGAAACATCGGGGTGCAGGTGTCCCAGCGTTTCATTGCATTTGTCTCTTTGGGGTAAATCCCCAACAGTGCAATTGCTGGGTCGTAGGGCAGGTCTATTTTTAACTGTTTGAGGAACCTCCACACAGTTTTCCAGAGTGGCTGCACCAGTTCACATTCCCACCAACAGTGTAAGAGGGTTCCCTTTTCTCCGCATCCTCTCCAACATTTGTTGTTTCCTGCCTTGTTAATTTTCCCCATTCTCACTGGTGTGAGGTGGTATCTCATTGTAGTTTTGATTTGTATTTCCCTGATGGCAAGTGATGCAGAGCATTTTCTCATATGCATGTTGGCCATGTCTATGTCTTCCTCTGTGAGATTTCTGTTCATGTCTTTTGCCCATTTCATGATTGGATTGTTTGTTTCTTTGGTGTTGAGTTTAATAAGTTCTTTATAGATCTTGGAAACTAGCCCTTTATCTGATAGTCATTTCAAATATCTTCTCCCATTCTGTAGGTTGTCTTTTAGTTTTGTTGACTGTATCCTTTGCTGTGCAAAAGCTTCTTATCTTGATGAAGTCCCAATAGTTCATTTTTGCTTTTGTTTCTTTTGCCTTCGTGGATGTATCTTGCAAGAAGTTACTATGGCCGAGTTCAAAAAGGGTGTTGCCTGTGTTCTTCTCTAGGATTTTGATGGAATCTTGTCTCACATTTAGATCTTTCATCCATTTTGAGTTGATCTTTGTGTATGGTGCAAGAGAGTGGTCTAGTTTCATTCTTCTGCATGTGGATGTCCAATTTTCCCAGCACCATTTATTGAAGAGACTGTCTTTCTTCCAATGGATAGTCTTTCCTCCTTTATCGAATATTAGTTGCCCATAAAGTTCAGGGTCCACTTCTGGATTCTCTATTCTGTTCCACTGATCTATGTGTCTGTTTTTGTGCCAGTACCACACTGTCTTGATGACCACAGCTTTGTAGTACAACCTGAAATCTGGCATTGTGATGCCCCCAGCTATGGTTTTCTTTTTTAAAATTCCCCTGGCTATTCGGGGTCTTTTCTGATTCCACACAAATCTTAAAATAATTTGTTCTAACTCTCTGAAGAAAGTCCATGGTATTTTGATAGGGATTGCATTAAACGTGTAAATTGCCCTGGGTAACATTGACATTTTCACAATATTAATTCTGCCAATCCATGAGCATGGAATATTTTTCCATCTCTTTGTGTCTTCCTCAATTTCTTTCAGAAGTGTTCTATAGTTTTGAGGGTATAGATCCTTTACATCTTTGGTGAGGTTTATTCCTAGGTATCTTATGCTTTTGGGTGCAATTGTAAATGGGATTGACTCCTTAATTTCTCTTTCTTCAGTCTCATTGTTAGTGTATAGAAATGCCACTGACTTCTGGGCATTGATTTTGTATCCTGCCACGCTACCGAATTGCTGTATGAGTTCTAGCAATCTTGGGGTGGAGACTTTTGGGTTTTCTATGTAGAGTATCATGTCATCGGCGAAGAGGGAGAGTTTGACTTCTTCTTTGCCAATTTGAATGCCTTTAATGTCTTTTTGTTGTCTGATTGCTGAGGCTAGGACTTTCAGTACTATGTTGAATAGCAGTGGTGAGTGGACATCCCTGTCTTGTTCCTGATCTTAGGGGAAAGGCTCCCAGTGCTTCCCCATTGAGAATGATATTTGCTGTGGGCATTTCGTAGATGGCTTTTAAGATGTCGAGGAATGTTCCCTCTATCCCTACACTCTGAAGAGTTTTGATCAGGAATGGATGCTGTATTTTGTCAAATGCTTTCTCTGCATCCAATGAGAGGATCATACGGTTCTTGGTTTTTCTCTTGCTGATATGATGAATCATTGATTCATTTTACGGGTGTTGAACCAGCCTTGTGTCCCAGGGATAAATCCTACTTGGTCATGGTGAATAATCTTCTTAATGTACTGTTGGATCCTATTGGCCAGTATCTTGTTGAGAATTTTTGCATCCATGTTCATCAGGGATATTGGTCTGTAATTCTCCTTTTTGGCGGGGTCTTTGTCTGGCTTTGGAATTAAGGTGATGCTGGCTTCATAGAATGAATTTGGAAGTACTCCATCTCTTTCTATCTTTCCAAACAGCTTTAGGAGAATAGGTATGATTTCTTCTTTAAACGTTTGATAAAATTCTCCTGGGAAGCCATCTGGCCCTGGACTCTTGTGTCTTGGGAGGTTTTTGATGACTGCTTCAATTTCCTCCCTGGTTATTGGCCTGTTCAGGTTTTCTATTTCTTCCTGTTCCAGTTTTGGTAGTTTGTGGCTTTCCAGGAATGCGTCCATTTCTTCTAGATTGCCTAATTTATTGGCGTATAGCTGTTCATAATATGTTTTTAAAATCGTTTGTATTTCCTTGGTGTTGGTAGTGATCTCTCCTTTCTCATTTATGATTTTATTAATTTGAGTCTTCTCTCTCTTCTTTTTAATAAGGCTGGCTAATGGTTTATCTATCTTATTAATTCTTTCAAAGAACCAACTCCTGGTTCTGTTGATCTGTTCCACAGTTCTTCTGGTCTCGATTTCGTTGAGTTCTGCTCGAATCTTTATTAACTCCCTTCTTCTCTTGGGTGTAGGATCTATTTGCTGTTTTTTCTCTAGCTCCTTTATGTGTAAGGTTAGCTTTTGTATTTGAGTTCTTTCCAGTTTTTGAATGGATGCTTGTATTGCGATGTATTTCCCCCTTAGGACTGCTTTTGCTGCATCCCAAAGATTTTGAACGGTTGTATCTTCATTCTCATTAGTTTCCATGAATCTTTTTAATTCTTCCTTAATTTCCTGGTTGACCCTTTTATCTTTTAGCAGGATGGTCCTTAACCTCCATGTGTTTGAGGTCCTTCCAAACTTCTTGTTGTGATTTAGTTCTAATTTCAAGGCATTATGGTCCGAGAATATGCAGGGGACAATCCCAATCTTTTGGTATCGGTTCAGACCCGATTTGTGACCCAATATGTGGTCTATTCTGGAGAAAGTTCCATGTGCGCTTGAGAAGAATGTGTATTCAGTTGAGTTTGGATGTAAAGTTCTGTAGATATCTGTGAAATCCATCTGGTCCAGTGTATCATTTAAAGCTCTCGTTTCTTTGGAGATGTTTTGCTTAGAAGACCTATCGAGTATAGAAAGAGCTAGATTGAAGTCACCAAGTATAAGTGTATTATTATCTAAGTATTTCTTCACTTTGGTTAATAATTGATTTATATATTTGGCAGCTCCCACATTCAGAGCATATATATTGAGGATTGTTAAGTCCTCTTGTTGAATAGATCCTTTAAGTATGATATAGTGTCCCTCTTCATCTCTCACTACAGTCTTTGGGGTAAATTTTAGTTTATCTGATATAAGGATGGCTACCCCTGCTTTCTTTTGAGGACCATTCGAATGGTAAATGGTTCTCCAACCTTTTATTTTCAGGCTGTAGGTGTCCTTCTGTCTAAAATGAGTCTCTTGTAGACAGCAAATAGATGGGTCCTGCTTTTTTATCCAGTCTGAAACCCTGCGCCTTTTGATGGGGTCATTAAGCCCGTTCACATTCAGAGTTACTATTGAGAGATATGAGTTTAGTGTCATCATGATATCTATTCAGTCTTTGTTTTTGTGGACTGTTCCACTGAACTTCTTCTTAAAGGGGAATTTTAAGAGGCCCCCTTAAAATTTCTTGCAGAGCTGGTTTGGAGGTCGCATATTCTTTTAGTTGCTGCCTGTCTTGGAAGCTCTTTATCTCTCCTTCCATTTTGAATGAGAGCCTTGCTGGATAAAGTATTCTTGGTTGCATGTTCTTCTCACATAGGACCCTGAATATATCCTGCCAGCCCTTTCTGGCCTGCCAGGTCTCTGTGGAGAGGTCTGCTGTTACCCTAATACTCCTCCCCATAAAAGTCAGGGATTTCTTGTCTCTTGCTGCTTTAAGGATCTTCTCTTTATCTTTGGAATTTGCAAGCTTCACAATTAAATGTCGAGGTGTTGAACGGTTTTTATTGATTTTAGGGGGGGATCTCTCTATTTCCTGGATCTGAATGCCTGTTTCCCTTCCCAGATTAGGAAAGTTTTCAGCTAGAATTTGTTCAAATACATATTCTGGCCCTCTGTCCCTTTCGGCGCCCTCGGGAACCCCAATTAAACGTAGGTTTTTCTTCCTCAGGCTGTCGTTTATTTCCCTTAATCTATCTTCATGGTCTTTTAATGGTTTGTCTCTTTTTTCCTCAGTTTCCCTCTTTGCTATCAACTTGTCTTCTAGGTCACTCACTCGTTCTTCCACCTCGTTAACCCTCGTCGTTAGGACTTCTAGTTTGGATTGCATCTCATTCAATTGATTTTTAATTTCTGCCTGATTAGCTCTAAATTCTGCAGTCATGAAGTCTCTTGAGTCCTTTATACTTTTTTCTAGAGCCACCAGTAGCTGTATAATAGTGCTTCTGAATTGGCTTTCTGACATTGAATTGTAATCCAGATTTTGTAACTCTGTGGGAGAGAGGACTGTTTCTGATTTTTTCTTTTGAGGTGAGGTTTTCCTTCTAGTCATTTTGCTCAGTGCAGAGTGGCCAAAAGCAAGTTGTATTGGGAAAAAGAGAAAAAGAGAGGAGAGAAAGAAGGAAAGAAAAGAGAAAGAGAAAAAAAAGGGAAGAAAAAGAAAAAAAAAAACGAAAAAAAAAAAAAAAAAGAAGAAAAAGAGAAAGAAAAAGAAAGGAGAAAAAAAGGGGGTGGGGGAAGGAAACAAATCAAAAAGCAAAACAAAACAAAACAAAAACAAAAACAAACAAACAAAAAAAGAACCACCGGGGAGTATCTTCTGATTCTGTGTTCTTTAAGTCCCTTGGCTTCTCCTGGAAGTTGTCCGTCTAGCTGGTGTTCTGGGGGAGGGGCCTGCTGTGCTGATTTTCAGGTGTTAGCAGTTGGGGGAGCTGCTGTGCCCCTGCCTGGTGCAGGGCTCTGTGGGGGTTGTTTACCCCGTGAGGCCGCAGGAGGAACAGCCCCAGTGGCGGGGCAGCTCTGGAAACCTGGATTCAGCTCCGGCAGGAACTCCGTCTGCAGGGCCTGGAGGCTCCGGGGCGGGGCCGCTGATCTGCTCAGCTGGGGCAGGAGCGTCCTTGCTGTCCTGGGCCCTCCCGGTCTCTGCCTGTCCCGGGGGAGGCCGGATCCTGGGCTGTGTCCGGGCGCCCTGTGCTCCGGGGCCTGCGCTGTTGGATTCGCGCTCCCGGGCCGTGCAGCCCCCTCCGCGGAGCTGCCGCCCAAGCCCCTCCGAGCTGCTCCTGGAACCGCGCAGCCCCCTCTGCACGGAGCCTCTTCCTCTGCCCGAGCCCCTCCGAGCTGCTCCCGGGGCCGCGCAGCCCCCTCCGCGGAGCCGCCGCCCGAGCCCCTTCAGCTGCTCCGGGTCCCACCGGGTCCCGCCGTGCGCGCTGCAGCCCTTAGGGAGCTCGGCGCACTCTCCTGGGCGCGCAGTTGCTGTTACTGTCCCCGGGAGCCCGAGGGCATCCCCGCCCTCCTGGGTCCTGCTCCAACTCCCCGCGAGCCCCTTTCCGCCCGGGAAGGTCGGTGCAGCTCCTGCGTCTCCGGGACGGGGCTCTCCTGTCCTGGGGACACTCGCCCCGGCCTCAGCCCGGCTCCTCGCGGGGCCCCTCCCCCTTGGAGGCCTTTGTTCCTTTATTTCTTTTTCCCCCGTCTTCCTACCTTGATAGATGCGCAAACTCTTCTCACTGTAGCATTCCAGCTGGTCTCTCTTTAAATCTCAGGCCGAATTCATAGATTTTCCGGATAATTTGAAGGTTTTCTAGGTAGTTTGGTGGAGACAGGTGATTTGGAGACCCTACTCTTCCGCCATCTTGCTCCTCCCCCGGGGTGTTACTTTTAAACGTTCAACAATGCAGAGTACTGCCACAAAGAATCATCTAACCCCAATGTCAATAATGCTAAAATTAAAAATCCCTGCTCTAGAGTTGTGATTCTCAGGGTATGGTCCCCAGGCCACTAACAAGAGCATTACCTGTAAACTTGTTAGAAATCAGAATCTCAGGCCCCAGCCCAGACCTACTAAATTATAAACCCTGGACATGGGGCCTAGCATTTGTGTTTTAATGAGCCCTCCAACAATGTTAATCAATACACTAAAGTATAAGAACCACTGGAAGGACCCTCCTGCACTGTTGGAGGGAATGTGAACTGGTGCAGCCACTCTGGAAAACTGTGTGGAGGTTCCTCAAAGAGTTAAAAATAGATCTGCCCTACGACCCAGCAATTGCACTGCTGGGGATTTACCTCAAAGATACAGATGCAGTTAAACGCCGGGACACCCGCACCCCGATGTTTATAGAAGCAATGGCCACAATAGCCAAACTGTGGAAGGAGCCTCGGTGTCCATCGAAAGATGAATGGATAAAGAAGATGTGGTCTATGTATACAATGGAATATTACTCAGCCTTTAGAAATGACAAATACCCACCATTTGCTTCGACGTGGATGGAACTGGAGACTATTATGCTGAGTGAAATAAGTCAATCGGAGAAGGACAAACATTATATGGTCTCATTCATTTGGGGAATATAAAAAATAGTGAAAGGGAATAGAGGGGAAAAGAGAAAAAATGAGTGGGAAATATCAGAAAGGGAGACAGAATACAAGAGACTTCTAACTCTTGGAAACGAACTAGGGGTGGTAGAAGGGGAGGTGGGCGAGGGGTGGGGGTGACTGGGTGACGGGGGCACTTGATGGGATGAGCACTGGGTGTTATTCTATATGTTGGCAAATTGAACACCAATAAAAAATAAATTTATTTAAAAAAAAAAAAGAACCACTGGAAGGAATGCAATTGAAACAGATAGGGACACCTGGGTGGCTCAGCGACCAGGGATCAACTCCCACACACGGGGTCCCTGCGGGGGGCCTTCCTCCTCTGTCTGTTTCTGCCTTTTCTCTGTGCCAGAGGTGTAATTTTTCTTTTTTAAAAATTGAGGATCAGTGAATAAATATCTTAAAAAAAAAGAGAGATAAAGTTATGCTATCCAAAGTCACCTACATTTAGTATGAAACAAAAATACGATTTGAACCGATAGCCCATGTCAGAACCTATGCTCTTATCATTTTATATTGATCCTCAATTTTTAAAAAAGAAAAATTACACTTTTGGGCAGCCCGGGTGGCTCAGCGATTTAGCGCCACCGTCAGCCCAGGGTCATCCTGGAGTCCCGGGATGGAGTCCCGCGTCGGGCTCCCTGAATGGAGCCTGCTTCTCCTTCTGCCTGTGTCTCTGCCCCTCTCTGTATCTATCATGAATAAATAAATAAAATCTTAAAAAAAAAAAAAATTACGCTTTTTTTGTACTTTAACTTCTATACGTTGATTTATTCCTCCATCACAGAAAAAAAATTGTTGATAGAATGGAATTAGGTAGATCAGACAGAATGGAATGTGGGAGATACCATCACAAATAATCATACCTTCCCCAAGTCTATAAACTAGAATGCATTTTATCGGCTGCTAACTAATATGAAAACTACATGGATACGCTAATGTTGCTGGGCTTCTCAGATGAAATGTACTGAGCCTATGTGATGATTCTTTTCCCACTTAGCTTCTTGCCATTAACTGGTAGCATTCCAGATTCTTTCTGGTTTTTCAATCTCTAAAACTTAGGAAAGAGCAATCTTTTCATGTAAAGTTCAAGAAATTAAGCCTGAAAGTATAATATGCAAGGTAGATTTTCTTTAACAGGTAAGAATATAATTTGACTCAGAGGATGGGGAGAGGAGGTAGAGTGTAAATTTTCAAGCACATCCTGCTGAACTTGCTTGCTGCATAAACTCTGATTTGGAATTTAAACTTAAGGTGTTTTCCACTGGTAGGAAGATACTTTTTTTTCCTAAGCATTCCTCTTTCAACAAAAATTTGGAACATTTGATTCTTGGGCTAGTATAAATAGAAATATTATGCAGCATTCAAGGCAATTCGAAGTCCACAGAAATTAATTCTGGATAGGTACTAATAGTCATGCCTTTAAAGTGCCTGAGGCTTTCTTTTTTAAAGATATTTATTTATTTATTCATGAGAGACACAGAGAGAGAGGCAGAGACATAGGCAGAGGGAGAAGCAGGCTCCATGTAGGGAGCCCGACGCGGGACTAGATCCCTAGACTCCGAGATCATGCCCAGAGTCAAGGGCAGACACTCAACCACTGAACCACCCAGGCGTCCCAAGGCTTTCTTATTTTAACTATTTCCAGTGGAAGAATTCCTCCTATCTAGTACTAAATGCTATGTAGTGAAAACAAACTTTTGATATTCAAGATCTAATTATGATCTTCAATAATGAGCATGGAGGCTCTTGAATTCTGTAAGGCTGTCAGCTCCAAGAATGAGCTTTCAGTTCTTAGATCTTCTAGGTCACACTGGCAACTATATGTATCTTGCTGAGTGTAGCAGGCACTTCCTAACCTTCGGTGTGCACAGAATTCATATGGCCAAGGTGGCTAAAAGTTTATGTAGAGTAAATTAGTCCAAATGGGAGTCTTCCCAAGTAGGCTCCATGCCATCACATGCTTTACTCACTGAGCCAGCTAAGCACACCGACGGAGTCTTTCTTTGGAGCGTACTGCATACGTTTTTTCCCCCTTACACTCAGTTTTGGAATTGTTTTCAACACAGGCTGGCCTCCAGATATGAGGGGAACTACTAGACCAAACGTACACTTTTAGCTACCTCAAACATTTTCTGCGTAAACACTTACTCTGCTTTTTATAATGACAACTTAAAGAGAATCCAACATTTAAACTCAACTTTATTTTGAAACATTTCAATGCACAAGGTTTTAAAATGTTTCCAAATCTTAGAACTGTACATCTTTGTGTAGAATCTGCCCTCTGGTTGTTCTTGAAAATTTTCTCCAAAAATTTTTCTCGATGAGCCTTCCAGTGACATTTCAAAAATCCTTTTCTACAATGTCATATTCCCTGACCTCTCTGATAACCTGGATTTTGTTTTCTTGATATTTGCCAGATTCTACATAGATGCTCTCATACTGTGTGCTTCTGTTAGCATCCCTTCAAACTTTGTCACCCAAGTAAGTGCAATGAATCACCATCTTTTTGCAGATGCCCTTCAAATGAGCCTGTTTTCAAGACTTGTCTTTCTAGACTTTAAACAATGAAGCCCTACGTCAGGTTCAGTTAGCTAACTTCCTCATCGTTGCCGTGTTGCCTTTTTCTAGCATTGAGGGAAGAACTTGCTTGTACAGACTCAAAAAGGCACATCTTAAGATCCTCAATCTTCTGTTTACAACCTCTGCCAAATCTATTCCTTCCACAGTATCAAAAAATGTGGTCATTCATTCTTTTATCTCTTCCCTGCCTTGGCCACATTATGCAGCTTATCAGTTTTCCCTAAAATAGAGCAGGTAGGTAAACCCATCTTCTCGTCTGAAGATGGACCCCATTACATTTGCATGCTGTATGGTTAGTATATATTATTGCAAAAAACCAAAAACAAAACAGCCTCAACTCCCAAGAATAGCCTAACATCAAAGTTACAGCATGTATCAAAGCGCACGATTTGATTCTTGACACATTATGAAAGTCTCAAGAGTATTTATTTACACCACCTTTGTTGCAACCTACCTAAGGCAAAGCTTTTCCAACCTTTTCACCTAAGTGCCCCCACACAGGAAGGCGAAATGTATACTTCAGGGATCTGAACTCAAGGAACCGCCGAACAGCATCTTTGACATCTATATCTCATCTTTAACATGAACCCCAAACGCTGTAGTCACCCCAGGAGTCATAGATGTAGTCGTCTCTTATCCTAGAAATTACATTTAACGTTTTTAGCAATGAGTAAAACTCCTGGAAAAAGCACTAGGTTTATCCCGTGACTCTGCAGACCTCTACAACCCCCCAACCCCCGCCCCCCCGCCCCGAAAACTGACACCAAGTTCTGTGAAACCCGAAGCCTGGGTTTCATCACCGGCTCTCAAAGAGGCTGCGAGAGGCACAATTCCTAGCAGCAGAACTGAACACACATTCAAAACGCGACGACGTTAATGTGTTTAGTAATTTAAGGTCGTGGGTCCAGAGCGTCGAGTTCCGTTGCTGATTTGCACGTATCTTCCAGGTTTGTTTATCTACTACGCTAATAAGTACCTCGGCAGCGCATCTCGCACCTTGAATGCCGGGTGTGGGCGCCCTTCCGTGTTCCTCCGGCCCTCCCTGCCGAGCAGCGTCCTCCCGCGGCGGGCCCGGCTCGCCCTCCGAGCTCCGGGGCGCTACAACAAAGCTCCCGAGGGCCTCTCCCGGCCGCGGAGCCCGCGGGCGCCTCGGGGTCCCCGCCGCGCGAGCCGCCGCCGCCAACAACCCGGACCCGCTGCCGCCTGCGCCGGGGTGGCTCCATCCGGAGGGCAGCCGACAACCGAGCCCGGCAAGTTTCCCTCGGACCCGGGCCCTGCCCGCCGCCCGCCGCCCGCCGCCCCCCGCCCCGCCCGGCCGCCCGCGTAGACGCGGCCCGCACCGGCGTCCCCCGGCCCCGCCCGCCCCAGGCCCCGGATGTGACGGCACCGCCGCCCTCGGCGCTCGCCCCCCGCGACGGGCGTGGGGGATCCCGGAAAGGAGGCCTGGGGGAGGGGGTCCCCGCCAGGCATCACATACCCAAGTGAGAAGGCTCTCGCACAGCTCCACCCGCTCCACCGACTCCACGTTGAACATCTTCCCCGGCTGGGGCTTGGCAGCGCCTCCCCACCTCGCCAGAAATCGCCGCCGCTCGGTGCGGGGCTGCGTCGGAGGGTCCGGGCGGCTGACCTGGCCTCCGGCCCACCTCGTCCGCAGGCCCGGGCCGCCGACTACCGCCCCGGCGCCGCCAGCGGCTCCAGCACCGTCACCCCCGCCGCCCCTCCTTCCTCGCTCACTCGGGACCGCGCGCCCGCCGCGCGCGCCCCCGGCCACGCCCGCAGCCCCGCGTCCCCGCCCCCGGAGAGCGCCGGCCCTGGCCGGAGTCGCGGCCGCCGAGCCACTGCGCACAATCGGCCCGGCCGGCCCGCCTCCCCGCCCCGCGCGCGCCCCGACGCCGGCCCCCTGCGTGTCCCCGCGCGCACGCGCCGGGCCCTGGCGGCGGCTGAGGCGGCGGCGGGTGCCCCTCCGCCGTCCGCCCGCAGCCTCACGGAAGCGCGGCAGTGCGCGTGCGCCTGTGTCCGCACTCCAAATTAAAAAAGGGACGGCTAGTGGTTGCCCGGGAGGGGTGGCGGGGGCCGTGCCCGGAAATAGCCTCTGTTCTCTGTCACCGGGAACTGGCGAGGTATCCTCTGCGCTGGAGAGGTACGCGCCCCCTCCCCCTCCCCTCCCCTCCCCTCCCCCTCCGCGGCCGCCGGGTCGCGGCCGGCCACGCCCACCCGGATCCGGGCCCGCGGGAGCTGCCGGCCGGGCTCTGGCGTGGGCGGGCTGCCCCGGGGGCGCCTCCGGGCTTCTGGGCCGGGGGCGCCGCCTTCCTCCGGGAACCCCGGCGCTGAGCCCGGAGTCCCGGCGGCAGGGGCAGGGCGGGGCGGGGCGGACGCGGTTGGCACACGGCTCGCGGTGCTCGGTGCTTGCCTGGGGAGGACGGCCGGCCGGTCCTCCCGGGGTCGCGGGGAGCCTCGACTCCCCGGAAACTTGGGCTGCTTGAGCAGGGCGGGGTGTGCGCCAGGTGTTGGTGCGCGAGGACCTCGGCGGCCCTCGGGCCTGTGTCCTGGTGCAGACCAGGCGTTGGCCTTCTCGGGGTTTGCAGGGTGGCCCGCCAGCGCCCACCTGTCCAGAGGAGGGTGGGTGTGCGCGAGGTCCCCGTGTATTTGTAGGCGATAAAACATGCAGAAAAGTACATGCTTAGAGAAGATAGTAACTAACACCCAGGTAAAAACAGAAGGACACTGTCCATAGCTCAGGAGTCATACCCACACCTACTCTGCGTCCTGAGAACGATTCCCTCCCTAGGCTGACTTCGAGGATGCTCATTTTCCTGCTTGTGTATGCATGCCTGAACAATATAGTACTTTGCTTTTGTACTTTTAGGAGTGGGATCAGTGTATTGTGTGGCTTTAAATTAATGGTAAATTTGTATACATCTGTAGGTAATTTTCATTGCTGTCTAGTATTTCATCGTATAATAGGGTATCCATTCTGTTCATGGACTTTTGTTGTTCCGCTGAGGCTACTAAAAACACCTGGATACTAGTGCAAAGGTGTAGGGGGCTTTCTTAGGATATATGCCTTGGAGTCCTAGGAGAATCGTTGAGTTACAGGGAATGCATTAACTTTACCCGATAATGCCAAACTTATTTGGAGGGCAGCAAACAACTTCTAGAGCACATCTTTACTTTGGTTTGCGAGTTCCTGGAGCCCCTCTTTTCCCATCAGGAGTAGGTTTTGTCATTGAACATTCAGAACTGAAGTGAGTTGTTTCGTTTTTTTAAGATTTTACTTATTTATTCACGAGAGACATAAAGAGAGGCAGGCTCCGTGCTGGGAGCCGGATGTGGGACTCATCTCGATCTCCAGGATCACTTCCTGAGCCAAAGTCAGACGCTCAACCGCCACCCAGGTGTCCCTGGAGTGAGGTTTTTTTTTTTTTTTTTTTTTTAATTTATTTATTCAGAGAGAGAGAGAGACTGAAAGGCAGAGACACAGGCAGAGGGAGAAGCGGGCTCCATGCAGGGAGCCTGACGTGGGACTCGATCCTGGGTCTCCAGGATCAGACCCCGGGCTGCAGGCGGCTCTAAACCGCTGCGCCACCGGGGGTGCCCCTGGAGTGAGTTTTTAATGATGCTTTACAAAGTACCAATTAACATTTCACGTGTGATGAATTTATCATTCTGTAAATGTAAAAAACTGACCTGAAGTCTTCTCAGTGGTGTTAAAAAAAAAAAAATCTTCCCTACACCAAGGGAGGAGAAATCTTTAGAAATAAGTATGTCTCACCTGCTCTTGTTTCCTCTGTTGGTGCGTCTGGGTCTCGGTCAAACCAGAGTTCCTACATTCCACATTAGGTTGTTTCCACAGAATCCCTAGCATGTTAATGACCATTACCCTTGTTAGGCACGTAAAGTCAATAAGTATATGTTACATTGGCTTAAACCTGACTCACCTGCAACATGTCTTTGGAAGTCAAGAACAAGATGCTAGCCTGCTCTGGAGGGACTGTGGTGTTGTGAACACCTTCACTCCAGCTGTTCAGGTTTTCAAGGCTTTGACACACATGACCTAAGCTTCCATTTTCAGTCTTGACTGCTCACCCGCAGTACATGTATATATGATACTGCAGTGTACTTGAGATTTCATTTGTGGCTCCAGTTGCTCTCAATGAAGGAAATTATATTAAAAACTTCTTGAATGTGAGTAATTGCAGAAATCATGTGATGGTCGTGTTTCTACATGAACTTGGGTTAAAAAACACTGAGTTTCTCCTTTGGAAGTTATGGAATTTCCTACCTTTCCCTATTCTTAATTTTTTTTTCTGAAAGTTTTGGAAAAGACTAAGGAGAGAGGTGAGTGCAGCTTGTCTTAGCTGTCTCTTACTCTAGTTAGTTGGGGACTAGTTCTCATCAATGGCTGATTATCAGACTTATTTATTTGTATAGCTGTTTACCAGATTTAAATAAACATAATAGTGTCCTGTGTGGCAGTGTTCCCAAGTTTATGCTGTCTTCCCAAGGAATGCATACTTAGAGCTTTGGTTAAACAGAATTTGAGATGCAACATAGTGCAGCTATGGAGAAGGCATGGTTAAGTTTTATAATGTTTCTTGACAATTGTTAATAATAGTAATCAAGGGTGATTGGCTGGCTCAGTTGGTTTAAAAAATAAAATCTATTAAAAAATAGTAATCAAAATATTATAGTTTCCATTTACTGAGCACCTATATGATGTGCCAAGCAATATACTAAATTCTTTACCTTCATTATCTTGTTATAAACCCCATAAAACAGCTTTTTTAAAATTTATTTTTATTTTATTTTATTTTTGGTCAAAAAAGTGAGCATTTGAGGGATACCTGTCTGGTGCCATAGGCAACCAGGCACCTGGCTATAACTCTTGATTTCAGTATTGTGAGTTCAAGCCCATGTTGGGCATAGAGGTTACTTAAAAGTGGGCATTTGATATAGTTAAAATTAATTTTATATATTTTAGCATATGAGGAAGCTGAGATGCAAACTTTACATAAGTACACAGTTGTCTGACTCCAAAGCCTATGCTTCTCTGATCTATTAAGCTACTCTTCAATTAAACTTAGCTAGTTAATCAATAGCAAAACCGAAGCTAGAAACCAGTTCCTCTTTAGGCTTCTATCAATTATACCAGTTTCCAAGATCTATGGTGTTTTGTTTCTGTGAATCTCAAATAGTAAAAATGAAGTACTGGTAACTCTTATTTTCATATTTGAAATGGGGGAAGGAACTTAAGAAATCCTCAAGCCCAGTTTTTACATTCTGCAGAAAATGAAAGATCCTTAGAGATTAATAAAGTGAGGATACAGTTGTAGTTGAACTGGATCTAAAATCTGGGCTGTTAG
Organism: Canis lupus familiaris; assembly: GCF_011100685.1. Taxonomy (NCBI): domain Eukaryota; kingdom Metazoa; phylum Chordata; class Mammalia; order Carnivora; family Canidae; genus Canis; species Canis lupus. The sequence continues at coordinate 23,640,446 of NC_049237.1, forward strand.
TTTCCAAGCAGCAGTGCTTAGGCTTCAGTTCAGAGCCTGTGCCAGTGAGCAAAACCAGCAGCACAGTTCTGGTCTAGACAAAACCTGACTATATAAAGCAAAAGTTGGAGTAGAAACAATTTTTTAATTCATTCTCTATAATCTTAGATCATCTTATTAAACTGAGAATGATGATACAATACCTCATTTTTGAGCTATTAACTCCTACAGTTCCATTTTAAAACTCTGATTATAAGAAAAACTACTAGTGGAAGTTGATCTATTGGAAGCTCCTCACAAGGTCAGCTCTTCGTAGTTCTTCATGGGAGAGCTCAGGGTTTAGCTGGGATCTCCCTTGTCTCCAGAAACTTAGCAGCAATTTCCCCACCTCCCCTCTCTCAGCCCACTTTCTTTGGGGAAACCAGCGTTTGTGGAAATAAAAAGTAACTCTGCAAAAATAAAATAAAATAACTCTGCATTTCAATAAATTGGGAACCTCTGCTATAAAATGATGCAAAAAACATTATATGGCTCTGCAGTACTTAAAGTATCCTGGATCTCTGAGCTCTTGGAAATGTGCTTGAAGCAATATCATAAGCAGTACCTTATTTGCAAAGAAGTTAAATATACAGCAGAATGGAAAAAACGTATGATTTGTACAGTGGAATTTAGTCACATTACCATTGATTACGCTTGGCAGAGCACAGAAACAAATGTAACCCATTAAAAAAAAATACAAGGAGGGGGGAAGGGAATATCCCTCTACCCTATTATGTTCCTGGCTGAGACTCACTAGTAATAGAAGACGTTAGCAGGAAAAAACCAGAAGCTTAAAAAAAATTTTTTAAAGATTTTATTTTTAAGTAATCTCTACAACCAACATGGGGATCAAACTCCTAACCCTCAAGATCAAGAGTCACACGTTCCACTGACTGAGCCAGCCAGGTGCCCTGAAGCTTAATAATTTGTTTATTTCCCATGTACTTGCAAGGTACTCCGGAAAACTGAGTAACCCCCAAAGGGCCCAAGCCATCACATTAAATACCACTTTCAGCTAAAGACAAACGAAAGACCTTGGGGGTGGAGGAACAGGGTTATGGGAGGTTACCAGGAAAAGCACAGTAAACAAGGGTAAAGTTGTTCTAAGTCTGTGCCTCCTCCATTCATAAGTTTCTAGGGATTTAGTGCTGGTATATATAGAGATCCCCTTACAAATGGGGATTTCCCTTGTAAATGTCTTTTACAAAAGCATAACTTCTCCTTGGTTTTCAGAACTTTTCCTTTCTTTGCTGTCTTTTTTTTTTTTTTAAATAACGTAACTCACAAGACAAAATCATATTTTGGGGTGACAAATTCTGCTCTCCTTTAGTAGTAAATTTATACCCTAGGGAAAAACCTTAAAACTCTGTGAAGTAATTAGATCAGTAGTTAAAAGACTGGAAATCTTGACACAAGGGGATAACATTTGGTTACCTTTGTGAAGCTGCAAGTAATTCTCCCTGCCCCTAGGATTCTTGACACAGCTGTACAAAGTATCTCTAATTTTAAAAGAGAAACCTGCTGAGGCGTCTGGCTGGCTTAGTAATTGGAGCCTAAAACTCTTGGTCTCAGGGTTGTGGGTTCGAGCCCCATGTTAGGCTTAGAGATTACTTAAAGGGATCCCTGGGTGGTGCAGCGGCTTAGCACCTGCCTTTGGCCCGGGGCGTGATCCTGGAGACCCGGGATCGAATCCCACGTTGGGCTCCCGGTGCATGGAGCCTGCTTCTCCCTCTGCCTATGTCTCTGCTTCTCTCTCTCTCTCTCTCTCTGTGACTATCATAAATAAATAATAAATAAATAATTAAAAAAAAAAAATAAAATCTTAAAAAAATAAATAAAAGGAGGAAACCTGATAAAATAAATACCTAAATTTATTACATGGCTCACCCCTAGATTACTTGGGGCTGTTTGTTCAGTTTCTATTGGCAGTTCATTTGACTATTCTTTTGAATGAAAATAATGAAGTTAGAGCTGCTCTCTGAGTTTCCTGGTGTGTGGCCTTCATGATGGTTATTTGAAACCTATCATTAGAAAGTTCCTGATATATTAGGCAATTACTATGTGTAAAGCTGATGGAAACTGCCTTTGATCTGTTTGCTTTGGTTTCTTCCATAAGGTAATTTCCTTATTAGCAACCAATTTGGATTCTTTTCATAGGTGTTAGACTTTCACAAAGTTTCCTCTTAACAGAGACTTGCTAGGTTAATGAATAAAGCTTTTTAGTGCCATAAGTTATATATTTATTTATATATATATGTATATACAGAATTTTATTTTAATTATGAATAGTCATATATGTTTATTTCCTTTATTTTCCTTTAGGTGTCTTATGAGACTAAATTTTTCTGTTTTGCAATGTGAAAAATATAAATTATCTGTGATTCTTGGACTCTGATATAGTTTGGGTTATTTCCCTTCATACCTATAGAAATTGGGTATTACCATTTTTCTCAAGCTTAGTGTATGGGAAGGAGAGTTTCATATCCTCCCCTTTCTCTTCATAAGGAAATGCAGCCTCAGAGTGATTCCATATTCCAGACAGTTCAAAGAATTCTGAACCATATGCTGAGCTTAGTCCCAGGTGAGGCTAATAGTTTTTCAAGTAGAATTTTCACTAATTCAACTAATCATAGTATAGACATAAATATCTTATAGCCTGATATCTTCTACTTTTCAAGTTACTAACATTTTAAGTAAGGTAAGTCACTTGTGTTTAAATATACATTTATTAGGCCCTACTGTGTGCAGGGCACTATGCTAGATAACACAGGAACGTTTACAGAAGAAGAGAATATATTACCTTCCCAATCCGAAATTGGTACATTCTAGGACACAGGTAGTGCTGTGAGGGTGAAGAGAGATCTGATTTACCTGGAGAACTGATTTGCTATTTAAGAATGAGAAGAGCGCTGGCCGTGAGGAATATCTTTTTTGCCTTAAGATTAAAGGAACAGAGCTTGAAGAATAAAGGGTATTTTTTAAAAATTTGTTTTTAAAAAATGTAAGTAGATGATAAATTAATTGATTGAAGGAGATAGAATTTTATACTCCTGGGACACCTGGGTGACTCATCGGTTGAGCCTCTGCCTTTGGCTCGCTCTTGGTGGGGGGGATGAGTCCCTCATTGGCTCCTCGCAGGGAGCCTGCTTCTCCCTCTTCCTAAGTCTCTGCCTCTCTGTGTCTCTTATGAATAAATAAATAAAATCTTAAAGAATTTTGTACTCCTCCAGATAATGTGTCTGGCAAATTTTAAAGAACTCAACGAAAAAAAAAAAAAAAAAAAAAAGAACTCAACGGGAGAATTCCCACTGGAGTTGTACTTAATGCAATTTCCTTAAATGGGTGCTTTAAAAAAATTAAATACATTAGAAGTGAGTTATATTTTTGTTGTTTTGATTAGTATATTCATTTTCACTGTGTCATTTGTAACTTTTGTCTGTTTCTTTATCTTTTAGACTTGGAATGGCCAAATATCAAGGTGAAGTTCAAAGTTTGAAATTGGATGATGATTCAGTCATAGAAGGAGTAAGTGACCAAGTACTTGTGGCAGTTGTGGTCAGTTTCGCTTTGATTGCTACCCTGGTATATGCACTTTTCAGGTGAGACTAAAGGCCAAAATATTGAAATAATGTATATTTGCAAAGGCCACTGCTTTCTGACTGCTTCTAATAATTTTCAGTACTTCATTTAGAAAAGTGAGTAATAGACCTCAGTGATTGTGATGTGGAAATGTTGGCGTTTGGAGCTAATGGCCAAGAAAGAATTCTTGAGATGTCATCAGTGGAAAAAAAAGATGTTTTGTTTTTGTTAAGATTTTATTACTTATTTGATAGAGCAAGTGAACACAAGCAGGGTGAGGGGGAAAGGGAGAGACAAGGGAGCCCTATGTGGGGCTTAATCCTAGGACCCTGGGATCATGACCTGAGCTTAAGGCAGACACTTAACCCACTGAGCCACCCAGATGCCCTCAAAAAGGTGGTTTTATTAAGGCATGGGGACAGGATCGTGGGCAGAAAGAGCTGCTCGAGGGTTGTGACAGATGACAGATTATATACTTTCAAGTTGGGGAGGGGTTAGGGATAGCATAAGTCTCTAAGGAAAATTTTTTTTTTAAAGAGCAGTTTAATCTTCCTCTCATTTTTTTTTTTTTAAGATTTTACTTATTCATGAGAGACACAGAGAGAGAGAGAGAGAGAGAGAGAGAGAGGTGCAGAGACACAGGCAGAGGGAGAAACAGGCTCCAGGCAGGGAGCCTGATGTGGGACCCGATCCGGGGTCTCGGGGATCATGCCCTGGGCTGAAGGCAGCGCTAAACCGCTGAGCCACCTGGGCTGCCCTTGCATAAGTTTTGACTATAGAGAACAAACTGATGGTTACCAAAAGGGAGGTTGTTTAGGGGATGGATGAAATAGGTGATGGGGATTAAAGAGTAAGTACACTTACTATGATGAAAAAATAATACAAATAAAAAGTAATTATTGATAGGTCTGTAGGTACTGCCATTTTATCAGTGGTTCTCTAGTTGTTTTTGTTGTTTTTTTTCTTTCTTTTGCTTCCCTCTTGATTTGATGATTTTTTTGTGTGTGTTTGCTTGAATTCCTTTCTCTTTATGTTTTGTGTACCTATTATAGGCTTTTGGTTTGTGTTTACCATGAGATTCATATATAACATCCTATGTACATATAGCAGTCCATATTAAGTTAGAGGTAGCTTAAGTTCAAATACATCCTAAAAGTAGTATATCTTTGCTCCTTCTCGTACATGTTTTATGTACATGATACCATATTTTACATTTTTCTATTTTGGGTTTTTTTTTTTTTAAAGTAAGCTCCACACCTAATGTGGGGCTTGAACTCATGATGCTGAGATTGAGATTCACTGGATAATTTTGGTCTCTTTTTTCAAAGAATGACAAAAGACCATAAATCATTGGTAGATGATGTACTTTGTTTTTATATTAGAGCCAGTCTTTCCCTTGCCATCTTTATTTAGACCTATTTAATGTCATTTTCTCACAGCGAAGATGATCACTTTTTTAAGATTTATTTATTTATTTTAGAGAGACGGAGCAGGAGTGGGGGTGGGGGGAGAGAAGATTTCAAGCAGACTCCCCACTGAACGCAGAGCCTGATATGGAGTTTAATCCCGTAACTATGAGATCATGATCTGAGCCGAAACCAAGAGTCATCACTTAACCAACTGAGCCACTCAGGCGCCCCAAGATAATCACATTTTAATGATTGTCTAATCTAGTTCTTTAAATCTGTCTTAATTACCCTAATATTTTCTAGATTTTTGGTTCTGTACATGTTCAGCATCCCAGGCTGTTTGTTCTTGTTGTCTGGCTATACTTTTTTTTTTTTTTTTTTTTAAGATTTTATTTATTCACGAGAGACACAGAGAGAGGCAGGCTCCATGCAGGGAGCCCACTGTGGGACTCGATCCCGGGAATCTGGGATCACACCCTGAGCCGAAGGCAGACACTTTACTGCTGAGCCACCCAGGCATCCGTCTGGCTATACATTGACTTTTCTAGCATTCTACAACCAAATTTTACACTCTTTTATCTTCTTTTTATGGAAAGAAACAAAAAGAAAAAAAAAAAGACCTTCCAGTTACATGGTTTATATCTATACTCTGAAAAGTAGTAACTATCTTTTTCCAAAGAGAAAGGAATGGTTTTCCAGTGTCCTAGAGAAGTGTTGTTTAGTTAGGTATATACTGGTATTTAAATGAGATGGTTCATGTGCTGTGCCTTGATAGATTGTTTTCACCAGAGAGTAGCTTTCTGTTAGAGATTGTTTATTTAGTCACAAAAAGGTAATATTTAAAATAATCTACCAAACTTTAAGGTATTTAAACAGAGTTCAATAGTTTTATTATGTTTATGTTTAGTTTCTGATTAGTTGACTTTTTTTTAATGTTCTCTTAAAACTAATGGTCATGTTTTGCATGCTACCCTGAATTTTTTACTAAAAATTGAATAATTATAAGATGTATTTTTAACATTTTTCCCTGTCCTGTTAGGATATTGATTTAGAGGGGTTTCTTTTCTTTTTTTTCTTTTCTTTTCTTTTCTTTTCTTTTCTTTTCTTTCTTTTCTTTTCTTTTCTCTTTTTTCTCTTTTCTCTTTTCTCTCTTTTCTTTTCTTTTCTTTTCTTTTCTTTTCTTTTCTTTTCTTTTCTTTTCTTTTCTTTTCTTTTCTTTTCTTTTCTTTTCTTTTTTTCTTTTTTTAAGGATTTATCCATTCATTTGAGGTGGGTGGAGAAGGGCAGAGGGAGTGAGAGAATCCCAAGCTGACTCCCCACTGAGCAAAGCCTGACTGGGGCTTGATAACAAGACCCTGAGATCATGACTGGAGCTGAAATCAAGAGTTAAACGCCCAACTGACTGAGCCACCCAGGTGCTCCTGATTTAGAGGTTTTATCACTGTTGAGTATTAGCTCATCCAGAGAATAAAGGCTCTTACATAGAGTAATGCTGAGATTTTGTGGATCTAAAATATTGCTGTTAAAAATGTCTAAGTTTAGAAGAAACTGTTACTGCCAAATGGAATTAAGCTGTGAATCAGATGGAAATCTTCATCCTCACCCTGTCAACCTAACCACCACTTGTAATTTCCAATACCCTCATCTCTTAATCCCTTTCTTTTATATCAGCCACTAAATTCTTGCCCTTGAGTCTCCCTTTTAATTGTTAATGTTAAGATACTAGTGGTATGTTAGGTTTGGGCTTTTCTATATGATTTAGTTTTATTTTCTGTTTTTCTACCTCATAGGTGGAAAGATCTAATTACATATGGAAAAGTGTTTAAGTATATAATTATATAGTTGCTTATTTTGAAGGAACTTCACAGAATAAATAAATGTATTAATTGTTCTTCATATGATTTGTAAGCCTGCGGTTACATCAAATCTACAAGGTACTAGGCCTCTGAATTTCATCATTTGCCAGTTGAACCTGAAATCAGCCTATACCCATGATCTTTAAACATTACCTAAAAAAACTAAAATCTAAAAAAAAAAATGAGTGATTCATCTGATGGTGTTTTATATTCAAAATTCATTATATTTTATTCAACAGAAATGCACATCAGAACATTCACCCAGAAAACCAAGAGCTAGTAAGGGTACTTCGGGAGCAACTGCAAACAGAGCAGGTACTATTGTTATGTAACTGTGTATATTTATATGAGGAGTAATGTCACCATTCCTCTTGCATATGCAATTGTGATGAAATAATAAATTACTTTTTGGAAACATGGAGTGCTTTCCTGCTTTGTTAATTTAAATTATTCTATTGATTGGATGTTTTCTTCAGATTAGGCAAATGACTAGTTTTAACTACTCAGATGTTTCCATGTGCATGCTTTTTCTTTTCTTTTTTTTTTTTTTAAGAACAGCAGTTTTCCTGTTATTTATTTGTGAGGATATAATCACTCTCTAATTGGCTTTACTGTAATGTGGTGGAAAAACTATTTTTCCCCCAAAGTCCTACCTATTCCCCAAAGACCTACAAAAAAATGACTACAATGGTGGCTCCTCCCCCCCAACTCTTCTTTTTCTTCATTGGTCAAGGTTAGCAAAACTAGCTAGGCAAAGAAGACTTTTCTTTCTCTTCTATGGTTATAAACCAGATGGACTCTCTAAGAACCGGAAATGTAATATAGTTCATGAAGGCTGGAATATACAGAATATTGTACACCTTCATGCCAAGAAAGCTAATATTAAAAAAATTAAAAATGGATTTCCCACCCACCAAATTTTAATTCCTCACAAATAAATAACTCTCTTCAAAAAAAAGTCTTTTACAATTTATCCACTCACCATATATTTATTAAACATCTACTATATGCCAGACACTGTTCTAGGCATTGAGGATTCAGTTGTGAGCTAAACAAACAAGAATTCCTGCCTTCATAAAACTTAAATTCACTGATGTAAAAATAATTTAATCATGTTAGCAGTATACTCTGTTCCAGAGCTATTGTTATTAATAATTCATGGTGGGATAGTGTTTTATAATTTACAGAGGGCTTTCACATACAACTGTTTTATTCGGTCTGCAAACATGATCAGTAAGGCAACAATTCTCATTCCCATCTAACGTATTAGAACACTAAGATTTACTTAAATTCACACTGGAATGACATGAATGGATCTGGCTATACAGAAGTCCCACACTGAGTTGCATCTTCCAGATTCCTTTGCACCACTGTCCAATTCACCTCCCTCATACCTTCCTCAGGCATAATATTTAGCTGTAGTTAGAATAAAGCTAGTGACTTAGCCCTTTCTGTGCTGTCCTATATGGTAGCCACTACCCAAATGTAGGTATTTAATTTTAAGTTAACTAAAATTAAGTACAATTTAAAATTCAGTGCTTTTTAGTTACACTGCTAACCTTTTAAGTACTCAGTACCCACAGATAAAGATTTCCATTACTGCATAAAGTTCTGTTGGACAGCACTGGTAATTGTTTTTTATTGTTTCTGTTTTGATTTAGTTTACTTCCAAAAAACAATGATGAAGACAAAAGGTAGAGAGGGGGACATTAAATGCTTTATGTTTTTCTTTGCACCATTAAAAATGATATAAAAGACTAACATCAATGTGTGATCATGGCTTATAGAATATTCTAGTGTTTTGGGACTGATTTAAGAAAGAGGAGTTTTTGTTATGTTTATTAGTTTTAGGTGACAAAAATCTTTGATTCAGTTTACAATTAATAGTTCATATTTAGCCAATTTTATAATTTTTTTGATAATTTGATGTTTTTAATGCTGGCTACTTTACAAGAGGTGTGCTGGGTACTATAAAGATAGGTTTAAAAAATTAAAAAAAAATTTCTACCAGCTGAAAAAAAAATATAAAGATAGGTTTTTATAGTATTTTAAAAGATACACATTATATACTAGTGCTAGAAACTTTTCTAGTTCCTAGGTCACTACCATGAGTCCTATAGATAAAGTTCTTATCCTCATATCATTTACATTCCAGTGGGCTCTTTGATATCTGGATGCTTCTTGTAGAGGTGATTATATTCCACATTTCCTATTACAATCACAAGTGATGTAACTGAGGAACGTTAAATTTTACTAATCTGAATTTGTGAAAGATTAAGCCCAGGTTACCAGTGTATTAAATTTTCCTTCTTCCAAAATGACCAGTATTCTTCTTTGAAAGTTTTAATTCTGGTCCCTTGTGAGGTACAGCATACCTGCAACACTCGTTAGGAACGTGGGAATGAAAAAGATATTAAAAATGATTAAAAACTAATACTTGGGAAACAGTTTGACATTTCTTTAGCTTTTGCTTTAGGCTTGTACTTCTCAGAATAACTAACTCATTCTAACAGCATAAAAGAGAAACTCTGGAGTTAATGTTGGTTTTTGTCCTTGGTGTGTTCAGGAAGGAAAGTAGAGACCCTGCAGCCTAAATAAAACAATAACACAGCTCATAACTTTATCAGACTTACAAAACTTTAAACTACTGCACATCTAAAATGTGATAAGGACTATGCACTATCAACTGTGTTCTTAAGTATAATTTTATTCCTCGAGATAACTCTGAAGACCCATGTGCATTGTATAATCTCGAATGCATGTTCTCTCATCAGGATGCCCCTGCTGCTGCTCGGCAGCAGTTCTACACTGACATGTACTGTCCAATCTGTTTACATCAAGCCTCCTTCCCTGTTGAAACAAACTGTGGACATCTTTTTTGTGGTAAGCAAACAATGCTATATTTGGGAGAAGTGACTATTTAGACCAAGACCCATATGGGTACATGGGCTGGATTCCTAATTTTGTCACATTTTGTATTTTTTTTTAAAGACTTTATTCATGAGAGACAGAGAGAGAGAGGCAGAGACACAGGCAGAAGGAGAAGCAGGCTCCATGCAGGGAGCCCGATGTGAGACTCAATCCCGAGACTCCAGGATCACGCCCTGGGCCGAAGGCAGGTGCTAAACCACTGAGCCACCCAGGGATCCCTGTCAGTTTTGTATTACATGAATGGGATAGATGGCTTCTGATACCCTGGTCTACTTGTTAGCCACTTTGATTTAGTGTCTGTGAGCTCAAAGATGAAAAAACACTAGTTGTTCAACTTCTCAGTAAACAGTAATGTGTTTCTTTGAATAATAATTTAAGTATATGAATACCATGAGGGATTGCCGAATCCTTCATTGTTTATTACTTTTTGGTAGTTTCATTTATTATTCATCCTTCCTAAGGCAGGAAGTTTCTCTTAAGACCCTACCCAAGACCTTCCCTTTAGCTCTCTTACCTCCTTTTTACCCTGCACCAGCTCAAAATGATCCTTTCTTTCTCCCATTTGTATCTGTTGTTTGAGGTTATATAGAATTACTAAGTATATAGCGCTGCTATTTATGCTTTGCAGGATGACATAAATACTTTGAAATCCATATCATGCAGTGCAGGGTCTTCTATACCTGTGCTCATTTAGTAATTACTGATCAGTCTCATTATTGCATCATCCATTAATTTCATCCTCTTCCCTAAGTTAGCTAACAAGTTATAAAACACTTAATTCAGTATCTATTTTTGTCTGTTGGGAATGCTAATGAGCAGCAAAATTATGAAAGATCAGATAGAGAAATTATTTGGCCACCAGAGAAAGCAGATACTCTCTCCTCCCCAAAACCTCTGGTAGATATTCCTAATCAATTGGACATTCTTTCTGAGTCTGGAGATGACCTCAATCATCCTCTAATACAGAACTTCAGGCAGGTGTTAAGAATCAATGAGATTTGCCAAGCTAGATGAACTCCATTTGCCAACCCAGGCTTAGGTAATTCATAGAGTGGATAACCCAGTCAATTGAAAGATGGCTGTATTGTATTCTTGGTTTCTGGGTCTGAGGTAATTGGGTAGATTGCTTCTGATAGCCTGCTGTGCTTGTTAGATACTTTTATTTACTGTCTCTTGGTTCAGAGATTTAAAATCTAGTCATTCAACTTCTCAATAAACAGAAATGTGTTTCTTTGAATAGTAATTCACGTGTTGGTACTATATCAACAGCATCTTAGCTTGGTTCCTGTATATGGAACTACAGTTCTGTTACTTTACAGTGAGCTAAGAATAATGGCAGCAACAGACTTCATCTTAAATTGGATTTGTGACCCACATTGTTTTTACTTAATTCTTTTGTTTTTTGTTTTTTTGTTTTTACTTAATTCTTTAGCAACCTTATAAAGTGCTATTCCCATTTTGCAAAAAAACTTAGATTATGACCCAGATTTAAAGTCATTGGGTCATCTCTCCCACCCACCATCTTATTTAAGGGGCTCTCTTTTTATAGAAGAGGAAAGTTGAAGAAAAGGGAAAACCTTGATAATATAGCAGATGTGTGTGAACTGGATGGAGTGTTTGATTTGCTGAACTGTGGTTTTTCTGTGCAGTAACCATTACATAATTTGCAAAGCAAGGACACCTGTACTCTAATTTTGTAGGAAAGAGATGTAGGATTAAATAAGTTAATATATATCAAAACACATTGAACTTTTGAGTGAATAGGTAGTAAAGCTAAGGCATCATTACAGATATTAATAATAATACTAACAAGATTCATAAGTTTTGCTTTCATATGGTTTCTATGTGAAATTAGATTGCTCAAATTAATATTATCTAACACAGCACTCTGAGAGCAGGGAAAGATACCAGACAAAGATTGTTTGGCTTTTAAATTCATCTTTATTTATTTAAGATTTTATTTTTTTAATTGAGAGAGAGAACAAGATAGAGAGCATGATCAGGGGGCAGAGGGAGAGCGAGAAACAGATACCCCGCCACCTCCGATTAGGGAGCTGGACACTGGGCTCCATCCAAGAACCGGGAGATCATAACCTGAGCCAAAGGCAGATGTTTAACCAAGTGAGTCACCCAGGCATCCCTTAAATTCATCTTTAAATCATTGAACCTGTTTTTCCCCACAGTCAGTGTAATGTCCAATGTGGATAGCCTTTGCTTAGCCCCTTGGTTTCCTTACCAGTCTCCTTACATACCATTTATTTCTACCTCTGGTGTTTACTCCTTCCTATTCATAAAACTTGGAGCATCCTGCTTCCTGTTCTGTATTTAAATCTTACCTATCCTACAAAGTTAGTTCAAATCCTTTCTCATCAACAAATTATTCTGATGCATCCTCCCTCCCTACGTTCCTTTTGTACTTGAGTTAATAATAAACAGTTTGAGATTTAACTACCTTCTGATTGATTTCAGTATGTCACCTTGGTCTTTTCGATTTGACTGTCATTGCTTATTCTGAATTCTGGACATTTATTTAATCTGGAAGAATCAGAATAAGGAACACAAGAAGGCTAAGTGAGGTTGCTAAGACAAGAATAAGAATACGGGAAAGATCCTAGAGGTAGAAGGGAGGCTGGAAGCACTTAGTTCAGATTCATAATGGGATCTGGATTATCTGAGAAATAGGTGTCCTGCAGAGAAGAAATGAATTGGCCCCTTAAACATCAGACAGTATTTTATTTTATTTTTAAGATTTTATTTATTTATTCATGAGAGACACAGAGAGAGAAAGAGGGAAGCAGAGACATAGGCAGAAGGAGAAGCAGGCTCCATGCAGGGAGCCTGATGTGGGACTCAATCCTGGGACTCCAGGATCATGCCCTGGGCTAAAGGCAGACGCTTAACCACTGAGCCACTCAGGCGTCCCAGTATTTTAAAATATCCCTTCTTCGTTACTGGCCTGAACTTTAGTGCTTCTACACTTAGCTTACCTGCCATTTTTTGAGGTCTATCACTCTTCCTTTAGGCTGTCTTTAGCTGTTTTGCTCCTCATGCACACCTTCAAGGAGAAAAATCAAATCCATCTAGTACAAAAATTGATTCAATTATTGAACTGGATTATAAACTATTAGGTCAGAGAGCATGTAGTCTTTGTGTCCTTTAGTTCTTTGTTATTGACACCATTGTAATTTGGCTTTCTAAATTCTTAAAAAAATAGAAGTTGTGTTTTTGTAACATATATACCAAGTTTGGAACAGAAAAATTAATATTGTGATTTGTTGGTTGTCATATTTACAATGATTATTTTACATAGGAAATACAGTATTTTTCAGCATTGGAGCAGTTAATGCATCTTGCTTTGAGTTGTATAAAAATGTCTGTATCTTAGCTAGTAGTTTAAATAAAAATATTTCTCAGTGGCTGAGAATTGTTACTAGATTTGAATTTGCCTGAAGAGTTGGTTGGATGAAATAAAAAATATTTTAAAATAAGATGATACTATGAAAATATTTCAAATATATGAAACTTTCTGAAGATTCATGGGCTTTAAAATTTAAAATATCAGTATTAATTTTTTTTTCCTCCTCATTAGGTACCTGCATTATTGCATACTGGCGGTATGGTTCATGGCTTGGGGCAATCAGTTGTCCAATCTGTAGACAAACGGTAATGTTTGTATCCAGAAAGCATCAATTTATGCTAGTTCCTTTTGTAAATTTTTAAAATTTCTGTATCTAATTTTTGAATTGTTTTGATTTTTTAAGTTTTTTGTTTTTTTTTTTTTTTAAGATTGTATTTATTTATGAGAGACACAGAGTCAGAGGCAGAGGGAGAAGCAGACTCCCTGAAGGGAGTCTGATGTAGGACTTGACCTTAGGACCCTAGGATCACACCCTGAACCAAAGGCAGATGTTCAACCACTGAGCTAGCCAGGGATCCCTTAAAGTTTTATTTAAATTCCAGTTAACATCTAGTGTAATATAGGTTTCAAATGTAGAATATAGTGAACAACACTTCCATACCATACACTGTGCTCATCATAAGTGTGGTCCTTAATCCTCATCATCTATCTCACCTATCCTCTCACCTAACGTCCCCTCTGGTAACCATCAGTTTGTTCTCTTTAGCTAAAAGAGTCTGTTTCTTTCCTTGCCTCTCTCTCCCATTTTCATTTTGTTTCTTAAATTCCACGTGAGTGAAATCATATGGTATTTGTCTTTCTCCAACTGACAGATTTCACTCAACATAATATTCTAGCTCCTTCCATGTTGTTGCAAAGTTGCAAATGGCAAGATTTCATTCTTTTTTATGTCTCAGTAATACTCTATTGTATATATACCACTTCTTTATCCATTCAGCAGTCGATGGGCACTATGGCTGTTTCCATAATTTGGCTATGGTAGATAATGCTGCTAAACATTAGGGTGCATGTATCCCTTTGAATTAGTATTTTTGTCTTCTTTGGGTAAGCACCAGTTGTTGGGTCGTAAGGAAGTTCTGTTTATCCAAAGCTTCTAAAGTGTTACTCCATTATTTTTTAAAATGTCTGAAAGATACCAAGAAAAGGAAATTTTCTTCTAAATCCCTCAATTGTAGTAAAAAAAAAAACACCTGGTAAATGAAACCTTCTCAAAATTCTAGTCAGACTTCATTGTGATACTAGCAAAGGAATAGTCGAACCAGCTAATCAGGCTTAAACAAGTATTTCCCCTACATAAACTTCTTTTGGAAAAAAAAAAAAGTTCTTCCCTTCCAATTTAACTTTAAAAAAAAAAAAAAAGAATTTATTTATTTATTTGACAGTAGAAAGCAAGCTAGCACACAGGCAGGGGGAGTGGCAGGCGGAGGTGGAGAGAGAAGCAGGCTCCTGAATCTGGGCTAAATCCCAGGACACTGGGATCATGACCTGAGCTAAAGCAGAAACTTAACTGACTGAGCCACTCAGGGCTACTCAATTTACTTTAATCTGCCCTTCTCCAGTGAGGGTCTAAATAGCTTTATATGATGAATAATAATTTTTTAAAATGTCTCTTTGGGAGACAGTTTTACATATTATATGATCCAGAACAGATCTTTATAGTTAGTATAGAAGGTACTTCAGGAGGGAAACAGTAAGTTTTTATAAATCTATATTGAAGACTGAAATGTCAGCACAGATGATATGTGCCATCTTTTCTCAATTTCTCTGATACCAGAAAAACAAAATACTGTTAAATTTAAGAAAATGAAATTTTTAGTTTTTTAATTAGTAAATATAGTGAAATAGAACATTCTGTCAGTTGTATACATTTTTTTCATAATTTCCTGTATACTTACTTTATTTTTCATTTAAAATAAAAATACCTGCCTTTCTAATAATGAGTTATGAACATGTAAAAAGATAGTAGCTCCTTAGGAAGTATTCCATTGTGCAAAGCAAAGTCCTAAAACAGAGAGCTTTCAAGTAAAGAAGTCAAATTGAACACATATTTACTTTTGCTACCTTTTGCAAGCCACTAAAAGAACAGGACGTTTTGTAAAAAGCCATAAACCCACAGAGACCAAAAAACGAATCAAAATGGTAGAAGAAGCCAGTTTTTCCAGAATTCTTTGTAAACTATAACAGACATACAGAAAAGCACACAAAACAAATGAGTACAGCTTATTAAATCATCACAAAGCAACACTTCAGTAATCATCACTCAGGTGAAGAAATAGAAACTGGCCTAACAGCCCCCAGAAGCCTCCTAAGGATCAAATCTCCATCCCCTCCTTCCTCTCCTAGAGGCAAACTAGTGTTTGACTTTTATGATAAGCATTCCCTTGATTTTCTTTATAGGTTTATTACTGTAGCATACACCTGTAAGATTATTTAGTTTTGTCTGATTTTTGGACTTTATAGGAATAAAACCATATAGCATGAATTGTTAAACACACACAGACACACATACCCTTTCAGCCTTTGTTCTGGCTATCCACTTATCCCCATCACTGCTTTATTTTTTGGTGTAAAGAGGGAAGTTCGGAGCTTTATCTTCCTTCTTTCCTGCGTGCTTCTACGTTTCCCAAATTCTGCCTCTTTCACATTTGACTTTGTATCACATGGCAGGTGGTGTTTTTTGTTTTTGTTTGTACTGCCTCTATGGCTGATTTGATTATGTGACACAAGGCAATCAACAGAGAAGTTTATTTGCAGGATACCACCTCTCATAATCCTTAGCTATCTGCCAGCAACACCGAGACCAGACCATATTATAGAATGGTCTCACATTAAAGAATTAGTTCCAAAAAAAAAAAAAAGAATTAGTTTCACCACATGTCCCCTCTTCTTGGCTCTTTCCACCGCTCTTCATAGGTTATATATGTATTAGCAGGTGATACCCTTCTGACCACCCATAAATTGCTAGAGCCTAGAAAGGTAGAGAAAAAATTGTTTTTATATAATAGCTTTTGGTTCCCTAACTGTAGAAGAATTCATCCTGGAAGCAAGACAGGTGGCAGGTACCTGTTCCCCATCCTGTTTCACTGGAAATAGTGTACAGGCTGCTGCTTCTGACTGTAACATGCTCCCCACTTCTCTTTCTGAATGCATACCCTAACATACCAGTGGTGTTACCTGCACTGCGAGGGCCATAATATGTTTCCAGCTTTCTGGGCACCCCAGGCAGAACTCTTTATTCTCAAGCATCATTATAACCCCCACCACAGTGCCTTATAACAGGCTATTGACCAGGTCTGCCTCCCCTTCTATCCTTGGGGAGGATAAGTTTTTGGGTATATGTAGCACTTAGCACAGTGCCTGGCCCACAGTAAGTGGTCAATTATTATTTATCGAAGGATGCATTTTTATTAGCCAATTTGTGAAGAGAGGCTGTACTTGCTTTCCTACCACCTACTGCTCTTCATCACTCCTCTCTTTGGCTGTTTGGGAAGCATGTGAGTAGTGGGAAGTCCTGGTTTTACAGCTGACCTGAAGAAGGATAAAAACAGCTAGATGATTTAAACCTAAATCTTTCACTGCTCCTTCCCATTTTTATCCTACTGTACAGTGACCATTTCTATAGGCATGGTTATATATATATATATATATATATATATATATATATATACACACACACACACACATATATCTACGTATATATATATATAAAGATTTTATTTATTTATTCATGAGAGAGAGGCATAGACACAGGCAGAGGGAGAAGCAGTCTCCCTGCAGGGAGCCTGATGTGGGACTCGATCCCAAGACCTCAGGATCACGACCTGAGCCAAAGGCAGACATTCAACCACTGAGCCACCCAGACGTCCTGGCATAGTTATATATTAAAATGTACTTGTTTTTCAAGATGCTGTCATCTTCAGATTACCTTAGTATGGTCCTGGGATATTTGTTTATCCTAACCTCTACCATGGAGGTACCATGGAGGAAACCAGGTTAAAAGCATTACATTATATATCAGTATCAAGAATTACCTTTTTTGACTATAGTAGGGATGGGTGTTTGAGAGTGGGCCTCTGCAATAACTTAATCGCTGTATTATGTTTGGTAGCATTTGAAGATATTTCAAATACCAGTGAGGTTGAAGAATAATGATTTTAATCACAAAAGAAATCCCTAATTTTTCTCTCACAATGTTAAACATGTATTTTTATGTCACTTTGCTCCTGAATATTTTCTCATAATTCTTACATCCTCAAATATTTGTTAGCCCAAACAGAGAACTACTGACTTTATTCCTAGAGTGAACTGAAAGATATTAGAACCAGTGTTTAGTTAACTTGCCCATTTGATTTTATGGGAATACAAATTACATT
Source organism: Canis lupus familiaris (assembly GCF_011100685.1). Lineage (NCBI taxonomy): Eukaryota > Metazoa > Chordata > Mammalia > Carnivora > Canidae > Canis > Canis lupus. The sequence continues at coordinate 23,658,030 of NC_049237.1, forward strand.
TTGCTTTGGATTTTATTGTAAGGCAATGATAACTTACTTTCCTCCTCATGTTGCCTTTATTCAAAGCAATGAGTGAAAAAAATAAATGAAAATAAGTTTAGAAGCTTTTCTCATTCTATTGAATAATAACACAAAAGGAAAAAAAGTAATGCTGCAGAAAGGTATAACTTTTTTTTTTTTTTTTTTTTTAATACACAGGTAACTTTACTGCTAACAGTATTTGGTGAAAATGACCAATCTCAGGATGTTGTATCATTGCGTCAAGATATTAATGATTATAACCGGAGATTCTCAGGGCAGCCCAGATCTGTAAGTAATGTTATAGCAGGTGCAAAGTTAGAGTATAATGATACTTCTGTTTTGTAATGTGAGATTGACCAAATATTCTTTGACTATAAAAAAATCTCATTGTTTATGTGTGTTGGGTAAAGTTTTAACCTTTGTCATTGTTGTCAATTACAGAGTAACAGCTTTCCCAAGGACTATAGTTCTCTATTAAAAAAAAAAAAAGCATTATAGAAGTCTTTATAAGAGAGAGATCAAAAAAGAAAAATTAGAGGGAAATGTAAAATTGACTCCAGTGCAAATCTAAAATAGGGACTGTCTAATGAAAAACTTAAAACTGAGAACTTGTGGAGAGTTTTACAATTGTGTTTTCTACTTTTTTATTTACCCTGGCCTTCTGTTTGAAATGTTTCCCTAAGTAAATCTAGATGTTGAGGTTTTTTGATATGTTATTTTAGTTACTCAAAAGCATTTGATTTTTAAAGAACATATTGACTCTATGGTTGACCTCCCCCCAAAAAAAGCATATGGTAGGTTAAAAACTCACATTTTACTGGCTCATTCAGTTTTCTTAAAATCTAACAAAGAATTCTAGAAGTGTGTGCATGACTAAGTATGTACTTCAAAAATAAGAATATGCTAAGTACATATTTATATGGAAAGTCCTCTGAGCTCTAGAGCATACATGCAGGTACTTGTCTTGCATCTCCACTCGGATATTTCACAGCGTCTCACATGCCATATGTACAATATTGAATTGCTTCCCTCCTCAACAGTGTACTCTTTTCTCAGTCTTACTCAGCTGTTTTGATTTCTTCCTTTCCCTCATTCCCCTCACCTGATCTAGAAATAAGTTGTATCATTTCTTTTTTTAGGAGATCCTGTCATTTTTATCTCATAAAAATAGGCTGTGTTTATAGCAATCATACTAGCCTAAGCCACCATCCTCTCTTGCTTAGGATAAACTGCAAGTGGCCTTGTCACTGTGACTTTTTTCTCTGCATAGCAGCCCAAATAATATTTTGAAAACATATATAAAACCATGATATTCTTGTATTTTAAAACTTCCAGTGTTTTGGAATAATGTTCCAACTCCTTCCTGTGCTCACAAAGTCCTGCATGACCTAGTTGCTCTCTCCCAAGCCTCCCTCAAAATGCTTCACCTCCACCAGCTGCCTTTCACTCTCAAAATACACTCCAAGTCTTTCCATCTTACTACCTTCACACATGACGCCTCTATTTGGCATACTTGTCCCTCTGCTTTTCTCATGGCTGACTTCTCATCTTTTAGGTTGTTCTTAAATCACCCTTCCTCAGGGAGGCTTTTCTGATCAACTAAGGTATTCACTATCATTGTCCTCTGCACTGTTCCTTTGTAGCATGTCACAAACCATACTCAAATCTCGTTCATTATCTTTCTCTCAGTAGACTAAAAGCTTCATGAGGGCAAGCATTATCTTTATATCCTCACTGCTCTATTCTCATTGCAATTTCAGTGCCTGGGATACAGTAGGTTCTTAATATTTGTTGAATAAATTAATGAGTTATCTTTAAAAATTGATACTACTCTCGGCAAAGAATATAATCTATTAAAATGTTTCAGTATTATTATATGTGCTGCCAAAACAAGCACAAAGTACTTCAGTATTAAATACTTGTGTAATCTTGTGCTTCTTTGCATGTATTCCTTATACTGTGATGTCATGTACACTTAAGAGCATACAATTTCAAACGTTGTGGATAACAGATAAATCTAGATGTTTAAACAGACAGAAAACTTAATCCAATCATTGTTGTCCTCCATAGTTATTTGGGGGCCTCTGCTATTTTTCATCCAGCAATTATTTTTTTTTGCATATCCTCTAGTGACATCTATAGGATGATTCTTTGAAAATCAACATGTCCCAAATTCAAGACCTATCACTGAACTTAAAAAAAGTCATTTTAAGATATTTATTCCTATTTTTAAGTGTGAAGCATACCATTGCTCAATTATTAATTTTTGGTAGGTGTCATATATTTGATGAGTAAGAAGTCTGGTGTGTGATGAAATTACAGTGTAATAGAGACAGTTAGCTTTGACTTTGGTATTTTCCCTCATCCAAAGTTGGAGTAAGATTGTGATTAATATACAAACATTTCTTTTTTTTTTTTTTCAAACATTTCTTAATAACCTTAATCATCCTCCTTGTCTACTTATTACAGAGTTTGTATAAGTGATACCATATGAAAACAGCTCTGATAAGGGACAGAAAAGTATTCAAAAGACATACTGGCTAGTCACTAGAATATTTAAAATAATTTATCATAGACTTGTGAAAGTTATGCAGCTGTTTTGTTTTAAATGTTTCTCCTATAGAGAATAGAAAATTAATGTAGGAAGTGATTCTAAAAAGACCATTTTGATTTTTTATGACCAAGTTTTCAAAAGGATTTACAAGATTATCTGGTGGAGTTTATATAACTATTTACTTATTACTTGCTCAGTTCTTCCCATTTTTGTCTTCACTTCCCTCTCTACTTATTTGGCACTCGTGAGGCAAACAAAATATATATAGTAATTATACGGATTGTTAAAAAGAGCTGAGCTGTGCCCAGTGGAATGAACACAGGAAGTGACTTTTTTCCTCTGGTCAGTTTATCTGCATTACCAGCCCCTGGGAAGTGAGATCATGAAAGAAGTTAAGAAATCATGTTAGTTACTTACTACACAGCACCATATGTAAAACAAATGCAAAGTTTGGAGACAGAGGATAAACTAACTTGCTCAAGGTCATACAAGTAGATATTAGTACTCTTTTGTTAACTTTATCTAGATATATTTTACTCGTCATAAAGTGCAACCTGTTTAAAGTATGTAATTCAGTGGTGTTTAGTGTATTCAGAATAAATCTAATCTAATCATCATAATAATCTAATTTTACAGTATTTTCATCATCCCTAAATCTTGGACATCCTTTCCCATTCTCCCCTTTCCTGTCCTCTCTCCCCAGTCCTTGGTAACCACTAATTTACTTTCTGTCTCTATAGATTGGGCTATTCTGGACATTTTCATCGTTTCATTGAAATGGGATCATATAATATATGACCTTTTGTCTCTAGTTTATTTCACTTAGCATAGTGTTTTCAAGGTTCATCGTGTTGTAATTTATATCAGAACTTCATTGTTTTTTATGGCCAAATAATATATCACATTTTGTTTATCCATTCATCAGTTGATGGACATTAGAATTGTTTCCACTTTTGATCTATTATGAATAATGCTTCCATTCACATTTGTGTTTTCATTCCTCTTGAGTATATGCCTCGTTGTGGAATTGCTGGATATTATGATAGCTCTATGTTTAACATTTAGAGAAACTGCCAAACTGTTTCCAATAGTTTGTGAGGGTTCCAAGTTCTCTGAATGCTTCAATTTTCAAAAATTGATATAATTTGTTAAATTTCGGCTGTGAAAATTATGCTCACTTATGTAAAAATTGATGTTTCTGTGCATATTTCAGAAGCATAATAGGTTTTTTTTCTTTTATCTTTTTTTCATAATCGTTTTCACAAAGGTAGGGTCTGACTTTCCAAAAACTTTTGTGGCAATTAGTAATTTGCTTAAACTCAAGCTAAACCAAATAAACATCCTAGGAAGGAATCAGTTTCATTGCCATTCTTAGACTGTCAAAGCCATGTAAGTTAATGTGTCTTTAATGTATACTACTTCTGTATTGTCTGGCAATTTACAAAGATCCTTTGTATACAATATCTCTTAGTTCTTAATAGCCCTGGTGGCATATACTTGGTTGCATCATCTCAGTTGTTTAAACAACTTCCCCAAGGTCACCTGACTACTAAGAGATTGACTTTGAGTTTAAACCCAGACCTGTCTGACTTTAAGAGCTGAGACTTGAGCTCAAGCCTTAGGCTCTAATCCTATATACACACACAGGTGCTTCATTTGGTTTATTTTACTAATTCAAATTAGAGAGGACTTGAATTTTGCTTCAGTATATCCTATATTTTAATTAAGTTTGTTGACATTTTAGTTGCTTTTCAGTTATCTGCTGTAAGATCTACTTTATAAGAACCTAGTTATCAAAGATCTGTTTTTAAATAAAAGATATAACTAAAAAATATGTGAAACTCCTTAATTCATGTTAACTGAGTTTGCACATTGTAAGAATATTATATTATTTTGATATCTGACATATTAGATGACAAATCATATTTTGTTCTTCCCCCTACCAGATTATGGAAAGAATTATGGATCTACCTACTTTACTGAGGCATGCATTCAGGGAAATGTTTTCAGTCGGGGGCCTTTTCTGGATGTTCCGCATCAGGATAATACTTTGTTTAATGGGAGCTTTTTTCTATCTCATATCACCTCTAGATTTTGTACCTGAAGCCTTGTTTGGAATTCTAGGCTTTCTAGATGATTTCTTTGTCATCTTTTTGTTGCTCATCTACATCTCTATTATGTATCGAGAAGTGATAACACAAAGACTAAACAGGTGAAAAAGTGTGAGTTTACTAAAATATTTCAGCCTATGTGTGAAATCAGAAGAGCCCATGGCAGTATATATAGCATTTGAATATTATTGTACAAGCTTAAAACCACTGTATGGCAAACATTTGATTTCATTTGGCAAATGCCTAACAAGATAGGACTGGAATTTTTACATTACAGGTTCTAATATTAAGATTAGAATTATAATAACTTAACAACTATATCTTGATTCTGTGTTGTCTCTAAGTCTCTGGAAAAAATATGGAATTATATAAAAAGGGATAATTTTGTACCTTTTTATTTTTCCAAAAATTACTCAGATTAATTGGAAAAATAGTAAGATACTGTTTTACAGTTTATCCAATTTATCCTTCTCAGTGTGTATCTATATGATAATATATCGCTACGAGATGCATCTAATTATTTTTGTTACAATAAAATGTTGTACAATATTGGGGGAAAGTCAGTGTGTCTTTTAGTACTAGCTAAGTTTTATGCATTTGGAGCAGTTGTGCTTTTCCATTTTGATATAATTCTTTGCTATCAGCTACAGTTAAAGAAGAAACTTGAAATTTATAATATGATTTTTTTAAATTTATTTATTCATGAGAGACACAGAGATAGAGAGAGATGCAGAGACACAGGCAGAGGGAGAAGCAGGCTCCATGCAGGGAGCCCAACGTGGGACTCCATCCCGGGTCCCCAGGATCAGGCCCTGGACCGAAGTCGGCGCTAAATCGCTGAGCCACCCGGGCTGCCCCTATAATTTGATTTTATGTTTTGGTTTATAAGACACTTCTTAATCAAAAGAAGAATTAACATGATACAAGACATTTATCTGTAGTCAGCACACATGATTTTTCTCAGTTGTAACATTTAAACAAGAATTTGGTTTTTTTTTTTTTTTTTTTTAAGATTTTATTTATTTATTCGTGAGAGACAGGGGCGGGGCAGAGACAGAAGCAGGCTCCATGCAGGGAGCCCGACTTGGGACCCGATCCCAGGTCTCCAGGATCACACCCTGGGCTGTAAGTGGTGCTAAACCGCTGGGCCACTAGGGCTGCCCAAGAATTTGGTTCTTTTATAGAAATCATCTATCAAAGTAACTTGTAAAGGGAAATTTTTTTTCAGGAACCTCTGTGATACTGCAAACACATAGTAGTTTGATGCATTTCTGAGGAAAGTAGCTTTTCATGGCAATGAGCATCAAAGACCTTGGGATGGGTATAGGGACACTATTTAAATTTAACAAGAGATATTACTGGTGAGCTATACCAACAGAATGGGCAATTTTGGTTTTCTCTTATCAGAAAACTTTTGTAATACTGTCCCTAGATGGCAGCATATAGCCCAGATTCCTCAGGTCTAACACAATAAGCAAGTGTTGTCTGAGGCAATTCAATAAAAAAGTTATCTTGCTTTTTTGATGGCTACAGCATAAGTACCTAATGCTCTCATCTGCAGTTTTCTGTTTTAGAAGAATCAAAACCACAAGGTTATGAAATCCTGACTCCCTCAGCTGGCACTGCTCATCTGTGAACTGGACAGCAAGGTAATCAATCAATGCCAAGGGGTCAGTGCTGGCTCTGTCACCTTGCAGTCACTGATGGTCATACTGTCCGTCCATATGTTAGTAAGCCTATTTATATACTGAGGGAGAAAAACCCCCAAATCTATCACATTCTCTCAAGTTCATCTGATTAATCATCAATTAATGAGATGCTGAATGAAATACCAGTAACAGTATTTTCTAATTTGGGTGTAGGACAAAGGTATTGCTTGTCATAGAGAAAACAATAATGCATAAATGTAATACATTATAATTAAAGCATTTCTTGCATACTTGACATCCTTAGGACAGTCATGTGAAGAAGGCAGAGTATTGCTGCCTGCCTTTTCATAGATGAAATCCATGTGTTACAGATTAAATTTTGGTCTGAAGCCATGCACAAATAACTGCATAAACAGGTATTAGACTCTTAGTAAACTCCTTAGTATGGGTTCAAATAGATGTGAAGGTTACTATGAAGAGATGAAGCAGGAGAGAAACTGGGAACCTTGGGAAGCCTTTCAGAACACACTGGAGTAGCATTAACTTAGGTGATTTAAGAGGAAGGGTCTAGAAAGATGATATATCAAGACTTCATGAATCCTAATTCTACAGTTCCAAATCAAATGTCCAGAGTGGTGACATGTTTCAGCTGCAATTACCTGTTGAAAAGCTAACAAGTTGGGACTTGGGTATGCCACCATTTACCAGACTAGAAACAGATTTGTCACCAATTACAAATTTGATGTGGGCTATAGCAATGTCATTTTTTTTTTGAAAGGATTTAATTTTCTCTGCATGTATTCTGCTTCAAATGTCACATTTCTAGTTATAAGTTTATTGTAATATTTGTAATTCCTTCTAAGACTTTCCTGATAGAGGTGTATTGTACCAACTTCTGTAACATACAAAGACACTATATAATGTGAAGTCTTATTAAATTGAAAAGGGAACACGTGGACATCTCAGAATTTTAGGACTGCTTATTTCATCTTTCCTGATTACTGATAATAAACGTGAAAGGGATTTGAGATTATTTAAAGCAAGTAGAGTCAATCAGTGTTTTAAAATAGTAATACTTCTATGATTTAGAGTTAGATCATATAAATCAAAGGAACAATTTGGATTTTTGTAAACTGCAATATTGTAACTTTCACAAAAACAGATGGTCCAACCTGAGGAGCAGAAGATAACTTTAGGCATCATGGGGGAACATGATGGTGGAAACAATTATTCTGTTCATTAGAACACTGGTTTCAGCTACTATAATTCTCAGCATTTGAAAGCAACAAGGGTCCCTGTGGCTGTGCAGATACAAACCTCACAGGGCTATTTCAGTGGACTGGTGGTTTGGTCCAAACTTTGTGACTTAGGTTGTCAAGCAGTTACTCTTTTGAATAAAAGCAATATATCTAAAATTAAAAACTTGTGTTATATTCCTGTTTAATATTGTTTGCTTTAAAATTCAGAACTCCTGAAATAGTGTTCAATGTAATTGTTGCAGTGACTTTTTTTCACTAACAGACATCCAATGTCTCATCACATTTCTAATTATGCTTACATATTTTTAAACTGAAAAAGTATAAATGTTTTTATTTTTGAGGAAAATTATTTTTTTTAAGATTTTATTTATTTATTCATGAGAATACACAGAGAGGAGAGAAAGAGAGAGGCAGAGACACAGGCAGAGGGAGAAGCAGGCTCCATGCAGGGAGCCTGACGTGGGACTTGATCCCAGGTCTCCAGGATCATGCCCTGGGCTGAAGGCGGCGCTAAACCGCTGAGCCACCTGGTCTGCCCTGAGGAAAATTATTTAACGTGGGCAATCTATTCTGGTGGAATTGGAATTAGAATTTAGGCTTGTACACTGATTTGCCCACCCCTATTTCTTTAGAGTATATATTTGATTACCTTTTTTTTTCCTAACATCTTTTTTTAATTTTAATTCCAGTATAATTAGTATATAGTGTTACATTAGTTTCAAGTGTACAATCTAGTGATTCAGCAATTCTATACATTACTCAGTGGTCATCATGTTAAATGTACTCTTAATTCCCTTCACCTATCTCACCTATCCCCCTACCCATCACCAGTTCTCTATATTTGAGTCTGTTTTTTTTCTCTCCTTTCTATGTTTGTTTTGTTTCTTAAATTCCATATGTGAATGAACTCATATGGTATTTTTCTTTCTTTGGCTTAATTTCACTTAATATTACACCGTATAGATCTATCCATGATGTTGTAAATGGCAAGATTTCATTCTTTTTATGGCTGAGTAATATTCCATTATACACACACACCCCCCCCCCACATCTTTTTTATCCATTCGTCTATCAGTGGACACTTGGGCTGCTTCCATATCTTGGCTATTTTATTTTTATTTTTAAAAAGATTTTATTTATTCATGAGAGACAGAGGCAGAGACACAGGCAAAGGGAGAAGCAGGCTCCCTGTGGGGAGCCCAATGTGGGACTCGATCCCAGGATCCTGGGATCATGACCTGAGCCAAAGGCAGATGCTCAACCATGGAACCACCTAAGTGCCCTATCTTGGCTATTTTAAATAATGCTGCAGTAAACATAGGAGTGCATGTAGCTTTTCAAATTAGTATTTTCATTTTCTTTGGGTAAATACCCAGTAGTGGAATTACTGGGTCATATGGTAATTGTGTTTTTAACTTTTTTGAGGAAAATTCATACTGTTTTTTCATAGTGGCTGCGCTAGTTTGCATTCCCACTAACAGTGCAAGAGGGTTTGTTTATCTCCATCTCCTCATCCATGCTTGTTTCTTGAGCTTTTGATTTTAGCCATTCTGACAGGTGTGATGTAATATCTCCTGTAGTTTTGATTTGCATTTTCCTGATTAGTGATGTTGGGCATCTTTTCAGTGACTGCTGGCTATCTGGATGACGTCTTTGGAGAAATGCCTGTTCATGTCTTTGCCCATTTTGTAATTGGATTATTTGCTGTTTTGGTGTTGAGTTGTAGAAGTTTATGTATTTTTGATACTAACTTCTTATTGGATATGTCATTTTTAAATATCTTCTATATTCAGTAAGTTATCTTTTTGTTTTGTTGATTGTTTCCTTTGCTGCACAGAAGCTTTTTATTTTGATGTAGTCCCAATAGTGTTTTTTTTTTTTTTTATTTCCCTTGCCTCAGGAGATGTGTCTAGATTAATGTTACTATTGCTGTTGTCAGATTACTGCCTGCTTACTCTCTCCAAGGATTTTTATGGTTTCGTTTAGGCCTTTAATCCATTTTGAATTTGTTTTTGTGTATGGTGATGGAAAGTAGTCCTATTTTATTCTTTTGCACATAGCTGTCGGTTTTCCCAACACCTTTTTGTTGAAGAGACTATCTTTTGCCCATTGCATATTCTTGCCTCCTTTGTTGAAGATTAATTGACCATATAATCGTGTGTTTATTTCTGGGCCCTCTATTCCATTGATCTTTGTGTCTATTTTTATACCACTATCATGCTGTTTGATTACTATAGCTTTGTGTAGTATATTTTAAGTCTGGGATTGTGATACCAACAGTTTTGTTTTTCATTTTTGAGATTGCTTTGGCTATTCAGGATCTTGTGTGGTTCCATACAAATTTTAAGATGATTTGTTCTGGTTCTATGAAAATTGCTGTTGGTATTTTCATAGGGATTGCACTGAATCTGTAGATTGCTTTGGGCAGGATAGACATTTTAACAATATTGCTCTTCTAATCCATGAACATGGAATATCTTTCTATTTGTGTTGTCTTCAATTTGTTTCATCAGTATTTTATAGTTTTCAAAGTACAGGTTTTTCACCTCCTTGGTTAAATTTATTCCTAGGATTTCATTCTTTTTGATGCAATTATAAATGGAATTGCTTTCTCAATTTCTCTGCTACTACATTATTAGTGCATAGAAATGCTATGGATTTCTGTATATTGATTTTGAATCCTACAACCTTATTGAATTCACTGATCAGTTCTTGTAGTATTTTGGTGGAGTCTTTAAGTTTTCTATATATAATGTTATGTCATCTGCAAAGAGTGGAAGTTTTACTTCTTCCTTACCAATTTGAATGCCTCTTATTTCTATTTCTTGTCTGATTGCTGTGGTAGGACTTCCAGTACTACGTTGAATAAAAGTGGTGAGAGAGGACATCCTTGTCTTGTTCTAGACTGTGTGTGTGGGTGGGGAGGGGGCGCTCTCAGCTTTTCACCATTGAGTATGATGTTAGCTCTGGGTTTTTCATATATGGCTTTACTATGTTGAGGTGTATTCCCTCAACCAACCCTCCTTTGTTGAGGGTTTTTATCATGAATGGATGTTGTACATTGTCAAATGCTTTTTCTGCATCTAGGGAAATGATTGTATGGTCTTTATCCTCTTATGATGCTGAAATATTCTTTTGTGAGTCTATGCCCTTATGTTTGCACCAACACCTTCCCCTACCCCCCTGTGAAACATTAAATATGCTAATATTCTCCAGGGTCTTCTGTTTTTCTAAACAGCACCCCATAAACCAGGGAGTGGGTCAGAATAGGAAAGGGCATTCAAATTTTTATGGCCTAAGACTTAGAGTTTCCCAGGCCCAGGCTAGTGGGCCTTAAGGGCTGTTGACAGGATGTGATACTGTTATAGAAATAAAGACAAACACTGAGCTTTCGTTTTTCTCTCAGAACCAGACCATCTTCATGGCATCAGTATTTAAGCACTGATGTACTGACTGCAAGCAAATCTGAGGTTTCATCAGTCACTGTCATCCCCATCCACCTACATCCTCTGATTTGGTCCATGTCCCAGAAGGGTGCACAAGAGGAGTAAACACCCAGTTAGAAACACTAAACATATTTGCACACTGTCCTGAATGCTCCTTCAAACTACTGGTATATAGCTGTGGGCCTTCTAAGGAGTACAACGTGACACAGGAGAGGGCTAAAGGCTAGTGATGTTTTAAACTCACTGGCATCTAACAGTTTGGATTTTAATTTGTTTAAAAACAGAATTTTGAAAAAGTATTTAAAAATACCTGACATCCATGGGGCACTGGGGTGTCTCAGTTGGTTTAGTGTCTGACTCTTGGTTTCTGCTCAAGTCATAATCTCAGGGTTGTGAGATTGAGCCCCGTGTTGGGCTCTATGCTGGGCAAAGAGCCTGCTTAAGATTCTCTCTCTCCCTCTGCCCCTCCCTCTGCTCTCTAAAATAAATAAATCCTTTATAAAATAAAAAAAAAACAATACCTGACATTCAGATCAAAACACTAATCCTTCTAATCAGAGAAAACAATTTATATCTACATGAAAATTACTGTGTCACTAATCCTAGGATATTAAAACTGGAAGGGACCTTAGAAAACCAGATGAAAGCTACAGATAGCCTCCCAGAAAAATGCATATATATATGCATATATATATACACATATATACACATGTATGTGTAATTTTCTTTCAGAGGATTCAAAGACGTGGCCATTCAGGATTCCAAATTAAGATTTCTTCATTTAGGGATGCCTGGGTGGCTCAGTGGTTAAGTGTCTGCCTTCGACTCATGGGCATGATCCTGGAGTTCTGGGATCGAGTCCTACATCAGGCTCCTGCAGGGAGCTTGCTTCTCCCTCTGCCTATGTCTCTGCCTCTCTCTGTGTCTCTCATGAATGAATAAATAAATCTAAAAAAAAAAAAAAATTTAGTCCCATAGCTTTACAGATAAGGATAATGAGGGCCAGAGAGAATAAATGGTAGGGTACTTTTAATAAAAGTTGTTTGCTGTTTTTGTTTTTTGGGGTTTAAAAATGATTTTTAATAAAATAATTTTGTAGGGTTTTTTTTTTAAAGATTTTATTTATTTGAGAGAGAGAGCGCACACAGTGAGAAGGAGAAGCAGACTCCCTGATGAACAGAGAGCCCGATCATGACCTGTGCCAAAGGCAGACTCTTAACCAACTACGCTACCTAGGCACCCCTAAAAGTTGTTTATAGAAAAAAGAAAGCATAGTTGTATAGAAATTAAAATCTGAACTATTAGATATTAGTGAATTTAAAACATCTTTAGTCCTTAGCCCTCTCCTACATCAAAACAAGTGGCTTGTTTTTTTCCAGGTTATCAAACAAGAAGACAAAGTTTACCCTTCTTGAATAATTATGACAACTTATCCTTTTCATGTCAAGGGTTATGTTTTCCTTTTTCCTAAAAAACTATCAATTTATTTCCTTTAAAAAAAAATAACCTATTAGTGAATTAGCTCTTAGTTTCTTAAGACTTTGAAAAGCAGAATTCTAACCAGCCTTCCTCAGTTTACCCCATTTATTCTCATTCCCATAAATGTTCATATAAAGCTAAGGCAGATATTCATTTTGGTTGTTTTTTTTTTTTTTTAAGATTTTATTTATTCATGAGAGATACAGAGAGGCACAGACACAGGCAGAAGAAGCAGGCTCCATGCAGGAAGCCAGACGTGGGACTTGATCCCGGGTCTTCAGGATCAGGCCCTGGGCTGAAGGTGGCGCTAAACTGCTGAGCCACCCGGGCTGCCCATACATTCATTTTGATACTTATGTAAGGGATCAAATGAAGAGATCAAATCAGTATATAAACATCTCTCCCATTCTCTAAAAGGCAATTTTGCATATCTTGTGTAGCCCTTGTTTGCTTAATAAGCTGTTTTATTAAAGTTGAATAAACAGATTTAAAACAATTTTTAAAAATATTTTATTTATTCATGAAAGACAGAGAGAGGCAGAGACACAGGCAGAGGGAGAAGCAGGCTCCATGCAGGGAGCCTGATGGGGGACTCATCCCGAGTCTCCAGGATCACGCTCTAGGCCGAAGGCAGATGCTAAACAGCTGAGCCACCCAGGGATTCCCCCCCCCTTTTTTTAAGATTTTATTTATTTACTCAAAAACAATTTTTTAAATTTAAATTCAGTTAAACATATAGTGTATTATTCGTTTCAGAGGTAGAATTTAGTGATTCATCGTTGCATATAATACCCAGTGCTCATAATATCATGTGCCCTCCTTAATGCTCAGAACCCAGTTACCCCATCCTCCACCCACCTCCCCTCCACTGACCCTCAGATTTTTACACCAGAGATTTTCTAAATCATCAGGGTCAGATGATGAATTATCATGAAGTGAACGCACTGTTTAACTATCACCTCAGTCAAAAGACACATTACCACCATCTCATATGCCCCCTTTCATTCCCTCTCTACCCCAAAGTAACTTTTGACTTTTACCAACCCTTTTTTACTCTGTAAAAAAACAGGATCATATATTTGCTTTTGTGTGACTTCTTCAATATTACGTAAGAACCATCCATATTGTTGCGGGTCATAGTTTCTTTATTTTGATTGCTGTATAGTATTCCTTTGTATGACTATACCACAATTTATTCATTCAACTGATTAATGGCCATTTGAATTGTTAAAAAGACAGATCATCCTCTTTGAAATAAATGTTCCCTGCAATCACCCCTTGACCAGAGAGGGGTGAGTAGAGAATAGTTATATGAGCCTTAAGAAATATGTTGACAAGAAATGGGCAAAGGAGAGAAGAAAAACAGACAATGCATATATATTAGTTTAGAGAAAGTGGAAATTATTTTTCTATTAAATGTGAGACTACACAAGAGTGAAAATTTAAATTCGGGGGGGGGGGTTAGAAAAATTCAACATTCAGTTCAATTAATATTTTAAAAATTACAGGCAATTTACTTGGTCAATAAATTTACCATTGCAGTGCTTGCTTTGGCAGCACATATACTAAAATAAATTTACCATTTCAAAGTAAGGAAACATTAGGATTATTGTCAATAAATAATAAAAATATAGATTTCACTTCTAAGTTATTAATACCTAGAAGAAAGAAAACAAAAAGGGGGACTGAAGAAGAGAACTTCATTAAAGGAAATCCAACCAAGTAACTAAACTGACTAGTTTCACTCTAAACAAACTGATTAAAAATTATTACAAACTTCAAAAGAGTGCTCTGCACTGGTTGGTGATCCTTGCATGCTTCCTTAGTAGCCTGTATGACCAACCTCTGAGTACTTTTGGTCTTTTTCTTCTGACATTCTCCAGTCCTACACTCCCAGAACTGATGACTGCACTTCAGAAATTGCTCCCACTCTGCAAGTCCTCTATTTTGTGGGGAGAAGAGGATAGCACTTGTTTTCTTTTTTAAGGCCATCCCTCCATCTAAATGCTCAAGCCATAAATGTAATACCTTGATTCCTCTCTCTTCTGCATTCTCATATTAGCACAAAGCCTTGACATTTCTACATCCAACATGTTCTCAAATCCTGGTCATTCCATCTCCACTACCACTACCTTAGTCCAAGTCACCAAGCTGTGTTACTAGCCTGCCATGGCCTCTTACTGGTCTGCTGCTCACTTGCACTGTTGCCCCTCTGAAAAGCTCTTCATCTAATAGAATGACATTTAAAAATGTCATGTCTCTCCCTGCCTAAAAAGGTTCATTGGCTTCCTACTGCACTTAAAATCTAAACGTATGTCAACCTCACTTCATGCCCTGATTCCCCTGGCTCCTGGACTCATGCCGCAGCCTCCTTCAGTTCCCAGAAAATAACTAAACTCGCTGCTGCCACGGGTCCTCAGTACACACTCCCTGTATGGAGAATGCTCTTCCCAGCCTCCCCGTTTTCATTCTTCAGTGTTAGATCTTTTTCCATTCTTTCTCAGCGAAATATTCCCTTCTCAGATGATCCACCTACCCCAGCTAGTGACCCCTCCTCTATGTATTCAGGCATCTCAGCACAATGTTATTTTATTCACCTTCTTATTGTCTGTCTTCCCCTTACTACAATAAGCTCTGTGAAGATAGGGACTGTTAATCTTGCTCACCAGTATATTCCCAGACCTAGCATAATGTCTGCCATTTGCTCAATAAATGTAAATAAAGAAATGGAAGGGAAGAAAAGGAGAGAAGACAAGATCACTTCTTATTCCTTATTCCCAGCCAGGTTAAGCCACCATCCTCTCTCACCTACACTGCCATAGAAGCCTGCCTATCAGTCTCTCTGCCTCTAAGTACCCCCTGCTATCTATACTCAACACAGCAAAGTGATGGTTTTAAAAGACTGGATCATTTCTCTGCGTAAACCATGTTCTCCATCTCAGAGTAAAAGTCAAAGTCCTTACGCTAGCTTACAGGTCCCTACATGACCTCAGCCTGTTTCCTCTGACTTTATTATTTGTCCCCCCAGCTCACTCTGCTCCAGTCACACGGGCCCCTTTACTGTTCTTTGTACAGGCTGGGGACACTGAGCCTCAAGAGTTTTACCTTAGCCATTCCCTCTGCCTGTAAGACTCTTCCCCCAGATATATTTCTAGCTAACTCTTACCCATTCCAAATTTTGGCTCAGTAGTCTCTACTAAGCCTGTCCTATCCTTTGTATTTAAAATTGCAACCTCCTCACCCCCACATAGCCCCTTTCACCTTTTAACATGTCATATGGTTTTATGTTCTTTGTCTGCCCCCTCCAACCTCCACTAGACTATTACCTCCGTGAAGGCAGAAATCTTTGTCTTGTTCATTTATGTATCTCAAGTCCCTAGAACTGTGCATAGAACATAGCAAATGCTGAGTAAATATCTGCTGAATCAGCTGATGAGTCAATTTCAGTGAACTCTTAGTTAAAATATACTTTTCAGTTCACAAGCAGCTATCACACTTTTTTTTAAAGATTTTATTTTATTTGTTCATTAGAGGCAGAGAGAGAGAGAGGCAGAGACATAGGCAGAGAGAGATGCAGGCTCCCCTCAGGAAGCTTGATGGATCTCTGAACTCCAGGATCATGCCCTGAGACAAAAGCAGAGCTTAACTGCTGAGCCATCCAGGCATCCCTATCACATTCTCATCCTTATTGCATGCACAGTAAACCACAGAAGAAATTTCTGTCTATCCCTGGAAATGCTAATAAACTATTATTTTAGTATTTGGTGAAAGGATATGGCTCTGAAATTCCTCAAGTTTTCTGGGCCCAGTTGATTTAACAAACATTTTCTAGATACTTAATGCCAGACACTGCAAGCTGCTGGGGTTACAAGGCTAAGACAAAGTCCTCCTCAACAGGGCCTCAGTCCATGAAGTGGGACAACCATACAGTAACGTATGGTTCATATACAGAGAGGTTAAACGCAAAGTTTTCGTTGGAACAAGAGAGGTGCCTAAGTTGAGAGGCTTAAGAAAAAGAGGATAGAGAAAGCATGTTAGAAAACATAACACCTGAGCCACATCTTGAAGGTGGACAGGTCAGTGAGAGGCATTTCAGCCTAAGGGCAAACAGGCTATTTATGGAAGCCAGGAGAATGCCTGCCCTGTGTGAAACATGATGGTAGGAAAGAGTTAAAGACAAGTGGATGGAGAATACAGTGAAAAGGTAGAAGTAGCCGGTCCTCAAGGGCTTTATGACACTATCGAGTAGAGGCAGCTTTTGAAGATGTGAACAGGTGTATGACAATTACCTTCTGTGGAGGATAGACTGGAGAGGCAAAACGAGACCTCGGACAGTCAGAGGCTGTTGCATGGTTAAGAGAACGCGAGAGGGCCTGATCAAGAACAACGAGGAGAGGAGGGATGGATTTAACAAGTATTTACTTACTTTATAAACTTATCCTGGTCATCAAACAGATGTAGAGAGTGGGAAAGAAATCTAAGGTTTCCGGTTTAAGCAACTGAACACATAATTCACAGAGGATAATCGAAGGCAGAAAAATTTACATAAGAAATAGAAGACCATTAGGAAATCAGAGCGTTTTATTGAACTCAAGCAGCAGGGTGTTAAGGAGGAGGAGGGCGGAGGATGGAACCCTGGGGAACCACGAGGACTGAGGCGGGGGTAGGCAGAAAGAGTACAATAGAGCCGTGGAATTCGTCACCAGCCTGCGCTGCAGACTCGCAGGCCCCGACCTGCAGACGGGAGGGCACGCCGCCGGAGGCAAGCGGACGGACCCACCCGCGCAGCTCGCGATCCCACCCGGCACCTGCGGGGCACTACCGCTACGCCCTCCGGCGGGAGCGAGTGTCCGCTCGCACTGCCACAGTTCAGGCGCCTGCGCCCTCAGAGCCTTGTGACACCTGCAGGGCAGGTAATGAATGGGATGAAGCCTGGCGATGTGGGCAAGGGTCCACAGAGTTTCACAGATCATATTCCATCTGTGGCTGCCCTTTGAGAGAAACGGGAAGAGCTACCCAAAGGCCTCACCCTCATACCTGCCCTCCTCTACGCCACCACACCCAAAGACCCCGCTGCTCTCCACCCCGCATCGTCCCAGATAAACTAACACACGGGGCCAAGCAGGTGGCGGAGTCTAGCCCCGCGCTCACGGTTCCGTCCCCTCCCCTCGCCTCTCCGCTACTCCCAAAACACTTCCTCTCCCTCTTCCGGAAGCTCGGAGGCCCCACCCACTACCGCAACGCCTGGCCTTAGCCAATGGCCTGCTTCCCAAGGAACGTTACCTCTGACCTCGGGGCTCATCAGACAGTGGGACAAACTCCTCGCGAGAGGTGAGGTTGAAGCTGCCTCCGCCATCTTGGAGATGGGAGACGGGCGATGGCTGTGGTCCTTCTGCTAATGCAAACAACAAAACGGGCACAGTAGTCAATGCGGGGGAGCTTATCATCACAGAAACTGTTGACCAAAGCTACAGAAGGAGTGAGGGTGTCAAAGCGCAGCGCAGCGGCATCGATAGCCGCTTCTCCTGCTTGCGGGAGCGGCAGAAGTGAAGTGAGTGGAGGCCGGAAGGATGGTGCAGTCCTGTTCCGCCTACGGCTGCAAGAACCGGTACGATAAGGATAAGCCCGTTTCTTTCCACAAGTAAGTACCCCGCGCGTCTCGCGGGGCTGGCCCAGCTCGGGCTGGGGGCGAGCGGCCGGTTAGGCTCGGGGGCGGGGCCAGCTTGCGTGCGCGCGAGCCCGGATGAGGGGCGGGGTGGGGCAGGGGCGGGGCCAGCGCGTGTGCGCGCGAGCCCTGATAAGTGGGGCGGGGCGGGGCGGGGCGGGGCGGGGCGGGGCGGGGCCAGCGGGTGTGCGCGCGAGCCTCGACGAGGGGCCGGGGCAGGCCGGTCCTCCTCGCGGTCCCTAGTCCCCCGTCCCCCGTCCCCCGTCCGCCGGGCGGCGGGTGTACCCGCCTGGGTCGGAGCTCTCGTGCTGCCGCCTCCGGCTGCGCGTGGCTGCCATGGCCGTTTCTTGCGCTCGAGAGTCGGAATCCACGCTCGGGGTTCGTCCGCCGCCTGCCGTGGACGTGTCGGCGCCCCAGGAGCGGCGTCCGTGGGCGCCGCGCGAGCCTCTGCTCGGGGTAAGAGGGCAGCGAGGGCGTAGTAGCGCCTCCTGAGTCAGTACGGAGCCGAGACAGAGGCTGTGAACGTGACGGAGCCGCTCTTTTCCCAGCCTTGGCGTGCCTGGGAGGCCAGCTTCACAGCAGCTCAGGCTTTCGGGGAGGACGTGTGCACTCAGTGCCTAGGGGCCCACCTCGGGGCACCTCTGGCTGTTGGAGGGAGCCTCTGGGACGGCCAGGACCTCAGTTGGCGCGCAGCGATGGGGTCCCAGGTCCGCACAGCTGGCTCGCCCCCGAGGAAGCCCACAGGTCCCGGGGCCGTGATGGCTTTGGCGGCTAGAGAGGCCTGTGGGAGAAACGACCTCGTGATCATCGGATGTCTGCAAAGTGGGACTCGATGGCATTTTCATTCCGCCAAATAAAGTGTTTACAGACTTTACGTTATTATAAATATGATTATTTACATTATTATTACCAAACCGATGGCAAATTATAGCAATTATACGTAAGTAAATCATTACAAAAGCAAAATTTAAGTATTCCGTCAGTTTTTTTGGTGGGGTCGTGTGTAACAGGGGATGTGGGTGCATTTTATGCTTAGTAGAAGAGGGACCCAGGGAAATGAGTGCCTTACCACGCAGATCTGAGTGTTGATTGATGGACCACCACCACCATCCCCATCCTGCCCTCCACCTGCAGGACGACTGAGAGCACCTAACACTCCAGGATCTACTTCAGTATATCCTGAGATCACTTCTTTATTTGTTGGAATTTCTGAAAGCTGATGAATTGACTTCCAGTTCTTTGAAAGTGTAGGAATAGATCAGAAGACGGTGACACTGTTATGTTACAGCCAGCTCTGCACAACCCCGTTTCTAATCAAAGAATCTAAAAATGTGGAAAACCCTTCATTGGTACTAGAAACTAAGGATGGCGTTCACACATCAGAAATAGTTTCTGCTGGCTGTCAAATGATTGGGTCAAAGGAGGAGCTGATCTGCCTCTCCTTCTTACCTATAAAGAACAATTTTTTGGAAATAGATGGGAATTATTCTCACAGAACTCCATCATGAACAGCCTGATCATTGTAGTGTGTAAGACAGGAGGCCCAAGGGGCTGAATTTTACTGGTGATGGCTACCATCTGTTGTATTTCTGGAGGCCATTTCCAGCAGAGATCTTCTACCACTTTCTACATGGTGGCCCAGTGGCAGCAGCTGTTCTGGGCAAAGAAAAGAACTGTCCCAAAGATTGGTTAGTTCTTCATGATAGCAGAGTCCAGCTCTGGCATACCTTATGTAGAAGAGAAGCTAGAACATGGAGTTGAAGCATCCTTTGGCTTTCCAGTTTCCCCATTTCACTAGATACTTGACTTGGAAAAGTAAAATCACAGTAAATATAAACCCTTTCTAAGCCCACTTTTCTGGGCCAGATGGACATATTCCAGTTGATTTCGAGGTAAAATAAGATCAATAATATTCTTATGCTGGAATTAAAAACAAATCAGAAGACTAAAATAAATTAAAACTTTTATTTTTTTAAATTAAAAAAATTGGGCAGCCCCGGTGGCTCAGTGGTTTAGTGCCGCCTTCAGTCTGGGACGTGATTTGGAGACCTGGGATCGAGTCCCACGTTGGGCTCCCCACATGGAGCCTGCTTCTCGCTCTGCCTGTGTCTCTGCCTCTGTGTCTCTTGTGAATAAGTAAATTAAAATCTTTTTAAAAAATAAATTTAAAAAATTTTAATTTATCTATTCA
Organism: Canis lupus familiaris; assembly: GCF_011100685.1. Taxonomy (NCBI): domain Eukaryota; kingdom Metazoa; phylum Chordata; class Mammalia; order Carnivora; family Canidae; genus Canis; species Canis lupus. The sequence goes on from NC_049237.1 coordinate 23,678,405, forward strand.
CGAAAGGCAGAGACCTATAGGCAGAGGGGTAAGGGGGCTCCCTGCAGGGAGCCCAATGCAGGACTAGATCCCAAGGACCCCAGGATCACAACCTGAGCTGAAGGCAGATAGATGCTCAACCACTGAGCCACCCAGGTGCCCCAGTAAATAAAAACTTAAAAATTAAAAAACAAATAAGAACTTCCCAAACCTGAGGAGAGACTTGGGCATCCAAGTTCATGAAACTAATCAACCACCCCCTTTCAATTCCAAACATATATAAATAAATGAATACATGAAAATTTAAATTTATCATTATGATTTGACTATAATTCGATTAATTCATATTTGTCAAATTGATCCTAAGAGAACTAGAACCTTCTTTTTCTGCAGTATGTAGATATAAACATATAATTTTATTTTCATTGATTAAAAAAAATCAGTACAGATTTACCCTATAGTATATATTTTACTTGAAACTCTTAGTATCTTTGACATAAAAAGTTAAACATTAATAAATGAGACAGAGAAGCTATATGATTACCCTTGTATATTTATTTTTTAAAAAAGATTTTATTTATTTATGTCTGAGAATACACAGAGAGGAGAGAGAGAGGCAGAGACACAGGCAGAGGGAGAAGCAGGCTCCATGCAGGGAGCCTGACGTGGGACTCAATCCTGAGTCTCCAGGATCAGGCCCTGGGCAGAAGGCGGCGCTAAACCACTGAGCCACCCGGGCTGCCCTACCCTTGTGTATTTAGATGTGTGTGCAATACCTGTATCACTTAGTGAAAGTTAGTGAAAATAAGTTATTCATTTATTTGAAAGTAATGGAGGGAGACCAGTGATAGTACTGCACATGTCCCTTGACTTCCACTTCCAGCTTCCCATCATCTCCTCTTCCCATTGCATGCATCTGTCTGCATGGCTGACCTTCAATATGTATGTTTTTACATTTTGTAAATTTTTAATCAGCCTGTCTTTTTTTTTTTTTTTTTTTTTTTTTTTTTTTTTTTTTTTTTTTTAAATTTTTATTTATTTATGATAGTCACAGAGAGAGAGAGAGAGAGAGAGAGGCAGAGACATAGGCAGAGGGAGAAGCAGGCTCCATGCACTGGGAGCCTGATGTGGGATTCGATCCTGGGTCTCCAGGATCGTGCCCTGGGCCAAAGGCAGGCGCCAAACCGCTGCGCCACCCAGGGATCCCCAGCCTGTCTTATTTATATTGTTTGCATCATTGTTTCTGACATTCTCGTAACCACCCTGTGATCAAAAGATTCCTATAACAAATACTGCTTTTTATTTTTTAAAAAAATTTTAATTTAAATTCTAGTTAGTTAACATACAGTGCAATATTGGTTTCAGAAGTAGAATTCAGTGATGCATCACAGAGAACACCCACAAATACGGCTTAAAAAAAAAATTCCATGCTGAGAGGGTTGACTTATTATCACACCCTAGTAGTTGGTCATTTTATTTATAGGATCTTTAAAACATTCTTAACTCAGGTGAATAAAGGCACAACTAAAAACCGTCCAAAAAAAAAAAAATTGCAGAGCTAGTGTTTTAATCAAATGTCCCTTAGCTTGTAAACAACAATATAAAATGGTTCTTTCCTAAACATGAAAGTTTAGATGTGCTTTTTTTTTTTTTCTTTTAAAATAAGGTCAGAGAACTGAATTATCTCTTCTTCTTAGGTTCCCTCTTACTCGACCCAGTCTTTGCAAAAAATGGGAGGCAGCTGTCCGAAGGAAAAACTTTAAACCCACCAAATATAGCAGTATTTGTTCGGAGCACTTTACTCCGGACTGCTTTAAGAGGGAGTGCAACAACAAGTTGCTGAAAGAGAATGCTGTACCCACAATATTTCTCTGTACTGAGCCACATGACAAGGTAATGTGTGTTTTAATATAATGGATTTTCTATTTATAAAATTCATGTTTTTATTGTGGAAAATTGAAAGTAATGTAAAGAAGATCAGTGTTACCTAGAAGCCATCACTGGTAGATAACTCACTGTTAACAATGATGTACTTTTTAAAACTACAAAGTGTAGTTTATTAAAGTTAAATATACTCACACTAAGAAAGTCAGTCTAGCTTTGTAAGTTACTTTAAGGTCACTCTGTACTACTTATGTGTATGTTGATAAGTTTTGGGTTTTCTTTTTCAGTTCCAAAGTATTTCCCCCTCAGTTTAAGTGTTTTGTATTTAATAAAATCTTATCATTCTCTCTTTTTTGCATCCCATTTCTACTTCAGGTGAAAAAGTATAATTAAAACTTAAATTTTTTTGTTTTAAATTGTTTCTATCTTAAAGATTCACAAAAAAAGTCTTTTTTTAAATCAAAGTGTAATTGACACATGATGATGTTACATTAGTTTAGATGTACAACATACTAATTAGACAAATCTGCATATTATGCTGTGCTCACCACACTGTAGCTACCATCTGTCACCACACAAAGCTATTAGAATACCACTGACCATCTTCCCTATGCTATAGCTTTCATCCTTGTGACTTGAACACATAACTGGAAGCCTATACGTTCCACTCATTTTTCCCATCCCCACATCCCCTCCCCTCGGCAACTATCACTTTGTGCTCTGTATTTATGGGTCTGTTTCTACTTGTTTGTTTTTTCACTTGTTTTGTGTTTTAGAGTTCACATATAAGTGGAATCACATGGTATTTGTCTTGCTCTGACTTTTTTCACTTAGCATAATTCTCTCTAGGTCCATGCATGTTGAAAAATGGCAAGATCTCATTCTTTTTTATAACTGAGTAATATTCTTTTTTATAACTGAGTAATATTCTAATGTGTGTGTATATATGTATGTGCATGTATAGATATATGTGTATATCCTCCCCCCCCAACATACACACACAGAACATCTCTATCCATTCATCTATTAATGGACACTTGGTTTGCTTTCGTATCTGGGCTATTGTAAATAATGCTGCAGTAAACATAGGGATACATATTTCAAATTAGTGTTTTCATTTTCTTTAGGTAAATACCCAGTAATAATAGAATTACTGAATCATATGGTAATTCTATTTTTAAGTTTTTGAGAAATCTCCATACTTGTTTCCACAGTCACTGCACCAATTTGCACTCTCACCAACAGCACATATCCTTGCCAACACTTGTAAATTCTTGTCTTTTTGATATTAGTCACTCAGATCTAAAATGATAACTCATTGTGGTTTTGATTTTCATTTCCCTGATTTGGTAATATTGAGTATCTTTTCATGTGTCTGTTGGCCATGTGTATGTCTTTGGGAAAAATATCTGTTCATGTCCTCTGCCCATTTTTTAATTGGATTTTATATTTCTTTGGTGTGGTGTTATCTAAGTTCTGTATATATTTTGGTTATTAACTCCTTAGCAGGTATAGTGTTTGCAGATATCTTTTTGCATTCAATAGATTGCACGTTATTTTTATTTTATTTTTTAAAAGATTTATCTATTTTAGAGGGAGCACTGGGGGGAAGGTCAGAGGAGGAGAGAGTATCTCAAGCACACCCCCTGCTGAGCACAGAGCCCCCCATGTGGCCCCCCTTCATAGCCTTGAGATCATGACCTAAGCCAAAATCAAAAGTGGGACACTTATCTGACTAAGCCACCCAGGCACCCCAGCACTAGGTTGCATTATAATTTTGTTGATGGTTTCCTGCACAGTGCAAAAGCTTTTTGTTTTGGTATAGTACCAATTGTTTATTTTGCTTTTGTTTTCCTTGCCTGAGAAGACACATCTAGAAGAATGTCTCTAAGGCTGATGTCAGAGAAATTACTATGTTTTCTTTTAGGATATTTATGGTCTCAGGTCTCCCAGTTAAGTTTTTGTTGGTGTTTTTTTGTTTTGTTTTGTTTTGTTTTTTTAAGATTTCATTTATTCATGAGAGACATAGCGAGAGAGGCAGGCTCCATGCAAGGAGCCTGATGTAGGACTTGATCCCAGGATCACGCCCTGAGCCAAAGGCAGATGCTCAACTGCTGAGCTACCCTGGCGTCCCTCCCATTTAAGTTTTTAATCCATTTTGAGTTTAGTGTTGTATATGGTGTAAAAAAAAAAAGTCCAGTTTCTTTTTTTTTTTTTCATGTAACTGTACAGTTTCTCCAGCACCATTTATTGAAGAGTCTTTTACCTAATAGATATTCTTATTTCCTCTGTTGTAGATTAATTAATTAACCATATAAGCATGGGTTTATTTCTGGGCTTTCTGTTCTATTCCATGGACCTATGTGTCTTGTTTTTGTGCCACTTTTGATTACTACAGCTTTGTAGTATATCTCAAAATTGGGATTATGATACCTCCCGCTTTGTTGTTTCTCAAGTGTGCTTTGGCTGTTTGGAGTCTTTTGTGGGTTCTGTACAAAATTTTAACATTATTTGTTCTAGTTCTGTGAAAAATGTTGTTGGTATTTTCATAGGGATTGCATTGAGCCTATAGATTGCTTTGGGTAGTATGGACATTTTAACAATGTTAATTCTTCCAGTCCATAAAAATGATATATCTTTCCATTTATTTGTGTCATCTTCAATTTGTTTCATCAGTGTTCTGTAGTTTTTAGAGCATAGGTCTTTCACCTCAGTTAAATTTATTCCTAGGTGTTTCATTCTTTTTGGTGTAATTATAAATGGAATTATTTTCTTAATTTCTCTTCCTGCTACTTCATTATTAGTGTATAGAAACACAACTGATTTCCATATATTAATTTTGTATCCTGCAACTTTACTTATTACCTCTAATAGTTTTTTGTTGCAGTCTTTAGCATTTTCTTTGTATAGTATCATGTCATCTGCAAATAGTGATAGTTTTACTTCTTTCTTACCAATTTGGATGCCTTTTATTTCTTTTTCTTGTCTGACTGCTATGGCTCGGACTTACAGTACTATGTTGAATGAAAATAGCAAGAGTGGACATCTTGTCTTGCTTTTGATCTTAGAGGAAAAACTCTCAGTTTTCACTACTGAGTGTAATGTTAGCTGTGGGTTTTTCATATATGGCCTTTATTATTTTGAGGTATTTTCCCTCTAAGCCAGCTTTTTTGAGACTTTGTCATTGAAAGGATGTTGAATTTTGTCAAATGCTTTTTCTGCATTTATTGAGATGATCGTGTGATTTTTACCCTTTGTTAATGTAGTGTTTCATATTGATTTATGAATATTGAACCATCCTTGCATCCCTGGAATAAATCCCACCTGATAGTGGTGAATGATCCTTTTAGTGTATTGTTGAGTGTTTAATGTATTGTCAAATATGCCTGTATTTTTGTTGAGGATTTTTGCATCTTTGTTCATCAGGGATTTTGGCCTGTAGTTTTCTTCAGTGTCTTTGTTTTTGGTATTAGGGTATTGTTCACCTAACAGAATGTATTTGGAAGCTTTCCTTTCTCTTCTGTCTTTTAGAATATTTTGAGGAGAATAGGTATTAACTCTTTAAGTGTTTGATAGAATCACCATCTGGTCCTGGACTTTTTTGATTACCTTTTCAATTTCATTACTAGTGATTGGTTTATTTATACTTTCTATTTCTTCCTGTTTTGGAAGAGTGTGTGTTTCTAAAAATTTAACCTTTTCTTCTAGGTTGTCCAACTTATAAAAATGTCATTCTTAAATTCCACAGGGGTTCTTTTAAATTGTTATTTGTAGTTACTAAACTTGAACCTACTTTGCATTATTGTTGTAGAAGGAAGATCTTCTGGAGCCACAAGAACAGCTTCCCCCACCTCCTTTAACACCTCCCATTTCCCAGGTTGATGCTGCTATTGGATTACTAATGCCTCCTCTTCAGACCCCTGATAATCTCTCAGTTTTCTGTGACCACAACTATACTGTGGAGGATACAATGCACCAGAGAAAAAGGATTCATCAGCTAGAACAACAAGTTGAAAAACTCCGAAAGAAGCTCAAGACTGCACAGCAGAGATGCAGAAGACAAGAACGACAGCTTGAAAAATTAAAGGAGGTTGTTCACTTCCAGAAAGAGAAGGACGACATATCAGAAAGAGGTTATGTGATTTTGCCGAATGACTATTTTGAAATAGTTGAAGTGCCAGCATAAAAAAAAAAAGATATTTGTATTGGCTTTTAATGGGGCAACACCACACATCCTCTTCTAGCCTATAAAGGAGTTTCATTTGAAAAAATAACACTTGATTACTTGTATAAAAACAATTCAGAATATTTTTTTAAATAAATTAGATATATACTGTAAAATTGTAAAATTTTTGTTTCTAATTTCAGGGTTTTTACATTTTAACAAAATATCTTAAAAGTTAAAGACTAACCTCAGAACTCCAATATAAGTTGGTTTCAAATTGAGGAGTTTTGTTTTTTGGGTATTTATAGAAATGTAAAAATGAGAAATAAAGTGAATGTGAACAGTATAACAAGGACAATTTAAGTTTAAAATTTAAAATTAATGCAGGTTATTAAAGGAATTTAGTTACATTGTAAGTCAGAAGTATAGGTCAGATCACGAGATGTAACTTCTCAGAAAATATATATATTCTTATTCACATATTCTTATTTGTAAAGTCAGAAGATTTATCTTTCTTAATCACTTATCAAAAATAAGTTGACAAGTCAAAACTTCAAAAAATAAATTGGTTATCTTCAGAGCAGAAAATGAAGAGTCATTCTATACCTAGTCAATGTAGGTAAATAAGGATGAATCATTCTTTAAAAGTGGGTCTGCCTTTTTTCCCCACTAACATTATTAAACCAGAAGTGTATTTCCAGTGGAAGAGACATTCTTCAATAAAGTAGGCATTGTTATTAAACAAGTAATAAAAATGGGGGCCTGATCCATAGTATGCCTTTTTCTTTCATTACCCCCAAGCTTAAGGAGCATCTAGTTCCCAACTGTTGTTATATCTGTATACAAATCTCTAACAAATGTGTTGTGTCAGTAGAGTTTGATTTCTACTGTAATATGACCAATTGATTTTGGTCACATCTTCACATAAAAAAGGATTTCTTCACTTTTAACACAAGTTAGAAATTATATCCCATTTATTTAACCGAGTGATTTGTATTCCAAAGCAACCTAATATGTAGTGTTTGTTATTGAACGTTGAGATTTAAACACTGAAGTTTCTGTTCAAACTATGAGTTGTGTTCTGACGTGAGAAGTTTTAGTTATATATTTGAAATGAAAATATGTTCTGAGTAAACAAATACTGCCTTAGGAATTATCTACTTAGATTTAGAATAATTATTCCTATTATAATTATTTTACATTTCAGAATACACTGAGGTAGTTGAAGAACAGGTCTTCTAAGGCAGTATTAAAAATATGAAACAATGACATTCAAAAGTGTCTTTTGTACATGTGGTTTTCAGTGTAATTTACTGCTATGCTGCCAGTGGATGATACCTTGATTTTTTATGAACCAGTATTTCAAAAATAGAAAATTATAATGAGAAGATTACTTGAAGTTATGTGGTCTAATGCATACAGAACTAACTCTAATGAATCAGAGGATGTTTTCTAGTTATTCATGGATCTCATCACTGTTTTGGAAACCCATGAAGTAGTGTGTGTATGTGTCCCCAAAACTAAGAATCCAACATTGAATTGTGAAAGTGGCAATCCCAATTACTTAGCATCGTAACATTATGATTTAACCTGGAGTTTCTTTTCCTAACAAACATAAATCCCTATTTGGAAAGAACTGAGCAAGCAGCATGTATACCAGCTGTTTGCATTTAAATAAATTGTCATAGTTTAACATAGGGAGTTTGAGGTACAGGTGGTTATTTCTGAATATGAGCTGTAACATTTGGTGAATGTTTTAAAATTTTATTTTGTCTACTGTATTGTTTATTTCATTGCCACATAAAGGAAATAGGTTCTGTTCAAGCATGTTGAAATTCAGTCTGGAACAAATGTGATGGGGAGATTTATGTGAACTGCAGCATATTCTGAAAGATTACATTTATTTTAAGCACATACAGTAACATACTAAAATTTCCATCTATGTGTGATGATGTAATCTGGCAATACTGATAAGTAACTTTCTTAATAGAACTGTTAGGAAAGCATATAAAATCATAGAATTTTAGAACTAGAAGGGACTTACAAATGATTGAACACTAGCATAACTTCCAAACCCTGCAGAAATATGTTTGTAAAATATCCATAACAAGTCGTTTACCGTTTACATTTAAGCAGTTATTCTTCTGAGATTCTTTAAAATGGGTTTCTGGTTTAGGATAGAATTAGTTGCCATTCTTTTTATACTTGGTTATAGTGGAAATATAATCTTCACTTTGGACTGCTTCATAGTTTGAACCATCAAATTCCGAGTTAAAGACGTTTTAAAATTTTGTAAAATAATTTAAATGTTTAGTAATTGTATACCTGTTATGTGAACTAAAAATAATTCTGTTATTGCAGTAAACAGTGTAAAATTATTAGCAAAACTTTTTACTTGGAAGTCCAAGCACATGAAATCTTTCTTTTCTAACTATAATTTGTGTAATCCCTTTCTTAGAAGTGTGACAGTAATGATGAAGGCAAATGAAAGTTTCACTTGATATGGATTTTTTTTGGTTCAATTAATATTCTCTGATCATCTTTAGTTATTAAAAAAATATACATACATATCCAACACTTATGGCTTTTATAAAGTCAGTAGTAAGCAACATAAAATAATAAAAGTGCATATGATCTGTAAAATGAAAACTCCTGTTTAATGTTCCAGAATTTTTTAAAGGCAGCCATCCATAAATAGCATTTAAAGGAAAAAAGAGCAGATTTACAAATCTGCTTGATTATTACTCTTCCTGATATTGGCAACCATGTGAATCAGATGACCAGTGAGTAAACAGCATTGCTTTTATGATGGTAACTGGTGTTTCTGAGCATTATGATTTTATATATTGTATACTAAAATACAATCCTTGATGTGAAAAAAAATATTAAAGGCAAACAGTGTTTTACAAACAAGCAAAAAAGCAGTTATAATTATTGTACTTAAAATAATGGAAAAGTTTGCTCTTAAAATTTCATGTCTTGATATCTTTTTTACCTTGGATGTTGTTTTATTCTATTGAGAATTTTTTCTGAATGATAAAATATTTTTTAAACTCAAATCTATTAAGAATTTATATTCTTTTCTAAATTCATAGTATTTGGGGTTTTGAGATGATCAAATTCTCATTTTTAAAATATCCTAAGGGATATGAATAAATGTCCTTTCTTTTAAACTATTTTTGGTGAGACAAACTATATGATAGTAACAATAGACAAATGGCTTCTGGAATGGCTGCATGTTCACCCTAATTACCATGATTGGTTAAAAAAAAATTTTTTTTAAAGAACCATTTAAGATCTCTGCTTATTATCTTAAGGTCATACAGCAAATGAAACATTCAAGAAAATCTAAACCTCTAAAAGAATTTTAAGAGCCTGTGGTATTTATGCTACAACTTATTCTAGCCCTAAACCACTACCATCACCGTCACCACCACCACCCCCCCCACACACACACACACACAAAGCCGAGCGCTACAGAAACTCCATTCTGAGTGGATATGGCCAAGAAGATAATGTTCACTCCTCAAGTACCCACTCAAGTCTTGTGGTATCTCCCAAGGAAGAAGAGGCAGCCAGTATTCCCATAGCCCCTTAGATTTGTGTTTCAAAGGCTAATCTGTAGGCAAGTGCAGCCAAAATGTCAGGACTCCCTCCACCCAGCTTCCACTCAGGGTGGAGGAGTTACCTCAGGTGCAGCAGGCCAAGAGTACCAGGACTCCGATCACCCTTTTCCTAGGTGCTCATGGGGTGACGTTTCCATGCCCTGGGGAGGCAAGCCAAGAAGACTAGAAGCTACCATCTCCATTGAGTTCTGATCATAAAGCAAGCTATTAACCCTGGAGAAGCAGATCATGGCCCCTACCAACCATAGCTAAGAGTAGCAGCATAGAATTTTTATCCCCTCCAGGGGAGATGAAGTCATGAGAACAGAGAGGTCTGAAGCTCTTACCAAAGGAACTGATTTTATCTGACAGAGTATGGGGGAGATTCAGGACTAAGGGAGCTCCCAAGGACAATGAAAAATTAAGTGGTAAAAAATTAAAAGGGGTAGCTCCACCAAATTAACAAGCTAAGTTATTTTTAGGCTAGGTAATTTACTAAAGAGAATAGGGAAAGGGGAAAGAAGAGCCTTCCTGTAGTCATAACAAGCCTCAAAGACGGGACTCAAAAACTACCTCTGCAAAAAGGCCTGAATCTAATCAGATCAGACTACAGAGCAATTTAAGCTCTAGGACATCATCAAAAACAATAACAAAAAAAAAACCCAATCCACTGACATGGAACTAACATCTGAGTTTGACACCAGCAAAGGCAGATAGTTTAACAAAGAGATCGGGAAAATAGAGAAAGGCCTGTTAAAAGCTCTATTCTCCAGGTCATGAGGTGCATGCTCAAGGCTGCAAAGATCTTACAATATATATAGTCAAATCTGTCCAGTTTTTAACAAAAAGTTATGAGATATGCAACGAAGTAGGATAGTGTAACTCATACGAGAGAAGGGCAGGGAGGTGAGGGGAGGGCAGGTAACAAACTGTGAGAAAGGCCAGATAACAGAATTAACAAAGACTTCAAAGCAGCCATTATAATTAAGCTATGTAAATATTAGTTCCAGAACTAATAGAAACTATGCTTAAATAAGGAAGGAATGATGACAATATCTCATCAAAAAACAAGTATCAAGGGGATGCCTGGGTGGCTCAGTGGTTGAGTATCTGCCTTCAGTTCAGGGCATAATCCTGGGGTCCAGGATCAAGTCCCACATTAGGCTCCTTGTAGAGGGCCTGCTTCTCCCTCTACCTGTGTCTCTGCCTCGCTGTGTTTCTCTCATGAATACATAAAATCTTACAAAAGAAAGTATCAAGGAGGTACAAATTTTTAAAAAGGATGTTCTGGAGGTGTAAAGTGCAATAATCAAAATGAAAAATTCACTGGAGGGCAGCCTGGGTGGCTCAGTGGTTTAGCACCGCCTTTAGCCCAGGATGGATCCTGGAGGCCCGGGATTGAGTCCCACACGGGGCTCCCTGCATGGAGCCTGCTTCTCCCTCTGCCTGTGTCTCTGCCTCGCTCTCTGTGTGTCTCTCATGAATAAATAAATAAAATCTGAAAAAAAAAAATTCACTGGAGAATCTTAACAATTGTTTGAACTTGCAGAAAAATATCAATGAACTTGAAGATTGATTACACAATCTGAAAAACAGAACAAAGAATGAGGAAAATGAGCAGAGCCTCATACCTCAGAGCCTCAGAGAAACCTAATACCCCTAAACACATCAATATATGTATAATGGAAAGACCAGCAGAAGGGAGGATGGAATAGAAATGGTGGAGAGAAAAATATTTGAAGAGGGGTGTCTGATTGGCTCTTGATCTTGGGCTTATGAGTTCAGGCCACACCTATGGTATAGAGATTACTAAAAAAATAAACTTAAAAAAATATTTGAAGAAATAATGGGTGAAAAATCCACACATTTGATAAAAAACACTAATCTACAAATTCAAGAAACAAAAATACTAAGATGAATACAAAGAAATCCACATCCAGATGCGTTCTAGTAAAAATGATCAAAATCAGAGAAAAATGACATATGCAAGGGAACCCTGATAAGATTAACATCTGATTTCTTACCATAAAAAATGAAGACCAGGAGGCAGTGGGATGACATTCAAAGCGATGAAAGAAAAACTTTTTAACCAAAAATATCATATGTAAGCAAAACTATCAAAAATGAAGGTAGGGATCCCTGGGTGGCACAGCGGTTTGGCGCCTGCCTTTGGCCCAGGGCGTGATCCTGGAGACCCGGGATCGAATCCCACGTCGGGCTCCTGGTGCATGGAGCCTGCTTCTCCCTCTGCCTATGTCTCTACCTCTCTCTCTCTCTGTGTGACTATCATAAATAAATAAAAATTAAAAAAAAAATGAAGGTAAAGGAGGTTTCCAGGAAAATGGTGCAATAAGAAGCACCAGCAATCTGTTTCCCCACCTAAGTAACAATGGCATTGATGTAATCTATCTGATATAAATATTTGGAACTCTGGAATCTATTGAGGGCTTGCAACTTCCAGAAGAAGGCTTGAATGGTAGACTGTGGTTAATATCAGTCAATTTCAGCTATTAGCTTATTTGCCACCTCCACCTCCATAGTAGGCAGTGGAGGAGTTACAAGAGAGAAGCTTGTGTGTAGATGGTGAGAACTATGGTGAGCAATGAGGATCCTGTTCTCCAAACATCAGAGATCTGTATTCTAAAACATGATTGCTATTTTGATCATAAAGGTGAAGACACAGGGCAGCCCAGGGGGCTCAGTGGTTTAGTGCTGCCTTCAGCCCAGGGTGTGATCCTGGAGACCCAGGATTGAGTCCCATGTTGGGCTCCCTGCATGGAGCCTGCTTCTCCCTCTGCCTCTGTCTGCCTCTCTCTCTCTCTGTGCCTCTCGCGAATAAATAAAATCTTAAAAAGAAAAAAGATGAAGACACAGAGGTGAGCAGCCATTGTTGTATCCCCCTCACTCTGCAAGCTCCTCTGCTCTTACCTGACTTCAGGGAATTTAAGGGACTGGTGCCTTTCCTTCCCTAATTCATTTTTTTTTGGGGGGGGGGTGGTCCTCTTTTGAGAGCTAGGCATTAAAGACTAGGGCATTCAAAGCATCCATACATACAGGGAAATTATAAAATCATTATGCATACCCAGGGAAAAATTGAAATCTTGGGGAAGAACTGAGAAAATGTTAAGTTTGCACCTTATGCTGACCCTTGGAAGATTCTTAGTAGATAGCCTAACACAATAAAAAAATAAAAATAAAAATAAAACATAACCCAACAAACCCTAAGGAGGGGAGAGAAACATTTCCAGTTACCACATGTTTAGATTCAAATGTCCAGTTTTCAACACAAGAGTCATAAGGCATATCAGAAAAGGAATGTTTGGCCCATTCAAAGGAAAAAATAAATCCAAAGCAACTGTTCCTAAGAAAAAACAATTGGCAGATCTTTAATATTAGACAACTTAAATATTAAAACAACTAAAGATGTTTAAAAACTAAAGGACAGGGCAGCCCAGTGGCTCAGTTGTTTAGTGCAACCTTGTCCAGGGCCTGATCCTGGAGACCTAGGATCGAGTCCCACGTCAGGTTCCCTGCATGGAGCCTGCTTCTCCCTCTGCCTGTGTCTCTGCCTCTCTCTCTCTTTCTCTCTCTGTCTCTCATGAATAAATAAGTAAATCTTAAAAAAAGAAAAAAACTAAAGGAAAACATAGAGATAATCAAGAAAACAATGTATGGACAAAATGATAATTCGACAGAAATAGAAAACCTAAAAAGGAATTAAAAAGAAATTCTGGGGGCCCCTGAAAAGCACAGTTGGTTAAGCCTCTGACTCTTAAACTCAGCTCAGGTCTTGATCTCAGGGTTGTGAATTCAAACCTCATGTTGCATTCCATGTGGAGCCTACTAAAAAAAAAGGGGGGAAGGGAGGAAGGAAGGAAGGAAGGAAGGAAGGAAGGAAGGAAGGAAGGAAGGAAGGAAGGAAGGAGAAAGAAAGAAAGAAAGAAAAAAAGAAAGAAAGAAAGAAAGAAAGAAAGAAAGAAAGAAAGAAAGAAAGAAAGAAAGAAAGAAAGAAGGAAAAAGAAAGAAAAGAAAAATTCTGAACTGAAAAGTACAATAACAGAAATAAATTCACTAGAGGGGTTAAAAGGCAGGATTGAGCAAGCAAAAGAATTAGCAAACACGAAGCTGGGGCAATTGGAATTGTTAAATCTGAAGAAGAGAAAAAAAAAGATTGGAGAAAAGTGAACAGAACCTAAGAGACATGTGGGACATAAATTAGTAGACCAACATATACATTCTGGGATCCCCAGAAGGAGAAAAGAGAGAGAAGAGTCAGAGAGTATTTGAGGAAACTTGAGTTGAAAAGTCCCCAAGTTTGATGAAAGGCATGAATATAAATATCCAAGAAAGTCAATGAACTCCAAATAGGACAAACTCAAAAAGACTCATACTAAGACACATTATAATCAAACTGTCAAAGAGAATATTGAAAATGGCAAAAGAGAAGTAACTCATTGCATTTAAGGCATCTTTGATAGTTGTCAATGGATTTCTCATGTGAAGTTTAGTGGCCAGTAGGCAGTGCACTGACTTATTCAAAATCCCAAAAGGACAAAACGACCAAACACCTGTAAACCAAGAATCTTTTATCTGGCAAAATTGTCTTTCAAAAGTGAGAGAGAAATTATGACACTCCCAGATAAACAAAAGCTGAGGGAATTCATTATAACTCATCCTGCCTGCAAGAAATGCTAAAGGAGTCCTGCAGGAAAGGAAACACCATCTTGAAGCAATATGAAAAATAAAGATCTCAATAAAGATAAACACGTGGGCAATTATAAAAAGCTATTGTTATTGTAACAATGGTTTGTAACTCCACCTTTTGTTTTCTACATAATTGCATTAACATTAAAAAGAATAATTATTAGTATAAAACGTGATATTATTGTAACTTTGGTTTGAAATTCCACATTTTGTTTTCTACATAATTTAAGGTACTAATATATTAACAAAAAATCATTAGTTTATGTTTTTGGACATAGTGTAATTTTGTGACATCGATAACTGAAAGGGAGGATGCCTGGGTGGCTCAGTGGTTAAGTGTCTGCCTTCGGCTCAGGGTGTGATCCTGGAGTCTCGAGATGGAGTCCCACATCAGGCTCCCTGCATGGAGCCTACTTCTCCCTCTGGCTCTGTGTGTGTGTGTCTGTGTGTCTCTCACGAATAAATAAAATCTTAGAAAAAAAATGCAAGTACTTAAAAAAAAAACTGAAAGGGATAGAAATAAAACAGTAAAGAAGCAGAGTTTTTGTATGTCACTAAAGTTAAGATAGTATAAATTCAAATTATAGTGTTATAACTTTAGGATGTAAAATGTAATCCTCATGGTAACCACAAAGAAAATAGCTATAGAATATACACAAAAGGAAATGAGAAGGGAATTTAAATGTTTCATTATTTAAAAAAGCTCAATGAAACAAAAAAGTAATACAGGAAGTAAACAAAAAAGCTATAAAATATATTGAAATTAAGTAGCTAAATGACAGAAGTAAATCACTCATCAGTAATTACTTTAAATGTGAATGGAATAACTGTCTAATCAAAAAACAGAGATTGGTAGAATGGATTTTTAAAAAAAAGATCTAACTATATGCTGTCTCTAAGAGACTCACTTTAGATCCAAAGACACAAAATAGATCAAACATGAAAGGGTGGGGAAAAAGATATTCAATGCAAACAGTAACCAAAAGAGAGAAGGGGTGGCTAACAGACAAAATAGGCTTTAGATTAAAAAGATTTATGAGACAAAAAGATATTTTGTCTTAATAAAAAGCTCAAGAATAAATAGGACACAACAATTATAAACACTCATATACCTAGTAAAAGAAAAATTTGGCACAATCGAAGGGAGAAATAGTTCTACAAAAATGAAGATAAAATAAAAAAGATTCTCAGATAAGCAAAAACTGAATCTGTTGCTAGCCAACCCACCTTAAAATAACTACTAGAGGAAGCTTTTCACACTGAAAGCAAGTGACACTCAAAAGTAATTTGAATAAAAAAAACAACAACAACAAAGATTGCCAATAAAGGTGATTGTGTAATTATAAAAGACAGTACAACTGCATTTTTTTACTCTTAACTAATTTAAAAAGCAATTGCATACAACTATGTATATAATTGTTAGCTTATAACATAGAGAAATGTAATCTACTTTACAATAACAAATGAGTGGGGAGAACAGTTGTACTGAAGTAAGGAAATAACACCAGATGGTAACTTGAATCCATAAGAAGACATGCAGAAAAACAAAAATGATAAATAAAAGGTTAATAAACTACAAATTATACTTGCTCTCCTTTTTTCTCTCGGCTTTTTTTGAAGATATAAAAATATACATATATTGTAGTAATTATAAGAATGTATTGTTGGGTTTGTAACATATATAGATGTAATATGTATAGTAATTATAATAGACAAATGGGAGGAGACGTAATAGTGCTACATAGAAGTGATGTTTCTATATTTTACTGGAATTAAGTTGGTACAGCTCTGAAATAAATCATGATAAATTAAGATAAACAGAGCAACCATTAAGAAAATAACTCCAAAGTGTTGGAGGAAGAATCATGAAAGGAATTAACATTTTAAACTAGAAACTTTCACTTCATGCAAAGGAAAGCTATAAAAGAGGAATAGGGAAAAAAGACACAAGCCATTTAAAAAACAAAAACCAAATGCCAGACATAAACCCAGCATCAATAGTAGCATTTAATGTGACTAGATTAAACAATCTGATCACAAGGCAGAAACTGTCAGACTGAATAAGAAAAGTAAGCTCCAACCATATGCTGTCTACAAGAGACACAGTTTACATTAAAGGTAAAAAATAGGTTGAAAGTAAAGAGATGGAAATGACATGCCAGGCAAACAGAAACCACAACAAAGCTGCAGTGGCTATGCTAATATTAGACAAAATATATTCTATTTTTTAAAAAAGATTTTATTTATTTATTCATGAGAGAGACAGAGAGAGAGAGAGGCAGAGACATAGGCAGAAGGAGAAGCAGGCTCCCCTCAGGGAGCTTGATGTGTGACTGGATCCCTGAACTCCAGGATCATACCCTGAGATGAAAACAGAGCTTAACCACTGAGCCATCCAGGCATCCCGACAAAATATACTTTAAAGGGAAAAAAATTACTAGATGTAGAAGGATATTTGGTAATTATATAAGGTCCATCCATCAGAAAGATAATTATTATAAACATATATGCAGCTAACAACTGAGCCCCAAAATACATGAAGTGAAAAGTGATGGAAATTGAGAAAAAGGGCAACAATATTGTTAAAGACTTCAATACTCCATCTTTAATGATCAGTCGAACAATTAAGTAGACAATCGACAAGAATTTGAAAAACTTTAATAACACTATAAACAAATTAAACCTAAGAGACCTCTGTAAAACACTACACTCAATCACTGCGGAGTACATATTCTCTTCAAATCACATAGAATATATATTGGGCCATAAAAATACAGTCTCAATAAGTTTTGAAGTATTGAAGTCATATAATGTATATTCTCTGACTACAATGGAATTAAATTAGGAATCAATAACAGACATTTAAAAAATAGAAAGAAATTTAAGAATGTAAACATTACAAAACACATTCTATGCAACCAGTTGAACAAAGGAGAAATAACAAAAGAAATGTAAAAATAGGGACGCCTGGGTGGCTCAGCGGTTAAGCAATTGTCTTCAGCTCAGGTAGTGATTCTGGAGTCCCGGAATTAAGTCCCGCATCGCGCTCCCTGCATGGAGCCTGCTTCTCCCTCTGCCTGTGTCTCTCTCTGCCTCTCATGAATAAATAAATAAAATCTTAAAAAAAATATTAAAAAAAAAGAAATGTAAAAATATTTTGGATAGATAAAAAGAAACACAAAGTATCAATACTTATAGTATGTGGCCCAAGCAATGATTAGAGGGAAATTTATAACCTATGTTTAAAAAAAATAAGATCTCAACTCAATAACCTAAACTTCCACCTAAAAACACTGGAAAAAGAACAAACTAAATCTGAAGTATACAAAAGGAATAAAATAATAAATATTAAAGTAGAAATTAATGAAATAGAGAATAGAAAAATAATAGAGAAAATCAAAGAAACTAAAAATTGATTGTATGGGAAAATCAACAAAAGGGACAAACTTTAGCTAGGCTAACAATAATTAAATGCCAACATGAGTGACTGCTTAAAGGCATTTCACATAAATGGAAACACATTTGACTGATAAACATATAAAAAATGTTTAATACCAGTAATAATGAGAAAAATGGAAATAGAGACTACAGTGAGATATGTGATTTCATACTCATTTGATAGTTAAGAGTTAAAAAGTGAAAAGGTAAAAGTAAATTTAAAACAAACAAATCTGTTAAATGAATGAATATATTAACTGAGCAGCAATCTGAATCATGTCTCATAAGAAACAAAAATACAGAATTGACTTTACTCATTCAACTTTCATTCACGTAATATTATCTAGTATTTTTAGCCTAGCATTTTAGTCATAATGTATACATGTAGCCATGAACAAACATAAAATTAAATATATTGAGACAAAACAGCTCCCATTCTATTCTTTTTCTGTTGAACATGGATCAACTTTGATGCTCAGCAATTGAAATGTCATATATTGTTTTCAAATATCCCTCTCTATTTTTAATAAATTAACAGCAAATCACTTGCTTATTGTATAGTTCCCAACAGGGCCAAAAACTAAATGTATTACTAAAAAAAATAGTCTGACAATACCAAGCATTAGAGATAATATAGAACAATGTGATATTTTACTTATTGCTAGTAAGACTGTATACTGGTACACCCATTTTGGGAAATGATTTCGCATATAAACTAGCACATTCATTATATTTATATGACTAAGAGAAATTCTTACACATATGCACCAGAGACATGTACCAGAATGTTCATAGAGACACTGTTAGAAAAAAAAGAAAAAAGTAAGTAATCCTAATCCCCATTGATAGGAGAATTGATGAATTGTGGTTTGGTCACACAATAGAATATCATATAACTGTGAAAATAAATGATTGGAGCTCATAAAAAAACATGGATGACTCATAATAAAATAATGTGTAACAAAAGCAAATCTTAGAACACAATGTATAGTTTTATTTTATTTTATTTTTTTTAAATTTTTTTAACAATGTATAGTTTTATATCCTTATTCTAAAATACAAAACCAACAATACTAAGTAATATATTGTTGAGCCATATAGATAAATAGCTTAGTTTTTTAAAAAGGTATTTAGGAGTAACACAAAATTTAAGACGGTTGTTATCTCTGGGAAGAGTGAGGAGAAAAAAGAGGACAAAGTGAAAGCCTTTAAGTAGGTGTAAATTATTGGTAATAGTCTAGTTCTAGGGTTGAATGGGTTGATATGAATCTAATATACTATTAAACAAGCTAATATAGAAAAATAAAAAATGAACACAAATTAAAGGAATAAAACAAAAGAGTACCTTTTTATGGGCCAATGATGACAGTGGGTTATGAATCAAGGAGTAACCAGTTAATATAATTTTGTATACCCAAAGTTTCAAAAACAAAAATTGAAAAAAAAATAGCAACGAATATCAAATCTATTAGCAGTTAAAGTACATTAGACACCTTACTCAACACTTCATACCATTTGATCTTCAGAACACCTCAACGAGTCAGGGAGATACTATTACTATCTTCTTGTTGCAGGTGGGACCACTGAAAGAGAAATCTCACAGACAGAAAGAGGCAGAGCTAGGGTTTGAACTCTAGTATCTTGACTCAGAAATGGCACCCTTAGCCTTCATGATATGCTATTTTCCCTAAGAAGTAAGCAAGTGGTCCTAACTCTAGATGAGAGGAGTACACGGTAAAGAAAACTATACCTACTAGACATGATACTATTCTTTTTGAAGCAAAGAATCAAAAAAGCCAGGGCTTGACTAAGGTTCTAGACTCTTAAGAAAAAGAAATGGTTACACATTTTGAACATTCTGAATTCTATCTAGCCTCTCATGAGGAAGTACTTTTTTTTTTTTTTTTGAGGAAGTACTTTAAACATTAGAAGCAAGTTGGAAATTACCTTTGAGACTTATTTGCACACATTTCAGGACATGTAGTAAGCTTATGAATATTTGTGGCCATTCAACAAATGGATGAAACTTAAGGGCATTATTCTAAGTGAAGGAAGTCTGGGAAAGAAAGAGAAATACTGTATGATCTCATTCATATGTGGAATTTAAAAATGCTGAACTCAGAAACAGTGGAGTGGTGGTTACCAAAAACTGGAGGGTAGGGTAAATGGGAGATTTTGGTCAAAGGGTACAAACTTCAAGTTAGAAGCCAGATAAGTTCTGGGGATCTATTGTACAGCATGATGATTAAAGTTTAGTATATGTGCTGCCGAAGTGAGCACATGATTATAGTTAGTAATACTGTATTGTATACTTGAAAGCCACTATGAGATCTTAAGATTATTTTCATTACTAAAAAAAAGGAGAGGTGTTGGGACCCTGGTGGCTCAGCGGTTGAGCATCTGCCTTTGGCTCAGGGCCTGATCCCAGGATCCTGGGATCAAGTTCCATATTGGGTTCCCTGCATGAAGCCTGCTTCTCCTGTCTCTGCCTCTCTTGCTGACTCTATGTTTCTCATGAATAAGTAAATAAAATCTTAAAAAAAAAAAAAAAAAAAAAGATGGGGGATAATTGTGTGTGTGACCTGATGGAGGCATTAGCTAATGCTATGGTAGTACTCATTTTGCAATACATAAATGTATCAAATCAGCATGTCATATACTTTAAACTTACACACTGCTATATGTCAATTATATCTCAGTGAAGCTGGAAAAAGAAAAAAGAATGCATGATAATAAATTTAAGTCACAGTATAATTACTTTAAAAATTATCATTATTATTGTTATTCTTGCAGAGAGCACTTCCATGTAAAATCTTTTTCTTTTTTTAAAAAATATTTTATTTATTTATTCATGAGAGACACACAGAGAGAGAGGCAGAGACACAGGCAGAGGGAGAAGGCTCCATGCAGGGAGCCCGATGCGAGACTCAATCCTAGGACTCCAGGATCACGCCCTGGGCCAAAGGCAGGCGCTAAACCGCTGAGCCACCCGGGGATCCCCCTGATTTGTATTATTCTAAGTTAAAAGTTAAATTTTGATTCAGGTAATGATGAATTAAGATCCTATCATAGAGATTTTATGTTATTCTGCTATATATAATTCTTACTTATCTTGGAAATGGTAGCTTTTAGCCCTGTAATAAATTTTCTTTTTTTCTTTTTTTTTAATTTTATTTTTTTTCTTGATGCACAATCATAAGTTTTCTACAAGGCAAAAAATGTGGATACTAGCATAGAATTTTTCTTTTATTTTTAATTTTTTGTTAAAGATGTTATATATTTATTCATGAGAGACACAGAGAGAGAGAGGCAGAGACACAGGCAGAGAGAGAAGCAGGCTCCATGCAGGGAGCCTGATGTGGGACTTGGTCCTGGGACCCTGGGATCGCACCCTGGGCAGAAGGCAGATACTCAACCACAGAGCTATCCAGGCATCCCTCTTTTTTCTTTTAAATTTAATTTATTTATTTGAGAGAGAGAGAGAGACCATGCACAAGCAGGGGGAGAGGAAGAAGTAGACTCCCTGGGATCCCTGGGTGGCGCAGCGGTTTAGCGCCTGCCTTTGGCCCAGGGAGCGATCCTGGAGACCTGGGATCGAATCTCACGTAGGGCTCCCAGTGCATGGAGCCTGCTTCTCCCTCTGCCTGTGTCTCTGCCTCTCTCTCTTTCTGTGTGACTATAAAAAAAAAAAAAAAAAAAAGAAGTAGACTCCCTGCTGAGCAAGGAGCCTAATGTAGGGCTTGAGCCCAGGACCCTGACATCATGATCTGAGAGGAAGGCAGATGCTTAACCAACTGACGCATCCAGGTGCCCCTAACATAGAATTTTTCAATTTCTACTTTCTCATAACTTAAAATTTTAAATTGTTGAAATGTTTTTAAAGAAGCTTCTATCTTCAAATATATGAAGGACTTTCCAAAAGTAAAAGTGGCAATAATCTTGTCTATCATTATTTTGGACAGAAGAACCAGGATCAGTGAAGCTGAAACATGAAGTCTGATAAGCATAGAACCTCCTGATCTAGTACTGCAGTCTCTGGGGATCCTTGGTGTCCTTGGGTCTTTGATTTTGGGATGGGCTTAGAGTTTTTGTGGTTCTGACCTCTCCCCAGCATTAACCATGATTTTTTTCACCATGGGCCTCCACAGAAGGGCATTATGATTTCACCAGCAGGAGGTCTTATTTGTCATTCTTTCTGGCTGCCTCACATCTAAATCACCTTTTTACAGCTTGGGAATTCCCTTATCTGTCAGTATTCATCAGAGACCAAGTCTACCTTCTACTATGAAGGACCAAAATGCCAGCTACTTGTTTTCCCAGTTTCTATGGCAAGGACATTAATATCCACCTTAGTCTTTGTATCAGAAGCTAATAATGCAAATAAAGGTGAGACATAGGGAAAGTAGGGAAGGAAAAAAAGACCATGAGACATGGTCTCTTGCAGGGACGAAAATAGAGCAACACTGAGTTCTGGTCACCACTGGCTATGACACTGGTGTAGCAGCAGGCATTAAGAGTATTGGGGTCATGTGTTGTGCTCTCCATGCTTGGGAGTGAGAATGCGGTGTTCACACCATACCATTTTTCGCAGCATGATTTTCAGCCTTGTTCTTTTTCTTCTTTTTTTTAAAGATTTATTTATTTATTTGAGAGAGAGAGAGAGGCAGAGAGGGGCAGAAGGAGAGGGAGAGGAAGTCTCAAGCAGATTTCATGCTGAGTGAGGACCCAAGGGCAGCAGTGGGGGGTAGGGTGCTCTATCTCAGAAGCCTGAGATCCATCCAGACCTGAGCCAAAACTGAGTCTTACGCTTAACAGACTGTGTCACTCAATCATCACTCAGCATTGTTCTTGACTTCTGACCTCGTTTGGTTCTTTGATTATCTTGATAATTCTTATTTACCACACCATCTTAATCATCATCAAATCTAAGAAACCTTCAAATGATCAATGAACTGGAGGTTCATGTACCACTATGAATGAGAAATGGCTGCCAATTTATATTTATTTATTTATTTATTTATTTATTTATTTATTTATTTATTTATTTTATGGCTGCCAATTTAATGGTGATGCAATGTCTTCTTACTACCAGGAATTTTAAATCTATATACTCACCAGAGATGTATTTTAAAGATGTATTTAGACATAGTTCCTTGTCATATTATCACCTGTGGATACATGAAAAAGAAAATATTAGCAGAACAAATGGCTTAAGGTATTTCTAAAACATCTCATTCGGAGTCTGACTTTTTAGAATCCTTAAAAACCATTTTTTTCTCCATACAACATTGCCCTCTATGCCATTAAGAGCCTAGGTGATGAAGCGTTTATTAAAAGTGCCCCACTATTGTCTCCTCAAGTTTCTTACACACACACACACCCTTTTTTTAAAAAAAGATTTTATTTATTTATTCAGGAGAGACGGGGGGCAGGGGGCGGGTGGCAAAGGGAGAAGCAGGATCCCTGCAGGGAGCTCACTGTGGGACTTGATCCTGGGACCCCTGGATCACACCCTGGGCTGAAGGCAGATGCTCAATCACTGAGCCACCCAGGCGTCCCTTCCACGTTCCTTATACCAGTTTTTCAAGTGTGCTCTGCTCACACTTTCTTGATCTTACCATAGCTGACAGATAAAAACAGGCTCATGTTCTTCTCTCAAATGGACTTTATTTTTTTTTTTAATTTTTATTTATTTATGATAGTCACAGAGAGAGAGAGAGGCAGAGACACAGGCAGAGGGAGAAGCAGGCTCCATGCACCGGGAGCCCGACGTGGGATTCGATCCGGGTCTCCAGGATCGCGCCCTGGGCCAAAGGCAGGCGCCAAACCGCTGCGCCACCCAGGGATCCCTCAAATGGACTTTAAATGGCTCATTGACAGAAATGTCCAGGTTTGCAGTTTTCCATCATGCCAATGGGAATATCAACCTAGTTTGCATATACATTCAGGCAATGACGACTATGTCATGACTGCCACCTGGCCAACAGCAGTTATAAGGCACTATCTATTGAAAGATATTCCTGATTTCAAAAGATGTTAAAAGTAAAAGTTATGTGTGTAGGAATCAGTGAAATGTGGTCATTTTTTTACTCTGCTTAAGTTAGCCAGAATTGATTTCCATTTGCTTAAAACAAAGAGCTTTGGCAGATACATTTCCTAACTCACACATTCAAAGTAGATATTCATAATAGCTAGGGTCTCAAAATGGAACTCCTGGGAATATGGCGTTCAGAAGGATATAGTGTATCCTACTCCATCCCTTGCCCATTTTGCCATCTAGTATAGGATGCCTAGTCACCAGCTGGGGCCCCATTCTCCATCTTGGAGGAATCATGAGGAGCAGGGGAACCACTCAGTTGGCTAAAGGAGGTGCACCAAAATAGTCCTGCCTGCTGAATTTAGGCTTAAGTTCTGCTGAGAGGTGGGGAAACCTTCTGGCTTGGAACAACTACAGGGTACTAAGAGTTACGGTCACTGGCTAACTCCTCTGTCATTTATTAAAAACCTCTGTTTTGTTTCTTGTTTTTTTACTTTTGCAATCTGTTTTTCATGTATGTCCAGAAAAATTCTTTTTTCTCCTCCCCTTAGAATGTCTAATTACAGAACCTGTGGTATATTTGTCACAAGATTCCCTCTTAGGTCAGTATAAGATTTTGGAGGGCCTAGGTCTCTGTTCACATTCATTCATTCAAGTTGATATAAGGTGCCTGGATATTTACAAGTTTGGCCATCATGGGGCTACTGAACACATTCCTGTGATATTGGAGGTTGGTAGTCAAATTGATAGCTGTTTAACGTTTTACTAGCATACTTACAGCTAAGTCATTTGATGGTTCCCATCAATAAAAGGACACCTACACAGAATGTAAATAATGTATGTACACTGAATGGAAGAACTCACTTTGGGGTCATTTTATCCTAGGAGATATCTGGACAATCTCTTCCAATTAGAAGAGCATAATAGTACTTCTTCATAGATCAAGATTTGTAAATAACTAGCTTGGTTCATTTAATAATGTTTTTAAAATATATGGTATTATCTTTTTCTCATTAGTTCATATCAACAATAAGAGTAGTTACTGTAAGGAGGATTAACAGAACTTTAGATTATCCTTTTTATTGAGAGAGAGAGAGAGAGAGAGAGAGAGAGAGAAAGTAGGTGGAGGGGCAGAGGAAGAGGGAGAGAGTCCCAAGCAGACTCCATACTCAGCACAGAGTCCAGCACAGGGCTTGATCTCATAACTCTGAGATCATGACCTGAGCTGAAATCAAGAATCTGACTTTCAACTGACTGAGCTACCCGGCGACCCCAGAACTTCACATGTATTTAGTGAAAGAAGGTGTTGAGGGGTTTTCAGCTACTTCATCCTCTTGGAGCAGATTTTCCATAATCTGTGGAGAATCATGCATCATGTGTTAGGTAAATGTAAAGAAATAGGTATTGTATGCAAAGGAACTGTATGCAAAGGACACTGAACACATCCATATTTTTGGTTTGACCAAGTTGCCCTGCCGAAAAAGAATTTTGTTTTTAAAAGAAACTTGCAAACAAAGAAAAAAAAAGAAAAAAGAAAAAGAAACTTGCGGCGGGGGGGGGGGGGAGGGGAGGCTGGGTGGCTCAGTCAGTTGACTGAGCATCTGACTCTTGGTTTTGGCTCAAATCATGATCTCAGGGTCATGAGATTGAGCCCTGCATCGGGCTCCATGCTCAGTGGGGAGTCTTCTTGGGATTCTCTTCCTCTCTATCTCCCCTCTACCTCTCCCCTCCTTGCTGGTGCTATGCGTCTCTCTCTCTCAAATAAATAAATAAATCTTAAAAAAAAAAAAGAAATTTATGGGTAAGAAAGACGTGAATAAATTTAAGTAAGAACCAGGGAAGTCATCTGGAAGAAATGGAACTAAGACCTGGACTCCCCCTACCCCCTTTTTTAAATAAACTTTTTATTTTGCGATAATTTCAGATTTTTAGAAAAGTTTCAGAATTTCAGCTTTCTCTGTTTTCATCTTACCCATTTTACCCCTTTGCCCAAAACGAGAGACCAACGCTAGTATGTTGTCATTAACAAAACTCCAGACTTATTCACATTTCACCACTTTTTCCACTAATATCCTTTTTTTGTTCCAAGATCCATATTGCATTTAGCTGTCATGTCTCCTTAGTCTCCTCAGGTCTGTAGCAGTTTCTCAGCCTTTCTTTGTTTTTCATGACCTTGACAGTTTCAAGAGGTACAGTGGACTCCCTTTTGAAGATTCAATATTATTAGAATTTTTCTGAGGGACCAAGTGATGTCTACCATCAAGGAAGGTCCCAGGGCCCCTCTGGAGGAATTAAATATGAAGAAATAAATGATTCATCTGGACTGGTGACAGGGAGCCCAGGGCAAGGTGTGAAAGTCTGCTCCAACTTCCTCAACTCACAGTGGGTGTGCTTAGGCAGCAATGCCTGGGCACATGGGCAGAAAGGAAAGTGTGGGGGGCAGCCTTGGCCAAGTGAGTGCTGAGAATGGAGGATTGTCCACGTGAACGACCACTGGGGCTGGAACACGATATGTACCAGCTGCAGAGGTCTGCAAAGAAGCAGACACCACAGTTTGTTTGGGATATGACTCTCCCAACAGCAGTTCTTTGGCAGATGCTGTTCCCACAGTGTCCATTACCATCCCTCACCCTGCAGTCCTTTCCCTGCCTTAGCTTCTAAGGGCCTGTATCCAGTTTCTACTTTTGCAGAAGGAGCCTAAGAAAGAGATAATGAGCTTTCTGCTGATCTGGTCAGAGTGGTTGCTTTGAGAAATAAAAGTGATGTGGGATTCAACACCATCCTTTCACAATAAAAGGAAACTACCTCAACATAATAAAATCCATGTATGCAAACCCCACAGCAAACATCACATTCAATGGTGAAAACTGAAAGCTTTCCCCCTAAGAACAAGAACAAGGCAAGAATGCCTGCTTTCATCACTTCTATTTAAGACAGTACTGGAAGTTCTAGCCAGAACAATTATGCAAGAAAAAGAAATAAAACACATCCAACTTGGAAAGAAAGAAGTAAAATTATCTCTGTTTATAGATGCTATAATTTTATGTGTAGAAAACCTTAATGACTACACCAAAAAAGCTGTTGGAACTAATCCATGAATTCAGTGAAGTAACAGGATACAAAATCAATATGCAGAAGTTAGTTGTTTACCTGTATACAAGGACAATAAACAATTTGAGTAGGAAATTGCAAGACCAATTTCATAGCCTAAAAAAATTCTTAGAAATTAACTTAATCAGGGAGGTAAAAGACATGTGTAATGGAACCTACAAAACATTGCTGAAAGAAATTAAAGGAGACATAAACAATTGGAAACACATCCCATGTTCATGGATTGGAAGACTTCATATTGTTAAAATGTCAATACTGCCCAAAGCAATCTACTGATTCAATGGTAACCCTTGTCAAAATCCCAATGGTATGTGGTTGGTTGGTTTGTGGGGTTTTTTTTTTTGCAGAAATAGAAAAAGACATCCTAAAATTCTTAAAGAATCCCAAGGGACCCCGAATAGCCAGAAATATCTTGAAAAAGAAGAATGAAACCAGAAGACTCACACTTCCTGATTTCAAAACTGATTACAAATTACTAATAGAAAGAAGATGGTATTAACATAAAGACAGACACATAGACCTAATAGAATGAATGTAAAGCCCAGAAATAAACTCTCATGTAGACAGACAAATGACTCTTGACAAGGATACCAAACTGTTCAATGAAGGGACAGTCTCTTCAACAAATGGTGCTGGGAAAACTGGGATGCATGCAAAATAATACAGTTGGACCCTTACTAAACACTATACAAAAATTAGCTCAAAATACATCAAGGACCTAAATGCAAGATCTAAAACAATAAAACATAGAACCAAACCTTCGTGACATTGGATTTCATGATGATTTCTTGGCTATGATACCAAAGACACAGATAACACACACAAAAAAATAGACAAATTGGACTTCACAAAAATTTTAAAATTTTGTGCATCAAAAGACACTATTTATAGAGTGGAGAGCCACACCCCACAGAATGGGAAAAAATGTTTGCAGCTCATATATCTAATTAGGGATGGATTAATATCCAGAATATATAGAGAACTCCTGAAACTCAATAATAAAAAGCCAAATAACCCAATTAAAAAATGACAAAAAACTTGAGTAGTTATTTCTCCAAGAAAATATAGGAATGGCCAATAAGCACATGAAAAGATGTTCAACATCACCAGTAATTAGGGAAATGCAAATCAAAACTACAACAATATATATAACCTCACATTGGCAAGGCTACTATCAAAAAAACAGAGAATAAGTGTTGGCAAAGATGTGGAGAAGATGGAGACCTTGTGCACTGTTGGCAGGAATGTAAAATGGTACAATAGCTGTGGTAAAAAAAAAGATAGTTCCTCAAAAAATTAAAAATAGAACTACCATATGTTGTAGCAATCCTACTTCTGGATATATAGCCAAAAGAACTAAAAGCAAGGTCTCAAAGAGATATATATATACCCAGGTTCAGAGAAGCATTAATCACAGTAGCCAAAAGGTAGAAGCAACCCAATTGTCCATCAACAGATGAATGGAGAAGCAAAATGTGATATAGACATACAATTGAATATTATTTGACCTTGAAAAGGAAGACAATCCTGCAGTATACTATAATATGGATGAATCTTGTTCCATTATGCTAAGGAAAATGAGAAAGTCAGAAAAAGACAACTACTGTATGATTCCACTTATATGAGGTATTTTAGAGTAGTTAAAATAAAAAAGACAGAAAATGTGACAGTATTTGCCAGGAACTGGTGGGAAGGGGAGAATAGGGCATTATCGTAGAACAGGTACAGAGTTTCAATTTTACAAGATAAAAAGAGTTCTGTGGATGAATGGTGGTGATGGTTGCACAGCAAGGTGAATGTATTTATATCACTTAACTGTATACTTAAAAATGGTTAGGACAGGGATCCCTGGGTGGCACAGCAGTTTGGCGCCTGCCTTTGGCCCAGGGTGCGATCCTGGAGACCCGGAATCGAATCCCACGTTGGGCTCCCTGCATGGAGCCTGCTTCTCTCTCTGCCTGTGTCTCTTCCTCTCTCTCTCTCTCTCTCTCTCTCTCTCTGTGACTATCATAAATAAATAAAAATTTTAAAAAATGGTTAGGACAGTAAATTTATGTTATGTGTATTTTACTACAATAAAAAGAGAGTGACATGGATTATTGAAGCTAAGGCTGGTGAGACAGGTCACAGAACTGCCATTTATGAAGTGTCTCCTACTACACTTAGGTCTCATAATAAGCTCATGAGATATAGTTGACATGAATGCTCCCGTGTGGTAGATGAGGTGACGACAGACAAGTCCAGGTGATGCTGGAGGGCATGAGTAGCTTAGCAAGAGGCTGTCCCAGCAGCTTGTATTCTTTCTGTTATTTTATTTTCTGTATCTCAAGATGTTTTGATAACTCTTGGGGGCCTTTCGGTCTGGGGAGAAACTGCTCTCCCCAAGGTTAGCTAGTGACTTCTGGGAATGGTGGGTAGCTTGCCTAGAATACACCTTTCATGCGCAGACTGGGAAGACATTAGCCTGGGCCCTTCCCATTCCCTTCTCTGACTCTTGCATCCCCAGCCAGTATCTCCCCAGCCCTAAATCCCCAGTGTCAGGAATGGGACAACTGGAGATTACCCCTAGAGCCCAAACCACCAGAATTATCTGAACTAGCCAATCTTGACTGCAAACCCCCTTCCCTGCCTTCTTGCCTTTGCCCTAAACCCCACTAGAAGCTCTAGCTTCAGCTTTTCCCTCCTTCCTATCTTTTGCCATCTGACCAAACCTGGCTTTCCCTCTGTGACCCTGCGTGGCCTTGCAATGTCCCCTTCCCTTGAAAAATGTTAGTGATAAATTCTCTCAATGGCATTGGCCTCTCCTGTTGGCACCTGGTCACCTGCATTAATTAAAATCGTGCAAGTATACATTTTGGACACAGATTTGACAGGCTGAAACCAGAGGTTGTCTCTGGAGGACTATCCTCCTAAAAAGGTCATTGTCTCCTCTAGAAAGTTCCCGTAATCGTGGCTTCATGTGTATGTTCCCTCTGGCTCTCCCCCTCCCCCGAACATAGTTAGAGCGCTACTATGCAGTGGGGTCCTTCTACTGGACTCTTCTGTGGTGTGCCCAGCCGTGCCTGCTGACCTAGCACACTGACCCTCAGGATGGCGGAAGCACAGGGAATCTTTGGACTCTGCTGCCTTTCTGCATGAGAGCTTCCAAAGAAACACTGTTCTTCACTTATACCTCATGGTGCTAGTGTCAGGTCATTTGGGGACCCTTTTGCACAAAGCAGTCACAGAGAGAAGTTTATTAATTTACCCGAGGTCTCGCAGCTAGCAAATGGTTGTACTGGGATTCAAACCAGGTCCCAAGTGTCAATTTTCCTGATTTTTACAAATCTCATAGACTACCCATGACAGCTTACTTTATTCCCAAAAGTATAAGACCATCTCTGCCCAGCATTTCCCCACTTCAAGTATGTGATACTACTGAAATGTTTCTATTATACAAAGCAGCTAAATGACAATTGAGGACAGTAGGTAATTAAAGGCTACAAATAGTGGTTGTGACAGGTAACATAACTGGCTTTTCACACATTCTTGCCTGTGACTGTTCTTCCCTGGAATGGCTGCTCCTCCCCAGCACCTGGGCAATGCCTCTGGCCTTTTTGCTCTCCTAGTAACACCTGACCACCTCTCTTAGTGTCTCTCCTGTGCCCTGGGAGACTTTTAATCATAGTACCTATAATACAATATTGAACTTGGTCATTTACATGGCTGTCTTTCTCTATAGGATACCTGAAAGTGAGGCTGAAGCCATTCACCCCAATAGGGTGCTCAGCCCATAAAAGGCATTCAATTGTTAAGAAATAATAGCCAGAGCATGAAGTCAGGCAAAAGATGCCTGTCTTTCCAGGATCATACCAGAGCATTATCTAACAGGCCTAGTGAAGACTATTTCAATCTTTAAGACACCATACTTTTTTATATGATTGACTATTTAATAATGATTAGAACTAAGACCCTTTGAAGTTGCATGCTAAGTCTCTGTTTTTTTTTGTTTGTTTGTTTGTTTTTGTTTTTTTTTTTCCAGTAGGGATGCTTGAGATTTCTGGTAGAAGATATAACCCCACAGTCTCCAGTTTTATTTCCGTGTATAGATATTAACCAGTTTTTTTTTTTTATTAACCAGTTTTGAATTGAATCTAGCCATCATATTCCAGCCTCTAGCTTCAGTACCTGTTCAGTCTTTCAACTGCTTGACCAGCTACTGATTCCCTCCTGAAGGAATGAAATGAATCTATGACATATGTGCCATGTTAAATAATGAAAATTGAACAGAGTATATTTTCAAGATCTAATTGGCTTTCTTCATCTATTCATGAATCCGGTAGCATCCCATATAGCAAGTAGAGGGGAGCTCCAAAGGGCTACCGAAAAGGAGAGTTAGAGAGTGGAGAAAAGAAAATGAGTAGCAAAGAATCCATTGTTTTGGGCAAGATAACCCTCCTAAGGGGAATGGAAGTGGCCTATCAGTAAAATTCCTTGTGCTGACCAGGAAATTCCCATGTGGACTGTTGAAAGGTCACATTTCTGGGGAGTTGAAAGTGCAATTAGGTTAGGTATTAAGTCTTGGTTTACTGACTTGGGGCCTCAACATAAATGCACCATTTTGGGGCCCTGTGGCTTTCTTTTTTTACCATAGACTCGACATTTCCTTTTTTTTCTTTCTTTTTTTTTTTTTTTTTAGACTCGACATTTCTAAAGTGAAATGAAGCATTCTTTAAAAAATGCTCCCACTGATGCC
The DNA here is from genome assembly GCF_011100685.1 of Canis lupus familiaris. Lineage (NCBI taxonomy): Eukaryota > Metazoa > Chordata > Mammalia > Carnivora > Canidae > Canis > Canis lupus. The sequence goes on from NC_049237.1 coordinate 23,710,063, forward strand.
TCAGATTTCAAGGAACAGATATTTCTACTGGGTCTTTTAATTTTCATGGCAGAGAAAAGATAATGAGAGAATGTGATCCAGTTTATTTTATGTAGCAGATATGCCGGAACCAGACAAATAGTGTAAGAAAAGAATCTTTCAGGCTTGAGCTCACTCATTTTTGAGATAAATTTGAGTTTATCCTCCAAATGCAAGAATGGTATAAGTCTGAAAAAAATCTATTAATGTTATTTACTGGAGTAACCAAATGAAGGAGACAAACCAAACAGAATTATCAATATATGCAGGGCAAAAAAATAAGTTTTAACACACATTCATGGTAAAAACAAAACAAAAAGTAAATTCTTACAGAACTAGGACTATGAAGAACTTCCCGATAAGATCACGGGCTATCCAAAGGTGCTGGATTTCACCCTTTCTATTCAACTTTGTACTACATCCCAGGACACTGTAATAAGATCAGAAAAATAGGGAAGAGGAGAAAGAATTTAAAGAGAAAAAAATAAAATAGAAAATATGATTGACTTCATAGGAGATCACAAAGAATCTACAAATATAGTCTTAGGGGTGGATGAAAGAATTTAACAATGTTACTAGGCATAAAACTGATCTAAAAAAATCAGTTGCATGAATATACCCTAGTACCAAAAAAATCTGTTAGGAATTGTCATTTAAAAACAATACATTTACAATAAAAAATCTGAGATATCTAAGAATGAATCGAATAAAAGAAATGCAAGATCTTTACAGAGGCAATTATAAACCTTTATTCAAGATGAGCTAAATAACTTGATTCCCAGATCCTGTGCCAAAGGCCATCAAGGTCATGAAACTAGAACCACAAAGAGATATCACTGCACACCCAGCAGAACTACAAAAATTCAGAAATCTGACAATATCAAGTGGGGATGGAGATGTGTAAACATTTTGACAAAACATTTACAATTAAAATTGCTGCCTGAGAAACTCAGCATTTACATATGAGGACATATTCTGGAATGTTCAGACAAGCAATGTTTGTATTAGTAAAAAATTGGAAGCTGTCCAAATATTCATGAAGAAGACTATGGACAAACAATTTATGACATATCCACTACCTAGAATTCTATATGGCAGTGAAAATGCCATGTCAACATGGATGAATCTCATGAACACAATGTGGGTTTTTCTCCCTCTGCCTGTGTCTCTGCCTCTCTCTCTCTCTCTCTGTGTGTGACTATCATAAAAAAAAAAAAAAAAAAAAAAAAAATTAAAAAGTAGCCTGCATATTTCATACAGAAAATTCTATGCAAAATGATACTCTTTATATAAACTTTAAAAACATGCAAAACCATACCAGTATAGCTTAGAGATACATACGTAATGCAGAAAAATTAAGTGTGTTGAGATGATAAACTTATAGTTCAAGACGATCCTTTTAAAGAGGAGGGAGATGCAGTCAGGGAGAGGAATAGAGCAGATTCCAAATTTTATTGGTAATATTTTATTTCTTAAGTTGGCACATTGTGGTGGTCTTCTTTTATACTTTACGACTTATTCAGATTTTTTTTTTTAAGTTGCAACCAATAACCAGCAGGTGGCAGGGAAAGCTTGGTATTTGAAGTGTCTGAAAGAAAAAAACCCAGGTTTTTCAGTGCCCCTGATCATATAAAAATAATGCCCCCTTTAAAGTCTCTGTGATCAGAGATTACTCTCCAAATTAAAATGAAGTAGCCAAAACTATTATTTTCCTTTTCCATACACATTTGCATTCTGGTGGTCATCGTTCTTAGTAAGTACACTGTGACCTTTCTTTCAGAACTTCTCTAACATGGGCTCCTGTTCTGCTAGTGCCACCTCCGCAGTGTTTTTGTGAAACGGGCTTGTACTGAAGGTTTGTGGTTATTGCAGTGTCTCTCTCTCTCTCTCTTTCTCACAAATACACACAATAAGGCCTCAGTCATCTCACTCCTGTGAGTTTCCTACCATCCTCCTCAGTGTAAGTACAGGCCACCAACCATATTGCTGACATCTGCTTTCCCACTTGCTCCCAAGAAATTTTCTTCTGTTTTTGTTTTTTGGCCCCCAAATTCCACACAAATGACACATGTGCCTTACTTTGTTATGTAGACAGAGCAGCCAAGCAGTGCAGACTAGCAGAGCAAAAACTCCATCTGCATGTTTTTTCTTTCTTCTTCTTTTTTTAAAATATTTTATTTATTTATTCATGACAGACACAGAGAGAGAGAAAGAGAGAAAGAGAGAGAGAGACAGGAGACAGAGACACAGGCAGAGGGAGAAGCAGGCTCCATGCAGGGAACCCGATGTGGGACGCGATCCTGGGTCTCCAGGATCAGGCCCCAGGCCGAAGGTGGCACTAAACTGCTGGGTCACCGGGGCTGCCCATCTGCATGTTGTCTTAAGTGACACTGCAATCCTCTACCTACAGATACTGTTTTTCCTCTAGGGTGGAGTTAGAAAATTCTAGAAATTCTAGAAAATTCTATGAGGTCATGCTCTGAATCAGGGGACATATTTTGTGGGGCCACAAGCTATTAAGATGTGTTTTAAATGGAATTTAAAAAATAAAATGAAATTTGTCAAAATTAAGCATCAAGAGAGGGGTGCCTGATTGCTCAGGCGGTAGAGCATGTGACTCTTGATCTTGGGGTTGTGAGTTTGAGTCCCAGATTGGGCATACAGATTACCTAAGAAAAGAATAAAAGGAGGACAAAATGAATCAAGGGAAATCACATATAATTGAAAGTTTGTATTTTTCTTGAAAAATCAGCAATCCTGGCAATACCATTCTATGGAGGCCAAGAAAAATCAAGGCCATTCCACCTCAAGTTTAGCATTAGCACAAGTATAGCCATCTTAGGCCCCTGTGAATAAGAGCTGAACTTTACAGGAAAAACTGCAGAATGTCCTCAGCAGGGAATCCCATATCAGAAAGACAAGAGAGCTCAGAATTGCCCTAGGCAGAGAATCCCCTATCAGAAAGACAACAGAGCCCACACCTGTGGTAGAAAGTCCCATATTAAAATGAGAACAGAGCTCAATGCCCCTGAAAGCCCCATATCAGAATGTAAACAGAACTTGAGGAATTCCTCCACCCCTTCTGAAAATCCCCTAGACCGGCCTAAAAAAACCCAGCTGCAACCCACTTCGGGGTCCAAGTCCCTGCTCCGCTGTGTCGGGTACACTTGGACCCAAGCTCGAGTTTGCTAATAAACCCTCGTGCGCTTGCATGGGTGTTGGCTCCTTGGTGGTTTCTTGGATTCGCAATCTTGGGCGCAACACATTCCACATGGCCCAGTGGGCTGGAGCAGAGCAGGGCTGCGGCATCTCTGAGGGGCATATGCAGGCAATCCCCCATCTGCACTTTTACTCCTATTACTTGCTTGGCTCTAAGAGGTGTTTGAATTGGCAGCCCTTGCTTAGAGCAACAGTCTTAAACTGCAGCGTGCTTTTAAAATAGTGAATATTGGGGATCCCTGGGTGGCGCAGCGGTTTGGCACCTGCCTTTGGCCCAGGGTGCGATCCTGGAGTCCCGGGATCGAATCCCACGTCGGGCTCCCGGTGCATGGAGCCTGCTTGTCCCTCTGCCTATGTCTCTGCCTCTCTCTCTGCGTGTGACTATCATAAATAAATAAAAATTAAAAAAAAATAAAATAGTGAATATTTTCTCCTCCTCACCATTCATCTCCCCCTGTGAAACCTGTGGCATAGAGGCCGGCAGTGGAAGAACTAGATTCAGAGTACAGGGTCGTCTATCTCCTATCTCTTATCAGCAATAAGAACAACTTAAGAACATTAGATCAGTATTTGCTACTATCTGCAGTTCTATTACCTTTTTAAAAAGTCTTATTATACTGTTTTTTTTTTTAAAGGGTGTGACTTAGTTTTCTTCTTTTCTCAGATACATTACCCACTGGCTTCAAAAATTTAGAAGATTTCCTAATTTTTTTTTCTTTTCTGAAACTGAGTAAATTCCCCATGGTGATGTCATAAACTCATGAGTTGCTGGAAAGGGGCATCATATTTAGAAGTTTATTATTATTTTTTCACATATGCATAGCACATAAAATCTGATAGTGTAGGAAATTTTATCAATATAAAGTAAATTTCTAGGAAAATAGTACTTCTAAAAAGAGTACTTCTATATTTTTACTACTTATTTATATTTATAAATATATTTATATAATATATATTTTATTGTATATTATATACTATATATTATATATTATATTTACATATAATCCACTGTGCCCTTTCCTTTAAAAGCTGCCTGTATAGTTTTTATGTTTCTTTATTTTCAAAAATTTGCAGCTCAGCAGCTTTGGAAGTTGAAAGTGGCTAGTGACTTTCTGGATTTCTGCATTACCAATAAACTCAACTAACAGTTTTAGATATATATCTTTCTCAGAGACCCACCAGATTCTTTTTCAATTACACATCTAAATCTTGCCAAAATATGCATTTAAAAATACACTTAAAGGAGCTTTTCTTTCTTTCCTTTCTTTTTTTAAGAAAATGAGTTGGGGGGAGGGGCAGAGGGAGAGAAGAGAGAGAATACCAAACAGGGTCCATGCCTGGCACAGAGCCCAATGGGAGGGAGGCTCGATCTCACAACCCTGAGATCATGAACTGAGCCAAAACCAGGAGTCAGTTGCTCAACCAACTGAGCCACCCAGCTGCCCCTTCACCAGCTCTTAACAAGACATTTAGGAGACAAAAAAATGCAACCTCTTCAATCTCATATATTCTTTCTTAAACTACAAGGTTTTTGTAGCAGACAATTCAGAACTATGAGAAAACATGCCTTTCCATGGTTTTTGCTTATTTTTTAGACAGCCAGTATAACTGTGTCTTTTATTCTCTATTTAACAAATTGTTGATTTTCTCTTAAAATTTCATATTAAGCCCAAACCTTATGATTATGACAGATTTCAGAACAAAACTTCACTTAAATTTGTTAGAAGCTCTTTTAATGCCTGGCCGAATAGGAAGTGTTCCAGATGGGTATATATATATCTACACATAAGCCTCAGTAAACAAAGCAGTCCAAGTTTTTGGATCCAGTCCAATTCGGCCATCATTATATAAATATGACCTTAAGACTAGAGTCCTTGAAGTAATTTGATTTAGTGTTTAGCTTAAGAGCTACCATAATCCTGTCTTTTAGCTCCTTGACATTTAAAATGCCTCTTTACACAGGAAGTCACTGTTACAGGTTAACGCAGCAAGATTCAGACAGCGTCACCACTTTCTGTAGAGCTTTTCTCCCTCCACGATTCCAGATCCTGTCTAGGTGGATAGCCTTTTTTATCATCTTGTCTTTACCATCTCACCATTTTATACAAAAGATAATCTCTGTGCATTGTATTTATGTACTAGATCATTCCTTCAGTCAAATAAACACCGACATTCACTGCTAAAGGTATAAAGAATTCTAAAATATGACCATTGCCTTTAAAGGGTCATCTTATGGCTCTGGTGAGTGGTTTGGAGTTTGCATATCTACCCCCTAATCCAGACTCTTGAGGGTGTGGTTGATTTCAAACACCCATTCCACCCCAGGTGATAAGGCTTTGAATCACCATTGACAATCCCATCCTCTTTGCCTGTGACTGGTTTAGGATTGGGTGTGTGACTTAGTTCTGACAGTTGAGATGAAAGAGGAAGGCTGCTGAAGGAGTCTCTGGGGGGAAGTTCTTCTCTCTCCTAAGAAAGAGCACATGGAGAGGGCATCATCCAGGTCCCGCAGAGCATCTCTGAATGTGGGGTACCGCTCCTTGACAATATGGTCAAGTTTGTAGTTGGGCTTGTTGTCATTTAGATGCTCCACAGTGTTCCACTCGCTCTTCCCATATGCCTTCTGGAGCTTCCGGACAAACACCTTGTATTTCCGGAACTTGTTGACAACGGGTTCATGGAGGAGGAACTTGATGTCTTTAAGAAGATAAAAAGTTCCCGTTGCTGTAGAGCCTTTGTTAACCTTCTTCTGTTTGGGTTCATGAGGATAAATGCCCTTCAGGATGCACAGCCGCCTGAAGTCAGCCAGGCTCAGCTGCAGCTTCTTCCGGGCTTTGTTTCGGGTGATGTAGTTGGTAGCAGAGCCTCGTTCATACTTCTTCTTCTCCAGGCCTCCCATAGCTCCACGTTGAAGGCCATACTAGTCATTAAAATGCTTCTCTCTGTAGATTAGTGTTTAAGAGAGGATAGTCTGAGAACTCTGGCTTTACATGTTTGGTAAAAATTAGAATCTCTGGGGACTTGCATTAATTAAAAAAGATCTCCAGATGATTCTTATATACTTGCGAGTTTGAGAATCTTCTAGATTTTAAGGTATACAAGGGTAATGGTCATTATTATTTATCTCAGTAACTTCTCCCTCTGCCCCAATATCTCACATGTAGTATATATACTCTATTTTAAAGGAAAATGGAACACTGAATGTATAGTAACGAAACATATCACAATACAATCGGCAGAGCTATATAAAATTACCATCTTTGTAGGTCAAAACAGTTTAATTACTTTGGCTTGACCTCATATTTGCTAGGGAATATGAAAAATAGTATTGCCAACCATTTCAACTGAACTATAAGATGTCAGATAAATTAACCTTAATTTTAGTTTTGAACTACTAGAGAACATATGGAAACTAATTAAACTCATGATTCAAGTCTTAGGTTATAAATTCCTTAAGTTCAAACTAAAATGTAACATATAGTAGTGTACTATGAATTTGCAGTAGATTCCAAAGCTTTTCATGTAAAGTCATGAGAGCATTGGACTTGAAAAGAGCACAGGGTTTTATTTTTTTTATTTTTTTATTTTTTTTAATTTTTATTTATTTATGATAGTAACAGAGGGAGAGAGAGAGAGAGGCAGAGACACAGGCAGAGGGAGAAGCAGGCTCCATGCACCGAGAGCCCGACATGGGACTCGATCCGGGGTCTCCAGGATCGCGCCCTGGGCCAAAGGCAGGCGCCAAACCGCGGCGCCACCCAGGGATCCCGAGCACAGGGTTTTAAAGTCTTACAATGTCTTAAGGGAATTAGCTTAATGCATTTCAATCACTATCAATTCCTTCATATATACTAGAAAAAATACTTATGAATTATTAAAAACAAAAAGCCTGATACATCAAAACAAACACAGCATAAGGTGGAAATTAATGTTCTTGGACTATAGGTTCCATCATGTTAATCCCATGTTCACACTTTCCAATGGTTTCTTATTACCCAAAGACTAAATGTGTTAGCTTACCATTCAAATTCCTCCAAAATCTAGCTCTGAGCTCTCCATCCAGTAGCATCTTTACTCTTCGATCAAGTAAGCAAATTCATCTACTTAACATGTCCAAATACCCTATTTTCTCACTTCATTTTTCCCCTTGCCCAGACTGCTCCCCTTCATTCATCTACGTGAGTGCTTTCTTGCTTTCTTTCAAGGTTGTCTGCACCTGTCAGCACCCTTTAATGTTAGGCTAGTTTTAAAATTAAAACACTAACCACAGTAGGCACATTTGCTCATGTCACTGTATTTTGTTGGGTAAAACCAGGAGCTGTGGCCTTGAGTTTGTCTGCTCCTATCACCTCATTTTAAGGAAGAAGTTGCTACCTGGAGAGGCAAAATCAGGGTCTTACTGTGTAGGGGACACAGGCAGCTGTGGAGGCAGAGCTGGGTCTTCTGAAACGGCTGTGGTTGCCTCCAGCATGCAGCTTTGACATCACGTTCTAGGCAACGGTACACTTCCCTTGTCACAAGTTTGATTTTCTTTCTTCTCCTCATGAAACTTTATTTCTGAGTAACAGCAAATTGAGGGAGCCACCCCAGGGTCTCCTCTGGGGGGGTGCCTCACCCCGTCCTCCTCATTCTCTCCATTCCCTTGTTTCTGGACCGTGGAACTTCCTGGAGCCAACTCTCTCCCTAGCAAGTCACATCCAAAGATAGGTCTCTGGGCCTCTGCCTTTTTAGTTTGAGGAAGAGGGAGGTGTTCTGGTGTGAGGGCTTCAGAAAAGAGTGCAGCAGTTAGCAGATGGAGACTGTAGCCTAGCCAAGGGCCTAGCTGGTCCCCTTACTGCCATGTTTAGACAAGTCCAGATAAAGCTTTGGGCCCAAGCAGTCCTACTTCAGCAGGTGGAGGTGGTGATTCTCCCTGGGTTCTCCATGCCCAGATCATCTCCCCCACCCCTTACCCCAAGCCCCCCTTCTTTATCCCTATCTCCCAGATGGTAGGAAGGCTTTGATGTTGTGAAGACAGCCACGCTCAGTAAAGTAGCGGGAAAGCCTGGGGCAGGGTCAAGCTCCCACAGAGGCATGGACAGCCTCCTGAACACCAGGGCAGTTTTGGGAAGGGGCCACATGCTGCATGAGTGCTGTGATCAGCACCTTAGGATTAACAGGACCTTAGTTATATTTGGACCCATGAAATCTGAGCCACATGACTTCTATCCATTATTAGCTTTACCTCCCTGGCCCTTGAAAAAGAGAAGACTGGATACAACATTTTGAAATCTGCAAGAAAGAGAAGTTTGGAGCATTATCTTGGAATTTTAAATTTTGCTTTTTTTGTGGAGAGTGTTCCATATGGCAAAGATATTTTGTTACTTTTTGAAACTTCTTTTGGTCCTGACAAGAGATCAATTTTTGTAAATGTCCCATGGATACTTGAAAACATAAATGTATATTTTCTACAACTATATTTCAGCATCTATCCCTGTGCCCAGAACATAGTAGGACTTAGTAAATACGTGTTGAATGAGCTTTCTCATAGAAAAAGTATGAGAAACACATAGTGCTGTATAGCAACTTCAGAATATCTCTAACATTTTTGTTTTGTGACCTACGCATTTATGGGGGCACATATGTCCTAGAAACGTCTAACTCTATAATATCACAAAAGCACACTGTAGATGGACCGTGTGGAAATTCTACCACAGCTCGCTGGAGGAGCTCAGACGTGTAGCATTGCCCACCTGCATCAGGATCAATTCAGGAGTTTTATAAAAATGTGGTTTCCAGGTCCCACATAGACCCAGTGAATCAGAATTTCTGAGGACGGGACCTGAAATCCAAGCTTTTAAAGATGGTCTCTCATCCTTGTTTCTGATGCACTCTAACAGTTGAACTACAAATCAGGAACCATCATATAAGTGATTTTTCAGATTTTATTCTTTGAAAGAACAAGAAGTCTTCCATTTTATACAAAAGCAGTCATACTTTCTGCATCTCCCCACCAGTACCCAAAGTCAGTAGTACACAGCAGGGTACTGTTCTTTGGAAAAAGGAAATGAATGTGTGTTGCCCCTATACTACTCCAGTAGCTGCTATTATACATGCTTTTTTATTTTTTAAAGATTTTATTTATTTATTCATGAGAGACACAGAGAGGCGGAGACACAGGCAGAGGGAGAAGCAGGCTCCATGCAGGAAGCCCGACGTGGGACTCAATTCCGGGACTCCAGGATCATGCCCTGAGCTGAAGGCAGATGCTCAACCGTGGAGCCATCCAGGTGCCCCAATTATATATACTTTCTTTTTTTTTTTTTTTTTTAAAGATTTTATTTATTTATTCATGATAGTCACAGAGAGAGAGAGAGAGGCAGAGACACAGGCAGAGGGAGAAGCAGGCTCCATGCACCGGGAGCCCGACGTGGGATTCGATCCCGGGTCTCCAGGATCGCGCCCTGGGCCAAAGGCAGGTGCCAAACCGCTGCGCCACCCAGGGATCCCTTATATATACTTTCTAATTAAATCCTCACCACAATCCTGTGAGTTCCTGCGGTGGGTTGAATGGTGGCCCTCCTAAAAGATATATATGTCTGTATATATACAGACATATATATGTATATATATTGTATATATTGTATTGTATTGTATTGTATATAGTTCAAGTCCTAACCCTTGAACTTATATTAATACTACTCTCTTTGAAAAAGGGTCTGTGCAGAAGTGATTTATTTAAGGATCTTGAGATGACTTTATCCTGGATTGCCTGATAGGACCTAAATGGAAGGATCAGCTTCCTTGTAAGACACAAAAGAGGCAAAGGCACGGTGTAGAGTAGAGGCCTTATAATGACACAGGTGGAGATCACAGTAATGTGGCCACAAGCCAAGGAACACCTGGAGCTACCGGAAGCCGCAAAAGGCAAGGAAGACTTCTCTCCTACTGCCTTCAGGGGGAGCATGGTCCTCCTGATACCTTCATTCTGACTTCTAGCCTCTAGAACTGTGAAAGGATAACTTTCTGTCACATTAAGCCAACAAGTTTGTGGTAATTCAGTGTAGCAGCCCTAGAAAATGAATACAAATGGGCAGTTATTACTATTTACCATCATAGAGCTGGGTCTACTGTAAGTAGGATACATTTTATTACATTTTTATTACTACTGAGTTGTGGGACAATGGTAACCTTGAGTCAATTCTTTCTTTTAGGGGGTGTATGATTTAAGCACATTCTCTTCTACCTTGAAGGACCCAGAGATAATTGCTTCCCATTTAGTGAAAGGGAAAGGCTGGAGGAAAGTTATAGAATTCCCAAAGGTCTCTGTAGGAATCACTCTGGCTGGAAGAGTGTGGCCTATGTGCCCTTCCCCAGTAAGTGCTTAGCCTAGCGACCTCCCAGCAAACCGTAACAGCACTCCTGAAGGTGCGGTTGTGGCTGCCATCACCCACCCACTTTCCCCGAGGCAGGAACTTGCCTGATGTCAGCTTATGCCTTAAGTGGGTCAGTCCCTGGTCCTTCACTTCAGTGTGGTACTGTGTGCTCCATTACAACACCCCTTATGTATCAGCTTTGGCTTCCTTGACTCAGGTGAAGGATCATGGGAAATGAAAATGAAGTTAGTGCTAACCACAACCCGTTTCAATAACAACCCTCTGAAAAGATATTGAGCCTATGAAATATTCATGAATCTAAAAGCAACTGAGTATAGCTTTAAGGTTAAAGTGTTAAGTGTAGACTCAGACAGACCTAGACTGGGATCCACTGTGACCGAGTGTCAGTGTCTTCAACTACAACATCTCCTCCGGGTCTGGGTGGGGATTAAAAGAGAGAATAGAATGTCAAGGCCTCAGCCTGTGCTGCTGAGAGGTTGCTATCATTGCTATGCCCCCTCTCAGCATTTCAACACAGTTTGACTTACTTTCACCGCTTTACCTTACCCCAGGTTCTAAGACTTTCCCTTCTTAAAATGTAGATGGTCAAAAGGTGAGCATTGTAGGGTTAATTTGAGCCTCTTTTATAAGCTCTTTGTTAAATGTTTCTTCCTGGTCCAAAATTAGCATTTAATTTGAATACTTACCCTACTGCTGTTTTATTTTTCCTGCCTCATAGGAAATGTCAAGTGGAGTGGATGTGAAATACTACTGACTAGGGATATGGAACATGTGACAGTTTTAATGACAGTAGTTAAAAAAAAAAAACAGGCATATGGGATCATTAAATTATTGATGATGCTTTGCTGCAGTGGATTTATAAATAATACATGTTTAAAGGGTTTATTTCCTTTACATTTCTTTAGGGACAACTAAAGAGTCTTCTCGTTTTGAGTTTAAAGGGAACTGACAGTTGGAGAAAGGTCATTCACAAATGTTCATTCGTGCAGTTTCTATGCCAAAAAGCCCTCAGACTTCAACAAAGCACACAACTATCAGTCACCTTTATTTTTAGAACGAGTGAGGCAATGGCTTTCACTAAGCAACTGGAGGGGGGAAACGCTTAAAATAATACTAATAATTAAAAGTTTCATATTAGTAGTATCACTTTTTTTTCCCTCAGAAAACCTCCAAATTGGGATCCCTGGGTGGCGCAGCGGTTTGGCGCCTGCCTTTGGCCCAGGGCGTGATTCTGGAGACCCGGGATCGAATCCCACGTCGGGCTCCCGGTGCATGGAGCCTGCTTCTCCCTCTGCCTGTGTCTCTGCCTCTCTCTCTCTCTCTGTGTGACTATCATAAATAAAAAATAAATAAATAAATAAATAAATAAATAAATAAATAAATAAATAAGAGAAAACCTCCAAATTGAACTTAGTGTCTACAATAACCCAAAAGGAACCCAACAATGAGCCTCTGAAGCTTATCAGTTTCCTGACACATTCATTCTCTAGAATATTATTTTTAAAAGGGATGAGGTGGGGTGACTGGGAGCAGAAATTGGGAAAACTATGAGACCAGCCACAGATACCTCCCCCCAGGGTTAAGAATCCCCAGGAATTAGATGTCACTTTTTATTTGATACACATAAGGGTATGGAGCTGTAGGATCCTCAGTTTTTATCAGATTATAGCTTTGGAAACGTTAAGCTGCATTACGTCTTCCTTTTTCCTTTTGGGATGGGCTAAGAGGAATGAGGGGGCCCAGGAGGTGGGGGGGGGGAGGGCAAGATAGACTCTTCCCAGGTTGATGAATCTCACCTTCCCTTCAGCCTTTCCACCTCCATAAACCATGTTGCTTCTGGTTGGTTTGAGAGCACAGCTGAACTAATGACTGGAATATGAACACGAAGTGGTAACCAGCAACACCAGGAAAAGACAAGATGTCTTTCATTCTTTCGTTTCTTGAATTAAATTAAAAAAATTTTTTTTAAGTGATACTTCTTTTCTTCTGTGTATTTGGTTTTAACTTCTCTCCCTGCAATTTTCAGAAAGGGATTGAAACAGGATGTAAACCCAGAATTGAATTACAAAACTCAAGCATTTTTCTGATGATGAGAGGAGAGTGTAAACGTTTTCTTTGAGTGGGAGAATGTATATTCTACATAAGCATTTAAAATACAGCACATTTTTCCTGTAAATTCAGGCCCAGGAGCTATCCAATTTTGTTGGCTGTCTGCAGTGGTAAGAGAGTGAGAGGAGCACCTGGCTGGCTCAGTTGGAAAAGTGTGTGACTCTTGATGTTGGGGTCATGGGTTCAAGCACCACGTTGGGGGAAGAGAGTACTAAAATAACAAAATAAACTTTAAAAGAAAAGAGAGACAGTGAGTAAAAATGACAAGAAAAATTGGGTAGGGAGAGGTGAAATCATCTCTAACACTGAATTTAATCACATTTTTCTGGTGACAGAGCTGGAGGAGGTTAAGTAACTTGTCCAACATCCTCCAAGTATCAGTACCAGAATCTAAATACAGGTCTGTTTGACTCCAAAGTCCATATTCTTCCCTCTGCATTCTTGGTCTCCGGTGAGGCTCTTCTGTGACCTCCGCTTGTTACATCCCCTATCCTCCCATTCTGCACCTTGACTCCTGGGGACAGGCGGTGTGTTCCTGGAAGAAAGCAGAGCTGATTGGGACTCATTCCAGGAGATTGCTCTAGAGTGGTTCATTAAGGTGACAGGTGATGGCTATAGAGGATTGATGGATAAAACAAAAGATGTGAAACAACAGTTTTCTTTTTCTTTTTTAAAGGTTGATTTATTCATTTGAGAGAGAGAGAGAGTGAGCATGAGGAGCAGCAGAGGGAGAAGGAGTAACAGGCTCCCCACTGAGCAGGGAACCTGGTGTGGGACTCGATTCCAGGACCCGGGATCACAACCTGAGCTGAAGGCAGACGCTTAACCACTGAGCCACCCAGGCACCCTGGAACAACAGTTTTCTTGACAGACTGCAGCGTCCGTCTGGTAGAAAGTGTGAAGAACAAATCATTTAAAGCCCGAGAAATAGAGTTGAGGGTGTTGGTGCTTTGGAAAACAGCCAACTTGATTTGTGTTTCACTCCAAAAATGAGTGAGGCATTGCCTCATTTCAGGATATGACCTGGCATTTTATCCATCATGGTTAAGTGTTGTCCAGGCTTTTCTCTTTATCACCTTAGATTCTCTCCAGACTCCACAGGACATTCCAGCAAAGGACAAAAGCCCATCTGCTAAGGGGAGCACTTCAGTAACATCTTCAGATGACATATCTAAAGCAGGCAGGCAGCCAGCACTTGTCTGGTCTAAGTTTGGTTCTATATGTTGCTTCCTTTTTCATTCCCTCAAGAGATATGTGGTTAATAGAATTTTGAGGAAAGTCATTGGTCTGAACTCTGCACAATTGCAAAGTGTACTGTCTTTGGGATAACGTCACAGAATGTTTGGGTGGGAAGGACCCAAGGGATCATCTTCCAGTCTCATTCTTCTTCTTTTCCCCAGCTTTCTGGAGGCCTAATTGACAAATAAAAATTATATATATTTGAGGTCTACAGTGTGATGATTTGATATGCATGTGCATTGTGAAATGACTCTACAGTCAAGCTAATCAACATATCCATCGCCTCACTTGGTAATCATTTGTGTATGTGTGTTGGTGAGAGCACTTCAGATCTATTTACCTAGAAAAAATTTTTTTAATTTTAATTAAAAAAAATTTTAAGTAAACTTTATGCCCACTATGGGGCTGGAACTCGTGACCCTGAGCTCAAGAGTCACGTGCTCTACCAACTGAGCCAGCCAAGTGCCCTTCTCTTAGCACATTTAAAGTATATATTAACTATAGTCACTGTAGTGTGATTAATCAGTCACCAGAACTGATTAATTTTATAACTGAAAGTCTGGATCCACTCTCCTACTCTCTGCTTCTATGAGTTTGACTTTTTTAGATTTCATACATTCACGAGATTGTACAGTATTTGTCTTTCTCTGTCTGGCTTATTTCACTGAGCACACTGTCCTTCAGGTTCATCCATGTTGTCCAGGTGGCAGGATTTCTCATGGTTGAATAATATTCCACACAATATGCACATACACACATCATATCTTTGTCCATTCACCCATCGACAGACACTTAGGTTGTTTCCGTACTGTGATTATTGTGAACAATGCTGCCATCACAGAGAAACCAGATATCTCCCTGAGATACTGATTTCATTTCCTTTGAATTTATTTCTAGAAGTAGAATTGCTAGATAATATGGTAATTCTTTCTTTATTTTTTTCCAAGAAAATAGACCAACCACCACCACCATATTTTAGTTTACTCTGATCTAAAGAGAAAGATGTCAAATGAAAACCTAGAACATGTACATACATGCACACCTTCCCAAACCCAGATAACCTAAAAGAAAAGATAACAAAATTCTGTTCGACAGATAAATTTATCTTCTATAAGATGTTTCCATACCCCATTCCATGTCTTGCAGCCAACTGGGGCTTCAGAATAGCAGCTTTTCCCCGGCCAGCTTCTGAGCCTTGGTTTTTATTTTTTATGCTCTTTAACATGGGCACATTTTTCAGCGTGTCAGACAAAATGAGAAAGCAGATCTTGCCGCCATGGATGTATACCTGCCCCAGCTGTGCCACTTGGCCTTCTCTATATGTGAGTGTGATGTTGGCCACCCAGCAATTCATGTTGCCCTTTGCCTCAAAGAGTTTCCCACGATACACATTGCTGGTTTTATCTCACGTGTCACCACGTGACCCTCAGGCCTGCCTAGGACTTTATTCGGCACACGTATCAGGAAGAGAGTTCTCACTGGCTCCGCTTACTCTTCCTTTTGAGGGCGGGGGCAACTCTGGTAGCTGTGAAGGTGTGAGCCAAGTAAATCGTGGGTCTCTGCTCCTGGTAGTTCCTTTTTTAAACTGAAGAAATATATATTTTATTTATTTATTCATGAGAGACACAGTGAGAGAGGCAGAGACATAGGCAGAGGGAGAAGCAGGCTTCTCCTTCCAGGGAGCCTGATGTGGGACTCAATCCCAGGACCCTGGGATCACATGCTGGGCCTAAGGCAGATGTTCAACCTCTGAGCCACCCAGGTGCCCCCGTTGCCCATTTTTTAATTGGATTTTTTTTATATTGAGTTTTAGGAGTTCCTTATATATTTTGAGTATTAATCCCTTATCAGACATGTGGTTGCAAATATTTTCTCTCATTCTGAGGTCACTTTTTCCTTTTGTTGTAGGCCTATCTCCTCTTTAACCAATAACAAAATCTGACCAGAAGGCCCAGTTCATCAGAATCCCATCGACACTAAACTTATAGAGACAAGAAGAAACCTATAAGAAAACCAGTTGATGACAAGGATGTTGAAATAAACATAGGGCTGTCCAGGTGGCATTCTGTGTTCCATACTCATCCCCTCTGGTTCTCAGATACCTAATCTCTAGTCCTGGATGGTGATTCCTGAACTCAGAAAGACAAAACACTAAAAGCCCTGGAGTCAAAATCAGATGAATCCTGTTCTAAGCCATGCTTATTAAGACAGGAAACTCCTATTTTAGTAAGTTTTTTAGTAACAAGGATGGCCTTGATTAACCAGAGAATTCGGTGAATCAGAATACACTGCCTGGGACCCTAGCACATGCTGTGCCTGTACTTGGGGCTCAGTAAACGAGTGTTTCTCCCCCAAGAATTACTGCCCAAACTGTGCTACAGAAAGATCTAAGCCAGGCAATGTTTTCCATTCTGCCTGCCTACCGTTTCCTCGGCGCTTTCCTTCACTGTTCTTACACAAAAAGAGATCTAGGGTGACAGCAAAGTGATGACTCATCTGACATCAGATTGAATCCTTTTTATTTGCCCTTGTGTGAGCCCCACTTTATGATATTGGGAACATCCGTGTTAGGTTTGTGAATGTTTTTATTTCACAGAAGACACACATGGACTGCAGTGGGACTCTAATGATTTAAAGGTCTGATGCATGTGGCTGTCTGAAAGGTCTTTGTTTTCCACAATCCTTTGACTATAAAAGGAATCAAAGTGTGTTTTAATCATGCTGACCAGCAAGGGCCAGGGATTCCTTCACTTTGGTCTGTGCCTCTGCTCCTGTATATTCATTCCTTGCTTGAAAGGTAGGTCTTATTTCTGTTTTTTCTCATATTCTCTTTTATGGCTACATGTGTTTACTTTTCTAGTTGTGCTCGACTGAGCACAGGTGAAATGCCCTATGTCTGAATATGTAGAGGGTCTGCAGAGGGATTACTACGGTTATAACTGCTAATTAATCTATTTCTTACTGGGGAAGTTTAACATGTAACATGAGATTTAGGGGGTGGGGTGGAGAGGACGATGAAACACTGTAAACCATATTTTATTGTCCCACTAAAAAACTGGTGGTGATAATAATGATGCAGTTTTCTATCCATACTTTCTCTGGATATATTTAGCTGACTTACTTGTATTTGTATTGAATATATCTTTTTAAAGCTGTGATTTATTTGTTAGCTGATACTATTACTTACTCCATGAACCCTTCCATTTTGAAGGTAATCATCATTGTTTTGGGAAGCATGTCATATTACTGTGCTGGAATGGATCCTAAGAGTAAGATCACTCATTTTAAAAGTTAAGACTTGGAAACAGCTAGCTGCTATTCTGCTGAAGAAAACCACATTTCCACGTGCTTTTGGCTTTGCAGGGTTTGCTCTTCAAGACTGATGGAGGCTTTACCTATGCTGTCTCGGGTGGGGGGCATGGATAATGGGGTAATGGAGAGAATTGTTTATTGTCTGTTTTATGTAGAAATATTGCTACCCTTATTGATTATGGTAACAAGAGTGCTATTTTATTTATTTATTTATTTATTTATTTATTTATTTATTTATTTATTATTTATTTTTTTAAGAGTGCTATTTTACATTTAAAATTGTTCTTCCCTGCTGGAATCTCAGAGTTTCAGTGTTTCCAAGTCCATTTGTCAAATGACTATTTAGTGATACAACAGCTATCCTTTTGTTCATTTTTGCTGATTTTCAGTCCCTTTAATTTTCTTTCTTTCAGAGGGATTTCTAATCCCTCTGGGAAATTTGTAGAATAGTACTTCAGATGTCAAATTTGGCTTCTGTAAGGGATACAGAGGGGTATGAATGAAATGAATTATGTCAAATGAAGGCATGAAGGCCAAGTAACCTCCTTTTGATGCATTCTTGGAAGAATACAGACATACACATTAAACTATCTAAAATTTAGTGATTAAAATGCTATTATTTAAGGACTAAATTTGAATTCTTTTGAAACTATTTGTTTGCCCTAAAAACTTTGCACTTACACAAATCTCCAGAATAATTGAACTCAAAGCTGATTTTAAAAAGGATTATGGCTTGTTAAGATCTTAATACAATTACTAGTTATTTCAATTTGCTTGGAGAAGCTTCCCTAGCTAAATACCTCACTGTTGTAGAAACAGGTAGTTGAATCAGTATTTTGACAAGAAAGGGCAGGACTTTTCCATAATAACCAAATCAGTAAGATCGTCATCCTCAGTGACATAAACAAGAATTGGATTTCATGCTATCCCTTTATATTCGCGGTGTATTAGACTTCTACGAGTGCTCTTGCCAATATTATTTTATTTGCTATCACAATAGTTATGGGACGTAGGCATTTTACCCTTTTTATCTTCAGGGCAAAGGTAACCAACTGAGGCCCCGAGAGGCATATACAACGGGCACACAAGTCTGTGTGGGTGGACAGAACGCAGGCCAGGAGTGCTCAGTTACTTGGACACCCCACTGCTCATGTCACTTGGTGATGGAAGCTGCCAGAACCTTCCCCACCCCTGTGAGCACTCTCTCTGCTTCTCTAACTCTTCCCTCTGTTTGGCCATGCAGGCTCTGCAGGCTGTGCATCTGAAGAGAGGCTCTTTCACAAACTGTTTTCTCATTATAACCAGTTCATCAGGCCTGTAGAAAATGTTTCTGATCCCGTCACAGTGCATTTTGAAGTGGCCATCACACAGCTGGCTAATGTGGTAAGTGCCGTCAGTTCACATGTTCCTGGAGGAACCCTGACTCTGCAGAGAGCAGTGGGGGTCGCAGAGCAATTCTCAAACACTGTCCTAGTTGTTGCACATGGTAAATATAGAAATTTTGAAAATACGAACAAATGCACATCTACATGGGTGCTGGCCCTTTGAAGTCCTCCTGTTGAGAAGAAGACACTTTACCACTAATGTTAAAGTTACTTACATCAAGGCAGTGTGTCTCTGGAAGTGCTTCCAGAGCCAGTTTAGGAAACAAAGAGGCGAAGGGGAAGTTGAAGGGAGAATACAAAGGGAGCTAATTCCATTGCACCAGTCACTATGTCTGCACTTAGTGGCTGTCATCTGCATTTTATAGCTGGAGGGAAGCTCAGTTAAGTGACCTTCCTTAGGTAGTACAACTATAACATGGTGGAACTGCAATCTTAATTGAGCCTGTCTGACTCCAAAGTTCATGTTCTTTTTACTCCATAGAAAAAGAATGGCTTTAAGTCTTCTACATTATGCAAGAAAGAAAAAGAAAATCACCTTCTTTCATATAGTTCCATCCAGTGTGAGAAAACAGGCGGGAATTTGGATTTCTTGCTATGTTCAAGGGCAAGGAGGACTGCAGTTCTCTCCTTTGAATAACCTTCATGTCCTAATTGCTCAGAGAGGAGGTAGTGGGACCTGGTATTATAACATAGAGCAGGGTTCTGGGCTCCAAGGCATAGGAGGGAGCAGAGCTGGCCTGCGGACCAAATGCCAGGAATAGGTAGGCTCAGGAAGTATAGGGGGAGGCTAAAGCTAGAGCTCCTGAGACAACAGTGTACAGCAAAGGGAGCCCCTTTCATCAGTCCCAGCCTATGGATAAGGAAGGAGTTCTCTGTGCTCCTAGACTTTGCCCCTTAGGAAACAGTGGAGGCTTTCAGGGTTCACTGGGGAAAGATCTTAATTACAGATGTGAAGTCAGGGCCCATGATGTTTCTCCAGTCCATGTTTCCTAGTGGATGAGACTGACCCCTGGCCTGGTTCTCTGGCTTCTGGCCCAAATTGGAAGTATGTATATACCAGTATATACTGGTTAAAAAAAATAACACATTTTATTTTGCTTAGATGGGCCTACTCATTCCTTAAAAAATATTTATTTGGTACCTGTTCTGGTCCTTTCTACCCCCAAATCGTGTTGACTGGTTACTGGCTTCCTACCTGGCTGGAAGCTATAGTTTGCTGTGGTTGGATTGTTCTAATTTTCACTATTCACTATTTCACTATTTCTATTTCACTGTACAGCATCACTTCAAATCCTTGGTTGATATTTCTTTCCAGGACATTGTTCTGAGGATGGTGGGTGGGGATGGCAACACACAGATTTTGACATTTGCATGTGGCTGCTATCAAAGATTTTAAAAAATATGACTTAAATAAAACAAGTTTATTTCTTTCTTATGTAATAGAAATGTAAAGGTTAACAGTTTAGGAGATTAATACCAGGTGGCTTCATGGTGTTAGTGATTGCTCCACTGTATTCAGTTGCTCAGGTTAGGCACTGCACAACATTCAGGGGATGCCAATCACATTGACCGTGATGCTTAAAGCATAAACCATACATTGGTGACAGTGAGCAAGGTTCCATCTTTCTATTTCACCATGTGCTTTCTTCCCTCAGTGTTGCCAAAGTGGTCCAAGATAACTGCTGATTTTCGCTCATCATATTCACATCCTTGATGATAAGCAGGAGGAAGGGAGAAGGGCATGTAACAGACATCTGTGACTTCCTGAGGGGTTTTCCTAGAAGTCCTACTAACCCTACTAACATCCTCTGCTTCCTGGTTCACTGACAACCTCTAGCTGTAAGGGAGACTTGGGAAATGTAAGGAAGACTTGAATTTTTATTTACTGAAATAACTGTAGGTTCAAATGCAATTGTAAGAAATAATAGAAAGATCCTGGGCAGCCCCGGTTGCACAGCGGTTTAGCACCACCTGCAGCCCAGGGCCTGATCCTGGAGACCCAGGATCGAGTCCCACATCAGGCTCCCTGCATGGAGCCTGCTTCTCCCTCTGCCTGTGCCTCTGCCTCTCTCTCTCTGTGTCTCTATGAATAAATAAATACAATCTTAAAAAAAAAGAAAATAATAGAAAGATCCTTTGTACACTTTGCCCAGTTTTCCCAGTGGCAACCACTAATGTGTCTTCTATTTTAAAAATTTTGTCATTTCAAGAAAGTTATATAAAAATGGAATCATAAAGTATGTAATCTTGTGGGATTGGTTTTTCTGGAAACTCATCCCAGTTGTCGACTGTATCAATAGTTCATTTCTTCTTGGTGCTGTGTGGTATTTAGGCACTGCAGTTTATTTCACTTTTCGGTGGTTAAAGAACATTTGGGTTGATTCCAGTTTTATTCTATTACAAATAAAAGTGCTATGAACATTTGGGTATAGGTTTTTGTGTGAGCATAAATCTTCATTTCTCTGGGATAAATCTCCAGGTGTGTAATTGCTGGGTTATATGGTAGTTGCATGTTTAGTTTTTTAAAGAAATTGCCAGGATGCTTTCCAGAGTGAATCTATCCTTTTACATTCCTGCCAGCAATATATAAGTGATCCAGTTTATTTGCATCTTCACCAATATTTGGTGTTTTTTTTTTTTTATTTTAGGCATTCTAATAGGTATATAATGATATCTCATTGCAGTTTTATTTTTTTTTATTTTTATTATTTTTTTTAATTTTTATTTATTTATGATAGTCACACAGAGAGAGAGGCAGAGACACAGGCAGAGGGAGGAGCGGGCTCCATGCACCCGGAGCCCGATGTGGGATTCGATCCCGGGTCTCCAGGATCGGGCCCTGGGCCAAAGACAGGCGCCAAACCGCTGCGCCACCCAGGGATCCCTCTCATTGCAGTTTTAATATGCATTTTCCTAATGACTAATGACATAGACGATCTTTTCATGTGCTAATTTGCCATCTGTATATGCTCTTTGGTGAAATATTTGTTCATGGTTTTTTGCCCATTTTCTAATTGAATTGTTTGATTTTTTTTAACTGTCCAGTGTTAACAGTTCTTGCTATATTCTAGATGCTAATGCTTTGCCAGATATGTGGTTTGTAAATACAGTTGACCTTTAAATAATGCAGGGGTTAGGGGCACTAGCGCCTAGCACAGTCAAAATTCTTCATATAACTTTTGACTTCCCAAAATCTAACTACTAGTAGTCTACTGTTGACCTGAAGCTTTACTGATAACACTTGATTAACATGTATTTTGTATATTAAGGGTGTTATATTCTGTATTCTTACAATAGAGTAAGAGAAAATAAAATGTTATTAAGAAAATCATAAGAAAGAGAAAATACATTTATAGCACAGTGCTATAAAAATTCTCTATATAAGTGGATCTGCACAGTTCAAACCTGTGTATTCAAGGGTCAGTTGTATTTTACCCTAGTTTGTAGCTTCTTTTTTCATCTTTTTCATGTGGGCTTTCACTCAAACTTTTCCATTTTGATGAGGTCCAGTTTATAAATTTTTCCTTTTATGTGTTGTGCTTTTGGTGTTAAGCAGATCCCAGAGATTTTCTTTTATTTTTTTTCTTAAAGCTCTATTTTTTTAAGACTGTGATCCATTTTGAGTTAATTTTTAATTTTTGTATAAAATCTGAGGCTTAGGGATGCCTGGGTGGCTCAGTGATTGAGCATCTGCCTTTGGCTCAGGGCATGATCCGGGTTGCCTGGATCAAGTCCCACACTGGGCTCCCTGCATGGAGCCTGTTTCTCTGCCTCTCTTTATTTTTATTTATTTATTTTTAAATGTTTATTTATTTATGATAGTCACACACACAGAGAGAGAGAGAGAGAAAGAGAGAGAGAGGCAGAGACATAGGCAGAGGGAAAAGCAGGCTCCATGCACCCGGAGCCCGACGTGGGATTGGATCCCGGGTCTCCAGGATCACGCCGTGGGCCAAAGGCAGGCGCTAAACCGCTGCGCCACCCAGGGATCCCTCTGCCTCTCTTTAAAAAAAAATGCGAGGCTTGGTCCTTCTCTCTCTCTCTCTCTCTCTCTCTTTTTTTTTTTTTTTTGGTCTGTGGTGTCTAGTTGCTCCAGTGTCATTTGTTGAAAAGGCTATCCTTTTTCCATTAAGTTGCTTGTGTACCTCTGTGAAAAATCAGTTGAGCATATTTGTATGGATCTACTTCAGGGTCCTCTATTCCATTCCATTAATCTATATGACTAACCCTCCACCAATACCACACAGTCTTGATTACTGTAACTGTATAGTAAGTCTTGTTTTTTATGTTTTTTATTTTTAAATATTTTAATTATTTATTTGAGAGAAAGAGAAAGAGAGCACACATGCAGGAGTGGGGGTGGGGACAGGAGGAGAGGGAGAAGCAGACTCCCCGCTGAGCAGGGAGCCTGATGTGGGGTCTCGATTCCTGGACTCTAGGATCATGACCTGAGCTGATGGAAGATGCTTAATGGCTGAGTCACTCAGGCACCCAGTAAGTCTTAATATTGGTCAAAGTGATTCCTGCCACCTTATTCTTCTTTGTCAAAATTATATTAGCTATTCTAGGGCCTAAGCCTTATAGAATAAGCTGCCTATGTATACAAAAAGCTTTGCTGGGATTTTGAAAGGAATTGTACCACATCTATAAATTAATTTGGGGAGAAGTGGCATATTTACTTTGTTGAGTCTTCCAACCCGTGAATGCAAGATATTTCTCCACTTAGCCCTTTTTTTATCAGCATTTTGTAATTTTCAGTACACAGATCCTATTCATGTATTATTGTGTACATATGTAAGTATTTTGTTTTATTTGAAGCAATTGAAAATAACGTGCTTTTAATTTTGGTTTCTCTATGTTCATTCTTATTATATGGAAATTGAATTTTTTGTCTATTGATCTTATGTCATGAGATTTTGCTGAACTTACTTATTAATATCAGTATTTTTTTAGTTTCAATATTTTTATAAATTCCATGGGATTTTCTATGTAGGCAACCATGTCATATGCAAATATAGTTTTTTTCTTTCTTTCTTTCTTTCTTTCCAATCTGTGCTTTTTTCCTCTTTTTCTTGTCTTATTGCATTGACTAGAATTTCTAGTACTGTATTGAGTAAAACGGTGAAAATGAACATCTTTGCCTTGTTCTCAATCTTAAGGAAAAAGCAGTCAACTTTTTACAATTTAGTATAATGATAGCTGTAGCATTTTTATGGAGGTTTTCATCAAGCTGAGGAAATTCTCCTTTATTCCCAGTTTTCTTTTTTTTTTTTTTATTTTATTTATTTATGATAGTCACACATTGAGAGAGAGAGAGAGGTGGAGACATAGGCAGAGGGAGAAGCAGGCTCCATGCACCGGGAGCCCGATGTGGGATTTGATCCCAGGTCTCCAGGATCGCGCCCTGGGCCAAAGGCAGGCGCTAAACCACTGCACCACCCAGGGATCCCTATTCCCAGTTTTCAACGAATTTTTGTCATAAGCTGATGTTGAATTTTTGCCAAATGCTTTTTCTGCATCAATTGATATAATCACATAATTTTTCTTCTTTACCTTGTTGATATGGTAACTTACACTGATTGATTTTTGAGTGTTGAACCAGCCTTACATCTCATTTAGTCATGGTATATAACTTTTTAAAAAAAGATTTATTTAGTTATTCATGAGAGACACAGAGAGAGAGGCAGAGACAGAGGCTGAGGGAGAAGGAGGCTCCGTGCAAGGAGCCAGATGTGGGACTTGATCTCAGGACCCTGGGATCACACAGGGAGCCGAAGGCAGACGGTCAACCACTGAGCCACCCAGGTGTCCTGGTGTATAACTTTTTATATATTGTTAGAATCAGTTTGCTAATACTTTATTGATGGGTTTGTGACAGATATTGATCTGTAATTTTCTTTTTTTGTACTGTCTTTGGGTTTTGTGTTTGGATAATACTTCATAAAAAATGTTTAGAATTGTTCCATCCTCTTCTACATTCTGGAAAAGATTGTGTAAAATTAATATTAATTCTTTACCTGGTTGGTAGAATTCTCCAGGGAAACTTACTCGGTCTAGATACTTCTTTTCCAGAGGTTTTTAACTATAAATTCAATTTTTAAAAATGGCCATAGACTATTCAGACTGTCAATTTCATTTTCTTTGAATTTGGATAGTTTGTGGCTTTTGAGGTTTTAGTCCACTTTTTAGAAATTTTTGAGTGTATGATAAAATTGTTTATAGTATTGTCTATTCTTTGTAATGGCTACAGGATCTGAAGTGATAGCTCCTGTTTTATTCTTGATGTTGGTGAGTTGTGTCTTCTCTGTTTTTATTTTTGTCAATCTTGCTACAAATTCCTCAATTTTGTTGTTTCTCCTCCAAAGACTCAGCCTTTTGTTTTCCTTTTTAATTTTGATGTCTACTCTTGTTAAAAAAAGTTTGTTTGTTTGTTTACTTATTTATTCTCTACATCAAGACTTGCATGTTTCAATGACTGAGCCAGCCTGGTATCCCAAATTTTCTACTCTTATCTTTATTTTTCCTTCCTTAAGCTTGCTTTGGGATTTATTTTGTGCTTCTTTTTCTAATTTCTTGAAGTAGAAACTTGGATTATTGATTTGAGGCCTTATTTCTAGTGTAAGCATATCATGCTATAATTTTATTTTCAGCACTGTTCTAAGCTATGTCCTTCATGTTTTGGTATGTTGTATTTTCATTTTCATTCTGTTCTATGTATTTTTAAAAATCTCCTTTGAGAGGCACCTGGGTAACTCGGTTAAGTGTCTGATTTTTTTAATGTATATTTTATTTGTTTACTCATGAGAGACACAGAAAGAAAGGCAGAGACATAGGCAGAGAGAGAAGCAGGATCCTTCTGGGGAGCCTGATGTGGGACTTGATCCCAGGATCTCGGGATCATGACCTGAGCTAAAGGCAGACGCCCCAAGTGTCTGCCTCTTGATTTTGGCTTAAGTCATGATCTCAGGGTCATAAGATCAAGCCCTGCCCAGGGCTCCATGTTCGCTGTGGAGTCTGCTGGGGATTCTCTTTCTTCTTCTCCCTCTGCACTTTCCCCTACTCACACGGTGATACACACACTCTTTCTCTCAAATAAAGAAATAAAAATAATAAAATCTTAAAAAAAAAACCCTCCTTTGAGACATCTTCTTTGACCTATGTATTATTTAGAAGTCTATTGTTTAATTCTTGTGGGTTTAGAGATTTTCCTGTTGTCTTTTTGTTATTGATTTCTAGTTTGATTCCATTATAGTCAGAAAACACACTGTATGGTTTCAATTCTTTTAAGTTTATGAGGTTTATTTTATGGCCCATGATAAAAATATGATTTATCGGGCAGCCCGGGTAGCTCAGCGGTCTAGCGCCGCCTTCGGTCCAGGGCATGATCAGGGGTCCTGAGATCAAGTCCCACGTCGGGATCCCCTCATGAGGCCTGTTTCTCCCTCTGTCTGTGTCTCTGCCTCTCTCTCTCTCTCTCTCTGTGCATCACTCATGGATAAATAGATAAAATCTTTTAAAAATTATGGGCAGCTCTGGTGGCACAGCAGTTTAGTGCCACCTACACCTGGCGTGTGATCCTGGGGACCCAGGATCGAGTCCTGTGTCAGGCTCCCTGCATGGAGCCTGCTTCTCCCTCCGCCTGTATCTCTGCCTCTCTCTGTGTGTCTCTATGAATGAATAAATAAAATATTTAATAAAAATGAAAAATATGATTTATCTGGTTAATATTCCACACATACTTGAAAAATTTATGTATTCTGCTATTTTGATTCTATATATGTCAGTTGGGTCCTGTTGATTGTATTCTTCAGATCTATATTTTTGCCAATTTTCTGTCTAGTATTCTATAGGTTGCTGAGAGAGGAAGTGTTGAAGTCTTCAGCTATAATTAGGGATTTATTCCTTCTTTCAGCTTTACCAATTTTTGTTTCATTGTTTGGTGTGTATACAATTAGGATCATATGCCTTCCTGGTGAATTTATCCTTCAAGCACTATGTAATGTCTTTCTTTGTCCATAGTAATCATTTTTTTCTGAAGTCTACTTTGTCAGACATTAATGTAGCCATTCTTATTGGTGTATTATAAGCTACCTGGTCTCATTTGGGGCACCAGAAGCCCCTGTGGACCATATACATTGTTGTCATTGAGCCACAGTGAGCCCTGGGAATAGCTCTGTGATGCAGTACAACAAGGACGCACAATCATCAACTTCCTTCTCAAAGTCTCTAGGCCTTTTGCTCCTCTGTATGGAAGTGTATTTGCTGCCATACAGAATGATACTGGCCACAAAGTTTTCTGGATAGATGATCTTTCAGTGTAAGAGTACTCCTGCTGTGCTCCCAACAGAGATCCAAGACAAAGCCCCTAGTGTTTCGATGGCCTCACATATCTGAAATGACAAACTTAAAGGCCTTGAAAGTGTAGTCCACCTGGCTTTTCTGATCTCAATCTCTGCTGCTCAGAGCCTAATCAGTTTGAAATTGTAACTCCAATCCTTTAATTCAGGCAGGGTGCCAACTAATTTATTTTCCCAAGAAAGAGATATAGGGCAATGGTCCCAGCAACGTGAATGGTATTGTGGATCTCTGGCCTCTTTCAGCTGGGCTCTCTGATGATACTACCCATGACCATCAGTGTGGTATGGAATTGGATGGAGAACAAGACTTGCCAGAAAAAGTCCTCATTCACAAGAAAGTTGGCTGACACCCCTGAAGATGTCCACACCACATTGAGCTTTACTAGCCTATAGAAGTTTTGGTGGAAGACAGGGATATTGTCAGGACAATATTGCCAACAGATTTTAACTATTTGAACACGATGCACTAGTTCACAGTATACACTAGTTCTGTAAACACAGTATACTAGTATATAGAGGGAATGCAGTCTTTGGAAGATGCTTATGATATTTACCCCTGAGGCCTTTCTGGATTGCATAGTTAGTCCATTTTTGATTGACAGCCAATGGTTTATTGACATGGCCTCCACTGGATGGAATCCATAGGTCACAACAAGACCTTCTCATGAGCAGAAGGCACCAGCCATGGACTGCTTGGCCAATGGATAAGTATAGCTCTCTACTCCTTTTTTTTTTTTTTTTCTGTTCCTGGCTAATAGGAAACCATAAATGTAAGTCTTTTTGTTGACCTTTTAAAACACTGAAGCTTACCATTATTTGACGCAAACCCATTCGAAGGAGGAAACTTAGCAGGGGGAGTAGAGAACAACAGAGCAGCTCAGTGAAAAAGAGCAGGTTAATGTCTGAGTCCTGGCTATAATTCTGTCAACCACAGTTGAATTCATTTGACATGAAAGGTGTCCATGTGTCTTGTAAAGCAAGGTTGGTAAGTTGTTTTATTTTTTAAGATTTTATTTATTTATTTTAGAAAGAGAGAAGGGAGAGAGAGTGTGTGCACAAGCGATGGGGAAAGGGAGAGGGAGAGGGAGAAGCAGACTCCCTGCTTAGCAGGGAGGTTGACAGGGTAGGGGAATGGGGGCCTCAATCCCAGGCTAGGACTCTGAGATCATGACCTGAGGTGAAGGCAGTCACTTAACCGACTGAGCCACCTGGGCACCCTGGTTGGTAAGTTTTGGGAACCTACTGCTGGCCACTGGGAATACCCAATACCTAATATCCAAGCAGTTGTGTTGTAAGTTTGCTGAAGGTCCTGAATATGTCTTCAGTAGTTTTCCCACTGAAGCCTGGTAGTTGCTTAGGAGCATACTATATTTGGTATATTGGCTTGAAATGTTTTATTCCAGATAGCTCCATGACTGTCTTCAGGCCATTTAGGAACTTGTTTAATCTATCTCCTCAGAGAAGCCTTCTTTCATCATTCTGTCTCAAACAGATGTGTTTGCTTGTGTGTGTGCTTGTGTATGTGTGTATGTATGCACAAACACACCCCTCTATCCCTCTTTATTTTTCTTCATAGGACTTATAACTGTCATACATTATATTATATATCTATTATTGAATTTTTGTCTCTCCAATTAATAGTTTAGCAGTAAACAGGATGGAAAAATCCCCTACCTTCATGTGTCTAAATTCCCGGCATTTATAGAGCACACAGTACTCAATAAATACTTGAGTAATGAATGATTGAAGAAATCAGTATGGCTTGAATGAGAATTGGGATGTGGTGCATCAGAGTGGCAGGTCCCAGGTGGAAACCGCATGGTAAGCTGAGGCTCACATTTCAAGGGGCAATTGGGCTCAGCACTCAGAGCCTGGAGAGTGCTGAGCACAGCTGAGGAAGGGAGGTTTCCAAGGACTGGGAAGAAGATGGTAAAAACAATGAACCAAGTTCTGATAGCTATCACCATCTGCAGTACTACCCCTCCCTTCTTCCCACAGTCCCTTCTCTTCCTCCTTTCATGGAATCAGAAACCTTATGAGCTATGGAGATCAGAAAGGCTTCACAGAAGACGTGAGACTTAAATCTGATTTGAAAGACAGTTTTTAAGCCACAGTTTCTTTCAAAGTGAACATGGTTGGAATGAGATGTGAAAATATATTTCTGGTTGCATTTTATAAGTTGACTTTTTAGGTTTTGTTTTCCTCCGTTAGTATGAATAACTCAGATTTGGCTCTCTTCCATTGTAATTATTGTTCTAAGATCCATTATTAGCAAGTACATTTATTAGCAAGTACATTTAAGGCTAAAAATGTTATTTCTTTTTTCCAGGATGAAGTAAACCAGATCATGGAAACCAATCTGTGGCTACGTCACGTATGTGTCTGCATTATGTGTCCTTCCCTTGGACCTATCTTACTCATGTGCCAGGCTAACAATGTCTACTGGATAAATTCCACTAACATTCCCTCTTTCCATCTCTAGCTTATGATGGAGCATAAAATACTATCTATCTGTTTCCAAAGCCTAAAGGTCAGCTCTGAAACAGCTTCTTGATGTGCTGAAACACAGCACAGGTGCTGAAACGTAGTGATAAAGTTCTCTGGGACATAGAGACCTGTCCCTTCTGGTTTCTGCCTCAGGTCTCCTATTTATATCTGTAACTTGAGCCCCAGAGTCAGATGCTTGCCAGCTCTTTGATCCTGCTGCACCAGGGGGAAGTCAGGAACTGACTATGAGAGCTTGTGGGTTAGAGTCCCACCAGCTGGTTTTATCAGTTATACTATTTCATTTTTCCTTCTTGTCTTAATCTTTTATGCAGACTTTGTAACAAATTCATCATGGTACACTTGAACTATTTTTTTAATATTAGAAATGAGTTGCTACTCCAGTGTGAATATAGTCTGTGGAACACAGAAGTTGAATTTATAACCTTAGCCAGCTAATAATCAATAGCTAATTATTTAAGTCATATTTGCCAAAATCAGCTCAGCTACCTAGCACCCTATCCTTTTTTTTATAATAAATTTATTTTTTATTGGTGTTCAATTTGCCAACATACAAAATAACACCCAGTGCTCATCCCGTCAAGTGCCCCCCTCAGTGCCCGCCAACCAGTCACCCCCACCCCCCGCCCTCCTCCCATTTCACCACCCCTAGTTTGTTTCCCAGAGTTAGGAGACTTCCATGTTCTGTCTCCCTTTCTGATATTTCC
Organism: Canis lupus familiaris; assembly: GCF_011100685.1. Lineage (NCBI taxonomy): Eukaryota > Metazoa > Chordata > Mammalia > Carnivora > Canidae > Canis > Canis lupus. The sequence continues at coordinate 23,740,290 of NC_049237.1, forward strand.
TACTCATTTCTTCTCCCTTCCCCTCTATTCTCTTTCACTATTATTTATATTCCCCAAATGAATGAGACCATTAATGTTTGTCCTTCTCCGATTGACTTATTTCACTCAGCATAATACCCTCCAGTTCCATCCACATCGAAGCAAATGGTGGGTATTTGTCATTTCTAATGGCTGAGTAATATTCCATTGTATACATAGACCACATCCTCTTTATCCATTCATCTTCCGATGGACACCAAAGTTCCTTCCACAGTTTGGCTATTGTGGACATTGCTTCTATAAACACCAGGGTGCAGGTGTCCCGGCGTTTCATTGCATCTGTATCTTTGGGGTAAATCCCCAGCAGTGCAATTGCTGGGTCGTAGGGCAGGTCTATTTTTAACTCTTTGAGGAACCTCCACACAGTTTTCCCACCAACAGTGCAAGAGGGTTCCCTTTTCTCCGCATCCTCTCCAACATTTTTGGTTTCCTGCCTTGTTAATTTTCCCCATTCTCACTAGTGTGAGGTGGTATCTCATTGCGGTTTTGATTTGTATTTCCCTGATGGCAAGTGATGCAGAGCATTTTCTCATGTGCTTGTTGGCCATGTCTATGTCTTCCTCTGTGAGATTCCTGTTCATGTCTTTTGCCCATTTCATGATTGGATTGTTTGTTTCTTTCCTAGCACCCTATCCTCCATGGATTTAACCTCCCAACCTTTTTTTTTAAGTTTCTTTTTTCTTAAGATTTTATTTCTTTATTCATGAGAGGCCCACAGAGAGAGGCAGAGACATGGGCAGAGGGAGAAGCAGGCTCCCTGTGGGGACTCCGATGAGGGACTCAGTCCTGGGATCCTGGGATCATGCCCTGAGCCAAAGGCAGATGCTCAACTGCTGAGCCACCCAGGCATCCCTAATCTCCTAGCTTTTGATAGAAACCAATGTATTCTTTGTTTTTTTTTTTTTTTTTTTTTTTTTAACTAGGCTCCATGCCCAGTGTGGGTCTTGAACTCATGACGCTGAGACCGAGAGTCATGCTCTACCAACTGAGCCAGCTAGGTGCCCCTCCAATGTACTCGTTAAATAAGAACTTACTTTTTCCAAAAAAACCTGCTAAACCAACATGGAATTAATATTGGAATAAAGTCACTAAAATTTTTTTATTCAACTGACTTTTGCCTTTAGATCTGGAATGACTATAAATTGCGCTGGAACCCAATGGAATATGATGGCATTGAGACTCTTCGTGTTCCTGCGGATAGAATCTGGAAGCCTGACATTGTCCTCTACAACAAGTATGGGCTTCTGGCAACAGTAATCTCTTTCTAAAGTTGCCTTCAGTACATGCCTACCCACAGCAAAAGGGGTGTTACTAAATGGTGTCTGGTTTACTTTGCAGTGCTGTTGGTGACTTTCAAGTGGAAGGCAAGACAAAAGCTCTTCTTAAATATGATGGCATGATAATCTGGACTCCACCGGCTATTTTCAAGAGTTCCTGTCCTATGGATATCACTTTTTTCCCTTTTGATCATCAAAATTGTTCCCTGAAATTTGGTTCTTGGACCTATGACAAAGCTGAAATTGATCTTCTAATCATTGGATCTAAAGTAGACATGAATGATTTTTGGGAAAACAGTGAATGGGAAATTGTTGATGCTTCTGGCTACAAACATGATATAAAATACAACTGTTGTGAGGAGATATACACAGATATAACCTATTCTTTTTACATTAGAAGACTGCCAATGTTTTATACCATTAATCTCATCATCCCTTGTCTCTTTATTTCATTTCTAACTGTGCTGGTCTTTTACCTTCCTTCTGATTGTGGTGAAAAGGTGACACTTTGTATTTCAGTTCTGCTTTCTCTGACTGTGTTTTTGCTGGTAATCACAGAAACCATCCCATCCACGTCTCTTGTGATCCCATTGGTGGGTGAGTACCTACTGTTCACCATGATTTTTGTCACCCTGTCCATTGCGGTGACTGTGTTTGTGTTGAACATACATTATCGCACCCCAGCAACACACACTATGCCCAAGTGGGTGAAGACGGTTTTCCTCCAGCTGTTACCCCAGATCCTGATGATGAGGAGGCCTCTGGACAAGATGAGGAAGACGAGTTCTGATAAAAACTCCAAAGGCATTTCCAGTAGGCCCACCAAAGTCAACTTTGATAATTACAGAGAGACAAAACTTCCTAAAGAATGCTGCCACTGTCATAAATCAAGTGAGCTTGCCACCAGCAAAAGAAGATTAAGTCATCAGTCTTTACAATGGATGACTGAAAATTCAGAGCACTGGCCTGATGTCGAAGATGTAATTAATAGTGTTCAATTCATAGCAGAAAACATGAAGAACCAAAATGAAACAAAGGAGGTAGGTACATGGCTCCTCCAGCCTGTCCACCTAGAGTGGGCTTAGAGGCACTTGTAGGTCCAGTCAGATCTTCAGTGTGACTTCTGTTTACAAGAGGAACAGGGAGCATTACTGACACTCAGTTATTAAGCAGTTATGGGTGAAGTGGCCTAGGGGTTGGTTAGGAAAAACCATAGTTTCAGAACAAAACTCCACCTCTTGAAATGTTAACTCCAGTGAAATCTGGTTAAAATAAACATTCAGGACAACCTTGGTTAATGAAACTCTTTCTTAAGAACAGTGGCAGAGGGAAGGGTGAATGGGAAGATCTGCCTCCAGGGCAGGAGAACCAACTGCACAGCAGCCTGCAGCCTGAGAGTGCTGGGAGAGGGGAGTGAGTCTTCTGCAATTCCAATCCCACTTATTCTACTGGAGAGGGATCTAGGTGTAGATTGAAGGAGCCTCAGGGATATTTTTAGCATCAACATATTCTGCTTTTGTTGCCCAGAGTCTAATGATAGCAGCATGGACCTCCCCCATTCTCCAAAGAGAGAGCTCAAGGAAATCATGCCAGTTTTCCATAGCATAAGGATGACTAGCTTCGGGCATCTGAAAATTTGTGCCAGGTGTCAGGGTTTGACCTCATACTGCAGTTGTCGGCATTCATATCTCCTAGTGAAAGGATGTCTTGAGACCTGAAGTCCGCTCTGTTGGTGCAGGGGAGGATACTGTGACTGTGAGTCACAAGGCAGGGGGTGGGGGGATGCATCATGGTGACACCTTCATAAAATCAAGGGGTTATTGTTGTCTTAAACATCATCTGGTAGGGCCCTCAAGACACAACCTGAGACTAAGTCTCAGCCATAAATTGGAGGCATAAGAATTTGGAGGTTAGAAACTGGAAGGACATGAGAAAAGCAATGAATTCTCCATAGCTAGCATGACTTTGAGGGCTAGAGAGCTGCCTATTCCTGATAAGAGGGCCCTCCATCATTTCTCCCATCCTGCACCCCTGTCTCAAACCCATTTCCCTAGACTTGCCAAGGGGTCAGAATATCCAGTGGTGCCAATGGCAAAAATTGAGCTATCCGAGTGGTTTTCTTGGGAATGCTTTTTGCAGGAAAAGTCCTTTGTGCTCTGGGTGATCCTGCTAACTCTGTAGCCATCTGCACGAGGCACTAGAGGGGCATGTGCATCCACTCTCTTCAGACAAAAGTTCTGTGAACTATATAGGAAACACGAGTTAACCACGATAAAATTATGTTTGCTTTAAAAATTGCCAGGGAAGTCTTCTTTGAAAAGAAAGCAGCTTATTTATGAGACAAAACACATCCCCTATGGTTTCCTTTTTTTTTTTTTTTAATTGTTTTGACTTTTTGTTTGCCTTTCAGGTTGAAGATGACTGGAAGTACGTAGCCATGGTGGTAGACAGAGTATTTCTTTGGGTGTTTATATTTGTCTGTGTGTTTGGAACTGCAGGGCTATTTCTACAACCACTGCTGGGGAACACAGGAAAGTCCTAAGGATGTATTTTCCTTTTACCTTTTGAAACTTACAGATGCTATATTTGTTCTATGCTCCCTGCTGTAAGGAAAGCGACATAGTTTTCCATCCAAGTCCCCCATCTACTGAAGCTGACGACTAGATGGAAAAAAAGAGGACTTTGTTACAGATTAGGAGGCTGAATGCCCTCCTTTGTAGCACAGAGGAGTACTCGAAGATGTTTTATAACACTGGAGTCCGAAGCTGGCAGCATCCACAGGCTTCTCTTCTCTGTACATGTTCGACTTCCAGGGACACGAGTGATCCATAATACAGTGACCCATGTAAGGAACACCAAACCACGCTAAAATGGGGTGCTCTTGTACCTCCAGTTTATTGCTTACCATCCAGACATGAAACACTGGAGCTCGTACCTTGCTGGCATCTGCAGCGCTTGGGAATTATTATACGCCTGCCTTCTTATGCATGCCTCTGGAATGTACTCATGCATGTCAACATTATTTGATATATTAATTAGCAAAAAATAATAGCGGGTCATCAGGGTCTCTCTCAGCAGGCTGCATCTAATTAGCACTCATCTGGCAAGAAACTTGAGTGGTAACCCAGCACTGTACTAGGCATTGCAAGGGCAACAGAAATAGGTTCTGTCCCCAAGTGCTTGCAGCTTTTGAGGAAAAGTCATAAACACAAAGATCTCCAGGACCAGGTATCGCGTGGGGAATGTAACTACAGCAGCCAGAGTAGGAGAGCATGATGTAGTGTTGCCACATAAATGTGTGGCAGCCTCTGCTGTGGGTCAAAGAGGTGGCTGCTCTGGTCAGCTGTTTCCACTGGTCCGTTGTAGCCGAGACTGCAAATAAAGTTATTTCTTCTTTAAGAAATTGTGATCTGGTACCTTGTGGAGCAAAACCTTTTCTGAGAAGGAACACTTTGGGAATTCTGTTTCATTCTACTCTATCTTTATCTTCATATTTGTTGTATAAATATTATTGTAACAATAAAAATGTCTTTCAAAGCAGAAAAAAAAAATAAATCTACCTAACAAAGGAACTAATTTCTTTTTTGTCTTTTCCCATCTCGTCCTTGCCTAATCACACATGTAATGAATGCACACTTCAATTATACCTTTCAATTTTGTATTTTGCTGTTTTCTCAAAACATGTCAGCAGTATTTCTCCATGATGTTACATAGTCTTGAATGTGGGGTGTCCCCATCCATGGAGGTCGGTGGCACAGGTGGTGAGAGACTTCACCCGAGTCAGAACAAAGGAGATAAAAGTTTACTGAATACACGGAAAGGGACCAGTGGCCAGGACAGCGAGAGAGAGACTATCTGCCATGAGGTGGTGGCGAGGGGCTATAGGTACAGGGTGGAATGAAGGAGGTATGGGAATGTATAGAATTTTCCCTTTTCTGGTAACTGTGCCTGCATGTAAGTAGACCATTGGTCAGCTAGGGCCTATGGCTATTTCCAAGTGGGTGACTTCACCAGCCTGTTTGGGCTCAGCTGTGGATCACTGTGGTCGGATTTCCATTGCTCAAGCCCACTGCCTACCAGCTGCCTCTCTATTCAAGTACATTTTTATGATTGCATAATCTCCATTGTGTTGATGCACCAGAACTTCTATTACCTCATGCTCATTCTTCCTTGTCTATCTCATCCAGGAGCCTCATGCTCTCTGTGGTACACCAGGCAGAGGTTGTGAACTTGAAGCTCTCTGTTTAAAGTATTTTTACTGCCTCTCATATTTGTGATCATATCTATATTTTATCTTTCTTACAACGGTTTGGTTTACTTGATACATTTTTTCACTGTTAAGCCAATTGATTTGATTTAATATTATTGTTTAAAGAGTTGTATTTATTTTTTTTAAAGGTTTTATTTATTTGAGAGAGAGAATACCAGCAGGGGCAGGGACAGAGGGGACAAACAGACTCCCTGCTGAGGACAGTCCTGATGTTTGCTTGATCCCAGGACCCTGAGATCATGACTTGAACCGAAGCCAGACACTTAATTGACTGGGCCACCCAGGCACCCCTAAAAAGTTTTAATAGTGGAAAATGCACATAACAGAATTTACTGTCTGCACTATTTTAAGTATACAGTTCAGTGGTATTCACCACCATCCATCCATAGAACTCTTTCATCTTGTAAAATTGAAACTCTGTACCTATTAATAGCAATTCCTCATCCCATCCCTACTCCTCCCTCTGCCCCTGGCCACCACCATTCCCTTTGTCTCTACAAATTTGACTACTTTAGGTACCTTAGAGGAGTGGAATCATACAGTATTTGTCTATTTGTAACTGGTTTGTCTCACTTAGTCTTCAAGGCTCATCCATGTTGTGGCATGTGTCAGAATTTCTTTGCTTTTTAAAAAATAATTATTTTATTTGAAGTACAGATGACATAAGAATTTATTTGCTTTTTGAGGCTGAATAATATTCCATTGTACGTACTTACAATATTTTGTTTATCCATTCTTCCATCAACGGACATTTGAGTTTCTTCTACCTTTTGGTTATCATGAATAGGCATGTACAAACATCTCTGAGTTTCAATTCTTTGGAGTATATGCCCAGAAGTAGAATTGTTGGGTTATATGGTAGTTCTATTTTTAATTTTTTGAAGAACTACCATGCCGTTTTTCCATAGTAGCTGCACCATTTTACAACCTCACCAACAGTGCACAAAGGCTGCATTTTCTCCACATCCTTGGCAACATTTGCTATTTTCTGCTTTTTCCCCCCTTATAGTAGCCATCTATCCTAATGGGTGTGAGGTGATATCTCCTTGTAGTTTTGATTTGCACTTCTCTAATCATTGGCATCTTTCATGTGCTTATTGTCCATTTGTATTTCTTCTTTTCTTTCCTCTCCCTCCTTTTCTCCCTCCTCCTCCTCCTCCTCCTCCCCTTCTTCTTTTTTTATTTTTTCGAAGTTTTTATTCATTTATTCATGAGAGACACAGAGAGAGACAGAGACAAAGACAGAGGGAGAAGCAGGCTCCGCGCGGGGAGCCGGATGTGGGACTTGATCCCAGGACCCCGGATCACGACCTGAGCTGAAGGCAGATGCTCAGCCACTGAGCCACCCAGGTGTCCCTTTTTCTTCTCTGCTTTCTTCGCATATTTTCCTTGGAGAAATGTATATTCAAGTCCTCTGCCCTTTTAAAAATCAAGTTATTTGTTTTTTATTGTTGCTGTTGAGTTGCAGTTCTTTATATATTCTAGATATTAACCCCTTATTAGATATAAAAACAAGACTTGTAAGAAATGCAAAGCAGGAAGATGGGAGGAAAGTACTCCCAGCCATGAGCAGGGAAACCCCAATCCTGACTTCTTTACACATTCTTTTATACATGAATAGACCTCAGACTTCCTCCCCCAACTTTCCAGAATTTGCTCAGTGATCCTCAGAGAGAAGATCTTGCACTCACAAGTAAGCAAACAAGCAATATGCATTTAAAAGAAATGAGATAAGCATGTGAATAAAAGGGAAGTCACAGCGTTTGTTCATTTGTTTGGAAGAAGAAGGGGAAAGCAAGGATTGAAATCTTAAAGAGTTGCGAACACAGTAACTCCACAGTAACTCGTTAAAAAATTCTTTGTTAATTGACATTTTTAACTTTTAGAATTGATCTGAAATTATCTTAGTTATGATTTCATTATCAATATCTGTGTGTGTGTGTGTGTGTGTGTGTGTGTGTCTGTGCACGTGCATAGGAGAGTCTGTGTACCTGAACTGCAAAATCAGTGACTTTTAGGGATGGAATGGAGCTCATGGATTATTTAACCCAACTCTTTTTTTTTTTTTTTAATCTCAAGAGGTAGAGTGGCTTGCCCATGATCACACAGCTAACAGATTCCACATCTCCCGACTCTTTACTCATTTCCCTGACCCCAGTACAATTCAGTTGCTCTTGTGAGAGGGCAATCAACTGAGAATGGCCCATCTTCTCCCCTTAACACCCCCCCAGTAACCTCATAGGTAGAGAGGGCCTCTCACTGGACAGTAATCAGGAGGAAGACATGTAATATAAGTGAAATGTAAATCAGGTTAGAGAGATGAAGCTCCATGTATTATCTTATTTGAGGGAGATTGTATTAGTGGCAAAGTTTATTTTAATGGCAACAGGGGATACAAGTATGAACTTGGGTGCTTGAACTTCTGATTTTTAAAGAAAAACTGAAAATCCAGCTTTTTATATAAAATCTCCTAGTTTTAAAGTGTGGCAACTAAGTTAAGAAACAAAAATAAAGCCTTCATGTTAGCCAAACAAGCCCCATGTGCTGGGCCAGAAGTTTGCAGTGTTGACTAAACAAACTGGGGCTTGATTCCTTCTGTTGGGAGGGTCATACCAGAGGGGGCAAAATCTGAGTGGAGGGAAGTGGGAGAAGTGGGAAGGAAGGGAAGAGGTGCACTCTGAGAATCAGGAGGCACCCTGTGAGGGCCCAGGGAGCATCTACTTGGGATGCCTCCACCTAGCCCCATCCTCCCACAAGGCTTAACATGTGCTTCCTGTGCTCAGTGAGGGAGGGGACAGGGCAACAAGAACAGGGGAACAACATCTGAACACCTCCCTTTGCCTGTCCCTGCTTTTGACTGTCATCTGGACCTTTCAGCGGTATCTAGTCATTCTGAGCCAGAAAGGCTACCTTATCCCTTTTACACACACACACACACACACACACACACACACACACACACACTCTATTTCCAGTTGGTGTTTGGAAATGTCTACAAGGGCATTTTTGCTTGTCACAAGGACTATTGTCACTTAAAGCCTGGGAGCTGGGGTTGTGAAGCATTCTGCATTGTGTATGACAGGCCAGTGTAGAATTATCAAAACACCCATTAAGCCCCTTATGAAAAACCAGAGCCTTCTGGAGGGTACTGGTTTGGAGCACAGGCCTGTGTGGGCATAGGCTAAGCAGGCTTGTTTAGACGCAGTGACATGCCACACCTCCCACACCCCGCACACCCTCACCGGCTACTTCTTGGTGGCAAGAACATCCTTTCTGAGGGACAAAGAGTAAGGTTGGTCTTTCCCATTTTTTTCCCCTGAGGGTTGACTCTTGCTCAGGAAGAAGACCTTTACCAGTGAGCAGGGATTACAATAGTACTTTCTCATAGGGCTGTTTAGAAGGTTGCCTAAATTAATCTTCATAACGTGTGTTCTTTTTACATATGATTTCACTTTTTATGCTGCATTCTTCTGGCCTGGTTGTATCTCCTTTTGTTGCCCAATGCTGGAACGACCCTTGAGCTCAGGGCTATGTCTAATTTTATCTGCCCTGCCCTGACAGTGGTCACTCTGGAGTGTGATGATGTACACCAGTGGATGGATTGCTGCTTGCGGCTAGTTTTCCCAAACCTACGCTTGTCCGTGAGCCAAAGAAGTAATGTTACTTTTATTTTCACTATTATTTTATTGACATACTGAACAGAAACTCTTAATACAAAGGAGGAATGCATCTCAGGTTGAACATAAATGGCAGTCACCATGGTGTTCATGAAACGAATTCAATTAAATACATAACAGTAGATGCTTCAACAAAGAATTATGACACAACCAAAAGGACCAACCCAGCGTGAAAATGCTGTTTTTTGGAAATTGCAGTGTTCTTTTCTTCTTTTTTAAATTTTTTTTATTTATTCATGAGAGACACAGAGAGAGAGAGGCAGAGACACAGGCAGAGGGAGAAGCAGGCTCCACGCAGGGAGCCCGATGTGGGACTCAATCCTGGGTCTCCAGGATCACACCCTGGGCCGAAGGCAGCACTAAACCACTGAGCCACCAGGGCTGCCCAGAAATTGCAATGTTCTAATGTAGCTGGTTAGAGACCATCTTTAAGGGGTCCAAGGTGATAGGTAAGAGTCTTTATAACTTTGTTGTGTGTTATTGTCATAGGCTATTCCACTATATTCACTGGGTAAGGCAAGAGATCAGACTGTTATCATCTTGATCCAGGGATTAGTCTTAACACTAATGAGACAGCCAGAGAATATGCTCCTCTTATGGTACAATATGATCTACACAGCATAGTGTATGATGTATTCTGCCAAAAATATTTAACCAGAATTATGATGTAACTTCTAGTTTGTGGGAAATACAGGAAACAGAGGAATAAGTTAAATGATACCAGAAGCAAGCAACCAGATGGACCACCAAAATGAGACATTCTTGGGGAAAATCAGTTTGGTCCTTTCAATAAGTCAGCGACCAGAAAGAAATGAAAATACACTTAAGAGGCATAACATTATAGTTGAATCCTACTTTAAACAAGCTAACTACAAATTTAGGCTGTTCTTGAGATAGGAACTTGAATATGGAATTATTAATTTTTCTAAGCATAATAATAGTACTTTAGGAATTAAAAAAAATTTTTTTAAGATTTTATTTACCCATTCATGAGTGATAGAGAGAGACAGGTGCAGAGGGGGAAGCAGTTTCCATGCAGGGAGCCTGATGCAGGGACTTGATCCCAGGACTCCAGGATCATGCCTTGGGCCAAAGGTGGGTGCTAAACCACTGAGCCACCCAGGAATCCCCTTTTAAAAAAGATTTTATTTATTTATTCACGACAGACAGAGAGAGAGAGAGAGAGAGAGAGACAGGCAGAGGGAGAAGCAGGCTCCATGCAAAGAGCTCTATGTGGGACTTGATCCAAGACTCTGGGATCACACCCTGATCCGAAGGCAGATGTTCAATTGCTGAGGCACTTAGGTGTCCCTAGGATTTTTTAATGTAGGAAAATGTTTCTTTAAGGTGCATACTTAAGATTACATACACATGAACACACACACAGACCTGGAAATACTGAGAGAGGCTGAGGAAGCCTACAAATTTGTCCTCATTTTAGATAAAGCAATCAAATTGTCTGATGTTGTTTTAATTAATCAACAAATATTAATTATGCCTTGACCATGTACTCGGCTCTATTAGATGCTGTTGGGGATATAATGGAATGATATACTATGACATAACTAAAGGGGATAAAATTCACTTAATGAAATAACAGGAGACAATTATATTTACATGATCTAGCAGATACTGAAAACCACAGGCTTTCAGAGACAGGGAGCTTAGCCTTCTGTGAAGGCTTCATGAGGAGGTACAGACAGAGATGTGAGGATAAGGACAATCTAGGACATTCTCTATGTGTCCACGCAGGTGTGTGTCCTACATGCTCATACTTGTGATGGAGAGTTGTATGGGTCTCACAACATCTACTTGTTGGAAATAGTGAAAGAGGACTTCAACTGCCTACCTCCATTCTGGCTGCAGTTTGTACTTTGTAACTGATTAAGCTCTTTTTTCCAGCAGGTAAGCTTAACTCAGGAAAAGCATCCCATGATGGGGACTGAAACTACCCCTTGAGCAACAAGGGCAACTGCTCTCATCCAGCAAGACCTGGGGTAATTGACCTCAAGGCAACAATCGACTTGATCTTTATTGGCCACCTGCATTTCCCCACTGACATTCATCCCACATTTTTCTTATATAAACCTTGAAGTATTTGCAGCACTTTGGAGCCAGTCTTTGAGACATTAGTTCACTGCCTTCCTGGTGTTGGCCTCACTGAAATGAATTCCTTTCTGGTTTTACCACCACTAGTCTGTCTTGCCTTTGAGTTGTGTCAGCAGAGAGTGGCCAAACTTGATCTCTTTGGGACTGCCAGAACCAGGTACTCTTGCACTCCTGCCCACCCCCGACCCACCCATTATAATTGCTGGCAGATTTTGCCCACAAAAGATTTTTCTTGTTATACATTTGAAATTAAAATTTCTTTGCTTTGAAGTTATCTTTTGTAGTTACTGTCTTTGGGTTATTGTGATATATAAATACTTATGCTTTTCATATTTGAAACTGTTATTGTATTCCACCTAAAGCTGTGTGTACACATAAAAATGTTTGACCTTTGCTCTATTTGTGTCTGGTCAGAAAGAGGCTTGCTGTGGACAGTGTTTCATGTGACATTTTTCAAAATTTACAACTGAATATAAATGCATTTTTCTTACTAGTATTGTCATTTACCTAGCAAGCTAATGTTAGAGAAAGTTAAGTAATGAGTTAAAGTCAATAGTGTTCTCAATAAAAGGAAGAACAGTGATTTGCCCTTTGAGTCCATAATCCAATCAGGGATTTAAGGCAGGGAATCCTTGATTTTCATTACAATGTATCCCTGCAAATCCTGGTCTAAAGCAGTAATAAAATAGATGACATTTCCTAAAGGAACAGAGTTATAATTAGAAGTTGTGTGGTTAAAAAATTGTGAAAATCTTCAAAGTACTGTATTTTACAGCAGGAGAGAACCATGAGTCATAATCTTTAATTAATTGGCCAGGAAAATAAAACTCTTAGAGGGCAAATGATCCACCTAAGGCCCCACCGCCCACATACCCACACAGTTAGGTGATGGCCGGTCTTGAACCCAAGGGGCCTAGTGCTCTGTGTTCCACTTCACCATATTGTTTCCCTTTTAAAAATTCAGTAAAATGTGCAGCAAAGTAACAGATATGTAGATCATACAAGGAGTCCAGTGTCCTACAATGTGTGTGCATGGCACATAAAAACAAAATTCTATGGTATAAAGTTTGGTATCTGTTGAAAAATGTACTGACCATATTAAATATTAAACACTTAAATATTAAACAAAATATGTAAATGTGATTTCTGTTTTGGAATTTATAACTGCTTTTGAGGATGATTCGAATGGCATGAATCTCTCTATGAAGGCAGTCCAGGCCGTTAAAAAAAAAACAACCTATTATTTCTGTTCACTATGGTCTGTGTTTGTCCTAAAATGAAAGCAAATCTGGGCACCTGATAGGCCTAGGAAAGAGAGCCATACAAGGCAGATGTCTGGGTCATGGCAGAAACCATGTTTCAGAGCAGAGATCAAGGGCACAGGGATGGAGAGATCAGGTATGAAAGAGACAAGGGCTGGTTGGTGTGAACAGGATGGGTATCTGACTGGAAGTAAGAGAAGCAGTTTGGAAATGAGTGCAGATGTCCAGGAGACTGCAAACGGCCAGGTGCGAAGAACCTCTTTAGTCCTCCTGACAAATCTAACAACATATGTGGAACATTACCTTCAAGACACGCTTCACTTTTTGGGGTCATTAATCAATGATCTTATTCCCAACAGAATCATCTTTCCTCATCATGACCAGCATCCACCTGTCTGTAAAGTCAAGATTAATCAGAGTCCTTAAAATAGATCCACATTCTTCTTATAGTGTGATGTCACTGTGGTGGTTTTTCAGTGTCCTACTTTCCATATACAATTGGACACGTCTATAAGGACTGAGATTTAGAAAAGATCAGTATAAAATGGTTGACTGATGTGTTTCCTTTAAAAAATTTTTTTTGTCCTCCAAATCCTATTCATATATCAAAAGAAATGTAAAATGAATCCATCCATAATAGCACTGGAACATTGGCTGAGGTACCTTCATAGACCCAATTGGTGGGGAATGGCTGAAATATGTAGGATGGGAGATCAGATTTATGATAAAACCTAACAGAACAGTAGAATTTTGGACCCATGAAGGAAAGATGGGACCACCAAAGAAATTATTTTCTTTCTAACAAAACCCAACAATAGTTCTAAGATTATACACAGAGGAGATTTAAGGTATAATTGGTGGGCAATGAAGCAGAGGCCTAAGAGCAGTTGTAGCAATATTTCACTTTTCATCATGGCTTCTGTGCTCTGTCCCAACTGGTGGGTATCCTGATATATGAGAAACCAGAGTGGGCACTGAAGTCAGAGAAACAGTTTAGTGCCCAAGATCATTAATGGCTGCCAACAAGAAAGGGGTTCCTTGAATGTAGAAGATGAGCTGGTCACACAACCTAGAGAAATGTTTTCTTGGACACATACAGTAAAGGAAAAAACAACTGGAGCCTGATTTCCTATAATTAGACATGGTTTCCACTGTCAGGTAAAGAAACAATATCATAAATCAACAAACATTGGAGTAAAGCTACCATAAAAAAGCATTAGAAATAACAGTAGAAGAATTAACCATTGAAGAAAAATTATTAATGCAGACAACAGAAGACTTAAAAATAATCATAATTAATATTCTCCCAAGTTATTACAAAGCATGACTTCCCAAAACAAGAACTAAGTTCTTGGAAATCAAATACATGATTCTTCCACAAACACACAAAATCTCACCTTGGTATGTGGGCTGCATAGTGAAGTAGACAATGACTGAATATCAAATTAGTTAACAGTATCATCAAGCTGACAATGTAAATAATTGGAGAAATAAAGAGTATGAAAGAGGAGTTAATAAGTTAATAAACATGGAAGACAGATCCAAGAATACTGATATCCTACTAGAAATTTCAAAAAGAAAGGAGGGGGAGAATGGATGATAGGAAATAATAAAAGAGATAAGAGAAGAAAATTTGCATGAGTTGACGAAAGACATTAGTCATCAAGTGCCAAGATAAAAACAAAGAGGGAGAGAGAGTACAAACCCTACATTTAGACACACACAGCATATTCAGGTGACAGTTCTAAATTCCAGACAAAAAAAAAAAAAAAGTCCAAGAGCTTCATAAAGGAAAAAAACAGGAATCCATAGGAACAAGGAATGAGAATCAACCCTCACCACGCTTCTCATCTAGAACGTGAGGTATTATAGAATATCTTCACAATTCTGAGGGAAAATGATTTTGATTTCAAAATTCCACGCAGAGCCAATCTATTCTAGGAGGGCCAATTTATCCAATTTCAGAAATGCAAGGATTCAGAAAGATAACCCGACTCAAAACTTTCCTAAAGAATTACTTGGAGATGTATTCTTCTTAGATAATGAAATGAATCAGGGAAAGGAAAACAGGAGAAAAAAAAAAAAAGTGGCGAACCAAGAAATGAGTAAAACAATTACTTGTTTATAATGCGGTTGTAGACAAAATGTATTTATTGACAATAAATTATTTAGAAGAAAGAAATACATAACAAAAAATAATAATCTGGAACTAAAAGTCTGTATGATTTAGACAAAATATAAAAAGTGATAAAAGAAGAGGGGAAGTGAAGGTGCTTAAGGAATTGTTTCATTCCGAGAGCGGTGGCTATGGGCATTAAATCCCAATGCCGGGCAGCCCCGATGGCTCAGCGGTTTAGCGCCGCCTACAGCCTGGGGTGTGATCCTGGAGACCCTGGATGGAGTCCCACGTCGTGCTCCCAGCATGCAGCCTGCTTCTCCTTCCTCCTGTGTCTCTGCCTCTCTCTCTCTTTCTCTATGTCTATCATAAATAAGTAAATAAATAAATCTTTAAAAAAAGAACTTAAAAAAAAAAGAAGTTTGGAGATGTCTAGGGGCCTCAGGCAGTTAAGTGTCCAACTCTTGATTCCGCAGGTCATGATCTCAGAACCGTGAGAAGGAGCCTCATGTGGAGAGATTCTTTTTCTCCCTCTTGGGGCTCCTGGGTGGCTCAGCTGTTTGAGTGTCTGACTTTGGCTCAGGTCATGATCCCAGGGTTCTGGGATTGAGTCCCACATTGGGCTCCCTGCTCAACACAGAGTCTGCTTTTCCACCTTCCTCTGCCTCTCCCCCCTACTCATGCTCTCTTTGTCTCTCTCTCAAATAAATAAATAAATTGTTTAAAAGAAAAAAAGATGCTGTCTCTCCCTCTCCCTCTGTCCCTCCCCTCACCAAAAAAAGAAGTTTGAATATGTTCATTAATAAATTAATAGAAATGGATGCATAACTTTCAATTCAGTAGAGAAGAAGGAACAGCATATGAATTTAGTCAGAGCTGAAAAGAGGCAAAAAAAAAAAAAGAGAGAGAACAAGAAAACATTAACAGAAAACACAAAACAAAATGGCATGAATACGACTAACCCTGTCGGTGGTAACAATACATATGAAAAGGTTAAACCCTGTCTCAGCTGTAAACTGTTTATGGGAAACGTGCCTCCAAACAAAATAATCCAGAAGGGATCTAAATCTGGGGGATTTAAATCTGGGGAAGAAGAATAAATGCTTCAAGCTAAAATCCAGGATTTGGCAGCAGTAATTTTAGAGAACCTACTCTCCCTGATGCATCTTCAAGAGGGGGTTGGCAGAGCGGGGATGAAGTGCTCCCGGAGGGGCAGGGGAGACACGTCAAAATGGAATGGAGGGCATTTTGGAAATGATTTTTTTTTTTATTTAACACCAAAAATAAAGGCAACATAAGCAGACATAAGCAAGCAAGACCGCATCAAACTACTCCACAACAAAGAAAACCATCAGCCAAATGAAAAGATACTCTATAAAATGGGAGAAAAGATTCAGAAACCATGTTTCTGATAAGAGGTTAGTATACACTGTACAAGGAACTCATACAACTGAATAGTAAAAAACCAAATAACCCAATTTAAAAATGGTTAAAGGATCTGAATAGACATGCTTCCAAAGAAGACACACTGATGGCCAACAGGTATGTGAAAAGGTGCTCACCATCAGGGAAGTGCAAATCCAAAGCACAGTAGATGTCTCCTCATGGCTGTTAGCATGGTTGTCATAAGGAACACAAGACATACCAAATGCTGGCGAGGATGTAGAGAGAAGGAAACACTTTTGCACTGTTGGTGGGAATGTAAACTGGTATGGCCACTTTAAAAAAAAATTATGGAGGTTTCTCAGGAAATGGAAAATAGAACTGCCAAGAGATCCATGCGCTTCTGGGTGTGTCTGAAGGAAATGAAACCATTTTCTCAAGGAAATATCTGTATTCCCATGTTCACTGCAGCATTATCCACAATAGCCAAGGTATGAAAACAACTTAAATGTTTATTTATCAATGAATGATCGAGAAAATGTGATCACACACACGGGAACAGAATTCAGCCTTAAAAGAGACACAAATCCTGTCTTTTGCAACAACACAAATGAACTTGGAGAGCATTATGCTAAGAAGTGAAAAAATCAGACAGAAAGACAAACACTGCATGGTTTCACTTATATGTGGACACAAAGAAAAAGTCAAACTCATAGAAACAGAGAGTAGAAAAGTGGTTGCCAGGGGCTGATGAGGAGGGAAAATAAGGAGAGGTTGGTAAAGGGTATCAACTATCAGTTATAAAACGAGTAAGATCTGAGGATCTGATGTAAATTATAGTGACTCGTTGATCATACCACATTGTATAATTAAAATTTGCTGAGAGTAGAACTTAAGTCTTCTTACCAAAAAAAAAAAAAAAAAAAAAGGAAAAGAAAAGAAAAAGAAAGAAAGAAAGAAAGAAAGAAAGAAAGAAAGAAAGAAAGAAAGAGAATGGCAAGCCTTGAGAGTACTGTTGAAATGGATTAGATTGAATGTGGGTACTTCCAAACCATTATCAGAGAATGTTCAGGACTTGTATTTTCTAGGAGAAGATCATGGGTATTAATGACCACACTGCCAGTAATAGATGACATGGTTTCTATCGTCAGTAATTTTGATATGGCCCTTTAAGCAAGTTACAACTCACAGTAGGTTCTAGTTTCACCATCAGAAAAGCTTTATAATGTTATGAATAATCCATGAAGACCACCTGAGGTCACCACATTCAAGAGAGAATTTGTCTTTAACAAATACTATGTTTGTGGGGGAAAAGGAAGGAGTTTAGTTACCCAGCATCTTGGAGTCTTCGTGAAAACAAGCAGGCTGGGCCAGATCTGTGGAACCGGTTTAATTCCCCAAATGGCTGTTGAGATTTGTTCACGCACACTGCTACAGCAGCACAACACACAGCAGCAGTTTGCAAACTTAGGCAAAACCAGCAAGGACACCAGTAGGTGCAGGAGACCCAGGTCTGAGCATGCAAATAGTTTGACTCGAAGACTGTCTTAAATTCTTCGTGGGCATCCTTGGTGAGGCTTCAGTCCAGTTTCCTGGGGGCCTTAGTCCAGTAGCCAGCAACAGTCCTGGTGCGTCCTGGCTGTGATGTCAAGCCTGGAATGTATGACTTCCTGAATGTCCGGGGAAGGCAAGGCGGGGGCCTGAAGATGTTCTGCTTTACTTAAACCCCAGACTTGCTCCAGCGGCAATCATGGATTTACTGTGGGCAAACCCACACTTACAAATGTCAGTTTCCCCGAGGATGACACAGGCCCTTCCAGAAAGCTCGTGCAGGTGGATACGTATGTACATGCTAGCTGGATGTCAGCTCTAAGATCTAATTTCGTCTTTCTGGTATTTCAGACGGCCCCGGATTGCTAGTGAGAACTATGTAGCCACAGCTTCAAAGCAGGAGTAAAAATCAGAACAGAGCCTGTAACTGACACTATCAGAAAGAGCCACAGAAAAATGCGGTCCAGAACCTGGGCTACGAATTTCCAGTCTTGGACCACCTGCAAAAGAGAAAAGGACTCCTTCCATTCAAGATGCGGAGCAACTGTTCGGAATTCATTTCAAGGGATTGGAACAGAGTAACTAACATTCAGCTTTACACACAGCAGTTTTCAAAACACACCTGCCACATCCCCAGCAGGGTAGGCTTGGTTCCTCCCCGTGACCTTCACTGGCCAGCCTGTGAACTCTTTGGCAACACCGAAGGCGTAACAGAAACAACGGAATCATTTATGCCTTGGTAAACAAGACTGATCAAAATGGGAAAAGCCTGATTTTTACACAGACAAAAAGCCAGAATCTCTTACTATGATCTTCCAGATATTACATATGAGATGAATTGCAAACTTAAAAGTTAAGTTTTCCTGGCCAGAAAGGAAAAAGCCTTTTCTTCCCCTCCACGTGTGGGGATGGCTGCTCGTTTCTGGACACCTGGGAACTGCTGGTGGGGACAGGTGGTCAGGGGAGGACAGCACCCTGAAGGGGAGGTGGGCGGGATCCCTTTGGATGGGGGCGGGGGAGTTGGGGGGTTGGGGGGGCAATAAGCCTGTAGGAACGAGGTCAGGGTTATGTCCAGAGGTCTGAAGGACATGGGCCCGTTCTCTTTCGAAGGAAAAGAAATGTCCCATTTCTTTTATATGGGGATTGTGTAAAGAGGGCACAGCCCAGGAGTTCTAGAAGGGGACATGGGTGCGGAGGTAGAACCTGCATGCATCTGGCACACACTGGGATTTAAGAAAACTTTGGGAAAAAACGGAAAGAATACACATTGAATGTTTAAAGTGTCATAACATTAAGTGGTGGTATTATGAGTGATTTTAATGTTCTTGTTTCTACTTTAAACAAAAAGATTTTATTTATTCATGAGAGAGGCAGAGACACAGGCAGAGGGAGAAGTGGGCTCCCTGGGGGAGCCTGATGAGGGACTCAATCCCAGGACCTGGGATCACACCCTGAGCCAAAGGCAGATGCCTTTGAGTCACCCTGGCATCTCATTTGTTTCCACTTTATGTATTTTCCAAATTCCTTACCCTGAGAAGGTGTCACTTTTATAATTTTTAAAAAGCTATTTAAATCTTTGAATCAGAATTTTTACAGGATGTAAACAAACAACAAACAACCCTAAGAATAGCAGAAATGTTTGTTCCATAGCAGCATTTCCCCCCTAATGCTTTAAAAATGTTTTTCAGTGTATTAAAAACACAACAAATAGAGAGAATATTCTAGGTAGTATCTAGACATAATACAGAAGGATATTCCTTTCTTCTTTTTTTTTTTAAGATTTATTTATTTATTTATTTATTTATTTATTTATTTATTTATTCAGAGAGAGCGAAAGAGAGGCAGAGACACAGGCAGAGAGAGAAGCAGGCTCCATGCAGGGAGTCCACGTGGGACTCGATCCAGGGTCTCCAGGATCACACCCCGGGCTGCAGGCGGCGCTAAACCGCTCTGCCACCGGGGCTGCCCAGAGGATATTTCTTTTAAAAAATTCTTTCATTATTTTATTTATGTGACCAAACTCTTGGCACTAATTTTCACTGATTTTAGAGGAGAATAATTGAACCCTGTAACTTGGCCTATAACTTGTTTTAAGCAGTTAATCTGAGTCCACGACTATTTTGAGCCCAAAATATACACTCTCACTGCGTTTTTAAAAAAATCTGTAAGCAAAATAACTATGCTTTCCCCTCACCAAAATATCTGTGGAGCACTGTATTTTTTATATTAATCCCCAAATCTAATTCTGTTCTTTTCTTTCCAAATACTACGGATAGAAATAACCACCATGCCACTAAAAATGAGAGATAAATTACCAGAGACAGGGATAACCAACTTAAAATGTAGAATTAAATTATGTTAAATAGAATCAAGTCTAATCATAAGGAATGGGGCCTAATCCACACATGCTTCACTTCTCTTAATTCTGTTCCTGGGAACTGCTTCCTAAAAATTCACACTAAAATTCTTACTCATGTCAGGGCTTGTTTAACATTTTACATGTGAAAAGCAGGTAGCTAATAACGTCCCATTCAAGCAATGACAGTGTTTTGTTGCCAAAAGATACGGGAATATTGGTTCTTGCAGGGCTCTTTGGGGGCAGGGTTATGATAAGCACCAGTGTACTCACCTGGTTGATGAAATGCTCTTTCTTCACATGCCTCGAAATGTACCTGATGGAATCTGCTGCCTTTTCCAAGAAAGCAACAAGGACTGTTTCTCCATCACTAACCTGCCTTTGTTTCCTTTTTTCTGGAACTTTGCCTTTCACCACCGGTTGACTCTCATCTCTATCTGGAAAGGAGTAGCGGTCTACATGGTCCTTCATACAAAGCACTTTAGGAAGTTTTTGCAGAAACAGTCTCTTCACCCAGGGGGCCATGGGGTGGTAGGTTGAGGAAGATCTGTGGTGAACATTAATCACGAACACAGTGACAATGATGGACAGGGTCACGAAAACCATAATGAACAGCAGGTACTCCCCAATGAGGGGGATGACTTTGGAGGAAGAGGGGATTATTTCCTCAATTACTAAGAGAAAGACTGTCAGGGAAACCAGCACGGAGGTGGAGAGGGACAGCTTT
This sequence comes from Canis lupus familiaris, assembly GCF_011100685.1. Lineage (NCBI taxonomy): Eukaryota > Metazoa > Chordata > Mammalia > Carnivora > Canidae > Canis > Canis lupus. Next base: position 23,761,057 of record NC_049237.1, read on the forward strand.
TCGCCCTCATCGGAAGGCAGGTAGAACACGAGCACTGTCAGGAAGGACAGTCCCAGGCAGGGGATGATGAGGAAGAGGGTATAGAACAGGGGCAGGCGGCGCAGGACCAAGGAGTAGGTGATGAACGGGTAGGAGTAGAAGCCGTCTCTCCTGTTGCCCTTCATCCCCTTTGCGTTGAGTATTTCCCACTCTCCGTTATCAAAGAAGTCATTCCTGTCAACATTGTCATTGACCAAAACGAGGTCAACCATGGTGCCATCATAAGTCCAGGACCCGAACTTCATGGAGCAGTTCTGCCGGTCAAATGGGAAAAACGTGACATCCATGGTGCACGAGCTTTTGTAACTGGCGGGAGGGGTCCAAATGACCGAGCCGTTCGACCTCACGATGACTTTGGTCATGAGCGAGCCTTCGAAACGTCCATCAGCACTGTGGTAGAAGCAAGTGGACACAGATGAGTTGGGTCTTGGCCCACCCCTCTATTAGTTGCATTTATTACTTTCCTGCCACAGAGTCAGTATTTCAAGAACAAATGGTTCTGTGCTTACTGAAAGTTGTACATTTCTCTGAATTATTTTGCCAAAATCAGGCTTTTCTGTCACCTGTCCTAATCTGACCAGCATATTTTTCTTCGAGGTTACTTACTTTTCAAAGAGAACTATGTCAGGAAGCCAGAGAGATTCTGATGGGACTTTAATTGAATGAATCCCGCCATATTCATCAGGATTCCAGCGTAATTTGTGGTCTGTCCATTCCTGCATCAAAATGAGTATACTGTAATTTTATTCTGAAAATTCAGTGTTCAAGTTTATGTTAATTTACTTATCCAATGTTTGGTTTTAAATGGGAAATTCATCTGTTTTTAGATCTTATGACCCTACCCTGTGGCTTAGTGCAATTCTCAAGATACAGGTTGAGCCAGCCTGGTCTCTGGTCTTCCCCAGGTCCACACAGCCATCCCACTTGGGATTTCCAAAATTGCCATATTTACCTTTCAATGAAGAGTCTCAATAACAAGGCCACTGATTTGTGATCTATTTTTTCAGCCTATTTCTCTTAAGAAACAAAAGAAAAAGCAATGGTAAATCTAGCTCAGGAGAGCTGGTCCAGTAATATCTTAATCTCATGATGATGGGTACAAACAATTTTGAATATCACTCAAGAGTCTTAAAAAAACATCCACCCAGTATGTTAATATGAAACATCCAGTATCCACTGAGTAGTCTTGATGACATTATAACCTTAATCCAAAGAAAAAAATCTTTTCCAAGAATTTCCTTTTAAGTTCTAATCTAAATTTATTTTGTGGCCACTCAATTACAATTTTAAATTATATTCCTAATATTGTTAGCCTCCAGAGATTTACATATTTTTCCTCATAATAGAATGAAATCATTCAGCATGTTTTATAGGACCTAATGGACCCAGATTAACAAACCTGACCACTAATTGATTGGATTATGAAGGTCAAGAGGATGATGTATGGATGATCCAATTACAGCAGAAGTGGACTTTCTTAAAAAGATCTGGATCCAGAATCTTATGAAATCTGACCTGAAAATTAAGTTCTTCTCTCCCACTGTCCCTCAGGTAGACTGTTAAGTAATGATGTAGGATAATATTAAATGATACTTCAGAAAGCTTGAAGGGTATGCCCAATGAGAGCCTCCCTGTCTTTAAAAAATCAGGACTCAGCAGATGGTAACTTCGCTAGATGGTAAAGTATTGAAACATGCAAGATGCCTGAAAAAGTGTAAGGCTGTTACACCAGATGAGATATTGTCTATCTTAGGCAATATTTGTGAGGCTTGATCCTTGAAAAACAAATTTAAAAGGATGTAGGTTCATTAAAAAGCTACAATCTAAAGGATAAAAGACTGTGTGCCTATTTATGGAAAACTATGCATATGAAGATTAACAGTTTAAGAGCCCAAGCTAATAAAGTATTTACCATGTTTACCTGGTACTCACAGCCTTCTCTTCCTTTTCCCCTTCCTCTACCCATTTTGAAAAGGACATTCATTTTCCTTCCTATGAATCATTTGTCTCCTACGAAGGAGACTTGTACTATCAGTGGCAGGTCTGAATCTCAGAAATGTTGAAGGGAACTCAGAGTAGCACTTTTTGTTTGTTTCACTTTTTAAAAATTGACATACAATAAAATTCACTCTTTTGTATATGGTTCTATATGCAAACAGTTGTATAATCACTAACAACACCAAGATCCAAGAACTCTGTTGCCCAAAAAGTTTTCCCTGGTGCTGCTCCTTTGTAATCAACTCCTCCATTGCCAGCCCCTGGCAATCACTGATCTACTTTCTGATCCTATAATGTTGCCTTTGGTCATATAAATAGAATCATACAGTAGAGAGCCTTTTGATCCTGATTTCTCTTACTTACCATATGGATTTTGGATTCTTCTATATTAGTCATTGGTTCATTTTTATTAGTGAGTAGTATTCCCTTGTATGAATTTACCACAACTTATGTATCCATTCCCCAGGTAGGATATTTGGGTTCATCCAGTTTTTAATGATTACAAATAAAGCCACTATAAATATTTTGTGTAATTTTTTGAGTGAAAAACATTCTTTTCTTCTCTTGGGTAAATACCCAGGAGTGGAATGGCTGGGCCATAAAGTAAGTGTATGTTCAACTTTATATGAAGCTGCCAAACTGTGTACCAGAGTGGCTCTATCATTTTTGTTTTCCCACTAGCAATGTATGAGAGTTCCAGGTCTTTAGCGTCTTCTCCAGTACTTGATATTGTCTCGTTTTTTATTTCGATTATAATAGTTGTGAAATGATATCTCATTAAGGTTTCTAATATGCATTTTTCCTAATGACTAATGATGTTGAGCGTCTCTTCATGTGCTTATGTGCCACCCATATATCTTATTTGGCTGTTAAATCTCTTGCATATTTTTTATTTTTTATTTTTTTTATTTTTTATTTTTTTAATTTTTTATTTATTTGTGATAGTCACAGAGAGAGAGAGAGAATGAGGCAGAGACACAGGCAGAGGGAGAAGCAGGCTCCATGCACCGGGAGCCCGACGTGGGATTCGATCCCGGGTCTCCAGGATCGCGCCCTGGGCCAAAGGCAGGCGCCAAACCGCTGCGCCACCCAGGGATCCCTCTTGCATATTTTTTTTTTAATTTTTTTTTATTTATTTATGATAGGCATGCAGTGAGAGAGAGAGGCAGAGACACAGGCAGAGGGAAGGGAGAAGCAGGCTCCATGCACCGGGAGCCCGACGCGGGATTCGATCCCGGGTCTCCAGGATCGCGCCCTGGGCCAAAGGCAAGCGCCAAACCGCTGCGCCACCCAGGGATCCCTCTTGCATATTTTTTAATCACGGTGTAATACTTTGTTTTATTACTGAGTTTTCAGGCTTCTTTATATATTCTGGATAAAAGCCCTTCATCAAATATTTGATTTGCAAATAGTTTCCCACAGTCTGTGGTTTCTTACTTCTCTAAGCAACGTCTTTCACAAGACGGAAGTTATACACTTTGATGAAGTTTATTTTACCAATTTTATCTTTTATGAAACATACCATTTCTAAGAAATATTTGCCTAACTCAAGGTCACAAAGATCTTCTCCCATTTTTTTATCTAGAAATTTTATAGTATTAGGTTGTACATTTAGATTTAAAATCCATTTTGAGTTAATTTTTTTTATTATGGTGTGAATGTGGGATGAAGTTTTTGGTTTGTTTTTGTTTTTCCACATGGCTATCCAATCATTGCTGCACCTTTTGTTGAAAAGGGTAAACATTCTCCATTGAATTACCTTTACACATTTGTCAAAAATCAACCAACCATATATACTCTGTGGGTCTATTTATGGGTTTTTTGTCCCATTTCATTAATCTGTGTCCCTCCTTTCTTTGGTACTACACTCTCTTAACCTCCATTGCTTTCTAGTAAGTTTTGAAATGGTGTAATGTGAGTCCTCCAACTGTAGTGTCCTTTTCCAAATCGTTTTGGCTATTCTAGTTCCTTTGCTTTTCTTTATAAAATTTTAAAGCAGCTTGTTGCTATCTATAAGAAAAATCCTTCTGAAATCTTAATTCTGATTGCCTTGAATATATAGATTGGCTTGGGTAGAACCACTATCATAATATTGAGATTTCTGACCAAGGAATATCATTTCTCATTCCATGTACTTAAGTCTTTTTTGATGTTTTTAAATCGGTGTTCTGTAGTTTCAGCCTATAAACCTCACACATATTTTGTTAGATTTATACCTCAGCATTTCCGGTTTTTTTAAAGAATTTATTTATTTAGATTTTACTTATTTATTCATGATAGACACACACAGAGAGAGGCAGAGACACAGGCAGAGGGAGAAGCAGGCTCCATGCACCGGGAGCCCGATGTGGGATTCCATCCCGGTTCTCCAGGATCGCGCCCTGGGCCAAAGGCAGGCGCCAAACCGCTGCGCCACCCAGGGATCCCCTGGGGTAGATTTTCTACAGAAACAATTACATCATTTACAAATAGAGAGTTCTAGTTCTTTTTTTTCCAATCTGAATGCCTTTTACTGTTTTGTTTTGTTTTTGCTTTAAGTCACTAGCTAGGACTTTCAGTATGACAGTAAATAAGAATGGGAGGGGAGGGGCACTGGGTGGCTCCGTGGTTGAGCATCTGCTGTTTGGCTCACGGAGTGGACCTGGGGTCTTGGGATTGAGTCCCGCATTGGGCTCCCTGTGGGGAGCCTGCTTCTCCCTCTGCCTTTGTCTCTGCCTCTCTCTGGGTCTCTCATGAATAAATAAATAAAATCTTTTTAAAAAATAGGAGTGGGAGAGTAGATATCTTCTCATTGTTCCTGATCTTGGGTAGAAGATATTCATCATTCAGTATTATGTTAGCTGTTGGTTTTCTTAAGTGCCCTTTATTTGACTAAGGAAGATTCTTCCTATTTCTAGTTTGCTGAGCTTTTTTTAAAAAAAAGATTTATTTATTTGAGAGGGAGAGAGAAAGCACGCATGCTGAGAGAGTGTGAATGGGGGGAGGGGCAGAGGGAGAGAATCCCAAGCAGACTCCTGCTGAGTGTGGAGTCCTATGTGGGGCTGGATCCCACAACACTGAGATCACAATCTGAATCAAAATCAAGAGTCCAATGCTCAACAACTGAGCCATCCAGGTGCCCCACAATATAATTTTCTTAATTAGAATGGATCTTGACCTAAGTTGTATAAAAAGCTTTTCAGCTTCTATAGAGATGATTACATGATTATTCTTTAGTCTCTTAATAAGATGAATTGTATTGATTGATTTTCTGTTGTTTTTTGTTTTTAAGTAGACTGCACACCCAACATGGGGTTCAAACTCAAAACCCTGAGTCTAAGAGTCATATGCTTTACTGACTGAGCCAGCCAGGTTCCCCTATACTGATGAAGTGCTTTATATTTATTAGTGCTAATTCCTTCAATAAGCTACAAAATTACCTACTATTAGTGCTATATTAGATGAGGCCCCTGTGGCCCGGAGCATTCAAGTGCCTTGTACTAGGCCACACAGTTGGTCAGTAAAGAAAGCAGGATTCAAGGCTGCTGCATATGACTGGGCATGCCGTGCATCACAACCCTAGGAGGTGCCTTTCACATTGACTAGGACGTGAAGGGTGCCCCCCACCAAGGTGTGCCACTGAGTGATGGCAATGGTACTCAAGCCATGGTACATTAAAAGGCATATCCTGCACTCTTTTCCCTTTTCCCATGCTACTGGACAGTGGAAAAATTTGTGGCTTACAATTCTTCATAACATCAGTTATTTGATCCAACTTTCTGTGGCTCTGCTTTCAAGGATATTTCTGGGGCTGATAGCTATAAAGCTTATGGACTCTGTACTCAGGCTAAAACAGTTGCTTATTCCACTTTTTCCTCTGTTAAAAAAGAAAAGAAAGATAATAAAAACAGAAAATCTGTTTTGCCTTAATGGTAAATATCTGTCAGGGATCCCTGGGTGGCGCAGCGGTTTGGCGCCTGCCTTTGGCCCAGGGCGCGATCCTGGAGACCCAGGATCGAATCCCACGTCAGGCTCCCGGTGCATGGAGCCTGCTTCTCCCTCTGCCTATGCCTCTGCCTCTCTCTCTCTCTCTCTCTGTGACTATCATAAATAAATAAAAATTAAAAAAAAAAAAGGTGGAGGAATTTTACAAATAAGCATGTTACACAATGTCCAAGTTCAGCAACAAATAAGGGGAGAGAAAATTATAGTATGAAGATGAACCATTAATAATAGGAAACTTCAGCTGACTTCCACTTGGGCAAGGCTCAGTTTGAGAAGGAAGCAGTTGTTAAGAGCTCTTTATAGAAAGAGGAGAAAACAAATTCAGAAATAAAGTGGACATGTGCCACCTGCTGCCTCAGATTCACCTGCCCTTCTTCCAGTATGAGCACCCTAGTTTCCTCTTGGGCAACTACCTCATTGCACTGTCACTCACTAGCTGTGGGTGCATCTGACTCTTCCTTCTGTCCCACAAATGGGGCTGCACCTCACACTGGCCCACCATGATCTTCAGGGTTGTCAGGTAACCAAATGGGGAACAGTGAGATAGCATGAATCTTCTGGAGCACTGGAAAAGAGGCTTGCCATCCTCTTTCCTGCTGGACTTAAACACAGGAAGGAAGTACTTTGAGGCAGAAGCTGATACAGCCACCTTGCTGAGGTGAGGCTGAGATGAGAATGGGGTCACCCAGAGGACGAGGGGCCTAGAGACAGGCAGAAGGAGCACCATTCCTGGGAATATTGCTTGAGCCCCTGGGTCAAGCTGCAGGTGACTCTGGCCTTGTCCCTGGACTTTCCAGATTATGAAAGCCAGTACTTTCTATTTTTACTGAAGCCAGTTTGGGTTGGGTTCTCTGTCATGTGCAACCAAAAAGTTCTCAGCTCATCCTGGGAGCATCTGAGTAGATCCTGAGCAGGTGGCGGGTCTCTGGTGCACAGGCAGCAAGCGGCGGGGCAGACACACAGGTGGGCAGGTGGGCTGCCAGCGCGCTCTCACGGCCAGCGCTGTCTTGAGGGGACAGCACTGCTGAGCTCAGCCCCGGGCCCACTCTTGCCCTTCCCTGTTAAGAGCATACAGATGGCTGCGGACAAAACTGTCTGCTCCTCGGATCCAGGCTCCTCTCTGGGGCAGGCACAGCTGTCTCCCCTGCGCCCGGTTCCCCCAGCGGAGCAGGTGCACCTACAGCTCTGGGGCCTCTGCTGTCTGGCGCAGCCCAGCAAACAAATACCTGGTTTTAGGAACTGTTCAAAGGGAACGGGCGGAGGGGGGAGCCCGAGGGTATGGAACTTTTGGGCCAGAAGGGCTTGCCCTGCTTGCCGGACCTCCTGACAGAGTGCCAGTGGCTTACGGGGTCACAGTCTGGGCGGAACGAATGCGCGCGGCACAAGAAGGCAAGGCTGGTGGCCACGCGGAACCCAGCGCCGCCCCTACTCCTGGCCTGGGCCTCGGCCTCTGGGCTCGGGCTCATTGCTCCGAGGGGGGTGCGGCTTGGGTGTAATGGGAAGGAACGCGGGGTGGACAGGGAGGGCAGTTCTGAGGAGACAACCTGCAAAAGCCGAGACCTGAGGGTAGGAGGAGCCGCGAGGGAGAAGGAACCCGGAGAGGGAAGGCGCCGGGGCAGAGAATGGGGGAACTACGGATGAGGGGTGCGAAGAATCCTTGAGGAGGACGTAAAGAGATCTAGAGTGATTTAGGTCTTGTTCCTGCCCAGGAAAGAGAAGGGGGCGAGGTGGGACTTCTGGGATTTCGGAGTACCCAGAAGAGCAAGAGCACTGAACTGGAGTCAGAAGCTGTGAGTTCCCCACCCTGTGGTCCTTTGCTGCTTGTATGCCTCTGTGGGGTGTTCTTCTGTACCCAGACCTGGGGAATCAGAAATGTTCTCCTTGACAAGTCCGTCTAGAGGGGTTCCCTGAATTTCTATCAACATATGCGTCCACTGCGATGCTGACAGAGTCCTAAGCCCCAGGATGACCGCACGTGCTAAGCCAGCAATGTCAGGGTGAGGATTCAGAGCCTCCATCCTCTCTCTTGCTAAGGACCTCTGGAACTTTCTGGTTACTTCCTGTTTTCTCCGAAACCCTGAGGTCATCCAGAGACTAATCTCCTGTCTCTCCCTTCTTAAAGTAAGAGATTAGAAATAATATACTATGTTCATATAGCATGCTCCAGTCAAGATACTCAAAGCTCTTTACAAACATCAGCTCTACCCTGAGGCAGTTCCAAGGTGGAAAGCTGTGTCGTTGCAGGAAACAGGCGAGCACGGGATATGTCAGGACCAAATCTCAAAGTAATTCTGTGACTAAGAAAAAAAAAAAAGGAAAAATAGTTTCCTTGATTCTGAGAAGTGCAATTTCAAATCCGTATCGTATATATTCCCTTAAAATTGTCCTTTCTTAGACAGTTTGAAATATCACTCATAAGTGTCTAGCTGTTATCCAGAACTGAATTTCATTTAAACCTAAATCAAAGACTTTTTTACTATAAAAAAATTCCCCTAGTTATTCTTAGTTTAATACTAAAACCAAAAGATAGCAAAGAACAAGTAGTGCCTTGAATTGTAGCCTCTGGGGCATCCTGGGGATCTTCACTTACCTTAAAGTCAAGTGTGAAATTCTTTTTTTTTTTTTTTTTTCCAAGTGTGAAATTCTTAAAGCAAGTTAAGGTTGATTCATTTCAATCTTAAAGAAAACAACATGACATACTTTATGTCTCATATTCCTACTATATCCATGAGCTGCCAGAGCCAAAAAATGGGATTTGTCATTAAGGATGAAAAAGCCTCCAAATGTGGCAGCCGGAAATGACATTTATTGAGTCCCAAGTATGTGCCAGATACTGTACATCACATTCACACACATGATTGCATTTCACCTCTTAACAACATTGTGGGGTAGGCATTGCCTCTATTTCATGGAAGAAGAGATGGAGGGTCAGAGAGGCAAAATGACTTGCCGAAGCTTATATATCATGATTTCTGACTCCTGACTCCTAACTCCTGCTCAATTCCTACTCAGGGTCCACCAAACTGACCTCCTTTGCTAAGTCAGAGTGAGTCTAGGAGAAGAAAGGAAAATAAGATGCTGAGTTAAGGGTCGGAAGTAAATTCCTAGACTTGTAGGTGCCGTTGCAGGTGGTGGAAGATTACTAGACTTTGGGAAGCTGTCCCAGCCCTTTACAGCAAGGCTGTCCCTTCCATGGCAAGTTTGTTTCTCATTTTCCCTCCCAGACCAGCTCCAGGAATCTAGCCTGTGAGGCCTGCATATTGAAGTGGAACTTTGTGTTGGTCTAAAACAGGAATCAGCTGTTGGAGAAACAAGGCTACTTTGAGATGTTGGCTTTGGCAGACATTCAGGCAGTTTTATTTTCCTCAGGAAAATGAAGGGGGTAGGACAGCAAACTGCTGTCAGCTACAGTGAAGCGAGATCACTCAGAATCTTGCTGTCTTATGGTATTCACACCCCACAGTGCCTAGCCCAGGGTCTTACACAGTGTCTGGTGCATAGTAGGTGCTCAGTAAATGCTTGTCGAGTGAGTAATTTTAATGTCTGTTGTCTTAGCGATTACTCATATGATAGACTCTAGGCCAAGGGTTCAACCCTTTATTATTAAAGAAAGGGTGGTTTCATTTCCCATTTGCCTTTACGGTGCTTGCGAAGCAGTTTTCCTAACCTTGAATATGATGGAGCAGAATCTGAGTGGTAAGGCATTAAGTACTTTCTCATGTAGTTTTAGTGAGTCGGTGTTAATAATCTATTTATGATTTATAGGGTTTTGATTACTCCTTGAAATAGGAAGGAGGAAGACAAATAAGTTTCCAAAATAAAATCAATAAAACAAAAATAGCTCCACATAGAGGACTTTCTCAGGATGTCACTACATTCGTGCTTGATAAAGGTCTTTGGTTAAGAGGATGGAGGAAAAAAAAAAAAAAAAAGAGGATGGAGGAAGAACATCTAAATATACCAGAGGAGAACTGTGGAAATAGGGGATAAGATGGGAGAATTGCATTAAAAAAACAAGCATCTTGTTTGTGGAAGCTACCATGGAACATGTTTTTGTTCCAAGCACGTGGAGTTTTATTCTCTCTGTGATATGAATCAGGGAGCATTTTTCAGCGTCTAGATGAGAAGTGAGAAAAGAATGGGGTTTTACTGTTTCTGTCTTTATTTTGACTGAGGTAAACAGGGGTGGCTGGGGAGAGTTTCCCATAGGTTTGCTCTGGCATGAGAGCTTTGGGAAGTTATACGATTGAGAATAGTATGCAGGGGGTCACAACTTCTCCACCTTTTTGGCTTGCAGAACTTCTACTGATCCCAGAAGACCTACCTTAACTACCTTAAATATCTCCTCCCTTGCAAGCTCTCCCTGATTTTCTCCCTGTTTCATTGTTATTTTTGTAATGACATAGTACTTGTGTAGATTTTCCTTATGGTGTTTATCATATCACAGTCATTGTTTTTTACACAACTACACTTTGTCCTCCCCTTGAAGGCAGGGCTGTATTTTCCTCTTCATATACCCGGATCTAGCCCAGTGGCTGACACTTAGTAGGCTGTAAGTAAACCTTGTGGAACGAATCCTTACTTCATTCTCTCCTAAATGCTTTTCTACACCATCCGATGTTGAGCTAGCAAAACCTTAGAAGACAAGGACCAGGAACTAGTCTATATGGAGACAGCACTGAGCAGAGCACAGGACATCTTGGAGCTGCTCCCTTGTCCAAGGCAAGGGAAGGATTTCTTCATGTGAGCCAGACCTCCAGTGCCTAACCTGGGACAAGTCAGTTCAATTCTCTAATGCTCAGTTTTCTCATCTGCAAAGTGGGAATCCTAATAGAACCTACCTCATAAGGTGGCTGCGAGAATGAACCTGGTTCATTCCTAGGACACACCCAGTCAGAGCATTTAGTACATGCTCAATAACTGTTAGGTATTATTATTAGCTACTCTGAAACTGAGATCTGTATAAAATGCCAATGGTTGTTAATATCAGTTTTGTCTTGTTTTCATCATCCCTTTTCTTTATCTTTTATTACCTTTTTTTTTTATCCTTCACTTTTCTTTTACCTTTTTAGTTTTAAAAAGCAAAGGGTAGGGCGCCTGGGTGGCTTAGTTGGTTAAGCATCTGCCTTCGACTCGGGTCGTGATCCCAGAGTTCTGGGATCGGGCCCTGCACTGGGCTCTCTGCTCCATGGGGAGTCTGCTCCTCCCTCTGCCTTGTTCTCTCTCTATCTCTCATGAAAAAAAAAAAAAAAAACTAGGGGTGCCTGGCCAGCTTAGTCCATGGAACATGACTCTTGATCTCAGGGTTATAGATTCGATTCCCATGTTGGGTATAAAGATTACTTAAGAATAAAATCTTAAAAACAAATAAAAAGATACATATATATCATATGATGGAGCTCAAATGCCTCCTATTCCATGCAGCCTTCCCAGCTTGCCACCATGCTATAGAATTCATCTTTCTTTTTTTGTGCCATAACATAGAATATATTAACTAATATTTATTGTGATATTTGTACTCCAAATCCAATCTGTGTGCACAGAATAGCTTTGATAATATTCTCTGTTGTTCTATAAAATGTATAGAGGGTTTTCTTACTTTGGCTCTTCCAGTGATTTAGAAGCAGGGCTTTGATGGTTAAGGCAGAGGCTGGGTATGGCAGAGAAGGCCCTAACTGGGGAATCCAGATTCCAGCCAGATGAATTCCTGGACTCCTCTGTTTCTGTAAACAGGGATAGTGTGATACCTGCTTTGTTAATTCTGAATGTTGAGAAATGTAAATGAGAGAAGAAAGATGACAATCCTTTAAAAATTTAATGCAAAGAAAGTCTATTATTCTTTGGCTAAAATGAGAAAGACAAGAAATAACAAGTGCTGGAAAGGATGTGGAAAAAGGGAAACGTCGCTCACTATAGCTAGAAATATAAACTGGTATAGCTACTGTGAAAAATAGTATGGAGGTTCCTCGAAAGATTAAAAATAGAATTACCATATGATCAAGCAATTTGGGGTATTTACCCAAAGAAAATGAAAATACTAATTTAAAAAGATGCATGCACCCCTACGCATTATTTATAATAGCCAAGATATGGGACATATCAACCCAAATGTCAGTTGATAAGTGAATGGATAAAGAAGATGTGGTATATATATTATATACCACACATATATATATAATTTATATATGTATATATATTATATATATATGTGTGGTATATATTATATTATATATAATGTTACTTAGCCATTAATAAAGAATGCAATCTTGTCATTTGTGACAACCTGGATAGACCCAGGGTGAAATAATCAGACAGAGAAAGACAAATACCATATGATTTCACTTATATGTGGAATCTAAAAATACAAAACAAATGAACAAACAAACAAAAAGGCAGAAACAGATCCAGATGTAGAAAACAAAGTGATGGTTGCCTCAGGGGAGGAGGTGGAGGAATGGGCACAATGGGTGAAGGGGGGTAGGAGATACAGACTTCCAGTTATAGGATGAATAAGTCATGGGGATGAAAAGTACAGCATAGGGAATGTAGTCAATGGTATTGTAATAACGCATATGGTGACAGATGGTAGTGACACTTGTGTTGAATACAGCATGAAATATGGACTTGATAGGTCACTATGTTGTATGCCTGAAAACCAATGTAACATTGTGTGTCAACTATACTTTAATGAAAAAAAAATTATTCTCATTACTTCTAAAATATGGGAACCTAAGTCGTCAGGCTGGCTTTCCAAGCATCAGCTTACCCCATTCCTATGGATTTCTCTTGCTCTGTTTTGGGTATTGGAGATTTCTGGTTTTGACTCTGTCTTGACCTGGAGGCATCCACCAGGCCACTGTGATTCTGGTGGCCCAGCTTTGCTGGAAGTCATTTCCAAAGTTGCAGTTAAGGTTTGTGAGGAGTTGTGGCTTCTTGTTCACTTCTACTGAAATGACCTCGTGTTTTCAAAATCTCAAGAAAAGTGAAAAGTACCAATAATAAAGGCCTGCTCTAGTTGCCATATCCTAAGGGGGGGAAAGTTGCTCTCTGGAGCTTTCCCCATTTCTCCAGGTAGTCAGGGAGCAGTGCTCAGACCTTGGCATCAGAGTCCATTCCAGGCATGCTTCTGAGCTTCCAGGACCTGCTTGCTCTCCAACTCCCGCAAAAGAACAGGAAATAATAGACCCCAACCATTCCCAAATATCTCCCCAAGGAACCCAATATGTTCTTTATATCATTGTTTTTCAAATAGGTGTCTTTTTAAATAGAAAAGAGTGGCAATAATTAGGTTAGCAGATATAATGCTTGGATTGACAGTTACCTGTTTGAGCCACACATTTGTTGTCATCAGCTGATTCTTTTCATCCTAACAAAATGAGAATTAGAAAGATATAAATTCAAATTAAGTGAAGGTGTCTTTTAGATTCTTTTTTTTTTTTTTTTTTTTTGGTCCGAAAGACCTTTCTGAGTCTTACATTTGAGGAGTTCAAAGCATAAAGGATTCTCAACTTCAACACAGTTAAATGCCATGGGATCCTAAAATATTATGCATAGTTTGCTCAAAATAAAAAATAATAATCAAAGCAAGTAGCAGTCCATTGTGGTGATATTTACCTAAAATTGTCTAAATCCAGAAGGCAAAGTAAGATCGCAAAGCAGAATGAATATTAGCTAAATCAGAGGTCACTTTTGCATGATTTGCTAGAAGGAATCCTTGGGCATTGAGTCAGCTGGGGTGGGTGAGGGTGCAAGTGGTGGGGCGGGGCCGGGGTTGGGACAATCTGGGAGGATTATTCTGGAACTTTGGGGACCACAGCAGGATGACTTTTAGAACCGGCTTGTTAAAGTTCACTGATTTCCCCGGGAACTGGACCAGGGCAGAAGTGGGAGCTCGGCAGCAGTCAGTAGAGCGTGTTAAGATATGGGTGGTGCCCGCGGGATGCGGGATGCGTGGGGCCCTGAGGGGATTCGGGAGGAGATGGGGACACCAGGCCCTCCGTCAGGCTCCGGCATCACCTGCCCTCTCTCCCTGCAGGCACCCCGCCTGCCCCCACCGGTCTGGGCGACACTGCGGAGCCCCGGGCCCGGCTGTCCCTGGTCTCCTCTCCCGGGGCTCAGCCTGGCGCCGCCCGCCCCCCCCCCCCGCCCCCGGGGGCGATGCCTGTCCCTGCAACCTGCAGCCTGAGCCTCACGCCGCCCCGCGCCAGGAGTGTCGCCGCCACGACGCTGCTCATTCCGTCCCCAGGTCACTTCACTGGCCTCTCGGGGCAGATTTTTTCTCACAGCAAGCTATTTTTAAAATTGAAATGGCAGACACGGGGAAAGCAAGCGGAAACGGCGTCCCCGAGCCACACACGGTGAGGAACGCGTGCTCTTTCCAGCGGCGCCAAGGAGGACTCACCACATCTACGAGCTGAGAGATTTTCAATCCGAAATACACTTTTATGGTGTCATTGGAATTTAGCACAGGGCGAACCCATTTCTGATAACCTTGGAATAAGTGTCTGAGGAGGGCATCTTCACTTTCGGCCATTGAACGGAATCCCGCAGAGCCTGGAAGAATCCAGAGGGAAACCCCGGTTAATGCGCGAGGCGAGGCCGGCGGGGCGGCTGGTGGAGCTTCCTCCGTCCTGAGCCTTCATCCCGGCCGCGCAGCCTCTCAGCAAAGGCAGCTCTGAGCGAGTTCTCGAATCCGTGCTCTTCTGCTGCTGCTGCTTCTTCTTCTAATGGATATCGTACTTATTTATTTTTAATTTAAATTCAATTCTCCATGCCCACCACACACGGTGGGTGGAAAGCAGACTCTGCTTCCCCCAGAGCTTGGCTCTCTCATCCATCGGCTTCTCCCATCATGAGGTCAGCACCTTGACCCCCAAAGAATCACCTGCAGCGCCCCCCCCACCCTCCACCTCACGTCTCAGCTGAGATGCCCCCTCCTTACAGACACGGCCCCGTCCACCACGCCCCCACTGAGCTCCGTCAGGTCCCCACCACAATGTGTTGTGTATTTGTCACTGTCTGTCCTTCCCTCGAGCTCCATGATGGCAGGCACAGGATCCAATTTACTCGATGATGTGTATCCAGCGCCTAGAACAGTGCCTACCCACAGCACATACCCGTTTTATATCTACTTAATGAATGAACCGATGAAAGGAATATGTTGGGACATTTTCCATGTGTTTGCCACATAGCCATAGAACACCTACCACATCCCCTGCGCTGTTTGTTCCCTTGCAAAGACCTTCCCTGGTCAACAACCAGGTTCTAACACTCTTCTCCACTCCTGTATATCTGAGAGCCTAAGAACACCCTAATTTCAAGCTTTGATCCTCAGGCTGAAGAAATGGTCTAGGAATGCAGCCTAGAGATGAGTTTTATTTCTTTTCAGTGTCATACTATCAAATTTAAAGCAAGGAAGCTGGGGTGCCTGGGTACCTCAATGGTTGAACATCTGCCCTTGGCTCAGGGTGTGATTCCGGCATCCTGGGATCGAGTCCCACATCAGGCTCCCCACAGTGAGTCTGCTTCTCCCTCTGCCTATGTCTCTGCTTCTTTCTCTGTGTCTTTTGTGGATAAATAAATGTGGGCTTAAAAAAAAAAGAAAACAGGGACACTTTGTTATTGTTGTTTTGAATATGGCCTCTCTCGTGGTCACTGGAAGTTTGTCCCTCCAGTTATAAAATAAGTAAATTGAAACCTACTCTTAATGCTCCTAGGGGTGATCAGAGGTGTAAGATGGGCTGCATACCTCTTTCTCTCACTCTCAAGAAAGCATATTAAAATGCAAATGAGTGACTAAAATGCAAATGAGTGACGAGAGAGCTGTAACTTATGTTTATACTTAGTTATTTAAAAAGCTAGCTGTTCTCAAACTTGGATACTTAGCTGTTCTCAGCAAGCAAAGGCACACTCCGGAGCAGGTCAGCTGGGTGGTTGCCAGGGCAGCACTCTGTAAACACCCTAGAACCTTACTGGAAGGGTTGGGGAGGGTGGGAGTTGACATTTCCCGAAACCTTTCGAGGGACAGAGTGTTCATTCGCTCAGGCTACACTTCACGAATTTCCTACCCCACATCCAGGCTCATCTTCCTTCAAAATACATCGCATCTCTGATTATTTCCCACCATCTCCATGGGCAACCGCCCGTGTCACAGACTCCATCCTCGCCCTCGGATTCGTGTGCAGCTTCCTCATCACTTCCACCCTGGCTCCGTTTACAGTTCATTTTCTGCTCAGCTGTCAAGCCAGCTCTTACAAGCAGAAGAGGATTATGTTAGTTCCTTGCTCAAAGTCTTGCAGTGGCTTCCTATCAAACCTAGAAGGGACATCTCATGTTCTCATGGTTTCCCAGGCTGTGTACAGCCCTACCTTCTCCCACTCTGTCCTCAGCCCTCCTCCCCAGTGCCTCAAGCCCGTCCGCTCTTTCCAGAACATGCCTGTATGTTTCTGTTTGGAGCAGGCCCTGGCCCTGTAGAGACCCCATAACCCCATACTCATTCCTTCATTTTGTCCCATCTTTGCTCACATGTCATCTCCTTGAAGAGGTCATTCTGGGTTACACAATCTAAATATCCCTCCTCACACTTTTTCCCATTAATGGTACTTTATCTCACATCGGAGCACTTGGACCTATTATGTGTCTTTGTTTATTGTCTGTCTGCCACACGGGAAATGCCAGCTCCGCGAAACCTTCCTCACTGCTCCTCCTGGCTCAGTGGGGCCTGGCCCATTGGGGCTGCTGAGCCAACATGTGTGTAGCAATATGGTGAGCTACTTGGCTTTTGCTTGCTGAGTGGTATTAGAAGAGTTTAGGCTAGAGTTGAATTGCTAGGGAGAAGAGGGAGACAGGGAGGCCACAGCTGTCCTCCCTTGGCCTTTCCCCATGCAGGCAGCCCTCCAGTGAGGAGGAGAATATTGTTTCAAGGGCACGATGGCAGTGACTGTTCCTTGCTCAATAGCCCATTTGCCCTTTCTTTTTTGGTAACAGATGCTAAATTTATTCAGCATTGCATGGAGCCAGCTTAAAATGTTCCCTTCTCAGGCTCTCTTACAGGTAGGGAGGGCCATGTGACAGACACATTGGCCACTTTAAGATACAAACAGAAGCAAGAGGGTGAGGTTTGTAGGAAATACCATTGGAGCAGACAGACTCGTCCGACCTGCATCTTTCACCTTCCATCTTTCACCGGTTGCTCTCTCTCCTTCCTGCCTGGAACTGGAACGTGGGATCTAGGGATTTGGCCACAGAGGTATCTTAAAGCCTGATGAAAGCTACACACACTAGATGGTGAAATAAAAGGGCCGTCAGAGCCTGGGCTCCCAGCGCTGTAGGACCGCCAATCAGCCCAGGAATGCCTGCTCCAAATTTCTTGGTGTGTGAGAAAAGTCATTCTCCTTTTGGGATAAGTGGTTATCGCCATAGTTACCTCTATCTGAATGCAGTCCTAGCAGCTGAGGGCCAGGGTTCTGCTTCCTCAAGAGCCCCTGTGCTCCAGTTCAGGCCAGTAAGGACTAATTACTTAAGACACCGTCTCTCGGTGGATGGAGACACTCAGGAAGGCTGAGAACAACTGAATAACATCTGAGCCAGCACATGTGTGCATGTGCACGCACACACACACATAAGGGACTTCATAGCTTGGATACGCTGCCATTATAATTCTGGATTTGTGGGAGGGATTCTGAGAACAGAAACTGTACTTTTGATTTCCTTTCCTGGCAGGAAAATTTTACTGTCAATTTGCAGAGAGGTAGAGTTGCACATTGGGGAGGATCTTCTAAAATTTTGACCTTGACAATCCCCAGCACTTGCCACCTTTAAAACTATACCCTCCATAAGAATGGTTGGATCCCTGCTCTTTGCCAGGATCCAAAGGGAAATAGCAGATCTGCTCTTTCAGGGCACTTTGTATGTTTTACCTGCTTGGCCAATGTGGGAGGGTAAGCTGCTGTCTGAATCAAGGAACAAAAAGCATAGATCTGTACTGGCTGTTATGGACTAAATATTTGGGTTCCTTCAAATCCCTATGTTGAACCCGTACTCTCCACCATCTGACTGTATTTGCAGATAGAGCCTTTAAGGACGTAATTTAAGCTAAATGAAGTCATCAGTGTAGGACCCTAATCCAATAGGATGATGTCCTTAGAAGAGATGCAAGAGAGCTCATTCTCTCTCTGTGCAGGCATGAGGAAAAGCCAGGTGAAGACACTGCCAGAAGGCAGCTGTTTACAAGCCAGAAAGAGAGTTCTCACCAGAAACCAAATTTGCCTACACCTTGTCCTAGATTTCTAGCCTCCAGAACTGTGAGAAAATAAATTTCTGTGAAGCTACACAGTCTGTGGTGTTTTGTTATGGCAGCCTGAGCTGACTAGTACACATCTGTATTGACCAAAGCAGACCTTACCAAAAAAGGCCAAAGGTTTCATGCTTTCTGTCTGACATCTTCAATCTCCCCAAATAAAAGCTGAAGTCATCGAGGTTACTGAAGCAGATGCAGAGGATAGCCCTGAAAATGTCTCTGGTTTGTCCTTCCGTAAAATAAAACATGATAAGGAAGGGAAACTGCTTCCACCATTGATTCTTTGAGGCTAGGGCCTCAATAAATACTTGATGCTGTCTGGTGAGTGAACAAATGCCCAAGAGGGCCTAACAGCACTTTCCATGCACAGGGGAAGGAAGCAGAGTGACCCCAGCTCAGTCATCTAGAGGGTGTAGAGTCACAGATGTTTTCAAGATTTCCAAGACGAGTGGTCTCTGTTTTAAGGAATAAATGGATTCCTGAGAAGTTGTGTGTAAACCAAATTTTTGCAAATGGACTTGTATTCTATTTTTTTTTAATATTGTATTTATTCATTTGAGAGCGAGAGTGAGAGAGCACGAGCAGGAAGAGGGGCAGAGGGAGCAGGAGAAGCAGGCTGACCAGGGATGTGGGGGGCTTCATCCTAGGACCCTGGAATCATGACCTGAGCTGGAGGCAGACACTTTACCGACTAAGCCAGCCAGGAGCCCTTGCACTTGTATTTTAAACAAATTTGACAAGTCTGATATTCTAAGATATATCTCAGCAATACATTGACAAGTTGAGAAGCTGCTTTCAGAAGGTGAGTGATTCCCTGAGTGGGTGCTTGCAGTTCCAAAGTCAGCCCCTCAAAGGAGAGGGATGGCAAAGCATTTGTATTCATAAATAATTTCAACATTAAAGAGGAAGGACCAGTGAAATGACTAAGGTGCATGTGTAGACAATGAAGCTAGAAAGGATAACTGAGATGAACTAAGCTCCTCATTTTACAGACAAAGATCCTGGGGTGCAGAGAGGGGCAGAGACCTACTCAAGGTCAACTCAGTTAATGAGTGGTGGGTACGGTTTTCTGACTCCCAAGTTCTAGTAGCTTCCTCCATGTGGAACTCAGGCTGGGAAATTGCTCTAGGAGGACTCAGCTCTTGGCCCTGGATGCTGAGTCTCTTGCCAAACTCGTCACTTTTTAGAACAAGCATCCCACAAATATTTATTTAACATTGAGAGCTACTGGACTCAGATTTAGAGACATTAGTTCTGGTCTTGTTTCCAAACCAGGCGATCTTAATTAAGAAAAGCATTTAACCTCTCCCGGTAAAATTAGAAATGTGGATGATGGGTAAGCCCTTACCAACTCACTTGCCCTATGGTTCTAGGATTTCACGTCCATGAAACAGCCACAAAATGTGACCTATATTTGCTATTTTGAAGACACAAAAAAGAGGCAATGTTTAAAATATGCCATTGATCAGACAAATTCCCTCTTGGCTGCCATTTACTGCAACAGAGGAGGCATCAGGTAAAGGTATCTAAAGCTATGATGGGATTAGAGAGGACTCACTGCCCATGAGGAAGTTAGGACTCTCTCAAGCCCTGTAAGTGGGACCATGAGAGATGTGGATGAGGTACTCGGTACCAGCTTGAGACAAAAACATTTTTCTTTGGAACCTACAACTTGACCTTCTGACATCTTTATTTTTCTTGACTGTGTTTCTTTTCCTTTCTTCAGACTCTCAGACCTTCTGCTCTCTCCCACCCAATTATCAACACCCATTTTCCGCAAAATTATGACAAGTGTATGCACGCTGAGGTATAAATAACTGATAAGACTTAATTGATGAAAATGCACATGCTTATTTATGGTTTTATTGAAGACAACACCATTGTTTATCCTTAGCTAAGAGAGTAAAGAAGTAATTGAAGACTTTTAAACCTCAGCAAATATGATTGAGACACATTTTTTTTGTATTTTGACACCTTTTGGTATATTTTGGTTCTGTCTTTCCATTATCACCACCTTGTTAAAAAAAATCATACTACAAATATATTAGCCTCAACACATAGAGCTAGCCCTCAGGGCGAAATAAATAATAAATACTGAATGGATTCTTGCCAGCGTGAGAGTTTATTAGAATGACTTTGTTTTTTCCCTCTTGCATTGCCCATGCTGGAACCATTCCTAGGATACGGTAGATCCTCAATAAATATTTACTGAATGAGTAAACACACGTCATCGTGTGGTAAGAGTAATAGGAAGATGAGTAAGATACAGTCTTTATTTCTGGGAGCAGTGATAAACATACAATGATGAATTAGCAACAAATATGAATTAGCAACACAAGAAATGTCACATGGCCATACACAATTATCCTCTCCACCAAAGCCAAAAATGTAAAAATGAGGAATTGCCCTCTGTAATTTGGAAAAGGTACTTTTGTAACAAAAAGAAACTCTTTCCTTTGCAGTGAGTAGTATAGTTAAAGAACTTAAGGAAAGTGGTACAGATCTGAAAAATAGAAATGGACTCTAATGGATCTAGAAATGTTCACAAGTGTGAGAGTGACTACAGATTATTGATGTATTACAGGTCTGTGACAGACGTATACAGCACAGTATACACTCCCAAAAGCTTGCAGCCTCGTTGATAGAGAATGAGTACCAGGCTCCCTTCCAATCCCCATTTTCTTATGTAACCACTACTGTGCAAAAAGAGGGTGCACAAGTGAACTGAGAGGGTTTATACAACCACCCCTGCTAACCTGTGATATGGGTTCCCTGGGGAAAGAACGGTAAGAATAAATTCTTTCATAGTAAATAGAACAGTAAATAAAAGCAGAAAAACATTAGAATCCTGGATATTAATTGCATCCTAAAACACACAGAAGTTGATTATCATTTTTATGATTGACAAATTGTATTTCAGACTGCAGAGATCAAATTTAGTCATATTAGAAAGTGGGTCTGATGCCCTCAGCACTTAGAAAGGATGGCTTTTGAGTCCTCAGTATGAGGAGAAGCTACCTTTTTAAAGAAAGGATACTGTTTAGGTACATGTGCCTAGATTTGGAATCTAGGATTTATTTTAGGACTTGGGCAAATCTCACTTGGTGCCTCTGGCTCTCCAGCTGAAAGTAGCATAGTCAAACATGGCAAAAATATTAGTGAGAAATAAGTACAAATTGCTAATGGGACAGCAGGATTTTCCAACCAGCTGGCTCCAGCTCTAAATGGTTGCCACCACAATGGGAAGAGCTTTGTGATCTTAAGTTACATAAAAAACAAAATGAGGAGGGCACTTGATGGGATGAACACTGGATGTTATACTATTTGTTGGCAAATTGAATTTAAATTTAAAAAAAAAGAAAGAAAAAAAGTGAAATGATTTCCAAACCCAGATAACTGGCAGGTGCAAATGACCATTTCCCCTTAAACTTTGCAGTTATTTTCTCCCTCTTTCCACTTCTCTTTTGTCTGTCTGCCTGTCTGTCTGTGTATATATATATATATCTTTATATCTATATATATTTTATATATATATATTTTTTAATTTGTCCTCTTTATTAAGAATTCTCTGACTGGGATCCCTGGGTGGCGCAGCGGTTTGGCGCCTGCCTTTGGCCCGGGGCGTGATCCTGGAGACCCGGGATCGAATCCCACGTCGGGCTCCCGGTGCATGGAGCCTGCTTCTCCCTCTGCCTGTGTCTCTGCCTCTCTCTCTCTCTCTGTGACTATCATGAATAAATAAATAAAATCTTAAAAAAAAAAAAAAAAAAGAATTCTCTGACTTGCAGGGGGATAATAGTGACAGAAAACTCACATATGTTCATAGACATTTGACGTCTATTTTTGTTTGTGATATACAAACATACTAAGTAAACCTACACACAAATTTATTAAAGTTTGTATGCAGGTGTATAGGATATATTGGATAAAATTAAGAAACTACACACAGATATAATGATTATTAGTAGACATGATAGAAAAAAGTTGATGGAGTAAATTTCTGTGCCAGATCTTTTAACAATCCTGAGAAGCATTCAGTAACATTTTTCCTGCTTTTGTATCTTCCTACCAAGTTCATGATTCAAAAGGAATATCCCAGAAAAATGACAACAGCATAAATATTATGGAATCCATAGGTATGATTTCTTTAGCAATAAACAGATTTCCTAGAATCACCCATTAGAACCACATCCCAAAGTTTATCCTAAAGATACCTATACATTACAGTTTGTAATTCTAACATTATCAATATCGTATTTCCACCTCCCTTGCTTAAATCATTCTACAACGATGAAGTTTTAATTTACTTTAATTTGAGCTTACCTGAGGGAGTGACACCAAGGACGATGAGCATAAGGATAAAGCCTGCCAGTCTCATGATGTCAGTTTAGGAGAGATAACTCCTTCCTTTTCAACAATACAGTATTTCCATCAGAAAGGGAGGTTTTGAATAGCAAATGCAGTGGTTCAAAATCCGAAGTGGAACCCAAGGGGAAAGTAGACACCTGAAGTGGGATAAGACAGTCTCAGACCACCCCGCATCCGTGCGATGTTTCTTAAACTACACTTCATTGATTTCCAGTCAGCTGTCAGATCATGTAAGTCTAAAACATATCTCTGGGTCCTAACTCCTGACTTATTAATTTGCTCTCTCGCAAAGAGTTGCAAGGCAGAGGAAAAGGATGAAGCTAGACAACTTCTGAATATTCTGTGGTATTTTTCTCACTGTTGGAGATCTGAGCAAAGGAGAAAAACTGCATTTTATCACATGCATCATGAAAGTTAGTGAGAAGTTTCTCATACATATTATTTCTCCCTGTGTCTTCATTTTGGACTTGGAGCTGAAGAACAATGAATAAGAGGGGGTTTGAAAAAAAAAAAAAAAGAGGGGGTTTGAAAGGTAGAAAATCCCAGTTATAAAATAAATCATAGGGATGTAATGTGCAACATGGCGATTATAGTTAATAATGCTATTGCTAGAAGAATAGATCTTAACACTTCAGAAGGAAAAAAAACCTGTAACTATGCGTGCTGACGGATGGTAACTAGACTTATTGTGACCATTCTGCAATATATCCAAACATTGAATCGTTATGTTGTACACTTGAAACTAATATAATGTCGGATGTCTATTTTATATGGCAGTTTAAAAAAAAAAAAAGGAATAATGAATATGCCCTTTGGTTCCCACATCTACTGGTTCTCGAGTGTTCTAATGCCAGGGCATCCTCTGGGCTTCCCTTGAGCCCATCAGATCCACTCATCTTTCTACAGGAGAAAGTGTAGTCAGAGCTCAGTCTTGTTTTGTTTCCCTTATGGGATTTGGAGGCTGTGATGCCACCTTCCTCTGATTTACCTTCTTCACAGCAGATCAGATTTTCATCGAGTTCAGTGCAGTCCACACCCAGTGCGGCCCCTCATAAATGCAAATCTAACGAATGAACAAGTGTGAGTTAAGGCTGGCTACAGGAGAGGGCCAGGTGGGAACGGGTACCTGGATGGGGATGGAGCACTGGAGCAATATGACCCAGGGCACTGAGGAACTCCACGTGGACAACAATGACTCCATCTTTGGCCTCCATCTGGGCACAGCTGGGGCCACCTTAGATAACTACCCTGTGGCGGCAGCACCCTGCCCCTCGCTCCATAAAACCTGGGAATTAAGGTCTGGATTCATGGACAGTAGGGGTGGAGAATAGCTGTGGAGGGCCCTGAAGGGTTGGTCCACTCGCCCCCGACTGCCCTGTCAATAAGCCACCCTGAATAAAACACTGTGTGAACAGTGTGGAGCAGCCGCTCTGTCTTTCAGTCGTAATGTGCCTCCTCCGTCTGGAGGATACATCACTGGCCCTCCTGCCCCTTCTAACACTGACTTAATCCAATTTAGAATTTTCTTGATGTTATCTTGTTAGGCCCCCACTATGTGCCATTAGCAACTTTCAAACACCAGGCCCTGCTCAATTAAGTACCAATATATAATCAAAACAGCCCTGTTTTGACAGAGTCCTGCCTCCGCATGCCCACCCCTCTCTATCCTTTCTGCGAACCCCCGAGGGTAGGGCTGTGTTCTCTCGTCCCTTTGTCTCCACTTTCTGTCCAGTGCCTGTCACACGAAATGCTTAAGAGTGTTGCTGGGAAGGAGGAAGGAAACAACCAGACATTGATTCCCGATGCATCTGAACTGTGTTCCCGGCCTGCTGTGAATTTACAACTGTCTCAGGAATAAATGAGCCGCCAACCCAGGGGTGCAGGAAGTATCACCTTTATTTTAATAAATCAAATAAATGAAGCTTGTTGTTTGGCTGAGCAGCCAAAAAAAATCTGTCTCAGTCATTACAGGAGCTCCATCCTCTTGCCCAGAGTAGCAAAAGAATTGGGGAGGCTTATGTGGCACTCCAAACAGAGGGCAGGCCCTATAGGCTCCAGTCCATCTTGACCATAGCAGATGGGTCCGTGGCCAGCCCACATGGTCCTTTGCAAGTGGCAGCTGTGCTAGCCTTTGCTTGGTAGAATGCCCAGGATTGAGGAGGTGACAGATGCCCCCTTTCTGAGCCTCCACATGCCACTGCCTCCTGAGGATGGCCACCCCCACTGGGTGCTACCACTGCAGTGCGGTCCTGCCTTCCGGAGGCACCAGCCCACCTCTGGCCCCTTCAGCAGTTTTACGAAGTTCTCACCTATCTCTCCTTACAGCTTCCCTTCCCTGAAAAAGACACTCATCTTGTCTCCATACCACTCTAGAAACCTCAAATAATCACTTCAGTGAGATTAGACTCTTGGTGATAGCAGACCTCAAATAAACAGGAAGAGAAATTGTCTTTAAGAAGCTTCTGCTTTGGGTCCCTATAGACATAAGGAACCCAGCTCCTTTCTTGGAAAATGTAGAAATACAACATACAAAGAACAAAACACAAATCCTTACTTCAAAAAAGCATCCTGTTTTGAACCATTGTGTGCATGTTCCCTCATCTGTTCTCTGACCAACAATAAACATGAGCTGGGCTATGGGTTGGGTCTATCAAAACAAATAATCAGAGGTCTCCACTATCGATGGAGGAGAAGTGTGTATTCTAGCATCCCAAGCAGAACCTCTGCTCATCTATCACTGACCAAATGTGCTCTATGTAAAGAGTGAGCTCGCTTACCCTGAGGCTCTGGAATGCTCTTCAGACCACTTCCATACGACATGTACTCATGATAGTCACAAAAACACAGTGAAAGGTGAGAGAAAGCAGATGTGCTTTCAACTGAAGATTTGAAAAGTTACAATAAATATATATATTTTTACAATAAATATTTTTTGTTATTTATTTTTATATATTTTAGTTCTTTAAGTAATCTCTGCATCCAATGTGTGGCTCAACCTTTACAACCCCAAAATCAAGAGTTGCACACTCTATCAACCGAGCCAGCCAGGTGCCTCCAATCAGTATTCTTTTTAATTGTAAAAGTAGTATAATCCTCACCGTAAATTTTTGTAAAAGATTTTATTTACTTATTTATTCATGAGAGACACACAGAGATAGGCAGAGACATAAGCAGAGGGAGAAGCAGGGTCCTCGCAGGGAGCCAGATGTGGGACTCAATCCCTGGACTGGGATCTCGCCCTGAGCTGAAGGCAGACGCTTAACCGCTGAGCCACCAGGGAACCCTCCTCACTGTAAACTTTAAGAACACTTATGGTCCACCTTCCTAATCTAACCACCATCAAGATCTTGGGGATCCCTGGGTTGCTCAGTGGTTTGGCGCCTGCCTTCAGCCCAGGACATAATCCTGGAGACCCAGGATCGAGTCTCGTGTCGGGCTCCCTGCATGGAGCCTGCTTCTCTCTCTGCCTGTGTCTCTGCCTCTCTCTCTCTCTCTGTGTCTCTCATGAATAAATAAATAAAATCTTTAAATAATTAAAAAAAAAGATCTTGCTCTACACACACCTAGACACATACACACAATATTGCATAGTTTTTATCTACCTTATAGAAAGTTTATCCTCAGCAGAACTGTTACTATTTGTAACATAAAACTTGATACCATTAAAAAGGAGAATGTGTTAATATCAACTTAGAGAAAAAAAAGAAACTTTTAGAAATTATTTCATGATCTGCATGAAGACAAATGGAAGAATTGTAGATGGTTCCATAGTACAATTAAGTAGATTCAGAGCTGGTTGAGCAACCATAGATAGGGAGTTGATTAGCAAGTAGAGTCAACCGAAAAGAAGGTCTCTAGTGACATTTTCTCCTGTGGCAGCATGGCTCTGACACACTTAACATCTCCCAAATATTTTCTTTCTTTTTCTTTCTTTCTTTCTTTCTTTCTTTTCTTTCTTTCTTTCTTTCTTTCTTTCTTTCTTTCTTTCTTTCTTTCTTTCTTTCATTCTTTCTCTTTCTTTCTTCTTTTTTTTTTTTTTTTTAAGATTTTATTTATTTGAGAGAGGGAGAGAGAACACACACAGAGGGAGAGGGAGAAGCAGACTCCTCGCTAAGCAGGGAGTCTGGGCCTTGATCCCAGGACTCCAGGACTCCAGGACCATGACCTGAGCCAAAGGCAGATGCTTAGCCTGCTTAGCAACCCAGGCGCTCCTCCCAAGTACTTTCTTAAAGGCATGGAAGACATCCTGTCAGATTTGCAAATAACACAAAAATAAGAGGATCAACTTGGTTGCCGAGGTTCCCTTGCAATAGTAAACTATACAACCTTGTCATCCACTGTTGTGACAGAAGCAAGACTCAGAACAACCTCAAAACGCTGGGATGCTGACCCTACAGACAAAGTACAATAGATTATAATGACATTTGTGTGAATTGGGACAAAATATGTCAATTTCTACAAAATTTTTTTAAACATTTAGAAAAATTAAATATATTGAGGTTATTATTAATGCATTGCCTTTATTGAAATTATATAATACTGACAGCATCGTGGTTCCCATAAGAATGGTGTCCAGGGCAGCAGCTCTACCTTGCCAGAGGCACCTGGAACCATCTTGTTTAGAGCAATGTGGGTTTTTTTTTTTTTTTAAGATTTATTTATTTATTTTTATTTATGATAGACACACAGAGAGAGAGAGAGAGAGGCAGAGACACAGGAGGAGGGAGAAGCAGGCTCCATGCCGGGAGCCCGACGTGGGACTCGATCCGGGACTCCAGGATTGCACCCTGGGCCAAAGGCAGGCACCAAACCGCTGCACCACCCAGGGATCCCCAGAGCAACGTGTTTTAAGAAAGCTAAATATGCTCATCTAGGGGAGTCAAGAGACCCAGGATCTGGAAAGTAGGCCTTATGACAAATGATGAAAGAGCAAGGGGTTTTGATTAGGAAAAAAGATGTCTTAGGGGAACAACTGCCTTTTTGCTGTGGAAAATTTTGCTATGTGACAGCAAACCCCTTGACACCAACATCATTTTACTAGCAAGGAAAGTGAATCCGAGGGAGGTGGTGTCATGGTCCGGTGGCACACAGCTAGATGATGGTGGAATCAGGGTCAGAATCATGTGCCACGCGGCTTCATAAGATACCCATAACCAGACTGTCCATTTATACAGAAATGGAGAAATGGGAGTGGAGAGAACACACACCCTGCCTTCTGCAGGTTCAGCACCTCTGTCTCTCCCCAGTTATTCATCACACTCTTCTTTGGGCCCCTCCTTGGGTCTCGCCTCAGTCATTCCTGCAGCTGCCTATCTCCCTGTGCGTCTAGCCAGCATTTCTAGAACTTCCAATACTCTTCTTACCACCAGTGGGATGTTTTGTGGGAGGGATTCAGGAGGGGCGTCAGTGTTCATAGGAATCAGAAGGCCGAGAATTTCATAGTATATGACTTTGAAAGTCTCACTGCCCTCCTAAATAATCTCCTATCCTTCGACGGCTAACATTTCACTCTCACGGTAATTCTTTGGCTTTCCAATTTACTAAATTCAAACAGCCTGGGAGGAACCGCACTTTTAATGCAGAGTCTCAACCGTTTCCTTCCTTTGCACTGCTCGCTTGTGTGACGTCCTCCCTATAGAAGCATTTCTCGTCACCCTCAGAGATTAGAAAGTCATAGCATCTAAATAACGTGTCAGATTACTTCCGTGGCTCCCGGGAATGCTTTGCATTTCTCCAGCTCGGCGTTAGCAGGGCCGGGGCCCCAGGGAAAGGACTCGGCGACGCCGGCAGGTGTGGACGGGACTTGGGGGCCCCCTGGTGGACGGCAGGGCGCACTGCGGGTAAGGGGACATGGGTTTTCCGCGGTGTTTGTTCCTTACATTTTAAAGTCATAAAAATAAACGGAACTAAAAACAGGCTGCCTACACCCAAAAACCCAAGCGCCAGGAGGCAACGGGCTGCTGGAATTCCTAAAGGCCGCACGCATCCTCCCCTGGGCGGCACGGGGTCGACGGCGGCGGGGCGCGGAGCAGGTGCACCCGCGCCCAGCACCCGCCGGCGGCCAGTGTGGGAGGAGGCTGGCACCCAGGAACCGTCTCCAAACAGCGCGCACGGCACGTTCCCCACACCTGCCGGTGCTTGCGAGACGCGCACGTGTCCGGCTGCTTTCCCCAGGCTCCCGGGCCCGTGGGGCGGCCGTGGGCGCACTTGTTTCACCGCCGTCCAGGTGGAGCCGCCACCGGGGCCGGGAGGACACGCTGGATGGCAGGGGCCCCACCCCAGGAGGGCCCACCCCAGGAGGCCGCCAGGCGGGGAGGAGGGCCCCGGGGTGCGCAGGGCTGCGGTGGGGGGCAGCCCCAGGGAGGGCCCCGGGGAGGAGGGGCTGCTGCTGCTCTTCTCTTACAAAGAGGATTGAGGAAGACACTTTGTGGGACACACTATGTCACTGCTCACGAAGGGGACAGTCTCCTGCAAAGTGGGGCGGCAGGCAGCAAGCTTTTCCCGATGACCAAAGACCAAAGACCAAGGAGGAGACGCAGGGGAAACACCGGCCGGGCCGCAGTGCCGTGGTGTCCGGGTGGAGAGGCCGCAGGTGCTCGGCGTGTGGGGACCAGCTGACGGGGTGGGGGGCATCCGGAGCAGAGCACTGTAGGCCCCAAAGCCATCTGGGGTCCTGTCTGCTGTGGCCCCCCGCTGGGAGCGGCTCCATTTGGGCCTAGAAATGGATTTCAACACTTTTCATGTCATCCTCTGCTTGTGCCTCTTCCCTGACTTGACTGCATCCTATTGGAAGGACGGCGTCTTCCTTCGCTGTGGTCAATTTACCACCTTAACTCTCCAGTACTTCTTCCTGGCCCGGGAAACCGTGCAGCCGTTCCTGGGCAGAGTGGCCAGGCCTGAGGTTTGGTTTCCACCCTGACCTTTGACGAGCATTTTATTTCACTCCGGACTCATCTTCAGCAGCCGCTGCTGGTTTAGTGCTAGAAAGCGAGTGGTCAGGCAGCCAGGGAGGAGAGTTTACACCACAGGCTGCGGTGGGTTTAGCTTGTTCCTTTTTTTAAAAAATTTATTTATGATAGTCACACAGAGAGAGAAAGAGAGTCACAGGCAGAGGGAGAGGCAGGCTCCATGCACCAGGAGCCCAACGTGGGATATCAATCCCGGGTCTCCAGGATCGCGCCCTGGGCCAAAGGCAGGCGCCAAACCGCTGCGCCACCCAGGGATCCCGGTTTAGCTTGTTTTAAGAATCAGCCCTGCAGTGAAGGGAGCTTCATCTTAGCCCTTCCTGGTAGGAGTGTTGGTGAGGCCCGCTGCTGCCCGGCTGGGCTTCCCCACCCAGGCCAGGAATCTGGGGTGCCCACCCCACATGCCCTAAGGGGCTGCCAGGAGCTGAAATGAGGCGGTGCTGGGGTCTACACAATTGAGGCCAAATATGTAAACAGGAGCGAGGAATCTGGGCTGAGTCCGAATCCCTCAGGAGTCAGAGGGACTTGGGAACAGAGCAGGTGGTAGAGAACAAAATTGGAAGGGAGCAAGAAAAGAGAGTCTTGGATTTCAGCCATGAGTGCACCCAACTGGAAGCTCAAAGGTCTGTTTTATTGAGGTCCAGACAGGTGGTGTGTGTGTGTGAGCTACCCTAAATAATAGCACTGGACCAGGGCTTGGTTGCAAGGAACTAATCAGTAATTATCCATAAAAGGATTGTGGTGTGTGGGAAGAACACTGGCCTAAGAGTCAGGAACACTGAGTTTTGCTGCTAATGAATAGTGTGACCTTGGATAAGTAACTTTTAGTGGCATTAGATTCCTCATCTATCCAGTAAAAAAGTTGGATTAAATCAGTTCTCAGTGCTCCCTTGGGGAGCTTTTAAAAATACTGATGCCTAGGTATGCACCCAGGAACACTGATCTTATTTTGTTTTTAATTAATCTGTACACCCAACATGGGGCTTGAAGTCAATATCCCAATATCAAGAGTCTGGTGCTCCACCGACTGGGCCAGCCATGTGCCCCTGAGATACTGATTTGAGCTGGTCCACTGTGAAACCCAGCAATCATATAAATTTTAAGTCCTCCAGGTAATTCCAATCTATAGCCAAAGTGTCAAACAATAGATCAGATGAACTCTGCTTCCCTTAAATTTGATAATTCTATGAGTCTGTGTTATAACCAAGATGACCAACCATCTGATTGGCTTGGGACAATCCTGGTTTAAAAACTGAAAGTCCCCTGTCCCAGAAGATCCTAGGTTTGAGCCACATCATTCCCCCTCTGACATCAGTACAAAAAGAAAGAAGAGAGGTATGCTCACAGCTCTAGGTGTGTGTGTGCTGGGGGTGGGGGAGTATTGTATGTGACTGTAGGCTGATGAGCTTTATGACTCCACCTGTGACATAATTGCCATGTGTACAGTTAAGTACACATTTGGGTAAAACCTACCTTGCATGAATTTCTAAAGATTATAGGTCAATCATCCTGGCCTATTTCCTGTTCTCCAGCCTGATGCTTTAAGAAATTATGCTCCCCACCCCCTACTTTCTGACTCTAGTAAAACAAAGAAAAAATAAAGGTAGAACAGTTTTGAAAAACATTTACTCATCTAACAGATATCCATTCAATCTTTACCTACTGATTCTTCTCCCTTTCTACTCTATATCCAATTCCCCACAAAGTCATATTTTCTCTATCTTCAAAACATACCCCAAATCTCAAAACATATCCCTTCTGTCTCCAATTACCTTAGTGCTGTGGTTTTCAGAATTGAGGGGTGTTAGAATCACCTGGTAAGATTGTTAAAATAATAATTCCAGAACCCAGAATTTCTGATTCAAGAGGTCTGAGTGGTACCCACTGTACACAGCTCCAACAAGGCCCCAGGTGCATTCCTCTTTTTTTTTTTAAGATATTATTTATTTATTCATGAGAGACACAGAGAGAGGCAGAGACACAGGCAGAGGGAGAAGCAGGCTCCCTGCAGGGAGCCCGATGCGGGGATGTGACCCCAGACCCCAGGATCACACCCTGAGCCAAAGGCAGACGCCATCCAGGTGTCCCTACCCACTGCATTCCAAGGCAATGCATGCAGATGGAGCAGGGTAGGATGCTGGACTCCAGAAGAACATCACTCTTGGGCTGTGAGTTTAAAAAAAAAAATGGTGTTAATATATACATAACATAAAACTTACATAAAATCTTAACCATTTTTAAGCATACAGTTTGTAGTGTTAAGTACATTCACATTGTTATGCAACCATCACCACCATCTATCTCCAGAACTCTTTTAATCTTACAAAACTGAGGGGCACCTGAGTGGCTCAGTGGTTGAGTGCCTGCCTTCGGCTCAGGTCATGATCCCGGAGTTCTGGGATCGAATCCCACATTGGGCTCTCTGCAGGAAACCTACTTCTCCCTCGCCTGTGTCTCTGTGTCTCTCATGAATAAATAAATAAAATATTTAAACAAAAATCTACCAAAACTGAAATTCCATACCCACTAAACTCTACTCCCCGTTGTTCCATCCTCTCAGCTCCTGGCAACTACCATTCTGCTTCCTCCCTCTGAATCTGATTACCCTAGGGACCTCATATAAGTGGAATCATTCTGCTATATTTGTACTTGTGTTTTTGTGACTAGTTTGTTTCACTTAAGACAATGTCCTCAATGTTCATCTGTGTTGTAGCATGGGTCAAAACTGCCTTCCTTATTAAGGCTGAATAATATTCCATTGTGTGTATCTATTCCACTGTGTGTGTATATTACATTTTGTTTATCCACTCATCTGTTGATGGTCACTTGAGTTGCTTCCACCTTCTGTGAATATGTTGCTGTGAATATGGGTGTACAAATATCTTTTTGAGTCTCTGCTTTCAGTTATCTGGAGTATACACCTAGAAGTGTATCATATGGTAATTCCATTTTTAATTTTTTGAGGAAACATCACACTATTTCCCACAGCTGCTGTACCATGTTGTGTCCCCACCTGTGGTGCACATGGGTCCCAGTGTCTTTGTCCTCACCAACACTTGTAATTTTCCTTTCGTTTGTGTTTTGTTAGTAGTAACTCTGCTCGGCTGTGGGGTTTCTAAGCTTCATGATTCAGAAAATGTATGAGGTTGTAGTTCTTAAAAATCTTTAATGAGGACTTTATGGGGGAGACAAAGTGAATGTTTCTTTGAAGCAGAAGTCTTCTGACCTATGTTTTGATGATCTTTCATTCATCTACTCTCTTTACCTTCACCATTCTTTCTTATTTTTTTTTTCCTTTCTTTCTCCTCTTTATGCATTCCTCACTGGCTCTTATCCAACCCTTCATCTTATAGAACAGTCATCTTACCCATATGGCAAGCTGTTTCCCTCTCCAACTACTGGAATCTTTTGTTTTGTTTTGTTTTGTTTTGAGCCAAGGGCCAGAATGAACTAAATTCTCAGGTTTTCAACACTGGAACTTTGGGTGAGTTCTTGGGTGCTTCCTAAAACACACCCATCTTTTCCCAAAATGACCTGGCAATTGTACTTTGATTTATAAAAGGAGCAATAAGGTGTGATAATATAGGATTCTAAGGTGTCACTTTTTTTCCTTGCAACTATTGACAACAATTTATAATTTGGCTATAGTTCAGAGGCACAAATATTAGAATTGCTTTGTCCTTTGCATTAAGCAAGAAGAAGATAAGATGTACGTATCAGAAAAACAAAGATGGTGGCCCATAGAAAAGAAAACTGAGGTTGTTCTTCCTTCTCATGATTAATATATGTTTTATTTTATCTTTTGCAAGTTGTGGATTTTAGAGATATTCAGAGGACTCAACTGACCACTGAGACTGAGAACATCGAGTTTTCTGTCCCTACAGGGCTAGAGGCAAAGATCACAACAGTGGAGAAAAGGGTCTGCCTAGAGGAACCACATCAGTAGGCCTTCAATGGATGAGGAGGCCAGGCCAGAGGGACCTTCCCCCACACCCCTTATATTCGTTGGCTCCATGAGTGATATAAGAAACATTCAAAAAAAAAAAAAAAAAAAAAAAGAAAAAAGAAAAGAAAAAGAAAGAAACATTCAAATAACTGGAATTTGAGGGTCCTGGAGTGAGTTCTCAATTTCCATATGCCATCTCCTGACATAATTATATATATATAAATACATTATGTATAATTGTATTAAATATGTATTTATGTACTACTGATTAACTGCCAGTATAGGTGTTAAAAAGATAATATTATCCATTGAATATAGGTTCTAGCAAGCTGCCCCAGACAAATATAGCCATGATAGAATAATCAGGCCTTCCGTGCTTTGATGATTATCCCCTTAGACTAAACAGCCTCAAGAAGTGGCACTCATGAAGGCAGGAGAGACACTATGCCCCAGGGATATCAGCCAAATCACCTTGGTGATGAGCAGGGGGACATGTCACTGACGGGTCGTCCTTAAATGTGAACAAGGTTTATGTCATCACAGTCTCTCTCAGTAAAGATAAAGACATGTAGTTCTGTGGATAGTAAAGCAGGAAGGAACATTTTGGGTTTATACAACAATGAGAAGACTATTGTCTAAGAATTACTCCTATTTAGAACTCAATATTCAGAATGAATCAGCAAGAATCTCTTGAAAACCAGTGTTGGGGTCATTTGTGATAGAAACTTTGAGTAATACACAAAAGTGGTAAGATAGCATCCTCTCCTAGATTAAGTTTACAGTCTATGATTGCCAGCACTTTCTTGTTATAGTGAACAAGGCTTCAAATCAGTCTTGCTTAGAATAAAAAAATGGAGGGGCACCTAACAGGGTGATTCTTGTTTTTGTTTTTTTTTATTCTTTTAAAAAAGATGTTATTTATTTATTCATGAGAGAGACACAGAGGCAGAGACACAGGCAGAGGGAGAAGCAGGCTCCCTGCGGGGGGCCCAATGTGGGACTTGATTCCAGGACACCAGGATCACGACCTGAGCTGAAGGCAGACGCTCAATCACTGAGCCACCCAAGTGCCCCGATCCCCCGGGGATTTATGCAGTCAAATGAAGATCTAAATTTACAGGGACAGGAAGCCTGAGCACCGTGAAGACCAGAACCAGGGATGCAACATCACCAGGGCTTCCTATCTTCAGGAATTGTTTTCATGTCTCCTGGTTTAAATGGATTTTTCCACATGGTGCCTGGTACATCTGACCTAGCCCCTGACCAGAGAGGCAAGGGAGCTCATTTCTCCCAGCTTTGAAAATGTCAAAAAAAGAATTTTGGCGACTACTCACTGTGACTAGAGAGATGGAGTATTCTGATGGACTCATCCTGGATCCTGTGTTCCCTCTGTAGCTAAGGAACTTAGATAGGGTCCTTTACGAGAAGGAGAGAGAATATGGTGGTCAGACAAAATCAAGTCACCACACAGCTCTTGCAGCAAGAGGAGACTCACAGACATAAAGCAGTAGTGAAAGTATGTAATAATGGGCTAAGGAAATGCACAATACATCCAGGGTTAGGGGCCATCTCTTGGCCTGCGTGTGCCTGCCCACTGCCCCACTCCAGGTCTTTGGCTATGTGGAAACACTGGATAGTCTTTGAAGTTGAAGGATTGAATCACAGAGAACATTTGACTAGGGAATTCCCAGGTTCCCCCTTCTTTCTATAACGCAGTAACCACAAAAGAGATGTTATAGCTCTTAGATTTGATTCAGAAGGTTTTGTGAAAACATACTCCTTGACCTCACCAACTCTGCAGTCCTTTGTGAGTTTTCTGTGGCCTGCCTGCAGGCAGAACACATCCTGGACACCAAAATATTATCATAAAATTTGCATTTTGTTATCTTCTTATATCTGATTGTTTCTACCCACACTGCACCCAGTGGCTATCATAGAGTCATAGAGTTAATATTTTACTGTTCCCTTCTTAGTTGCTATCAGTAAGGGAGTGTTGGAAGTCGTATGGGGTGGAAATGAGTGGGAGCTGTATCCCTGGGTTTTGAGTACTGCCATCATACCTGATTGGTTACTTCAGTGGTTTGCAACTGGAGGCCATTTCATCCTTCATGGGACATTTGGCAACGTCTGAAGACATTTTGGTTGTCACACTGGGAAGAGGAGTGCTACTGGCATTCAGTGGGTAGAGGTTAAGGATGCTACTGAATATCCTACTAACACAGGGAACCCCACAACAAAGAACCATCTGCCCACAATGTCAATGTGCTGAGGCTAGATTCTGGTTCTAATCCCACAAACAGTGGAAGTCTGGTTCTCTGGAGGGTTAAGGATGGGTGTAGGATAAAGTGGAAAGAATGTTCTAGATCTTCTAAGAAGTGGCAAAGAGAAGGATCTTCCTTCCTCTGCCTGCAACCTAAGGACATAGACAAACTCTAGAGACACAGCAGCAGCCTTGAACCAAATGGTCCTAGGTAAGCCTCACCAATCTAGAAAGGAATCCTATTAATCCTCCAGCCCTTCCCTGGGTGGACCCTTGCCCTGGTCCCAGGCTGGCAGGGCTGGCTCTCAAGGAGAAATTTATTCTACTCTGGTGGAAGTGCTTGACAGTTTGATTTTACATTAAGCCTTTGGTGAGAAATCCCAGTATTGGTGTATTTTGTGTATTTTAAACTAACTTGACTCTAATTGTTAACATTGCCAGTTCCCATGGAAAAAAAATGTGAGATTATATGCCAGTTCTTATCACTGGAAAATTTCACTATGGGACACCAACCATGAGAACAGGATGTATTTCAGCAAGGAAGAACACTAAGAAAAATACCACTTGCATATAATTATATTTCATCAAAGATACAATAGAATTGAAGGGGAAGAGATGAGGAAGGCTTGTTATAATCGTGGAGCCTCGAGGAGGACTTACTACAAAGAAAACATGCATTTGGGAATGATAATTAAACTGTTGTACTGAGGATGTAAGGTTCCACCCACCCATCCATCCATCCATGCATCCATCCATTTATTAATCCATTCTGATTTTCTACTCTGTTCAGGAAAGGCACAGTACTAACGGCTCAAAGGACAGACAATAGATAGAATGACAATCTCCCACCCTTGAGGAATTTACAGTTGCCTGTAAAGCCAGCTATGTGCTTGCCAGGAGAACTTCTACTGTATTGTAGGAGTTCCAACCTCACTTTATCATGTTCCTGATTCATAAATTGAGCCAGGTTTCCCTTGCTCACATGGTGATTGCAGTAAATGGGAGATGTAAGGCTGAGAAATTCCGTTTTAACCAGAAAGTAAACTGTACATCTTTTTTGTGTCTCAGGGAGCACCATTATAGGAAAATACACTTGGATTTGTGCTCCTGCCTGGTGTGTAAGACCATGGTTTTTCTTGTGCCAGGTATTTGGGGACCAAAGGATTTTTAGCGAAGTCTGCTATCTTTTGGGATTTGGGAAGGGATGTTCTCTAAGATTAACTTTTTTAACTGAAGTATAAACTACATCAAGGAAAGTTTACAAATGTTAAATATACAAGTCAGTGGATTTTTGCATAGCTCAACACTCAGATAACCACCACCCAGCTGGAGATAGAGACATCTCCACCTGCCCTCCACCCCCAAAGGTTGTACTTCCTACTGCCACTCCCCAGACTATACTTCCTCTCAGGGTCAGAATTCTGATTTTATCATCATAGGTTGGTTTTACTTGTGTGGAACTTCCTATAAATGGAATTATATAATATGTACTCTTTTTATGTTGTCTGCTCCTTTGCCCCCATGATTATGCCTGTAAGTCCTCCATGTGTTGATGCATTTAGCAGTAGTCTGATTTCTATATTGACGTGTAGCTTGCTGTTGAAGGAAAATACTCCAATTTATTTGTGTGTTCTCTTGCTGATGGACATTTGGGTTGTTTCACTTTGGAGTTCTTATGGCTAAAGCTGCTACACATATTCTTATACGTGTCTTTTGGTGGGTAAGTGTGCTTTATGGCTTGCTACACATCTAAGAATAGAATCTGATTCTAAAAATGGGTAGTTTTTTTTTTTTTAGATTAAAACGTTCCTAGATAAAGCACACTAGTTTTTAATCTGAATATGTGTACAGATATTATTAAAGGGAGATCTATCTGCAGCCCACAGAAAATGGATTTTTAATCGTGATTGGCTCCATGGAGAGGCGCAATGTCTTATTTTAAAATACAAGGAAAAAAATCAACATTGATGCTGCACAGTGAACAGGTGAGATCATAATGGGGGTTCGGCATACTTTGTTTCTCAAAGTAAATTCGCTAAAATTAATTGGTTAGAAGAATATATGCATGTGTATTCTTAGAACTGGCCCTGGAGGGGAGCCTGGGTGGCTCAGTGGTTGAATGTCTGCCTTCTGCTCAGGTCATGATCCCGGGGTCCTGGGATAGAGCCCCACATTCAGGCTCCCCACAGGGAGCCTGCTTCTCCCTCTGCCTATGTCTCTGCCTCTCTCTGCCTCTCATGAATAAATAAATAAAATCTTTAAAAAAAAGAATTGGTTCTGGAAAGAATGTTTCTTTTGAAATTACAGTGGGATGACACAGTTGAGAGCCTTGAGGTTCTGCTCATCTGTTATTTGGGAACACATGGAAATACTGTACAGGTGGAAACAACAGGCCTTGGTGGTTGATTGGGGAAGGAATGTGAAGAACAGGCTTTGGTGAGGTTTCCATTGGATGAGAATGATTATGCTAAGAGCAATAAAATCAAGAAAAGAAGAGCAACATCACAAATTCACTCACACTCCTGTGCTGATATATAAAGAAAACATATCTTCTTTGTTTCTCCATAAGCAATCTGAATTTTCACTTGAGACCTCACCTTCTGGGTAACAGGAAAGCAAAAGCTTTAAGCTTCCTGGAGAGTGGCATCTCAATCTCTTTTAGATTATTCAATCTCTTGAACAAATGCTCAATTTCCACCCTCCACCTTCTAGCTGGCTTTTCTCCAAGAAGCATCTAGATATGGGATGATGGAATTGGTGGGATTGTCAGGGGTCATGGCGATTTCATGGAGGTAAAACTGATTATAAAGTGTATAATCATATAAATTATAGAAAGAATAGTTTGTTTGTTTAAAAGAACAAAAAGGCAAGGGTAGCCAGGAAGCCCCTGAAAAAAGAACTATAGGAGAGGGTAAAACAGGAAAAATGCTATAAAACCTCCATAAACAAGCCAGTGTGGTACTGGCAAATAAATAAACACACAGACCAAGGAACAGACTAAAAAGTCTAGAGAAAGGTCCAATTGCATATGGAAACTTAGTGTATAATAAAGGAGGCATCTCAAATCAATGGGGGGAAGACAGGCATTTTAATAAGTGGCTTTAGAATACTAGGAAGCCCTGTGGAAAAAGATAAAATTAGATTTATTATCCACATAGTACACATAAATTCCAATGGATAAGAACTTCAATGTGAAAAATTGAGCCCGGCAACTGCTAGATGAAAATGTGGGTGAATTCCTGTGTAATGTATGCAATGGGCAAAGTTCCCTAAGGTTTTAAATCCAGAAGCAATGAGAGAGGGGATTAGTAGATCTGACAATGTAAAAAAAAAATTTACATGACAAGAAAAATCATAAGCAAAGTATAACAGTCTGAGGGAAAATTATAGACAAAAGGTTATTTTTTCCTAACATAGAAATAGTTTCTAAATTAAAGAAGAAAAAGACCACAAACCTATAGAAATGTGGACTAGAAAAATGAATAGACAAGTTGCAGAAAAGGAAATCTGAACAGCTCTTAACTGTATTCTCAATCTCGCTACAATAAGAAAAATGCAAATTAAAACTCGTTGAAATACCACGTCTCTCACTTAGCAGATTGACAAAACCCAAACTGTTTGATAACATATTCTACTGGCCACACTATGGGGAAATGGGCATTCTTACACATTGCTGGTGGGGAAGCAAAATGGTATAGTTCCTATGGAGGGAAATTTGGCAATATCTAGCATAATTACATATGCATTTATTCACTGGCCTGGATTTCCCACTTTTAGGTATCTATTCCAAAGATAGTATAGCAAAAATAAGAAAAGATGCATGTACAAGGCAGGCTATTCTTGCAGCACCACGTAAGAAAAGACTGGGAACAAACCAACTGTCCATCAATAGGGGCTGGTTGAATTACTTACATTTTCAAAATGGAGAGGTATTTAATGGAAAATAAAAAGAACAATAAATATTTCCATCTATTAGTACTGCATAGTTATTTCCAGATTATA
This sequence comes from Canis lupus familiaris, assembly GCF_011100685.1. Classification (NCBI taxonomy): domain Eukaryota; kingdom Metazoa; phylum Chordata; class Mammalia; order Carnivora; family Canidae; genus Canis; species Canis lupus. The sequence goes on from NC_049237.1 coordinate 23,800,917, forward strand.
TCAATAAGTGGAAAGTACAAGTGAAGAAATGTTAATATACCATTTATTTGATAAAAGAATGTGAATATATATACACATACATACACACATTTTTCTATAGATACACATATATAAACTTGTATTTTTAAAAATAGAATAATAAACCATAAAGAGGGAGGATAAAGATTACTGATAGGGAAAAAAAGAGAATAGAGTTGAGAAAATAGGTATGGAAAGCTAGACTTCTCTGACTATACCTTGTCTGGTAAATTTGATTTTGAAACCAGGTAAGCATATTTTTTAAGCTTATTTATTTTTCTTGGTAATCTCTACACCCAAAGTGGGGCTCAAACCCACAACCCCGAGATCAAGAATTGCATACTCTACTGACAGAGCCATCCAGATACCCCTAGAATTGGGTAAATATTTTGTACAATTATTACAAAGTTAAACTTATAAAGGAAAAAAATCGTTAAAAAAAAAAAAAGCAACTACACAAATTGACCTAACTCTATATTGAGCTGGTGGCATAATGCCCAGAAGTGAGATCTTTCAAGGGACTTTAAATTCAGAGTAATTTGATTGTATATCCAGAGTCAGGCAGATCCTGAAGACAAAGAGAAGTACTCTCCTTGCCCCTGCAAAACACCAAAAACTAAAACAAAACCTGTTTTCAGTAATCCCATGGTTGAGGATGATGTTGGTATTATTAGTTTGAAATTGTTGTATGTGGATCGCGAGATGAAGCAAACTGGTAATTCTAGTGGGATCGTTGGAAAAAAGAGATATAGATGTAAGATTAAAAAACAACATCAAGGGTTGCTTGGGTTGCTCAGTGGTTGAGCGTCAGTCTTTGGCTCAGGTCATGATCCCGGGGTCCTGGGACCGAGTCCCGCATCAGGCTCTCCGTGGGGAGCCTGCTTCTCCCTCTGCCTGTGTCTCTGCCTCTCTGTGTCTCTCGTGGATAAATAAATAAAATCTTTAAAAAAGAAAAAAAAAATCAAGTAAGAAGTAATGTGCTCCTGAATTTAAATGTATAAATGTGAGTTCATCACATATTTTAGCTTTTTAGAATCTATTTATTCATTCTATCCACTGAAGAGACGAGGAACAGTGATCATTCTGTGAAGAGCAGGCACATCTTGGCCTAGATTGTAGCATTGGAATCTCATTTCCTACTAAAAGGAACCAGGGAGAGAATCCGTTTACCCAGCCTTTCCTGGATAAATGTACCTCATCATAAGTAGATAGTTGATGAGAGGACATTTTTCTTTAAAGAAGTAATCTAGCTGGGACGCCTGGGTGGCTCAGCGGTTGAGCGTCTGCCTTTGGCTCAGGGCATGATGCCACGGTCTCCAGAGAAGCTGCATGGAGCCTGCTTCTCCCTCTGCCTGTGTCTCTGCCTGCCTTTCTCTCTCTGTCTCTCATGAATAAATAAAAAAAATATTTTTTTAAAAAAAGAAGTAATCTAGCTAATAAATGAGGAAGGAATGAAAGGAAGCCATAATTTTACAACTAATTCATTGTTGTAGGCAGTGATCACCAACACTGCTAATATCACTAAAAGAATATGCCTCTTTGCGAAAAGTCCAACCTGAATCTGAATACACAATAGATTTAAGCACCACTTAGAGGAAATACGGAGGACAGAGGAGCATGTTAATTCACCTCTTCAGAGTATGATCAGCAAAACCAGAGACTTCAGGTTTCTTCAACAAATAAATCACAAGGGGAAAAATGTGATGAGAGGGAACCAAAAGATTTTTTGAAATAGGAGACTTACGAACCAATTGCAGAGTGTGGATCTTGATTAGATTATGAGTCAAACAAATTATAAAACAATTAAAGACAAGCAGGAAAATGTGAATACTCGTTGGACATTTAATGATTTCAGGAGGTGTTAGGCAGGGTAGAGTTGAAACATGACTGTCTGATCATGGATTGGTAACTGTTGAAGATGAGCAATGAGTATACATAGAATCATTATATTCTTCCGTCTATGTTTGATATGTTTCGAATTTTCCATAATATACGATTGTTTTTGAAAGCCCTGGATAGGGATAGGGATAGGGAAAGCTGAATATTCTCCTCTTTGCACTCCTGCTACAACAATCCTAACCTTCCTGGAGGCAAATGAATGCTCAGAAACCATACATAGGATTGTAATAGAGAATAGCAACTGACATATTTCCAAAAATATTATCCCCATTTCAGAAGACTTATTTTTGGTGGAAAATGCTTAGTTCCATCTTACATGTGGTGAATTTGAGATTCCCAGTTCCAGCAGGAGTTGAAAAGGCAGGACTCCCACTTGGGATACACATCAGGGCTAATGCGGTGGCTAATAACAAGAGTAGAAAAAGTATGTGGAAGGAGGCGCTTGGGTGGCTCAGCTGGCTAAGTGTCAGACTCTTGGTTTTGGCTTAGGTCATGATCTCCGGGTCATGATCTCAGGGTCATGAGATGGAGCCCTGAGTCTGCTTGTTACTCTCCGTCCCTCTTCACCCCTCCTTTCTCTCTCTCTCTCTCTCTCTCTCTCTCTAAAAATGAGTAAATAAAATCTTAAAATATATAGGCAGAAAAGGAAAAGATTAGAATTTGGGTAGAGCTTTTCTTTTTCTTTTTTTTTTGGGGGGGTAGAGCTTTTTTCCCCCCTTAATTCCTTCACTTGTTGATTCAAAAATACATGGGATAAGTATTTATGAGATATTAGAACGTGGGGATGGAAGATGAGGTTTATTGAGGAAGTAAGACACTTAAATAAAGATATAAAGCATTAAGTTCTGTAATCAAGGTTCACAACAGATGCAGTGGGTACACAGAAGACCCCTAAGTTTGTCTGAAGGAATCAGAGAAATACTCAGGCTTAGGAGGCCAGAGAAAAAAGTAAAGCTGAGACCAGTGGCTATGACTTAGTTTTAATGAAGATGTTTTTCTTCCTGATGGAAGGAAAATTCTTTTCTGCCCACTTCCTTCCTTGCTGCTTCCTGCTTTTGAATGCAGTACAAGACTGTGATACTTGGAGCAACAGCACCCATCTTGTGACTAGTAGCGACCAAGCACGATGACAAAAAGTCAATATAGGGAGGGTGTTTGAAAGTGCCTGGGTCCTTGCTGACGTTGCTGAACTGTGAAGCACGCCCTAAACAGCCTACCTCTGGATTTGTTGAGTACACAGTAAATGTTCTCATAGTGAAGACACTTTAAGTTGGCTACTCTATTACTTGCAATGACATCAACTCCCAACCGATGCAGTGTCTCTTCTCTACCAAACCATTAAGTACTTGGAGAAGCAGCATTAGCATAATCGTTCTGGCAGGACTATGTTGATGTTTATGAGCTGACTAATGATCCAAGGAAAGATTGGAGTGGGCAGAAGCCAGACTCTAAAGGAATAAGTGGGTGATAAATGTTGACCCCCCCACCCACTGAAGAAGAGTATGAAATAGGGTCAGGGTCAAAGCCAAATATGAGTGGAGTCAGAAGCTAGGGTTAAATGAATGTCCTTGCCCTCTGGGTGCTCCCTCTCTGGGCTCCATCCTCCCTGTCCCTTCTTCTACCACACAGATGATGCCTCACAGCAGACTGGGCTGCCTCCTGCTTCTACAGCAGGTTTAGACACTCTTGTCAGAAAAGGGAACAAAGCCATGGCATCCTGGATAGCAGGATCAAGGAAAGAGTTTCTTTTAGGGTGGGAAGATTTTCACATGTTTGTGGACAGGAGGGAAGAAAAATTGAAGATGAGAGAGAAGGGTGCAAGATTGAGGAGCTAGAAAGGACCAAGAGACAGAGAGGAAGAGGTTTTTTTTCTTGTGGAAAAAGCAAAAAAGGCAAATTGAAGAGACTACACAGAAAAATGTTGAGGGGAAAGAAATTCGGAGAATGCTTCTAAATGACTCCGCCTCAGAAAGTGGTGTGTAGTAGTTTTGGGGAGATTAAATAGAGCTTGGTCTCCGGGGGCCTCACTGACACTGTCTTCCTATGGGATCTCCAAGGTCAAGAGTTGCAACTTCAGCCCTTTTTTAGAGATCAATTTTGCCAGTGGGAGCAGATTTGCTTAGGCTGAGAGCAATTGTCCTATTCTAACCTAGTTAGTCCCTTCTGAACTTGAGACTGAGCTCTGTTGGCAATCCCTCAGCACTGTGAGCTTCAGTCTCCCTATTTCCAGAATGATTGTAGGTCAAAAGGCTGCTGTTATAATCAAACCTGATCATCCATGTGTTTTACATATGAACACCATGCTCAGAAAAATGTTAACTATTATAACTTATTTATTCCACAAAATCATTGAGCAGGTATTGTGTACCAGGCACTGTGCTAGATGCTAGGATACACATTGGCAAGTAAAACTACCTGGTATATTTGTCTTCAAGACGCTCTTTTCAATGCCACCAGAGGAACAATATATGCAATGGGTGTAAGTTTCCATCTGAAAAACTCCAGAGAGCCTGCTCTGGGGTACTTGACTGCAGAGGTTTGGTTATTTTTTTTTTTTTTTCCAGAGGTTTGGTTAAAGGCATCTAGAGAAGAAAGCCAGAATGGTACCTAACTTTTGTATCAGGAAACGTAGCTATCAAGTGATAGACCAATGTGGTCAGCTCTAGAAGGCAAAATCAGAACATTGCTCCATGGATGTGGAATTTAGGGTAAATTCTGAATGGAATCTGTCCACCCAAAACTTCAGGACATGACCTTGTTGGAAAACAGAGTGTTTGTAGATGCACTTAAGTTAAAATGAGATCATATGGATTAGGGTGGGCCTGAAGTCCAAACTTCGTGTCTTGATCAAAAGAGGAAAGGTCACACAGAGGAACGGAAGAGAGAGACAGACACAGACTAGAGGGACACAACTACAGGTCAAGGAAGACCTGAAGCCACTGGAAACTGGAAGAGAAGGAAAGGAGCCTCCCCTAGTGGAAGCACAGCCCCACTAACACTTGGGTTTCTGACTTATGGCCTCTAGGACTCTGACAGAATGCTTTTTAAGCCATCCAGTTTGTGGTCATCTGTTAGGGCAGCCACAGGAAACGAATACACAGGGTAGGGCAAATCCGTATGGTTTACGTGGCCTGTGGTTTCTGTTCTGGAAGCCCAGCAAGTCAACTTCATTATGTGGTTCTACCTGCCAAAGCCACCACACTCCTCCGGCTGCCTGACTATGGCACATTCTCCCGGCACACAGCTGGGTCTTTACCCTCCTTTTGAGGACTTGGGGCCGACCCATCCCTCTGGCTCTTTCTTCTTTTCTTAGAGCTTGATACAATTGATGTGCTTTCACTAAATCTCCAGGCAGGCATTCCCAGAACAGACTGCTGAGCAGGGAGCCCGATGCGGGGCTCATCCCAGGGCCCGGAAGTCACGACCTGAGCTGAAGGCAGACACTTAACCGACTGAGCCACCAGGCGCCCCTACAGCAGCATTTAGACTCTTCTTTCTTTCCCTCAGAATTGTGATTGTCCTGCTCCCCGCCTCTCGTGCAGTCGCATGGCTGAGTGTAGCCAGGTGTCCTTTAGAAGGGGAAGGGCTCTGGAGCAGGTGCCCTGTGGGGTCAGGACAGGATGACTGAACAAGGACTTGGCCACCTCTCTTTCTTGCTTCTACGAGATGAACGTTGGTTAAGAGCCTTAGCTCTTCACTGCATCAGCTTCAATTCTTCCCCTTCGGATTCCTCCCCACATTCTGCGTCGTTTGGACTTAAAAATAAATCGTATCCCAGTAAATAGTTGAAAGAAACATGAGCTCTCCCTGGCTGCCTTCCACCCCCTGGTGGAGCACAAACTCGCTGCCAACACTCTCTTGGCAAGAGATGTGGCCGTCGATGGGCAGCTGTCCTGGTCGAGCTGGCGAGAGTTATCCAGGTTTGTGTTGGGCTTCCTCCTTTAGGTTGCCAGCCCTCAGGTCAGAGACTACGTGACAGAAATATGTGTAGTTCCAGGAGAGCGCTTTCCCCCCAGCGAGCGCTCAGGAGACGGCTTATGTGGAGGGACAACTACCTTTAATGTACTGATATTTTTAGGATGTAGCTCTTGACACCATTACATTAAAATCTTTTGTTTACTGATGGCCCATGGGAGGTGCTCAAAATGAACTTGGCTTTCTCTCCCATTGCCTTTTTTTTTTTAAGATTTTATATATTTATGTATTTCAGAGAGAGAGAGAGAGAGAGCACACACACACACACACACACACACACACACACACACGGGGAGGGAGGGGCAGAGGGAGAGGGAGAAGCCCAAGCGGGGTTCTGAGGGACCCTGAGATCATGACCTGAGCTGAAAGCAGCTGCTTAACCAACTGAGCCACTTGGGTGCCCCTCCCTTTGTCCTTTTACATGTATTCTTTAGTAACTGCCCTTGGCCTTGGATGGGAAATTGGGCAGACCTCTGACTTCTCTGCTGACTCAGATAAAAGACTGAAAAAAAAAAAGGGACTCTGGAGATGCCTGGGTGGCTCAGTGGTTGAGCGTCTGCCTTCGGCTCAGGTCATGATCCCGGGACCCTGGGATTGAGTCCCTCATCGGGCTCCCTGCATGGAGCCTGCTTCTCCCTCTGCCTGTGTCTCGGCCTATCTCTGTGGGTCTCTCATGACTAAATAAATAAAATCTTTTAAAAAACATTTTAAAAAACATAAAAGTCTATGGTTTAAAAAAAAAAAAAGTGACTCTGGTCCCTAGTGGTTCTCAGAAATGAGAATGCTCAGCCTAATCTATTCATCAAATGCTCAAAGTTAAGAATCCCCCCTGCACTCCTACTCCCATGCTAAAGTGGATAGGAAGCCAGCTTTTAGGGGAGGCTGTGCAGCCTCTGATTTACCATCAAGGAAGAGAAGGAGGGTGGAGGAGAGGTGGTCCTTCCTTGGCCAGCGCCGGCTTAGCTGGGCGCAGAGCTGTGCTCCACCCCCGAGAGGCTGGGAGAGAGAAGGGCCAGAGCCCTTGACTGCTGAGATCCGTCTGGCCTCGAGAAGGAAGCTCTGGCCTCGAAGCACATCATTAGTGCTGAATCAAAGTGCCAGGGCCACCCTGCTCGGCCCTAACAGCAGAGCAGATGGGGGTAAGGGTGAGCAGCAGGAAGAGACTCCTCTTCCTCTGCTGCCTTCAGCGGAGCGGGCCGCGAGCAGCATCATTGCGCATGGTCTCTACAGGCTGGCCAGCAGGGTTGAGGAGTGCGGGGCAGTTCCCTGGGGCACAAAACCTAAGCAAAAACTCAGCAGCCAAGATGGTTAATCTTTTAATGCAATTTGTTAAAAAATCAAAATTGATGGAAAAAGTCGATAATGAACAAAATGTTACTAATTTTTCCTTTTGCCACAGGTTATTACCGTGCCTGTCTTTACTTAAAATTTTGATATTTTGTTCATCCTGGATTTTTTTCATTGATTTTGAGCTTTAGAATTATTGCATTAAAATATTATTCATCTTGGGATGCCTGGGTGGCTAAGTGGTGGAGCATCAGCCTTTGGCTCAGGGCATGATCTTGGGGTCCTGGGATGGAGTTCCATACCCAGCTCCCCGCAGGGAGCATGCTTCTCTGTCTGCCTGTGTCTCTGCCTCTCTCTGTGTCTCTCATGAATAAATAAATAAAAATCTTTAAAAATTTTCATCTTAACTTGCGTTCAGCTATACACATAAACACACACACACGAGTATGGGTTTAAAAATGGCCATCTTGGGCAGCCCTGGTGGCGCAGGGGTTTAGCGCCTCCTGCAGCCCAGGGTGTGATCCTGGAGACCCTGGATCGAGTCCCACATCAGGCTCTCTCTGTATGATGCCTGTTTCTCCTCTGCCTCTCTCTCTCTGTCTCTATGAATAAATAAATAAAATCTTAAAAAAATAAAAAATAAATAAAAATGGCCATCTGGAGTCCATTTAGCAATAATGTTCTAGTGTCAATTTCCACCAATATTGTACTACAGCTATATGTCAACCTTGGGTGGACACTGTTCTATGCAACTTCCTGTGAGTATCATTAGATTAACAATAATAAACAGGCCCATAAACAGCCACCTGCCCCAGACTCATCTTCTAATTCTGTGCTCAGACTATACTCTTCTTCACCTGTCTGTGCCTTTGTCTCATTCTGTCTCTCTCTCTCTCTCTCTTTTTTTTTTTAAGATTTTATTTATTTATTTATGAGAGAGAGAGAGAGAAAGAGGCAGAGACACAGGAAGAGGGAGAAGCAGGCTCCATGCAGGGATCCCGATGTGGAACTCGATCCTGGGTCTCCAGGATCAGGCTCTGGGCCAAAGGCAAACGCTCAACCACTGTGCCACTCAGGCATCCCGCTTTTGTCTCTCAATAAACATCCTATGTGCAAGATCAGAGCAACAATGGGATAAGCCTTTCTTTTTGTTCTTTGATCATTTCAGTTTCTGTAAAGATTGCTCATGGTATGAATAAGTAATATCCTGTCTCATTCTTGATTTAGTTGTATCACAGTCCATAGTTTTAACAAGTGCCAGGATGATTACAATGCAGAAGCCTGAGTGGAGAATGATGCTCTATAACAGTTCCTGACTTGGTGTGAGTGTTAGAATCTTCTAATCACCGTCACATGTGAACTTCATTAGACATGCCAATTCTCAGGGCCCACCCTGGACCTACGGCTCCAAAACCCTGGGAGTGGCTCAGCAATCTGTGTTTGAAAAACCCTGCAGATGATCTTGATGCATGCTAGTGTCTAGAACCACTAATGTTAAAAATATACAGGTCGTTGGGCCCACTCAGAGATTCTGACTTCACTGGTCTTAGAGTCCTGATATTTTGACAAAGTTCCTCAGGTAATTCCAGTCAGTCCTGGGTGGGGAAGAGCTATGGCTCCGTGACCATCTAAGTTTGATAAGCTGCATCTCTGTTCCTGGTTCTCCAGTAGTATTTGTCTCTGTGGGTTTCAGAGAAACCAAAGATCTTCCCTAACTGTGGTCTAGTGAGTCAAGAGAAAATGAAATGCTTTGATGACAATGCCATCCTAAACTCCTTAGCCTTCAGGGAGGCTCTTTGGATTTATGTGGATTTTGGTTTGCATATTCTTTTTCTTTCTCCTCTGAATTCCTGCAGGGTAACAAAAAGAACGATTGTTCTGAATCTGTCCTGGAAAAGGCAGAGTTCATATTGATCTAATTCACAGCTCCTGGGATTATCATTTATTCCTGACAAGATGCTCAAGACATTTTCTCATTAAGTTTAGAAAGATTAAGTCATGTCCTCAGCAACCAGTCACTCACTTAGCCATCAGTCACACATCTTGTGATCTTTAACCAAACTCTGACCTTTCTGAATCTGGCCTAATGTAGTAATTGACATTCTCTCACCCAATAGCATAACCCTACCAAATGGGAACCATGGCTGCCAAACAGCTTCCTTCTTATAACAAGATTCTAAGAAAACTTTTACATGGGCTTTATCACTTAGTGTGAAAAGTTCTCTAATACAAAGTATGTAAACATTGCAGTCACCAAACACTATTTCATGCAGTGCAAACAATACAGCAAGTATACATAGGAATGATAGCGCTCCGCAGGATCCTACTTCCCAAACATGAACCATCATAGTGTGGTGTGTGTACTTCTGGTCATTTCCTATTGTTAAAAAACAAAGTTCAACCGAGTACATTTGAAGATATAATTGGCTTTTTCAAGCGGCTCATGGACCAGACAGCATCCCACCCAGCAAGGAGAGAGGAGCTCCTGAGCTGTACTAGGTAGAAGGAAAGAGATGGGGCAAAGAGTCAACGGCAAAATAAAAGAAAGGATTGCTTCAGGCAAAGTCATCCTTCCCTATGGGGAATCTCTTTCATTTGGGGGGATGGAGAGAACCCACGTGACAGATTATCTCATTGGGACTGACCAGAACGTTCCAAACTGATAGGTTTAAAATTCTATTTCCGGGGAGGTTGAAAGTACAGTTAAGTCTTGGTTTGCTGTCCTGGATTCAAATGACTCTACCCTGCCTTCAGATGTTGTTGTTGTTAACACTACTCACTCATTCATTCATGAATAGCCAATATTTATTGCTCACCTATACTGCCTCAAGCTGCGTGCAGGGGATACAAATGTGAATGAGACCAACATGATTCATTACTTCATGGATCTGTTGAAAAGAAGACCATAGGCTCCAAATGGTATTGTAGTCTGGACCCAAGAGTGCAGGGCACCTGGCTCGGGAGGTCCCAAACAGAAGGCTTGGCCGCTCACCTCTGACAAAATCCAAAGGCAGAAAGACAAGTGGTGATGAGACTAGAAAGGAATTTATTTTGGTGAGGCGAGCGCTGGAGGGACAGCAGATTGACGTCTCAAAGACTGTCTCCAAAGTGCTGAAAATCCTTCCAGGCTTATATGAGGGAAATGTGGGACAAAGGTCAGTGGATATGTGCAGGTGGCCAGTGCAGGTCAAGTCGGCTGATCCTTGTCTTGGCTTCAGTAACACACGCAGTCTCGCTGTTGTCAGGGCACTTGTTGTTGCTTGAGGGGTAGTTTCAGTCCCCATCATGGGATGCTTTGCCTGAGTTAAGAGATAAGCTGGAAAGAAGACCTTAAATCAGTTAGAAAGTACAGACTGAGGTCAGAATGGAGGCAGTCCAGGAAGCCGACTCACCAAACCAGGGCTTACAACCCAACCAAATCGCACTTTTAAACTCCTCCAGGAATGTAGTCAGGAATTTTCTGGTCAGCATCAATGAGGTCATTTGTCACATGGGCCCTCTCCATCCCCCCCCAAAAGAAGATGAGGTAAGGTGCATGTTAGGACCACTTGTTTTTCACCCTAAGGGACAATGAGCTTGCCTAAAACCTTTCTTTTCTTTTGCTTCCTACTTCCTCGCCCCACCTGCCTTCCTATAAAGACCTTCTATTTTGTACAACTCCTCAGAAGCTCCCCTCTCCTGGCTAGATGGGATGCTGCCCAATGCATGATGCTTGAGAAAGCCAATTAGATCTTCAAATGTACTCAGTTGAATTTTGTTGTTGTTTTTTTAACATATCTTACATAAATATAAACACAAAATCTCATACACAATTAGTTGAGTTCTTAATAAAGAAGCTAATTCCTGTCTCAGCTTGCTCTCTTGCATTCTTTCTTTTTTTAAGAATTTATTTATTTATTCATGAGAGACACACAGAAAGAAGCAGAGACACAGGCGGAGTGAGAAGCAGGCTCCCTGTGGGGAGTCCAATGTGGGACTCAATCCCAGGACCCCGGGATCATGACCTGAGCAGAAAGCAGTTGCCCAACCACTGAGCCACCCAGGCACCCTCACCCTCAGCTTTCTTTTGCTGATATGGGTGCACCAAGGAAAAAGAAAAAAGCCTCCTCTAACTGTGCAGATGGAGAAAGAAATCTCCAGAGCCCCAAGGAGCCTGGCTGAGGAGGGAGTCGGGAAGGTGGGAACTGGGAAGGGAGAGTCCTCCACTTGGAGAGAAGGAAGAGGGGTGAGGCTACTGGAGGTAGCAGTGACCAAGCCGTCCTGCACCCAGCACTCCATGGGGGACTGATTTCAAGAGGGCCTGGGAAGGCAGATTACTAGGTATGTCCATTTGGGGGCCTGTACCAGGTCCCCTTCTCCAGCCAGGCATCAAAGCCACTGACCTTTGAAATGGCCAGCTAGAGGTGGAACGCTGGACGCCCGGCTGAGCGACTTGAGGACAGAGCTCAAATCCTCTGGACTGATACGCAAATGCCTCAGAACTCCTGCATGGCTCAAGGCAATAAATACAGACACTGTGTATCCTATCATCTCTGGTCAGTGGAGACTGGGAGCTGGATGTGATTTTTTTTTTTTTTTTTAAATTCAGGAGAGAGAGAGAGAAGCAGAGACACAGGGAGAGGGAGAAGCAGGCTTCATGCAGGGAGCCTGAGGCGGGACTTGATCCTGGGTCTCCAGAATCAGGCCCTGGGCCGAAGGCAGCACTAAACCGCTGAGCCACCCAGGGATCCCCGGATGTGATTTGATTTAGGAAAGTAAAACAACATCGTCTGCATCTAAGTGGTGTGAAGTGAATTTGTATCCACCACACACATACAACACACATATACACTCATTCATGCTCATAATGTTCCTCAGTTTCCTTTATTAACTCCTAATTCTGCATTAATGTTCTTTTTACAGTACAGAGCATGTAAGTGGCCCAGAAGTCTTCTCTTGCCAGTGATTAGGCTCATCACTAACTTAGTTGGAACGATGCAGCCAACCCTCAGTAAGAATGTTGAAGTGGTTTTCTCAAAAATGAGATGATCATGAGCTGTTTACAAAGCTTGGACTGCCAGGCAATATTTATGGCTGTGTGAAGCAGCTTAGTGTGGTCAAGAAGCTTCCCGAAGATGTAAATCTTCACAGAGCACTTCCAGGGTCCCTTTGGGGGTCGCAGGCCACTAAGGGTGTAGTTGGGTGGGGGTACTGAGCTATCGCTTAATCAATTAAAGCAATTCTACTTTTATTTTTAAAAAATTTTAAGAAAGATTTTATTTATGTATACATGAGAGAAACAGAGAGAGAGGCAGAAACACAGGTAGAGGGAGAAGCAGGCTCTGTGCAGGGAGCCCGATGCGAGACTTGATCCCAGGACCGGGGGATCATGCCCTGGGCCGAAGGTAGATGCTCAACCACTGATCCACCCAGGTGTCTTGCAATTCTGTTTTTAAAAAGATAAACAAAAGACAAAGCAGTGTTATTAAGATATAATTTACACGCAACAAATTCTCCCCATTTTAATTGTGAAATTCAGTGAGTTTTGACAAATAATGTACATCACCGCCACAATCAACATACAGAACCATTTCCAATGTCCCCCAAAGGAACCAAGGTTCCAAACCTCAGCCACTTTGCAATAAGCACTCCAGCCCCTGCCCCAGGCGACCACTGATGTGCTTTGTGTCCTTTTTTCTTTTTTTTTTTTAAGATTTTTTAAATTTATATATTGATGATAGACAGACAGAGAGAGAGAGAGAGAGAGAGAGTCAGAGACACAGGCAGAGGGAGAAGCAGGCTCCATGCTGGAAGCCCGACGCAGGACTCGATCCTGGGACTCCAGGACCATACCCTGGCCCAAAAGCAGGCGCTAAATCGCTGAGCCACCCAGGGATCCCCTGTGTCTTTTTTTCTTTTTTAAAGGTTAATTTATTTATCTGACAGAGTGAGAGAGCAGGGGGGGGCAGAGGGCGAAACTCTTCCAGCAGACTCCTCAGTGAGTGAGGAGCCCAACCACTGATGTGCTTTGTCTTTATAGATTGGTTTTGCCTTTTCTAAACTTCCACATAAGTGGATTCCTACGGTATAGACTTTTGTGTCTCGCTTCTTTCACTCAGCATAATGATCTTGAGATTCACCATTGATCTGGTGAATCAGAACTTCATTGACATTTTATTGCTGAGTTATATTCCATTGTATGGATGTGCCACAGTTTGCTTCTTTATTCACCTGTTGGTGGTCATTTGGGGTATTTCCAGTTTTTGTCAATTATACATAAAGCAAGGCAGCTCTGCTTTCCCATGCTTTATATATTTGGGTTTATGTATCATTTCAGTTGAAAAAAATCATATGGCTTCTAAAAAAGAAAGAAAAAAGGAAGGAAGCAAGGAGGGAAGGAAGGAAGGGAGAGAGAGAGAGGCAGGGACAGAAAGGGGGAGGGAGGGGAGGGAGAGAAAGAAGGAGCGGTGGAGGGAGGGAGGCATCAGTGAAATAGAAAAAGCTTAGTCTTTGGAGGCAAGGCAGAGCTGGGCTTGAAGGCTGGCTCTGCTTCTGGTCACATCAGCTGAGAAATGACTACACCTTTCAATGTGTCAGTTCTCTTATTTGTGAAATGAGGACACTGGCAACATGGGGTTATTGAGAGGATGAAATCCAATGAGATCGCATATGTAAAGGGCATAGCTGGTGCTCCCAAATGGTATTTCTCTCTCATTTCCCTGCCTGGGAGAGAAGGACCAGCTGGAAGAGCTCTCTGGCCCCAGTTAGCTTAGCAGACCAGATGCACATGAGTAATTTCTAATCAGTGTCACTCTGAGGCTGCCTGGGAGTTTGGATGATTCAGCCCAAGTGTATATTGTCTGGTGCAAACTGTGTACTGTGAACTTCAGGTCATTTCTAATCATGCTCTAAATAACTCTTTTTGCATTGATTGACTATTCAAAGCCCTAAAGTATCCTGGTTTATCTTTAGCTTTGTATGGGGCTATTAGATAAAACGAAGAGAATCTGAATTTGCTACTGGATTAGTAATGGAAAGTTCCACCAGCTAACTGCTAGGACACTTCTAGAGAAAGAGGCTCTTCAGATGCTGGGGGCAAAGTTAATGAGCTTTGCAGGATAGCAGTGTGTGTTAGAAAGGCCACAGCCTTGTCCACGCCCTCTGCTGCTGATTCTACAGGCCCCTACTGCCAAACAGCACTCTGTGGGACTCAGAGAAAATGAGCTGCTGAAACACACAGTCACTTGAAAAATAAGCACCTAAAGCCCCTGCAAAAACAAAAGAGCTCAGGAAGGTCATGTCCTATCTCACAGGCACAGAGACATAGGCCAAAAAAGGGAGAAGATTGGAGTCTTGTGATGGTCCTGCCTCTGTTCCTACAAAGCCCTGCGGGGGTTTGGTTTCTTTATCTGTGATGAAGGAGTTGGACTAAGGCTGCTTTGAGCTCTGACATCCTATAATTTTGATTAATCCATGGATGTTAGGTGCTGGGAACTTGGCTACCAGATCAAGTTTCTGATGCTCACCCCATATGAAGTAACTCTCATAAAAGTATAAGCTGGGGAGATTTCTGAGGCAAAAAGACAAAAGCATTTGAACTGGGGCCCAGAGGTGAGGGAGGGGGACGGAAATGGTTAGTTCAGTTTTTGGCGCTCTGTGTTCCAGGTAAGGGGAAGGCTTACCTTAGACATTCTTCACCGCACCTGCGGTGCAAGCCTGGAGCTTAGAGGGAAAAGTCACAGCTGGAGACCTAGAGCAGGGATTGTTAGCAAATCAGTCTCTTTCTTTCTTTTTTTAAAAAAGATGTTATTAATTTACTTGAGAGAGAGAGAGAGCACGGAGGGAGAGGGAGAAGTAGACCCTCACTGAGCAGCAGTGGGTCCTGGGATCATGACCTGAGTTGAAGGCAGACGCTTAACCACTGAGCCACCCAGGTGCTCCAGAAAATCAATTTTTTAAAAATATTTTATTTATTTATTCATGAGAGACACAGAAAGAAGTAGAGACAATGGCAGAGGGAGAAGCAGGCCCCCCACAGGGAGTCCAATGTAGGACTCGATCCCAGGACCACAACCTGAGGTGAAGGCAGACACTTAACCACTGAGCCACCCAGGTGTCCCCAGCAAACCAGTTTCAATAGATGTTTTTTTCTTTTAGAGATGTTATTTATTTATTCATGAATGACAGAGAGAGAGAGAGAGAGAGGCAGAGACACAGGCAGAGGGAGAAGCAGGCTCCATGCAGGGAGCCCAACACGGGACTCGATCCTGGGACTCCAGGATCGCACCCTGGGCCTAAGGCAGGCGCTTAACTGCTCAGCACCCCAGGCACCCCTCAATAGATATTTGAGTGCTTAGTAGTGCAAACATTCATCCATGTAATAAATAACAAACATTTTGTCGAACATCTCTGTAACATTATGTATCAAGTACCACACTGGAAAAATCAAAAAGAAAGGAGAGACACAGACTTGTTGTCAGCAATTTGTAATGCAAGTAGCATTTGGATAAGATGACAAGGGTTATGCTACAGGACAATGTAAGATGAATTGTCTAAGAGAAATACAGTGTTTGGGGACTCAAAGGAGACACATAGGATCGGGGACCAGCAGAGGCTGCATACAGGAAGTAGCATTGGAAATAGGCTTTGAAGAAAGACTGGGATTTGGCTGGTGGGTAGAGGGGCTGGGAAGAGCATTCCAGGGAGAGGAAAAAGTGCAAGTGGATATTATCACATGGACAAGCATGGTTTGGAGCATCTTTCATACCAGCAAGAAGCCTGGCTGGGATGCGAGCACAGCTATGTATAAAGGAACAGTGGGAATTAAGCTTCGGGTAGGTGGAGGTTATGTGATGGAAAGCTGATGGTGAAGAGCCTCCTTGTTCTGGTAGGCTGTGGAAGGGTGCCAAGCTCCTGCTTTGAGTAGGCATGTGTGGTCATCTCACCTTGGCCTTGACAGGATTTACCTGGCTATGCTGGGAAGAACAGATGAAGTTTAAGATAAGCCAGGTGAATTTCTAAGTTCTAAGTTCGTGAACCCAGGAGTAAAGGCTGAAGGGAGAGAATGGAAGTCTAGACTTGATCTTTAGAGACACTCAAAGTGGCAGGGCCAAGGTAGAAGGCAAAGCAGCTAGAAATTGCAGAGGTCCACGTAGGTATTCCCGGGCCCAGAGATGCAGTTGAGGAGGGGCAGATGGAAACCTCTGTGGTCTGCAAAGCCTTCCATGCATCCCATCGGATTCAGCAGAACGTAGACCTATCAGGGCCTGGTGGAAAGAGCTGTAGGTGGATGCAGGGATCCGACCCATCTCTGAGACCTTGCTTTTCTATCTATAAAATGGAGTCGGTGAGTTCCTTCCTTAGAAGGAAGGTCGGTGAGTTAAAGTACATAAAAACAGTTAGGTGCTTATTTCCTACCAGCTGAGTCAGAATTATAACAGCTTCATAAATGGATGGAGTCTGTTCTACATAAGACCAAGTCATGTCTTCAGTGGTATCACCAGGCTAGCAAAACACAGTGAAACAGTCCTAACCCAGTTGCACCATACACTCAAATGTTCCCAAGAAAGCAGCCAGGTGGTTGGAATCTAAAAGAAGGGAAAATTTTTATTTTTGAACCAGAGTGAATTTTATTACGAAAAACCAGGTGTTTAGGCTTTCTGACCTTTCCCATCTTTTAATTTCCTATTTTATATTCCAAATGCACAAAATATTGTGCCCTTTCCACAGTCTCCTCTCCCCGACACGGTGAGAAAAGGGAGAAGCCCAGTAAAATGACGGGCTGATGTTTGCAAAGGGCTTTGGAAGTCGAGGCTGGAACGTGCTACACAAACACAGGATATTACTTCTGAGCCGCTGCTGCCTGGAGAAGGGTGAGGCAGGGAGCAGGGCTCACCCCACGTTCTGGCCCTGGCAGGGGTGAGGCAGGGAGCAGGAAATGACCCAACTTTGCAGGGCTCCAGAGAGAGCCAGGCAGTGCAGGGCTGAGGCTCTGAACCTTCTGGGTCAAGGAGCTGCCCATGTTTCCAAGACTGTACTGGAGGGAAGCAAAGCCTCCTTGGCAATTCAGTTATAAAGATGAAGATGTTTTTGCAAATAAATTGTTGGCGAGAAGGCTTGCAGGAGGGAAGCAGGGATCCTGGCAGGGCACACTCTCCTGCTGGGGGTCCTGTGTATGCAAACTGCCTGAGGAGGGTCTCCGAGTCCATCCTGACAGGCACCTCAGGGAAAGCCAGACCTTCTCTCTCCGTGCCCACGCTGATTTTGACATGGGTCCCAAAGAACCACACTCTGTTGCCCACTTTCCAGAACTCTGATTCTAGGCTGAGGGCAGCATAGCCCCCTTCCAACAATTTTCCTGGGGGCAGGGAAGAGACTCATCTGCCTTGTCAAGTAACCCCAGCATCCTGAGTTATATCTCCTATGGCTCCATAACCCTCTAGTTGTAGAAGTTTGAGGTTTTGGATTTTTATTTTTTTAAGTGAGAGATTTCTCTAAGTTACAGGCCACCAATGGAGCATTCTCTTTCCCCAGCTCTTATGGGAGTTACCTTTGAAAAAGACGCCAAATGGATTCACTGCTATTCCACCAGTGCCTATTGAGGACCTACTGCATGCAAAATGCCACGCCAGGTATCAGGAGAGGATACAGAATTAGGATGATTTGGACAACGCTTGTAATCCTGTAAAGGAGACAAACACATACATAAATTATGAGCATCAGGCGGACAACAGTCAGACAAGAACATGGACGAGGACAAGGGACTGCCTCCTCTAAGGAGGATCAAGGAGGGACTTTGACACAGGTTGGTATTGTCCTGGTGCTGAGAGGAAGAATCGTGCCTCAGCAAGCGACCACGGCAGTGTGTGGAGGGACATTCTGTCTGGAGTAGAGGCCCAAAGAGAGAAACTGTGGGAAATAGTGACCAGGTAGGTGTGGTTGCCGTGGTGCATGGGCAGAAGCTGTGGTGGGAGGTAGGCACAGAGGAGCCGTAGCTTTGGGTAACAAGCTGAGGGGGTCGGACTTCCTTCTTTGTGAATGAGGGAACATTGAATGTTCTTTGAAGTGGGAGTAGTGCTATTACACCGAGTTACTGAGTTGCGTGGAGCAGGGAAGCCAGTTAGGAGGCCAGTACAAGAGTTCAGGAGAGAGGAGATGAGGCTCTAAGCCATGGGGATTGAATTCATGGAATTCTTTTTTTTTTTTTTTAAGATTTTATTTATTCACTCATGATAGACATAGAGAGAGAGAGAGAGAGGCAGAGACACAGGCAGAGGGAGAAGCAGGCTCCATGCAGGGAGCCCGACGCAGGACTCGATCCTGGGACTCCAGGATCGCACCCTGGGCCTAAGGCAGGCGCTGAACTGCTGAGCCACCCAGGTATCCCCTTCATGGGGTTCCTAACCACTCCTTATTCTTCCCTGGTGAGTCTCAGGAAGTCAACAGTGCTAAAGTGGAGATACACTAGCCCTGTCTATGCCCAGGGGAGTGCCGGAGCCTAGCACCACCGAAGAGACACGCGTGAGTGGTGACTGTGGCAGTCGTCACAGGTGCATGTTCATCTGGAAGAACCTGGGGTTTGTAGCCACAACCCTTCCTAGTAGATGCCTCAGTGAAAGGGGGGAGGAAGACAGAGAATGAAGCCAGACCAATGTGGGGTGGTGTAAGTGACCAACACTGTACACGCCAAACTGAATGGTGATGTCGCGTTTCAGATTTAATGAGTTTAATATGTGCTGAGTTGGTTGTCCTCTATTTACCCCTTGCCAGCACCCTCTCAAGATGTGCCCATCTGTGATAGGGTGGGGGGGGGCGCTGTATCACCGGCCTGCCTTGCCCTTTGCCTTAAAGTTGGGCTTGACCTGCAGCTAAGGAATTGGACCTCAGATACCACCCCTTAATGGTTCCCTTAACTCGGCCCTCACTCTGCACCTGGTCCCACCACAGACTCTTCCAGGAGCAATAGATTCTTGCCAGTGTGCCATGCGTGCCCTGCCAGGACCCTGACAAAGGGACTATCAATCCACTCTGTGTGCTCTTAATCCTCACGACAGCCCTAGGAGGGATTGTTTCCATTTTGTAGATAAGGAAGATGAGGCCCAGAGAAGCTACTAGACTAGCTAGGGCAGAAACAGCAGTGCTCATCGATTGTAATGCTCCCACATTTCCATCCCGGTGCCCAGCAATAATAAAGGCCAAGGGGACTAGATCTGGTCAGAAGAAGCATTGGCTGGACACAGGACAGGGGGTGGGCTTCCTGGGTACCCTCCTTCTCTGTCAGGGCAGCTGTGGGCACTTCAGTTGGGGGGCAAAGACTGTGAAAAGTGTGCATTGCTACCATCTGAAGGATGGCTTCCTTGGACCAACAGCCCACCTGGCCTAAGCAAGGAATACACTCTTGCAAGTCAGGCCAAGCAATGTGTTCCTTCATGACCCATTCTAAGTGATGCTTTTCTAAGATCACTTAACAGAAAATGAATGGCAGGACCAGGATATGAGCAGGATATAAGACAGCTCCATGTCCTGTGCTAGGCACAAGAGATTAATTAGGAGGAAGAAGGAAACCACCCAGTGCTAGGTCAGATGAAACCAGACGCCGGGGCATTTTCTCTTGCTCATTTTTTCCACAGCTGTTCTACCTTTATTCACATCACCAGCCATAAAATTAGGAGCTTACATTTCTCGAGTGCTTAACATGTGCCAAGAAATATGTTAAAGGCTTTGCTTTATCTTACTCGGTCCCTGTATGAGATATACACTATTATTATCCACATTTTTCATTTGAGGTTGCTGAGCTCAGAGAGGTTAAATAATTTTCTAAGTTCACATACATGGTAAGAGTCAGCACTGGGATTATTACTCAGACTGTATGACATCAAAGCAAAACTCGAACTTTTCTATCGCTTCTCAAGATTATTGTCAATGCTGAGAGAGGAAAAGTGGCATGAAAATGGCAAACATACACACACACACACACACAAACACACACACAGAGGTTGAACCACTTAGGATGGAAGGGAGCAGATCCAATGAACCACATGTGTTGAAAACGTTTCCACAAGGTCTTGCCACAGCATCTAAGCACGCGCTCTCCCCAACCAAGATAAAGTTTTCCATCAGATAATTTAAAGCTGTTCTAAAGAACCCTCCTGCTGCTTCTACGATTGAAGCAGTTTCTGTTGGCAAATTCAGTGGGTTAGGTTTGGGGAACTAGGTGTTTAAGGAAATGTGTGCTATGAAAATTGAGAGGTGTGCTCACCAAGATAACGATCTATGCCCAGGCAATGTTAAGGTTTTAGTTTTACTGGGACAATCACACCTGAGCAACTCCAAGAGCC
The DNA here is from genome assembly GCF_011100685.1 of Canis lupus familiaris. Lineage (NCBI taxonomy): Eukaryota > Metazoa > Chordata > Mammalia > Carnivora > Canidae > Canis > Canis lupus. The sequence goes on from NC_049237.1 coordinate 23,821,412, forward strand.
ACCATGCAAATCTTTCTTCTAGAAGACAATTATGTTTGGCTAAGAGTAGGTCTGACCTGGTTTGCATCCGGTATTAAGGTGCCATTGCACACATAATAGTGACACTAAACACCCCAGGGATTTCTGAGCCACTCAAGACCCCTCATCCTCTTACTTAGCAATATCACCCTTCCTTTATAATTCTACATATTTCTTAACCAGTCTCCCTTTTGGCTCATATAATTACTCTAATGCTAGAAAGGAATTCATGTCAGGGCAGCAAGGATATATAACCTTTTAAAATGAAATTATATAAGATAAATGCCCTCACTAGAGTGAAGCCTAATTTGGGCATTCCTCTGTCATCATGTCTGGGTTTATAGTTCAGTTCAAGATGTAAACAACATCCATCTATCTAGGTAAATTGATTTCTAGGCTTTTTTTTTTTTCTGATTGTGCTAATATTTCCTATTCTACCAAAGACCTTTTTTCCTAAGAGAAAACTGATTTTGAATATGGAAGGCAACTTCCTTTTCCAGCACTTATGGTCGAATAGATAGCCTACAAAAACAACATGAATAGGAGCACCTGGGTGCCTGGGTGGTTGAGCATCTGCCTTTGGTTCAGGTCGTGATCCCAGGGTCCAGGGATCCCACATCAGGCTCCCCTCAGGGAGCCTGCTGCTCCCTCTGCCTGTGTCTCTGCCTCTTTCTGTGTCTCTCAGAAGGAATAAAATAAAATCTTTAATAAAAAAACAAGCATGAATATGGGATACAGTAATTTTTTAAGTTTTTCTTTTAAATATGTGATGGCACTTTAAAAGATGTTTTGGTGATTTCTTTCATACAAATTCTACTCAATGCTTGTAGATTATAGAAAAATGAGGAAAGAAGGCTCAGACTTCTAAATAAAGTTTCCTTTTCTTTACTTTTTTATATAAGATGGATATTTTAAAGAGATTATTTATTTATTTGCAAGAAAGAGTGAACAAGAGAGAGAGAGAGAGAGAGAGAGCACAACCCAGGGGAGAGGCAGAGGGAGAAACAGACTCCCCGCTGAACAGGAGTCATGACCTGAGCTGAAGACAGATGCTTAACCAACCCAGGCTCCCCAAAGTTTCCTTTTCTGAAGCTATTGAAAATGAAGGTTTTCAGAAGCATCCACACAATTTTCTACTTAGACAGGAGAGGGTATTTTCTCACTAACTGCACAAAATCATTTAATAAGAAAAATCCCAAGTGATTAAATAAACATATGAATCTTGATGTGTGCTGTTTAATGTTGAAATCTGCTCAAGGATCTGAGTACCTGTGTGTAAAATTTTAAAATAAGACTACTTTGCTTTAATAGAATAGTTAATTTTGTTGTAAACATGGATAGGAAAAATCATGAACAGAAAAATACCCAATAATATTACCCAGAATACAGCACAGAAAGACAAAGAAATGAAACATACAGAAGAGAAAGAAAGGAACATGATGAAGGGCAAGATGAGGTTTAAAGCTCAGTGAATTGGAATTCCATAAAAAGAAGATAGAATGTTCAACCATTAAAAAGCAAGAAATTATCCAGAACTGATGAAAGATGCAAATCTTCAGATTTAGGAATTAAATGAATCTCATGCTAAAGAGCAAGAAATCAATGCCATGCCACATTATTGTGAAACTGCAGATCACCAAAGACAAAGAGATCTTAAAAACAAGCCAGAGAAGAAAGACAGTTTATGTATAAAGGAATAATTATACTGTCAGCCAACTTCTCAACTGCAATATGAGACCAAAGAATAATGTGTTTCAAGTATGAAAAATATAACTGTCAGCCTGGATAGCCTAGACAGCTTTTTTTAAAAAAAAACAAAAAACAAAGACTAAGAAGGATAGTTTCAGCTTAAGGGGGAAAAAAGCAAGTTTACCCTAACTTTAATTAAGGTAAAGCATTCCAAGTTTTTGTTTTGTTTTGTGGAGTAGGCTCCATGCTGAGTGCAGAGCCCAATGCAGGGTACCAACACAGAGCCTGACATGGGGCTTAAATTCATGACCCTGAGATCAAGACCTGAACTGAGATTAAAAGTCAGATGCTTAACTGACTGAGCTACCCAGGCACCCCAAGCACTCTAGATTCTTTGTGATATTCTGGAAAAGCCTTGTGTGGGAGGCTGTTACCTGTGCCCCAGCATGTGCCCTTCCCTTCTTTCTAGTCAGAGAATCTCCCACCTTACACTTTAACTGGGCACATGGCCACACAGCCGGACTACATTTTCCATCACCCAGCTGGAGCAAGTGAAGGAGAGAATGAGAAGTGATTAAAGACAAATCATCAAGAATAAATAGGGGACAATAGTTCGGGGAGACCACAAATCAAGGGAGAGTTTTGTTTTTTAAAGATGAGAGATATTAGAAAATGTTTGTTGTTCCAACAGAGGGAAAATGATGTTGCAAAATAGGGAGTAGAAGCTGCAAGACTGAAGGTTTTGAGAAGGCAAGAAGGATCCAGAGTACATGTTGGGGAGGTTGGGGGGCATTGATGGAGTAGTGACCCACCCAGTTGTATCACCAGGTAATGATTTCCCAGGACCAATATCATCTCTTATATTTTAATAATTCAGTTAAATACCCCGAATTTTAGTTTTTCAGCCTCCTATTGGTGGACATTTGAGTTGTTCCCATTCTCTCTCTCTCTCTCTTTAAGAGAGGGATGGGGGAGTATCAGAGAGAAGAAGAGAGAATCTCCAGCAGACTCCCCATTGGGTGCAGAACCCAACGTAGGGGCTCAGTCCCACAATTCTGATATCACACCCTGAGCCAAAATCAAGAGTTGGATGCTTAACTGACTGAGCCACCCAGGCGCCCTCCCCCGCCCTGAATTTTAATTTCTACTCCTAAAAGGAGCAGTTCCATACTCTTTCAGAGTCCACATCATGGGCCTGTTGAAGAGACTTAGAATCTCCAGCTGGAAAATGGTGATTCTTGTTTAAGATGTAAATCAAAGGGATCTCACGCAACAGGAAAATGTTGAAGAATAGGGTTTGATGGTAGTTCCAGAATTGTATGTTAAACACTTGAGCAAACATATCTGGGTCTATTGCTGGTGGTTTTTTTCTTGCTTTTCAAGGATGTCAAAATGAGTATGGGTTCTCTGGAGGTCAGACAAACGACTCATGGAAGAAGTTTGTTGAGGAGGTAATAGCATAGAGAAGATGTCCCATGTGAGCCCCCAGGAAAGATGTAATAAAAGGTGGAGGAGGTAACAGAGCCAAAAGTACACTCATCTAGAACTGACAGAATGAGATAAGGTTTAGGGTGAGAGGGAATTATTCCAGTACTATAATTTAGTAAGAGTTTCCTGGAACTCCAATGCCAGTGAGATTAAGTAGTTATGGCCTAGTGGCAAGTTCATGGGAAAAAGCCAGAGGGAGAATTAACTTGTATTTGACATGAAACATATACTCTGTGGGTATTCATCAGAGTAAATTATATGCAGTGGAGACGTTTAAAAGCACTTCCTTTTTCTTCCTTAATGAATATGTAGGGCTGGATCACATTGGACTGCCCTCTTGGTTTTTAGTAAACAATCAACAACTTCTGATGCCTATAATCTAATGTCTATACTTATGATTAAATTTAGGGTGAATACACATTACCATAATCCCTAGGAATTGCATAATATTTCCCACCAACACTTAGTTCCTTGCTCCTCTGCACAATGCAGGATCCCAGCCAGGCTGGCAGGCAATGCCGTGGGAGAGCGTGGGGTTGGAAAGAAGACTGGGCGGGCCTCTGGGGGAACCTGGGAGTCCATGTGTGCTGGCCCAGCCGCCCACAGCAAAATGAAAGAACCAAGTTGACAGGGAGGGTGCAGGGTTGCTGCTTGGGAGATCCTGAGGATGGGCCTCACCCCTCCTGGTTCCGCCACCCTGAGAACGTGGGATGTTGGCTGCTACCAGACAGCATCTGTATAGTACTAAGGCTCCATCTCTCCAGAAGAGTCAGGGAATTGTGACTCGAAAAGGAAGCCTGCAAATGAGAGGCAATCAGACTGCCCCTACCCCTAGTGAGCCCACCTTCATACTTTCTTCCAGCCATTCTTGTGACAATGATGCAGAACACAGTAAGCCGAGGGGCTCCATTCATGAGATGAAACTAGCCAGAGGATTCTAAGAGGTTTTCTTAATGGAAGGGTGAGAGTATGACCATATACTCCACTTATCTTCACAGCAAACCCAGAAAGCAAGTAGAGCAGGTGTGATTATTCACATTTTAGAACAAGACACTAGAGACATGAAAAGACTTACTGAAAGTCAGTGGCAAAGCAGAGATCAGGTTCCAAGTCTCCTGACTCTTACTTAAGGATTTGTCCCACCAAGGCTTAAAATTAGAAGCATCTTAATTAACACATGTGAGTTAATAAAGATTTGAAGGCAGAGATCTGACATGAATTGCTACTCCCTCAAGTATGAGCCAGTATTTAAGAGCAATTGCCTAATACAAGAAATGATAGAAAACAGTCATTTTAATGTGTGTATCTTGACTAAATTCGTCCTAAACTCTAACCAGATGGTTTCTGAAAGCATTTCCCATTTTGGTGTTCACAGTCGTGGAAAGTGGGTAGTAGTCCTGAAAATTTTATATATTCTGCAGATGTAAGAGTATCTGACAGCAACGGGTGTCGTTAATATCATCATACATGTAGGAGCATGGTGTGTTAGAACAATGTTGTGTCCTACCAGCATTGTGTGTGTGTGTGTGAAAATCCCCAGTCTCACAGTCCTAAATCTGAACCTAAGCATGCCCGGGTAATAATGTGAACATCACCTTGGAAAGTTAGGATGGGAGAAAGAGACACTGAAAGAAGGGAGAGAATCCACACATCCTTTCCCATCAGTTGGTTTCACCACTATTTCTCCCTGTCCACACCACTTGTGGCTTCTATATCAGCTAGAGGTTTGGAAAGGAGGCAAAAAGAACAAAGCCCCAGCCACTTCCCATGAGACAGTGAGAGGAGTCAGGAAAGGGTTCCTCTGTAACTTGGCATTTCAGCCAGCTATGAAGGGAAGGAGCCTTCCAACTTTTGATGGCCTAAACATCTACCCCTTTGTGTGATACCACCTCCTCTTCCCCAGTCTAACAATTTTATTTATTTATTTATTTATGAGAGACACACACAGATAGGCAGAGATGTAGGCAGAGGGAGAAGCAGGCTCCCTGTGGCGAGGCTAATGCAGGACTCCATCCCAGCACCCCAGGATCATGACTTGAGCCAAAGGCAGATGCTCAGCCACTGAGCCACCCAGGTGCTCTAGGAAGAATAAACTTAATAGGGACAGAATCTCCCCATTAGGAGTTCTTTTATTGTAATTAGCAATTGTTTCTTTAGAAGATAGAAATCAAACAAGTTTTTATTTTTTTAAGATGTATTTATTTATTTTAGAAAGAGGGTGGGTGGGTAGAGACAGAAGGAGAGAGAATCCTAAGCAGACTCTGCGCTGAGTGCAGAGCCTGACCTGGGGCTCCATCTCATGACCCTGAGATCACAACCTGAGCCAAAAACCAAGAGTTGTATGCTTCCTCGATTATGCCACCTGGGCGCCCCAATCAAATGAGTCTTTGAATGAGTTTCTGCCACAGACTCAGTGGTGTGGTAGGCACTAAAGGGCCACAGAAACCCCTGGAAGTGCTTGCAATCCACTTTGGTATATGACTATGGTCACAGGTACTTTCAATGGGTAATACCAAACGTTATATAACTAAGTACTAGGCTGTGCCGCAGAAACCACAAGAACTATGGAATCAGAGAGAGTGGGATCAAACAGAGCTTTCCAGTGTCCTGGCAAGGCTTCAGGGAAATGTTTCTAAGGTGACAAAGGAAAGTGGCCACTAAAATGTCACATCTTGTACTAGACTGGAGGGCGAGAACCAATAGGAAAATGGTTGGTTCACTGGGAGTAGGTGGGATGTTATAAATTCAACTATGGCATGGTTTTGTCCAGAATCAACGTTGCCTACCTCTGCCTAATTTAGATAGGACACTGGAATGTCTGGACAATTTGCCTGAGTGAATCCTCAGCAGGTAAGTACCCTAAACTTTTTACCCTAAACACGCACACAGACACACGCACACAACTTTAAACTCCCTTTGTGGTCCAATGATTGCGGACTTTCCTATTGTCGGACATGGGTGTGTTTTCTTATCTCTTTCATATGGAACCACTGTACCTGAGCTGTGGTAAATTAGGAGGCAAAGATGAAGGCTAAAATTTTCAGCAGGGTTTCTCCACCTCGGCACTAATATTTGGGGTCAGATAATTCTTTCCTGTGTAAAGCTGTCCTATGCGTTGTAGGATCTTTGCCAGCATCTCTAGCTTCTGCCCACTATATGCTCTTAGCATCCCTTCTCCCCAGTACCCCAGTCACAGCAAGCAAAAATGTCTCTAGTATTGCCAAATATCTCCCACTGCTCTAGGATATTAGAGTGTCACTGTGGAGTATTCACAGAACATGTATCTGTCCCCTTCTTGTCATTCATCACTTTTAAATCCTTGGACAAAGATGCTTTGGTTCAGATGATGATACTTCTTGAGAGCTGAAGAGAACTTAGAGTTGGACTTAAGTTAGGACTTTCCTTTACATATTAAGGCACAGGAGTGAGTTCAGTCCTCAGGACTAGTGAATCATGATTATAGCCCCACTTCTTGAGTCCTTCAAGACCTCATCAGACTGTCATTCAGCTCTGTGGCTTATAGCATCAACCTTCCAGGCTTTCCAGGGCTACTGTCTACTGGATGCAAATAGTAGAGTTTTGAGCTCCCCTTCATGAGGGGTGCCCAGCGTGCTTCTTGTTGGGGATGGGTATCTATATTGTGGATATTTGTTTTGGAAACAGTTCCTTAGGGACCAAAGGAGTAAACTTAGATAATTTATTCATGCATCCATCAAGCACTTCTGAAGTGCTTTTCTTGACTACTGAAGACACAAAATCTCTGCTCAACATGAAGCTCACAGATGAGTGTATAAGTGAGACATAAAGGGATCATTAAAATACATGAAACAGGGGAGCCTGACTAGCTCAGTTGGTGGAGCATGCGACTCTTGATCTCAGGGTCATGAGCTCTAACCCCATGTTGAGATTACTTATAATACATGAAATAGCAGAGGCAGATTGCAGGTGCTGAGGAGGTGTGGAGGGCCACACCCAACCTACAAGGCAGGCAAGAATCATTCCTGGAAAGAGCAGACCTCTGAACCACATGTGCAGAAAGAGTTAGTACTTAGCCAGATGGAGGAAGGAAGGAAGGCAGGACAAGAACATGTCTGAGAGGAAGTATGGAAGAAGCACATAGCCTAGAAACAGTGCACTAGGTGGCCAGGTACCAACAACATCCTGGCCTTGATGAGGTGAGAGACCTGGAGAGGTAGAAATCAGATTGGAAGGCCTTCCATGCTGCGCTGAAGAATTTGAATTCATTCCTGTGGGCAATGGGAACTGAAAGATAGAGTCAAGGAGAATAAATCCAAGGCACAAGCGCCAAGCTGGGATGGCATAGAAGTGTGGGAAGAGGGGATGAAACAGCTAGTGGTGGGTGAGCAGAGAAGAGGGATGAGTCAAGAAGTGTTTATGAGCATATCAGGAAGAGTCCAGAATGACTCTCAGGTGTCTAATGCTGCCTCCCAACAAGACAGCAAATGCAGAAGGAGGAGCAGGTATGAGGGCTGGGAAGTGGCTGAGCTCTGTTTGGAACATGGGCCTGAGATACCTTTGGGACTCCAAGTGGCCCCAGTATGTCTATGGGGGAGATAGATCCAGGAGATCTGGGTTGGGAAAGTGCATTAGGAGCAAGTGAATGGTGGATACAATCACAGAACTGGGTGATGTCACCTGAGGGGAGGATGGGGATGAAGGATGAGTGCAGTAGGGCAACACCTTTAGGTAACAGCAAATCTGAAAGAAGCACCTCTCTCCAGAAAGCACTTTCTTGGCCAATCCAACCATTCCAGGGAGAGGCATTTCAAGACATTCTCGACCCCTGGCTGGAGCAGCCCATGCTGATTTCCTTTGTGCTCCAAAGGGAGGTGAGATCTGAACAATGAGTAGAGTTGCCCAGGCAGCTTATATAAATGTTGGTTTCCCAGTCGCTCAGACAGCTTATAGGCTTTCATTTCCCATCACCAGACTCTCCCAAAGGCACCAGAATGATCGCTGGCACCCTGGCCCAGGATCTAGTCTCCTTCTAATGAACCGTGAACCTAACATTTGTGGAATATATTGTGCAACTTCTAAGGCTTGCGGTCAAATAGCATCGATCCCCAACTTAATTGTAAGTGTAGACCCGTAAGAACTAGATTATAGCTTACAGAGGTTGTTGACTGTTTATTGAAAACCAGAGGATATGGTCATATATTTGCAGTTCTGTATATTTGCAGTAGGGGGAATAAGATTTTCTTGGAAGAGTCCTCTGTGCATGTAATTTCCTCTGATGAATACCTATAGTGTCCGTGTTTCACGTTAAACACAACGTGACTCTTCCCTGGGCTTTTTCTCATGAACTTGGCCCTCTAAGTACATTACAGACAATGCTAGTTGCTCAAGCCCTTCACGAATTCTTCTCAACTCCTTAGTTATTTCAACTCTTTTGAGAGCAATCACAGCTTTTAGCCATTCAGCTATTTAACCCTGGGATCGGATTCTGTCCCTTGGAGAAGATGATGGTTTAATCAAGGAGCATTTCCTGAAATACTTGTTTTCTTTCATGTTCTCATTTTCAAAATGCTTTTATGGAGAGTCGTTTTTGCTTCTTTCTCTAAGCTTTATATGATCTCTTTTTACTGATGAAAACTGAAAGTGCAGAGCTGGAGGGGGACTTAGAGCCCAGAAGGTGCAGGTGTGGGCATGGCCCCAGATCATGGTCCCTGGCCCCACTCAGCCACAGGTAGTACAGAGTGGAGGAAGATTTACTGGTCACTGCAGTGTGAGAACAAAGAGATTTTTTTCCCCCTGTTTAAGAATGAGATGCTTTATGACAGAAGGAGGTTTTACCGCCTTCTCTATGCATGCTGGACTCTTGATTATGCCTGTGATATATGTGGGGTATACAATTTCGTATCCTTTCATGGGTCAGCTTGGTGATGCTCTGGAAACACAGTTTTTTTTTTTTTTTTTAATATTTTATTTATTTAGGACACCTGGGTGGCTCAGCGGTTGAGCATCTGCCTTTGCCTCAGGGCATGATCCTGGAGTCCCGGGATTGAGTCCCCATCGGGCTCCCTGCATGGGGCCTGCTTCTCCCTCTGCCTGTGTCTCTGCCTCCCTCTGTGTGTCTCTTGTGAATAATAAATAAATAAAATCTTAAAAAAATATATATATTATTTATTTGAGAGAGAGAGAGAGCACACGTGTGAGAGAGGAAACACAAGTGGGGGGAAGGGCCAGAGGGAGAAGAAGCAGACTCCCTGCTGAGCAGGGAGCCTGATGCAGGATGGGGTGGGGAGGCTTGATCCCAGGTACCCAGGATCATGACCTGAGCCAAAGGCAGAGGCTTAACCAGCTGAGCCACCCAGGCGCCCCTGGAAACACAGTTCTATTGTTAAATCCTCCCCGGTTTCTTTCAGCCAAACACAAAGCTTTGAGACCTAGAGGGTCCTACAATTCATTGTCACTCCAAGCAAGGAGACTGAGATTCAATTCTTGATTCTCTACTACTTAGCCCAGAACATCCCCACAAGTCGTTTCTGCTCTTTGGGCCTCAGTTTTCCAACCTATAAAATAAAGGGTTGACGAAGATGAATGTTTCTCATGCTGGAGGGTAGGGACATCCTCTTGGGACCTGTGGGTTCTCTACGAAAAGTTCTTTGTTTCTCAACTTTTTCATTAAAAAAACTCCAAACCTACAGAAAAAGTCATAAGAGTAAGATAGAATATCCACACACCCTTCACTTAAACTCACTAATTATTAGCCTTTTCTCTTGGTTTTTCACATTGATGAAAACTCATGTAAGCTTTTATTTGAATCCCTGAGCTGTTCCCTTATATCCAAGAACTGCTACCCACCACCAGAGCCCGAGTGTGTGGTTGCATTTATCTTCCCTTTGGCACCAGGCAGTACTGTTTTACTTTTCATGGGATACCCAGAAAAGAACTGAAGAGGTCTCAATATTCACATTGAGTGAAGGCCAAATGATATCATGGAACCTGATGTAAATGAAGGTTGTCCAGTAATTTTAATAAAGGAAAGAAGTGGGCATGTCAAATGTGCACACACAAAACTTCTCCATGGATGTCATTATCATATTCATATCAGCAGTAGCAATTTAGTTTGAGCAAAATAGTATCATTTGGCAAATTAAATTAGTGTTATGAAGTTAAACTGTATTGGTTTGGTAATAATGTTTTTATTGAATTTATAAATCTGTTTTATTATAATTATTCAAGAGCTATGAGCATAAAGAATTTACATCCATAAGAATGTTGGTGCTGGGCAGCCTGGGTGGCTCAGTGGTTTAGCGCCGCCTTCAGCCCAGGGCGTGATCCTGGAGACCCGGGATCAAGTCCCATGTCGGGCTCCCTGCATGGAGCCTGCTTCTCCCTCTGCCTGTGTCTCTGCCTCTGTGTGTGTGTGTGTGTGTTTCTCATGAATAAATAAATAAAATATTTAAAAAAAAAAGAATGTCGGTGCTGACTCGAGGAACACTACATTGCAAGAAGGCATTACTGGGGAGCAATATGTTCACCCTGTTTAGAAAGCAATGATCTAGAACATTCAAGTTCAGGAGGGGTGCCTCCAGGGTGCCTTGGAAAAGAGGAATGGGAAGGAGAATACGCCAGTTGAAATAAGTGGGTTCCATTACCCCACTTGGGCAGATTGGAATTCTGTGTAAGATCTTGTTCAGAAGATAGGAGTTCGAATACCATGAATCTAATTACTTCTAAAAATCCTTTCAACTTCTTCAACTAAAACCCATTTATTTTCACTGACAACAGAAAGATTGGAAGCTGTGGATCCTCTCCCATCTCCACTCCCCTTGATACCTCACTGCCTTGAGTGGGTGTTACATGAGGTTTTAGGGGTATGCATGTGTATTAGGGATCTCCAGAGAAACAGAATTAATAGGAGATGAGTAGTATGTATATGAGAAGGAGAGAGAGATTTATTTTGAAGAATTAGCTCACACTGGTATGGTGATACAAGTCCAAAATTTGCAGGGTAGGCCAGGTGGATGGAAACCCAGGGAAGAACCAATGTTTCAGTTCAAGTCCAAAGTCCATCTGTTTGCAGAATTCCTTCTCACTCAGGGTAGGTCAGTCTTTGTGCTTTCAAGACTTTCAAGTGATTGAATGATGCCCACACAATTTATGGAGGGTAATCTGCTTTACTCTAAGTCCACTGATTTAAAGGTTAATCTCTTCCAAAAAACATCACAGAAACATCCAGAATACATTTGACTGAATATCTGGGCACCATGGCCTAGGGAAGTTGATATATGAAATTAACCATCACAGCATGCATCAGCCAGTTTCACCTAAAAATAAATTGTAATGGAGAAAAGATTTTGTTTACAACAATGTCAAGATTCTTTTAAATTCTCAGGGGCAGACCATGTAGCATGCTTATAAAGAAAGGAACAACAATGCCCGTTTAATTCTCATCCTCCAGGATGGCAGAGGTTATACCTGTTTTAACTATCATGGTATTAGAGTGGCTCACCGAGAGCCCGGTATGTGCAATCTGTGCTCAATCTATCTGCAGACCGGTGCAATGAGAACATATACCAGACCCCTTTGTGTTTTGTTGTTATTAGTCGTTGCTGTTTTTATTTTTATAAGAATCTTTTTTTATAAAAATCTTATTTCAAAATAATTTTAGCTAGACAAACTAATGGCAAAAAAGAACACAGAGTTCTTGTGTACCCTCAGCCCGCTTCCTCTAATGCATCCCGACCCTCTTGTAACGGGGACCTCAGCCAGGAGAATAAGCTTTATCAAAGGAACATTCCTGCGGTCAGGAGGGCAGACGGATTACCTGGCTTTATTCAGAATTCGAAGCTGCATTTTGCGGGAGAAAGTCAAAACCCCTAGCCATCCGTGGCCAGATACCTTATCCTGGGACCGTCTTCAAGTAACAAAAGTATTTGCTGAGTGGGAACTTGCATTCTGAGATCTCATGAACAACATGGATTTTCCTGTACACAACTTCGGTATTTTTATATACAAGATAAAAAACAACCAAACAAACAAAACACCCAAAAAAAAACGATACCATGAAGCTTTGCCACAACCCTCCAGGCTCCCCGCTGGGCGAGGGATGGGAGCCTCAGTCACCAGGCAAGGAGCCCCGGGTCCAATTTCATCTGATTCTCAGCTTCTTGACTAGTGTGTCCGCTGCGGCTGCACCCCGCGGACGCGCTTCCCCGCCTTCCTGGGAACGCACCCCCCCCCCCTCCCCCCACTCCCCCCAGCCCCCCTTACCCCCCCCCCCCCGCCCCCGCGACCCCGGGCCCCGCCTCCTCCGCGCAGGGCCGCAGCCCCCGGTTTCGCGCGCTGGACTCACTCTGGGTCGCGGTGCCGCGGACCGCGGAGCCCGGAGGCGAATGACCTAGCACGTGCTTCGGAAAGATTTTCTCTGATCGGAAAAGAAAAATATGCCCCTTAGAAGAAATAGGAGAAACACATAAAGGGAGAAATAAGGTATCGCTACTAATGTCTTCACTGTTAACATTTGAAGTGCTGTATTAAGTTTAAAGAGTCAGAAAAATGGAGTGTAATTAAATCATTCCTCCCCCATACCACATTGTTATTTTGTCTTCAAAGGTTTGCAGAGACCTTTAATTTTATAAAGGAAACGGACCATTGCGAATAATGCTGAGGTCACCCCTTTCCTTCCCGGTCCTCTTCCCTCCCTCTTGCCAGAGGTAGCTGCTATCATAGAAGGAGGAGGTAAGAGGACAGAGAAGAAAGGCAGCACAGAAGTCCCAAACATACACAGCCAATAAGGAAGCCAAGCTCCAGGCAGTCCCATCGCCTGATGCTCAGCCCAGCACTTCTCCAAAAGGAGCCAAAGTATCTTGACACCGAGCTTGGGGTGCCAGTCCCAAAGGCTGGGCTTTGAGTCCAAGTGTGGGGTCCCTACAGACCTCATGATCATTTCTCAGTCAGCATCGCTTATATTAGCTTCCCAGAGCTCAGGACAAAAGCCATTTGGCAAAGAAAAAGGAGATTTGGGTTGGAACCCAGACCACCAGGAAGCTCCTGAGCTGGCTCCTTCCTGGTGCAAGTGTAGCTCACACGTGGGCCCGGGCCAGGACTCTGCAGGGTGGTTTCCATGGGCATCAATAGGCCTTACATCAGAATTCTAGGGCACCGATGAGGCTTCCAAACAGAGTGACCCTCTGAAAAAAAGATGAACCTGGAGCATCCAGTCTTTTCCCCCTTCCCCCGGCCCACACTCAGGAGCCTGTCCTTAACCCCTCATCACCCCCGGGTGGGTGGGGGGGTGGGTTTGCTCAGTGGACTAGAGGCCACACATGGGTAGGAGCCCGGCCTTCCAGCAGGGTGGAGTGTTGCCCCTGGAAACCTGGTAGCCCCTGGCCAGTCCAAACAGGAAATGCTGTGAGGGGATGTGAGGCCACCACATTCTTCTTCTGGGCCATTGTGTCTAGCTCCCATTTGTGAGACCTCTGCTTCTGAAATGGGGCAGAGCAGTGACTGGGGGGAGCTCCAGCACTGGATCTTCACTGAGCATGGTACTAAGTGGTTCATTCTGGCTGGCAGCTGGAATGCTATCATCCCATGGGGAGGGTATCCGAAGCAAATATTTCTTATTGTGCAATTATCCTCTAATTTAAATTTAAACCAATGTGGTAAAAAAGACACCTAAGTTATCAGACTCTCAAAAGCTTAAGAAAATCTATTTTAGTTCATTCCTTCTGACCCAACCAGGATCAGGAGATGAGTAAAATTCACAATGTCAGTGGTGTTGCCAATTAATTCCTTTACATTTTGGTCTTTCCTTTTTTTTTCTTTCCAATATTTTATTTATTCCTGAGGGACACACAGAGAGGCAGAGACACAGACAGAGGGAGAAGCAGGTTCCCTGTGGGGAGCTCGATGAGGGACTCGATCTCAGAACCCTGGGATCACAACCTGAGCCGAAGGCTCAACCACTGAGCCACTCAAGCACCCCTACCTTTTGGTATTTTCAAGTGAAAAACTGAAATGTCAAATATATTACTATTTTAAATGTATCTTTATCATGGATGAGGCACTAAAGACTGCTCATATGACAAAAAATAATTTTTATAATAATAGTTGGACAGAACTTTAATGTTTTCAAGTCATATGCACGCAATCTCATTTGCTTGCTTTGATTCTCTGTTCTTGCTACCTGCTTGTAAGTCTTTCTGTGCAGAAGGCAACCCTGTGGAGGCCCCTGTTTGATCTCCAAAGTCCGGTGCTTTGCACAGCTGCTCCTGAGCTGTTCTTCTTTTCTGAAAGAAAAGAAAGGTCTCATTCACAGGTCTGAAGCACAACTTCCAAGGGTAGTAGATTGAATCACATGAAATCACTGTTTTTGTGAGTCAGAAATGTTGGTTTGTTGGTAACTTCATGTGGTCCAACCTAATATTTTGGTCTAAACAAAGTTTGTAAACAAAGATGCATTCACTGAAAATCCACCTTGTCTGAATCTTCCTTTTATGGATTGTAAGAAGGTGGAAACTGTTCCAAATGCTTTATTTTATTATTTTTTGAGAGAGAAGAGAAAGACAGCGCATGCCCGTTTGCATGCCAAGGAGGAGGGGCAGAGGGAGAGAAGAGAGAGAGAATCTCAAGCAGGCTTCCTGTTGAGTGTGGAGCCCCACCGGGGGCTCGATCTTATGACCCTGAGATGGTGACCTGATCCAAAACCAAGAGTCAGTGAGTTAATTGACTGAGCCACCCAGGTGCCTCATAATTATTCCAAATGCTTTAAATGTGTTAGCTACTTTAATCATCGCCATAACTTCATAGAGTTTGCCCCTCTTATTAACCACCTTTTAAAAGTGGGGAAACCAAGGCCCAGCAATATTCAATAATTTACCCTCACCTCACCAACTAAGATGTGCCTGAACCCAGCTTTGTGCCTGGGTCTGATGCCTGGACTTTTCACTCTGCTACATGGTTTTCTCACCCTAGGAAACCACAGAACAAAGAGCCAGACGGGAGGGGGCAGGGGCGGGCCGGATAATCTGTATGAATGTCTGGAGGAGTTGAATATTATCAGTTAGAGCAAAGGTAAATTGCTCACTAAATTGGCTTCATCATATTTGCTATCTAATAAGAAATCTAGGGATTGGGCAGTGGCAGGGCAAGTTTTATAGAACAGCAACGTTCTACAGATCACTGTTTTAGTTTTGTATAACAACAATGTTCAGCAAAGCCAAATTGCTTGTGTGCTTATATCCTACCATCCCCTGCACATTGCTTTGTTCTCCTTTTGAGTCCCAAATGTTTAGAGTGGTTCCAGGCTTCATACGCCAACAACAATATCCAGGCAGAAAGAGGGAGTCAACACTGTCTTATGTCTCATTTTAAGATTGAGGAAAACCTTTCCAGGCTCCTCAATAACTTTCTCACGAGTCATGACTCAGACATTGATTGGTCTCACAATCGTGCTCTCACAACCATGCATAAACCAATGACTTGGCAAAGGGAATGATATCACCATGATTGGATTATACGAAACTAAAACTCCCCTTTGGGGCTTCACTGGGCCCTAGACTGCTCTGAAGGTCAGTGTCATTCAGAGGAGGGGCACACAAAATCCCTGTTTTGTTTGCAGGGAAGAAGTCCTTGAATGGTTGCCAAAGATAAGTTCAGAGTTGGGCTGTAGAAAATGGAGCTAAAAGTCTGGAATTGGTCAGAAGTGGGGCCAGAATAAAAATTCCTGTGAATAAATAAGGAAAGCTTTGGCAATTCAAACAGCCTGAAATACTCATTACTTGATTTTATTGGGTTGGTAGGAATGTGAAAAGTGGTGTGCAGAGGAATAGAGTAGCTCAGTAGTTCTCAAATTTTGCTATGTATTTGTTCATTTAAAAACAATAATAATAAAACCCATTGCCTAGTAACACAAATGATATTTCTTAAACCATGTTTGAAACTATATTTTCCAGTTAATAGAGTAGTCTTCTTTTACATTTTAATGTATTTTATTTCTTTTTAATGTCTGAGTTAATAAGAGATACCTCTCATATCTGCTTTCACATTTAATCTGTTATGATGTGTTATTTTGGTTGAGGAATGTGAAGAAAGTCCAACCTCATATGGATAGATAGTTCAAAAAGGGAGAAGTATTTGAATAGCTTTTTTCAGATAATTGTGGATATTCTTTGATACTACACTAAAACTTGACAAGAGATAGTATTTAATGGTAAGTCACAACGTGGAATCAGAAACCATAATAATGAACTTTTTGTACTTTGTTGCATTAAAATCCCTTGGTCTATTTGACACTTTGAATGGATATTTTGTTCATAAATGTTTCTATAGCATCAAAAACTTTTCATTTGAAAAACATTTATTTACTGAGTTATACAGTTATTCTAAATGTTGACATACTTCATACAATACAAAAGAATTCATTAATATCACCACCCATTCCAAAGAAATGTATTGTGAAGCTGTCAAACTCAGGGCAGTGAATTCAAGTTGTTTAATATTCTGATTTTCCTCTGACAGTTCAGTTTTATTATTGGTAAGAAAAATGATCAATTATTTTCCTTGGAATACAAGGTTTACTTTGTTCATCTTCAGTACAATGTCTGCCAAAAACCCGGTCTGAACAATCATAAATTGTTATTTTATCTGCTATTTTTTGAGTAAAGAACTACATGGTGCTCAGGAACAAAAGTGGCTTATTTAGCTAGCAGCTGAAACAGTTGCACAGGTGCTCTTCTTTGAGAGACCACCGTACCGCAACCTGCGGCACAAGTGTCATTTTGTCATTCAGAAATATTTCCAAGATATTGAGTTTTCATGAAATCAACAACTGTTATAGTTTCATCAAAGACATTCTGAAGTGAAACTGGTTTTTGTTGTGTTTTGCTTTTTAACTGCACGGTGAAAATACAAAGGCTGCTAGTATAATTTAGAGCCACTGCCTTGAATCATGCTAAGGTGCCAGAAGTTTTATCCACCTTGGCTTTGGTATCATCCACGTAAATGTCAACAAACTTGTTCCAGGATAAACCATGAGATTCAAAAAAGTTATTCAACACTTTGTGTTTCTTGCCAAGCAACACGTGTTTAGTCAAAAAAAAAAAAACTTATTTAACTCCTTGTGGTTGTGGCCAAGATCTTCGATGCTTATTATTTGGGGCTGATAATGGATGAATACATGCAAAACAGCAAGCCCAGCCACATCTGTGGATTTGTCCCACTGGTAAAGCAGAAGTACAATTTCTGCAGATCAGATATTAACTCAGTTATCTTATTGGGAGCCAGATCACGACTGCAACAACTGACTGTGTCATTGGAAAGTGGCACTCTCATCATTCCCTTCTCTGACCTTTTATTCAGAAGACATTCAGCAATGTCAATTGCAAAGATTTTTTAGGTCCTTCAAACTCTGGATGCCGTTCTCCAGCCTAAGTAATAAGATAATTTACTCTGTAAGGTGCTTTGGAGGTTTTCTTGTTTCTAATGTGAAAAACTGTACCAAATAATTTTCAAGTTTTTTTTAAAGATTTTATTTATTTATTTTGGCAGAGAGAGAGAGGGAGAGCAAGCAAGAGAGCACAGCAGGGGGAGCAGCAGAGGGAGAGGGAGAAGCAGGTTCCCCACTGAGCAGATGGGGGCTCAATCCTAGGACTCAGGGATCGTGACCTGATCCAAGGCAGATGCTTAACAGACTGGGCCACCCAGGCAGCGCAATAACTTTTAGTCGTTTTTTTCTTTTTTTTTTTTTTAAGATTTTATTATTTATTAATGAGAGAGAGAGACAGAGAGAGAGACGCAGAGACTCAAGCAGAGGGAGAAACAGGCTCCATGCAGGTAGCCCGATGTGGGACTCAATCCCTGGACTCCAGGATCACGCCCTGGGCCGGGCCGAAGGCAGGCACTAAACCGCTGAGCCGCCCAGGGATCCCATAACTTTTAGTTTTTAAAGGATTTATCATATCTACATTTAAAATATTCAATTTCTTTTTCTTTACATACTGAGTGGCTGGTTTCCAAGTGAAGTGATACCACAACTTACTTGGCACCATAATACCTTCCTTTTTTAAATTAGTAGACTTAATTTTTAGAGCAGTTTTAAGTTCACAACAAAATTGAGCAGAGAGTACAAAGGTCACATGTCCTCCCCAGCTAACCTGTCTGCATCTTGCACCACAGCCGGATATTTATTACAATTGATAAATTTACCTTGGCACATCATTATGGTCCAAAGTCTTTAGTTTACATTAGCATTCACTCTTGGTCCTGTACATTCTGAGGGTTTTGGCAAATGAATAATGACATGTATCCACCATTTTAGCATCATACAGAATAATTTCACTGCCCTAAAAATCTGATTTGCTTTACCTGTTCATTCCTCTGTCCTCTCTTTATTCTGGCAACCATTAATCTTTTTACTGTCTCCATATTGTCTTTTCCAGAATTTCATGTAATTGGAATCATACAGTGTGTAACCTTTCCAGATAGGCTTCTTTCACATCGTAATATGCATTTAAGTTTCCTGCATGTCTTTCCTTGGCTTGACAGCTTATTTCTTTTTAGCACTGAACAACATTCTATTGTCTACCTGTATCACAGTTTATGTATCCATTCTCCTACTAAAGAGCATCTTGGAAACTGTTATAAACATCTTTATACAGATTTTTCTATGGACATGTTTTTAATTCATTAGGATAAATACCAAGGAATGCCATTGGATTATGTGGTAAGAACATGTTTAGTTTTGTAAGAAACTGCCAAGCTGTTTTCCAAAATGACAGTACCATTTCACATCCCACTAATAATGAATGAGTGTCCCTATAGTTCCACATCCTTACCAGCATTTGGTGTTTTTGATCTTTTTTATTTGTCCATTCTAACTGGTAGGCACAGGTATCTCATTGTTGTTTTGATTTGTGATTCTTTAATGACATACGATGTTGACCATCTTTCCGTATGCTCACTTGCCGTCTGTATATCTTCTTTGCTGAGGTTTATGGTCAGATCTTTTGTCCATTTTTTAATTGGCTTGTTCATTTGCTTACTCAAGTTTTAAGAGTTCCTTGTATATTTTGGATAACAGTTCTTTACCACGTTTCTTTTGTAAATATTTTCTCTCAGTTTGTGGATTATGTTCTCATTGTCTTTACATTGTCCTTCACAGAGCAGAAGTTTTTAACTTTAATGAAGTCCAGCTTCAGAGTTATTTCTTTCATAGCTTGCGTCTTTGGGGTTTTATCTAAAAAACCATCACCATACCCAAGGTCATGTAGGTTTTCTCCATATTATCTATTAGGACTTTCATTGTTTTAAAGTATACATTTAGATTTATGATCCCTTTTGAGTTAATTTTTGTGAAGGCTGTGAGATCTGTGTCTAGATTCATTTTTTGCATGTAGGTGTCCGTTTTCTCTGGCACCATTTTTTGAAGAGACTATTTTTGCTCTGTTGTATTGCCTTTGCTCCTTTGTCAAAGATCACTTTACTATATTTGTATGAGTCTATTTCTAGGATGTCTGTTTTGTGCCTTCGGCCTATTTGTTCATTCGTTCACCAATATCACACCGTCCTGATTACTATAGCTTTATAGTAAATCTTGAAGTCAGGTAGTGTCAGTCCTAAAACTGTGTCCTTTTTCAACATTGAGTTAGATATTATGGGTCTTTTGCCTCTCTACATAAACTTTAAATTTGTTGATATCCACAAAATAACATCCTGGGATTCTGACTGGGATTTATTGAATCTATAGGTCAAATTGAAAAGAACTGACATCATAACAGTATTGAGTTTTCCTACCCATGAACACAGAATCTCTCTCTCTCTCTTTTTTTTTTTTAGTTGATTTTTAATGTCTTTCATCAGAGTTCTGTAGTTGCCTCAGAAAGATCTTGTATGGGGGGATCCCTGGGTGGCGCAGTGGTTTGGCACCTGCCTTTGACCCAGGGTGCGATCCTGGAGACCCGGGATCGAATCCCACGTCGGGCTCCCGGTGCATGGAGCCTGCTTCTCCCTCTGCCTGTGTCTCTGCCTCTCTCTCTCTCTCTCTCTTTCTCTGTGACTATCATAAATAAATTTTAAAAAAATAAAATAAATAAAAAAGAAAGATCTTGTATGCATTTTCTTAGGCTTATGCCTAAGTATTTCATTTTGAGCATGCTAATGTAAATGGTATTGTGTTTTTTATTTCAAGTTCCAGTTGTTCATTGCTGCTCTGTAGGAAAGCAGTTGATTTTTGTACAGTAACCTTGTATCCAGCAACTTTGCTATAATCATCGGTTAGTTCCAGTTCTTTCAGTTGATTCTTTCACATTTTCTATATAGATGATCATCTCATCTACAAACAAAGACAGTTTTATTTCTTCATCCACATCGACAAACCTTTTATTTCTTTCTCTTGTCTTATTGCATTAGCTAGGGCTTTCAGTATGATGTTGAAAAGCAGTGGTGAGGGGTGCCTGGGTGGTCCAGTTGGTTAAGTGTCTGACTCTTAAGTGTCAACTCAGATCATGATCTCAGGGTTGTGAAATCAAGCCCCTCTTGCTCATTGCAGAGTCTGTTAAGACTCTCTTTCTCTCCCTTTCCCTCTGACTCCCACTCCTCATGCTCTCTTTCTCTCAAATGAATAAATAAGTCTTTAAAAAAAAAAGAAAGAAGGAAAAACAGTGGTGAGAGGGGACATCTTTGCCTTGTTCCTGATCTTAGAGGGAAATTGCTGAGTTTCTCACTATTAAGTATAATGTTAGTTATAGGGGTTTTGTAAATATTCTTTATCAACTTGAGGATGTTTCCCTCTATTCCTAGTTTACTGAGAATTTTCATCATGCATGAATATAAGATTTTATTAAATGCTTTTCTGTTCCCATGAGTATTCAATACCTGGGAAAAATCCCTTAGTTGGGGCACCTAATTCTTTACATACATTGCTGGATTTGATTTGCTAATATTTTGTTGAGGAATTTTGTATATATGCTCATGAGAGATATTGGTCTGTAGTTTTCTTTTCTTGTAATGTGTTTGTCTGGTTTTGGTATTAGGGTAATTCTGGTCTCATAGAATGAGTTAGGAAGTATTCCCTTTGTTTCTATCCTCTGAAAGAGATTACAGAGAAATGGTATAATTTCTTCTTTAAATGTTTGGTAAGATTCACTGGTGAACCCATCTAGGTCTAGTGCTTTTTATTTTGGAGGATTATTATTGATTAGATTTCATTAGTAGATATAGGCCTATTCAGATCATTTCTTTTTGTGGGAGTTTTGGTGGATTGTGTCTTTCAAGGTTTATTTCATCTAGGTTATCAAACTAGTAAGCATAAAGTTGTTCATCATATTACTTTATTAACTTTTTAATGTCCATGGAATATGTAGTAATGTTTTCTTACATTTCTGATATTAGTAATTTGTATTCTCTCTTATTTTCTTAGTCTGGTTAGAAGCTTGTCAAATTTATTGATCTTTTCAAAAAATAGCTTTAGTTTTTGTTGATTTTCTTTATTGATTTTCTTTTCTCAATTTCATTGATTTCTTTTCTAATTTCTATTATTTATTTTATTTTGCTTACTTCGGATTTAATTTGCTCTTCTTTTTCTGACTTCCTGAGGGAAAAACTTAGATAATTGATTTTAGATTTTTTTCTTTTCTAATAAATACATTCCATGCTATAAGTTCTTCTAAGCATTGCTTCCACTGTATCTTACAATTTTAATAAGTTGTATTTTCGGTTTCATTTAGTTCAAAACTTTTAAATTCTCTTGAGATTTCTTCTTTGACCCATGGGTTATTTAGAAGTGTGTGGTTTAATCTCCAGATAGTTGGGGGTTTTCCAGGTATCTTTCTGTTATTGATTTCTTGTTTAATTCCACTGTGGTCTGAGAGCAGACATTGCATGATTTCTGTTCTTTTAAATATGTTGAGGTGCGGGGTGCAGTCAGTTAGGCATCTGACTCTTGGTTTTGGCTCAGGTTTTTATCTCAGGGTCATGAGATCAAGGTTTCATGCTCACAGCTTAAGATTCTCTCTCCTTGTCCCTTTGCCGCTCCATCCCACTCTCTCTCTCAAATAAATAAATAAATAAAATTTTAAATGTGTTAAGGTGTGTTTTATGGCCTATGATGTAATCTATCTTCCTGAGTGTTGCATGTGACCTTGAGAAGAATGTGTAATCTCCTGCTGTTGAATGAAGTGATCTATCAATCTCAGTTATACTTAGTTGATGTATGGTGCTGTTGGGTTCAGCTATGTCTTTACTATGATTTTCTGTCTGCACCATTTTTGATAAAGGAATGTTATAATATGAACATATATAATTGAATACATTGTTGGTATTACTACTTTGAATAGATTGTTATCTGTTAGATCAATTTTAAAAAGGTTTTATTTTACCTTCAATTATTCCTTCTTTGTTGCTTTTTTTCTTTATGTAGATCTGAATTTCTGACCTACGTCATTTTCCTTCTTTCTTAAGAACTTTTTAAAAAACATTTATTGCAGGGTAGTATTGACAACAAACTGACAACAAATTCCCCCAATTCTTGTTTATCCAAGAAAGTATTTTTCTTTCTCTTTTGAAGGATAATGTCATAGGGTGAATTATTCTAAATTGGTGGGTTTTCTTTTCTCAACACATAAATATTTCACTATTTCACAAAAGCTCTCTTGTACTTGCATGGTCTCTGAGGGGAAGTCAGATGTAATTCTTATCTTTGCTTTTCTGTCTTTTTTTTTTTCCTGTACCTCTTTCAAGAATTTTTCTTTATTTTTACTTTTCTGCAGTTTGAATATGATATTCATGGGTGTTGTGTTGTTGTTTTGGCTTTTAACTGGCTTGGTGTTCTCTGAGCTTCCTGGGTCTGTGTTTTGGTGTCTGACATTAATTTGGAGCAATTCTCAAGCAGTATTTTTCAAATATTGCTTCTGTTCCTTTCTTTCTTCTCCTTCTGTTGTTGTTGTGGGTTTTTTTTTTTTTAAGATTTTATTTTTAAGTAATCTCTACACCCAATAAGAGACTTGAACTTACAACCCCAAAATCAAAAGATACACACTCCAGTGGCTGAGCCAGCCAGGCGCCTCATCTTCTGGTTTTCCCATTACATATAGGTTATACTTTTTGTAGTTGTCTCACAGTTCTTGGATAGTCTGATCTTTTTTTTTGTTTTCTTTTCTTTTTTCCCCAGTCTTTTTTCTCTTTGTTTTTCAGTTTTGGAAGTTTCTATTGTAGTATCTTCAAATATAGAGATTTTTTCCTAACTGTGTCTACTCTACTAATGAGCCCATCAATGGTATTCTTCATTTCTGTTACACTGTTTTATTTTGTTTTTAATCTCTGGCATTTCTTTTTTATGCATTCTTAGAATTTATGTCCCTTAGTTTACATTATCCATCCATTCTTGCATGTTGTCTGCTTTTTCCATGAAAACCCCTAGCATTTTAATCATAGTTCAAAAAGTTCCTGGTCTGATAATTCCAGCATTCTTGCCATATCTGACTTGGTTCTGATGCTTATTCAGTCTCTTCAAACTGTGTGGTTTTGCCTTTTAGCATGCCTTGTAATTTTTTTGAAAGCTGGGCATAAGACACTGAGTAAATAGAGACATGGTGATATAATGGTAAAATATGGGAGAAGTAGCATTCTGCGATCATATGATTAGGTTGTAGTCTTTTGAGCCCATACCACTGAACTATAAACTTTCCCAGTGCTTCTCAGTTATCCTCCACTCCTTTTGTGGGATAGGGTAGTTAGGGCTAGAGTTGGATGTTTCTCTTTCTCAGTGTGGAAAGTTGGAGTGGACTGGAGATGGGTATTTCCCTTCCCCAAGGTCAGTTAGGCTCTGATAAAACCCTAACAGAAGAGGCTCTTTATATATATATAGTTTCTCCTGAGGGCAGGCTTTGTTAAGAACAGAATTCTCTGAGCCTATCAAATGGTTATTTTTCCCCTCTGCCTACTGGAAGTACAAGGATTCCGCCACCCCCCCCCCCAATATTCACTGTGGGGACCTAGGTAAAACTCACAAAATCATAAGGACTTCCCAAAAAGGGGTCTCCCTGGAGTTTTTAACTTTCAGATTGTCCTCTCTGAGCCTCTGGCAATTCATCGCTTACAGTTAGAATTTTCCTACCCCAACACTGATTCCTGTAGAGTTTTCTGCTATGGAGTTTCAGATCTGGTAAATTGTGATTCTCTCTCCACTTGTCTGTCTTTCCAGTTTTTTGGACAGTGCTTTGTCCTGTGACTTCACTTCTCTGACAATGGGCCTAAGAAGAGTTGATTTTCCAGTTTGTTCAGCTTTTTACCCATTGTTAGGCTAGAATGGTGACTCTAAAGCTCCTTACATACTGGACCAGAAACTGAAGTCATCCACCATAATAATCTAAGAAATAATAATAAAGTTAATTTTTAACTTTATTGAGTATAGCCAAAAAAGAAAACAGTCACCATATTTTTATTTCTTATTCACATTTTACCCTGTTCCTTTGAAGGTTGCCTCCTCCTGAGTCAGAGAAATATCTTTGGATGTGGAAGGTGAAGCTATGGTTTGAGAAAGCTAACAATTCACCCTTAAAAATAAGAAAGATATATTATAAATAAGTTTTATCTTGGAATAAAATATTATTATATTTTAAAATAGTAAGTTTTATATAAACTTTCAAATTTTAGAAACTTTTTTAAAATTAAAAAATAATGATTGTAAATCAAGACAACAAAGTGTGCTTACCTCCACTTAGGCTTGAGGCAAACTTCAGGATTTCAAAATAACAACTTATTGGATAATAATGAGATTAAAGAGATTATAGCAAATATAACTGAAAGTAATGAGAACTCAGTAGAAATGCTAAGAACAAACTTGTATAATCTCTGAAAATGCACATACTTATATCTTAAATCTACTTTTTTGGAAAATTCTAGAAAATATTCCCAAGCAAATGAGACTACAAAAGGCATATAATGTTTTATAATTACTGTAAAAATAGTTTTGACCTCATAAACTTCCTGAAAGGAACTGGCAATCTCACAGGGGTCCCCAGACCACATTTTGAGAATTGCTCAGTTAGCAAAAAGGTCCAGAGGTAGGCAAACAGAAGTCAAACACAATCACTTGGCCTGACCTATCAATGAGTGCATTTTGTGGTTGACCAGGTGTTTATTACCTCAGCGCTTACCATACAGAACAATGACTCTTGTAAAAGGCTCTTTTGAAATGTGGGGACATTTTAAGTTAAAGGGGAAAAGACAGTTTAGGTTATAAGATACAGCATCAGCTCCGGCATCTAAAGTCTACACTTTTAGTATATGTGCTGCCAAAGTGAGCACTAAAGTCATCAGTTTTAATTAATCACTTTTTAACTATAGTTTCTTTACCATGGCCTTCTTTGTTTGTAAAATAAAAGTTTTAAACTAGATATGTGATCTCAAACATCTCTTGCTGTCCTAACCACTTATAATTAATGTGATGAAAGCAGAGTGATTTTTATACTCTCAACACTATAAAGTAGTACCAGTTTACAAGAGGGTACGAAAACATGGCCTTAGCAATTTCTACAGGCTTGCACAATTATCCACACCAGTGGGGTCCTCAGAACAGATAACAGCACTGCTGGCCAGCATCCTGAGTTTGATGAGATCAAACTCCAATTTTAACCAAAAATATCTCCACTGTTTGGCCTGAAGGAAAAAAAAGCATAAACAATAACCTTGATTTGACTAAAATACCAGCAGAGAGGGACACCATCTGTGACCTAGCTAAGGAATTTTGGAACTGATGGATAAGAAAAATTTGCAAGAGAGATGCAGTATTTAATTTACAGTTTTTAAGACTGCCTAGGAAATTTACTGAGAAGAAAGAGAGGGGGGAAAAAAAGAAGCAATAGTAACCAATTTGTAACAGTTTAGGTGTGTTCCACTTTAGAACACAAACAAAAAGAAATGTATAAATTATAGTCAATTAGAAAATATAATGGAAGAAAACACATATTTCAATGGTTTCACAAAAAAGTAAAATAGCTAGAAATAAACCTACTAATATGCACTTCCTACAAAAAAATTTGTTTTTAATTTACTTGACACAAGAAAAACAGATTAAGCAGAAAGTATCCTGTGTTCTTAATGGGTAAAGCTCAATATCTTAGATATCAAGCTTCTCTAAATTTACATTTAATTTAATTCCAATAAAGATTTTAAATGGATTTTTAAATTAGTCAAGTTAAGTCTAACTTTGTATAAAAAATGAATTAAGATTTACCAGTAAAATTCTGAAAAGAGTAATTGAAAGGACTTGGACCAACCAAGTATATTTAAATATTATACATTTCAATTAATAATGTGTTACACACAAATCAGTAGAAATAATGAGAAAGTCCAGGAACAGACGTAAATACATATAAGAATATACAATATGATGAAGATGACATTAAATCTGTGGGGGAAAAACAGAGTATTTGATAAAATGGTTTGGGAAGTACTTGGTAAACACATGGACAAATTCCAAAGGAACTACACATTTGTACTTGGAAAAGCAAGCTGTAAAAACATACAAGGAAACATAGCAGTTTTTTCTTAAGTTTCAATGGGTATAGCTGGCTGCTCCACTCCAGGGAGGTGAGCCAGCAGCTAAGCAACCAGTCTGGAGAGTGCTGTGCCCTGATCTGCCAAGGTGGAAACACCATGGCTGCACCTTCACTTCTGCCCTCCAATTTCCTGTGACAAAAATGTCTCCTGTGGCCCACCTTCCAGGAAACATACAGAGAAGGGAATTGTGAGGCCCACGGTTCAGCCTAACCAAGCTGACACATTTCAAAACTACCACCATCAAATAACATGCAAAATTTTCTATTTTGGCATTATTAGTTAAATCAAAGGTTGTGGATAACCAATTGCTATCACAAAGGATCTGGTTAAATTACAGTAAACTATGAATTAAAATACAGTCATAGGAAGAATGAAAAAGCTCTTTATTTACTGACATGCCACAATCTTTAAAATATTGTGTCAAGTTAAAAAAGAGAGTTGAAGAGCACCTGGGTGGCTCAATCGATTAAACAGCTGCCTTTGAGGTTCCTGGGATCCAGCCGCAGGAACTTCTGTTCTCCTTCTGCTCTCAATCCCTCTCTCTCAAATAAATAAATAAAGCCTTTAAAAAGAGAGAGAGTTAAAATCAGAGGGCTTAAAAAAAGAAAGAAAATATACTGTCATTTGCTTGTATACACATAAAATATCTCTGCAAAGATATGCAACAAAGTGTTGATATTCCTTGATTCCAAGGAGGGAAAACAGTGGCTAAGGGACAGAGCTACCAAGAAATACATCTTCATGCCTATTGAATTTTGACTCATATGGATTGATATATTTTTAAATTAATTAAGCTGAAGAAACAAATGGAAGCAATCAAGAGGGTGTGTATGGAATATATAATACATAACCTGCACAGTGCTAGGTACTATCTAGGCCACAAGAGAAATCAGGGTTGGAATATCTCCTGTCTTGAAGTAACTAAGAGTCTTTCTGGATTTTTCTTCCTCCATGTTCCTTAAATGTCAGTATTCTATAAGGTTCTAGACCACTTCTTTTCTCATTTCTATTGATCCCATCCACTCTGTCCTCACTATGCTGACTGGTCTCAAACATATGTTTCTTTTTTTTTTTTTTAATTTTTTTTTTATTTAAGTCACAGACAGAGAGAGAGAGAGGCAGAGACACAGGCAGAGAGAGAAGCAGGCTCCATGCACCAGGAGCCCGATGTGGGATTCAATCCTGGGTCTCCAGGATCGCGCCCTGGGCCAAAGGCAGGCGCCAAACCGCTGCGCCACCCAGGGATCCCTCAAACATATGTTTCTAACCTTGTAGTCACCCCTCAGATTTACCCATGTATAATCTGTTTCTAGTTTATCTGGACAGAGAGTAGTTCCTACAAGTATCAATATGTCTAATCGCTCATCTTCCCTACTTCCAGAGATAGCCTCTGCAAGTCCCAAACCTGATATTTCTCTCAAATTTTCTATATTTGGAGTTTTCATTCTGTGCCTATTATTTACTATTATTAAAACAGAAGAGCTAATTTCTACAAGTCTGATTTTTTGTTTGTTTGCTTGTTTTCTGCTTTTGCTTGAATGCAAGAAGGGCTCTTCTTACTCCTAAATCAGATAAAAATTTGTCTATATTTTCTTCTATTTTTTTGAATTAAGTAAATATTACCTTTTTGAAATTTATTTTGATATGAAGTAGCATCTAATATCCTAACATCATTTATTGCAAAAAAAAAAAAACTTTTCTCTACTTGTTGGAATAAGTTTTCAGCTGGTTCTCTGGAGTTTTCTAGGTAGGTAATGTAATTAGTGAAAATTTTACTCTCCTTTCTAGTATTCACAACTCTTAAGCCAATCAGAACATTTGATTGTGCACAGTAGAAATTCACCTTAAACTGTCTTAAGCAAGAAATTAAAATAACCAGAATGGACATAAGTTGCTTCCATCATGGCTGAATTCAAGGATTCATGCGATGTCTTAAACAATTTGTCTCTCGGTTCCTTGGCTCTGCTTCCTTCAGTATGGTTCTCATTGTCAGATAGGTACAATGTAAATAGAGACTAGATGTTCAGTCAACCTTGGGCCTCCTACTCAACAGACTTTTTGTCCTGGTAAAACAACTCCATGGAGCCCCAGTGAGTTGCTGTTAATGTTATTTATGGTCAACTTGTGTGCCAAAACCCAACACAGGGGTTATGATCTCATGCTGGGCCAGGCAGCTCTATGAATAACTCTACCAGTCACCTAAACAATTGGAGTTAGACCACACCATCTCATCTAGTTTTTTGTTTTTGTTTTTGTTTTTTTTCTGACAGCAAGAGTAAGCTAAGCTCTGTTTCCCACTAAAAGTCTTTAGTCTCAGGTTATGGATAGGAAAAATAGACTGGGGAGGTTGCAGAGGGGTCTTTCCTTTTTGTAAATATCCACTTTTGTAAATATGCTGCCTTTCAACCTTCTCATGCAAGGAAGGGAGGCCCCTCCACATTTGTCCAGTAGGAGTGCATGGACAAAAGCCTCAGCAAGGCTTTGGGGTTTGTATTTCCTCCTGTTTCAGGTTCCTACGGTATATGCCCCCATAGCAAACACCAGACTCCAACTCTTAGGGCTTAAACCTTAGCAATAGAGGTGGGAGCAAAGTACAGAGTTTTGTTATGTGATTTGGCATGATTATTAGACTGGATCTCAGCATTCTCAAATATTTGTTTTTGTTTTTTTGTTTGTTTGTTTCCAGCCAAGCCACCTTGGTTAGGTTAAGGCTTTAAGCCTTAACCTCAGGGGGCTTATGGACTGAGACCCAGAGGCCTCCTTTGCTGACTTACAATAGAGGGCCAGCTTTCCATCCTGGAGTGGGTAAATCCTCAGTAGCCCCAACTCCACGTTTCTCCTGAGGATCTTTTACCTATACACCTAACACTTTCTACCTTCACTAAAATCTTTTGTCTTTCAAAGCCTCATGGAGTGTTTGTATCTACTGTGCCACCTTAGAATTCTCTCCCAGGTTTAGCTCTCTGCCATTCCTCTCACACACACCCTCCACAGGGGGGTCCTCCTCCCTCTGTGCGGTGTGCGGTATCTAAGCCTGTGATTTTATGGTTGTTAGAAGGCATGGGGGTGGGGGCAACAGTACTAGAAGTTGTTACAGTGAAGCCAGATGGTGACAGGAGATACCAATGGCAAGGGCAAGGCATCTCTCCCACCATGAAGCTGGCTGGGGAGGGGGTGTGCGGCAGACAGAGTCACTCATGTGAACGCTGGGCAGTTAATTGGCAGTGGCTCTGGGGACAGGTCATTTGAAATTTCTAACCCCATGGAAAATGAGAGACCATGGAAAAAACAGTGAGATCAGATTGGGAAAGGATATTTACAGTATCTTAAACCAAACATGGTCAACTATTTCGAGTATGCAGGGAAAGAAAAAAAAAAAACAGAAGCTCCAATCAAGAAAAAGGGGGGTGTAAACCCAAACAAGAGTAACAACAGCAAAACAGGAAAATCAAGGAGAGGAAGCCCAAAAGGCTAGTGCTCACACGAAACTACATGCAGTCTTTGAGGTAGTGATGGAAATGGGACAAAACAACTAAGAATGTATCCCTTTGACTTGCTAGATTGGCATAAAGTAGAAAGCTGATGATGCTGAGAGCCAATGGAGATAAGGGCACTGCAGCAGGAGTGTGGACAGGTGCAGCCATGCCAGAGAACCATCTGGTGGCACTTCGTCAAGTCAGGTGGCCTCCTAGCCTGTAGCCAGCAATATCCCTCCCAAAGAGCAATTCTCACACTGCTCCACAAGGACACATATATGAGGATGCTCACCGCAGTATTGGTTGTTCGAGTGGAGATTTGGAGATGACTAAGTGCCCAGAGGCACGCAAGTTAATAAACAGAATCCTCAATAGAAATGGAGCTGAGAGGCTTGGTAGGGGAAGCCCTCATGCCATACCACTCCTTGCCAACTGCAAACCCAACAGGAAGAGATGGACCGTGTCTGTGGATGCGACTTTACTAATGCCTTCCCTAGCAACAGCCCAGCCATGTCACAATTCAACCAGGGAGAAGCCACCATACTGCCAATTCCCACTTTCCTCCAATGAGCTGTTTGTTTACAACAACAATCCCAACTTCCCCCTTTTCTCTATAAAATAGGCTCTCCTCCTTTGTTCTGTGGCCTTGCCTATGGTTTCACTGTAGCTTGCTTGCCCCAGATTGCAATTCTCTGCTATTCCCAAATAAACCCATCTTTTGCTGGTAAAATAACTGGCAGTTTTATTTTTAAGATTAATGGTTAAGATAATGGATAAGATTAAGGGAATGGTTAAGAAAAATGTGGTAGGTGTGGTATACTATAGGCTACTCCCCAACAGTGAGCCAGAGTGCATGTAGCAGCATGGATGGACTTAAAAAACCGCACTTAACAAAAATAGTAACAAACAGAATGACAATACTAAACAATACCTTTATGTAAATTAATAATTTATACATAATAGTGGTGATGGTTGTACAATGTTTGAATATACTAAAAACCACTAATTGTACACTTAACCAGAGCCAACACCCACTTGGCTCTCGGGGTCCCAAAAAGATTAGGTTTGGCCATTCACCGCTGATAAAATCCAAAGGCAGAGAGAAAAGTGGCTGGGAAACCTGAAAGGAATTAATCTCAGGGAGGCCAACAAGGGGAAGACAGCACACTGGCATCTCAAACACTGACCCCAAGTGCTGAAAATACTTCCAGGTTAATATAAGGAAAATGTGAGACAAATGTTAGTGGGTGGCAGGTGGCCAGTAGAGGTCAGGTTAACCATTTGCTTGAGGTCTTGCTAGCATCAGAATAGTTGTTATTGCTTGAAGGGCAGTTTCAGTCCCCGTCATAGGATACTTTGCCCGTCGGGTCCTCTGCCTGAGTTAAGAGATACCCTGGAAAGAAGAACTTAATCAATTAGAAAGTCTAGACTGAAGTAAAAATGGAGGCATTTAAAGACACAACTGGGTTCTCTTTCAAAATTATGAATTATATAGTATGCAAATTATCTCAATAAAAAATGCATGCACATAAAACCACAATAAATATTTTCACACAAATTAAAGAATACCTTACATCTCAAACACATTAGGATGCTTGCCTATGGAGGTTAGGAAAGGGGGAGTAAAAATGGAAATGAAAATAAATATGAGAATAAAGCTTTGTGCAGGCCCGTGATTAAGAAGAGGTGGTTGGTCAGTAAGGACTGTGCTCCAACATAGCTCCCAGATGCCAAATGCTGCCTCCTGCAGAGGCCCTTCTCTTGCCCACTCACCTGGTTCTTCCTGGAAAAAGGCCTCATTTCCAGAATCCTCACTACCTCCAACACTTTCCCTACCTGGTCTCCTCCAGTGTTGAGGCCAAGCCTCCTTTCCACACCAAAAAGCCCTGTTCTTTTCTTCCATCTTAGCCCTTGATCCTAGATTAGGAAAAACCCTGGATATCACGAAAAATTGAGCAGTTTTCCTTTCTCACGGACAAAGAGAACTCAGTGTTTAGATATCACAGTTCTCTGATTTCCACTGCCTGAAAGGGAGTGCAAATGTTGACTTCTCCAAGGGAGCAGCTCTCCCCTGCAGAGCGGGACAAACCATTTCAAAGGGAACAAAGAGAATCTGAGTTCAGTTCTACATCCAAAAGGAGCAAGCCTTCCTATCTTGCTTACACAGGGAATAGAAGTCTAGTCAAACTACCTGGAGCCAAGAACAGGAGTTGAGTATAGAATACAGGAGTATCTCTCAGAATGCAAAGGTTGAACTACAGCAGGCTTCAAGAAGAAAATAAAACAGGAAGCTGGAAAGCTGCCAAGCACCAATAATTCACTCAGCTGCCCCTCATGCCCCAAATTTATTTTTCCACACACAAGGTAGAGTATGGGTTTCCCACAGCTGGAACAACCAGCAAAGATCCATATCATCACTGAACCTCAATTCCCAATTCCTGAAGAAAAAATATAACTGGCTCAGCTTGAGTCATGTTTATGTAACTACTGGGGAGGTGTGGTGGTGTGGTGTGGTAGTGTCACATACTGCCAAAACCCACCGTGGGGAGAGGGAAGAGAAGACAATTCTCAAAGAAAGGGGTTCAAGCTGCCAGATATCTCCAGAAGGAGTCTACTAAAATATCTACAAAAATCAATCTCATGTTAATCAGAAATAAAACATAATTAATTTTGAAAAGCCAACATATAGGTCACAGTCTGGTGTCACACACAATAATTTTAGAAATTAAAAATAGAAGTTCAAAGTAAAGACAGCCAATAAACGTTTAAAATACTCCAATTAGGGACACCTGGGTTGCTGAGTGGTTGAGCACCTGCCTTCGGCTCAGGGCATGATCCCCTGGTTCTGGGATTGAGTCCCACATCAGGCGCCCTGCTGGGAACCTCCCTCTGCCTGTGTCTCTGCCTCTTTATGTGTCTCTCATGAATAAATAAATAAGATCTTTAAGAAAACAAAACAAAAAACACTCCAATTAGGAAACAAGGTCAAACCTGCATTTGAGAAAATTAATTACTCAAAATCATTTCATTATTATTTAGAAAAAGTTAAAATAAGTATTTTTACTGATTTTAAACCAAGAATTCTCCTCAAGAAATTAGTAAGGAAATAGCAAAAAAACTTTTTTCGTTTTAATTCAAAGAAAGCAGAAGGAAGAATTTGAGAAAGATAAGCACTAAAATAAGTGAATTTTGAAATGTAAAAATGATAGAATTAAATAACTCAAGACTTATTTCTCTGAAAACAACAATAGGCAATAAAACATACACACCTCTGGCAAGTATGTAATTAGAAAAAATATATATAACATTAAATATTAAAAAGGAGACAGATACAGAAAAGATTTAATAAGTATATGTATATATACTTTAATAAGTATAAAAAATCCATAAATCAATATTAATATATTTCAAAAATTAGACAAAATAAATGATTTTTCATACATGACCAAAATTAATGCAAAAAGAAGTAGCAAAACTGAACAGAATGACAACCTTGGAAGAGTCAAAATTATCATTTTAAAAAACTGAATGAAACAGGTACATATTCTCTCTATATGTAGCCGAGTCTTTTCATACTTTCAAAGAGTAGATACCACTAAAGATACTTAAAATTTTGCAGCACACAGAAAAAAGATGAATGACTTCCCGCTTAGTGAAATCCTGCAGACAGCCTCCTTTTTGGAATGTGTGGTGGGGAGGTGAGTGATTTGGTAACTTAGTCCATATGCTATAGGAAGGAAGGGATCAACTGGATCAAATCAAGCCTGACTGAGAAAAGGGATGGGTGGCTTTCATCATAGCTAGAAGGGATCTGGGGTTCCCTCCTTTGGGATAATGGATGAGTGCAGTTGTGATTGCATCCGGGAATGAGTATTTTATAAATGACTAATATTTATTTCTGTATAAAACAAATAAGAACTTTCAAACCAATACTTAACAGTACATGTAAGATATTCTGATATTTTTTATGCTATTCTACTTCATTTCTTAAAGTGCTGAGCAACACACTAAATTTATTTTATTCCCATGACTAGGTTGCAGTTCACAACTTGAAGAGCAATAGAGAAATGGGATCACACTAGGAGGTGCCATCTTTGGAGAAATGAGCAGGTATATTCTCTTAAAAGCTGTCATGTTCTCTTGTTCTCTAAAGGCTGTCATGTCACAGACAGATTCTGCTCAGCTGACAACCCCTTTTTCTGATAATCCTTTTTCCCATTCATTGGGATGAGACCTGTTCACTTGTCATAGTCACTTGGACCTAAGTGGGAACTTGAAGTCAGCTGGATTATAGCTTTTGAGAGAGAACTCTGTGGTGCCTAATTATGGCTCCTTCACCACTTAAGCTAACTCAATAAGGTTTCTCAATTCACCACCAAAACAGCTCTCACTGTATAAGCATAGAAAAAAATGTGTAAGGTACAATGTTTGAGGCATACTTTGATTCATTATATTGCCTTATTAAATATATAATTGGATTTTCCATTTCAGAAGTTGGCAAACCGTGGCCCACAGCCAAATCCAGCCTGTGGCTTATTTTTGTACAGCCCACCAACTAAGAATGGTATTTACAATTTTAAAGGGTTGCGGAAAAAAAAAGTAGGACATGTGACAGAGACTGCATGTGGCCCACAGTATCTAAAACAGGTACTATCTAACTCCTTACAGAAGAAGTTGGCCAACCTCTGCCCTGTATCCTTGAGATTTCTTATTTGATCCATCAGATATTCTGAGGTATATTAAACATTCACATTTGGCTTTATATATTTTGTTGCTCTGTTTAATACATGAAAGTTAATGATGAGCATATTTTCTAGGTCCCACTAAATGCATTTGTGTTGGATTCCATTTTGTAAAATAATGTACTGTAATTCTTGTTATATTTTTTGTTTCTGTTAGCCTGATATATTTGCCCATCCTTTATCTTAAAACTTTTTATGGTCACATTGTTTTAAGCTCCCTCTTAGAAAGAAAATAAACATTGATTTTGGTTTTTGCTGCATCTGAAAATCTTTGACTTGGAAGAAAGAAAATAATAGAAAGATTAAAAAATTAATGTATTGCAATAATTTGTTTAGGGCTACTTCCAGTATGCCATTTCAGTCAAAGTGAAAAGGTGTATCAGCTAGGATGCTTTCGCATCCAAGTAATAACTACTCTTTCTTAAACAACCAGAAAAGTTATCATCTCATCAATATATGCCATCTTCGGGACCATAAAATAAACTTTCCCTTATTTTATTAACAATTGAAATCATATTAAATGTTTCTTGACCATAACAAAATAAAATAAGTCAATAATAGGGCCTCCTGGCTGGCTCAGTGGATGGAGTGAGCGACTCTTAATCTCAGAATTGTGGGTTTAAGCCCCACACTGGGTGTAGAGATTGCTTAAAAATAAAAATCTTTAAAAGTAAAAGTCAATAATAAATGCCTAAAAAGTCTAAAAATATTAGAATAGATATTTATATGTCTAAAGATAATTAGAAAATATTTTGAAATGAATGCAAATAAAAAGTCAACCTACCACAATTTGCACAATAAACTTAAAATAGTGTAGGGGAAATGCATAGCACTAAATGCTTAAACCAGAAAAGAAGAAAGGTGTCACAATGTCTCAGCTTGAGTTGTTCTCATAAATCATAGGTGACTTCAACAACAAACATGTGTTTTTCATGGCTCTGGAGGCTGGAAGTCTGAGATCAGGACAGCAACATGTGCAGGTTCTTAGAGATGGCTCACAGAGAGAGATGCTGGGTCTCTTCTTTTTAGAAGGGCACTAATCCCATCATGAGAGCCCCACCCTCACGACCTCATTTAACCCTAATTACCTCCCAAGAGCCCCACCTCTGAAAATGATCACTATGGGGGTTATGGTTTCAACCTAACCTATGAATTGAAATTGGCTGGGGATACAAACATCCAGTCCATACTGCACAATAATAATCTAAGCTTCCACCTTATAAAAATAGAAAAGAAGAGCAAAATAAACTCTGTTCCAGCAGAAGAAAGGAACTGAAAAAAATCAGAGCTGAACTGAATAAAATTCGAAACAAAAACAATAGAGAAAATCATGAAACTAAACACTGTGTTCTTAATAAGATTAAAAAAAAAAAAAAAACTTGAAAAACTTCCAACCACACTGACCAAGAAAAAAGAGAAGCCACAAGTTACTGTTATCAGTATAGAACCTACAGACATTAAAAGAATAATTAGGAAATACTATGAAAAATCCTCCACCCATGTATTTAACAACTGGGATAGAATCAATCCATTCCTCAGAAGCCAAAAACAAAACCTCACTCAAGAAAAAAATGAATGACCCGAAATAGTCCTGTATCTATCGAACGCATCAAATTTGTAGTAAAATAAAATAAAGCAAAAACTTTCTCACGAAGAAAACTTCAAACCCAAATGATTTCACTGGCAATTTCTACCAAACACTTAAGGACAATATAATACCAATCCTACATATCCTCCTCTGGAAAATAGAAGAGGAGGGACTAATTCCTAACTCATTTTATGAGGTCAGCATTACTCTAATGCTGAAACTAGATAAAGATATTACAAGATAACCACAAACAATGCCTCATGAAGATATAAAGTTCTCAACAAAATTTAGCAAATTCAGCCTCAAAAATACATAAAAATGAAAATACTCCCAAGTGATGTTTATCCCGGGAATGCAAAGCAGTTTCAACATTTGAAAATGAATCAATGTAATTTACCATATTGGTAGACTAATGAAGAAAATATTTGTGTAATTCAAAATTTGCTAGGTTATGTTCTGGTCTAAGTTTTTTTGAATAAATTTTCTCTTAAATTTGATGAACACTCTTTTATAAAGATTTTATTTTTTAGTAATCTCTACACCCAATGTAGGGCCCAAACCCACAACCCTGAAATCAAGAGTCGCACCCTCCTCCTCCAGCCAGGCATCCTGCTGGATGAACACGTTTTAATCTGATCACACAGGTTTTCCTCAGCTCAGGAATTTGTGGGGGTTTTTTCACTTTGCTTTTGATAATTACTTCTGTTTAATTTACTCTGATGTCTTCTGTAGGAATAGCAGTTATCTACATGTTAGATTAGATTTCCTTTCTCCATCCTTTATACCCTTCATCCTTTTGTTTTTTTGTGATTTCCCCTAAGTTCTGGGATATTTTCTCAAGCTTGTTGCCAGTTAGCTACTGCTGTGTGACAAACCATCTCAAAACAATGGCTTTAAATAATAATATGTATTATGTCCCACGAATTTACAAGTCTGCTTGGTGGTTCTGCCAGTGTGAGCTGGACTCAGCTCATAGCTTGGCCTGCCTCTGTGTCTGTGGTCAGTGGGATGACTGGCCATTGGCTGTCTATGGTCTAACTTTTGCTGGAATGGCTTGGCTCTGCTCCATGGGGTCACTCATCCTTCCCGAGGCTGGCTTCAGCACAATCTCAGGGCAACGGCAGAGGAGCAGGCAGAGAACTAAAATTCTCAAACCGTTTTAAAGCCTTTGTATGGTCAAGTTTGTTACTGTCCCTTTGGCAAGCCACATGGCTGGGCCCCAAGTTAAAGGGCAAGGGACTCCAAAGATTCAGAGCAAAGGGCGTGGGTAGAGGAAGACCACACATAGGGCCATTAGCATGATCTGTCTACCACATTTTTCCTTTATATAACATATTTGATTTTCTATAGAACCAGTTCTGACTTATAGATCATATTTTGCTATTTTGTTCTTAGTTTCCATGTTGTCCTTTAAAAAAAAAATCTTATCCATGATCCTTTAAATTCTATTCTAATGTCTTTCCATCTTACCCTTATTCTTCATGACTTTCCTGTTGCATTTCACATTGACCATATCTTTAAGGAAAGCATAGTGTTTGTAAGTTTTGTCTTTCTCCGAAAGTTCAAAAACTTTTGAAGGTTTTTGGAAGTCTCTTCAAATCTTCGCTATGCTGTTCCCTTCTCTGCCTTGTAATATATTTTTATAGGCCTCATTTGACTTTTTCTGAATTAATAGTAAGACATTTTCTGATATATGTGATATATGGGTTGCTTTGGGGCTCACTCTGGGTCTGAGTGATGGTTAAAAAAAAAAAAAAAAATCTCATCACAGATCCCCCAATGGAGAGGAGGTGGATGAATCCAGCTCCCAGGCCTCATTAGAGTTTCTAGCCAGTACTCACCAGTGCATTTGTGCTCTGAGGAAATGACATCATATCCTGTTCCCTCTGCCTAATTCTGTAATATTCTAAACAAAGAAAATACAACTTGGCCATGCAGAACTACCAGCATTCTTCCTGCCTGCCCCTGCCAGCAATTCTTTACTTGTGAGGAATATTCTGCACCACCTCCAGTTGTCATCTGGGAGTTCCTGTCTCTTAATGTGTGAAGACAGACAACAAAGGGTGTGTGTAGGCTGGGGGAGTGGGTGGAGGTAGCAAAGGTGCCCTGGCATTCTCAACAAAAACAAAAACAAAAAAAACCAGTCCCAGTTTGGCAGAGACTGCTCTCTCAGTTTTCTGATGAGGTTACAATTGCAGCATGGCCATGCCCATGATGGTCTGGCACATGGTTTCAGCCCCAGCCTCACAACAGTGTCTCACATGCCATGAGTTGGAAGTTTTCAACACACCTTCAATCCTCCCAGAATCTTATTTATTCTTGTCTATCAGTCTTAGTTTTTGGTAATGGTATGAACTTTTACCTTTTTAAAAAAATGATTTTATTTATTTATTTGAGAGAGAAAGAGTGTGTGTGAGAGAGAGAGCACAAACGGGGGAGAGGGAGAACCAGGGACCCTGCTGAGCAGGGAGCCTGAAGCGGGGCTCGATCCCAAGACCCTGGAATCATGACCTGAGCCGAAGGCAGACACTTAACTGAGCCACCTAGGCACTCCTGAACTCTTATCTTATCTTATAAAAGCGTAGGAGAGACTCCATTCAAGAGCTGTTTACTAAAACTTACTTTAAACCAGATTTGGATGAGAATTTTGTTTTGAATAAGTAAAAAAAAAAAAAAAAAAAAAAAAAGAATATAAACAAAATTCAAAAGCTGAAAAGGGTATGCCATCAAAAATCTCAGTGCTAGTTTTTCTTCCCAGAGTCAGCATGCCCTCTGAAATTATCTTATATGTTCCCAGAGATACTCTATACATACCCGAGCACTGTATACACATGTATATGCACACACATAGCCACATACTATTCTGTTTCCTTTGTGATTTTTATCTCTTAACAAATATTAGCAGTATTTCCATATGTCAATACATATATTTATCTTCAGCCTTTCTATTGAGATTTTAAAGTACATTTTTAATTTTAATCAAATAGTTACATTTAGTTTAAAAAGTCAAATAGAGTATTACAAAAGATAATACCCTTCCTCATCCCTAATTCCTAATTTTCCTAGAAGAAACAATGTTCAACTCTTTTATTCTTCATACATGTATGTATCATATTTCTAAATGTTATACAAATATTAAAATTCTTGGATTTTTCTTTCTTTTTTAAAGATTTTTGCTTATTTATTTTAAAGAGGGGGTTGAGAGAGAGCAGGGGGAGGGGCAGAGGGGAAGGAGCGGGGCGGGGGGGAGGGAGAGAATCTTCAAGCAGACTCCCCACTGAGCATGGAGCCCATGGCGGAGATGGATCTCACTACCCTGAGAGCATGGCCTGAGCCAAAATCAAGAGTTAGATTCTCAACCAACCGAGCCACCTAGGCACCCCAGGATTTTTTCCCTTTTAAATATTACCCATTCACTTTTTACAACTCTCACATTTAGATGGCATAAAAGGAGCTAGTGATTGAGTTGAAGAACAGATCAACAGAAGAATGAACAAAGAGTAATATTGGGAAAGTCAAGAGAAGTTTGTTTCAAGAAAAGGAAGCAGTCAATTATGTCAAGTGGTCTGAAGGGATAAGGAGGTAAGAACTGAATAGCTTCCACTCTATCTGGCTACTTAAGTGTTGACTTGCACTTTAAGCTATAACAACTTCAGCGTGGGTAGGGGTCTGTTTTGAATTGAACAGAACCATTTGCAAGTGGGGAAGGGAACTAATTCTGGGTTGTCCAGACAATGAACCAGCTGGGATGTGGAGAGGGAAGAGTCCAAAAGGGTGTGAGACCTAGAATCCCTGTACTCTTGCTCAGCTTCCCACAAGATTTGCGGCTTTCTTACCCTAGCATAGGGAATTGTGACATTTTATGAGCCATCAAGTCTCCCCAGGCTAGACATCTGGAGTTGCCAGATAACTCCTTAAACAGCAGGTACCCAAATCCTTCAAACAAGACAGTTTTCTCTTGCTTGCACTCAAAGGGAAGACCAATGGAGGGAGAATCCCTTTCCTGGGAGGCAGACTACACTGCACCTGTCAATAGGATGATGGAAGGATCAGGAGCTCCACGCATAATCTCTTAATTACGTGTGACCTATGTAAGTTTCCCCCAACAAAGCATATTTTTAAAATTCCTGACATATGATGGAACAGGAGTCATCTTAAGCTCTGGTACATGACTGGGAGAGACCTATTGTCTGGCATAACAGGACTTCTGTTGGGGAGGGGCAAGAAGTCAGATTTCAGGAGGCTGAGGAGTAGAAAAGTAAGAAAGTAGAGACAGGAAGTGAAGTCAGGTTATTTAAGAAGTTGGTAGCTAATAGGATGGAGAAAAACCAAAAGAGTAAGATCCTGAAGGATCTAGGACACCATGAAGTTATAAAAACAGATGCATTTGTCAGATTGTGTATCTAATGAAGAGACTGTTTTGTATACTTATTTTACAGTTTAAACCATCAGAACTCAAAACACAGTTCGTTCAGGTTGAAGAATGGACTATACTGTCAGCATCAGGAGTTAGGACCTGGACAACCTGGATCCTGAGAATGACTTGAAAAATAATTTGTTTAAATCAGAGATAATAAGATATGCCTTAGAAATATGCACCATACTTTGATACATCAAACTGCTGGAACAAGAGGAAGAAGTCAAGATCAGGATGATGGTAGAAAAATTGAAAATAAGACAGGAGGTACCTCTTTTTTTTTTTAACAGTGGTTTTGTTAGGATTTGCTTTTTTCCCCTATCCATTAAAAGGTTTTGCAAAATAATTTTAGAAAGATCTTCTCATAATTATATAGGCAATATATTGTCTGCTTATTTTTTTAAAAGATTTTATTTATTTATTTGAGAGAGAGCAAGCGAGTGAGAGCACAGACGGAGAGGGAGAAGCAGACTCCCTGCTAAGCAGAGAGCCTGACGCCACACTTGATTGCAGAACCCTGAGATCAGGGGTTCCCTGGGTGGCTCAGTGGTTTAGCGCCTGCCTTTGGCCAGCGCCCCAGGACGGCGCCCTGGGGTCCCGGGATCGAGTCCCGCGTTGGGCTCCCGGCATGGAGCCTGTTTCTCCCTCTGCCTATGTCTCTGCCTCTCTCTCTCTCTCTATGTCTGTCATGAATAAATAAATAAAATGTTAAAAAAAAAAAAAGAACCCTGAGATCATGACCTGAGCTGAAGGCAGACTCCTAACCACCTGAGCTGCCCTGGTGCTGCTATCTTGTATGCTTCTTCAAAGAAAATTAAAGATTGGAGCAAGATAGCTGTGCTGAAGCCATATTGACTTAGTCACACACAGGAAGCTCAAGTCCCCAAACCTGATGGTTTGAATGACGTTACTTGAGTGTGAATGTGCGTGGGGGCATGTGCAGTGCATGGGCTGGAGACCACTTCAGAGCAAAATTAATGGATTTATAGAAGTAATTTTTCTAGAAATTCTGTGAGTCCACATGGAGAAATCTTTATAGAAACTCATCTCATCACAGATATTGCCTTCTTTAAAACAGTCCCATAAATAGTGTGGTTTGTCTTTTGGAAGTCTGGGATGTATAACCTGTGGACACAGAGCTCTCAGACGAATGGAGAAACCCCTCCCCATCCACC
Source organism: Canis lupus familiaris (assembly GCF_011100685.1). NCBI lineage: Eukaryota > Metazoa > Chordata > Mammalia > Carnivora > Canidae > Canis > Canis lupus. The sequence goes on from NC_049237.1 coordinate 23,863,531, forward strand.
ATAGCTAGCGCTCTCCCTACGTTCAGGTAAATTTGCACCGTTCCCCTGAGTACTGGAGAATCAGGCTGAACATGACCTGAATGGCAATATGATATGTGAGTAAGAGCTCCTTTGACGTGGGTTGTAATTCTGGTTCTGCTCTTATGAGCTGTGCAGTGAGTATTTGACATGTCTGAGCCTCAGTGTCCTACCTGCAAAATGGGAATAATAATACTTACCTAACTGCTCAACATGTCAGAATGAAAGCATATAAAAATGTTAACATAAGGGGCAGCCTGGGTGGCCCAGCGGTTTAGCACCATCTTCCGTCCAGAGCGTGATCCTGGGGACCAAGGATCCGGTCCTGCATCGGGCTCCCTGCATGGATCCTGCTTCTCACTCTGCCTGTGTCTCTGCCTCTCTCTGTGTGTGTCTCTATGAATATATAAATCAAATATTTTTTAAAAATGTTACCATAATATGCAATGTGTACGACTTTAATTAATTTAAACTGAAAAAAAATTATACTTTTTATCCCATAAAAAAACAAATTATAAGGGGATTATAATGACAGCAAACAGTTCCTCCCTTGCTCTCTTCTCTGCTTTCTCTCCTCCTCCGCCAGTCATTACATTAAGCCCTGTTCCATTTTCATTTATTCTAATAGTTAGCAACATGTCCGTAAATTATGCATTTATACCACTACTATTTTTAAAATTTTATTTTAGGTTCCTCCATGTCTTTTCATGACTTGATAGCTCATTTTTTTTATTTCTTAAAAATTCTAGTATATTTAACATACAGTGTTATATTAGTTTCGAGTGTACAATACAGTGATTTGACAATTCTATACATTACTCTGATCATCATGATAAGTGTATACTTAATCCTCTCCACCTGTTTCATGCATCCCCCACCCACGTCCACTCTGGTAACCATCAATTTGTTCTCTATAGCTAAGAGTCTGATTTTTTATTTTGCCTCTTTTGTTTCTCTTGTTTCTTAAATTCCACATAAGAGTGAAATCATGTGGTATTTGTTTCTCTCTGATTATTTCACTTAGTATTATGCCCTCTAGATCCACCCATGTCATTACAAATGGCAAGATTTCTTTTTTTTAATAAATTTATTTTTTATTGGTGTTCAATTTACCAACATACAGAATAACACCCAGTGCTCATCCCGTCAAGTGCCCCCCTCAGTGCCTGTCACCCATTCACCCCCACCCCCCGCCTCCTCCCCTTCCACCACCCATAGTTCCTTTCCCAGAGTTAGGAGTCTTTATGTTTTGTCTCCTTTTCTGATATTTCCCACACATTTCTTCTCCCTTTCCTTGTATTCCCTTTCACTATTATTTATATTCCCCAAATGAATGAGACCATATAATGTTTGTCCTTCTCTGATTGACTTACTTCACTCAGCATAATACCCTCCAGTTCCATCCATGTTGAAGCAAATGGTGGGTATTTGTAGTTTCTAATGCCTGAGTAATATTCCATTGTATACATCAACCACATCTTCTTTATCCATCATCTTTCAATGGACACCGAGGCTCCTTCCACGGTTTGGCTATTGTGGACATGGCTGCTAGAAACATCGGGGTGCAGGTGTCCCAGCATTTCATTGCATCTGTATCTTTGGGGTAAATCCCCAACAGTGCAATTGCTGGGTCGTAGGGCAGGTCTATTTTTAACTCTTTGAGGAACCTCCACACAGTTTTCCAGAGTGGCTGCACCAGTTCACATTCCCACCAACAGTGTAAGAGGGTTCCCTTTTCTCCGCATCCTCTCCAACATTTGTGGTTTCCTGCCTTGTTAATTTTCCCCATTCTCACTGGTGTGAGGTGGTATCTCATTGTGGTTTTCATTTGTATTTCCCTGATGGCAAGTGACGCAGAGCATTTTCTCATGTGCGTGTTGGCCATGTCTATGTCTTCCTCTGTGAGATTTCTCTTCATGTCTTTTGCCCATTTCATGATTGGATTGTTTGTTTCTTTGGTGTTGAGTTTAATAAGTTCTTTATAGATCTTGGAAACTAGCCCTTTATCTGATAGTCATTTGCAAATATCTTCTCCCATTCTGTAGGTTGTCTTTTAGTTTTGTTGACTGTATCCTTTGCTGTGCAAAAGCTTCTTATCTTGATGAAGTCCCACTAGTTCATTTTTGCTTTTGTTTCTTTTGCCTTCATGGATGTATCTTGCAAGAAGTTACTGTGGCCGAGTTCAAAAAGGGTGTTGCCTGTGTTCTCCTCTAGGATTTTGATGGAATCTTGTCTCACATTTAGATCTTTCATCTATTTTGAGTTTATCTTTGTGTATGGTGAAAGAGAGTGGTCTAGTTTCATTCTTCTGCATGTGGATGTCCAATTTTCCCAGCACCATCTATTGAAGAGACTGTCTTTCTTCCAATGGATAGTCTTTCCTCTCTTATCGAATATTAGTTGACCATAAAGTTCAGGGTCCACTTCTGGGTTCTCTATTCTGTTCCATTGATCTATGTGTCTGTTTTTGTGCCAGTAGCACACTGTCTTGATGACCACAGCTTTGTAGTACAACCTGAAATCTGGCATTGTGATGCCCCCAGATATGGTTTTCTTTTTTAAAATTCCCCTGGCTATTCGGGGTCTTTTCTGATTCCACACAAATCTTAAAATAATTTGTTCTAACACTCTGAAGAAAGTCCATGGTATTTTGATAGGGATTGCATTAAACGTGTAAATTGCCCTGGGTAACATTGACATTTTCACAATATTAATTCTGCCAATCCATGAGCATGGGATATTTTTCCATCTCTTTGTGTCTTCCTCAATTTCTTTCAGAAGTGTTCTATAGTTTTTAGGGTATAGATCCTTTATCTCTTTGGTTAGGTTTATTCCTAGGTATCTTATGCTTTTGGGTGCAATTGTAAATGGGATTGACTCCTTAATTTCTCTTTCTTCAGTCTCATTGTTAGTGTATAGAAATGCCTCTGATTTCTGGGCATTGATTTTGTATCCTGCCACGCTACCAAATTGCTGTATGAGTTCTAGCAATCTTGGGGTGGAGGCTTTTGGGTTTTCTATGTGCAGTATCATATCATCGGCGAAGAGGGAGAGTTTGACTTCTTCTTCGCCAATTTGAATGCCTTTAATGTCTTTTTGTTGTCTGCTGAGGCTAGGACTTCTAGTACTATGTTGAATAGCAGTGGTGAGAGTGGACACTCCTGTCTTGTTCCTGATCTTAGGGGAAAGGCTCCCAGTGCTTCCCCATTGAGAATGATATTTGCTGTGGTCTTTTCGTAGATGACTTTTAAGATGTTGAGGAATGTTCCCTCTATCCCTACACTCTGAAGAGTTTTGATCAGGAATGGATGCTGAATTTTGTCAAATGCTTTCTCTGCATCTAATGAGAGGATCATATGGTTCTTGGTTTTTCTCTTGCTGATATGATGAATCACATTGATTGTTTATGAGTGTTGAACCAGGCTTGTGTCCCGGGGATAAATCCTACTTGTTATGGTGAATAACTTTCTTAATGTATTGTTGGATCCTATTGGCTAGTATCTTGTTGAGAATTTTTGCATCCATGTTCATCAGGGATATTGTACAAAAGAAAGAAGCAGTCTCAAATGTGTCCTATGAACTTTAAAAAGATCTAACAAATTATGCATGAAAAATACTAAGTTATCAACATGGGAATGATTGCTTTTTCTATCTTAAAACAGGTTTTGTCTGAAAAATTAACCATAAAGTAAATTGGTCTGTAATTCTCCTTTTTGGTAGGGTCTTTGTCTGGTTTTGGAATTAAGGTGATGCTGGCCTCATAGAACGAATTTGGAAGTACTCCATCTCTTTCTATCTTTCCAAACAGCTTTAGGAGAATAGGTATGGTTTCTTCTTTAAATGTTTGATAGAATTCCCCTGGGAAGCCATCTGGCCCTGGACTCTTGTGTCTTGGGAGGTTTTTGATGACTGCTTCAATTTCCTCCCGGGTCATTGGCCTGTTCAGGTTTTCTATTTCTTCCTGTTCCAGTTTTGGTAGTTTGTGGCTTTCCAGGAATGCATCCATTTCTTCTAGATTGCCTAATTTATTGGCATATAGCTGTTCATAATATGTTTTCAAAATCGCTTGTATTTCCTTGGTGTTGGTATAGATCTCTCCTTTCTCATTCATGATTTTATTAATTTGAGTCTTCTCTCTCTTCTTTTTAATAAGGCTGGCTAATGGTTTATCTATCTTATTAATTCTTTCAAAGAACCAACTCCTGGTTCTGTTGATCTGTTCCACAGTTCTTCTGGTCTCGATTTCATTGAGTTCTGCTCGAATCTTTATTAACTCTCTTCTTCTGCTGGGTGTAGGATCTATTTGCTATTTTTTCTCTAGCTCCTTTATCTGTAAGGTTAGCTTTTGTATTTGAGTTCTTTCCAGTTTTTGAATGGATGCTTGTATTGTGATGTATTTCCCCCTTAGGACTGCTTTTGCTGCATCCCAAAGATTTTGAATGGTTGTATCTTCATTCTCATTAGTTTCCATGAATCTTTTTAATTCTTCCTTAATTTCCTGGTTGACCCTTTCATCTTTTAGTAGGATGGTCCTTAACCTCCACGTGTTTGAGGTCCTTCCAAACTTCTTGTTGTGATTTAGTTCTAATTTCAAGGCATTATGGTCTGAAAATATGCAGGGGACGATCCCAATCTTTTGGTATCGGTTCAGACCCGCTTTGTGACCCAGTATGTGGTCTATTCTGGAGAAAGTTCCATGTGCACTTGAGAAGAATGTGTATTCAGTTGAGTTTGGATGTAAAGTTCTGTAGATATCTGTGAAATCCATCTGGTCCAGTGTATCATTTAAAGCTCTCGTTTCTTTGGAGATGTTGTGCTTAGAAGACCTATCGAGTATAGAAAGAGCTAGATTGAAGTCACCAAGTATAAGTGTATTATTATCTAAGTATTTCTTCACTTTGGTTATTAATTGATTTAAATATTTGGCAGCTCCCACATTCGGGGCATATATATTGAGGATTGTTAAGTCCTCTTGTTGGATAGATCCTTTAAATATGATATAGTGTCCCTCTTCATCTCTCACTACAGTCTTCGGGGTAAATTTTAGTTTATCTGATATAAGGATGGCTACCCCTGCTTTCTTTTGAGGACCATTTGAATGGTAAATGGTTCTCCAACCTTTTATTTTCAGGCTGTAGGTGTCCTTCTGTCTAAAATGAGTCTCTTGTAGACAGCAAATAGATGGGTCCTGCTTTTTTATCCAGTCTGAAACCCTGCGCCTTTTGATGGGGTCATTAAGCCCGTTCACGTTCAGAGTTACTATTGAAAGATATGAGTTTAGTGTCACCATGATATCTATTCAGTCCTTGTTTTTGTGGATTGTTCCATTGAACTTCTTCTTAAAGGGGAATTTTAAGAGTCCCCCTTAAAATTTCTTGCAGAGCTGGTTTGGAGGTCACATATTCTTTCAGTTCCTGCCTGTCTTGGAAGCTCTTTATCTCTCCTTCTATCCTGAATGAGAGCCTTGCTGGATAATGTATTCTTGGTTGCATGTTCTTCTCATTTAGGACCCTGAATATATCCTGCCAGCCCTTTCTGGCCTGCCAGGTCTCTGTGGAGAGGTCTGCTGTTACCCTAATACTCCTCCCCATAAAAGTCAGGGATTTCTTGTCTCTTGCTGCTTTAAGGATCTTCTCTTTATCTTTGGAATTTGCAAGCTTAACTATTAAATGTCGAGGTGTTGAACGGTTTTTATTGATTTTAGGGGGGGATCTCTCTATTTTCTGGATCTGAATGCCTGTTTCCCTTCCCAGATTAGGAAAGCTTTCAGCTATGATTTGTTCAAATACATATTCTGGCCCTCTGTCCCATTCGGCGCCCTCTGGAACCCCAATTAAACGTAGGTTTTGCTTCCTCAGGCTGTCGTTTATTTCCCTTAATCTATCTTCATGGTCTTTTAATTGTTTGTCTCTTTTTTCCTCAGTTTCCCTCTTTGTCATCAACTTGTCTTCTATGTCACTCACTCGTTCTTCCACCTCATTAACCCTCGTCGTTAGGACTTCTAGTTTGCATCTCATTCAATTGATTTTTAATTTCTGCCTGATTGGATCTAAATTCTGCAGTCATGAAGTCTCTTGAGTCCTTTATGCTTTTTTCTAGAGCCACCAGTAGCTGTATAATAGTGCTTCTGAATTGGCTTTCAGACATTGAATTGTAATCCAGATTTTGTAACTCTGTGGAGAGAGGACTGTTTCTGATTCTTTCTTTTGAGGTGAGGTTTTCCTTCTAGTCATTTTGCTCAGTGCAGAGTGGCTAAAAACAAGTTGTATTGGGAAAAGGAGACAGAGGAGAGAAAGAAGGAAAGAAAAGAGAAAAAGAAAAAAGAAATCAAAAAGAAAAAAAAAAACCACAGGGGAGTATCTTCTGATTCTGTATACTTTAAGTCTCTTGACTTCCCCTGGAACTTGTCCGTCTAGCTGGTCTTCTGGGGGAGGGGCCTGTTGTGCTGATTTTCAGGTGTGAGCACTTGGGGGAGCTGCCCTGCCCCCTGCCTGGTGCAGGGCTCGGTGGGGGTTGTTTACCCCGTGAGGCTGCAGGAGGAACAACCCCAGTGGCGGGGCCAGCTCTGGAGCCCTGGAGTCAGCCCCTGCAGTAACCCCGGAGCTCTCTGTCCGCAGGGCCTGGAGGCTCCAGGGCGGGGCCGCTGATCTGCTCAGCTCGGGGCAGGAGCGTCCTTGCTGTCCTGGGCCCTCCCGGCCTCTGCCTGTCCCGGGGGAGGCCGGATCCTGGGCTGTGTCTTGGCGCCTTGTGCTACGGGGCCTGCGCTATGGGATTCACGCTCCCTCCCCGCAGCCCCCTCCGCGGAGCCGCCCCGGAGCCCCTCTGAGCTGCTCCGGTCCCGCCGTGCGCGCTGCAGCCCTTAGGGAGCTCGGCGCACTCTCCCGGGGCGCAGGTGCCTGTTAGTGTCCCCGGGAGCCCAAGGGCATCCCCGCCCTCCTGGGTCCTGCTCCAACTCCCTGCGGGCCCCTTTCCGCCCGGGAAGGTTGGTGCAGCTCCTGCTTCTCCGGGACGGGGCTCTCCTGTCCTGGGGACACTCGCCCCGGCCTCCCCAAATGGCAAGATTTCATTCTTCTATATAGTTGGGTAATATTCCTGTGTATAATATGCTGCATCTTCTTTATCCATTCATCTATTGATGGGCACTTGGACTGCTTCCATAATTTGGCTATTGTAAATAATGCTGCAATAAACATAGGGATGCATATATCTTTTGGAATTCGCACTTTTGTATTCCTTGGGTAAACACCTAGCAGTGGAATTACTGGATCATATGGTACTTCTGATTTTAATTTTTAGAGAAATCCATGCCGTTTTCTATAGTGGCCTCACCAGTTTGCATTCCCACCAGCAGTACACAAGGGTTCCTTTTTATCTACCTCTTCGCCAACACTTGTTTCTTGTGTTTTGAATTCTAGCCATTCTGACAGGTGTGAGGAGATATCTCATTGTGGTTTTGATTTGCACTTCCCTGATGATTAGTGATGATGAGCATCTTTTCGTGTGTCTGTTGGCCGTCTGCATGTTTTCTTTGAAGAAACATCTGTTCATGTCTACTGCCCATTTTCAATCAGGTTATTTTTTTTTTTTTTTTTTTTTTTTTTTTGGTGTTGAGTTGTATAAGTTCCTTATATATTTTGGATACTAACCCTTTATGGGATATGTCATGTGCAAATATCTTCTCCCATTCTGTTCGGTGTCTGACCACCAATATTGATTTACCAACTTAAATGTTATCTATTCATTTCTTGCTATGACTATTACAGATCTAGCTTTCTGGCACTGTTGCAACTCTCACAGCACATTTAACCTTTCATTTCTTGTTCCATGCAATAGAGTGGTCCCTCCACTCCCCAATTCATGTTATGAATATTAGCCACCCAGCTCTTTTCTCTCTGTCTCGACCTTCATCAGCTGAAATTTGGTATTTGTTTTAAAATATCAAAGTTGGTTACATTTATAGCTTGCTTTGCAACCATAATAAACTTTTCTGCTATTTTCTACAAGTTGATTCTAAATATTAAAAATAATTAACATATCCATTATTATGACTATAAATATTGTTTACTCAACAGTCAAATAGTGTCTATGAACACAGTGCTTTCTGACTAGTACATATAAGCACCCAAATGAGAATGGTCCTAACATAAAATTTAATCAGGCCACATTTCAGTTTGCCTTTTATTTGGAAAACCTCTTTCTTATACTTTGTTCTTATATAATTGAGTTTCTAATTACCCTTTCATTGTTGTAAGAAGGAACTCAAGGATTAACGGATGTCTTCTTGACCTTCTCCCTACTCTCTTCTAGATTCTTATTCATATTATCCATTGCTTGGAAACTATTCCATTTTTCTTTTTTAAGTTCCAGTGTTTTTCTTATTTAGATTGTGGTTTTTCATACCGAGTTTTGTTTTGCCTGGAGTTTCTGGTTGCCTTTTGGATCCAACACCTTTATTATATCTTCATTTAATTTTTCTGAGTGCACAATCATTCTATTTGACCTCAGTGAAAGGTCATACCATTTATCTCTCAGGAACCTCCCTTCCAGGACTCCCAGGCCCTGATCTGGACCTGGCCATATTCTGGAAGTGTCACTTTGCTGTCATCATGGCATGATCCTTCATGACTCTCCTGGCTCACACCCACGCGGTGCTAGATACTACTCTTCAGTTATGAGGAAACTTTCCTAAGGGTTTCTAGTAAGGGTATGCATACAAAGTAAATTTTGCATGGACTTGCCTGTCTTTGCCATCATTCTGGTGGAATAAGTGTCTTATAGATTTGTCCCTTCCTGTTTTGTTCTCATGAGGCTTTTAGAAATTTTTCTTTTTAAATCTCTGGGGTTGGGCAGCCCGGGTGGCTCAGCGGTTTAGCACCTGCCTTTGGCCCAGGGCGTGATACTGGAGACCCGGGATCGAGTCCCATGTCGGGCTCCCTGCATGGAGCCTGCTTCTCCCTCTGCCTATGTCTCTGCCTCTCTCTCTCTCTATGTCTCTCATGAATAAATAAATACATAAAATCTTTAAAATAAAAAAAGAAATCTCTGGGGTTCTCAAATTTCACAGTGAAATTTCTGGGTGTGGCTCTTTTCTTCACTTATCTTTCTGGACATCTTTGTATCTCTCTTGCTACAGCTTCTAGAACTTTTTTTTTTTTTTTTAAATAAACTTATCCCTTCTGTTTTCTTTGTTCTCTGTTTTTGGAATTCTTATTAATTGTATATTGAACCTCCTAGATTAAGCTTCCATGTCTCTTGTTTTTTAGTTCAGTTTTCTGTATGTATGTCATTTTTGTCTACTTCTGAGAGATTTCTTTGATTTTATCTTCTTGACCTTCTATTGAATTTATTTCAGCCATATTTTTAAAATTTTATTTGCAAGAGCTCTTTCCAATTTTCCTACTATTTCTTTGTCACAGCATTCTATCCTTGTTTCATGGACATATTATTTTATTTCTGTGTGGTCCTAATTATATTATTTAAAATGCTATCTTCTGTTTCATTAATTTGTTCTGTCTCTTCTGGGGACAGTTTTTCTCTTTGTTGTTCTTTCCCTTCCATTTCGCAGGTTTGACTCAAACATCTGATAAACTGTGGGTGTGGGCTTATGTTTGAAAATCAAGAAGTTCAAAGTCTAACTGGGAGTACAGGGGACAGTGGCGGGGTTTTCATCTGAACACATTTCGCTTTAGACTCGGCAGGTAGGCTGGGAGGAGGCACCATTCCACATGATGCTGAAAAAAGCGAGTTTTACTTGGAATACTGCTCTAACTGCTGTGGTTCTTCCTAGAGAGTTCTTTTGATGTCTTCCAAAGAAGACATGTTTGTTTGGGGGCTGAGCAGCTGGCTACGAGATACATAGGGAAGTGGGAGAGGAAGAGGGGGAAGGATATGTGTCTATAATCTTCAGCAGATCCCCTGTGTTCAGCCCCACTTCATTCCTGCCATGGATGTCCCAAGGCACTGTCGTATTGGTTCCCACTCACTCTCAATACCTGCAGTACAGTCCCTCTTAATAATCTAGGTTTCCTAGGGCCTACTTCATCGTGAGCCACTTCTGTGCATTTTTTGTTTTGCAGAAATTTGTTGAGCTCCATTGTTTGTTGATGGCACATGCTTCTATTTTCTTTATTGTCAGAGTTTTTAAGATGTTATTTATTAGCATTTTAATGCAGAGTGTATATGTTTATGTACTCAGCCTGCCATCTGAGACTGAAAATCTCCTATTTCCTTTAGTAATCAAGACATAACTTCATTATTTCTTCTCAGGAAGAAATGGGAAGGATGTTTCTGAATTGCAAGCAATTCTGATGGCTTAGAATGACAGGAGTTTAGGGGAAATTCATCAAAGATGAAAAAAAATGATTTTCTTCTGCCGCACCCCAACACAACCCACTAAAGCACCAGGGCAGGCAGAGCTACTGACTCCCCCCCAGACTGCTTTAGATGCATTTGGTTTCTTTTCTCCCACATATATGTAGACCTGAATTTGGAATTAATATTTTCTTTAACGAATGTTCACTATGTACAGTGTATAAGGCACATATCATTTTATTTAATCCTAGCCACCCTACAAATTAGAGATTTTTTTAAATTTACTTATTTATGAGAGACACACAGAGAAAGGCAGAGACACAGGCAGAGGGAGAAGCAGGCTCCTTGTGGGGATCCTGATGTGGGACTCATTCCTAACTCCAGGATCATGCCCTGAGCCGAAGGCAGACGCTCAACTATTGAGCCACCCAGGTGCCCCCTACCCTACAAATTAGATATTATCTTTATTTTATAGTTGACTAAATGGGGACTGAATGCATTTAAGTATTGTATCCAAGCTCACGAAGCTTCTAAGTGAAAGGACAAGACATTTAGCCAAAACTGTTTCCCACCCTCTTTCACTGTCCGCTGTAATGGGAAAAAGCATATTCATGGATAAGTATTCACCTCCTCTTCTCGCCCCCCTCTACCCTACTCTCAAAGTCTGAGGTATAGTAGAAAATGTACCAATTTAGTAGTCAGAGAATTTAGATTTTAGTTTTGCCTCTACCACATTTGGTAACATTGCTTTGGCTCCATCACTAGCCTTCTCTGACCCTGTGTCTCCTCATCTATATGGAAAAGCATCAGAGTGCCTAGCTGGCCCAGGGGGTAGAGCGTGTGACTTGATCTTGAGGTGGTGAGTTTGAGCCTCACATTGCACACAGAGCTACTTAAAAAAGAAAAGAATAGAAAGCATAATAAAATCAGCTCTGTCTCCACTACAGATTGCAGGAGGATCACATAAGAGCATACATATTAAAAGTCCCTGCAGGCAGGGGTGCGTGGGTGGCGCAGTCAGTTAAGCATTAAACATTGGATTCTTGGTTCTGGCTCAGGTCCTGATCTCAAGGTCCTGAGATGGAGCGCTCTGTGGGGCCCTGCATTCAGCACAGAGTCTGCTTGAATTTCCTTCTCCCTATGCTCCTTCTCCCACCACCCCCACCCTTGCTCTATCTCTTAAAAAAAAAAAAAAAAAAAGAACACAGGTAATCACAACAGCTCACACCTGTACAATACTTTATACTTTGCAAAGTACAATATTGCAAAATAAATCCTGTTTTACAGATCAAAATTGCAGCTGAGTGCTTTGATAAAATATAGTTCACACTTTGCAAAATCAGAATTGAAACCTCATTCTTATTATTCCAAATTCCATGATTTTTCCCCTTCATATTGCTACCATCTTATTTACAAGAGGGTTCTTTAATTATTAAGCAGTTAACAATAGAATTTCTTTGCAGAGCCCAGTAATTTAATAAAATTCTCTTCTTTCTACTCATAATTTTATTTACATGCTACTTTTCTGGAGCTCACCTATTGCATTAAGTAGAGTGCAGTTATATTAATTATTCATTATTCATTTATTACTTTAATATACTAAATTGTGTCATAATGGCTTCAAAGTATGAAGCAATTCTTTAAAGGCACTTAAGACCAGTAGCCTGATGGAACATGGCACGTACCATAATCCCTGGCAAAACTGAATACCATTTCTAATAGTTGGATGATATTTTCAATAAAATAAAGAGCTAGCCTGTATCTTAAGTAGCTTTAAAAAAAACATTCTAGCAAGTAATATAATGTTTACATGGTTCTTTGGCTTTAGAATACATCCCTGCCAAATGAGCATAAATCCTCCAACTTAATCTCTGGGAAATCTTGTTGGAGAAGACCACACAGACATTCCAATCAGAGAGTCTGTTTGTCTAGATTGTGTCTGGGCCTCAATGCCATCTCCTCATGGATTAATGAGAAAACAAGCCATTAAGCTTTAGGACAAAGGGTATAAAAGGAGGCACAACAGACCAGGGCCGAGAAAGAACAAGAGGAGAGGCAGAGGGAGAAAGAAAAGTTAGAAAACTAGGGGCAAACAAGAAAAAGAACTTTGTGTATTCTCAGCATTGGCATCGCCCTGAGATGGGTAGATATACAGGAAAGAAAAAAAGGGTGCTAATTAATATTCAGGTTACAGATGCCAAAAGGAACAGTTTCTAAGAATAGAGGTAATTCAATCTCTGCACATACTAAAGAGAAGCTAACAAGCACTTATTGGCCATCCACTTCGTTGGCCTGGTGAGCTTCATGCCTTTAAGATGACAAGTTCTCCATAGGCTCCATCCCTGCAAAGAAGTGGCCGATGCCTGGCCTGACTGTCCTACTTCTCTGGGCCAGGCCGCTCTGCCCACTGGCTGAGGCAGCAGTGATGCCATCGACCAGCTGGACCCACTAATTAGTTTCACAGCAGAAACCAATTTCAGCTTTAAGGTTCACAATTCCATTGCACCTCTATCTACAACAAATCCTAAATTCAGCAAAAATTCAAACTGAGAATGTAGTTGGGGAAATGGTGAGTTATGCAAGTACAACCTCATTGTACAGATTTTTTTATAAGATTTTATTTATTTATTCATGAGAGAGAGAGAGAGAGAGAAGCAGAGGCACAGGCAGAGGGAGAAGCAGGCTCCATGCAAGGAGCCTGATGTGGGACTGGATCCTCCAGACTCCAGGATCACACCATGAGCAGAAGGCAGGTGCTAAACCTCTGAGCCACCCAGGGATCCCTTCATTGTACAGATTTTGAAAAATTGTCCATACTCCCATAAACTCAGAGTAGTTGCATTCTTTGAAGAGTAATTTATGTATAAGTAGGCTCTAAATTTTCATAATAGTCATACGAAAGAGAACTGTCTGAACCTCCAAATGCTGCCAAGACTTTACCTTCTTAGGATAATGACTCCATTCTTAAATTTCAATGTATCTTTTTTTTTAAAGATTTTATTTTTTAGTCATCTCTACACCCAACATGGGGCTCGAACTTTACAACTCTGAGATCGAGTCTCATGCTCTTCTGACTGAGACAGCCAGGTGCCCATCTTTTTTTTTTTTTTTTTAATGTAATGCTTTTAATATTTAGACTCCAGAGTTCTGAACAACATTATGTAGAATAAAAAAATCATATACAAAATATTGCATGGGAAAAAAAGACTATGAATATTAAATATGCTATATTTAATTCCAGATTCACTTCTGACCTTTATGAAACGTACTCTGTCATTCTTATATGGCAGTTGCCTGCATCTGTGTACTATTTTGCATTCTGCTTTACTCACTGTATGTCATTTTATATATACATGCCCCTCATCTCTTTTGCTAAACTACCACTCCCCTCCCTCACTCTGATCTAAATTCATGCTGCCATCAGGGTTTTTTTGTTTTTTTTTAAAGATTTTATTTGTTTATTTATTTATTTGTTTGTTTATTTATTTATTTGAGAGAGAGAGAGAGAGAGAGAGGCAGACACACAGGCAGAGGGAGAAGCAGGCTCCATGCAGGGAGCCTGACGTGGGACTCGATCCTGGGTCTCCAGGATCAGGCCCTGGGCTGAAGGTGGCACTAAACCATTGAGCCACCCGGGCTTCCCTGCCATCAGTTTTGTCACTGGCCTTCTTAGGCTCTTCTTTTGAGCCTCCGTTATCTTTAGAATCAAAACCAAACTCATGACACAGAAAACTCTTCCAAGCTGTTATCTCTACATCATCCTGCTCCTCCTTTGCCGGATGCAGGGTATTAAAGCAGACTCTGATAAGCACTGTGAGAGTGCTCCCCAGGATAGACACACTAATAATGCACCTGTCCCAGAGCCCATAGCCCCACAGCCCACACTATCTAGCTTCTGATTTTGCCAGTCAAATTGGTGCAAAACGATTGTGGGTGAATGATACTTGGTGCTTTTGGTTTTCTCCTCTGGTGATGGCTTGTTCACAATGTTTCCTCATCATTTGTTTTCATACTGATTTGCCATAGGTCTTTGTCAGTTTTAGATCTCACAAAAATCTTCTCTTGGATCTGTCAAGATACATCAAGATAATGATAAATTATCAATTTTGACGTAAGTTAACTAATATTTTTTGCTTGCCTATACTTTGTGAGTTTTACTGCTCATTCTTCAAGACTGCTACTATAATTTCCTCTGTACAATTAGTCATCACCTCCTCTAGGATCTTGAAAGACTTTTTTCATACTTGCTTCATCTTACTCTCTTTAAATAATTTTTCTAGATGTCCTGTCTTGTTTTCTGAAGTCTGATCTCTTCCGGGACATGGACTGGGCATTATTCATCCTTGAATCCCTAGCAGTCTGACTCATGGTTAGTTCAGCGTTGGTGGACCACATGAGTGACCCCTCTTAGTGGCCATGTCATTGTTTGTGTCAAGTTGTAGTAAAGTCATTTCCTCCCACTTGTACAATGCCTCAGTAGAGAGCCTTCCATTCTCATGGTCTCTTTTGCCCATAGTTACTTGGAATTGGGGATAGAATGAGTCCTTTAACATCAGATGCTGGCCACAAGAGATCTGGAGGCAGAGGTCAGCCATTCAGGGGCATGTATACAGATCAGCAAGTAGTGGAAGGTGGTCTACAGAGAGAAGAGAGCAAGAATCCATGGGAATGACAGGAGAGAGACCAAGCTTTCATTTGTTCTGACAAGTTTTCTTCTTCTGATCCCTCATAAGACACCTGTACATTCCCTTACCAAGGGAAATATTTTTTTAAGGTTTATTTTATTTTAAAGATCTTATTTTATCTCTGTGTCTGTCTCTGTGTCTGTGTCTGTCTGTCTCTCTCTTTCTTTCTTGTGCACACACATGTGCCCACTTTTTATTCTTAAATGGGTACTACCATTTTTACTGTGGCTAAAATCATGAGGCCTCATTATGGTTGGAATTCATCTTTTTGAATTAACAATGTTGATTACGTGTATTGCCATGCAAGCTCTGTTACTAAGATGACAGTAATTGAACAAATATAATTAATGTAATTTATATTTACAGCTGTTGGCATCTGAAATCTTTTACATGAAAATGGAAAACTCAGATAACAATTGATGCATTGGGGGAAGGACCCAAGAAAAAGGTCGGATTCAAGATTACTTATTTACTTATGTACTAATTCTATTTAATGTGTTTTAAAAATATAATAAAACCTCTCTAAACCAGTCCTTTAGGATTTCACCTTTGTAGTAGGTTCATACAGTAACTGGGTTGAGTTGATTTTTTTATTAGAAATTTTTTTGTATGATAAAACACATGCACCAAAATCTACACAATACAAGTATATAGCCCAATGAGTAATTGCAAGGCAGACACATCCTTATAATTACCACCCAGGCCAAGAAATAGAACTTTGCCATCCACACTGAAAGCCACTCCCTGTGCCCTATCACAATCACAACTCCCTCGAGATTAATTTTTAAATATATAAATGACAAAATGATTACATAACCAATAGTGCAAATAATTTCAAAGAGAATGTTTATCTGTATCAGACTAATTTTTTGTATTTAAAATAATTGTTAAATCCTACTCGTAAAAAATGTATGATAATATTGGCATACTCATGACTCTCTATGGTTTATTGTGTGTTCTCTATAGGTCATTGATAGCTAGGTAGGTAGATAGACATTAATATAGTTTAATATATTATTCTCACTATAGCTTGCAATGTGTTATTTTAACAGATGAAGAAGCCAAAGATCAAAGATAAAGAAATTTGCTCATGGGTCAAAGCTAGGATTGAAATCAAGTAGATCTAACATTCCTTTCCAGTATATCCTGATACAATAATTCCAAGCGGTTCCTATTTGTTCATTAAAACAGGTTTGCCTGTTCATTTATGCATGTAGTTCTGTTACTGTATGCTATTGAAAATAAGAAACCTCATTATTGGGATACCTGAGTGGCTCAGTGGTTGAGTGTCTGCCTTTGGCTCAGGTCGTGATCCCAGGGTCCTGGGATCAAGTCCCACGTCGGGCTCCCTGCAGGGAGCCTGCTTCTCCCTCTGCCTGTGTCTCAGCCTCTTTCTGTGTGTCTCTCATGAATAAATAAATAAAATCTTTAAAAAAAGAAACCTTATTATTTTTTAAATTATGTAATACAAATATTTTCTCCCAAGATGGTCTTTTCTCTTGGTTCATTCTCATAAATGCTTCACCTTATTTTTAGCCTAACTTATATAGCCTGGCTCAAAGTGGGTAAACAACAACAACAACAACTCTTACAGAATACATATTGTCAGACACCATGCTGAGCAGTTAACACTGGAAATTTCATTTAACCCTGAAAATGACTCTTTGAGATGGGAGTTATTATCTCCGCCTTAGAGATGAGGGCACAGGGTACTGCAGATAAGAAGAGCTAAAGGTAAACCTAGGTCTTTCATTGGCCACAGCTCACAGCACTGGCCATTCCAATGCATGCCCACTCTTCATTACACACCTCTTGCCTTCCGTGATCACCAGGTCTCTGTTGGCATCTGAACTATGGGTCTTTTTTTCTTTTTTTAACTTGAATATTTTTGAGTAACTCAATTGAACCTAGAGCAAATAAAAGAGATACTAGGTGAAGCAAATGAACCCAAAGTCCTATCTGTGCTCCTAAGACTGTCTCTTGGCTTTCTTTCCCTTATTTACAACATTTCTGGGTAAGTGCTTTGAAGGAGAAGATAGACTTCATCCAGCCATCAATAGAAAGCTCTGGTGGCTGCAGTTTCCATGACTTACAAAAAAGATACACAAGAGAAGAGGTACTGAAAACTTCCTTTCCTGCTTATTAATTGCCATGGATATTTTTAAAAACATTAGACTGTTATGGCAGAGTGGCAACGAAAGAATAACTTTTTCAATATGAACTGAAGTTATTTTGGATTTAGTTTGTGCAGCAACTTATATAAACCTGCCTATCACTGTAAAAGAGCTTGTCTTCTTTGTTTTCAAAGTCATAATTTAAATGACAACCAAATATGTTAAGTGGCTTTGTAAACTTGCTACAATCTTTGCATGCCCAGACTTGTCTGGTACAAAGTGTACAAAACAGACATGTGATTTATAAACTATGGGGTACTCAAATGAATACAAAGAAAAAGAAAACAATTCTCTATATTTGAGTGTTTGGAAGCGATACTTTAAAAAATATTGTAAGAAAAACTTATTTTCTGCCATTTATCTCAAACAGATTTGAATAAGGCGATAAATTAGGCATGCTAATTATTCCCTATCAATAATATCTGGAAATAATGCTTGAACCTTCAAACTGTTTTGTTTCTATTGTGAGGATCACAGAAACAGAGAGTGGAAAGGATCTCAAGAAAGAACAAAATTCTGGTTTTTGACATTGGGTTTCTCCCCTAACTTCTCTGCACCCATATTTCCTTCTGAAAAAATGGAGACATTATCATTACCTGAAGGATGACACAGAGACTAAAGGATGTAGTCAAAGTGAATGATAGCCTCGCTGCATGTTCAGAAATGACAATTTGGTTTAGATTACTTGACTTATGTACTTTATAAGTTTTCATTGGCTAACTGCCTTCCTGGTATTACACAGAAAGCTAAAGAATACAAACTCTATTGCATGCCTGGGTGGCTCAGTTGGTTGAGCCTCTGGCTCAGATCATCTTGGGATGGTGAGGTCTACCCCTCCACTGGGCTCAGGGTGGAGTCTGCTCAAGATTCCTCTCTCTCCTTCTCCTTTTGCCCCTCCCCCTGCTCATACCTGCACACGTATACTCTCTCTTTCTCAAATAAATAAATAAAATCTTAAAAAAAAAACCAACCATACTCTAGTGGCCTGGAGGCAATAGGAGTTCCATTCTTGTCTGATTTTGATCTTCAAACTTTTAAATATATAAAGTAGTTACACAGTAAAAGAATATTGAACAACGACAATGCCATGGATCATTACATTTCCTTCCAACGGGCTCAGGTATCATATCATTAAGATACGACCACCCCTGGGGTAAAGGCAGTCTTATTCCCGTTAAGAAACGAACAAATTGGGGCACTTGGGTGGCTCAGTTGGTTAAGCACCTGTCTTTGGCTTGGGTTGTGGTCCCAGTGTCCTGGGATCAAGCCACACATTAGGCTCCCTGCTCTGTGGGGGTACTGCTTCTCCCTCTCCCTCTGCCTGCTACTCCCCCTGCTTGTGTTCTCTCCCTCTGTCAAATAAAATATTTTTTTAAAAAATGAACAAATTGAGGCCTAGTAAGGTTAATGATATGCTCAAATTCAAATAAATACAGCCCAGAGCAAAACAAGGCTGGAACTCAGGTTTCAAATTCTGTATTTTATTAACTAAGCTGTTACGGAGTTCATTTTTTATCTCTACTGGTGTTTTTAAAGCTGTCTGGAAACAAAAAAATGTAGAATTGCCTTTGTATTAAGTGAGACTTTATACAAGCTAAATCAAATTCAAATTTTATTGTAACTTCTTGGGTGAAAGATGAACTGGATTCTTTTGATTGGTCCAAAATGACTAGTTATAATAGAGTTCAAAAGGAAAAAAGATTATTTGGACCACAAAGTGACTTCACTCCATTCAGAATTGTTTCAAACTAAATTTACACTCAGCTTGAAAAAGCCTATGTGAAGCTTCAGTCGGAACTGCTGGCTAGCAGAACAGTGTCTACATTTGTCGTATGTTGGTTAACATACTCAACTGAAATTTCTCCACAGCTCCAACTATGGACTCCGGTTTCTAAAAACTGTTTAATCGTTTTAAAGCAGATGAGATTTGCCAGGGTCCTTTTTTGATAAACAAAGAAAGGGCATGTTTTATAAGCATTAAGTTAACATAAGAATTGTTATTAATTCTCTTTCACCATGGCAATGGACCACAAGCCATTAAGCAAGGCACCCTTAAGTGAGATTAGAATGCAAGTAAATAAGCAAATGTTGAGTAAATAAGTTTCCAACCAATTTTATTCATTTATAATTTGTAGATAAATAAAAACTTGCCCTTGGAACTGGCGTTTCTAAAACCCAATCTCCAGTGTGTTGCAGAAAACATTACAGGTGTTGAAGCTGAAAAGAGAAGCCGAACTCTGATGATCAAAGTCTCAAGGAAGAAAGGGAGCAATTGTTTTTCCAAAAAGGTTTTTTGGTAAGAGCCTTGATAGCCCAAAAAGAGTGCTTAACATGTTTGTCTGCAATTAGAACCCCTCCTATGTTCTGGACTGTTGAGTCTATGCTCTGGATATTTCCTCCCTCATAATTGATTTCCAATCAATGATATTTTCTTTATTGATGTTTTGCTGATATATAAGACAGAAACCACATGTTTAGTTTTGCTTAAGAACTGGATGGAGGATGGTGACAATTAAATTCAAGATGTGCTGCTGCTGTAATTTGCTAGATCTGAATATAACAAGAGAAGAAATTAATTTGTAAAAACAATATCATACACCAGGTCTATGCTTTCAAAAAAGAGAATTGATCCTCTCAAGAGTGTCTGAATACCAACTGGCAAATTTGTAGATTAGCTGTAACCTTGTCCCAGTCCCAGGCTAGTGCCTTTCCTTTGGAATTCAGATAGCTATGCACTTGCTGGTCATTATCATTAGGTATAATGAGTTTATGAGGTTGGAAACCAATTAAAGTACTGATACAGCAAAACTAATTTGGAAAGGCAAATGTATAACAAGCAAAAAAAAGTCAATATTTTTGAATTTTTTTTTAATTTTCCAGCTAATCACTTTCAACAGTGTAATGAATTGAGATTTAATTGCTGAAAAAAATTTTTTTAATAATTATTTATTTATTTGAGAGAGAGAGTGGGAGAGAGTGTGTGTGAGCAGCGAAGAGGCAGAGGAAGAGGGAGACAAGGAGACTCCCTATGCATGGGAAGTCCAACATGGAGCTCAATCCCAGGACCACTGAGGTCATGACGTGAGCCCAAGTCAAGATTCAGATGCCCACCTAACTGAGCCACGTAGGGACTCTTTGAAAAGTAATTATGTATTTTTAAGAAATTGTAATGCCTTAAGGATATAGGGTATATCATGTTCTGGAATATTGTAGAGAAAAAAATCCATCCTCCTTTTTCGCTTTATGGAGGGTATTAATATATACAGCTCACATGGCAGAGCACTGAGGTCTCCTGCCAATAGCCATGTGAGGGAGCCGTCTTAGGAACAGCGTCCACACCCTCAGCTGAATGCAGCCCCATCCTCATTGCAACTTCATGAGGGACCCACAGCCACCCAACTACACTACTCTTGATTTCTTCAGCTGTGGAATCATGTTGGTCGCTTTAAGCCACTAAAAGGAAAAAAAACTGATAAAATATGATGAGCTGTTGGGATTTAACCACTTTCACAAAGTATCCTGGACTTCTAGAAAGAGCTGCAAGAGTGGTAGAATCACTGTTGCTCTCTGTTGCACTGGAAAATTTTTTTTAAACTTTCAAAACAGTGTTATTTCAAAGGTCTGAGTCCTTTCTGGAAAGCACAACACTGGGTTCAACCTCATCTAATTAAGCAAATATTTGTTAAACATCTCATATTTGTAAGGCACTTTAGGAGATTACCAAAAAAAAAAAAAAAAAAAAAAGTTGACACCAAAGGAAAGGAAATCAGTCAGTGATTACTTGTATGTATGCTTTAAAAAAAAAAAAAAGTCCTACATCTAAAAAGTATTAATAAACACAGTATGTTTGTCAGAAATTCCCTTGCCCTTTTACATACCTGCCTTCATACCTCTCCTGTTTGCCCCTGGAGGTATTCTTCCCACCTAAGCTTTACATCTCTCAAAATTGCAAGGGTCCAGGACGGGGAGAATCATTTGCATTGTTCATGTTTACTCCTTGTAAGACAGTACTCAAAAGATCATTATCTGTTATCTGTCTTGCTACCTCACAGAGGAGACAATAAAGCAGAGTTGACTATCCTTGTTTTGACAGATACAATTTTTGGGGAAGGAGTTCCAATGCATTTAATCATTTTGACGGGGAAAGGGTGACCTTCTGATTGCTAAACTAAGATGATGAAGGAGGGCAGAACTGGAAATAGTAGCCAAATGAATAGGAGGAGTTGAGCTAAGTGCTCACATGATATGATTTCAGTGGCCATAAAGCCTTTTAGCCCTAAAAATTACCACTGCTCTGTAATGTCTGAAATCTTCATCTCTCTCCAGTTGAAGGCTCTGTTAAAATGCAAAACAAATGCCCTGTGAGAAGTAACATTTTAATTGTGATCATTTATTCCTTTGTGAAAGTGTGTATTAGATTGTTTCTTAGCAGTAGATTTTGATCGAGAACATTGAATGCTACTGTAGGATGAGGTAGAGAGTTCTAGGTATCTCAACTATTGGACTAGGAAATACCTTCTGGCAAAAACCCCATTTAAACACAAATCTCAACCAATGCAGTCTTTTTCTTTCAAGTGTCCTTTTCCTTCTGGTTTGTCTGCTTACAGTTACCTTCAAATAGTTGTTTTTTATGTTTGTTGTGAACTCATAATCATTATCTGTAACAGCCTTATACAGTTATTCTTCTATTACCAGAAGCAGAATACATTTTAAAAACCTAAAAATTAATACATCAATTCTACAAATTGTTACAAGTAAACTAATTAGATACCTGGGCGGCTTAGTGGTTGAACATCTGCCTTCGGCTCAGGGTGTGATCCCAGGTCTGGGGGTCGAGTCCCGCATTGGGCTCCCTGCGAGGAGCCTGTTTCTCCCTCTGCCTATGTCTCTGCTTCTCTCTCTGTGTCTCTCACGAATGAGTAGGTAAAATCTTAAAAAAAAAAAAAAAAAAAAAAAAAGATTGTAGTCCACTATAAATGGGCCTGGTTTTTAAAATATCAAAATAAAATGTTATCGAGATCATGCAATCACTTCCCCCCAAATGAATACACTAAATGTATATGTACTTGTTCTGTCATAGATACTTTACCCTTATAGGGTGCATTTAAAAAAAATCCTCAGAGGCCAGAAGCATTTGCAGTTAAGTTTAACAACACCAACAGTTGGTTGCAGTTAAAAACCTCCCCGTTTTCATCTTATTTTATTTTTCCTTCCCTTCCCCTATGTTCATCTGTTTCATTTCTTAAATTCTATACATGAGTGAAATCTTATGGTATTTGTCTTTTTCTGACTGATTTCACCTAGCTCTATCCATGTCATTGCAAATGACAAGATTTCATTCTTTTTGATGACTAAAGTAATATTCCATTATAATATATATGTATATTATAT
Source organism: Canis lupus familiaris (assembly GCF_011100685.1). Taxonomy (NCBI): domain Eukaryota; kingdom Metazoa; phylum Chordata; class Mammalia; order Carnivora; family Canidae; genus Canis; species Canis lupus. The sequence continues at coordinate 23,886,110 of NC_049237.1, forward strand.
ATATATATGGAGAGATAAGTATTCCATTATATTATATATATATATATATATATATATATATATATATATATATATGGACAGTCATCTGGGCTCTTTCCATAGTTTGGCTATTGTGGACATTGCTGCTATAAACATTGGGATACAGGTGTCCCTTTGAATCCCTATCTGTATCCTTTGGATAAATACCCCAGTAGTGCAATTGCTGGGTCATAAGTAAGCTCTCTCTCTCTCTCTCTCTCTTTTTTTAAAGATTTTATTTATTTAGTCATGAGAGGCAGAGAGAGGCAGAGACACAGGCAGAGAGAGAATCAGGATCCCTGCAAGGAGCCCAATATAGGACTCGATCCCGGATCCAGGGATCATGCCCTGAGCTGAAGGCAGACGCTCAACCACTGAGCCACACAAGCATCCCAGGGAGGCTCTCTTTTTAACTTCTTGAGGAAGCTCCATGCTGTTTTCTGGAGTGGCTGCACCAGTTTGCATTCCCACCAGCAGTGTAAGAGGGTTTCCCTTTCTCCACATTCTCACCATCTGTTATTTCCTGACTTGTTCATTTTAGCCATTCAGACCATGTGAGGTGATATCTCATTGTGATTTTAATTTGTAGACAAACCATAAGAGACTCTTAACTCTAGGAAACAGAGAGTTGCTGGAGGTGAGGTAGGTGGGGGGGTGGGGATGGGGTAACTGGGTGATGGGCATTAAGGAGGGCACTTCATGGAATGAGCACCAGGTGTTATATGCAACTGATGTATCACCAAATTCTACCCCTTGAAGCTAGGAAACAAGACAAAACCCAACTTTCTTCAGCTAGTTTGAAATGCATCAAATGTTTTTTCATAAACATCCCTGCAATGGAGCCACTCCTTCCTCATGGTGAAACCCCTGTAGTTTCTCTATTCGGAAGAGAAGACACTGGGGAACTAGAAATATCCAAATAAAAGTGAACCACACAGTGGGCCCTCAGCATCAAACCAGGGTCTAAACTACTACCAATAAGTCTGGACAGTGAGCAGCCAGCCCCCTCTTGGATTTCTCTCCCCTTCCTATCTAGAATGGGGCATGTTCCTAATCTCCATAATTGGCTTTTGTTTTTCACTATATCTGAATAAAATAAAGGTGGATAATGCATCGGTATGAAATCCAGTGCTAAATGCCATTCATTTACTTTGGGGTGAGAGGTCAAGGACAGAAGAGAAGCTGGGTTTCCATATGTGCCTCAGGACTGAGTAGGGTTTAATCACCTTGGTTCTGGAGCCTCTGGCCTCATCCTTATTCTCACATCCTCATGTAAGACTGTGCCACGCACAGACTTACGGGGGGCTGAAGAGGGACAAGAAGGGATGGAATTTTTTTTGCTTTGTATAGTTTTGTATAAGATTGGCTTTGGCTTTAGTGGGGGCTCCAGGGGGAAACTTTAAGCTCGAGTTCCTACTCTGTGATCCTCACAATTTTGCATACAGGTTGGAGGTGAGCCAAGTGTCCTTTCTATTTCCATTTAGTTTTTCAGCCCCTATTCCTGTTCTGATTCTGTTCGTAGACTAGAATAGCCTCTAGATCACATACAGCCAGCCTAGAGTCTATACTCCACAACTATTTGTTGAATGAAGTACTTGGCTCCATGTAATATACTTTTGTCCCTTCTTTCTTTAATTATATTTTCTAAGTTAAATTTATTCTTATCTTAATAACAGAAATTTTTTATTATGATGCTTTTACCTTTGATTTTTTTCTACTGCATACTTGAAATAGTTGACATTATAGCAATTCTATGATAAACTCTGTATTTCATTTATCAATCATAAATAACTCCACCTGAATAGGTCAAGAGCAAACATCTATACTCTCTGGAGGCGAACTTCTTCCTTTAGTGCAGCTGGCTGGCATTAGCTAAACATCCAATGATTTACCACAATGCAGCTGTGTACCAATAGAGGCTGCCCAGTGCTTACCACTGAAGATCTCATGCACTAAAAGATAGAAGAAATGAGGAAAAGAACACAAGTGCTGGTTAGCAGTTTATTAGTCATTTCAGTTTTCTTCCAAAGAAAATAGTTCCACTGAATCCATGGATGGTGCTGGTGTGGTGGGCAGAAGCAGGATAATCAGCTGGCGTGGCTTTGAAGTGTGGTGGCAGGGCTTCCACCCCTTTCCCAGCTCAGCTGTTGAAGCAGAGAGAAACTTCAAAGGCAGACTTGCTGTTGTTACTGCTGGTGGGGGGTTGTGATTCCCTTCAATTGGCTTTAGAGAAAAAATGAGGAGGAATTCATCCTCTTCCTTTTCAAGGTTTAATGCTCACCAAACGATATACAGCTTTTAGTTATGACTATCTCTATCTAATGGATGCAAATAAAAAACAACCACAGTCAATTTCATTGTGATGTACATTTATTTAGGAACAATATTTTTATAAATCATCTGAGATAGCCAGTTTCTGTAATTCGTCCAGATTGTGCAACACGTCAGTGATACAAGTAAACTCCTCCTAATTACATTTTCTGCTCACAGAAATATATGGTGGTTTTCCTAAGAGCAAAGCAAAGTGTAAGATCGGCCCCATGCTGTTATATACCCTGCCTGTAATTATGACTGTTTACAATCCTGTAGTCAGTTTTTCATTCTATTATCTGCAGTACACTCAAACTCTTCTGTGAGTCAAAAAAGAATTATTCCATTAGTCAGCAATTCACCTTGTACAAGAGAGACATTTTTGAATAATATAATTAAAATTTAAAAGCAAATGCAATTTCCCTCAATAATTTCATTTGGTCTAAACCTTTCCGTTTAAAATTTATGTTCTTTACTTCATAATTATAAAGGGAAAAGGAAACAATGCTTGAAATATTAACTCTAACTCTTAAAATTAGGAATGGCTTTGATTCAAAAACTTCTTGGACAGGGATGTGGACAGGGAAATTCCCTTGCCACTACCTCCCACCAACTTTTATCTAAAGAAATATGAAAAATTAGATAAAAACATTTCAGCGTAAGGTACAAGATATGAGAGTCTTCAGTGAAGCTTATTATGCTAAAAAAGTGTAAGTAACCAGACAGTTATATTAAACTTGAGAGTTACATGATCAAAAAAGCAAGTTGCCAACACCAATATAGACGTGTCCATTTATTCAGCAGCATGGCTCCAGTATGGTCCAAACAAGACTGTTCTGGTGGGAATAGAACTATGGGATTGAAAAAAAAAAAAAGAAAAAAGCAAACAAACTCTTGGGAACACAATGAAGGGAAAACATTCCAATCACAAAAAGCTTCCACAATTAGCAGATAGGAATGCTTCATGACAAGAGTAGAAAAGGCAGTCTCCTGTGCGAGTTCATTTGGAAGAAGCAAAGATCGTTAATTCAATTAAAGTGTGGTAACAACAGCAGTAAGAACACAAATTCATCCATTATCCATATGACATTTATCACAGAATACAACTGAAAAGGATGATATTCTTCCAATGACTGGATTTTTACTTTGTAATTTTGCAAAAACGTTTAAATCAAAGTGGCATAAGCTCCAGATTCTCACTTCCAAAGATGTATTTTTATTTCTGATTGTATCCTGAAGAAATGAAAGGTCCTAAGTATGTGCAGATGGCCTGCGTCCAGGTCTTTTGACCCTCCCCCCCACCTTTTTGGTATAACAAATAACGTGGTGATGCAATTTTAAAAAGCAAAATAACATACAAGGGAAAAAATGACAAGTAAAATGGTTCTATGAAGATAGGGTTTTAAAAGAAATGCTGTTCATGACTTAGTATATTTAGGAGCTTACTACCAGACTGTTGAACAATTACTTAGGTTGTTTGTTCATTTTCTGTGATTTCATTCCAACGAGAGTTGCACACTGTCAGCTTGGTTTTGTGGCTGCTGATAGTCATACTTCCTTGCTATTAAAAAACAAAACACAACAACAAAAAATAAAATTAATAAAAATAGCAAATAATTATTAGCTAACATCATTAAGTCACAGTCAAGTCATGATTCTCAGTAAAGAATTAGCTTAGAATTAAGTAATGTTTTTCATTAAAGGAAATGTATTATACTTTGTGATCCTCTAATTTCTCAACACTGTTGATATCCATTTTTATATATTTACTATTATTATTTGTATATCAGGCTTATTCAGAGCTTTAAAATAGAAGGTAAACATTAAGCTATTAAAGTTAAGAATTTTTTTAAAAAGATTTTTATTTATTTATTTGAGAGAAGAGTGCATGTGCATAAGGGGAGGGGAGCAGAGAGAGAAGGACGAGCGGACTCTGCTCTGAGCACAGAGCCCATACAGGGCTCGACCTCATGACCCTGAGATCATGACCTGAGCTGAAATCAAGAGTCAGATGCTTAACCACCTGAGCCACCAAGTGCCCCAAGTTAAATTAACATTTTATCATTTCCTTCTTTCTTATTTCCCACTTCCACCTTAAGTAAATAGTAATGCTTTTGTTCATAGCATAAGGAATCTGTATTTCTACTTTTCAGTCTAAGAGACCTATTATTGAACGTTGTCTTTGATATAAACTAGAAGAAAAGACCAATATGCATTCTGTATTTTTTTTTAAACATTTTTTTCTTTTTTTTAAATTTATTTATTCATGATAGTCACACGGAGAGAGAGAGAGAGGCAGAGACACAGGCAGAGGGAGAAGCAGGCTCCAAGCACCGGGAGCCCGATGTGGGATTCGATCCCGGGTCTCCAGGATCACGCCCTGGGCCAAAGGCAGGCGCCAAACCGCTGCGCCACCCAGGGATCCCTGCATTCTGTATTTTTTTTGTACTTCTCAGAAATGTTTATTGAAGAAGCATGGTTTTAACCTGCAACTAGAGAAAGTACATGGTTAAAATCTTTGTGAAAGTGATTCACTACCTAGAGTTAAAACTTTCACTCTCTTCCTTAAGTTTTCACTGGCCAAGAAAGAGATACTATTTATTTATGCTACTCAGGGTGCATCCACAAATTTTTGTGGACTAAAGTTTATACAATTTTGGGAGTCCTCTTTAAGAAAAAGAACTTTGTTTGCTATTTCCTCTTGAACCACCAGATTGTCAGGACTACCTAGGTCACAAAACACTAAGAGTGATCCAATGTGATGGGAGTCATTAAATGTGCAATTCCACACATATAGTATTTATAAGAAAAATGGCTTTTTAAAAAAGATTTTATTTATTTATTCATGAGAGACACAGACAGAGAGAGAGAGAGAGAGAGAGAGGCAGAGGGAGAAGCAGGATCCACACAGGGAGCCCAACGTGGGACTCGATCCCGGGTCTCCAGGATCCCGCCCCGGGCTGAAGGCAGCACTAAGTCGCTGAGCCACCCAGGCTGCCCAGAAAAACGGCTTCTAAAGATGTTTGCATCCTAACCCCCAAAATCTGTGACTACATTATTTCATAGGACAAACAGGACTTTGAGATGTGATTAAGGTAAAGACATTTCGAGTGGGAGATTAGCTTGTACTATCTAGCCCAACCTAATCACATGGGCCTTAAAAATTAGAGAACCTTTCCTGAGTTCAGAGAAAAGACTAAGAAATAAAAAAGGAAGAATGATCTGAAAGATTAAATGCTGCTGGCTCCCAAGATGCAGACCATAAACAGAGGAATGGGGGTGGCCTCTGGCAGCTGGAAAAGGCAAAGTCACAGGCTCTCTTCTAGAACCTCCAGAAAAGGAACGTCTGGATGGTTCAGTCAGTTAAGCATCTGCCTTCGGTTCAGATCATGATTTCGGGGTCCTGGAATCGAGTCCTGAGTAGGGCTCCCTGCTCAGCAGAGAGTCTGTACAGCTCCCTGCTCAGCAGAGGGTCTGCTTCTCCCTCTGCCTTTCCTCCCCGCCCCTTCGTGGTCACTCCCTCACATACTCTCCAGCTCTGTCTCCCTTAAATAGATAGATAGATAAAATCTTAAAAAAAGAACAAACTTCCAGACCTTCAGAAAGAAAAAGTACGCTGCTGACACCTTGGTTTCAGCCCTGTAAGGCTGTTCTAGGACTTTTATGCTATGAAATTGTAAGATCATACATTTGTTTTAAGCCACAGGATTTGTGGTAATTTGTTATAGCAGCAGTAGAAAACTGACATGCCTTACAAACACAGGAATTCTGATAAATTATATTTTATGGCATTCCCATCAAAGAAAAAACCTGTGCACTTGGATTATATGTTTATATGATATGTTACTGAGTGTATTACTGATAGGAAATAGCTTTGTTTTGGCTAGGCATCAATGGAAACTTGATTCTTCATAATTTTCCATATAGAGCTTGTAGCTTTGCACTTTTGTTGTTTAGTATTTATATTTTTTAAAGAATTTTTTATTGTAGTAAAACCAAGTGCCCCAACTCCATACCCATTAAACAATAATTCCCCACTCCCTCCTCCTCAGGCCCCTGGCAACCACCATTCTATTTTCTATCTCTATGAATTTGCCTCCTATAAGTAAAATATTTGTTCTTTTGTGATTGGTGTATCTCCCTTCATAGTAAGAATAATTATGAGACATAAGGTCCTCGGGTTCATCTGTGCTGTATACCATGTGTCAGAATTTCCTTCCTCTTAAAGATTGACTAACATCCTATTGTATTTCTATACCACATTTTGTGTATCTGTCAGGGACACTTGGGTTGTTTCCGCCTTTTGGCTATTGTGAACAATGCTGCTGTGTTAAATTTTACTTCTTATTGGGAACTGGTAACATATGCAAAAGGTACAAGGAGGAAACAGTAAAAAGCGTATCTTCCTCCTACCTGATCAATCCTGCAGCTACCCAATTCCTTCTCCTAAAGGAAGAGGTTCTTAGGAGAAAACTTATGCTTAAGACTTTAGAGGTTCTTGTAAAAAAAAAAAAAAAGACTTTAGAGGTTCTACTTGTGTTTATTCATGTATATATATGTGTGTGTGTGTATATACATAGGTGTATATACATACACATACATTTTTCTATTTTTAACCTGAAATTCTATTCTACCCAAGACATATACTAGTGATATCTTGCCATTCTTTCTTGCTTTTTTCTATGCACGCACACATGTATACACACACTTAAGTTTTTACTGTAGGCATTCTTTAAAAAATGTCCAGTATTTTCCCCTTAAATCCCACACAGTCCCATCAATTTAAGGAATGTTAATAATCTGATGCATAACTTTCCAAGCCCTCCTCCATGCTTACATAATTACATAAAATATTATATTACACATAGATTAAACAAGGGATACTTTGGTCATTTGATTTTAAAAGAATAGCATCCTGGTATATATACTATTTTATCTTATTCTTCTCATTTAATAATACACCTTGGAAACCACAACTCATTCTTTTACAAGACCAGTGCTCTAACCCCTGAGCAATGGAGCCAACCACTACTCACTCTTTTAAATGGTGGCATAAAAAGCTGTGACTTAGATGTACAATTCATTCTGGCTCCATACATTTTAAACTTTATTTCTTCTCCCTGACATACATACTCATAGTGTTCGGTACTATATGACATATGAATATTGAGACATGACCTCTGGCTTGTACATTGATATCACATGCCATATTCCTGAAAGCCATTTTTTCTTTCTATTTTTTTTTAAAGTAGGCTCCATGCCTAGTGTAGAGCTCAATGTGAGGCTTGAACTCACAATCCTGAGGTCAAGACCTGAACTGAGATCAAGAGTTGAATGCTTATCAGTCTGAGCCACCTAGGTGCCCCTGGAAGCCATTCTTTTTTTTTTTTTTTTTTTTTTATGATAGTCACACAGAGAGAGAGAGAGGCAGAGACACAGGCAGAGGGAGAAGCAGGCTCCATGCACTGGGAGCCCGACGTGGGATTCGATCCTGGGTCTCCAGGATTGTGCCCTGGGCCAAAGGCAGGCGCCAAACCGCTGCACCACCCAGGGATCCCCCTGGAAGCCATTCTTATATTGTTTTTGCTTACAGTAATTTAATTATACTAGAAATGACTGCAAACCCCATAAATACAAGATTCAAACCCAAACTAAAGGCAGCTCCAACCCAGCTACCCCTCAGCCAGATCCCCAAATGCTTTTGGTCACTTCAATGCTACTCCACATGAGGGGATGTGTAGAGGAGGGCAAATTAGAGCAAAAAGAGATAGCAGTCTTAACTGATGGTTAAAATAGCTAATTTTTGCAAAATTTATAAAAGTATCATCATATGAACACTTTGCCAGGCTGTATAAGCAGAGAGGGTCTTGAAGCTTCAACTTCACGGCAGATCTACTTTTTGCTAATGCTGTGCTAAGTATCTAAAAAAGGCATTAAGTTTTCATTACCAATTATTTCTGATAACCTTTTGCTAATTGAACTCAATTCCAAAAAAATCTATTTTAAATATGACTATATTCAACACAAAACATACTTACAAATGGAGTACATTTCCAGTTGCTGTCTTAAACGAATTTTGCTTATTGTATCATAAAAGCTGCTCTCTGATAAAGTTTCTGCTGTTGGTGGCACACTGAATATTCTCATAATTTTCCTTTTATTCCTTAGACACAAAACCAATAGGGAAGATAGATTTACATTAATATCTATAGGACTGTTAATGGACTTGTGACTATAGTAATCAGAAGCTACATTGAAAGGATGTAAGTAACAATGAGCTTATCTCTTTTGTCTCTGTGAGATGCTTTCTTGGTTCAAGTGTTCTTGCTTTCACTACAAAGTATGACGCTGTACATGTATGGCCACAGGGCTCAAAGAAAGAAAAGAAAGCTGAATACAGCCACTTAATACAACCACATGAAGTACCTCTGTCATGCTTTCACTCCTATCCCCCATCAAAAGCCAAGTATTATACAGAAAAATGCACAAACAAGAAAACATCTTATTTTTCTCCTCCCTCTGGTGTCATCCAAATAAAGCCAAATTACTGGGTTAGAGAATAAACAGAATGTGAGGAGATCTTAATTTTGGAAAATAATGAATCATCACATTTCTTAAATACAATAGCATGGCCTTAGTGGGCCCCTCTACTTAAAATTAACAACAGTGTGTCTCTGTTTTTAAAACAGGAGGGTGGAGAGGAGGTGGTGGCTATTTTTGGAGAAAAGCTGTTACCTGCAAGTGGATGGGGGATGATATATGGAGCCCTCTCTCAGCCACCCCTGAGTCCAGGCTGCCAGTGGGCCAGCTGTTCCAGGGGTCACACGGCCTGGAAGGGGAAACCTGCTTGTCTGATGGCAGGTGCTCTCCAAGCCAAACATCAGTTATTTTTCAATTACTAATTACTTTGAACTAATGCTTTTTTAACCTTGGTAGAGAATACCAAGAAGCACATGGCTATAAGGAGAAGCAGTTCAGTCCAACTAATACTGCTTTTCCCCTCTCTCTCTCTCTTTGGAAAAGAATAGTTAAACTATGCTACAACATTTGGAATTAAAGCAGGAAATACTTATTGAGGATTTACATGATGTGACACAGCAGGGACACAAAGGTTAAAGGTTAAAGTCCTTGTTCTGAAGGAACTAAGGTTTTTGTGGGATGGACAAATAGTCAGATAATACCATTATTATTCAATAAGGGCTATGATATGGTCGTGTATAAGAATCAGAAAGGAAAACTTAAATGTGTGAAGAGGGAATTGCTAAATACATAGGAATTGGTGTTTCTGCATTTCACAGACATGGGCCAAAAAAATATGTTCATCCAAGAGTGACAGTGAACCCAGGCTGGATGATAAAATTGAGCTATACTAGAAATGATAGGAAGGGGGTTACCTGGGTGACTCAGTGGCTTAAGTATCTGCCTTTGGCTCAGGTGGTAATCCCAGGGTCCTGGAATGGAGTCCCACATTGGGCTCCCCACTCAGTGGGGAGTCTGCTTCTCCTTGTATCCCTATGCCCTGCTTGTGATCTCTTGCTCTCTCTCTCTCAAATATATATATAATCTTAGAAAAGAAAAGAAAAGAAAAGAAAAGAAAAAAAAGAAAAGAAAAGAAATAGAATGAAAAGGCAAAACCAGAGTGCCCAGAACTGCACTTAAATCTCCAACTCTTTTTTTTTTTTTTTTTAAGATTTTATTTATTTATGATAGACATAGAGAGAGAGAGAGGCAGAGACACAGGCAGAGGGAGAAGCAGGCTCCATGCCGGGAGCCTGACGTGGGACTCGATCCCGGGACTCCAGGATCGTGCCCTGGGCCAAAGGCAGGAGGCTCACTAAACCAGTGAGCCACCCAGGGATCCCCTAAATCTCCAACTCTTAAAACAACAGTCTCTTCAAAGCCAAATGGTGTCCAGAGCTCCAGAACAGACCCGAGTAGACAGTGCTTTCATAGCAGAAACAAAAATGCTGATGAAATTATTTTTGTGCATTTAATTCGGAACAAACAAAAATGTGACCTTTTTAAAAGCCCAGTTTCTTATCAATCCCCAAATACTAAAAACTTTACCTCTTGGCGTACATGAAGAGAACAAAGCTAACAAGAATCACTACCAAGTAAACATTGGTGGCTTCATTCCAGGCCTCATGAACACTGTAATCCATAGAGCCATCGTCACCCATCACCCCGTAACCTCCAGGCATGGGGCTGGAAGAAAGAAAAGAGAGCAGGGGTTTTCTTAGTTAGGGGTGGTACCACTGTCTGAAGAGAAGGGCTGGCAAACATATGGCCTTCTGGCCAACTCTAGCATGCTACCTGTTTTTGGATGGCCCAGGAGCTAGGAATGGTTTTACATTTATAAACAGATACATTTTGAGTGATTTTAAGACCTGTATAATATCCTTGATTTTTGCTTCCAGCTCTCAAAGCCTAAAATATTTACAATCTGGCCCTTTAAGAAAAAGTTTGCCAACTCTGGCTTAGATAACTAGGGCGTGTAACATATTTCCCCTTACTTTTGATTTTGAAACATTTTACCTTCTCCATGAAGGTGAAAACTAGAGTTTAAAGATAATATTACAAAAGGGATATATGGTTGAAATGTTTTGTACAGTTTCTAAACTGTAACTATCACCCAGATGAAAGCACCCAAGTATTTTAAAACACATATCCAGACAACTGGCTATGATGTTAAAAAAATCATGTCGTGCTCACAACAGCAGCTTAGAAAAGATGAGACCGGCATCGCAATGTTTCTCCCACTGGCCTCCCATGCAAGTGGAAAATGTCTGGAGCTTTATCTAGTTTTGGCCTCCTAGCCAAATGTGGTTGAGAGAAGGTATGGGATAAAAAGTTACTTTCTGCTATTTACACAGCTGTGACTTCAAGGAAATGCATTCTTTGAACATTCCCACAGAAAATAAGAGTAGTAAGAGCAAGTGTTATCAAATAGCAAGTAAAAGAGTAATGGTGTCCTCTCTGTATTTGAGAGGTAGTTGAATTTCTCCTTAAAGAGAAAGTTACCTCTTGTGTTGGATATAAAAGTTAAGTCTATGGGATCCCTGGGTGGCTCAGTGGTTTGGCGCCTGCCTTTGGCCCAGGGCACGATCCTGGAGTCCCGGGATCGAGTCCCACATCAGGCTCCAGGCATGGAGTCTGCTTCTCCCCCCTCCTGTGTTTCTGCCTCTCTCTCTCTCTCTATCATAAATAAATAAATAAATCTTTTTTAAAAAAAAGGTAAATCTAATAAGTCAAATGACCTAATATGAGAAAGAAAACCAAAAGCATTGTTTTAGACATTCTATAAGAGGGAGAAAAACTGAACAAGTGATAGGTGATAAATGTACTGTAGTTTCTAGGAATAAGGCAGTCATTTTTTAACTCCAAGAAAAAGAGTATCTGAAATTGTCCAAGAAATTATTTTGCAATTTTTCTCTAGACATCCTAGAACAATGAAGGCCTAACAGATATTCTTGCACTAAAATATCTTCCAACCTCCTGTGAGCCTCCAAAATATTCTGTAATGTAGATCTGGCTTAGTAATAAGTAAACTTATTAAACTTAAAATAAAAATAAGTTTAATAAAACTTACTAAATTTTATTTTACCTCTGCATGAAAATCAAATGTTCCCATAACTCTACTCCTAAGCCAGGTGGCATGTTTTCCCTGTTCTGACTCGGAAGTTTTTGTCAGATGTAGAGGACATGTCGTATTTCATTTACAACAAAGTGAGTATCATGAATGATCATGATACTTAACTTTAGACACTGAGGTCAAGAGTGAGCTCTCTAAAAAGATCTATTAGTATCTAAGGAATATAAAGACTGGTCTTGTAAAATTAGCCAACTAGTAATAAAAACAGAACTTACTTAAAATCATAAAAATTTATAGATGCAAGATCTAAATATTATTTAAACATTATACCATATCCAATTCCTTGATATTAAAGACTGGCTATGGATTTTTTTTTTTAAGTGAGTAAGAGACACAGGGAGATTTTTCATTGTTATTTAATTCTTATTTCTTAAAACTGAACTCCAGAGTTTCTCTGAAAGTAACATTATGATTCATAGTAAGTAATCAGCCTATTTTAGAAATGGAAACTTTTGAAAGACAACAGACTATAATTGTCTTTATGATTTATGGAATCTAGAATTTTGCTGGTGCTGAAAAAGTAACAACGAATGTGTTTTTGGCAAAAAGAGATAACTTCAGGTGTCTGATTTGAGATGCTGTAGAAGACCATGGACAATCATGCCACAGGGTGGTAGGTTTCAGGATTGGGAGCTATTAAGACTTTGAGAAGAAACAGGGAACATACAGCAATAGCCACTAGAACATTTTGCAGGTATCCTTTTCCTGACAAATTACAGAAGTGTTTCCTACCTGTTTTCTAATACCTGAATGGATCTGAGCCAGGTTAATTTCTTGCTTTGATTTCTCACAAAATTCATGGGCCACTTGATAAGTGGTATATTCCTACCAAGCTTGTCTTCATCCTGCCACAAATATGCCAGTCTTTAATTGTATCTAGAGAAGGATTTTGTCATTACTACTGACCCAGAGTGTTAAAATTTTAACGTGTATTAAATAACATGTATTATACAACATCATTGGTATGCAATGAGACTACCATTCCAGTTTCAGGGACACGCACTTGAGTTATTTTTAGTACTGTAGTTGTGAAAGATTTGCACCACGGGTAGGCCTTTCCTGCTCAGTTCTCCACCATGGCCAATGGTGTGACTTTGCAAGACTGCCAGGAATAAGAAATGGCCTTGTCCAGAGTCATAGCACAGACCCATGGCCCACATGTGGCATGAACTATGACCGTCACCTCCCAGCACGCTAGTCTAACCAAGCCTACACACATACCAGTTACTTCATACCACACTGCCGTCTACAGCGAAATGCCCAGGGGCGTTACAATGTTTCTTTTTCTTTTTTCTTTTTTTTTAAGATTTTATTTATTTATTCATAGACACAGAGAGAGAGGGGCAGAGACACAGGCAGAGGGAGAAGCAGGCTCCACGCAGGGAGCCCGATGTGGGACTCGATCCTGGGTCTTCAGGATCACACCCCAGGCTGCAGGCGGCGCCAAACCGCTGTGCCACCTGGCAAGTTAATATTTCAGCAAGATCACCAATGTAGCTGGCCACATGCTTGGATCCTCACTCAGGGCTCTTTTAAGAAAAACTTATTTTTTTTTTTTATTTTTTACATATTTCTCCTGGAGGCGAATGCTTAAACAATTTTGGTGAGGAGATTCTAGGATGAGCTTAATTAAGTCCCAAGTAAAACATTATTATCCAGAGACAGAGTTCCCAAAAAATGGCAACTAGAGTTTGGTTTTAGTTTGATGAAGTTTTAAGTTGAGAACTAGGAGAGGTTTTCCAGGGATCAAGTGACTACATTATACGTTTCAAAATTAGTTTCCTGATTTTAGGTTCCTGATACCATGTCTAAAATTGAGTATCGCTTGTCATTATGCCTCCAAGGTTATCATATTTGTCTCTTAGAGCTTTGCTATCTTGACACAAATTCAGGGTAGAATCACCCAACAGGGACCCCTGGGGGGCTCAGTGATTGAGCATCTATGTGCCTTTGGCTCAGGTCATGATCCTGGGTTCCTGGGAGTCCTTCATCAGGCTCCCCGCAGGGAGCCTGCTTCTCCCTCTCCCTGTCTCTGCCTCTGTCTCTCATGAATAAATAAATAAAAATCTTTTAAAAAAAATCACTCATACAGTTCCTTACAACACGATTCACAGCATTCTTGTGATTTCCTTTTTCTGTCCTCTGAAACACTGGAGGTTTGGGTTCCTAAAGCGGAAAGGTTCTAAGCAACAGGCCTTCCACCGAGAGGAAGGCAGTCTGAGGACTCATGATGGGCAGCGCACACGCTGAATTTCTGCACCCCGCCTGCTGGGAGGCACCGAAGTTCCATTTCACGGAAGGAACCGGGAAGGTGGTGGTAGTTACGTAACGCGGCCGAAGTAGCGCGGGCTCGGGAGGGGGCGGCCGCACCGCTGTCCGTGCACCTGACGCCCAAACCCGCGCCCCTCCCGTGGGGACGCCGGTGCCGTGACCCCGGCCCTCCGGTCGCGCGGGTATGAAGTACACCCCCCCTCCCCCCCCCGGCCCCGGGAGTGGCCACCGGCAGCCTCCCGACCGCCGGCACACCTGCCTCCCCGCCGCCCGCAGGCTGTGGCGTCTGGAACCCCTCGCCCCGCGCCGCCTCTCCCCTCCTGCGCCCGCGCGGCCCACACGGCGGCTCCGGGGCTCTATCCTCGTGACCCCGAAGGGCTCGAAGCGGCGCAGGCGTGCGGCAGCCGCGGGGGCCGGGGGGCGGGGGGCGGGGCGGCCCCTTCGGCCCCTTCCCCTCTCTCCCCTCCCCGGAGGGGCCCGGCGGGGCGGGGCGGGGCGGGGCGGCGCCCAGGCCGAGGGGGGCGGGGCCGGGTGACGCGGTCCCGCCCCGGGCCCGGGAGGCGCGGAGACGCGGGGCCACTCACGCTGCTGGCTCCCGAGGCGGCGCGCGGCCAGGCTGCTCCGCGCGGGGCGCTTTCCCCCCGAGTCGGGGCCGCACGCGAGGGACCCGGTCACCGAACGGACCTGCACGACCTCTGCCTTCGTCATTTCCTGCCGGCCCGCCGGTTTCCGGATGGAACGAGGAGCCAGGTCTTTCCCCCCGCCCCCGTCCCCCTTTCAGTCTGGGAACGCGAGCGACGCTGCGAAGGCCCCGGTGCCGCCCCCGGCGCGTGAGTGCAGCCGGGCTCCCTCCCCCCGCGCCCGCCCGCCGCCCGCCGCGCGCCCCCGGCCCCGGCCCCGCGGGAGGGTCCCGCCGCCCCGCCGGCCCGTCCTCGCGGGCGTCGCCGCGGTGCGCCCGGACCGGCGGCAGCAGCGGGGACCGGTCGTTCCCGGAGCCGTGCTCGTCCCGCCCCGCGTCTGCGCGCCCGGCCGTGACTCAGAGCGCGGGAGGGGGTGCGCATAGTCCCACGCGCCGGCAGGGAGCTGGAGACACCAGCGTGTCTGCTGTCATGACGAGGACGTAGACCGACTTTAATAATTACTCTGGTAACTCCTTAGGAAGGCGTAGGCTCTCCGAATGGTCTTTCCAGTCCCACCGGCATCACGCGATCAAGTGATGCGTGGCCGGGGCTGTTGAGGTGTCCTAAAAACGGAATGTGCCCAGGATGCTGCAGAATTGTCCGTTGAAGTGATTTTTGTGTATCTTTAAAAAAACATCGTGTATAGGGACTTGAACAGTATCTTTTCTAGCAGGAGACAGATAATGAACTTATGCAGGGTTTCAGCATCAGTGTGGACGTCCTGAGATTTCACTGGTTGGTAGCAGCCTTGAGAATAAATGATCCCTTGTCCACGTGCTTGAGGTCTTAACTGTTTATGTCGAACTAGTTCCCTAGGGTCAGCTGGCTGTTCATTGTAATTCATACTAGACCTGGTAGAAGTTGTATTCTTTTTTTGTTTTTGTTTTTGTTTTTGCTTTTGCATCGGGCCGCTTTATTTAAGGGCTGGTGACTGACAGCTATCCCCGGCCCCGCCCCTTCCTCCTCTAAAAAGCAACTACACGTGAAAGGGGCTGTTCGCCAGGGCCCAAGGGGACTGTGGGATTATTCTTAATTAATAGGCAGAGGTAAGACCTAACGTTTAACCCAAAGCCCTTAGCAAGTTTTCCCTGCCTTTTTTCATGGCTCTGTTCTGTTACAATTAAGCTCACGTTTGTCTGAAGAGACTTACTTAGTACAATAAGGTACTAACTTTACTTACAGTATTAGTTTCTTATGTATTATAGATACATAATCACGACCATACTTTATAACCTTATAGTTTTGACTCTGAAGTTGGAAAATTAGAAACAATGATAAGGTTGATGTTGAGTACTGTTTGCCAGGCGTGTGCCCAGTGGTACCTGGTTTATTTCATTTAATCTCCTGGGATAGCTTTCACATAGGCATAGGTTGCTCAGAAATTTTTGAATAGATGGGTTTGATTTGAATGTCTTAAATGTGGAGTATGTACATTAATTACTTCTGTTTCTACTTTTGTGAAAAAGAGTGTTGGCAATATAAAATGACTCAGTAAATTAAAGTGTTTTTCAAGCCTGAAGATGTCTCTAAAATTGCATACAACAGCAATTGGTCCCTTTATTTGGGTGTTCAGTAGTTTCTAAAGCACTGTGTCTCATTTATCCAAGTTCCCATAACACGTCATCATCACCCGATGAGCAGGCTATTGGACCTTGAAAGAAGAGAAATGTTGGGGAAGTCGTAATGACCGTTCTGCAGGGCCCCCTCTTACCATATTTTTCTAAGTGACATTCCTGATTAGGTTGACAAATGACAGTGAAACAGGAAGAGTAATTTTTCAATACCGAACCAAGGAAATACAAATCAGTGGGTTGGTTATTACTTTGTTGATAAGTCTAACATTCATGGGTATATGAATGTTAAGAATGTTGGGTTATCTGTATTGTAGGGTCTCTACCTAATTTTTCAGTTTGCCTTTAAATATCGTAAGCACTTTGTGCTTTATGCATTAAGCACATAAATCTAGTACTTTGTGCATTAAGAAGTTAGCATTTTTGATTGAGTAGTACTCAATTAAACTGAGTAGTTTGACTTCCTTAGTCAAGAAGTTTCTTTTGACAGTGTTTCCAAAAATGCAATATAGAGATTTGTAGAGACATAACAGTGATGAGATTAATAGTGAAGTCTAACAATTTGCATCTTGTGAGAGTAGAAGTAGTTGAAAAGGATGGGAGAGGACAGCAGAGGGGCTTGGAAATGTGTCTTAGTTTGTGATGAAAGTATATTGGACTTAACCTGTCTCCTGATCCTAGTGGTCCATCGTTGGAGAGAAAGAGATTGGGATGGGGGAGATTGGGAGAGGAAGAGATTAGGGGCCGGGCCACTCCAGCTTTGACTTCTCCACAGAATCTGCAGCCCACAATAAGCCCTTTGAATGTTAGCTGCTTATGTGACACAATTTGGCATTTAATCCTTTATGGCCTTATACTGTTGCATAAGCATTTCTGTGTTTTGTCTTGGTTTGTGATGAAAGTATATTGGACTTAACCTGTCTCCTGATCCTAGTGGTCCATCGTTGGAGAGGAAGAGATTAGGAATGCTTTGCCAGTCAGTATTTATAAGAAGGTTCCTTTAACTCCAGGCCTTTTCTTTGGGGGAGGGGATGAGTGGAGAGTTGTCTTCAATGGAAGGATAGAAGAAAAAAATGCACACATTTTCTTTTGGAGTTAATACTTCCACCCATCATGACTAATTGATTCGTGTCATCTTGTTACCACATGCATCTTCAGGCATTTTCACGGTAGATATTTGATATTTGTGGGCAGCTGCTAGTAGATCGAGTAAAGAAAGGGAAAAGAGTGGATTGAGGTAGAGACAGAGCACAAGGGTATATGCAGCAAAACATTAATAGGCTTTTCATTTGGGGAAAATGGAAACTGGGGCTCTGGTGGCCTCTTATGAAAAATCATTCCAATAGTATTAACTTTGTGTGTTTAAAATCTCTTATATGTTATTTGTATCCAGAAATATGGAGAATATCCCTTTGATGTGTTTTATAAACAACAGAACATTTAGAACGCAGTACATGAGAGTTACTGAATTTTTCATGGCAGCCGTTTCTGTATGTTTGTCATCATTAGAAAGTCAGAGCAACCATGATGCCAGCATTGGCTCCTATGTGTAAGGCATTTAATCATTTTGGAAAACAAGTTCTTCTCATTCCTTACTTCAAAATGTGGCTCTCACATGGAGTGCCCTAAAGCTCCAGAGTGCAGAGATCTTTTCTATCACTCATTGCCATATTTCCAGAGCCTAGAACAGGACCTGGCATATGGAAGGTACTCAGTAACTATTTGTGGAATAAACAAAAATACATTGGAATCCTCTTTTCTTTCCACTGCTGAAGATCCTACTTAACTTTAGGGAAGTTTTAGCATTTTTTATTGGATTTAATTGAGTAGTTTTGACTTCCTTAATCAGGAAGTTTCTTTTGACAGTGTTTCCAAAAATGCAATGTAGAGATTTGTAGAGACATAACAGTGATGAGATTGATAGTGAAGTCTAACAATTTGCATCTTGTGAGAGTAGAAGTAGTTGAAAAGGATGGGAGAGGACAGCAGAGGGGCTTGGAAATGTGTCTTAGTTTGTGATGAAAGTATATTGGACTTAACCTGTCTCCTGATCCTAGTGTTCCATCGTTGAAGAGAAAGAGATTGGGATGGGGGAGATTGGGAGAGGAAGAGATTAGGGGCCGGGCCACTCCAGCTTTGACTTCTCCACAGAATCTGCAGCCCACAATAAGCCCTTTGAATGTTAGCTGCTTATGTGACACAATTTGGCATTTAATCCTTTATGGCCTTATACTATTACATAAGCATTTCCGTGTTTTGTTTCTCCACCTAAAATAGAGGCTGCTTGAGGGCAGAGAATATGTATTTATAAGGTACTATGTTTCTTTGTTTATCCAGTATGATAATAAATGCAGAGTAGGTTTATGTATATTTATTGAGTTGATGTTAGATACCATAGGGGAAATGTCAGAGATACCGAAAATGTGGTTCCAATCTTCAAGTAGATAATATTTTAGTGGGGCAAATGTATACAGTAGGAGAATTTGTAGCTAAATAAAATAAAAATGATAGCTAACATTTATGTAGTGCTTAAAATGTGCAGATACACTCCTGTTCCAGGAGCCTTTGGCTGTTAATTTATTATGAATCTCTCATAACAGTCTTTTGAAGTAGTTGGTACGGTTAGAATCCCATTTTTAAGGTGAGGAAATTGAGGCACAGTAGGGTAATTAAGTCACTTGCCCCAGGAATGCCACAATGCAAATAGTGAGGGAGACTGGATATGAACTCAGGTAGTCTATCCCCCAAGTTAGGGTCAATTTCTGTGGGGAATTTACTTCAAAGAGGAGAGATCTAAAATTGACACTATTTTTTTCAAGTGTAAAAGGCTCTCTTTCTCAGATTTCAAAGTAGCATAAAAGATTGCAGTGATTGCGCTACAGAAACAGGGGTACTGTGTTTTGAAATGACCAAAGGCAAGGGGAGAGAAACTGAATTTTGAGTCTCAGAGCTGAATGAGGATTATAACTCTTTATAGGTATTGAATCCTAGTACAGTGATTCACTGGGACATAGGACAATAACTGTTTATTAATTTAGTGTCAAAAAACTTACAAAATATAATATTTTTTTTTTACAAAATATAATATTGAATGATACTTGATGTCTTACTGCTTTTCTTTTTTAAACAGTTACTAGATTTAATCCCTAATGATAACAATTTACCAGGAAGTGAGTGTTACTGGACATTTCCTGTGTACTTCTATCCATTTGCTTTGTCCTTACGTGGAACACTGTTGGGGCCAGGAGGAAACCAAGAAATACTTCTTTGGTGGAAAAAAATGTAAAATGGTGCTGTTGGTTGGGTGACAGACCTGCAGTGAAGTTGTTTTGAAACTGTGTGGAATTAGATGAGGGACTGCAAACAAAATCCAGCAAGATGAAGAAAAATGGGATTCTTCGAAAACCCACTCTTGTGTCCCTTTTGTCAGGAGCTGACACTATTATTTTGGGGGTGTTGGGCATCAACAGAGTCACTGAATCTAAACGACTGCAGAGATAGGCGAGTACATACATCAACATACCCACTGTCCAGGAATCAGAGGAGGAAGTGCCCTTGAATGAAGCATGGGCCACAAACCTGGTTAGCAGCCAGGGAGGACACACACGCTACAGGTATAGTATTCTGTGTTATAGATTGTTTCTGCTGGGCAGGTGGTCATGTCTGTCGTTTGTCTTGGGGGTAGCTGTATAATTTGAGTCAGTAGGTCATCGATGACCTACTAACGTCATTTTAATATCAGCACATACTTGGAGATGGCCTGTCAGAGAAGCAGCTTATAACTACAGATACTGGCATACCCTTGCATTCTTTTTAAACATCCCAGAAAATAATTGGAGTTAAAATAATCTATGTTGAAGTGTTTATACAATTGTCACATTAGCTTTAATCTTAATTTCAGGTTCTTCTCTGAATGGGAGGTTTTAGGGAAAGAGAAAATGAAGCACAGATTTATTTAGTTCTGTGCTTTTATTTTAGTTCTATCAGTATGGGATAATTTCATGAAATCTGTACTGACCCATTTAATGAATTTTAGGGTTGCACAGCTGAATCCTCAACGTGATCTAGTGTGATAGTTCTTTATGTAGGAGTGTTCATCAGAATGACCCAGGGTTTTTTAATGAAAGTAACAGCTTAGCCTAACCCTAGAGATTCAAATTCTTTAGACCTGGGCCTGGGCATCTGCATTTTAAACTATCCTCAAGTGCCCTCCTCCCCCTGTAAGTACCAGCTTTGTGCTTTATAGATAAGAAAATTAGGGCAAAGTTAGATGACTTGCCTAGAGCTGGTTCAGTGGTACCAAGATTGTATCATCAGATAACATGTAATTTCAGAATTTTATGGATGAAAGAAATTTTCCAAGTCAACTCAGTAGTTCATTTTACAGCTTAACGTAAACCATACTTGTTCATAGAATTTCCAAGTAATATATGAATGCAGAAAAATTATGTTTTCTCAGGGACTGTCTTTTATCCTGGCCATGGTAAAGATTAAAGTGTCAATCACCAGAATTCCTTTGCAATTTTAACAGATGTTTTTGTATTAATTTCAGGAGCTGCCCATTATTTGCAGTATTTTTATTGTGTACTTTGTGATACTGTTAAAGTTTTTTGAGAATAGAGTATGTATATTTAAAACTGAAGTGAAAGTTAATATTTTTTTATTTGAATTATTTTTCAATCTTAGATAAGATGTAGTATTGTGTGAGAATGTGTGCTGCTTTATTAGAGTTTTGTGTTTTTAAAACTTGGTTGATTTTTAACTTAAAAAAATTTTTTTTTTTAAGGCGTCTTGTTTTGGAAACAGCACAGTTTGGCTTCCATGTCATCTCTGAGTATGAGAGAGAATCGTAGTTTGAACATGTCCTCAAAAGAGATCAAAGAACCAGGTTTGTTCCTTCAAGAAGTCTCCTAAAGCCTGTGGAGCAGCATCTGTTTCCAGAAGTCGATAATGATGTGTTCGTGATGCCTGTGAATGGACTATATGGCCAAGCGACTCATTAAGATATTCATGGAAGAATGGTAAAAAAAAAAAAAAAAGAGAGAGAGAGAGAGAGAGAAGAAAAGGCAAATTTCAAGAAGCAACCCAAATATCATTTAGGATTTTTGAGGAATTGAAAGAAGATAGTTCTGAAAATACGAGTGACAAGACTCTAACACATGTCTTTACATGTTTCTTACAAGACTTCTGTTCACCCAGCTTATTTTGTATATAATTTGAGTTATTTTCCTCTACTACAATAGCTGGTAGTCCCCTCACAATCAGAGTTTTATTTTGGTTGGATAGAGCTACAGTAGGAGAAATGGGAACGGTTCATTGGGATGTTGGCCCCAGAAACCAGCTCTGGCTAGATAATTACTAAAGTGATAGGACGTTGGTGAATTGCTTCTTCATAATGTACTACTGCTTGTTCACAGCGTTTGTGGCTTTAGATTCATCTTCTTTTATGTACTCTCAGCCTCTCTATGTGCCCCTTTTTTCTTGTACAATTTTTTAGCCTGAAGATATAATGACCATATTTTTTCGATTTAAAAAGTAAGAATTATTATCTTCATAAATAGACCTTTGGTATAGTTCTCTCCTACCCTAAGTTATTTTCTAAGATCAAGAATAGAATATTTCCATTCATTTTCACATTTGCTTTCCTTTATTACTTTTATATTCTTGCTCAGAGTTTCATTTCCCTCTATTCTTTTTGGGTGGAGATGAAGGATGATCTCTGTATTGTGCTTTTAATTATCTAGGAGACCAGAATAACATAGGTCATAGAAATTTATAGGAAATTTACAACATCCTTTAACCATTACTGTTTTCAACTTGTTTTAAACCTCCATCACACTTCTTTTAAGCAATGTTGATGGAGATGTGACCTTCTTACTCTGCTCTTTCCTTTTTGGGGGAAGCAGTGAGAAGCAGGGATTTCTCCAAATGCTGATAAGTGCAGAAAGAAAGAGAGAGAGAAAGCTTTTGTACCTAACAAATGAAGCATTTGGTCATTAATGTGTATATATACACATTGTCAGTATAAAAATTAGTTTGTGGCTTAGAACTAAGATTGTTAAGTAATAGTAAATTTTATTGTTTTCAACTCTTTTTACTTTGGTGACTGAGTCAGTTGACCTGATCCATAATTTTCTTCTTTGTACATTAAGGACAACTCTGTTCTTACGAATCAATTTGTACTCAACAAAGAGAAATATAAGCAAAAGAGCAGCTTTTAAATTTTAATTTAATAAAATGAAATTCCAGAAACCATTTTTTATAAGTATTTCCTTCCTTAGTAGGCTGTTTACTTCACCCTTTTATCTCCTTTTTACCCTGTCTTCTTATCACCTAGTGTCAGTTCTACATTTTTTTTCATCTCTCCAGAAGTTCTTGCTTAGTACCTGTGTTTTGCCTACTGTCTTTTCCGTGATTCAGCCTTCCATTAAAAGTGATTTCTGGGGCAGCCCGGGTGGCTCAGCGGTTTAGGGCCGCCTTCAGGCCAGGGCGTGATCCTGGAGACCCAGGATCGAGTCCCACATTGGGCTCCCTGCATGGAGCCTGCTTCTCCCTCTGCCTGTGTCTCTGCCTCTCTCTTTCTCTGTGTCTCTCATGGATAAATAAATAAAATCTTAAAAAAATAAATAAAAGTAATTTCTGTTCTCCTTACCATCTATTTCCTTGGGTGAGCCTCCTTCCTAGTCACTGCCTCCAGTGTTCTGTTGTTATATCTCTTGTAATTCAACTCCTATGATCTCTAGCTCCTGCCTGTGTTACCCCTTATCTCGTCTATCTCACTTCCTGTCCACTTGCATCCCACTGTCATCTCCCAGCAGTGGTGATCTCGTCACTTCCACTGCCTCGGTCTGTCTATCTGTAAGAAGCTTACTGATCTATTGTGTTTCGTGCAACTCTGATCCCTTCTCATCTCTTAATTGCTGATGTTTTCTTTCTGTTCTCTATGGTCATTGTGTATTTGCCCTGTGAGCTCTTTTTCTATTTTTTTTTGTCACAGGGTGATAGGTACTACTAGATGGATTTGTTGTCAGTATTTGCATAGAACACAGATCTTTGCTGTGTATTTCCTGGGTAGCCAAGATGAATCAATTATTATTAACTTTTCTCGGAACATCGAGCTTCCTGTGTCTTCTGCCTCTCAGAATTAGATTGGTATTCTAGAAGACTAATATTACTTTAGAGAGAGTCAGGATAGTCATGTGATGCTATCACTTTAACTCTTTATTCCAGAGTTCATGACATTTGAAGTCACTCCCTTGTTTTGAAAGGTTAAAGAAGATATCTAAACCAGATTTGGAGTAGGAGTAGGTAGAAGGAGGGAAGAGAAAGATAAATACCAGAAAAGGATTCATAGTCAATTTCTAGAACTGGAAAGAAAACTGAAAACACCACATGCTTTAACATTTATTAAGTAAAAGATCCCCTAACAGACTGAAAAATATAAGTAATTCTGTCATCTGTATATTTACATTTCCATTTAAGTTCTAATACCTTTATTTAATGTTTAACAAAAACTTGATCTTGTAGATACTCATTTTATTTTGAGAGACTTGATGTCACCTTAAATATTAACCTGTGTCATTTTATAATTAGACTGTAACATTCTCAAAATGCCATTAACATCTGACTGTTAGTTTCTTGTGGGGGGAAAGCATATAAATTGGATGGTTTTCCACCTCTGGACTCTGTAGTCATGTTGTAATGAAAAGGTAGCTTATTGGCAAACTTTTATTTTATGCTGTTGATGATTTATGTTGTTTTATGTTTTCCTGTAATTCTTGTATATACTATGAATATGGAGTGATCCTGTAATTGAAGTTTTCTATGTGCACAAGCTACTGGAAGTAGACTAATGTAAGTGTAGATACAGCTTTATGAAACTTAAAAATGAAGAGCTTTCTACTGCATATAAGGTAGTGCTTCAGATTTTAAGAATAACCATACAAACTAGGGTTGATCACATTGAACATTCTTTCTGCCTGAGCCTTCTCTGATTGTGGCGGTGGTTGTTGGGCATCTTGAAGCCAAAGGAATGGCTAATGGTCCAATGTTTCTGTAATGTTCACCACCTGTGAGCAGCTAATAAAAATAACATCAGAACCCTAGATAAGCTACTAAGAAGAAATTTATGTAGATGTACTAAGTACAGGACTGTGTTCTGGGATGACAGAGATGAATATAGTCCGTTCTCTCTGGAAGCTCATAATTGAGTAGGGAAAATTGGTAAGTAAACAGTTGCATTACAGTGTGGCAAATGCTAAAGTACACATATGTAGCAGCTATTATAGGAACAGGCTAATTGTGTAAGTCAAAAACCTAAAAAAGCTATAATACATATATAATTGTGTGTATATATATATATCATATAAAAATTCTGACTGTGATGTAATTGCTGGTGTATTCCTTATTACCTGGGCAGTTTACTTAAATCACTCACACTCAGAATCTTCCCCTTAAAATGGTGATAATTATCTAGGATTGTTACATGGATTAAATGAGATAATATATAGGAGATACTAGTATGGTCCCTTATTCAAGTATTTAGAATTTGGAGAACATGATCTAGGATTATACTCTCATTGCATAGATAGTATAGCTACTCACAATGCTTGGAATTCATATTTTAAAATTGCTTTCAATAGTTTTTAAGAAAACTAAACTTCTTTAAAACCTTGTAGTCAGTCTCCCTTTTCTTAAGCCAAAAGAGGTTTATTTTATCTGTCTGCCAGTTGTAGTTCTCAGTGATGGTTGTGTATTCCCATAAATCCAGTCTATTCTCAGAGAATTTAAAATTTGCTACAATTAAACCTATTTGATGAAAGTGTGCCACAGGCCTCTAAAGTATTTAGGAAGGTGACAATATCATTGGAATAGGTCTTTGTAATGACTGCTTTCGGGAAAGTTGGGATAAGACTTATTAGAGAGGGCAGCCCCAGTGGCGCAGCGGTTTAGCGCCGCCTGCAGCCCCGGGTGTGATCCTGGAGAACCAGAATCGAGTCCCATGTCGGGCTCCCTGCATGGAGCCTGCTTCTCTCTCTGCCTGTGTCTCTGCCTCTCTTTCGCTCTCTCTGAATAAATAAATAAATAAATAAATCTTAAAAAAAAAAAAAAAGACTTATTAGAGAGAAAAGCTTTTGAATATGTTATAAAATCAGGCTTTGTAGCCCTACTGGATTATAATATATATAATATAATCCCACACTGGATTATATACACCAACCTGAATATATTTCCTGAATTGTATCTATGTTTTTGTTATTTAAAAAGGTGTTTAACTTCTTTTAACAGTACCAAACTGAACAATCTGCATTTTCTTATGTAGCAGAAGAAATTGGCACAGTAATTTGATATTATTTTGTTAGTGGTTGATTAATTTCCTCCTAAATTAACAGTTCTTTAAAGGTCTGTGTCCTAGACTGTATGATAAATCAGGTCGGGTAAACTTTTCACTTGATGAAACAAATTGATCTTTGGTTCTGGGTCATTTTGCCTTGTTATAAAAGTCCCATTAGGTTATAGCGTGATTAGACTTGTCTATCATTGTGATTTAAAGATGCCGGTATTGAGATAACACAACCAGCCAAGAATTTTGTTACAGATCAAAATATATGTCTTTGTTTAGAGCTTCTTTATTAAAGCTCATTATTTACAATCAAGAGATTTTTCTTTAAGATTTATTTAAATTTTTATTTATTTGAGAGAGTGAGCAAGGGAGCAAGAGAGAGTGAGAGTGAATGCATAAGCACAGAGGGAGAGGGAGAAGCAGACTCCCCACTGAGCAGGGAGTCCGACATGGGACTCGAGCCCAGGATCCTGGGATCATGACCTGAGCTGAAGGCAGACACTTTACCGACTGAGCCCCCCAGGGGCTCAATCAAGAGATTTAAATCAAGAGATTTAAATAAGTTTAGTTTGTATCTTACAGCTGGTATTTCTTTTTATTGACATTACAGTCATGGATAGGAAAACTGTTTCCATAGAAAGGGAAACTTGATGTATTAATATTTCAAAGCTTAGTTTAAGCTGGTTATGATTAGAAAAATGACTTTCACTTGTATTCTCTGGAAGATTCTCAGGTCTATGGGCATGTTACCAATGACATTTTTAACGCCCATAATAAATATTTAGTTAGCAGAAATGTTTGGGGAATTGCTGCAGATGACATAGAATGAGCTAAGGTATGGTTTTGTCTTTTACTGTTTTGTCCCTGTTATGTTCTTAGAGAAACAAAATTTTTCTAATAGTATTTTATTTCTTTCTTGGCTTTTTATTTATCATTACCAATAAGAATAATGGCTGCCATTATGGATCCTCAGTAGGGCCAGACTCTTGACATCATTGAACTCTTTGCTACTATTAATGTAATTCTTTCTAATAAGATTTGATATCATGAAATACATTTTATATAAGAACTATATGTTCTTATATAGTATATAATTTGTGATTATATTGATAAGTAGATAAGCGTTAGGGCAGTTCTGCAGAAAGTAGGTTTATTAAAAAAAAAAAAAAAGTAGGTTTATTGTGTTAACATATTTCCCACCGTAAAATGAGAACATTAAGAGTTATTGAACTGCCCAAGAGTGAAACCAGGAATATAAGTGAAGTCCAGTTAAATCTCATGCTTTCATTCTTCTACACTGACTTTTAAATTATTTCCCCTTGGGGCACCTGGGTGACTCAGTCACTTAAGGATAGACACTTGAGACTCTTCGTTTAGACTCAGATCATGATCTCAGGGTCCTGGGAAAGAGCCTCAAGTAGGCTCCATGCTCAGTGGGAAGTCAGCTTATCTTCCTCTCTCTCTCTTTCTCTCTCCCCACCTCCCCCTGCTCATGCGTATGCTCTATCTCTCTCAAATCTTTAAAAAATAAAATATTTCCCCTTGGAAAAGTAAAATTTATTCTTTTATAAGTGCATGTTATTTTGGACTAAGGAGCACTTAATTCTGTACTGTATGCCGAATTTTTTCCTAAAATCAAAGAACTTTGTTTATAGTTTATAAACAAGGAAGGCTCAATATTCAAAGTAATCAATGCTTAGTGGAAAGAACAAAGTGAGATAATACAGAAAAGTATAAAGGGGGTGGTGAAAGTCACTGCTGATTCTACCACCCAGAGGCGTTAACATTTTGATGTATCATCATGCAGACATTTTGGTAATAAAATACATATATGTATATTTTTATTTTTTTTTAAGATTTTATTTATTTATTCATGAGAGACACAGAGAGAAGCAGAGACACAGGCAGAGGGAGAAGCAGGCTCCATGCAGGAAGCCCGATGTGGGACTCGATCCTAGGATTTCAGGATCACGCCCTGAGCCAAAGACAGAGCTTCAACCACTGAGCCACCCAGGGACCCCATATATGTATATTTTTAAAACAAAAATAGGTTAATAGCATGGATATTGTCTAGTAATATTTTTGTTTATTATATATCAACCATCCACATCATTGTAAGTTTGTATCTTACTAAATTTTTTTTCATTTTTTAAAGATAATCTTTTTATTTTAGCACAGTTTGGATCTATAGAGAAATTGCAAAGATGATAGAGTTCCCAAATTCCCTATTATGAACCTCTTGCATTAGTGTCGTGCATTTGTTTCAGTTAATGAACCAAACCTGATTCTGAAGTTCTTGCTTTATTGAGATTTCCCTAGTGTTTACCTCATGACTTTTTCTGTTTCAGGGTCTCATCCACAATTCTACACTACATTCAGTCGTCATATCTCCTTAGGTTCTCTGTGGCTGTAATAGTTTTTCAGACTTCCCTTGTTTTATATGCCTTGACAGTTTTGAGGACTGATCAGATATCGTAGAATGCCTCTTGGCTGGGTTTGTTTGATATTTTTTCTCATGGTTAGAATGGGGTTATGTGGGGTTAGACTGGAGGAGTCCACAGAGGCAAAATGCTATTTTTATCACATTGTTTCAAGGGTGCATCCTATCTGTGTGACTTTACTGTTGATACTGACCTTGGTGTCCTGGCCAAGGTAGTGTTTGTCAAGTGTCTCTGTTGTGAAGTTACTTTTTTTTCCCTACACTTTCCATCTTGTGCTCTCTGGGGGAAAGGCAGTCCACACTTCAGGAGCGGGAGTTATGTTCCACCTTAGGAAGGGCAGAAGCAGAGCTTCTGCATATATTCTTTGGAATACTTCTGCACAAGAGATTTATCTACCCTCTCCCATTTAACTGTTGAATCATTTATTTGTATCAGTGTGGACTAGTGGATATTGATACTTTGAGTTAAATCCAGTATAACTTTATTGCTCTAATTTTTCTAGCTGTGGCCACTGGGAGTCTTTCAGTTGGTTCCTGTACCCCTTTTCCGTACTCCTATCATTGTGGGGTAGTATCTTCATATTTTGCATAGCTGCATGGTATTCCATTTTAAGATGTACAATGATACATTTCACTAAAATCTGACTGATGGTAATCTGTGTATCAGATGTTTCACTGGTATCATCAATACTGTGTTGAGAAGTCTTCAAAATCTATTTACAAAAGTAATATTTGATAATTACTCAGGAAAAATTGCTGTATTAAAGTGACTGCCACTTATAGCCTTATCTGAGGCAAATTTCTGAAGTATGAGCATTTTCACCTGGCCTATGGAGAACAGTGCTATACTTATTGTGATTGCCTCCCTGTTTTTTTTTTTTTTTTAAGATTTTATTTATATCGAGAGAGAGAGAGAGAGGGAGAGCACAAATGGGGTGGGGGGTAGGCACACAGAGAGAAGCAGACTCCCCACTGAGCAGGGAATCTGATGTGGGGCTCGATCTCAGGACCCTGGGGTCATGCCCTGAGCTGAAGGCAGATGCATAACTAACTAAGCCTCTCAAGTGCCCTGATGGCAGGGGTGGCACCTCTGGTCCTAAAGAGCTGCTCTGAGATCACATCTTGTCTTCAGACACCTGTGCCTTCTCAGTGTAGAACCAGTTACTGCGACAATTAGCAAGATGAATCTAAACTCTGTTCAGAAGAACAGAACAGCATTCTCAGTAAAAAACTTAAGAACTAGAAGCAACCTTAGAAATAATGTTCCATCTCTGCATTTTAGAAATTGGGAACTGTAGTAACATGGAGTGAGGTGGTTTGTCTGGGATTTTGCCATAACAGAAGAGTCCAAGAACCTGAATTTCTGGGGCGCCTGGGTGACTCAGGTGGTTAGGTGTCCAAGTCTCAGTTTCAGCTCAGGTCATGATCTCAGGGTTGTGAGATCTGTACTGGGCATGGAATCAGCTTAAGACTCTTTTCCTTTCCCCTGCACATCTTCTCCACCCCCCACCTGCATTCTCTCTCCCTCTCTCAAAAAATTAACAACAAAAGAACCTGAATTTCTGCTTAGAATTCCTTGTTACATGAGTATATTTTATATCCTATTGCAAGGATATACACAGTTTTTATGTTGGAAAATTTCAAACATGTACCAAAGAAAAGATAGAATAATTCATCCCCATATCCCCATATCTCAGCTTTACTTGCCAGTTTGTGGCCAGTGTTGTTTAAACTCCCATCCACTGCCCCCACCTCCCTATTATTTTAAAGCATATCTCAGGGGCAGCCCTGGTGGTGCAGCAGTTTAGTGCTGCCTTCAGCCCAGGGCATTATCCTGGAGTCCCGGGATCGAGTCCCACGTCAGGCTCCCTGCCTAGAGCCTGCTTCTCCCTCTGCTTGTGTCTCTGCCTCTCTCTCTCTCTCTCTCTCTGTCTGTCTCTCATGAATGAATAAATAAAATCTTAAAAAAAAATAAAGCATATCTCAGATATTATTCATCTGTAAACATTTCAATATGTTCAAGAAATCTTTTTCAAAACACAACGGCAATACCATTATCATACCTTAAAAATGTTTCTATTGAAGGATATTTAGTTGTAAGAACTTAAAAATTTTATATTCACCATGGATTAGAATCTGGCATTACTGAAAATAGGTTTCCTTGGTATGATCCCCCAAAATTAAAGTGAGATTTTTTTTAAAAAAGATTTATTTATTTTAGAGAGAACACACAAACATGTGCAAGCATGGGGAGAGGCAGAGGGAGAGGGAAAAGTGGGCTCCCCGTTGAGCATGAAGCCCAATGTGGGTCTCAGTCCCACAACCCCAAGATAATGACCTGAACCAAAATCAAGAGTGGGATGCTTAACTGGTGCCCCTAGAGAGATTTTAATGTATGTCTGTACACCCTACAAAATGGCCTAGGTTATGACTTTTATAAAAAACGTAGTAGGGTTTAACTGGAAAAAATAAGTTACTCTCTCATGAGATTTCTTTAGAGCCCAGAAATCCATAAAGAATGTATGATAGATATCCCCCAATTGTACACATTTGCTTTTTGGCCCTTCTTTACTCTTTATCTGTGCATGGGAAAGAAATGCCAAGGATAAAATCTTTTTCAGATTTTATCATATTAACTGAAGCCATGGATAAGAATATAGTGGTATGGCCATTCTGTTCCACATCTGCTGTAGAGAGATTTTTGAATGTCGAGTAAAATTCCTGTGTATTACTTCCTGAATTAGGAGTTTACAAAGCTTCTAAGAGAACCACCGTGTTGACATCATCACTGCACTTTCACTTGCTTTTAAGAAGGTAATTTAAGAGGAAAGAGAACCTTTTATATTAGAGATGATCCTACAGGCAGAACCAACTGCAATCATCTATTTACTTTGAGCAGCACACTAAGTGGAATTACTTGACTGTCTACAATTTAAAAAGATGGCTAATACTCCCAATATTTTATTTTTTATTTTTTTCCAATATTTTAAATACCATATTTTCTTGGGGTTTCACTGATCTTTAAAATTAAAATTGCAGTGTTATTTTCCTCTAGAAAGACAGCCCTGTCTCAGAGGCTTTACAACCGGAATAGGAAACTTCCTCTTAAATACCCATTTACTTGCATTGAATTTATCCTAGAATGGCTTCTGAATTTGATGTGCTGTGAAAATATGCAGTGTTCTAAATTGAAGATGGAATGAAAAAGAGGGCTGAAATTTTCCTTCTGCTTTTTCTAAGCCAGACTGAAACCAATCCTAACAGCATAATTTTATTTAAAACTATTTTATTGGTAATAAATACTCATGTTGCTAGCCCATATTGTTTATTATATGCAGATTCATATTTTATTCTAACCTAATTTAAACTTTTCTGCCTTGCATTTGACAGTGTTATAGCCTTTGCATTTTCTTTCGTGAACAGGCTTTGTTATAGTCAATCCGTTTAATTTTCTTTCCATTTTGAGTGCTCTATTTGTCTTACTTCTGAATTTTGGCCTACTTTATCTACTTGTTTTCATTCCGTGCACATTTTTAAAGAAGAGAAAGCATTGTTACTTTTCTTCTCATTTCTAAGCAAAAGTTGAAAGATTAATAAAAAATAACCAGTTTCAAATACATCTGGTCAAATGCATGATTCAGTTTTCCTAGGCTAATGTGTGTTACAGAATTTAAGTTCTTGGAGGACATAGTAGTCAGCATCCTGTGCTGTGGTTTACCATAGCATTTTATCTACTCTGTCTGTTTTAAGCTACTTAATAAACCTCTTCTTGATACATAAAGGATATTTTTTTCTTAAAATCCTCTTTGCTTTGAAATGGTCTTTTCTTGACATCTTTGCTACTTGTCAGCATGTGATCTTAAATGGATTTCTTATCTTCCGGTTTTCTCATCTGAGAAGTGAGGATATTAATCAGCAGTTACCTGATTGGATTGTTGAGTTAAATGAGATAAGCTGTGGTGCCTGGCACATAATAAATACTCCAAAGTTACTATTTAAGCCATCCTTTTCTTTCCAGCCATCCTTATTATATCTTTCTCCCTTATTTGTTTATGTCTTCACTTCGATTAGGGAAAATGGTGTACATATCTTAAATAAGTGACCACCTTTACATTTTCCTTGAACTTTTACTCTTTTCCTCAAACTTGTAAGAAAGCTTTTAGTTTCGAATGATTACAGATTGATAGGAAATTGCAAAAATACAGAGAGGTACCATTTTCCCCCAAAGGTAGCTCTAGTACAAGATCAAAACCAGAAAATTGACACTGGTGCCTCCAGAGCTTATATTTATTTAGGTTTCTGCAGTTTTACATGCACTCATTTTTGTGTGTGTGGTGTGTATAGTTTTGTGCAGTTCGATCACATGTGTGTTAGTGTAACCACCATCATAATCAAGAAACAGGAGATTGTATCCCTGACCCATCAAACAACCCTTGGTTTCCTCTTGCTCTCCTTTAGAATTTCCTTAAACCCTTGGAGTCATGCTACATGTGATCTTTAGAGATTGGCTTGTTTTACTCAGCCAAATGCTTGTGAGAGCCATTCAAGTTATTGTGTTGTGTTTTATTGCTGAGTTCTGTTCCATGGTGAGGATGCACCACAGTTTAATGATTTGTCCAGTAGAAGGAAATTTGGGTTGTTTACAGTTCTGGGTTATTACGAATAAAGCTGCTGTGAACATTTGTCTACAGGTGTTCTGTATAGATGTAAGTTTTCATTTCACTGGGATAAATGGTTAGGAGTATAGTTCCTGGATCAGAACTTTTTCAATGGACCACTGTAAACTTCTTTGAAAATATATACTAATGTCACATGCAGATATAGAAAAGCAGTTATTTCGTATGCCAGCCATTATAAATAATATACAGTGTCCTTTGTTTTAAAATATGTTTCTGTAAAATTTGCAGCATCAGTCCAAAGTATTGAATCCTGTCTTTTTGTACTGTAATATATTTTTTAATTTTAATTTTTTAATTTAAACTCCTCAGTTAATTAACATACAGTGTATTATTAGTTTGGGGTCTTTTTGTACTGTAAAACAATATGTACTAAATAAATATTTCATTTTGTTAATGAATCCCCTTTCATATTGTATTGACATTTTTCTTTGGTATATTACTGTTTTCAGATACTAAGTTCGAGTGGGGGAGATACTTCAAGTAACATTTTTTCTCTTTATCAATTCTTTGCAATGCGGTAGATGTTGAAATTTTGAAATACTTGTAAAGGCGAGCATGAAATTTCAAGAAGTCCATTAATTAATATCCAGAAATATTTCAAATAGTAATGTTGGACTTTCGTTTACCAACATAATGTTTAAAGTCTAAAGATGTTTTGTAAATTCATGGTCTCCAAGGTTAGTAATAAACGATGTCATTACTAAGGCGAAGAAGCTACAAATACTGTTGATATGTGAAGAGCTCCTAATGAGAATACATTATTGAAGTTGGGCATCAAAAGTCAGCAGAAGGACAATATAAATTATGTGTGGTGGATAGATATTAACTGGTTGATCAGTTTTGGCTTTCCCAAATAGATCTAATAGCCTTAAAATAACTGAGAAAGGGAAAGCTCTGTAAAACTTGATAGAAGGAAAGAAAATGAAATGTAGAAAACAGTGATTCTCAACTCTGCTCATTAGAATAATCTAGAAAACCTTTAAAGTGAAACAAGCACCTTTCCCTGAGCCAGTTAAATAGACTCTGGAAGTGGTGCCAGGCATTGGTATTTTTAAAATGTTTCCAGGTAGTTTTAATGTTTAGCCAATGTTGAGAACCACTAATCCAACAGGAATGGCTTCCGTGCTCATATTTCTTTACCTTAAAATTTGATAGTGTTTGTGCTGCAAGCATCCCTCTCTTATGTATTGGACTAATGTGGGTGCCACATACCTTTTTTATGGCTCTGTGGAGATACCAGTTTTCCTAAGGAGGGGGACCACACTTGTGAATTGTGGACACACTGAAACTGTAACACAACTTTAACATATGTAAGAGAAGGGTGCCTATGTTTGGAATGAAATACCCCAAACAGTGAGTCATTGAGAAGTTGAAAGGAAACTAGGTTTCATCTGGGGGCGTATTATGGGTGGGACACTTGTGGGGAAATTGGGCATTTAGAAAATCTGCATGGGATGTTGGGGTGAGAGGTCTGTTTTTATTGATAGATCCTATTGTCAAGCCTTATTTAGATTTTCTTTTTTTCTTTTAATCTTTACTTGGCAAAAGTAATATTTACTTGTAGGAAGTGAGAGTGTGCAAAGATGAATACAGGTAAGAAGAATCAATCCTCCACCAATGTTCACAGCCCAGTGTGAATTCTTCTATACCTTTCTCTATATTTGTAAAAGTATGTTTAACAACAGGTTTATGAGTTTTTTGCTTTTAAAACAGGGTCATACTCTATACATTATTATGAAGTATTTCTTCCTTAAAATATCACGGATGTTTCTTTAGCTCAATATAGATCTAACTCTTGTTTTCAAAAAAATGAATGACATTTTCAGCATGCCATAATTTATTGAGCAAATCCATTTGCCTGTGAATGGACATTCAGAATGTTCTCTCTCTCTCTTAATTTACCACAAACAAGGGTGAGTCTTTGCGTACATAAGCTTAGATACTGTTGTTTTTGTTTTTAAAGTATTCTTATAATCCATGGTTTGGTTTCGGTCAGATTTCTTAGTTTCTGGATACTTACTTTGATACTGAGAAATAGCTAATAATGTCAATTGGTTTCCAGTTAATTGGTTCCTGGGTATTAAGTTGGGCATTAGATAGGACAGTGGATCAGAAATTTTATTTTAGAAATGAATATTAGTAAACCTAGTGACCAGAAATGTTTTTCATAGGTCCTAGAATCCCTCAGGTAGAGCTCCGTAATGGGAGGTCAACAGATGGGCTTCACAGGGGTCCATGAACCATCTGATATTGATTGAAAAATTGTGTATAAACTGTACATTTTATAGTTATATCATATTTTCAAGGGTTCTTTATTGCCCCTCAGCATGTTAAAAATTGGTATTAACAGGTGTCAGAGAGTAGTACATAGTCTACAGAATCTGTAAAGTACTGAGTTGCCCTTGAGAGCTCATTTTTAATCACAGTGTCTTCTTAAAGATCTAGATTGAAATAAGTTTCTAATTTTCAGATGACGTAAGCCTAGGAGAGATGGCTCATGCCATAGCTAGCGGGACTCCAGACTCAGAATAACACAAATAGTTCATAATAACCTTCTAAAATCAGCAAGATGAAAGATAATAAGGATAAACATCAGGAGCCAAGGAACGCTCAGGCATGGAGGGCAATCTCCGATGTACCTAAGATGAGAAAGAGCTGCTCGTTGATTTGCCTTCAGGCTGGTGTGAGCTGTCTCCGCCATGGGGCTCTTGCAAATATGAGCAAGTCAGACCACTTTTGATGCGTCCTGTTTGCATCTGAAAACGACATTTGAGGTGGGATGCAAACAAAGAAGGGAGACAAGTATAGTAGTGGATTGAGTCACACAAGTATAGTAGTGGATTGAGTCACGTGAGGAACCACTGCCAGAGGAGTTTGGTTGTTGGATCTGAAGGAAAAGGTATAAAAGAACAATGGTGGCAACCCTTGTAGGTTAAGGAACCGGAAGACAAGAGAATATGCCCAGTAAATGTTTGAATGAATGAATGGATGGATGAATGAATGAAAATTACAGGCAGAGGATTCTGACTTGACCTAAGCTCTGGTACAAGTTATCCAGTAGTGGTCTGGGCTACTTTAGAAAGCAGTGAGTTCCACGCGGAGCCCTTCAGTCCCAGTGGTGGTTGGCTGGGGTCGGGCCATAAAAGGTGTCCTGGTTCTTCATGACAGACTGTAGAACAGGACTTCAAAACTCTGTTAATTGGAATTTTATATTTCTCTTAGGTACTTTAATTCTAAAACAAGAGCCAATTTCCAGGTAATATTGTAGGCTCTTTAAAAGTACTTTTATAGAAGGAGTGTTTTTGACTCAGACTCCATGATTGTCCATATAGGTGCTGCCATGTTGAACTCTGATAGGTTTTTATCTGAAACCATGACATAGGAGTTACTCTGTTGTTAAGCCTGAAGCAGCTAGTCTAGAGTTGTAGAGGGAGTGTAGTTGAAGATTTTATTTTTGTGACTTTAAAGAGAAGAAAAACCACATTCTTTTCAAACTTCAAAAAGAGTAAAAAAATAAAAAGGAAATTTCACCACTTCCCGTGACCTCAGGAAACAGGCACAGTATCTCCATTAGACTAATTGTCTGAATTCTGACTCAGATAATAGTAACACACCAGAGAATTGGTGTCCTGCTATATCATTTACATAGGTTTGCTCCTCAGTGTGTATATTGCCCTGCGAAAATGGATCTCTATTATTTTGTTTAAGTGGATTAATACAGAGATATCTCTTATTACCCCTCAAATAGTCAATATAAAAGACGTTTAGGTTATAGAAATGGATAAATATCATCCACATTTTATTTTATTTTTTTAATTTTTTAAAAAGATTTTATTTATTCATGAGAAACACACAGACACAGGCAGAGGGAGAAGCAGGCTCCATGCAGGGAGCCTGATGTGGGACTCGATCCTGGGTCTCCAGGATCAGGCCCTGGGCCGAAGGCGGTGCTAAACCACTGAGCCACCTGGGCTGCCCCACATTTTTTTTCTACAAAGCTTTTTAAAATAAATAAACCCTGTGTATCCCACTAGCAATTTTAAAAGAGGTTGGAGGCTACTGCCATGTAGGACACCATGGTTTACACTTATTTTTATAGGCCCTAGAAATTTAGGTCAGGGGTTAAGGTGGGCTCCACCATTCAGTGGCTGTGGGGCCTCGACTTCCATGTCTGCTTCCCACTCGCAAAGGATAGATACTGATGGTGCTTAGAGCATCATGACAAGCATGGTTCTGGGTGCATCAGGAAAACTTCGTACCCGTTCTGTTCCTGTCTCTTCTGCTCTCACCTCGTGATCTCCTTTCTGTTTTTCCCAATTCAGCAGATACTGTCATCTGTATGTCTTGTACTGTCTTGACATAGCACATCTAAAATTTATTCTTTTGTATCCCTACTCCACCCCTTCCTCTTCTCAGGCTACAGGATAACGGACGGACTTGTGAGCATGACCCTTCAGGCCTCAGCCACCCTGTGCTCATCCGCCTTGCCAGCCTGGTCTTCTGCCTTCTGTCCTATTCGTAGCCCATCCTACTCTATCCTCCTGTCTCTCTTTCATCCATGGGTATCACTTACCAGAAGTAGCACTGAAGGAGGCTAACACCGCAAGCTCTGGAGTCCTATTGTCTTGGATTAAATTCCAGCTCTACCACTATTGCCATGTGGCGTTGGACAAGTACTTATTTCCTGTCTCTGAATCTGTTTCTTCAATTAGAAAATCAGTACGGCAGCAATCTGCCTTAGAGAATAGGGAAAATTCCTTGAGATGCATACATGTTAGTACTCAGGATGATTGCTGATGGGTGAGTGCACAATATGCATTTCTTATTTATAACTCAGACTAGAAGTGGTGATGTCATCCTTAATTCTTCTTCTCTTCCTTCACCTAAGTGTCCGACCTCAGGAGTCTTTCCTCTTTCTCATCACTGGTTTTAGGTCAGGGTTTTTAATTTGAATTTAGCGTACTTAAAGAAGTTCATAATCCCTTGAAATTACATGTACATCTTTTGACATATGTGTGCTTTCCCCAAGGAGAGGGCCTTTAGCCTTTATCATTGACTTTCACATAGGTCAGTGACCCACAAAAATTACTAACTACTGACTTCAATTCTTATCTCTAGCCTGTATCCAGCAGCATATACACTGACATTCGTCCTCTAGTCTCTGTGCCTGTAATCTCTTCACACTGATGCCCAGTTAACTTTTTTTTTTTTTTTTAACGATTTTACATCACCATCCTGCTTACACGGTTGTGTTGACTCCCTGTTGCCCACAGCAGTGGTTCTCCCCACAGACCACATACAAGAATCACATGGGAAGCTTTTAAAAATTACCCAGAACCCATCCTAGATCAGTTCATTGAAACTGACAAATACCTGGCATCAATATTTTGTTTTAAAGCTTCCCAGGAGATTTTAATGTGCAGCCAGACTTAAGAGCTTCAGGCTACAGGATAATGGACGGACTTGTGAGCATGGCCCTTCAGGCCCCAGCCACCCCATGCTCATCCGCCTTGCCGGCCTGGTCTTCTGCCTTCTCTCCTGTTCGTAGCCCATCACTGGCTCTCTGGATATGTACTACTGCTTTTCCCAGAACAGCCTTTGTGGTTTCCTCCCCCTGGGCTTTTGCCTGTACTGCTCACTCTGCCTCAGATAACTTTCACCCTTGCTCTGCCGGGTCATTTTAATCATAAGACCTTCCCCCTACCCTCAAAGAGAATTGCAGTCCTACTTTCGTACAAACTTCTATTATAGGGCTTAAACTGTATTATAATTACTTGTCTATCCATCTTCCATGTTACACTGAATTCCTAGAAGGTAGGGTCCTTTTTTATTTCATTTCTCTAGTGTTGACATAGGTTTAAGAAACTCCCTGAAAGTCTAGTGAATGAGCAAATGAGTGAACAAACAGCAGCCTGCTTGGGAACCTGGAAATCCGTGCATTTGGGGAAAGGAAGTAAATATGGTATGCTAGCTGTGGTAAGGAATGCTCAGCAGAACTTTTATTCTCTACTGTTGCTCTTCCATGCCCTTTATAAGAATGAAAGATTCAAATCTTCCATTTGAAAGATTTCAATGAAATCTATATATGGTGTTTGTCATCTAGGACTTGGATAGTTGAGATCAGCTTTCAAAATATCTCCAAACACTATTGAACATTATCAAATGTAATAGCTTAAAGTTGTATCATGTTTGTCTCCTGAGACTCTCTAGGGATTTCTGAATGAGAGATGGAGAATCAACCATAATTATGATCATGGCAACTTTATTTTTCCCAGTGGATTATCCTAACTTAGTTACTGATTTAAAGATACCCTTATAAGGACACTTCTTCAGACATTATATGTTTCTAATTTTGATCTCACCCATGGCCTTTATGTTTATTGACTGCCTAGTCCTTCTGTTGGCTATTTTTAATACTTTTTTTCTCTGTGTGTCTCAGAATTGTCCAATACATTTTAAAGGACAGTAACTTAAACGTGATTTATTCTTCCTGTTTCTTCAGTGCCCAGGATTAATTTAATGGTGATTTCGGAAGAGATTACTTTAGTAAAAGATCAGAGACAGATTCTTTTGGATGTTTTTTGGAGAATGTCTTGGGTTGTTTATTTGCCTTTTATCTTAATTATTTTTCCTGAACACTGACCCACCACTACACTCATAGAAGAAGAGATGGCTTATTTAACACTTACACAAAGAACAGTGAGTACTAGTCTGATGTCATGAATTGGGTGTACATCGTTCTGATATGCTGTGTATAAACAACTAGAATACCCTTTGTCTAACTGGCTTCTTATTATTTTATAATCTTAACAGGCTTGAATAATAAGGACGAGATTGTTCTTATTCAAGATCAGAATGTCAGTTGGAATGAATTAAAATGCCCTTTTATGCTTCCATTCATCTTATTTAAAAAATATTTTCAAAAGCCTTAAAGAAATGTGGATCAAGAGCCCTTCTTTTAAATATGTTCACATAAAAGAATCTCAATCTGTGAAACTAAAAAGAGTAATTTTTAGTCATTTTTAAGAGCATTTTTAGGAAGAGATGTGAGTCAAAGAATTGGGAAATTCACCCTTTCCTGGCAACTGGAAAGACAGGAAAATATAATGTCAAGAAAAAGAAGAAGCCAACCCTTACAATGACCACATTAAGGTCTAAAATGGATAATTGTCTATTATTTTACAGTCTACAATCAACCACAGATATCCTGGTACTGTTTGCCCACTCTTTTTTTGGTGAGCCAGGGCCTACAGAGGGGAGCTAGTCTCTGGTGTTTCTGAGAATGGCTTCTTGGATTATTATAATTACTAGGCTATTATAATTCTTAGAGCTGAGTTGTTAATCCTCTGGTTTTTTGCTGCTTTGAAAAGTGAGCACTCATTGGAGCACTGTTTTAAATGAACTATTTAGTGCTTAAAAGATATAATTATGTATGTCTGTCATTAAGAGACTTCCCCTGCCAGGGAAGAAACTAGCCACCTACTGGGTTCTTACAGCCGAGTGAAATTAGAATCTCTTATGAATATATCAACAAACCATATCCATTGACAGCAGAGCTATCAAAAGTTAGAGAATATATTTTTGATTTCCCAAGTCTCTTGGTAAATTGGTACCAAGTGTTGTGTCCTACCACACACTTGAGCATTTTCCCTTCAAACAAACCTTACAAATGCTCAGATACCCATGAAAACATATTTGAAATTATTAATAATAAAACAGTGGCCTGGGACTGTTACTATGAGGATCCTTTCATTCTTATCCTGCAAGTTCCCTGTTCATCCGAAATAAAATAGAGAGGGAACTTCAAAATCCAGAACCTCAACATATAAGTGATTTAACCTGGAATTCCCCTTCATTGTTACTTTATATACCTAAAAATATATATATATAAATTATATATAAACATATTTTACATATATAAATCTGTGCTGTGTACTATTCTGAGTGCTGTATGTGCATTAACTCATTTTCTCAACAATCCTTGGAAGTGGATTCTTGTCCTCATCTCACAGGTGGGTGGAGAGAATTCTGTTAGGTAACTTACCAATGGTCGCAAAGCTAGTAAACTTTGATTTGGATGATCTTAGCAATACAGCTCTGTGAAGTGGGTTCCTTACAAAGTCTTAAATCTCAAGTCAGAAAGTGGAGTAGCTCTTACTCTAAAACGATTCTTACATGCTTTTGAAGTCAGCTTGGTTGCCATGAAGCAGTGTGAAATGGAATAACAAAAATTAATATTTTTTGCTAATGTTCCAATAGCTTTTGGAGGTCAGTAGCTTGTTGCCTGATTCTTAATAGTTTTCTTATAATTGGACTAAATAAATGGAGAAGTGGGTGTTTATGATCAAGTTCAGCACAGCGCATTAATTCACATGGTGGTCACCAACACTAGAGTGGCAACAAAGTGTGATTTCTGATGGGTGAAATTTGCCTGCAAATTATCTGTGAGAAAGAGGTTTCTAAACAAATAAGTAGTATGAGATTGCAGAACATTTTTACTTATTTTGACATAGACTATTCTCAAGTACTTTTAGCAGTAATTTTTTTAGTATGTTTAACTATCTTTAGTACTTTCACCTTAAAAATGAACTCAGTTTAACATTTTGTTAATAGATTCAAGGAGTAAGACTGTGTAAAGTATTTTCAATGTGGATATATGCCTACCTTGAAGCCAAATTAGAGTAGTATTAGTAAGATTTTGTTAACCTACCTTTTGAAATACCTGTAGCTTTAAATCTAATGTTGTTTTTCCTAAGATCTCAAATTACAGTACATTTGTTTGCTGTTTTAGGTTAGCCTGAATACTACAAATTTTACAAATTTTAGAAGTTCAGATTGTACTTAATAAGCTTATGCTTATTTTTTCCATTTAAGGTGTATAAAGTAAGATTTGTTCAAATTTGGCAGCTGGGCTGTTTCTGTGTAGCACTTTCAAGCAGAGCATCTTCTATCAGCAAGCGCGGAAGTGCTGCCCCAAGAGAAAGGAGGAAACTCCTAGTTTCGAAGTAGAGGAGGGAGGGTCTCTGTTCTTTTAACTGAATGGAGGTTAATATTGGGGCACATGAAAACATGTCTGACCCTGTGCTCTGGAGTGATTCTTCATGTCCATACAAAGGGAAAACAAAAGTATATTTAGTGCCTACTACATACCAGGTTACTCTTGTTAATGGAACAGCTATATCTTATATTCATGCACATTTGTCTATCTTCCTTGCTGTGTATGCATAAATACGTGAACTTATTCAATAAAATATGAAGCTCCAGTGTTTTTATGTGCTTTACAAACATAAACTTGTTTAATCTTCATAATAACCATATGAAGTGTGTATTACTATCCCCATTTTAAATATGGTGAAACTAAGGCACTGTTGCCCAAGGTCAATGACTACTGATGATAAAGCCAGAATTTGCACCCAGACGTATAGAGATGAATTCTGAATCCAGTCTATTCCCCAGATACACATCGTAGCTTCCATTTTTCTTTATTTATTTAGGTCATTGTTTCTGTGTAGTGTTCTTTCAACTCCTTTTGCTCTTAAAAGCTCACCAGCGTGCAAAGGCTCAATTCAGATGTCACTTCCTCCAAGATGCCTTTTTCGATTAACCCAACTGGAAGCCTCTAATTAGATTCCTAATGGAATGAAATTTTACCCGAGACACTTACTGATTACTCTCTTCTGTGGTAGAAAAACTTATATTTATTGTCATGTCTTATACCAGATGATAAGACTCTTGAAGGCAGAATTGTCACTCACACTATTTTCTGGCTAGCAGAAATTTTCTGGCTAGCCAGAAAATAGTATGGGCATCCTGACATTCATATAAATGTTGCAGATGCTTGGGAGTTTCGTGATGGCAGGAACCAGCTGTTCAACAAATGTTTGTTAAATGAATGACCATTAAGAATGTATGCAGAGGGTAAAATTACCCTGTGTTATTCTAAGATACTTTAAAAAATCAACTATGTTAAAAATAAGTATTCAAATAACAGCAGTAATAATACTGCTTTTAAGTTCACAGTCCTGATGTAAATTATGTTACAAAATCATGCTGAATAGGGCTGTCTGGTTGGCTTAGTCTGTTCAGCATCTGACTCTTGATTTCGGCTTAGGTTATGATTTCAGGGTCTTGAGATTGAGCCCTGCTTCAGGCTCTGTGCTTGGTGGGGAGTCTACCTGAGGATTCCCTCCCTCTGCACCCCCACCTCGGCTTGTGCTTGCATGCTCTGTTTCTCAAATAAATAAATCTTAAAAAAAATAAAACCATGCTGAGTTAACCACATACCAAGGTTTTAAAAAGAACTGTCTTTAAGAGTTTGCTACTATGTATGTCCTTTTTTGTTTGTTTGTTTAGCTTACAAAAAAATAAATACTGAAGAGAAAATTTTTTTTCTTTTGAAGTTAGATTTTTCTGTTCATGTGTGGGTAAATTGGTACTCTAATCCATTTCTGAAGTATTAAGACAGATTGAATAGCTATGAACTATGCCAATATAATCACTCATAAACTTAGGATGAAAGAATCATCTCTTTAGCATGTATGTGTAGTTGTAGCGTTGAAGCCCACATCTATTTGTTTCAAATTATAGGATGGAATAAATAGAGAACTTCGCATTTTAGCAGTTTTATAATCAGACCATATCACTGTTTGTTTTTAGTTCGATTAACATAATAGTTGCTATGACAAAGTAAATATAGTAATCAGAATTAGGAATTTTAAGAATAACACATCAATTAGTCTTAAAAGGTTTAATTTGGAGATATACAGATGGAAGTTTACAGACTTTTTGAAGATATGTATATTAGTAAGATTTTGCTGTGTA
This sequence comes from Canis lupus familiaris, assembly GCF_011100685.1. Taxonomy (NCBI): domain Eukaryota; kingdom Metazoa; phylum Chordata; class Mammalia; order Carnivora; family Canidae; genus Canis; species Canis lupus. The sequence goes on from NC_049237.1 coordinate 23,929,895, forward strand.
ACTAATCACCTAATACTAGTGACTTAGCAAAATGAGCATATTTATGTCTTACAATTCCATAGGTCACCTAGGTGGTTCTTTTGGTTTGGGCTGGCCTGGCTGGTCTCTGCAATCAGCTGGCAGCTTGGCTGGGGCCACATGGTCTAGCATGGCCTCCCTCACATATAGGTGGTTTTCATGCTGGCTGGTGTGGAGGCCTTGGCAGCAGATGGTGCATCGTTGTTCCATATGGTCTTCTTATCCTCAGTAGGCTAGCCAGGGCCTCTTCATGTAGTGTTCCAGGGGTTCCACGGTACAGCAAGAGAGGGCAAGCCCCAGTGGGTCAGCACTTTTCAAGTTTGCTCTTGTCCTGCTGGCCAAACCAGAGTCAGTGTGGAAAGGGACTACCCAAGGGTAGATACAGGGAAGCAAGAACAAATAGGGGGTCATTACTATAACAGGTTGCCAAGATGCAGAATTCATATGTACTTAGTATCCTTAAGCTCTGATGTGACTTTAGGCCAGCAGCATGAGGTGATCGGATAGAGAGCACACAAGCAGGCTGTCAAAGCTGCAGTTTTCAGAGAGAAAATTTATAGACTGTAGGTTCCCCTGAAATACTTAATAATCATTTGAGGCCCCTTTCAGCTTTTTATTCTTTGAAACTTTGAGCTATAAAAGTGGGGAGCGTCATCCTCCCTCAGTAAATATCTCAAACTGAGGTTCAGCAAGGGCCACACTGCTGGTAGAAGCAGTACGATTGTGATGGCTACAGTCCCATAGAGCTCCCGGGTGCTGGTGCGTGTGGCACCTCGCAGAGCTCTAAAACTGGCCCTTGAGGTAGGCCTTGTTTGTCACAGGTGAGGAAGCAGACCTGCAGAGGTCAGCTGCCTGAAGTCATACGACTGGTACATGGGAAGCTACATTTTGAACCTGGGTCTTTCTCACTCTGCAGCTACTTCTAAAGAATAATTGGATTATTAGTGGGTTGATCATGGGTTTTTCTTTTCCAGCCTGAAGGCTTTGAGTATTTTATGTCATTCCTGAAAAACTGGGAACTCTGGAGAAACAGGAGGGGTTCTTTTTCCCCCCTTTCTACTCTTTCTCTACTCTGCAACCTTCATTTGTTGGACCAAATACCCAGTTTAATTTGAAGATGATAAAAAGCTTAGAATGGAAATTTTACTGCTGGCTCCAAATGTAATTTTTAAATATTTCATGTCACCATGACTCTTCTAAGTTTCCAAAGTAAAATTCAGAATCCTGAGATATTCTAGAACATATATTTAAAATTTCATTAGAAAATAACCTTCATTTAAAAAACCAGCTGCCCCTCTCTCCTACCCTACCCCCATGTGTGCTCTCAGAACACCGTGCATACAACCATGTCTTCATACTTACCAGAATGTTGTTTGCGTAGGTGAGTCTGTTTTCCTCACCAGAATATGAGCTTCTTAAATGTAGAGCCCTGTCTGTCCTCTCTGTATCAGCAGCACCTAATCCTGAATGGGAGCATTCCAATATCTGCTGTGTGAATTTATAACTGAATTCCATGCCTGGGGAGGAATTATTTTCTTCTCCCTCCTTCAGGTTTGTTTGTCCTCCTTTGCTCCTGTCTTTCTTCTTTCTAGATTTTTCCTTCTCTTTCAAGCTGCCTCTGGTCTTCAGCTTTTCTCAGCTTCCTGTTTCTCCCACTAGCTCATTAGTCATTATTATATTCATTTCATGTTGAAATGATAGTATGTTGGGTATATTGAGTTCAATAAAACATTATTAAAATTAATTCCCCCTGTTATTTTTACTTTTTTAACCTTACTATGAGAAAGTTTAAAACCATAAATCTGGCTACTCTAGAGGGTTGATATAGCCAGGTGAATTCATTACAGCAAGTTCATAAAAACAGTTGTTTTGGGTTTTGTTTCAAGTGGATGGCTCTGTTGCACTAAAGATCCCATAGGTCACTGTCTTCCACTCACATAGTGCTGTTTCTGCTTCCTCCTCTACCACCAAAAATTCATGAGAACATATGGAGAGAATTTACCTTGCTTTTTACGATGCACACAGACTTTTCTCTACTGTCTTAAGTATGCCTGGAACAAAAGTACACTTGACTCTTAAATTATTTTCACTAATGAAAAGGAAGCAGCAGAGTGACTAATGTAAATTGGAGGATACACTATTTTCTTTGGAATGTTCTGGTTCTTCCATTTTAGAACAGGTGTGGCCACAGTTGAAAGACACAGTGGAGTCATGCTCAGCGTATTTGATACATGAGGAACTGGAAAACTGCTCAGCGTTTGGTGCCTTCCATATAATTGATATAGGATTCATCGTATTGTTCCTCTGTGGTGCAAACTCCAGTGCCTAAGTAAAGTTGGTATATTTGCTTTTTTCTTTCTGGTTTAAGGAAGAAATAATGGTCTAGCTTAGCAACTCTTCCTTGGATCTGTGACATAATTGGATAATTGTGTCAAAAATAGCCTTACAACATCCTCTTTGGGCATTAAGAATTCCAGAATTGCTGTGGGTCACTAAGAATTCATTATTTTGATCAGAGGTTAGTCATCTTTGATTAGTGGCAACTTCTTTCCTTTTGGCATGGAGTGGGCAATTACCAACCTCCTCCAGGGACTTTGGGTTGGGGTGGTGGTGAGTGCACCATCAGCTACCATCTTGTGAGGCTGAAGCAAGTGCTGCTTACAGTTGGGCAGTGGGGGTGGAATCCTGGTTTAGCAGCTTAGCAGTTTTTGTAAACAACCGGTGGAGGAGGTGGGGGGATTGTGCTGGTAGGTTACCAGCTCATGCCTGTGGGAATCAACCTGTTTACCTTTGGGTATTTGTGCCATTGTGGATAGTGCTTCATAAGATCCATATTGTAGGATGCCTGCCTATTATAGAGAGTCAAGGAGCCAGCCTCTAGAGCACAGCCTTGGGATTTGGGAGTTGAGTAGAAAAAAAAAAAATCTCTTGAATTCTAAACTGACACATTTTAAAATCAGGGAAACAAACAGCTCTGAAAAGATCTATACAATAATAGGTAAATGGTCGATATGGAAGATGTGTCCTAGAGAGGTTAGGAGGGGGATGCGATAATCCAGCATTGATTTGGAGTAAAACTTTGGACAAGTTATTGAATTTCCCTGTTTTACCCATCTCTTTAAAAAAAGGCAGGGAGGGGGATAATATCTCCCAGAGGTGTTTGGAGATTTGATTGATGTGTATAATATGTTTTGATATCTTTTAGAAAATGACCAGTCAGACCAGAGTATGTCATCAGAACTCATATGTCTAAAACAAACTAATCTGAACCATCTTGAGTAGATGTTAAGCAGATAAAAGTTGTACGTATTAAGGAAGTGTTATCAAAGGAAAAGTTATCAAAGTGGCTTTGATAAAAGTTGTACGTATTAAGGAAGTGTGTATATATTGGAAAGAAAGTTCTGTGTTCCTTCGAATTTTCTTGTGAATATCAGGTGTGTGCTTGGGGTCTTTAGCTGTTAACTTGAGTTTCAACATGCTTTGTAGATGGCCAGCCACCTAGAGAGGACAACTTACCAGTTCCAGCCACCCAGGCAGTTAAATGCACTTCAAAGTGCCTCTCGCCAAGGACGATGCCTTTTGCAAATATTTGAGATGTTTGTTCTCATTTGTAATTTATTAATGAACCTGTACCCTCATGGCAACTCCTTGGGAGGTGGAAAAGACAAAGCCAGAAAGCAAGTAAATGATGTTAGTTCGTTATATATCAAGAAAAAAGCTTTCATTGAAGGGAACTTGTTGGCAGACTTATTTGTATGTATATTTGATGCCTATTTAATTTAACATCGTACCACATCTAATCACACGATTGTAAAGAATCAGACAGAATGTCCTTTTACTTTGCCTTTTCTTGTGAGGAGTATACAGCACTGCCACCTTGTTGTCCAAGTTCTGTCTGATTTGAATGTGCTTAAATATCAAGAGAATGCCTGTTGTGAAAAAGAGCTTACTCTTCTCTTTGTCAGTACTTGCAAAAACAACTTAAAAGAAGTTAGTATTATTGGGCTGAATTCAGTAATTAGCATAATCATGATGCTATGTATTGTTCAGCAGAGCACGCCCCTTGGCCGAATTTCCCATTAAGAGGACACCAATGTTGTCCTAGTGAATAAATCCCGGCACACATGATGCAAATCAGCGAGTTCCTGCCTGCTGTGCCGGTGCGGTTAATTTTAGCCAGCGTTTGTTCTATGAGTTGTAAAACTGTTTACCCAAGTAGAAGTTAGTAAGCTGAAATGTGACTTCTCGGCCTAATGTGATAGGATATCTATTTTAGACTTCAGATTGTGTTTATGGTCCGGAGAGCGGTCTCCAGAAGAATTGCGGCTCAGATTTCCTTTGAAAGTGCTTGTAAGTAGTGGGTGGATTTTTAAGATTTCTCTTTGTTCTTTTCTCCTTAAATCTTCCTATAGTAATTTTTTAATCTCTTGGGGAAACTGGAAACTTTGAGGTGGGAGCTTCAGAGGATTCTAAGAATGGTGGCATAGGTTTTTCTTTACGTGTATCCTACTGCAAGGAACCTGTCTTACTTGGTTTTTCCAAGAGAGAGTGCTTGATTCTTACTGTTTTATCTTTGCAAAAGCAGTCTGTAGATTATCCCTTATTTTTATCTATTAGAATATTTGATTAATGGAATGGTTGTCTCATTGAGCTTTATTTCTTTTTTTATTTTTATTTTACTTATTTTTTTGAGCTTTATTTCTACGGTACCCTAACTCTTAGGGGAAAAAAAGTTGAAAGATTCGTGTTATACTTACTGTGTGACCTACAAGTTTATATAGAGAAATAATGGGAGTGTCATATAACTTTGTAAAATGTATAGATGGACAGTTTTAATTTTTTAGAGGATTATATATTTAAAAATAGACCCATATACCCCTAAAGAGAAGCACTTAAAAAATTAATTTAGGAAGAAGGTTCTCCAAAGTAATTGAAAGCATCCTCTGGAAGATAGTTACCAAAAAAAACCAAAGGTCATGAAATTTTTAAAATCTTAACTGCTCTTAATTTAACAGGTCATTGTCAACTTAAATGTAGACTGAAGAAAACTAAAGATTAATTAAACTTGAAGCAACCTTCTTAGTTTGAGATGTGTTTTAATTCTGAGTACACTGACTTCATGCCAAACAACATGCTTATAACAGAACTAGACAGGACATTTTTTAAATCAGTTAACACATAAATCACATGCCCTGTAGGAATATTGGTTTTACTGAAACAATTCTAATAAGTTGGGTGGTAGCTGCTCCCCAGGCATCCACGTCCAGATCAACTCTGTGAGCAGAGGGAGGCATTCCCTCAAATACCACTTTCCCATTTTGCAGGCTTTATTCAAAGACTTCTTTGTTATTATGTATAGTCTGATTTTTAAATCCAAATGACCTAAGGTGTCAACAATGAAAGGAAATGTTTCAGTGGTACATTTAGTAGGAAAAGAATGTAAGAAGGGAAAACAGAACTGAGTACTTGAGCTATTTTTAGAAAGAAACTCCTATTAAAACAAGTTTTTTTGTTGAGCAGAAGAGAAATTTGCAGTCCAGATTCATTGTAATTATAACAGAAAAGTCTATAATAATCGTCCTTAGCAGTAAAAGGGACTTTGTTCCAGTACTGGCTTCATAATACATACTTTCCTCCAAAGAAAGAAAAGAACCCGGGTCTTATTCTTACTTTTGATTGTCAGTGAGGCGCCATCAGCATCTCAGTGGAGTGTTTGTAAAGGTACACCCTTGCTAGTACTAGATGGTTTGCAAGCTGTTCTTCATTCCCTCCCTTGGAGTTTAGTCCTGTGAAAAAGAAGGGCTGTTCAAAACATAACCATTTTTAAATTTTGACAGAAAGAAGTTTCCATAGGTATTTTTACTAGAGGAAGCGTGTGTTCTAGGAGGAGTTGCTAAAATGCCATAAACAATTTCTGAGTGTTGGTTTTCGTGATTTATGTGCTGTGAGAGTGTGATATAGGTGAATGGAAGAGATCATTCTAATGATGTAAGCGCCAGTGTGGGAATTTCTTGTGTTTGCTGGGGCATTGATTCCCTTTACTCCTTATCTTGTGTGCCTGGTAAAGTGATACTGGTTATGGTTCCCTCATTAGTAGAGTCCCTGTGACTAGTTAGGACGTTGGTGTGACACATCACAGTGAGCTCAGCTCAGGGTCAAGAGGAGGTGTCCAGGTGCTGAGCAGCAGGGGCAGCTGTGGGGCTGCAGGAAGGGCCAAGCAGCCCATGGCCCCACACGTGTGCTGGGTACACCTGCAGTTGACTTTGTGTTTCTGTTCTTCAGTCCTGTTTAAGCTGTTTTCCCTGGGCCTGCCCTTGCCTCCTAGCCCTTTGCCTCTTAAAATAGAGACCCAGAGGCTCTGACAGATCCAGAGGGTCCTGATTGCAGCTGATTTATTTTACGGTTTCTCTGTTCTTAGAGAATTAGCCTTCTGCTCTGAAGCTTTAAGAGATTTTCAGGGAAGCAAAGAATCTTCTTTTTTGGGGGATCCCTTTCATTCACATGAAGTTTTTTTTTTTTTAAGATTTTATTTATTTATTCATGACAGACACGGTGTGTGTGTGGGGTGGGGGGGGGGGGCGTTGGGCAGAGACACAGGCAGAGGGAGAAGCAGGCTCCATGCAGGGAACCCGATATGGGATTCGATCCCCGGTCTCCAGGATCACACCCCGGGCTGAAGGCGGCGCTAAACCACTGAGCCACCGGGGCTGCCCCACATGAAGTTTTTAATATGTAGCTGGACTGACTGGTTATATGGGAACTTACATTATCTGACAGGTTGCCTTTTGGTTTGGAGCTGAACACAAGTGCACCGTGAGTACATCCCTAGAATGTTCTCTTTCAAAAGGAAATTTTGTAGGCTTAGGCTTTGTTATATTGAATTTCAACTCTTTTATCTAAAGCGAAAGGGACAGTGTGCAGAGGGATGCCTTGAGTTCTGCCTGCCTTGGACACAAGTAGATGGTAATAGGATTGGACCCTCTGCTGGAATTGTGATTTCTCCTGGAAATACTGGCACTCCTGTTATTGTTTAGCCTGTGTTAAGCATCCCCAGAGCACGTACAATGCACAAAGACAGCATAGTTCCTACTCATGAGGGACTCAACATGCTGATATTAGGCAGTGCACAGAAACTGGGCTCCCGACATAACACACTAAGTAAACTGGCAGAAAACAGTATGATAGGGAAGAAAAGGAAAACAAAATGGAGTGTGGGGAGGATGGAGGGTAGTTCGTGGGGTAGCTTTCAGATTGCCTGGGCTTCTGCCAAACAGTATAGACTGCAGAGCTCCCAGGATGCTCCTTCCCTTTCTTTTCCAGCAGCCATGGAAGTGGTGGAGATGGATGAGAGTGACCCCAGCAAGCACCTCCCCAACACCAGTTCCCTCTTAGAAGTCCCCACAAAAGGGAGGAGATTCACTAGTTTCCCTGTTCCTGGAATGCTTTCTATATGGAGGAGGTAAACTTAGTGTCTTATAAAGTCCAATAAATATAAGAAGCATCTTTCCCAATGTCATATATTTGGCTAGAAATCTGAATTTGTATTCCATGTTTTTCTTCTGAACTTATATGCACTCAAACTAGTTCCTGAGCCCTGTGCTGGGTTAGGATGTTGAGTCACCTGTTGAATTAGAGGAGTGCTTTGAGCTTCTCCACAGAAAGACATTACGAAGGTCACCTAGGCATTATTGCAGCTCATAAAGGAGTCAGAAGGACATGAATCAGAAGGGAGCTAATAAGACAAGCTTCGGGTATTGAAGATTAATAAATAGGAATATACTGTGTGAATCTGTGAGTCATTTTTCCCTTTATACACAGCCTCAGCCAGTCTCTGATTAAGGTTCTGGGTCTTATTCATGGCTCTACAACCAAGAGTCTTGGAGAAGACTCCACAAAGAACCTCACAAAAAGATTAAAGGGTTGAAAAATGATATCTATAATAAGATGTTAGGAAACTTCTATTATTTAGCCTGGAGGGAAAAAATGACCAGGAGACTCTTGAGTTGTTAGGCAAGTAAGTATATGCCTCAGAACCAAGGAATGATGACCAACTGGTGTCTATTTCCATTGAACATACAAAGTTCAATCCAGCAAAGGTTAGGTCAGCACCGTGGTACTCACAGTGCAGTGGTGGCATCCTCAGCATCAGCACCACCTGGAAACTTGTGAGAAATGCACCTTCTTAGGCCTTGCCCCAGATCTGTCCATTTGGCAGTGGGGCCCAGCAGCCTGTGTTGACAAGCCCTGCAAGTGATTCTGATGCACACTAATGTTGGAGGATGAGATAGAATGCAGGGTTTTATAAAACGGAGAGGTTGAATACTGGAAAATGTAAACCTTTTTCTGGAAGTTATCTAAAAATGGGTTTATATTTGTTTATGATGTTTTTAGTATTCTCTGTGAAGTCTAGAGATAAATGACCTCTCAAAGTCCCCTCGAGCCCTGACTTTGCTCTGGATTTCCTCTGTCACTTAGAGAAGATTAATAATTAACCAGGAAAATTTTGCAATTACTTTTCTGAACTCAGTAGTTAAGACTGCCCATTTCAAATGAGAATCAAATGAGAAAATGTGATGGTAATGTTGTGTTTTCAGATAATATCACAGTGTTATTCAGTAGACTCCCTCCTTCCAGTGTGACTTTTTTACAGCCACCCAAAGGGAAATTTAGGCAGAGGTCAAAACAAAGGGCCTTAGCTGGTGATCATTTTGTGTCACAGCCTGCTGGCTAGATTGGTCACTTCATGAAGCCCATGTCAGAATATAGGTGACTGTACCCCAGTTTTCCAACTCTGGGACTTCTACAGGAGGAGAACTTTATTGGTGAGCTGCTGTATCACCTGCAGGAATGCCATTCCTCATCCCTGCCACAGGGAATTACATCTGTCAGCCTAGATGTAGGGGCGAGGTGAGAGGACCTAAAGACAATGCAAGCACAGGATAATGGTACCAGCTTGGAGGGGCTCTGCTAGAGGTGAAGGATGGTAACCTATTTGATCTTGATGTTTTTATAGCTCTTGCAGTCAATAGTACACATGCTGGGCACTTAATGCAATTAAATGATTACTTAGTTGAAATGTTCAAGGCCACAGGTGTTTTGCCCTCTCCTGTGTAATAAATTATCTAGAGTTAGGAAGGTAGCAGTCCTTACCCTTCCCAATCAAAATAGTTACTCCTCCTACCAGTCCCTCTACTCAACCCTGCCCCCACTGCTTTGTGCTTTTGCCTGGAATTGTCCTGGGTTGAAAACACAAACTACTGAGAATGTGTCTATTTGTTATAACTTGTATAACATTTCATACAGTAAAAGCTTTCTGTGGTCATAGCAAAGGGTACTCTGCAGACGTGTTTGGCCAGTGCTGCTTAAAAAGCGGCACACGAGTAGCACACTGCTGTCTCCAAAGAAGACACACTCTGTCTTGGCCAGGGTATGGTGCCTCTAATATTTTAGCACTTAAAAATGGGATAGGTAGAATGCTTGACTTTTATAGCTATAGTTAATTACACATTTGCAGAGTATTAAAAGTTCCTTGAAGTGAGGAAAGACAAGTGAGAGCAGTCTGGCTCAAACTCCAGTTTGCCTTGTAATGGGAGACAGAGGGGAAAGGTGGCAAGTGTCTATACCAGTGTTGCACAATCTTCACACTGGGTTGTATTTGGAAAAACTGATCTCCCAGGCATTAAGCCGCATTCACTGTTACCTTTATATCTCTATTTACAGAGTGTATGAAGTCCGGTGAATCCTGGTTGGGCACTGATAAGATAATTGTATCTCACCAATCCATAGGGTAGACAGAGCTGATTTTTAACACCCTGAATTAGTCTGAATATAAAATGCTCTCTTTAAAACCAACAAACTCTCAATAACTATAAATCCAATAGAAAATTCAAATGTTTGGCCAGTTTGGTTCTTACTGATAGCAGGCAACAGGCTATTTTCATTTCTACACAAAAAGAAATGACTCATCATCCCCTTTGGTATTTCACCTTGGTAAAAATAATTTTGTTTTTAGAATCAAGCTTTTACCTAGTCCATATATGTTTCATTAAAAATGAGATTGGGGGGCAGCCTGGGTGGCTCAGCAATTTAGGCTCCCTGCATGGAGCCTGCTTCTCCCTCTGCCTGTGTCTCTGCCTCTCTCTCTCTCTCTCTCTCTCTCTCTCTCTTTCTCTCTCTCTCTCTGTGTCTCATGAATAAATAAATAAAATATTTTTTAAAAATGAGATTGGGTAAGTGGCTTGGGCTAAGCCTTTTTTCATTATAGTTATTCAGTCCAAAAAAATTAAACTTGAAGAGAAAGAAGGGGGGAAAGCTCCTTTGCTTATTATTATTAGACTACTGAAGAATTACTGACCTAATGATTCAATAAAACATCCCCAGAAACAACCTAATAAGGTACTAGTTAAATAATTGATGGTGCTGCCACATAATGCAACATTATGCAGCCATTTAAAATGATGCTCCATCTGTAGCCTTACAGATTACAGGTTACAAAATATATATTACAACCACTTTCTCAATGGAAGACATTTTTTTAATGGTTTAATGGCTTCATTTTCTTTTTCAAAAGGAAGGTACTTAAATGTACATGAAAAAAGAATGCTGTGCACCAAATATAAGCAGTGGTTATCTCAAGGAGGTGAGCTGATGTATGATGTTTTACCCTCTTTTTTGGCTATCTGTATGTTAGATTTTTTTCAGTGAGCTGTATTATGTAGTAATGAAAAACTTTCTTTTCAAAACATGCTATTATAATTCATTTTGATTTTGACTTTTATATTTTATTTAATTTGGCAGTGGCCTCACAGTGGCTTACATAAGTATCATGTACTCCAATAGGTAAAACTAGTACACCAAAATTGACACAAAACAATTATTATTTTTCAGTGATGAGCTAGCAGCATTTTTCCTTGTTTTCCTTTCTTGTGTGTTTATCAGATTTTTTAATATGAATTTGTATTATTCTTATAATGAGAAAATTTGACTTATTTTTAAGACAGACTTGAGACCTTGGCTCTTGGGAAGAGGCCCATACAAATGGATGCGTGGCTGTTATTGACAAAGGGTAATTTTGTGAATTCTGCAGCGTAAAAGGTATTCAGCAAGAATCTGCTTTCACTACTTACAGCTGTGGATGTTCAAGGAACTCTAATATCCCAAATTGAATAAGCTCTCAGGTTCAATATTATATAAAGAAAGGGAGCTGGGGAATCCAGCATTTGTTAAGTATTAAAATAATACTTTGTATTAGGATTATCCATTTAAACTTTGTAAGGGACCATCATTCTTGAGCTTAGATATAAAGTAGTGAATGGTGGAACCATATGTTACAGACCTCAGATGATATTTTTGAGTGACAGTGATGAGGGATGATGGAAAGAACAAGTCACCTAGCTAGTATTTCCAAAGCACTTCTCTTTGTAGTATCAGAGTGTATCTCACCAGTGTTTATTAAAAGTGATAGCACTTAAGAGAGTACTGGCTCCCTCAATTATTTCTGCCAAATGCTGCTAGGATGTTCTTGTGGCCTTACTCAGAAGGTTATTTGGGGTAACTATTTGGTACTGGTGGCAGTTGATTTAAGAAAATCATGAGCAAAAACAACAGGCCTCCCTTTCAATCCATTTTGTGTGGTAACCTGTGAGAGTAAGTACTTTTTCGCAGTTAAAGGGACTCTCTTTGAAGTGTCTTCCTATGTTTGGGCCTAAATGAGTAGAAATCTGTCACCAGGTTTACTAGGCTTAGATTGAAACTGAATGGAATCCACCATCAACAGGACTGATACCTTAAACTTAATTTAGAGCCAGGATGCCTTGAGAAGCCAAAAGAAATCTAGTAGCATATATGAACTCCCATGTTTTGGCATAGCCTTTTTGTTTCAGGACCTTTGTTACTCATAGAAGGGTATTTCCTGGAATACTTGGAACTAAGAAAGCTGGTTTTTCAAGTTTCCTTCTTACCAGTTTTGATCCTTATAAGGAATGGTCTTCATTTCATCTTCTCCTTTGTTTCTTTATCATCTTCTCTCTCTCTCTCCTGTACTTACAAGATAAGGAATAATCGTGTAATTCCTCTCTGCACTGTTGCCTCTTTGGGGAAGTAAAGACACATCCTACATGGGTTTATCTTCATTTCTTCTGGTTGGAAGAGGGGAGAAAGAGATGTTGATGAACTGTTTAACCCCAATAGTTAGATATGCAATGGATAGAGTACAATCGATCGCCGTATCAGTGTGTCCACACCGGCAGATGAGTACCAGCCCTCCCCACACAGCATCAGCACAACTGTGTGAAATGCCACATGCCCTATCAAGGTAGAATAAAATGGTTGGTTACGGTTTGATTGATCAAATGCTTTGCAGGTTGAGTGGCTCAAAGGAAAAATGAGAACATCTTTTTAAAAGCAATAGAACAGATAAAAATATTTCTAGACTATATTCTGAGATTCTGAGACTATAAACTTAAGTTAGAAACGGCAGAAAATGGGGATCCCTGGGTGGCTCAGTGGTTTAGCGCCTGGCCAAAGGCAGGGCATGATCCAAGGTCCCGGGATCGAGTCCTGCATCGGGCTCCCTGCATGGAGCCTGCTTCTCCCCCTGCCTGTGTCTCTGCCTCTGTCTCTTTCTCTCTCTGTGTCTCTCGTGAATAAATAAAATCTTTAAAAAAAAAAAAAAAAAGAAAGTAATGGCAGAAAAACTCTGTAGTTGCTGTCAAGAGAAAGGGTGGCTTTTGGAAGAGCAAGAGGAGACTAGATCTTAGCTTAAAGATTTGGCCTGAGTTTTTATTTTCTTTTTATTTTTTCATTTGTTCATTTATTTCTTGGTTTTGTTGGGTTTTGCCTTTACCTTACAGATTAAAAGCAAAAGTAGGAGGATAGGAATGTGTTCAGCATACTGAGGTAGTTGGGAGTTACAGATGAGCTTATCTATTATTATAAAGGTTTTAAAAAGAGACTTGAGTCTTGAGACTCAAACTGCTTGAGACTTGACTTGAAATTAAAGTGGTGGCTGGAGCAAGAAGAAAGAACTGCTGGGATGTCCCTACTGTGCAGAGTTCAGTGCCCTTTGGGACCTGGAGGGTAGAGCATCCAGCCCAGCGCATCTTTCTGTCAAACCTGGTTTTTGCCATCTCTCTTTTTGTTTACATTTTTTGGTTTTTCCTTGATCTTTAAATCATGGTGTCTTCAGCCTCTGTCAGACTTGTCAGTAACAATTAAATAATCTAGAATTTTTATTTGAAGAAGAAATGACCTAAAGCTTAATCCAGAAGAAACTTCTTCTGATCAGGTATAAAAACTTGACATTGCTATACGAATTATTAAGTATTACAATGATAAGTTTTTTAAGTTTTAATTTTTATTTTTATTCTGTTCTAAGAGGAAATAACCCTCAATTGGCAATAATATAATGAGAAAGATTTTGTTTTCTATGTCCTCATTAAACATTAAGTAGTGAACTTCTAAGAACTCAAATGATCCAATTGGATCCAACTATGGAAGAACAATATAGGTGAAGAAGTATCGTTTTCTAAAGGCAACTCATGGCCACCTCCAACAATAATTATATATCTTAAAATTCACTTTTTCTAGTGACACTGTGGTTCCATGAGTTTTTACACATAGGGTTTTGTGACCACCAGCACAGACACGATAAATAATAATTAAAACTTCCCAGAGGTTACCCTCGTGCTGATACCTTGCATTCAGACCTTCCCTCCATCCTTTACTCCCCAGACTATGAAAAGTAGTCTCTAAGTTCTGTATGCAGCCATGGTGAAGGGTGAAAATCTAATTAATTAAGGGGGCTTATGCACTACTTTGACCACTTAAGTGGCTTATGGGTGATTCTTAGGAAGCCAGACTAAAATGTAAAAATAGGGTGGGGGGGATGTGAGGAGAGACACCAACAGCTGTGCACTATGTGGAAAATTTACTTCACAGAATTAGATCAAATAAACAAATACCAACAACAAAACCTCTGGGGGCTAGGAATATCAGTAACCAGAGTTGCTGTGTTATGTAAAATGTCCAGTTTTCAACAAAAAATTATGGGACAAGTAAAAAAGTTGGAAATTGTGACACATACACAGGAGAAATAAACAATAGAGACTGCTTTTGAGGGGGCCTATAGATTGAACAAAGCAGACAAAGACTTTATTTTTTTATTTTTTAAAAAGATTTTATTTATTCATGAAAGAGATAGACAGAGACCTGGGCAGAGGGAGAAGCAGGCTCCCTGCGGGGAGCCTGATGTGGGTCTTGATTCCGGGACCCTGGGACCACAACCTGAGCCAAAGGCAGATGCTCAACCACTGAGTCACTCAGGCACCCCCAGACAAAGACTTTAAAGCAGCTATTATAAATATGTTCAAAGATGAAAAGAAACCATTCCTAGGGCAACCCCGGTGGCGCAGCAGTTTGGCACCGCCTGCAGCCTGGGGTGTGATCCTGGAAACCCCGGGTTGAGTCCCACGTCGGGCTCCCTGCGTGGAGCCTGCTTCTCCCTCTGCCTGTGTCTCTGCCTCTCTCTCTCTGTGTCTATGAATAAATAAATAAAATCTTAAAAAAAAAAGAAAAGAAAGGAAAGAAACCATTCCTAAAGAATTAAAGGAAGGTGTAGTGGCAGTGAATCATCAAATAGAGACTATTTTTAAAGAGATGGAAAAGATAAAAAATAAAACAAAACACCCAAATGCAGATGTGGAACCAAAAGCACAAACAACAGAAGTAAAAATAGATAAATTGGAGTACATCAACATTAAAAGCTCTGCACAACAAAAGACACAATCAATAGAATGAAAAGACAACCTTTGGAAAGGGAGAATATGTTTATAAATCATTTATCTAGTAAGAGGTTAGTATCCAGAATATATAAAGAACTCCTACCACTCAACAGCCAAGAGCAACTCAATTTAAAAATGGATAGAGAACTTGAATAGACATTTATCCAAGGAAGACATACAAATGGCCAATAAGCCCATGGAAGGCTGTTCTATCACTAATCATTATGGAAATGCAAGTCAAAACCACTGTGAGATATCACCTGACACCCATTAGAATGGCTACTGTTAAAAAACAAAACAAAACAGAAAATAACAAGTGTTGGTGAGGATGCGGAGAAATTGGAACCTTTGTCCATTGTTGGTAGGAATATAAAATGGTGTGCATGCTGTGCAGGACAGTACAGTAGTTTCTCAAAAAATTAAAAACAAAATTACCACATGACCCAGCAATTCCACTTCTGCATATACACCCAAAAAAGAACTGAAAGCAGCAGAGACATGGACAGATATTTGGACACCCATTAAATTTAAATTAATCTATTTTTAGAGAGGGAGAGAAAGGGGGAAGGGGCGGAGGGAAAGGAAGAGAGAGAATCTTAAGCAGACTCCTCTCCCAGCATGGAGCCTGACGAGGGTCTTGGTCTCAAACCCTGAGATCATGATCTGAGTCTAAATGAAGAGTTGGATACTTAACTGACTGAGCAGCCAAGGTGCCCCTGTACACCCATTTTAATAGCCTTATTCACAGTAGCCAAAAAGCAGAAGCAACCCAAGTGTGTATCAATGGATGAGTAAACAAAATGTGTTATATCTGTACAATGGAATATTATTCAGCCTGGAAAAGGCAGGAAATTCTGACACATGCTACAATGTGGATGAACTTTGAAGACATTTATGCCAAGTATAATAAGGCAGTCACAAAAACACCCTCATCTCACTCATATGGATGTACTTAAAGCAGTCAAACTCATAGGGACGGAGGGTAGAATGGTTGCCAGGGATTGGGGTGAAAAGGAATGGGAAATTACTTTTTAATGAGTACAGAGTTTCAGTTCTGTAAGGTGAAGTGTATTGCAGATGGATAGTGGTGATGTTTGCATAACAACACAAATGTACATAATGCCACTGTACACTTAAAAGTAGTTAAATGGTAATTTTATGTTTATTTTACCATAGTTAAAAAAATTGAACATGGAAATTCTGGAATTGAAAACTATAACAAAATAAAAAACTCATTAGAGGGATCAACAGTAGATTTGGATTATCAGAAGAAAGAATCCGGGATCCCTGGGTGGTGCAGTGGTTTAGCGCCTGCCTTTGGCCCAGGGCGTGATCCTGGAGACCCGGGATCAGATCCCACGTCGGGCTCCCGGTGCATGGAGCCTGCTTCTCCCTCTGCCTGTGTCTCTGCCTCTCTCTCTGTGTGTGTGACTATCATAAATAAATAAAAAATTAAAAAAAAATTTTTTTTAAAAAAAAGAAGAAAGAATCCATAAACTTGAAGAGAGAGCAGAGCCATGGAGATAATGCAGTCTGAAGAACAGAAAGAATGACAAAGACATGTAGTCAAAATTTTGAAAGACAAAAAAAAAAAAAAAAAAAAAAAGATGTGGAAAGAGGCAAGAGAGAACTGACTCAATTATAGAGGAACTACAGTAAAATTAACACCTGACTTCTCATGAGGAACAGTGGGGGCCAGACTGCAGTGAGAGGCAATGTTCAAGTGCGGAGAGCATCTTCTGCCTTACAAAACAGTCTTTTTAAATGAAGGCAAAATAAAAACATTGTCAAGTAAATGAAAACAATCCATTGCTAGCAGATTTGCTTTACAAGAAACACTAAAAGAGGTTCACTAGGCTGAAAGCAAACAACACTAGACAGTAATTGAAATACACACACATACACACACATGAGCTCCAGTAGAGGTAGTTCAGTAGGTAATGACAAGACTGTATAATTACATATTTCTTCTTTCTTCTCATAACTGATTTCAAACATTACTAAAGAGCAGCTTCTATCTAGTTACTTTCTAGTGATTATAATAAAGCTCATTATGTTCACATCAAGGCATCCCCCCTACTTCCTAGTTTTCTAAAGGAAAAACAGCCAAAGGGAGCCAGCCAGTGGCTTGCCCAAGAAAGTTCATCTCAATCATTCATAAGGAATTAAGTACCAGGAGGAGCACTCTCAGAATCGGGAAATAATATTCAAAGAAATCTTAAAAACATGCCTCTCTGATATTTTTAAACTGCTATTTTCATCATTCTTTGAAGGTGATATCAAGTAAATGTTTATGGTTTCTTAATTTAGTAAACAGATTTCAATTTCAGTTGTCTCAGCAATAGGAAAAAGTGCTAAATTTTCACCTGACTTCCTGACCAGATGAACAGTTTTTTGGACTTATTGCCACGTTTAGACTGTTCATATCACTAATTTGGGTGGAATTGAATCATGTTTGCAGACTTCTGATGAAGCACTTCAGAGACTTGAACCAACTTTCCTCCACTGCATAGAGGAAAGGTCTCACTGAATCAATTTAGTAATTTGTTCCTTCTTGCTTTTTTCTACTGCCTAAGAACTATTATTACTTAAGAACCTTTGGAATGAGAATAAGAACTATGGAGCTGTAAGTTGAGCATGGAAAATAGTTAAGATAATGATCTCCACCTATCGACTCTTCTATTTATATTAAAGTCCTATTAATAGAAAGGATATGTAGTAATATCAGGAATCTGTGTTTTTATAAGTATCGTTCATATTTCTATTGAGCTTCTACTGGAATCAGAACAAAATCAGCAAATAAATATGTAAGAACCAAGGTATCTATTTACATACATAGTTCCATTTTAAACTGTGGCTGAAGAGAAAGCATTTCCCTAATATAGCTCTTGGAGCTTAGCCAAACAGTCCAGCGCTTCAAGGATGCAGAATCAGAACAAGTGCTTCTGGGTTTACCATGTGATGGAAGTGATGTTAAGTGATTTGCTCGTGAAAACGAATCTATTTTTGGTTATGACTGAGAAAAAAAATTATGTAGAATATTGGAGGGGATATCTGTAGTGTACACAGAAAGGGAAAAATGTTTAGAAGCTATTTCTGTCGTAGAGGGGAATAAATGTATAAAGCCCATCTCTTCTTGTCCCATGCCTTCAAGCAGTGTTGTACCTACAACACTCTAGCAAGGTGGTCATAATCATGAAAAAAAATCTCTATGCAGGCTAATTCCACATTTTTTAAAAAGATTTTATTTATTTATTTATTTATTTATTTATTTATTTTTATTTGAGACAAAGAGAGAGAGAGGCAGAGACACAGGCAGAAGGAGAAGCAGGCTCCATGCAGGGAGCCTGATGTGGGATCCCAGGTCTCCAGGATCACACCCCGGGCTGAAGGTGGTGCTAAACCGCTGAGCCACCTGGGGATTACCCCTAATTCCACATTTCTAATGGGAGTGCATTGCAGTGTGCAGTAAGCCGTTCAGCTATAAATTTTTTCTTCCCTTCCAAGTGCAGTCTTAGTACAATGAAAGGCTATTTGCTACATCTCCAAAGTTGATGAAGAGTGGCCAACATGTATTTCCTTATAGTAATTTTTTCATGATATCATCAAAATATAAAATTGAAATAGAAGTGACAGGGGTACTTGTCTGGCTTAGTTGAAAGAGCAGTGACTCTTGATCTGGGGTTGTAGGACAGCCCCACATTGGGTATAGAGATTACTTCAAAATAAAACCTTCAGGAGCACCTGGGTGGCTCAAGTGGTTAAGTGCCTGACTCTTGATTTCAGCTCAGGTCATGATCTCAGGATTGTGAGATCAAGGCCCACATTGAGTTCTGCGCTTAGTGCAGAGCCTGCTTGTCCCTCCCCCCAAATAAAATCTTTTTTAAAATACATAAAATCTTTTTAAAATAAGTAAATAAAATAAAAAGATAGAAACAAATTAAAGTTTCTGAAAATAATTGCTCATACAGTCATTTAGATTCCATTTGAACATCTCCAAGGAAATGGCATTTCCATATCCTGATGCAGTCTTTCAGTTTTTTTTTTTTTAAGATTGTATTTATTTATTCATGAGAGACACAAAGAGAGAGAGGCAGAGACATACGCAGAGGGAGAAGGAGGCTCCCTGCAGGGAGCCCGATGTAGGACTTGATCCCAGGACCCCTGGATCACACCTTGAGCCGAAGGTAGATGTTCAACTGCTGAGCCACCCAGGCATCCCAGTCTTTCAGTTTTTAAAAACTGTTTTTTTTGTTTTTTTTTTTTTTAGAAAAAAAAAACAAGCTATTTTTCACTTAGGTTCTGTAGGGCCTTCTCCATCTTCTCTTCTTCAGGCCAAATTGTCATGATTCCTTTAACTTTATCTCCTTTTCATTATTGTTGCTGTTTCTTTCTTTATCCTTTTTTTTTTTTTTTGTTTTTGTTTTTGTTTTTTGTTTTTTTTTTTTTCTTTATCCTTTTAAAAACATATTTACTTAATAGATTCATACAATGCCTTCCCAAAAGCAAAAGGCTACTGGAAGACCTCTAAATAACACACATGCTTTATGAGCCAAAAAAGAAACTTAAATGTCAGAATGACAAAAATGCAGAAGAGAGAGTGAATACAACAGGAATGAGGCCTGGAAAAGAAATAGGGTCCAGAGGGGCTGAGCCCAGGGTCTGCAGTGGAAACTTTACATAGAGGGCTAAAATGAGTTTGTGCAATGTTCCAAAATTCATGAAGATCGTTGACTGCATTGTTCTAGAAAGGATCAGGAATTTCCACCTCCTCTCCCCACAGCACAATCCTGTGGTTCACAGTTGTAGACTACACTGCTCCGTCTTAGTCCTGTGGTCTCTGGTTGATACAGAATAATTGAGCTGGACAGGACTGGAAGATATCTGATTCTGAACATTTCCAAGGACCGCAGCTCTGTGGCCTTTGAAACCCACTCTCTTTTTCACCCTTTCCTTTTTCCCTGTTCCCTGTTTCCTGTTTCCCTGTTGTCCCTGCCTCCCCATCCCCAACATAGGCCAGGACCCCAGAGAATCTCAGCTCCCCAAATAGGAGCTGTTATCATTAAGATGGCCTGGTGAATGCCAACCAGGAACACCACTCACATTGCTTCATTTGAGCATCTTCCGTACAGTAAGTTGATAACACTTGTAGGGAATAATCATCTCACCTCTACTTTCAGTTATGGCTGTCACATCTTCAAAATGATCAAAATTGGACCGGATGACTTCTTGGGTCTTTTCAAACCCTGATGTTGTCTGATTCTCTAATTCTGTGAACCAAAATAGGAATAAGAGACCAATCATAGGTTGTTTCTTGTAAGCATTAACCTCAAATACTGTTTCAGTAAAAAGGCTTGCAGGGTGCTTGGTACCATCAGGACATTTTCTTGCTCTCTGGGTAACGTCTGGTTCTGATGGCCAGTCCTTAAGAAAAGCTTACAAAAGACAAAGAATTCTAAAGCAGGAACAGATGTGACTGAGGATGCACTTTAGAAACCTGTACATGGGAATATGATAGAAGGCTCCAAACCATGCAGCAACTTGTTCACCCAGTGCTCAGACACCAGACAAAGGGATGTTCTTGAAAGTGAAAAATAAAGATAAGATAAAAAGTATAGCAGATATATTTATATCTTAAATTGTGGGTCATAAGTAAGTTTGAAGGAAGAATTGTCTGAGAGGCCTGGGCTGAAAACAGACTCATGATAAATTCATTTTATCAGCAAAAGCGAAGATATTTTGGTGGTACATTCCTAACTTCTCAAAAAAGTGTACTTTCCTTGGTAGTGTTTGGAAAGGTTTTTCCGATGCTAAAAGTAGTAATTGCTTATGGTGGGAAGTTTTGGCTAATAGAAAAAAAAATGTCAAGAGCACCTAGAGACAGCCACTTTTAACTTTGGGTGTATTTCTTTAAAGTCTCATTGCTGGTGCATTCTCAAACATAGTTGAGAACATATGGCACACACCATTTGCATGCTGATTTTTCCCTTTGCAGGTTATGTTCCAGTGCCATGAATAACTCAAATAACATCATTTTAAAATTTTATTTTATTTTATTTTATTTTATTTTTTATTTGAGAGAGCATGAGCATGTGTGTGCATGAGCAGAGGGAAAGGCAGAGGGAGAAGCAGGCTGCTCACTGAGCAGGGAGCCCAACACGGGGCTCTGTCCCAGGCCCCTGGGTTCATGACCTGAGCTGAAGGCAGATGCTTAGCTGACTGAGCCACCCAGGCGCCCTTCAAGTTATATCATTTTAGCGACTATATAATAATTCTCTTTAGATGTCACAAAATTTCCTTGGCCTTTCCTCCTGTCAGGGACAGTTAAACGGTTTCCCTTTTTTCATGATCATAATAAATGACATCTTTGTACATCTGTATTTGTTCACATTTCAAATTATTTCCTTATTTTCTTGAACTTGTGAGGTTAATGTCATAAAGACACCCATATCTTCCCTGAGTACTTCTTGTTCAAGACAGAGTACTGGGACTGCCATGCATCTGACCCAGCCTGGCACATTAACAAGCACCATTTCCCATAGGAAAAATAAATGCTCCTACTTAGAACTGTTTAAATCATTTCCAGCTGTACTTAGGAGAGAAAACATTTCAGAACTGATTTTAAAGTCAGTATTGGAGTAGTAGAACAAGGTGACACTTTTATTTATAGTTTGCTTATACTCTAACTTATTTTAATTGACCTCCTTGAAGCTTTTGGTATGTGAAGTGTCCACACGTCCAAAGTTAAACTGTCTTTAATCTGTGGGCCTCCATAGGAGTGATATTCAGCTGAAGTGTTTATATTTGCCCTAAACCTGAAATCTAATGAATGGGTTTCCATCCTTTAGATCCTGGAAAAGCGAGGTTGAAGACCCTGCTTTTCTTTTTCTGTGGAAATAGTATGGGCCTGGTTGGAAGAAAGGTCACTAGCTTGTCCCCATAGGCCTTCCGCTTTCATCTCTGGCCTGGAGAAAGTTGTGTCTGAGTCCCTTTCTATGAACTTAGAATTGGCAGTTCTAAGCCACCCACCTCCTCTCATTGATCTGTGTTTGTTCTTTGCTTCTTGACGCCATTGTTTTAGACAAGGTGTGGCACTTTGTCCCCGAGGCCTCCCTCAAGTGGTCAGACTGGCTGCTTTTGCTGTGTCTGAGTGGAATGTGCCTTCTGTCATTGAATAAGGGAGCTACTCTTCCTTTCTTTCTTTTCTTTTTAACTAACTTTTATAACTTATCCTAGGGGGCTTGAGAGTGGGGGAAGGCAATGCTGGCAATATAGGACGGGAAAAACAGAAAGTGAATATTACCTTTTATAACCAGTATTGTACTGGTTTTTTACCTCAGCTTTACTGAGGTATAATTGACCAACAAAATTGTCAGATATCTGAAGTGCACACCGTGATGATTTTATATACATATATATTACAAAAGGTTTCCTCCCATCTAGTTAATGAATACATCCATCACTTCACATATTTATATATTCCAGTGTTATTTATAGTCAGTTTTATTGAGGTATAATTTATATAGAATAAAATTAACCAATTGCAAGTGTACAGTTTCATGAATTCTGACACACATGTCCAGTAGTATAGCCACCACCATACTCAGAATATAGAATAAAAAGTTCCCTGTGTAGACATATGTTTTCATTTCTCTTGGGTGAATATGCCTCAGAATGGGACTGCTGATTTATGTGATGAGCATGTTTTATAGGAAACCACCAACCTCTTGTCCACAATGGCTTTACCATTTTGCATAATATTTTATTCTTAGCACTTTTTAGAGATATCTTCATTTCCCTCTTCACCTCCCTCTGCCCCTCAAAACTGTTCTTGCGCTTCACACTGTACACTGATCTTTAATCAAAGACAAGGCCAGAGTCTGTTCATTGAGGAAGAAGAGCAGGATTAGAGGGAGGGGGGGCTATGGGAGGAGAAAGATCCTTCTAGAAGGATTCTGGAGCCTCAAGTGTTGTTCCTGTGTCGGTAGTGGTACTGATTGCTTCAGGTTGCTTGAGGCTAACTGCAAGTATAGAACACGCATACTTTAGGTTTGATGTCAAGTACATGTGGTACTACCGTTTTACAGGTGAAACGGGACTCAGAAGGTGTACCTGCCTTACCCAAGGTCACACTGCTAGTTAATAACAGAGCCAGGATCGGGCCCTGGGTTCTACCTGCTAACAATGATAACAGTCATCATGCAGTGCTCCCTGGCCCTGAGCTAGGGCCTTTACGCCAACACCACATGGTGTATCCTGATTCCCACTTCCTGGATGCGTCATTTAAATGACTTGCCCCCAAAAATAAATAAATGACTTGCCCAGTTGTGTAGCCAGTGGCCAATTGAACTGGAATGGACCTGGAACCCCTGATCACAGGTCCTGTGCTCTTTTCCTTTCTTCATGCAGAAGGAACCAATGTTCCTTTTTTAACAAGAGAAAAGGAGAAGGTGAAGAACATGCAGTGCCGGGAACAGGCCACAGGGTGTTAGTAAATGTCCTTGCCATTTATTTCCAGTTTACATCAGTTTTAAATCTACAGCTTGTTCACTTTGAATGTCTTTAATAAAGATTATCAGGCTTTACACTCATGTTCTTTGTCCCCATTGAGTAAACCTGCTACTACTTGCTTCTGTTATCTATGTCCCCGTGTTCCGAGCTGGGTCTAGCATTTGGCTTGATTGTCTTGCCTTCCCTTTGCATGTTTTCCCCCTTCTCCCTCCCTCTTTCTCTCTCTCCCCTTTCCCTCTTCTCTACCCCTTCCTTTCTTGCTTCTGCTTCAGTCACAGTGTCATCTGCCTTTCTTCAGTTTCCTGTGCTCCCATAGACTGCTTTGCATATTTGTAAATATGCCATTTAAAAGTAGTTAAAGCAAGTTTCGGAGCCGTTCTTATCACTTTTCCATTTTTTATCATTAGTGTGAAAATAGGAAACTCAGTTGCTTTTTTTAATCATGAATATGATATTTTTAAAGTAATTTTAAGATTTGGGATCCCTGGGTGGCGCAGCGGTTTGGCGCCTGCCTTTGACCCAGGGTGCGATCCTGGAGACCCGGGATCGAATCCCATGTCGGGCTCCCGGTGCATGGAGCCTGCTTCTCCCTCTGCCTATGTCTCTGCCTCTCCTTCTCTCTCTCAGACTATCATAAATAAGTAAAAATTTTTTAAAAAGTAATTTTAAGATTTAAGAGTGTAAAGTAGATGTTTTCATGAGCTATTCAAAAATGATGGTGTTGATAAAAACTCTATATGAAAAAAAAAAAAGAAACTCCATATGACAAGACCTACATCCTGAGTGTTGAAAAGAAAAACTGCTTCTGCTGTTCTATTCTGTAAGTAAGATTTCAAAAAGGAATCTTCCATTTTATTTAAATATTATCAGGAAAAGCTAATCGTTTTTATGGCTGAGTAGTCAAGTTTACCCACAAGTAGCAGAGAGTCATTAGATTTTGTCAACCATTGAAAAGATTATCTGTCTTCAAATTTCTACCTAAGTGTCAAAATTCAAGATTCAACCCCAGCTTCCAAGAATGTTTTATGTTTTTAGAGGGTGGGTATGAGGCACTTTGGGTCTTAGTGGAAGTGTTGGAAAATGACTTGAGAGTATCAGAGTCCTCTGCATGGGGGACCTGGCTCCTTCCCTTTACCTGTTGGAGGGAGAACTTGGCCTGGCTGCAGTCTGTGAAATCTCTGGGGAAAGCTCAGCATAGACCAGAAGCAAACCCAAGGAAGGGAGACTGGCTGTGGGCCAGGCCTTTAAAACCACACGGTTCCAGGGAGGGAGTCATAAGTAAGCCACAGTCCACTACAGATCTGACTGTCTGGTATGGGCCATGCCAGCTGAGGAGCTGATGAGAGAGGAGGGCAGATGGAGGGCTAGAACAGGCATCCCCTCAGTGCATTTGCTTGGGAAGGCCTGGGGTCATCGTGGATGTTACCTTTAGCTACATTTCAGAACAGGGAGCCTACTACCCAAGCTTTTTTTCCCATTGATGTCTATTAAGTGCTATAGCACAGCCACATTCCTATTTTTAAACAGTGTAAAGTTCATCTAGAAATATTCTGAGAATGTTTGTTTCCACTTTTCCTTCAACATACAGATTTCTAGTGTAGATAAGTGAGTATGAGGTAGAGCTGAAGCAGATGCTCACAGAGGAAATTCTAGAGAGAGAATCTATAAACACTTGGGAGTCCTGCCAGTTTGTTCACTGGACCTGGTGAAGGAAGCAGGGCTGGTTCAGAGGTTAAGGGACAGAAGTGATGGTGGGCGGGACTCAGAGTTGAGAAGCTTGCTCAGAAGACATGGAGGGCACCAAGAAAAGAGAGTAAGGATTTTGTTAACATCACAGGTTTGGGAGGTAGAACTTACGAAACCCCTCAGTACCTCCTCCAATGATTCAAAACATTCTAAGATACTCTGTTCCTCAAACGAAGGGGTCGGTGGCATTTGAAAATTGGACAATGTTTTGGAACGTTCAGTCCTGTAAATCACAGCCATATGGGGGCTTTCATACCAGGGGAAGGAAGAGAGCGTTAGGAAGCTTGTTCTGACCCTCCTTCACATTCTGACCCTTTTCAGAAAAGCCTTCACAGGAGAGAGAAGAGAACCAAGGCATTAGCTGGAAGTTCTAAATGCTGTTGCTGAGGAGGAGAGGGGGCATTGCCATGCGATGTCTCCCCACATCAGGCCTTTCCGTCTCCCAGCTACATGATTTCTATGAACGCAAATGAGCTGGTGATTCTTCAGTATTAGGTCCAGGCTCCCCCATCCCAATATTAAGTATATATTCACCTGTGCTTTTCTTATTTTCTTCAGGTTTTAGTTTTTACATTTCTGTCTTCAATTTATTTTGGCTTGAGGGAGGGATGTAATGTTTTTCTTCCTTCCAGATAGATAGTTCTCTCTCTCATAATTTTTTTTTTTATTAAAATAAAAGCTTCCCCAAGCCACATCGGGCTGAGGACATACCTGCTTTGATGCTCCTGTACTTTACCTCTGTGCTCAGCCTGTTCCGGAGTGAACCTGAGGGCAAACCTCGCCCTAACGTATAAAAACAAAATGAGAGGGGCACACGGGTGGCTCAGTCGGTTAAGCGTCTGCCTTCGGCTGAGGTCATGATCCCAGGTCCCGGGGTCAAGCCTTGCATTGGGCTCCCTGCTCAGTGGGTCTGCTTCTCCCTCTCTGCCTGCCATGTGCTCTCTCTCTCTCTTTCTTTCTTCCTGCCAAATAAATAAATAAAATAATAAAACTAGAAACAGTGCAAAAGAGAAAACATTAAAATCCTACTCGGCTGTTTTTCAGCCCAGTTCTGTGAGTCAGTGACCATCTGTGTCTTTCAGTCCCCGCACCCAGGACTTGAGCCACTGACGCCTCTGTAAGTGTCCTTTCTCCTCCATGGGTGCCAGGCCAGGCCTCGCTGGGGCCTCCATGGGTCATGCCCAAGCTCTGTGGCAGCCTGGCCTCTGTCACAGCGCACTCTGCTCATGTTCCTCCCATTCTGCACCTGGTGGCTGGGGGACCTGTCCAGGGTGGAGGTCTGATTGTGTGGGCATCCACCTGTCTGTGGCTAGGGGACTTGTCCAGGGTGGAGGTCTGATCGTGTGGGCACCCACCTGTCTGTGACTGGGGGACTTGTCCAGGGTGGAGATCTGATCATGTGGGCACCTTCCTGTCCATGGCCGGGGAACCTGTCCAGGATGGAGGTCTGACCGTGTGGGCACCCACCTGTCTACCTGCCCAGGGTAGAGGTCTGATCTTGTGGGCACCTGCCTGTCCACGGGGTGGCCACGACCTGCAGCAGGGACCACCTCAGCTCACAGACCTGTCTGTCCACCCCATGCCACCCCTTCCCACATGGACACTGCCTCGATGTAACCCCCATCCCACAGGTGGCCCTGCCAGGCCCCACCTGGCCCTGTCCTGGCCCTGACACCTTCTGCCACAGCTGAGTCTTATCCATTTGTGAGTTTCTGTGATCAGCATCTGTTGTCCTTATGGAACAGCAGGCCCCACATCCATTTCCACTGTGGTCCTGTTCCCAGTGACTGACACAAGGGAGCTTCTCGGTAAATACTCGTTGAATGTCCTTGTTTGTCCTGTTGGCAGGCTTACCTGACAAACAAGATTTCATCAAGAAGTCTATTTTAGGATTAGATAATATAAATCCTAAATATTTCTAGTTTGTATTTTCACTTCTAGTTTTAATGTGTCCATGATGTCAATAAAATACTCTTTTTAGTCGAATATTCTCCTTTGGTTCTAGGATGGTCTTTTCATTTGTCTCAGATGGTATCTAAATCTCCAGAATTATATAGGCTTCAAATCTTAACACATGGTAAAATCTATCAGCATATGTTTACTGTTTCATTATATGCCTATA
The DNA here is from genome assembly GCF_011100685.1 of Canis lupus familiaris. NCBI lineage: Eukaryota > Metazoa > Chordata > Mammalia > Carnivora > Canidae > Canis > Canis lupus. Next base: position 23,957,072 of record NC_049237.1, read on the forward strand.
GCATTGCATGTATAGATGGCTCTCAGTATGTGCTTATGGATTTATTATATACTATTTTGATTTGAAAAGCAGGCAACCCAGTTTACAGTTTTTGGTAGAAAGAAAGTTTTTGGTAGAAAGGCATCGCATGGCAATGCCCCCTCTCCTCCTCAGCAACGGCATTTAGAACTTCCAGCTAATGCCTTGGTTCTCTTCTCTATCCTGTGAAGGCTTTTCTGAAAAGGGTCAGAATGTGAAGGAGGGTCAGAACAAGCTTCCTATCTCTAGAAAGATAGAAAGTATCTATAATACTACCACTCAAACTTAGCCATTTTTCTGATCTTAGTGTATTACTTGCCCCTCTTTTTATATGTAATTTAACATCACCATAATCACAAGGTACATAAAATTTGGTGTCCTGTTTTTCCCCCTGAATATTCTTAATGTCGATTGATCATTATATGGTCTCTGACATGGCTTATGAGCCTAATTTATCCAGTTTAAATCACTAAACATCTATGAAGAACCACACTGTGGTAGGCACCATTCTCTATGCCTAATACCATTCAAAGAAAATATAGACTTGGTACCTTGACTATATAATAATAGAATACCACAGTTCCAAAGCTTCTAGTGACATTTTTACTTCATGGATATATTAATTTTATGACATCACTTCTTTAGTTTGGCAGACTTTTCTACATGTTTAATAGCTTTTCTTCTCGTGTATTCATCAAATTGATTAGGGCTTCCCACATGCCAGGCACTATTCTATATCCTACAGATAGAGCAGTGAATCCAACAACGTCCCTGTGCCCTCCTGAAAGGAGACAGACAAGAATGAATGAATGAATGAATGAATGAATGCAGTGACAAGTAGAACGGACATAAAGTAGCGTGAGAAGGATGGATAATGGCATAGGAGAAGGGGCTGCTCTTTCACGAGGTCAGGGAAGGCCTCTCTGATGGTGACATTTGAGCAGAGACCTAAATAGCATAAGGAGTAGCTACACAGCTGTCGGGGAGATTTTCTCTGGCATAAGGATCAGCAGGTGCAAAGGCCCAGAGGTGAGAGCTCTTGGTGTTTTCAAGGAATAGCAGGAGCCTATGAAGGAAGGAGGAATAAGAGCTGAGGACAGTGGGCTGGGGCATAGCTCTCAGGGGACCTTGGAGGGTCTTCCCAGCCTGGTGAGCCTCTAGCCTTCCCTCTGAGTGAGGTATGGGTAGTCATGGAAGAGTGACATGATCCGAATTATGTTTCAATAGAATGTGGCAGCTTTCCGTGTTCCTTCTATGTGAGCCTTCAGTTTCCACCTTTGTCACCCTCTGGATAAGTCACTTTATACTAGAATCAATAAGCTTTCTTTCAGACACCTGCATGGTGTGCTCCTAAATTGTACATTCTTTATCTGTAAATGTGCAGGTGGATCATTAGCCATACTCTGTGGTGTCACAGAATCATATTTGGTCATCACTGGTCCAAGAAATTAAGGAACTTCCACATATTTGAAAAAAGTCTGTAACTGAATTTCTCATTTCTTTACTTTTGCCCATTTGAAGCATTTTTTTTTCTATCTGAAAATAATGGCCAAGTGTATTTTTCAGATTGCATAAAGTCATATCCTATTAAGGCTTGTTGTCAGCCTGTAATTATAAAGCCTACTTCAACTTCTGATATTCTAGAGACCAGCTTTTTTTGGTGGGGGTGGGGGTGGGTGGGCAGTTAACCTAATTATAATCTTCCTAGAGTTGCTTTATGGTTAGATCTGTCACATGCCAAAGTTAGATCCCATTAGTAGGCTTAAAACATTTATTTCTGAAAGAACAAACTGTTACAGGTTGCTTAGGATAATTGATTTCTTTTGTTTTCTTTTCTGTTATAGGAGGAGACATCACAGCTTTCCCAGATTGGGAGGAAAAATATGGAATGTGTTTTCCCGCTGACTGAACACAACCAAATGAACTGTACTGACAGTATGAAAACCAGCAGTTAGCAGTTTGTTCAGGCTCTAACATTGTCCAGCACTTTCCAGAGCAAACTCACTGTTTACAAGAACTCTCGGCCTTACGACGTTTATCACCTCAAGCTTTGTTTATTTAAACTATTTCTGCAAAAGAAAAGTACCCAGAGCCCACTTTCCAAAATGGCCATGGACGAGTATTTGTGGATGGTCATTTTGGGTTTTATCATAGCTTTTATCTTGGCGTTTTCTGTTGGTGCAAATGATGTTGCCAATTCATTCGGTACTGCTGTGGGCTCTGGCGTAGTGACCTTGAGGCAGGCCTGCATTTTGGCTTCAATATTTGAAACTACCGGTTCAGTGTTATTGGGAGCCAAAGTAGGAGAAACTATTCGAAAAGGTATCATTGATGTGAACCTATACAACGAGACAGTAGAAACACTCATGGCTGGGGAAGTTAGTGCAATGGTTGGTAAGTAACATTATTCTTTCCATCAATGGGAAATGTGTCCACTGGCCTACTTCCCTACAATACTTCTGTCATGTCCATAAGTGTGACTTTTGCTTTAACTTCAAACTGGCTTGATGTTTCATATTTACTACATTTTATTTTTGCTTTCTGCATTTTAATTTTATTTTTTTTCTAGCATCCAAATATCAAGCAAACACTTTCTCAAATTTTTGGCAAACTTTGGTGTTAAAATTGATTTGGCTAAGAGTACTTTTTATAAAGTACAGACAAAGGTACTTATATAATAACTGCCATTTTAAAGTGGTTTGAGAGTTATTAAAGAAATAACGGGTCTCAGTGAACGTGTTTGTAAGGTTGACTTATAAGATATCCTCGATAGTTGATTTCTATTTTTCTGTAGATTTTTCATCAGTTAGGATGCAATGTTTTGAAAATGTAGGTGCCAAAAACCAGTATTTATTGAAAAGTTTTATATCAGTTTAAGTTTTTCAGCAGTTACCAAATGAATTTCAAGTGCTTGTGTTTCAGGAAACCTAGTCTTCTATGTTATTTGTAATCCTTTTGTTGGCTTTTGTTTTGATTTTCTGATTCTACCTCTGGGAGCCCCACTTGGGTTGTTTGTTTTGTTCTCTGGCCAGAAAACCATTTGTGTATCACTAACGTGTTTAGAGTATGACCTTATATTGGTAGTTTCAAGTTGTCTAGATGAGAGAGAAATGTTGAGAGCAGTGAAATTTGTTAATAAGCAGACTGTCCAGACAGTGTGATTTCTCCATTGGCCAAGGTGACCATCAACATGAAGGCACTTCCCTTACTGCCCTTGCTGCTGCTGGAAACAAGATCCGGGCAAGGACGCTTAAGTGCTGCTGACTGGACTCTTTCTCTGCTTGCCTCTAGGTAGACCTGATGTTCCAGCAGACAGCTGATCTCTATGGATAATGTGGTTAGGGAGAAGAGGGTTAGAGAGGAATCCTACCACCTTCTGCTCTCAATAGGACTTATCCTTTGTAGGAAGAGTCCTGCGTTGGGAGGTAAGATGCTGGTGTATCAGGAACACAGCCACATTCCAAGGCCCCTAGTTATTTACTATTACTGGTATTGCTGAAGCACCCAGAATGTGGACATTGTTTGCCAAGTGTAAGATGGTGACCGCAAGTTAGAGAAGTTGTTGAGGTGTTTGATGCATATCCAGTACCGATGTTCTAAGGTATTAAATACTGAGCACAGTATGCTGGTGATACATGCTCAGGAGTTCCTGTTTCTCAACATTTTGTTTTAAAGACGTAAGGTTCACAATTGCTTTAATTTCAACAGCTCTTACAGTGATTGAATTTGACTTTGCTTCATGGGATACCTGTTTCTCATCATAGTCCAGTAAAAGTGAAATTTCCCTTAGAAAAATTACAATTATTTGTAAAAATCACCTTTGGTTGTCGTGATAGGTGTCTAAGATTTAATCATACTGAGCTGAAATTAAGATTTCTCCAGTCAGAACGATATGGGCAAAAAATATTGAAGTAGGGGAGAGATAAAGAAAAGCACTTAGAAAATTAAATCTTCATAGCAACTTCTCCTTTCATTGGATCAAACTTCTGAGGAATGGTTGTGGGTTTTTTTTTAAATATGTGTGTGTGTGTGTGTGTGTGTGTATACACATATGTATATATATATACACACACATATATTTATATATTAATTAATTAGAGTGTGAGTGAGAAAGAGAGCACAAGCTGGGGGAGAGAGGCTGAGGGAGAAGCAGGCTCCCTGCTAAGCAGGGAACCTGATGTGTGTGGGACTCGATCCCAGGACCCTGAGATCCTGACTTGAGCTAAAGGCAGATGCTTAACCAGCTGAGCCACCCAGGCACCCCAGAATGGTTGTGTTTATCAAAGAGATTTGTTAGTGAGGCCACACAGAGGCCCCAGCTTAGGCAGAAAGCCTTGTGAGTTGAGAGCTTCATGTCACTCCTCACTTTTTGTGTGGGCAGTCTGACTTGTCCAGTTTTTCAGTTCTCCCACTCCTGGCCTTTGGCTCTTCACTGAAAGAATGAAAAATACTTACCTCAACTAGAATTTAGGTTAACCAAAGCAATTTGAGGTTTCACTTGAATAACTTGATTTTGTTTGCTTTGGTTTCTTTCTTTTAGTCTTTCTTTTTTTTCTTTCTTTCTCTTTTGATGTGTGGGTAGATGAATCTCAAAGCCAGTTTTGTTGGGAATTTGTGTACGTTACCTAGATTTTTAAAATTGGGATCCCTGGAGATGAGAGCTTTGTTAATTTAAGATTATGGTATAATTATTATTGGCCAGAACCAAAGCTGATTCTTTTCCGATGCCTGAGTGTCCCCTTCTCCCTCTTCTAAATTCAATATCCATTTCTTCTATTTTTCTCCGCCTGTCCCTTTATTCTATTCTGGTTTTTCTTTTCTTTAGAAATGTCTCCCCAAGCCCTTGGATCTCTGTGCTTTGATGGAGTTGTGGTAGCATTGGGTTGGTTGGGTGGAAGAAATTATTTATGCCAGCTAACCTTCCAGAACAAGTTCCCTTTTGAAAACTAAGCTCAGCCCTAAAGGAATAGCCAGTCCACTTAGTAAGAAACCACCAGTGATTCAAAAAATCTACTGAGAATTCAGAACTCACCATCTTCTCACAGCAATACCCACAATAGTGTGAACAAGCCATCTCCTTGAACCAAACTACAAAGCGCCCCTAACTGCCGAGCCTTCTCTGCACTGAGAGCCCACATACTGCCCCTCTGCTTCCAGGAGGCCCCTGCACCTGTGTCCTGCCAGGCTCCCATCTTCCCAGGATTATTGCCTCAGAGATGCCCACCTTCCCCCTATTTTCCCTAGGTTTTGTCTTACACCCTTATTCCATACTTAATCCCTTCCTCTTTATAAGATATCATTACCTTAAGTTAAAATATCTCTATCTTTTTTCTCACTGTTTTTCTTAACATTAACGTAATCCCATTGGCCTTCAGAAATTCCCAAGGCTTAGGAGGCCTCACCGCACTCTGACTTTGCCAGGCACCCTGCAAATACCTGCCTCCTCCTTCTCCTCCTTTCCTCTGTCCCTCCCCTTTTGCCCACTGGCCCCCTTCCTGGCCTGGCAGCCCTGTCCTCCCGACCTTTCCTTACAAACCCTGCTGCTCCAGGGCATATGTTATAAAGTCTGCCAGAGAAGGGATAGCAGCTTTCAGGAAGGAAAAGCTCATGGTCTGAATTCATGTGGGTGAATTTATACTATTCTGTTAACATCATTAGATTATTTTAATTTTGTAAGAATAGAAATCATAAAGTTTGTTTTTCAAGTTACAGTTCTGTGCCACGTAACATGCTCCAAACTCTGGCTCTATTTTTAAAACGAGCTAGTCAGTCACTCAGGAGCTCAGGGCTTAGATGTGAAGGCTTAAGGAATTGTCCAGGGGGAGGCCTGGCTGCTGCCACAAAGCCTGTCACCAGTTTGGCAGCACGAGGCTGGCCCCTCCTCCCAGCACATACTTGCAGAGAGACACACACAGGGTCCGAGCCTCGTTTGGCTCACGGGTGGGCATGCCCAGCTCTCACGGAGCAGTTGTCAGCATTCCTGTACAAACTAGGGCCTCTACAGCTAGTAATGATCCTCTGTAACTCAGATGTTTTTGAAGAAAATGCCAGGGATCTGCTTAAAAGTGCTGCTGCCAAGCAACGAGATTCCCAGAATTAACATTTGGGATTAATAACGTGCCCTGCTTATCAGCCAAGCCCTTTGTTCCCTTACAGTTCTATATAAGCTTGTCAACAACTGTTTCTGAAAGTGATCTCGCCCAGCTGATGCTTTTAATACGCCCTGCAAAATTTGATCTGCTTATGAAAATATCTGGAGTGAACTGTAGCCTAGAAAAACAGTAAGCCTGGAAAAGGAGGTGAAATTGAGGTAAAAGGACACAAAGCCAAAGCTAAGGATCTTCTTAACTGGTAAGAATTAGAAGACTCAAGGAAGCATACAAAGGAAATGCCTGGCATTCTGGCCAGGGCCTGAGAGCAGATGCCCACCTGTGGGTTCAGTTTCATTGTGATTTATCCTAGGAGAGGCAGAAATACAAAAAGCAATGTGGAATTACACACTCTCTCTTTCTATCAAGGTGTAGTTGGCATGTGACACTCTGTTAGTTTCAGGAGTACAATGTAATTATTCACTGCTTGTATATTGCAGTCTCTCTTATAGACTAATAGGACATGGCCAGTGTCTAGCCCTGCTCGTTCTGTGACTATAGGCATAACGACAGGGAAATCTCCAGTACACAGCCTTTCTTACTTCTTTGTGTTCACTAGAGTCTGTAATCTCTTGCTGGGCCTTGGCCACACTTCACATCAGAACAAGTTCATCGTCAAGCACCCATACTTAAATGTGACAAAGGCAGTTAATAACTGGCGTCAATAGACTTTTCTTTAAACACTTTCAAGAAGTCATCTTTATCCTTTCAGTGTTGAAGAATGTTCCTTTGACTAAAGTTAAGTGAGTGACTTTTTGTCAGGACTTTAGCACTCTGTAAAGAAATAATCCATAAAAAAATCAACCCTAGGTAGATATTGTTATGGAAAACAGAAATTTGAATTTCTTCCCTTTGTGGCTGTTTGACATACTGTATTCTATATCTGACCTTTTTTTTCCCCCCCAATCTTTCAACCTGTAGGTTCAGCTGTTTGGCAGCTGATTGCATCCTTCCTGAGACTTCCAATTTCAGGAACTCATTGCATTGTTGGTTCTACTATAGGATTCTCACTTGTTGCGATTGGTACACAAGGTGTGCAGTGGATGGAACTCGTCAAGATTGGTAATTGCCATTTTCTTTTACCTGTCAGAAGCAAAGTTTACATTCTCTAGAGTAAGTCTTATTAAAAAATCACCATTATAATGTATTTTTCCCTTCAGATGTTAAGGTTTAAAAAACAAGATCTATGTTGGTAACACATTTTCCCCTCAGATTTCTGCCAAAGGAGATTGTGAACTTCTGTGTGTTAGTTTCTCAACACTACTCTTTTCAGATGTCATCTGGCTTTGAAAAGTAGTATCTACCTGTTGTTCCCAGACAGAAAAGAAATTTATTGATTGAAATCAGTCCGTAGTCAGAAAAACTAGGTAGACTGTGGTGAAGAAGATACCTTCTGTGTCCAGGAAGCAGAGTTGGTGGTCATGGGGAAACCTTGGAGCATGCCCAGGCTTACTTACCTCATTGCATTCAAGAGGTCTCCTGAGTCTGCCCCCTCATAGGAGACACTCTAGCCCTAAGTTGTAGGTTGCACCCAAGGACTAGTCTGACTGGTCTAAACATCTGTCTCCTGGCTCTGGCTTTTAGCAAGAGGGAAATCCATTCAGCCCCCTATGTACAGACCCACCCATTCTGAATAGCATTCTCTCACCCCATCTCCATCCTCTGGGCTCCTCATCCATATAAGAATCACAATGACCTCAGGAGCTCTAGGTGAAACATGTCCCTGCATCCCTGACCTACCAAGCCAGGGACACAGATGGCCAGGAAAATCACTTTAGATCCCAGGAGGCTTCTAAAATAATGTCTCTCAATTCTGGAGCAGCAATTTAAAAATATCAATGCCCAGAACCAAACCTCTTAAATCAGAATTCTGGGGTTAGAACCAGAGCATAACTGGTGTTTGAAAACTCCCCCAGATATTTCCAGTATGCAGCCAGAGATGGGAACTGGGCCATAGGAGGGTAGTACCAGGCTGACCTAGGAAAATGAAATGGAAAGTGGCTCACCTTTTAAATAACCTTTACTGTTGGAGCAAGGACCAGCTCTCCATATGGATGGGTAAGAACGACAGACAGAATGGGCGCTATGGCATTCACAAGAGTCTGTCTTCTGAGACCAGGCCCAGGGATCCCTTACTTGACTGTGTGCTGGGAGTGTGCTCACTGGAAGTCTGTGTTTGTGTGTGAAGGTCAGCCCTGCCAGGGAAGTAGGGTTTATTAGGTTCTGAGTTAAGGTGAATAATTCCAGGAATATTTATTAATGTATGTACTGTATGTGGGCTATCATTATATTGTATAACTATGACTTGAGTTATTTAGAATTTTAACATTCATTAGATTTTTTTTTAATTATTCAGTTGCTTCTTGGTTTATATCTCCACTGTTGTCTGGTTTCATGTCTGGCGTGCTGTTTGTACTGATCAGAATTTTCATCTTAAAGAAGGTAAGTGAGGCTCTTAGGTTTTTATTAAGTTTTAAAACTGATTTTAGTTATATCCAATAGAAATTAGTAGGGAGTCAGAGGAATGATAGTATTTTTACATTAAGGCATGGCACCCTGCAGTCGAATTAGACTTTATTTTAAAGTAGGCAGAAAGGGGTGCTTGTCCAGCTCAGTCCATAGAACGTGTGATGCTTTATGTTGAGGTTATGGGTTTGAGCCCCACGTTTGGTGTAGAGATTACTTAAAAGTAAATTCTTATTTAAAAAAAATAATGAAGCAGGTCCAATGAGTTGAGGTAGAGTACCCAGGGGCTCCCTCAGGAAGCAGCATTGTAAATAGTATTTCATGCCCTGTGATCTCCTTAGTCAGCTCTCCCAGGCATTGCACACAGACCTGAAAAAAGGAAGAGTAATTATTTCCTGAATGTTCAACAGAACACAATGTGATAGTGTAAGGATTTTGAAGTAGACTTTCATGAAACACAACTGGAAAACTTCTTTTCCCAAATATAAAGTGTTTTCTATATTTGAATGGAGAAAGCAAACTTGAAATACTGACTTTCTCTCCTGAGGAAAGGATAAAAAGAAGAAAACATACCTATTGGGGGTACATTTTATCAAAAATGAAATGAGATTGAAATTAGAAATTACTGAAATCCCTATTCTAGGGAAAAAACCTGATTGTATTTTTCTGACCCTTAAGGGTTTGTCTCAGTATCTCCTGCACCCTAAAGCATGCCCTGATGGCTGTGTCCTGGCACACACTGAGTTTCTGGGGGACAGGCCTTCCTCCAACTGGATCCTCTTGTGGAGTTACCGCTGTTTACCCTTGGCACTGCCTCGCAGTCTGTTGGAGGGCTCCTTCTCTTGGATTTGTACAAAGCTACATTCCTTCTCTTGGGATTTCTCCATACTAATATTTATTTACATCTTGGAAGGTGCCACCCTCTCTTGCCTGCTTGACTTCACTTTCCTGACTTTTTTGCCTGGAACCCATCCTTGCACGGCAAACTCTTGCTCTACTCAGCCTTCACAGGCCACTTCCTTGAAAGCCTTTCTTTTTCCACACGATTCTGGTTGCTTTACTTCTCTCATGCTTCTGCAATGGTCAGTGCTTTCTCACCAGGGCACTGTTGTGCTGTGTGGCGTTTTATTTCTTGCATGGTGGCCTGGTTGCCATCCAACTATAAGATATGTAAGAGCAGAACCATGACTGTCCTGTGTACTTTGGTATTCCAGTGATCAGCATTGTGCTTGGGAAGACACTTGTGGAGCATCTAAGAGGGAATAATGGATGCTTAGATAGGTGGCAGATGACGGATGGAGGGAGGGTGGGAGGGAAGGAAGGAAGAAGGCAGATGATGGATGGATGGATCAATGGATGGAGGGAGGGAGGGAAGGGAGAGAGGGAAAGAAGGAGGTAGTAGAGGGAGACAGGAGGGAGGAGAGAAGTCAGGTCTTGAGACAATTGGCATTTGAGTTTTAAGAAGTTATTTGGGGGACACCTGGGTGGCTTAGTTGGTTAAGCATCTGCCTTTGGCTGAGGCTGTGATCCTGGGGTTCTGGAATCAAGCCCCACGTCAGGCTCCCTGCTCAGTAGGGAGTCTGCTTCTCCGTCTGCCTCTGCCCCTCCCCTACCCCTATTCATGCTCTGTCACTCATTCTCTCTCAAATAAAATATATTTTTAAAAGATTTTATTTATTTATTCATGAGAGACACAGAGAGAGAGGCAGAGACATAGGCAGAGGGAGAAGCAGGCTCCCTATGGGGAGCCTGATGCGAGACTCGATCCTGGGACCTTGGGATCACACCCTGAGCCAAAGGCAGATATTCAACCACTGAGCCACCCAGGTGCCCAATAAAATATATATATATTTTTAAAAGAATAAGTTATTTGAGAAAACATAAGGTGATTCAATGAAAAAAACCCCATAAACTTAGCACTTGTACACCTTTAGAAGTTGCTGGGTGGGACTCTTTCTTTAGTAACTCTTGTCCTGAGAAAACATTTTGGAAACCAGGGGCCATAGACATTTGAGCACCTGTAAGTGTTTCGTTTGTCTTGGGGCCTAGGTTCTTGTCATGTGGTATGTGACAGGTTAGAAGACCACTGTGTCTCATCCGCAGCTCCTGCCCTGGATCCTGGCTTCTTTGTGTTCGTCTTTCTGCTCTTCTTTCTGCTCTTCTTTCTGCTCTTCTTCTTCCCCACTGGTCTGGCTATGACTTTCCTGCAGTTGAATCACTTACTCACCTGCTCTTACTGGCCCTTATACCTCATTATGCTCTACACTGGCCCTTACATCTCATTACTTTCAACTAAAGCCTCTTAACAAGTGCCAAGTGCCAATGGCTACTTAAGACATTCTAGAATAGGTTCTTAATGGGTTGTATTGTTCTGCTAACACACTTGATTTCCATACGTGTTTGCATTTGACAGTAGGAATCTTTGACAGTCTCTGTTTATCCTTACTCCTTAGCCCAAGCAACCTTTAAATTTCATTCTCCCATGGGTAGGTGGCAGACTCATCTACATGTACCAGTGTCTTAACATGCTTATTAGAAATTAGTCCCTTTTTTTAATTATTCAAGTGACATCTTTGTGTTGGTGCTGTATTGAGGAATTCCCAGTCCATATTTTTCTTAAGAATCTTCTGTAGATCTGCTTAAAACTCTCAATTTCAAATATTCTCTCAGCTGTTAGTTAGTGTAAAACATATGTGGTACCATTCTTGTTGAAGTATTAGGTTTAGGGAATGTGCCAGAAGCCTAAAGTCGTAAATAAATGGTTTTCTTATTTAAAGATTTTATGTATTCATTTGACAGAGAGAGAGAGAGAAAGAGAGAGAGAGAGAGAGAAAGATAAAACAAGCAGGGGGAGGGGCAGAGGGAGAGGGAGAAGCAGGCTCCCTGCTGAACGGGGAGAGGGATGCTGGACGCTGGATGCTGGCTCTATCCCAGGACCCTGAGATCATGAGCTGAGCCACAGGCAGACACTTAACCGACTGAGTCACCTAGGCACCCCTAAATATTTTATTAGACAAAGGACCCACAGTTCTTTTAACTTTCAGTTGTTGAAGGTTAAATACTATGCCTTATGAAAAGATCTTAAAAATCAGCACATGGTAATATATTTGCTTTATACATTTTAATAGAGCTAAAATGTATTATGTAATAGAGCAAAGTAAAATCTCATAGTAATGCAGTGGTATTGAAGTAACTTGGCTCTCTTAAAGTGTACTCTGTGGGCCAAGTTCCAAAATACTGGTTGCAAGTGGATTTTCAGGGCCAAGCCTGAACTTAGCAGGAGTAGCAAGCACCACCGGTTTTGAGGTAGATGCTGAGCTCTGGGCTCCAGTCCCCAGGGACTGGCCTAAACTCACATTTCTTCTCTATTTCTACACTTGATCTTAGCCAAAAGGCCGAGAAGCGATTTCTTCTCTATTTCTAAATTTGACAGCAGCTCATGTGATTCTAGCATTTCAACGTGTCTGCCGGCCATAATAGTGCTCTTTGAAATAGTGTTTGTGTAGGAAACACAGCCTACACTGATGTGCAACAGATCACATGGCAGTGGCACAGCCCGCCCTTTGGTCCACACTGCTGTTTGAAAGGCTGTCTCTGACAGTGTTTTATAGCATTTTGCCTGTGTTGGCTCCAGATGCTTTCTGAATTCTGACCTTCCTCTTTATCTCATTACCATACAGGAGGACCCTGTTCCCAATGGCCTCCGGGCACTCCCAGTGTTCTATGCTGCTACAATAGCAATAAACGTGTTTTCCATCATGTACACAGGAGCGCCAGGTAAGAAGCCATTGGAAGCTTCAATCCAGCAGGCAAGGTGTATCCTCACAGCATTGGTTAGTGGTACCAGCACTGCAGTAGGCAGACAGTCAGAAGCCTTATCTATGTCCATTATGGAGTAGTACAAAGAGTAGTAATGCAGGGGGAGCACAAAGGCAACAAATAAACTTTCAAGTGAAAAAAAGAAATTTGAAATTCTCGTTCTGCTTTTTGCCTCACTGTGTAGCCGTAGCAGCCTTCTTGTGCTGAGTCTCAGAACAGGATCTAACACCGGGTGCCCCCCTGAGCTGCAGAGGAGTCTGGGGAGGGACATGGGGGCCCCCAGACCAGCAGCCTCCACACATCTGTGCCATGCAGGGGAGGCTCTCACGTGGCTGGTGGCACTAATGCCAAACTCTTTGGCATTTTCAGACCAAAAGGTCTAGTGAGTAGAAGCTACCCTCCACCTTTTTAAGATACTGAAACCAGTGGTGATTTTATTTTCAGAATTCTTCTTCCCATTCTGGTGGCTTTTGTTCTTTCTTATAAGGTTTTAGAGGCTTGGGGTTTTAGGGTTAAAAGTTGTTTTCTTTTGTATTTTGGATGGCTAAAGAAAAACAAATATGGTATTCCTGTTGCAAACATTTCGGTATTAGTGAGCATTCTCATTAAATACTTCTATACATGTTTGGGTAGAGAGGATTCCTCCTGTTTCTCCTTGTAGTGGCCTACAGTGAGATCCTGAATATACCCATTATTGTGCAGATATCTGCAGTCAGCAGATACGTTACATTGTATTCGTTTGTATTTTTCTTCTTGTTAATGTTCTTTATGGATTAAGATTCAGTTACAGGCCTGACAAAAATCTCCCTTTTTGTTCAAAAGAGAAATGGCATATCACGTGACCATTGAGACATGCCCTCTTCCCAAATGAGGAAATGGCCTTATTAATTCCTCAAACTAGGTGTCAAGGCCATGTCTCTCAGATTTTATTAGACTTATCTAATTGTGTTTGTGTACAGAGTACTGCAAATAAAAAAACCTACTTCTGAATGAATGATAACATTATGTAACTTTCTGCTTTGGCATCTCTGCAGCTTTCAAAATGTTGATCTTCAGGGTTTAAATTCCCATGGTCAGGACTCCCAGGCTTTGGGTGGGAGCCCTGGGGTAGAGCATCTTGCTGCCTTCAGTTCCATGGAAAGCGCAAAGCCAACAGTCACCTGATGGTCACATGGACAAGGAGAGCCAGAGAGGGATGGCAACGGTAGGCTCAGCAGCCTGGTAGCCCTGAAGGTTGTGTCATTCGTGGACTGGGGAGTGTTTGTCACAGGCTGTCTCCTCAATACATACGACAGTTGGAGGCAGGGAGCGCACAGCTCCACCCCACAAAGTTAACCCACTACCCTGAATGTCCCAAAGCATCCACCGAGTGCTGGGCAGGCCCCAGAGCTCCAGGATGGCAGAGAGCTGCTGTGGGGCCGCTGTGTGTCTCCTGTCTCCCTGCTCCTCCAAAGTCTTGTTCGTAATTACATGCTGGCTCCCAAAGCATAAGGTAATCGAACAAAAAGCTCAGCCAGTGTCAGCAGCCGCCTCTTGGCTTAGTAATTTCAGGGACTGGACAAGGAGGCTGGGGGTATCTTAGTCATACCAAGTCCTAGAAATAAGAATCAGTATAAATAAGGATGATTTATTTTTATTTCTCCATTTTGTTTTTTTCTACCCTCTATTCTTCTTGCTCTTAGTGGTCCTTCTGAATGTCAGAAGTCAGCTGTGGGATATTTATTAAAATTTGCCCTTTTCCTGCACTTGGCCTCATGTTTTCCATCTCTTCTTTATTGTTTCCACATCATTTGCTGCAGTTTTACTGCAGATTTGCCGAAAGAATCATCAGACTGGAGGAGCAAATATTCTAGAGAAAATTAAACTATACTTCATAGAGAGGTTGTAAGAAATAAATGATATAAATTAATGCTAAGTCATAGTGAGCTGAGTTACACATGAATTAATCCTTTTGGTTTCCTGAGCTCCTCTGAGAAAGTGGCCATGCTGAGTCTCCAAGGGCATTTTACCTAGGAAGGTGGAGAATCCTAGTCCAGCCCCACTGCAGGGTGCCAATAGTGACACATGACAGCACGGGTGAGACACACTTGGTATACAGTACCTGGCCCCTCATGTCACCATTAATGACAGTCCATGCTGCACATGGAGCCTACTTAAAAAAAGAAAATACACCAACCTTAATACATCCTTTCCCTTCTTTTCACTCTCTTTGCAAATGGGTTCTAATAGGGGCACCTGAGTGGCTCAGTTGGTTAAGCATCTGACTCTTGATTTCGACTCAGGTCATAATCTCAGTGCCATGAGATCAAGCTTCTCGGTGGCCTCTTTACTGGGCGTGGAGCCTGCTCAGAATTCTCTCCCTCCCCCAGCTCATACACATGAGCGTTCTCTCTCAATCTCTCAAAAAAAAAAACAAACAAACAAACAAAAAAAACAAAAAAAAACCCCACAAAAACAAAAAAAACAACTTCTAATACATTTAAAAACGTGGTTCTATGTTTTTTGTATACATTTAGTATGTAGGTAGTGTAAAGAGGGTAGCTACCTCTTTAATTAGGGATATTTAAAAATCTGTACAAGAATCTTGAAGATATCCCTCATTTGAACGCACAGACATTTTTTTTTTGTATATTTTTGTATTGTAGTTTGATTTGCCAACATACAGTATAACACCCAGTGTTCATCCCGTCCAGTGCCCCCCTCAATGCCCGGCATCCAGTGACCCCATCAGACAGCATTCCCAGTGCTGGAGTTAATGTTAAGGACTTTGGTTGGGGAGCTGTGCTGTCAGGAATGTCACGTCTCACCTCTCTGAGCCTCTGTGCATCATGATAAAGTAAGGACAGGAGGAGGACTTCTGTGGAGGGGCCACCACATTATGTGAGATAGTGCTGAACACAGTGCCTGGCCCGCAGTAACTCCCAGTGCATCTTAGGGGCTCTTTTATTACCATCCATCTATCATAAGTAGTCTCATCTTTTCCGCCTTACGTTGCCAGCATGTCCTGAGTCATCCTATCTTTTTATTTTTTCCACACATGTTGGTTTGGAAAGCTTCTTACTTGAAGTTTTCCGGAGGGGGCAGGGGCTTGCCTACAGGAGAAGGAAAGAGAAGGTTGTTTTGTTTCCCCACTAGGTCAGAAAAGGACTTTACTAATATTTTGGTTCCTGGGGCACACTTCTAGAATATCCAGTAGGTGCGTCCAGGTCTTCTGTTTATTTAAACAAAAGTTAACTTTTGCCCTTCAAACCAGGATTGCATTGCCTACTCCCTCCCGTGGGGGCTCTTGGCCTGAGGGCGCTGCTGTCATGTTTGGTGAGACTGAGCTGAGGAGGGTCCCTTCAGCCTTGACTCCGTTAACTTCCCCTCAAAGTACGTCTGCTTCCTGCTGGTCTGGAACTTACTCCTCCTGCATCCCTTTCCTCCTTTGAACATGTCCGTTCAGTAAATAGGTGCCTCAGAGGTAGAAGGAAGGAGTGAAATTCTCTAGCAGAAATGAGTGGCAGCATTAATCTTACCCTGTTTTCAGCTGTAAGAGCTTTTGATAAATAGCATTTTCTACACACGGTCTTCAGTGGGACTGGTTGGCTGTTGAGCTCCAGTGCTGTGTTTTGATTTCATCTGCTCCTCCTTTCTAAATTATTTTGAAGTTGTTTATGTCTTAGGCTGCATCTGATTTGTTTTACTTTGCATTGACTTGACTTTTCTCAAATAAAAGTCATTCTTCCACTTCAAAGACTGAGTACTTTTAAAAATTGTCTCTGTGTGTTTTACTTGTACTTAAAAAAATAATTTGCAAGAGGCAAAAAATAACTTTAGGAAATAAAGTGCTCACTTGGGTTGGATACAAGCCTGAGGTTTATTTGTAATGAAAAAGTCCTCAGTTGTGCGGGACTTGGTTTTGTTCAGTTTTGAAAGAATGAGTGCTGAAATTCATTGCCTGCTGCTTTGAGCTGCCAGGGCTCATAGCCTGAGCACGCCTCTGGTGGTTGGTCAGACTTCTGAGTCAAAGTGTGGTCCCAAGCCCAGCAGCACCAGCACCTGCAGATGAGCTAAAGGGGTGTGTGTGTGTCTGTGAAAAGATGTCCACAATATGATGTATGGGGAAAATGAAATCACAGGACAGTATATACAGTATGATTCTATGTCTGTTCTTTTTTTAAAAAAAAGATTTTATTTTATTTATTTTCGTGAGCCACAGAGAGAGAGTCAGAGACATAGGCTGAGGGAGAAGCAGGCTCCCTGCAGGGAGCCCAATGTGGGACTTGATCCCAGAACCCCAGGATACGCCACTGAGCCACCCAGGTGCCCCTGTTAATTTTTTTTTAAAGGAAGAAAAAGATTCTCACAAACATTCTACACTGTATGTTTATATTTAGAAAATACTTGGAAAGAAGCTCGAAATAATTAACAGTTTCTCTAGAAAGGTTCACTAGGGAAGAGTATGAGGAAGTTTCATATTTGTGCATCATATATACTGATATTTTCACAGTAAGCAGGTATTATTTATAAAATTAAAGCAGCAGCAGAAGAAAGGCTATAGAGAAACGCTGAGGAGTGGGGGTATAAGGGAAGTAATATAGTTAATGTCCCATTGGTTTTATAGGAGCTGTATTTATTCTATAGATGCTTATAATGACTGTCAGGTGAAAAACGAGAGGCTGTTCTTTTGCTGCCCTGTTACATTACTAAATTGCTGGAATAATTTGTTCAGATCCAAATTCTGTCCTCATTCTATTCCACTTTGCTCTCATTATCAATGACTTTTCACCATTTTCCTGCATTCCTTTGTTTTTTTATTTTCCTTGATTTTTTACTCTCTCTTCTCTGCTTCCACCCTCAGTGATGTGTTTATCCTCTACTCTCCCTTCCAGTTTCTTGTGACTTAGGAGGGTGACTTCAGAGCTTTCTGGCCACTTCCCAGGCCAAACTGATGGCAGAGGAGGTTGTGATGATAGAGCTACAAGGGGCAGGTGGTATTGTGGCTTATTGTCTCTGCCAAAGATCAAGAGAGTCTTGTAACAAACCTCAGTTTTTCTCTTATGAATGTTGGTCCTGACACCTGCAGAATCCTATGGGACTTGAACAGAATGCATGGAGATGGACTTGGAAGGAATACATAAAGCAGCCCTTCTCTGCTTTTGTTGTAGGCTGTGCTCAGCATGGATGGGAAAAAATAGTGCCTGAGAGCAAATGTGTTCACTCATTAAAAATAGATAGATGGATAGATTATAGATAGATATATATAAAAACTATGAAGATATCTATATAAATCTATATATCTATATATCTATATATATCTACATATCTATATATATCTCCAAATTGTTTCTCTCTTGCCACAGTATCCAGAGCCTGCCTCTCTTAGATCAGATTAACACATGAAGCTAAAAGCAGCACAGTTAACAATTTTATCATCAGCTAAACCAGAAGGCATGAAGGAAACCTCTTCAGAAACTAAATACTTTTAAGCTATAAGAGTGATGGGTATTGATGTCACTTGATCAATTTGATGTTGCTAATTAACAGTCACTACTCAGTTTGGCAAGAAACAGCTTTGGTGTGATCTTTTATCACATGTATTAAGACATTGACGTGAAGTGGTAAAGTAGAAGCCAGGAAGCCTGGCCATAGGCACAGCCTAGTAAGGTGAGCCTGAGTGGTTTTACGAGTGTCAGATTGAGGGGCAGAAACAGAGCTGGAGCCGAGCTGTCAGCTAACGGGGCCCAGCCCCACCTGAGTCCACAGCTTTCTGATGTCAGAGCAAGTAGTGGGAATCGTCTGGCCCTAAGTGTCTGCACTCCCACTGGTGACACCTTAGCTATAATTAAGCTAGGGGATTCTGGTTTTTTGTTTTTCCTAT
Organism: Canis lupus familiaris; assembly: GCF_011100685.1. Lineage (NCBI taxonomy): Eukaryota > Metazoa > Chordata > Mammalia > Carnivora > Canidae > Canis > Canis lupus. The sequence goes on from NC_049237.1 coordinate 23,975,387, forward strand.
TTACATATGCTAATCCTGGCTCTCACTTATAGTACTACCTACCTATTCTACCTCTTAGAGTTACCAAAATGTTTAATAATACCTTAGTTGAGGGACGCCTGGGTGGCTTAGCGGTTGAGCATCTGCCTTCAGCCCAGGCGTGATCCTGGAGTCCGGGATGGAGTCCCACATCGGGCTCCCTGCATGGAGCCTGCTTCTCCCTCTGCCTGTGTCTCTGCCTCTCTCTCTGTGTCTCTCATGAATAAATAAATAAAATCTTTAAACAAAAAATAATAATACCTTAGTTGAATAACTTTGAGTGGGTTTGTATGTATAAAATCGTTAACAGGGTAACAAAGTCTGCATCATTAAAGATTTATTTAATCCAAGAGCAAAGGGCAGAGTTTTAAGTAGTTCATTCCTTTAAAACTTTTAAAACATGTTTAACAGTTTACAAAAGTCACATGCTTATTATGTGTTTTCCAAGTCAACAGTACAAAAATATATGTAGTGAGAAGTGAGAGCCCTTCCAATTTCCTGTCTCTCTACAGAGGTAGCCATTGTATCATTCCAGAGCTTTTTCATACATTTGTGTGTATGGTAGGAGTTTTATTTTTTATATGGGGTTTTATTTTTTAACATAAATTGGATTGTGGTACACATCCAGGCAGCCTTTCTTACTTACTAGATCGTGGGCCTCTTCCCTTATCTATAGATGTAGATCTGCCTCATTTTTATGACTCTGTCCTATAATTATTTCACATCTTCATCATGACGCACATACTCATCCTGCACATTCTCACTGTTACAAGTAATGCCATGGGAGTATTCTCGTACATGCCTGTTCCTTTCTGTGCAAGCATGCTTGTGTAAGCTGCGAACCTGTGAGTGCAGGTTAAGTGTTGCCTGTTGCCACCCATGACAACCCGTGATGTACAAAATGCAGAGTGATGAGTTCTGGAGACAGTACAGTGCCAGGAAAATGTGATGTTCCTAAGCCGCGTGCGCTTCTGTCCTATCGGCTAATGTAATTGCAACCTAGTGTGCATTATTGAATTTTAATGAAAAGGTCTCCTCTGTTGTGATGCCACAAGTTAACACTTCAAAGAAGAGCGGAGTTTGAAGGTTACATGTCCTTTTAGAAGACTTTTGTTTCCATGCAGACTTTAAAAAGGAGCATGTGTGTGGTCAGAGTGTCACGGCCACTTAAAGCAGGGCTGCTGACCCCTGAGACGGCCAGACGGGCAGCAGGCAGCAGTGTGCGGTGAGGGCTGAGGGGCTGGCGGCAGGCAGCAGGTGGCAGAGTCCTCTCTGTGCGTCCACTCCTGCATCTTGATGTTGAGACGATGGGTGAATGGGTTTATTCCAACGTAATACACTGTTGGTGCCACATTGGAGAAATGGGACTAGTTGGCTCACTATTCAGTTTAACCACATAGCGACAAGGTGTAGGAAGTCTTGAACACACAGCTTCCCACCCCCAAAAACTGTAGCACTTTTTTTGGTTGAGACTTTTATTAAATACAAAATCCAGGTGATTTTTTTGGATTTAGGAAATGTAAAGTATGTTGGCATGAGGCTTGACCTTTCAGAACATATCCACTGACACCACCGCTGTCCTTTCTCCCCAGTGCTTGGTCTGGTCCTTCCCATATGGGCAATAGCACTCATCTCGTTTGGTGTCGCGCTGCTGTTTGCCCTTTTTGTATGGCTCTTTGTGTGTCCATGGATGCGGAGGAAAATAGCAGGTAAGGGCTTTTTTATTCTCCTGATTTACAAAATCCCTCATTCCTGGGGGCTTCAGGTATAATCCACAGGTACCTTTACTAACACGGGAAACTGGAACATAGCACGGAGTTACTTGCCCCATCCTCCTCTCTCGGCTCCTGACTGCTTTCCAGCTCAGACTTTTCTGACAGCAGGTGCTTAACTAACTGAGCCACCCAGGTGCCCCCTCAGACTTTTCTTAGTAGCTTGTGACTTGGGTCGGCAATACAGTCCTGGTTGCCTCGGATAATTGGAACTTAACTATTCAGTCAGGTTCTACCAGCCCGATGAAAAACAGTAGTCTTCAGGGAAATGCAAATTCACACCAGAATGAGTGCCATTTCATACCCACACAAATGGCCGAAAGTATGGAGACTAGTATTTCAAAGCATTGATGAATAAGTGGAGTAACTAGAATTTTCATGCATTTATGGTGAAATGGAAAATGGTACAACCACTCCAGAAATGAGAAATTTCCTGTAAAGTTAAGCATATCTTTACCACATGACCCAGTAATTTCAAGAAAAATGAAAACACACATTCATAAAAAGAGTTGTATGCAAACAATCCAAATGTTCCTAAATAGGCGAAAAGGTAACCAAATTGTGGTATATTCATACAGTAGAAGCCTGCTTAGCACTAAAGAGAATGAACTGCCCATAATATAAAGAATTTCACAGACATTATTTTGAGCAAAAGAAGCCAGATTACAAAAGAGTATGCACCAGGTCAGAAAGCTGCCAGAGTTGTTTTTCTGTCATTAACAACATAATTCCAGGGCTTGAGGCCACATGTTTTTAATAAGGGCTCTCAAAAGAAAAGAAGTATTTACTTTTGGCCTCAGCGTGTGCCTTACAGTGTGTTTAGTGTGGACATATCTGAATTTGAAAACCCACATTTCAAAGCAGAGCAAAACAAATGAGACCCCGTATAGTTATGATGCCAGTTCTTACCAGATTGCTTTCTAGACTTAACACAATATAAATTAAAAATTCCAGCAAGATATTTTGTAGATTTAGACAAGCTGCTTTTAAAATCTGTATGGAGGGACGCCTGGGTGGCTCAGTGGTTGAGCATCTGCCTTTGGTTCAGGGCGTGATCCTGGGGTCCTGGGATCAAGTCCCACATCGGGCTCCCCACAGGGAGCCTGCTTCTCCCTCTGCCTGTGTGTCTCTGCCTCTTTCTTTGAGTTTCTCATGAATAAATAAATAAAATCTTTAAAAATAATAATAAATTTTAATTTAAAAAATAAAACCTATATGGAAAAGTAAAGGAACTAGGATAGCCAGAAACAATTCTGAAGAAGAGCAAGTGGGATGATTCATACTACTCAACTCAGGCTTAATATAAAGCCACCAGACTGTGTGGTATCAATGAGAGATAGAAGCCCACGTTACTAGAACAGACGAGTCCAGAAACAGGCCCGCACAAATACGGCACACTGATTCTCACCAAAGTCAGAGGCACTGCAGTGGAGAAAGTTGTCTTTCAACAAATGGCATTAGAACATTTGGACATCTGGATACGAGAAAAAGAACCTTAACTTAAGCCTCACACCTGTAAAAAACAGTTAAAGCACATCATAGATTTAAATGAAAATAGATTTAAAAAATAGTAGTAAGAGTTTTAGGGAAAAAAAATAAAATGTATAATATTTGTCCATATTTTTTGAGCCACTCAAATTGGTGTATTTTGATATCTCGTGATTTTATTTATTTTTTTAAATATTTTATTCATAGAGATGCAGAGAGAGAGAGAGAGAGAGGCAGAGACACAGGTAGAGGGAGAAGCAGGCTCCATGCAGGGAGCCCAATGTGGGACTCGGTCCAGGGTCTCCAGGATCACGCCCTGGGCTGCAGGCAGTGCTAAACCACTGCGCCACTGGGGCTGCCCATATCTCATAATTTTAATGTACACTTCTGTGATGACCAGAGACATGGAGTACCTTTCCATGGACTTATTTGCCATTTGTATAGCTTACTGATGGAGTAGGTGTTCAGGTTTTTTGCTCATTTTATAACCACTCTTTTCAGAGATTTCTCTTTATGTTCTGAATACAAGTCCTTTGTCAGGGGATTTGCAAATACTTCCTCCCAATCTTAGCTTGTCTTTTCATTCCCTTTATAGTTTTTCTCACAGAGCAAAATGCTGTTAAGTTTTTAATCTTGATGAAGCACAGTCTATCAACTTCTTTTTTTGTAAATTGTATTTTGGGTATCACATCTAAAAACTCTTTGTTTCACTCACAAAAGTTTTTTCCCTTTTTAAAATTTTTATAAAAATTATAAATGTTATAGTTTCACTTATATGACATTCTGAACAAGACCACACTACAGGTACAGAGACCAGGTCTGTGGCTCCCAAGGAGCTGGGCAGGGGATCTCACTACACGGGCAGCTTTGGGAGGTGATAGAACCTCTTTGTATCCTGATCCAAGTAGGGGTTGCACAGGTATAAACATGTCTGAGGATCAGGACGGACAAGCATATGCACATAGTCAACTTACTATGTGTAAATTTAAAAGTTAATAGTAGGGCAGCCCAGGTGGCTCAGTGGTTTAGTGCCGCCTTCAGCCCAGGGTATGATCCTGGAGACCCCAGATCAAGTCCCGCGTCAGGCTCCCTGCACAGAGCCTGCTTCTCCCTCTGCCTGTGTCTCTGCCTCTCTCTCGCTCTCTCTCTCTCTCTCTCTCTGTGTATTCTCATGAATAAATAAAAAAAATCTTTTTTAAAAAAAGTTAATAGTAAAGAGATCCACATTAATGCATACTACTTCAGACTGGATAGTAAAGCCACATCAATAATGGATTGAAAACTAGCTGCTGGCTTCCCTCAAGTTAACCCCGCCCCCTGCTCTCTGCTGAGAATAAATATCACCTCCTCCATTCAGACAGAGTAACAGCCTAAGGCGAGCCCCTTAAAACATACGCTTGTCTGATTTAACCACATACTTAAATGCTTTGACTTTTAAAGGCTTTTCCTAATAACAGAACATTCCCATCAAAGACAAGATAAAAATCTTTGCATTCCAGCTTCAGGCTATACTGTGACAGGAAAACTAATATTGTTCCCCATTCTGGCTTCCCAAGAGTTTTTTAGTTTTTAGTTTTTAGTTTTTTTCAATCAATGCCATATTTTGATATTTCAGTATATATTTCTTGTTTGGTTATTTCAAGTACACATTAGTGATTAAGGACACAGACCATAAGCTAACCTGCCTGCATTTTACCCCCTTGGTGACTCTGGGCAAATGACTTCATCTGTCTGTACCTCAGTGTGCCCATTAATAAAAAGCAGAAAATAATGAAACCTGTCTCTTGTAAGTGTTAACATTTTTTGCTTATTTATTATTGTATCTTTATAAATATTATCTTCTCTCATTTTGATTATAAGCACCTTGTGGTCAGAGATCTGTGTGTACCTTTTTTTTTCCTGTAGTGCATAACAGAAATGTAGTGTTAGAAGGTCTGTATTTCTGAGAGAGAGAGAGAGAGAGAGAGAGAGAGAGAGAGGTGTGATAGAGATTCTGTGAATGTATCCAGCAGAAGAACTGAGAAGATAGTTCACTTTAGTTCTATACATGAGAGCTTAGAAATTTGCCCAGGAGAATTTACAAGCAGCGAGATCATTAAATTAGCCGTACCATATCTCAGATCTGATTTAAAAGAATACTGTAGATCTTTAAAGCAGCTTTAAAAAAAAAGTCTCTTCTCTTTGAAAGTAAAGGATTTTCAAAAGTGAGTAGAATCTCTCTGTTCCTTTTTGGAAAATGATTTACTTGTTTTCTGATATTTGGTGACCTGAAGAAGTCAGAGATCAATAATTTATTGAATGGAAGAAAACCAAAGATTATAACTAATATCTCTGAAGATAAAAAAGGATAAATATTTCAGTGATTTTGAGGTTAGTTTAAGAAAATAGAAGACCAGTCCAGATGGTTGTAGGATTACAGAATGTTAGCCCTGGAAGGGACCATGGGGACTGGATCTAGCTCTCTCTGTTGGTTTTGGAGGAGATAGCTGAGGCCTGAGCCCCACTCTTGTCCTCAGTAGCTGAATTTTCTGGCTTGCATTTCCCAGATAATTGAACTCTACAGTTTATTTTTTCTATCTAGCTATAACTATTTTTTTCATTTCCAAAGTAAGTACTAAAGATAAATATTCATTTTTATTTTAAAACTTGCAGTTATGACTATATTTTCTTTAGGCAAATTACAAAAAGAAGCTGCTTTATCACGAGTGTCTGATGAAAGCCTCAATAAAATTCAGGAAGTGGAGTCCCCAGTATTTAAAGAGCTACCAGGTGCCAAGGCCAATGATGACAGCACCGTCCCTCTCACAGGGCTGGCTGAGGAGCCGGCTGGGACCTCGGAAGGCACAACAGTGGGAAACCACCCCCGGGCCTCCTACGGTAAGATGTTTGCAGAGGACCTGGGTTTGCATGGTGGCAGAGAGCAGGTCCTAGGGGCTGCTGGCGGGGAGGAGCTGGCAGGGGGTGGGGTCCTGCCTCCAGATAGCTAGGTTTTAATGCACAAAAGCGTTCCCCAGTTTTGTTTTGGGAGAACCCAGGGCCTAAAGAAGTGTCAGGAGACCATGCAGTCAACAGAACAGGCTCACTCTGGTCCTGTGCTTTTCTTCCAAGACCTCTGTGTAGTCTCATCAGTGGCACCAGGGGCCTGTGCACCACCCTGCACACTGCCCCACGCACCTCCTGGGTTGCAGGCACCCAGCTGCTGGAGGTTGGCCCTTCCAGTTTGCTAATAAGCTTGCCTCCCTCCTGGAAGACACAAGGAGAAACTGAAATTGAACCAAGGAGGTCGTCCTGCTGTAGAATCACAGACACCTCAGGAAACATCTACTATTGTCCTGCAGGTTCAGGGGGAGAAGGGGGTCTTTCATCTTCTAACATTTGTGGATACCGATTGGCGAGTGCCAGCCTCTGCCAGGCCTGTCTGGGCCTGCCCACTTCCCTGCAAGATGGGGACCTGGCACCTACTTCCACTTCCCGTAGGTGTGGTCTCACACTTGGCCCAAAGAAAGCAGATGAATTTTGCTCCACTGAACTTAATTAGCCTTTAAGGAGCACCTAGAGTATCTGTCTCACAGTGAACTGGATTTTGCCCCTCATTTATGAAGTTTGCCCAAAATAAGTTCCTTCTAAGGATTCTCCCTTTGTTGGGCACTAGAACCAGGAAAAAAGGGCTGTGGTCATTTTTGGAAGATACTTTTTAGGAGAAAAATCACATCATTTTCAAAAGCCATATTATTCCTACGTTACCAAGTTTCCTTTATTTCAACCATATTACATGTCCTTTATAGTTAATTTGGAAAAGAAAGCATGTGAAAAAATTGAGAGTGCCCCATAACCCACATCTCCAGAGATAACCAATACCACAAGGAGGGAGGAGTGATTCCTCCCGGAAGCGGGGTATATTTGGAAGGCGAGACAGGCAGCCTCTCATTAACCTTCCAGGCCGGGCGCTGTCCATGACCCACGGCTCCGCACGCTCGCCCATCTCCAACGGCACCTTCGGCTTCGACGGGCACGCCGAGGGGCGACGCGCACGTGTACCACACGGTCCACAAGGACTCGGGGCTCTACAAGGACTTGCTGCACAGGATGCACGCGGACAGGGGCCCCGAGGAGAGGCCCACCCAGGAGAGCAGCGCCCGGCTGCTGCGCCGCAACAACAGCTACACCTGCTACACCGCCTGCCATCTGTGGGCTGCCCGTGCACGCCACCTTCAAGGCCGCCGAGTCGTCCTCGGCTGCAGAGGACAGCGAGAAGCTGGTGGGTGACGCCGTGTCCTACTCGAAGAAGAGGCTTCGCTACGACAGCTACTCGAGCTACTGCAACGCCGTAGCGGAGGCCGAGATCGAGGCGGATGAGGGAGGCGTGGAAATGAAGCTGGCGTCCGAGCTGGCGGATCCCGACCAGCCCCGAGAGGACCCTGCGGAGGACGAGAAGGAGGAGAAGGACACAGCCGAGGTCCACCTCCTGTTCCACTTCCTGCAGGTCCTCACCGCCTGCTTCGGGTCCTTCGCGCACGGTGGCAATGATGTAAGGTAGGTCCGCCTGTGGCTCCGCAGCGTGTGCCAGGTGCCGTCCTGGGTGTCGGGGTGCCGAGCCCGCCCCGGAAGTGCGCAGGTAGGGAGTAGGTGGGGTGCCGGGCCGGGTCAGCGTGGGCATCTGTGGGAGCATGGGCCGAGGACAACTGTGCACAGGCCGGAGGCAGGAGGGAGACAGCATGGACAGTAAAGGCAGCGGGTCATAGGGGACTGAAATATGTAGTCTCTGTTCTCTTCGTACAGGCTGAGAAGCCCTAGTCAGGTCATTTGTTTTCTGAAAACCTCTGTATCCCAATCTGTAAAACGGGAGTAAAACTACTACTGGCCTCAGGTAGTTTCTATGGGGATTAAGTGAGATGCTTTATTTAATGTGCTTACCACAGTGCTCCTCCCATGGTCAGGATCCACGTATTTTCTTCATTACTATTACTCTTACTATGATTATCATCAGGCCTCATGTTTCTGTCCAAATCAAGAAAATGTGCTGTTGTTGTATTTCTTATTGCCTAGATACAAGAGTCTCCATTTAATAGCTGTGGGTTTCCATGCACTGCCTAGCCACGTGCAGTTCAATTTCTATTCTTCTTAAAAGAAGTTGTCCTACCAGACAAGAGGCACCGACATCTTAGGTGCCACTCACTGTTACATAGGTGTTGCCATATTACTGTATTTGACGCATTGTATTCTGTCCTTTGTTTTTCGACTGCCCCCACACACACCTAGCACCACCGCATTTCCTCCTCCTGATCTAAAATTCTTCATTGGGGGGCGCCTGGGGGGCTCCATCAGTGAAGCATCTGCCTTTGACTTGGATCTTGATCCCCAGGGTCCTGGGATCGAGTCCCTCATCAGGCTCCTTGCTCAGTGGGGAGCCTGCTTCTCCCTCTCCCACTGCCTGCTGCTCCCCCTGCTTGTGCTTGCTCTCTCTTTCTCTCTCCCCTCCCTCTTCCTCTCCCTCTCCCTAGAGCAATGTAGACACCAACCCATAGGTCCAGGAAGCTCAGAGTAGCAAGTAGGATAAATGCCCCCAAGAAACTATACCTAAGCATATCATTTTCAAACTAGAGTATCAGATTGGAACACTTGGGTGGCTCAGTGGTTGAGCATCTGCCTTTGGCTCTGGGCGTGATCCTGGAGTCCTGGGATCAAGTCCCACATTGGGCTCCCTGCAGGGAGCCTGCTTCTCCTTCTGCCTATGTCTCTGCCTCTCTGTGTGTATCTCTTGTGAATGGATAAATAAAATCTTTAAAGAAAAAAAAAGAAGGAAGGAAAATGAAAGATAAATTCCTGTAAGAAGCCAGAGGAAAAAAAACTTACAGAGGAACAAAGATAAGAATTACATCCATCTTCTCCTCAAAACCATGCAGTTGAGAATAGGGGGAAATATTCAAAGTGTTGAGGGAAAAAAAATCCACCAACCTAGAATTACATACCCTGTGAAATTGTTCTTCAGAAGTGAAGGGAAAAAAGAGACCTTCTAAAGTGAGCAAAAACTAAGGGAGTTTGTTGCCAGAGAAATATCTTGCCTTGCAAGAAATGCTCGGAGAAATTCTTCAGAGAAAAGAAAAATAATATAGCTCAGAAACTCAGATTTACATAAAGATAGGAAGAACATCACGGAAGGATTAAGTTAAAGGCAAAAATAAGTGTTTTTCTTATTCCTAATTGGTATAAAAGATAACATTTCAAAATGATTCTAACAGTGTATCAATTATTCAGTTATGTATGCTAATATGTATTATGTATACAGTTACCTAAATATAGTTTAATATATAAACATACCTCAACAAATTAAAAAGAAGAGAAATAATACAATGTCTGCTCTCAGACCACAATTGAATAAACTATACACACACACACACATCCATACATACATACACACAACTGTATATGTATATATGTACCTACATAGATAACTATATATGTATGTATGTATATATAATTGATCTTCGAACAACATGAGTTTGAACTGTTCAAGAGGAGAGAAAATGAAATCATACAAAATGCTCAATTAAAGGGCAAAAAAAATTGGAAGACAAAAATAGGAAACAATAAATAGAACAACAAATAGAAAAGAGTAACAGATTTGGTAGATATTGATCCTCCTACATCAGTAATCATTTTGAATGTCAGTCGTCTAAATGCATCTATTAAAAGACAGAAATTGTTGGACTGTGTCAAAAAACAAGACCCAAATATATGTTGCCATAAGAAATCCACTTTAAATATAAAGACACATTCTGGGGATCCCAGGTGGCTCAGCAGTTTAGCGCCTGCCTTCAGCCCAGGGCATGATCCTAGAGTCCCGGGATTGAGTCCCACATCAGGCTCCTTGCATGGAGCCTGCTCCTCCCTCTACCTGTGTCTCTGCTTCTCTCTCTGTGTGTGTCTCTCATGAGTAAATGAATAAAATCTTAAATATATATATATATATATATATATATATAAAGACACATTCAGTTTAAAAGAAAATGGAAGGAGGAAAATGTACCATGCTAACACTAATCAAAGGAAAACAGAAGTTACTATATTAATTTCAGACAGAACAGACACAGAAAATTAGTAAGGATATAGTTGAATTCAATAAACTCATCAAATCAACTGGATATAACTGACATCTGTGGACTACTACTTCACCTAACAAAGCAGAATTCACATTCTTTTTAAGCTTATATGGAACATTCAGCAAGATAGGCTATATTTTGGACCATAAAACACACCTGAACCCATTTAAAAGAACAGAGCTAATACAGTGTCTGCTCTCAGAGTACAATGGAATTAAACTAGAAATCCATAACAGAAAGATAATTGGAAGATCCCAGAATACAAGAAGAGGAGGTAACACACTTCTAAATAATACATGGATCAGAGGAGAAATTTTTAAATATTTTAAACTAAATTAAAATGAAAACACATCAAAATTGGTGGGATGCAGCAAAAACAGTGGTTAGAAATTTATAGCATTGGATGTATATATTAGAAAAGAACAAATATATAAAATCAGTAGTCTAAATTCCTATCTAAGGAACCTAGAAAAAGAGGAGAAAATTAAATCCAAAGTAAGCAGAGGAAATAATTAGAAATCAGTGAGATTGCAATCAGGAAATCAAAAGAGAAAATAAGTGAAACCATAGGCTAATTCTTTGAATAGATTAATAAAGTTGATAAGCCTCTAGCCAGGCTAAGACAAAAAGAGAGAGGATACAAATTACTAATATCAGAAATGAAAAAGCAGACTTCAGTAATGAGCCACTCTGCCCCATTAATTTGATAGTCTAGATGAAAAAGACTAATTCCTTGAATGACACCATTTGTCAGAACTCACGAAAGAAGAAACAGACTATCTGAAAAGGCCTGTATCTATTAAAGAACTTAAATAAATCGTATAATAACTTTCCAAAACAGAAAGCTCCACGCCAAATGAAAAAATAAAAAATTAAATAAATATATAAAAATAAAAAATAAAAAAATTAAATTAAGAAAAAAAAAAGCTCCGTGCCCAGATGGGTTCACTGGTGAATTCTGCCAAACATTTAAGGAAGAAATTATGCCAATTCTCTACAGTCTACTTCAGAATATAGAAGGAGAGGGAGTACTTCCTAACTTATTCTATAAGGCCAGTATTACCTTATTACCAAAGCCAGAAAAGACATTGACATAAGAGAAAACTACAGACTAGTGTCTGTCACAAACATGGATGTACAAATCCTCAACAAAATATTAGCAAACTGAATCCGGCAGTGTATAAAAAGAATTAAATGCCATGACCAAATGCTGTTTATCCCAGGTATGCAAGTCTGGTTCACCATTCAGAAATCAGTTAATGTAATCCATCACATCAATAGGCTAAAAAGGAAAAATCACATGATCATATCAATAGATGCAGAAAAATCATTTAACAAAATTCACCACTTATTCATGGTAAAAACTCTCAGTAAGAATAAAGGGGAACTTCCTCAACTTGATAAAGAATATCCACAGAAGACCTACAGCCCACATTATAATTAATGACGACAAACTGAAAGCTTTCCCACTAAGATCAGGAGCAAGGCAAGGATGTCTCCTTTCACCGCTCCTTTTCAACATGTACTCTAAGTTCTAGATGATGCAATAAGAGATGAAAAGGTATACATACAAGGATTACAGACCGGGAAGAAAGAAAATGGTCTTTGTTTGCTGATGACATAATTATGTAAAAAAATGGAAAAGAATCAACAGACTCCTGAAATGTATAAGCAGTTATAGCAAGGTTGCAGGACACAAGGTTAATAGACAAAAGTCAGTTGCTTTCCAACATTCCAGGAATGAACAGGTGGCATTTGAAATTAAAAACAGAGTACTGGGTGCACCTGGGTGGCTCAGTCAAGTAAGTGCCTGCCGTTGGCTCAGGTCATGATCCCAGGGTCCCAGGATTGAGCCCGGCATCAGGCTCCCCATGAGACGAGTGAGGAGTCTGCTTCTCCCTCTGACCTTCCCCTCTCTCATGCTCTCTTTCTCACTCTCTGTCTCTCTCAAGTAAATAAAACCTTAACAGCAACAACAAAATCAAGAATACTGTTTATATAATGAAATGCTCAGGTATAAATCTAACAAAATATGTATAAGATCTAGATGCAGAAAACTACAAACCTAATGAATAAAATCAAAGAATTAAATGGGGAGATTTTCCACATTTAAGGATAGAAAGGTGTTAAGGTGTCAGTTCTTCCCATCTTGATCTATAAATTCATTACAATCCCAGCAAGTTATTTTGTGGATATCAACAAACAGTAAAGTTTATAAGGAAAGGCAATAGACACGCCGCACGCCCCTGCAGCATGAGGCACTGCTCTGGATGGACCAGCTCTGCACCCTTTCTTAGCGACATGACCCACATCCTCTGAGGGCACCTTTACTGTCCACAGCAGGTCCTAACCCCTCCTGTCCCACCCACACTGGGCTCCAGCCCAGGGTGGGCAATAAAAGTGGTCTCCCCCTTGCTCCTGAAAAAAAAAAAAAAAAAGGCAATAGACTCTGATTAGCCAACACCTTACTGAAGGAATGGGACAGAGTTGAAGGACCAATACTACCCAACATCAAGACTTATTAGAATATAGCTACAGTAATCAAGACTGTGTGGTATTTTTTAAAAAGATTTATTTATTTATTCATGATAGAGAGACAGAAAGAGGCAGAGTCGCAGGCAGAAGGAGAAGCAGGCTCCATGCCGGGAGCCCGACGTGGAACTCGGTCCCGGGACTCCAGGATCGCGCCCTGGGCTAAAGGCAGGCGCTAAACCGCTGAGCCACCCAGGGATCCCCAATTGTATGGTATTGGTAAAAAGAATAGTTAGTTAAATCAGTGAAACAGAATAGAGCTCAGAAATAGGCCCCCATAAATATAGTCAGTTGATTTTTAATAAAGGAAGAGCAAAGGAGATAGAGTGGAGCAAAGAGAGTCTTTTCAACAAACGGTGCTGGAACAACTAGACATCCATGTGCAAAAAAAAAACCTATCTGGACATAAACCTTACAGCCTTGAGAAAAAGTAACTCAAAATGGATCACAAGCCTAAACGTAAAGTGAAAAACTATAAAACTCCTAGTAAGATAACACAGGAGAAGACATAGATGACTGTGGGTATGGAGATGACTCTTTAGATAAAACACCAGTGGCACAGTCAATAAAAGAAATACTAGATAAACTGGGCTTTATTAAAATTGGAAACTTGTGTGTTGTGGAAGACGACATCAAGAGAATAAGAACCTGAAAGAAAACATTTACAAAAGACATATCTGCTAGAATAGTAATATACAAAGAACTCTTAAAACTCCACAATAAGGGCACCTGGGTGGCTCAGTCTGTTCAGTGTGCCTGCAGCTCAGGTCCTGGGATTGAGCCCCATGTCCGGCCCCCTGCTCAGTGGGAGTCTGCTTCTCCCTCTCCCTCTGCAGCTCCCCTTGCTTGTGTTCTCTGTCAAATAAATAAAATAAATAAAATTTAAAAAAAAACCCACAACAATAAGAAAACAAACAACCCAATTAAAAAATGGGCCAAACACCTTACCAGACACCTCACCAAAGAATGCAGTACCCGAGTGGCTTGGTCAGCTAAGCATCCAACTCTTGGTCTCAGCTCAGGTGTTGATCTCAGGGACATGAGCTGAAGCCCCTAGTTGGGCTCCACACTGGGCGTGGAGCCTACTTTAAAAAAAACAAAACTGTGGCGTCCCCCAAAACAGTCCACGTGTGCCTGCTAAGGGCCTGAGTGACAGTGGGTTGAGAGGAAAGAACATGAGCACCTGAGTCCTGCCTCGCTGCTGACAAGACTTTGGCATCCATTTGCTCCAGTAAAATGGAAGCAACAATACCTAGTTGCAGGGTGGGTGTGAGGAGTCACGGTTAGAGATGGTGTTTGCAGTCCGTCGCATGGGTGCTGACACAGCTGCCCAACTGGTAGCCAGTATTAGTAGCAATGCTGGTAATGACAATGGAAATAGAGGAAAAATGGAAGAGAAAAAAGAACTGAGTTTTTGTATCCACTTGTGCTATTTCAGTACTTTAAAAAATTAGTAAGTCACACACCCAGGAAGGGGGCTACTGTAAAAAAAAAACAGAATGACAAGTGTTGGCGAGGATATGGAGACACTGGAGGTCTCGTGCCCTGTTGGTGGGTGTGTAAATCGGTGCAGCTGCTGTGGTAAACAGTCTGGAGCTTCCTCAAAATATGAAAAGTAGAACCACTGAAAGATCCAGCAAGCTTACTTCTGAGTATGTCCCCAGAAGAACTACAGGCAGGGTCTTGAGGAGGTATCGGCACCCCCGGGTCCATGCGGCATCATTCACAGTAACCAAGGGGTGGGAGTGAGCCAGGTGTGCGTGGCAGGTGACACTGCACAAGATGCCGCTGTACATCCAGTGAGTGTTTGGCCTTGAAAGGGGACTTGTGCTACCACATGGATGAGCTCTGAGGACATCATCAGAGTGAAATAAGCCTGTCACCAAAAGGCACGTACTGAACCCTTCTACTTCTGTGGGGTACCGAGAGTAGTCTGGCCCCTAGAAACAGAAAGGTGGTGGTGAGCCGCCAGGGGAAGGGGCCAAGGGACCAGCTGTTCTGTGGGTGCCAGATTCTAGATTTGCAAGGTGAGGGGGTCCTAGAGATCCACTGCACAATGGTGTGCACTGCTTACCATGACTCCACTGTGCACTTAAAAATGGTTAAAGTAGTAAGTCCAGGGTTTTTTTCACCATAATAAAAAAGTTAATAAACCATTTCAGTCAGCACTAGGTTGCCTGGGCGGTGCACAGACACAGTCAGATGGACTTTCCTCCAGCCCGACAGCCACCATGTGTCATGCACAGGGCCTTGTGCGCCGCCACATGTGTGTCACTCGTCTCTTTTTTCCCTCCCAGTAATGCCATTGGTCCCCTGGTGGCTTTGTGGCTGATTTACGAGCAAGGCGCAGTCCTGCAAGAGGCAGTTACCCCTGTTTGGCTGCTGTTTTATGGAGGAGTTGGCATCTGTACAGGCCTGTGGGTCTGGGGCAGAAGAGTGATCCAGACCATGGGCAAGGACCTCACGCCCATCACACCCTCCAGGTAAGCTGAGGGCTGGCAGGATGGCAGGGCCACCGTCCTGTCTGAGGCCCCAGGCCGAGGTCCCAGTGAGGCAAGGGCTCAGCACCGTGATCACCCCCGCTGCACCGCACACCCCCTCCGTCCACAGGGGCAGGTCAGGGAGAGAGTGCGAGGTGGGGAGAGCAGGAGGGAGAGCCTTTGGGGAGCAGGAGGGAAGGGGTAGAGAAGCCCCAGGCCTGGCCCAGGCCAGGCTCCCCTCCAGTGTCACCCCTTGGGAGGGGGAGGCCATGGGGATGCACACTGCCCTGTGCCCAGGGTCTGCATTTCCTGAAAGTTCCCTGCCACGCCAGCTTCACGTGCAGGATGGAAGCAGCTCAGAGCCCCGGAGGGCACACACACAGGACAACTTGGAGAATACAGTGAAACTTGGAACTACCTGTCCTAAGAAGTCTTTTCCCCTTTGAAATCCACTGTAATGAAAGACTCTTTTTAAGATTGATTTGAAGAAAAATGAGCTGAGAACAAAATTCCCTTTTTTGCAATAAGTACACATTGAAAAAATGGGAGGACATTTTTTTTCTCTACCGCTTTAGAAATGACTAATTTAGCATTTTGTACACAGCAGGGATTTCTGACCCAGTTACTACAGTGTGTGCTTTTTGAAAACCTATCAGAAAAAGGCGGCTTTTTAGGGCTGTAAACAGTATACTGCACAGTTTTAGTGTGAATTGTTGCCCTGATGCAGCAGTTCCTTTTCTGTTAATGTCATCTGGCCCAGTCAGCAGCCAACAGTCATCCCAAAGAATGTTCTGGTGAGACTCTGGCCCTGGGGTGTCAGTGGGGCTGATACAGAGAGTGCCTGTGACTGTGATGTGTCTCTTGTGCCCCTCCCGCAGCGGCTTCACCATCGAGCTGGCCTCTGCCTTCACAGTCGTGATCGCCTCCAACGTCGGGCTTCCCGTCAGCACCACGCACTGCAAGGTAGGTGTGTCCGTCGGGCTGCTGGGGCTGGTACACAGTCGCCCAGCAGATCTGAGAAGATCTGGAGGTGCCTGGTGTAGGGTTGGTTGTGCAAATGCAGGATGGAATTCCTTAGAATGGGGAGTGTTGGAGCTGCAAGGAACTCAAAATATTAAGGAAGAGGAAACGGTTTTGGTACCATTTCTGGGATTTATCTGGGGTCACCCAGGAAGGAGCCAGGACTAGAACTCAGGTCTGCCCAGTATCTGGAGAGAATGGTCATACATACCCAGTGGGCCTCCTACATACAAAAATATTCACTAACTTCAACAAAGCAAAAGGCACTTCCAGATTTTTCCTAGGTTCATTTGTTCATGTCATTCGTACCTGCTCTGTGTGAGGCACTATGGTAGGTACTGCAGTGACCTAGACAGAGACAGCCATCTGCATTCACACACAGTTTAAAAATGCCAACCAATTTTATTATATTATTATAATAAACCATGTTTATTATAAACAAATACTATGAAATGTGAAAGGCTTGGTGCTTCAAATATTAAAATGTCAGGTGGTGTTTATGGGGATATTTTAAGCGGGCCAGCTGACAAATCTGGAGCCTGTTGCATGGAGAATCAGCCTCATTGAAAAGAGGCTTTTTGTTTCCGTGTTTTTTCCTTTTTTGCTAACAGTGTATAGAAAATCCTCAATTTCCACAAATTTTCATTATGAAAATCACCAGCACTTACTGAGTACTTGGGATATGCCAAGCACTGTGTTTAGGGCTTCCTACATGTGCAATAAATACATCATTTAATCCCACAGCAACCCTATGAGATTGGTAGTCATTACCAATTTACAGATGAGAAAACTGAGGCCTCCCGAGTTAGGTCACTCTCCCAAGATCATGCATTTAGTGTATGCTCGAGCCAGGATTCAGACCTTGACCTCATGCTCTGTGCCTCCTAGTTGTCACAGTGATCTTGGTAACGGTGACCAAGCACAGCTAGGACATGTGGGGTGGGTGCTGTTTTAAGTGCCCTGTGAATATTAACTTGTTTAATCCTCCCAAGAACCTTTTGAGGTGAGTGCTAACATGACCTCAGTTTCACCAATGAGGAAACTGAAGACAAGTGACGTCCCCAAGATCGAACAAGCAGGGAGGGGCCCAGACTGCGGTCCTGACCTGGCAGGGTGGCCCCCACCATGCTCTCCAGCAGCCTGCCCTGCACACCTGTCAAGTACAAAGAAGGAAGGCAGGAAAAGTGTGGTGTGCTCCTCCCCTCCCGCCACTGTGGCTGTTCTGATTTCAGTTATTGAAAAGTTAGTTGTAAGAAGCACATGTTCGATGAAATATCTCAAACAATACAAAACTCTGGAATGAAAAGTGATCATCTTCCGCCTTATTCGACATCAACTTCAATCCACTGGTGCATGGGAGCATAGAGGAAATGCCCCTTAAAAATATATTTTCTCTCCCAAAGAAATAGGCTATGAACTTTTCTGCAGGTGTGAAGAGTCTTTGGGGCTGCTTTTAAATCAATGTTACTGTCTTTTTAATCATTAACCCTGCATGTCAGCAAGCCTAGTGAGGGCCACCTCTTTCACACCAGTTGAAAGATCTCTTGAAAACCCAAGTTTGGTTTCCCTGGACCGTTACCTATCAGCAGTCTAACCTATATGAATGTATAAAGTGTTATAACTGACAATACTTCTCTTGCTAAAACACTAAACTTAAAAAAAAAACACTAAACTTTATAATAAATTTATAGAAATAGATGAAAAGTATAATGAGCCCATAAAAACCTATACTCTCTGTTTTTACCTTTGTCATTCCCCCAATATTTATATTTATACTATAATGAGGAGATGCTCCTAAGGGATTTATATTCAGTTTGTCCAGGACCTTAATGAATAAATGCATATGTCATCATTATCCTAAAATATCTACATAAATCACATGATAGGTTTTGTTTCCTAAGAGTTGATGGTAAGTTGAGTTAGGATAGTTGGTTGGCACTTAAAATGAAGTCTCCTTGACATGAGACCACAGTTGATGTCAGCTGTCAAGTAGACAGGAGCCAGACCTCAACTTGGATCCTGACCAGTCTCACCACTGTCACCTGTCATGGACTGGCGGACAAAGCACAGAGCTAGGCGCCACAGTAGCTTGACTAAAGTCAGGGTCTTAGCTCTCCAGACCTCACCACAGATGGGAGCCTGAAGCCCAGGTGGTGAGACGCTGAGAAGGGCTTGGGGCTGCCCTCAAGGGGAGTACCCGGCCTCCTGGGAGCACTCGGCCCCCCCACAGAACACCCGGCCTTCCAGGATCACCGGGCCTCCCGCAGAGTGGCCTCCCGGGATCACGTGGCTCCCCACCCCTGGGATCACCCCCACCCCATCACCAGGCCTCCCACAGAGCACCCGATCTCCTGCAGCACCAGCTCAGCCCTCCCTGAGCCCCACGCAGCAGGTGCAGGGGGGAATATGAGCGATACGGCGTGGCGCTAGGAACAAGGCTTGTGTGTGCGACACCGTGATTCTGGAAACATCCAGAGGGCGCTGACCTCCACGTAAAGTCTCGACTGAAAGCCGTTGTGTTTTCAGGGAATAATCACACCACGTGTTGGATTTTTCCAGCTTCCTGCTTCCTCTCCTAGCTGCGTGTTAGGTTTTTTGCCTAGAGCCACCTTCTGCAGAAGGGGGGCAAACATTAAGAACTTGGCAGGAAAAAAGATGGAAACCATTGCTGAAAATAAGCTTTTGAATGTATCTGAGTGCATTTTAATTCATTCTTGTTTTTTCCTAAGTGTACTACATAGCTAAGAGCATAGTTTAAACTTTTATTTTCCCCCTTTTAAAACATTTATAAACCTCCACTAAGTGATACAGATGTTAGTCAAATGTTTCATTTGGAAAAGATAATTAGAAAAGTCTTGTTATCCAGAAAAATGTAATAGTATAATATATTTCAGAAGGCACAGGTAAGACGAGTTTTGCTCTCTATAAATTTCTCGGTGTCATGCCTTTCTGCATGTTACATCAGAGAGTTCAGTTCACTAGATATTTTCCTGGGACAGTACCCCAGGTTGAAGTTAAAAGCCTTAGTTAAAAAAAATAGAAACAACTCTTGAAAATAAAAGTATCCATAGATGTATGTTTCTGTACGTGTTCATTGCTCTTCCCTTTGGTGAGCCTTGATCAGCTTTGGTCTTCAGCCCTGGCTACAGCAGACAGCAGCCACTGTTGAACACATTTGTGAGCTTTTTTTTTTCTTTAAAGATTTTATTTATTTATTTATTTGGCCGGCGGGGCAGGGGAGGGGGGATGTACAAGTGGGTGAAGGGGCAGAGGAAGAAGCAGACTGCCCACTGTACAGGGAACGGGACATGGGGCTCAATCCCAGGACCTGAGTTGAAGGCAAGCACTTAACCGACTGAGCCACCCAAGTGCTCCATTTGTGAGCTTTTTTTTTTTTTAAAGATTTTATTTATTTATTCATGGGAGACACAGAGAGAGAGAGAGAGAGAAAGAGAGAGAGAGAGGCAGAGACACAGGCAGAGGGAGAAGCAGGCTCCATGCAGGGAGCCCAATGTAGGACCCAATCCCGGGACTCCAGGATCACACCCTGGGCCAAAGGCAGGCACCAAACTGCTGAGCCACCCAGGAATCCCCCACATTTGTGAGCTTTTTAACAGTGATTCAGAGTGGTGTTATCCAAAAAATGTCTTAATTCCATGGGAGGTGGTTTGGGATTATTCTTTTCTGTGAATTAACCACATTGTTCATTTATATTGATGACATAAATAATTACTTAGCCAGCCTTTGGACAGGAATTGCTTTTAGGAAACACTACTGATTTTAACTTAATATTATAATTTCTAATCTAATTTTCTAATTCTTACCCTTTGGTTTCCCTGCTCCTCAATAATTCTATTGCTCCTGGTGCCAATGATGGCCTTAAGCTGGAAACACATTTGATGAAATTCAGCATGTATCTCTAAAACACTGCTAGAAATCTGTAAAGATGACCAAACCCACCATAAAAATACAGAACTATAGAGCTTGTCTGTCAGCAATAGCTAGCACAAAAATGTAATAAGAACAAGAACACCTCCAGAATTGCAGCAAAAAGATATTTCTGAATAATGCTAATAAATGTGAGTGGATATATGAAAAAAAGACACGAAACTTTGGAAAGAAGACTTGAAGATGAGACAAGCAAGCTAAATGGGAAAACTAAGTTTATTGGATGGAAAAACTAAATTTTATAAAGATAGGAGTTCCCTGCAGGGCACCTGCTAGCTCAGTCCGAAGAGCATGTGGCTCTTGATTTCAGGATCATGAATTCAAGCCCCACGTTGGCTGTACGGATTACTTAAAAAAATATAAATAAAAAATAAAAATTTATGTTCCCCGCAAACACAACCCCAACCAAATTTTTCTTCTAATTTTACAAAAGGAGACCAAAGTGAATTTGGTAGGTTAAATTAGCAAGAACATAAAGTGACCTAAAAACATAGTGAGGAAGGACTAACCTAACCAGAGAGAAAGTTGAAAGTACATGGAGGCAGGATAACAGTGTGGATGAGAACAGTTTGATCTGGGGAAGATGACAAAGTTCTAAAGATGGACGGTGCTGATGGTTGCAAAACAATGTGAAAATATGCCACTCAGTTGTACACTTAAAGATGGCTAAAATGATAAATGTTATTTTATATGTATTTTATCACAATGAAAATATTTGATATTTCTATAAAAACAGTAGATAGTCCAGAGATAGAACCTATTATATAGAAGCATATAGTTTGATGATGTTGGGTAAATGATGTTGGGTAGCTGGCTGTCAATCTAGAAAAACAAAGTTGGAAACACAACTCTCAAAATATGTATCTGATGGCATAGATAGCATTTTTAAAACATTTTAAAATTTAGAATAAAACAATCTTATTTTAGAAAATTTACAGTAAAATGGAATTAAATATTTGTCAAATATTCAAGGATAGATCACAAGACAAAAGTGCAGCATACTTTGTCGTATGGAATTAGAAACTTGAAACAAAGCAAAATAGTGATTGAGAAAATATTTGCATTAAATAAGAATTAATATTATCATTCAATAAAGACCCCACATAATTAAGGAGACACATTTAGATTCCAGTTGGTCAAAATACATGGAGAGATAATTTTATATACAGTAAAGTGTACAATTGGTGTACAATTGGAAAAATAAAAGTTCAGCCTAGGAGTAATTAGAGATGCAAATTAAAGTAACAGTAACACGTTTTTGTTGATTGGTTAGCAAAACAGAATAATTTGCAGGATTATTACAGTGTGCTGAAATTCACAAATTATGAATGACCTTGTACATTTACAACTGTTTCTAAAACTGTTTGGCAATATGTAATAAGATCCTGTTGTTCCTCTAAGCAGCACTCCATCTGATACATGGCAGGGAATTGGCAAATTACCATTTTGCAACCATCGTAGTAAAGACAGGAATTGCTGAGTCTTTGGCAGAGGTGGGGAGGGAGGTTGAGGAGGAACAGGGTATTTTAATAGTATGAAAATGTTTCTTCATAGATTGTGACAGAAGGTTAAAAACTGAATTTGGGTAAAGGGTATATGGAGTTGCTACAACTTTCCTCCAAGTTTCAAATTATTTCAAAGCTAATTTCCAAATGCACCCTTTAAGTTGTTGAATCACTCTATTATACACCTAAAATTAATATAACTGTGTATGCTAACTATGTTGGAATTAAAATAATAAAAACTAAATAAAAGCCCCCTTAATAATCCATTTCAGGGAATATTATTTTTTAAGCCCAAATATAAGCTATATGAATGAATACATTGATCATGGAACCATTTTCTAATAGAGAAAAATTGGAAGCAAATGAGAAGTGGTTGAATTAAGGTATATCCATCTAAAGGGCATGCTGCTTTTTGTGATAATCATAAAGACTGTGAACACTATGGGAAGGTGCCTGTAATATAATGTTAATTTTTAAAAATTTTTATTTATTCATTCATGAGAGACAGAGAGAGAGAGAGAGGCAGAGACACAGGCAGAGGGAGAAGCAGGCTCCATGCAGGGAGCCCGACGTGGGACTCGTTCCTGGGTCTCCAGGATCATGCCCTGGGCTGAAGGCGGTACTAAACCGCTGAGCCACCCAGGCTGCCCTAATGTTAATTTTTTTAATAAAAGAAATAATGTGCTCTATTATTTACAAATAAAAGTATATTGATAAAGAAATACAAGAAAGGAATATATAAATAGGACAATAAGTGTCTGGGGATCTGGATAATTGTCCATTCCTCCTAGTACATAAACTTGCTATATTATTATTCTAACTTTATGCTTTTTAAAAAAGCATTGTAAGAAAGGAAGAGGGAAGAGATAACATGGAAACTTGAGCGTGTCCTCCCTAAGGGAGTCCAGAACAACCAGAGGGGCACTAAAACCTGCTCCCGGGAGACAATGCTGCATAACAGCAGCTGGTGCCTGTGGACTTGACCGTGTTAGGGGACCAGCAGGAACCAGCTGATCCCTTAGGCAGCAGAAAAACCTCGGTTGTCTCTCATGCTGTAGGAACTGCTAAGCCGGATTATCAGGTTCAGACAGGGTACTGGTTAGCGCCAAAGACTCTTAATACAGTAATCACTTTGAAGGCCCCTCCTGCATGTTAGTTACTGTCCTGGATGTGTTGTTGGCTTATCATGGCTTGGGTCGGCACATGTCAGATTAACTGCCTTTCAATATACTGCTGGTTTTGGTGTTGTAGTTTGCATCCATAAACAATCTAAAGTGTTGGATTTTGTTTTTTCTGGTGGTTAGACCTGGTTGCTCTTTGAACCTTATTGGCCACTGAGGACTCTGGAGTATTTGAAGATCCATAGAAACAAAGCCTGTTCTATGGAGATATTAAAAATGCAGCCCACAGAAAGGCATTCTGTTGAACTCTGAGCCCCACCAGAGCCTAAGTGAGACATGAGATGTTACAGGCATTATACTTTCTTACAATTTTCATTTTTACAGATACTTAAAGTTGAGTCTTTTTTACTTTTTAAACTTTCAACAAACTGTAAAATGAATGGTGAATGTTTAGGAAAAGATTTGAATCAGTATTAACATTGTGATTTTCAAGTATCTATACCTGTCATTTCGTGACACATGAGTTCAGATCCAACAATATTTGTGCTCCATTTTATTTTATTTTACTTTGCTTTTTACTTTTTTAATACACTTGACACTAGCAAAAGTACAAAGATGGCCAGGCAGTTTGAGAGAGAGGACAAAACAAGTTTAAAATCAAAAGGCCAGGGATGCCTGGGTGGCTTGGCGGTTGAGTGTCTGCCTTTGGCCCAGGGCATGATCCTGGAGTCCTGGGATCGAGTCCCACATCGGGCTCCCTGCATGGAGTCTGCTTCTCCCTCTGCCTGTGTCTCTGCCTCTCTCTCTCTCTGTGTTTCTTATGAATAAATAAATAAAATCTTAAAAAAAAAAAAATGAAGAGCCCACGGGCATCTGGGTGGCTCAGTTGAGCATCTGCTTTCAGCTCAGGTCATGATCCTGGGTCTGGGATCCAGCCCTACATCTGGCTCCCTGCTCAGCAGAATCTGCTTCTCCCTTTCCCTCTGCCACACCTGCCCCCACTTTTGCTCTCTCGCTGTCAAATAAGTAAATAAAATATTAAAAAAAAAAAAAAAGAAATCAAGAGGCCTGAGTTCTACTTTTCGGTCTGCTGTGATTTATAGGACCTGCTCATGCCCCTGAATCATTTCGGGATCTGTTTTATCCTCTGAAGAATGAATGATGTGGGTTGGATATTCTCAAAGGTCTTCTCCAGCTCCAACATTTACGATGATGTTATAAGGGTACATTATTGTCGTTCCATCATGTAATTAAAGCAGTTTTATACATTGTGGTAAGCGGTATCCTCACTGTGGAATATTTAGAACAAGAACATTTAGTTTAGGGCAGCCCGGGTGGCTCAGCGGTTTAGCGCCGCCTTCAGCCCGGGGCCTGAACCTGGAGACCCGGGATCGAGTCCCACATCGGGCTCCCTGCATGGAGCCTGCTTCTCCCTCTGTCTGTGTCTCTGCCTCTCTCTCTCTGTGTCTCTCATGAATAAATAAATAAAAGCTTTAAAAAATTTAGTTTATAAGCCGTGGAGAGAAGAGAATCGTGTAATTGGCTGATGTTCCACTTAAATAGAGCAGAATATAGGTGGGAAGCCATATGGGAGCTATATGTTGAGGAGAATAATCCTAAGGTAATTATACATAAAATCGAAATTATTTTAAAACTTTTTAACAAATTGAGGGGAAAGAATTGGTGACTTTATTAAACTCAGTTTCCTTCTGAGATCAGCCAGTTTACATTGGTTGAATATAGATCGTGTGTCTCACTTTTAAACTTGCGACATCTGTTCTTACACTGCAATGTCTGTGCTCCCACAGGTGGGCTCAGTGGTGGCCGTGGGCTGGATCCGCTCCCGGAAGGCTGTGGACTGGCGCCTCTTCCGGAACATCTTCGTGGCCTGGTTTGTGACTGTGCCTGTGGCTGGGTTGTTCAGTGCTGCTATCATGGCTCTCCTCATGTACGGGATCCTTCCATACGTGTGATCTGTTGTCTTCCACCCAGTGCACAAGGGGTAGTCTGGTGAGGGGACGAGTGGGTGGCATTGACACACGCCCTGCCCATGCACGGGCTGCCTCCCCGCCAGCCTCTCCATGTCCCTTTCATATGGTTCCAGGCCACACTGCTCACCTGCACTGTAGAGAGTCATCCTCCAGAGCTAACTTAACTACTGTACATAATGATGTGCATTAAACTGGTATTGTGGTGACATAACGTGGTGCAGTTACTTATATGTTAAATATATATGTATACATAGCATAGCTAGCATTATTTCAAACATACTCAAAATGGGAGTGGAGATGTATTGCCTAGAATTCAATATTCAACAAATCTTTGTACATAATGATTTCAGTGGCAAATCGTAAGAACCTTTTAAAAGGAGAGTATAGATTGGAAAGTGATACTTTTCCCATTGAACATACTAGAACTGAGAATTGGGATGGATGGTGCCCATTTGGGAAGGTGTACGTCGTAGGTGTGCTCTTGAATAATATGTGGCAGGAGTTCACAAGTGCTTTCACTGAGGAATCTGTTCATAAACTGTGTATTGATTATGTAATATATCAGAATTGCTTCTGTAAATACTTAAAGCTATAATTTTTTAATGGCGTGCTTCCCTTACACTTTTTTGATCAGAGAATTTTTGGAAAGTACCAAAGAAGCAGGGGAATAGTTTGCCAGTATTATATTTTCATATCGTCTGTCTCCCCTTCTCATTAACCCTGCCGCTAATCTGTGCCACAGCGACACGGCCGGGTCCCTGAGCACCAGCGCCTGGTCACGGTGTGTCCCACTCTGGGGCCCGTGCGCCACGCCAGACACCGACAAGCCCTGTGTGGCCGTCCGTGGCCATCTGTGCAGAGGATGTACGTGCGTGACGTGTCATCAGGCACCACATATCAAGTCCAGTTTAAATTCTCACCCCTGTACTCCCCCAGCAGCCTGAAGAACAGAATTCTTGTCTCAAACACTAAGGCGAGTGATGGGACAGTCTAGGAATTCAGGAGCAGGGAGAGTTGAAATATTAGACAATACACTGGATTTGAGGATTTCCTTGAGGCCTTTACTAAGCTGAACATCTTGATGCTCTACTGTAGTCCCATTGGATTCTTTTTTGATAGCGGGAGGAAGTATGACTAATGTTAGAGCCTGAAACTATGGAAATGCTGCTAAAATTTTTATATTGACAAACGTTTTCTTGGTACTTCATTGTGATTTTTCATTAATCAACCATATTAAATTTATAATAAAAAATGCCCCTCAAAAGTTTGCCTCTGAAGTATTTTTCTAAGTATCTTTATCGTGGTTTGTTCAAGTTCCACAAAAATAAAAGCCACATAATTTGTTGACTTCGATTTTTCAAATAACTTTCTTATTTTACCACTTTTACATGTTTGTGCACAGGATACACGTGAGCAAGAGAAGGAAGGAATGAGGGACACAGCCCAGCATCCTGAAATCCCCTGTTAGCACACACACTGATTCTTCCGCAAAGAACTGACAGGAGAGGGTTCGCCCCAGGATGGGATTTCTGTTAAAGGACGTATCCCACTCCAGTGCTCAGCCTTTCCCACCTGACTCTGAACCTGCCCCCTCGAGGGCAGTGGGGGGCCGCGGGTCCACATGTCCAGGACTAAGGGCCTAGCAGAAAAATGCACATCCTCCTTCTTCATGGCTCAAGCAGCTCCAAAGCACACACACACCTACTTGGAGCTTCAGAAGCGAACTTCCCCAGCCTCTGCAGCAGAGGGTGCAGCCTCCGTTTCCTTCTGGAGCCTGGAGGGTGACAGAATGAGGGATGACCAGGGATGAAAAGGTCTTCATCTCCACAAAGACATTTGCTCTCTCTGATTTTTAAAGTGGCATTCCCCACTTCTGATAAAACCATAGATTCAAGAAGTTTGATTTCCTCCTAAATTTGTTATAAGAACAATGACAGTTGGACAGCCCTAGTGGCTCAGCGGTTTAGCGCCGCCTTCAGCCAAGGGTGTGATCCTGCAGACCCGGGATCGAGTCCCACATCGGGCTCCCTGCAGGGAGCCTGCTTCTCCCTCTGCCTGTGTCTCTGCCTCTCTCTTGTGTGTGTCTCTCATGAATAAATCTTAAAAAAAAAAAACAGTGACAGCTAACGGGTGTCAGCTGACAAGCTGTGGGGGCCACCGCTTCTGCCCAAGTGTGGCCCTGGCAGCCAGGCTGCAGCCAGGCTGCAGGGGACAGAGGCCCAGGGGACAGTGGACAAAGGTCACACACACACTGAGCCTTCGAGTGACTAAGCAGCCGCATCACCGGGGCTATGGGGCTAGAGGCCTTGCCCAGGGCACCCCTCCCAGGCCTGTCCCACAGAGAAGCTCCCACCCCTGCCCTGCCCCAGCCTTTCCCCCAAGGGCGGGTTGGTGAGCTCCAGCAGAGGATGGGTCACCTGGGGGGGTGAGCTCATCATCGTCAGCCACCTCCTCGAAAGCTACAAATACCCCTCAGACCAGGGTGACTGACGACGCAGGTACCCTAACTGGGTCGGGTCACATGGCCCTGCGCAGGGGGCAGCCAGGCTGAGGAGCTCGCCGGAGACCTTCCATGCCGGCAGCAGAGGCAGCCAGAGGCCAGCACCCAAGTTGCTCCTGGGACCACGTGCTTTGACTTCACTTTTCGCCTTTCCAAAAGGACTGAGCTTTTGAGCAAATCTGGAAACACGTTTAAGATAATTCTTTGAGGTGAGGCCTCCTGTCTCCTCAGAATCAGCTGCAGAATAAAAACCCATCCCATCCTTCAGAGAATGGTGGGACATATGGCTCTGGGGCATCGGTGAGCTCAGTTCCGCAGTGGGTGGGGAAGGGGGCCTGGGCGGTCGTGTTCGGAGGGGGGGGCCTCACCCCCACCCCGTGGGAGGCTGCCTTTGCCCACCGCCCTCAAGTGCTCCCACGGGAGAGGCTCCTGGAGCGGGGGGCGGAGGGGGAGCGCCCTTCCCCCGTCAGCTGGGGTCCTGGCCCAGGACCGGGGCCTCCCACGGGGCTGAGGGGGATTCCAGGGACGGGGTCGCAGAGGGGCCGCTCTGGGCCTGGCCCAGAGTAGGGCTCCAGACGCTAATGTTCTGGGAACTTTCTGTGGATGTTTCCCATCAAGCGGACTGCTCGGAGGAAAACATTCAATTAGATGATGGAGAAAAGGAATAGAAAATAAGCCACAGTTAGCTGAACAAGACAAAACAGCCAGAGACTCAGAGAAACTGGAGGAAGAATGATTGGTGAGACCTGGAGAATCCAGTTAAATTCTCATGAAGGGGAAATGTAGCCCTGTCCTTAGATTGTCAGCCTTTTATTTTTTTTTTTTAATTTATTTATGATAGTCACACAGAGAGAGAGAGAGAGAGTAAGAGACATAGGCAGAGGGAGAAGCAGGCTCCATGCAGGGAGCCCGACGTGGGACTCGATCCCGGGTCTCCAGGATCGTGCCCTGGGCCAAAGGCAGGCGCCAAACCGCTGTGCCACCCAGGGATCCCGATTGTCAGCCTTTTAAATATTCTCCTAGCACTTCATCCTTTACTATTGAAGAGACAACGAAACAACCCTGAAGCATATTATGAAAAAAAGGGAAAAGTCACCTACACACCATCATCCCCCCACACTGAGACACCAGTCTTCGGAATGCCTGGAGCTGGCCCGGCACTGGGGATACTAAGGCACAAATGGTCAGGCTTCCCGACCTCTCAGCCTCTCCCTCTGAGCAGCTGTCAGGCTGTGTCCACAACTATGGTCTCCAGAGAAAGGACTGTGCCTGAGGCCCGGGATGAGGGTGCCAGAAGGAACACTGGTAGGGGATTAAGAACCTGGAAGCCCTGCATGGAATGGAGCCTGCTACTCCCTCTGCCCGTCTGTCTGTCTCTCTCTCTCTGTGTCTTTCATGAATAAATAAATTAAATCTTAAAAAAAAAAAACCTGGAAGTCTTGGGAGAAAGGGTGAGAGGTTTCTTCTGTTTTTATAAAGGAAATGTGTGAATGCCATCTGATTTAAAGTAACGAGTTTCAGACTCAGCAAAGGTAGCCAGCTCTTCTCTGATCTCTACCAACCGGAACAAATTGAGGACCTAACAGAGAGAAAGGGATTTGGGCTACAGCAGGATGGACCATTCCTTGGCTTTCCCTGAGGCTTGACGTGTGGAGGTTCAAACAAACCCCGAATGTAGACATTCCTGACAGGCGTCGGTAGATATTGGGGAAGGGAGTGAGGTCAAAGGGAAGCCTGCCTGGCCTGCGGGCCAGAAGGCATGGACTCCACAGCAAGGCCATCTTATTCTCTTGGCAGTGACAACAGCGACATCCCGTGGGGTCAAGTGCAATTGCAATCGTGACTATCTTCCCAGAACCTTTTTAAAACTCCAGCTGTGAAGTCACCTCCCAGAATAATTACTCATAACTCAGAGAGTTGCTAGAAATGTCAATTGTTTCTTTGATGGCCACAGGAAAATATGAGGACTTGCCAAAGGAGAACCTGTCGGTATGCAGAAAGCCCCAGGACTGGGAAGCCAAACCAGGCCCACCTGCCTGATGGCTCATTTGCATCATTCAGGAAACACCTATTGGGTCCAAGTGTTGGCTTGGCCACTGGACATAGGAAGACATACAGGCCCCTAGGAGGTCACAGGCAGGAGGGGAGGTGGGTAAGCAAAAGTGCAATACCATGTGATTGCTGCCACCCCGAGAATGTTTGCACAGAGCGGATGAGCCTTGGGGAAACTTTCACGGAAGAGGCAGAGATTTGGCTGAAACTTCAAGTGCCGAGTGGACAGTGAGAGCATAGGTTCAGTGTAGGAACTGGAGTTTTAGATGCAGGCAGACTAGGCAAGAAGAGGGTCTGGCAGGCAGCCTGCAGGAAAAGCTGGAGGTCAGGAGGGCCAACTTAGACGGCGCTAAGCATTGGAACAGCTTGCAGAGGCAGCTGTCAGGAAGACAAGAACAGGCATGTTCGAGGGCCAAGTGCAGTGGGTCTGTGGGGATCCCCAAGGGGCTGCACCGAAGCACATACTCCCTCACCCCAGCACCTCGAGGTCAGCATACATTTCCTCAGTGGACAAACCCAATCTCTGGGAGGGGGTGAGGGTTGATCATGGTTAAAAGCACACACGCTATGAACGCTGTATTCTGTTCTTAAGGTTGGTCTCTGTCCACATGACAGGCCCACCATCAGCATCGCACTCTGGCCTCTCCTTACCCAGAGCCAAGGAGTACATATGAACAGGACCTCTGGGAAAACTGAACTGGGAATGTTGGAGTTAGTTCCTCCCATCCTCCTTTTGGAAGCACTCGAAATCTCCCTTCTCCACTCCACCCAAACTTGTGCCAGAGAGAGGCCTGCCTTGGCCCAACACTGCTGTCACTCACTCTAAGCGAGTATGAAGCAGCCTTCATCAAAAGATGCAGCTTTCGGCTTCTATCCACTGACACCGTGTCCTAATTTACAATTTGTTTAAAACCTGAGTGAAGAAGAATGGTGCTATTATCTGACCACCTTTATTCCCAGAAGGCCTGTGAGGCTATCAGAATCTCCGAGGGCAGACACGTCATCTGAAAAAGCTACTCACACCAACATAACACCTGGGTGTAGAATTAGAGAAGGCTGGGGTTAGAATCTCCCCATTTGAGTGAGGGCAAAAGAAAAGAGGAATTTGATTCTTAAAGGGAAACAGGCAGAGGGAGCAGACCCAGAGTGCCCAAAGCATGCACAATCAGAGGCTATCGTCTCAAAGGGAGGAGGTCCTCACGTGCAGAACACACAGCAACCCTCGTGAGTGTAGACGAGCATGGCAGGGCAGCCCAGGAACGGCCTCCACTGTCCTAGAGCTCCTCCTTCCAAGGTTCTAGAACCTGAGGCTTGGCCATGTTACTGGTGAGCTTCCAAGGTACAGACACTTAGTGACTGAACGAAACTTTGGGCTGTTTCATCCTCCTCTGTTCCTTAAGCAGTGATGCTCAGAATGTGCTGATGCATTAGCAATGCACTGCGCTGTCTTCCTGACCTCTTGAACAACTAATATTTAAAATATGACGTATAAACTTTAATCTCTCAAAATCTGATAAAAAAAATCTCATGCCTATTAGTTTTTTATCACAAGAAACACCAGTACTTTGGTCTATTTAGGTAACTGTCCTAAGGGCGGCAGGAGCCCCTAGTGTTTCCTGCCTTGGCCAATGCCTTGTGCTCACTGTGCCCGGAGACAAGGGGACGCTTCATCTGCTGAGCTGCACACACACAGACCATCCATGAGACGCGCTACATCTGATGATTTAAAATCAATTTAAAATTTAAATAAATAAAACCAAATCAATGATTGCCCTAGGAGTAATAGGCTAATTGAGGGGAAAGCAGAGAGGACCAGGAAAAATGAGAAAGCTGGAGGGTGAAGGGGAGAGAGGGAGAAAGCACAACGGACTGCTCTAGCCTAAGACATCTCTCAGGGCTTTCTTTCCCAGATTACTGGACTCCAAGTATCTGCAGTTACTGTTCCAAGGATTAAGATGATGTCACACATGGTGACCACTACAGTACCTGGCACATAAGCTCAAGAAGTGTGCCCTCCTTTCTGCTACAAGTTATGGCTTCCACAATGATAAGAGTACTTAGAAGAGCCCAGGCAGCCACAGGATTCAATACAACTACTGAATAAAGGCTGAATTTAAGCCACCTCTGTTCATATCTGGATTAATCGACCAACACCAAATTTGGCTCCTTAGCTTTGCAATAATGAATAATTTAAAAGGGAAAGATAGCACAAGAAGGGAAAACAACCTTCAGCAATCCCCTTCCCACCTAATTCATCAGATAAATAACTAAAGAATTAGAGGTGCATCTCATAGGTATTTCCTTGAATCTCCTTATGCCCCTAACCCCCCATTTCCTCACCCACCCTTAGCACTAGACTGAAAGGAAATTCCCAGGAGCTACACTAACACTCAGCAGTTAGCTCCCGCCCCACTCCGCTCCATAACACAGAGGAGCTCCACCTGCAGCCCACCTTGGGGCCCCACCAGTGCTCACATTCAGCAGCTGGAACAGATTCATTGTGTACTCTCCACTCCCTTTCCTGTGGTACTTTATCTCCTGTAATGGTGGCTCAACCCACAAAGATAATGAGAAAATCAAATTACATTATGTGTTGGTATCACAGATATTTTCCAACATAAGGAGTGCTGGTTGGAATTTGGGTGCAAGTAAAGATGATCTCTGGTGATGGCAGGGAAAAATATCTTGCAGCACTAACATTTTTCAAAAAGCAACCGTGTCTAGTTGTTTTTAAGATGACTCATTTGTAAACTGAGCAAGGAATCTGAACAGGCAAATCAGAGAATTATAAATGATCAGTAAACACATGAAAACTCACTGACAATTAGGGAAATACAAATTAAAATAAGATACCATTTTTCATTTCTAAACCTGGTAAAAATTTTGAAGTTTAGTTCAATGCTATGGAGAAAGTGGAAAATGGACACTCTTGACCACCAGTGGTAGAAAATTAACTTGGTATAAAATTTCCAAAGGACAATGGTGTACTGCTTATTAAATGTGCATGCCCTATGATTTAGCAATCTCTTAAATTTAGTTAAAATGAAATAGAATTAAAAATTAAGTGCTTGAATCAAAACCACAATGAGATGCCACCTCACACTATCAGAATGGCTAAAACTAACCATTCTGATTAAGTCAGGAAACCACAGACGTTGGTGAGGATGTGGAGAAAAGCGAACCGTCTTACACTGTTAGTGGGAATGCAAGCTGGTGCAGCCACTCTGGAAAACAGTATGGAGGTTCCTCAGAAAGTTGAAAATAGAGCTGCCCTATGACCTAGCAATTGCACTACTGGATATTTACCCCAAAGATACAGATGTAGTGATCCGAAGGGGTACCTGCACCCCAATGTTCACAGCAGCAATGTCCACAATGGCCAAACTGTGGGAAGAGCCCAGATGTCCTTCAACAGATGAAGGGATAAAGAAGATATGGTTTATAGATAGAATGGAATATTACTCGGCCATCAAAAAAATCTTGCCATTTGCAATGACATGGATGGAACTAGAGGATATTATGTTAAGTGAAATAAGTCAGTCAGAGAAAGACAATTATATGATCTCAGTCATGTGGAATTTAAGAAACAAAACAGGATCATAGGGGAAGGGAAGGAAAAAATAAAACAAAGACAAAATCAGAGAGGGAGACACACTACAAGAAACTCTTAATTATAGAAAACCAACTGAGGGTTGCTCCTGGGTGACGGACATGAAGGAGGGCACGTGATATAATGAGCACTGGGTGTTATACAAGACAGATGAATCACTGACTCTACCTATGAAACCAGTAATATATGTTTAACTGAACTTAAATAAAATTTCTTAAAAGTGGAGTTCTTCCTGTCTCAGTCGATAGAGCATGTGACTCTTGATCTTGGGGTTCTGAGTTCAAGCCTATGCTGGGTGCAGAGATTACTTAAAACAATTTTTTTTGAGTTTTTCCACTGACCTAGTTACATTTCAAGTGCTCAACAGCCACATGTGTCTACTGGCTACCATATGACACAATAAAGACAGATCATTTTCATCATTAAAGAAAGATCTACTGGGCAGTGCTGCTATGGAAATATTTTTTTTTTAATTTTTATTTATTTATGATAGTCACACAGAGAGAAAGAGTGAGAGGCAGAGACACAGGCAGAGGGAGAAGCAGGCTCCACGCACCAGGAGCCCGATGTGGGATTCGATCCCGGGTCTCCAG
Source organism: Canis lupus familiaris (assembly GCF_011100685.1). Lineage (NCBI taxonomy): Eukaryota > Metazoa > Chordata > Mammalia > Carnivora > Canidae > Canis > Canis lupus. Next base: position 24,009,117 of record NC_049237.1, read on the forward strand.
GATCGCGCCCTGGGCCAAAGGCAGGCGCCAAACCGCTGCGCCACCCAGGGATCCCTGCTATGGAAATATTTACAGAAGATGACAAAGATAATCAATGCAGCATTGTTTATAAAGCAAAAAATTCAATACAGTAGAAAGCAGAAAGTTAATATCACATTTATAGTCAAGTAGAATAAAAAAAGGTGAGGCAGATCTATATGAACAAACAGAAAGACGACCCTGATATGTTAAATTTAAACATACATTGCAGGGTGCCTGGCTGGCTCAGGCAGTTGGAGCATGCCACTCTTGATCTTGGGGTTTTAAGTTCAAACCTCATGTTGGGTATAGAAATCACTTAAAAATAAAATCTTTAATAAATAAAAATATATAGCAAAACAAGATGTGCTTTTTCACATTCTATATATAAAAAGATACTTCTCTAATCTCTAAAGACACTGAAAAATCTCTGCAAGGATATACATCAAACTGCTGGAGGTGGCAGAAAGGAGGACTGGAGAGAGAAATGGGAATTTTCACTCACTTTTTTTAATGTCTGACTGAATTTGTTGCAACCAGCATATATTGTTTTTAGATGAAGACTTCAAAGAATTCTACTTTTAGAAAGGAAGATGTTTACCAGTAAGCCCTGAAGGTATTACAGCCTACTCATTTCTTTTCTAAGCTAGTATCTCCATTCTTTAGTTATCTTTTCTCTAGATCCCAGTACTCGAAAGCACTTTCCCGAGGTCCTGAGGGGAGCCACAGCTGGGCCTCCTCCAGCACTGGCCTCCTCCTACCAATCTTTTCCCACAGTATTTCCCCAATTATACTCTTCCCTTTGCCCATCTTTCTGCCCACTTACCCCCCCACACACACACGCTCTCTCAGCCACTTGCACAACTACCCGCATGATCCTGCTCTACCACAGAGCAAGCACCCAGACAAATGTGCTTCTGCCCAGTGGAGCAAAACTCATGGTTTCACTCCACGGCCTGAGAGCAGAAGAGCAGTCAGAATGACAAGAGAGGAAGGGATGGGCACAGGTATTTCTTTCTTTCTTTTTTTTTTTTTTTGGCACAGGTATTTCAGACATACCATTTTAGATCCCACCCATCACCTACGAGAGTATTTTTCAAAACAAAACCTATCATGCCAAGTGTAAGAAAACCACCACTAGCAAATCAGATAAGCGATTATGTTCCAAATGTGATGGGTTTATTTTATTTTACTCTGATGCAAAACCAAAGATTTCCACTACAGCACAGAGACCAATATATTATTAAAAGGTCATGAAAAAGTGGTGTGGGACATGCAGGACGTGATGTACAAACTGGAGGGTTGGGTCATTTCCTTTGTAACGTGACACTACATTGTCGCTGAGGAACACATTTAAAATAACACTGCGGAACTCAACTGAAATGTGGCACAAACATGACAACTTCCAGGCATGCCTTCAAGTACCTCCCTCAGGATGCACTTGCGATCTCTAGACTTCACTGTGGGGAGGATTACAATTCTTTGGAAGAATAAAAAGTTCACACTTTTGAAATTTCACAGAAGAATTTTAAGGCCAAAACATAGTGGGTTCTCTTCACCTCCGGGGACAAATCGGATGCTTTACTCAAAACCACATTAAGCTTCTAGTTCAAATCCCAACCCAACCTTGTGACCTCCTGCATTGAAGTTCTTTCCGTCGATTAAAGCTGATAGGGTCAGTTTGACTCCTAGGAAGAAGAAGACACCACAATCTTACTCATAACAAGTATTACAATCAGATCTTCATTTTCAAGAAACAATGGATAGAGTCAAGGGCATGGATTACAGCTGAGTATAAGAGTTACAAGCGTTCAGGTACCACTAAGTCAACACAGGGTTATCTAGAATCATCTGATCTGCAATGAGCAAAGCATAATCACAGCAAACTTCCATTTGGAGTTCAGGGTTAAGAATAATGAGTGACCAAATAAACTTACTAGCCAGAGTGACCAAATTATAGTTAGAAACCTATAAATACTTTTTAAGCAAAAGCACCTGATCTGCTTTGCTTTAACCAACTGTGAATGGTCTGAATCGACCTGCTGTTGACTGTAGGTTTTATAGGTTTATTTTCAGTATTCCTCCATCACCTCCTACCCATGCCCATTGTTATTAATTCCTTTACTCACCTGGTCGAAGAGTCTGAGTATAACCCAGTCCAATCAGGCTGGCATTGTTTACTTTAGCCTAAGATTAGGAGAGGAAATAGAAATAGTTAGAAAAAAATCAATTTCATAATATGTAAGTTCAGTACAACCACTATTTCATGCATCAGCTTTCCAAAACTAAAGCAACTGCAGGCCAATCTAGAACTACCAAAACTGCAAATTTAATTAACACAAAGGTAAGTCTCTTCAGTTAAGAGGACTGGTACGGATAGCAGAGTACTCAAAAATGCATTCTTAAAGGCCTCAAACAAAGTTTTTAAAATACTGTGCAGCCAAACACCCCTGGTGAACTAAACTCTTTGAGATGCCAGTTTACAACTTCTGACAGTGGTTAGAACATGAATTCTTAGTGAGAGAAGATCTGGATTCAAATTTTGACACTGACACTTATTTTGTGACTTTGGGCAAATTACCTGACCTCTCCAAGTCTCAGTTCCCTCATCCATAAAATGGGCATGAGGATACTACTCACACCACATGGAGTATTTGGGAGGATTAAATGAGATATTACACATTAAGCCCTTAGCACAGTACCTGAAATTTAAGAGCTCAATTAGTGTCATTATTGATAAGAATTACTAATAGCAACAGGAATAGTAATCAAATCCCACGAATTTACAGATAAGCAAATTCTGAGGCCAAAGAGATAAAATGACTCCAGAAGGTCAACAGCCAATTAGAAGAGGAACTAGGACTAGAATTCACATTCTCGGACTTGAGGTATAATACTCTTTTCACTATACAATGACCAGCTCACTAAAGTTAATAAAGAACATGCACACAACAACCAAATCACAACATTCATTTACAACTTAGCTGAAACCCTAAGAGTAGATCCAATCTTACAGATAGGGAAGTTCTACAATCCAGCTTGTATTTAGCAGCGATGCCAAAACGGGTATTGTTACTGCCGGCTGTCCAAGCAAGGTTTATTGATGTTTCAATCTTCTCATTAACCTTCTGGTAGATAGACCCTCCAAATTCAGTGCCATCATTCCTATTTTCATAGTATAAGAAAAAGTCATAAATATCTAGTTTGTGCAATTCTTATGATATGGAAACCAAATTCTAAGACTGTCTAGACAAGGATCTTATTTTGCAACTACCTATTTCAACAAACTTCTAGTATAAATGACTACCAAACAAGGAATTACATCCAGTTATGTAATTTATTAGTAGCTAATTAAAATGTAGTTAACATGTGATTCATGTACTCAGCTCTTCCATAATGTAAATCTCTTAGACATAATTATGCACAAAGGGCATCAATGGTATGCCTCAGGTAAATATGATCTATACGTCTTTGAGATGCTCAGAGAATTTAGAAACTTAGAAGTAAAGATAAATATTCTGCAAAACAAAAAAACCCAGCAGCACAAGTACAGGAATAAATCCAATTCTGGATTTCATTTTAAACAACCCTAGAGTCAGAAAGCACTACCCCACAATACCTAGGGTGTCCTGCTCTAGAGAAGTGCCTACATTATTGCTTAAAAGCATCCCAGAACTTAGTCCTTGAATTTTCATGGTTTTCCTGATCATTCTGTTTCATCAATTTTAATGCCACTGTCTATACCACTGCTTGACTTTATTTCACACATCATAGTGAACTGGAATAGCTAGTGAAGAGCAATCTCTAACACTTCAAAAACACGTAGTTCACCCTGTGCTTTTTCTTCCTGGTATAGTAACAGTGCCCAGTAGGTCAAGACATAAAATACAATTTAACAGTTCAAATACAGTTAACCAATAGAATGCAGCCTACAGAACTGAATCCAGGATTGCTTTGAGGACTTTTGCTTCTTCTGAATGCAACATGGGTGGTTAGGTTTCAACCAAGGGTACCTGAAAACCTCCACAGAATTACTGGGGATGTTCAGATCAATTAGGTGGTTGATCCTCATGATCCAGACCTGCTTCCAGATACTGCCAAAATAACTAAGGCACCAGAGGAAGCAGAAATATCTTCAAAGGATCCCTTTTATCAGGAAGTAACCTATGCCCAGGCTCTCTCCCTCCCAGGGGTTCTTGTACAGATTCTAGACCTTCCTAAAGTTTGGGGTACAGGCTGAGAGGCCAGTAACTACCAGTAGCACAGTACAATGCCCCAAGTGCACTAACCTCTGGCAATGTTTTGCTAACTAGGAAAATAGTACAGTGAGGCTGGATGTCCACCAAAACATATTAAATGCAAGTACCATCATTTCTAACCTGCTAATAGCTACCAACATGCTAACAGCTACCATCTTTTTGGGCGACTGCACTAGTACTAAAGGAGGAATGAATTATAAACACTCACACATGAGTGTGCAGCTGGAAGTCTGCAGCCTTGTAACCCAGGGCGAAATTATTCTGTGACAGTTTGGATTTGGCTGTGTCAAAACTCATCTGATAGCCAGCAAGCCAACCTTCAAAGGCTAACACAGCCCAGCCATAGATGGTTGGTCCAGAAAAATCTATATCAACATTACTGCCAACACTGAAACAATCTCGTTTATAGGAAGCCTTCAATTTTCCACTCTTCTTTCTGTAAGAAATAAAACAACACAATGAAAACAACACGAGTTTCTACTACTGCCCAGAAATCTCTTAAGTTAAGATTCCCTCTCTCCCAATGTGAATATTATTTTGATAGATGGCATACATAAAGTTTCAAACGACAGCTCTACACATATAACATTATTAGGATTAGAAATGCATATACTGGGGCCTGCGTAGTTCGGTTAGTTAAGCGTCTGCCATCAGCTCAGGTCATGATCCTGGAGTCCTGAGACCAAGCCTCATGTTGGGCTCCCTGCTCAGTGGGGAGTCTGCTTCTCCCTCTCTCCCGGGCCCTCCCCCACTGCTGGTGCTCTGTCTCATGCTCTCCCTTATAAAGAAAATCTAAAAAAAAAAAAAAAAAAAAAATGCATATACTATTTTTTGCCTATTCTTCACTATAGTTCAAATGACAGGATATTTCATGATTAATATCATGAAGGCATGGGATCCCTGGGTGGCGCAGCGGTTTGGCGCCTGCCTTTGGCCCAGGGCACGATCCTGGAGACCAGGGATCGAGTCCCACGTCGGGCTCCCGGTGCATGGAGCCTGCTTCTCCCTCTGCCTGTGTCTCTGCCTCTCTATGTCTATCATAAATAAATAAATATTTAAAAAAAAAATATCATGAAGGCATGACAAAAGTATAAAAAGGAGTGTACTTCAGTGCCAAATTAATAATCTGAATATGTACGTATTCATGAGAACCCAAAAAATTTTTAAAGATTTTATTTATTTATTCATGAGAGACATAGTGAGAGAGGCAGAGACATAGGCAGAGGGAGAAGCAGGCTCCCTGTGGGGAGCCCAATACAGGACTCAATCCCAGGACCCTGGGATCACAACCTGAGCCAAAGTCAGATTCTCAACCACTGAGTCACTCAAACATCCCCCAAATTTCTGTAAATGTTTTTAAATGCCCAAATGCTACAAAACGTTAACACCTGACACACTGCACACTTCTAAGTTATTAATCTATCATGAAGAGAAGAGTATTTTTTTTAAAGGATACAGTCCTTTAGTAAACATATTTATTTTCTTTAGGGTGTTTTCTCCCTGGACATTAGATGAATGGAAGACAAGTGTACACTTTTCAAGGACAATACTGAGAACATGAAATTGGTTCTTAATAATCCTTGTCCTATTTAATTAGGGTTCTTCTGAAAATATTTGTCTGGAAGAAAACTAAGTGTGTGGCAAGAATGACATACACAGCAAAGAAAAATTCCACTTTGCCTTTTTCTAGCACTGCCCGTGTGAGGCAGATAAGAAACAACATGATCTCCATTTTTTAGATGAAGAAACTGAAGCAGAGAGGTTGGGGGATTTTTAAAAGCTAAGAAAACACATCAGTAGCAGAACTACTGCTTATAGTGTTCCACAGTCAAGAGATTACACTGTTTTCTTATGAAATTAACTTCTCAGCAAAATACCACAACCATGTAAGAACAGTTTAAGAATAAGAAATACCTAGTCTCGGGACCCCTGGCTGGCTTGGAGTGTGTGACTCTTGGTCTCAGGGTTGTGAGTTCGAACACCACGATGGATATAGAGATTACTTAAAAATAAAATCTTAGGAAAAGAAAAAGAAATATCTAGTCTCAAACCTTTCTAGCTCCTAAACTTTTCCTCTTACATGCCTCTTTGGACTAGCTTTTTTTTTTTTTTTTTAAGATTTTATTTATTTATTCATAAAAAACAGAGAGAGAGGCAGAGACACAGGCAGAGGAAGAAGCAGTCTCCACACAGGGAGCCCGACATGGGACTTGATCCCAGGTCTCCAGAATCACGCCCTGGGCTAAAGGTGGCACTAAACCGCTGAGCCACCCGAGCTGTCCATGGACTAGCTTCATATTTTTGTTCATCTGTTCAATTTTCAAATCAAAAGTTTAACCTGCTTCAAGGAGTCCTCCTTTCTCTTTACTACATATACAAGATCTCCGGTATTCCTAACAGCAACCTCCTAAGTTCTCCCTGCACCTAAATTTTTATTTGCAATTCCCTAGTCTAAAGCTCTCTATCCCTACAAGCAACAAAAACATTTCAGAAAATGGGGTTTGGATAATTACCCTGTGTTCGGTACAAATATGGTATCAAGAGTCAGTTTCAACCCTTCAGCCAACTGAAAAACAAAGATTTAAAATAAACAGTTAGTAATTTTCTATTTTTTTGACCCAAAAACCAATTCTAAAGTTTTTTCTAACTGCCTAACAACAACAACAAAAAAAAGGGGAGTCATTAAAGAAAGCCAAATATTAAGTTACTTACTAAATTACATCTTTATCCTCCCTTATCCCAGGTTTCCTCTACTCTCTCACCAAAAACCAGGTTTAAATGTGTAGGTCAAATTCTATCACAGCCAATAATATTAATTACAGTAAAAAAACAATAAAATTCCAATACAACCAAGTAATCTTGATATTCTCTTGAAATTACTGTAATGAGATACCCTGACATTTAACAAGCCAACCGAAAGAATTTACTCAGCTACACATATATATTATCTATCTATGGTAATGTGCATGTAGACATGCCTCAAAAAAACAGTGCCCTGTACATAGCAGATACTTCACAAATACCTGCTGATCATTTTTCCCTTTGAAGACATTATTTCTAAATTCTAAATAGAATTTAGAAACATTTTTCTATGGAGCCAGTTTTGCAACGATTACAAATTAAAATCAAACTACCTCACTGTAAACAGCTTGGTTTACCTAGGAAAGGCTCAGTTAACAAGCAGAACTGGTCAGAACAAAGATATAAGGTGATAATCATGGACTCATAAAGCTTTACTTTCTAGAAATGTAAGACATATCAAGAAGGCCACATGCAGAGAAAAACTATGGCTACTATAGAGGTTCTAAGATCTCATTCACATTGTAGTTGGGGTTTACAGATAATTTTATCTGCAAGATAAATTTAACCCACACATAACTTCTAATCCTTTCTCTTACCTTATTCTCCAAAGAGATTTCTGTTCCAAGAGTATTGTCTGTGTTCCATTTCTGGGTGAAAGTAAGTCCATAGTTACAGACCTTATATTTGGTCTCTAGGTTGCCTGACGCTTTCCCTGTATCAGTGTAAGCATGACCAGAAGTAGAAAATTCCTGATAAGCAAGAAAAATATTGACTTTAAAATCACCTCATCAAACAGAAAATACTCATTTCAGAAAGTAATGTTCAATGCATCAGAAACCAATACAGTTTACTTTTTACCACAACCTATTTCCTGCTTTCTTATTTCTAAAGTTTAACCAGTTTCAAATCTTTCCATTATTCCATCTCTCTCATTGATACTTCTGGTTCCGTGTACTCTCTTACTAAAATGGGAATCTTAAATTCTCTCCTTTAAAAGAGAAATATCTTTACTTAAAATAAATGCCTGTACTAAAAACACAAAAATATTGAATCTTAAACATTTTACTTTCATGACCTGAAAAAGATTATTCATTCTCTATCATATCATTCAAACTATTAGTTAATTTTAAGATCTTTAAAATCCCCAAACACTAGAAAGGACTACGTTACCCTCTTTTTTTTTTTTTTTTTTTTTAAGATTTTATTTATTTGAAGCGGGGGGAGAGAGGGAAAGAAGCAGACTCCTTGGTGAGCAGGTGCCCAATGTGGGGCTCAATCCCAGAACTCCAGAACTCAGGGATCATGACCTGAGTCTAAGGCAGACACTTAACCAATTAAGTCACCCAGCCCTATCCTCTTTTAATAAAACTTCAGTGCATCAAAAAAATTTTTTTATTTTTATTGTGGTAAAATACACCTAACAAAATTTACAATTTTTAAGTGTGCAGTTCAACTGCACTAAGTACAGTTACACTGTCATGAAAACTTTATTGCTTTAGTCCACAAAACTGTCTGTAGAACTTTAGGTATACACAGTATTTGGAACTATGTACCCATTTTTCACAACAAAATGGAATGTTATACTTGCCCCTTTCTCCCTTCTCCCCATCTACCTTTTAAAGTGCTTTCTATCAAATAGTTACTATGAACACCTTAAAATATATCCTTCTTAGGTAGGTGTCCCTTCAGTCATATGACAATGAGCAATAGGAAACAGATCTCCCTCTAAAAGGAAGCAAACAGTCAACACCTGTCACTGACAATCTATGAACTGTCAAGGAAAAAACCTTCTGATTGGCCCCGTTTTTAGGGAACATTTCTAGAACACTGCCAACAGTCATTAAGTGCTGCCAGGCCTAAGCAATTCTGTTTCACTGCCCGCAATATGAACCCTCCCTTTACCAAACAGCCTGCTCCCTACCTCTAGCTCTACAGGCTGATGAAACAACTGGGAAACTATGATCTGTTTATCAACACCATGCAAGAAGTTTTCCAAGAGAGTATCATGCTGCACATTTTAGGGCAAGGCCTCAGTACAAAATGACAGAATGCTAGTCATGTTTAACAGTCCACACAATTATTTAATGAGAGCATCGCTTTCTTTTAGTAGATCAAACTATCCAGTGTTTTATTTTTTACATATACCTCTCATAAACTTGGAAGTATAACATAGATAAACCTCAATTTTAGTGTCAGGAAAATTTCACACACAAAATTAAGGTAAAAGTGTATTTAGTCTACACTTTTTCCTTGTTACCATCATTTCTTACTTTGAAGCTCTTCCAAAAGTCTAAAATACCAGAGGTATAAAGCTAAAAGAAAAGCCCAGAATATTCTCTAAGTTAAAAAATCAGGGATGCCTGGGTGGCTCAGCAGTTTAGCGCCTGCCTTCAGCCCAGGGTGTGATCCTGGAGTCCCAGGATCGAGTCCCACACTGGGCTCCCTGCATGGAGTTTGCTTCTCCCCCTGCCTATGTCTCTGCCTCTCTCTCTCTCTCTCTCTCTCTCTCTGTGTGTGTGTGTGTGTCTCTCATGAATAAATAAATAAAATCTTCAAAAAATAAATAATAAAAAATTAGAACTAGCTCACAATGCTTCAGTTTTTCTCTAATTTCATCATTAGATCAAATAGTGCAAAATACATTTATAACATGCATATAACATCTACAGCTTTACAATGAATGCTAGTAAGCAACAAAACCACCATAAATATGTTAAATAGATGGCATATGGTAAAAATATTAAGTGCAATCTAAGAACTGCTTGGAGCAATGTATGAAATTTATCCTAAGTTAATACCAGAGACCAAAAGCAGCCATAAAAAGACGCACACAAATATGCTCTGTTTTTCTTACCATCTGAATGAATAGCCCCACACCACAGCAGCATGGAAGGGAGATAAAATTTTAGTCGATTTTTGCAACACAAACCTAACTTGAACAAATTCTGAAACCCTACTGAAAGTTAGTATAATTTTTCTATTTTAACAGAACATATAACAATATGCCCACCCTAGTAGGTAGCTGCATATATGTTTATTTACCATTAGAAAACCCAGGGAAAAATGATAGTGACAAACCAGGATTACGTGGCATATGAAACAAAGACAAAGTATCATACGAATTCCACATTCCTTTAGACCTTCTAATTAAATTATTATATCTGGAAATAAAATTTGCATTGGTTTGGATAGGTAGATACCAAAAAGATATGCTCCCAATGAGTAGAAATAAGAGAATAAGGTGAATGTAAAGTTACTCTATCTGCCAGATTTAGTGAATAAAAGTCCTGGTTAATGACACTTTCAAAATATGCTTATATCCTTTACTATATTCTTAACTTTCAATAAAAAAAGACATTATGAACATCAATAAAAACTTTAGATTAATCTTTTACATGTATTTTTATTTCTACATTTGTTTTGATCAATGCTGAAGGGATAGAGACTAAAATTAATTTGTTTTTTGTAAGGGCAATAAAACTTACATGAACCCATTATAACAGAACTAAAGTTTTTAGTACCCATATATGTATTCATGAAAGCATAAAGATATATACTGGTCAAAAATATATGTGTATTTTATATATCCTGAGAGTAAGACTCAGTATATTCTTTTATGAAAGACACAAGGTTCTCCACCAAAATTTAACTGCATTGTCTAGGGCTAACAGGAAGAGGCTCACTGAAATCTAAGAGTATGACAAAGCTAGGGAAGATAGCATAGTGCCAAATGTACGCTGACTCACATAACTAGACAAAACAATTTTAACAGGTTAAGTTAATTATGCTACATCTCTTAAAAATATATTGGGTACTCACCACTCCACTACAAGACTTGGTTCTCAGGTCTATTTTGACCATGCCGAATCCTAGATAAAAATAAAAACAATGCACAAAATGTGACATTCACTCCAGTTTTTCCAACTTAGAGATTATGAAAGCAGTCCACACTATCTTCCATATGGAAATTACAGAGTATCCTGATTAGGTAAGAGTTCCACTAAAAACTGAATTATAATGAAATAAATATAATTTTTAAGCTCTCAAAGAACAAAAATTATCAGAAAACATGCTTATATAACTATAAACTTAAGTAATTATACAGTTAATAAGAAAATTCAAATGTATATAACACAAAAATTAAAATTTAAAAACTAAAAAATGACCATTCAGGATCAAGAATATGTTACTCCAAAGAAGTCAAAAGTTGTGTCTCATGAAAACACTGTCATTATTTGGAGGAGGAAAAAACGTACCACCCACTTTAACTGTCTCTAGGGCTAGCCAGAGGAGACGTAAGTACTACAGATTTATATTGCTTCATCTTAGAGATAACATTAAATATGTATATGTATGTACGTATGTATATAATTGCTTTTAATGCTTGTAAGGCATTCTACCTCTAAAGAGCCAATTCTAATAACCTGTTGACAGTTATCCCCTTAAATCTTGTGAAGTAGATTAACATTAACCTCATTATACTAGCACAGCATCTACATATAGTAAGCATTCAAGACTAACCCTACCCAAATTGGAAATGTACAATAGCATACTTACCATATCCTTTATTGAAGACATCCTTGGCAGCCTTTCCTAGGTCACAGTAAGTCGGTGTGTTACACATCTCTTATAAAGACAAAGGAATAAAAACAGCCATTTAATATTTATTTACCCACAGTCCCAGTATTTAGTTCAGTAAGAAGAGGTAGACAGTTTTCTCTTCCTTTGCATCCTTTATACCCTAATGCAAGCAAAGTTAGGAGAAGGCGTTCTGTTTCTTTACAAAGAACTTTCCAGAACACTGGATAATAAAAGGGTTTTTTTTTTTTCACGAGATTCAGAGATCATCTTTCTGAATACATTTCAAAGAAAAGAAATTTCTGGGCAGCCTGGGTGGCTCAGGGGTTTAGCGCCTACCTTTGGCCCACAGCATGCTCCTGGAGTTCCGGGATCGAGTCCCACATCAGGCTCCCTGCATGGAGCCTGCTTCTCCCTCTGCCTGTGTCTCTGCCTCTCTGTGTCTCTCATGAATAAATAAATAAAATCTTTTAAAAATAAAATAAAATTATATAATCTTACCCATTAACCACACACAGGATAAATTCTACCTGCAGTAATTCTGCTTACCAAAAATTGGTGAATACTCTAAAGTTAAAGCCTTCAAAACCCAAAGGTGCCTTCACTTTTCATTCTTTTTTTTTTTTTAAAGATTTTATTTATTTATTTATGAGAGACAGAGAGAGGCAGAGACACAGGCAGAGGGAGAAGCAGGCTCCATGCAGGAAGCCTGATGTGGGACTTGATCCCAGGACTCCAGGATCATGCCCTGCACGGAAGGCAGGTGCTAAACCACTGAGCCACCCAGGGATTCCCCTCACTTTTCATTCTTGCCTACTTGGTATTCACACAGTTTTTCTACTGCTGATACAGTCCTCACATTAAAGTTCTCAGGAGCTCTAACATCATGAATAAACATACCACTCTTCTGCCCTCTTTGTATAATGGGAAACCTCTTCCTGCAGCAGCTTCAATGGCCATGTCTAACCAACTATAGAACCATCTCAAGCAGTCTCATTAGCCAATTAATATACCAGAAAAACCCAGAGCACCAGCTAGCCCATGCAATAACTATGCCTGAACTATCCACACCATCAAACTAGTATCTACTTCTATTTAGCCTGGCTCTTAACCTGGCCTTCTACTAAGTTTCTGCCTATACCATAATATCTGAAACAACACACGCTTATGATGCACTTTTTAACTGTAAACTCATTTAAAATTTGTTCCTTAGTGTAAACCTATCAAATACGACAGACATTATATGTTAAGAGGGCAGCGTATAATATAAAAATATATATAAAGAGAAAAGAGTAGAGGTGAAAAACAGTATAAACGTCGACTCATACCACAATAAAACTGTTCTCAGCCATAGGGTGTCAGAGTTCACTTCCAGGGCCATTATTTTACAACTCAATTCCCTACATTCAAATGATCAATTCTAGACCATTTACACACTGCCAACTGCAATTTGATATTACTGTTTATTATTTCAACCAATGCTGGTATCTGTTGAAATTCTGCCAGAAGTCTCAATGTGGGGATGTTAGTATAAAAATGCAGGAACACTATATTCCAAGAGAAACGTTCAGCCTTTACCGTCTGGGTTTTCATCTGCTGACAAGAGAAAAGATATACTTAAATGTTCAGAAACATCCATCTACTAAGTCTTTTAGCATTCTGCTTTATTTTTCAAAACCACTGCTAGACACTGCCAAAGTGCAGCCGGTTGAGTTTACTACCTGATCTCAATTCTGCCTAGTTCAAGCTTCCTTTCTCAGGCCCACGGTTCTGATGGGTATGATCAAGCAAAAACTAAAGACGACCAGAGACTTCAGGTCACTCGAGAGTAAAGCTATCATCATACATTTCTGTCGGCTCTACAAATGCACTTGTTTGTTGGCATGCAAGACGCCCGAGGTGGCTTCAGATGCGAGGGCGAAGGGGGAGCGTTAACTGGGTTAATACTGCTTGACACAGTTACTGACTTGACAGTCAAGGCCCCCTTTGTCCCTCGCCTCGCCTTTTTCAGGTGCACCTACAGCTTCCTCCCCTCGGCGGCGAGGAGTGCTAGGAGCGCCCCGATACTGGACAATTCCAGAGAGGAAGCTGGGGGCGGGGGGTGGGGTGGGTTTGGGGTTCGAGGGTCCAACTTCCCTCGAAACCAACCTCCTTCTGGCCCGACGCCTAGCAAGGACAGTCCAGTGGGGCCTCAGGAAGGGAGCGGCCGCGGGCGGGCGCCCCGAGCGCTGCCCCCAGGCCGGCGCCGCGGCTCCATCCCCGGAGGTGCCAGGAGAGCAGGGTCCCGGGTCGTCCGCGCCCCCCCCCCTCGGGCCCGCGCCCCGTTACGCTGCTCTCACCCTGCCGAGCCCTCCGTTAGGCCCGCCTCTCGCGGGACCCCCGCTCAGGGGCCGACCGCCACCCACCCCGGCTCGGCGCGGCCCCCGCCGCCCGGCCCCTGCCCCGGCTCACCTCGCCTCCAACCAGAGGGCCTGTCTCCGCTCCGCCAGGGCAACGCTGAAGGTCTTCTTCAAACCAACGCCGTCCGCGCCTGCGCGGCCTCACTGCCCCCGCGGCGCCTGCGCGCCCCTACCCGCCCCCCGCGCACGACGTTTGCGCCGTAGAGACGCGCCGGGGTCGCGCGCCGCGGGTCTCAGTGCGGACAGGAACAGCTGGAGCGAACCCAACTGCCTGGCTCGGAGTGCGCGCGTGCGCGGGACGGCCCAGCCAGCAGGGGGCGGGGGCGGGGGCGGGGGCGGAGGCGGGGGCGGGGGCGGGGCGGGGCGGGGCGGGGCTTGACGTGGGCGGAGAGGCCTACGGACCGCACCATCGTGCCTGGAGGGGTCCTCTCGCGAGAACGCCCGGAGCTTACTAGTTACTGTTGCTATGGGAGGGGCCGCGGGTGAGGCTGGAGGGAGAGGACCCGGGACGCAGCTGATGGATGCTGTGGCGTAGCACGTCAGACCTATTCGTCCCGTTCCGGTGCCCAGCAGATCTTTAAGGGAACTTCGTTCCCGACCCACTACAGTTCAGGAATGTGTCCTTAGGTCATCCCATCTTCAGGATGAGTAAACGTGGGTTCCCAGAGGTGAGTGACGTGCTATTCGGGATCACACAGGTAGCAATAGATTTAGGAGATGGAGCAGAGAAAACTCTTCTTTAGAGGACAATACCAACGAATAAATATAGAAGAAATTATAGAAATATAGATAGACAGATCCACCGATTTCAGGCGAAAATTATCAATAGATGCTAGACATTTGAAGATAGTCATACAGTTCCAAAGTACCAGCCCACAGATTCCTTATTAAGTAGAAGAGTACCTTCCCATCAAAGAGTCATCCTTACCCAAGTGTCAAACTTAACATCACCAGGGATGGTACAGACCCACGTCATGTGCTCCTCTATGTGATGCAGAGGACACAAAGGTCATATTCTTACTAAAGATGCATCTCTATTCATGAGGAAACAATCAGACAAACCCAAATTGATGAACATTTTGTGAAACCACTCCTAGATCTCTTCTAAAATGTAAGTGTCATGAAAGATTAAGAAAAAGGCTAATGAATTGTTCTAGATTAAAAGAGACAAAGGAAAGTTTTGGCACCACAAAGCAATGTGACCCTAAACTGAACCCTGGGTCAGAAAAACAAGAAACCACTGTTGAGAAACATTATTGGCATAATTGAGGAAATTTGACTTTGTTATATTAGTATTAGTATTGCAACAATGTATGATTTTCTGGTGTTGATAATTGTATCTTGGTGATGCAGAAATGGCCTTCTTTGTAGGAGAGGTATGCTTAAGTACTTAGGAGTGAAAAAGGATGTATCTGCAACTAACTCTCAAATGGTTAAGGAAAAAAAAGACAAAAACATACCATGTACAAAACACTAACAGTTGGTGAAGATATATGGTTGTTCGTTACATTATTCCTGAAACTTTCCTGCAAGTTTTAAATTTTTCAAAATAAAAAGTTGGGGAGAAAAAAGCCCCACAGAGTTATTGACGTTCAGTCTACAAGTTGCTTCTTGAATCAATAGGCAGATATCATTATTTGCCTGGTGTGTTTAAGGCATTTCAGGCTAATAAGAGATGAGTAAGGTGAATGTTCCCAAAGGATTCATAATGTAGGACTTGGACAATACCTGCCAAATGAAGCAGAATATGATAAATATCATAAGCAAAGCAGTATAACTTAGTAGGCTAAATAAAATGAGCTTGAGAATCCAAAGAGGCTGAGTTTCTATCCCAGATCTGCCAAGACTTTGGTCTTAGGCAAGCAACTTACCCTCACCATGCCTCAGTCTCTCCCTCTGTGAAATATAAATAAATAGTATCTACTTCAGAGGATTGAGTGGATAGTAAACAAAAGAATGTCTCTTTAGCACATAACAATCTACCTGGCATATAGAAAATGTTCATTAGTTAGTAACATGAAAATAAATATGCTCTAAGAGTTTAACAGTTATACAGATATTTTATACACACACACATATATATACATCTATGCATACATACATATATTAGAGCCACTCTTCACCCAGTACTTTGGCACAGACCTGACCTTTCTCAAATACAGCAGGCCATTAAAGACTATTATAAAGAGCACTTGAATGGGAATTTGGCAACATTTCTTCCCCCAGTTTCTGTTATTCAAAGATCTTTCTTCTGAAAGGACCTAACAATACCAGTCCTAGGTCATGCAGAGAGACTTTGTCAGG
Source organism: Canis lupus familiaris (assembly GCF_011100685.1). Taxonomy (NCBI): domain Eukaryota; kingdom Metazoa; phylum Chordata; class Mammalia; order Carnivora; family Canidae; genus Canis; species Canis lupus. Next base: position 24,025,477 of record NC_049237.1, read on the forward strand.
AAGGTGATGAAGGAAAGTGTTAGGAAAACAGCTGCCACCAAAGAAAACCTTCCTTTGCTTCATGTCCCTCTGGCCCTGTCAACTCAGCTGGATCCAGGTTCATGCTCAATGTCCATAGCAAGACCCTGACCTTGACCACCTTGAAACTACAGCGAGTTTCCATTCCCCTACTCACACTGGGTTCTAAACCCTTGGGACCTTTTCAATCCAAATGCTAGTAACGTGACATTATTCTGTAAGATCTCTAGAAACAGGATTTCAGAGCAGGGAAGGGATTTTAAATTCCTTCATTTGTGAGACATTTGTTAAGTTCTCGCTCTGTGCAGGGCACCATGCTCAGAGCTGATGTCAGAGGAAACAGCCCCATGTGTCAGTGCTCTCTGGGTCCAGAGGCCCATGTCACATCAAGAGCAGTTTCCCAGCACAAGTCACTTGCTCTAGTCAAGACAGCCTGATAATCTGCCTCAGCTTCCTTATTGATAGAAGAATCTCTGAAGGTTAGTAATAGTTTTACTCTTAGAAATGAAAAACTGAGGGCAGAGGCCCCACTGTGAAGATTTAGTTGCTCAATTATGCTAAATGTAAAAAATATTCTGAAGCCAGCAGTATTACTTCATTCCCTGTTTATTTTTATTAAGGCAAAAGGGATCACTTGTTTATTTTCAAGGACTTCAAAATTCTGATGAGGAGTGAAGATTCCCTAGTTACTGAGCTGCTGAAGGCATCTTTGAAGAGGAGGAGGTGCAAACTTCATCCCTCGGCCTAGTTCTACACAGAGGCTGCAGAGCACAGGAGGACCCAGTGGTGAGAGGGCCTCAGTGAGCCAGGGGAGGAGGCTGAAGGCTGCTCCAAGGAAATGATGTCTCAGAATGGCTCGGGCTTCCAGCACAGAGGGACAGAGTGATCAAAGCCGTCAATACACGAAATTCCATGTCTAGGGGCTCATCTCGGGGAAACAATCATAGATGTGTCCAAAGACGTCTCTTAAACAACTTGAATGATTTAGAATAGCAAAAATGTAAAAACAATCTAAATAATCAACATTTAGAGGATTCATTAAATGAACTATAATACATTCATATTCTGGGTTATGGTACAGCCCGCTGTTCTGATTAATATTTGATGATCTGAGGAAGAGGTTCAGCAAAAAAGAGGAGTAAGCAAAAGTAAAAACAATGTAATCCCAAGTTGTGTTGTAATTTTATTTTAAGAAGAAGTAGTGGAATGATAACCATAAACATCAGTGCTGGGAGGCAGACAGGGAGACTGGCTAGGAGAGGTGCATGTGGAGAGGTGTAGACATTAGTAATGCTAGTTAACTACTGTGAGCTCTGGAGCTGGTAATAGATTAACTATATTGTATATTAAATAAACGCTTATATGTATGTGTGTATATGTAGCTGCATAGAAAGAAATTGAGAGAATTTATAAAAATTTGGTAGTGACTGTCTCTGCTGGGTCAAAGTATATGTGACGTTTTTTCTTTTTTTTTTTTTTTTTTTGTATTTTGCAAAATTTTTATTTGGAAATGTGCTTTTCGGCTATAATTAGAATAGCTAAGGTCACTTTCATAAGGTGGAGAAGTACGGAGGTTTATGAGAAGGGGAGTACTGCTCCATGAGGAATTTCCACCAAAAACTGGGAAATGCCTCTGGAATGGAGTACGGGAATTGACAGGGGGCTTTCTGAGCGCGCACATCACTCTTGACCATAAGAGGGCGCAAGGAATCAAAGTAAAAGCAAAGCTAAACCTGCTAGTGTGCACTAGACTTGGGTTGATGATGGTGATGATGAGGGTGATGAACCCTGCACTCTTCTCGCTCCCTAGGGCTTCATCCAAATTCTTCACAAGGATTGAACACAGTTATGAATCCTAGAGGATTGGATGGTGTGTCTGGGAGCTTCCCTATGAAAGTTAGGGACATTTGCCTCAAATGTCAAAAGGTCACCCTTAAATCTTTGCAAGTTGTCTTTATGAGGAAACCAGTTTTGTCAGTGTGCCACATGTAGATTAGGGCCTGGTTGACACAAACTGAAAGTTATTAATAAATAAAAATCTTTAATTAAAAAAAGCACCTGTGTGGCTCATCCAGTTTAGCATCTGCCTTTGGCTCAGGTGTGATCCCAGGATCCTGGGATCGTGTCAGCTTCAGGCTCCCTGGTCAACAGGGAGTCTTGCTTTTCTCTCTGTCCCTCCCCTGCTTGTACTCTCTCTCCCTTTCTCTGTCTCTCTCTCAAATAAATAGAAATCTTAAAAAAAAAAAAAAAAACCCTGCAAGTTATTTAATCTTAACCACTGTAATCACATTTCCATAAAGGATAATTTAGGGGAAAGGTAACATAATCCTACAGTTGTATGTAACCCAAATATGGCAACTGGCAGTGTTTCCTGTGATTTTATTTCTCAGTGAATATACAGCAACATTTCAAGTGATTTGATGTTTGGACTTAAGGTACCAAATAATGTAGTGTGGTGTAGAGGAAAAATTAAACTTTAGAACCAGAAAACTAATGTTCAAATCCTACATCTCTCTGCAATCCACAAGCCATGTGACTTTGGGTAAATTACTTGACCTCTCTGAACCTCAGTGTCTTCATTTTTAACATGGAGACTGCCAGGAGTAGATCCCCCAAGGCATCTGCCAGAAGTAGACCCTCTCTGAGGGGGTCAAGTAGAACCCCCCAGAGGGCTCCAGCCACAGATGGCTTTCCCCGGCCAAAGTTGTGAGGAGGCTTGGACCACCTCCAAGGTTCATCCAGGGTGGGAGCCTGGCCAGACGAGGCTAGATCACAGCCTGTGAATCATATATGTCACGACACCCAGGGAGATGAAGTCACCAGATGAAGACTTCCCCTGGAAGGGTGACTCCAATGGGGAAGGGTACTAGAACTAGGTGGGCCCCCTGGAGAACATCCCAGGGAAATTCAAGGCAAGCAGCTTCTCCCCTCCACTAGGGGATTCCAGAGCCCATGTATGCAGAGCTCATGGGTTGGCATTCCTTCTTTTTCTAGTGTCTCTAAAATATAATTGACGCGTAACATGGTGTACGTTTAGGAGTACAATGTGATGATTTGGTACTCTCATATATAGCAGATGTCTACCACAATAAGGTTAGTTAACATACCCTTTATTTCACATAATTATCATCCTGTTGTTATGGTAGGAACATTAAAGCTCTACTGTCATAGCAACTTCCAAGGACACAGCACAGTATTGTTAGCTATAGTCATGATAGCCACTCATTCTTCACAACATGCTTCTTCGGAATTGGGACTCCAGACAGGTGTGGGGTACCCCATCACCACGGGAGTCACCCCCTACTTTTGAGGGCAAAGAATCAGACCCAGTTTGGTCTGCATCCTAGGGTCTAGATCAAAAGATGGCAGAACCTATTTTGTCCTGGGAAGAGGCTGCAGGCCACCAAAAGGCTGAAAGGGCCTCAAGAAGTCAGTGGTGAACTAGAAACATAAATATTCAGTTAAAAAAAAAAAAAAAGAACCCACCAAAATTTTACACATGCTCAGTAGACTACTGCTGGAGAACGCAGTGGCATGGATGAAAGGACATCACCCTCACAGAGCCCGAACAGCCCTGCCACAGCTCGCCCAATATGCCCACGTCCTAGCTCCCCAACTCCTGCGCTGGTCCATGAAAGCCACTGTGACATTTTCCAACTAATATGTATCGAGACATGGTCAGCTCTTTCATTTTTTCTTGCCTTTTCATAGTAGTATCTGTTGTCACCCTGCCCTGCCCCCACCTCATCCCCACCCCCATGTTTTGCACGGCCTGATACGTCTGTGCTGTGGTCTGACTGCCTGTGCTCCAAATTCCTCTGTTGAAATCCTAATGCCTGATGGGATAGTTTTAGGAGGGTTTGGGAGGTGCCGGGTCAAGAGGGTGAAGCCCTCAGGAATGGGATTCCCATCCTTGAATAAGAAAGAGACGGCAGAGCTTCCCCTCTCCTTCTGCCACATGAGGAGATGGCCATTTAGGAGGCCAGGAACCAGGCCTGAACCTGGCCATCGGGGCATCCTGATTTTGGACTCCCAGGCTCCAGAACTGGGAGAAATAAACTTCTGTTGTTTCTCAGCACCCCCAGTCTGTGGTATTTTTGTGGTAGCAGGCTGAATGGACTAACACAGGTATGGAATGTGCCCGGGGAACAAGATAGGGTGCACAGCATCTGGGTTGATGAAGTCACACACAACCTCATCTACTTTGTTTAAATAAAAAAGAAGGCAGCGCATATCCTTGAAGAAGGAAGCACGCGGACTCCCTGAGCTGCTCCTGACTAGACACCTGCCACAGGGTCAGAGGAGCTCTGAGGCTGTCGCCGCTGGAAACGGACGTCCCAGTACCATCGTGCAGGGTGGCTCTGGAAGGGGCACTTCCCACAGAAGAGGTCGAACGGTGTCTCCTGGGGCTGAGTGACACGGTGTCCAGGATCCGCAGCGCACTCCCAGAATGCTGGGCTGTAAGATGAGGCCCTAGGCCGAGAGGCCACGCGACCCAGCCAAGGCCACACGGTCAGGGAAGAGCCCAGAAGGCTGTCTCCCGGCCTCACCGCTCCCTTGGGTGCTGCCCCACGCTCAGCTCCCAACATCTGACAGGACCCTCCTCAGCCTTACCTCCTGACCTCCCGGAACCAAACCCTACAGTTTGCAGCAGCTCCGTGATGACACCCTGCAGTCGCCGTCTCCCCTCGACGTGCCCCTCTCATCTTTCATTTTATTGAATGTTTCCTCTGAGATTCTGCCAAAGACCCACTTGTTTCAGCCACTTTGATTTTCTTTTAAAGAAAGCAAAATTTATGGACATCAAACTGGTTTTGACACAGGAGCCATAACAAATAGAAATTTCCATTCCCGAGCGCATATAAATCACGGGCGCTGACAGCCGGCCTTTGACTGCAGCTAGAGCAGCTGTCACCGGGGAGGATGCAGGTGTCGGCCCTCACCCGCCAGCCTGCAGTGCTCCCGGGGAGCACTGTGAGTCACCTGCCACCGAGCAGAGGGCTGCAGACCCACAGAGCTGAAGCGGGGTCTTGGGCATCGCTGGGGGGCATTTCTTCTGAGCTCGCCTGTGGTGCTCCATCTGGATCGTGTTCCTTTGGCCCAGATGCTCCCTGTGGAAGTGAGAGGACCAGCCTGAGATTTCCAGGGAACCCCTAATCCTTGCCAGGGGCATCAGGACGGCAGCAGCTGGGCCAACCTGCCGAGAGGGTTGCTCCATGGCCTGGCCCTTGGAGCTCCTGGGGTCTGCTTGGCTCCTGGGGCTGCTCAGCGGGGGCACATCCGGTGCCTTTGCAAGAACGGGGCCTCCGCACCTGCCTTTGTGAGGTTGGGGCCCTGATGCAGGAGAGAGGAAAGGCCTTTGAGGCAGAAACATTTGTAGAGCTGTCCTCTCCCTCGTCGCCTCTCCCGGCCATCCTCCTCCCCTGCCTCATCATCTCTAATCCCCAAATAATTGAGCTGCAGCTTCATGGTCCAGGCTGCCAAAGGGCATCTCATTTCAGTAGCTGGCATCTCAGCGGAGGAATGCCGCAATTATTCATTAGCCAGCAGCCTTGGCAGATTTGAAAATATACCAAAAGCCATTTTCTAGGGAGACTTCACATTCTTTTCTCTTTTTAAAATTTAAATTCATTTAATGAACACATAGTGTATTATTCGTTTCAAAGGTAGAATTCAGTGATTAGTCAGTTGCATAGAACACCCAGTACTCGTTCCATCACATGCCCTCCTTAACACTCACCCCCCGCCCCGTTACCCCATTCCCCTACCCCCTCCCCTCCAGCGACCCTCAGTTTATTTCCTAGAGTTAAGAGTCTCTTATGGTTTGCCTTCCTCTCTGATTTCATCTCATTTTATTTTTCCCTCCCTTCCCCTCTGCTCCTCTGTTTTGTTTCTTAAATTCCACATGACACTTCACATTCTTACTTTCCTCACAATTGCTCTGGCTTTTTAGGAGACCTAGAAATAGCAGACCTGTTGCCAAAAAGCCCCTAGGTTAAGGGAGATTTTTCCTTGGTGAACTGGATCGAACAAAGATCTACGGAGCACCTGCCATGGAAGGGCCATGTGTTATCTGCCAGGTACCGAAGTTTATGTGACAATGAAAAGTTCTGGCCCATAAAATAAGTAAAGACACTCGTTTAGTGTTATGAGCACCAGCCATTGTACCAGGCCCTACACATGTAGTACCATATTGAACGCTCAAAATGTAGTCATTATAGAAGAGATGGTGCCAGCTTCCAGTTGGGGAGGTTGTGGCCTGGAACAGGGAAGTAACTTGCCCAATGCCACAAAGTTACTACATTTATTTGTGCATCCATCTATCACATACTGAGAGCCAGGCTCTCAACGCATGACGTCATCAAGATGAATCAGTGATGGCCCTGCTTCACAGAGTTTATCATCTAGCTGTACAGACAAATAAGAAGACAATTACCATAAAGCTTTGCAAGGGCCATGACAAGTAGGTGGATGCATGGGGGAGATGGGTTTTGTGGGGTCATAGGAGAGGCCAGCCCTGTGACCAAAACAAATTGGCCTGACCCCAAATCCTGTCCTCTCTCAGTGCAGAGGCAGAGAAAACTGCTTTTCCATCCTGTTCCATGCCCTATTTGTAACCCTCCGGGGTCTGGTGTGTGCATCCTCTCCTCCCCTCTGTCTGTGGGAGGCAAGATGGAGGGCATTGCTCATGGAAAGTATCTCAATATTAGATATCCAGCAAAAACTTGATGAGCTGGATAGCTTTTCTCATGGCCAACAGCCACCCTGACTCCCTGACCTGCTTGTCACCCTGAATTCTCTGCTTTAGAGACACCATTGTCCACCCAGGGTGTGAAATTAGAAATGGCAAAGTTCTCTCAGCAACCCCTTCCCACTCACTCTCCACCTCCTACATCAAATGATGCGGGTTCGACTTCAAAATCCCACCCTTTGCACAGTTCTCATTACCACTGTGCCACTGTTTCATATTGGACCACCTCCTCATCACCTGGGTGGTTGCAACTGAGACCTAAGTGATGGCTCAGCACCCCCTTTCACCCTCCACAACCCTTGCTCTACATTGTGGCCAGTACTGCTTTCTTGCTTTCTTTTTTAAAATATTATTTATTTATTTACTTACTTACTTACTTACTTACTTATTTGAGAGACAGAGCACAGGCAAAGGGAGAAGCAGACTCCCTGTGGAGCAGGGAGCCAGATGCAGGACTCCATCCGAAGACCCCAGGATCATGCCCTCTACCACTGAGCCACCCAGGTGTCCAGAGGTCATGCCATTTTCAAACCTCAATGTCTCTGATTTACATTGCATGTAGAATAAAATCCAGTTTCCTTGGATGGTATATCAGGTGTCTTCATAGTCTAGCCTCAGCTTGTCTCTCCACCACCTGCGCCCGCCACACAGAATGTCTCCCTAGCATTGAAGTGCATCCCCCTGTCCCTCCGCATGCTTCACCCTCTGAGCCTGGGCTGAGACCATTCCCTACTTCTGGACCCAGGAAACGCCACAAAACCCAGCTCAAATACTATCTCCTTTGTAGATGCATTTCTTTATTTCTCCAGAAGGTCTAGATATGCCCTCCTCAGTGAGCCTCCAGCTCTGCATTGATGCCTTTATCTTAGTGCTTGTTATATTATGGAATCATCCCTAGATATTTATGTGTCTTCTGACCAGACACTAGCTCCTCACAGCCAAGGACTGTTTTGTTATTTCCAACATTTAACCATAAGTTCTGCTACATATGAAGTGCTCAGTGCTCGATGAGTGTTTCTGCTGTTACAGGATTTCCCATCAGTCCTTTTGTCTGTGTTAATTGCCAGAGGCCTTTGGTGCCCTGAAACTCTCTCTTCAGTTAGGTAACAGGAAGCAAAGATCCCCAGCAGAGAAGGAACCCTGGGGGTTCTCTCCTTTATCCTTGGTCATAATTGTCCAACTTCAAAAAAAATCCTGTAACACACCTAGTCACCAGGCTTATCATACTATCAAAGAGTGTTTGATGTTTTTCAGTTGAAGCAGAAAAAAAAAAAAAAAAGGAGTACTAGCAGAAGTAGTTCCCATGAACCATTTGGGTGGTGGACAAGCAGCCCCAACCCAAGACAGAACCAAGAGAAGGAAGCCTCAGTTCAGGGGCTGCTAAACTACTCAGGACTGGGAATGCTCCCATTGCATGGAGTGTTGAGATACATTTCAATGTGTTGATGTTCTGGAGTAATACCCAGACTGCCATCATGGCTTAGATACTGCATTTTTAGATTTTGCTGTTTTTGTTGCTAAAGACTTCAATTTTTTTTAATTTTTATTTATTTATGATAGTCACACAGAGAGAGAGAGGCAGAGACATAGGCAGAGGGAGAAGCAGGCTCCATGCCCCGGGAGCCCGACGTGGGATTCGATCCCAGGTCTCCAGGATCGCGCCCTGGGCCAAAGGCAGGCGCTAAACCGCTGCGCCACCCAGGGATCCCAAAGATTTCAATTTTAAGTAATCTCTATACCCAGTGTGGGATTCAAACCCACAACTCCAAGATCAAGAGTCACATGCTCCACCAACTGAGCCAGCCAGGGATCTCTGCATTTTTAGATTTTATGTTCTTATCTATGTAAGTAGTCTACACCCAACATGAGGCTCAACTCATCACCCGAAGATCAAGAGTCGCATGCCCTTCCTTTTTTTTTTTTTTTTAAGATTTTATTTATTTATTTATTCATAGAGATGCAGAGAGAGAGAGAAAAAGGCAGAGACACAGGCAGAAGGAGAAGCAGGGTCCATGCAGGGAGCCCAATGTGGGACTCGATCCAGGGTCTCCAGATCACGCCCTGGGCTGCAGGCGGCGCTAAACCGCTGCGCCACCGGGGCTGCCCTTGCATGCCCTTCCAAGCCAGCCAGCTAGACACACTGCCCACCACCGTGTATTTTTATATTTTAAACAGCCCTCTACACCTGAGACACCGGGATGAATCTACACTGAAGACAATGAAAACAAAGAGTCAAAAAAGGGAAATATTCTGACCCAGATCTAGATTGTTCTACTGCAAAAATACTTAGGCAATGATAAGCATGGGTCTAAATGATCTGACTTCTCCAACAGTCTGGCAGACCAAAAAAAAAAAAAGAAAAGAGAGAGAGAGAGAGAGAGAGAGAGAGACAAAAAGGGATGAAGCAGATATTTTTAAAAATTCAAATTAGGAACATTGAAAATGAATGAAATCCCACCTGAAATCAGCTAGAGACTTGGAGGATTGTTCTGCTCAAGTCCATTTAACACAATGCAATGCAAATTAAATGCATTGCACATAAAATGCATCTGACGCTTCCTATTGAATTGTATGAATCTGCATAAAATGGACTTGCTGAGATTATCCCCACCATCAAGAAAAGAAGGGGGTGCACTATTATAAATCTCACTAATTTCCTAATTAAATAACCTTGGCTTCAAGTAGTTCAATTTGCAGTTTAAGAAGGATTATTTTCCAATTAACACTGAATTGGAACAGGTGCTATTATGTTCACAGCTTTTAAGCTATTGGAGTTTTTACATCTGGATGCCAGAGCTAATCAGAAGGCATTTTCTCTCCTTTCTATCTGTCTTCACTATCTGAAGCAGAGTTTAAAGCTTCTTGGGACATTTTGTAGCTCATTACTTTTTGGCATCCTCTGTAGCCACATTGGCCAATATGATTCATTCTTTCTTTGAGCACAATTAACTGCGAAAACAGATCTTAGAACAGACTCCCTCCACCCGCAAAGGATTACTGAAGGTAGGAAGTGCAGGTGATTATCAGAGTTTGCCTTTGATACAGACATCCTGCTCCTCTGCTAACCCTTTGAACTAACTTTGATATGCAATAATTAAGAGGGATTCAACCCCTGGAGGAGAAGCTGCCTTGGCCCTGCCCCTTCTCTCCGTCTATCGAGTCTTTGTTTTGAACTATTGATCAAACAGATTTAAAGGGATTTGTTGAAGCCTGTGTGGGGCAAAGGAGGAAGGAAATGGAGGAGGGGCGGCGGGGGGGGGGAAAGCAGAGGGGCACATCTGGTATAAATAGGATCCTGCTCATCCTAGTTCACATACCTTACGCAGAGAAAGATTGGCTTCTCCTCCAGGAAAAGCAGTTCCAGACGACCTGTCAAGTTTCCATTTGCCCTCTTGTGGGTTTAAAGCGGCCCCGTTTGGAGGTTGTCGAGAGGTCTGAGAAGGTCAAGGGGATTAAAGGATGGTGGTGGTGGTCTTGCTGGGGCTCAGCTGGTTCTGCGCCCCCCTGGGAGCTCTGGTTCTGGACTTCAACAACATCAAGAGCTATGCTGAAGGGGCTCGTAAGGTAAAGTGCAGCTCAGGGGGCAGGGGGTAGTGCCCTGGGGGAAGGCTCACCGAGGGGCTGGCTGGCAGGGGGACGCAGAGGTTGCTGTGGCTCACTAGACTTAAAATGCCAAATCCGAATGGCACAAACACTAGCCTTACACTTACTGAAAGGGTAGCACGACTTCTAGGGGTAATAGGTCTGAATCAAAAATCTCATTCATGGGAAGATGTTTTCTTCCACTTTCACCAAGGGCACAAGGAAATTAAATCCTGAGTGTTAAAAGTAGGACAATTTTTCGAAAACAACCTTTGCAGCACAGAGGTTTCTTCACTGGAGATTTGATCTGCCATTTGTGGGAGAAAACCAATTATAGTGAAAAATTAAGGTGCCACTGAAGGTCTGTCACTGCATTCGAAGTGCCATTATGATTTTGCTTCCTTCACCTCCCACTTGGAATGAAAAGTCATCTTACATCTTGTTGGATTCCCCAGCTCCGTGACGAGTTTTTCCTAACAGGGTTCACAGTGCCTGTCTGACAAGGACTGCAGTTCTAGAAAATTCTGCCTCAAACCTCAAGACGAGAAGCCATTCTGTGCTACGTGTCGTGGGTTACAGAGGAGGTGCCAACGTAGTGCCATGTGCTGCCCTGGAATGCTCTGCTTGAATGGTGAGCTACCACAAACACTTGCAGGACTGCTGTGCCCCTGTGAACAGTGGCTTTAAACTGAAGACTGCATCCAAGTCTCATAGGCTAGAATGATCCATGATAGGCCCTCTCTGAAGGTTTCCTGGATTCATGCTTGAAGTAGTTTATGCAGCTGCCTTTTCTCAATGCAACAAAATAGTTTTTTCCTGGCCACCATTTTTGTCAACAACTTAGAGATGATTTTAAAAGAAGGGTTCAAGTTGGAATCTTTCAAATTCTTTCATTTTCACTTGGATTCCACTAATTACTTAACTGCTTTCTCTGCCATATGTACATGTAAATATTTAGTGTATATGTCCCAGAAATCATGAAAACTCAAGGCAGAGGTAGGGCTAAACTATGTAACAGTGTAATAATTAGCATGTCTGTGGTTCTAATCCTTGAAGCTAGTAACTCTAACCACACCTGGTTGTCTCAGATGCTTGTACGATGATGGAAGATAGAATGCCAATATTGGAAAGACAGATCGATGACCAAGATGATGTGGACACAAAAGGAACAACTGAGCATCCAATTCAGGAAAACAAACCCAAAAGGAAGCCAAATATTAAATCACAAGGCAGTAGGGGTAAGAGAAACATTCTGAACACTTTTGTGTTTTGTTTTGTTTTTTTTTAAAGAGCATTTCCTGGGGCGCCTGGGTGGTCAGTTGGTTGTGTCTGCCTTCAGCTCAGGTCATGATATCAGGGTCCTGGGATTTAGCCCCACGTGGGGCTCCCTGCTTCATGAGGAGTCTGCTTCTCCCTCTGCCCCTCCCCCTGCTTGTGCGCTCTCTCTCTCTCAAATAAATAAATAATATCTTAAAAAATAAAGAAGAAAAACATTTCTTCCTCCTAGGCTTTTAGGGATAGGCTGAACCCAACTCCCCAATCCAGAAACACAGTTTCTAATCTGTCTCTATCCACAGCTCCGGAGACCACATAGGGAGTAGCATAAGGCAGTCAGCCAGTCCAGAAGGCAGGGGACTAGCCATAATAATGAACTAGTGAGCAAAAAAATCTTTAAGTGAATTTTAACACATACATCTTTTTATAGTCTGTAATTTAACAAATGCAGATTTCCCTTTCTAGCTCCTCAGTATGCAAAATAAAAATGAAAGTAGATGCATTTTTTATTCTTTTTAAGATTTTATTTATTCATGAGAGACACAGAGAGAAGAGGAGAAACACACACACAGGCAGAGGGAGAAGCAGGCTCTCCGCAGGGAGCCCAATGTGGGACTCAATCCTGGGATTCCAGGATCACACCCTGAGCCAAAGGCAGATGCTCAACCACTGAGCCACCCAGGCATCCCTCATTTTGTCTATTTTTAGTGTAAGATCTAGCTCTGGGAGACCTGCTTGCTGCTTATATTTGTACTTTGTAGCCTTCAGCTCTAGATCCTACATCTCATCCCAGTAACAATGCCCCCATTTGCCATCTTCCCCATTTGTGGTAACAGCCCATATGAATCTTGTTACAGGGCAAGAGGGAGAAAGATGTCTTAGGACTTCTGACTGCAGAGCTGGACTTTGCTGTGCTCGTCATTTTTGGACTAAAATTTGTAAGCCAGTCCTCTTGGAGGGACAGGTCTGCTCTAGGAGAGGGCAGAAAGATACTGCTCAAGCTCCAGAAATCTTCCAGCGCTGTGACTGTGGTCCTGGACTGTTATGTCGAAATCAAGTGACTGGCAACCGACAAATTGCGCGGTTAAGAGTATGCCAAAAAATCTAAAAAGCTGTAAATACTTCAAAATAAAGACAACTCCTTATTGTATTCAAACAGAAATCTCAGACATTAATTTAAAAATCTTTTATACAAATATCTCTATAAATCAAATCTGGTAGCAACTGAGATAGACCCAGAGCACTGTGAGATGCTGCCTTGTGAGGAGGGAAAACTGGCGTGGGCTTTTTGTCTATTTCTGCAGAAAAGTCATGGGATTCTACAGAAAAGTTTCGTTTGACTTAGTGACTCAAATAAATCTTTACATAATTTCTGGTGAAATTTTAGTACCCTGACAGTAGCTTATGGGGAAAATAAGTGATGGTCTCTGCAGTTAATTCTTATCTTACCAGTGAAAATTATCACAGTAAAGAAAAAAAATTTTTCCTTAAAATCCCTCTTATTGTCTTTCATTTCTTGTAAGGGTAATGCCCTTCACTACAAAATAATTTGGTTAATAAAGAAATGAAATTCAAAAGGCAGGATTTTATGTGTGTATAGTCCTTTGCAAGTTACAAAGCATTTGCACATACTTTGTTTTTGATAGCTTCACTTAATCATTTGATAACTTTTTACATTTTATATTTATATAACTTTTAATTATACAAATTAATCATTTATATTACATATTTATATTATATAAATTACATGTAATTTTACATTATGTAATTTATATTACATTGAATTATTTTATTAAATTATAACATTAAATTATATTATAACCTAGTTATATTAATTATGTAGATTACATTATTTCAAAGCTAGGGCCTTCAAGGAGTGTTTTTACTTTCAATAGCTTTACTTAATCATTTGATAACTTTATATTTTATATTTATATAATGTTAAATATGTAAAAATTCTATATAAAACAAATTACATGGTTTATAAAACCAAATACATGGTTTATATGAAAATATATTAACTTAATCATATTAATTTAATTATACACATTACATTTATATAATTTCAAAAGTAGAGCTTTCAAGGAACATTTCAATTTATATACTTGACCATTTAAACTTAAACGTTGCCTTGGAGGAAAACGGGTGAATAAGTAAAATTTTTGTTGAAGCTGAAGAGGCCATATTTTGTACATGTGGGCGTATATTAGAAGTGGTTTTGCTTAGGGAAGCTCTCTCTGATGAATTATAACAATTTTAGATTGCATTTAAGAAATAAAGCACATATCTGCTCTTAGGTTTTAAGTATATAGGAAGTATATAGGAAGGTTTTAAGTATATAGGAAGTATATAGGACAAAATTGAATATGGGGGCCAAACCAACCAAAGAAAAAAATTAAATTTATGAAGGTCCCTAATGTCTAAAGCATACTGAACCATCTTCCAGTGCCTGGTCTCTGATTAATCTGTAAATTAATAAATAGGAGGAAAGGTAATAGGGTAATGTGGTTTTTAACAGAAGAGCAGAAAAGGAGAAAATAAAAATTCCCATTGAACACTGCTAACATCTCTTCTCTCCACTAAAACCTTAGTAAAGTGTGATTGTGAAGATACATATTTGCTAATAAAATAAGAACATCTGATAATAGTACTAGAGGCTTTCTTTATTGACTACAGTGCAAGCTAAAGCATGAAGAAGAAACAATCATTTAAAAACACCAAAGACCCTTACATAGCAAAGGTTAAGAAATAAATTAAGACTCCAACTGAGCTGGGCTAGCCTGAGAAGAATGGCCTCATTCACTCCGATCCTTGGGTTCTCGGTATTTCCACTGGATGTAGTCAAAGATGTCTTTCTCACTATCCACTGGCAGAGGCTCTCCAGCAACTCCTACAAGTACAGAGAAAAGAAACTTACTTACAAACCAGTTTTGGAATTTAGTTATGAGGGTTTAGGGATGATAGCCACATGGAACTCACTTTCAGAAGGAAGAGAAAATGGTAACCAAACCACTAAAACATGATATTGACCTCCCCCATCCTCCCACATGAGCCTTTGTTCCAGCTTTGTCACATATATTACTAGTGCTACAAAAGGAACCTGAGTATCCCAACTAGGGCCATTTATGTGATCCTAATCCATGATTCTCCTCTCTGCTGGATCTTCACTGTAGCCACCGGGGATCATATGAAATACTCTAGTTAGTTTCCTTTGCAACTCAAAATGTGGTCCCTGGGCTAGTAGTAAGGGCATTACCTGGAAATCTACTAGAAATGCAGAATATGGGGTCCCCTCCAATTAGAATCTGCATTTAATGAGGTCCCCATGTAGCCTGTAGACACATTTACATTCGAGAAGCACTGCTTTCATCTACCAGGGAAGAAAGCCCTGTTTTATACTTCAAGGACAAAATGACAAAATCTTCATTTTCCTAGTAGAGAATTAATAAACTACACAGGACACTGTGAAATGTTAACATAGATTAAACAATTCTTACTCTTTAAAAAAATTTTTTTTTCAATTCTTACTCTTTAAACTTTTTTTATTTTAAAAAATTATTTTTTTAAAAGATTTTATTATTTATTCATGATAGACACACACAGAGAGACAGAGAGGCAGAGACACAGGCAGAGGAAGAAGCAGGCTCCATGCCGGGAGCCTGATGCGGGACTCGATCCTGGGACTCCAGGGTCACACCCTGGGCCAAAGGCAGGCGCTGAACCGCCGAGCCACCCAGGGAACCTTAAAAAAATTTTTTTAAGTAAGCTCTATACCCAAAAAGGGGCTTGAACTCACACCCTGAAATCAAGAGTTGCATGCTCTACCAACTAAGCCAGCCAGGCACTCCCACTCTTTAAACTTTATTATGTTTTGTTTTGTTTTGTTTTGAACTCTTTAAACTTTAGAAAGCATGTGGCCAAAGCTAGCAGTTTTGTTCTGGCACTAAAAGCAATGATACCTAGTATCTTCAGAAGTCTTGGAGGTACACGAAAAACAAACAAAAAAACCCACTTTAGATCTATGAGATTTTTTTTATTGACCATCATTAATTCATTCTAATAGAGCTAGAAATAACTCTTGCCATCAAGGCCTTCAATTGAGGGCTTGAGCACCTATGGATTTAAAGACCCTTTTGTTGCCTGAGGGACTCATAATACAAAGAAACTACAATTAACTGGCAAAACTACTCAAAGGCTTTTTAGAGAAACCAAAACTGCTAAAGCATCTTTGAAAATAACTATTCTCTCCAGATGACCAGGATTATCTCTAATGCAGACACAAATACCCACCAGTAACTCCCAAGGGACGGATTGTGTACTCATTGATTGTGAAGCCTTTTTCTAGGGCATGAGCTCTCATATTCTTATTGAAAATATCACTCCCAGTGAAATAGAGAACACCACAGTAATACTGATCCTTGGGTATCAACCTAAAATAGATAGATAAATACATCTTTCACCAAAAATTTCAAATTTGGCAAAAATAGGGCTCTTATCAAAAAGGCACAAACACCTACAATAAGTCTATGTGGTTTAATAACCTAAGGAGGAGACTATGATTAGGTAGACTGTTGAAATTGCTCCAAGCTTGCAGTTAGTCTAGGTTTTAGTAAACTAAACTGTGCAAGGTGTGGAGAAACAAGAGCAGTATCAGCGGTATCACGTATTACAACCAACTTTCCCCAGGCAGGAAACTACTTCTGAGCTGTGGAAGGTATCATGATGAGACGCAAATTCTGAGAAAATAGATAAAAATTCTGTGCACAGTCATTACTCTACATATTTTCAGGCTAAGTGGTGTCTATAGCATGAACACATGGCAGTTCACAATGAAAGGGGGTTTGAGACATTTATGTGAATCCCAAGATACACAGAGGACAAAGGAAAGAGAAAAGGGAAAAATTAATAGGTCAGCAACAAATTTTAAGTAATACCTTATATCAATTCTCCTGTGTGGATACTCCTTTTCATCATTTTTACTGGGAAGCTGGCAAACACCCTAAAATGGATATTTCAAAGAATGCTTAAAGACGTTTTTAAACTTCAGGCTTAAAAAAAAACAAACAAACAAACAAAAAAAATAAACTTCAGGCTTAACTTTAATCAAATGTTAAGTGTGAGGCTTTTGCTTTAAATGCAGGCAGTTTTATAATCCCCAGCATTTTTAACTTTAGTGGCTTTTCTATGCACTATATATTGTCATCACCTTCCTCTTATACTTTGTGGTAATTGAAGAACTACAGGAAACAGAAGGCAAGGATCTGGCCTTTGTGTGCTTCTAAATAAGAGCCAATTAGGGAAAGCATCAAACATGAAAGACACAGACCAAAACAGAAAAACAATTTGAAAGAAACAATTACAATTCAGGGAGAATACAGAAGAGCCAATAGTAATATTCTCAGATAACAGAAAACATTCCATACATGAAGGGCAGAATGCTATAGGAAAAGAACTAAGGAAAAGGTTTAAATCAAAATTAAAAATACAATAGCATAAGTAGAAGAGTTTAAAATTGAGGAAATCTCCCAGAAATTAGAAAAGACAGAGAAGTGAAAAATGAGAAAATTTTAATTAATTAATTAATTTATTTATTTAAAGATTTTATTAACTTATTCATGAGAGACACAGAGAGAGAAAGGCAGAGAAATAAGCAGAGGGAGGAGATGCAGGCTCCATGCAGGAAGCCTGATATGGGATTCAATCCCAAGATCCTGTGATCAAGACCTGAGCCGAAGGCAGATGCTTAATGGCTGAGCAACCCAGGCATCCCAAGAAAAATTTAAAAGATAAGAAAATTAGAGGATCATTTTCTTCTCTACAAGTAAGTCTTTATTATCATTCTTCAGTTTCCAAACAAAAGTTATCACAGTCTATTTAGTCATCTTTTCCTTTTCTAGAAAAATAGGCCAAAATAATGGACTGGGGAGCAACCCATAAATATGTAAAAAGAGCCACAGATATTAGAAATTTCTAATTAAAAGTTTCAAATGCCATTCAAAGAAAGTACACATGCGACAGGCTGCTGGTCCTAAAGAACAGTCGACTCACTACCCGTGTCACTAAAAAGTATACTTTTTCACTTAACAACATAGAAAAATTAAAAACTAGAATCTAAAATGGGTATTTCCTTTAGCTGTTGCTATGGCTGAAAGATGAAATGAAACCTGTTTGTCTTAAAAATAGGAAACCAACCTTCTTAGGTATTAACAAGTTCCAACTCAACCTTCAAATGGATCAGAAATGCTTTCCATCTGGAATTACCATGAGGTATTACCTTGCGGATATGGAGGATATGGATGTTTGAGTGCCACAGGCAATGATCTTGCTGTTTGTCACATCAGTAATAGGATTTGTCTAATGGCTTTGTTCCTTTCCTAAAGGCTCATTTTATTTCCTGCACTCCTTCTGAAGTGCTTATGTTAAAGAATTTCTCTGTATTATTGTAAATTCTTTATTAGGTTGAGTGGATTAGTTTTGTTTGGCATTTCAATTGGGTAGCTTCATGCTGAGCGTCTGAAATAAAGCCTCTTTCATTGCCTCAGGGTAGTCAAGGGATCTTCTATTGTCCCTTGGATCCTTACTGTAGATATTTCACAGAAATCATCCCAGGCCAAACTTGTACAAAATGCTAATATGCAAGGTACTCATCATATATAAAGCAAACAGGTAACTAAATGCAGAGGAATTTTTTTTTCTTCCAAATGCTATTTTATTCACAGGAAGAAAAACTCAATTACCTGAAGATCATGGCTTTACAAGAAGATCTGGAATATTAACCTTGGCTTTCCTAAGGTTTGGTGACTATTAGTTTGAAGGAATTCATGTTTTGAGGAGTACTTCAACAACACATGAATGGTCATATGTTTAACACAGCAGTCAGTGGTTACAGCAACAAGAGGTTTTGAAATCAAGTGGATGTGGAATGAAAATGGTTGATTCCACTTTGATGTTTTGTTTTTTTATAATCTCTAGGCCCAACATTGGCTCAAAGTCACAACCCTGAGATCAAGAGTCACATGCTCCACTGAGCCAGCAAGGTGCCCAGCTCTATTCCACTTTGTAAGTGGAATTCATTTTGCTGCCAATTTCTTTCAGAAACAGATCTCATCTTTTTTGGCTATTTCTGCTAAATGCCCACGCCCCCTCCTCACTGCTCTGGCTCCAGCCCTGCTCTCTGGCTAGCTCCCTTACCTCAAGCCCTCCCCAAGACTCCTCCCCTCACACTGGCTGCTTTGGATCATCCTATTCAATGATATAAGAATATCTAGTTTCTTTGCAACTAGAAACAAATCACCTCTTAATGCTTCCACAATAAATTGATTTGAAAGCTAAACTGGATTGCTCCTTATCCTAACATATACTAATTATAAATGTCAAAACAGGCTCAAACATGGCATTTTTTAAGCTTCAGAGAATATGAGACACATGTACAGTATCCAAACTTCATACACAAGCTATTCACTAAGATGGATTCCTATGACACAACATAAAGGCCTTAGTTTTCTCGACTTTAAAAACAAACAAAAAACCCACTTGCTTATTTTTTTTAACCTGTTTCCTTCTGGAAATCGATTTGAGGTATTCTCTTTCTGGCGATAGCTGTAGATGTGCTGTTAGGAGTATGATTGAGAGATTGGAAAGGCCAGCCAGAGCAAAGGTTTCCACAAGTCCAGCCCTGGCCTAGGATCGGTCAGTTGGCCTTAGTCTTTCAAGTATCACATGTATGATAAGATCTGAACCAAAGTGGTTTGCAGAAGTCACTGGAATTAGGCTGCTAGACAAAAGTCTTCTCTTCTACGGCTGAGCAGCTACCCAAGTCCACCACTGCCAGCAACTCTTCATGTTCACATCTTTGTGGCTACCCACCTTTCCTTTCCACCTTATACCCAGCCTACCAACTTGTTTCTTTGTATTCTTACTAGCTGGATTACTAGCTTCTGCTAATGTTTCCTCTGGATCTCCCTCTGAGCAAAGAAGAAAACTGTTCAGACTGCGAAGAAGTGCGTCTGCTACTGCATTGCATAAACACCTTCTTGGTCGCTCTCAAAAGAGCTGATGTGCTTCTCCAGTAAAAGTCTAGGGCCTTTCACAGAGATGCCCAGGCATACCAGGACACTTTCCTGACTGAAAAAAAAAAAAATTCAACTTGTCTAGCACATGCTATTTTCAGGATTTTATCTGATTGAATTGTTCTTTAAATGTAAGATTTGTGCACATTCATTTTGAATGAATTAAAATCAATCTCAATTTAAAAGTGATATTCCTAGAGCATATATAAACCCTATTTTTAATAACATCTCATGTGTCTATAATCCTGGGCCTAGAGTAAAAGCTCCAAATCTGATAGATCTGGGAGAAGAGCTCATAGATTTAACTTCCAAACACTGACTAGAATTTTTACCTTTCCCAACATTCTTTTGAAAACACTATAAAATATGACCAACTTTGGCAATACAGTTTCATACCCCATTAAAATCACCACGTTGAATTTAATGACATGATTTTTTGTGGTCTGATGAAATATACACTACATAAAGTTTGCCATTTTAACCATTTTTAAGTGTGCAGTTCTATACCATTAAGTATATTCACATTGTTGTGCAACTACCACCACCATCACCTCCCAAACGTTTCCTCCTCCCCAACTGAAATTCTGTATCTGTTACATAGTAATTCCCTATACCACTTCCCTATAGGCCCCTGGCAAGCACCATTCCACTTTCTGAATGACAGGATATTTCAATGATCTATCTCAACTATCTTCTACTGTTGGTTTAAACCACTGTCAAATCTATGCAGTGAGACTCTTGCTAATATTAACATGTCCATTCTCCAAAAGCACATTCTCTTTCCATTTCAGGCATATAACTTGGGAAAAGGGGGATTAAAAGTACAAATTTAAGTGAGCACTTTTTATTACCTTAGTCCTAGATTGCTATTTGCCTTCCTGTTGGTTTTTATGCAGGGACTTTTTTTTTTTTTTTTTTAAGATTTTATTTATTTATTCATGAGAGACACAGAGAGAGACAGAGAGAGAGAGAGAGAGAGAGAGAGAGAGGCAGAGACACAGGCAGAGGGAGAAGCAGGCTCCATGCAGGGAGCCCGATGTGGGACTTGATCCCAGAACTCCAGGATCACGCCCTGAGCCGAAGGCCAGCGCTAAACCACTGAGCCACCCAGGGATCCCCAATGCAGGGACACTTATTAACCTCTTTTTTAACTCATTTGCCATCTGTCTTGAATCTTCAAAGCTTAATTCCCTAAGAAGATTACAGGATTTTAACAGTTCGTCATGATGTCACTGTGAAAATCTTTGCAAGTGTCTCTCTGTTAACTCCTCTGCTTATCAAGCCACATAATTTGTTTTTATCACATACTCTAATTTCTTCTCTTTGGTGTTGTAACAGATTTTTTTTTTTTTTTTTTTGGTGTTGTAACAGATTAATATTCTTCAAAAAATTCTTCTCACTTACTGAAGTTGAGTCAGAGAATATGAGAATATTTGCTATTTTAAGGAAAAACTTAGATGTGTCAAAGTCATTTATAGATATCTTTTAAAAAGAGCAGATTACGCCTAATTATGTATTCCAATGGCACAGATTATTTACAAATAGGGAACTTAAAATTCTTTACTAAAATATTCTGGGAGTAGTATCCTGCTAATTTTCTGTATATTTTCATGGATATCCTATTTATTGACTGTAATACTAAGATGCACTGAGGTCACATACTCAGAATGGTTACTGAACAGTTTTCCAAGGTATTTTTTCAGAAGTGTTACCTCCAATGAGTACTTACCATGAACTTTGTTTCTCCTTTTGACAGAGTATCTGTAATAAAATGGACCTTCTGTAACTGTTCCACAACACGATGTAACAGTTTTGGCTGTGGAAACATAAATAGGAAATAAGAAGATTAATAAGATTAATAAAAAAACATTTTTAACATAAATTTTCTGATTATCTATGGAGAAATGCCTAGTATTCCTCTGTTCTAAGTACTTTTTTCTTCTAGCACAAAATTCATTTATCAAATGAAACATATTTTTAGGAGCCACCATTCTTCACCAATATCATGATACCCCCAAACAGACATCATTTGTGTTTATCTGCTTCATTAAATCAAAAAGTTAGCTGCTTCATCTTTAAAAGGTATATATTCTAAAATCACAAATGTTTTGCTTTCATGGGTTTTCTAATAGGAATAAAGTTTCTTAATATAATATTGCTTAATAGAAAAATATTACCTTAATGAAAACCTCAATATTATACTGGATATTTTAGAAATATCCATGATAGATAATAAATAATTCTGGAAATGTTTACTAAATTTTTTTCTTTTTCAAAAATCAGACTGTCCCTAATTCCCTGCAGAAAAACACCACTATGTATTCCCTTGCTTTTTTTTTTTTTTTTTAAATGTATCCCTTTCAACCACTTACTCTGCCTTTCACAGAATTCAATCAGTACAAAGTACAACTGACTTTTCAGAAAGATTAAAACAAAAATTCATTCCGGGATATCCAACTGCCATGTAGAAAATGATATTCACTGTTGCATAAGACTTAGCACATTTGATTATAAATAAATCCTGTGATACCTGTTTGGCTGATTCAGAGGTAAAGCTTGGATGGGTCAAAAGAACATCCATGTCACCACTGGACTCTGCACCTATGATAATAAAAATATGTATGGAATTCTCGATGTAAATCTATCAATTAGGCAAACGCAGAAACCAAAGTGATGTCACATGTATGAGCTTACTTCTTCCAGCCTAACTTTCTTTTTCACTACACTTCATACTCAGTTACAAGATTTCAATTTTCTGTTCAGCTATTCACATAGGCTGATGTAAATGGAAGAATCTGGAGTAACAACAGTAACTGGCATTAGATATGTATTACGCACAGTTGGCTACATGTATTAAAAATGCACCTAAATAACTACTCAATAATGAATAAAAACAACATTCTTACAAAGAAGACATTCAGATGGCCAAGAGACACACCAAAAGATGCCCATCATCTGGGAAATGCAAATCAAAACCACAATGAGATACCACTTCAAACCTGTCAGAATGGCTAACATTAGCAACACTAGAAACAACAGGTGTTGGCGAGGACATGGAACAAGGGGAACCCTCTTGCACTGTTGGTGGGAGTGCAAACTAATGCAGCCACTCTGGAACACAGTATAGAGGTTCTCCCAAAAATTAAAAATAAAATTGCCAATAAATTAATTAATTAATAAAATAAAATAAAATAAAATAAAATAACCATATGATCCAGTAGTTCTACTGCTAGGTAGTTACCCAACAAAAAACACTAATTCATAAAGATAACATGCACTCCTATGTTTACTGAAACATTATTTACAAAAGCCAAGAATCGGAAGCAACCAAGTTTCCATCAATAGATGACCAAGCAGTCCATCGACAGATGAATGAAGATATGGTAAATACACACAATAGAATATTACTTAGCCATAAAAAAACCCACGAATCTTGCCATTTGCAACAACATGGATGGATGCAGAGGATATTATGCTAAGTGAAGTAAATCAGTCATAGAAAGACAATTACCATATGATTTCACTCTTATATGGAATTTAAAAAACAAAACAGACAGTGACACCCGGGTGGCTCAGTGGTTGAGTGTCTGCCTTCATCTCAGGGCATGATCCCAGGGTCCCAGGACCAAGTCCCGCATCGGGCTCCCTGCATGGAGCCTGCTTCTCCCTCTATGTCTCTGCCTCTCTCTCTGCATATCTCATGAATAAATAAATAAAATCTTATAAATAAATAAATAAATAAATAAATAAATAAATAAATAAATAAATAAATAAAATATTAAAAAAAATAAAAAACAGACTCTTCAAATAGAGAATGGTAGTTGCCAGAGAGAATGTAGGCAGGCAGGATGGGTGAAATAGGTCAAGGGAATTAAGAGTACATTTATCATGATAAGCACTAGTAATGTACAGAATTGTTGAATCATTGTATCGTACACCTGAAAATAACTACATGTTAATTATACTTGAATTTTTTTTAAAAGTTAAAAATATAAATTTAAAAAAATTTAAAAGGATAAAGCACTATCTAAAAAAAAAAAAAAGCTTTAAAATATACCTATGGGGGATCCCTGGGTGGCTCAGCGGTTTAGCACCTGCCTTTGGCTCAGGGCGCGATCCCGGAGTCCCGGGATCGAGTCCCGCCTCAGGCTCCCCATGTGGAGCCTGCTTCTCCCTCTGCCTGTGTCTCTGCCTCTCTCTCCTCTCTCTGTGACTATCATGAATAAATAAAAAATCTTTAAAAAAATAAAATAATAAAATAAAATAAACCTATGAACACTACATATCTGAAAACCTCAAATTATTTTTTTTTAAGATTTTATTTATTTATTGATGAGAGGCATAGAGAGAGAGGCACAGACACAGGCAGAAGCAGGCTCCATGCAGGGAGCCCGACATAGGACTCGATTCTGGGTTGCCAGGATCACACTCTGGGCCAAAGGCAGCGGTAAACTGCTGAGCCACCCGGGCTGCCCTGAAAACCTCAAATTAAACAATATGTCCTATTAGTTAGAAAATCCATTTCAATTCTTATGACTGAATTCATTTAATGAATATTGGCAAAAATTACTATTAAGGCATCATGGGTAAGAATATGTCATTTTAGGGGTGCTTGGGTGGCTCAGTCAGTCAAGCATCTGCCTTTGGCTCAGGTCATGATCTCAGGATCCTGGGATGGAGCCCTGCATTGGGCTCCCTGCTCAGCGGGGAGTCTGCCTCTCCCTCTGCTCCTCCCTCCCTCAGCTCCTACTCTATCTCAAATAAATAAAATCTTAAAAAAAAAAAAAAAGAATATAGCATTTTATAAAGACTTAGATTTTTGTTTTGATCCTCACTCTACAACCACATAACTTTAGGAAGATTATATGTAAAGTTGTTTATACTTTCTTTTATTATAACACTATGAAGTTTTGTCTCCATTTAAGTGGATTTTTTTACTTAAAAATTTTTTTAAATCAATATTACAAATGAAGACTATATATTAATCTAGACTTCAGTTTCTCTGTCTATAAACTACTAAAAACTACTCTATAGTTTTGTGCAACTAAGAACATATGTAAAAGCATCCAGGATAGTGCCTGCCACAAAGTTGGCATAAAATAATGCTGCTTATTCCCTTTTTTGTTATTTTTATAAGTATAATATATATAAAACAATTTTTTTTCTTCCCAGATTTTATTTAAATTCAAGTTAGTTAACAATTACCATAGCATTATTAGTTTCAGGAGTAGAATTTAATGATTCATCATTTACATATATGTAAAACATATTTTTGATCACTGAAGATATGGGAGTGTCTCTGGACCACCATTTTTAGACATCAACAATGTTAAACCAGATATTTAAACACAAAGAAGACTCGACTGAATGTGTGCTGATCCCAGGATATTCATGGAAGCTATTTTAAGAAAGAAAATTTTGTCTTTTCATTTCTTTATCCTAAAAGTTAAGGGTCTTTTACCACCTATCACCAAAAAAAATGTATTACTCTATCCATTTAAAAAGCAAAACAATTACTTTAGCAAAAAAGGAAAAACAATCCAAGAATCTATTAACAAAGGACCAGATAAATAAAGTATGGAACATCCACATAGCCAAATGTTATGCAGCTGTAAAAAAGAATAAGGATGCTTTCTATATACTGATGTGGAAAGATTTCCAAGATGTATTTTTAAGTGAAAGAAGGTACATACTGTGTATATATTATGCTACTTTCGTGAAAGAAAGGGGGGAAAAGGACACCAAGAACACATATTTGCTGGATAAAGATGTGGTATAAATATACAATGGAATATTACTCAGCCACAAAAAATGAGATCTTGTCATTTATGACAACATGGATGGGCCTAGAGGGTATTTATTATGCTAGGTGAAATAAGTCTGACTGAGAAACACAAATACCACCTGATTCACTTTTGTGTGGAACCTAAAAAACAAAACAAATATAAACAAAACAGAAACAGGTTTCTAAGTACAGAGAACTGGTGGTTGCCAGAGGTGGGGGTAGGTAGGGAATGGATAAAATAGGTGAAGGGGATTAGGAAATACAAATTTCCAGTCATAAAGTAAGTTAAGTCATGGGAATGAAAAGTACAACATAATTAATGCAGTCAATATTGTATTAACATTGTACAGTGATGGATAGTAACTACTTATTGTAGGTGAGCACCATGTAGTGTATAGAACTGCTGTCACTATGTTGCATACCTGAAACTACTCTAACACTATTTCAACTATATTTCAATAGTAAAAATTTTTTAAATAAATAAAAATAAAAAATAAAATGGGAAAAAACAATGTACATTCACATTTATTTATAGTTACATGTAAAACCATTGAAAGAACACGCAAGAAAGTGATCATTAGTGAGACAGTGGAGGTGAGTGGAGGGAGAGCAATTAACAGGATAGAAGGGACATTTCTTAGTGTATGCCTTTTTTATTTTAAAGCATGCAACTATATAACCTACTTAGTAATAAAAATAAAATAGAAATACTGAAATCCAGAAAGACTGTCATTTTCAAGTGAGCATGTATTTGGCTTACTGTGTATCCAAGTCCACTCTGAAAATTCAGATTCCAAGGCCCCATCTAAGAAGATTCTTACTTAGCAGGTTTGTAGCAGGGTACACCAATGTGTGTTTTTTGTAACTTTCTAGGTATTTATGGCGCACAGAAATATTCGACAACTGGTCAACTTTAATCCTCTCACTTTGCAAATATGGGAACTAGGATATGGAGAGACAGACTTTAATCGTATATCAACAATAGATTTGCCCTCAGGACCCGTTCTTTAGGCCCCAAGCCAATGTTCTTTCTACTCATCACCAATTAGATTCAGCAGGGTCCTCTCCCTAACTCCAGATTCTTACAGCAGCTACCTTGGAGAATTTGTGATAGCTCATCATCTACTGCCTAAGGCAAAACTCCAAAAGTGGCCAGATTCAGATATCTATTCCAGAAGTCTTTTTTTTTAATTTTAATTTTTATATTTTTTATTTAAATTCAACTTGCCACCATATATTCCAGAAGTCTTAAATCAAGTTTTTGTATTCTGATTTTTAAAGTTAATATTTAGAAATTTATGTTACCCTTCCAAATTTTGAGCCAGTAAGAAACCAGGATTCTCTTGGTTCTCACTTTGCTCACATTCACATAGGAGGAGATCTTCTGAAGGACCTGGCTATTGTGAGAATTGGTTTAGAACTAGTACTTCAGTGACACTATTTTTAGAACCATAAGAGTAAACTTAGAAAATAAAAGAAAGTTTAAAAAAGCAACAACCCACCACCTACCCACAGCTTCCCTAGCATCTAGTCAGGAAATCACTCTTAGGATTTTAATAGACGTAAAATTATTCTACAAGATTTATTAAAACTAGTCATTAAAATATCCTATAATAAAATCAGGATGAATTTCCTCTCATTTTTAATGCATATTCCTATTTATAAACAAAGGTAGCTAATACTCTACTGGATCTTAGTAAATCTATGAAGTAACACAAATTACATCTTTTTAATCCATTTCTGGGTATACATTAGGCAATTTTAACATCAAGGCATGAATAACCTAAGATTAGGAAGTATGTTACCTCTTCTGAAACTGCCACAGACTGTAGCAATGTATTCAGAATCCACTTTTTTAACTTCATTTAGTACAATATCCTAATAGAAAAAAAATTAAGTCAGTATTCTAAAAATGGCTTTTTACCAGGTGACATTCTCAATTCTAATCAAAGAATACAATTCAGCACACTCTTACTTGCATTTGTAACATCTCTTCACGAGGAATTCTTTTCTCAAAGTCCTCAAAATATCTATAAAGACAGAATAAGTAGACAAAAGATTTTAGTGAAATTTAAATCTTCTTACAAAGTAAGTTGCCTACCATATCAAGTGTCCTTTACCAGAAGATCATTTAAAAATCAAGACTAAAGTTCAATAAGGTAACAGTAAAATTGGGGGGTAAGGATAGGCATATTTCTCAACTTAGACCAAAATTTTAGTCTCATCCTTTATGATATTCCAGATACTCCATCTAAACTTATTTTAAATAAACTTCACATTTACATGCCCAGAGTAAACAAATATATTTAAGTTAGTATGTTTCCAAATTAGACTGCTCCTTACTGGCAAGTCAAGGGGTTAGAGTTTATTGCTCTTAAATCCTGCAAAATTATCATATTTTAAAACATTATCCAGGTAACAAGACACTAAGTGAAAGAAGCCAGTCACAAAAGACTACATAGTGCATGATTTCATTTATATGAAATGTCCAGAATAGACAAATCTATATTGACACAAAGTACATTAGTGGTTGTCAGAAGCAGGCAGGGAGGGAGGGGCAGCTGGTGAGAAATAGGGAATGAAGGCCAATAGGTACGGATTCTTTTTGGGATATAACAAAGATGTTCTAAAACCAACTGCAGTGATGGTTGTACAACTCTATGAATATACTAAAAACCACTCAACTTACTTTAAATGGGTGAACCATATGATACATGAATTACGTTTCAATAAGGCTGTTACAAAAATATCTCAGTATGAAATAACATCTAAAAATGATAAAGCACCTGTTCAAAACCGATTCTCACAACAACCAAGCTCTTCAGAAGGTCTCTGTTATGTAAATGCAAGGAAAGTGAAAACATCCCAGTCTCCTACTGCTCAAAGTCTTGGAAGAACAGTGTAAATTTAAGGTATTATGGTAAGGCATCAATGGGAAAGTTCAGGGGGTTATTAGGACTGGATTGCCAACAAGACTACATAAGACAGGAGGAGAGACATGCTGACATACTATGCATTAGAAAGAAAAATCGGGCAGCCCGGGTGGCTCAGCGGTTTAGCGCCGCCTTCAGCCCAGGGCGTGATCCTGGAGACCCAGGATTGAGTCCCACATCCGGTTCCCTGTGAGGAGCCTGCTTCTCCTGCCTGTATCTCTGCCTCTCTTTCTCTCTGTAGCTCCCATGAATAAATAAACAAAATCTTAAAAAAAAAAAAAAAAGAAAAAGAAAAAATCTATTAGATAAGGGGTTCTAGTATCCAGCACACGAAATAATTATTGATGTTGATATATAACACTCTTACCAGTTATTCCTACACTGTTATTTCAGTGTTTGGGTTTTTTTCTTTTTCTATTTTTAATTTAGCATTCCATGTTCATGTCCTAGCTTCTCAGGTAGACTCTGAACTTAAGAGCTTTCCTGACCTTGTTTATATCTTTAACCCAGACCTAATGTAGTGCTTTCTTTCAAGCACCAAAGAAATACCCGCTGACTGATGTACTCAATCCTTTATGTTTTAAGAGGAAGTTCCTCACTAAAGTTAAGAGAATGAGGAAAAATACTCAAAATAAGAAAACTAGGTGGCATTAACAAAACATGAAAACATGCATGTTCTCTACAAAAGTCTGCAACAAATCTTAGCATTCATTCATTGTATTTAGCTAGGTCTGAAGAATTATTACATGTATGGAAGAACAGCTATAAGAAATTTTACTTTTACATCTAAATGTCCAAAGAAAATTTGCTATCTTACTTCAACCCAATTCGCTGATGATGGTTCAACTTATCTTCATTTTTTCTGAGATCTGTATGGAAGACATATAAAGTTGAGGTGCTAATTTAAACATTTTTGGAAAAAAGTTGCAAAATTCAGTGATCCCTTTTACAAAGAACTGCTAGGAAAATACACTGAAATGACTTTGAAAGGATAAAAAAAATTCAGATATTAAGGTTCTTAATATTCAGATATCAAGGTAAGAGTTTCTTCAAACCAATGTAGCAAAATGTAACAGTTGATTTCATGATTATTTTTACTTCTGAATCAAAATTTCAATTATTGTTATACAGAGTAATAGATGAAGCATACTAGGATCATACCATACTTCATTGACTATAGCAAAAGGCAGCATTATAAGAACCTACATTGCTAACTTAAGGTAATAGCAGCAGTAGTAACCACAACTTTTGAATGTTTTATGAATATTTATATTATCCATTATTATTATTATTATTCATTCACTCCTTCATTCAATTAGTATTAATTAATAACTTGTGCGGGCACTGTGCTTGAAATTCTGTTGAGACATATTATTTTCATTATTTAAATTTAAAAACTGTCATTACACCGTATCTTAAATCTTTTTTTTCTAAAGATTTTATTTATTTATTTATTTTATTTATTTATTTATTTATTTATTTATTTATTTATTTATTCATTCATTCATTCATTCATTCATTCATTCATGAGAGAGAGAGAGGCGCAGAGACACAGGCAGAAGGAGAAGCAGGCTCCACACAGGCAGCTCAATGTTGGACTTGATCCTGGGTCTCCAGGATCATGCCCTGAGCTAAAGACAGACCCTCAACCGCTGAGCCACCCAGGTGTCCCTACCATATCTTAAATCTGTAAGAGACTCAGGGGCACCTGGGTGGCTCAGTCAATTAAGCATCTGACTCTTGATTGCAGCTCAGGTCATGATCTCAGGGTCATGAGACAGAGCCACAAGGTGTTCTGTGCTCAGTAGGGAGTCTGCTTCTCTCCCTCTCTGTCTGCCCCTTCTCCATTTGTGAGCACTCACTCACTCTCATTATCTCTCAAATAAATAAATAAATAAATCTTTTAAATAAGTGACTTGATTTCACTTACTTTACTGCATATGAGTACAGAAGTAAGCCTTATTAAAGAAAGAGCAAGATAAGTATGCTCCCAAAGCAATTCGTGTAGTCACCCTTATATATTCACAAACATAAATTCTCTCTGAAGATTTAAATGGAGAGAAATGAGCATTTTATGATACATGGTACTAATTAATCATGCCTCTTATTTGTAAGTACATAGTAGGTACTAAGCACCGTGTGCTAAGTGCTTTTCATATATTACTGCATTAAATCATAGAAAGCAGAAATTATGATAGCATTTTGTAGCTAAGAAACCAAAGCATTATAGTCATCCATTCTAATCAAGTGGTGGGGATCAGATTCAAACCCAGGCCACTCCTCAGAACCTGTCCACCTAACCATCTGTGTACAAATACCTGAATCCACAAATATTAAACACCAAATGCCACACATATATTGCAACAAATCTCTATCTGAATAATCTCCATCTATAGTACATATGCTCATGAAGAAATAAATTATATTGAAAAGATTGCTATCCTAGGTTTAAGGAAAATGTCTTTTAATTGCTTGACTTAGGCTCTATTTTTATCACTTTGAAAGCAAAAATTCCTTCAGTAAGTATTGTAAGCCTCTTACAGAATCTTTCTCAATGTATATCACTTGGTCTTTAGGCTGAATGTGTAGGACTCTACTGTCCAAAATTTTACTGGAGAAATAAAGGCAATTTAAATCTATAAATCTGGGCAGCCCGGATGGCTCAGTGGTTTAGTACCTGCCTTCAGCACAGGGCCTGATCCTTGGAGACCCGGGATCAAGTCCCACATCAGGCTTCCTGCATGGAGCCTGCTTCTCCCTCTGCCTGTGTCTCTGCCTCTCTCTCTCTCTCTGTGTTTCTCATGAATAAATAAATAAAATCTTTTAAAAAAAGATTTTCTTCTAAGTTACAAAACTAAGCATGTTTAACATAAGAATAAAACCTATACTTTATACCTATTCTTCTCTACTATAGAGTTAAAAAGAAAATCTTACCATTCCTTTTTACTAATTGAGAAAAGTTCTAGTCAGCTAGAGCATTAACCACTCTTAAAGAGCATATCTGACTTGGGATTGATGACCTATTGTACATACTCACCTTCTAATGTTTTAATTCCTTCATCTACAAACTTCCTTGCAGCAGATGGACTATAACGGGAAAAAAAAGCATTATCTCAATATCAAGTGAAACTCAGGACTATAATAACAAATAACCAACTATATCTGCTCTTCTGAAACAGTTATTATGGAGCTAAAAAAGACTTGCTAAAATGTTGTGGTTATTTTGGTGATTTTATTCAAGGATAAGCTGTTATAATGCACACATATTGGTGCGCCTGGATGGCTCAGTGGTTGAGCATCTGCCTTTGGCTCAGGGCGTGATCCCAGGGTCCTGGGATCAAGTCCTGCCTTGGGCTCCCCACAGGAAGCCTGCTTGTCCCTCTGCCTATGTCTCTGCCTCTCTCTGTGTGTCTCATGAATAAATAAATAAAATCTTAAAAAAAAAATACTGCACATGTACTTTATTCATAAAACAGACACACAAACAGGAAAACAGTTCATCCATTCAAATGAGATGAACTGAGGGCCTATTACATGCAAGATACTCTTCTAGGTGTTGAAAATACAGCAGGAATAAGACAAGTAAGTGCCTTGGTCTTACCTACTTACAACTCAGTGAGTAGAGAAAGAAAATAAGTAAGTATATAAACAAACAAAATCAGGTAAATGAATTAAAATAGAGGAAAGTGACAGAGTGGATGGGTCCTATTTTACATTGGGTAGCAAGGGAAGTCCTCTGAAATGGTATTTAAACTGAAATTTTAATGGCAAAGAGTCTATACAGAAATTGTGTGATACGGAAACAGATATTCATGGCAGAAAGGCAATGTGGCACATAAGAAGGACTGAACTGGCAGTCAGCAAACACGGGTTCTAATTCTGACTTTGCCAGTTATCCCACTTTCTGTATTCAGTGTTCTTGCCTAGAAAAAGAGTAAAGAACAAAGATGCTAAGACAAGTGCTAACATTTTAGAACAGCTTTAAGTCCCTAAGTTCATTTTCAGTACACTAAGTTTAAGAATTTAATATGTTTTAGAATAACTTTCATCAAAATGCTACCATTTAAATGAACAATCATCATATATCTAAAAGAATGCCTCATTCCATAAAGATGAAACTTAAGCAAAGCATTACAGCCTTAATGTTTTTGTTTTTCTAAGATTTTATTTTTTAAGTATCTCTATACCCAGTGTAGGACTCAAAGTCACAACCCTGAGATCAAGAGTCACATGCCAGGTGCCCCACAGCCTTGAATGTTAATCTTTATGTAGTCAAAAGTCAAAGAAGCCCCCTTTGGTATTAACTCAAATTTTAATATAAAGATTCTTTCTTTATAAGAATTGGGATGCCTGGGTGGCTGAGCGGTTGAGCATCTGCCTTCGGCTCAGGGCATGTCGGGAATGAATCCCACTTTGGGCTCCCCTTAAAGAGCCTGCCTCTCCCTCTGCCTATGTCTCTCTGCCTTTCTCTCTGTGTCTTTCATGAATAAATAAATAAAATCTTTAAAAAAAAAAAGATTCTTTCATCAAAAAAATGCTTGGGTGCTTGTTCCAAATTTATAAGGTACTATGTTAGCTGCTATGGAAAAAAACTTTAAATGCTTAAGATAAGTATTGTGCTCAGAGAGGCAAAAGAGGCATAATCTGGAAGGAGTGATAAGATATACATATATCAAGTGTTAGCGGAGTTTAGAAGAAGATTATTTCTGGCTAGAGAATCAAACTGGTTCTATGAAGAAGGTAACATTTGCCTTGGATGGGCTTTTAAAGTAGAAGTATCACCTGAAGAACCACTCAGACATGTAAGATATGGAAGAGTGAGCCATAATGTCCAAGATACAGAGATGAAAAGGTACAGGTTTTGAAGGAGAAAACAAAATGTACTTATTTTGGCTCACATAAAAAATAAAACCAACCCTAGTACTGTGTCTGCTTAAAAAATATTTCTTACCCAATGCCACTAACTCGAGTCAGAAAATTGATAGATGAACTCGTGTCATCCTGCCGAATCTTTAAGAAAAAAAAAAAAAGTCTAATGATGTAGGAATGCTTTGAGGATCTTACTGGAAATATACTAGTCTCCTAACAGACCTGAAAAGCCATTTACATTTGCCTGGAAAAACCTGGGTGGTTATAGATAAGTAACAAAGCAGATGAAGATGTTTCATCTCTAACTTATCCAATACTTTAAAAAGGCTTATTTAAATAAATAAATAAGCAAACAAACAAATAAATAAATAAATAGGCTTATTCATAAAAGACCGTAAGTAGTATAATTACTACCAGGGTGAAATAAAACTATAAAAATGCTTCTGAGAATTTAAGAACAGAAGTTCTAAAATATAACAATCTTTTATCAAAGTGTATAATCTACCTTCTGAATGATGCTGAATATAAGGAGCTAATTCTATCACATATGTTAACAGTCTCCAAAATGCCACATAAAATATGTGAATATTTTACAGGAACAATATTCAAATTTTAAAAATAGAACACTGAAAGCCATAAACTCCACTTTTCTTTTCCTTCTTAGTTTCACTAGGTAAATGACATCAGTTACCCTGCAATGATGCTTCATGATAGTTGCTATAAAGGCAGACACTATAATCAAATAATCAAACAAGTTAGAATTTTACCTTTTCCAGTTTACGTAATTTTCCAGTTGCTAAAAATTCATCAATCTTTTCAGCAATTTTTGTTCCTACTCCAGGCTAATAGAAAATTAAAAAAAAATCATGTAAATATAATGCTTACCAAATCACTCAAAGCTAAAGTAAAAAATAGGAAATGAAAAAAAAATGATCATAATGACTAGTTTTAAAACAAAGGACATAGAAAATTGAGCTGTGGTGAAAATTTATATTCTCCCAACAAAATCCTTATGTGATTGACAAAAGAGAAGCTCTAAATAAAACAATTCTATTTTTTTTAATAGAAAACCTAGATTTATTTGTTAAACTATTACAAAGGCAAAACAATTATCATTGAAGTACTATGAGGTGAGGACTTCATCCCAATCACGTTTTATGGAAACTGGCCTAAGAGGTTAGAAATTAAAGACTATAACCTAAGAGGTTATAACAAAACAGACTGGTGAAACATGGTAAAAGAAGTAAAAGCTAGTCAGAAGCATCCATATTAGTGGTATTTCATGTGGCTAGGATATTTCCCAAGAGGCTCTCTAAAGACGCCTAAATGAATTAATTGGATCCCAAATTAGTAGAAAGACCCTAATACCTGTGAAGAACAAGCAGTGGCCGATTTCTCTGAGATCTCTTTGTCCTTCTTTTTAAGGGGTAAGGGAATCCTTAGGCTCTAAAGGATATATCTTAGATTCAGCCTCCCTCCTTCCCATCCAGTCTACCTATGTCTTCAAGCACCTGCGCATTCTTACCACGTAGGCCTGCCAAGTTACAGAGGATGCATATAGTGAAAGCAGGAACTATAGGCCTACTCAGAGGGTACCTGGTACCTATACACAAAAGTTTTGGGTAGATGATAACTACAAATACCCTCTTGGTTAAGTTAATTCACCTTTGTTAATAAAGGTCATAGTTTCTTCTGCTGGTGACAACTTTTTGACTCAGTATATAGGGTCTCAAAAAAAGAACTGGTTCAGGTAAATTTTGGAGAAGGAAAAAGACTTTCATCAACACCCACTCCACAGTAGAAGAGGCACCAAATTCTTTAGTTCTTTCCTAGTTATGAGCAGAATCCCATAGCAGCATAAATCACCTTCAGTGATCAACATCTGCATCCTCAAACTGTCCAGCAACTGTTGGTGTAGTGTTTACCTCCATCCCATCTTCATAATCTCTGACTGAATCTTCTGTCCGGACTCCAGCCATGTTATATTGGCTGCTCACAGACTGAGAAAGCATTCCTTCTAATCTCTCCAAGGTGGCTTGGCCTTCTGCTATTAAATGGGATAATCCTTCTTCATAGGTATAAAATGTAGGGAGGTCTCCCTGCCCTTGTTCGTGTGCTTCCACATCATATTCTTCTCCATCGTAATCATCTGAATCTTCATCCTCAGGATCAGGATGCAAAGCCTGGCATTCACACATTGCCATGAACATTGCCTCCAATGCTGATTTATCACTAGACACAAATCTAAATTCAGCAATAGGTTCAACATCATCATCACTGTCTTCTTCTTCAGCAACAGATTCTTTTGATTCTTCTCCAAATTTACCATTCACCATAATATACAAATGCTCTCGTGGATAGGCATTTAGGTCCCTGGACACTGCATGCAAGCTAATGGTGGGGTATTACAGTGAGAATCTTAATCCAGAGCCATCTAACCAAGACAGGCGGCTCTCAGTGATGTAGAGCATGCTGGTGCCGAGGGCCCTTGCGGTTCAGCACAGCCTGGGTTTCTGGCTGCTGCTGCCGAAGCCCCTTGGCTGAGCCAGGTGGTGGAAAACTTTTGAGGAAGCTCATTGCAGCAGGGAGCGGAGACACAGCTAACAAAACAATTCTAAATGACTTACTTTTTTAAAACTAATTTTTATTGTAGAAAAGTTAGAATAGTCGCATAATGAAAAAATATATAAATCACTTGTTAATTTCATCACCCTGACAATGAAAATAAACTGTAATCTTATCACCTAATATCTGATAGACTTTTCTGCTTATATACATAAGCAGAATTATATGTGCATGTACATATATACGTATATATGTATACACATATTTTTCTTACAAAAACAGAATCACTCTGCTTTGTACTTTAACTTAAAAACTTATCATGAACAAATTTCCTATCAATATATGAATACAACTTCAATATACTTAATAGCTGCATGGTAAGTCATTGTATGACTTTTTCATAATTTATTTAACAAATACCCTACAGGTGACATTTGGATAGTTTACGAATTCTGAGATAACAATGTCATGAACTTTAGAGCAGAGGTCCTTACGCTTTTGCATCATCATCACCTTGGGGACATGTTAAAACACAGAATGCCAAGTCGCAACCTAAAGTTTCTGACTTAACAGGTTGTCTGTCTTTTTTCTTTTTTTCTTTTTTTTTTTTTTTTAAGTAAACTCTACACGCAACATGGAGCTTGAACTCACGACCCTGAAACCAAGAGTAGCATGCTCAACTGACTGAGTTAGCCAGGTGCCTCAAAAGGTTACATTTCTAACAAGTTCAGGTGCTGCTGCTGCTGGTCGAGGTACTGCAATTTGAGAACCACTGCTCTAGAACTGCACAAACATGATAGTCACCAGCCACATGTGACATTATAAGTTTACATTATTAAAATTTTAAAAATTCAATTCCTTAGGGCAGCCCAGGTGGCTCAGCGGTTTAGCGCTGCCTTCAGCCCAGGATGTGATCCTGGAGACCGGGGATGGTGTCCCACGTCGGGCTCTCTGCATGGAGCCTGCTTCTCCCTCTGCCTGTGTCTCTGCCTCTCTCTCTGTCTCTCTCATGAATAAATAAATAAATAATTAAAAAAAAATTTCAATTCCTTGGTCACATTAGCCACACTTTAAGAGCTCACCAGCCAAATGTAGCTCATGGTTACTGTAATGAACAGTACTGCTCTAGAATATAAGTCCTATGAGAGCAAAGATCCTGTTTCCTCTCCTTTACCTTGAGCATGTGGATAAATACCTGGCCTATAGGTGCTCAAAATTATGAACTAATGAATCCTTGTATACATATATCTATCTCTACCGGTTTCCTCAAGATAAATTCCTCAAAGTGGAATTGCTGGGACAAAGGATATATATTTTGCCAACATTCTGCCAAATCATCCTTCAGAAAAGCTGGAAATCACCAAGATTTCCATCATTAGTAACTGAATGTCTTTTTCTACATCTCTATCCATACTGTATACTATATTTGATAGTTTGATAGCACCATACAGCATCTTGTTTTAATTTGCAACTCTGTTTATTAGTGAGCTGATCTTTTTCATGTTTTTGATCCTTTTTATTTTCACTTTTCCCCTTTAAATAAGGGCTTTTATAGAGTAGTTACAGGTCCACAGCAAAACTGATCACAAAGTAGAGTTCCCATAGGCCCCCAGCCCCCCATACATGCACAGCCTCCTCAATCATCAACATCCCCCACCACAGTGCTACATTTGTCATAGCTGATAAACATACACTGAAGTATCATCATCAAAGTTTACATTCCGGTTCATTCTTGGCAGTGTTGGTCCTTTTTAGTTAAATGTTCAAATGCATCAACATCTGTGCCAGTCATTTCCTACTGTCTCTTGGCCCTAAGTTCACCCTTCTATATTCTTGATTTATTTAATGATTAAGTGTTCCAAGACTACTGAATGCATATTCAAGTTCTGAAAATAGCAATTACCCAATAGAAGGGAACAAGATATAGGAAATAAACTAGAAAACGGAAACTGCTCAGGTTTCTTATTTCCTAGGTCAGAAGATTCATCCTGACCTAAAGTAATTTAGGCCCTGGCTACTTTCTATACCTAACGTTAAAGATTAAGAGGCAAACACTCACTCTGGAAACATCAGATTTCTAGAATTTTTGAGAAGCACTCATATGTGCCGAACAGTAGGTCTGTGATTTTTAATACAATATTGGAAAGGAATAATGATGAGATTGTCATATTAAGTCCAGTCTCATGCAAAAGGAATTTTGCATTTTTGTGTTCTTTTTACGGATATACCATAAGCTCAGATTTGGGATAAAGTGTATCAGAGCTTGTCTAAAATTTAAATCTAATAAATGAGTAGGCTACATACAGTTAACATAGAAAAAGAAATTCTTTTTTTTTTTTTAAGATTTTATTTATTTATTCATAGAGACAGAGAGAGAGAGAGAGGCAGAGAAAGAAGCAGGCATCATACAGAGCCTGATGTGGGACTCGATCCAGGGTCTCCAGGATCACGCTCTGGGCTGCAGGTGGCGCTAAACCACTGTGCCACCGGGTCTGCCCGAAAAAGAAATTCAATAGTGATATAAGGCAAACAGAATGGAAGCAGAAGTACCTCCTGAAGTTAATAATGCGGGAGTTCACCAACAGAAAAACTCAGAATCAAAATCCAATGTATTTATAACTTTCTTGGCTAGCCTATTTGGGGAGGATATACTGACACTGAGAATTGTTTATAGCACAAAGAATTTAAAACCTGTACACCAAGGCATGGTCAGTATTGAGTAATAAATTCAAGATGAAGATGTAAAACATGATTAATACAGAAAATCTGTCAATCATAAAATGTACAAGATTTATGGTAATTTTGTGACCCTGAAGGTGAAAATAATAGGACAGTTATGGTTCATACTCTGAAGGCTCTCATGAGAAAATTAAAGACAATCAAATGTTGCTACCTAAATTCTAGAGTGCTTTTGTCAACAGAAGAAGGTGAACTGTGAGGACCTAGACTAATCAGAAGCCATGTCAGTTTGACATCTTTAACAAAAGACAAATAAGATTCAGTCCTCAAGTTTGAGGAACTTAGAATCTTTTAGTGAGATTTAGATGAAAGAGAACAATCTACCAATAGGTAGACTTTCCTAGGATATTCATAGCAATATAATTGTATTAATGTAAAGTTACTAAGACATGACCCTCTAGGAACTATGACACATACTGTGACACAGCATACAGGGCTTTAAGGAAAATACAGAGAAGAGGGCTAAAGGAAATAGTACACAAAGGGGCTTAATTATGTGATTAGTAGGTAAGATTTCCTTGGGAACACTAACTCATTAACTCACATAAGTTCCTATACCTGGGGATCAGACAAAGATAGCTGGGATCAAAACAAGCCAATACCATTCTGTCACTATACTGTTCTTGAGAGCTGACACTCAAGCTGAAATTTAATGTAAGTACATATATATATAGGGCAGGGTATAGAAAAAATTTAATTACATATATATAAAGCAAAATTTCAATCCACACTCCCCAGTAAAAACAGGAGCAGTAAAATCTGCCAGTGTGGATGAAGGCAGCTTCAAAGAGGCAAATTTAGTTTTCTGGGAATCCACCAAATTTATACATGTGTGAACTCTTCAATTCAGCTTGCTCACTAAACTTACCAATTTTTTAGCTTCTGCTCCACTCTTTATTTTGTGTGGGTACTTTGCTATCACAGATGCTGCTTTTCTGAGAAGAAAAAAAAAAGAAATTCAGTTAGAAATCCAGTGAAGTCTTAATTTTTCTTAAATTAGAATACACACACAAATATGCAGCTTCAACTTTTATGACAGTAACTAATTTTCCACATTTGTGTCAAACTTAAAATAACTCGAGTAAGCTGACAGACCACCTGCATAATTTTCAGAAGTATCTTGAAAATCCTCCCATTTGAGGATAATTTTACCTATATATTTATAATTACGGAGATTCATCACACCAGTAGCTTTTCCTTTTAGGGATTAAGCTAGTTTTTAGAAGTTGTTCGTAACTCTCATAAAAAATGTGCCACCTAGTGGTATTTGGAATACTAGATACCAAAGTGGCTTATGGATGGCTATGGGGTTTTTGTTGTTGTTGTTGTTTTTAATATTTTATTTATTCATGAGACACACACACAGAGAGGCAGAGACATAGGCAGACTCCCTTCAGGGAGCCTGATGCAAAACTCAATCCCAGCACCCTGGAATCAAAGGCAGACAGACGTTCAACCACTGAGCCACCCAGGGGTCCCTTGCTATGGGCTTTTTTAAAAAAAAAGATTTATTTATTTTAGAGAGGGGAGAGAGAATGATAATAAGAATGAAAATGAGAGAAAGAGAGCATGCATGTGTGGGGGAGGGGCAGGGAAGGAGAGGGAGGGGGAGAGGGAGAGGGGACAGGGGAGTGGCAGAGATGGAGAGAGGGGGAGGGAGAGAATCCCAAACCGACTCCACTCCAAGCACAGAGCCTTACACAGGGTTTGATCCCAATACCCTCAACAGAAACCAAGAGTCGGACACTCAGACTGCGTCACCCAGGCGACCCTGGATGGCTATTTTTACTTATTTTTTAAAAGATTGATTGATTGATTGATTCATGAGAGACACAGAGGGGCAGAGATACAGGCAGAGGGAGAAGCAGGCTCTCCATAGGGAGCCTAACGTGGGACTCGATCCCGGGAGTGGTGCCCCTAGATGGCTAGTTTTAAATTCAGAGCTTAAAACTACAACTGCATTCCCCTATGTCCTTATACATATTTTCTTTTTCTTCATTGCTCATTTCAGTTCCACATAAAGCACTGGCCTATGATTCTTGCCCATCTCCACGCACATTCAGCTCAATAATCTGGTGACACACTGGACACACCCTGGAGTATTTGATGGTCTCTGGTGTATAATTTCAATGCTAAATGCAGTTTAGCAGAGAGGCTGATAAAAGCAGAGTACATCTAAGTCTAAAGC
Source organism: Canis lupus familiaris (assembly GCF_011100685.1). Taxonomy (NCBI): domain Eukaryota; kingdom Metazoa; phylum Chordata; class Mammalia; order Carnivora; family Canidae; genus Canis; species Canis lupus. The sequence goes on from NC_049237.1 coordinate 24,066,251, forward strand.
ATAAGTATTGGGTAGTCTTTGCTGCCTTGGTTTTTCATATCATTCTCGTACATATAAGCTTTTAGATTTGGATTTGAACTTCTCTATTACTGAGGATGAGTCTGGAAAAGTAGGTTGAGGGCAGTTTACTGAGGGAATTGTTTCAGTAAAGAAAAGCAGTTCCAGACAACTTGGCATTATGGGGCCTGAAAGGAAGAATTAAAGCATGAAAGGCTTTTTGTATGCCACCACAATGCATTTGAGCTTTATCAAGGTAAAGAGGAAATATTTAATTATCTGATATGGAAGAATGACAGGATCAGATAACTATTTTCAAAGGAATACTTTGGCCACAATCAAGAGAAATGTTTCATCAGGGTAGGGAAGTGCGTGCAGGCATCACCTGCTTTTCCAGACTTACTTCCCACTCAGGCCATACTCCATAAACAAAGTGAATTACTGACGTCTGGGAAAATGTTATACTCCTTCAGGTCTCAGTGCCTTGGCACATTTTGTTTCCTTTCTCTAGACTGTTCTTCCTTTCACTTATCCCCTGACAGGCTCCTTAAAAACTAAACACCTCCTCTCTGAAGCCTGCTGTGACTTACACAGAATATAATGTTGTGGGACTCCTGGTGGCTCAGTGGTTGAGTATCTGCCTTTGGCTCAGGGAATCATCCTGGAGTCATCCCGGATCCAGTCCCACATCAGGCTCCTGCATGGAGCCTGCTTCTCCCTCTGCCTGTGTCTCTGCCTCTCTCTCTGTGTCTTTCATGAATAGACAGAAAAAATATTTTTTTTAAAAGAATATAATGTTGAATATGTCTCTGATTTTTAAATCACCAAGTGATGATAGTACAATTACTTTAAACAGGAAGTTAAGAGGGATAAGGAAAGGAGCATAATCCGTTTTTAATTATGTTGAATGGGAAGGGAAGTATTGAGCTGAACTCAACTTTGAAAGGATGAAGATAAAGGTAACAGAAACCTAAGAATCTGGAGAAAAGCCCAATGAGATACAGATTTGGAGCCAATTGACATAACCAGTATCCAAAGCCAAGAATGGTAAGATTGCCAAGGAAATTATAAAAGTGCGAAAAAAAGACTAAGGGCAGACCTCCAGGAACTACTGTCATTGAAAGGAAGATATAAGAGGTGAAAGAACAGACAGGAGTGCCATCCCAGAATTCAAGGGTAAGACTTAAATGGAATGAGCTAATGGTGAATGCCAATGAGAGCCCAATAAGGTGGGATGCAGGTGAGAGCACCTTCAGAGAAATGGTGGGATGGAAATTATACCACAATGAGATAATGAATGATGAGGACTGAGGAAGTCAAGGCAAGAAACACAGATTATTCAAGAAGTTTAACTGTAAAGTGGAGAGGAGAGACAGCACCTACCTAAAGGGTAAAGGGAAGACAAGACTGCTTTGTTTTTGCTTTTAAGAGCTGAGGGACTTGGACATGTTTGTAGGCTGAGGGGCACAAATAACTGGATGTGGGATTATCGGCTGCCATAAAGGCTCTGGTGAGATGGACAAGGATGAGAGCCAAGGATCAGCCAAACACTAACCAGAATAACATTTCACAGCACAGACCTAATCCACTGTCTTTCATTATGGCTTAAAATCAAACTCCATTTTCATCAATTCATATTTGATGACGGGAAAAATACATTATCAGCTACACCTGTTTTCAATTAGAATTGGGAACTCGTCAGAAACGATCCTTACAGAGTTCTGCCCAAGTTACCCCAGAACGATCGCAGTTAGGTACCACCACAGAGCCAATACCCTCAGTTCTTGCTTTATTCGCCTCTCATATGGTCCAAATATCTACTGGCCCCTCGGCCCTGTTAACTGCCACACATCCCAGGACGCACGCTACCAGAGAAAGCTGCACGGGCCCACCTGTAAGCATTGTACTTGTGGATTGCCTGGTTCACGTTCTTCTCAAAGTTTGCGAGTTCTGCAAAGGCAACAAGAGGCTCGGGTGAATAAGAACCACGAGTAAACAAACGAGAACTGAGCTTTCCAGAGGGGGTGTAATAGCGTCTTAAGGGGGAGTGACACCCCCCCCCCCCTTGTACGCGGGCCAGGTCAACCACAGCCCCAGCGGTGACACGGGGGTCCCCAGCAGGACTGACATTCAGCCACCAGCAATGGGCGGCGGAGGAAGATCCGCACGGAAGACGACCCGCTGCAAGGGGCTGGCCCCATCCACAGGGCTGTGGGGACCGCAGAGAAGCAAGGGAAGGCTACGAGACCAGAAGAAAGAAGAAAGCCAGCAGCGCCCGGCCCGGTGCTAACCTGTGAGCATGTCGGTGATTCCCCCGTTGAGCGTCTCCTGCGGTGCCTTCCGTTTGCTCATGGTGGCCTGCACCCGAGGACCGCAGAGTGCTCAGAGTCGGGGCTGGCCCCCTCTCCCAGCTTCAGGGAGAGGCCGGGACTTGGAGAGAGGGGCAGGACCAATTCAGCCCCGGCACAACCAGCGAGACCCACTGAACAATGGCCGCCTCTGACAGGAGGCGCGGCGCACGGCGCGCGTCATGGCGTCACGCGCCGGGGGCGTGTCGAGAAGGGGCGGGGCTCGGGGCGGGGCTCGGGGCGGGGCTCGGGGCGGGGCTCGGGGCGGGGCTCGGGGCGGGGCTCGAGCGCGGTGCCGGAGAGCTAGGCTGGGATGGCTGGACCGAAGCTCGTGTTTGCTAACTGCGTTCCTGGAAGAAGACCTGCATTCCTAGAAGACATTATGTCTCTATTCCCAGTACACTTCTCTCCCCAGAAGGGGAAAAGAAGGCATCGACTTTGTAAAGTCAAAACGTCAGGTGGTGGGTGGGAGATAGCATACCAAAGACTCCTCTTGTGCATGTATCATATGTGCACAGAAATAGTTATTGAATGCATGACTTATTATACGTGGTAAGAAACGAACATCTGCATCATATTTACTGTCCACATTTTCTGTAAGAATGTAGTGCCAGTGAACAGTGCAGTGGAGTTTCCTATCTCGGGTGCAGGCAGGAGCCTGGAACGAAATATGCCAATTACAGGAAAGCCTCCTATACTAACATATTTAGTGGATATGCCAATCAATGTCAAAGGTATTTCATTTTTTTATTCCCCTGCCTTTTGCAGTGGGGGCTAAAGAGGGGGGCGGGGGAACAGTGGAAGAGGAAAAGTGCTTAACCTACATAATAATAAACAATGAAACTGTCGTTAAAGCATGATGACCTGGGTGCCTGGCTGGCTCAGTCCCCGACTGTGAGCGTGCCACTCTTGAGCTGGGGGTTGTAAGTTTAAGCCTCATGTTGGATGTAGAGATTACTTGTACTATAAATACAATTTATAGGAGCACCTGGTTTGAGCATCTGCCATTGGCTCCAGCGGTGATCCCAGGGTCCTGGAATGAGTCCCTGCCGCGAGCCTACTTCTCCCTCTGCCTATGTCTCTGCCTCTGTCTCTCATGAATAAATAAATAAAATCTTTTAAAAATAATAAAATTTAGGGACCCCTGGGTGGCTCAGCGGTTGAGCGCCTGCCTTCAGCCCAGGGCATGATCCTGGAGTCCCGGGATGGAGCCCACATCAGGCTCCCGGCATGGAGTCTGCTTCTCCCTCTGCCTATGTCTCTCTCTCTCTCTCTCTCTCATGAATAAATAAATAAAATCTTTTTTAAAATAATAATAATAATAAAATTGATAAAATGGAAATGTGACATCAGCAATGTTTTATTTTACAAGTGTGTCTCCTGGGTTCATACTGAACTGCCAATTCCAGGCAATCGCTTTGTATGGAAATAAAACTAAAAGCTTATTGCAAAATAATACACGACTATTGTAGAAATATTTGAAAAGTGTACAAATGGGGGCAGCTGGCTGGCTCAGTTGATTTAGCATCTGCCTTTGGCTCAGGTCATGATCCCAGGATCCTGGGATGGAGCCTGCTTCTCCCTCTGCCTCTGCCCTCTGCTCATGCTGTCTCTCAAATAAATAAGTAAAATATTTGAAAAATATATAAATGGAGAAAAAATAAATAATTATCTCACCATCCAGCTCAACCATGATTAATTTTTTTGCGATGTACTTCTAGTCTTGTAATCCAGTTCTTTAAAAATTATCATTATTTTTCAACAATGAGGGATCCCTGGGTGGCGCAGCGGTTTAGCGCCTGCCTTTGGCCCAGGGCGCGATCCTGGAGACCCAGGATCGAATCCCACGTCGGGCTCCCGGTGCATGGAGCCTGCTTCTCCCTCTGCCTATGTCTCTGCCTCTCTCTCTCTCTCTCTCTCTCTGTGACTATCATAAATAAATAAAAGTTAAAAAAAATTCTTTTTCAACAATGGAATAATGCTTTAGATACAAGCGATTTCTTTGATTAACAAGGTTGCGGTTGGTTGTTTTTTCATAACATCATTGTATATCTTAAGTTATGCTTATTGGATATTTGTGTTTCTTCCTTTGTGAATTTTCTGTGTATCTTTTGTTCATTTTTCTCTTAGGGATAGTTGTCTGCTTTAATTTGTTAGCTCTTTTATATATAAATACTAATCCTTTATGTATATTGTATGTTTTTTGCAAATATTTGTATTTCTCCAACTTGTACTTTGCCTATTTATTTACTTTTTTATTTGGTTGTCAAATCATCCTTTTTTGAAATATTTTCCTTTGTAGTTAACTAGCTAGACATTCCATCGCACTACTGTTGATGTCATCTGTGATGTCCTGAGGGTGGCAGCCTCAACATTGTAGCCCACAGCTGGGCAGTCGCAAGACATCTTTAAAGGTTCTAGAGAATTCTCTGGCTAAAGATCACTGAAGCATCTGTCGGGCAATATTGGCAATCTCAGCAAAAGTGACATTTCCACTGTGCTTAATGTTTTTCTGCTTCTTTCTGTTTCTTGGTGGTTCCTTAAGGGCTTTGATAATCAGGACAGAGGCAGAGGGTAACAGTTCAATCTGGGCCTGTCTATTCTGAATGGTCAGTTTCACTGTAATCTGCAAACCCTCCCAATCACTGGTTGCCTTGGTGATGTCATCACTTTTTTTTTGGAGACAGACCCAGGGGGCTGATCTTCAGGGCCAGGGCAGACTTGGCACCAGCCTCACTGCTGGTGCATCTCAGGTACACGACTTTGATCTCGTTGGGGTTGAACTTAGGCGGCATGGAGGAGGCGGCTGGTGTTGGTGTCGGATGAACAGAAGACAGTTACACCTTTGCCCTCTTTGAGTCAAAAGCTGAAAAGGTACCTTGCCTTTTTAACACAGATACTTAATGCCTTAATTCCCATCTTTGTTTAGATATATGAATTGTCTTAGTATTTTTCCCAGTTCAGCTTTTTTCCTACTCAATCTTTATTCCAGGCCATATTCATATTATTTTGTTCGGAAGAATGATCATCCCTCATTAAATTAAGAAAGTTTTTATTCAGAAGCGCATGAATGGCTCAGGTAGTTGAGCATTGACTCTTAATTTTGATTCAGATTGTGATCTTGGGATTGTGGGGTGGGTTCCAACCCCGAAGTCAAGCTCTGCCCTGGGTGAGTGAGGAGCCTGCCTGGGGACACTCTCTGCCCCTCCCCTGCTCATGCTCTCTCTAAAAAAAAAAGAAAAGAAAAGAAAAGTAAAGTAAAAAGTTTTTATTCACCTTTGAAAAATGAAAGTTACAACTTTAGGGAACTCTGGGATTGTTTTTTATATAAGTATTGTGTTCTATATGAGTATTATGCCATTTTTATAGGAGTATAAAATACTCATTGTATGTGGGTAGTATATATGAGGATTATACTTTTTAAAAATCAGTGCCGGGCAGCCCAGGTGGCTCAGTGGTTTAGCGCCACCTTCAGCCCAGGGTGTGATGATTCTGGAGACCCAGGATGAAGTCCCACGTCAGGCTCCCAGCATGGAGCCTGCTTCTCCCTCTGCCTGTGTCTTTGCCTCTCTCTGTGTATCTCTCATGAATAAATGAATAAAATCTTTAAAAATAAAAGAAATATTTTTCTTTTATTGAGGGTGAGGAAGATAGTGTTGATGGTACAGAGTGAGCAAGGATGAGAATGGCAGATCATGGTACCAAGGATCGTGTAGCATGCTCAGTGGACACAGAGGTGGCCAGAGTGGTGGTAGCAAAGTGAGAGCAGAAAGTGCCGCTGAAAAAAAAAAAAAAAAAAGAAAGTGCCGCTGAAGAAAATTGTAAGTATTCCGGATCTGGATATATTTTGAAGGTTGAACCAACAGGATTCATTGGATAAATTGGGTGTGGGGTATGAAAAAAAGAGAGTAGTCAGGGTGAATCCATGGCCATTGAACTAAGTAACTGGAAGAACAGAGCTGTCATGTAAGGAGATAGAAGACTGTGAAGAACAAGTTTGGAGGGGAAAAAATCAAGACTTGAGTATGGAATGTGAGATGTATACCTAGCCTGACAATGCTGAAGGGACAGTGGGATATATTATCCTGGGGTTCAGGAGAGATATCCAAGCTGGAGGTATAATTTTGAAACCATCAGCATCTGTATGGTATTTAAAACCATGAGGCAGGAATAAATTGCTTTGGGAATATGGCTACATTAGAGAACTTCCTTGTGTGTGTCTAGAATTTTAGAGGTCAGGGCAAGGTCACAGAATCAGCCAAAAAACAGGAAGAGCCACTGGTGAGGATGAACAGGATTAGAGTAGGTAAGGCATGTAAAAACACTTTCAGAGAGAAGAAACAGTATGGTGTATATGAGGAAAATAGAGTATTGGACAGAAGTTGGTGGAGTACGAGGTTAGGAATCAAGATGAGTGTCATTGTAAGCCAGGATGTGGAGACTAGACATTGGTCTTTGGCGCTGTAGAGTCACAGAGGGTTTCAAGCAGCCAAGTGACATTTTCCAATTTTAACTCTAACAGCACTATAGAGGATGAATTTTTGTTAAATGGGAGATGTTAGACACATGATCTTAGCCAAAAGGCCGAGAAATAAACAGGAGATGTTAGAACCAGGAAGACTATTTAAGAGCCTAAGACAGGAGAGCATAAGAGAGGAAAATGTTTTTAAATGTAAGAGGTGAAAAATAGGCAGGTCTTGGAAGAGAGGAGTGGGGAAGAGTCTAGCATGATCACTAATCTCTGCCTCACAGGACTTAGTTGATGGCAATGTCATTACTTGAGATCACAGATATACAAATAATAGGTTTGGTAAAGGGGGAGAGAATAAATTCAGTATTTTTGAGGTACTTAGTTATGTTTATGTTTACCACATAGGTAAATATACATATTTGAAGTTTAGGGATATAAATGTACCATCAACATAAAAGTGATAAGGAGGCCACGAGCATCCACCATGGAAAAATTCAACATTTCATTTCAGTTTCATAGAATATGCATTCTATTTTGAATCCCCATGAGAAAAGTATAGGCCCATTTAAAATATAAAAATAAATGTAAACATCTGAAATAAAATATTAAGCAACTGAATTTTTTAATTTTTTAATTTAATTTTATTTCATTTCATTTTAGAGCAAGAGAACATGCTGGGGGTGGGGGGGAGGACAGAGGGAGAGAGAGAATCTTAAGCAGGCTCCACACCCAATATGGAGCCCGACTCAGGGCTCTGTCTCAGGACCCTGATCATGACCTGAGCCAAAATCAAGAGTCACAAGCTTAACCGACTGAACTACCCAGGCACCCTTAAGTGACTGAATTTAAAAACCAACAATTAGAGAGCAATGAAACTATTTTGTATGATACGATAATGGTGGATACATGTCATTATAAATTTGTCCAAGCCCATGGAATGTACAACACAAAGGGTGAACTCTAATGTAAACTATGGACTCTGGATGATAATGATGTGTTAGTGTAGGTTCATTAACTGTAACAAACGTACCATTCTGGTGAAGGATGTAGATGACAGGAGAGGCTATGACTTGTGAGTGCACAGGGTATATGGGAAATCTCTGTACCTTCTACTCACTTTTACTGTGAATCTAAAATTGCTTTTAAAAAATTAAGTCTTTTGGGGCACCTGGGTGGCACAGTCGGTTAAGTGTCTGCCTTCAGCTCAGGTAACGATCTCAGGGTCCTGGGATCGAGCCCCATGTCAGGTTTCTTGCTCAATGGAGAATCTGCTTCCCCCTCTCCATCTGTCCCTCACCCTGGCTCATTCTCTCTCTTGCCTCTCAAGTAAATAAATAAATCTTTAAAAAATAAAATCTATTTTAAAAATTGTGGGCATGTAGAGTCTATTCTATCAGTGCAAGAATAGTTTAACATCAGAGAAGTCTAGAACGATTTCTCACAATAATAGGAGAGGAAAAAATACATCACATGATTATTTCAGTATACAAATAAAAAGCATTTGATAAAGTTCAAACCAATATGTGATTTGATTTGATTTGATTTTTTTAAAAGTAATCTCTACACCCAACATGGGGCTGGAATTCATGACCTGGAGATCCAGAGTCACATGCTCTTCCAACTGACCCAGCCAGGTGACCCCAATTTGTGATTTTGAAAGTGCTCAGAAAACTGAGACAGTAGAAAATATACTTTACTTGATAAAGACTGCCAGAAGCCCACAGTAAACATAATTTTTGACAGAGAGGGGTGCCTGGGTGGTTCAGTCTATTAAGTGTCTGACTTCGGCTCAGGTCATAATTTCAGGGTTCTGGGATCCAGCCCCACCTTGGGCTCCTTGCTCAGCAAGGAGTCTGCTTGTCTCTCTCCCTCTGCACCCCACCCCTGTTCATGTTCCCTCTGTCTCTCTCTCAAATAAATAAAATGTTTAAAAACATTTTTTTGACAGAGAAACTTTAGTCTCAAAAGAGAGCAAGGATGTCCACTATTTTTTTTAGATTTTATTTATTTATTCACGAGAGACAGAGAGAGGCAGAGACACAGGCAGAGGGAGAAGCAGGCTCCCTGCAGGAAGCCCGATGTGGGACTCGATCCTGGGACTCCAGGATCGCATCCTGAGCCAAAGGCAGACGCTCTACCACTGAGCCACCCAGGCGTCCCAAAAATCCACTATTACAATTGTGTAAACAGTAAAGGCATTAGTATTAGAAAAGACAAAACCATAATTATGCACAGCTAAGAGTAACTATTATACAAGATAACACAATAGAATTAAGATAAACTATTGGAACTAACAAAAATTCAGTAAGGTTCCCACATACATGATTGACTTAAAAACATGAGTTCTTCTCTACCAGTAACAACCAATGAAGAAGAAACTGTAGAAATAAAACATACTGAAAGAATGACTTAAATGACAGTATAGGAAGTGCAAAGAGGCAAACGATCTATGGTGATAGAGGTCAGAAGACTTGTCCTCTTTGGTCATAAGGGTAATCAGAAGGAAGATCCAAAAGGTGTGAGTGAATTGCATGAGGTAGTTCATGAAGTAGCTCAGACTCCTTCAACACTGTCTGATGTTGCTCTGTGTCCTCTCTCTCAATCCATGTCTGTGGCATGCTGAGGATGTTCTGTACAGCAAGTTAACTAAAGAAGAAAAGCTGCAGTCTGGTTAACAGATGGCCCCACATGACACGCAGGTACCCCCTAAAAGTAAACCCACTCGGGTAGCTCTGAAGCACGGCAGTGAAGGACAACCCTATTGGTGGGCAGAATTTTGAACAGTACAATTTTTGTCCACTTTGTCTGGAATAAGAGATGACCGGAAGTATGAGTCTACACTGATTCCATGGGCTGTTACTCAGGGATTGTCTGGGTGATCAGGAACTTGTAGAGAATAGGATTGAAAACTGTTGACAAGGAAGTCCAGAGAAGAGGCATGTTGATAAACCTCTCAGAATCGATGCAGACTGAAGTTATTCGTGTCTCATGTGAATGCCCACCAGAGGACATCACTGTACAGGAGGCTCTTGATAATAAGCCTGGCAAAAGTATATCGTGAGTAGATGTCAGTCTTTCTGCCCCATCATCTCATTATTTTTTCTGTAGGCTACGAACACAGTGGCCATGGTGACAGGAATGGAGGCTCTGCACAGGCTCAACAAGGCTGACCTGGATGATGCTACCATTAACCTGCCAACAGAGACCAACGCTAGCCCCAGTATAGCACAAGGGCCCCGGTAAACAAGGCAGTCAAATAATGGCAATTTGATTATATCAGAAGGAGCAGATGCTCATCTTTACCATCATTGCTCGCTGGAAAAGACACATTTTCTGGACATGGATTTGCTTTCCCTGTCTGCTTCTGCTCGCACCACCATCTGTGGACTCACAGAGCTGCAATCCCTAAAACACTGCTTCCATCAAAGAATTCATTCATAGCTGAGGAAGTGATTGCTGACTCATATGGTATCTAGTTTTGTTTGTTTTAAAGATTTTGTTTATTATCTTAGAGAGACAGAGCAGGAGCAGAGGGAGGGGCAGGAGGGAGAGAGACTCATACGCAGACTCTACTTGGAGCTCAGAGACTGGAGCCTGACATGGGGCTTGATCCCACCCCCCAGAGATCATGATCTGAGCTGAGATCATGATCTGAGCTGAAATCAAGAGTCACAGGTTCAACTGACTGAGCTATCCAGGCAACCCAGTGTTTTGTTTTTTTTGTTTGTTTGTTTTTTTTAAGAAACTGCCCATCTGATCCCTGGGTGGCGCAGCGGTTTAGCGCCTGCCTTTGGCCCAGGGCGCGATCCTGGAGACCCGGGATTGAATCCCACATCGGGCTCCCGGTGCATGAAGCCTGCTTCTCCCTCTGCCTATGTCTCTGCCTCTCTCTCTCTCTCTCTCTCTCTCTCTGTGACTATCATAAATAAATTTAAAAAAATAAAAATTAAAAAAAAAAAAAGAAAAGAAACTGCCCATCTATTCCCGACTATCACTTTATATTCCCACAGTGATGTATGAGAGATCCTGCTTCCCCGCAGGTTCACTTGCACTTGATATTGCTGCCACTTTTTTTTAAGGGGGGGCGGCAGAAGAACAGAGAATCTTAAGCAGAAGCAACCAGCATAGAGCTCAACGTGGGGCTCCATCTCACAACCCAAGATCATAACCTGAGCCAAAATCAAGAGTCAGACGCTTAACCAACTGAGCCATGCAGGTGCCCCATTGCTGCTATTTCTTAATTTAGCGATTTTGATAAGTTTGTAGTAGTACCTCATTATTTTAGCTTGTATTTCTTTAGTGACCTGGGATATCAAACATCTCCTTATATGCTTGCATCCACACCCATTTTGGTGAAATGTCTCTTCATACCTTCTGTTTGTTTTCTAAGCAGATTGTTAGTAAAAATGACTGTTTTGAGAATTCTTTATATATTTTGATGAATTCTTTCTGAGATTTGTAGATTGCAAATATTTCTCCAAGTCTCTAGCTTATCTTTTCATTCTCTTAACTGTATCTTTCACATGAGAAAAGTTTTTAATTTTCATGAAGTCTTTATTTTTATTTATTTTTAAAGATTTTATTTATTTATTTATTTGAGAAAGAGAGAGAAATAGAGAGTGAGCAGTGGGCAGAGAGTTGAGCAGAGAGCCAGACATGGGGCTCAATTCCAGAACCCTGATATCATGACCTGAGCCAAAGGCAGATGCTTAACTGAGTCCCCAGGTGCCCCATTTTTTATTTTTAAAATGTTAACTATGCTTGTAATGTCATGTCTAAAAACTTCATCAAACTCTGTACCTTAATATATTTTTTCTAGAAGTTTTGTAGTTTTTTTCTAGACATTTTATACTTTATTTAAAAACTTTTATAAACATTTTTTTAGTTTTATACTTTTTTCTAGAAATGCTATAGTTTTACATTTTACGTTTAAATATATAATCCAATTTGAATTAGTTTTTTGTATAAGTGTGAGAATTAGGTCAATTTTTTTAGTTTATGGGTATCCAGCCATTTCTTGAAAAAGACTAACCCTTGAATTGCTTTTGCACCTTTGTCAAAAATCAGTCGGCTGTACAGTTGACTCTTGAACAAAGCAGAGATTACGGGCACTGACCCCTTGTACGGTTGAAAATCTATGGATGACTTCTGACTTCCCCAAAACTTGACTACTATTGACCAGAGCCTTACTGATAATAGTTGATTAACATATAATTTGCATGTTATATGTATTATATCTGTATTCTTACAGTACAGTAAACTAGAGAAAAGGAAATTTTATCAAGAAAATCATAAGGAGGGGCACCTGGGGCACAGTTGGTTGAGCGTCCCATTCTTGGTTTCAGTTCAGGCTGTGATTTCAGGGTTCTAGGATGAAGCCCTGTGTTGAGCTCTGCTAAAGTTTCTCTCTCTCAGGCAGCCCTGGTGGCTCAGCGGTTTAGTGCCACCTTCAGTCCAGGGCCTGATCCTGGAGACCTGGGATTGAGCCCCACGTTGGGCTCCCTACATGGAGCCTGCTTCTCTCTCTCTGTGTGTCTCTCATGAATAAACAAATAAAATCTTTAGAAAAAAAGGTTTCTCTCTCTCTCCCTGCCATGCTTGTGTGCTCTCTGTTTCTCTCTCTAAAATAAGTAAATAAATCTTTTAAAAAATCATAAGAAGGAAAAGACACATTTACAGTACTGTACCATATTTATAAAAAAAAATCCACATATAAATGGACTTGTACAGTTCAAGGGTCAACTGTACCTGTGTGGGGCTATTTCTAGGTTCTGTATTCTGTTCAGTTGATCCATGTGTCTACATATCTAGTATCACACAGTCTTGATTACTGTATCTATAGAATGTCTTGAAATTGAGTAGAGTTATTATTTCCAGTTCATTCTTCTTTTTCAGAATTACTTTAGCGATTCTAGCTCTTTATATTTCCACATAAATTTTAGGAAAATCTTTCCTATATCTGCAGAAAATATTGCTTGGATTTTGATAGAAATTGTGTTAAACCTGATTATCAATTTGAGGGCAACCAACATTTTAAAATGTTGAGCCATTCAATCCGTAAACATAGTATTTCTCCCTTTATTTAGTTCTTTGAATTTTTTCATCAGCATTTTGTAATTTTAAGCATATGAGTTCTATACATGTTTTATTAGGTTTAGACCTAAGGATTGATTGGGTTTTGAGTAATTTAATGCTATTGCATTTTTTATTTTGGTTTCATGCATTCATCTTGTATAGAACTTTGTATGTTTATCTTATATCCTGTGACCTTGCTGAATTCATTCTTAAAAATTTAAATGACTTTTATTAAGTTTTTAAGTCCAGTTTAGTACCATATAGTGTTATTCTCATTTTTAAGTTTTTAGGTTCTTTTTATAAAAGATTTTATTTATTCTAGAGAGAGGGAGTGTATGTGCAAGCAGAGGGAAAGGGAGAGGAAGGGGAAATGTGGGGCTTGATCCCACCACCCCAAGATCATGACCTGAGCTGAAACCAAGAGTCAGATGCCCAACTGACTGAGCCACCCAGGCACCCTCCTCTCCACTTTTTAGTTTTAAGAGGTTTTTCTATAGATTCTTTGGGATTTCTATACAAACGATCATATCATCTGTAAATAAGGACAGTTTTATTTCCTCATTTCCAACCTCTGTGTCATTTATTTCCTTTTCTTGCCTTATTGTGCTGGCTATAACTTCTAGCAAATTTTGTTTGTTGAACAGCAAACATGAGAGAGGACATCTCTGCTTTATTGGAAATGTAAGGGGAAAAGCATTCAATCTTTCACCATTAGGTAGTATTAGCTGTTGGCTTTTCATAGATGCTCTTTATAAAGTTAAGGAATTTTCCTTCTTTCTATTTTTCTGAGTTTTTGTCATGAATGGGTGTTAAAATTTGTCTAGTGATATTCTTTTTTTTAAAGATTTTATTTATTTATTCATAAGAGACACAGAGAAAAAGAGGCAGAGACATAGGCAGAGGGAGAAGCAGGCTCCATGCAGAGAGCCCGATGTGGGACTCAATCCTAGGACTTCAGGATCATGCCCTGGGCTGAAGGCAGGTGCTCAACTGCTGAGCCACCCAGGCATCCCTGTCTGGTGATTTTCTGCATCAATTGATATGATCATATGATTTTTCTTCTTTAGCCTCTTAATATTACGCTGATTACACTGATTGATTTTGAAATATCGAACCAGCCTTGTATCCATGGAATAAACTACACTTGCTCATAGTTGTAACACTGCTGATTTTTTCATTAATATTTTGTTAAGGATACTTTCATCTATATTCATGAGGGTATTTATGTGTAATTTTCCTTTTCTTTACTGTTTTTATCTAGTTTTGGTACCATGGTAATGCTGGCTTCATAAAATAAATGGAGAATTCCTCCTATTTTTTGAGAAAAGATAGTATAGAATTAGTGTTAATTTTTCTTTCTGGGTTTGATAGAAATCTCCAGTGAAACCATCTGTTCCTGGAGATTTCTTTTTCAGGAGTTTTGAAATTACAAATTTAGTTTCCCTTACAATTATAAAGATATTTAAATTGTTTCACATTTGGGGCACCTGGGTGGCTCAGTCGATTAAGCATCCAACTTTTAATTTCAGCTCAGATCATGATCTCAGGATTGTGAGATTGACCCCTGCATTGGGCTCTCCATGTCCCTCTGCCCCTCCCCCTATTCACGTACACTCTCTCTCTCAAAATAAATGCATACATACATATATACATACATACATTTTACACTTGATGAGTTGTGATAACTTATGCATTTCAAGTATTTGATTCACTTTATCTGTCATATTCATGCGTGTAGTTGCTTGTAGTATTCTCATATATTTTTTTATTTGGGCAATATAAATAATGCTATCCTGTTTCATTCCTGATATTAATTTGTGCCTTCTCTCTTTGTCAACTTTGTAAAGGTTTGTACATTTTATTGATCTTATCAAAGAACCACTTCACTGTTCCTTTTTTATTTTATTTTAATTTTTAAAAAAGATTTTATTATTTGAGAGAGAGAGGGAGAGAGCAAGAGACAAAGAGAGAGCATGACAAGGGAAGGGGCAGAGGGAGAGGGAGAAGCAGTCCCCCACTGAGCAGGGATCCCGACTCTGGGCTTGATCCCAGGACCCTGGGATCATGACCTGAACTGAAGGCAGACACTTAAATGAGCCACCCAGGCGCCTCCTGGTTGTTCTTGTCTGTATTGTTTTGTTGTATATTTTTTTATTGGAGTTCGACTTGCCAACATATAGCATAACACCCGGTGCTCATCCCATCAAGTGCCCCCCTCAGTGCCCGTCACCCAGTCACCCCATCCCCCGTTCCACCTCCCCTTTCCTCTACCCCTTGTTCGTTTCCCAGAGTTAGGTGTCTCTCATGTTCTGTCATCCTCACTGATATTTCCCACTCATAATCTCGCCTTTCCTCTTTATTCCCTTTCACTATTTTTTATATTCCCCAAATGAATGAGACCATATAATGTTTGTCCTCAGATTGACTTACTTCACTCAGCATAATATCCTCCAGTTCTATCCACGTTGAAGCAAATGGTGGGTATTCATCATTTCTAATGGCTGAGTAATATTCCATTGTATATATAGACCACATCTTCTTTATCCATTCATCTTTCAATGGACACCAAGGCTCCTTCCACAGTTTGGCTATTGTGGACATTGCTGCTATAACATTAGGGTGCAGGTGTCCTGCCATTTCACTGCATCTGTATCTTTGGGGTGAATCTCCAGCAGTGTAATTGCTGGGTCGTAGGGCAGTTCTATTTTGAACTCTTTGAGGAACCTCCACACAGTTTTCCAGAGTGGCTGTACCAGTTCACATTCTCACCAACAGTGCAACAGGGTTCCCCTTCTCTGCATCCTCTCCAATATTTGTTGTTTCCTGTATTGTTAATTTTCACCATTTTCACTGGTGTGAGGTGGTATCTCATTGTGGTTTTGATATGTAGTTCCCTGATGGCAAGTGATGCAGAGCATTTTCTCATGTGGTTGTTAGCCATGTCTATGTCTTATTTGGTGAAATTTCTGTTCATGTCTTTTGCCCATTTCATGATTGGATTGTTTCTTTGCTGTTGAGTTTAATCAGTTCTTTATAGATTTTTGTCTTTTTTAATTATTTTTTATTTTTAAAGATTTTATTTATTTATTCATGAGAGACAGAGGGGTGGGGGGTAGAGACACAGGCAGAGTGAGAAGCAGGCTCCATGCAGGAAGCCCGATGTAGGACTTGATCCTAGGTCCCCAGGATCACACCCGGGACCGAAGGCAGCGCTAAACCACTGAGCCACCCTGGCTGCCCTCTTTATAGATCTTTGATACTAGCCCTTTATCTGATATGTCATTTGCAAATATCTTCTTCCATTCTGTAGGTTGTCTTTTAGTTTTGTTGACTTTCTTTTGCTGTGCAGAAGCTTTTTATCTTAAGTCCCAATAGTTCATTTTTGCTTTTGTTTCCCTTGCCTTCATAGATGTATCTTGCAAGAACTTGCTGTGGCCAAGTTCAAAACTGGTGTTTCCTGTGTTCTCCTCTAGGATTTTGATGAATTCTTGTCTCACATTTAGATCTTTCATCCATTTTGAGTTTATCTTTGTGTATGGTGTAAGAGAATGGTCTAGATTCATTCTTCTGCACATGGCTGTCCAATTTTCCCAGCACCATTTATTGAAGAGACTGTCCTTTTTCCAGTGGATAGTCTTTCCTGCTTTGTTGAATATTAGTTGACCATTGAGTTGAGGGCCCATTTCTGGGTTCTCTATTCTGTTCCATTGATCTATGTGTCTGTTTTTGTGCCAGTATCACACTGTCTTGATGATCACAGCTTTGTAGTACAACTTGAAACCCGGCATTGTGGTGCCCCTGGCTCTGGTTTTCTTTTTCAATATTCCCCTGGCTATTCGGAGTCTTTTCTGATTCCACACAAATCTTAAGATGGTTTGTTCCAACTCTCTGAAGAAAGTCCATAGTATTTTGAGGGAGATTGCATTAAATGTGTAGCATAGACATTTTCACAATATTAATTCTTCCAATCCCTGAGCATGGAATATTTTTCCATCTCTTTGCATCTTCTTCAATTTCATTCAGAAGTGTTCTGTGGTTTTTAGGGTATAGATCCTTTACCTCTTTGGTTAGGTTTATTCCTAGGTATCTTACACCTTTGGGTGCAATTGTAAATAGGATTGACTCCTTAATTTCTCTTTCTTCAGTCTCATTGTTAGTGTATAGAAATGCCACTGATTTCTGGGCATTTATTTTGTATCTTGCCACGTTGCCGAATTGCTGTATGAGTTCTAGCAGTCTTGGGGTGGAGTCTTTTGGGTTGTCTATGTACATTACCATGCCATCTGCAAAGAGGGAGAGTTTGACTTCTTTGCCAATCTGAATGCCTTTAATGTCTTTTTGTTGTCTGATTGCTGAGGCTAGGACTTCCAGTACTATGTTGAATAGCAGTGGTGAGAGTGGACATCCCTGTCATGTTCCTGATCTTAGGGGAAAGGCTCTCAGTTTTTCCCCCATTGAGAATGATATTTGCTGTGGGCTTTTCAGATACTGAGGAATGTTCCCTCTATCCCTACACTCTGAAGAGTTTTGATCAGGAATGGATGCTGTATTTTGTCAAATGCTTTCTCTGCATCTATTGAGAGGATCATATGGTTCTAGTTTTTTTCTCTTGTTGATATGATCTATCACATTGATTGCTTTACAAGTGTTGAACCAGCCTTGCATCCCGGGGATAAATCCCACTTGGTCATGGTGAATAATCTTCTTAATGTACTGTTGGATCCTATTGGCTAGTATCTTGTTGAGAATTTTTGCATCTCTGTTCATCAGCGATATTGGTCTATAATTCTCCTTTTTGGTGGAGACTTTTTCTGGTTTTGGAATTAAGGTGATGCTGGCCTCATTAAATGAGTTTGGAAGTATTCCATCCCTTTCTATCTTTTGGAACAGCTTTAGTAGAATAGGTATTGTTTCTTCTTTAAACGTTTGCTAGAATTCCCCTGGGAAGCCATCTGGCCCTGGGCTTTTGTGTCTTGGGAGGTTTTTGATGACTGATTCAATTTCCTCCCTGGTTATTGGCCTGTTCAGCTTTTCTATTTCTTCCTGTTCCAGTTTTGGTAGTTTGTGGTTTTCCAGAAATGCGTCCATTTCTTCTAGATTGCCTAATTGATTGGTGTATAGCTGCCCAAAATATGTTTTTAAAATCGTTTCTATTTCCTTGGTATTGGTTGTGATCTCTCCTTTTTCATTCATGATTTTATTTTTTAAAATATTTTATTTATTTGTTCACGAGAGACACACAGAGAAAGAGAGAGAGGTAGAGACACAGGCAGAGAGAGAAGCAGGCTCCATGCAGGAAGCCTGACATGGGACTCAATCCTGGGTCTCCAGGATCAGGCCCTGAGCTGAAGGCAGTGCTAAACCGCTGAGCCACCCAGGCTGCCCAGTTCGTGGTTTTATTAATTTGAGTCTTTTCTTTTTTGTTTTTAATAAGGCTGGCTAATGGTTTATCTATCTTACTAATTCTTTCAAAGAACCAACTCCTGGTTTTGTTGATCTGTTCTACAGTTCCTCTGGTCTCTATTTCATTGAGTTCTACTCGAATCTTTATGAACTCTCTTCTTCTGCTTGGTGTAGGTTTTATTTGCTGTTCTTTCTCCAGTACCTTTAGGTGTGAGGTTAGCTTGTGTATTTGAGTTTTTTCCAATTTTTTGAGGGATGCTTGTATTGAGATGTATTTCCCTCTTAGGACTGCTTTTGCTGTATCCCAAAGATTTTGAATGGTTGTATCTTCATTTTCATTAGTTTCCATGAATCTTTTAAATTCTTCTCTGGTTGACCCTTTCATCTTTTAGCAGGATGCTCTTTAACCTCCACTTGTTTGAGTTTCCTCTAAATTTTTTCTTGTGATTGAGTTCAAGTTTCAAAGCATATGGCCTGAAAATATGCAGGGGACAATCCCAATCTTTTGGTATCAGTTGAGACCTGATTTGTGACCCAGTATGTGGTCTATTCTGAGAAAGTTCCATGTGCACTTGAGAAGAATGTGTACTCAGTTGCCTTTGGATGTAAAGTTCTGTAAATATCTGTGAAATCCATCTGGTCCAGTGTATCATTTAAAGCTCTTGTTTCTTTGGAGATGTTGTGCTTAGAATATCTGTCATTTGCAGAAAGTGCCCTGTTGAAGTCTCCCAGTATTAGTGTATTTTTATCTAAGTATGTCCTTACTTGGTTATTAATTGATTGATATACTTGGCAGCTCCCACATTAGGGGCATAAATATTCATGATTGTTAGGTCCTCTTGTTGGATAGATCCTTTAAGTATGATATAGTGTCCCTCTTCATCTCGTACTAGAGTCTTTGGGATAAACTTTAATTTTTTTTTTATTTATTCAGAGAGAGAGAGAGAGAGAAGGAGAAGCAGGCTCCATGCAGGAAGCCTGACGTGGGACTCAATCCCAGGTCTTCAGGATCACACCCCGGGCTACAGGCGGTGCTAAACTGCTGCGCCACTGGGGCTGCCTGGGATAAACTTCAATTTATCTGATATGAGGATTGCTACTATCCCTGCTTTCTTTTTTTTTTTTTTTTTTCTATCCCTGCTTTCTTACGAGGACCATTTGAATGGTAAATGGTTCTCCAACCTTTCATTTTCAAGTTGTAGGTGTCCTTTAGACTCATTAGGTCAAAATGAGTCTCTTGTAGACATCAAATAGATGGGTCTTGTTTTTTTATCCAGTCTGAAACCCTGTGTCTTTTGATGGGATCATTTAGCCCATTCATGTTCAGAGTTACTATTGAAAGATATGAATTTAGTGTCATTATAATACCTATTCAGCCCCTGTTTTTGCGGATTGTTTCTTTGGGCGTCCTCTTTCTTTTACAGAGTCCCTCTTAATATTTCTTGCAGAGCTGGTTTGGTGGTCACATATTCTTTCAGTTTCTGCCTATCTTGGGACCTCTTTATCTCTCCTTCTATTCTGAATGAGAGCCTTGCTGGATAAAGTATTCTTGGCTGCATGTTCTTCTCATTTAGGACCCTGAATATATCCTGCCAGCCCTTTCTGGCCTGCCAGGTCTCTGTGGAGAGGTCTGCTGTTAATATAATATTTCTCCCCATATAAGTTAGGAATCTCTTGTCTCTTGCTGCTTTAAGGATTTTCTCTTTGGAATTTGCAAGTTTCACTATTAAATGTCGAGGTGATGAACAGTTTTTATTGATTTTAGTGGGGGACTTCTCTATCTCCTGGATCTGAATGCCTGTTTCCCTCCCCAAAATAGGGAACTACTCAGCTATGATTTGTTCAAATATGCTTTCTGGCCCTCTGGAACCCCAATTATACTAGAATTTTCCTTCTGAGGCTGTCATTTATTTCCCTTAACCTTTCCTCATGGTCTTTTAATTGTTTTTCTCGTTTTCCCTCAGCTTCCTTCCTTGCCATCAATTTGTCTTCTATGTCACTCACTTTTTCTTCTACCTCATTAACCCTCATCATTAGGACCTCCAGTTTGGATTGCATCTCATTTAATTGATTTTTAATTTAGGCCTGATTAGATCTAAATTCTGTAGTCATGAAGTCTTTTGATTCCTTTATGCTTTTTGTCAGAGCCACCAGTAGCTTTCTAATTGTGCTTCTGAATTGGCTTTCTGACATCGAATTGTAATCCAAATTCTGTAACTCTGTGGCAGACAGTACTGTTTCTGATCCTTTCTTTTTTTTTAATTTTTATTTATTTATGATAGTCACAGAGAGAGAGAGAGAGAGAGAGAGAGAGAGGCAGAGACACAGGCAGAGGGAGAAGCAGGCTCCATGCACCGGGAGCCCGACGTGGGACTCGATCCCTGGTCTCCAGGACCGTGCCCTGGGCCAAAGGCAGGCACCAAACCGCTGCGCCACCCAGGGATCCCTCTGATTCTTTCTTTTGTGGTGAGTTCTTTCTAGTCATTTTTCTCAGTGCAGAGTGGCTGTATGAGCGGGCTGAGTCAAGAATATCAACCACAATCTAAGTAAATTTCACCCTGGATGATTCCTCTGGTTCTATATACTGTCAATCCCTTGACTTCCCCTGGAACTTTCTAGCACTGCTAGGTCCAGAACTTGCTCTTCCCCTGTCCTTCCAGCTGGTCTTCTGGGGGAGGGGCCTGCTGTGCTGATTCTCAGGTGTGTGCACCTGGGGGAGCTGCCCCGCCCCCTGCCAGGTGCATGGCTCAGTGGGAGCTGTTTATCCTGTGAGGCTGCTGTTCCCCGCAGGCTCTGCTCCTTCCCAGGCACAGGGTGACACAAGGAGGAACAACCACACTGGCAGCAGCCAGGTCTCCAGCCCTGGAGTCAGCTCCTGCAGTAACTACCACAGTCTCCCAGTCCTCACTAGCCAGGATGCTCCGGGGCGGGGGTGGGGGGGTGGTGGTGGTGTGGGGGGGTGCTGACCTGCATAGTTCGGGTCGCCTGGCAGCAGGAGAGTCCTCGCTGATGTGTGCCCTCCCCATCTCCACCTGTCCTGGGGGGGAACACAGGATCCTGAGCTGTGTCCCCCAGAGCCCTGGAATCTGGGCGTGTGCTGCTGGAATCACACTCTGGGGCCCCGGCTCCGGAAGGCAGCAGGGCGCAGCCCCCGCCTGAGCAGCTTCCCAAGGCCCCGCCAGGTGTGCTCCAGCCCTTTACAGTGCTTGGCCTGCAGTCTGTGGTGCGCGCTCCCCTCGGGGGCACTTCCTCTGTTAGTGACTCTGGGAGACTGGAGGCTCCACTGCCCCTCCTGCGGTTCTGCCTGATTTCCCTGCTGAGCACCTTTCCATCCGGGAAGAATCTGGTGCAGAGTTTTAAAGTTCCACTTCTCCAGGGCCGGGCTTTCCTGTCCTGGAGGCTTTCGTCACTCGCGGGGCCCCTCCCCCACTGGATTTTTTTTTTTTTTCCACCTTCCTACCTTGTTAGAAGCGCAAACTCCTCTCTCTGTAGCATTCCAGCTGTTCTCAATCTCAGGTCAAGGGGCAGCCCTGGTGGCACAGCGGTTTAGCGCTGCCTGCAGCCCACGGTGTGATCCTGGAGACCCGGGATTGAGTCCCACGTCAGGCTCCTTGCATGAAGCCTGCTTCTCCCTCTGCCTGTGTCTCTGCCTCTCTCTCTTGCTCTGTATCTCTCATGAGTAAATAAAACAAAATCTTAAAAAAAAAAAAAATCTCAGGTCAAATTCGTAGGTTTTCAGAATGATTTGAAAGTTATCAGTTCCAGAGCTCGCAGGAAGGCAAGGGGCTCCTTCAACGCCCACAATGTGCCCATGGAGGAGCTGTTTGCTTTTTAAAGATGTATTTATTCATGAGAGATAGAGAGAGAGGCAGAGACACAGGCAGAGGGAGAAGCAGGCTCCCTGCAGGGAGCCTAATGCAGAACTCAACCCCAGGACCCCAGGATCATGACCTGAGCCAAAGCCAGATGCTCAACCATTGAGCCACACAGGTGCCCTTGTTATTTTTTTAAAAAGATTTACTTATTTGAGAGAGAGAAAGAGAGAGAGACAGAGAACGCATACACATGCACATGAGTAGGGGGAGGGGCAGAGGGAGAGAAAGAGAGAGAATCCTCAACTAGACTCACTGCTGAGTGTGGAGCCTGTGCAGGACTCAATCTGAGGACCCTGAGATCATGACCTGAGCCAAAATCAAGAGTTGGATGCTTAACCCACTGAGCCACCTGGCCACCCACCATCTTATTGTTTAGATATTATCTTTTTGTTTTCCTTTTAATCAATTTATTATTTTATCTTTATTGTTTTGCTGTTCTGCTTTTGTTTATTTTGCTCTCTTTTTTTTCTAAGTCCTGGAAGTGAGAGCTTAGATTATTTGTTTGAGAGGTCCTTCTTTTCTAAAGTACTCTTAGTGTTATACATTTCTTTCAAAACTTTAGCTGTGTGCCACAAATTTTAACTCTTTCTTTTCTTTCTTTCTTTCTCTTTCTTTCTTTCTTTCTTCTTTCTTTCTTTTTTTTAATTTTTATTTTTTATTTATTTATGATAGTCACAGAGAGAGAGAGAGAGAGGCAGAGACATAGGCAGAGGGAGAAGCAGGCTCCATGCACCGGGAGCCCGACGTGGGATTCGATCCCGGGTCTCCAGGATCACGCCCTGGGCCAAAGGCAGGCGCCAAACCGCTGCGCCACCCAGGGATCCCTCTTTCTTTCTTTCTTTCTTTCTTTCTTTCTTTCTTTCTTTCTTTCTTTTCTTTCTTTTTTTTCTTTTCTCCTTCCTTCCTTCCTTCCTTCCTTCCTTCCTTCCTTCCTTCCTTCCTTCCTTCCTTCCTTCCTTCCTCCCTCCCTTCCTTCCTTCCTTTTCCTTTTCCTTTTCCTTTTCAGATTTATTTATTTCAGAGAGAGAGTAAGCAAGTGAGCAAAGGGAGGTGGGGGGCAGAGGAGAGAGGGAGAGAAAATCCCAAGCAGACTGTGCTGAGCATGGACCTCAACATGGAGCTCAATCTCACAATGCTGAGATCATGACCCTGCGATCATGACCTGAGCTGAAACCCAACCAACTGTGAACCCGGTGCCCTTCCAGTTATCTGTTACTAATTTCTAGTTTGATTCCATTGTGATCAGAGAACACACTCTGTATGACATCAGTGCTTATAAATGTGTTGAGGTTTGTTTTATGACCCAAGATTTGGTCTATCTTTGTATATGTTCCCTGGGTAATTGAAAGGAATGAATACTCTGCCATTGTTGGAGATGTGCTCTAAAATTGTTGATGCGGTCCTGTTGGTTGATAGCATTGAGTTCTTCTTTATTCTTTATGTATTGCTCATTTTATATGTAGTTCTATGAATTGTTGAGAAATACAATTCCAACTGATTGTGGATTTATCTCACCTTGCAGTTCTGTTGGTTTTTGCTTCACATGTTTTGCAGCTCTGTTGTTTGGTACATTAAGACTTAGGATTGCTATGTTTTTGGTGGATTACTGCAATTTATTATTGTAATGTTCCTCTCTGTCCCTGGTCTTTTTTTTTTTTTTAATCTCCAATAGTAATGTAGTCATTCCTACATTCTTTTGATTAGTGTTTGCATGGTGTATCTTTTTCATCCTTTTACTTTCAACCCGCTTCAATCATTATATTTGAACTGAGATTCCTGTAGGCAGCATATAGTTGGGTCTTTTAAAAATGGAGAGTGAGAGGGGATCCCTGGGTGGCGCAGCGGTTTGGTGCCTGCCTTTGGCCCGGGGCGCGATCCTGGAGACCCGGGATTGAATCCCACATCGGGCTCCCAGTGCATGGAGCCTGCTTCTCCCTCTGCCTGTGTCTCTGCCTCTCTCTCTCTCTCTCTATCATAAATAAATAAAAAAAAAAATGGAGAGTGAGAGATGGGGGAGAGGGAGAAGCAGAGTCCTCACTGAACAGGGAGCCCAATTTGGGGCTCGATCCTGGGACTCTGGGATCATGACTCAAGCCAAAGGCAGAGGCTTAACTGATTGAGCCATCCAGGTGACATCAAACATAATTTAGAAAACTCCAGAAAAGGAAAGTCTATTGTATTTATCCATACTTTTAATTTTATTTGGAGACATTAAAGACATTGATGAGGGCTCAGAAAGTGACGAGCATGGTAGATAAAGCTTCTACCATTTTCGAGAATACATATATCATCATCAATAGAGTGTTGGTAGAAATATGTATGTTACTTAGCTGAATTATGGTCTGCCATTATGTGGAAAGCAAAACTTGTAGGCAATGAACCTGGATGTTTAGCTGCTTAGATTTCCAAGCAAAGTGTTGAAGGTGTAGCCTGATTTCTCATTGCAACTTACAGTAAAATACAAAAGGAAGGAAATGAAGAAAGGTCTAGAAGAAGAAGAAGGAAAAAAAAAAAAAGCACTTGATGATTTTCAAGGTTTTCAGCCTAACCAGATTGCAAAGGGTGCTAAAATTAAGAAATTCACTATTGGTAAAACATCCTCTGGAGAGCAGACCAAGGATGCAACCAGACAACCTTTCACTGAAAAGAGTATGTGTGTGACTTATAGACCCAATCATCTCAGCAGAAGCCAGGAATAGTGATGGGGTTGCCTAAGCAAGATCTGTGGACCTTTTATCTAATGGTATGGACTCTCAGAACATACACAGGAGACCTGCAAAATCTTTGAGAATAGCACAGAAATCAGGTCGGACTAAGAGGGGTAGAGAGAGGATGAAGAGATGTCTGTTAGACTTCCAAAACTCTGCAGGCTGGGAATGGTTGATAGAGTCACTCAGTTTTAAAATATGCTAGCCTTCAAGAAAAAGAATGATTCTGAGGGCACACACTTGGATACAAAGGCAGAGGCTAGAGGAGCAGGCACAGAAGCGGATGCCTATGAGTCACTGCAGGCACAAACTCAAGAGGCCATGAAGTTGGCTTGGGCCCCATGGGCAGAGCCGCCAAGTGACAGAGGATTTTCAAGACTTGAAACCTAACGAAATTTACCTAGCTGGATTTTAAGCTTGCTTGGGACTGGTGACTCCTTCATTCTTCTAGATTGGGAGTATCTATTATATGCATATCTCACCTTTGTATCTTAGGAGCTGTAACGGTAACTTGTTTTCTGGTTTCACAGATCCATAGATGGAAGATTTTTGACTCAGGATGATCATGCCAAGTCTCCCCAAATGAGCTGTAGATAATGAAATTCAGGACTTCTGAGTTGACATTTAGATTTTTGTCATGGAGTTGGTTCTGTAATGGGTTGAGACTTTTGGGGATGCTGAGATGGGGCGAATATTTTACATAGGGGAGGAGTATGGATTTTGAGGGGCTGGGTGGTGGATTGTACTGGGTTATATGGTGGTCCCCGCTGAAAGAAACGTGGATCTTAAACCCAGAATCTGTGAATATTGCCTTACATGGCAAAGCATGTCATTACATTAAGGGTCTTGAGGAGAGGAGCTTATCCTAGATTATCCAGACCAGCCCTAAATTCAGTCACAAGTGTTCTAATAATAGGCCCACAGGGGAGATTTGACGGGTAGAAGACAAAGTGGCAATATGACCATGAAGGCAGAGATGTGGCCACAAGTGTAGGATCACCTGGACTCATCAGAAGCCAGAGGAAGCAAAGGAAAGACTCTCTCTGCAGTCTTTGGAGGAAGTGCTGTCCTGTCAGCACTTTGATTCTAGCCTCCAACTGTGAGAACAGATTTCTGTTGCTTAAAGCTGTGCGGTGGGTAGAATTTGTTACAGCAGCCCTGGGAACCTAGTACCACTAGAGGGAGCAGGCTCTTTAGTTGTGCCTGCTGTTAGTTTTCCCACACCCAGTTGGGGACTGATAAGGCAAAAGGAAAACCCAGGGAACTCACCACCACCTCACTCCTCAGGTCCAAGGTCCCTAGCTGGTCTGTCGCCTTCTACCTTTCAGCGACTTCTTATACTTGTTTATAGACAACGGTGAAGGATTTTAGTTATGCTTAAGGGAAAGACTGGGGAAAGTACATCTATTTCATCATCTTGGAAGCAGAAGTCCGACCTCCAGACTTTTCACTTTTTTAATCAAGTAGCATATACCAGTTACGTTAGTCATTTTAAGCCATTGCTTTGGTGATGTCATTTTCTTACTCAAAATTCTTCAGTGACTCCTGGCTGCCTGTAGGTCCATAACCCTTAGGCCAACATTCCTTCCCTCCCCAGTCTGGTGTCATCCCAGCCTGTCTTTCTGGACTTCTTTCCCACTGTGCTCCTCACCAGTGTTTCCAAAATCATGCTGTATCCAACTCTAGCTCTTTGGGATGTTAAAAAATGTTACGCTCACACAAGGGGGGGGGGGGGGTAGAAAAGGCTCTGTTGTCAAATGTGTTTGGTAAACAGATTTATACAGTGAAGTCAGTTTACTACAGGACTCTCAGAAACTTTAATATGCTAGGGTACCATGTGAATCTCCAAGAGAATTAAAGCATGAAGCATTTCCTAAACTTGCTTGGCCATGAAACCCTTTGTATGGTTTCCATGGAAGCCAGTTTGTTAAACTCTCCTATTCCAACTTATTTCTGACCAAACTTGCCTATTTTTGATCATCTGAACTCGTTTTGTATTCCTGATTTAATATAAAGAAGTTGTAAAATGTCAAAGAAGCAGTGCTAGTGCTATATGGCACCATCTGATCCATGTACTATTCAATTTTATGACACCTTCCATTAAGTTGGTTTTTGAGTTCCTAAATCCTAAACATAAATATTGTAAAAATAGATTGTGGAACCCAATACCAATGTTTGAGTTATGTTACAAAATATAGAAACTATTTTTTTAAATAAATCGATTTAATAATACTGCTAGCTGATACAAGAAGCAGGAACTCCCCTGTCCCACCACCACCCCACACAGATGTGTCTGAGCAAGGACAGGTGTGGGTACAGTGATCAGCAGACATGGGGCCGACAGATACCCTTTTCTTTTTCTTCCCCACAATGACACACTCCTTGGTGGAATCTGGAACCCGAAGGAAGGAAGCTGCTCTCCTGCCCTGGCTCTAGCGAGTCACTCTGTGGCTGAAAGGACCATGGATGAGGAGAGCTGGTATTCACCTATAACCTTGCTGAAGGTGCACAACCACCAACGTAGTCAGGAAAAGGGAAATTTTAGCAGCAGTGAAATGAAAAGATGAAGAGAAAGGATGGGGCCAGGCCGAGTCTATGATCTAAAAGTCTGTCTGCTTCCGAGTCCAGGTGAAACGCTAGTTGTGAGGACAGGTGGATCAGGGCCTCTGACGATCAGGAGGGGTCAGGAGAGGACAGACTGACATCGAGTGTCTTGCATACTTTGTCCTGAAAGAGTCACGTGAGACAGTTGTCCAGTGGTCTGTGGGGCAAGTACTTTGAGCATTTTTTTGGAGCAGAGGAAGTGGCTTGGTCTCCCCAAATGCTCACGCCTGGCATCAGTGTTTGCTGAGCCTCTGTGATGGAGGACTTCCAGTGTGCAGACAAGTTGCTGGTAGTGCCCACAGAGGGCCACACCCCTGGCCTGTTGTAAATGTCACAACTCCTGGGGAAGTGAGAAGATCTTTGTCCAGGTGCTGAAGACTCCTGGGACACTGTTATAGCAGGGGCCACCGCGGGAGGGCCTCAGGCCAGGCAGCCCCATCAGGCCTCAGGTCAAGGCCACCCACACAGTCAGGAGGCCTGTTCCAGGCTATTCTGCTCTTCTTCCGTCTGTAACCAGCTCCAGTCTAGAGACTGAAAGTCAACAGGCATGTTAAAAATACAGTGGTCACCAATGCACTTCAGGCTGTTTGTCTTCCTCAGGAGGCAACCAGCACAATTTAGAAGGGAATTTAAATCCTCTCATTAATAGCAGTCTTGTTATTGCAGGCTACTCTTGAGCTAAAACTACATTTTTCAAAACCATACAGGAACTTTCCTTTGGCCTAGCTCGAAGTCCCTCAGATTCTGTGACTATGGAAAGAAGACGGGAAGTTTTAGTATTCCCTGTGGCTCACAGCACTTATTTTTGCCCAACTGTGGGTAGGTGGTATCAAGAGCTAAGCTCAGTACCCATTTTCAATCCTCCCTGATGACATGGCCTGAGGAGACTTCCTTTTCCTCTGGCAGAAGTGCAAACCAGCAGTGAACTGCTCAAAATATACCGTCAGGAGGAGGACGAATGTCTCCCCAAACTGGAGACGGGACACTTGAATAAACAGGAAGTGATTACAATCAGCAGTGGTATCTCATCTGATTCTCCTGACAGCTGAAAAGTTAGGGGGAGGCTTGCAGGTCACTGGCTGGGCAGGAGAGGGCCTTTTAAAAATCTGAGGAATGACTCAGAGTCCTCTCAGCAACCTGAGCTTTGCTTTAAAATGTACCTGTGCCTTGACTAGCTTTTTATCAGGTGAGCTTCACTCTAACTAGTACGGCCTACTTAAGGTCTGAGTCCCGGAGAGGTGGGGCTGTGACAGGTTCTTGTTTCATCCCCAGAGTCTGACACAGCACCCCACACACGCAGACGCCCAGCAGTGCTACAGACACCGCAGGGAGAGAAAGACCTTCTTAGAATGATCTTACCTTCCTGGTAAAAATTAAGTGTTACAAAGTGTTACAAGGATTAAATGAAATAATGCACGTAAAATACTTGTACCCATTCAGTAATTGTTAGCTTTACTATATATAATAATAAATAGGTACTAGAAAAGCATAAGCGTTTACTGAACAGAGGACAAGCTGGATTGCTTTTGCTTTTGCTTTTTCTGGTGTGCCATGGAAAGGAAGGATATGGAATAGCTAGGATTCACACAGCCCATTACCCTCAAACTCTGGTCCTGTTCTTTGATGGTGTCTTGCATTGCATTTTCTAGCTGGGTGCAGAGAGTATGTGCTTCAGCCACCAGTTCTTCACTAAAGAAAATGATCACATTATTAGAAAATGCTCAGCATGATTTTTCAGAGATAATACTATTGTTTAGGAAATAAATTACAGAGCTTTTGACAATATTTTTTAAATTAAATTATAATTACTTGGATGCTGTCTTAAAGCACCATGTCCTACTAGTAATCTCATTCGTCTTGTTAAACACTTTTCAGAAGCCCACGCCCAGTCAAAAATAAGCATTACCATTCACAATGTGAAAAAAATAGATCTCTTTTTAATATAAAAGTTAGAAGTAAATAAGTTCTTTCTGACTTAACTAGATAGCTGAATGTAATTCCCTCCAAACTGCCAAAATCTGAAGATATCTCACAAATCACCTATTTTCCAATTTTTGAAATAGAAAAAAGATGATATAAACTAAGTTATTTCACAATTTCCACAGTTCCTTGAGATCTGTGAAAAAGCATGTTCTAGGAACTGATTTCATTTAATCTGCTCTCTCTTTTCTATGATAAGAAATGCACCTGTCCTGTCAAGAACGGCTGTGGGGAGGAAGGGGAGAATATGATAAGCCACTGTCCTATTCCAACTTCAGCTCCGTGACATAGAGGCAACCTGTGCTCCCAGGACGGCTTTTCCAGAGCTACCAGGATATCACTGGAGGGAATATGCCAAATCCAGGAGGACAGTGCCCTGGAATTCTGCTCACTTTGGGAAGCACGACACTCTGATGGAAGGAGTGCAGGCCACATTTTTGCTTGGCTCCTTCTGCATGGCTACTGACTGGATTGAAGGCTCGGTGCCAGCTCCAAAGGGCAACGTAAGAGGCAGAGGACCTGGTTACCATCCTCAGGCTCACAGGAGGTTGGGGAGAAAGTTAAGAATCTAAGGTCATGTACAATGAAGTACCACCACAGTATAGACTATGAACTCCCCAAGCACAGAGCAGGATTTTTAAAACTGCTTTACTGAGATGTAATTTACATACCATAAAGTTCACCCATTTAAGGTGTATAATTTGATAGTTTTAGTATATTTATAGAATTAACACAATCTTTACAATTATCTAGTTTTAAAACATTTTCATCATCCAAAAAGAAACCTTGTACCCCTTATCAGCCCTTTCCCCTTCCCCGCTTTACCTGCCCTAGATAATCATTCATCTATTTTCTATGTCTGAATATTAGGTCACAGCAATGGCTTTACCATCGCCAGTGCCTAAATCCTGACACATAGAAGATGTTGAAGAAACTGCGTGGGAACATACCAGAAACAAAAGCACCCACAGGCGGTCCAAGAAGAGAGCTGGGTGTGTGAGTGGTCAGGGCACTGCGGGGGGTTGGGGGAAGCAGATGCGTCCTGCAGATGGGAGGACCTCTCAGGGCAGGACACCGGCCAGAGGTTCTGGAACTTCCCTATGCATCAGCAACCAGCCAAGGCTTCTGAAAAGCTGCCTGCTGGGCCCACCCCTGAGCAGCTGACTCAGCATCTGCATTTCTAACAAGTACCCAGATGCTGCTGACACTGCTGCTCTGGATCAGACTTTCAGAACCAGTGGGCTAGGCCAGGAGTTTGTAAGGAACAGGGGGTCAGCCTGGAGAGTGGCTCTGGGTGGCCACATACATCTGAAAAGGCTCAGCTTGGATCCTCCAGGGGAGTGGGAAGCCACTACAAGTCAAAGTCACTGGCCAAAAATATAACCTGATCAAATCATATTTTGGGAGGACTCCTTTGACCAGAGAGGGCTTGGAGGCAGTACTGGACAGGAAGCAGGGAGGCCAAAGACTTTGCAGAAAGAGCTGAAATGCTCTGTTCACCACCTCGGTGGCAGTGGCCCAGGTGACAGGAGTGGGGGTGAGGACAGGCAGCAGGAGGAAAACCACAGCTTGGTAACTCAGAGTGGTGGGGGGCGAGAGGGAGGAGGCAGGATGATGGGGTTTGGCCAGGATGATGGGGTTTGGATGATGTACTCCCTGGGGGGAATCTGGTTTTGAATAACAGATGATGGCTGACAGGACTGTATTATAGTATGTGACTGACTAGCACTTTCAATATCCTCATTAAGCAATTAGTAATCCAGGCCTCAAACAAGAAAAGTACTTAGTTAGCAAGTTACAAGGGACTAGGAGAATAAAACACCACATTTGCCTAGCGTATTAACAAACACAAAGAAAAACATGGACAAGATCACTAGATAGACGAACCCATCTATCAAGGATAAACACGCATTTCCATTCCCACAACCTCCCGAAGCGCCCATGGCTAACACACCAGGTGCTGATCAGTGACCTACCTTTTCTTGATGGCCTCGGGCAAGCTGCTGGGGGCTGGTGAAGGCTGAGCCAGCAGCTGACCAGAGTGACTAAGGCGAGAGGCATTCATGCTGTCTGGGCTGCCGCTGACAGGACCACGGACTTTGCTCTAAAGGACAAAAGCAAAAGAAAGTCAATGGAATTTTGGAGCAAAGGGATGATCCCAATTTTGCATTCACACAATGGTATTTTCTCAGGAAACAACTGGTCACAGGACACTAGGTATTCCTACAAGTTATTGGTCAACAACCCTACTCATGACCACAGTTTGCATTTTGGCTTAGAAAATCTATCTATATCTATCTTTTTGATAGAAGGTTGTTTAAAAAAAAAAGATTTTATTTATTTGCGAGAGAGTGCACAAAAGTATGAGAGCACAAGCAGGGGGAGCAGCAGAGGGAGAGAAAGAAGCAGATTCCATGCTGAACAGGGAACCCGTGAGCTTGATCCAGGACTCTGAGATCATGACCTGAGCCGAAGGCAGATATGCTTCCCTGACTGAGCCTCCCAGGCACCCTAAATATTCTCAATATAGGGAGATTTGAGTACCTGTATTCATAGGCTTTATTCATTAATCTGGTTGCTTAACAAATTCTCACAAGGAAATTAAGACAGAGGTCGTCTTGCTTTTCCACATAGAAGTCTGAGACCCACAAAAAAGGTTGGGAATCGCATCATCTGTGCGATGGCTGAAAGGAAAACCAAGATGTTCCAAGTACCACCGCCAGCCGTCTGCTGGCTGCTGCAGCCACTCCACCTCAGTCAGGCTGACCAGTGGCCCCTGCTCCACTGGCCTGTAGCCTGCAGACACGACCTACTATCAACCTTCTCAGCAACTCATGCGCCTCCCCTCTCCATGTCTCTGGCCAAACTCTCATCTCTTGGCCTCACCATCTCCTCATGCACCTGGCTCCTACCCTTGCTGAAGCCCGTGGGGCTTCAGTTCCACATCCTTCCTTCCAGCTGAACATCAAGGTCCAGCTTCAAGCAGTCAGTCAAGTCCTGCTGAACGTCACCCAGGGAGAGACCCAGCCGTCCACCCCATCTTCTCTGCCTGGGCCTGTGAGTATGGCAGGAGGGCACCCCATCCTCTGTCCTGTCCTGTGCTCCACAGGGGCTCCAGGACTCCAGCCGCCAGAGTGGCCCCTCTCTCTTGGGGATGAGATCTGTCGAAGTCTCAGATCTGTTCTCCAGCTGCCATGAGGGATTTCTCTAAAACCCAGATATGACCATACTGTTCCCATATTTAACTTCCTGCAACATGAAAGATAAAAATAAATTCTGTGGTGTTTTCTATACCTTCAAAACAAAGTGTGGCCTGCAGAAGCTGGCGCTTGCCTCCCCATTCCATTCCACAGGACAGCTTTTCACACACATCACACCACTCTGCGTGCAGCACCCAGAACACACCCACTCCTTCAGGCCAATGTCCTGTGCCTCTGAAATAGCAAGGTCTTCACTCTGGAATGTCCTCTGCACCTACCTAACTCCTATTCATTCTTCAACTGAAATAACACTTCCTTGTGAAAGTTCTCTGTGCCTCCCTCACCTCCAAGACTGGAGCTGGTGCTCCTCTTTGCACACTACACTCAGCTTACAGCACGAGCTGCTGATGGACACTTCCCGCCCCCAATTCAAGATCACTTCCCTGTGTGTGCCCCTCATCAGACTGCAAGCTCCTGGGTTGGGCTTCATGCTTTCCTCCTTTATCTCCAGTTTTCATGACATTCCTAGGCTCCTGGGTATATAGTCAACACTCAATAAATGTCATGTGAATGCAGATGGCAGATCAGCCATCGCTGGGAAGACCTCAACTTTCCTCTCCTTCCTAAATCTTCTCTCCTTGTCTTCGCTTTCTTTTTTTCTTCCTTTCCTGCAGGAGGAAATCTCACCCACCCCTTCCCAAGGCCAATCCTTCCACGCATGCTCATCATGCTGACACCCCATTGTTCTCAGGATGTGGGTGACTCAACTGTCTCCTACCTCTTGGCTACCGTGAGTCTCCCAGGGCACCGTCTCCTTCTGCTTGGCCTGCAAACCTGCTCCAGTCCATGATCTTAAAAACACCACCCTTGCATCCTGCTTCCACCTTCGACAGCTATCTTCCCATTCTCCTCTTTGCTCTTAAGCACTATCAGTGACTAAATTGCACAGTCATCCCAGGCAACCTCTCTGCAGCCTGCACAGTGTAGGGTCTCTCTCTCTCTCATCAGCTCGTTTCCATGGCTTCCACCTGACTCTTTGCCTTCTCTGCCTTGGGCTCTTTTCTTGTGTCCCATTTTCTGAGCAATACGCAGTAGAATCTCAGCTACAGTAAGACAGTGGGCACCGAAAGCATAGGTGACAATACTAAGCAGCACAGGATCGGATGAGGATGGACCAGGTCACGCAGACATGCCCTGCACTGGGCTGCAGGAAGGTCCCCCAAAAGATCTGTCTGTGTCCTAGCTCTGGGAACCTCAGAATGTGACCTTACTGGAAAAAGGGTTTTTGTAGCTACAGTTAAGGATCCTGAGAGGAGATTATCCCAGACTACTGAGTTGGGACCCAAATCCAATGGCAAGGGTCCTTGTATGAGACACCCAGAAGACAGATATAGAGAAGAAGGTCTTGTGAAGACACAGGCAGACACAAGAGTGATGTGGCCCACAAGCCAAGGAACATCTGGGGCCACCAGAAGCTGATAGAAGCAAGGAAGGAGTCCCCCTAGAGATTGCAGAGGGACCCCAGCCCCATCAACACCTTGGTTTCAGACTTTGCCTCCAGACTGTGTGGCATACTTCCCTACAGCGGCCACAGGAAAGGCACCCATGCAGAATTACAAACATGGGATGCCTCCCTGGCACTCTACATCCCAAAGGAGGGGAATGCAAATGAGTGGTCGGTCAGGGGCTGTGTAGTCTCCCATGGAGGTGGTGACAGCAGGAGGTGGAAAGGCCCTGAGAGGCCTGCGGGCTGAGGGCCTGGCCATGGGGCTCACTCACACAAGCGATCTTCAGGAGGTTCCAGAGCTCCTTCTGCCGCTTCTCCTGAAGCCGGACAACAGTCTTCTCATCTTCGTTCATTAAACTCACCACTTCTTCCACCTTGGGCAACAGTTCCAGAGCCTTCTGCTTACAAACCACAGTTTTACTGTAAAGAATAAATGTGACAAACTCCAGTGGCACTGGGGTTGGAGAAAGTGGAAGAACACAATCCCTGGTAACTAGGAATCCGACAGCAGCTGTGGATAAATTTTCTCCAGGTGAAGCAAGTCAGAGGGGAGCCAGAAAAAGACCTCATGTGAGGCCTAGCAGTTTCTCCGAATTCCACCCTTGGGCAGGAAGGTCAGGGCAGATACCTGAGCTGCGTATAAATCACTCGCACTTTCTTCTCAAAACCTTGGATGGCCTGCAGGAGCAGCCG
This sequence comes from Canis lupus familiaris, assembly GCF_011100685.1. Lineage (NCBI taxonomy): Eukaryota > Metazoa > Chordata > Mammalia > Carnivora > Canidae > Canis > Canis lupus. The sequence goes on from NC_049237.1 coordinate 24,101,112, forward strand.
GACCATCTCCTGACTGTCGCCATCAGTTCGCTGGTCTGGAAAGAGGGAAGGAGCTGCACAGTTCTTCCCGGTGGCCAGCAGAGCGCCAACGCTGCACACCTCACAAAACAAGGCACCCATGGCCCACAGAAGCCCCACTTACCTCTGGGCTTTTCCCTAAGCCTCCTATAAAGCTCCCTCGCCTGCTCTTCTCTGAAACACAGGAAGAAGAAATACATTTAAAACACCAGGTAGGTAATTCCTGCCAGTACAATGAGTGCCTTTTAGAAGCAAGACAGGGAATGCCTGGGTGGCTCAGTGGTTTAGCACCCGCCTTTGGCCCAGGGCATGATCCTGGAGTCCCTGGATTGAGTCCCACATCGGGCTCCCTGCATGAAGCCTGCTTCTTTCTCTGCTTCTTTCTCTATCTGCCTACCTCTCTCTCTCTCATGAAAAAATAAATTAATTTTAAAAAATAGAAGATGGGCATTACGCCTTGATTGGAGGGAATTATTACCCCTGGAGCTATTCCAGGTGATGCCTATAACAAGGCAACGATGGCCCTCATTATTAAACCTGAACCATCTCTAAGGTTTAATGAGCGAGAGTCTCAAGGAAGTGAGTTTCTACTCTGTCCCTTGGAATTTCCTGTCCACGTGGCTTCTGCAATAGTGACTCCAGTGCCATAACCTGGAGAGCAAACGGCCTCCTTGAAACTCAAGCCCAAGGGCAACAGAATCTCCTAACCGTTTCCAGCCTTGGCACAGTGAAAGTGACTGACATTCTCAGAGGTGACTTATTTGAAAACTAAAGGAGAATAAAGGGTTAAATAATTGGAGAAAACACAGAATCCGGATCATGAGATTTCCCGTTTGAGATTCTGGTCCTGAGAACTCTAGTAAAGGCATCAGAGGACCCTGCTGAGCCCAAGTGAGAGCTCCCATGTGTGTGATGCAACTCGTCTGCTGCCCGCCCACCTGCACCCTGGGAGCTCCGTGTTTCCCTTCAGGTCTGATTCCCTTCAGGTCAGACGGCTTGGCGGGGACACCTTATCACCCCCTACAGCCAAGGCCAAATTCCTCATAGAGACTCAAATGAACAGTTTCTGGATTCAAACTCTTAAGCCCTGCGAGGCTCCTCCTCTGTTCTACTTTCTGCTCTTCGAGCCACAACTGGATCACGGCAGGAGGTATGAACAGTGATGTCTGAAGCCACGGCAAAGGCTGCTTCCATCACAGCCTTTACAGTTTTTGAACCCCTGCTCTACCTGAGTCATCTGAATTGATCACAACTCTGTGAGGGCTGACAGTTCTTCTTGCCACTCGATAGATATGGAAATGAAGGCTGACAGTGATGGTGATTTGCCCTTGCTCATCCCTGGCACTCCTCTGGAACATGCCAATATGCTCCACCAGAGGGTCATTCTCTATAGAATGGTCTCCTACAGCTTCCATAATAACCACACTTGCACCCTTGGACAATTCCCAGACGCATATGGAAACTTGGCTGGGGCGTGTGCGGGTTGGTCCACTGGCCAGCTGGTACTCACAGGTCATCCAGCGTCCCCCCCTGCTTCCGCCCCATCGGGCTCCTCTGCAGGTCCACGATGTCCGTCTGCAGTGCCATCATGCGTTCCACCAGGTGCTTCACTTCATTCTCCTGATGAAAAAGCTGTGCTCATGTCAACTGACGTAATAAGAGCCTTCTGAGGTGCAGGATTTGGCGGGCAAGTCGCCCTCCCAAACTCACTGAAGACTCTCAACTGACCGGCTAGAAGGGATACAGACTTTGGAGTCAGATGGCCTGAGTTTGGATCTCAGGTCTATCACTTTCTGGCTGTGTGACCCCGTGGGCAAATCACCTAAGCCCTGAGCTACAGTTTCCTCTGCCATAAAATAATCCTCTAATGAGGCCATTTTAGGGCCCAGACAAGATACGGTGTATAAAGTATCCAGCCCGGTGCCCAGAACAAAGAAGATGCCCCATATGTATTCCTTTCTCCCCTTTGTCTATCCCACGTGGAGAGGCCTGGGTGCCTGTGTTTCATAGTTTATGTACATAAGTGCCAGTGTACACTCACTGCCTCTGTGGTTAGGTGAGTTATTATCTATATCATACTCACCTTATACATACACGTCAGTATTGGTGCATAGAAACTGATGTGAAGACACAGAAGTGAAGGTCCCTCCCCAAGTTCTCAGCAGAAAATGAAAAGTCCAGAAAAGGCCTTGGAGCATTCAGTCTTTGATTTGTGTGAGGTCCACTAAGCTATACTTACTTCCCTTACCTCACAATTAACATTTTTCAGTGGGTACTGGATTTCTGCTGTTCTAAGACTTTATGCCTAGATGACTTCTCTCTATGGATTTAGCGTCCCAACAAAATAGGCCAAACCCCTGGCAGGATGGAGTGTTGACTATTCATATAAGGCCCTTTCTAATAGGAAGAAGTCTAGGCCTCCCACAAGGATCCTTCGCATTTGGCTCCTTGTTCAAATCTGTACCAGGTCCAGATAGCTTCCACATCTGCCATTGAGGGGGCCCCTGTACTGCATATCAACCTGGCCTTTTCCCCAGCAAGTCCTAGTTAAGGTCAGAAAGCAGGATGAGGACAACCTGATTCCGGACATACAAACAGACCTAGTGTTTGAGGAGAGAGTGAGAAATGGTAGTGGGAAGCCTCAGCCCCCCTCTGTAAGGACAGGAATTTAAATTGAGTGTCCTACCCGCCCACAGAGCTCCACGGCCTGTTCCATTTCCCTCCAGGCCAGCAGAAGTTTATCTGATGCTGGAAAAAAAAATTGTAGGGGGGGAAGAAAAAAACAAAATGAAAACACCACAAAAACAAAATAGAAACAAACAACTCAATTGTAAGAGACAAAAGAAACCTCAAGAAGAAAAAAAAAAAAAAAGAAAGCAAGAAATGGTCTCTCCAAGCTCATGGCAGAAAGAGTACACTCACTGATTCCAAACTCAGTTTGCTCACTGTACTTCTCCAGGTCAATCTGGATGCTGGTTTTAAAGAAATCCAATTTGGCTTTGAGCTGCTGAGACATGGAAGCCATAGAATTCTTCATCTTGGAGAGGCAGCTATTATTCCGAAGGAGATTCATCCTGCAGGGACCACAAGAAACAGCCTTTGGGCATCTTTGCAATCCAAATACCATGTCCTGTACAATAACAAAACCACCTCAAACGCTGAGGCAGGTCCCTACTCTAATTATTATTATAACATAAGCAGCCACTTCTAATCATAGTTTCCTAGCCCTCTGCTAGCACGAGGTTCCGCAGCAAAATTGGAAGTAGGCCAATACCACACAAAGGGCCAGTGACCTGGAGAGCCTGAAGTCAGGGGGTTTTTGCTGACCCGATTGCGGTGAGGTTTTCCACATTCCAAATTCTGCCCCTTGTTCAGCCAGCCCAGCCCTCAGTTTACACTCCTGCTCCATGAGCCAACCTCACTCACCTCCTAAAGTCTAAAAGGGCCTCCCTCAGCCCTGCCCAGCTGACCACTTCCTGCCCATCCAAACCAGCGTCTCTCTCGTCTCTCCTTCCCATTGCTTCTGGGCCCCTGCCTCTGCTGCTTTCCTGTGGCAAAAGCCACCAAGCAATTTGAAATAAGTTAAGTCCCAAACCGCCTGGCATAGTACATGGCAGCTCGCTGTCCCTGCTGCAGCCGGTTACAGTCTTCCTTCAGGGTCTGGATGCTGTGCCAGACCTGGCCCCACACTTTCCTCAGTTGGAAGAAAGACAGGTTCCTCTTGGGCTCTTGAACTGGAACAGAGACATAGGCAACTGTCAGAGGATAACTGCCCTACCATGAACCACATCCTACCTCATGACGTCACTGGTACTTTTACCCTGCATGGTTGTAGAACTGCTATGCTACTCCAGAGCGGTTTTGGGGGTTAGACCTGGCTACTCTCGTGGCCATTTTTTGTACCCCATTAACAGCACAAGTGTGTACCAATCAATACCTATCAATCTGAAGAAACATTTTGTGAACCATGTACAAATAATCACATGTATACAGAAAAGATTTCTGTTTAAAGCAGAAATCTGTTTCTGCTTTAAACAGAAATCTTTATGTTTACAACATTTAAGGTCATACGTAGTTTTCTAAAAATTCAGCTTCAAATAGTAGTCCTGGAACATGCTGAAATAAGCAGTAAGTCTGGAACTAAGACTTTGGATCATTGATATCTTTATCCTTTTATTCTTTTTTTTTTTTAAGATTTTATTTATTTGACAGAGAGAGCACGAGAGAGCACAAGCCCTCTCTTTGCCCTCTGATTCGATCAAGCTCAGAGGCTTACAGGCAGTATTCTCTGTCCTGTGCTTAAAGTTCTACCTTGAGATAGAAATTGAAGACTTCCTTTCCTCTTTTTTGGCTGGGCTACTCGTAAGTCCTAAGTAATGAAGGCTGCCCAGGGACTGGGTAAGCTCATCTCCTTGGTTGTGGACCCCCTCCCCTGGTCCATGTCTCTCCCTCCTACCTTGTCCCAAGCACTGTAGTGATTTTTTGAAAATATTTTATTTGACAGAGAGAGTGACCATAAGCAAGGGGAGCAGCAGGCCGAGGGAGAAGCAGGCCTCCCACCAAGCAGAGGGTCTGACATGAGGCTCGATCCTAGAACCTTGGGATCATTACCTGAGTTGGAGGCATACACCCAACTGACTGAGCCACCCAGGCATCCCAAGTGATTAATCAAAACAAAACAAAACAAAACAAAACAAAACAAAACCAATGATGTTCTTACGAATACAGCTGACACTTTCAGGTTGGGGCCGTGGGGAGATCTGAGTCTCATAGGCGATTTTACTGTTGTCAAAGAGAAAGACAAGGTCCATATCCAGTGTGCGGCCCTCATTCAGCTGCAAAGGGACAAGAACAAGAAGAAATCTTGTGGGTCCCACTCCTGCCTTTTTCAAGTAATAACACAGGGATTTCAGAGCGCTTCCTGCTGTTCGCCGATGGCATCATCTTCAGCCAGCAGGTACTGAATGTCCAGGAAGCCTTTTTCAATGACTCCAGCCTAGATGTCCCTTTGTGTTCCCTTTATACTTATCATCCAAATGTGTGTCTTATTTACTACTTGCTAGTAGTAATAGCTTTTTTATCTATTCTCTATTATTTTTACTGTGCAATGCAGATGTTCACTATCTCCCTTCCTAACCAATGCTTGGTTCTCATAAGTTAACTTCATCGGTTCCTTGGGACAGGGACCAGGTGGTGCATAGCTGTAGCTGTCCACATGGTTCTGTACGCAAAGGTACACTGGAAACAGCTCTGGCTGACTCGGAGGAGCAAAGCATTGCTTTGGCAATGAAGGCAACAACAGAAAGGCATCTAAGTGGTCTGAAAGTAACAAGTCAACCGTAGAAGGATTCGTGTATCCCATTAGGTATTAGATCGATGCAGGGGATCTCACATTCCAACTAAAAAAAACAGAGAGGTACCTGTACCATGCAACAGAGTAGAGCTGAAATCTGAAGAGCCTGGGGGCAAAGTCAGAGTTAAACACCAGGCATTCTGTAAGGAGCAGGGGCTGACCTTGCCGTCTGAAATGCACTGAGCGGCGGGCTTGTCAGGGATCAGTGCCAGCCCAGCTTCCTGCAGCAGCTCCTGGTCCTTCTCGGGGATTCCTGTGTCATGCTGGATTCGGGCCTTCAAGTTCTGCAGGCTCTCGTCCTCAGTCACTGGATAGGTGTGAATGATGCCTGTGACCATGTTCAAGATATGAACCAGCTGCAACACAACCCAGATGTTATTGGAAAAAAACCCATCTTTACAGAGAAGCCCAACTCTTTGCCTGTGTCGTCTACTGCTCGCAACATTTTCCAGCCCCACAAAGAAAGGGGCAAGGCTAGCTGGGGGAAAGGAGTCCCAGTGGGAGCAAAGGAACGAGGGTTCCTATGTTCTGGTCTTTAATACTCCTGCTTGTCCACAGCTATGACCTTACAACTGAAGTCAGTTAGCACAGGGATAGGCACTCATAGGAGCCCCCTCTCCACGGCTCAGATGGCCCATGACCTGCTTCATAAGGCGCTCTTCTTTCTCCTGAGCCTGGCCACAGCCCCTCAGGGGCCTGACTGCTGCCTCGGGGCTGACCTAGCTCCGCACTTACCTTTAGGTTTAAGATGTCATCCAGGGCCTTGAAGCAACCATTGGGCCCGTACACAGGGTCGGTGCCCCTTTGCCGTGGGTGCCACATCAACATGAGCTGCAGCCACTTCTCCAGTCGCTGTGCCAGGATGCTGAGAAGAACGAGGGCACGGTGTGGGAGGAGACCACTGCACTGCCCTCAGGCGGCCTCCCACACAAAACTGGAAGGTACGCACCTCACACACACTCACCGCTACACATACACCCGTGGCAACCAGTATGATTATTGAAAATGAATTTCCCCCTGAGAGAAAGCGAACATTTCCAGCCAGACTAATGATTTGAGTGCTTATCCTTTTACCTGATCTGCTAAAATACCCCCTGAAATCCCAGATTTCTCAACAGATAGGTCAACAGACCAATGATCACCTGGCTGCAGGAGAGTGAAATGTGAAGCTCTTCATATGCCGCAGGTGTGTCCTACCTCCAGGTGAGCCCCCTGCCCCAAGCTAGACCCCATTCTGCCAGGTTTATTTTAATCCACACCCATCCCATGTCCTCCCTCCTGAACCCCTGCAGCGCAAAACCCACTCATGGTTCCCACAACAAAGTTCACACTCCTTCCCGGGCACAGGTCTGCCTCATGTAGGCACTCTCAGCCCCCACGAAGGCCAACTCTCTTTGCACTGCCCCTGGAACATGCCTTTGCTCCCCTCACTCCTTCCCCCTCAGCCTTCCTTCCTCTTCATCTATCCATGTCCTGCACATCTTTCCAGAAAGTTCCAGCTCATCCAAAGTCGTTCCAGTTCTAGTCCACACGCTACCGCTCTCCCCATCCTCTAAATACTCATGGTAATTATTATCTGCACCACTCGGCTGTGTGTGACTGCCTTGCCACTTTCTTTTGTACTACTATACAATGTTGATATTACTATCTAAGTGTTCACATTCTGGCTCTAAGACTAGTTTGCAATGCTGTGCAAACTACAAAGATTTGTTGACTATGACACAGTATGAGGCTACACAGGAGTGCAAAGAGAAGAAAAACACAATCTGAAAAGGCTTACGGTTGACTAGAAGACAAACCCTATGCAAAACCAAATGTAATACAAACTAGAAGCTACTAAAGGTGGTAAGAGGTACAGATAAATTGTTATGTGAATTTAGAAAAGAGATCATTTCTAGATGGGGTGAAGAGTGGGAATCCATTCTAAGTTTATGACTGAGATGATCATCTCAAGTCCTTAAGTCACAGGATGCTATCCTGATAACCTCTTGAAAAGCTTTCCGATGTTACTGCAGACACCTATTTCTAAAAAAGGAAGAAAACTACGTAGAGGATATGTGCCACTGTGCCTTACCTGTTCAGATTATTGGGATAGGGTAAGGAGCTTGAAAACTTCACCGCTCCATTCAAGTCCTCACTGACGACAATGTCCATCTCACTCTTCTGCCGGACTTTGGAATGCCTGCAAACATGTCATCTCCTTGATTATAGCCCCCAAGTCACTTGGGCAAGAGGTACTTTACATCTGTAACATATCACTTTACAACTGTACAGGATACCCCCGGGTTGCAATTTTATCTTTGGGTAGCAGTCAATGCATCTGCATCTGGCTGGGATGATTTCTTTGAGAGCTGAAAAACAGTCTGTACCGCCTGAAGGAGTGGAGGCATCAACCCTCCTGTGCCCAGAGTACCACAGCCAGTACTGCCAACTTCTAATCTCATCCTTAGCTTGTCTTTATAATTTTCTCCACTTTTCATTTTATCTAATACAAAATTCATGTTTTTTTTTTTTTAAAGATTTTATTTATTTATTCATGATAGTCACACAGAGAGAGAGAGAGAGAGAGAGAGAGGCAGAGACACAGGCAGAGAGAGAAGCAGGCTCCATGCACCGGGAGCCCGACATGGGATTCGATCCCGGGTCTCCAGGATCACACCCTGGGCCAAAGGCAGGCGCCAAACCGCTGCGCCACCCAGGGATCCCAAAATTCATGTTTTGACAGAGGATACAATTAGAACTTCCAAACCAGGATCACTGCACACGTATCACGTTTATAGGATATACGCGCAACACATGCACACGCAACACACTTCCCTCTAAATGTAGGTGACTAAATGTTAACTCTAGTGGTGAATGAATTCACATTTCCCAATTTAGAGAACTTACTGATGCACCGATGCACCGGAAATAGTATTTGAAGGGGAAAAAATGTTAAACGCAACTAGTTTCAAAGCTTTTCAGTGATGAGGAAAATGCCTTAAATTTGAATTATGCTTCATAGATAACCAAGTACTTCAACACCGAACACAGGCTTCTTTGCCACAATAATCCCATGTGGTAGGCCCTGTTTTTAGTCCCCCATTCAGTGGTAAGGACATGAAGATCGGTTGACTTGCCCAAGGTCTTATAACTACAGAATGGCAGATCTGGACTCAAACCCAAAGTCTACCATTCTTTCTACTCTGTCTGAATGTACAAGTCTTTCCTTCCCAAAAACACCTGGGAAATTCAAATAAAAAAATACTTTAGTCCTGAACACTTCTCATAGGCAAGGGGTCAGCTGGCCTGTCTGGAGCATGTGGGAAGCCTACAGGCACTGGCACATGGCAGTGGCCACCGGCTTACAGCTCTGGCTGGTACTATGATTACTGTAAGGCAGGGGCAAGCTTGTCATTAGTCCATCAATGGAAAATTATAAACATAAAAGGACATAGTAAATAAATGTTTATTGGTTAGGTCCTGAAAAGTATTTCAAAGTAGCATTACAACAGAATTATGAAGCTCAAACTGCCTCTGTCCTGAAATTACTATCCACTTGCCATCTGAGACGAGAGAGTGAAATTTTTAAAAAGTTGTCTAAGGCATTACAAGACAAATGAGACAGATAATTCTCACAAACTAGTCCACTAAACAGCTCCTGACTGGGTGTCCAAGTCTGCCTGAAGTGTCACCTGGCCTTCCAGCACTGGAGTGGAGTTCTAAAAAGCTGATTCTGCAGACAACAGACTTACCATACAGATGCTGGGACATTAGGGATATATTTTCAAATAGCACTTGTTCTTCCAGTTTGAATGGATTTTAACTCATCTTGTTAAAAATAATGAAAAAGCTCAACATTTGAACTGAAGAAAAGCAGCAATTCTTTGATTAGTTAAAAATATTGATGTACAGATATTTAAGTTATTTTTATGATGGTTATAGAATAAGGTGTGACTATAAATTAATGAGCCAATTCCTTAATATTCTAGAACTTACGCAGCTCAAGTACTGCTTGTTTTAAAATAAACCACCACAGGAGGGCATACTTTGCCATTTTGCCAGACTCCAGAAAAGCAGTCACCTGGCCTTATTTCTCTTTGCATTATACATGTTGACTGAACTGGACTGCCATCACAAAAACCACTCTTCTAGAGTTGATTTCCAAGGCTAAATCTTATAAGTAAATAATTAATGATGTAAGTTAAGTACCTGTCCTTTGAAAAAGTTACTGTTTTCATTACTTCCAAAAAGATATTTAGAAAAATATAATAGCCAGTGCTGGCAATGGTATGGTAAAAGAGGCAGCTTTGTATGTTCCTGGTCAAAACATTATTCATACAACCTTTCTGTTGAGCATTTTAATACACATCAAAAACCTTTACGATGCACATAATTTTTGATCAGTTAATTCCACTTCTAGGAATTGTCCTAGGGAAATAATTATGGATCCATAAAGATTTCCCTATAAGAACATTATTCTTGGTGTTATTTTAAGAAGTAAAAATTCTAAACCACCTATGCTTCCAATAACGGGGCATAAATTAAATAAATTTCAGTATAGCCATTCAGTTGCATACCAGATATGACAAATAATGGAAAAACATAAAGGATTTTCAATAGCAAGACTGAGAAGCAGGTTACAGGAGAGTATAATAATTTGTGTTTTTGTAAAAAGTATAACATATACTGAAGAGCCTGGAGACACACAAAAATGTTCATAGTGGTTCTTTCTGGATTGTGTGAAAGAAATTCTCATGGTGTAAAAATGTTTTGTGAGCACATGCAGGACAGTTCATATTATGTTAATCATTGATGTAAAAAAGAGGTGAAACACAAACGAACCAACAGACAAGTACAGACCAATTTTCTTGTACCCATATGAAACACCCTTGGAAGCACACCAAAAACCAGTAGTAGCAGGTACCTATGGGGAAGGAAGCCAGGTGGTGGGGAGGCTGCCCAGAGGGGACTTTTCAGTGCATACTCTTTTATCACTTTTGGAAGCTTGAACCATATGAACTTATTACTGCTCTAAAACAAAACAATACAAAACAAAAACTGGAAATAAAAACAAAATTTGGGGGATCCCTGGGTGGGTCGGTGGTTTAGCGTCTGCCTTTGGTCCAGGGCGTGGTTCTGGAGTCCCGGGATCGAGTCCCGCGTCAGGCTCCCGGCATGGAGCCTGCTTCTCCCTCTGCCTGTGTCTCTGCCCCCGCCCCTCTCTCTCTATGTCTATCATGAATAAATAAAATCTTTAAAAAAAAAAAAATTGGAATAACAGTTGCATCATTTAAATTAGTGTGTGGCCTCTCAATACTCTGAATGAAACCTAATTTAGGGGAATGTTAGTTTTCAAACTACACATTTTGGTAATGATTTACCTTCACATATACAATGAACACTTATACACTTATTTTTGTAATTAAAAAAAAGGCAAAGATATAATTTTTTAAAAAGTATATCCTTCAGTTTTTTATTTATAAATCTTTTTTCTGGTAACTTTCTTGTGTGCAAATTGGTTCAAATTTTAAGCCACTTTCTTATGCTTTTATTTTTTATTTTTTTATTTTTTTAAAAAGATTTTATTTATTTATTCATGATAGTCACACAGAGAGAGACAGAGAGGCAGAGACACAGGCAGAGGGAGAAGCAGGCTCCATGCACCGGGAGCCCGACGTGGGATTCGATCCCGGGTCTCCAGGATCACGCCCCGGGCCAAAGGCAGGCGCCAAACCGCTGTGCCACCCAGGGATCCCTCTTATGCTTTTAAAACAAAAATTTATATTTAGGAATGGTAAAATTTGTCAATAATACACTTCCACGAAAATACTTATCATTTGTCTTGCATACATGTCCTTTATTTATTTACTAATACACAGCATCTTCAGTATAAGTACACTGTTGTATAAAGCAGTCTGTAAATGTACTGGCATGTTGCTACTGAATACAGGGCAAATATTTATAAGGCATTACTTTTAAAGATGTTAACACTTTAACAATTGCTCTACTTTTCCAGGATTTTTGAGTCTGGACTGCCCATGTGCTGGGTCCTAACATGACATCCTCTATGGGAGACAGATGACCGATGCCTCGGGCCCAGGCTGGAAGTGCCCGGTGAGGTGGGAACAGGTAAAGGATGTGACAAAGACAGGGGGACACAGTCCTCCCTTCAGGAGGTGCTCCTCGCCCCACCCACAGGCCCCCCGTCCCTCACTCACCACTGCACGGGCTGCCAGTTAGGGAGAAAAGGTCGGAAGCCCGTGATGCACTCAAAAGCCAAGGTGCCAAAGCTCCAGTAATCCACGGTCACTGTGTACTTCTGCTGCTCCAGGAGTTCCGGGGCCTGTGTAAGAATGTGTGGTGGGAAAACACCTGAGCTGCTTCCTCTTCTGAGGAGCTGCCACAGGAGGGGGCAACCTGCCCCTCTAATCATGTCCCCACATGCCCCTGACTCCATCCAGAGCACATTGGCATGTCCATTCCAGGGTGAGGAGGTGACCACATGTGTAACTGGTGGTGTCTAGAATTTTTTGGCACTTCATTCACTCCTGATATTGATACAAGGGCCCCTAGGGGTGTTTTGGGTAGACCAGAGAACATCATATGCCCTTTTCTTGGGTGCAGTGTCCAGGTGGGAAGATAGCTTACATACAACAAAGGAAAATGACACCAGGCTATACACACCAAATGCGTACACACACATTAAATGATGACCAAGTCTCTTAAACTGATGTGATTTAGGAATGTGGTCGTACAATGAGATGGGATATTTACAATCAGCCAGATGCAGGACTGCTCCCCAAGCAGAGACAGCTGAAGTAACCAAGCAAAGCTTTGAAGCACAGAACAGAACCTGGGTCAGAAGAAGGCTCCTCACATAAGTGTCTGCGAGGGGACATTCCAGAAAGGACCATCACAAGCCCAGGCAGGGAGACAGGACCATGGACTGTCTGGCTAGAAGTGTGACCCTTATGGAAGGGTCAAGGAGTGCCAAACACGAGGAAAAATTGGGGAAGGGTCAGATCAATCTCTGTATCTGGTTATAGACAGAAGCTTTAGTTTTTAAAGGTGAAGATTTCACTGAGCATCCTGGTCAGAGCACGGGGTCACCTCACATCACTCCTGCTGAGCCCGTGAGGCTCCCAGAGTATACTCAGTAGGACCTATGTAATTACATGATATGGACACAGGGCAGGGGCCTAAATCACAGCCCCCCATGGGTCACCACTCTGAGACCTCTATCCAGAGAGCAGGTCATAAAGCGATGGAGCCTGTTACCCTAGTTGGTAGGATAAGCAGGAAGTATAAATGCACTCAAAGAGACATCAAAGAATTTCTTCTTATTTTTTAAGAACTAGATAAAACATTTAAGCTTATTTAGCCCAGTGGCTTTCAACCTTTTTTTGTTTGTTCATTAAACTGCAGACCCCTCGATCAACCAAAATTTTACTGGTTGTTACCATCCACAAGCAATCTATTACCAAGTCTTATGGAGTCTCTTGCTAGGCATTTCTTTTTTTTTTAATTTTAATTTTAATTGTTATTTTTTTTAATTTATTTTTTATTTTTTATTGGAGTTCAATTTGCCAACATATAGCATAACACCCAGTGCTCATCCCATCAAGTGTCCCCCTCAGTGCCCGTCACCCAGTCACCCCCACCCCCCACCCACCTCCCTTTCCACCACCCCTTGTTTGTTTCCCAGAGTTAGGAGTCTCTCATGTTCTGTCTCCCTTTCTGGTATTTCCTACTCATTTTTTCTCCTTTCCCCTTTATTCCCTTTCACTATTTTTTATATTCCCCAAATGAATGAGACCATATAATGTTTGCTAGGCATTTCTTGACTTATTTTCTACATCCTCAATGCTACCACCAGCTCTGAGCTTACTATCACAACAGCCTCCTTACTACTTACCCGCTATTTACTCTTGTTCAGTGCAATTCATCCTCCACAATGCATCAAGACTCATCTTTTCAAGGGGTAATACCAATCCCTCTCCAAATTTAAACCCTTCAGTGTCTTTCTGGTCCTCCATGGACTACATCCTTTGCTTCAATCCCTTCTTTTCCCTGCCTCCAGCCCCTTCCAGTCCCAGACTAGGTGAGGTCCTCCTAATACATATTTTTATAACACCCCACCCTTTCCCTTTGTAGCACTTGTCACAATTGTAGTTTCTTAGTTTCTGTGTAAGTGTGGGGGGTAATGCCTGCTCTCTCACCAAACTCCAAGCTCCTAAAGACCAAGGAAATGCCAGTCTCTTTCCCATTGCATCGCCAACTCCCAGCACAGTGCCTGGCACACAGACACAAACTATAATACTCAGTCGGTATTTACTGAGTGAATGAGTGACTAAAATAGAACCCCAATATTTAGACCAAATGATGTACAAATAGGAACTTGGCTCCTTCTTGGTGGCCAAGACACCACATGGAAACTGTGGCTTCTACGGACCAGCATGGATCTAGTTTAAACTCTTTATTTTCAGATAAAATATTGAAACCCAAGACATTATGGGATGTGTAGAAGGGCACATACTAACAAAGCCCTTCTGATATCAAAGAAGATAACCATATCCTTCCATTGGGCCTCCACTGGCAGAAAGTGCTAACTTGAGGCACACCTGGGTGGCTCAGTCAGTTAAGCATCTGCCTTTGGCTCAGGTCATGATCTCAGGGTCCTGGGATCAAGTCCCTTATGGGGCTCCCTGCTCAGCAGGGAGTCTGCTTCCCCCTCTCCTTCTGCCCCTCTCCACTCGAGCACACACTCTCTCTCATCCTCTCTCAAATTAAAAAAAAAAAGTGCTGACTTGAACAGATTATATCTCTGTCATACAACAATTCCTATATATTTGGGAACCGTCTAAAGAGCTGGCAAGATTTAGATGCTAGAAGGCAAGGACAGAGAGGAGCCGCTCAAGTTCAGCCATCAGAGAGAAGCTGATAAACAAACACATAAATCTACATCTCATTTCTTACCAGGTATTGCAGGGTCCCCACAAAAGAAGTACAAAGACTGCCCTGATCCAGTTCCTTGGCATATCCTAGGTCAATAATTTTGTGTATTAACTGGAAAAAAAAAAGAGGAGAAATTGGAGGATTATGAAAATACACTGTCTTCTTATAAGAACTGATTGCTGACAAGAGCAGAGGATATTTCTGAATTCCCCAGTAGTATTAGATCCTGAGTTCCTAAGAACCACCAAAGAAGGCTCGCTTCAATATGGCAGATATAAGGCAAGAGAAAACACGCACAGTAAAAAGGCTGAAAAAAAGATACATGTTCTCCTTGGCTCTGCAACTAATCACTAGTGGAAGGTCAATATGAATGGACTATGCCCCAGCCCTCAAGACTGCTAAATCTGAACTTTATGAGGTTAAAGACCTTCTCAGGAAATACCCTTAGTTCTCAAATCTTAGAACACTGGCAAGAATGAGTATGAACCGAAACAAAGGTGAGCCCTATGAATAGTCACGGGTCAGGCCCAAAAATGTTGATGGACTGAGTTGGATTACTATATTACTATATTCCACTCAGCAGACCCCTTGCTTGTCACCCCCAGCCAAACAAAGCAAGGCTGTGAAAAGGCACAGTGCCAAGGTGTGGTGCTGTGTGGGGAGATAACCCCCACACCCAAGCAGGAGGGCCCCTGAGGAGGGTCCCAAAGAGCTCTGTGGAGACTGAAGGCTGGGTCAGGCTCTATGGGCAGGTGCCAGCTCCAAATGCCTCCTCTGTGTCACATCCAATGCAAGTAATTCCAGGTTAGCATCAAACATTGTGCTCTCAAACACACAGGAAACAGAAAGTCTATTTCTAAGAGGTACTGGTCCCAAAGGCTGGGGCGGAGGTGGGAAGAGAAACATTATTTGCCTTATCAGATTCCTGCAACTTGGGCAATTAACAATGTGATCCATTCAGACTTGCCTCCATCTGCAAGCAAGAGCTTTTTGCTGAACTCCATTTCAAATCAAAAAGTGTTCCCAGAGAATCAAAGCAAATACAAAGTCAAGGAAATGCAATTATAAACAAAGATATAAAGGGTGTTCTTTTTCTACCAGAGCAGCTCCCTGAGGCAGTCCCCTGAGGACTTTTCCAGGAAGGTCACTCACTCTTTGCTCTCCTTGCTGAAGGACGATGTTTTCTGGCTTTAGATCCCGATGTATGATTCTGTTTTCATGAAGGTATCTAAGTGCAGAGGCTGAGAGGGTGGAAAGGGGAGTCAATTTTCATTAAACCTAAAAAAGTAGATTTCATTTCAAAATCTCCCATCCTGTGAAAGAGGAATACTGTGTGTCCCCTAACACACACTCTTTCAGTGCACAGACTCACATGGAGGGACAGGGCCTGGGGCAGAAGCTCCTGGGATGAAGTGAAGGGGGACCTGGTTACTGGAGAATTTGGATCACCACAAGAATCTGGCTTTTTCACACAACAAATTCTTAGCCTTCCATCCACAAAGTCACCAATTAGCCTAGCGCAGTGGTTCTCAAACAGTATTGCCCGGACCAGCAGCATCTAAGCTGGTAAAAAATGCAAAATTCTGGGATCCAGACCTGCTAAATCTGCAACGTTAGCAGTGACCCCACAATCTGTGTTTTAACAAGCTCTCCAGGTGATGCTGATAAAGTCTGAGAAGGGAGAACGTCACTGGTGCAGAGGCTCCAAAGTCTAAACTCCACAGGGTGAGAGATGTCAGAGCCAGCTGCAAGGAAGAAGAGACGAGGGGCTCTGTCCCTGCACTTGATAGTCCCAACATATTTATTAGGTGCCTGCTTCTCTGCCAAGCTCCGGGAGGGACATAACAGACATGATGCCCAACTTCAAAGAGCTCAGAATCCAGCTGGGAAGGAAGGAGCCTACACAACCCTGGCTGTGCAGAGATGTGAGGATGCCATACAGGAAGGCCATGGCACAGAGCAACACAGCTCCTGATGCAGCTGGGCTCCACACTGGATGTGATTTTCACCCATAAAAGAGGTTTAATAACTTTAACGGAAATCCCAGAGCTCGTTGTACTGCAAAAGAAAAAAAAAATGGAGTAGGTACTGGAAGGTGATAAAATTATCTTTGTTTGGAGATGATGTGACTATGTTTAGAAACTCAATAAACTCAAAGCTAGAAAGAATTTAGCAACCTGCAAACAAAACAAGTATATTCAAATGAACAGCTTTTCTCTATGTCAGCTATATCCAGCTGAACTAGAAAAAGAAAAAAAAAAATCCCAACCACATTAACAACAGAAACTCTAAAATACCATGGGATCAATTTAGGGAGGGGAAAAAAACTAGCATTAAGTGAGGAAAGTAGGTAGCATAAAGAAGAGCCATACAAATAACATTTAAAAGTTTTAAAAGTTTATGGCAACATGACACTATTCACAAAGTCAAAAGACAAAAAGGCTGAGAAAGAAATATCTGCAACACACACGACAAAAAGTAAATACGCTTAATGGACAAAAAGTTCTTTCAAATTAGTAAGAAAGCAGCTCAGGAGAAAAGGGAGTAATCGACTCAAGAAATGCAAATGGCGAACAACTCTACATCAAGTTGCTCGAGCTCGTGAGTAGTCCACAAAGTGCAAATTAGAGCAAAATGAAATGCCTTTTCCCACCTCTTCAACCAGCAAGAATTTTATTTTATTTATTTTATTTTTTTAAAATACTTATTTATTCATGAGAGACACAGAGAGAGAGACAGAGACACAGGCAGAGGGAGAAGCAGGCTCCGTTCAGAGAGACTGATGTGGGACTTGATCCCGGGACCCCAGGATCATGCCGTGGGCCGAAGGCAGGCACTAAACCGCTGAGCCACCCAGGGATCCCCCCAGCAAGAATTTTAGATGAGAAATAAAGGCATTTCTCTACATGGCTGGAGGGAGTAAAATTTGCTATGCCTTTTTGGGAAGGATATCTATTAAGTCTTAAAATGTACACATCATTTGACCCGTTACTTCTACCTCGAGTAATCTACTTATAAAGTCAAAAGCTCCATAACATACAGACAAGGATGCTTATTGCATACCTTGGAGTAAAATACTTAGAAATGAACTCTAAGTCCTTAATTAGGGAACAGCTGGACAAATGATAACAGAGCCACATTATCACAGGCATTGATTTCAAAATCATTTAAGTTTCTAGAGAATATAACTCAGATACAGATAATATGAGTCAGAAGAATGTCAAAGATGGGGCTTCTTTATTATTTTTTTTAAAAAAGATTTTATTTGTTCATGAGAGACACAGAGAAAGGCAGAGACCTAGGGAGAGGGAGAAGCAGGCTCCATGCAGGGAGCCCAATGGGGAACTCCATCCCAGGACCCTGGGATCACGACCTAAGCCAAAAGCAGATGCTGAAACACCGAGCCACCCAGGCATCTGGGTTTCTTTGTTTTAAAGAGATCATTAGCAATGGGGTGCTTGGGTGGCTTGATTTTTGGCTCAGGTCATGATCTTGGGGTCGTGAGATCGAGCCCCATGTCAGGCTCTGCTCTGGGAATGGAGCCTGCTTGGGATTCTCCGTTTCCTTCAACCTTTGCCTCTCCTTACTTGTGTGCTCTCTCTCTTAAAAGAAATAAAGATTTTTTAAAAAAAGAATCTTAATAAGCAATGACAACACTAAGAGGTTCAACAAGGAGACTCCCCTGTGCTGCCACTATCCCCACCACACACACACACACACACACACACACACACACTCTCTCTCTCTCATTCTCATCACACCAGACAGAACGCAGGCAAACCAGAGATGCCGGCAGCCTTCCTTGTCGGCTCTGCAGAGCAGAAGGCCATCCATAAAAACAAAGGGGTCGGACACATTGCATAGACTTCATGCTGAAGGTTTTCTCAAAACATATCTGAAAGTCAAAGCCAGATAAACAAATGACTTCCATCTTACTAGGGGAGTTCCATCTCAGAATATTAAATTAATCACAAAACCTCTAATTACATCTGCCCTTTTCACCCAGACTTTGACCATATGGTTCCAGTATTTTATACTGTTCCTTATTTTTCTTTCATAACTGAATACAGGGGACTGGCTTAGGTCCAACAAATGTCCAAATGAAGTGAAAAACTGTAAAATGTTCCAACCTCTCCTGTTCCTGACTGTATTAACTCTTAAAGACTGATACTCCTGGGGGCACCTGGGTGGCTCAGTTGGTTAAGTGTCTGCCTTTGGCTCTGGTCATGATCTCTGGGATGGAGCCCCTGCATCAGGGTCCCTGCTCAGTGGGGAGTCTGCTTGTCCCTCTCCCTCTGCACTTCCCCCTCACTTGTGTATACTTTCTCTCTCTCTCAAATAAATAAAGAGAATCTTAAAAAAAAAAAAAAAAAAAAAAGACTGATACTTCTGAGTGGCACTTTCATCTATTTTACCAATTTTTTTTCTTAGAGAGAGAGAATGCAAGGGGGGTGGGGATAGGGGTAGAGGGAGAGACTCTTAAGCAGACTCTGTGCTAACCATGGAGCCAGACACTGGGTTCCATTCCATGATTCTGAGCCAAAATCGAGAGCTGGACACTTTACTGAATGAGCCACTCAGGTGCCCCTGTGTTTTACTAATTTTTATTAAAGAATCAAGGCAAAAGGGGGATTTGGGTGGCTCAGTTAGTTCAGCATCTGCCTTCAGCTCAGCTCATAATCTCAAGGTCCCAGGATCAAGTCCTGTGTCAGGCTCCCTACTACTCAGTGAGGAGTCTGCTTCTCCCTCTCTCCTCCTTCCTCATGCTCTTATAAATAAATAAAATCTTAAAAAAAAAAAAAAAAAAAGAAAGAAAGAAAGAATTGGGATCCCTGGGTGGTTCAGTGGTTTAGTGCCTGCCTTCGGCCCAGGGCATGATCCTGGAGTCCCGGGATGGAGTCCCGCATTGGGCTCCCTGCATGGAGCCTGCTTCTTCCTCTGCCTGTGTCTCTGCCTCTCTCTCTGTGTGTCTCTCATGAATGAATAAATAAAATCTTAAAAAAAAAAAGAATCAAGGCAAAGTACAGCCAAATATTCAAATAACTACACAAACAAGCCTTGCATGCAGGGATGGTGCAGCTGAACCAGAACTCTGGCTGCCTGAGAGCCCTGCATACAGTAACTCAACATGTGTGCACACTGACTGCCTCATAAAGGCCCATTCTGGTGCATGACAAGAGCGTCAGGGTATGAGCTATTTAAAAAAGAAAAAAGAAAAAAAGAAAAAAAAGCATGGTCTGCTCAAAAGCAGAATATGTGAAAGTTGATACTCACTGTGTTTTAAGCAAGTACATACGCCCAGGCTAAGATAACTCCTCTGAAGTCAGATATGCACATCTCACTTAATATAGCATGGGCCCCAAGCCGGTGAGATATCCCAAGAAGCCCCGCTGCTGGTGATGGAGAAGAGCATTCAGACCAGCCTGAAAGCACTATTCTCTACACCAAGCTGATCAGGAATTGTCATCTGATCTTTAGTGAGGAGGGATGCAAGCTGGTTACTAATCCACTGATTTCTATTAATAGCTGTCTATTTACATTTAAGCAACTGTGCATAATAAACTTTAACCCTCATCTCAGGGCATTTGTTCTCAAATACTTTTGTCAACTTCATATTACTTCTAGAATTAAGGAATTCTTCAGGCATTGTTCTATGTAGTTTGCGGGACTGAGTAAGATAGTTGAAATTTCGATTGGCAACAACTGAAACAGCTCCCCTTACAGGATCAGTCTGTAGGAGGCACAGCCTGACTGTGTTCCATTTTACAAATAGAACCTGAGGAGCAGTATCACAAAATGAGTCAAACTTGTCCTGAGATGAGAGAACCTAATTTAATTGGATGGAAAATGAGAATTTGAGATGAAGAAAAATACTTTTGCACCTGAAGTTTATTAAAAATCCAAACCCTTAGTGAGAGTGACTGTGTATAAAAATGGAAAACCACAACACAAAGCAGAAAGACTAAAAAATTTCTCACATTCTAGTTCTAGAAAAGCATTGTGAGAAGCACCTACTCAGTGTGAATTTTTAAGCTACACAGTGGCATTTCCTAGACTGGATACCACAGAGTGGGTCCAGGTTAAGGGCTCGCCACAGGAGAACAGTCTCCTCAGTTAGCCTTGTCAGATTGGCATCCAGGTAGTTACCCCAGCTCTCCCTTAGCTCATGAGGAGACATAAAAGATATAACTCAAGAGTTCTTACTAATGAACCAGAATTTCAAATCACAGCTCTTGTATATTTTTTTCAGATTACAAACCACAAATCAGAGAGCCGCCAGAACCAGCTATATTTCCATGTAGAAAAGCAGTTAAGAGTTATATCCATGAATCCCTACCGACTATACCCCAAATTTAAAGGTATTTACTAAAGTCCTTGAAGAACATTCTTGTCTGATACATTTCATGGAAAAGAAATGGAAAGATAAATGGACATGGAGATTAGAGGAGAAAGGAAAGACAGTCATCAACTGACTTAAGTCACCAATGACTAAGAAGTACAACAGGATGTTTGTTCACTTGATAAAAACTGACTATGTTAAAAACGAAACAGGTCCAAAATGGCATCCCTTGCACTAAGGTCACATCACCAACAGGGACTCAATACCTAGCCTAACTGTATTTCTAGCCTGTCCTGGGAATGTAATCTTAACTAGTCAGTCTGGAACTACCTGGTCAGCACTAATGAGGTGGTCTGCCTGAGAGACCCCTACCATCCCCCAAAGGAAGGTGACCTTGCCTGAAATAATCCTCTCTCTGCTAGTGACTTCCTTGCCCCTCCCCCTTCTGACGGTAAAAGCCTTTCACTCTGTACACCTCCCTGGAGCTCCTTTCTATTTGCTAGATGGGATGCTACCACCCAGTTCATGAATTGCTGAATAAAGCCAACAAGAACTTTACAATTTACTCAGTTGAATTTTGTCTTTCAACATATATAGTGACAACTGTGGAATCCGAAGGAAACTTCCGATAACATGGGGAAACAAAAATACAGGTATGGCACCCATGACCCCTTTGAGCTCTCCTTCTTGCTGTTCTCCACGGGCCATTGGTAAGTTCCTCTCAGTGCTCAGCTCCGCTCTCTGTACTAATTGGCAGTTAGATGGCTCCCCATCTAACCGGCTTTCTACAGTTCCCCATCTGA
The DNA here is from genome assembly GCF_011100685.1 of Canis lupus familiaris. Classification (NCBI taxonomy): domain Eukaryota; kingdom Metazoa; phylum Chordata; class Mammalia; order Carnivora; family Canidae; genus Canis; species Canis lupus. The sequence goes on from NC_049237.1 coordinate 24,122,563, forward strand.
TTGAAATCCCCAGCTCAATCCTCAGATTCCACCTTGGGAGCTGCTGGTGGCTCAGTTCACAGTTCCTCATTTGTTTAGGATCCCAGCCCACAGGGCCCATTCCTTGGAGTCTGCTGCTTTAGTCCTTGTCCCAGCCCCAGGTCCATGTTAGGAATCGGTGGTGGTTACCGACCAGGCTCAGACTGGGTCTGATGTGATTTGTGTAGATGAAGGCTACTGTTAACCTCAGAAGCCCAAATCCACAAAACCAGTGGGCACAACTGAGCATTTAAAAGCAATCAGAATGCATTCTACCTAACTCTTGAGACTCCTGGGTCTTAAGCTAGTCTCCCAATTTAAGAATAAATTGGTTACAGAATGAGCTAGATTGACACTAGGGCACCTGCAACCTCAAGAAAATTTCCATGTGATGAAGTACCCTGTAAAACACCTTATAATCACCAAGCCAGCAGTGCATTCCCCTTAGGTACTAGGTTGGCTCCAAGAGAATCAAAGCCTTAGCTTAAAAAAAAAAAAAAATTAATAAAATAAATAAAAATTTAAAAATAACCCTTAAATTCCAGAGTTCAGTGCGCCACCTTCCAGCAATCTGCTTATTTAATGACTAAGGACTATGGTTTGGGAAGCTATAAATATCTACGAAAATGGCAAGATCTTACCAAAGACAACCTAGAATTACAAAGGCCAATATGGGGAACATTCCAATTGAACCAGATCCTTTTTTTAAGAAGTACACTTAAAAGCAAGGATTCCCAAATCAAACAAATAGAACAAGATACCTATTTTACTTGATGCATAAAAGCTTCCAAAAAGGCTTCAAGATTCCAAAATAGTTTCATTGAAAGTTTCACTGCAAATAAGCTAATGAAACATTAGACACAAGAGGTGTCTAAACACCACCTGGGGGTATTTGGATGGCTCAGTTGGTTGAGTGTCCAACCCTCGATTTTGGCTTGGGTCATGATCTGAGGGTTGTGGGATGAACTCTGTGCCAGGCTCTGTGCTGAGTGTGGAGCTGCTTGGGATTCTCTTGCCCTCTACCTCTGTCCCTCCCCCTGCTCACACACTCCCTCTCTCTTAATAAACAAACAAAAAAGCAAAACAAAACAAAACAAAACAACACCTAGGTCTTCTGTATTGCACCCTCCCAGGGCTGCATCATCAAAAAACTGGTAAGAGGGGCATGTGGGTGGCTCAGTGGTTGAATGGCTGCCTTTGGCTCAGGGAGTGATCCTGGGGTCCTGAGATTGAGTCCCGCATTAGGCTCCCTGTGGGAAGCCTGCTTCTCTGCCTCTGTCTCTGCCTCTCATGAATAAATAAATAAAATCTTAAAAAAAAAAAAAAAAAAACTGGCCAGGAAATCAATGTTTCATTTGCAATCAACAGGGACAACAGAAAAAAGGTTTTCTCAAAGGTTTAGTTCACATTCTTCAACATCAACTTGAATGCCCCCATATCTGCCTCAGAAGGAGGGCCCCTACTGGTGAGAGGCTGAGGGATTTTCTGGTTAAAGTGCTATGCTATTCTCTTAAATAGCTAAGTGGAACCTGAAATAAGAACTAATTAAAAACCCTTACCAAATTCTGGTAGACACTGGAGCTACACTCTCTACTTTAAACCCCACTCAGAGTCTACAGATGGGATTCTTTTTTTCTTTAAATTTTTATTTATTTATGATAGTCACACAGAGAGAGAGAGAGAGGCAGAGACATAGGCAGAGGGAGAAGCAGGCTCCATGCACCGGGAGCCCGATGTGGGACTCGATCCCGGGTCTCCAGGATCATGCCCTGGGCCAAAGGCAGGCGCTAAACTGCTACGCCACACAGGGATCCCTACAGATGGGATTCTTAAAGATTGGCAGAAGCCAGCTAAGCTGAGACTTCATACTAGAGTCAGATATCTTTCTGATACCTCTCTAGAGTAAGCAGTAGAGAGAGGAAAAGAAAATGTCTTTTGCATCCTTCCTGGGAAGGCCTCTTGAGTCCAAAGGATCGTTCAAGACTACCAGGAATATTTACTGTTTGTCCCAGCTCAAATTTGACAAAATATTTGAAAGGATTTTTTTAAAGTAATATCTACACCCAACATGGGGCTTTAACTGACAACCCTGAGATCAAGAATCCCACACTCTACCAACTGAGCTGGCCAGGAGCCCCCGAAAGGACTTTTTAAAAATAACACTGGTCAGAAGTTGGCCAAATTGGAAGCTGATAATCAGAGCCTGACAGGAATTGCTTCTCCCCTAAGCTAAAATAAAACTACATATCCAGAGGAAAAGAAAAAAACTTCTGAAGCCTTTGTGGAGGGATTTACTAAAACACTGCAAAGACAAACAGCTCTAAATACAGAACCTCAATCTTTTTTATTTTAGTTGGAAATCTTCTCCCTGATGTTAAAAAAAAGCAAACTGCAGATAATGTGGCTTAAATGAGTGGGCCAGCCTATGGTATCATTTAAGTTACAGCCCAATTCCTTGAGATATTAAAACCAATTGTCCTTATCTTACGAGTCTTTGCAAAACCAGAAATGCAGCTCCAGAAACAATTTAAAGTCCACCTGTCCTTTTTACCAATCTCTAAACCTCTCCTACTTTTCTCAAAAGGCTTGTAAGGATTGTGAAAATTCTGACCCTAGGGAACAAAAGTACTTCTTAGAGGAACTTAAGTTCTTTCCCTGTGCCTTTGAGAGGTAAATGCTTTACCTAAGAACTCTTATCTAGACCATCCCCAATTCCTAGGACTGAAGAAAAAAAATCGGGGGAGGTTTTTTACAAATAAAAATTGCTACAGAAGCTCCCTTATCCCAAATCTGATCCACAGCTTCCATACAATTACTTTTAAGGACAGCTACAAATCTTAAGTGTCTTTCATACAAATATTGGTAGAAAAAGCTTTAGACATCTAGATAACCTTATTTCATCTCCCAGAAGCCTGACTTGGATCCAAATGATCCTTTATAAACTAAGGAGTTTTGCATTGTCATACTCATCTTACTGCTAAAATTTTAAAGTGAAAGCCATAAGGTCTCTGTTTGCATATGTCTACAAAATTACATTTGTCTATACATATGTGTGTTGTAGATGTGTAGGATTTTCTTCCTCTGAATGGTACTGCCAAAATTAATATGCAAAAGAGCTCTATTTAATTGGCTTAAAAACAAACAAACATTTATATGATGTAAGTATTCCTAAAATTCTCAGAACTATAAGAGAAACTAACCTCAAATGCCTTTCAGGTTCACATGTTCTAGGAAAATACTTGGTGTTAAAGTTAATTTAAGTTTCTTGGTTTAATTAAAATAGACATGTCTTCAGCATTGTCAGTACTGAATTTAATGCAGACATACATTTATTCTACATGTTTACTAATCAAATAACCTCATATTATCATAATATAAATTGTCATATATTCATATGATATCTATCTTATATCATCAACAGGAAAAATAACAGGATGATGGCTGACTTTGTCTGATGTCTCATGGAGCTTTCCTTGGTAGTCTAAACAGAAACGTATGCTTGTAAAAATTATTAAATATATTCATACAATTTGCCAACATAACAAATATTGGTGCAACAGGCAGTTTACAGCCTGTTAAAGTGCTTAAGTTTTAGTTTTCACTAGAAACTAAGGTTTCTAAAGGTTAAAAATTCTAAATAATATGTAATCAAAGCTACTGGAAATAATAAGAGAAACATCTCTGTACCCAAGGAAAGCAGGGTGTGTGCTTTTGGAAGAGAAGGTATGAGGAATGGAGAGGCATTTTTGTTGAAGGAAAAGACATTTTGTCCCAACGTGAAGCTAGTTATTTCAGAATAGGAAAGAGGAAAAACACAGGACAAAATGTGAATGTAAAAAAAGATGTAGGTTTTTAAAAAAGGAATCTTTGGGCAAGGAATTTCATGTATGGTCAGGTTAGCTAAGATTAAAATAAATTTATTTGAATAAAAAAATTTTAATATCAAAAAGAAACTGGTGCAAAATTAGAATTTGGTTTTCTCTCTGTTAAAATGACAAAGTTTTCTTGGACTATTGGTCTAAATGAAGTCTTTCTGATCCTGAACTACCTGGTATTTTGCAGAGGGCTCCTGGAACATCTCAAGATTTATTTTCTCTATACAAAGAATATGTAAAACTAACTGGACTTATTTGCTATGTTAAATTATATGGAAAGCACTGTCAAATAAGGAGTAATATTAAGCTTTCCTTATACTGCATTTGTCTAGCTTTGTAAGTGTTCCAGAAACTATGAAATTCCTGGAAATCTTCATGTCTTAGAAGAATATTACCAGTAACAATTCCAGTTATTATCCTAAAATGTTATCACAGAAATCACTGAATTTCCTTATCAAATGAACTCTCATCAGTTCTTTAACAGTAGGTATTTTTAAGTCTTTGTCACTTGCAGAGAGTTACTATTCTACTCTGATGCTCTTTAGAAAGTGTTTCTGCACATGTTCCACCTTCAAGAATGGGCTTGGACTTTGGAAAGAACTTGGGCAAGTACAGGATTCTGATAACTTTAAGATCATCATAAAACTGTCCTTAGTAAGAATTTCCAGAAATAATGGAAGAAGTGGATTAAAGCAGAACAAATATAATTAAATGGGACTGAATAACCCAAGAAGGATGATTATGATCTTTTGTTTGAAACACTGCTGGTTCCTCCATGTTTTGTTTTTCCTTTCCAGATTTAAGGAAACTTTTTAAGCTACCTAGGACTTACAGCTATTTGACAAAGCATACCTTTGTAACAAAGGTATGGGTGAAGCATTTCCTTTTTCTCCCTATCTGATCCCTCTAGAAACCAGAAACCCTTGAGTATTCTTTTCAAGGTAATATAGTTAGGTATTTGTGTAAGTTCAATAAGACTCTCTTCTTCTTGTAACAGGACACAATTAGAAATGTGGGCTATATCACCAAGGACTTGACTGAAATGTCACATTTATGAGAGATGTGTATAGACTCAGATATGACCAGACAGTTTAAGAAACTGCTAGGAAAAAAACTCATTTGGTACTTTGCTTATAAGAGGGTCCTAGCAGCCTTACCAGATGAATAAGAAAGGTCACTTCCTGGCAGGCCCAGACACCTCAGGATATTTAGGGGAACCTTGAGAAGAGAGAAATTCACCCAAATTATTGGTATTGCAGGTAAAATCTGATGGTAAATCCTTGGCGTGGCCTCCTGGCCTCAGAGGCTTATAAGGCAATCTGATTCCTTACGACAGGTTCCACAAAGCAGTCTTAAAAGGAGCTTACATGGCTAATCATTATTCCTGCTGCATTTCTGTTAAGTAAACAGGCCAAGTTCAATGCAAACAATTCAGTTTTACTGTAATTATCTTTAACTTAAAAAATAGGGGTAACTGTAGAGAGAAAAATTGCACTTTTGTAGATATTAGATTCCAGTACTGTTAATTTTCTTTGAGGTTTTGTTATAGACCTATAAACTAGATTGGATCCTGATAGTTTCTTCAAATATCTGGCTATGACTCTCCAAACTAATGTTTCTAATTTTCTCCCACCCTTCTGATTTGGAATCAATAAAGACAAAGATTAATTGCCCGTGAATCTCCTTGGAAGGGACAACGCCAGGTCTTCCTCACCCACTAGATGGTAGCCAGACTTCAGGGATGTAGGTTGACGTCTACCAATTAAAAAGGGCTCCTTCAGACTTTGGGAACTACACACCAGCTGAAGACCTCAAAATCAAATTGACTAGGAAGAAATAGCTAACACCAACGTAGACTACTTCCACCTAAGCCACCAGATCAAGACTTCATACTTTTAACACGAGATCCTTTCTTCCTCCTTCTCTGTCCTTTATTCTGGCACTGGCCTGGAAAGATAACACCATCACCTGTATCTCGCAGGCCTTTGCTAAGGGGGGTAATCCAACCTGCAAACAACCGTTGGGTATGCCACAATGCCAGTAGTTCTATAGTTCTGCCTCTTACACACCTCTGATTTCCAATGTGTCAGTTTCTCTAGAATAAACTTGGCCCCCTCTCTACAGTGTCAGACACCCTAACCCTGAGGGTCCATTTCCCAGTCCCTGGTTAACAATCCTAAACCCAGGGAACCTTGAGGTCAGGCTGTACATAAAGAAAGGGACACAAGAGAAGGGTAACCAGAATAAAAACCACCTGCATGGTCTACCAACCCTTAGATTTTGCTGGCCTCCATTCCAGTCCTGTGCTAGGACTCAAATGGGAATTACCAGGAGGCATTCAAAATTAGCTCCCTCTGGCAGATCCTTGCTTTACCAGTTGGGAGTACAAATGATCAAGAACCTCACAACTCTTAGAGCAATAGCTGCCCAATAAAAATCCTTAGACTCAAAAAAAAAAAAAAAATCCTTAGACTCTAACAAAGTACTTCATAAAAGGACAGTCCTCGATTATCTGGAAACTGAGCAAGGTGTCTGTGCTCTGGCCAACACTGCTTACTGCCCCTGGATTAACACTTCTGGAGAAGGTAAAACTCAGCTACATAAAATCACTGAACTAAGCCATCTGGCTTAACAAACGGACTCAACACAGTCTCTCTTTGTTTGATTTTTATTGGTTTGGGTCTTGGGGACCATGGCTTTGAAGTACCCTCTAGACATCACGAGTTACCCTGCATATAATAATCATAGTAATCTCTCTGGTACACTGTATTTCCTTAAAAAGTTTTAAATGCCAGTTCATGGCTACTAACCATCAAATGATCTCCCCAAGACTGGAATGTTGAAAAATGAAGAGAGTTACTGACTAAAACAGTGAACCTGAAGTCATGACCAGTGAATAAATACTACAGAGATTCGGCAAAGTCATGGTCTATGAATAACCACAGAGCAACAGCAGAAACTATAAGAACTTCAGAGCCATAGCTGGGGGTGATGCTAATACCACTATAATGATTTTGAAATCATACAAATATATAATTTTGATCATATCTCAGTTAAGTCTGATCAAAAGGGAAGGACTGTTAAGAGATGACAGGCCAAAAATGGAGTCACTTGTGCTAAGCCCACATCACCAAACTGAGACTTAATACCTAACCTAACTGTAGATTCAGCCTCTCCCAAAATGTAATCTTATTCAGTGTGGTATTACCTGGTCTGCACTAATGAGGTAATCTGCCTGATGGGACCCCTGCCATCCTCAAAAGAAAGGTGACCTTACCTGAAACAATCCTCTCTTTGCTAGTGACTTCCTTGTCCTGGTCCCTTCTGCCTGTCAAAGTCTTTCATTATGTACAGCTCTTCAGAGCTCCTTTCTATTTGCTAGATCGGATGCTGCCCAATTCATGAATCACTGAATAAAGCCACTAAGATCTTTACAATTTACTCAGTTAAAATTTGTTTTTTAACATTTAACACTACTGTGTGCCAGTCACTCCACCTTCACTGGACCTTCCAAGCACAACAAATTAGAAGGCCAAGTGTGAACACGTGGAGAAAGACTGAATCCAGCTGGGGGGTTCCCGGCTAAAATAGCCCCTGTGATTAATCAGCAAGGTAGAAAGGCAGCCATACCAAGTGCTGAGAGAAAACTGCAAAACCATTCTTGTTTGTTCAACAAGTACTGATAAAGTGTCTTGTATTTCCTAGGTATTGTGGAAAATGTGCCACTGAGGCAAGGCGTTTTCTTCACTTACTGCAGGGTCTGGCCAGTGGCCCCTCACACCAGAAATCTGTCCCCACTGTCAAGCACAGGGAATAGAGAGGAGAAATGGGATATGTGACTCGAAGGAGGGCTGAAAGGATCTGGAGCCTTGAAATGAAAGGGTATATAGAGCAGGAAGAGGGCGAGTTCTAGAGACAAGATTCGTGTCTGGGTGACTGATGGGAAAATGGGCTGGTGACACAAGAAAGGGATGCCAGGAAGGGATCTGGCTTAAGGAAGAAGTCTAGGACTTGGTAATGGCTTTGGGAGAAGTATACAGACACGGGTAATGGAGTTGAGGAGAGAGCTCAGGGTTGAATACACAGACTCTGGAGAGAATATGGCTGATAAGGAGGTTGTGAGAATAGCCTGGCAAAGAGAATACTGGAAAGCAGTGGGTGGTCAGTCCAGGCACAGAGAGGGGCAACGGGGACGGAGCAGGAATGAAGAAAAAGCACATAGACAAAACTCTAGGGGAAGATGATGCATTAGGGGAGAGGCAGGAGACACTGGGTATGCAGTCAGGCTGGGACAGTGGAGAGGGCGTCAAAGACGTTCTGGGGCGCCCATTCTGACAGCCAGCCCCCTAGATGATGAAAATGGAATATCGAGTTAGAAGGGACCTTAGAGGCCGCCTAGCCCAAACCCTTCATTTTAAAGTTGAGGACAGGGCAGCCCAGGTGGCTCAGCGGTTTAGCACCGCCATCAGCCCAGGGCCTGATCCTGGAGACCCAAGATCTAGTCCCACATTGGGCTCCCTGTATGGAGCCTGCTTCTCCCTCTGCCTGTGTCTCTGCCTTTCTCTCTGTCTCTCATGAATAAATAAATAAAATCTTTTAAAAAAATAAATAAATAAGATAAAGTTGAGGACATATAGCCCCAGAGAGTTACCACAGTTTCCCATAGAGAAGAAATGAAAAGACAAATAGACCAAAAGGTCCTTGCCCAGGGTGACAGAGCTGGGAACTTGGAGAAGCCAGAAATGAAAGCCAGTTGTCTTCTCTTTTATTATTAGTAGTTCATTTATGCTTTCCAACATACTTTATATACCAATGATCTGAATTGCTGAGATAGGGTAATCCTGTTATGTTCTAAGTCCACAATTAGAAACACTAAATAGAAAGGCCAATTTGAATGAAGTTCTCTTCCCTAAAGCCCTGTATTCCCTTTGAACCTCTCTCTGCCTTTTAATGCTGAAGCATGGCTGCCTACGAGGCATGGCCACAACAGACACAGATGGTGACTTGGAGAATGAGGCACCGATGAAACCGGGAAGCGGGGTTCCTGAAGGTTCCAAGGACAAGATGGTCAGTTCCCGCAGTAAATTGGCCATCCAGCGAGTCAAGGAAGATCAACTGAGACTTAAGACCTAAGGCGGTCACAGAGATCACACAACCAGACCACCCAGCTGGGCAGGGCACACACAGGCAGGTCCCCCTCAGGCAGGGGAATCACGGGCCTCCAGAGTGTCCATCTGTCCTTCAACCTTGAGTGCTCAGCTCAGGAGGAAACACACTGCAATGTTTTCCAAAGGATAACGAGCAAGACTACTTAAATAGAGTCCACTTAGGTGTAACTTCCTTGAGCTATTTTAGGGTTATGTGGAAATTCAGATCATTTCCAGCTGCCTCTGTACCTGTCTCTGGATCTCTTACCAGCATAAGAGAATAATGCCTAATAGGTCTGTCCTGGCATGTGCTCACCAGGCAACGGCTTATTTTCTCATATTTATGCTGTAGTATCTTCCTAATCAATTTAAAGTTCACTGGAAAAATCTTCTCTATTATCTTGATGCTGCTCTGAGTGGGCATCTCTGTTACGTTAAACAAGTTACGTTAAAACAGGTTTAATCCAGAAGAGAAGGCACTGACTTCTGGACCCAGTGGTCAAGGGTGTGGCTCTGACACTTATCTGAAGCCAACCTGGCAGAGAACAGCAGTGGCAACTCCAACAAAGGAAACAGGGCTGGCACTTGGAACAAACTGGAACAAAATATGCTCAGGAAATGTTTCAGAATACAAAAGAGCTAGCTTAGATGTGCTCCAAGAAAAGCTTTTGAACTCCCGCTCAGTGGTGAGATCTTGCAAAAGAAATAAACTTGATAAATCCTGTACACAAATCAGAAATGGGAAGGAGAAGTATAATACAAGCTTATCAACAACCTCTGCCACAACCACAACACTAGGGGATGTGACTGCTTCCAGAAGATGAATGACACAGGAATAGGTCTGAAGGGTAACTGTTTCTAGGAAAGGAATGTTACAAGGCAACCACCAACCTGGTTTACCAGATCCCAAATCAGGATGACAGGTCTTTCAAAAGGGATGCTATTAATCCAAATACAGAGTGGGGAAGGACATGAGAATGGAACAAACATTTGCTGACCGCATGTTATGCCAGGAGCAGAAAATACTGTGCCGGTGCTTTTGGTATATCACCTCACTTTATCCTCATAACAACTCTAATGAGGTGACAGTCTCATTTTATAACTAATAAAAGAGATGTTCTTAAAACCTAGGTGACATGCCTAAAGTCACAATGCCAATAAATGGAGGATTGAGTATTTGACTTGGGACTGTAAATTATATGTGGACATCTTTTTTTTTTTTTTTAAATAGATCCTTACTTATTCTAATTTCCTTTAGGATTTATATCTTTCATTTGACATTTACAGAAAAGCTGCTATATAAGATACCACTATTCCAGATGCCGACAATACAGCAATGACTAAAATCTCTGCCTTCAGGAATTTAATTCTAGGGACACCTGGGTGGCTCAGATCATGATCCCATGGTCCTGGGACTGAGCCTCACGTGGGGCTCCCTGCTCAGTTGAGAGCCTGCTTCTCCCTCTGCCTCTGCCCCTGCTTGTGCTTGCTCTCTCACTCACTTTCTCTCAAATAAATAAGAACTTAATCCCAGTGTATTAGTACTCCAAAAGTTAATCTTATTTCCAACTTAGGGTTTCTCTTTCTCACAAAGAGAAAAGATAAGGAATCAGTGACCTAAAGAATTTCAATATTCATCCACCTACAGGAGAGCTGAACTGCATACACACTTGGAAGTTTACCAGTATTCACTATTCTGACTTACGTATAACTTAAACACACACTTAAAACTTCAATACGTAATATGAAAGCTGTCACATCAGTCAGTGGTAACTGGATATTAATGGCCAGACCAAGAAGATGCAGTAGAGGCTCTATTAATATCACTAGAGAATCACTTGAGGAAGTAAAAGTTATACGAGGAAGTAGAAAATTCTGTACTCCAGCCAATAAAATGAAAACCTTAATAACTATATGCTGAATGCAAAAATAATCTCACCGGTGAAAGAAAGTATCTGAGAGAATAAAATTTTTAAAAAATGACTTAAACCACTGGGGATCCCAGGGTAGCACAGCGGTTTAGCGCCTGCCTTTGGCCCAGGGCGTGATCCTGGAGACCTGGGATCGAGTCCCATGTCAGGCTCCCGGTGCATGGAGCCTGCTTCTCCCTCTGCCTGTGTCTCTGCCTCTCTCTCTCTCTCTCTGTGACTATCATAAATTTAAAAAAAAAAAAAAAAAATGACTTAAACCACTAATCAGAGAGAAATAAAATAAGCTTCCCACAAGGAGCAAAAGAATATTCCCCAACCTACTAACCTGCCTTTAACCCAACTCAACAGAGAATAAATAATTTGGCCACTAGGGTAACAAGACAATCAAGTATTGTCTAAGTAAAACTTGGCTTGGCAAGCCATGTGGCAAAGTGTCAGGAAAATAGGTGGGATTCTTAACCTATGCACAAGACCCCTCTAGGCAGACAGAGAGGGCCCTTCCAGTAGACCCACAGAGGCCAACTCATGAAGGAATTGGCCTGGCGAGTTAGTGGTGGACGCCCATTAAAGTCAGATAAAAGGGGTGTGACGTCAACTCATCCTCACTATGAACTCCATCCAAAGGACAAAGACGTGGAATAAAGAGGGAGATGGAATTTTCTATGTCAGGTTGTTTGGATCCTAACTTGATGTCAGTGCTGGCCTCTCCCTCCCCTCATTTCCTTCTTGCCCACCCTCTATGAAGAGTGGCACAGGGTAAGGGTAAGGTGGACCCACACTGGCAAGGCAAAAATGTTGTAGAGACTAGAGGCCTACCTATCCTACCAGGTTTACATATGTGGCAAAATGGTAAGGGCTGGTGAACCCAGCTGAAAGGCACGTGGGTTTCACTGTACTACTCTTTCAACTTTCCTGTACACTTGACATTTTTCTAAAGTATAAAAGTAAAAAATGAGCAAACGAAAAGCATGCAGCTTCAAAGTGTTTGCAATGGAAAGGAATGAAGATGGTATCAGTGCCTATATGTGGGGCACACACTCAGTGGTAAGCTCTGGATAACTTTAAATTTTAAATCTCAAACTATCAACTTCTACGAATAAGCTTGAAGATTTAAAAAAAAAAAAAAAAAAAAGGTTTGGGTCAGGCCCTCTCTCACTTCTGCTGTCTGTTTCTCTAGGCCGGAGCCCTGTGCTGGTTAGGTGGCCCCCCAACCATGTTCCTGCCCAAGGCACATGCCAGGGTCCAGAACCTTGTATCTGAGCTCTGTGGTCTAAGGTCGTTCTTTGCCCTGACCTTCTCAGACAGTGTGGCAGACACTATCATCTGAGGACAGTAACAGTACCAAAGGATTAAACGGGAGTTTTTCCTATGGCTATAATTGGCAAAAGAACTGCCAATGTGGAAGTGGAAAAATTAGTTGCCAAGGGATGAAATTCATTCAAATGACAACCTGTCCCACTGCTGGCCATTCCAGGAAAGTAGGGAGTGGAGCTTTTTAATGGAAGGAAATCTGTTATTCTATATACATAATTCACTCTATGACTGAGTCCGGAAGGAAGGGAAATCTATTTGAGTTCAGTACCTGCCTGACTAGCCCTCTGTTGACCTCTCCACCCTGTCTGTACCCCTGTCAACTCCACCCTCTGGAAGGAACAGAGGACCAAAATATCTCCCCTCTGTGTTCCGCAGGGACTCCCAGGGACCCCACACACTCTCCCTGAAGGGCACAGCCTGATTTCCAGGGCTGGGATTTACCAATGTCACTCAGCAGGGTGAGGATGGCTCCTTCCCGCAGGCCACAGCAGTTCTCAAACTGGTTCAGGTACTGTCAAGAAGTTGAAAAGAAGCATCAGAGTGAGCAGTCCCTAACCACCAACAAGCCCACAATGTGTTTTACCAGCAGGAGTCATTTGAGTGCCAACCCCAGCCCTGGGCTTTGGGGACCTGGGCAGCAAGACTGGGAGGCACTGGCCCTAGGTGGAGGAGGAGGAAGCAGCAGTGAGAACCCCCACAAGTGCTCAGGTACTTACAGCTGAGGTGTCTCATTCTAAGGTGACGGATTCTCATTCTCACCTGAGCTGCAGTTCTGAGGGAGACGGGCCAGAGGCTATGCTCAGCCACAGTGGGAGCACGGCTCCTGAGAGGCCCGCAGAGGGCAGAGTGGAAGGTACTCCCTGAAAACCACGCTCTGGCCGCTTCCCCGACATGGCCTCACTGGGTGATGATGGTGGTGGGGAATGCATAACGAGCATTTACTATGTACCTGGGACCAGGCAAACCCTGCACAGATCGGCTCAGCGGAGCTCTACCTACACTGAGTCATATCATCCTCCCACTGCCACCAACACAAGCACTGTTAGGGTTTCCACCTCACGAGTCAGGAGCCTGAGATGGAGGGGTGCCGTGATGTCTGCTCACACAGCCATTGCAGGGCAGCCCTGGAACATGAAGCCACATCTACCTGAGGCCTGAACTCAAACATCTGCCCTCTTTGCCCCCCTGGCCCGGGCTCAATACACTGCTGGCAGTTGGCCTCAAATGAAAACAACGAAGAAAATAACTTCCAACTGAGGGTTATGGTCATTAACTAATATTTATATCCAAGAGCATCCAAGAGCCTATTTCCTGAGCTGGGCATATACATTTCACTCTTTCAGTCCGTTCTGGCTTCTACACCTGCTCATGGGCTAGCCAAGCTCGTCTCTCTGTGCCCAGGGGAGCAGACTCTGAACTTTTAAGAGGAGGGAAAGACAGGCTACTTCATTTGGAGAACAGAGAGAACTGAGGTCCCAGGTGCTCTGGGCAGCTCACCCCCAGGTACAAGACTGCAAGGACTGCGGGCCTCCCTCAGATCACCCCGTGCCCCACACATCAGGTCAATCGTGCTGCTGTGTGCATCATCATCTTCCCTGGCTGATGAGCTCTTCACTGCCTACCAGAGATCGAGTCTCGGGCTTCTGAGCCCTCCGCAATCTGGTCACTTCCCACCAACTCCCACACTACCCTCTAAGAACCACTCACTCAACCGCAACAACATGACTGTCTCCCATTTTAAATAACTGCATTTGGTAATCGGATGATTGTCAAAGGTTATGAAAATAAAGAGGAAAACTGAAGCACTATCAAGTCCCCCATTTCCATTCACTATCAGTCCCCTGCCTATAGGTCATGCCAATGACTGTTCGCATCCTGCCATGGCCCTCCCATGACCTGCCTATCTCCCATGGCAGGAGAAAGCCAGGCGAGTAGATCAACCCTTGTGGGAAATTTCCTTTACAAAAAGAAGGCAGAAGGGGCCAGAAAAGTAAGGAGAACAGCACACGATGCTGGGCCCAGGAAGCTGCCGTGTCAGGAAAGAAGAAATGCCTGGGTACCCTGCTCCCCACCCTCCCCATATAATATCGTGGCCTTTCTTCTAGCATGAAGAGCACAGGAAGGTGTGCACTAACAGACCAACCTCTTTTCAACACAAAAACAACTTAGTTGTCTAGAGCTTTTATTTTTCCTCCTCCTATGTGGTACCACATAGTTTCATAGACAGAGAGGTGGCCTGCGGTTGGCTTCCCACTGCAGCTGTGTGAGGCCTGCTACTCCACCTCATCGTTCTAGGCCATAATCTCCATCCTTCACACAGCACTCCCGCTGTACCAACATTACAGGGATGTTGAAAATCAAACCAGGCCAAGTATAAAAGCAGGTTGTACGAGCCAGTTTCAGAAAACGATAGGGAAGGTGGACAGGCACAACTGTCCCCAAGACAAGGAAGGGCTGCCACCACTGCCCAGTGGCAGTGTATGTTCTCATAAAGAGAAGTTAATGTGCTAAAGGGACAAACGCCCAGATGATGAGTCAGTGGTGGCTCTGGAACGTCGGCCCAGTTCCCTGATTATGAAGTCAGCTCCCTTCCTGCCTTACTCTGTGACCCTGGGTGCAGCACTGCCACATCTGTGGGACAATCCCCCCCCTAATAAGGACAGCAGTGACGCTGATGCACTGAAGGATTGTGGTGGCCCTAACATGCCCAGGGAAGAAAAGTTTGTTTTGGAATTTGTCCAGTCTTCCCCGTCCTCAAAACCTGGTGACTTTTTCTTTTCATTTTAATAATCACTGTGCAGTACATACAGCAAGCCCTTCCCTGACTTTCTCGTAAAAGCTTCTGATTCAGTCTCTTGATTCACATCACGCACATGTCACCCCACCCCAAGCATGGGATGGGGGATCTGAAAAGAAAAAGTAAGCCCACTGCAATCCCTGTGGCTGCCTGAGCTTCCTGATGATGAAACGGTGATGCAAAAGGCGTCCCCACTGCCCCTGCCCAGACGGACTGCGCCCTGCTACCCTGGAAGCCTCACCTTTCGGAGATCTCCTCCTTGGCAGTACTCCATGGCCAGCAGGGGCAGGTCATTGGGAGCCAAGTTCTGCATCCCCTCAGGGACATCCCGGGCAGCCACCACATTGGGGTGGTTCAGCCTAGGAAGGAGAGACCAATGAGGGAAAAACCCAGGCTTTGGCTCAAACCCATTCCCCTCCTTTGTCAATGTCTCAGCAAAGCTTTACAACAGAGGCCTGGACTAGCCAAGGGCCCTCAGGAGTAAACAGGAGGATAGAGGTCAGGAACGGGCTACTTACCTCGGTGCCCGGTCAGTTAGCATCCACCCAGCTCTACTTTCAGCACCACGAGCTCAAGGACTGTGAGTGCATCATGTGCAACTTAAGTTTCTTTAGAGTGCCCCATATCAAGTCCTCACTGTACTTCGAAACTGCTTCTAAAAGCATAGAAAGTAGAGGGACTTCCAATCTCATGCCATTCAAGCAGGGATGGGGTGTGTGTGTGCATGTGTCTGTGTGTGCAAACAAGGTGATACCTCTGTTTTTTAAGAGGTTCATAGAAGGAGCACCTCTATGTTTGAGGTCTTCCAAGATGACTCAGTTGCTAGTTTACTTAAATGCTGACCAACCCCCTCACTACCAGGGAGGACAGATCCATCCAGGGGCTGACAGTCCCTGTACCCACACAGGAGAAGTAAGTACCTGCCATTAGTTCACAGCAGTAGAGAGGAACATACCACCTTAGAATTGGAAATAGAGGAGGGAAGAAAAGCATCTTTGGTGACAAAGGAAAATGCACTGTGATGGCTATTTTAAATTATTTAATATGAGAAATAAAACTGACCAAAAGCCCTTTATAAGGCTCAGTGTTGGACACTAATGGCCACTCCTCTAGAAGTCATCTGTTAATCCTGACGGAGGGACTGAGATTTATGATTTTCTTTTCTGGATGTAGCATGTGGGGTGGTTGCTCCAGATCCCAAAGCTCAGAGGGCTCCCTCCAGATTTCATTTCCATGCCCCAACGGGGCCCCTCAGCTCCTGTGGTCTCCTCATCCCCCTGCAATGCCGGCCCTGTCTCAGTTTGGTGTACTGGGCCCTCACCTTCTCATGATCTGAATCTCCAGGCACCACCGCTCTCGATTCCGGGGGCTGAGCTCCTGCCGGCACTGCTTGATAGCAATCTGCTCACCTGTTTCCTGCAGAGAGAGCAAGCACGGGGATGAGATGAGCAGAGCCCACATCCCAACGCACTGAGAAAGCCATGGGTCAAACATAAACTTGTATCCTTAGGGCCCAAAGCATGGATCACAGGACCCCTGGGATCCCAAAGCCCACATATGTACCCACTGATGGATGGTCCCAAGTTGCTCGCCAGCCTATCAGGCTGGCCTCCACACCTTTGCCTCTTCCTTGACTTTCTTGTTTCTAGCCATCCAGTCAACACCAAGGCCCTGTTTGGTTCCCACCTCCTCCATGAAACCTCTGCTAACCATTCCTGTGAAAGAGATTTCTCACTTCTCTGAGCCCCAACTGCTAGATAGAACCATATGACATTGCTGGTATTGACCATTTTGACCTACACAAATGGCACTTCTTTATAACTCAACCTAACATGCTAACTCAATGCCACATGCTTCCATTGTTCATACAATGAACAAGACAACACAAGAGTGTTGTCTCCCCAGAGAAGGCAAGTCTAGCATGGTGGCTGGAACACAAGATGATTCAAGTTAGCATTTACTAGCTCTGTGACCTGGGGCAGAGTGCTTGATCTGACTCAGTTTCTTCATCTGTAAAATAAGAATACTTATACCCACCTTCTAGGGCTATCATGAAGCTTAGCACCTAGCAGTGTCCAGCCCCTAGGAGGTGTTCAATAATGCTACTGGGAACAGACCCATGTTATGCAAGTACTCCTGGCATTTAAAATCCTTGGAAAGTTGGCTCTGCTCTGCCTTTCCAGCCTCTGTCCCAAGAGGCCACCCTGGGCATCTGACATTGCAGCTGGATTAGACCACCTGTCCAGTCCTATGCTTTTCTAGTCTACACTTTGCTCACATGGGTACACAGGCACTACCAAAGCCTACCTCATCAGGCTCTTACCTTGCTCTCCAAAGAGCAACTCCTTCATTACACGTATCTACCAAAGACTTATCTTCTGTAGAGTCATAGGGTTATACTATTTTCTATGTTAAATTACAGGCTTCTCCATCTTCATGTACTTTAACCTCTTCTCCAGTAACTAGCACACTGCCCTTAGCAGAGATTTTGTAAATGGAAAAGAAGGCAATCAATAAAACATTTTTAGATAATTAACTGACTGCCTGGGTCTGAGGATTAACTCATCCCTTTTCCTTGGTTCTCTAGACAACACCAAGAATCCCAGGGAACAGACTAAAAGGAAAGAGCCCTAAGACCACAGTGCTGGCAGCAGCAGGGACAGTGGCTCTGGCCTCAGGTGCTCTGACCACCACAGGGGGTGACCACTACATGGCTGCCCCCTCCCTACGCCTGTAGGGGCCTCCAGGATGGCTGAGGGACAGTCGATGCCTGTGGCTATGCCCCTGGTAGCACCAGCCGAAAGCTGGTCCTGCCATCAGTGAGCAAGCTGACTTATACCAGTATCCTGTATACTGTGGGTACATGCAGCAACAACCTCCCCAACAGCCTTATGTACAAGGGAAGAGCCAATGCCTGCAGCTGGTTACACTAAATCCTTCAACAAGAAAAGATTTCAGAACAGTACCAAAATTCTACTACTTGCCCAATGGAAGGATATTCTAGAGACCTTGAAAGATCGTTTTCTTAGTTTTTCTTAGTTTTGTCATTTTATGAAAATGCATACTGAAAAGAATTTCAGTTTTTGTAAGTGTAGCAATTCACGGTGCCCAATGTCTTTAAAAAGACATATGTTGAGGGGCATCTGGGTGGCTTAGTTGGTAGAGGGTCAGACTCTTGGCTGCAGCTCAGGGCTTGGTGCTCCGTGGGGGTTCTGCTCAAGATTCTGTCCCTCCTTCTCCTTCCCCCTCTGCTCCTCTCCCTGCTCACACATCTCCCCCCACCACACTAAATAAATAAATAAGTAAATAAATAAATAAATAAATAAATTCTAAAAAAATACATTGGGAACCGTGGCAGGACCTGCTGGTGTGCACATGGTTGTCCTTACAGCAGAACTACATCACAGCCACACATTTAACAAACTGGCCATGACCCCTACCAGAACAAAGACCCACACAGTAAGAAAGTAAGAAAAGGAGCAATAGAAGTCACCTAATGAGCAGAAGCTGTCTAATAAAATCACTGAATCACTGATCATTAGACCAGCCCCTAAAACTGACATTCAAGAAAGATAAGCTTCAGAAATAAGGTGGAAGCATCTTCTGCTTCTTGTAGCTCCAATGCCAGAAAACAGATAGGACATCTCTACGATCCTCTCAGAAGTTGCTTCTAACAAATCCTAATATTGCTGTGGTTAAGCTGTGTGTCATACAGTTACCTCATATGTCTACATTAAAAAAAAAAAAAAACCTACTGAAATAGAATTCACATACCACACAATTCATCCATTTAAAGTGGGCAGTGTAACGGTGTGGGGTATAGTCAGAGTAGTAGAACAAAAACCATAAATCAATTTTAGAACATGTTCATCACTCCTGGAAGAAACTCCGTATCCATTAGCTGTCACTCTTCCCCCAGCCCCATGAGCAAGAGCAAACCACCTATCTTTACAGATTTGCCTGTTCTGAATTTTCACATGAATGGATGGACTCACACAATATGTGGTCTTTCGTGGTGGCTTCTTTCACTTAGCATGATGTCTCCAAGGCCCACCCATTTGGTAGCCACATGTCTACTTTTGTAAGGACAAACACTCTTGGGTGCAGCCCATGGCACTAATAACCAGGTCCTGCCACACCATTCACACATTGCTACTGGAGTCCCGTTGTTTGGCCTAGATCCTGAGGCACTCTCTGAAGAAGAGCTGAACTCTTTCAAAAATCATAAATCCTGTTGCTACTGAAGTAATCAGTACAGTTGTACAAGCAAACTCAGGTAGAAATCCATCTAAATCATTTCATGAGTTAGGGAACATGTGAAAATACAGTCTCTTCAATTGACCTACAGACTGTTGGATCTCACAAAATGTTACACCCTCCACATCATGCACTTCCCAATTCTTCTGTCTGTTCTCAAACCGATTTGAATTTGCTTTCAAGTTTCACTTCCCCTTCATGTTCAGACTCAAACATTTTAGCCCAGTTCTATGGTAACTCTGTCAATGGCAGCTCTGCCATGCCAGTAGAGGTGCTTGTTTCCGGTCAGGTGGGATCTCCATGGAAACTGAGACTGGCACGCACAGTTCTACAACTGACGGGCCAAGTGTAAAACGAGGTAATAGTGCTGAGGGAGTCCATTCACCATGTACCATTTTGATGGACAGTCTGATAAGTAACAGTTCAGCAAGAGATACTGCAACTCACGGTTTGTTACCTCAGAATGATTCAGAGCTTAAATCAAGGTATTTAAAGATCTGCATCTAATTTAACTTCAATATACAGAACAGTGTGTTAGGTTTTTGTTTTTGCCTTTTTTTCACTGCTGCTACTAACAAACTGCCACAAACTTAGTGGCTTAAAAAAACACAAATTTATTTCCTTACAGTTCTGAAGGTCAGAAGTCTGGTACAGATCTCAATGGGCTAAAATCAAGATGTCAGCAGGACTATGTTCTTTTCTGGAAGCTTTGGGGGAGAATATATTTCCTTGATCTTTGAAGCTCCTAGAAGCTGCCTGTATTTATTGGCCCAGGGTCCCTGCCTCCATCCTCAAAGCTAACAAGGACCACTGACTGTTACATTGCATCATTCTGACCCTGACTGTCCTGCCTTCCTCTTCCACTTCTAAGCCCCTCATGATTATGCTGGGCTGACCAGATAGTCTGGGATAACCTTCCCATCTAAGGTCAGCCAATTAGTAACTTTACTTAATTCCCCTTTGCCATGATGACCTACCATATTCACAGTGTCAGGGGTTAGGATAGGGACATCTTTGGGAGGGGCTGTTACTCTGCCTACCACAGAGAGTATGCTTTCTTCATAAAAATGACAAATCAAACTTCAAAGGTAGATTAAGTGATAGAGAGAGTATTTTATGTAATCTAGCTATACACTGGATAATTGTAGATAATTGCCATCTTCTGTCCAACACAAACACTGGATCCAACACATAGCTGTCCCCCGGCCGAAAGCAGAGTCCAGAAATAGATTTTAATACTGAAGACTGATACTAAAAACTGGAGATGTGCTATTAGCCTCAGTATCCGAATTCAAATTAAAAAGTGAACTTGGCAATATGAATACTGAACCCATGGTGGGCTAACTGGGCAGAGACACCAGAATTCACTTTCTATTTGTGTACAGCTCAGTCCTATGGCTGTAGGGGAAATCCTAACTCCATGGGCTGGGGAATGTCTCACACGGATACAGACACACTCAATCTTTTCTTATACAGGGGCCCTTGAGGCAGTATTCTAAAGCATTCCAGTTTTCCATGAGTAATACTGCATTTGAAACAGAAACCCACACAGAATGACTTTCTGTTGCTAAAAACATACCTGTTCTAGAAAGCAAAATTCAATTAAACAGTTCAGAAACAGACTAAAAATACTGGTTTTGAAACCCTGGGGAGTTTGTTCTCCACTAGCAACAAAACTCCAAGAGCAGAGGATGACTTTCTTTATTTGAGCTGGAACTTCCTAGAGTCTTAGCTCAGATCTATGGAAACCTAAGACTTGGCCCAAATCATCTCAACACCCAACTTCTGGTAAGTGGACTCATGTGGGATGAAATTTAAAGTGGGTTTGTATTTTGAGAAAATGGAGACAGACGCCAACAGTGTCATCCATATTGAATGCAGTTTATTATGAAGGTCCCTCAAGTCTGCGACTCTTTGCACATGAAAACACAAAACTTGGGGCCCCTGGGGGGCTCAGTGGTTGAGCATCTGCCTTTAGCTCAGGGAGTGATCCCGGGGTCCTGGGACTGAGTTGGCATCGGGCTCCCTGCAGGGATCCTGCTTCTCCCTCTGCCTATGTCTCTCTCTCTCTCTCTCTCTCATTCTCTCTTTCTCTTATGAATATATAAATAAAACCTTAAAAAAAAAAAACTTGTGTAGAAATAGAGTGTAGTATCACGTCGGGGGGGGGGGGGGGGGCACCTTCTCAGATGGCTGAGAGCTACCAAAAGGTGTGACCGCAACAAGTGAGTTCAAAGTCAGTCTACTCAGGAGCTGGCACAGCTTCCCAAGTTAGCCTTCTTCTCATGAGGAGGGGAAATTTGCTGGAAGCCAAGAGGTACACTCAAACCCTTGGCTCAGAAACCTGTCTCCTGTTACTGTGGCAACCATCCAACAAATCACTGTGGTAAAAGGGAGTAATTAGTAATAACCAGTTCATTCCTTCTCAGGCCCTGCCCTCCAAGACGAATGCTTCAGAGAAGAGGTACAAAGCTAGGCCTAGACAGATCCTAGGGATAGAACCTGGGCCTGAGGGATCCCTGGGTGGCGCAGCGGTTTAGCGCCTGCCTTTGGCCCAGGGCGCGATCCTGGAGACCCGGGATCGAATCCCACGTCGGGCTCCCAGTGCATGGAGCCTGCTTCTCCCTCTGCCTGTGTCTCTGCCTCTCTCTCTCTCACTGTGTGCCTATCATAAATAAATAAAAATTTAAAAAAAAAAAAAAAAAAGAACCTGGGCCTGAGAGTCAAAAGATACAGGGTCTGGCTGCAGCTTCCCCCTGACTCAACCATGCTGACCAATCTATGCTGAGAGGGCTCTGAGTTCAACCCAATCCCTTGGATGTAAACACCCAAGAGAAATAGTGGCCTCCAAATATACTCACAGTGACTTGACGGGTGAAATAAGTCAGGGTTTAACTCCTTCATCCTTCACCTGGTAAATATGTGACACTGAGCCCATTACTTTAGTTTATGGGTCTTTATCCACAAGAGGGAGATGACTCTACCCTGCAGTCAAAACAAGATGGAATGTCTGATACAGAGCAGGCCTTGAGTAAATTACAGTAGCATTGCTTCCTTTCTCTGGCCCTGTGTAGATGTTACTCTACTCATTTGATTTGTCTTCTCTTCAGACCATCCACAGTCTATCTCCTTTCAAGATTCTGCTTAAGTTCCATTTCCTCAAGAAGCCTTCCCTCTCTCCTAAGCATTCAAAAAATAATATAGAAAGAGCTTCTAGCACAGCCAGCACAGAGCACTTTGGATAAACAGCAGCCGTTAGTATTTCTACACAATCTGGTGCTTATATTTAGACCTATCTAATATACTGCTGAGTACTCATTTTACCTCCTCAATTAGAGCATAAGCACACTGAGGACAAGCTCATTTCTTTTCTTCCCTTCATGAAGCTTGGGTTGGTGCTCAATAAATTCTTAGTGAACTGACCGAAGTCCTTAAGACTTCAGAACACACACAGAAGCTGAAGTGAGCTTAATCTTGTCCAGTGAGGAAACACGCAACAGTCAGCACTATTTCATAGAAGAGATAATGACACCTTCGTTTCTAGCTTTAGAACAGCCAGTACATACATTACCTCATGTCATCCTGACAGGCATCCCTTGGGAAACCAGGCAATTCTCAGCCTCTTTCACAGCCAAGTGCACAGAGAATATATTTGCAAGGCACTGTGAAACATTCCCAGATCCTTCATAAAGCAGCTGCTTTATTTCATGCCCAGACATGCTGAGAGCCAAGGAGATCAATATCTAAGTATCCCCAAAAATCCATGGGGAAGTTTAGGCCTAAAGCCATGAAGCTGGCAAGTTAACAGAGCCAGGACTGGAGCCCAGGTATGAGTGACTGGGAGCCATGTGGTTCCCCACCCCCCCTTATTCCCAAAAGGTGCTGCGGGCTGACGTCACTCAGGTCATCACCCTCTTCCTCTATTTTTAACAGCCTATCTAGTCTGTACTGATCAATGGTTTGTGCTGACCCTGAGGCTGAGGATTTAAGGGAGTACAGATGCAGCAAATACTGCCTAGGCCCATGCTTGGTAATAGCATCCAAAAACTCTGGGAAACGGGTAGGGGCATTTGGTATACAGCCGTTCCTCACTAAGAAATACTTGTTTACATGCTGTTTTCCAAACAAGAGTTTTTCCTTAGTGCTTCAAAATGATTTAGACTGATTGAAGAGAACTGAGAATGTTCTTGGGGTGTCCCTAACCATAGAGTACCCACCATAAAAAAGCCACAGGCCATAATGGAGAAAGCAGGTAGTTGGGATTTGAATAGATACAGGTTCAGATTCCAGCTCCTTCACTTACTAGCTTAGACTGTAGGTAAATGACCTAACCTTTCTGTGCTTCAATTTCCTCAGCAATAAGCAGAAATAAGGACAATAGTTCTTGTCCTTATTGGACAACTGTTGTGGTTGGCTCAGTTGGAGGAGCATGTGACTCCTGATCTCAGTATTGCAAGTTCAAGCCCCATTTTGGGTGAACAGATTACTTAAATAAACTTAAAAAAAAAAAGACACCAGTTCTTTCTTTTAGGGTTATTGTGAAGACTGGAGATAAAGAGTGTAAAATACCTAGCCCAATGATGGCACATGGTAGGTTCTTAATAAGTGATGGGTCTGATTATTAGGCATTGCATATGTGACTGAGGATACCAATTCGTAGACTCTTTTATGAAATTGCTCTCATGATAAACTAAAAAGCCTCTCTTTTGTGGACAAGATAAAGTATATGGAGTATCAGGAAATGTACATGGTTGCAAAGTATAATCATCATACTGACTAGAGTCACGTTATCAAAACCACCCTGTCCCACCTGCTTTCTTCAAGATGCTCTGAACACTGGGGCATCCACCAAAGAACACACTATGCTTGCTCTGATCCTGGACATCAACTGAAGATGCACTCCTCAACTGAAGATGCACTCCTCAGCACTACAGCAGCCCTGAGGATTTCCCCACCTGAGGAACAACCCAGAAAGGGGATGAAGAGCTTCCCGGACTGAGCCAGGCTCATCAACAAGGTTACACTAAGTATTTGTGAAAGCTGACTCCTCCTGCTCCCTCAGCCCTCACCTTCAATTCCACCATAGAGTCCTAAATAGCTCTTAGATCTGCCCACTTCTCTGCATCTCCACCGCTATCAGCCCACTCTAATCTCTCACCTGTCCCATCTCCAAAAGCTTCATGACTGGCCTCCCCACATGACAGGCCAGTGCCCGTGGTGTCCTGGTACCAGCTCTTCTGAGAGCAGATTGTTAAGTATTCAGGAGTTCAGTGAGACCTGCTTGTTAAACTGTCAGTGGGTTGAAATAAGCCCTGGTGGAAGTAGTTACCCTGTGGAGGTTGGTAAACACTACTAATCAGGATATGATTTCCCAGCACACCAGGGCCTGGGCCCCTTCCAAACTGTTCCTGCAGTCAAAGTGAACCCCCTTCCAACAGCTTCCTGTTGCTCTTCAGATAAAAATATAAGCTCTTGGCAGGGTCTCATTGTTACTTTCTCTGTTCCAGCCTCGCTTGCACCTGGCTCCCCTCTTCCTCCCTTCTGGGCCCACTGGCCTTCCAGTCCCACCAGCTTGCCAAGACCTGTCCCACACAGGGGTTCTGAATAGGCTGCTCCCTCTTCCTGGAACTCTCCTCCCACTCTCCCAGCTGGGCTAAGCCTGGCTAAGCTGGGCCAACTTACCAATAACTCAGAGTTCTGCTTATGCATTACTTCCTTGAAGAAGCCTTTCCCTGACCTCCTGACCGATCACTGCCGTGGGCCCCTCTCCTATGTCACACTTATGATAGTTGGGAGTTTACATTTGTAATGACTGATTAATGGCTCTTTCCCTTTTCCAAAAAGGTCTTTATAGAAAGTGAATGACTTTATGCACCTGACACACATATAACATAAAGACAATTGCTGTGTGGGAAATGAAAGAAAGCCAAAACCAGAAAGGGCCCCAGCTGACCAGGAACTCAGAGCCTTGACAGGACACATTCTTATACACAAAGACAAAAAGGCAGTATATGAAGCAGGCCAAATGAGTGAAACTGAAGGAATTCAGGGGAAGAACTAATTTCCATAGAATGAAGGAGTCCATGGCAACTTTACTGAGGAGGTGGTCTGCAGCTATACTGATTATGTAAAGCTGTCCAGGAGACAGAGGCTTGTCCCACAGAAGGCTCAGCCAACCAACTTGTTGGGAGCCAACAAGAGGAGGTAATGCTAAGAAAGACACGGTGAGGCCAGACTGTCAATTTGACTTTGGCTTTTTAAAAAATAAAGATTAAAAAAAAAGAACGAAAGAAAGAACAACCATCAACAAAATGAAAAGGCAACCTAGGGAGGAGATATCTGCAAATGATATATTCAATAAGGGGTTAATATGCAAAATATAAAAGGAACATACACAGCTCAACACCCAAAAAACCTAATGATCCAGTTAAAAAAATGGGCAGAAAACCTGAATAGACTTTCCCCAAAGAAGATGTACAAATGGACAGCAGACACATGAAAAGACTCTCAACATCAGAATTTTGTATTTCTGATTTCATCAACCCAGAATTTTCTGAGGTTCTGGCTCACGGGAGAAAAATCCCTTGTGCACAGATGTTTCTAAATGGGTGTTAAATAAACTAATTCACCGTTTCCCGTAAAAGGGACACTGATTATACATGTCAGGCCTCATGGCTGGAGCAGATTTTATTTCTGTAGCCCAGACACCGATAGGTTTACTCTCTCAAGGCGCTCAGTGGCGAGGCGACTCCCGACCCGAAGAGGGCTGAGGCATCCGGTACTTGGACAGGTCCAGGTTGAGGTCATCATGGAAATGCAAATCAAAACCACAATGAGCTATCACCTCACATGTGTCAGACTGGCTAAAATGAGAGAGACAAGAAACAACAGGTGTTGGCAAGGATGTGAAGAAAGGGGAACCCTCATGCACTGTTAGTGGAAATGCAAACTGATGAAGCCACTGTGGAAAGCAGTGTGGAGGTTCCTCAAAAACTTAAAAATAGAACTATCATATGATCCAGTAATTCCACTGATATGTATTTAAACACAGAAAACAAAACACTAATTCGAAAACACTAGTATATGCACCCCTATGTTTATTGCAGCATTATTTATGACCACCAAGAGAGGGAAGTAACCTAAGTGTCCATGAATAGAAGAATGGATAAAGAAGATGTGTGTGCATGTATACATACATATACATATATGTGTATATAAATGTGTATATGTACACACACATGCACGTATATATATACACATAAAATATCCCATGCAATGGAATATCACTCAGCCATTAAAAAGAATGAAGTCTCGCCATTTGTGACAACACAGATGGATGTAATGAGTATTACCTTAATGAAGTAAGTTGAGGAAAAAATGTCATATGATTTCATTTCATGTGCAATCTAAACAAATGAATGAACAAACAAAAAAAGGAGAAACAGATACATAAATACAGAGAACTGGGGGGACCTGGGAGGCTCAGTTGGTTAAGTGCCTGCTTTCAGCTCAGGTCATAATCCTGGGTCCTGGGATTGAGCCCTGCACTGGGCTTCCCTGCTCAGTAGGGAATCTGCTTCTCTCTCCCTCTTCCCCTCATATCTGCTCATGTTCTCTCTCAAATGAATAAATAAAAGATGTTTAAATAAATAAATACATACAGAGAACTGGTGGTTGCCAGAGGGAGAGAGTTGGGGGATAGTTGAAATAGGTGAAGGAATTAAGAGGTACAAACTTTCAGTACCATAAATAAGTCATGGGGGGATGAAAAGTACAGCATGGGAAATATAGTCAATAATACTGTGAGAACATTGGATGGGGACAGATGGGGACTATATCTTTCATGGTGAGCACTGTATAATGTATAGAATCGTCAAATCACTATGTTGTACACCTAAAACTAATGTAATAATGTATGCCAACTTCAATTAAAAATAAAATAAAAATGAAGGCTACTGGTTTTCGAATAGGGGAACTTGAAAGTAGTAATTCTAGAAGACTAATCCATACACACAAACACACACACACATTTTTTTCAGGCCCATATCTATAAAGCCAGGAACAAATTCCATCTGACAATAGCTTTCCAAATTCATAGAGGCCATTCTGAGCTAGAAATGACAGACACATGGCACACCTGGACAGAACTCCTTTTGAGGAAAACCATCTCTACTTCAGCTGCTGAGATATTTGCTGCAGTCAAGAATCTAAAAGCTGTGGCCTATCTAGAAGCAGCCCAGCCCAGGTATATGTGGGGCCATAGAATGATCTGGCTCTTATGTTGTAATGTGAGGCCCACAGCTCTACTCGGACCAGAACACATTTGAGCCAGCTGTGGCTCAAAGGAATTCCAGCTGTGGCTGAAAGGAATTCTGGTTTCCCAGTTCAATGTGGGAATTACCACCTCCGGAACTGGACTGTGCCCTCCAGCTCTGGCTCCCACTCCTCCAGGGGTCGTTCCATCTACTCAGAGCTGACAGGACTCAGGGCAGGGCCTAGAATGTCTTCCAACTAACTGATAAAGGAGCGTGGCTGTCTGGAATGACTCTCTGATGTGGCTGGCCAGTAGCCTTGATGACTCTCTCGCTGGCTGCTGCAGCTGGCTCCCAAGAAGTGGTACACTTCCTTTCAGTCCAAAAAAGTGCTCAGCAGCCCCTGATCAAAAAGCAAGTGCTTCCTTCAAGGACTTCGGGGGTCTGATTTTGGAGTCAGGAAGCCAACTTCAGTTACTCAGTGACTGGGGGTTCCCTAGAGCAGTGGTCTCCAAATGGGGTAGATGTGCACCAGGGTTACCCAAGACTGGAATCCAAAACAATTAAATAGAAATTAAGCTTTTTTGATATTAACTTTATGAAATCTTCCTCAGATTATTTTTCAAAGATCATATATCTCGTGGACCCAAGGTATACTGAGGAAAATGGGCATTCCACAGGGAGTGGTGGACAGGGGCCTATGGAGACATGTTTCAGGTTACATGTGCCCCTGCTTAGGTGGATTATGGATCGTAGTATCTGAGGTCAATAAAATGACTCTCACAAAATGGACAAGTGGCTAAAGAAATTTCTGCAGAGGACTTCAGTACATGTAACACCAGCATAAGCAAAAAGGAATATGGAGGAACACTTCTATTGTGAGAAACTAAACTTATTTCAGACACATAAAGAGTAAAAACAATCAGGATCTAATCAGTCAGAAATAGGTCCAAATAATTCCAAATTATAAAAATTATTTGAAATACGGATTTTCACCCACTGTCCTTGATAATTCTCTGTTTCATTATGGATCTGTATAGTCTGTGCTGTGCAGTATTGCAAACAATAGTGGGAACACATAATTAGTATGTATTTAAAATATTTTTGGGGATCCCTGGGTGGCGCAGTGGTTTAGCGCCTGCCTTTGGCCCAGGGCGCAACCCTGGAGACCCGGGATCAAATCCCACGTCGGGCTCCCGGTGCATGGAGCCTGCTTCTCCCTCTGCCTGTGTCTCTGCCTCTCTCTCTCTCTCTCTCTCTGTCTGTGTGTGTGTGACTATCATAAATAAATAAAAAATAAAAATAAATTAAAAAAAATAAATAAATAAATAAAATATTTTTGAGCTAATTCTTTAAACACTTAAATATATTTTACGATGCTCATTCTTTAAATTTTTCAATTTTTGTATTTCAATATTAATACACAATATATTAGTACATGATAGCGTGATGATAATAAAGATACTAGTTTAAGATATATAAAAGTTAAAATATTTTTACAATTTGGGGGCCATAGTCAGTAAAGCTTGGAGACCACTTAGAGGCAGCTGAGCAGCTCGGAAGCCCCCTGACGGTTCCCGTTTCTCACTCCCCCAAGAAGCCCAGGGCCAAGGACGAACCCCGTCCCCCACCCAGCACAGTGTAGGGCGGAGGCAGTTCCCAGGAGCCTGTCTTCCCGGCCTCTGGCTCAGCCCAGGTGCACAGCGCCCCTACCTGATTGTGCCAGCGGATCACGTTTCCAAATCCCCCTGTCCCAAGTCGTTCTTTCATCTCCCAGGCCCCACATGTTTGGGTTGGCAGAGAAGGTGACCAGCTCATGCTGCTGCCGCGCTAACTCTGTAAACAATTTGGTGTAGGGGACAAAAGATCAAGGTTAAGAGAAAATGGAACTCAAGCAGACGGAGAAGCTAAGAGACAACATTGCCCTTCGGTGCGAGAGAGGAGCTGGTTTTCACTTTATAAATGAACCAGGCTGTCTGGTTTGGTTTTGGGTTTGGGTAGCCAACTTTTGTCACCCCCCCACCCCCACCCCGCTCAGCCGTAAGGGAAGGAGGCGGGGAGGACAGTCCCTCGGAGGCCCGCAAAGGGCATCCCCCGGACCGCAGCGAGGGCGCCCTGTCCCGCGCGCTCTGCCCTGGGTGGCCGGGGCACGCTCTCCGGTCACGTGTGTCCTCACACGGTCCCAGAGCCCCCGCCTCCAGGCGGCCCCCGGAGTCACCCCGGCTCCCGCGGTCCGCCCGGAGAACCCGACTTCTCAGCCCGACCCCAGGGTCTCCGGGAGCCTCAGGGAGGAGGGGGCGGGCTCGCGGGCGCCGAGGGGCGCGGGGTCTGCCGGCGGCACCTGGCCCGCGGCCGCCCGAGGGACTCACCTGTCGGCAGGGGCGCGGGGCGGGGCAGCCGCTCCCCAGGACCGGGGAGGCGGGGGCTAGGGCGGCCAAACCGGGGGCTCTGGCGCCTCCCCGAAGACATTAAAATGCGGGAATCTCAAACGGGCCAGCGCAGCGCCACTTCCTCAAACACTTCCTGCTCTGACGTCACGGGGCACGTGGGCCGCGCGCCCTTAAAGGAGCCGCGGCGCCACAGGGGGCCCGGGGGGTCGTCGCCGCGGTGACCCGCCGGCGCGGCGCGCGGCTTCCAGCGGGCTCCCCCGCACCCGGACAGGCGGTGCCCCTGGGGCCCTAAGACGAGCCCGAGTGCGCCGGACTCGGTACACGGTGACTGGAACCTGCGGCGGTTTCTGGGACGGGGGAGACGGGGATTTCCTCCCGGGAACCCTCCGGGGGGTAATGGACGCCGCTTCCTGGGCTGCTCCCTCGCTGGAATTTCCCGCGCCCGCCAGGGTTTCCTTTCGGCCTGCTGACAACTGCCCGGCCCCTCCTCAGGCTGCGTCCTCCGTCCGCAGGGCTCGGCGCTCGGGCTCGGGCTCGGTGTCCAGCACGACCAGTCACGGATGTACTCCCAAGAAGCCACAGCCTCTACTACCCCCTTCACGAAAAATGAAAGGAGGGAAAACCTCGTAGTTTCCGCCGCAGTGATGTAGGGAAGTTGTAAGAGGTTCGCCGGTCCGCTGCTACCTGCCTGACGTGGTAATGAGGTGTGCCGTGGAGTTTCTCAGTTCTGTGCATTGCACTAACACCAAGCTGGTGTGTGTTGGTAGATTGACCCAAGCAGGAAGAGTAGCATTGGAGGAAACCTGAAGAATATAGCTCCCCTTTATAGGATGCTTCCGAAGCGCCGGGCGCTGCCTACACACACTCTGTACTTACAATTCCTTCTGCGGATCCCCAGGGCAACCCTCCACATCGGGAGGGATTGGATTCTTGTTCTTGTTATCCCCATTTTTTAAAAAAGATTTATTTATTTATGATAGACACACACACACACACACACACACACACAGGCAGAGACAGAAGCAGGCTCCATGCACCGGGAGCCCAACGTGGGACTCGATCCCGGGTCTCCGGGATCACGCCCTGGGCCAAAGGCAGGCCCCAAACCGCTGAGCCACCCAGCGATCCCCTTGCTATCCCCATTTTATAGGTGATAAAACTGATGTGCAGATAGGAAAATATGTCCAAGTCACAGGCTAGTAAGTGTATGAACTGATAGTCCAACCCAAGAGGCTGGTTTTTAGGTCCAAGCTCTTAATATTTGATGAAATGTATCATACTAAGAAATTCAGAAGGAGGCAAACTGGAGTTTGAATCCTCACACTGCTATTGACTACTCTGAGATTTGGGGGCCAATTACTTAATCATTCCAAGCGTCTATTTCTCTTCCTTTTTTTTTTTTTTCCAGATTTTATTTATTTATTTGACTGAGAGAGCACAAGGTGGGAGGGGCAGAGGGAGAAGCAGGATCCTTGCTGAACAGGGAGCCTGACACTCACACCTGGGGTTCCATCCCAGGACCTGGGATCATGACCTGAGCCAATGACAGATGCTTAATGACTGAGCCACCCAGGCGCCCCCATTTCTCTTCTTTAAAATGTGGGCAGTATTAGGTTGAATCGAATGAAGTCACCTTTTTTTTTTGTAAAACAAAAACAGTTGAAACACGAGCAACAAACATCAGTGGTTTCATCTAGTTTAGCCCAAGAGCAGTAGGAGGACAGGAGGACACCAGCAGAGTTGTCCTAGACAGATGAGTTAATAACACCAATGGCCATGCCCAACACAGAGAACACCTGTCTGCAGAAAACCTGAGGCTGAAGTCAATTTAGGAACAGTGACATGGTTTGTAGTGGTGGGTTACAGAGTGCACAGCCAAGAAAGAATTCTTCAGACATCTTTGATGCAAAAAGGTGGTTTTATTAAAGCATGGGAACAAGACCTATGGGCAGAAAGAGCCGCTGCCCCAGGATTGTGAGGAACAACTGATTATATACTTTGGAGATGGGGGAAGTAAAGACCAAGGGAAGTTTCCAAAAGGTCTTTCATATCCTAAAGAAGACTCACAGGATCCTGGAGGCCTTGCTGTTGCCTAGCCGAGGTTGTTTCTCCCTTTAGCAAAGCATTAACATTAAGAACAGTTGGGAGTTTCCTGGAGGCATGTTATATTCTGCTTGCCCCAAGTGTTTGTCAATAGGCTGAAGGTTATAAGGAAATTTAGTTTCATCTACATTTCCTTCTGCCATTGTTCCCCACATCATTCCCACTGAACAATTTTGACCCTTAAATCTTTAAGGTTGTCGAGGGTGGAAGGTCTCATCTTCTGTAACTTCTTCCTGCTGATAGGGGTACAGAGAGATGTCCCTACCTATGCGTCCGCATTGGTCAGTTGGGGAATTTATATACATAGGTGTTACCAAAGTCCAAGGTACACAACATATGTGTACCTCACTGAGTAGAAAGGATCATTTATCAGCTGGAAGCTATGGCAGTGAAGTCTTGGCACCAGGCAAGGAGACAGGAGAAAAGACAACAAAATAAGGTTAATAGTATAGTGAGAAAGAGAAGCCCAATAAAAATGGCATTGATGGTCAACTAAAATTTTTCTCCTGCTCTTTATTGTCCTTTAAAGAGAAGTTTGATATCTTCCACAGGTTCACAGGAATAAGAAGCCACATTAGTTTGCTCATTGGATTCCTGTGAAGGCAGTACAGGTTTTATACTTGATATAGAAGCTCATGAAGAGTACCTCTCTCATTTTATTTCAGTGGGAATACATAATATGACCCAGCAGGGGTCCTTCCATTTTGGAGTTAAAACCCCTGCTGAAAAAAAAAAAAAAAAAACCCTGCTGTAAATAAACCATCTCTCTGGGGTTTATATGGGGTGGTTTGCTAGTGACTATCATATCAGGTTTAGAGAGAATATAGTTTGCATATTCATTTAGAAATTTATGAATTAACCCGGCCTCAGAGCATTATAGTTTCCACCAATTGCCTATAGTAACTCAAAGGGACTTAACCCTATTGGTTGTTTAGGGGCAATCCTCGCTCTGAGAAGCCCTACTGGTAAGAGAGTAATCCAGTTTTCTTGAGTCTCAATGCTTAAAATAGAATATCTACAAGGATGTGTTTTTTTTCTTTACAAAGATGTGTTATTGAAACATTTTCTCTATAGTCTGTAATCACCCTCATTTTATTTTTTTTAAGATTTTATTTATATGAGAGAGTGAGCATAATAGGGGAGGGGTAGAAGGAGAGAAAGGGAGAAAGAGAGAAGCCAAAGCAGACTCCCTGCTAAGCCTGACATGGGGTTCAGAGCTCTACCCCAGGACCCTGGGATCATGACCTGAGCTGAAGGCAGATGCTTAACAGACTAAGCCACCCAGATGCCCCTATAATCACCCTCATTTTATTTTTTTTTTTATTGTTATTTTTTTATTTATTATAGGCACACAGTGAGAGAGAGAGAGAGAGGCAGAGACACAGGTAGAGGGAGAAGCAGGCTCCATGCACCGGGAGCCGACGTGGGATTCGATCCCGGGTCTCCA
Source organism: Canis lupus familiaris (assembly GCF_011100685.1). Lineage (NCBI taxonomy): Eukaryota > Metazoa > Chordata > Mammalia > Carnivora > Canidae > Canis > Canis lupus. The sequence continues at coordinate 24,156,094 of NC_049237.1, forward strand.
GGATCACGCCCTGGGCCAAAGGCAGGCGCTAAACCGCTGCGCCACCCAGGGATCCCAATCACCCTCATTTTAAATCAGAGATAGCCAATTCAAGACTAATTAATTTGAAAAATAAGTCCAGTTTTAACAAAGTTGGCCTAATTATTTACATAAGCTCAGCAAGAATAGTGATTGATATTATAGATCTTTTAGAATCTGCTTTGCTGGAACTTTTTATAAGGAATCTCTAGATTGAACTTTTAGTAGCCTCTCTAGGCCAGAAACTAAGCCAAGTACTTGCCATCAGACATGCCTGCAGTACCTGTAGATTTGGGCAAATACCTCTCCCTGAGGTCCCCAAGGTATCCTGAAGTTCCCGCACCTGCCAGGAAGTGACATTCTTTACTCACCTGTAAGGCACCTGGAAACTTTGTGAGCAAGGTATCAGGCCAACATTTCCATGAGGCTCTATTGGCTTCATGCTTCATAAAGTCAACCTTAGTTCCTTAAAGCTGCCTGGTCATATCTGAGTCTATGCAGGTCCCTCAAATATGACATTCCAGTCAAAGCCTTGGTAAAATACCGGTGTTTCCAATGATGTCCTGTTACAAGGAGAACAGATTCCTATTGAACTTATGCAAATGACCATGATTACCAAGAAGAAAGAATACTCACTGAGACCTTTTGAATTTCAGAGGGGTCTGCTATAGAGAAAAGTTAAATGCTTCAATTTGTTCACAGAGGAATATTTTATCCCATTTCTGTACATCATGGATATCTTAAGAGAAGGTTTCCTTGATCTGGAAGTGATCTGGAAGAGCAAACATTTAGAGAACCACCAATGATTCAAACAGGAGTCGCAAAAGCCATAATCAATTCTTCAGTTCATTTAGTCCCATGTTACTAATTCTTGGTTCAGCGTGAATGCAGCTTTTACATGGAAGTGTTAAGGTGGGCAGCTGTCCTGGTGACTTAGGTGACTGGTGCCCAAGACAGACTACTTTGTATAAGGACGGATGAAGAGAAGGCATCAAGTTTCTGGGTCTTATTACCATTCTGGCAGGTACTAACATCCTGCCAAAAGGCAGAGTTTCTCCTCCTCGTAGAGTAGCCGTGGGCTAGAGGATTGCAGCCGGAGCAATGCGCATGAAAGTGTACCAACAAGACTGTACTCCTTGGAGTGCCCGGGTGGCTCAGTGGTTGAGCGTCTACCCCAGGTTGTGATCCTAGGGTCCTGGGATGGAGTTCTGCATCGAGCTCCCCGCAGGGATCCTGCTTCTCCTTCTACCTCTGCTTGTGTCTCTGCCTCTCTCTCTCTCTCTCTTCTCTGTCTCTCATAAATAAGTAAAATTTTTAAAAAGTAAAAAGACTGTACTCCTTGAAGGACCCTTGGAGTGAAAGCAAAAGGACAAGAGATGAAGGATTCACTGACTTTGCACTGTGGCTTAGAGTCCAGTGAGAACACTTGAAGCCCCAGGTTGGGCACCAAAATGCTGTGGTTTCAAGTGGTGGGGTTTGGAGCCCACAGCCAAGAAAGAAGTCTTGAGACATCTTTTGTGCAAAAAAAAAAAAAAAAAAAAATGGTTTTATTAAAGCTCCGGGACGGGACCCATGGGCAGAAAGAGCTGCTGCCCCAGGATTGTGAGGAACAACTGATTATATACTTTAGGGTTGTGGGAAGTAAAGACCAAGGGAAGTTTCCAAAAGAACTTTCATATAGTAAAGAAGACACAGGATCCTGGAGGCCTTGCTGTTGTCAAGCTAAGGTTGCTCTTCCCTCTAGCAAATCATTAACATTAAAACAGCTGGGAGTTTCCTGGAGGCAGGTTATGGTTTGCCTGTCTCAAGTATTTGTCAATGAGCTACAGGTTATAAGGAAATTTAATTATATCTACATTTCCTTTTGCCTTTGTTCCCCATATCAATATGTCAAACTAAACAGGTCATCTGTGCCAGCACTGCTCCCAGCACCCTCCCCCTATATTTACCCTATAATCACTGCTAATTAGCATACTCAGTTTCAAAGCAGGAAGAGAAAGGAGCATGACTGAATAATTGTAAAGCATTTAGAATTGTGCCTGATATATTGTAAGTGTAATATAAGTGTTTGTTTAATAAATAAAACGTATTGAGCACCTAAATGTTCTGGGCCCTATCTAAAGCCTATAGGACATAAAAAATGTCTCTTTAAATCCTGTCACTCTGCAAATCACTGTTCCTGAGAAACTTAGCAAGACATCCACAGATTTGCCAAAGACTGATTCTGCACCACTATAATTTAAGAGTTCTCAATTGCTCAGCTCAATATAACTTGTTTTCAGGACACCTGGATGGCTCAGCAGTTGAGCCTCTGCTGTTGGCTCAGGGCATGATCCTGGGGTCCTGGGATCAGGTCTCGCGTCGGGCTTCCTGCATGGAGCCTGCTTCTTCCTCTGCCTCTGTCTCTGCCTCTCTCTCTCTCTCTCTCTGCGTCTCTCATGAATAAATAAATAAAATCTTAAAAAAAAAAAAAAAACTTGTTTTCAACTGAACATAAATCTCTCTGATAAGGTCGCATTTATTTAGATTCTTTAAAAATTTGATGATGGCCCAGGAAGGGGCCTCCAGACCTTATCATATCCCACGACATTTATCATCTTAAGCCCCGTTTTCCCTCAAGATAAGACATGTCCACTGTCTACATCTGGTCTCTATCCTGCTCTACAGACATGAGCAGGCTATCTGCAAAGAAACATTTTCAGATGCAGCAAAAAACAAACCAAAAACCAAAAATCAACCAAACAAACATATCTCTTTTTCTTCCTGCTTCGAGGCTTAGTGTGCTTTTTAGCAGTGACTATAGGGTAATGAAGAAATACTGACCAGCCTGAGTGCCTGGCACAGTTCTGGGTACCACTAACTCAGGGGATCCAAGCTATGTAACTCTCATCAGAGGTACCTAGAATCTAATTGAGGGTGTGAGATCCATGGAGAGGCATCAACTAATGAGTAATAAGGACCAGGCAATAAAAAAAATCTGTGCTAATTTGTTCTGCTGTGGAGGAGGTACAGTATTGGTGATAAGGTTACATTTTCTAAAGGGTTTATTTTAGGATAAAATCTTCTGAGGATAAATCAAAGATAACTATCTCCTTACGCAGTCTTTTGTGTAATCAGTTGGGAAAACTCTGCTCTTTCACCTAATAGCAGCCAGGCAAAGCAGCACTAAGCTCTTTTGAATGAAGAAAGAATTGTTTTCTGAACAATCTGGGAGCTGAGTCATACATAGTAAGAGAGGCCAGATTAACAGATAGGAAGGCAATGAAATAGACCACTCAGAATAGGAAGGATTTGCCCAGCCCCCCAAGCCCCCAGGAAACCAGCTCTGGTTCAGTGATTTCAGCAACTCATTATCTTTCCAATTTGGTCTTATTCCAGCCCTGCAGAGAGAAGACTGCAAGTCAGGACTTGCTCCCTCAACAAACAAAAATTCTTCGGCCAGAAAAGTTGAAAAACTTGTTAGCTGGAAGACAGGAAAAAACCGCTTTTCTTCTAGGGGAGCTGGTAGGTGATGCAGGAGGGCTGGTGGAGACTGAGGGTGAGCCAGAACATCTAGGGGATCAGCGCAGAACTAGCTGTAAAAGGAGAGAAAAGACAGCTAACTTCCACCTCTGCGAATGAGGTGTGGGCCAAGAGTGAAACTTTAGAGAAGCAGAGCCTGCTAGGCCACTGTGCCTCAAATCTTGCACAAAATACTGAAAGCTGAGGATTTAGGGCACTTGAGTCACCCTTACTGGAGGAAGATAGATTGGGGGAGGAAATCTCTTGGCATGCTCCACATGCCACACATTTTTACACACACGTTTCTATTCCAGTAAATCCAATGAAAGAGGAAGAAGTAACTGAAGGACAGCTGGCCAACCCTTGGCAGTGCTGGCAGGGAAAAATTGACTACAGGCTGGGTGTACATGTTTATACCGCCTGGCAGGTGTGTTTCTTCACTTACTTTCATTCTGAGCTTTTACTCCATGGAAGCAGAGATTTTGTTCACTGCTGCATTCCCAATTCCTGGAACATGCTAGAGATATAACTCAATGTAAATTTACTGGATGAATGAATAAGTCGCCAACGCAAAGCTACTGGGTTCCTTAGCACTTGGTTATACTGGAGTCTGAGAGACATGAATTCTAATCCTGACTTTGAGATCTCGGGCAATTTACTAAACCTCACTAAGCCTCAGTTTTCTCATCTGTAAAATGGGGGCTAATGAAAACTATCCTTAAGGTTCTAAGGTATAGATGAGGGCAGCCCGGGTGGCTCAGTGGTTTAGCGCCGCCTTCAGTCCAGGGCCTGATCCTGGAGACCTGGGATTAAGTCCCATGTCAGGCTCCCTGCATGAAGCCTACTTGTCCCTCTGCCTCCCTCTCTCTCTCTCATGAATAAGTAAATAAAATCTTAAAAAAAAAAAAAAGATTTTATTTTAAATAGTCCCTACATCCAACGTGAGGCTCGAACTCATGACCCCAAGATCGAGAGTAATATGCTCTACTTGACCGAGCCAGCCAGGTGCCCCCACAAAATTTCTAATTTCCCTTTTTATTTTTTTTTAATTTTTATTTATTTATGATAGTCACACAGAGAGAGAGAGAGGCAGAGACACAGGCAGAGGGAGAAGCAGGCTCTGTGCACTGGGAGCCCGACGTGGGATTCGATCCCAGGTCTCCAGGATCGCGCCCTGGGCCAAAGGCAGGCGCCAAACCGCTGCACCACCCAGGGATCCTTCTAATCTCCCTTTTTAAATGGGTCCTCTTCTCTACCATCCCTGAGCATTTTGTCTCTACACTTCTAGTCCAGTTCTTCAGAGCACTACTCATTGTTTTTAGAGAGTTCAGCTTTTTATGGAACATGTTACAAAAGAGGTCAAGAACAAAGCCTTCATCATCATTCAGGTGCTTCTTTCTTGGCTTCCAATCTCTTCTCTTGTGTTGAGGCAGCAGTAGTGGAGGTGACAGGACCTCCTGGGCACGGCACCAGCCCCTACACTGCAGCTCTGGTTCCCGATCTTGACATGGGCCAGGGTGAGACACAGGACAAAAAGAAGATCAGAAGTTTGGTAATAAGACATTTACCCTGCCATCCAGATGGGTCATTCATATAAAAGTTTTCTCTGGCAAAAGCTCTCTCTCTCTTTCTCTCTTTCCCTCTCTCTCTCTGAGCCAGACTTCCTATTCAAATTTTTTTAGGCGGTTAAGGGGGAAGTAAAAGTTTTCTTGAGTCTGCTAGGTCATGATTGCCTTCAGCTCAAAATAATCCAAAAGCCAAAGTGGCATATTTTGAGGTCACATATTCTGGTCCCATTCAAGGGTTGAGGAGATGCAGGTGAGCTCAGAGTGAGGCCACAGTGCCAAGCATGAAGGCAGGGTCTTACTCCAACCTGGCCTTCCTCAGAAGGACTGAGCACCTTGGCACAGCTGCAGAAAGGGGTGCTCACGAATTTCCACACAATATTAGTTTATTGTTTATTGCCTGCCTTCTCCAATACTGTCAGCTGCAGGCTTGCCTATTCGGTGCCCCACGTCACCCAGTACAGACCACCATATAATAATAATAATAATAACAAGCACTTATGACTGCAGAGCAGGTGCTCTATAATTCTTCCTGTATTGGAAGAATGTAATCTATCTCTGGATCATTTTGCCATCCTGGCCTGTGGGGCCTGTTCTTTGCCCAGGCATAGGAGTCAGTCCTTTCCTTCAAATTCATCCAAATGATTCTTGGTATTTCACAGAGATCACCAGAAGTCTGGAGAGATGGAAGAATGTGCATCACAGTGCCACAGCAATTTGAAATTAAACTCCAGACAACTTCCCTTTAGAAGTTCCCATTTCTACCACCCGGCTTTTAGTCCCACCAGCCCTTCCCCCAGCTTCTCAGACCTCCCACTCCTGAACAAAGAACAGATCACTCTTGGTTGTTCCTGCAGAGCCCAGCTCTGCTCATCTACAACCCCCAGTCTCAGCTCTGTCCTGAAGAGGAGCTTGCAACCAGGGGCTGTGAGAGGCTCCGCACAGCCTCTAACTTCTACTCTGATTCCCAGTGCCTAGCCTGTCCCGTGTCCCTGCTGATGCCACGTTGACCAGCTTCTCAGGCCGACATGACCTACTCTAGATTCTCTGCAACCCCTGGAAGGCTTCCCCTTGGCATGAGCAAGTTCTGAGCTAAATGGGCCATCTATGCTGTGTCTAATTTCTTTCTCTCTCCCTGCCCAGCCACCACTTTCTATAAGAAAAAAGCACCTATAGTGATTTGCTATGAATTATGCCTCCCCTAGAAGGTAGAAACACCAATCTGAGTCAATTCACACTGTCCGGTGGGCAAAATGGCATGACCCAGGGACGCCTGGCTGGCTCAGCGGTTGAGCATCTATGCCTTTGGCTCAGGGCATGATCCCGGGGTCCTGGGATGGAGTCCCTGCATGGAGCCTGCTTCTCCCTCTGCCTGTGTCTCTGCCTCTGTCTCTGTGTCTCTCATGAATAAATAAATACAATCTTAAAAAAAAATGGCATGACCCAGAAAGATAGTTCCTTGGAGAGAAAGAAATATAGATCCCTATTCATTGTATTATCAGAAGATACCAGATAACTTAAATATACAGATAATCTCTCTACTTTACTTTGATCCTTTTAAAAAATCAGGTTTATGGAGCTATAACTCTATAAATTCTATATAATAAAATTTACCAATTTTAAGTGTACAATTTATTTTTTTCTTGTTTTTATTTATTGGAGAGAGAGAGAGAGTGCATAAGTAGGGAGGAAGAGCAGAGGGAGGGGAGAGGGAGAAGCAGACTCTGCTGAGCAGGGAGCCCGACATGGGGCTCAATCTCAGGACCTCGAGATCATGACCTGAGCCAAAGGCAGATGCTTAACTGACTAAGCCACCCAGGTGCCCCTTAACTGTACAGTTTAATGAGTTATTTTACGATTGTATATAGCCTAGTAACTGTCACGAGAATCACTCTATAGAACATGTCTATCACCCCAAAAGATACCCCCATACTCCTTTCCTTGCCATTGACCCCTCCCCTGGCTCCTGACCCCCAGCTCCTGGCAGCCACTGATGTAGTTGGTATAGTTTTACAGCTTGGCCCATTTTCTTTTCTTTTCTTTTCTTTTCTTTTCTTTTCTTTTCTTTTCTTTTCTTTTCTTTCTTTCTTTTCTTTTCTTTTCTTTTCTTTCTTTTCTTTTCTCTCTTCTCTTCTCTTCTCTTTTCTTTTCTTTTCTTTTTTTTTTTCTTTTCCATTTCCATTTAACTTCTTAGCAGTCATTTCTAGAAAACTGCTAAGGTGTGGTCAGACTGCTGGGTTGAGCTGGATTTCTCATGCCAGAGAGTCAGAGGCCAGAGATGACCAAACAACTGACCCAGCAGGGACGGTCTCCAGAATAACACAGGGTTGAGCTAGCAGAGGCAGGGAAGGATTGCTATCACTGAGCCTGCAGAGCCTGTGCCAAGAATGAGGAACAGAGAGGAAAGGAAAAGCCAGTGCGCAGTCTGGGTTGGGGTGGGGAGGTAGGAAGGCCACACCGCCCTCCAAGATGGGAACTTTAATCACAGGCCTGGGCTGTGTTGCAATTCAACTGTCAGACCTAAATCCATCCTGAGCCAGGCTGTCCTCAGCACTTCCCCTTGTCAGGGCCCTGTCCCACCTACCTGCCAGTTCCAACTTCTCCTTTCTGCAGGAGGCTGACCATTCTCAAGGCTCCCAGACCACCAACTAGGTCAACCAGGTCTTGGTCCCTGGGCCACCCCCCTTCCTGGCTCAGGAGCCAGGGGCAGTGTGCGGGGTGGCGGGTGGGGGGGGTGTTCTATCTGAGTGCATCGCCCCGCCCCAACTCCTCTCTCTTCTCTCCCTTGGGTCTCCATCTCCAAGTTAAGGCCGTTTTCTCTGAGTGCTCAGGGCTCTTTCTTGGAGCATTTGAGTGGAAAGAAGGAAAGGAAGGCAATTAACATGTATTGAACATCTTTCACCAGAGGGAAGGAAAAATTCAAACAAGAAGAAAGGTGCTAAACGAAAAGTAAAAACCTCTCTCCGTGTTTTGATTCCTGGCCTGTCCCCCAAGAGCCAACACTGTCAAACATTTCTTGTAGCTCCTTTGCCCAGGGGTAGGGTTGGGAGGATATCGTGTCAAAGCAACACGATATTCACATAACTCTGCACCGCCCCTTTATCACCCCAGAATTCACCTTGGAGTGCTTTCATTCTAGCATATATATTAATTTTGATATGATTTCAAGCTTACAGAAAACCTGTGAGAATAATAGAAAGAACTCGTGACCCAGATTCACTAATTATTTGCACTTCACCCCTTTTACTTAACCGTTTTCTCTGTATCTACCTCATCTGCATATTATTTTTCCTCAGCCATTTTATTTATTTATTTTTTAAAGATTTTATTTATTTATTGAGATACAGAGAGAGAGGGGCAGAGTGTGTCACACAGGCAGAGGGAGAAGCAGGCTCCATGCAGAGAGCCTGATGTGGGACTCGATCCCAGGTCTCCAGGATCACACCCCGGGCTGCAGGCGGCGCTAAACCGCTGCGCCACGGGGGCTGCCCTCCTCAGCCATTTTAAAGTACGTTGGGGACACTATACCCCCACCCCTAATTTCCGCAGTGTGGATTTACTAAAAATAGGACCTTCTCTTACATAACCATGGTTCAATTTTTACGATCAGGACACTTAACATTGATACTATTACCTGATTCACAGTACGTGCTTAAGTTCTGTCAGTTATTCCAGCGATATTCTTTTTATCTAGTCCAAGATCACACATTGTACTTAATTTTCCTAGCCCTTTTTCTTCTCTGGAGACATTCCCCAGCTTTTCTTTGTATTCCTTGAGGTTAGCATTTTTAAGGAGCACATGCTAGTATAGAATATGGGTTTGTCTGTCATGATGATGTGTCTGTTTCACAGTAGCATCTCAGAGGGCACATGATGTCACTGTATCCCACTCACTACTGGTGCTCTTGATTTTGGTCACTTGGCTAAAGGGAGGTCTGTCAGATTTCTACCCCTGTAAAGTTGCTCTTTTCCATTTGTAATTAAGGAGATTCTTGTAAATGTCCAATTCCTCATCAAACTTTCATCCATTCAATTCAGCATCAATTGATAACTTTCCTTCTATCATTCTTATAGTTGGAATTCTATTCTAGAGAAGTTGGGTTTTTTTGTTGGTGTTCTACTATAAAAAAAGAGCTTTCCTTTCTCTGCCATTTAATTATTTGTGTGTTTGTTTATATTAGTGATCTTAGATACTTATATTATTCAATGAGTTATAATCCAATGGCCAGTGAAAGCCACTTCAAATTTAAGTGTCCTTTTGATATGTCTCCATCATCCTTTGAGCACTTCCTTACATTTAGCTGCAAAAAGATGTCTTTTAAGATCATCTCACAGTTTTTTTCTTTTTTTTTAAGGACTTAATTATTTATTTGAGAGAGAGGGAGGGAGTGTGAGAGAGAGCATGAGCTGGGGGAGAGGCAAACGGAGAGGGAGAAGCAGACCCTCGCTAAGTGGGGCTTGATCCTAGGACCCCAGGATCATGACCTGAGCAGAAGGCAGACCCTTATTCAGCACCTTATTCAGGTGCCCCCATCTCACATTTTCTATGCAGTCGCAGCCACCCTGGAATCAGCCTTTTCTCCCAGGAGTCCGGGCTCCTTTTAGTGGAGAATGATATTTGGAAACCAAGATTAAGCTGCTGGCAGCTCAGACATCTTCACCTGATTGATTTATCAGCTGAGTATTATTCTATGGTATGTATGCAACATAATTTATATAACCAGTCACTTCTAATGGACATTTGGACTGTTATTAGATTTTTGCTAATACAAAAGTGTGCTGCTATGAATATTCTTGCACATATATCTTGGCTGACGTTTGGAAATGTCTGTAGGGCAGATTTCTAGCAATGAAATGCTAGAATTATACATTCAAAAACATGATACATTTCCAATTATTCCTTGAAAAGACTAGAAAATTATACTGATTCCCATATATTCCCATCAATGAGGTACGGAAATGTCTGTTAAACCATATCTTACTAACTCTGAAGACTAACAAAATTTTAAAATTTTGTCAATTTGGGCAGCCTGGGTGGCTCAGCGGTTTAGTGCCGCCTTTGGCCCAGGATGTGATCCTGGAGACCCGGGATCGAGTTCCACATCGGGCTCCCTGCATGGAGCCTGCTTCTCCCTCTGCCTGTGTCTCTGCCATTCTCTCTCTGTGTCTCTCATGAATAAATAAAGTCTTTAAGAAATTTAGCCTTTTGACAAAATTTTTCTCAACCTATTTTCTGGCACTGCTTAGTGTTATTTTTTTGTTAGTGTGAAAAACTTTTAAACATTCATGATAGCCAATTTACTGATGTTTTCTGGCTTCTGGGCTTTATATTCTGTTTAGATAAGCCTTCCTTACTGCAAGATTATTTTTAAAAATCTGATTTTCTCTTTGTACATTTGTAGTTTCTTTCTTTCTTTCTTTCTTTTTTTCTTTCTTTTTTTCTTTCTTTCTTTCTTTCTTTCTTTCTTTCTTTCTTTCTTTCTTTCTTTCTTTCTTTCTTTCTTTCTTTTTTTAGAGTTAGTGATCCATTTAGAATTTCTTTTTGTATGAGGAATAAAGTAGTAATTCAGCACTACGTTTCCCCCAAGGAGCTAGCTTATCATGCTAGCCACTTATTTAATAATCCATCTTATTGGGGTCCCCGGGTGGCTCAGTCGATTATGCATCTGCCTTTGGATCAGGTCATGATCCCAGAGTCCTGGGATGGAGCCCTGAGTGTGAGGGTCAGGCTCCCTGCTCAGTGGGGAGTCTGCTTCTCCCTCTGTCCCTCCCCTCCTTGTGCTCTCTCTTTCTCAGATAAATAAATAAAATCTTTTTAAAAATCCATCTTATTTCTTACTTCATTGAAACATCACCTTTCTCAGAAATGTCATTCTCATTTGATTTGAATCTATTTCTGAATTGTGTTTTGTTCAGTTTTCTCTTACTCCCTGGAGGTGGGGGGACTATTTTAATTACTGCAGCTTCATAATATGTTTTAATATCTGGAAGATAATACATGAAAAATTTTCTCCATCATTGCTAATGAAGAAAAGGAGAGGAGATAAAGCAACTTGTGCCAGACTACAGAGAAGTTAATAGAATGGGGGACCCACACCAGCCTCTTCATTTCTTTTCAGGGCTTATTTGAAAGGCAGACAATCATCATATGGTTTCACTCATACATGGAATATAAGAAATAGTGAAAGGGATTATAAGGAAAAGGAGGAGAACTGAGTGGGAAAAATTAGAGAAGAAGACAAATCATGAGAGACTCCTGACTCTGGGAAACAAAGGGTTGCTGGAGGGGAGGAGGGTGGGGAATGGGGTGACTGGGTGACAGGCATTAAGGAGGGCACTTGATGGGATGAGTACTGGGTGTTATACTATATATTGGCAAGCTAAATTTATATAAAATATCTTTAAAAATAAAATTTAAAAAAAGAAACAAAAGAAAGGTATTGCCTTACAGTGGGATCTAGCAGGTTCTGATGTCTTACTAGGATTCAGAAGAGTCATGAGCGCTGCCGCCTTCACTGCACCCTAACAATAAAGGTCTTGCAGATAATCTTAGACAGTCCTAGTTAATGGGAGTATTCTTTGCTTTATGTAATAGATACTTCTGAAAGGTTGTATTAACCAACTTTTATAAAGTGAATCCTTTTTCATCAGAATTAGAAAGAGTCCCTGTTTAAAAGAATGCTTTAAAGATCTTCTAGGAAAACAGTCTTTTTGCTATTGTAAAATTTCCTCCTTCATGTGGGGGTCTCCCAATAGGATGGGGGCCACCAAATGCAGGGTGACCAGATCGGGTGGAGGTCTGCAGTGTAGTGTGGGTGCTGAGAGAACTCACCGGAGGCAGAACAAAAGGATAGAAGTTTATTGAATGCACTGCAAGGGAGCAGTGGGCAGGACAGCAAGGGGGACTGTCTGCCAGGAGGTGTGGGGTGGGGGCGGTGGGGGTGGTAGTTAAAGGGGGAAGGGGAGGAGGTATGGGAATGTAGGGAATTCTCCTTTTTTTGGGACCTGTGTCTAGGGGTAAGTAACCCATTGGTCAGCTAGAGCCTATGGCGATTTTGAGGTAAGTGGTCTGGTGGGCCTGTCCATACTCAGCCAGGGGCTTGTGGGTCCCTGTGGGCCTTTTACCTTACTCAGCTTTCCATGGTTCAATTTGGTTGCCTCAAAGCGGCCTCTACAGTTCACTTATCTGTTTTGTGATTCATATTTGGAGAGGATATCGGAGTCTCTTAAAAAGAGGCAAACCCACCCTATTAGAGTCCAATCACGTTATGCCCAGTGTACAATGAAACCAAAGATATCTGTGAAAGAAGCAATAAGGTAGAGATCAGAGCCTCCTGGGGAGCATCCTTCTTACTTCACCAGCATCTGCTATTCACTTAGCACTTGTCTGGCAAAAATGACCAGCCAGGGCAGCCCCAGTGGCTCAGCGGTTTAGGGCCGCCTTCAGCCTAGGGCGTGATCCTGGAGACCTGGGACGGAGTCCCTTGTCAGGCTTCCTGCATGGAGCCTGTTTCTCCCTCTGCCTGTGTCTCTGCCTCTCTCTCTCTGTGTCTCTCATGAATAAATAAATAAAATCTTAAAAAAAAAATGACCAGCCAGACAAATGATGGTATCAACAGTCTAAAGAATCAGTTCATCTTCCTTACTCAGGAAGCTTAAAATTGCAGCATAGGGACAGTACAAAGGCTGGAAAACTGCTGGAGAAACTGACTCTCCTCACTGGGAGGCTGTGGTTTTCTGCAACAAGATCAAGAGAGTATCTCTTGCACCTAGATGTTTACTGATACAGCAGACCTAGGATTTAGTGAGCATCACTCTGTGGCTGATCTGTGCTAGGGGCTTCATATAAATCTATAAATTTATAAACTGGATCCTCATACATAAGTCTTATGACATACACTTTTCCTATTTAAATGCATTTCAAGGGATGTCTGGGTGGCTCAGTGGCTGAGTGTCTGCCTTTGGCTCAGGTCGTTATACCAGGGTGTGCTGAGATTGAGTCCCCACATTGGGTTCCCTGCAAGGAGTCTGCTTCTCCCCTGCCTGTGTCTCTGACTCTCTCTGTGTATCTCTTGTGAATAAATAAATAAAATCTTAAGAAAAAAGAAAGAAAGTACTGAGTGGATCAGGTGTCTTTATCTGTTTTGCTGCTTTCCTCAGATCAGGAGTGTCATCCGATCACAATGCTTTCAGTTCTTTGGGGAGCCCAAGCAGAAAACAGAAAGTTATTCCTCACATGCAGAGAATTGTACAAAGTATGATTTCTAAACAAAGGCTTAACAGCCCCTTTAGGCTTGGGCTTTCCTGATGTCCTTTGCTCTCCCCCCTTGGTTGCAGATTACCCCCTGTCTAGGAAAAGGCACACAGATCTTGGTGCAATTGTATTAGGAAAACAGACAAAGCACAGCCTATGTATACCACTGACTCCCATTCAGATGGCAAGTTCATTTGTAGGAGATTTTCTTGAGGATTTCCTATATATTGCTGGAGCAGTCAGTATGGCAGTCAGTATCTGAACCCAGGTTTTACGGATTCAAAAGCCTGTGCTAAGGAACAGATTTGAAAAATCGGATGTCCACACAAAAAAGAATGAAATTGGACCTTACTGTATACCATGCAAAAAATTAACTGAAAGTGGATCACATACAACTGGATGGTGGAAAACCCAAATAATCAAATTTAAAAATGGGCAAAAGGGGGTGTCTGGCTAGCTCATTCGGTGGAACACACAACTCTTGATCTCTGGGTGATGAGTTCAAGTTCCACATTGGGTAGAGATTAACTCAAAAATAAAAATCTTTTAGGAGCACCTGAGTGGCTCAGTTGGTTAAGTGTCTGCCTTCGGCTCAGGTCATGATTTCAGGGTCCTTGGATCAAGCCCTCACGTTGGGCTCCTTGCTCAGTGGGGAGTCTGCTTCTCCCTCTTCCTCTGGCCCTCTCTCTGCTCCTGCTCTCTTTTTTTCTCTCTCAAATAAATAAATAACATCTATTAAAAAAATAAAAATCTTTATTTTAAAAAATGGACAATGGACCTGAACAGACATTTTTTTAAAGAAAACATGCAAATGACCAATAGGTACTTTAAAAGGTGCCCAACATCACTCATCATCAGGAAATGCAAATCAAAACCACAATCAGATATCATCTTACATCCATCAGGATGGCTATAAAAAAAAAAAGCAAAAACAGGAAATAAATGTTGGTGAGGATGTGGAGAAATTAGAACGTTGTACACGGTTGGTGAGAATGTAAAACAGTAGAGCATCTGTGGAGAACAGTATGGCAGTTCCTCAAAAATTTAAAAATAGAATTACCATGCAGTCAAGCAATCCTACTTCCGGATACATACCCCAAATAACTGAAAGCAGAGACTTGAAGAATATTTATACAACTTTGTTCATAATAGCATTGTTGCAATATGCAAAAAGTGGAAGCAACCCATGTGTCCATTGATAAATGAATGGATGAACAAAAGTGGTACATAAACACAACAGAAAATTATTCACCCTTGGGCAGCCCCGGTGGCCCAGTGGTTTAACCCCACCTTGCCCCTTAACCCCATTTTGGCAATAGCACACTCTCAGATCAGTCTCTTGAATGCAACAGAAGACCTTCCTATATAGGGTATAGGGTATAGGGTATATAGGGAGTCTCACGTCGGGCTCCCTGCATGGAGCCTGCTTCTTCCTCTGCCTGTGTCTCTGCCTCTCTCTTTCTCTCTGTGTCTGTCATGAATAAATAAATAAAATCTTAAAAAAAAAAGAAAATTATTCACCCTTAAAAAAGGAAGGACAGTATGACACATGCTATGACATGGATGAAGCTTGAGGACATTATGCTAAGTGAAATAAACCAGTCACAAAAAGACAAAGATTACATGATTCCACTTCTATGAGGTACCTAGAGTGATTAAACGCATAGAAACAGAGTAGAATGGTGGTTGCCCGGGGCAGTGGAGAGTCACTTAATTAGTACAGAGTTTTCATTTTGCAAGATGAAGAGTCCTGGAGATGTGTGTTGGTGATGGTCGCCCAGCAACGTGAATATACATAATGCCGCTGAATGGTACACTTAGAAATGGCTGAGATAGCAAATTTTACATTATGTATATTTCTTTTTTTCCTTTTTTCATTATGTGTATTTCAACACAATTAAAAAAATTTTTTGAATAGTCCATGCTAGTTCTCCAATGTAGAACCTACATTGTTTCTCCAAAGTGTGCCCCACAGACCATTAATTTCTTAAAAGTTCAGATTCTTGGGCTTCACCCCCACACTGTGAGATAGTACCCTAGAAGGAAAAGCCCAGGAATCTGCCTCTTGCCAAGTTCAGATGATTCCTAACCCCACCAGTTTGAGAACCATTGTGTCACAACCAAGTGGCCAACTTGGGGAACATAGGCAGCTTTCTTACACATACATAGCGCTCTGCCTGGGAACAGTGAAGACAGACTTTGAAAATCAAAATGAACCACAAGGGGCACCTGGCTGGCTTAGGGGAGCATGCCTCTCTGGATCTCTGGGTTGTGAATTCAACTAGCCCCACGTTGGATATAGAGATTACTTAAAAATAAAAAATCTTTTAAAAAGTGAGGAGAGGGGGATGCCTGGGTGGCTCAGCAATTGAGCATCTGCCTTCAGCCCAGGGCATAGGATCTAGTCCCACATCGGACTCCCTGCTTGGAGCCTGCTTCTCCCTCTGCCTGTGTCTCTGCCTCTCTCTGTGTCTCTCATGAGTAAACAAATAAAATCTTTAAAAAAAAAAAAGTGGGGAGAGGGTGCTGGATGGCTTGGTCGGTTGAGCAACCAACTCATGGTTTTGGCTGGGTCATGGTGTTGGGGTCCTGAGATTAAGCCCTGCACCAGGTTCCACACAGTGCAGTCTGCTTCTCCCCCTCCCTCTCACTCTGCTATTCCCCCTGCTCCTCTTTCTCTCTCTCCCTAAAATAAATAAATAAAAATGTTTTTAAAAACCAAAAAGAACCACAAAGTCATCTTGTTTTTGCAGCATGGGCATAGTCAGCATCCCACTCCCGGTCCTCACCACCCTCACCTGGAGGTTCAGGGATGCTGCCTTACAGCTGGGCCTCGTGCATGGCTGACCTGAGTCAGGTCTGGTTCAGACATGAGGTTGACCTCCCTAACCTCATAAAGTGGGAAAATAATAACTGTCCCACTACATTGGCATGAAGATGAAATGAGAAATACATACAAACTGATTTAAAGTAGTAAGTAAATATAAATCATTATTATCGTAAAACTCTGAAAACAAATCATTTTGGCAATAGCACACTCAGATCAGTCTCTTGAATGCAACAGAAGACCTTCCTCTATAGGGTATAAAATAGAGTACAGGGTTAGAGCTGATGTGCAGTTGTCCTTGTACAGTTTAGGAAATAGTCCTCACTGTCTTCCCATCTCTGGCTTGATTACAGAGCAGCTCCATGTGGCTGGATAATCCATTCATAGGTCACAATTTAATATATACAATTAATTATAAATTCCTTTTTTTGAATAATTATTCCAATGCAGGAGTACAGTAAAAAAGATTAAAAGAAGCAAAAGGGGGGCACCTGGCTGGCTCAGTTAGTGGCGCATGTTACTCTTGGTCTTGGTGTTGCAAGTTTGAGAACCACATTTGAGTATAGAGATTACTTAAAAATAAGATCTTAAAAAAATAAAAGTAAAAATAGATAAAAGAAGTAAAAGAAACTTGGCACACTTAAATCATGTCTGTTTGCTCAAAACATAATTTGTAGCACCATATGTGTCCAGTCACGTATCCAACTGCCCCAATCCTAGGGCAATAGGTATTCTCTCTCATTCTCCAGGTGGGAAACCCAGAATGGACTGTTTTACTATCTTATTCTCCCAATCAGGGTAATTAATCACTTCATGTTTAGTGAAGATCAGATGAGAAAACTGTGAGGCTTTAAGTAATCATAAAATCACCCACCCATGTGACAAATGGATGGGCCTGGATTTCCACATTGTATTTGGGTGACCTCAAAGCATGACAAAACTCCCAAATAAAATCACTAATATTATTTAACGAAAAGTGTTCATATATCATCCATGAAACCAAAACCTGATTACTAGAAGTAGTTAACCCCCCATATAATAAGAAACCTGTTTTGGAGTTTACATAAGACAACATAGCCTTGAAGTCAGATCAGAATACCCTCATGGGGTAACTGCTAATAAACCAAGGTATGCTCAATGATTAAAGTCCTATATCATCTGAGTTCAGCCCAGTTTATATATATATATATATATATCCTAATTTTTCCAATATAAACAAAATTCTAGGCCATGCTATTCGAAAAGTTCAAATATTATGCAACTACAGGTGCTCTTAAAATTATTTACTGCAGCAGCTGGGCAGTTTATTCTTATTTTAATGTTCTGAACACCAGTCCCTCACTGTAGTCCCTTGCACTTACAAACTTTGGGTTCTTTTTTTTTTTTTAAGATTTTATTTATTTATTCATGAGAGACACAGGGAGAGAGGCAGAGACATAGGGAGAGAGAAGCAGGCTCCATGCAGGGAGACCGACGCGGGACCCAATCCCAGGTCTCCAGGATCATGCCATGAGCTGAAGGCAGCACTAAACCGCTGAGCCACCCGGGCTGCCCCAAACTTTGGGTTCTCATCACTATTGTCTCACACACAATCCTCTGACCAAACTGCCTCACACCAAAGTGGCCTCAGGCAGCACGACAGCAGTAGCGCAGGAGAATCCGTGTGGAGTTCTGCTAGTTGACATTCTGATGTTCTGCTGTCTATCATATTGATTAAGTTATTATTGTTATTAATCCTCATCACAACCTCTGAGTTGTGGTTAGGATTAGAAAGGCCTTTGGGCTCCAAGAACAGAGAAGACACAGACCTGTGTCCTGAGTGACCTACCTGTTGTCAGCAAGCCGGTTCCACAGCAGGCACATGGAAGTGGTGATGTGGCGTCTCCAGTCCCCGGTGTCCCCTAGCCCTCCTGGAGAGGATCAGACATATCAGAAGTAGCCGGGAGAGCCTCTGAGGACCAGCGAGGAGAGGGGGACACCATTAGCAGATTTGGCGCTCATTGGCTGTATAGAGCAGAGGCCGTGGAAGGACTGTGGTCAGCAGTGGCAGACCCGGCGGAGTGAGGGCAGTGACCGAGGACCAGTCGACACCTTTGTGGGGGGCAGCAGAGAATAGCATGGGCTTCAGAGTGCCCCCACCTCTACAAATCCAACCACTATTCAAAAAAATTCTTTTATTAAAGATCGTATTTCTTTATTGGAGAGAGAGAGCACGAGAGAGGGAGCAGAGGGAGAGGGAGAAGCAGACTCCCCGCTGATCAGGGACCTCCCCCCCAAAACGTGGGGCTGGATCCCAGGACCCGGGGGTCAACCTGAGCTGAAGACAGATGCCTGACTGAGCCCTCAGGTACCCTCAAACTCAACCACTATTAATTAACCAACCACATGTAGCGAGTTTTTATCTTATGTTTGTTATTGCTTATAGGGGCCCTACCTCCCTTATATACTCCGCTGGCAACATCTATCTTAATATTTCTAATTTTCCTATTACTTTCAGTGCCCAGTGCTACTGTGAGGGGAGGCTGTCTAATCAGAGCACCTGACACCTGCAACATTGGGCCTGTCCAAAACCTTAACCATTTTCCAACAGAAGAATTTTTCTCCCAACCATAGGGTTGATTCTCTTAACTGTCTTTACTTTGAATTGAGGCTCTTTATTTTGCCGTATTAGAGAGCCTCTCTCCCTAAGTAAATCAGCTATCAGAACTAAGCCTGAGTCCCACCCATTCTTTCTCTTCCGCCAGATTTAACAACACGGCTCTTACCACCACTACTCATAAGGAGATGACCTTACTTTTCCATGTTAACTCCACCACATTCTACTACAAATGGCTAAAACTCTCCGTATTTTTTGTTTCTGGTGTGTTTCCACCTGCTCACTGAAGCCGCTTTAAAATCTTTGACAGACAGGGCTCTCTGCTCAGCCAGGAGCCTGCTTCTCCCTCTGCTTGATGCTCAGCCTACTTGTGCTCTCTGTCTCTCTCTCAAATAAATAAATAAAATCAGGGAAAAAAAAATAAAATCTTTGACAGATAATTTAACCATCTCTATCATCTCAATCTTTGCATTTATTCATGATAGTCATTTTTCATTGAGTTTAAGGTTTTCCTGATACTTGATTTGATGAGTGATTTTTTTTAAAGTTTTATTTATTTATTCATGATAGCCAGAGAGAGAGAGAGACAGAGAGAGAGAGAGAGAGAGGCAGAATCAGAAACAGGCTCCATGTTGGGAGCCCGATGCGTGACTCGATCCTGGGACTCCAGGATCGCGCCCTGGGCCAAAGGCAGGCACCAAACCACTGAGCAACCCAGAGATCACCCGATTTTTTTTTTTTTTTTTTTATTGAAACTTGGAAGGGCAGCCGGTTAGCTCAGCGGTTTAGCGCTGCCTTCAACCCAGGGTGTGATCCTGGAGACCCGGGATCGAATCCCACGGCAGGCTCCCTGCATGGAGCCTGCTTCTCCCTCTGCCTGTGTCTCTGCCTCTCTCTCTCTCTCTCTCTCTCTCTCTCATGAATAAATAAATAAAATCTTTTTAAAAAGAGAGAAAGAAAGTAACTTGGGCATTTGGGGTGTTACATTAAGAGCTCTGGATCTTTTTAATCTTGTATTTTAGAGTAGCATCTGACTCTACTCCCACAGGGGAACTTGGAGTGTGCATGTGTGGGGGTACTACCTCATTATAAGCAGGAAGGGGTTGAAGTCCAGGTTTCCTATTCAGTAGACTTGTTGGTTTTGTTTCTGTTTTTTGTAAAACAAACAAACAAAAACAAGAGTACTTTATGGTAATTTTCAAACATACACAGAGGCAGAGAAAATGATGTAATATGCATACATCCATCACCCAGCTTCAGCGCTATGAACACCTGGCCATTCTTCGTTCATCTGCTCCCCACCCCTCTCCTTTTTTTTTTTTTTAATTTTATTTGTTTATTCATGAGAGACAGAGACAGAGAGGCAGAGACACAGGCAGAGAGAGAAGTAGGCTCCATGCAGGGAGCCCGACGTGGGACTCGATCCTGGATCTCCAGGATCACGCCCTAGGCTGCAAGCGGCACTAAACCGCTGAGCCATCCGGGCTGCCCCCCTCTCTCTACCCCCTCTCCTTTTTTTTAGAAAAAAAAAAAAAAACTTGGGGCAAGTGAGTGGCTCCATTGGTTGAGCATCTGACTCTTGATTTCAGTTCTGGTCATGATCTCAGGGTCCTGAGATTGAGCCATGAGTGGGGCTCTGCACTCAATGTGGAGTCTGCTTGTCCCTCTCCCTCCCTCCAATTCTCATACTCTCCTTCTCTCTCTCTTTCAAATAAATAAATCTTTAAAAATTAATTAAAAACTTAAAAAGCTGGATTATTTTAAAACAACTCCAAAATATCATTTAATTTTACCCATAAGTATGTCAGAATGTATCTATATAGATAAAGCCTTAAAAAATAAAATCACAAAAAAATAAATAAAATCACAATACCATTATAACACATATAACAAAATTAACAATAATTCCTTAATATTCCCTAAAGCTTAACCTGTGTTTAATATTGCTCAATTTCCCTTGAAATTATTTTTTACAGTTGGTTTGTTTAAATCCAGATCCAAAAAAAAAAAAAAAAAAAAAAATCCAGATCCAAACAAGGTTCACATATTGCATCTGGTTGATAGGTCTCTTAAGTTTTTTTAAAAATTGATAACATGTTCCTATTTCCTTCTTTTCCCACAGGCCATGAATTTATTGAATACAACAGGTTATTAGATACAGATTTTCTTATTTTACAGATTTGACTGATTGACTCCTTGGGTCATTTAGCATGTTCCTCTGTCCTATTTTTCTTTAATTGAAATATATTTGACATGTAACATGCTAGTTTCAGGTATTCAACATAATGGTTGCATATATGTATATACTGTGAAATGATCACCACGGTAAGTGTATGGTTGATCCTTGAACAACATGCATTTGAACGGCATGGGTTCATTTATATGTAGATTTTTAAAAACAAATACAGTACAGTACCGCAAATGTATTTTCTCTTATGGTTTTCTTAGTAACATTTTCTTTTTTCTAGCTTACTTTCTAGCTTACAGGCTTTTCTAGCTTACTGTAAGAATATAGCATGTAATACATATGACATACAGAACATGTGTTAATTGACTATGTTATTAGTAAGGCTTCTGGTCAACAGTAGGCTGTTATGTTTGGGGGGAGTCAAAAGTTATACATGGATTTTCGACTACGTGGGGCTCAGCGTCCATAACCTAATGTTGTTCAAGGGCCAGTTGTAGTTAACATTCATCATCATACATAGTTACAAACTTTTCCAACTGAGCCAATGCCAATCTGGGAGGGTGGGGCTCCTCTTTACTGCTGGGAACTGTCAGAGTCCCAGCTCCCCATGTGGTCTCCGCTGACCCCTGGTTGGGGGTGGGAGGAGTGACCTTGTTAACCACTGAGTAGTGGAGAAAGTCCTTGTTCTTCATGAGGCTCCAGGAGGGAGAGTAGTAGGAACACATCATTCCAGGTAGGGGAGAGAGGAGATCTGGGCTCCCTGCTCAGCCTTTCCAGTATGGATGAGTGTGGTCTATCTCCTCTCCACCTTTCCGAGTCATCTTAAGTTTGTTTTATATACAATGTCCAGGGTTTCTAGTTGTACTTAGCAGGAGGAATAGGGAAAAGGGTATCTACATCATCTTCCTGGAAGCAGAAGAACCTGTTTTTTTTTTAAGTCTTATTTATTTGAGTGAGAGAGAAAGAGAGTGCACAGAGAGAGAATCAGAGGGAGAAGCAGACCCTCTGCTGAGCAGGGAGCCTAATGTAGGACTCAATCCCAGGACCCTGGGATCGTGACCTGAGCTGGAGGCAGACACTTAACTGACTGAGCCACCCAGTTGCCCCAAACTTATCCATTTTCACTATTGACTCTAAGGGATATATCTGTAACAAGACTTAAAATCACAAATGACTTTTCCATCAGCAATAATAGCTACAGCACTAATTCAAGCATATGAAAGTTTATAGAAGCAAAAACCCTTATAATCTCTAATGGTTAAACTTTTGTATTACTTATTTAATAATTCAAATCATGAAACAATTCAATGGAGTACTATTTGTTTGAGGACTATGAACATTACTATCAGTGGAGTTAACAAGCTAGCTTTTTTCCTCCTGTTAGTCTAATTGGGGCAAACCTGGGGGCACCTGGCTGGCTTAGTTAGAAGATCATATGACTTTTGATCTCAGGGTTGTGAGTTCGAGCTCCACATTGGGTATGGAGATTACTTAAATATTTTTATTTTTATTTTTTTAAATATTTTATTTCTTTATTCATGAGAGACACAGGGAGAGAAAGAGGCAGAGACACAGGCAGAGGGAGAAGCAGGCTCCATGCAGGGAGCCCGACATGGGACTCCATGCCAGGTCTCCAGGATCACACCCCAGGCTGCAGGCATCACTAAACCACTGTGCCACCAGGGCTGCCCTACTTAAATATTTTTAAAAATAATAATAATTGGGGCAAACCTGTAATTAATGCTTCTTTTTAAAAAATCTAGCATTCCTCACTTATTAATAGGTCCAAATTTAGTTATTAATGCTCTTTGTAATTATACAGTCATTATAATGGAATATAGCACATATATATACCATTTCAATTATACTAACCCATCTTTTGTATAAACATACATAAACTTATGTGTAATCTCTCTTGTACTCTTATAACCTAACCCTAAAATTATTCTTGGATTCAAGTACTATAAATACAATTTAAATTAGACCTTGGATTGTGATGTTACCTTAGTAGAAGTTTATTACTTCTTAATTTCTAAGAAAGATTTTAATAATTTCTAGTTCCTGTTACTTATATAACAGTGTTTTTTTTTTCAGGTTTTAGATACTGGTAGTTATTTTTTGGTTTTAGGTGATACTCCAAGTTTAAAAGCATTATTATATTTAATATTTTAATAGTAATAACCTGATGACAGCTCTTGCTACCTTATCCACACGTTTGAACAAGTTATATCAATAGTCACATTACCTTAAAATAGCTATTCCCAGCACCTAGGTGGCTCATTCAGTTGGGCATCTGACTCTTGATTTCAGCTTGCGTTGAGATCTTGAGGTTGTAGATCGAGCCCTGAGTTGGGCTCCATGCTCAGCAGGGAGCCCGTTTGAGATTCTCTTTCCTTCTCCCTCTTCCTATCCTCCTCTGCTCTCTTTCTCTCTGTCTCTCTTAAACAAATAATAAATAAATAAATCTTTAAAGAAATAGTTATTCCTAATGCCTTTATAACCAGTCTTGTCCCTATAGGACAGATGATTACTATTTTAAACCTGCATTGATCAATAATCCAAGTATTTAGACTAGTCAAAAGTGTTAAATTTATATTATATAAATATAAATGTTATATTTCAGCAATCTTTATTTCCTACATGCCCTTTTAATGACATGGTACATTCTGAAATTTTCAAAAATGAGTACGTACTTACTTAAATATTAATCAATTACTTTAAACATTTACCCTCATTTATAAACACTATAATTAATTACTCTTAACAATATTATCAAACTTTTTCTGAAGAAGACATAGAAATCATGTCATGTTATTAATTAGTTAATGATATGTTTAAATAGATGCAAACACAGCCTCTCCTCCAAGTAGTTCCCTCTAAACATGTTGAAAAAGTCAGCTTTGAATCATGTTTTGAAAAATTTATAATTAGTTCTATTTCATAAGCTTTTTTTTAGGGGGGAGGGGGCAGAGAGAGAGAATCTTAAGCAGACTCCATACCCTATGCAGAGCCCAACATAGGGCTTAATCTCACAACCCTAAGATCACAACCTGAGCTGAAATCAAGAGCTAGACACTTAACTGATTAAGCCAACCAGGCACCCCTGCTTCATATGCTTTTAGCTAATTTTTATATTCAATTGTACTTGGCTACGCGTTTAGATACTTGAAGCACCTAAGAAATCTCCCCAGCGTGGCCTCTGGTCATGACTGCCATATCCTGTAGAAGTTTTCCACCACTAACAGCCTTACCTCATACCAGAAAGAGCTAGGGTCTGTTTACACTACCTAAATCTAATATCCCCTAGAGAAAATAAAATAAAAGGAAAAAAGTCAAAACAAAACGTTTGAATCATAAACCTCTGTTTATGAGCCTAGACAACACTGCTTATAACTATCCATGAAAAAATTACATTTTAAAAATAGTTTCTTTTTCAACAAAAGTTGAAAAGGTCAAAAGACCTACTAGGAGTAATAATAATGCCAACTGAAATTAATCAAACCTACTAAAAAGAAGATATATAGGGGCACCTGGGTGACTCCCTTTCCCTGTGTTCCTCCTCCTGCTCTCTCTCAAATAAATAAATAAAATCTTTTTTAAAAATGCAGAGATGGCAAATAAGCATATGAAAAAATGCTCCTCATCATATGTCATTAAGGAATTACAAATCAAAACAACAGGATACCACTAGACACTTATTAGAATGGCCAAAATCCAAAACAATGGCAATACCAAATGCTGGCAAAGATGTGGGGCAACAGGAAATCTCTCCTTCATTGCTGGGGGGAATGCAAAGGTACAGCCATTTTAGAAGACAGTCTGTCAGTTTATTACAAAACTAAACATACTCTAACCATATGGTCCAATAATCCTGCTCCTTGATATTTACCCAAATGAGTTGTAAACTTATGTCCACACAAAAATCCACACCCGGATGTTTATAGCAGCTTTATTTATAATTGCCAAAGCTTTGAAGCAACCAAGATGTCCTTCAGTAGGTGAAGGGACTGAGGTACATCCAAACAATGGAAATTTATTTAACTGTTAGTTTGCAACCATCCTGGAAGCATCCTGGCTATTATCTGAAACTGGCCCCTGGAGGCAAAGGGCAGGGAGAGGACAAAGAAAGAAGCAGGCCACTCCTGGTTGGTAGGTGACAGTTTTTATAAGAGAGGGACTTACATATGAGACTTATCTTGGGTGGCAGCAAGATAGATGGATCCCCACCCCCACCACATCATAAAAGTTCATGTCTTTATGTAACTGGGTTCAGTCATGTACACTGTGCAGATGTTTTCAACATCACATCACTATCCCAATGTTATGTCTTTGGAGCAGCTTCTGAGAGCAAGAAAGGCAAGAGGAGCCCACATTTCAAGGACAGGGAAGCGGGTGAGGAACTTCTGATAACCCACCTCCAGCTCACAGGTCAATTGGCAGTCGTGTCTTTTTGATGGCCTTCCCCAATGCCAGCACCAAAAAGCTATGAGCTATCAAGCCATGATATGACATGGAGAAACTTAAAATGTCTATTATGAAGTGAAAGAAGGCAATCTGAAAATGCTATATACTGTATGATCCCAACTATATGACATTCTGGAAAAGGCAAAACTATGGAGAGAATAAAAAGATCTGGGGATCCCTGGGTGGCTCAGCAGTTCAGCGCCTGCCTTTGGCTCAGGTCGTGATCCTGGGGTCCTAGGATCGAGTCCCGTGTGCCTGTGTCTCTGCCTCTGTGTGTGTGTGTGTGTGTGTGTGTGTGTATGTGTCTATCATGAATAAAAAAAAATCTAAAAAGATCAGCGGCTGCCAGGAGTTAGGGGGCAAGGAGGCATGAACAGGTGGAGCACATAGGATTTTATAGAGTAGTGAAACTATTCTGTGTATTATAATGATGGGCACATTTGTACAACATCAGGAGTGAGGCCTAATGAAAACAATGGACTTTGGGCAATAATGATGTGTCAATGTACTTTCATCAGCTACATCAGTTATAACAAACAAACTACTCCAGTAGTGGGATGTTGATGGAGGGAGGCTGTACCAATGGGGGGAGCCAGGGGTTTATAGGACTTTCCTATACCTTCCTTTCAATTTTACTATGAACCTAAAACTTCTCTAAAAATAAAGTCTATTTTTAAAGATTTATTTATTTATTTTAGAGAGAGAGAGCTCACAAGGGGAGAGGCAGAGGGAGAGGAAGAGAGAAACTGAAGTAGACTCCACACTGAGTATAGATCCCAACACTGGGATCCCCATGACTCTGAGATCATAACCTGAGCCAAAACCAAGAGTCATACATTCACCCACTTCACCACCAAGTGCCCCTGAAGTCTATTTTTAAAAAAATTGTTGCTTTTTTCACTTTCTGTCTACTAGAAGTAATAATACCAACTGGAATTAAGCTGGTGTACTTAAAAATCCTTTACATCTTAAACATGTTTTTGTTAAAGCAATTTTATTCACTCATTGGAGCTTAATTAATCACAGTTTTAATGATTATTGAGACATTTGCAAGGTAGGAGGCCTAGTCACATCTTTCCTTTTTACTGTGTTATCTTTAGGACCTCACTTTAATGGAATGATTTTTCCAATATAGTTTTTAAACTATAGATTGTAAAATATATCAACCTTTAGAAAGTAGAGAAAATAATATGACAGGCATATACCCACTACTGATTTAAAAATAAATGTTAACATTTTGCCATATTTACTTCTTTAGCATTTTTAATTATTTTTTAATATTTTTTAAAGATTTTATTTATTTGAGAGAGAGGGAGAGAGAGAGAGAGAGAGAGAGAGGGGAGGGAGAGGGACAGGCAGATTTCATGCTGAACACAAAGCCTGATGTGGGGCTTCCACAACCCTGGGATCATGACCTAAGCAGAAATCAAGAGTCAGATGCTTACCCAACTGAGCCACCCAGGTGCCCCTTCATTAGCATTTTTTAAAGACAAAGTATGTTACTCTTCCAATGGGTCTTATCACATAGAATTTGGAAGCTTTATTACCATGTATATCATCTCTACTTTCTTTCTTTGACCAATAAACTTATAAAAAAGCCAGCAACCCTGTTAGAGAAGATCTTTCTTCTTGGTTCCAGCCCCTTATTCAAAGCAATTTCTTTCTTTTTTTTTCTTTTTTTAAAGTAATCTCTACACTCAATGTGGGGCTGGAACTTCTAACCCTGAGATCAAGTGTTATATGCTCCATCAACTGAGCCAGCCAGGCACCCCTCAACACCATGGATTTTTCTGAAGTTATATCAAATATAGTTAATTTCTTTCTTCCTCTTCTTTTTTTTAAAGTGAGCTCTCTGCCCAACATGGGCAATGGAAATTTCCAGATAGGCTTTTATAGGCTTATAAACATAGAGGCCAGGCCTAGCCTCATTGGTAGTTGTTAACTGTCATGTGCAAGCCCTAGCACACCAATGAGAGGTGTGTCTACTTCACTGGACCCTGAAAGGCCCTAGCACCAAGAACACCATGGACAGCTCATCATATTTCTTTTGACCAGGTCCCCCGAGGAATCAGCAGTGATTTTTTTTTTAATCAAACCATAGGGTACCTGGGTGGCTCAGTGGTTGAGCGTCTGCCTTCGGCTTAGGTTATGATCCCAGAGTCCTGGGGTCAAGCCTCACTGCTCAGTGGAGGATCAGCTTCTCCCACTCCCTCTGTTCCCTCCCCCACCCTTGTGCGCGCTCTCTCTCTCTCTCAAATAAATAAATAAAATCTTTTAAAAAATTAAAAATCAAACAACAAATGAAGGTCTGAGAGGTGCCTGGGTGGCACAGTCAGTTAAATGTCTGACTCTTGGTTTCAGCTGGGATCATGATCTTGGGGTTGTGGGATAGAGCCCAGCATTGGGCTCAGTGCTCAGTGCAGAGTCTGCATGAGGGTTCTCTCTCCCTCTGCCCCTCTTGCTCATGCTCTCTCTGTGTAAAAAACAAATTAATAAATATTATTTTAAAAAATTTTATTCCCCAGGCTCCCCATTTACCTCAGAGATGTCTATTTTTCTGTCTTTTTAATCGGGGAGGGGGGAGGTGGTGGTTGTAGCTCCCATTATTTTTTTTATTAAGAAGTACCCCTCCACCCGGAGGCTCCCCGGTCTCCCAGCCCCATGTACAGAGCCCCCCGGGCCCTGCCCGTGTAGCCCCCAGGCCCTCCGCAATCTCACTTTTTGTGAATAAATTTATTAAGAAAAAATAAATAAATAAAATAAAAGATTTTATTTATTTATTCATGAGAGACACAGAAAGGGAGAGGCAGCGACACAGGCAGAGGGAGAAGCAGGTTCTGCAGGAGCCCAATGACTCCAGGACTCCAGGATCATGCCCTGAGCCAAGGGCAGACACTCAACCTCTGAGCCACCCAGGCATCCCTCAAGAATGTCTTGATAGCTTTTGTTGCCTTGTACTTGTTATGCTCTTCAGTCTTTCTCAATCCAGCAGTTCTCCCATCCCTTTTCGTTCTCACTGACCTTGACCTTTTGATGAGTCCAGGACAATTATCTTGTGGAATGTTCCAGGAATGTTCCATAGTCTGGATTTGCCTAGAGTTATCTAACTGGCTTCTTGATATATATAAATATATATAGATATATATATATTTTTTTGCTTCTTGATTTTTTTTTTAACTTTTCCCTTCCCCCCTGAACTTCTTATTCCAGGGAATATTTTGTGGGTGATTTTGCATGCTTTTTGCATTACAGTAGGAGGTCCATACCGAGATTGTCACACAATGTGTGAGGCTGATGTTGATCATTTTTAAAGTGGTGATCACCAGGGATGCCAGTCTGGCTCAGTCTGTAGAGCATGTGATCTCGGTTGATCTCGGTGTTGTACATTTGAGCCTCATGTTGGTATAGAGATTACTTAAAATAAAATCTTTAAAAAAAAAAGTGGTGACTCCAAAGCTCTCCATTATAAAAGTACATTTTCTCTTTGAGATTCACAATTATTCTATGGCTGGGACTTTGGTGCCACAAAAATATTCTGTCCACTAATCATCTTTCACCTAATGGTTTTAGCATCTATTGATGATCATAGTTTGAATAAATGATTACACCTGGGGGTACAAATTGTGACCTTAGGAAAATGACTTTATTTTTTTTCTTTTTTTTTTAATTTTTATTTATTTATGATAGTCACAGAGAGAGAGAGAGAGGCAGAGACACAGGCAGAGGGAGAAGCAGGCTCCATGCACCGGGAGCCCAATGTGGGATTCGATCCCGGGTCTCCAGGATCGCGCCCTGGGCCAAAGGCAGGCGCCAAACTGCTGCGCCACCCAGGGATCCAGAAAATGACTTTAATATTAGAGAATACATAAGTCAAGACCCTGATTAGAATTAGATATTTTACCATGCTTTATCCTAAACTAACACAGACACAGCATTTTTTGCTGAAGAACTGCTAGCAATGGCTTAAAACTCAAACGTGTGCTTCTTGTATCTCTCTGAGAGTCTGTTCTGTAACGTATAGTCTCCTACACCTCAGCTTCCTTACCCCTATGTCAGCAAAGTTTTCATTCAGCAGAAGAGTAAGCACAAGTACAACCATAAAACCACCAGGAAAAGGTGCAGCTTTTGGATTAAGAATAAATGACTATGTTCTCTAGAGCATGTACTTAGGAAAGTCTCTGTGGTTCCATAGTCCAAAGGAAGATTTAATCATTAAGAAAAACTGTAAAAAGTGCTCATACACCACTTCACTCTCTCCTCAATGAAAAATATGTACAAATCTGATTGTCTTATTTCTAATGTGTCCAATTGTTTGTTAAAGAGTACTGGTCGATTATCAGAATTAAGCCACTTAATTGATGCCTGCTGTTATGTCTTCTAGGAATTTTTGGCAATACAAATACAAATCATGTTGGGGAGCCTGGGTGGCTCAGTTGGTTAAGCGTCTGCCTTCAGCTCTTCAGCTCGGGTCATGATCCCAGGGTCTTGGGATTGAGCCCCACATCAGGCTCCCTGCTGAGCAAGGAGTCTGCTTCTCCCTCTCTCTCTGCCCCTCCCCCTGCTCACGTACCTGTCTGCTCTCTCTCTCAAATAAATAAAATCTTTTAAAAACTAAACAAAACAAAACAAACAAATACAAATCATGTATTCGATTGGGACTTGTAGTAGAGATGCATCAGAGCATGGTAACTAGTACACTCGAATGAGCCCAGTTATAGCTTATTTATTTGGGGGAACTCTATTGACTCTGGACTCACCCCAATCCTTTCCTAAGTCTCATTAAAGTGTGCTTCACATTCATCTTCAATTATAGAAGTGAAAAAAACATTGAGGATTTTAAGAAAGTACTATAAGAAAATGACAAAGGAATTGTGAAAGTTAGCAAAGGCTAAAACTTGCATCTCTGGCATAAAAAATTAACCAGAACCATACACCCCAAATCTTACCATTTTGAAATCCCGTAACTAAATGAACAACTCATGAACAGTTAATACCGTGAAGTCATCTATGTCGCAATATAGTGAGAGGGGTTATTAGTAAGGGGGAGAGGCCAGCTCCGCCTAGAGATAGTCAACTGTCTAAAATGGATTCAGGTTAAACTTTGAATGCACTTTCAGCAATAATAACCTCAAGTCTCATTTAACAGGAAAAGAAAGTACAGTTCTTTTGAAATAGGAAATATTCTTTTTTAATAAATAAAACTGCCAAAAATTCCTGGTAGACTTAACAGCAGGCATCAATTAAGTGGCTTAGTTCTGATAATCAACAAGTAATCTTTAACAAGCAATTGGACACATTTGTAGAAGAAATAGTACTTATGTAGGTTATAAAGAAGAAAATCAGATTTGTAAGTATACCTTCATTTAAAGGAAAGTAGGATAGGAGGCTGGAAAGGCGAGCTGGGGACCAGGTGGCAGGTTGGGGAGGGGTGGGGGGGCTTGAGCACATTCTCCCAGAGGTAGCAGGGAGCTGACGAATGTTCTGGGGCAAGGTGACAATCTGAAGAAGGCATTGTTGGGAGATGAGCAGGAACAACGCTCTGGGAAATGATAACAACTAATCTGGGGCATCCTGGGTGTGCTAGACTCTGTGCAGGCCTGGTGGATATTCTTTCTCTGAGCCTCACAGCCATTCTGCAAAGTGAATATTGTCCCTGTTTTACAAACAAGGAACAGGCTCAGAGAGCATGTATCTCACTAAAGGCAACACTGCTGGCAAATTGTGAGACTTAGGTTCAGACAAGTGTGTTGACTCTAAAGATGGCCTTCTTTCCTCTACCCCAGGCAGTGGCCATGAGGAAACCCTGCCTTCTGTTCTTAGGTCCCTGAGATGAGGACCAAGGGCCATAGGATTTCTGCTTTCTTTCCAGGGATAGTGGTGCACCTAGAGAACTGTCTTCCCCCTGCCCAGCCTTTGCCACTTTACTAGCTGTGTGAACTCAGAAGAGTCACCTCCCCTTCACTCTGAACCTCTCAAGGCTTGGCAAAGGAATGAAGAAACAGGACACAGGATATACATAACCTATGTAAGATGGGAATTTCAGGGGTGACGTATTTGGCTGTGATCCTCAAATGTGTCACTTTAAAATTTTTCTACTCTCACTTCCTTCTTACCTAGCCACCTATCATTGCCACTTGAAGCAGGAGGAGACAGATGCATGCAAGGGAAAACATCGTGAAGAGGGAGGAATTATTGGGGGCTGGTAATGTCTTCTGGACTTAGACTAGAGTTGGATTCAGAATAGCTAAAAAATATTGGTTTCCAGGTTGAAGTATGGGGCTAGGAACTTTTTTTTTTTTTTTTTTGAGGATTTTATTTATTTATTCAACAGAAAGAGAGAGAGAGAGAGAGCACAAGCAGGGGGAGTAGCAGAGGGAAAGGGAGAAGCAGGTTCCTGCGGAGCAGGGAGCCTAATGTGGGGCTGGACCCTGGGATCATGACCTGAGCCGAAGGCAGAACTTAACCCACTGAGCCACCCAGGTGCCCCAAGACCATTTTTAAGTACAGTTGCAAAATCATGTACTGTTGTTTCTCACACTCACATGTGCATACAAATCACACAAGGATCTTATTAGAATAAAGATTCTGATTTACTAGGTCTGCAGAGAGGCCTGAGATCCTCCCAGTTGGTGTGGATGCCTCTTGGAATAGCAAGAAGCCAGGCTTCTGGAAAGGACAAACCCCGGTGAAGGGCTTTAGAAGGTCTTGGAGTGGAGCGAGCGTGGAACACCTAAATAAAAGACATTTGTATAAATGATATACTTTAATATTCATTATTTAATTCAACAAATATTAATTGAACACCTACTGGTTAAATGCCTGGCATATATGGCAGAGGAAAAAAGAGACATGTTCTGGTGAACTACCCTCACTTTCAGAGGGTGGAATTAAAGAACCAAAATGTTCAGGAACTAAGCAACCAAAGTCAGCACAGGATGATGAGCCAGGGGTGATGCCTCAGCAGGAATCTCTGGAATGCTTCTCACTTCGTGACCTCAGGCAATAGAGAGCACAGCTGCGCCCCTTTAGGGCTCAAAGGCTGCATTGAGGGGCTCCTTTCTCCCCCCAGGGACCCGGGCTCTGGCTCCCCCCAGGGAGCTACTGGGGCTGCCCGCCCCCCACCTGATTTTGAAAATAAAGTTTTATCAGCTGACAGTTTTAGTGCAGCTAACTCAGGTGCCCCCTTAGTGTCTGGGGCACTTTCACACTGCAATGATCAGAGGGCCTGTCAAGCCGAGAATTTTTGTCATCTGTCCCTTTACAACAAAACTCTGTGGAATTCTCTAGTATATTGTATAACTATACTGGTATAGTGAGTATAGTTAGGGCTCTCCTATAGTTAGTGGTGTTCACCTCCTGTACAATTGAAAATCTGAGTATAGAGGCGCCTGGTGGCTCAGTGGTTGAACATCTGCCTTTGGCTCAGGTCATGATCCTGGGGTCCTGGGATTGAGTCCCGCATAGGGCTCCCTGCAGGGAGCCTGCTTCTCCCTCTGCCTGTGTCTCTGCCTCTCTGTGTGTCTCTCACAAATAAATAAATAAAATCTTAAAAAAAAACAACTGAGTATAATGTTTTGACTCTCCAAAAACTTAATTACTAATAGCCTACAATTGACTAGAAGCTTTACCTATAACATTTGATTAATACATATTTTGTATATTATTATATCTTGTGTTCCTACAATAAAGTTTGGTAGAAAAAAGAAAACATTATTAAGAAAATCATAAGAAATAGAAAGTACATTTACAGTACTGTATGTATTTATAAAAAAAAAACAACCCTGAGTCTAAATGGACTCACACAGTTGAGCAAGGTCAACTGTACAACCTTATCTCCCCTTACTAGACTGCTAGTTACCTGACGGCAGAGTGAGTGTAACTTGCCTCTATGATCCCAGTGTGTAGCACACTGCCCAACACATAGCAAAGGATCCAGTAAATGTCTGCTAAGTGAGACACTGAGCACATAAATCAATGAATGCCTGTGTCTTCTTCTGTCTCCCTGATCCCTAGGTGGAGTGAGGACCCACCCTATGGCTTGAATTTAGAGACATGGGATTTGTTTGATGGAGATGAAGCTTCCTGGATCTCAGTTCAGGTATCAGAATGAAATGGTGGAATAAAGCAGCTTTATTTATCTAGATCATGAAAAGATCAATCACATAAAAAGTCTCACTATCTCTGCAAAGTGCTCCTGAGGATGGCTCCCAGGATACCCCAGAAGTATAAAGACAGAACAGTGGAAAACCAGGACCTGGAGCTGTGTGCACCTATCTCTTCTGTCTGAGGAAGAGTTATACAGTCAGGTTTTATAAAGAAGGAAAGCGACTAATCAAATCAGCTGGTCATGAAGTGATAATGACTTTGTGCATTAAACTGGCTGGGACTTTTTAGACCTTTTTTTGTGGAGGGTCATAACTGGGCCTTTTCTCAGATAGACAGCATCTCTTACCCTGTAGCCATATTTAACTTTGTTTAATTTCATTTCTTTGTGGCAGGAAGGTTTATTTCATGATGTTTTGGGGAGAGATAGAGATAGAGAGAGAGACCCTGGCATCCCGATTCTAATACCAGTGTTTGGGGGGGGGCGGGGCACTTGGGGGGAGGGAAGGGGAAGGCAGAGGGAGAGGGAGAAGCAGACTCCCTGCTGAGCTGGGAGCCGGATTCCAGGGCTTCCAGGACCCCAGGATCATGACCCAAGCCCCAAAAGCAGACCCTCAATCATCTGAGCCACCCAGGCACCCCTCCTCCTTTGTCTTCTTGCTCCCCTTTCTGCTTTGTTTGCTAACACGCCATGCCCCAAGCCACAGAGCTAGACATAGGCCCCAGGCCGCGCCAGCCCCCAGAATCTTTCTTGGGTGGTGGCTGTAAGAATTTGAGCCGGAGCTACGGTGTCTGTCCCCCCAGGCCTGGAGCCCGGCCTGAGAGGACAGGAGAGGTGGTGAGCAGAGGCCCGGGCCTCCGGTGACGGCTTACTGGTTGCCCCCGCCAGGGGGCTCGGTGCTCAGGGCGGCTCAAGGGGCCATTCGCAGCAGCACGGGTGCCAGGCAGCTGGCCCCCGCAGGCCCCAAGGGTCGCCTTCCTAACGGCCCTTCCGCGTCTCAGGGACAGTGTTGGGGAGCACTTGTCCCTCCTGGGCGGTGTTGCCTGTGCTGCACAGCGAACTCTGGAGTCAGGCTGCATTAAATCCTGTCACTCATGAGTTGTAGGACATTGGGCGAGTGACTGTCACTCTCTCGGTGCTTTGGTTTTCTCATCTGCAAATGGGACGGTCACAGCACCAGCCCCCCAGGATTAACTCCGTAGGGGGAGCAGCGGCCAACAGCCTGCATGGGAACCTGGGCCTCCTTTGAATAAACCTATAGAAAGCAGTGCTTTGAAATCACAGCCAGATCAAGGGAGCCAGAGCGGCCAAGCGTCTGACTCCTTGGCGACAGGAGTGCGGGTGGTGACTCTGTTGGTTCCAGCACAAGGCTGGCCAGCGGGGCAGCCATCCACCCCCACCCCCAGCCCCCACAGCCCCCACAGCCCCCACAGCCCCCACAGCCCCCCACAGCCCCCGCCGGCAACGCGGGAGGGCGGAGACCAGGCCACTGAATGGTGGGGACCTTCGGGAAGATGATCGATGAGGTGTGGGCGCCCCGCTGGACAGAACCACTTCAGATGTATTTTTGTTGAGTGCTTCACCTCTAGTTATTTATAGGAATCCAGCCTTCAGGCAGCACTTCCAGTTTAGGACAAGCAGAGTGCCTAAAGGAAATGATGCTGCTTCGCCCTCCTGGCCCTTTGCTTCCGGCCCTGTTGGCCCCCCCAGGCCCTCAACCGCACCTGCGGGGCTGCCTGACACCAGGGTGGCCCCAACAGAGTCCCTCGCAGCCCGGTTGCCAGGCCGAGTGTACAAGGGTAGGTGCACGTCCTTCCCCACCTCGCCTGCCCCTTAACCCCTCGGTTTTGGCCTGTACCCTTCATGAAGATTCTTCATAGCGAATAATGATTTGATTTCTCTGGGTACCTGGCTGACTCAGTCGGTAGAGCATATGACTCCTGATCCCGGAGTCCTGAGTTCAAGCCCCATATTGGGCATAGAGTTTACTTAAGAAAAAGGAATTGACTAATTTTTACGTAGCCATGTCTTGCCAATGATCAATTTACCCTCTCCAAAACTCCTCTGAAGGTAGGCAGTGTTGGGTTTCATTCCCATTTTACAGATGAGGCTTCAGGAGCTCAGGATGCTTGACCTCTGGACCGCATCTGTGCTATTACAGGCAGTCAGCCTCTGGGTGGATGTGTTCCAGATGTGAGCCTGTTTGTCCCACTTGTTTCCTGTTGCGTCCCTCAGCTGGAAAGTGGCTTCCCCAGTCTGGCCCCAGGGCAGCAGGCAGGGCTGCTCCTCCAGACAGAACACAGCATCCTCTGGCTTCCCCAGTCTGGCTGCTCGCTGAGCACAGGCCAAAAGGACGTGCCACCATGGTGAGGCTTATGTCCAGTGGGAGTTCACGACTACAGGGACAACTTTACTTACTCTGGAAAGGACATGCCTTTGGCATCTCTAGGGATGGAAAAAGAGTGATCTGTTCCAGGCTCGACAGGGTGGAGGCAGGTGGGAAGGGCCAAGCACCACTGCAGCTGCAGCTTCTGGGTGTTGATGCTCTCCCCCTGTCCTGGAGGCTACAGCGAGGTAAGATCAGTGGTTCTGGGGTGCTCACATAGGGGGTGCGAGCTGAGATGCCCAGGAGGAGATGTGGGACTAGTCACAGGACTAGTCCCATTAGTGAGGGAGACAAGCAGGAGAAAATGTCATATGCAGCCTCAGGAACATTCCATGGGAGACCAAGAGCCTGCTACACGGCTCTGCCTTGAGGGAAAAGTTCAGGGGTGGCATGTACCACAGGAAGCCACTTGGCATGTGAGCCTACCACAACAGGATCCCTCTGGCCAAAATGCCATGAGAGTCTGTTTCTGATGTGGTGTGGATTCTCCTGGTTGCAGGACAGACAAAAACATCAACGAACTCCATCATCATTTGAGTTGCCTCCTATGGGAGGCCGACGTTGGGTTCTCTGGCCGCTGACAGGTGGCCGAAAGGAGGACAGAAGCTCTGCTGCATGGCATCAGGGCTGGAGTCCAGATTTTCTTTTGGTTGGCCTTATTGGGCTCCCTCATTATAAGAGAGCAGTTCTGTGGCCAAAGGCAAGACCTCTCTGGGCCTTAGTTTCTTGTCCTGTAAATTGGGTACGACACCTTCTCTGTCCCCCTCATAGGGTATCGTGTGTATGAAGAATAGATGTGAGAGTGTATATGAAAGAGCTTTGTAAAAGACAAAGCACTTTGCAAAATCAGTTATTAGCCATGACCACATGGTGGTTCAATTCAGATTCCCAAGGGAGATTTTGGCTTCTCCTTATTTAAAGT
Source organism: Canis lupus familiaris (assembly GCF_011100685.1). Taxonomy (NCBI): domain Eukaryota; kingdom Metazoa; phylum Chordata; class Mammalia; order Carnivora; family Canidae; genus Canis; species Canis lupus. The sequence goes on from NC_049237.1 coordinate 24,192,919, forward strand.
CTCCTTCCTCTCTCTATCTTCTCTCCAAATAGGTACCTCCGTGGGTAACAGAGCTGTGGTATGGTGACATGGAGGGCCACAAATTACCGCCACCTGTTGGAAATAATTTCTACTTTCCTTTATGACTCAGATTACCTTCCACTTCCCCAAAGACTACTTTCCTTCTCTTTGTGTTACCTGCCCCCATAGCCACAAGGTTCCCCACCTCCTGGTCCTTGGATCCTCTGCCCTTTAGCACCTGCCCTCCCGATCTCTGACCCCTTTGCCTTTTTCCAGCCTGGACACAGAGACCCATTGTCCAGGGTCCACAACATGCTAGAAATTCTCACACTAGAAAATCATATTCTAAATTCACAGTGTGGACCCTGGCCCTCTCAACACTCTCTACCGAGAGGCTTACTCACTCCCTTAGTTTCCAACACTATTTCAGAAGAGTTGCTCTTCAGATCTTTAGCTATAACCTCTCTTGTGCTGTTAACTCTCTGGGGAGTGTGTTTTTTTTTATAAGTGGGCACCTGGGTGACTCAGTCAGGTAAGCGTCCGACTCCTGATTTCAGCTCAAATTATGACCTTGGAGTTATGAGATGGAGCCCCGAGTCAGGCTCCTTGCTCAGTGCTGGAGTCTGCTTAGGATTTCCTCCCTTGTCCTCTGTCCCTCCCTCCACCCACTTGCCCACGCATGCGCACTCTCTCTAAAATCAATCTTAGAAAAAAAAATTGGCCTCATAGTGTTTTGTAACCTGATGTAGTTCTTGTACCAACGTCATCTCTACAGTAGCCCAAACACATCAAATAGTAACCTAGGAATGGGTGGGTCTGTGACCTTGACCTGTTAAAACTGATGGTCATGACAGGTAGGTAAGTAGTCACAAAGTTGTTTTTTTTTTTTTTTTTTTTTTTTTTTAAGACTTATCTATTTATTTTGGAGAGAGGAGAGAGAGAGAGAGCAAGCGCACAAGCAGGAGGGGCAGAAAGAGATGGAGACAGAGCCCAAAGCAGACTCTGTGTTGAGCACAGAGCCCAATGCGGGGTAATTCCACAATCTTGAGATCATGACCTGAGCCAAAACCAAGAGTTGGAGGCTCAACTGACTATGCCACCCAGACACCCCCACACAGTCTTTCTTTTAAATAGGAGGTCAGGTCAGAATATTCAGATCAACAAGAACTCATTCAGTGCTCTGAGTTCTGGCAACTTCTCTCAGTTTCTAATAAAAGCTGGACTGAGCCACCCCACCCCTGAACCAACACAATGAGATAGGACAAGTGACATTTGGAATGTGATTAAAGTCATCAATCTAAAATCAAGCAGGAAACTTTGTGCCTCATAGATAAAGGAAGGCTAGGGGAAAATTTTGATCTCAGGTTCACTCAGATTGGTGCAAACTGCTCACAGGGGAAAAAATGTACATTTCAGTCAGGATGAGTTATAAAGAATCTTGTAAGATATGCATCATTTCCCTGAGGTGGAGTTTGGAGAAACAGGGAGCTGTGGAAAGCTACACCAGAACTTTATTCACTGGGCAAAAATGCTTGACTCAGGAAGAAGGCCACGGGAGCAGAGTCCTGTGATGCCTGCCACAGGAGGAAGGTGGGTCCAGTGTAAACAGTATGTTCCTGTCACCCTGAACATGTGCTGTTCCCCAGCTGGTGACCAGAACTGATGCAGAGCCTACCCTGCGTAAGTCATCATGCCTCCCCTATCAGGGATGATCTCATCACAGAGGTGAGGAGGGCTTGGCGACTCTCTCCAAAGAGCCTGTCCCCGACACACTGCAAGGACTAGCACTGTGGGGTCAGACTGAGTGATCTGTGCCCATTTGGGTTATCACTGCTGTCGTTCTAAAACAAAAAGAAATTACCAGAAAGGCTGAAAGGAGACAAATCAAAGACTGCAAGGAGACAACCTACCAGGTTTGGTGGCACTAGGTAGGTACCTTAGGGCGTACAGCAGCAGAGGAGACCAGCATTCCAGCACTGGCCCAGCAGCACACACCTGTGACCTCGGAAGTCACTTCTCAGGGTCGTCAAGTATAAAGTAAGGGATTAAGGGATCCCTGGGTGGCTCAGCAGTTTAGCGCCTGCCTTTGGCCCAGGGCGCTGTCCTGGGGTCCTTGGATCAGGTCCCGTGTCGGGCTCCCAGTATGGAGCCTGCTTCTCCCTCTGCCTGTGTCTCTGCCTCTCTCTCTCTCTGTATGACTATCATATAAATACATTTTTTTAAAAAATTAAAAAAAAATAAGATGTTGATAGAATACTTATAGCTACTGATTAAATAAGATATGCCTAGATATAAGCAGGTGGCAGTGGTTGATTTCATGGACCAATGAATCTCTGCAAAAAAAGCCCCCAAAAACTAGATTCTTGGGTATAAATAAGTATAAGATTAAATATAATTTTAAAATATCAGGAAGGGCTGTATTTTGCATTTTCAAATAAATATTTTATTTTATTTTAAAGATTTATTTATTTATTCATGATAGACACATAGAGAGAGAGGTGGAGACTCAGGCAGAGGGAGAAGCAGGCTCCACGCAGAGAGCCCGACGTGGGACTCCATCCCGGGACTCCAGGATCGTGCCCTGGGCCGAAGGCAGGCGCTAAACCGCTGAGCCACCCAGGGATCCCCCTCAAATAAATATTTTAATTAATAGACTTTTTTTTTTTAGAGAAGTTTTAGATTTACAGAAAAATTGAACAGGAAGTACATAGTTGTCCTATATACCCCTCTCTTCCCTGACATCCCTGACACAGTTTCCTTCATCATTAATTTGTGTTGAGTGTGGTTAATTTTGGCGGAGGGGGTGGGGCGAGACAAGAGGGAGCAAAGGGAGAGGGAGAGAGAAGCTTAGACAGGCTCCACACTGGGCATGGAGCCTGAGGCAGGGGCTGATCTTACAACCCTGAGTCAAAATCAAGAGTCGGGCACTCGGGGCAGCCCGGGAGGCTCAGCGTTTTAGCGCCTGCCATCGGCCCAGGGTCTGATCCTGGAGACCTGGGATCGAGTCCCACGTCAGGCTCCCAGCATGGAGCCTGCTTCTCCCTCTGCCTGTGTCTCTGCCTCTCTCTCTCCTCTCTGTGTATTCTCAGAAATAAATAAATAAAATCTTAAAAAAAAAAAGGTCCCTCTAGGCATGGCCAAAAAGAGTGAGAGGTTTTCCCTACAAAGTGCTTTCCCTTTGAAGAAAGACCTAGGAAAGGTACAGAGCTGCAAAATATGTTTACAAAACAGCTTATTAGGGGCACCTGGTGGCTCGATTGGACGTCTACCTTCAGCTCAGGTCCTGATCCCAGAGTCCTGGGATGGAGCCTCAAGTCCAGCTTCCTGCTTCTCTCTCTCTCTCTCCCTCTGCCCCTCCCCACCGCTCATTTTCTCTCCCCCTCTCTTCCTCTCTCTCAAATAAATAAATGAAATCTTTAATTTAAAAAACCCAGCTTATTAAATCACCAATTGCATGTCACTTGCCTCAGAGTGTTTTCTTTCCTGTGTTATCCTACTTGAGCCAAATAATAATGCTGTGAGTTTATTGCTCTCAAGGAAGCTACAGCGCAAGGCAAACTGGGCCAGAGTTATCCAACTAATTTCAGAGAAAAAAAGACAAACTTCCTGATTTAGAGCCCCAGGCTCTCTCCAGCAGCCAGCCCTCTCACCAGGGAGCAAGCACAGGTAGACAGGTGCCTGTTTACTCATTCTAGAAATTTGAAACTGGAGGTCACGTCTCAGAGGCCAAAGGGGTCATCTAGAACTAAGGACAGAGTCATTTTAGAGAATCGGAGGTGAGTGTGGGGGGGGGACTCAGTTCCCTTAAAGAAGGAATTGATGGAAAGTGAGATGTATTCGAGAAGGGTTTGAATAGATGCATGGATAACTTTATAACAGGTTAAAGAAAATTCCTAATCTTTCAACGCATTGTCGTAGACAAGACTGTCCTTCCGGTGCCTTGTCAGAGACTGCTGGACATGTTCATACTAGTCTGGATCCACGGTGGAGTCGGTACGTCTCTTTTTACTAAAACAATTTAAAAGTATCATGAAAGGAATTGCAAAACACGATCATCAAAAAATCTGACACTTGATTTTTCTCTCCCAATCTTTTTTAGTGCATATATATATATGATGTTTACATGGCTTATATTACAGCACATATACATATTGGGGTTTTGCCTCTTTTGGGTGAGGTGATTTATGATCAGTTTTGACTTTCTGTATAATTATATTATCAATCATTATAATGGCTATGTAATATTGCATTATACTAACATACTATTCCCCCATTTTTGGACATAAGTTATTCTCAATTTTTAGATAGCCAAAATAATGTTTTATACCTACATTTTCTTGTATAGGAATTTTAAAAATTGTTTTCATTGATCTACATACAGTTGACCCTTAGACAACATGGATTTGAACTGCCTGCATCCACCTATAGGTGGATTTTTTAAAAAATCTAGTACAGAGCTGTAAATGTTTTTTCTCTTCCTTATGATTTTCTTAATAACATTTCTTTTCTCTGGCCTACTTTTTTGTAAGAACGCAGTATATAATACACAGAACACACAAAATACGTGTTAATCAACTGTTTATGTTATCGGTAAGGCTTACAGTCAACAGTGAGCTATTAGTTATATTTGGGGGGAGTCAAAGGTATACAAGGATTTTCAACAGTGGGGGGGGGGGGTTGGCACCCCTATGCAGGAGTAGAATTACTTCTTCAAGAGGATAATCCAATTTTTTGCCTTTTTATTTTGAAATAATTTCAAACTTATAGAAGAGTTGCAAGAAGAGTACAGAGAACTCCAGTACCGTCTCGTGAATGATTTTCTCTCTTTTTAAAAATATTTTATTTATTTATTTATTCATGAGAGACACACAGAGAGAGAGGACGAGACACAGGCAGAGGGAGAAGTAGGCTCCATGCCGGGAGCCCCATGCGGGACTCAATCCCGGGAGCCCAGGATCAAGCCCTGGGCCGAAGGTGGCGCCAAACTGCTGAGCCACCCGGGCTGCCCTCATGAATGACTCTTAACAAAACAACCACCTTTAAAGGCACTTCTCAAGAGTTTAGCTTATTTGATGTTTCTTGGTGTTTATGTGGAATTCAGGTCACTGATACAGCTGAGCAATTTGAGGGGCTGTAGTTGGGATGAAGGCGTAGGCAGTGCAGGCCATATACCACATCACTTTTGTTATGATATCTACTTGATTCCTTAAAAACCCTGATGGCCTGGATGTCTGAGTGGCTCAGTCAATTAAGTGTCCACCTTTGGCTCAGGTCATGATCCCGGGGTCCTGGGCTGGAGCCCCGTGTCGGGTTCCCTGCTCAGCCGGGAGTCTGCTTCTCCTTTTCCCTCTGCCTCTGCTTTGTGCTCTCTCTCAAATACATTTTTAAAATAAAATATTAAAAAAAAAACTACCCTGATGGCTAACAATTAGGTTGTACACAAAATTTCTGTCTTTTGGCCCAAACCATCTTATCCTAAGGTTCTTGTCCATTTCTCTTTTCTTGGAGTTTCCACAGACATCACGTCATTTCTTAGTCAGCTGACTGGGGTCTTAGTGCAGTTTTCGCTTTCATGCACCATCCCTGCGCCCACTCCAGTGAAAAGGGGTCCCCTGCTGCTGGTGACTCACACATTCTGCAAGGGTCAGTCATCCCCACAGAGTGCCAGGCTGAGCAAGCTCTGTGGGAATACTTCCTTGCGGTTTCTCTGAGCCCATTTTGTTTTCATGTTATCTGGGCCTGGGGGGTTTTATTTCTCTTCCTTGAAAGCAAAGGGTTTTGATACAATTTTCCCCAGGAGATGACTTCACCAGGACTTCTTTTTTCTCTTTCCCTCCTCCGCAGCAATGCCTTGACTAGAATCAAGGTCCCCATTGTCACTGTATCAGCTTCTCTGCACCTACCTCCTCCTTCTCAGGCTTCCCCGAAGAAAAACAATCTCATATTTAATAGGAACACAAAGGCCCCAGTTCCCATGTTCCTAACAGGGTATAATCTGGTCTGAGTCATTTGGGTGTATTTCAGCAAAGCTCAGGGGTACCTGTTGGTGACCGGAAACTCCTCCTCTCAATCTCCTGCTCTTGGCCCAGCCCTCTCTCCCTCAAGACCCCAGGCCTACAGTTGGCTAGGGGCCCACAGGCAGCTTCTCCTCACTGGAGACTACTTTGAAGGTTGTGATTGAATTTGCATTTTAACTGGTGGCTAAAACCTAAGGGGATGCATTTCTAAAGGTGGAATTGTAGGAATCCCAACAAGTAGTGGGAAGGGCTCTCCCTCCCTACTCCCAGATCACACCTGGTATATAGACCCTGGCATCCAGATCCTACCCCCCTGCTCAGGCTTTAGGAGCCTTACCCAGACTCCAATGTCTGTGTGATCTAAGGATTAAACATAATTGTTTGGGACAAATCATCCTCTACAGGAGTTCAGATTAAAGACTCTTCATATTTTTAACTCTTTGAGGAACCTCCACACAGTTTTCCAGAGTGGCTGTACCAGTTCACATTTCCACCAACAGTGCAAGAGGGTTCCCCTTTCTCCACATCCTCTCCAACATTTGTTGTTTCCTGTCTTGTTAATTTTGCCCATTCTCACTGGTGTGAGGTGGTATCTCATTGTGGTTTTGATTTATATTTCCCTGATGGCCAGTGATGCGGAGCATTTTCTCATGTGCTTGTTGGCCATGTCTGTGTCTTCCTCTGTGAGATTTCTGTTCATGTCTTTGCCCATTTCAGGATTTTATTGTTTGTTTCTTTTTTCTTTTTTTTTTTTTTTAGAAAGTTCTTTTTTTAAATTTTTTTTTAAAATTTTTATTTATTTATGATGGTCACACAGAGAGAGAGAGAGAGAGAGGCAGAGACATAGGCAGAGGGAGAGAAGCAGGCTCCATGCACCGGGAGCCCAACTGTGGCATTCGATCCTGGGTCTCCAGGATCGCGCCCTGGGACAAAGGCAGGCACCAAACCGCTGCGCCACCCAGGGTTCCCTGTTTGTTTCTTTGCTGTTGAGTTTAATAAGTTCTTTATAGATCTTGGATACTAGCCCTTTATCTGATAGGTCATTTGCAAATATCTTCTCCCATTCTGTAGGTTGTCTTTGAGTTTTGGTGACTGTTTCTTTGGCTGTGCAGAAGCTCTTTATCTTGATGAAGTCCCAATAATTCATTTTTGCTTTTGTTTCTCTTGCCTTCATGGATGTATCTTGCAAGAAGTTGCTGTGGCCAAGTTCAAAAAGGGTGTTGCCTGTGTTCTTCTCTAGGATTTTGATGGATTCTTGTCTCACATTTAGATTTTTCATCCATTTTGAGTTTATCTTTGTGTATGGTGTAAGAGAATGGTCTAGTTTCATTCTTCTGCATGTGGATGTCCAATTTTCCCAGCACCATTTATTGAAGAGACTGTCCTTTTTCCAGTGGATAGTCTTTCCTGCTTTGTCGAATATTAGTTGACCATAGAGTTGAGGGTCCACTTCTGGATTCTCTCTTCTGTTCCATTGATCTATGTGTCTGGTTTTGTGCCAGTACCACACTGTCTTGATGACCACAGCTTTGTAGTACAACCTGAAATCTGGCATTGTGATGCCTCCAGATATGGTTTTCTTTTTTAATATTCCCCTTGCTATTTGGGGTCTTTTCTGATTCCACACAAATCCTTTTTTAAAAAAATTTATTTGTTCATGATAGACACAGAGAGAGAGAGAGAGAGAGAGAGGCAGAGACACAGGCAGAGGGAGAAGCAGGCTCCATGCAAGAAGCCTGACATGGGACTTGATCCCAGGACTCCAGGATAGAGCCCTGGGCCAAAGGCAGGCGCCAAACCACTCAGCCACCCAGGAATCCCCTGATTCCACACAAATCTTAAGATGATTTGTTCCAACTCTCTGAAGAAAGTCCATGGTATTTTGATAAGGATTGCATTAAACGTATAAATTGCCCGGGGTAACATTGACATTTTAACAATATTAATTCTGCCAATCCATGAGCATGGAATGTTTTTCCATCTCTTTGTGTCGTCCTCAATTTCTTTCAGAAGTGTTCTGTAGTTTTTCAGCTATAGATACTTTACCTCTTCGGTTAGGTTTATTCCTAGGTATCTTATGCTTTTGGGTGCAATTGTAAATGGGATTGACTCCTTAATTTCTCTTTCTTCAGTCTCATTGTTAGTGTATAGAAATGCCACTGATTTCTGGGCATTGATTTTGTATCCTGCCACACTGCCAAATTGCTGTATCTGTTCTAGCAATCTTGGAGTGGAGTCTCTGCCCTATGACCCAGCAATTGCACTGCTGGGGATTTACCCAAAGATACAGATGCAGTGAAATGCTGGAACACTTGCACCCTCATGTTTATAGCAGCAATGTCTACAATAGCCAAACTGTGGAAGGAGCCTCAATTGTCCACCAAAAGATGAATGGATAAAGAAGATGTGATCTATATATACAATGGAATATTACTCCGCCATTAGAAACGACAAATACCCACCATTTGCTTCGACGTGGATGGAACTGGAGGGTATTATGCTGAGTGAAATAAGTCAATCAGAGAAGGACAAACATTATATGGTCTCATTCATTTGGGGAGTATAAAAAATAGTGAAAGGGAATAAAGAGGAAAGGAGAGAAAATGAGTGAAAATATTAGTGAGGGTGATAAACCATGAGAGACATCTAACTCTGGGAAACGAACAAGGGGTGGTGGAAAGGGAGGTGGGTGGGGGGTTGGGGTGACTGGGTGACGGGCATTAAGGGGGGCACTCGGCGGGATGAGTACTGGGTGTTATGCTATATGTTGGCAAATTGAACTCCAATAAAAAAAATATATATATATATATTAAAGAAAGAAAGAAAGAAAGATTTCAATAAAAATAAATAAATAAAAAATAAAGACTTTTTATACCACCTCTCCATCCCCGCTGAACCAAATTGCCATGAAAAGCATGTCCTGGCTCCATGCTCTGTACCTAACTTGGCCCTGCACTTCTCCTTTTTTATAATAGCCATTGGCAGAGCTACTGTTCCAAAAAAAAATAGAAACACCCTTTGACTTTGGGCCCAACTACCTGATTTTCCCACCTCAAAATCAGCCCTCATTGCTTGAGTACATTCAGGATCAGAATATACGGAATCTGGCCTCCCCTAGAAGAGCCTTCTCTTGTTCTCTCTTTTCCCACTGCCTTGTCTCAGCCACACACCGACCAATGATACAGATGCCATGTATGGAGCCCTGCGATTAGACATCGTTGCTCTAATCCATGCCCGTGACCTCAGCAGTGGGAGCTCAGCACGACTACAAACCCTGGCTGAGGTCACATCCCTCATTACTGGTACGGCTGGCTCAAGCCTAAGCCTCTCCCTATACTTGCAGCTTATCAGTCATTGGTAGGTGTTAACAGGTCAAACAGGTTGCCCCGTTTCCAGGAGCGGTTACATTTAAGAGCAGACTCCAGAACGGGGAAAGCTTCCCTCAGTTTAAGGGATGGATAGCCAAGGAGAGGATTCAGGTGAGGCTGTGCAGAAAAAAGGTTTAGACAGAGCGTTGGCTCAACAGCCCCATCCCCACCTTTATTCCATATCCCACACGGGGAATACTGGAGCTGAAGACCTCAGTCATCACTTTGCAGAGAAGTGCAATGATTATCTCCATGATCGTGGGGCTGAGGAGTGGCAGGGCAGGTGCCTGGTGCAGATTCCAGGCTGGGGTACTTTCCACTGCCCTGCGTGCCTTTGCTTACCGCCGCCCGCCAAGCCCGCACCCCAGGTGCTCCAACCCTGGCACTTCTGCTCCTGGAGGGAACCAGTCAACCTGTCCAGTTCTTCCAACCTCTTGTGCCCAGAGGCTCAGAATTCCTGGGGGAGATTCCTTCCGGAAGAACCCCTGGGGCCTCCTCCGTGTGTATTTGTTTCAAATCGTAAATTCTTGCTTCCAAGATAGGCTTACAGCCAGCTGATCCAGAGGGTCCCATTTAGGTCATAGTCTAGGGCTTTGAAGGAAAATGATTGTTAAGGTTCCGTCTAACTCCCAAATTCCTGTGATTCGATGACATCAGGATTGTGAATAATCCCGCTGGCCCTGAGCCAGGTTAGGCTGTGCTGCTTCCATCACAAACTTCCTCCCCCTCTTTAGGAAAACAGGCCGGGCCCCATCGGGCACCCTGCTGGCCCTGTCCAGTGGGCATCCTCCAGCCGCAGAGAAACCCGCCCACCAGGGCCCCTGACCCCACCCTCTGCCTTGAAATGTAGGCAGCCCGGAGCTGCGCGGGGGCGCTGGAGCCGAGGCCTGCGGGAGCCGCGGAGGAGGCTGCCAGGGGCGAGGAAGGACGGCGAGGAAGGCGAGCGGCGGCGGTAAGCTGAGTTCTCTGCCTCTCTGCCCGCCCGGCTCCTCTTGTCTCTCTCAAAAGTCTTTCTGGCAAACGGAGCCAAATAGAGGAATGCCTTCACGAGGGACTGACTTTGTAATTCAGGCAAAAAGCGGATTAGCTGGAATCCGAGCCCATAGGGATCCTTCTTTTTGCATCTGCATTTCATTGGGTTAGGCTGAAGCGTTTTGGAGGAGCGAGGGCGGTCAGGGGAGAGACAGGGGGAGGGTTCATTTCTTTGAAGAAGAAATCTCTGCTTGCAGGGTCAAAGGAAAAGTGAAAAGAATCAGAGAAATGCTCTGAAGAGACAATGGGAGCCCTTCATGACTAAGGGGCAAGAAAGTGGAGTCAGCTGCCCTGGCTACTGGTGGCTCTGCGAGCCCGGAGGGTCCAAGGGGGGTGTCGGGCTGCCTCCCTCCCCCAGTGAGCCCAGTAAGAAGCCCAGGCTGGGGATGGTGGGGGTTGCGCGGCGGGTCACTTGCCTTGGAGCTTGGTTACCTAGGTGGGAAGTGCTGGTGATCAAAGGACAAAAGACAGATGGGACTGTCAGAGAAAGGCCCCCAATCCCCAACCCTCCTCCCCCCTTCCCCACGTCCCCCTCATTTCAACTGGTCAGCTTGTTCCCAGGCGTTTTGCGCAGTGTGCAAGTGTGAGGTCCTCTGTAAGGACTTTTCAATTACAAGGAGGAACAGAACATCAATGCTCTTCTTCCTAAGGCACTCTGCAGGGAGCATATTAGGGCTTTCCAAATTTTCAGTTATTATCTGTATTTTCTTAACCTCCCTGGGAGGGAGGGCTGGAGGGAGCCAGGAAAGGAGGAAAACCCACTGAGCTCCCAGGTAACTAGCGAGAAACTTAAATGCAAAGAAGTGTGGAAATGATGATTTTTCTGGAGCTGAAGTTGGATTAATAATAGTGATCTCCGGTGGTGGATTGATGATGGAAAAAAATTAGATTGTGTGTGTGTGTGTGTGTGTGTGTGTGTGCATTTGCAACTCCATGAAGAGATCCTGCAAATACAACTCTGAAGTGGAGTCCCCTCAAAGGTGACTTCCTAGCAGTTCTTGCCCATGGGCAGGAAGACTCATCCTGGGATCTAGACACTGACTTGTCCAGAATCAATATATGACAGCGTGAGCCAGACTAGGTACCTGCAGAGATTTGTGAATATTGAAATAGAAATAGCTCCACACAACCCATCAATTTATTCTACCTGAAGTGTTCTCAGAGACACCAACCTCAAAGCTCTGCATCTCCTCAAGAATAAGTGGTAGCTTCTCTCCGACCAGTGGCTCAGTCTCTGTCCAGACTCCCTTAGACCAACCTAGTTTATTTTGTGATGCCTCCTATCAGATACTCCTGGTGTCTGTGCTACTGTCAGTGGCTTCCTCACACGCTGGCACAGTTCATGCAGCCAGGGAGTAGCTGAGGGACAGCAGTGCTTTGTGCTCACTGAGGAGGAGCTCTGGGACTCGGCTTCATTTCCCTGGGTCATAACATGTTGAGCAGAACCGTGCTCAGTACATTTCAAATTACTGTAACCAGCAGCCCAGCCATACCCAGTGACCATATTGATCTAAGGTTTTTGTAAGTGACTGGCTGGGACTGCAGAACATTTGGGGAAACTTACTGTCCAGGGGAGGCCTGTTACTAATCTGCAAATGGCAGCTTTTCTGGTTATGGGGTTTTATACCAACTGAAGGGCCCCTTTGATGAAGATCATCATTTGGAAGGAGCAGCACCAGCTTCAGGACTTCTGAAGCTTCTAAAATGTGGGCAGGTTATTGTCTATCAGAGAGCCAAGGGGGCAATATTGTTCACAGCAGTGGTGGTGAACTTAGCTCCAGTCGAAATTCAAAGTCCATACACTTCTCAGAGATACTGAGTGCCTGATGGTGAGGAAGGATTTAGGTTTTGAGTTGAAATGTTCAATTTTACTTGGTTATTTGGCATTGTGCATCTGCAGTCTCAGAATAAAATTTCTACTACTGTGAGTGAATTTCAGCTCTGCTCTGATAAGATGGCTAGGATGGACAATGAGTGACCAGAATATTCTATTCATTCATTTTTTTGGTTATTTACTTTGCATGGAAAAATTCTTTTTTTGTTGTTTTTTTTGTTTAAAGATTTTATTTATTTGAGAGAGAGAGAGAGAGAGAGAGAGAATGAGTGGGGAGGAGAGGAAGAAGCAGGCTCCCCATTGAGCAGGGACCCCAATGCAGGGCTCAATCCTAGGACCCCAGGATCATGACCTGAGCCAAAGGCAGATGCTCAAGTGACTGAGCCACCCAGGTGCCCTGAAAATTTCTGTCCATACTTTCAGGCTATAAGCCTCATCTTAGCCAGCCAGCTCACAAAACTGCACGGTAGTCTCAAATCAAACCGGATAAAGGAATGAAGACAAATTTAGACTCATAGAAAGTCAGAATTAGAACCTTAGAGATCATTTGCTCTGGTCCAACCCCAAGTTCAGCCACACGGCCTCCGAATACTGGCTTAGTAGTCTACTTCCATATATAAGAATAGCATATATTCTTGGTGATCTTTTGTTACATTCTCCTGCCCGAGAAACAGATTTTTGGAGAAGAGGGTAAAGCAACAGACAAGCCTCTTGATACCTGAAAAATAACATGTACGACAGAAGGGAAAAGGAAACACATGCAGGCATGCAGCAGGCATTTCATAAACATTTTTTAAAAGATTTTATTCATTTCTTCATGAGAGACACAGAAAGAGGCAGAGACACAGGCAGAGGGAGACACAGGCTCCTCACAGGGAGCCCCATGTGGGACTTGATCCCTGGACTGGGATCATGCCCTGAGCCGAAGGCATCCCTCATAAACATTTTTTAAAGAGATGACTTGGGCAAGTTCTGGTGCCTAGTATGGTTACCCAGACAATACTAACTAACTGTTCTTCCTATAAAACTAATACAATTGTGTGTCTTTAGCAGCTGCCTAACACCATCTGTGCCAACAGCCATGATTCTGAGGGTGACTCTTGGCCAGCAGGCCCAGTTTGGCTACGTGATCCTCCTGACAACATGTATCAGTGGTTTGGAGAGGTTGGTTGGACTGATCTATAAAACCTGATTCCACCCTGAACCTTGGAAGTAACCCACTTCAAGGTCAGGCTGAACCTAGATATGAGGCTATCTTTGTATTCAAAGCCTTTTCTGTTTATTATATGGTCACAAATATTCCATTTATAACCAGACATTAGGGAATCAAAACTGAACTCGTGTCCCAGAGGCTCTTATATCCCTTGGAACTCTTGGGCTTTCCAAACCATACTTCCTCCTAGAGATGCCCTGGGAGGGAGAGCCTGGGGTGTGTGAATCATATTCCTTTAGCCAATGGACGGTGTTTGTGCTGAAGAGTAAGGGGCTCTGGCTGCTTGCTGCTATCACCCTGCACCCCAAGCAACGGTCACCTCTTGGCAATATGCTCTGTCAGGAGCACCTCTTCATTTTGTTCAACAAGCAACTTATATAACATCAGTTCCAGGAAGCCTACATTGACCAGCACCTTACCTCAACAAGAGGGAGCTAGATCTCTGTCCTCCACATTCTACTAAACCCCTTCTTCTGCTGCATTTCACCTTCTATCCCTACCTCCCTGCATACCACAGCACTGATTACATTGTACTGTGATTGCCTAATTACTTGTCTGTCTTGTTCCTAAACTATGAGTTTTTGAGGATAGAACATATTTGTCTTTATACCATAGGGCCTGTGCCTAGTACAGGGTTGGCGCTCAATGAATGTCTGATATTGAATACATAGAGTTGTTAAATATTCACCCATGAATTCAAGAAAGGAGGAAATTAGATTGAGGTGGGGCTTGAGGGAGAGGTGGGTGCGGGGAGGATCTGATAGGTGGCATCCAAGGAGGACACTCAAAGAGGCCCTCAAGCCCCTTTGTTAGAGACCTTTGCATGAACACCTTGATGTCAGCTGAGGTCTTTGCAGGTAGGGAACAGGACACTCAGTAGGGAAGGGAAGCTAAGCCCAGTAACCTGCACTGAGTGATCTAAAAGGAGAAAGACTACCAGTCTACTGGATCTCTTCTGGCTATTTACATTTTGTAAATGGAAAAGAGAAACTTGTCTTATTTTGCCTTGCCATAGCAAAGAGCCAGTGTCTGCCACCTGGGCTGCAGAGAAAAAGGGAAGTTGTTTTTTTTTTTTCTTTTTCTGGGAAGCTCCAGTTTCCTAATTTTTCTCACACAATGTCTCTGGTTTTTAAACATCCATGTGGTCTGCATCAGACAGGTCTTATCAGTAGCAATGGTCTGATCTTCCAGCTGTCTTGGGTGCTAATTCCAGTTTCCTCTGAGAGTTCAGAGTAGCCTTGATATAAGTAGGTCCAGGAAAGGCAAATTAAAAAAAAAAAAAAAAGATTAAAAATAGGATAAAAGGGATACCTGGGTGGCCCAGTGGTTGAGCATCAGCCTTTGGCTCAGGGCATGACCCCGGGGTCCTAAGATCAAGTCCCACATCAAGCTCCCCATGGGGAGCCTGCTTCTGCCTCTTTCTGTGTCTCTGCCTCTCTCTGTGTGTCTCTCATGAATAAATAAATAAAATCTTTTTTAAAAAATAGGATAAAAGACATGACCTAATATCCAGGAAAGAATGGCTCCTATTAATACCGTTCTGTGCATGTAGATAAAAGGTGAGAACTTTTATATCAGTTGTGAAGAATCTGGTTGCAGGTTATCACAACATGTCGACAGGATTTAGGGAACAGTATTTGGTTACTAATGCATGACCACAATGGGGACGCCATAGAGATTAGCATCTTTCTGTCTTGGTAGCTTTTGGTTATTTTTCCAGGGAGAAGCTGTGGACTTTGGTGCTCCCATTGTTGAAGGACACTCATGACAGTCAGTACAGTTGACCTTGCTGTGCACTGGCCATTGCGTAGGGCTTTTGCCTGCTTCTTCTCTAATTGCTATAAAAATTCAGCAAGGTGGGAATGATTGGCCCATTAGAAAATCCAGAAAACCACACATAACTTGTGTGTCATGGAATTTGAAGTTGAGACTCCAGAGGTTACACTCCTTGCACTGTGACGTGCTCCCCTTTTCAAATAGCAACTCTGAGCTCACTGAAAACATTGCAGTCCCACATCAGGACACAGGAAGTAGTGGTGGAAAGAGCATCAGGTTTGAGTCCTGACACTACCTCTCACTAAGTGTCCTGCCTAAGGGCCAAGGCCCTTATGCTTTTTTGAAGTTCAGTTCTCTCATCTGTAAAAACAAGGTAATAACATTGCCTTAAATGATTCAATGGTTGTAAAAGGGTTTCATAAACTAGGCCTGGTACTCAAAGCCCATTGAGCGAGTGGCATTAATCCACAGACAGTTCTCAAAATACACTGCAACATCGCTTTCCTGTGAGCCCAGGAAAACGTGGACAGATTCAGTCATGATACAGTGAGAGCTGCTGATCAGTTTTCTGATTCATGTGTGTTGCAATCTGGAGGTAAACTGAAGAATTATCAAAGTATTTCGTATTTAATTGCCTCACGGTGATGTTTGCTCTAGGGAGTGGGAGGAACATGAGAAACTACCTTTATGCTTAAGTGAGACACTGTTTTAGATTAACATCAGATTGCAGGGTTTGTTTAGATTCAGGCTTTGGGGTTAACATTTTATTGCATTGACTAATTGAGTTAGCTTTTGCCAGCTGAACCTTGTGTTTTCTTCTCAGGGTTATAAGTTCATTCGGAAAGGGCTTCTTTTGTTCTTATCCTGAAAGGAGGCAGGATGGACTTCTATTTTCTTAGACCTACAGCCAACACTCCCTTATTTCCTCCAAATAACCAGGATTACCTGGCAGAGGGTGGACATGGAGTAGATGACACTGCTCGGCGTAGATTTTTCTGAGTAGCCAGGTTAAATTCATGTAACTTAGACACAAATTACACACCTATATTCTGAAGCTGTTTTGGAGAGTGTTCGGCCCTGAGTAACTAGTGAGATGGGTGGGAGATATTCTATTCACCTCATTGGAATGGATCAATTTATATAAGAAACAGACTCTTGGGATCCCTGGGTGGCGCAGCGGTTTGGCGCCTGCCTTTGGCCCAGGGCGCGATTCTGGAGACCCGGGATCGAATCCCACATCGGGCTCCCGGTGCATGGAGCCTGCTTCTCCCTCTGCCTGTGTCTCTGCCTCTCTCTCTCTCTCTGTGACTATCATAAAATAAATAAAAATTAAAAAAAAAAAAAAAAAAAAAGAAACAGACTCTTTCACTTGGCCCCTAGTTATAAAAGCAGTTGATTAAAGAAGAGAGAAACTAAATTTTGACACACAGAAAATTAAGTATTGAAAAGTTAAGAACTGTTTACATGAGAGTTTTTGAAAATGGTTTTTATTCTGAGATCATGGCCTTTGGAAAAAGCAGAACCTGGATAGGCAAGACCAAGGCTACGGGGCTAGTGGCTCCTGTCCTGGCTCCACTGGGAGCCAGCAAAGGTGAGTTTCGGTGGGGACCAGCCACCTTTCTTTCTTTCTTTTTTTCTTTCTTACTTTCTTTCTTTCTTTCTTTCTTTCTTTCTTTCTTTCTTTCTTTCTTTCTCTTTCTTTCTTTCTTTCTTTCTTTCTTTCTTTCTTTCTTTCTTTCTTTTTTATACATTATCTTATTTTATTCAAATACCAGTCTGATCACATATGGTCCAAGAACACTCAAATAATAAGCCACATAGAAAGAGATGTTAAAGATTGGTCTTCAAACATTATAGCCAATGATGCCACGCTTGCCTATGATCTCGCCGACATAAAACCATATCCACACCTCGGTGGCCACCAAACCATTCAGCAGAGCTTCCTTAACTGTGAGCTGTTTGAAGCTACCAGTTTGAGCACTCTTGACTATTTTTTTCAAGCTCTGAATAGCTGTAGGGATCTCAGCAGGGGTTGGAGGAACCAGCTCAACCCTGGCATAGTGCCAAAATGTGGCCAATCCAGACTTCGAGTAAGTCACAGGAGCGTTCACTAGCGCCGGACGGAGCCTTCTCGGTGAGGTTATGGACAAACTGGGCCATGGTTCCAGGAGGGACGTTCCACCAGCCACCTTTCTAATGCCCGGGTCCTCCTGCCATCTCACCCCCTCCCTTGCCCTGACTCTAGAGACATGCCTTTGGTCTTCCAAGAAGTTATTCTTTTGACCACTTCTTTTCTAATTTGTTGGCATCCATTCTGGGCCATAGTGGTTGAGGGGTGGAAGGAGGGTGTTGTTTGTTTTAAAGCCATGAGTCACTTTAGAGTATTGGTATTCTTGGAGACTGACTCTCTCTTACTCAGATTTCCAGAGAGAAGCTTTGCAAAGTAATAATAAATGGAGGATCTCCTTTACCAAAGATTAGGGTAGCAAACCTTGCACACGGTGTAAAATTTGATCATAGTATCAACTTACTTTTGTCTTTCTCTTGCAATGTCCCTCCTCCTCTAGCTTGCTCATATTTCTGCCTTTTTCTTTCTGGCAAGAGTAAAAACTAGAGTGCTCGAGTTCTTTTTTTTTTTTTTTTAAAGATTTTATTTATTTGTTCATGAGAGTCACACAGAAAGAGAGGCAGAGACACAGGCAGAGGGAGAAGCAGGCTCCATGCAGGGAGCCCGATGCGGGCCTGATCCCGGGACTCCAGGATCACACCCTGGGCCGAAGGCAGGCTCCAAACTGCTAAGCCACCTGGGGATCCCAAGTGCTTGAGTTCTATACCAGCTGGGGCAATTGCATGGTTTGTACCTAGAACCACAGAACTTGACTGAGGGACCATATGTGTATAGTTCTTTTATTGCAGATTACTTTCACATCTGTGGTTGTGTGTAAATCAAAGTACTTATATGCATTTATAAGTGTTTCACAGTTTACATCTATTATATCATTTGTTCCCACAACAGCAGAAACCACAGAATGTCAGCCCTGGAGTAAACCTCATGAATCTAGCCCACTCGGTCCTGCATTCCTGGGAACTGATTTTATGTCTCAAAATATAGATGCTTTGAGAAGGGCAGTGTATCAATTTTTATTCAGTCATTCTAACCTTATGTGAATGAGCATGTCAGTCCCTTTTCAGAGGGTAGATTTTTAAGGGGAAAGATGGAGAAGGTAGGATAGTAGAGGGAAAGGGTAATGCAGAGGGACATGGTGGGCTCCTGGAGGGGCTCAGTCAGTTAAATGTTCGTCTCTTGATTTCAACTCAGGTCATGATCTCAGGGTTGTGAGATTGAGCCCTGAGTCCAGGCTTGAGGTTCTCTCTCTCCCCCCTCACTCCCTCCCACCCCAACTTGCACATGCAGGCACATGTGCTGCACTCTCTCAAACAAATACATTTTTATTATTTTTTTAATTAATTAATTAATTAATTTATTTATTTATGATAGTCATACAGAGAGAGAGAGAGAGAGGCAGAGACACAGGCAGAGGGAGAAGCAGGCTCCATGCACCGGGAGCCCGACGTGGGATTTGATCCCGGGTCTCCAGGATCGCGCCCTGGGCCAAAGGCAGGCGCCAAACCGCTGCGCCACCCAGGGATCCCACAAATACATTTTTAAAAAGGGGGAGGGAACGTGTGAAGGCACTGGGGACAACAGTTCATCCACAGGTCCTTCCTCCAAGTGTCATGCTGCTGTCCCAGGGGCTTCCCCTAGTGCAGACTCAACAGCTATGAATGGGTGCCCATCACTCAGCTTCCCCCCAAGTTAGCACTGCAGAAATGAACACTGAGTTTCTGGCTGGCCTACCATTGCTTTCTCAGCCACATGGCACACTTCCTCTAGCAGAGTAACCCCCTCCATGGTTACCAGTCCATTGTTCTCATTTTTCCCTGGAACAGTCATCATTCAAGGTTGTTCAGAACAGCCGGGGAACAGAGTCACTCTATTGCCATAGCCAGCAGGACCTAACACAGCTTCCAGACAGGAAGGTCAGAGATGTTCTGGAAGCAGACGAGGCTTCTGCACATGGATGTGCAGGCTATATCCCGCACAAGGATTCCCACCCATGCATCCTTGAAATCCAGGCCAGGCTTTATTTGCCAGGCCATGTGTCCTGTTTTTTTTTAATTTGCACAGATTCTTTGTCAATATGCCAAGCTCTGTGTCTGTTGAACTCCAGCTACCAGAGAGGGTGCCTTTTGCAAATCTGCAGAAATCAACTTTGTGTGCTAGCATGGGCCTGCTACGCCTGGGGCCCTGGGACCTTGGGGACCACAGGCCTTATGGCCATTCCACCTCACTCTCACACAGCGATGTTTTTCAGTGACTTAGGGATTCCAGTCTAACAAAAGTGAAACAAAAGAAAACAAAAGAAAAACATGGTTTTTCTTTTTTCTTCCTTCTTTCCTTCCTTCCTCCCTTCCTTCCTCCCTCTTACTCCCTTGCTTTTTTAGTTCTCTAATTCTGAGAACTATGAAATAGAGCAAAAGGAAGGGAACACAGAAAAAAATAACAAGTTGTCTTGCATTTATAAAATGAGCCTTGAAGGACTTCTTACACTTACTCCTCTCATCTCACCTCCCCTCCTCACCTTAACCCCAAGGCATTCCCGCCTTCCGTGGCAGCCCGTGGCTCACAGCGTGGAAGCCTGGCACTGGCTGGCCCCACGGACTCAGTCTGAGTCCCTGTTTCTGGTATTCACTTTGTTTTTTGTCCAGGCACTGCCCCCAGACCTCTACACCCACCTCTTTAACGAAGGCAAAACAAGGACACATTTTTTTCCTCCTCTCCTCCTTCTCCCTTGTCTTTGGACTGCACTGCTTGTCTGCTGGCGGGATGACTCATTTCTTTGTCATCCTCTTACCCCATTTGGCCTGTCCGGATGCTTGCATTGTCTTTGTGCAGCAGGATGGAGCTATTGCCTTGTTTGAGATTGCCACTGACCCAGCCCGTGGCCTAGCAAGGCCCCCAAAAGTGGAGGAAGATAAAGACTGCTAGGACAGAGACTATCTCAAACTCTCCCAGGAGCAGAGGACAGAAGTAGACTCCTTTGCCCCTTATGCCCCTGAGTTGCCAAGGGTTTGCACATGGTGCAGCTGTAGGAACTGCTAGGGAAGCCCTAAGTCATGCTCTGCCCCCCATCTGGTCCTGCTTCCCCATTTATCAGGGGATGCAAATGTGTTAATGCTGCACATCATCTCACCTGGCAATTTTCCAAAATGTAGAATTGTGTTCCCGTCAGAAGAACCCAGAGGTCTTTTTTTTTTTTTTAAGACCTTGAATTATTAAAGTAAAACAATATCTTGGTGGGCATCCAGAGAAAAACCAACCCCCTGATCTTGGGCTGTCGAGTTGACTGAAAAATTGAAAGGCCTGGGTGGTTTGACAGGCAACAGGAATAAGGGTTAAGTTCCCTATTGATTGGTGGCTCATTGTTTCATTCAGAATTCCTTCATAATGTCCTGAGAGCTTAGAGGTCCCCCTAATCTCAAGGTTTGGCCAAGATAATAAAGGATGGGACAAGCTTTATGCGATTGTGAAACAGGATTAACATTGGAAAGGAAGGGGAGGAATGCATTCAAGAAGATGTATTTTAAAAGGTTAATTTTAAATGGGATGAAATTAAGAAGAGAAATTTAAAAGGGCTTTGGCAAATTTTGAGAAAGAGGAAATCCAGAGCAGTTTCCTGTGATCAGAAGAGACCACTAAGTGTCCTTGTTTCTGATGGCCTCAACTTCTGAAACTTCCTCCTCTGAGTGAGAAAAGGGCCCCCAAAGAGCACAGCAAATTAGAACAGAGGCCCAGGGATCCCTGGGTGGTGCAGTGGTTTGGCGCCTGCCTTTGGCCCAGGGCGCGATCCTGGAAGACCCGGGATCGAATCCCACATCGGGCTCCCGGTGCATGGAGCCTGCTTCTCCCTCTGCCTGTGTCTCTGCGCCTCTCTCTCTCTCTGTGACTATCATAAATAAAAAATAAAAATAAAAAAAAAATAGAACAGAGGCCCAGATCTTGCCCTCTTTCAGGTTGCTTCACAATGGGGGGCAAGGGCTGTGCTGATTGGCAAGACTGCCCTCTGAGCTGTGTTTTCTTGTTGGAATCCTATTGACCAGTCCCTGCTGCTCTCTCCCCACCCCCTCCTCCATTCGCCCTGTTCACCCCTCCACTGCCTGTCCCCAGCAGCCCCAGAAGAAGCAATGGGGCACAGAGTCCTCCCACTGCCCCCACTCATCCTTTCTTTTTCACCCTTGCTCTGAAGGGGGCCTGTGGCCAGTGAGGGGAAGGCCACTTCCAACAGGGACCTTCTTTGCAAAGAAACAAAGAAGGAGCCAGAGCCAGGCCAGGATGAAGGTCCTGGAAGCCTCTGATCTGAGAGGTCCCTGAGGATCCTTGCAATGGGGGGAGGGGTGGGACCAAACATTGTTGTGACTGAAGGGAAATGAGTCAAGGGAAGAAATGCCCGGATTTAATTCTTGTGGATAAAGGAGTGAGTGGGCCTGCCAGACCACAAAATAAAACCCCGACCAACTAACCTAGTTTAAGCTTCTGAGGGTAAAATCACTGGGGAAAGGCACATGGAAAGTGGGAATTCTAGGTCCAGGAAGATCTTAGTCTAACTACCAAAACCCAGATGCCTCCATTCCTTTCCGCCTTTCTGCCAGTCTGCACCCTGCCCAGCCTGTCTACAAAACAAGAGACAGACGTTCCAAGGGAGAAGTGGGGAGGGTGAGAGCTGGTGCAGAGGAGCATTCCCTGTGGTGGACAAAGAGGCATGGAAATTATAAGTGGAAGAACTGAGGTGATCTGAGGTAGGTTGGCTCTGTGATGTGCTGGCAGTAGAATCCCTATGGTGTCCCCTGAAAAAGTTTCAAAGGGGACATTTCTGTGGTTCCATCTAGTTGACCGCAGGGCGGGAATTCACTTGGAGGAAACCGAGGTAGGATCCTGGGTCTCCAGGCTGCTATTGGCACTAGAGATGGTCCCACTATTCAGCCCGCAGAGATCTCTGGGCAAGATGACCTCCTAGCCACCCGTGTCCATTGATGGATGAATGGATAAACAAAATGTGGTCTATACAGACAACAAAATATTACTCAGCTTTAAAAAAGGAGGAAAAAAAATAAAAAAAAAAATAAAAAAAAAATAAAAAAGGAGGAGATTCAGGGATGTCTGGGTGGCTCAGTCAGTTGAGCATCCAACTCTTGATCTCAGCCCAGGTTTGGATCTCAGGGTCGTGAGTTCAAGCCCCACATTGGGCTCCATGGTGGGTATGGAGCCTACTTTATGAAGAAAAGGTGGGGGAGGATTCTGACATATGGCTCCACATGGATGAATTTTGAGAACAGTATGCAAAGTGAAATGAGCCAGTCACAAAAGGACATGTACTACATAATTCCACCTATATGATCCCACGTCATAGTCATAAAGACAGAAAGTATTCTACTTTCTGGTGGTTGCCAGGGGAATGGGGAGTTATTGCTTAGATGGGGTACAGAGTTTCAGTTTGAGAAGATAACAAAGCTCTGGAGAGGAATGGTAGTGATGGTTGCATGACAATATGAATGCACTTAATGCCACTAAACTGGCATTTATCTGCACATAAAAATGGTTAAGATGGTAACTTTTGTGTATTTTACCACAATACAAAAATATATACAATTAAAAAAATCTTCCAGACATTTGTGGCATTTCCTTCTGTGGGACCTGATGCTAGAGGGACTGGCCATGATCAAGTCATAGGTTCTTGAACTTTGCCATGCTCCTTGATCTCTCAATCACATGATTAAGCTTTTTTCCCTTCTTCTTCCAGAATTTAAGGGACACTCTAAAGGAATGATGAATACAATGAGGAGAGAGCTAGTGTGCATGCTGCTGCTTTGTGGAGCAGCCCTCACCTTGCCCAGCCAGGTAGGTGTGCAGTTCAGGTGTGTGCCCCCACCCCTGGAGCCTGCGTGCCCTCAGTGGGCTCAGGCGCCCCAAGGTGGGGTCAGCAGTCACAGAGCATGGTGCACCCACTCCTCCCTGGGTAGGATTCTTGGGATTCAGGGTTCTGGGGGCAGAACCTTAGGCCATTCTTCTGATTTGGGTAAATAGTTCTTAATTCCACTGCACTGCCTTGGCTGCCTTCTTTGGAGCTGTTCTTAAAGAATGTGTTTGAATTCATCCAGAAAGTATTTAGAAAAGGAGGTGCACAAGCCGTGAGCCATGGAAGCTGGCGAGTTGCCCTATGCTGTTTACTATCTTTGTTTTTTTTAATTTTTATTTATTTATGATAGTCACACACACAGAGAGAGAGAGAGAGAGAGAGAGGCAGAGACACAGGCAGAGGGAGAAGCAGGCTCCATGCACCGGGAGCCCGACGTGGGATTTGATCCCGGGTCTCCAGGATCGCGCCCTGGACCAAAGGCAGGCGCCAAACCGCTGTGCCACCCAGGGATCCCGTGCTGTTTACTATCTAATTGGGATAGAAGCTATGCTATGGACATGCTCTCCAAATATGCCCAGCAAGCGAGGGTATCACGTCAGGCCCAATGAGCAGTACTTGCACAGTGAGACTTTAGAGAAGAGAGTTGGGGTTGGCTAAATGGAGGGGTTGGGGGAGGGCTACAACTTCACCAAACACTTGTGGCTGTTTCAGTTTAGAATAGAATTTAAAAATTTAGTTCAGTCACACTAGCCACGTTTCAAGTGCTCAGTCGCCACGTGTGACTCATGGCTGTGGTATTGGACAGCACAGGTAGGAGAGATTTTCATCACTTAGAAAGTTATTTTGGCATCACTGGTCTAGAAGGGGAGGGAGAATGAGAAAAGAAGCAGGAAGCAGATGTTGCTCCTGGGGCCAGCGACCTGAGGGGGATCCTTCGGGACAGGTGGCATCGGATTGGTGGGTGCCTGGGTGGTCTCTAGATCGACCAACTTTATTCTTAAGACACCAGCGGGTGCTGATCCTTCCTCCACCCCTGGTTGCTCTGCAGGAAATCCACATACGATTCAGAAGAGGAGCCAGATCTTACAGAGGTAAGGTGAAGCTGATGTGGAAGGGGGTCAGGGCAAGAGGCCACGGGGTCAGGGCTTAGGCGCTCAGGTGCTCTGGGCTCTGGTGGGGATTTCTCTTCCACCACACTCAGCCTACGTAAGCTGTGTAAAGGTGGAATTCTGCAGAGATGCCTGGGTCACTCGCCACTTCCCACACCCATTTACTCATTCACCGAGTTAGCTAAGGCCAGCTTCTTTTTTATTTTTATTTTTTAAGATTTTATTTATTTATTCATGAGAGATACACAGAGAGGGAGGCAGAGACCCAGGCAGAGGGAGAAGCAGGCTCCCGGTGGGGAGCCTGATGCGGGACTCGATCCCAGGACCTTGGGGTCATGACCTGAGCCGAATGCAGATGCTCAACCACTGAGCCACTCAGGCGCCTCTAAGGCCAGATTCTGAGAGGATGGGAACAGGTGTGCCCTCAAGGAGTCAGACTGTTGGGGAGTCACAGAGCTGCTGGGAGCCCCTCAGCTCAATGGCCCAAAGCCCTGTTACACAGGTGAGAAAACAGAGCCAGAGACTGAGCACCTTGCCCAAGGCCACACCACAGCCAGGCTGCAGATGTGCTGGTCCTCTGTGGTCCCCATCTCACCTGAGTCCACCTGGCACCTTTGTTAACTGCCATCTCTGTGCTTCCATATGTTCTGGTTTGTGAAACCAGGCTAACAACCCGGGTTACCTCACAGAAGTTCCACAGATGTGGAAAGGCTTTCATTCCATGAAACCATGCCTACAGTGGACTCTAGAAGCCTGAGGAACATCCCCATGAGCATTAGGTAGGAGTCCAAAAATAAAACATGCTGGCAGCCAGAGTGCAGTGACTCTGGTGAAGAACTCTGGGCCCAGCTTCAAATCGCAAGCTACCTTCATCTTTGGCTTTGCAACACCTCTTTCAAAGTGGAAGTTTCCCCAGAGTGAGTTATGCTGTAACTTTTTTTTTCTTTTTCTTTTCTTTTCTTTTTTTTTTTTTTTTGAGAAAGAGAGCGCATGCGCACACGTGTGGGGGGGAAGGGGCAGAAGGAGGGAAGAAAGAATTTTAAGCAGGCTCCACACCCAGCTTGGGCCCCAACATGGGAGCTCAACCCAAGACCCTGAGATCATGACCTGAGTCAAAACCAAGAGTTGGACGCTTAACTGAGCAACCAGGGTGCCCCAATGCTATACTTTTTTTTTTTTTTTAAGATTTTATTTATTTATTTGTGAGAGACACACAGAGAGGCAGAGACACAGGCAGAGGGAGAAGCAGCCCCCCTGCAGGGAGCCCGATGTGGGACTCAATCCCAGGACCCCAGGATCATGACCTGAGCCACAGGCAGACGCTCAACCACTGAACCACCCAGGTGCCCCAATGCTATACCCTTAGTGCCTTCACTGTTAGATAGCACAGCATTTCTGACAGGGTATCGTGGCCCCAGTGGACCCGCAAAAGAAAAAACATTATTTACAATGAGCATGTGTCACTTCTTTAGTTGATGAAAAGTTAAAGATTTTTTTTTAAGTTTTTATTTATTTATTCATGAGAGAGAGAGAGAGAGAGAGAGAGGTGGAGACACGAGCAGAGGGAGAAGCAGGCTCCATGCAGGGAGCCTCACGTGGGACTCGATCCCAGGTCTCCAGGATCACGCCCTGGGCCGAAGGCAGGCACCAAACTGCTGAGCCACCCAGGGATCCCAGTTAAAGATTTCTTAAGTTGGCATTCTGCTTTGCAAACAGAGACAAAGAGGGCAAGAATATCAATGGGAGTACTTAGATCATTTTCATTATATCAAAAATCCTAGTGAGAGCAGCACATTCCTCACACAGACTAACATGTCAGTTTTCTTTCTTTTGGGCGAGCAATGCGTCATTTTGGTGTGGTAATACTCAATGTGCATCAAAATCTCTGGTAGGCAGTTATATACATGTGCATATTTTTGATGAATTAATATGGAAAATGAGGGGTGCCTGGGTGGCTCAGTCAGTTGGGTATCTGCCTTCAGCTCAGATCATAATCCCGGGACCCAGGATGGAGCCTTGAAATGGAGCACCCTGCTCAGCGGGGAGCCTGCCTTTTGTTCCATCTGCCTCTCCCTCTGCTCCTGCTCTCCCTCCCCTCCTTTCTATCAAATAAATAAAATCTTAAAATAAAAATGAAATGAAATAAAAAATCAGAGTATTACTTAGTAAATGTATTTTGTTTTGTTAAAGATTTTATTTATTCATGAGAGACAGAGAGAGAGAGAGAGAGAGAGAGGCAGAGACACAGGCAGAGGGAGAAGCAGGCTCCATGCAGGGAGCCCGATGTGGGACTCGATCCTGGGTCTCTGGGATCAGGCCCTGGGCTGAAGGCAGGTGCTAAACTGCTGAGCCACCTGGGCTGCCCTGTATTTTGTTTTTTTTTGTTTTGTGGTTCTAAGTGGATGAAGCATCTTATTTTTTATTTTGGGGTATTTTATATTTTCTTTTTAAAAAAATTTTATATAAATTCAGTTAATTAACATATAATGTATTATTGGTTTCAGAGGTAGAGTCAGTGATTCATCCATCTTGTATAATACCCAGTACTCATTATATCACCTACCCTCCTTAATGTCCATCACCCAGTTACCCCATCCCCTCACCCCCCTCCCCTGTAGCGACTCTCAGTTTGTTTCCTATGATTAAAAAGGTTTCTTAAGGTTTGTCTCCCTCTCTGATTTCATCTTGTTTAACTTTTCCTTCCCTTCCCCTATGATCCTATTTTGTTTCTTAAATTCCACATATGACTGCGATCTTTTGATAATTGTCTCTCAGGCTGACTTACTTCACTTAGCATAATATCCTCTAGTTCCAGGACGCCTGGGTGGCTCAGTGATGGAGTGTGGGCCTTTTGCTCAGGGCGTGATCCCAGGGTCCTGGATCGAGTCCCTCATCTGGTTCCTGCAGGGGGCCTGCTTCTCCCTCTGCCCGTGTCTCTGCCTCTCTCTGTGTGTCGCTCATGAATAAATAAAATCTTAAAAAATCCTCTAGTTCCATCTATGTGGTTGCAAATGGCAAGGCTTCATCTTTTGATGGCAGTGTAGCATTCCATCAGTAAATGTATTTTGATAGATAAATGCTTCCAAGATGAGGGCCCATCCAAGGAGAAACAATAAAGGGGTCTCAGGTGACAGGTTGTTAGGTGCGTGCTATCCCCCAGCTGGCAGCGAGGGGAGATGAGGGATGGGTCGTGCTACAGGTGTGCGGGGCTTCCCCTTGGCCTCGGGGGCGGGGCGTCAGTGTGGGGAGCGGGCCCTGCAGCGTTGCGCCCGCCCGTCTGCCGTCACAGGGAGCTGCAGAGACGAGAAGACCCAGACGCAGTACGGGCCGAGCGAGTCGTGGCTGCGGCCGGGCCTGCGGGGCAACCGCGTGGAGTACTGCCGGTGCGCGGGCGGCCGCCCGCAGTGCCACTCGGTGCCCGTCAGAGGTACGTGCCCCCCCACCTTAGCCCGCCGCGGAGGTGCCCGCCGGGGAGAGAGCCTCTGGGGCCTGGCCTCAGTTTCCCCGTCTGTCAGAGGTGGGAGTGGCCGCGCCTACCTGGGTTTGCTGAGAGAAGGAAACGAGCTCATTCTGCAAACTGCCTGGGATAGCGCCCGGCCCGCCGAGCTCACCCTTAAAACTAACTCCTCTGCGGTTCCTGGAGCTACTTGGGGGGTGACTAGGGGCCTCCTGGGTTTTCCGGGACAGGTTGCAGCGAGCCGAGGTGCTTTAACGGCGGGACGTGCCGGCAGGCCCTGTATTTCGCGGATTTCGTGTGCCAGTGTCCGGAGGGGTTCCTGGGGAAACGCTGTGAAATAGGTGAGGCGGGGGCGGGGGCGGGGGCGGGGCGGGGGGGGGGCGAGGAGAGGGGCGGAGGCCCAGACCTTCCCAGAAAGGGGAGGAAGGGCGTGTGACCCGGGCGGGGACAGGGAAGCAGCTCCGGAGGGCTGCGCCCCCGGGCAGGGCCTTGGGGGCCCCGGAGTCGCCCTGCCACGGTCCCCGGGGCCCCGGCCCCCACCTGCTCTGCGCGGGCAGCGGCTTCCGCAGCGGGCCCGCCTGGCCGCAGGAGCGCGTGGGGGCCCCGCGGGAGAACCCAGTGACGGGGGCTCACGTGTGAGGTGTCCCGTGTCCCGCGTCCCGTCAGATGCCGGTGCCACCTGCTACAAGGACCAGGGCATCACCTACAGGGGCACGTGGAGCACGGCAGAGAGCGGGGCCGAGTGTGCCAACTGGAACAGCAGCGCGCTGGCCCTGAAGCCCTACAGTGCGCGGAGGCCCCACGCCGTCCGGCTGGGCCTCGGGAGCCACAATTACTGCAGGTGCGCCCCTGCCTTCTCGCTGGCCGCCTCCCGGGAGAGCCTGGCCTCCGGGAGGAGGCCCGCAGCGGGGAGGAAGCCTAGTGCGGGTCAGCCGGGGCTCCCCAGAGAAGCCCCCGACCTTTGCCCCCGGTCAGCGGTCTGTGTCCCCCACCCGCTCCAAGCCGCCCGGCCGGGCGCTGGAAGCCTGAGGTCCGCAGGGAGGACCTGCAAACCCGCTCGGACGCTGCCGACGGGAGGCGGAGTTCCTTCGCGACTCTCGCTCGCCAGGCGTTCCCCAGACCGCACGAGGCGACCACAGGATGGAGGATGATCTCCTTTAAGTAAAGTCCGGTTGCCGATCTGAACCACAGCTATAAAAGCTCTTCACAGCAGCATCTCCATGAGTGTCCGAGGAGATACTGGGCCAAGTTAACACCTAGAACTAACCTCACAGGCCGCCCCTTGTCGACCCGGCTCCCAGACAGGCCTCCTTAAACCATACTTGGTCTCCGAATGAAGACAATAACTAAGTCATACTTCCACCAAACACGATCCAGCTATCCCGGGCGCGCACGAAAGGGCACTGACCTCTTCCCCAAAAGAGGAGGCAAAGTCCTTGGGGCTGAGATGGAGGCTTCATTTTTCACCTCCCCTGGCCTTCCCTGGCTACTTTTTCAGAAACCCTGATGGAGACTTACGGCCCTGGTGCTACGTGTTCAAGGCAGGGAAGTACAGCACTGAGTTCTGCAGCACGCCGGCCTGCCCCAAGGGTGAGTGCAGCCTCCCACCTTCCCCCAAGCAGCCGGGGAGTAGAGTCTAAAAGGACACAGCTGACAGTGTTTCTACAACTCTGGAGGCAAAACAGTAGGCTGGGGGATGGGGGTGTGTGTGTCATCATTTTGGCTGCAGAGGGAAGAAAGGCTGCAGACTTAGGTCCTCACCCAGGCCCGGCCTCTAACAAGCTGTTTGACCTTGAACTGGTCTCTTTACCCCTCTGCCCATCCATGTCCTCGTGTACAAAGGAGAAGAAGGGCTGCTGTGGTGGTTTCTAGTCCTTCTGAGGATGGATGGAGATTCTCCCTCTTGTGATTGACAGGCCTATTTCTCAGTCTCTCTTTCTCTGAGATGTTTAATATGAGAAAATTTCCCAAATTGAAAAATACTGAGTTATAAAAAAGCACCATGAATTCTGTGGTGCTTTTATAAATAATGATATCACAATAGTATAAAAATATGTCTTAAAGTTCTAAATATTCATATACAGTAATATACATCCTGTCTATGGGTAAGTCTGACATACCCGTGAATTTGAGGACTCCTTACAGTAATTCTAAAGCCTCTTCTCCTGTCCCCGGAGTGGTAAATTGGGACTCAGCTGGTCTAGGTGGTCTTAAAGATTGCTTTATTTATAGTGGTATATTCTGCCAATTTCAAAAAGGAGAAGAAGGGTAAAATGGGGCAAATCAGTGAAAATAGGCAGCATCCGTAGGTGCATATTCTCTCTTCCTGCTCAAGCCCAACAAACCATCCAGAGCGGTTTGAAAATCTGAAACATTAGGGCCTGCTGACATGTCCCCCCATTGAAGAATCTTGGTTCACCACAATGTGTCAAATATAAACAAGGAAATCCCCAATTACTTTCAAAGCAGCTCCAGCAATAATCGCTATTAACAGGGCCTAGACCCCTTCCTGCTGAACATGAGCAAACCCTTGGGATCCCTCGACACAGAAACCTAGGAAGCCACATCCAACTGGTGAAAGTTGCCCAGCAGATGAAAGCCATTTACCATCCCTACATACAGGGCTTGGAGGAGGAAAGAGGGGAGGTGGGATGGCGTCACATCCCTCTTACAGGGAAGCCTGGCTGCCTTCATCCTCTCAGGTCGGCAGCCCCACGCAGGCCCTGCTGCAAACCCTGATGTGCCTGCTGTTGTATTTAATTGGTTTTGTTTCAGTTTGAGATCCCTTTTGTTCCAGAAAAAAATGAGGACTGCTACTTTGGAAAAGGGTTAGCATACCGTGGCACCTACAGCTTCACTACATCTGGTACCCCCTGCCTCCCGTGGAATTCCAGGGTCCTCGCAGGCAAGTTCTACACAACATGGAAGACCAATGCCCAGGCACTGGGCCTGGGCAACCACAATTACTGTCGGTATGTAGCACAGGGTCTGTGGGGTTCATATCTGGGCAGAAGCAGGAATGGGTTGTGGGATGGAGGAAGATTTCATACCTAAGGTTCTATGAAAGACCTAGTGGGTGGGAAGGAACCATGAAGCTCAGTCACACCTCTTCACTTGCTAGAATAACACCTATTATGAAGAGTGAAGTTCACCAGTTTATCACTCTTATATAGCACCTTTTGTCTGTTTTCCTATGGACCTTTCTCCCAGTGAATCATGAGTGTCCTCACAGCACAGCTCACTGTTCCTTCCAACATCTCTGTGACATGAGAATGTTATGTTGCTGATAGAAAGACAAAATTAGGGGTACCTGTGTGGCTCAGTCAGTTGGGCATCTGTTTTCAACTCAGGTCATGGTCCCAGGGTCCTAGGACCCAGCCCCGCATTCAGCTCCCTGTTCAGGAGAGAGCCTGCTTCTCCCACTCCGGCTCCCCCTGCTTGTGTGTTCTCTCTCTCTCTCTGTCAAATAAGTGAATAAAATCTTAAAAAAAAAAAAAAAAATTAAAGTTGTTTTTCCCTGGTGAGATCTCTGACAGAGCCAAGTTCAGAACTCAGGACCCTCTTTCTGAGCTCACTGTTTTGCCACTGGTTTATTGAGCCTCCTTCCTCTCTCACATGGCTTGTTATGTGACTGAAAATCTCAAACTCTCTTATCATCTAGGAACCCAGATGGGGATGCCAAGCCATGGTGCCACGTGCTGAAGGACCGCAAGTTGACATGGGAATACTGTGACGTGCCCCAGTGCTGTAAGGGCTAGCCTTTGGCATCTCCCGCTGCCCAGCCTCCCTTGACCATTTCCTCTGCCACTTCCTGTGTCTTCACAGCTGCCTGGTTTGGGCTGTATAGCTCCTAGATTTTCAGGAAGGCGTTGGTGGGGAGGGGCGTTTCATGACTGAAGCAATGGTAGGATGACAACACTCTGGGCAGGTGTTCACTCCCCATGCATAAGCTTGATGCAGAGGAGAAAAAAAAAAAAAAGAGAGAGAGAGAGAGAACTTGCCAATTTCTTTTAGAATTCACTAGGCTCTAAATTTCTCTCTCCAGATGCCTTTATAATTATTGATGATGGGTTCCTGGGGAGAATGCAGGAGGCTAGCTCACATATATGGCTCCCTAGAAAACAAAGTGCTCTCATAGCGCTCTCCTGACAATATGGTGAGAGGCAGTCTTCCTATCTTTTAGTTTACTGATGAGGAAAGCAGCTCCGAAGTCACGAGGCCTGCCCAAGCCCACTGGGCTCCGAGAGGTGGAGCTCAGTCTGATCCCACATCCTCTGACTTCACAGTCTGTACTCCTGCTGTGAACTCTTCCACCGTACTCACAGACCCCATTTAACACAAGGGAACTGGGCTGGTGGGAATGGAAGACAATGAGAAAATTCAAGTTGGCACATTTTGCTGAAAGACCTTAGTTTAGAAATTGTCTGAGAACAGATTATTACTCAATTCCTGTGAACGCACATATTTGCCAGAAGGTTTCTCAAGGGACATATTATGTACCTGGGCAGGTAAGACACAAACTACCAATGGATTCACAACGAAGGCCATGCATGGGGAGTCGTCGGTGAGCAGTATTAGTAAGCTCGCTCAGGTCCTGGTGGGCTGGGCGTGTTAGGAAAGCTCCACAAGGAGGCAGGATTTCACCTAGGCCTTGAAGGATGGGCAAGGTGGAGTAGACAGAAAAGAAATGGGGTAGACGTTCTCCAGGAGGGACCTACAGGGCTGCATTATTTCTGAAGCTGGGAGGCCAGTGCAGGAAAAAACTAGGGGTAATGAAGCGTAGCAGAAAGATCCCATTTGGAGTCAGACAAATGTGGGTTCTAATCCAGATGCTGCTGGGACCTTGGGCAAAAATTTCCCAGCCTCTCGGAAGTTCAGTGTTGTGAGGGTTAGAGAGAGTGCGTGTACAGCGGTACGCAGTATGTACAAGCCAGGGTTTTATTACCATGGAGACTGTTCTCTCTGCATAACCTGGAGAGGTGCCTGTAGAAACTGGGGCTTGCAAGAGAGGAAACGAGGGTAGGTGCTCAGGGAACACACCTGAGGACTGCAGGGCTGATCGCCCTTCTCTGCCCTTTCCTCTCCCAGCCACCTGTGGCCTGAGACACTACAAGCAGCCACAGTTTCGCATTAAAGGAGGGCTCTACGCAGACATCACCTCTCACCCATGGCAGGCTGCCATCTTTGTCAAGAACAGGAGGTCACCAGGAGAGAGGTTTTTTTGTGGGGGAATACTGATCAGTTCCTGCTGGGTCCTGTCTGCCGCGCACTGTTTCCAGGAGAGGTAGGGACTTCAGAGACCCAGCAGGTCTCCCTAGACTTTGGGGCCCGTCAAAAGAAGCCTCACAGCAAGCAGAGCATCCTAAGGCTGTTTGTCCTTTAGGTATCCTCCCCACCAGCTGAAGGTGGTCTTGGGCAGAACATACCGAGAGGTCCCTGGAGAGAAGGAGCAGAAATTTGAAGTAGAAAAGTACATCACCCATAAGGAATTTGATGATGACACTTACAACAATGATATTGGTAAGGTGTCATGCTCCCCTGCTCCGGAGGTCACCACACGTGTATCTGCACCTCGTGCTTCCACACTCTCGCCCTCTCCTTCGTCTTCCTCCCCTCAAATCAGACGAGCATCACATGGAGTTATTCTCTTCTGGCTTTCCTGCCAGCACTGCTGAAATTGCAGTCGGATTCGCTACACTGTGCCCAGGAGAGCGACGCTGTCCGCACTGCCTGTCTCCCCGAAGCCGACCTGCAGCTGCCCGACTGGACAGAATGTGAGCTGTCTGGCTACGGAAAACACGAGGCGTGTAAGTGGAAGGAGGTCTCGGCCCCACCCTGTCTGTCTGCAGGACAGCAGGGACTAGTTATTGAGAGGAAAAAGTCACAAGAACGTTCTAGCCCCGGCTCAGGCACGGATGCTGTGTAAATGTAGGCAAGTTCCTTGCAGGCATCACCTGCCTTTCCCACTTCACAGAGGGTCACTGTGCAGGTCAAGACAGATGTGAATAGTACCAGTGCTTTGAAGGGCTTGAGATTTCAGGAAGGTTCTGATAAGGAGTAGAGTACAGTAATGAAGGGGTGTGGGGGGTTCTTGGACTCTCTGGTCAGGTAGGCCTCAGTCCAAGCTCTAGGTCTGCAGGTCTGCACCTTGTAGCAGTGTGACCCGGGACGTGGGTTTTTATTTTACACTGCTCCACACCTTGATCCCCTCACTGGTAACGTGGGTAGAACTACCTACCTCCTTAGATCACGAGAATTAAGTGACAGTGGGTCAAGCCAGTGGTTTTCAGCCCCCACGAAGACAATGGCAATGTCTGGAGGCATTTTTGAATATTACAACTCAGGATGGAGATTTATACTAGCAGTTAGTGAGTAGAAGCAAGGGAGGCTGCCAAACATGTACAATGCACAAGACAGCCCCCATCAAAAAATTATCTGGCCCCAAATGTCAATAGCGCTGCTACTGAGAAACCATGTGCTAACCTCTATACTAATTTTTGTTGGTCAAAACAATATTGACAATATTTTGCAGGCTTCAACCTCATCTATGTGAAAGCTTGATACAAGTTAGCCATTAGTAGAAAAGTTGGCTTCTTCCTTCTAAAAGGTTTACAAATAACTTTCCCTAAACCCAAAAGATATTTTCCCTTCTTGTTTCAGCTTCTCCTTTCTATTCTGAGCGGCTGAAGGAGGCTCATGTCAGGCTGTACCCATCTAGCCGCTGCACATCACGGCATTTGTTTAACAAAACCATTACGAACAATATGCTGTGTGCCGGAGACACACGGAGTGGTGGAAACCAAGCAAACCTGCACGACGCCTGCCAGGTAAACATGAGGGCCTCGCTGTACTCTGAGCACACCCCAGGGTGGCCCATGTTCCTTGGCCAACAGGTTCAGAACCAAGAAAAAAGAGCCAGAACGGAATGATTTCATCTTGGTGAGGCGCTAGAGATTCTAGATGAGGGCTTCAAACAAGTAGCACAATCAAAGAAAGATCAAAGTTACCCAAACTTAAGAAATCTCAACTGCAGGAAATTTCCCCAGTGTCTACACCGGAAACTCCACCTGCTTCAGGGCTTCCTGTAAGCCCAGGCAATTGATCAACTATTGAGGTCATGGGTAAAGCAACACAAATTAAGCAGTTCTTGA
Organism: Canis lupus familiaris; assembly: GCF_011100685.1. Classification (NCBI taxonomy): domain Eukaryota; kingdom Metazoa; phylum Chordata; class Mammalia; order Carnivora; family Canidae; genus Canis; species Canis lupus. The sequence goes on from NC_049237.1 coordinate 24,227,852, forward strand.
CTTCTGGAGGTACTGGGGGAAATTGGAACCAGCTGTGTAGATGGCGGGGGGGGGGGGGGGGGGGGGGGGGTGGGGATTGCAGCTTACTGGGAAGGATGACCCAGATGATTTGTGAGAAATAAGTTTTAAAAACTCATAGCAAAAAAAATGAAAAAATAAAAAAATAAACAAAAAAATAAACAAAAACTCATAGCAGCCCTCATAGGAGGTTTTTCACCTGGGGAAGCAAACTAGTTCAGGTCTGTGTTGGCACCCTTATCAGTCAGTGCTTCTATTTCATAACAAGGCACCTGTAAGGGACACACACGGCCTGTGGTATTAGGACCTAAATAGTAACCACAACACCAATACTGATGAGACATTTTCAAGCCTGCAGGGGCTGGGGGTTAGAAGGAAAGCAAAAAGAAGGAAGCGGGGCTCTTGCATTGAAGACTTTGTGGGCTTTGTTCTAACAAATTAAATCGAACCCACATTTTCCCTCAGTTCCTTGACAATGTTTGTCCCTCTTTGGTTTCTTCAGAAACCTCAGCTGTACTCCTCGCTAGACAGTAAAAAGGTGGTATGCAAAGTGAAACCATGATCTGCAAGCTTCAAGTTGAAAACAAAAACAAGAAATCATTTTGATTCAATGAGACAATAACAGCCAACAAGTACCAAGAGTCCTTCAAAATGTCATACATTGTTCTCAGAGCTTTTCATGCTTTCTCCCATTTATTCCCCTAACAACCTCATAGGGTAGATAGTATGATCTCTATCTCGGAGATAAGAGTACTGAAGCACAGTTAGCCTAAGGCCACATGGTTTGTAAGTGGTAGAGTTAAAAGGAGGGTTGTGGCCTGAAACATCTGAGCAATTATCTCCATTCTACTTTGCAATGTAGATACAACCAAATCCTCTACAGGATCAAGATCATTGAGATAAAAATTCCCCTCTCTGAAATAAGTACTTTGAAGAATACAATCTCAGCAATACAAATATTCACCCTAACTTCCGCCCAAGAGTCTGTGTTTTTTGCAACACCTGAAGTGTTTTCTGTATTGCAGGGTGACTCAGGTGGCCCCTTGGTGTGCATGAAGGACAACCGCATGACCTTGGTTGGCATCATCAGCTGGGGCATTGGCTGTGGACAGAAAGATGTTCCAGGTATATATACCAAGGTTACTAATTACCTAGACTGGATTCAAGACAACATGCAACTGTGACCAAGGACATTGAATTCCCTGAAATCATGGGAGACCCTGCTTCCTCCACTTCAGAAGACACATCAAACCGGAGTGCTTCTTCACAGAGCTGAGCCATCACACAGTGTAAGTGGGTGGCAGGGCAGGGAAAACCCAGAGGAGAGGGGAGAGGATAGGTTTTCATAGGTACTTCCCATTTTTAGAAGTTTTCAGGGCTTAAGATCTGATTTCAGAATGTCTGTCAGCCAAGACGACGGATAAATGCCAACCCCTCCTGGAAAACCACCCTGGAGGGCAGAAGAGAGGTAGAACAAAAGCCCCACCTCCTGATCTGTCAACATGAGAAGCTTTGGAAGTGGGATCACAAAGATAAAAGCATGTCTCAGTAAAAAAATAACTAGGTCCTTCAGGAATGAAGGATTGCTTTAGAAATGGAATGTCTATTTATAGGTCACAAGGAAGCCGACAGGGGCCTCCTAATAAGGGATGGGCTGGCTGGCCAGATCATGTTCCTCAACACCACCTTTTAAATCAAGTATTTGGCTTTTCCCTTTCTCCACTCTACAGCTCTTGGAAAGAAATATTTTTGTGTATAGTGTAAATCTTTTTCTATTAAACTTTATAATAAAATGGAAGACTTGTATCATTTTAATAACTGATAAACTAGGCTTTAGTATATTTATATCTGTTTTTACTTTGTTGCCACACCCATGTATCATACTGTGCTGAAATAAATTGATTATTTTTCACACATTTTCCCAAATCAGAGTGGGCTTTTTTTTTTAAAGATTTTATTTATTCATGAGAGACACACAGAGAGAGGCAGAGACATAGGCAGAGGGATACGTCTCCGTGTAAGTAGCCCGATGCGGGACTTGATCCCAGATCTGGGGATCTCGCCCTGAGCCGAAGGCAGACACTCAACCACTGAGCCACCCAGGTGTCCCAGAGTGGGATAATTTTGTTACACTTGCAATATCTCATGGCTTATTTATTGTTACAGTCACATTTTTAAAAGCATTTCAAATGTTTCCTCTCATTTGTTTGGCATATACAGATTATTGTATACAATGTTTGGTTGCTATAGAGTAAAAAGGGGGAAGAAGGCAGTTCTTGGTTTGGCAGGAAAATAAGGCACTAAAGAAACACTAAGGTAGAATGGAGATGGATCACAAAACGGTGAAGAGAAACTTTTACTGAGTTTCAGTTGCAGGAAGTATGAAGGGATCTTAAGGAAAAACAGAGTTAGGTAGGGGTGAGATTTGGATTGGTGGGGAGGTGTGGGCAAGGTATCCTTGAGACCAGGAATGTCACTGCATGGAAATATAAAGATCTGGAGAGCAAAATGGGGAGTGGGAGAATGGGGAAGGATTCTGTATAGGTTGTTGGAAGTGAAGTTTATGAAGAATATAGGTAGGAATTTAGATCATGCCTTGAATGCCAAACTGAATTTTGGACTTAATTCTGTAGGCAACTCTGAGCCACTGGGACTTGTAACACAAGTGATGAATTGAGCATGCCCCAGGGAAAATGAACCTCCAGGGGGATGAAAGCAGACTGGGTAGGGAGACTATGGACAGCAACCACAGTAGAAAGAAGCAAAGGGGTACGAAGACCCCAAGCATGACCTTGCTGGAGCCTAGCAACATCCCACTGCTGCTCACACTAGAAGCCTGTACTGGCCATTTTCTTCCCATTCCATTTCCTGTTCATCTGAAAGAATTAACTCCCAGACCATGGGGATGGGGTGCCTGGCTGGCTCAGTCCGAAGAGCACACAACTCTTGATTTCCAGGCTATGAGTTCAAGCCCTGTGTTGGGTGTAGAGATTACTTAAGTAAATAAAACTCAAAAGAAAAACTAAAAAGAATGAACTCCCAGACCAGTCCATGCTCGTATGTTACTTAAATAAAGCTGCTTGCTGCTTCTCTTCGACTACTTGCTTAGCTAGCGATGCAACTCTTATTCCTGGCTGCAGCCTGACAGGTATTATCACTGCCACTCCAGATCCAAGAATAAATCTGAGGATGCTTACTGTTGGATATATGCCAGCAGTTTCCTGCAGAGGAGAAAAGGTGGTTGCAGTTGGCTCTACCTCTTGAAAGGCTGTGAGAACTGCTCAGAGGTTCTTAGAAAAAAAGTACATAGTTCCAGCTCACAAAAGAGACTCTCTAAAGGCCAGAAGCTTGATTTAGAGGGGAACAAAACCCAAACACCACTGAAATGCTCAAGCACCCAGAGCAGTTAGATAAATGCAGATCACAGAAACTGAAGTCAGATTTCTCTCAACCTTACACTGCTCACATACAAGTTCCCCCGTGCAAGTGGTGGTTTGTTTTTTTTTTAAACAGAAGCACACCTCAGCCATTTGAGACAAACACCGCTCCAGGATGGCAATGGCAGGAGTCCCATCTAGTTAGTGCATCTCTGGCAGGAATTCAGTGGGTTTTACCCCCTCCCCTTTCCCTTTGCCTTTCTTCAGAGAGCCGGGTGAATGAAATGAATTCAAACAGCAAGGCCCCCTGGATGGAATCGCCAAGTCACAGGCCCCAGCATTCCTCTGGGTGAAGTCCTGGCAACTATAGACGAGATGAAGACAATTGCTCACAAGAGGTCGCAGACCGAGCTACAGGGCAGAGTCCCAGCAAATGGAGCCCTTTGAATTACACTCAAATACATTCAAAGAACAACAACATATCCTTTTCTGGCATGAGTTAGGAAATTTAGGATAAAATGTCTGGAAATTAAATACTTTATTAAATTAATTGGGGAAATTAAATAGTTCCTTATCCCCAGCTTGTTAATAAAGCATATAGACACTAACAGGTCTGAAGGACAAGAAAGATTCTCGGGTAGCTATGCAATACATTTTAGTGGTAGACTGAGAGGAACTCTGACAATGGAAACTGCTGTCCTAGACCTTACATCTGGTTATCAAAAAGTGTCATAAATGTTTGGTTCCACGTTTAACTTCAAAAGCCAAAAACTCACATAATTTCCACTATTTGCAATCTTGGGGGATCGTTTAAGAGTTTCAAATTCAATTCCCCCTTTTAAAATTCTAACAATTAAAAAATTAATCCCATTGCTAACACTGAGTCACCACCTACTGGCCACAGAGGCAAGTACAAGTATTGTAAAATTCACCTGGTCAAACCACAGAACAGCCAGACCACAGGTAAAGACATGTTAATAACTAAGATAGCATGGAGTATTGATAAACACCAAACACTGTAGTTCATAATGAAAAAAGTCCTAAAGTCTTTTCATGGCCGAGGGATTTACCAAATGATGTCGGTACAAATGATGAAATAACCACCACTGACCATATACTTTACAAAGACGGTCCATGACTTATCTTCCAAGAAATCTTTACTACAGTTAAGATTTCTAGGACCTTGAAGCCCTGTTTCACACCTGAACTGACCAACCCAAGATCAAGAGTGGGGAAAGCACTAGAACAGCCACTGGGAAGCTTTAATGGCTTCATTTTTTCCACACTGGGGGAAAATGACTCATCTTCACCTTTGTTCTTACCACCTTAAAAAGACATTAATACCAACATCCCCTATTTCCAGAGGTAACAAGAATCACATTATACACATGGCTTCAGGTCTACTGCTTGAAAAGACAGAAGCAGTAAGATCATCCTGAATTGTTTTATTTCTTACTGCTTCTACCTAGCACTACTGCTAGTCCTGGTAACAAAACACTTAGGACATAGAGGACTGGTAAAACTCAGCTTTATTACGATTTAAACACAGGAGATACTTCCACACATTAACCACATATGGAATTGAACAGCTGAACCAGGACACCCTGCACTACTTATGCTAACACGTGGCTGAGTGGTCATGGTGATGCTCCACTGGGCTCCAGAGGTCTGCTACACAGGTGATATATTACTTCACATGCTAAGGCTCATAGGTCCTCTACCCTAGATACTTGATTTTTCGTCAAATTCTTCCCTTGAAATTAGGATGAGCTGTCTGAGAGGTAATAGAACAGCTGGATTTATAACCTAAAAATATCCAGGGACCAAGACTGGTTGTTTCCTATCACCTAGGAAACCTTAAATCCTTCAGAGCCCACAGGAGAAGTAATTCCAAGTATTTTGGATTCCTAGGCAGAGCTGTTTCCCCTACTATGTCAGGTGTGTATATACGACATAGTAATTCAGAACAAATTCTGGAGTGATGGGAGTATGAAACACACCTGTTTGTATACAACACAATTTATCCCAGAGGAAAACCATAAAGCAGCATTACTCTGCAGCAAAAACAAGTCCAGGAAGTAGGGAGATAAGACTAGCAAAACAAAATTGCTTAAGTATTTGGAAACAGGGCTTTAGGGAAAAATTACAGGGTTTGGAGAGTACAGGTCTTCATTTTTCTCCATGCATGAATCAGAGCATAATACCACTCCTTAAGCTATAACAATAATTTTAAAAACCTGTCTTTTATATAAATATTTAAATGGTAATAGGCATATTGAACTAGAATAAAAATTACCCATTGGGAAAGTCTGAGGTACCCCCTCAGCTACCATGTTTCTGTGTAACTGGGTTACACAGGATCAACATGGCCCATCATCTTTAATATCAGTTTTATTCAAAGGTTCAGGGTTGTTGTTTTTTTGCTTCGAAACAAAGATGGATTGGTAGATCTATGTTATTAATAGATCTATTATAGAGTCAAGCACAGGAGACTCCAAGGAAATAACTTTACTGAGCAGCTTCCAGGATTAACCACGCCCCTCTTTACATTTTACTCATAAAGTAAGCTTTCTCTTTACTCAGAGTGACTGATGGAAAGCATTAGAGAGCAAGGCTTAGACTCCAGCACTTGTCTGGCTCTGAGAAGTATAAGGAGTCGCTGGGCTACAGCTGTGATGCACTTCATGAAGAATGAATTGGCCATCTACACTCCAACACTGTGACACAAAATCTGGCTGTCCTACGATTATGGGACTGGTTTTTCTGAAACTGTCCTTGGGTAACAGGAAAAAGGCTGAATTCTGTAATGTAAAGTGAGTAAATTGTTTTGGGTTAGGGAAAGGGGCATTTCAGGCAACCTCCAACAGGAAGAGGGAAGATCACCTTCTCACTGGAGATGACAGACCAAGTGCCAACAGCCAACAGTAGTTAGTATCTGAACACTGATCGGATATCGTCACAGTCTTCAAGGGAAAATCTGACTCTACTGGGGTTTTCTGTGTCATTACTGGACTCAAATTTAAGAAGTTTCCAGTTCACTTCTAGAAATACTAATGATTTTACATATATCAAAGTAAAGGGATCAGAAAGAAACCAACTCCACTCTTTTCCTTCCAATCCTCCATGTGAGGCCTGATTGCCTTTCCTGCCCCTTTTACTTGAGCCTGTGTCCTCAAACTTCTTCAACACTGTTTCCTTTCTTCTCCCTCATATATCAGATCCTTGACTGGCCTTTCCTTGACTAGCATTCATTTTCTTCCAAGCTTTCTTTCCTTCTTTCTCATCTTTCTAATATTTCTTTCTACCTTAGAAAACAAAAAGTCGTTCGTTGGCTTTAGATAATTAAAGCCAAGCAAGTAACAAAGGCCAGTCTTTTTCTATGGTGACCAGGTTAAAAACTGTTAAATATGGCATCAAGTGTCTCTGCCCTCCGCCACACATTTCTTCTCTCAGGACGGAGTTGGTGCTGTGTTCCAGTTCTGGCTGGTTCTCCCTGGCGACCCTCTCTCCCTTGATTAGCTCCACACACTGAAAGCTAAGGAAAAAAGGGAGTGGGTGGGTCCAGAAGGGGGTACTGACCTAGGAGACAGGATGATATTTTTTACTTTTAGACAAGTAAGAAAGGGAAAAGGGTCCGTGACTGTTCTTTTTGCAAAACTCCCTTCAGGTTCGAACTTGGAACTTTCCAGCTTTTGTCATGTATTTTATGCCCTTAAAGGGTTTGTACTTTTCTCCATACATATCCAGACGATTCACCTTGAGTCCTGGAAGGAAGGAACACATAAGCATTGTTCAAAAGAAGCATGTGGGACATCTGGTTAAATTTGTTTTAATTCAGAGGGATTGGTGGGAAAGAGAGAGTAACAATGACCCAGAAAAGCAATAGTAATTGTCCCCGATTTATTTCACTTTTCTGAAGCTCACAGATTTTTTGCTCTTGGTCCATACACTAATAAAAACTGCTCCAACAAAAAGGTATCCTATTGGAAGACTTGGAAGACCTTTTTATAAGGTGGCAAGGGCAGAAAAGTCACATGGGGACTGAAATAAGGATAAAAGAAAAATAAGACTCCTCTATGTTTTTCTCAAGTTATTAGATGGAATACATGATTTAACAATGAAATTAATGAATAATGATATAAATATAACTTAATGAATGAATTAATAAATGAATGCTGCCTAAGCATTTTCAATACTAAGCAAAATACATTTTATACTATATAGGGCTTTAAAATTTGTGAAGTGTTTAAAGATGAAAGAGTTTATAATTTATTTTTATTTTTATTTTTATTTTAAGAGTTTATAATTTAAATGAATGCTAACCACTTAGACAAGTTCTGTTGGTAAAGAAAAATAGGAGCCTCATATGAAGCTGAAGTCATCTCCTACCTACTTCACACAATTGCTCTAAAGATTAAATAATAAAATAGATGAAATGAGCTTAAAACAGTCCCTGGTGCATAGTAACTGCCCCGTAGGCAGTTAACTATCATCACCATCATCCTGAGACAGGTGCAGACTGCAGCAGGCTGACGTGGGTTCCACATAGTAATAAAAGCAAATATGAAAGTCCTTCTGAATCTGGGGGAAAGGAGGGGAAACTATTCTTCTCAGTCACTAGCTGAGAACGCAGAAGGCTTCCCATCCTGAAAACCCTGGGAACTCCAAAGTGACAAGCCCGGGATGACTACACACCTGCTCATCAACACTCTGTCTACACACATTGTTTCCTTCTTTTTTTTTTTTTTTTTTTTTTTTTAAATTTTATTTATTTATTCATGAGAGGTAGAGAGAGAGAGAGGCAGAGACATAGGCAGAGGGAGAAGCAGGCTCCATGCAGGGAGCCCAATGTGGTGGGTCTCCAGGATCATGCTCTGGGCCAAAGGCAGGCACCAAACCGCTGAGCCACCCAGGGATCCCCACTGTTTCCTTCTTAACTGTGTCTTAGATACGTGCAGTCAGATCACTTTGGCCACCTTCAAAGTAAGGATGATGAACATTCCCCACAAATGCTAGAGGAGATTTTACTCAAGGTTACCTATCAGGTAATGAAACCAAACTCCATAAATAGGGAGGCAGTACAAGAGTTTCCGAGATCTGTGTCCTACTTATGTTCCCATGAACATAAGGTTGTAAGTCACTCACCGGAAATGGCCAGCTGCTGTATCTTAAAGTGCAGGTTAATTGTGGGGTTCTCATCAGGTTTGGAAGCTCCAGCCTGAAGACTCATGGTCCCCTTCAAACTTGGCAGCTTTTGGGGATTTATTTTTCCTACATCCCATGACAGCATCTTCAAAGAAAAACAAAGCAGTCACAGTGGAACCCTTCATCTGAGGTGGCTGAGTTCTAACCTCAGGGCATCTGTTCATAGTATTACCAGCTGCCTCTAAAGTGGTTTTCTTTTCTTTTTTTTTTTTTTTTAAAGATTTTTATTTATTTATTCATGAGAGACACAGAGAGAGCCAGAGACATAGGCAGAGGGAGAAGCAGGTTCCATTCAAGGAGCCCCATATGGGACTCGATCCCAGAACCCCAGGATCACTCCTTGAGCCAAAGGCAAACGCTCAACCGCTGAGCCACCCAGGCATCCCTAAAATGGTTTTCAATAGAGAAAACTATTTGTCACCGCAAATTATCTCAAGGAGAAAACGATGTCCCTTTGATTAAGCTCTTTTCAATAAGGTGTAAAGTCTACATGGAGAGCTCCCGCAGAAATAATTCTATTTAACATCGGCAATTCAAAACTTCCTGTGTGTTCTTCTCCTACCTTGGTAACTGGGTCAAATGTGTGTGTCCCCTGAGATGGTGTGAGGCTCATATTTAGGACTCCTTTGGGCATCTGGCTGGTGACGATCACTCCCTCTATGGTCTTTCCCATAGTCTGCTTCGGTCCTACTGTTATTTCAAAGCGTCCAAGTGAGCTACTGTCCCGGAAACTGATGTTATGTTTAACGTACACTGGAATTGCCACCAGGCTGGGGTAGAGAGACAGAAACACCATTTCATTACTACACTGGAAAAATGGCAACATTTCTCCTTTTATAATAAGCATCCCCCCGCCCCCGCCACTGACAGCTTTTCCTTCCTTACCTAATTTATTCCTTATATTAAAAAATAAGCACAGGAAAAAACACCAGTAATCTTTCATTTTTTTTTATAAAACTAAGATGCTGTCTAGTAAGTCAACTAACTTCGAATGACTCTGAATAATATTAACAAAAATCAAAGGTATACTAAGCCTACTATGAGAAAGGCATTAGAGATAAAAATTAGGAGTCGCTGTATTTCTGTGTTTTACTTTATGACATGTGACCAGTAATTATTTGTACTTGAGAGAGTACTATTCACACCACATGGGAGTGCTTTTACTTGACTTCCTCTGATCCTCACAAAAACCCTGGGAGGTAGGGTAGGTTGTGAGACAGAACAAGAAACAGAAAAATCACAGAGTAATACCAAAGCAGTAATAGTTCTTTTTTTTTTTTTTCAGTAATAGTTCTTAACATGTATTAAACACTCTCATGTACCAGTGCTATGCTAAATATTTTATCTCCATTATCTTGTTTAATCCTCCCAATAAGTATGAAGTATGTACTGCTACTGTCCTGATTTTATACATAAATAATGATGTCCTTACACTTCACTAAGATGAAGCAATTTGCCCAAGGTCATAGATCATAAGTACTGAAGATGGGGTTCAAATGTGGGCAGTCTGAGCCCAGAGCCTTTGTTCTCAAACACACAGATATTGTCCTAAATTATTTATTACAAATCACACAGGAAAATATTGGTGGCTTGGAGCTATCATGGCTCTCTCCAGTCTGTATACCTTCTATTACACACCTTCTACCAAGGGCTTCTAAAGTCCCTGCACAAAGTATTAAAGAGAATGTTCAAGACCAAAGATGACTGGACTGCCTTTTAGAGTTTTTCATAGCATCAGAGCATAGTTTAATGCTCTTTTGAGTCAGGAGGATAGAATACAGGTATACTCAGGTTCCAACCTGAGAAAAAAAGTGTTCTTGTTTAGACATATACCAACAACAAAAACAGCAGCAAACTTAATGAGTACCAACTTTGTGTTAAGCACTATTTAGATTGTTTAATCTTCAAATAAGGTCCATTTTTTGTTTTCCACTTACAGATAAGAAAACAGACACAGAAAGGTTAAACAACTCACCTGAGGTTACCCAATTAGTAAGTACAGAAGCTGGAATTTGAACCCAGGTAACTAGAGCCTGAGTCCTTAATCACTACGGATACTGTTTCCACATATACACATAGACACAGATTCTATTCTTAATTATAAGGGCCGCTTACTTCTGTGCACTGACATGGTAAGAGAGCAGGCGGAAGTTTCCATCAGGAGGGATGAAGGAGAGGATACGCTCAGATTCCCAGCGCTTGAAACGAACACAAGGATGGAAGCTGACATCATCCAACAGCCGAGGATTCTGTACTCATCAGGCAAGGAGAAGCAGGAAGTAGGAATTAAACACCCACATTTCTTTTGGGAAAGTCATTCAGATGCTTTTTTTTTTTTATAATAAATTTATTTTTTATTGGTGTTCAATTTGCCAACATACAGAATAACACCCAGTGCTCATCCCGTCAAGTGCCCCCCTCAGTGCCCGTCACCCATTCACCCCCACCCCCTGCCCTCCTCCCCTTCCACCACCCCTAGTTCGTTTCCCAGAGTTAGGAGTCTTTACGTTCTGTCTCCCTTTCTGATATTTCCCAAACATTTCTTCTCCCTTCCCTTATATTCCCTTTCACTATTATTTATATTCCCCAAATGAATGAGAACATATAATGTTTGTCCTTCTCCGATTGACTTACTCCACTCAGCATAATACCCTCCAGTTCCATCCACGTTGAAGCAAATGGTGGGTATTTGTTGTTTCTAATGGCTGAGTAATATTCCATTGTATACATAAACCACATCTTCTTTATCCATTCTCAGATGCTGTTTTTATTCAAACACACACACACACACAAATTCTGTAGCTACTTAGAAAATTCAAGACTGATACAAGCTTTGTGGCTGTCCTTAATTCTTTTTCTTTTTTCTTTTAAAAGGCTCCATGCCCAGCGTGGAGCCCAAAGCGGGACTGGAACTAACTACTCTTGAGATCAAGACCTGAGCTGAGATAAAGAGCTGGATGCTTAACTGAGTGAGCCATCCAGGCGTCCCTGTCCTTAATTATTTCTTACTGTTCCATTCCATTCTCACCACTGTCTATCCAGAAGCAGTTAATCTGCCATCCCGAGATTTGAACCTGTGGTTCAGGATTTTACCATGAAGGAAAGTGTAAGGTCTGGCATTCCAGTCAGCTTGACACAGGCATCAATGACCCCCTGGATCTCGGCAGTAATTGTGGAACCTGAGAGAGGAGCAAGACCAAAAGAAGGTAAGAGGTTATTCAACACATCTCTGTGCTCCACATCTCTGTGCTCCATGAACAACTAACTTATTTGCTCCCTACTACCTTCTTTGACTTTCTTTTCCTTCTCAACTTTTCTCAGCTTTTGTCTTCCCCCTCCCACCTTCCCTCCCTTTTTTTCTTTCCTCTGTCCATCTACGCAATTCGTCTACCCCATGCCTTTTTCCATCTTTCCAAACATTTATCAACTGTATGTCAAGGATGAGATGCTATGATGAAGCAATGGGGATAAAAGATTAATAAGAGAGTTATTACCCTAAAAGTTTTCTATCTAGTACCGGAATCAAACAGGATTATCATCATAACCAGTGGTTCAGAAAACTTCAGAGTAGAAACTGCTCTTCCTAATGTGACCGATGAGCTTTGCCAATGATCGAATGGACACTTTTGGTCTTTATCTTACAGGAGCTCTCAGTGGCTTGTCATTATTGACCACTCCTTCCTTTATCTTAACCTCACCCTGTTTTGTTTTTCTAGCTCCTCTTCCTCAGTGCTTTCTGCAGGTTTCTGTTTCTTTGCATGGCTTTTAAATGCTGTACCTTTTCACAATTCTGAACTTCTCTTTTTTTTTTTTTTTTTAAAGTTTCAGTTTATTTATGATAGTCACACAGAGAGAGAGAGAGAGAGAGAGAGGCAGAGACATAGGCAGAGGGAGAAGCAGGCTCCATGCACCGGGAGCCCGACGTGGGATTTGATCCCGGGTCTCCAGGATCGTGCCCTGGGCCAAAGGCAGGAGCCAAACCGCTGCGCCACCCAGGGATCCCCGACTTCTCTTTTATTTCACTCAACAGGGTCTGTTTTTTTTAAGTTTACTTAAATTCAATTAATTAACATATAGTGTATTATTGGTTTCAGAGGCAGAAGTCAGTGACTCATTTGTCTTGTATAACACCCAGCGCTCATTACATCACGTGCTCTTCTTAACACTCAACACTCAACACCTAATTACCCCATCTCCTCACCACTCCCCTCCAGCGACCCTCAATTTGTTTCCTATGATTAAGAGTCTCTTAGGTTTGTCTCTCTCTCTGATTTCATCTTGTTTTATTTTTCCTTCCCTTCCCCTATGATCCTGTTTTGTTTCTTAAATTCCACATATGACTGAGATCATATGATAATTGTCTTTTTCTGACAGACTTATTTTGCTTTGCATGATAGCTTCTAGTTCCACCCACATCATTGCAAATGGAAGGATTTCATTTTTTTTTGATGGCTGAGTAGTATTCCATTGTATATATACACCACATCTTCTTTATCCATTCATCTGTCAATGGACATCTGCACTCTTTCCATAGTTTGGCTATTGTGGACATTGCTGTTATAAACATTGGGGAGTAGGTGCCCCTTTAGATCACTACCTTTGTATTTTTGCAGTAAATACCCAGTAGTGCAATTGCTGGGTCACAGAGTAGCTCTATTTTCAGCTTTTTGAGGAACCTCCATACTGTTTTCCAGAGTGGCTGCACCAGCTTGCATTCCTACCAAAAGTGTATGAGGATTCCCCTTTCTCCACATCCTTGCCAATATCTATTGTTTCCTGAGTTATTCATTTTAGCCATTCTGACTGGTGTGAGGTGGCATCTCATTGTGGTTTTGATTTGTATTTCATTGATACCGAGTGACATGGAGCATTTTTCATGTGTCTGTTGGCCATTTGTATGTCTTCCTTGGAGAAATGTCTGCTCCTGTTTTCTGCCCATTTCTTGATTGGATTATATATTCTTTGGGTGTTGAGTTTAAGTTTTTTAAGGATTTTTGGATACTAGCCCTTTATCTGATACATCATTTGCAAGTATTTTCTCCCATTCTGTAGGATGTTTTTTAGTTTTGTTGAGTGTTTCCTTTGCTGTGCAAAAGATTTTTATCTTGATGAAGTCCCAATAGTTCATTTTTGCCTTTGTTTCCCTTGCCTTTGGAGACACATCTAATAAGAAGTTGCTGTGGCCAAGGTCAAAGAGGTTGCTGCCTGTGTTCTCTAGGATATTGATGGATTCCTGTCTTACATTTAGGTCTTTCATCCAATTTGAGTCTATTTTTGTGTATGGTGTGAAGAAATGATCCAGTTTCATCCTTCTGCAGGTTAACATGGTCTCCTTGAGTTTTTCCCACAGGTTGCTTTTTTCACTCTGTTGACTGTTTTTGCACAGAAACTTTTTAGTTTGGGGTGCCTGGGTGGCTCAGTCAGTGAAGTGTCTGCCTTCAGCCCAGGTCTTGATCCCAAAGTCCTGGTTTCGAGCCCCACGTTGGACTCCCTTATCAGTAGGAAGCCTGCTTCTCCCTCTGCCTATGTCTCTGCCTGTGTCTCTGTGTCTCTCATGAATAAGTAAACAAAATCTTAAAAAGGAAAAAAGGAAGTTTTTTATAGTTTTCTATTTATTATTTATTTATTTTAAATATTTTATTTATACATGAGACACACAGAGAGAGAGCAAGAGAGGCAGAGATGCAGGCAGAGGGAGAAGCAGGCTCCATGCGGGGAGCCTGACGTGGGACTCGATCCTGGGACCCCAGGATCATGCCCTGGGCTGAAGGCAGTGCTAAGCCACTGAGCCACCTGGGGATCCCTTTTTATAGTTTTTTATATATTGATTGTATTTATATAGTTTTTAATATATCGATTATATATCTTGCAACTTTATGGAATTTGTTTATAGTTCTGACAGTTTTTTACTGTTACTGTCTTTAGGCATTCCTCTATATATGATCATGTCATCTGCATATTAATATTTAAGTGTATTCCCAGTACCTAGCACAGTACCTGACACAAAGTAGGTACTAAATTAAAATGATCTTGAATAAGAGATAATTCTGATACTACCAAGTATATGAAGGAGACACTTTCTTTCTAGTTCTGAAAACAGTTTAAAAGCAACTACCTGGGGATCCCTGGGTGGCTCGACAGTTTAGCGCCTGCCACTGGCTCAGGGCGTGATCCTGGAGTCCCGGGATCAAGTCCCGCATCAGGCTCCCTGCATGGAGCCTGCTTCTCCCTCTGCCTGTATCTCTGCCTCTCTCTCTCTCTCTCTCTCTCTCTCATGAATAAATAAATAAATAAAATCTTTAGGAAAAATAAATAAATAAAAGCACCTACCTGATTTATCAATGATGGCATCAATCTCTTCGATCACATCAAAATAGGCCTCATTGTTGGTGTACTTTACCCCAGTCCGTCGCCAGGGCACCACTGAGAGCTGTCCAGTAGGAAGCTGGTCACCCACATTGGTGCTTCCTACAATAATGAATTTGACTGTAATTTAATTCCAATTTAATTAAATGTAACCAATTATATAATAGTCATAGAACACTTCCCTAGAAATTCTATGCTCCCACTACTCATGCACTCAATTGGTGGATTTAAAAAAAAAAAAAAGAAAGAAAGATAAGTGTTTTCTCAACTTCTATCTGGATAACCAGTCTATTCTAAAAACTTGTCGCCATCTAGTCTGCTTATTTGAGCAGAATAAAGGTTAAAAAGTTACCTGAGAAATAGATATCATATTTTGGTTTTGAAAGAAACTTGAACTTGGGTCTCTCAAATTTCACAATAGCTTGTAGCTTAAATAATGTACTGGCTTTCAGTAGGGATAGTGAACTACATATTAATATAAAATTTTCATGGGTAAAAACGATATTCTAGTTTAAGGTAGGCTTTTAAGTGCATTTCTTCTAGGTATTAAAATGTACACATTTTACTACCACTATACTGAATCTTAGGAAAAGAATACAAATTAGGTCTTTCCCTGTAAATCAACTCCTTGTTTTTCCCTCCCACAAGCATCAAAAACTTTTTTAATCCAAAAGTTCTATGCTGAAATTCTGAAATATTACAACTAATTTAAAATCTATTTCCTTTTCTTGCAACCTGGATCTTTTTAATCTAAAGAAAGAAACGTTAAACACACACATATATTCAGCATGTTTGCAAAACATTTCAACTTTTCAAAAGTGACTCTCAGGTACCTTTTTCTAGATTTAAGAGAGATTCAGAAAAATGACTACATAGTATTCATAAATGATTCAGGCACTAACAAAACGTTTAAGAGTTAAATGAATCCAGAATATTGAAAAACCCAACAAATGTGTTTTCTTAAAATGAGGCACCATTTTAAAAACATGTCATCAAAAAAAATAAAAAATAAAAATAAAAACATGTCATCAAGCTATAATAATTAAAGCAGATAAAACAGGAAGCCTAAAAACAAAGAATCCACAGTGATTTAGTAAAACACAAAATATCACTTTAAAACAGGGAAAAAGGTTACTTTAGTAATCTTAAATGCCCTAGTAAATGGCACTAAGAAAACTGGTAGGTAATTTTGGAAAAATAAACATGGAGCCTTACTTCATATTGTTAACCAAGATATTCCCAAATGGATTCAAGAATTAAGTCCAAAAGTAAAACCATAAAAGAATTAGAAGAAAATACACTTTTTTAAAAAGAAGACCCTTCCTTCTCTGAGATCAAAAAGACATTCCCCTAGGTTTTCTTCTAACAATTACAAGGTTTGTATTTAACTCTTTGACCTTGCTGGAATTTATTTTGTGTACACAATGAATAGGGGACTTCATTTTGTTCTAAATCAAAGCTGACTGTCCTAATACAATATATTTAACAATTTGCCCCTGGCCCACGCTAAGATACATGACATCTATATATACCAAATTTCTACAAAAGCAAGGGTCCGTTTCTGAACTACCTTATCCTTTATCAGAATCATCTATTTGTCTATTACTGGGTTAATACTATGTTTTTAAAATTACCAAAACTTATTAAAATGTATCTTATATGACGCATTTTCTCTTCTGCTCTTGTTCTTTTTAAAAAATATTTATTTTCAAAACTGCCTTGGCTTTTATAACTTATCTATGAGTTTTTACTTCCTATACTACATGTATAATACAGCTTTATATTTAACAAGGCAAATCTGTCCAACAGCTTTGTAACTCTTTTTCAAAATATACCCAGCTATTCTGCATATTTATACTTCTTTAAAAGTATTTTTCTTTTTTTTCTCCCTCTTCCCCCACCCTGTATTTTTCAATTACTTTGTAAAAGTATACCATGCAAATCCTTGTTCATATATTAAGCAAGACCCAAGATGTAAGAGCTCAATGAAGCAGAATGATTAATATAACTAAATCAGAATTGAATGTGGCTAAACAAACACACCATGGACAATGATTAAATGACAAGTGACTGTGAGAAAATAATTTATTTTTATTTTTTAAAAGATTTTATTTATTTATTCATGAGAGACATAGAGAGAGAGAGGCAGAGGCACGGGCAGAGGGAGAAGCAGGCTCCATGCAGGGAGCCTGGCGTGGGACTCGATCCTGGGTCCCCAGGATCATGCTCTGGGCGGAAGGCGGTGCTAAACCGCTGAGCCACCTGGACTGCCCGAGAAAATATTTATAACAGTGGATTAAAAAATATATAGAACTACAAACTACCATGTATATTTCCAACATACATACATTAGTTTAATGTTCTTAAATGAAAGGAATTCTTTTTTTTTTGTCCTTTTTTTTTTTTTAGGTAGGCTCCACACTCCGCATGGAGCCCAACTCGGGGCTTAAACCCACAACCCTGAGATCAAGATCAGAGCTGAGATCAGGAGCTGGACACTTAAAGGAATAAGCCACCCAAGTGCCCCAAAAGGAATTCTTTTAAATTAGTATAAAAAAAAGAAAAACATTTCAACAACAAAAGAAAAACTGGACAAAGGACACAACTAGGTAAATTCACAATAGAGGAAGAACGCTCAATAAACACTAGAATGGGTTTTAACTTCCTTAATAATAAAAAATGAGGTGTAAATAAGATATAACTAACCTATTAAATTGCCAAAGCTTTGAAAAAATTATTAATAACGATAGGGTTGGCCAGGGTGCATAGAAATTGCTACTAAAGTATAAATTTTTTGGAGATCAGTTTGGCACAATGCATTAAAGTCCTTAAAATGTGCACACCCTTGGATCTAGCACTTTCATTCATAGTACTGAAAACAAATCACCTCACATGTACACAAAGACTTAAATATAAGAATGTTAATTCCTTGTTATCTGGGATGCCAGTGGTTGAGCATCTGCCTTCTGTTCAGGGAGTGATCCTGGAGTCCTAGGATCGAGTCCTGCATCTCGCGGGGAGCCTGCTTCTCCCTCTGCTATGTCTCTGCCTCTCTCTCTTGTCTCTCATAAACAAATAAATAAAATAAAATCTTAAAATGTATCATAATGGGATAATGTTCACAAAATACTGATGAAAGTTTTAAAAAATATACAAGAGTTGTTTGTAAAAAATTCCATGCATCTAATCATTATTTATCTGTCTAGAAAAGATAAAATATATGTCAAAACTGAAGTGGGATTAAGAGTTATTTTCAAGTTCTTTGTGCTTTTCTGTATCTCTGACATTTCTATAATAATCAAGTGTTTCTTCCGTAATCAGAAAAAAAAAAAAAACCAAACAAACACAAAAGCCCTCTTTTTAAAGAAGCATGCTTGGGGCACCTGGGTGGCTCAGTTAGTTAAGCATCTGCCTTCAGTTCAGGTCATGCTCTCACAGTCCTGGAATCAAGCTCCATGTTTGGCTCCCTGCTCAGTAGGGAGTCTGCCTCTCCCTCTTCCTCTGCTCCTCCCCCAGCTCCTGCTCACTCTTTCTCTCTCAAATAAATAAATAAAAATTTCTTTAAAGTTTTAAAAAAATAAATAAAGGCGCACACTTTATTCTGTCATTGAAATCAGGGCATTTTCCACATGAGAAAGACATATTTCAGGTCATAATCAAAGATTATAATGAGCAAAATTAAAACACCTGGACATCCGAGAGCCCCAAAGACAAGCACTCAAAACAACACACACCCCGGGAGGAAGCCACACCCAAGATGGCAGCTTTCTGTGGGTTTCCCCTTTTTCCATACCTGTTATTGTGTTGACCACTGTTCGAAGGATAGTGGGAGGCTTGATCAGTTCTTTGAGGATGTTTGATTCGGTAGCCAATGGAAACCCATTGTCAAGCATCTCTTCCAGTACCTCATAAACCACAACCACATTATCTTTGATCACTGGCTCTGAACAGACTCCAAAATAATCCTGATGAAAATACAATATATATAATGTAAATCAGTCAGAGACTGTAATGAAGGGAAAGAATCTTCCTAGAGAATAAGGATCTAGTCCTGTCCATGTGTTTACACAGTGCTTCTAGTACATTCTTCTACAATGAGGGAATATAACTGTAGTTCTCTTAATTGGCCCAGTTTGGTAAAAAGAACACTATATTGGCTTATAGTACTAGTGTCATTACTAACTTCTTTTACAAATTAAGAGTAAGCCATTTAACTTTTGGGGGGTTAGTTTCTTCAATTAGACAAAATATATAGAATACAAAATGGAATCTAGACTATCATATGTGCTTATGAACAAGAATTTGAAAGAAGTATGCAAAATAATACTTGATATGATACACGTTGGACTTGAAAATCTTTTTAACCCTTTCTGCTGTGTTATTCCTTGACATTCATACAGCAAATAAGAATTGAGAGGGAAATAAAATGAAATGAGGGAGATGACTAGCACATCAGAAAATCTCTTTGGATCATTTCTACTCTAAAATGGTAGGATTCTGGGGATCCCTGGGTGGCGCAGCGGTTTGGCGCCTGCCTTTGGCCCAGGGCGCGATCCTGGAGACCCGGGATCGAGTCCCACATCGGGCTCCCGGTGCATGGAGCCTGCTTCTCCCTCTGCCTGTGTCTCTGCCTCTCTCTCTCTCACTGTGTGCCTATCATACATAAATAAAAAAAAATAATAATAAATTAAAAAAAATAAAATAAAATAAAATGGTAGGATTCTAAGAATGCTTTGTGCTTTTACTAACAAAGGCTTAGATACTAAATTATCTGAGTTGTGGAAAAAACACTGGATTCCAAATCAGAAGACCTAGGTGTTAACCTTAATGTCATTCACTGAAAAAGTCTTGCTAATTCAGGCCTTGATTTCTTTAATAGTACTGGACACACAGGGATGTTATAAGAACTAAGCATGATTGATTAAATGATAGTATGTGTGAAAGTACTTTGTAAACTATAAAGTGCTTTGCAAAATGTGATGCAGGATGATAAAAAGAAAGGAATGCTTGTAGTCTTTGGGTGTGCCCCTTTTAGCAGGGTCAGTCAAATCTTTTACAGGACCTTGGAGATGGTCATACAACCCTCCTTGAATTCATCCACTGAAGGGAAATTCACCCTTTTGAGAAAGCCCATTCTATTCATGGAATGCTCTGATTATTAGAAAGTTCTTTCTTTTGCTAAATTGAAATTTGCTTCCTAGATCTGCCTTACAGAACAAATTTACATAATAGCCCCACAGTTATTTGAAGACAGCTACAAGCTTTCACTTCAATGGTTTTTCTTCCAGACCAATTCTGTTTGATTCTTCCACTGTTGATGGTGTGGTATATGGTTTTTAGATAGTTCTACCACCTTGCCATTTCTTTGAACATGCTCTAGTTTTCCAATATGCTCCTAAAATTACAATATTCAAAACTGAACAGACTCCAGATGTGATCTAAATTACACAAATAATAGCAATTATCAGAGACATTCCAATATCCAAGAACACGTAAGAGGCAGAACAAGAATTCTTTAAAAACGAGGATTTAAGGGGGAGGGGGAGCAAGGCAGTTCCATCCCAAGAGTGCTTTTCTTTTGAAAAATAAACAAAACACCTCACGAGATTTTATAAATCAGACATAATGTGAACTGAGCAGTTGGAAAGTATGGCAAATTACTATAGCAAAGTGTTTGCAATTCTACAGCTGGAACTCTTCCATCATATTCTAGTACTAAAAAAATAATGCAGTCAGAGAGAAAAGACACTAAAATCAGGGCATATCCATTTACTTTTAACAAATTCTTCAAAAATGACAAGCTCTGAAGCCCGACTTCCAAGCTAGCGACTTTACTATTATCCCAAATTCCTCTGTGGTTTCCACCAGATTAAACAACTTTTCTCACTTCCTGTCTTGTAATAAATTACATAATATTGCTATAGCAGTATGAAGCAAATGCTGGGTTTCACCAAAGGGGCTGTTAATCTTAGAATGGGGTAAAGTATCATATGTGGAAATCATAATGAGGCCCAATGAGAGAAGTTTAAGGTCCTAACTACTGGGTTCTTCTTTTACTTCTTCCACATACTCGGGTTTATAATTCTCAAGTTTTCACTGTGGGAAGGAACTAGTATGCCACATGAGAACTGGAAACCCAGAATCGTACACCAGCTAGTATTTGTGGGAAAAAAATTATAAAATATATTTAATTTTCTTGGGATGAAAGCTGTTCTAGACATGTGATACAGATATGAGTGCAAATGAAAGGACTCTTTGACTTGTTTTTTAATTTCATCATAATATCTGAGTCATCATCTCTTGATTCCACGATTTCTGTATTCATATGACCAATTCCAGACCTCACATAACACAGAGGTTGAACTAAAGGGCCCTTGCTTTTCACTTATTGTCTGAGTTATGCAAATAACCATAGTAGTTAGCATTTGAACAATTCTTTTAGGGGGAGGGACCCCACTGTTTGAATCCACAGTCTGGACAGACTAAAACCCTGTGCTATAATATAAATGGTGCTGACATCCTGGTATAACTTACTTATACTTCCCTTATGCCCTGCTCCCCAAGATCTTCAAATCTATTCCTGAAAGAAAAACTCAAAGTGAAAACTGTGTCTTGTAAAATGTGTCACTTAAATTCTTACAGGAACGGAAGATTTCCAACCTTATCTTAGTTTGCAACAAGAGCTCATCACTAGTACTGACACACTGTGTGGATAAGCACCCAAACCTACAATGAAGTTTGGGTTCAGAGATTACGTCTGCCAAGCAGAGTGAAACAAGCATTACTGAGTTTTTGCCTAGCTCTTGAAAATATACATATTTTTACACACTCATCACTTTTTCATGCAACTCAAAGCAATGTAGTTGACAATGGCTAGCATCAAGTCCACTAAGAAAACAAAACACCCCAAAACTAAATTCATCTGATTTATGAACAAAAAATAGGGCAACTCCAATCTCCATATAACTAAAATGATTGTATACAATCATACCGAGTGGCTTTCTTATGGAACACGTTCAAAGGTATTCAATTTGCCATTTCAGATATAGCCAATTCAATAAACAGAAACAAGAATCTTCTAAGATGGGAGAGGAAGTGAGCAATCGCAGTTTTGATTTTTTAAACTGTTCCTTAATTGAAGCTGAATACAAAGAAAAAAGAATCACAAAGACATACAGTTTACATGTACGAGCTTCCTCAAATTCACACACCTGAAATGTGTCCACTACTCGGTGAAGGAACTCAATGACAAAAAGAGGAGGGACCTCTGTCTGGATCACAGCCACAAAAAAGATCTTGTGACGGTAAACACTTAGGAGATAGTGGTGAGGGGTAGGGATAACTGGAGGTACGTTTTCTGCCTCAGTAGCTCTCTCTTGCGCCTCAAAAAAGTAGTCACAAACAGATCGGCTGACCACACTTTTCCAATGTTTTTCCAGGAATATATCTCCAGAGGAGTTGATCAAGAAAAGGCTATGAATCATGGTGGAGATTGTCAGTGAGAAAGGAAAGTCTTTTTCGGTCTGAAAACCTTCAGGACAGACAATTTTCAACCCTAAAAATAAAAGAAGGTACAGTCAGTTTCACTCAGCCAAAATACCATACCTATCTTTCAAGAGCAGACTCAAGTCTTCCTCTACGTAAGAGCCTGAAGTATCCCCCTCTAGAATTCCTAAGGATAATTATCAGCCACCTTGTCTGCAAATCATTTACTGCCCGGTTATCTTTACTATTGCCTTAATTCTAACCATTTAAAATTTGACTTAATTTTTGGATGTCTGTGTTCTCAACCGGACTGGAAGTTCCTTGAGAAAAAAGACCAGGCCTTAACATTTTTTGTTGCCTCATTGCTGTGCTCCCTGCACAGAAGAGAATATTGATGAGTTTCATGTATTTAGCCACAACTCACACATACATGAAATGCTTACAGTTGCTTAGTCTCAACCGGTAGCCATTAGCAAAAGGCCACCACTAAGCACTTGAAATATGTCTGGTCTGAACTGAAATGTGCTGTAAGTACACACCACACTGAAGGTCTTATATTTAAGAAGGAACTTTAGATACCAATAATATAATATTAACATTAACTCAACATTGATATTTTGATATATCAGGCTAAATGAAATATATTAAAATTAACTTAACCTTTTAAAAAAACGTGGTTACTAGAAAAATGTAAAACTACAGATTTTTTTTTTTTTAAAGATTTTATTTATTTATTCATGATAGTCACAGAGAGAGAGAGAGGCTCAGAGACACAGGCAGAGGGAGAAGCAGGCTCCGTGCACTGGGAGCCCGACGCGGGACTCCATCCCGGGTCTCCAGGATCGCGCCCTGGGCCAAAGGCAGGCGCCAAACCGTTGCGCCACCCAGGGATCCCCAAAACTACAGATTTAGTTCTCTTTATACTATAATCTATTGGACAGCCGGTCAACGGCTGGAGAGCCGGCACTTCGGTCTTGGTTAGGAACAAGGTTCTGCACCGGGTGCCCTACAACAACCCCCCTGGGGGATGCTCTCTAGGCATCTAGCCCAGCTCTGGCCACTCCCCGCGCTGGCGGCGAACCGGCCCAGGTGGTCACACCGCAGAAGCCTGCAACACCAGGACCCCAGGGCAAGCTTCATCCCTCTGCCCGCTGACAGCCGGCCGGCGGGAGGGGAAGAGGGGGTAACTGGGCTGGGAGAAGGGGGGGTGGCTGCTAAAGGCGGTTCTCTCTGTGCTGGTCCACCTCAACCGCCTAAGAGCGAAGGATGATGGAGGCCATTTAGGGCGGGGGTGACGGGGGGCGGATTTCAGGGGGGCGCAAGTCCAGGCGGTGACAAAGGTCGCCAGACTGCACACGTGCGTTACCATGGCAACAACGTCCCCTCCTCCCTCAGCCCCCGGAACGGCGTCGGCCGCCTCCCCAGCCGCGTACTCGCTCCCTCAGCTCTCCCCGCCGCATCCTGTAGCCTGGAGGGTGAATCCCACCGCATCCCCTAACTCTGGACCTGCCCGGCGCGCCCCCGGCCCGGACCCTCGCGCGTCCCCGCCCGCCTCCCTCAGCCCCCGGCCGGGTGCATGCACGCTCGGCCCGCAACCCCGACCAGGGTCGCCAGCCCTCCTCACCCAGCCTCGCTCCTCGAAGCGCCCACAGTCCCGACGCGCCGGCAGGCCCCGCCCCCTCGGCCGCCCCCCGCACGCGCGCCGGCGGCCGCTCGCCCGTTGATTGGCCGGCCCCTGGGCCTCACGCCAGCACCGCCCACGACCGTGGCTTCAAAACCTCTGATTGGACATCGATGATCCGCTCCTCTGATTGATAGCTGTCTGCCAGTCACTGTCTTCTTGGCTTCGAGCCCTCAATTGGCCCTTGTTGAGGCTTCAGTAATCTCCAATTGGTGCAGCTCTGTGGCTCCGCACCCTGATTGGCTGTCGTGACCAGTCCGAGGGCCCCTTGGCCTTGAATCACCCAGTCACAAAGGGGCGGCTGCAGCTGCCTGCGTAAAGATACCCGTGGAAGGTACCTAGATGGGGATGCTAAAAAGTGTGATTTCCAGGGCAGGATTTGTCAAATAGGAAATCATGGGTAAGAAAGCATGGGCAGTAATGACTCCTTTCCATTAGATAAATGCATTTAAAAAGAGACACGATGAAAAAAAAAAAAAAAAAGAGAGAGACACGATGCCTTTTCGTTTATGTGCATCGGGTGAAGTAAAGGGCTGTAGAGTCTTATGGAGAGCTCTGGACCTGGATTCAGGAGGCCTCTTCCAGCCCCAACCAGGCCACCACCTGCCTGACCCTGGACAAGGCACTTAACCTTTCAAAAATCTCAGTTCTCAGATCTGAAAAGGAGGTACTTAGGCAGGTCACTCTGCAAATTGCATGGGAGTTCTAATGACTTTGATATTATATTTTAAGTGATTCAAATCATTGTGATCCAGAGAGTCATGAAGTAGACGTCAGACAACAAGGTTCACCTTTAGTTAAACAAAATTATTAAGTAAGACGAGGAATGGAAGGTGCCTGGCACATTTCATGTGTTCGATAAAACAGCATGTTGATGTTAATGGTAATAACGTTAATCTACACCACAAGGCTGTCACCCTGCTTGGGCTTTATTTTTCACTTTGGTGAAAGGAAGCAGAAGTGGCAACTCCTCCATAGAGAAGACTGTGATAATTGTATATTGAAGGTGATAATGGATTGTTCTTTGACATACTTGTTAAGGACAGATACTTGACTAATTTTTTAAGTAAGTAAAAGAGAAAATCCAAAATCAAAATGGCTGAATGATGTGTCTTCCTATAAGCTGAGGGGCTCTGGTGCCTGACTTCCTGGGTTTTAATCCTGATCCAACACTTACCAGCTCTGTGACCTTGAGAAAGTATTTTAACTTCTCTAAATTTCAAGTTCCTCCCTTCTCAAGTAAGGGCACTAATAGTACCAACTTCCCAGAGTTGTGAGGATTGAGTTAGAAAAGCGTCAGCGATTGTTATTACCTAAGAAGCAGCACAAGATGCAATTGCACATGGTTACTAAGCAATGTGTGTTGAAAGTGCAGAAATGCAATCACTGTTGTGGGCTGTTCTCATTCACTGCATTAATATTTACGGAGAGCCTCCTATGTATCAATCCTTGTGCTGGGTGCTGTAGATGCTGCAATGACTACCATCACAGGCATAGTGTCTATTGTCACCAAGGCTAGCTGGAGAAGACAATTGAGAAGGCAGTAATTACAAAGCAACGTGATGAGCAAGGAGTATATGGGGGGGTCAGGGTCGGGGGTGGTTTGCTGGTGGAGGGGGCTGGCCTAGAGTTAGGGAAATCCTATGAGAGATGAATGTAGATTCCTCCAATAAAAGGGTAGAAGGACAGAGAGAAGATTACATGTGGAAAGCTCTAGAGATAAGAGAATTAAATATGGCTCGAACTAGGATTGGAGAAAGAATGCAGGAAGATGCAGGGGGATGGAGTCCTGCATTGAGCTCTCTGCAGGGAGCCTGCTTCTCCCTCTGCCTGTGTCTCTGCCTCTCTCTGTGTGTCTCTCATGAATAAATAAATAAAATCCTTAGGGAAAAAATTATTTTGGGCAGAGAAAGTTTGAATGAAAAAAATTAGGAGTTCAGCCTTGGTCATATTAAATTAAATATATCTGATAGCCATTGAATGGCCATGTTGAGAAGCCAGCTAGATATACATGAGTCTAGGATTCAGGAGAGAGGTCTGAACTGGAGATGTACATTTGGGAGTTATCAGGATATGGATATTAAAGCCATGAGTCCAGCTGAGATGACTAAGGGAATGAGCATGGAGAAGAGGACGAGAGTCTAGTGGCATTCCAAATTTAAAGGTTCACAGAGGAGAGGAAGATCCAGATTCATTTAGTCTTCCCAACTACCCTGAAATGAATTACTGTTATGATCCCCTTTTTATAGATGAGAAAACTACAGTGAGTGCTTAAGCAATCTGCCAAATGTCAAGTAAGTAGGTAAGTAACATGGCTGGAGTTCAAGCACACAGGAAGATCTAAGCAGTCTGGTCTGGCCTCCTGCCTCTCTCATAAGCCTGGGCCCTGAGACCTATTGAAGAAATGTTAAGTAGGACAGTGAAATGCTTTCAAATTTACATTTCATAAAGACCAGGCATGTGGGATGGATTGGAGAAAGCCAAGCTTGGGGGCAGGGAGATCATTTAGACTATTGCAGTAATCCACATCAGAGTTGCTAGTGACTTCAACCAGCATGGAGGATTGGAGAAATCAGTGGACAAATTCCAGAGGCGTTTGGGAGGTAGAATGAAGGGGATTAATTAGAAAGTGAATAATAAGGAAGAATGAGGAATCCAGGATTATTCAGTTTCTGATGTGCACGGTTGTATGGATGGAAGTGTCATTTGCTGAGATGGGGATCACTGGAAGAGAGCCACAGGGGAGGGAGAGGTGGCATGAATTCATTCATAGCAATGCCAAGGGCCATATCAAGTTCAACACTCAAATATTTTTTGAATTTAATCAAATGTATCATAGAATTTGGGAGCTCATATAGTACCTTGTCATGGTGTTAAGAAGGGCCACAGGAAACCACTGACTAAAATGGCAAGTCCATTTTATACATAAACATTTCTGGGAAAAGATTTCTAAACCTGCCACTAACGAACCATCCTAGTGTTTAACAGCAATCACTGCTGAGTTTTCTTTCTTTCTTTTTTTTTTTTTAAGATTTATTCATTTATTTGAGAGAGAGCGCGCATGTGTACATGAGTGGGGGCCGAAGGGCAGAAGAAGAGGGAGAAGCAAGGAGCCCTGACTCCTGCTGAGCAAGGAGCCCAGTGTGGGGCTGGATCCCAGGACCCTGGGATTATGACCTGAGTCAAGATCAGGAGTCGGACACTCAACTGAGCCACCCAGTCACCCCTGAGAAATTTTTCCATTGTGAGAAGCCAATCTCAGCTATCAGGATTCCCTGAAAATTACTGGATTATTATTATTAATATTTTGTTCTAAGACAAGAGAGGCCTTGCTCACTGAGAAAGACACTTTTAAGGGCTCTGCAGTGGGGGCTCCAAGCCCCTCTCTATCTTTGACACTTCTTCCTCCTATCCATGAATGTTACCCTTGCATCAAACCTCACTACTGGTCATGCACTGAAGAAACAGAATGCCTTCTCACCCTGTCTTTGTTCTTACTGATCCCTCTTCTTGGCATGTATTCATCTCTTACTCATCCTATTTGTGGAAAATCCCTCCAGCCCTCAAGGCCTAGCCATATGTTTTTTCGTCCACGAAGTCTGTCCCAAGCTGGATGCCCCACACTAGAAGTAATTTATCCCTCTTCTGTGATTAAATAGCATTTCATAGCTCCTTTATGTAACCTACAGTGCTTTTGACACTGTGCCACACATTCATGCACCCAATCTGATCACTGCAACTGGACTGTAAACTCTGAGAACCACGGTGTGCATATATCAATGCCTAATATATATTCATTCATCTATTAAACTAATATTCATGGAGTACTGACTATCTCCTGGACACCAAGGGTACAAAGACAATTAAAACATGTCTTCGGGAGTTTATAATCCAACGTGGAGAAAAAACTCTAAAGAAAAGAAAAGATCCCTTAAAAAAATGAAGACCAGGGATCCCTGGGTGGCGCAGCGGTTTGGCCCTTTGGCCCAGGGCGCGATCCTGGAGACCCGGGATCGAATCCCACATCGGGCTCCCGGTGCATGGAGCCTGCTTCTCCCTCTGCCTGTGTCTCTGCGCCTCTCTCTCTCTGTGACTATCATAAATAAATAAAAAATTAAAAAAAAAATTGAAGACCAGCTCCTTCAAGCCTGGTCATGGAAGGAGCCTATCCTTCTGGAAAGGAGAGCCTACAGTTAACACTCCTAACTCTCAAACAAGAGTCTTACCTTCCCCTTAGGGACTCCTGCTACTGGCTGCCCTCACCATGCTGGACTTGGGAGATTAGCATTCCTTTAGCTCTTTAATATCAGTGTAGACACACAAGTTTTAGTTTAATTTCCCACAGCAGAGCAAAGACCAGATGGATACTTATACAAAGCTTGTGTAAAGGCTTGGGGATTATAAAGGGGAAACAAAAAGAGTCACATGCAAGTAATAATGTAGCTTACAAGATGTGATGTGATGAGGGTATCCTGGGATGCATACCTGCTTCCAGATGGCAGAGCTTCTGCTTCTCTGTACCTCCTCTTGCTCAGGAACCCCAAGCAAGGCCATCTCAAGTTCATCTCAAGGTCCTGCGATCCAAACCTTGCCTGACAAGAAGCAGCAGCAGCCCTCTCCCAGCAGCCTCGGGCTGGCATCCTGGTCCTAGTCTCCTGAAGGAAGAAATCATTAACCAAATGGCTCCTCCCCTAGATGCTATTATACCCAAGGCACAACATTATTCTGTGGCTTCTTGGATGCTCCTTCCTTCTCTCTACACTCCTTGTCTAGATGACCTCAGGAGTATAAGTACTCTTTTAATTATTTAATTTAGGTTTTGTATCTCCAACCTCAACCTCTTCATAAACATACAGGCCCACATATCTTATCATGCACTTGACATCTACACTCAGGTGCCTCACAGACATCTTAAAGGGGGAAAGAGGACCTCTTGAGTTTTCTTCCCCAATCTTTTCCTTCTTCCAGTCCTACTCTCCCCCCAGTTCTCATCTTAGTAAACAGTATCACTATCTATTCAGCTACTCAAACCAATACCCACAAGGTCCTCCATTACCCTCAACCCTGCATCTAATCCAGAAACAAACCCTACTGATTCCCTCACTGAAGTATATCAGGAATCCATTCTCTATCCAAATCAGTCACAACTCCAGTCCAGACCACCACTGCCTCTCACCTGAAAGACTATAAACCACCTACACACTGGTCTCCCAGTTCCACTCTCACCTCATTCAATTCATTTTATGTACAGCAGCAAAAGTGAGTTCAAAAAAAACTATTAATGGCTATGTGCAGCTTAGACTCTTCAACGCCTTCCCAAGGCATGAAGTTCAAATGCCTTTACCACCTTGCTATAGACTCTTTGTGTCCCCTCAAAATTCATATGTTAAGTCCTAATTGCCCAATGGGATGGTATTTGGAAGTGGAGCCTGTGGGATGTGATTAGGTCCTGAGAGTGAAGTCCTCATGAATGGGATTAGTCCTTCCCAAGGACTTAACACCACTACATAGGGAACAGAGGAAAGATGGCTTTCTATGAACCAGGAAACAGGTTCTCACCAGACAGTGCATCTGCTGGAGACTTGATCTTGCACTTCTCCATCTCCAGAACTGTGAGAAATAAATATTTGTTTATATTTTAGTCATAGTCAGCCACTCTGACTATGGTACTTGTGTTACAGCAGCTTAAATGGACTAAGGCACGTCTCTTTTATCTACCAGTTTCCATCTCTCCAATTGAGTCTCTTGCTCCCCCTCTAATGTACCCTCCCCACTCCCCACTTCTAGGCCGTGGAATATGTTGTTCCCTCTGTTTGAAAAGTTTTTTTTCCCTGTTTTTAATATAGCTGGTTCCTTCTCCTTACCTTTAGGGGTAGGCAGTAGAAGAGGAAATTGTTTCATTGTATGACCGAGTGAATTATTATGCTGTATGTCCTGTAACATACAGGATACTATATACACAACTAATAAGTGTTCAAAAAGAAGTTCGCTCAATAAAACTGAATTCCTAGTCTACTTTGTTCTTATCCTAAATTGGAGCAAATGGGGATCATATTCAAGGGCCAGAATATCAGCTTCATGTCAAGGATTCAGGTTTCTCCTAGGCTGCCATTCCTCCATTCCTAGGGTGGAACTTTCACCTCATGCTCACATCTTTGTCATGGCTGCAGGCATCAAGCTGTATTCCAGGCAAAGAGAAGGAGGAAAGACAAAAAGCAAATGAACTAACAGGAAGTCAGTGCCTTTAATGAGCTTTTTCATGAGGTCCCTCTTTGCTCTCTTGT
The DNA here is from genome assembly GCF_011100685.1 of Canis lupus familiaris. NCBI lineage: Eukaryota > Metazoa > Chordata > Mammalia > Carnivora > Canidae > Canis > Canis lupus. Next base: position 24,258,268 of record NC_049237.1, read on the forward strand.
TCAGTATTGAGCTAAAAAGAGGTCCTGGGAATACTTTTAACTGGGCACATTTACTACTCCCCTTCCCAAATGGGACTCTGTTAATAGACAGGAGAATGGAAATTGGGTAGACATCTAACAGGCTGTCTACAGTCAATGGGAGTGACTAGAGCACCTACGGTCCATGAATAGATTGGATATTTTATTTTGTTTATTTTAAATATTTATGTATTCATGAGACATACAGAGAGAGGCAGAGACATAGGCAGAGGAAGAAGTAGGCTTCCCACAGGGAGTCTGATGCGGGACTCCACCCCAAGACCTGGGGATCATGCCCTGAGCAGAAGGCAGATGCTCAACCACTGAATCACCCAGGTGCCCCTAGATTGGATATTTTATTTTTATTTATTATTATTTTTTAAAGATTTTATTTATTTATTCATAAGAGGCACACACACACACACACACACACAGAGGCAGAGACACAGGCAGAGGGAGAAGCAGGCTCCATGCAGGGAGCCTGATGTGGGACTCAATCCCGGGTCTCCAGGATCATACTCTGGGCCAAAGGCAGGCGCTAAACCGCTGAGCCTCCGGGGCTGCCCATGATATTTTATTTTTAAAGATTTTATTTATTTATTCATGAGAGACACGCAGAGAGAGAGAGGCAGAGACACAGGCAGAGGGAGAAGCAGGCTCCATGCAAGGAGCCCAACGCGGGACTCGATCCTGGGACTCCAGGATCACGCCCTGGGCTGAAGGTAGGTGCCAAACTGCTGAGCCACCCAGGGATCCCCTAGATTGGATATTTTAAATAAAGTCTGGAATTGAAAGATTTATGGAAAGCTGACTAGAAAACAGGAAAGCTCCACCAGAGAACTTTCATGTAATCTCCACAAGATAGATAGTAACAAGAAGGGTCTGGCCAGGAGGAGGGCAATGTGGTCAGCTCTGATCTGGAAGGGCAATAGGATGGCAACTGGTCACAGGGTTGTAAATAGCCATAAACTGACCATGTGATCTTGGGCAGGTTATCTAGATAAATTGCTTGAATCAAAAGGTTACCTGTAAAATGAGACAATTGGACTACACTATCTCCAAGATCTTTCCAATTCTAAATTTCTACTAACAATGATCTTTTCTTCTTTTGCAGCAGTGAAATATCTTAAACAAATGAGAGCCTACATAGAAAACAGATAAAATAGAATGACATAGGAATCAAAACCATGGAGTTCTACTTGGCCTTGTCTTAATCCCCATGGTGGCCTCTGAACTCTCCAGAGTATATTTCTACATAGTTCCACATGTGACTGTAATAAAATGATGTGGGGCACCTGGGTGGCTCAGTGGATAAACAAGTTAAGCATCTGACTTTGGCTCAGGTCATGATCTCAGGATTCTGGGATCGAGCCCTGGTCTGGCTCCCTCCTCATCAGGGAGTCTGCTTCTCCCTCTCTTCCCTCTGCCCCTCCCCCTGTTGTACATGCTTGCGCTCTCTCACTTTCTCAAATAAATAAAAAAATATTTTAAATGATGTATTTATTGGTATAAGTCAGCCTATAGATACAGCCATGAGTATTCTTTTCAGAAAAGGAAAATTGCTTTTATTTCTTTTTTTTTTTTTTTTTTGCTTTTATTTCTTAATAGCAATCTTCAACCCTTAAAAAAAAAACCATTAAGTTAACTAGGGTTATTTAGTTATTGCCAAATCATGGCACTCTATTGGAGTCTCATTTGAAATCACTGGGGAAATATTAATCAAGTCTCACAGGACAACTGACAGAATTCTCTCCAAAATTTACTCAGTAATGTTGGGAAAGAAAGAAGTTTGGATTGTAAAAAAGAGTTTTCAGAGTAACATACTTCTTATTTTGTAGGTAGTTATTTAGATAAAAATTACTCTCAGAGGAAAAAACAAACCTTCACTTTGCAAATACTTATTTCCTGTGTGCCTGATGATGGGGCTGCTTCCTGTTTACCAAAAGTAATCGATGGTAATTCAAAGCAAAGAACAGAAAAATACACCTCTTGTCAGTCACCTGTTGAACTTCTTTCCCTTTTGCTGGTTACACTTTTAATATGCCCAAAGTTGTTTTTTTTTTTTTTAAATGCCCTTTGAAAACTTTAAATTATTCGAAAAAGTGAGGGTAGAAAGACCAAGAATTCTGCAGCAGGTGTCCTCCAGTTTCTTCCCTAGTATGCACCCTTTGGAGAAAAGATTTGATGAACACTGATTATTTTTCTGATCCGCACGAAAGCCTAAGCTTATCTTTATCTGCGGAATCGCCCAACATCCCTGGTTTTACTTTCTTCCCACACTGGTGCCTATTAGCTTCTGCATCTTTCTCTCCACTGCTCCTTCCGGCTCCTTCTTGATGCTGCCCTCTCCCCTTACCCAGGTAACCCGCTCCACCTGCAGGCAGGCCTGGAAAGCACCGCGTGCTCCTAGAACCCCCGGGCAGGTCACAGGGTCTGGGCGCTCTTCCGGAGCCGGGATCCCAGGCGCGTGCTCAGCCAGACTTCCCTCTCACTTTTCTTTTTCTTTTTCTTTTTTTTCTTTTCTTTCTTGATTTTTAAATTTATCTATTCATGAGAGACACAGGCAGAGAGAGAAGCAGGCTCCCTGTGGGAGCCTATGTGGGACTCCATCCTGGGACCCCGGGGTCACGCCCTGGGCGGAGGGGAGACGCTCAACCACTGGGCCACACAGGCGTCCCCAATCCCTCTCACTTTTCAATCCTTATAAAGCTCCTCCACAGAAAAAAAAAGAAAAAGAAAAAGAAAAAAAAAAGTCAACCGTATTACGGTATTCATGTAAGGTAATAAGAAACTTGAGAAAACATTTTGATAATACATTTTTCATTTAGAAGCTTGAGAGGTTATTTACGGTCTCCCGAGGCGTCGCCTCGCGCCCAGCCAGGTGTGCAGCCGGCGAGTCCCGCGTCCCCCAGGCCGGCGCCCCCTGCGCGGACAGCGCTGCGCTCAGCGGAGCCGGCAGAGCCCGCGCCCACCACCGGGGCCGCCCGGTCGCGCGCTCGTCGCCTCAGAAGGGGGCGCTGTCGGGTGTGAGGGGAGGAGCGCCCAGGTTTCTGAAGGGAATCCCCGGCTCCGAAGCCTGCGCGGGGCCGGGAGACTTCCGTGACTCGGGGCTGGGGCACCGGCAGCAGCGCGGCGGCAGGAGGGAGCGCGGGACCCGAGCGGAGCCGAGGCCCGGGGGCGGCGGCGCCTCGGGCTGAGCTCCGGCGTCCGGGCGGGAGGGGCCCCGGGTGCCGGGGACGCGGAGCCGCGCGCCGAGGAAGGTGGTCGGGCGGAGAAAAAGGGTGGCGGCGAGAACCCAAGGCCTTTCATCCCCCCGGAGACAAAGAGGTGCCTTCTAGTGACAACAGCTGCCAGTGCCACACGCGCCATACGGCGGGGCCGGGAGGAGGGGAGCCGGCGCCGCGCGCGTCGGAGGCGAGGACCCTCTCCGACTCCGCGTAGCCGGGTGGTTGTCATGGCGACGAGCCCCCGTCCGCAGGGCCGGCTGAAAGGCCCCATTGTTCCGGAGCGGGGCTGCCCGGCCCGCGCCTGTCTCTCAGAGACCCCTCGGAGCGCCTCCCCGCGCTCCCGCGGCGGGCGGCCGGCAGAGTCCCCGGGAGCCGAGCGCCGGGCCGCGGACCGCAGATGGCGACGCCGCCGCGGTCGCACACGCGCCGTGCGAGGAGTGAGCCGCCACCTGCCCCCGCCCCGCCGCCTCCCACGCGTGCCCCCCCCCAGAGGCCGGCGTGGGGCGGCGGAGCCCGACGGATGCGGGAGGAGAGACGCGGCGGCTCGGCTGGGACGGGCGGGGGGCGGGGGCGACGCGCCCGCAGCATCCCTGGCGGGGGGCGGGGAGGGCCCCGCATTAGAATCCCTGGCGGGGGGCGGGGGGCGGGGGGCGGTGGGGGGGGCGGGGCGACGCGCCCGCAGCATCCCTGGCGGGGGGCGGGGCGCGGAGTGGGGGGGGCGGGGAGGGCCCCGCAGAATCGCTGGCCGCGCGTGCTGGAAGAAAACAGAACTACAGGGTAAAGGTGAAGTTAGAAGCACGGTTGCAGTGTTCCCTATTGGAGGAAACAACTAGAAGGAACCTGCAAGCCCTTCCCCGGGGGCGGGTTCAATCATGCGGGACGTCATCCCTCTGGGAAGATATTAAGGTGCCATTAAAAAAAGAAAAACAAAAACAAACAAAAACAAAAAAAACAAGGCAGCTCTGTATGCAGAGAGGAGGGAATCTTCTGGTATAGTCTTAAGTAATCAAGCGAGGTGCGCACAGCGCAGCAGACACCGCTGTGTGTGCGTGTTTGCAGCCGAGCCCTTGCTGCTTAGTACAGCAGCTGGGATGAGAGTATGTAGTGGAGAGATGAAGAAGATTTCGTTCTTAGAAAACTATATTGTCTTTTGTACTTTTTGATTTCTGTCCTATGTACCACGTATTATCTCTTAAAAAAAAAAAACTTTTAAGGCGAACCTCAAAGTTGTATTTGCTTAAACACTACGTGATGGGATCTGGAGCTCTCCATAAGTCATCTGAAAGCCTTTTTTTTAATGCTTTGGTAAATACTCATGTTTAAAGTGTCCTTATACAAACAACTACCACTAACTCACAGAAATGTAGTTAGAGTGGCAAGCCAAATATAAACACACACACCGAGGGCCGACTGGTATTGGAGGATCCCACTGTATCATTCGTCTATCAAATTCATCACAGGGCTTCCAAGTTAATGACATCACGTTAGGGTGATTTTCCCAACTACAAAATGATTTATAATCAGTGAAATGGGCTACTAAAATCCAATGACATTGACGGTCTTTCTATACAGATAAAAGTAAAAATTGTTACTTAGTGACTTAACAATGAAAACAAGGTAACATCTGCTGAGAATGGACTGTGTGCCTTACTGAACACTGTGTTAGGAGTTGATACAGATCTTTTAATTGTCCAATTTCACAAATGAAGAAACCTGTAGAAATGTTCTTCTGTTTACTCAATATGATGCAACTAAGAAGGCTGCAGAACCTAAATTTGAATTTACATCTGACTCTAAAGCCTATGTTGTTGCCTTCATGTTTTTTTAAAAATTATTTTTATTTTTATTTAAAGATTATTTATTCATGAGAGAGACAGAGAGGCAGAGACACAGGCACAGGGAGAAGCAGGCTCCATGCAAGGATCCCACTGTGGGACTCAGTCCCGGGTCTCCAGCATCACAGCCTGGGCCAAAGGCAGGCACCAAACCGCTGAGCCACCCAAGCGTCCCTAAAAATTATTTTTAAAATAATGTAGTGGTCCAATATGACTTTCTAATCCCATGGTTTTGCAAATTGGATAAAAGGTATCTAAATAGGGCAGCCCATTAGCAATTTAGCGCTGCCTTCAGCCCAGGGTATGATCCTGGAGACCTGGGATCAACTCCCACGTTGGGCTCCCTGCATGGAGCCTGCTTCTCCCTCTGCCTGTGTCTCTGCCTCTCTCTGTCTCTCTCTTTCTGTCTCTGTCTCTGTCTCTCTCTGTGTGTGTGTGTCTCATGAATAAATAAATAAAATCTTCAAAAAAAAAGGTATCTAAATATTGAGAGTTAAACTATGTTGGAGGGAACTTCAATTGTAAAGTGTTGTGGGCCTGTAAATTTTTAACTCATGCCGTAGTTGGTCCTGCAGCATTAATGTGAAGTCTTTGTTTTACGAATAACGTAGTCTTTGTGTAGGTGCCCAGAAATAAAGTTTAAATGGAATAAAGCCATCCTCATTTGTTCATGTATTGCTTATGGCTGCTTTTGCTCTTCACTATGGCACAGTTGAATACTTGTAAGATAGACAGTATGGCCCACAAAGACTAAACTATCTACAGTTTGGCTCTCTACAGAAAATGTTTACTGATTCTTGATTGAGAGTTAAGATCATGCACTTAGAAAGGCAGAAGAACTTTTATAATAAAAAATGCCATCCCTGGGATCCCTGGGTGGCGCAGCGGTTTGGCGCCTGCCTTTGGCCCAGGGCGCGATCCTGGAGACCCGGGATCGAATCCCACGTCGGGCTCCCGGTGCATGGAGCCTGCTTCTCCCTCTGCCTGTGTCTCTGCCTCTCTCTCTCTGTGACTATCATAAATAAATAAAAAAAAAATTAAAAAAAATATTAAAAATAAAAAATAAAAAAAAATAAAAATGCCATCCCTATTCTAAAAGTCCTATTTTTATGTTTGTTCAAGTATTCCTCTCCTGTTCAAAACTTTACATTCAGGGCTGTCTCAAAGGGCTTTAGCATTGAGAAATTTCAGGTCTTACAAGATATAGATGATATATGTATTGCCATAGGTTTCAGTCAGCCACGAGACCTCCCCACCCCCCTCCCCGGGTAATAGGAAGCTAACCAATGAGCACATATCGCTTTGCTTTGGAGGCTGTTCTTAACTGAAGACCTTCCAGGAAAAGAAAAAGACCAAGAATATGATACTTTGCTAAAATTATGCAATTATTGTGAGTTGAAATACATAGCTTATGATATCATGTACAGTAGTTGGAACCAGCTTAGAGAAATGATTGCCACTGTCTTCCTTAGACTTGTGGTCCCCTTTCTCTTAGCTTTAGTAATTCTGAAAAACAGGGAGAAGTTTGTATGAATTTGTAGCAGAGAGCATGTGGGAATGGAGCATTATATCATCCATGGGGACAGTTGCCACTAATTGTAAAATAGAACTTTTTTGGAATATTTATTTGGGAGCCTATGAATCCCAGTTACCCTTCCTCTCCATCACTGTTCCTATCACCTTCTAGCTTGGCAGTTTCTCCCTTGTTACACAACCAGAAAGTCCTAGGTTTATGCCTCTGGACAACACCTGCTTATAAGAGCCAAAAGCTGTAGGTGTATTTAGGCAGCAAGCTGGAGAACTTTTTAAATTTGAAATCTTGTTTCTCTAAGGAGCTCTAGAAGCTCCTCCACCCAGTTAACAACTGGCCTGTGTTGGCTTGTTTAAAACACTCATGAAGTTGGCCATAGTACAGAACTCTTATGAAGCACTGGACTTACCAGTAGGAACAAAACACTTCCTATTTAATTATGGTAGAGCTATCACTCAGAGGCAGGCAAAATACTAATTTCAACTAAAAAAAATTAAATCTGGACTGTAGAATCTAGGCTAAGGGTATATGGCTATTCACCGTACATTTCTTTTAAATTTTCTGTATGTTTGGAAGTTTTTGTACTCAGATGTTGGGGGAAAATTAGATTCTAATCTAAAAGTTCCATTTTCTCTAAGTTTCTGAGGAACAAAACCAATATTTGAAAAAATATTAGAAATTTTCATTTAAAAAACATACTCCCCATACTCCCAGAAAAAAAAAACAAAAAACACCTGAAGATCAAAAAGATAGTGTGAATAATAAAAACAGTAATATTCAGAGTCTAAATAAATCCAATGGTCTTTTCTTCAGCTTGAAAACACATTGGGGAAAATATTTGCACATTTTCTAATAAAATGATTATTATTCTTAAATTATTAGCTAATACTAGTAATAACATTAGTCATGTGTATCTGGAGTGTTCTTTTTTCCTCCTTTGTATTCAATTTTAAATTACCATTGTTTCTGACTCCAATAAAACATTTGGAAGAGGAAGTCTAGAAATCTCCCAGAAAGTATTGAAAAATGACAGAAGTAGGGAAAACAGAAGAAAAAATATAAGAAAAACAGTAGACCAATACAGAATGTCTAATACCTTACTAACAGGAATGCTATAGAGAATAGAGGAAATGGAGAGAAGAAAAAGGTTTTTTTTAATCTAATGAACTTCCCAGGGTTGAAGGGCCTGAGTACCTAAATTAGTACTTACTGAATACTGAAAAGCACTCACAGTAGGAAAAAGAAATATCTAAAACCTATATGGATTTAAAGAAAAAGGAGGAAGAGGGGGAAGGAAGAGAGGAAGAGGAAAAGGACGAGGAGGAGGAAGAAGGAGGAGGGGAGAGGGAGGAGGAGGAGGCGGAAGAAAAGAAAGAAAAAAGGAAGTGGAAGAAAAAGTGATAGGTTACCTGGTACATTTGACCAAGGGGGAAATAATGGAGAGGGACTGTATAGTTCTATTGGAGCAAAAGCCAAACAAAAGTAATCTCAGGAAAAACAGAATGCTGTGTGAGAAATGTCATCACAGTATATTACTCAGCTTATCAGTGATAAAGGATTAATGTTCAGATATATAAAGGACTTCTACAACTCAACAACAACAAAAAATAATCTAATTAAAAAATGGAGTGGCACCTGAGTGGCTCAGTTGGTTAAGCAACCAGCTCTTGATCTCAGCTCAGGTCTTGATCTCAGGGTTGTGGGTTCAAGTCCCAAGTTGGTCTACATGCTAGATGTGGACCCTATTTTTTAAAAAAAATTTTAATGGACAAAGACTTGAATAGACATTTTTCCAAAGATGACATACAACTGGCCAACAAACATATGAAAGATGCACAATATCACTGATCATGTGGGAAATGCAAATTGAAACCACAGTGAGGTGCCCCCTCACACCCTTAAGATGGCTACTATAGGGCAGCCTGGGTGGCTCAGCAGTTTGGTGCTGCCTTCGGCTTGGGTCGTGATCCTGGGGTCCTGGAATCGAGTCCTGCGTCAGGCTCCCTGCATGGAACCTGCTTCTCCCTCTGCCTGTGTCTCTGCCTCTCTCTCTGTCTCTCATGAATAAATAAATAAAATCTTTTTAAGGGATCCCTGGGTGGCTCAGTGGTTGGGCGCCTGCCTTTAGCCCAGGGCGTGATCCTTGAGTCCCAGGATCAAATCCCACATCAGGCTCCCTGCATGGAGTCTGCTTCTCCTTCTGCCTGTGTCTCTGCCTCTCTTTCCCTCTCTGTATCTCTCATAAATAAATAAATAAAGCCTTAAAAAAAGTAAAACGCTGATATTTCTAAAAAAAAATCTTTTTTTAAAAAAAGATAGCTACTATAAACAACAACAAAGTATAAAATAACAAGTGGTAGTAAGAATGTGGAGAAATTGGAATACTTTTGCACAATTGGTGGGAATGTAAATTGGTGTGGCCACTATGGAAAACAGTATAGTAGGTCCTCAGAAAAAAAAAAAAAAAAAAGAAATATTTGTGATCCAGTAATATCACTTCTTGGTTATATTGAAAAGAATTGGAGTCAGGGACTTAAAGAGATATTTGCACACCCATGCTCATAGCAATGCTACTCACACAATAGCAGAAGGATGGAAGCAAACTCAGTGTCCATGAACAAATAAATGGATGAACAAAATGTGGTATATACATATAATGGAATATTACTCAGCCTTAAAAAGGAAGGATTTTTCTGACGTATCGGACAACATGAGTGAGCCTGGAGGACATTATGCTAAGTGAAATAAATCAGTCACAAAAAGACAAATACCAATTAAGTAGGTATCTAGAGTAGTCAAATTCATAGGGACAGAAAGTAGAATGGAAATTGCTAGGGGTGGAAGGAATGGGGAAAATTAAGACCTATTGTTTACTGGGTATAGAGTTTCAGTTTTGCAAAAGGACAAAGTTCTCGAGACATTACACAACAATGTAAATATACTGAACACAAACTGTACACTTAAGAATGATTAAGATGGTAAATTTCATGTTATGTGTATTTTACCACAATTTAAAAATGTTTAAATTTTGTTTCAAAGATTTTATTTATTCGTGAGAGACACACAGAGAGGCAGAGACATAGGCAGAGGGAGAAGCAGGCTCCATGCGGGGAGCCTGATGTGGGACTTGATCCGGGGACTCCAGGATCACACCCTGGAGGCAGATGCTCAACTGCTGAGCCACCCAGGCATCCCTAAAAATGTTTAAATTAATCCAAGATAGATTAAAGACTTTAAGAACTAAAACTATCAAACTCATAGAGGGAAACAGGTGTAAATCTACATGACCTTGGATCATACAATGGTTTCTTAGGTATGATACCAAAAATACAATCAAGAAAAAAATAAATAAATTGGAGTTCATCCAAATTAAAAAGACACTATCAGGAAAGTGAAAGGACAACTGAGAAAAATGGAAGAAAATATTTGCAAATCTTATATCAAATGAGGGTCTAATGTCTAGAATATATAAAGAACACAATTCAACAAGAAAAAGACAAATAACCAACTTTAAAATATGCAAAGGATTTGAATAGACATTTCTCCAAAGAGAATATACAAATGGCCAAGAAACAGATGAGAAGATGCTTAAGGTCTTTAGTCAACAGGAAAATGCCAATCAAAACCACAATGAGATATCACTGCATACTCACCAGGAAGACTATAATAGACAAATAAAGAAACAATAACCAGTGTTGAGGTGAATTTGGAGAATTCAGAAACTTCACATATTGCTGGTGGCAGTGTAAAAATGGTACAACTGCTGTGGAAAACAATTGGATGTTTCCTTAACAAGTTAAACATTGAATTATCCTGTGACCCAGTCATTTCACTCCTCGGTGTATACCTAAGAGAATTGAAAACACATATTCACATAAAAACTTATAAATGAGTGTTTGTAGCAGCACTATGAGCACTTATTCATAGTTGCTAAAAAGTGATAGCACTCAAATGTCCCATCAACTGTTAGATAAACAAAATGTGGTTTATCCACACAATGGCATAAAAAGACAAGCAATGACACATGCTATAACAGGATGAATCTTGAAAGCATCTGCTAAGTCAAAGAAGCCAGCAACCAAAATCACATATATGATTCAATTTATCCAGAATAGATAAGGTAAATCATAGAGACAAAGTAGATCAATCTGGGATTAGGGTAAGGGAGAGTGGGAATGAGGAGTGACAGCTAATATGTATGGAGTTTCTTTTTGAGGTGATGCAAAAGATTTAATATTAGATTGTGGTGGTGGAGGCAGCCCTGGGTGGCTCAGCAGTTCAGCATCGCCTTTGGCCCAGGGCACGATCCTGGAGATCCGGGATCAAGCCCCACATCAGGCTCCCTGCATGGAGCCTGCTTCTCCCTCTGCCTGTGTCTCTGCCTTTCTCTGTGTGTGTCTCATGAATAAATAAATAAATAAAAATCTTAAAAAAAAAAAGATTGTGGTGATGGTTGCACACTTTTGTGAATATACTAAAGCCTATTGAATGAATTTTATGATATGTGAAATATATTTCAATAAAGCTGTAAAAAAGAATCTCAAATATAAGAACAATGATCTCTCCCCATCTTTCTTTTCATTGTTATCATGATATTTGCCTTCTTTTTCATCTTCCATATCGTTGGACTGCTTTCTGTACACATTCTGTTTTCTCCAGTACAAATTAAGTGCCTTTCTGCCTTTTCACTCTCTCCCTCCAACCGCCATGTGTGAGAACTTGTTTCTTTCTCTCTTATCACCTGTGAGTGTCAGGAGGACAAGGAGGCTGAAAAGAGGCAAGTGCTAAAGCAGGAATACCAAGAAAAAACCTACCGCAATAAGTAAGATAAGAAATGACCAGGGTAGCCTCAGTAAAAATAGTGGAAGTAGTTAGATTCTCCATAAAATTAAAGATGGGGCCAATGAGATTTGCCAACAGATGTGTTATGATGTGTGAGAGAGAGAGGAGTCAAGAATGACTTTAAAGTTATTGGCCTGAGTATCTAGGAAGAATGAGATTGTGACTTTTACTAAAATGAAGAGTCTAGAGGAGCAGATTTGGGTTGAAATATCAGGACATAAGCTTGAGATGTTTAAGTCTGGAGGTGTCTCCAAGAAGAGTGGTTAGATAATGTGATATAAGTATATCTCGTTCTTATCCTGGCACAGAGCTTCAAAACCTCTGAGAAGATCCTGAATGGTAGGAGTGTCCTGTAATGCTAATGAGGTGACTCCTGGTTGGCCCCTAGGTAACTTCAGGATGGTGGCTGGTCATCAGAAAATCCAACCTGGTGACTAGAGAGAGTTGGAATTTTGGGTCAGCATGACCTCTGGGAAGGGGAGGTGGGCTGGAGATTGATTTTAGTCTACTGGCCAATGTGATTTAATCAATCATGCTCACTTAATAAATCTCTAATTAAAATTCTGGACACTGAGTCTTGGAGGAGTTTCCTGGGTGGTGAACACATTGATGTACCTGCCCAACACAGGCAGGACTTGATCCCAGATCATGTCCTGAGCCAAAGGCAGGCACTCAACCGTTGAGCTCCCCAGGCATCCCAATACAGATAATTTTTAAAGGCCCAAGACTGGATGAAGTTATCTAAAGAGTGGGAGCATATAGAAAAGAGAAGTCTTCTGAAGTCACGCCAACAAGTGAGAAAGATGTGGGGGAACCAGTAAAGAAGACTGAAAAGTGGCCAGACAGGAAAACCAGACAAGTATAATCCTGAAGAAAATAAACTGTGTCTAATATTGCTGATAAGTTGAGTAAGACAGACTGAGGATTTTTTTTTTCATTAGATTTAACAATGTGGAGGTTATGGGAGACCAAGATCAGAGAAGCTTCAGTGGAGTGATGGGGTTCAAGACGGAATGGGAGGTGAGAAATTAGGGCAACTCATTTAAAGAATTTTGTTCTAAACAGGAAGAGAAATGAGGCAATATTTGGAGGAGGTGCTAGGATCAAGGAGACATTGGTTTGTTTTTTAAGTGGAAGGAGTAGCAGTAGGTTTACCTGCTGGTGGAAATGATCCAGTAGAAAGGAAAAACATTTATAGAAAAGAAGGAACAATCACTGGAGGGGGTAAGCTGGGAAACAAGTGACCTGGGAGAGGACTTAGTACACAAATGGAGAAGATCATCCATAGGAATCAAATGTGCAGTTCACTCATAGTGACAGGAGAAAAGGTACAGTGCACGATGGCAATAAGTATGTAGGTTTGGTGTTAGGAGCTTATGGAAACTTCTCTAACTGCTGTTGTCCCAGGTTGGATTCTCTAGAAAGAGACAAAGATGTTCATTAGGGATCAACACCTATGAACAGAAGTGGAGGAGTGAGGTTAGTCAGAGAAAGAACATGAACTGGGAGGCAGACCCAGTTTAACCTTAGCCGACTCAATGGGGTGCGATGCAGGAAGTATTGCCCAACACAGCTGTTCTGCACTGGGTTCTCTTCTGGACACCAACCTCCCCTAAACCACTCTACAGCCTGGTATGGTAGGATTTTCCTGGTATGGGTCTCTGAGCCAAGTGTGCTCTGAAACTGTGCCTCTTCTGGTCCACTAGGTATTGTAACTGGCTTCAGGGAATGGTGAGTCCAAGGCAGCTTGTAATGTACATATTGATTCAGTATCCCTTATCTGTGGGAAGGGAAATGGATATGTGGTGTGCAGAGTGTGGTTGTGGCAGCCTATGTATGGGAAAAACCAAAGAAAGATTGAGAAGATAAATGGTAGGTGAACCAAACTGAGTTGATCAATTCAGATGTCAAGAAGGAGGTCAAGAATCAATACTTTGGCCAAGATTAGATCTCCATTGAAATGACCTCCTCTCATCTGAATTTGGCTTACTGTTCATAGCCATGAACTGCTCCTTAGGCCATCTGGGGGAACTTTAATGTGGGAAATAACTCCCGTGTGCTGTATCTCTTCTGTTAGGCCCTACAAATCCACTCTCCAATCCCTCTGCCCTGCTGTCTGCCCTGGGAGGCTGATCTGTGTAATTTAGCCTCTTCCTTCCCTCTTCTGGTTTGGGTAGAGTCAATAAGGAGCACCACCAAAAAACCAGAAGCAGAGAGAATTAGGTCAGAGTATTTGTTTCCCTCATTCTCAGTGATGTCACCTTGGGCTGGCTGTGTCCTTTGACAGAAGGTCACTGGTTCTCTCAAGGCAGCTTAATCTACATGACTCTCCTTCAGGTTATCATCAGAATTTTTCCTCCTCTCATCCCTTTAGGCTGCATGCTCCAGGTTCCTGTCTAGCTTCTCATGTGGGTCCCCGAGACCCTACTCACATTTAGGAAATTAATTCCTTTGTAAATAAACCCTTGAAATATTTAAGTATTAAGTGTTTCATATCCCTAGCTGACCCACCCTCTAAATCCTGACCTCCTGCTGGAGCAGCTGGGAATGGAGGATGAGCAGAACTGGGCACAGATCTACAGTCAGAGGAAAAGTGTACAGTAGTGTGAACACTTTCAGGGGCAGGGGTCAGACCAGCAAAACTAAGATGGAAAGGCATACCATCAGCTTGCATAACTAGAGAGCACAGAGGCAATCTCTCCTGAGGCATGACTAACTTGACTTACACATGTCCTCAAGACTCAGTCTCTTGCTTTATCTATTGCTTTTGCTTTCTTCAGTGTTGGTTTCCATCACGGCCACACTCTTTGTGGAGGCAAAGATGGCTAAAGGCAGTACTCTGGTTAGACCTTTAACTAGGATAGACAAGAAAGCATCTCTTCTCTGATAGCACCAGCAAAAGTCCCAAGTCTCCTGCTGGCTGGGCTGGCTTGGGTCACATTCCCAAACCAATCGTAATGACCAGGAATGGTGTGATAGAATTATCCAGACCTGATTCATCTGCCCAGTTCTGTGGTGGGAGTTGGTGAAGGGCTAACCCCACTTGAAACATACAGTATGAATTCCCCCATAAGAAATAAGAGCTCTATAACCAGCAGTAGGAGAAGCGAAATGATCTGGGAAGCAAAAGTTAAAGCTACCACGCTCAGCACAAATGAATTCAGAGTGGAAGTGTGAATGGCAGCTTTTGAGAGTCTGCTGTGAGAAACCGCTGAGCCCATTTACTCTGAGGGTGGTGCTATGGCATCACAGCACTCTTTCTATACTCAACGGTCAGCCTGACAGGTAGTCAGATTGGTGGGAAGGGGATGGTGGCAGTAGAGGGTTGTGGTTTGCTTTGAAGTTTGGCCACATCTCCTGAGATGGGAAATAACTTGGAGCCTCCAAGTCTGGTTGGGTAGCTCACAAGCAGTGCTATGGACGGGATTCAGAGAGCCATGATTAGGGAGAACCAAGTGCATCTTCATTTTTCAAAAAAAAGATTTTATTTATTTATTCATGAGAGACACACACACACAGAGAGAGAGAGAGAGAGGCAGACACACAGGCAGAGGGAGAAGTAGGCTCCATGTAGGGAGCCTGACATGGGACGGCGGCGCTAAACCACTGAGCCACCGAGGCTGCCCCCAAGTGCATCTTCAGCCAAGCAAGACAAAGCCTCAGCCCAGGAACTGTAGGAGTCAGCAGGCAGATGTGTGTGGGAGGCTATCCACTACCAGCCTCCACCAGGGTGCACTCTTTGGGGCCTAAGCAATTTCATCATGCATGTAGCTTCCTAATACATCATGCATTCGACCTTTTTGGAGCTCTGTGTCTTGACTTTTGGCTGTTCTTCAAAGACTCCTTCTCTACATCATTGATTTAATTTTTGTTGTAGCAGTTCAAGTAAGAAATCCTGCTCAGTTAAGAAACCTCAAGTTCATCTCTCCTAACTCCCACCATGCTGGTCTCACTATGGAGTTGGGTGTCCACTTCTTGGCTGGCTCTATTGTAGCAGGTAAGCAAGACCAGCATTTGTGGTAATAACCACAGTTTGTGGTATAAGCCACCTTGTTAAGAAAAGAGGGCTCTTTATGGCTGTAAGGTAGTTCATTCTGCCAATATGTTCTTGAATTATCCTGTTAAATATGCATTCTTACAGAGCTATGAAGGGTATTGTTCTCCCAGCTGTCTTCCATTTGCTCCATCAAATTCTCAGGATCCCCTCACAGGGTAGCTATGAAGTGAAGGTATGCCAGGGTCTATAGGTCAAGAGTTAATGGGCCATCTGACCCTCTAGGAAAAAGAGTATCTAGTGCTCAGAGGCCAGGAAAAGATAGGACCTACATTCACTTGGCCTGTACATGAGGGCTGTCAGCTGGAAAATGGCCCTGGCCCAAGAAGAAGGTCATCTCTTCGGTTGGCAAGACCTGTTGAGCCAGAAGGTAATGAGCAGTAAGCCAAACACTAGTCATGAGATTGGAGATGAGAGACACTAATATAGAGAAATGAATGAGAAAAGTTGGAGTCAGTCACAGAGAAAGCAAAGATGTGATGAAGTATAGATATGGGCTAAGGTCAGGCAATTATAAATACTGTGGACACCAGGTTTTTAGAAAAGTTTATGTTTAGCTGTAATATCCCCATCAGGTAAGGGGTAGGTTTTAAAGGAGCAGTAGCCCCCACCCTCCTGCCAGACACAAGATTGTCCATAGACACCTAAGTGATGATCATAACTGACTAGCTTAGGCTAGAACCAAAAGTTCCAGGGCCATGTCAACTACCTTTGGGGCCAAATTGCAGAGCCCAAGGGGGTCACATGAATATAATCTGTTTACCTCTATCAGAAAAGTCAACAAACAATCAGGAAGTGAGTATTTGGGAAGGGGTAGTTGGTAACAAGTAGATATGGACACCAGAGAATTGGTTAAGGTGAGCTCCTGAAAGTTGTGAGGTCCCTGGCAGTACCCTAGCTATGAAGACATTGGCAGAAATTATTATTAATAGGTGGAAGAATTTGTAGTTCCCAAATAAGACATTAGTCTAGGATAGGCTATGACAGGCTTAATTGCTTGGTAATTGCCTCAGTACTTTTTCTGCCTGAGGCCTTTGAGTGCTCCCAGGGCCAAAGCATGGTATTAGAGCAGCAAGCTTTTTCCATTTGCTCAAAGGCTATAAAAGTATGTGAGAATGTGGGGTAGATATGGTAGGGAGTGAATGGGGCCCTCTAGGGAGAGAACTGAGCTTCAAACAGGACTTCAACAATTAGAAACACTGCGAATAGAGCAGTTGAATTCTGTGGGCATTAGTTCTCCTCTCTCTCTCTCTCAAAAAAAAAAAAAAAAAAAAAAAAAGAAAGAAAGAAAGAAAGAATAAAGAGAGAGAAGAGGAATAGCAGGTAGAGCAAATGGAGCTAACCAAGTTAATTTCTAAGACCAGGCATGAGAATCTATGCTGTGGCTAAGACAAGGATCAATTCTAGTCTTCCACTAAAGTGAGCTGCATTTGGTTTGTTGGCCATAGCTACAAATTACTCCTGGGCCAACCATGGTGATCTGGAGGCACTCTGGAATGACCCAAAAGGCCAGATTTTGGAGAGCCAGGATGGACATAGTTTCTCGGTCCTTCTCCAAACTTCCATGCCATGTAGATGTGGTCACCCACCTCTCACCAGCTCAGCTTTGCTCAGATCCTGTGTTGATTCTTTTTTCAAAAGAGAATTGCCATAATAACTCCCATTTTATTGAGATGCGATTCAATACCATATAATACACCTGTTTAAAGTATATAGCAATACTAGCATGTCTGATTCAGTGGGTTAAGCATCCAACTCTTAATTTTGGCTCAGATCATGATCTCAGGGTTGTGAGATTGAATCCCATGTTGAGCTCCACACTGGGCATGGAGCCTACTTAAGATTCTCTCTCTGCCTCTGCCTTCTCTCCCACTCTCTCTCTAAAATAATAATAATAATAATAATAATAATAATAATAATAATAATAATAAAAGTGTACAGTAATTTTAATATATCCAGAATTGTACAACCATCACTATGATCAATTTTAGAACATTTATCATCCTTCCAAAAAACTCCTGCTTATCCAGAAATCATTTCTTTTGCCCAGCCAGCCCTAAGCAATCACTAATCTAATTTCTGTCTCTATAGATTTGCCTACACTGGACATTTCATATACATGGAATCACAATACATGTTTTTTTTAGTGACTGGCTTCTTTCACTCTGCATGATATTTTTAATGTTCATCCCTATTGTGGCAAGTATCAGAACTTCATCTCTTTTTATGACCAAATAATTTTCCATTGTATGAATATACTATGTTTTATTCATCTGTTCATCAGCTGATGGACATTTTAGTTGTTTTCCATGTTTTTGCTATTTTGAATAATGCTGCTGTGAAGATTCTTTTTTTTTTTTTTAAAGATTTTATTTATTTATCCATGAGACACAGAGAGAGAGAGAGAGAGAGAGAGAGAGAGGCAGAGACACAGAGGGAAAAGTGGACTCCATGCAGGCAGCCTGATGTGGGACTCAATCCTGGTCTCTAGGATCACACTCTGGGTGGAAGGTGGTGCTAAACCACTGGGCCACTGGGGCTGCCCTGCTGTGAAGATTCTTGTACAAGTTTTTGTGTAAACAACTTTTTCATTTTCTTGGATATATACCAAGGAGTGGAATTGCTGAGTCATATGGTTACTCTTTAACCTTTTAAGGAGATGCCAGATTGTTTTCCAAAGCAGACGTACCATTTGCATTCCCAACAACACTGTATTAAGGGTTCCAGTTTCTTCACATTCTCATCAACACTTTTTATTATCTGTTTTTTCTATTGTAACCATCCTACTGGGTGCAAAGCGGTATCAGACTGAGGCTTTGATTTGCATTTCTCTGATGACTAATGATGTTGAACATTCATATTGGTTATTTGTATATTTTCTTTGGAGAAATGTCTATTTAGATTCTTTGCACTTTTTAAAAAATATTTTATTTATTTGACAGAGAGAGAGAGAGAGCATGCATGCAAGTGGAGAGAGGGGCAGAGGGAGAGGGAGAGAGAATCTCAAGCAGACTGTCCTGGACGCAGGGCTCAATCTCATGACCCTGATATCATGATCTGAGCTGAAATAAAGAGTTGGACACTTAACTGAGCCACTCAGGTACCCCTCTTTGCCCATTTTTATTGGTTGTCTATTATTGAGTTATAAGTGTTCTTTATATATTATAGCTATAAATCCTTCATCAAATATATGATTTGCAAATATTTTCTCCCATTCAGCCTCTTGGTTTTTTTTCCACTTTCCTAATGGTGTCTTCTGCAGTATAAAATTTTTAATTTTGATGGAGACTATTTTTTTCTTTTGTTGTTTGTGCTTTTGAGGTTGTATTTAAGAAACCATTGCCTAATCCAAGGCCATGAAGATTTATGCTTCTAAGAGTATTATGTTTGCTTCTAAGAGTGTTATAGTTTTGGCTCTGACATTTAGGTTTTGATCCATTTTGAGTTAATTTTTACATATGGTGTGAAGTAGGGATCACTACTTTCATGTTTAGATATTCAATTTTCCTAGCATCATTTGTTGAAAATATTATTCTGCTTTCCCTCATTGAATTGTCTTGATACTCCTGTCAAAAGCCAATTGACCAAAGATGTATGGGTTTATTTTTAGACTCTCAATTCTATTCTACTGAATGTTTACTCTTATGCTAGTACCACACTCTTTTGATTACTGTACTTTATAGTATGTTTCGCAAGCAGGAAACATAAGTCTTCCAACTTTGTTCTTCCTTTTCAAGATTGTTTTGGCTTAGCTGTTGTGTTTTGGGAACCAGAGACTGACAAGAACAGTCAATTAGGCTGAAGTTCAAGGCTGGGCTTCACCCCCAGGAAGCTACCTGGACTGGAGGTTGGTGTTGAAGCTGGATTGCTTACAGAAAGTTTCTGAGAAACTTGAAATTTCATCCCCTCTCTCATCCCCAGCCCCAGCCCACTGTACTGTGGGTTCAGATCCCCAACCCCCATCTACTGATGCAAAGAATACTCTTGAATGGGCTTGATTTTGAAGGCTTGAGACCTATTCTAGTAATCTATTGTTGGGTAACAAACTGTCCCAAATTTATGGTGTAAAATAACAACCATTTTATCATGCTTGTAGATTGTGTGGGCCAGGTATTCAGACAAGACACAGGGCTCCACCACAAATGGCACCTCAGTGGGAGGATTTAAATGATTGACAGTGACTCATATGGCTGAGGGCTGGAATCATTCACTTACATGTCTGGTATCTATCCTGGGAAGACTGTTCTTGCCAGTCTCTAGCTCCCAAAACTGACACTGTTCTCCCTCAAGTTCTAGTTGATTCCTGCATTATCTTGGACTATCTTCAATTGGAACTACTGCCCAGGGCTTTGCCTGGCACTGGATCATTTTAGACATTTAATCCATCTTTTATAAATGAAGGAACCATGGCTCTGAGGCTGAAGATAGCTATATCCTTCCTATCCCAGAATCCTTATGCATCAAGGCATAAGTCTTCTGAATTAGATTTGAGTTTGCCACTCCTTGAATTTTGTGATTTGAGTAACTGTTTTTATAGAATTTCTTCCTTGGCAAACTTCAGTTTTTACTCTTAAGGCCTTCAGTTGATTGGATGAAGTTCATTGACATTATGAAGGGTAATCTCCTTTCCATAAAGCAATTGATTGTAGATGATAATCTCATCTACAAAATACTCTTAGAGCAAAACCTAAATCAGTATTTGATTAAATAAGTGGGTTCTATAGGCTAGCTAAGTTGACTCATAAAACTAACCATTACAGACATGGACATCTTTGGGGGGTGTGCATTATTCTGCCTACCACCCATGACAATAGTGAAAATGATAGAAATGGCCATGCTCTCTTCTGAGAATCTGAGGTAGGCCCTCAGGAAAGGAGGGCACTACAGTCCTGATAATACTTGATATGAGAAAACACTCGGATAATTCCAGAGATGAAAATTTCCTGTGTGGGGCAAAGCAATATGTTCAGCTTACATTTTGGGGTTGCAAAAGGGTTTCCAAGAGGCACTATGGTAGTTTTCCAGAAAGGGCTGTTGATAGAAGAGGGTAGTAAGGGCTTCTGTTCATAAAGAGATCTGTGCCCAGGAATTAAGGGGTGACAGGGCTCAGAATGAGCAAATTAAAGTTATCATGAGTAGAATCCCTAAAGGTAGAAGCTGAAAAGCTTCTCTAGCTAAAAGGAAGGCCTGTGGGAAGGAAGAAGACTTTGGGTAGAATAAGAAGAATTCCCAGCAGCTTCCGAAAATAATGCATAGACTAGAATCTTGGAAATGCCTGGAGGTTTGAACATAAAAGTGAAAGCAAGTCAAGATTTTACATACTCATTTAGAAAAAGAATCAATTTTTTTTTTTTCAAACTAGGGCTGTCTGATGTTCAAGTCTAGCCACTTAACTTCAGGTATTTGTCATAAAGCACTTTCCATTTAATTAAAACTATCTATGGCCATTTGGTCCCATAATAACATGTGGGACTTTACAAAAGATTGCGTGGATTAAGGTGCTTCATGAAGGGCTGAAATCAATGTACTTGAGGGGAAGTTCAGGGTCTTCAAAAGAGCCCTGCAGATGGGACTTCAACAGAGCTGAAGGTAAACCAGGGAGATGGTGATTAATAGATTTAAAGGCATGTGGCCAAAGTCACCATGCACCGCTCAATGGAGTTTCAATATTTCAAAATATGTGCATCCATATCTGTGAATGTTGGCTTTCTGTGCATGAGCCACACCTCTTGGAACGTTGTTGCACAGGCTGAGTTGCTTTTGTAGAGTCCCTTGAAGCTTGCTGTGTTTCACTATGAAACATCTTTTACTAAGCCCACAGAGTTTCTAGCCTGCATGTACATGTAGATCCACCCATCTTCCTGCCTCCCGCTACCACCAGCTATGAAGGAACATGACTTGATTCATGTCTGAAGGAATTCATTTTTATTTTATTATTTTAAAATATTTTATTTATTTATTTGACAGAGTGAGAGAGAGTGCAAACAGGGGGAGTGGCAAGCAGAGGGAGAGAGAAGAAGGGAACTCGACTCAGGGCTCAATCTGAGGACCCTGGGATCATCACCTGAGCTGAAAACAGACACTTAACCAACTGAGCCACTCAGGTGTCCTAGAATTCATCTTTTATGAAGATTATGAGTTGGATGAGAAATCCTAAATTTCATGAGATCCCCAACCATTACAATGGAAATCCAAGTAGGCAGAGTGGGGACATGATTAAGATGGGGAGATCATTTGTTGGGTTCTTAAGTCAGTTTAATTTTCTATTCACCTATAGGAATTATTTGCCCGTAGAATGGAAAGAGTTGTAGCAAACTCACCTGTAAACTTGCTCACAAATGGGTGCAGTTCAGCAGGACAAAATTGCATGCGGTGTCAAATGATGAATTTTGCAGCTCTGTCAGTGAGTCAAGCATATCTGGTCTCCAGAAGGTGACAGAGAGGGTGGGCAGGGAGGGCTACCAGGAGGCCAGAGAGAATGTCACACAGGGTTTGTTACTGCCTTTTTGTTGGTCTCCTGTGCCACATCACATGACCCAGGCAACCTAACTCCTAAATGTTTCTCTGTATTTCCTCTCTGTTTTTACCGGTAAGCAGCATTCATTTCTCTCCTGCTATTACAAAATGGATCTCTCGGTCTCCATTCACACCCCACTCTAATTGATCTTCCACAATCTCCTTAGCATTCATTGATCAAGTCACTCTCCTTGCTGAAATCCTTCAACAAAACCCCATTGGGTATCTACTGTGAAATCTAAACTTTTCTTTTTACCTCAGAAAACCTTTTTTTTTTAAAGATTTTATTTATTTATTCATGAGAGACAGAGGGGGGTGGGGCAGAGACACAGGCAGAGGGAAAAGCAGTCTCCACACAGGGAGGCTGACGTGGGACTCAATCCCGGGACTCCAGGATCACGCCCTGGGCCGAAGGCAGAGCTAAACCGCGGACCCACAGGGGCTGCCCTCAGAAAACTTTTAATCAAGAATTTTTGAGGTATCTGGGTGTCTCAGTCGGTTAGGCATCTGCTTTTGGCTCAGGTCATGATATCAGGGTCCTGGGATTGAGCCCCAGGATCAAGCCCCACATTGGAATCTCCGCTTGGCAGAGAGTCTACTTCTCCTTCTCCCTCTATGCTCTCTCTTTCTCTCTCAAGTAAATAAAAAAGTAAAAATTTTAAAAAGAAAGAAAAGAAAGAAAGAAAGAAAGAAAGAAAGAAAGAAAGAAAGAAAGAAAGAAAGAAAGAAAGAAAGAAAGGAAGAAAGAGAAAAAAGAAAAGAAAAGAAAACAGGGGCACCTGGGTGGTTCAGTGGTTGAGCATCTGCCTTGGACTCAGGGTGTGATCCCCGGATCCTGGGATGGAGTCCTGCATGAAGTTCCTTGCGGGGAGCCGGCTTCTCCCTCTGTCTGTGTCTCTCATGGATAAATAAATAAAATCTCTAAAAGAAAGAAAAAAAGAAAAGAATTTTTTCCAGTTATATGCTTATAAAAACTAGGGAATATAGATGAGCACAAAAAAAAAGTGGAAATTCACCCACAATGACATCATCCAAAGATAGGACCTGCAAATATTTTGTTATGTAATATGAATGTTCTCTGGAAACAATTTAGATCACCTTAATATGAATGCCAAAATTACAACTGCTCTTAGACTCCATCTCACAACCATTAGAGTGTCACTCTCAATCCTTGCCTCAAGGCTCCCTCAGTTTTTTCTGAGGGGTCCTAGGTATGTCTTGTGGGGGCTCAGGAACAGGTCAGCATGTGATTTCCTCCTTGTGGAGATTCTGCTGCATTCCAGCTCTTACGGAAGGTGCTTCAGCCAGAAGTGTTCGCCATGGGAGTACTGCCTCCTGGTTCTCCCACAGCACAACTGCCCCCACTGCCCCGCGCACTGACACAGAGGAGAGAGAATGTCCTGCCCCCATCCCCTGGGGGGACTGGTCACTGCATCCTGAGGAGACATTGCTTGTATTCAGAGTCTCAAAGTCTATCAAGAAGGGACAGACACCACACCATTCCCTCATTTCCTTATCTCTAAGCTCCTCCTCTGCAAACAAGTAGGAGGAGAAACCCCAATAATTACAAGAATATCTTCCTCTTTTAGGGAAAAGAACCCAAAATATCCCTAGTATGGAATAGCAAGCATCTATATTATGCTTTCTGTGTGCCAGGCTCCATTGTAAGCCTTTCCCCCATACTAATACCTTTACTTTACACAATCCTTTAAGGCCGATATTACGTATGGTACCTTCAATTTACAGATGAAATAAATTGAGGCATAGAAAGGTTCAGTAACTTGTCTGAGGACTCACAGCTAATAAGTGTTAGAGTTGAGACTTGAGCCTGGGGAGGACTGTCTTGATGCCTGTGATCTTAGGGGTCATGCCTAAGTTCTGAAAACAGCAACCCAGTTTAATGCTTACTAGGGTACCATATTAGAGGTGTATATCCTTGGAGTTTTCCCTCAGTGCACATGGACACAGCCATAAATACAAACTTCTTGGCATTGCACCCAAGGCTGGCATGACCCCAACTCCCTGCACAGTCTCTTTTGTCCCATTTCCCACCATCCACCCAGGAGGTAGCCAGTCTGAACCATGGAGCCCTCCCAAAGCTCTCGCAGGCCCCTCTGCCTTTGCAGATAGCTACTTTCCTTGCTTTCTGCATTGCTGGTGGACCCTGCCTCGTTTTCCTGGTCTCATCAGGTGCTCTGTGTTCTTGAGCCTTCCCCGCCTTCTCTAGGCAGTTGGATACTCCATCCTCCAGACATCATGCCCCAAACCTCCCTCTGTCAGAGGCCCTACCCTTGGTGTTAAAGTGCTTTGTGTGCATATCTGATTTCCTGAGGAGCTGGGAGCTCCTGGAGGGCAGGTACTTTGTTTTATTGCCATATCCCTAGAGCCTAGGATGGTCTTAATTAACTCATTTAATAAACTCATTAGCTTTTACAAATGAATGAATGTTTATTGTATTTTTCGACAGTTGCTAGGAAAGCTGATTTCATTGCATTTTCCATTTTCCAAAGTCTCTAACTTTCCACTCAGGCCTTTTTTTTCCTGTTTAAATATGTACATTCTCCTTTCTCTCTCCACAATAGTTACAGCCTCTGCTTCTTCCTTCTGTGTAGAATTTTGCAAAATGATGATCAGACATTATAAATAGCCCTAAAAACACAAGTGGCAAGACACATTGATTGGGGAACAGTGCCTAATTCCACTGCACCCTTCCAGGAGGAGGAGTAAGTTCCACCTTTTATGGAACATTAAAGATTTTTTTTTTTTTGATAGAGAGATAGAGGGAGAGCATGAGCAGAAGCAGAGGGAGAAGCAGGCTCCCCGCTGAGCAGGGAGCCCCACACGGATTCTGAGATCATGACCCCAGCCAAAGGCGGATGGTTAACCGACTGAGCCACCCAGGTGCTCCTAAATCTTCATTGTTTTGAGGTTGGGACTTTAGGACTTGGAATATCTTTTCAGTCATACTGCACAAGCAACATCACAGAGACACTTCTGGCTCCAGTCAATGAAGTGTTGTATCAAAATCACAAATCTCTGAGATTTTGGTCAAATGATATGCCTTCTTCTTACATTTCTTTATATGCTTCGTTGTTTGAGTGGAAGGCAGGTTATCACCTTCCATATTTTTATCATTAAGTAACTCCAGTTCATTTAACCTTTTAGAACCGTATCGTTTTTTTTTTTATTTTTTTTATTGGAGTTCAATTTGCCAACATATAGCATAACACCCAGTGCTCATCCCGCCAAGTGCCCCCCTCGCTGCCCATCACCCAGTCACCCCAACCCCCTGCCCACTTCCCCTTCCACTACCCCTTATTCATTTCCCAGAGTTGTCTCTCATGTTTTTTCACCCTCACTGATATTTTCACTCATTTTCTCTCTTTTCTCTTTATTCCCTTTTACTAATTTTTATATTCCACAAATGAATGAGACCATATATTGTTCGTCCTTTTTCGATTGACTTATTTCACTCAGCATAATACCCTCCAGGTCCCTCCACGTCGAAGCAAATGGTGGGTATCTGTCGTTTCTAATGGCTGAGTAATATTCCATTGTATACATAGACCACATCTTCTTTATCCATTCATCTTTCGATGGACACCGAGGCTCTTTCCACAGTTTGGCTATTGTGGACATTGCTGCTATAAGCATTGGGGTGCAGGTGTCCCAGCTTTTCACTGCATCTGTATCTTTGGGGTAAATCCCCAGCAGTGCAATTGCTGGGTCATAGGGCAGATCTATTTTTAACTCTTTGAGGAACCTCCACACAGTTTTCCAGAGTGGTTGTACCAGTTCACATTCCCACCAACAGTGCAAGAGGGTTCCCCTTTCTCCACATCCTCTCCAACATTTGTTGTTTCCTGTCTTGTTAATTTTCCCCATTCTCACTGGCGTGAGGTGGAATCTCATTGTGGTTTTGATTTGTATTTCCCTGATGGCCAGTGATGCGGAGCATTTTCTCATGAGCAGGAAAGACTATCCACTGGAAAAAAGACAGTCTCTTCAATAAATGGTGCTGGGAAAATTGGACATCCACATGCAGAAGAATGAAACTAGACCACTCTCTTCCACCATACACAAAGATAAACTCAAAATGGAAGAAAAATCTAAATGTGAGACAAGATTCCATCAAAATCCTAGAGGAGAACACAGGCAACACCCTTTTTGAACTTGGCCACAGCAACTTCTTGCAAAATACATCCATGAAGGCAAGAGAAACAAAACAAAAATGAATTATTGGGACTTCATCAAGATAAAGAGCTTCTGCACAGCCAAAGAAACAGTCAACAAAACTAAAAGACAACCTACAGAATGGGAGAAGATATTTGCAAATGACCTATCAGATAAAGGGCTAGTATCCAAGATCTATTAAATTTTTTTTAAATTTTTATTTATTTATGATAGTCACACACACACACAGAGAGAGAGAGAGAGAGAGAGGCAGAGACATAGGCAGAGGGAGAAGCAGGCTCCATGCACTGGGAGCCCGACGTGGGATTCGATCCCAGGTCTCCAGGATCGTGCCCTGGGCCAAAGGCAGGCACCAAACTGCTGCGCCACCCAGGGATCCCAAGGGCTAGTATCCAAGATCTATAAAGAACTTATTAAACTCAACAGCAAAGAAACAAACAATCCAATCCTGAAATGGGCAAAAGACATGAACAGAAATTTCACAAAGGAAGACATAGACATGGCCAACAAACACATTAGAACCGTATCTTTTTCCTCACATATGCTCTTTGTCCTGGTCTGCATTCCTCTCGGGTGTTTTAGACGTGTGTGCATCAGCTTATTGGGAAGCTGCCCAGCAGGATCTTTCCTGCTGGCGAATACAGGGGAGATGCCCCCCAGGGGTTCACAGGTGCTGAACCTTTTATTCACGTTACCCCTAGCTCCTCACTCCTCAATGCTCATCAGCAAGCAACAATATAAAGCAGGGGTCACCTGTAAAACCAAGAGCAGCTGGAGGCTTCCTGGCTGGGACACAGCGAGATGTAATGAATCAGAAGGTACTCTTGATTAAGAGATATCTAGACACAGAATGGTCTAGTGGGCTATAAACCTTAAGTACAAGGTTCTTTTTTTAAAGCGCCTTTCTTGTTTTTTTTTTTTTTTTTAATTTTATTTACTCATGAGAGACGGAGGGGGAGGGGAGCAGGGGGAGAAGCAGGCTCCATGCAGGAGCCTGATGTGGGACTCGATCCTGGGACTCGATCCTGGGACTCCAGAATCACACCCTGGGCCGAAGGCAGGTGCTCAACCGCTGAGCCACCCAGGGATCCCCCTTAAGTACAAGATTCTATGCTATACCATAATGACCAACGTTCTTTGGCTTGGTTTAGCTTTGTATTGAAACTACTTTACACAACCTGGAATAAATCATCTTGACATCCCCCCCACACACCCCCTTATCGCATCTTTGCTTCAGCTAGGCCCATGTGGGATGTTGCCTATACATCTGCTGTCACCCGTCCTGGGGCTCTGCTCCCATCCTCCCTGCTCTCTGGAATGTTGTTCTCCCCTGGGCATCCAGTTCCTACTTAAAAGTCATTGTCTGAATTAATTGATATTTTATGCTCTGACATCTTTGCCACCCTTATCTTTCCCTGTTAAACCAAACCAGTAAAAATCTGCCCACTTTTAACCACACACAGCTGTGCTAAGGGCTACCATTTGCTAGTGTTTGCTTTATGCCACACACGGTGGGAATATACACAATCTAATTAATGATACAAAACCCCCAAAAGTAAGCATATTTGTTTTATATCTGAGAAAACTGAGGTTCAGAAAAATCAAATGATTTTTCAGAGTCACAAAATGAGTAAATGTTAGAGATAAAACTGAATCCCAGGACTAACCCAGAGCCCACACTGAATTTTTCTATCATTTTAATGTGTTACTACATAAGTGTTATGTGTTAACACATAAGTTAATATCTGTAAAATAAATTTTTGAATGTGGAATATAGTGTTTGATTTGTCTTTATGACTTGTAAAGATTAAAGACATTCTTTGAAGAAAAGTTGCTCAACTCTGACCACCTGTAACTGGATCTGAGGTTTCTCTTCTATGGACGTATGTCTTCTTTGACTTCTGGTTAGAAGCATATCCATTATATTGGGGTGAGGCTGGTCCCAGAGTCTCTGGGTGGACAGGGCTAGGGAATGTATATGTGTATGCATGTGTGCACATGTGCACATATATTCCATATCCACATTCATTTCATTTTCCATCTCTTTCTATATTGAGTTCTCATCATTACCTCTAGTTTATCTGATTTTTCCCCTTCCCATTTTGTAATCCCTTTTTCTGATCATGAGAAAGCTGATTCCCATTTTCCTCAATCTATTTACTTTCAGAATCACCCCCTCTGTGTTCATCTGTCTACTGTGACTAATGCCCCACCACGCACATGTGTTTCTGGCACCATGCATGCCTCAGCCACAGCCCCAGCTACAGCTGCTATACAGGTACCTACTTTGTGTGGTCCCACTAATTGTTTGGACTGAATTATTCAGAAGGGAAAGAGGAAAAGAAAGCCAGTAAGTGTTTCTGTTTAATTTTTTGAACATCTGGAATAGAGTCGCATGCCCATTTTCGTGTCCTCATCTGCTGATTCTACCATCTGTGTCAATTCTGCATCGGTTTTGATTGATTTATCTCCTTATTATGGGTTATATTTTCCTTCTTCTTTGCATGATTGGTAATTTTTTTCATTGAATATCAGACATCATAAATTTCACCTTATTAGGTGCCAGAAAATTTTGTATTCTTGACTTTGTTCTGGAGTGTAGTTAGGTTTTTGGACACAGTTCGATCCTTTTGGGTCTTTTTTTTTTTTTTTTTTTTTTTTTTTTTTGAGAAGCAGACTTCTCTCTGAGCAAGTTGCCCAATGCGGGGCTCTATTCCAGGACCCTGAGATCATGATGTGAGCCAAATGCAGACGCTTAACTAACTGAGCCACCCAGGTGTCCTCAGGTCTTGCTTTTTTATGATTCATTAGGAGGGTCTGGAGCACTCAGTCTAGAGCTAATTGTTCCCTACAACTGAGGCCAAGCCCTTCTGATGACCCCAGGCCTGTGACTCAGCAGGGTTCTGCTCTGGCTGGTGGAAGCAGAGTCCTGCTCTGGTGTGAGCACAGGGCACTGTTACCATCCATCCCCATGGATGGTTCTTTCCCTGACCTCAGGTAGTTTCCTTGTACATACGTGCTGCTCAGCAGTAGTCAGCTGACTCGGGGGGACCCTCTGCACATCCCTGGCCATCTCTCTGTGTAGCCATCTCCTCTTTGCTATCTCTCAGCACCTCAACCTGACCCTGGGAATCTCCTGGGTTCTTGAAGTTCCTCCTTCCTGTGCCTGGGAACTTTGACAAAGCAGTGACCTAAGGCAAATGCAGTGCTCACCTTGCTTGCTTTGGCTCTCACAGGGATCACTGTCTATTGTCTAATATCCAGGGTCCTGAAAACCACTGTTTCATCTATTTTGTCTGTTTCTGTTGCTGCTCTTGTTTCAGACAGAAAGGTAAATCTGGTCCCTGTTATCCCATGGTGGGTGGAAATGGTAACAGCAGTGAATATTTCAGTTGAGAAACATGGTTTTAATTCTTAAACTCTCAGCCTTCTATATATTTCTCAATTCAGATTCAGTGCCAACAACTGGTAGGTGAAAGTTCCCCTAATGTTTCAGTCATGAGATTAAGAAATGATCCTAAGAGATAAGAAAATAATCTAGGGTCTTGGCTAAAAAGTAGTGGTTAGAAATACCCCTGACTCGAGATGCCTGGGTGGCTCAGTGGTTGAGCGTCTGCCTTTGGCTCAGGACGTGATCCTGGGGTCCTGGAATCAAGTCCCATGCTGGGCTCCTTGTGGGGATCCTGCTTCTCCCTCTGCCCGTGTCTCTGCCTTTCTGGTGTCTCTCATGAATAAATAAATAGAATCCTTTAAAAAACTACTCCTGACTCTGTTTCTGAAAATGAGTTAAGCTGACTTTTAAAAAAATGCTTAGTGATTCTTACTGAATGTCCACAATATACCTATGATTATGTTCAAGCATTTGGGGGAGTACATAGTCCCAACCTTGAAGAACTTGCAGCTTCTCAGGGTGAAAAAACATACACATGTAAAATGAAATCACAGGGCAGTATTGTTCATGTTGGGATGAGTAAGACAATGAGAGATAAGATACTGTGTGCCAGAATTTATCTTCTTCCTAATAATGGACAATTTTAGAGTGTTCTCATACCTTTTTTAAAAAAATCCAGAACAACCATAAAACACTTCCACTCAAATAGATTAACATCTCATTTTATCTGGTTCCTTTGCCAAGAACAAAAAATTTACATGCTGTGGCACATACAGTAGACTGAATCTCTCACTACTTATTTCAGCTTCCTTCCAGGGAGCCTCCTGTTTGCAAAAGAGAAAGGCTCACATGGCATTCCCCAGACTCCCTTGCAACGCGGGGTCCAGTGCGACTTGGGTTCCATCAATCAGACACTTTTGTGCAAGAACTGAATCTGAAACTGAAGTCTTTTAAAAAGCCTTAAGTTCAGTGTTACTGTCTGCATTTTTAAGTATGTGCAACAAAAATTTAGCATTCTTTTTTTTAAAATTTTTATTTATTTATGATAGTCACACAAAGAGAGAGAGAAAGAGAGGCAGAGACATAGGCAGAGGGAGAAGCAGGCTCCATGCACCAGGAGCCCGACGTGGGACTCGATCCCGGGTCTCCAGGATTGCGCCCTGGGCCAAAGGCAGGCGCCAAACCGCTGCGCCACCCAGGGATCCCCTCGCATTCTTTTTGAGCCACCTACCCTGTGTCCAGCCCCACTGTTTGGCCTGGGCACACCTACCAGCCCCATCATCATAACCATGCAATGGCTTACATGTCTTCTGTACAATGATGTTTTTCAGATTTGGGGACTTTGTAGATATGCATATCCCTGATGGCCTGGGCAATTTCCCATGTATTCTTGAAGTGAACATGAAGATTTGAACCTCTTGACTTGCACAATTTTGGGGGCTGGTTTCCGGGTTAAGTGAGCAGTGAAGCATTTTCAGACATCATCTCAGGCTGCTTTCAAGGAAAACCAGAGGGTCACTTCAGCAGAGTCATTCTGAGAATTATCCCCAAAGGTCCAACCTAAAGCCTGCTTTTCTAGCCTCTTGAACAATCTTGCAAGCACCTAATTCCTTGAATTAAATTCCTTTCTTGCTTAATATACCCAGAGCAGTTTCTAATGTGTTATATTGAACTATGGTACACATGCTAGTGCATGAACTAATCCCCATATGATACCGCCATTGAAAAAATGCATAAAATGAAATATTGTGCTAACAAACTATGAGAAGCATTAAGCTCCTGTATATTTGTCTCTCTCCTTTTCTTTTACCAGAGATGTCTGATGACATGTCTATAGAATTATGTGTAATATGCTTGCTTGCAGGATTTTAAGATACAGCAGAGTGAAGATATGCCAAAAGTAAGAAGAGAATAAAAGGGCCTGTCATGATGTATCAGGATGTAAATACCAGAAAGTTATTTTATTTTATTTTATTTTATTTTATTTTATTTTATTTTATTTTATTTTATTTATTTTATTTTATTTTTAAGATTTATTTTTATTTGAGAGAGAGAGAGAGAGAGAGAGAGAGAGAGAATGAGTGTGTGTGTGAGCAGAGGGTAGGGCAGAGGGAGACAGGGGGAGAGTAATCTCAAGCAGACTCCCTGCTGAGGACAGAGCTCTACTTGGGGGCTCATCTCAGGATCCTGAGATATGACCAGAGCCAAAATCAAGAGTCAGATGAGCAACTGACTGAACCACCCAAGCCCCCAGAAGCAAGTCATTTTAAAATATAAGCAAACAAACAAGAATTCACTGTGGGCTGGATGGGGCATGGAAGGCTTAATAAGGGCAGCATGGTGTGGGGTTGAGAGTATGGACTCTGGTTTAGAGCAGATAGAGCAGGTATTTGGGCTCAAATGCTGGCTCTGTGCCTTTGCAAAAGTTGGTTAACTTCATCCATAAGTTGTCAATGGGTAATAGTCCTTCTGTTACAGGGATACTGTGCAGATTGAAGTAGTAAATACATAAATAGTAGTAAATAATGCTTATGCATAGTAATGTGTTTTTTTTTTTTAATGTATTTATTCATGAGAGACACAGGCAGAGGGAGAAGTAGGTTCCCTGCAGGGAGCCCGACATGGGACTCGATCCTGGGACTCCAGGATCATGCCCTGAGCCAAAGGCAGTTGCTCGACCGCTAAGCCACGCAGGTGCCCTATGCATAGTAATGTTATTTAAGTGTTTGTTAAATAAAATACAAGCGAAGGCAGAACGTCAGTTGGATGGGATGAGTACAGAGAAATGACTGAGACAATCGTGAAGTAGGTGCAGGAATGGCAATGCTGGGGGTGCCAGGGTAGCTCTGTTGGTTAAGCATCTGCTTTTGGCTCAGGTCATGATCCCCGGGTCCTGGGATTGAGCCTATAGGGGGCTCCCTGTTCAGTGAGGAGTCTGCTTCTCCTTCTCCCTCTGCTGCTCCCCCTGCTTGTGCTCTCTTGCTCTCTGTCAAATAAATACATAAAATCTTTAAAAAAAAAAAAAAAAAGAATGGTAATGCTAAAGGACAGGAAAGAAATTGGCTCAACTGCTGTGCCAGCTGAGGACCAGGGGCATGAAATGTAGGAAGTAAGGTAAGATCATGGGTGGAGTTTTGAAGCTCTTCCTAAACAGGCTAGGCTTTCACCTGTAAAACTTCAGAACCCTACTGAAAGATGTTTGACAGACAGGTGATGTGGAGAAAGCGATATTTTAAAGAGCATTCTGAGGATGATTTTCTCTGTTGCCATTCTACAGCTTTATGCCAACTTGACACACCCATGAATCACTTGCCAACTGGCCCATAAAAGGACGCTTTAAACACCTACAAGTATTCATGGCAATCATCTTGCCTTTCTCTAAAATTTCTGCCCTGTCCTAGATGGCTTCAGGGGTCCCTACAGTTGGGAAAGGAAGTTTGGAAAGTGATTAATGTTGGTCTTAAAAAATCATAGCTATTCTATAAAGCTCTATTTTAGTTTAAACAGCATTGGTGTCCCTTGACTGAGTTCTTTTCTTTTTTAAATGTCTCATCTATATCCTTATAGATCCTAGATGCTCTCTGGTCACTGTATGCCTTTTAAACATTCATTAGTGTCCTTAGACAATATCTTCCACAGTCACCCCTCTGTGTCACGTCCGTAACAGTAGGCACCCCAAATGATGAACTAACCATGAACTTGTTTCTTTCTTATTGATGGGAAAAATAGTATCTTAGGCTTAATTAAAAATAGGATCATTTTAAATTTCTTTTACTTATCTGAACTAGTCCGTGGCATTTGAAAATGAGGATGCTAGAAATATCTAGAAAATAAACAACAGGGGATAGGAGGGAAAGAAAAGTCAAGGACAATTCTGGGATTTCTGGCTGGGGCGGCCAGATTGACGGCCTCCTCTGAAACAAGGAAAGAGGAGAAGCTACATAATTCACAGGGCTCACGGCAAAGTGAAATTGCAAGGCCCCTAAATGTCGAAATGTCAAAATTTTAATTTATATTTGAAAACCCAGTGAATGAAAGTATGGGCTTAAAGTATGAGCTTATAATACTCTGTATAAAAATTGAACAGTGTAAAAAAATTGAACAGTGTGTGGTGTGTGTGTGTGTGTGTGTGTGTGTGTGTGTAAACTTGAATACTGGGAACCAATAAAGCCATCAGCAGGTCTGAGACTCAAGGTCATGGTTAACTTCTGAACCAACTACTAGGCTACCCTGTCCTGTGTGGAACCAGATAGACTCCATAAGGGTAACGCTAATAGTGACATTCAGTGTGTTCTTTTCTTTCTTCTTTTTGTGTAATAATTTTAAGGACTTTGCTTCTTGAGTATGTGATTGTCATTATCGTGACAAACAGGAGGTGGGGGATATTGACCCAATACCCTAACCCAAATGTTCCCCATTTCAAGAATGTAAATAGACCTAACTCTCAACTTAGTGTCGAAGTTCAGGGAAACTCTTTTTCCTTTCTTTCACTATCTCATCTTGTCACGGTGAGCTTTATCTCCCCTACACAGGGTGGGTGGCCCTCACAGACTCCTGGGGCCCACCCTTTAAGACTGAGCACTGAGCTGCCAGGTGAGGCCTACTGCCAACCACGGACAAACACTGCTGCAACTCGAGCCAGGCATCTCCCTTCTCCATGAGGCCATAGTCCCAACCCACAGCAGATGGGTGACCCCCACCCCCACCCCCAAGAATATTGTTATTCCCGTGCCAGAGCACACTAGGGGCCTGGATAGGGATGGGCAAGGAACTTGCCTGCCCTGAATGTGCCACAGCACAGCAGCTGACCTGGGGCTGGAACAGCCATACAGCCATTGCTATGCCCTGTCCCGAAATGCCACAGTGAGAATATGCCTGATGCTCTCTGCATCCAGGCCATGGACCCCACTGGTGGGGACAGAAGGTGGCAGCAGTCACAGGAAATGGGGAAGAGAAGCCCTGGGTGCTAAGGGCAAGAGCAGGAGTCTGAGAACCTACCCCAGGATCTCAGGGAGGTAGTGTGAAGAGGATGGAATGTGAGCCAACCCACATGCTCTGCAGTCTCATAGGTCAGAGGCACCTGGGGGGTGCAGTCGGTTAATTATCGGACTCTTGGTTTCGGCTCAGCTTGTGATCTCAGGGTGGTGAGATCGAGTCCAATGTCTGGCTTGTGCTCAATGTGGAGTCTGCTTCAGATTTTCTCTTTCTTTTTCTGATCCTCCTGCTTGTGCTCTCTCTCTAAAATAAATAAATAAATAAATAAATAAATCTTCGAAAAAACCCATACTTTCAAGGATAAAGTTATTAAAAATTTCAGAACAAGTACTGCAGAGCATTAAACTCCAAGCACAGGGCCCTTCTGAGTTTGAGGCCCTGGACTAGTTGTGGGTATGTTGTTATGGACAGAATGTTTTTATCCCTCCCCCCTCAGTCATACACTGAACCTCTAACCCCCAATGTGACCATATTTGGAGATAGGGCATTTAGGAGATCATTAAGGTTAAGTGAAGTCATAAGGGTGGGGCCCGAATCCAGGCCTTATAAGAGGAAAATACTCCCAAGCTGAGGAAAGGTCATGTGAAGACACAGTGAGAAGGCAGCTATCTCCATCTGCCAGCCAGGTAGAGAGCTCACTGGAACCCAACCCTTGGCACCCTGATCTCAGACTTTCAGCCTCCAGAGCTGTGAGAAAATAAATTTCTGTTGTTTAAGCCACCCAGTCTGTGGCATTTGTTATGGCAGTCTGGGCTGACTAATAATATACCTGTGAAGCCAGACCCAGGAGCAGGTTGTTTGAGAAAGAGCGTGAATTCCGTTATGGATCTGTTGAGTTCTAAGGGACCAAAGTGATATTTGACTGGCAGTCTCTCATTTATGGACTTACAGATCCGGCAGCCAAGAGCAAGGCTAGAAATACCAGTTTGGGAGTCATTAATACATAAACAGCAATCAGATCCATGGGAGTGGATGAGATCACCCAAACACAGTGTTTAGGGTGAAAAGAGGGTGAGGTTAAAACCAAGGTGGTTGTGCCAACATTTAAAAGGTGGCCAGAGGTGGGCAGATCACAGAGAAGACAGTGACAGAGAAAGAAAGATGAGAAAGAAGGAAGGAAATCCAAGAGTAGTGTATGGTATTTTGGAAGTGAGTGAAAGAAAGGTTAGAAATTTGTCAGCTTGTCACATTCTATTAAGAATTCAATTAAGAAGAACATTCGAGAGTGTCTAGTGGATCTAGCCACAAGGAGGTCTCTGGGAGCAATTGGATTTTAAATTGACAAGCCACCCAGGTGCCCCAAGAACTTATATTTTTTAAGTCTCTAGATGAGATGACTCTGATGCCCTGACAGGTTTAGAAGCTACCGATGGGAAGCAAAGAGCATGACTTGCATTCACATAGACCTGGGTTCCAATCCCGATTATGTCACATTTTAGTTGTTTGAGCCAGAAAAGATACTTAAATCTCTTTAGGTCTCAGGTATCTCAT
Organism: Canis lupus familiaris; assembly: GCF_011100685.1. Lineage (NCBI taxonomy): Eukaryota > Metazoa > Chordata > Mammalia > Carnivora > Canidae > Canis > Canis lupus. Next base: position 24,294,362 of record NC_049237.1, read on the forward strand.
TCATAAAAAATGGGAGTGGTAGTCCTACTTTGTGGCAGCAAGTGCTATTTAGCAGTAAGTATAATAAATGTAAACTATTCTCTTAGGGTATTTCTTGGCTCTGAGGGGCTGGAGGAAGGGTCCATTGCTACAGGTGTACTAAGTAAGGGTCAAAGAGGAATAGCGTTTTGTTTTGTCTTGACTTTTTGTAAGATGTCTGAGTTTGAGCATTTCTGTAAGCTGAGAGGCAAGAGAGCGAGGTGGGGGATGCGATGAACCCAGATCTCTGAACTGATGATATCCTCTCCAAATCACAGGTGAAAGGATCAGTTTCTGGAGGGAGAATAAACTCCATGGAAAGAAGTCTGGCATGGGGGTAGGAAATTCAGGGGTTTCACTCTTAATAATCCCAATTTTCTCTATAGAGTAGGAGGCGATACCGTATGCTGAGAGGGGTAGGGTTCTTGAGAAGAGGCACAGGTTTGGAAAGGATATATTGGAAGTTTGAGGAATGGGAGAGCTACATGAAAGATAAATAGGTTTCCAAAATATATAAAGAACTTTTACAGCTCAACACCAAAAAACCACAAATAATCCTATTAAAAATGGGTAGAGGACCAGAATAGACATTTCTCCAAAGAAGACATACAGATAACCAACACATTCTAAAATGATGTTCAACATCGGTCCGCTTGGGTGGCTCAGTCAGTTAAGCATCTGCCTTCAGCTCAGGTCATGATCCCAGGGTCCCGAGATTAAGTTCCATAGCAGGCTCCCCATATGGGACTCCACACTCAGCGGGGAGCCTGCTTCTCCCTCTGCCTCTTGCCCTGCTCATGCTTTCTCTCTCTCACTCTCTCTCAATAAATAAAATCTTAAAAAAAAAAAAAAGATGCTCAACATCGCTAATCACCAGGGAAATGCAAATTTCCACAATGAGAACCACAATGAGATATCACTTTATACCTGTCAGAGTGGCTGAAATAAAAAAGACGAGAAATGATAACTGCTGGCAAAGATGTGGAGAGAAAGGAGCCCTTGTGGAGTGTTGGTAGGAATGCAAATTGGTGCAGCCACTGGGGAAAACAGTATGGAGGTTCCCAAAAAAATTAAAAAAAGAATTACCATAGAATCCAGTAATTATATTACTGAGTATTTACCCAAAGAAAATAAAAACATGAATTCAAAAACATGTACACCCTATGTTTATTGCAGCATTATTTGCAACAGCTAAATAAGGAAACAACCCAGGTATCCATTGATTGATGAATGAATTAAGAAGATGCAGCATACACATTCAATGGAATATTGCTCAGCCATAAAAAAGAATGAAATCTTGCCATTTGCAATAAGATGGATGGACCTATAGAGTATAATGCTAAGTGAAATAAGTCAGAGAAAGACAAATACCATATAGTTTCACTCATATGTGAAATTTAAAAACAAATGAAAGAATTAAGAAAAAAAAGAAATTAAAAATCCACTTAAAAAAAGATTTTATTTATTTATTTGAGAGAGAGAGTGCAAGAGAGAGAGCACAAGTGGAGGGGAGGGCGATAGGGAGAAACAGGCCCCCCCCATTCATTGGTGGGCAAATGGATGAAATGGGTGAAGGAGATTAAGAATGCATTTATCTTAATGAGCACTGAGAAATGTACAGAACTGTTGAATCATTATATTACACACCTCGAATGAATATAACACTGTACGTTAATTATACTGCATTAATAAAAACAGTTTTTTTAAAGACACATAGAAGGATCAACAAGTGCCAGCCTTAGCTTAGGTTGAAGACCACTGACTTTTTTTAAAAAAGATTTTATTTATTTATTAGAAACAGAGACAGACAGACAGACAGACAGAAGGAGAAGCAGGGTCCATGCAGGGAATCTGACGTGGGACTTGATCTCGGGTCTCCAGGATCACACCCTGGGCTGGTGGCAGCGCTAAACTGCTGAGCCACCTGGGCTGCCCGAAACCACTGATTTCTTCTTCACTTTCTCTCTGTCCTACACGTGGCTTGTTTTAATTGGCCTCTGTAATTGTTTAGAAATAATAGATTATACTAGTGGCATTTGCAGAATAGTTCATGTGTGACAGCAGTGTACTCAGAATTTTACACTATTATCTCATTTAATCTTCACAAAGACTCTGATGTGGGTACATCTCATCCATGACCCCCCACGTTGTAGATGATGAACGGGATTTAAAGAGGTTTAAGTGCCAGCATACTCAGCTAATTAATTGCAGAGTGGGGTTCTCAACTTCAGGTTGGGCAGATTCTAGAGCTTCTATTCTTAACGGTGGCACACCATGCTTTAATTAGAATTAGGTTCCGGTAGCATATGCAATGGAATGGTGAGGTAGGGGAAGGAACTGGGCAGATCTATCCAGTCTGGAAATCTGTCATTATTAACTGTATTATGCCATCTACCTAAGTTTACTATTACTGATATCTTCAGATTTCTTTGTCTGTAAAAAAACAATCAGTTAAAAATCTATCTTTTGCTCTCTACTGGCTTTAAAGATATAAATTAAAATTCATTTCTTACAGTAGTTACCCTTGCAATATTAGCTTGCCTATCTACTTTTTAAAATCTAATGAAAGGGGCACCTAGATGGCTCAGTCAGTGGAGTGTGTGACTCTTAATCTCAGGGTTGTAAGGTTGAGCCCCAAATTAGGAGTAGAGATTTCTTAAATATAAAATCTTAAAAAATAGGTAAATAAAAAATTTAAAAATCTAAAGACAATTAATATCTTTAAACTTCAAATAATATTTTAACTCCAGGGACACTTAGGTGGCTCCTGGTACCCAGGGTTAAGTGTCTGCCTTTCGCTCAGGCCATGATCTCAGGGTCCTGGGATTGAGCCCCATGTCAGGCTCCCTGCACAGTGGGGAGTCTGCTTCTCCCTCTCTCTCTGCACCTCTTCCCACTCATGCTCTCTCTCTATTTCAAATAAATAAATAAATAAATAAATAAATAAATAAAATATTAAAAAATATTTTAGGGGCACCTGGGTGGCTCAGCAGCTGAGCATCTGCCTTTGGCTCAAGGCATGATCCTGGGGTCCTGGGATAGTCCCGCATGGGGCTCCCAGCAGGGAGCCTGCTTCTCCCTCTGCCTCTGTCTCTGCCCCTCTCTGTGTGTCTCTTATAAATAAATAAATAAAATCTTTAAAAAATGTTTTAATTCCAATAACCCAGGCTTACATTGTTGTCGTGGGCCAACCACTTTGTTCTATCTTGCTGGCTTTTTTTAAAATCCCACACATTAAACATCATTATCATTGTTTTCTAGCCAACCAGTGTTTATTTATTCATGAGACACACACACACACACACACACACACACACACACACACAGAAGCTGAGACACAGGCAGAGGGAGAAGCAGACTGATCCCGGGACCCCAGGATCATACCCTGGGCTGAAGGCAGCCGCTCAACCGCTGAGCCACCCAGGTGCCCCAACACTGGTTATTTGTTTAGAATTTATCCACGTCTTATATATTCTTTCTAGGATTGTTTTTTGGTTTTTTGTGAGAAATAGTTTTTGGAAATTCCTTTAGTGCAAAATAAATTTTTTACTTATTCTTCTTGGAATTTACTGGAATTCCTGAATTCCAGTATATGACTGGATATGCGGATCACAGTCTTTCATCAGTTTTGAAAAATTCTCAGCCACTATTACTTTCAAATGTTGTCTCTTCCCCTTTATCTCCTTGTAGAACTCTGTTCGGACATGTGGCAATTTCTCATTTTACCAACATGTGCCTTAAGTAGCCTTTCATATCACTTTTGTTCCTAGGCTGCATTCTTTGAAATTCCTCCAGATTTATTCTCCAGGTCAGTCTTTAAATTTTGCCCACATTCTGCTTAACTTTTCAGATTTTTCTCCAATATTTTATTGTGATAATTTTCAAAATACAGGTAAGCTGAATTTTACACTAAACTCCCATATACTCACCACCCATATTCAACAATTAACATTTTACTATACTTGCTTTATCATGTATTTATCCCATCTACCCTGTTTGCATCCATCAATTCAAGTTTTTGTGTGTATCACAGTAAGTTGCAGCATCAGTAAATTTAATCCAAACTCTTAGGTGTTTTTTTTTTTCATTCTTTTATTTTCCATTTCTTAAAGATCCATTTGTTCCTTTTTTATATCTATGTGGTCACTTCTGATGTTCCCTTGTTTATCATTCACCTTTCCAAGTCCTTCTTTTACTTCTCAGACATATTAGACATATTTACTTTATAGGCAGTAAGGCTGTATTTTAACAATTAAAAATACAGAATGCTTAGTTAAGTTTGAATTTCAGGTAAACAACACATTTTTAGTGTAAGTATATCCCAAATATTTCATGAGATATATTTATACTTAAAATTTACTTATTATTTACCTGAAGTTCAAATTTAATTGGGTGCCCCTATGTTTTATCTGGCTATCACCTGATAATTCCCATATCTGATGTCTTTATAGGACTTGCTCATTTGTTTTGCTGAATCTTACCCATGATGGCTTATTTCCTTGTGTGTTTTGTGATTTGGGGTTGTTTTCTCATCTTCAAATTTCCATGTCAGATTTCCTCTAGGCTTCAACTTAGAGTACATTCCTCCCTGCTTCTGCCAGGTGTCTGGGACACTATAGATCTGGTCTACTTTAAGCTAAAATTTTCAGCTGATGGCTTTCTGAACCATGCAAAGAGTGAAAATTTGGGCCAGGAACTCTCAAAAGAAGCTAGTAGCCACAAAATGTCATTGGAGCCTTTTTCTTTCTTTTAAAAAAAACTTCTGTATCAAGAAAATGTGGAAACCATTTTTGCTGTCCTCTGCCTTTTCTAAGTGTATTCTCGTAGCTCAAAGTCTTACTGTTGCTGAGTTATGGCTTTTTCAGGTATGAGGGACTTACCATCCTGCATAGATCCAATGCTTCATTCCAGGTGCCCCCGAGCAGAGGTTTTGAATTATTATCCAGCATCTTCAGTGTTTATTTTTTATTTTATTTTTTTATCTTCAGTGTTTAGTTCCTTCCTCCCATGGACTTCTTGTGCTGGTTTGTTACTGGCATCAAAGGATTCCACCTAAATTCTTCATCCATTTATTTAAATGAGTGATATGAATAGTTTGGTTGGCTTTTTTTTTTTTTTAAGATTTTATTTATTTATTCATGAAAGGCACAGGAAGAGAGAGAGAGAGGCAGAGACACAGGCAGAGGGAAAAGCAGGCTCCCTGCAGGGAGTCTGACATGAGACTAGATCCGAGGTCTCCAGGATCACGCCCTGGGCTGAAGGCGGCTCTAAACCGCTGAGCCACCCGGGCTGCCCTGGATGGCTTTTTTTTTTTTTTTTTTTTTAATTTTTATTTATTTATGATAGTCACAGAGGGAGAGAGAGAGAGAGAGAGAGGCAGAGACATAGGCAGAGGGAGAAGCAGGCTCCATGCACCGGGAGCCCGACGTGGGATTCGATCCTATGTCTCCAGGATCGCGCCCTGGGCCAAAGGCAGGCGCCAAACCGCTGCGCCACCCAGGGCTCCCCTGGATGGCTTTTAAGACGTTTTGTAGACTCTCGGGTAAGCCTTATTGCTGGAAACCTGTGTTCTTTAGTCAGCAATTTTTGGATTTTATGACAGTAAAGAGTTGTTTCTCGTGTTAATATGGAGATCTAAGCCAGGCAGGCCCTATCTGATTATATAAATGTGTGTAAAACAAAATAAGCAGAATTCCATCTTACTTTAAGAAGGTAGGGCAGCCCCAGTGGCTCAGCGGTTTAGCGCCGCCTTCAGCCCAAGGTGTGATCCTGGAGCTCCGAGATCGAGTCGCACTTCAGGCTCCCTGCTCGGAGCTTGCTTCTCCCTCTGCCGGTGTCTCTGTCTCTGTCTCTGTCTCTCTCTCTCTCTCGGCGTCTCTGCCTCTCTTTCTCTGTGTGTGTGTATCTCTCATGAATAAATAAATAAGAGCTTTAAAAAAAATAAGAAGGTAATCTTTTTCTAGGTATGCCACATGATATAAAAGTAAATCAACTAAAGTAGCCACATTAAAACAAAACAAACAATGCAACTGGAATGACCAACTTCACCAGTTCAGTGCACAAATCACATCACTTTCCTTTAATATTCAAAGTAATCCATCTTATTGGAAGGAGAGCTACAGCCCCTGATTGTGATCAGTGATCATTATAGCCAGTATTGTGAACCCACGCTCCATGTTTGGGGTTCCCTAGGTACAGACTCTTTATTTCATATTCACATACTCTGCTTTCATTTCTCAAACTCCTCCACAGGGCCTGGATGGCTGGGTCAGAAGGAGAGTCCAGCCTCCCACCCTGTGACAGTGTTCCTGGTTACCCTGCCACCCTTATAATCTAGCCTGGGTTTTAGTTCAGATTTCCCTTCCCTCATAATAAGTGACTGTCTGGGGATACTTGGTATATTTTCCTGATGGAGGACGTCAGACAGACGTGACTCAATATTCTGACATTGTAGCTTGGGAGAGGAGGAATGAAGGTGTCAATTCTATAATACTCTGGAGGAATCTTGGCCTTTCTGCAAAATTTCTTTTCCCCTTGGCATCATAGCAAGGAATATTGAGATGGTAGCCTTTGTCAATTTATTAATGAATGCCCATGCTGCATACTTATCCTGGGGCAGTAAGTGCTTAATCAACAAAGCGCACACAGGGGTGTTTGGATGGCTCAGTCAGTTAGGAAACCCATTTTTGGTTTCGGCTCAGGTCATGATCTCAGGGTTGTGAGATCCAGCCCGGTGTAGGGCTCTGCACTTAGGGTGGAGTCGGCTTGGCATTTTTTCCCTCTTCCTCTCCCTCCCACCTTACCTCTCCAAAGCACATGTGCTCTCTCTCCCTCTAAAATAAATTAATAAATTAAATCTTAAAAATAAAAGATGCATGCAGATGATTTGTTTTAGAAAAAAAATTACTCCCAAAATGAGGTGCCTTATGATCTCCAATACTAGACATCAAAGCAGATTGAACCTTTTTTTTTTTTAAGATTTATTTATTTATGATAGAGAGAGAGAGAGGCAGAGACACAGGAGGAGGGAGAAGCAGGCTCCATGCCGGGAGCCCGACATGGGACTCGATCCCGGGACTCCAGGATCGCGGCTTGGGCCAAAGGCAGGCGCCAAACCGCCGAGCCACCCAGGGATCCCCCTAGATTGAACCTTTTAATTGCTAGCTATGCCTTAAAAGAATGTACAACTAGGGGCACCTGCCTGGCTCAGTTGGCAGAGCATGTGACTCTTGATCTCAAGGTCATGAGTTTGAGCCCTGCTTAGGGTGTACAGATTAATAAATGAAATAGAGAAAAGAAAACAATAGAGGAAATCAGACCAAAGTTTGGGTTTTTGTTTGTTTGCTTTTTTTTTTTTTTTTTTTTTTTTTTTTTAGATTTTACTTATTTGACAGAGAGAGAGAGAGAGCACAAGCAGAGAGAATGACAGGTAGAGGAAGAGAGAGAAGCAGGCTCCCCGCTGAGCAAGGAGTCCGATGCAGGGTTCAATTCCAGGACCCTGTATTGTGACCTGAGACAGCACTTAACCAACTGAGCCACCCAGATGCTCCCCAAAGTTTGGTTCTTAAAACAGATCAACAAAAGTGATTATCTTCTAGCTAGAACAAAGTATAAAAAAGAGAAAACTCAATTTCCTAAAATCAGAAATGATAAAGGGGGCATCACTCCAACTGCACAGTGGAAAAAAAAATTAAAAGGGAATACTATGAGCAACCGTGTGTATCTAAATTAGATAACTACATGAAATGAACAAACTCCTAGAAAGACAAAACCACCAAAAATGGCTCAAGAAAAAAATAGAAAAATCTGAAGAGATCTATAAGTGGTTAAAGGATTAAATTAGTAATTTAAAAACTTCACACAATGAAAAACCCAGGCCCAGATGACTGCATTGGTGAATTTTACCAAACATGTAAAGAATTATATCAATCCTTTACAAACTCATGCCTTTCCCTTTCTGAGACCAGAAATAAGACAAGGATGTCTGCTCTCACCACATTTATTTAACATTGTACTGGAGGTTCTCATCAGGGCAATCAGACAAGAAAGAAATGAAAGGCACCCAGAGTAGAGAAGAGGTAAAAAAAAAAAAAAAAATGACATGATCTTGCATGTAGAAAATCCTAAGGAATTAGAAACTATTAGAACTAATAAGTGAGTTCAACAAGTTTGCAGGATACAAGATCAAAATACAAAGATCAATTGTATTTTTATACAATAGCAATGAACATGGCAAGCATGAAATTAAGAAAACAATTACATTTTACAATAACATCAAAAGAATAAAATATTAGGTATAAATTTAACAAGAGAGGTGTAAGATATATGCTACAAACCACAAAATACTGTTAAAAGAAATTTTTTTCAAGATTTTATTTCTTTATTTGAGAGAGAGAGAGAGAGATCCTATTTTAGTTAGAACATGCAAACCAAGGGAAGAACAGAGGGAGAGGGCAGGCAAGCAGCTCCCCCCTTCCATCCCCAGCAGGGGCTCCATCCCAGGACTCAGATCATGACCTGGGCCGGAACCAAGAGTTGGACACTTAACCAACTGGGCCACCCAGGTGCCCCAAAATATTATTGAAAGAAATTTAGTAAAATCTCAGTAAATGAAAAGATGTCGACAGATGGAAAGACTTAATACTGTTAAGGTGGCAATACTTCCCAAATTGCTCTACAGGTCCAACTCAATCCCTATCAAAATTCCAGCTGGCTTCTTTGCAGAAATGGGCAAACTGATACTAAAATTCAGTGGAAATCAAGAACCCCAGGAGGGCCAAAATCATCTTCAAAAAGAAGAACAAAGTTGGAGGACTCATAATTTCCAACATCAAACTTTATTATGAATAAAGTTTATTAATAATCAAGATGTTATAGTACTGGCATGCAGGCAGACATATAGAGCTATTGAATAGAACTGAGAATCCAGAAATAAACCCTTATATTTATGGCCAATTGAGGCTGGATGGAGATGGCAAAATAGTTTAATGGACAAAGAATAGGTTTTTCGACAAATGTTGTTGGGAAAACTGCATATCCACATGCAAAACAGTGAAGCTGGACTGCTGTTTCACACTACACACTCAATAACTCAAATAACTCAAAATGATTGAAGACATAAATGTAAAAACTAAAACTATAAAACTCTTAGGATGAAACGTAGGAATAAATCTTCATAACCTTGGGTTCAGCAGTGGTTTCTTTATTTTATTTTTTTATTTTTTTTTTAGCAGTGGTTTATTTAAAGACAATATCAAAGGTATCAGCAATAACAGGAAAAAAATGAAAATTTGGATTACATGAGAATAAAGACTTTCATGCTACAAACAATACCACAAGGAAAGTGAAAAGACTACTTGAAAGTTGCTAAAAGAGATCTTAAATGTTCTCACCACACACACACACACACACACACACACACACACACACAGGATAACCAAATGAGGTAATAGATAACTAAATGGGTTAACTAATCTTAATGTGGTAACTATTCCACAATACAGACAAGTATCACCTACTTGTATACACCTTACATTTACACAGTGTTATATGTGACTTATATCTCAGTAAAGCTGGGGGTGGGAGGAAGAATGTAAAAAGACAACTCACAGAATGGGAGAAAATATTTGCAAATCGTATTATCTGATAATGGACTTGTATCTAGAATACATAAAAAACTCTTATAACTCAATAATGGAAAGACAACCCAATCTTAAAATGGACAAAGGATTCAAATAAACATTTCTCCAAGGAAGATACACAAATGGCCCTTAAGTACATACAGCTAAAGATGCTCAACATCATTACTTACCAGGGAAATCAAAACCACAATAAGATTCTGCTTTACACCCAGTAGGATAGATATAATTTTAAAAATGGAAATAACAAGTTTTGGTAGGGAGATGGAGAAATTACAAGCTTCATAGGTGACTGGTGAGAATGGAAATGGTGTAACCACTTTGAAAAACAGTTTTGCAGTTCCTAAAAAATTTAAACATAGGGTTACTACACAACCTAGGAGTTTCACTCTTGGGTATATATATGCAAGAAAATGAAGCCATGTCCACATAAAAACTTGTAAACACATGTTTTTTTTTTTTTTTTAAGATTTTATTTATTTGAGAGAGAGCAAGCATATGTGGGCAGAGGGGCAGAGGAGCGGAGGGAGAAGCAGGCCCCCCGCTGAGCAGGGAGCCCCGCTGCCTAGCTAGATCCCAGGACCTCGGGATCATGACCCGAGCCGAAGGCAGACGCTTCACTGACTGAGCCACTCAGGCGCCCCTACACATGTGTTCTTAAGAGCATTATTCATGATAGCCAAAAAGTGGAAACAATCCAAATGCCCGTCAACTTATGAATGGGTAAATAAAATGTGATATATCTATACAGTGGCATATTATTCAGCCATAAAAAGAAATCCAGTGCTGATACATGCTATAACATGAATGAACCATGAACTTTGAAAATATGATGCTAAGTGAAAGAAGCCAGTCACAAAAGATCACATATTGTATCATTCTCTTCATATGAAATGTCAAGATTAAGCAAAGTATAGAGATATTAAGCAGATTAGTAGCTATTTAGGGCTGATGGTAAAATGGAGGCAGGTAGTAGGGGTGGAAGGGAGATGGGGGATCACAAATAATGGGTAGGAGTTTTTAAAGAGGGAATGAAAATGTTCTAAAATTAGATTGTGGGTAATCGCACAACCCTGTAGATAAAGTAAAACCACTGAATTATACACTTTACTTTTTTAAAAAAAATACTTTATTTATTCGTTCATGAGAGAGAGAGAGAGAGTCAGAGACACAGGCAGAGGGAGAAGCAGGCTCCATGCAGGGAGCCCTTCGTGGGACTCGATCCTGGGTCTCCAGGATCACGCCCTGGGCCGAAGGCAGGTGCTAAACCTCTGAGCCACCCAGGGATCCCTGAATTGTACACTTTAAATGGGTGAATTTCATAGTATGTGAATTATATCTCAACAGTTGTTTTTTAAAAAAATTAACTTCATCACTGAGAGGCAAATAGAAGCCACGTAGCTCCAGAGATGATCTCCTGAGTAGGATCCATCACTTTCATAGTATTCTGGCTAAGGATGAGTAACTGAAATCCAATCCCAAGAAAACAGAATAGAAAGTGTGGACTGTTGCATACAATAATTCATCTGTATTCTTAAAAGTTGTTAGTGCCAGGGCACTTGGGTGGCTCAGTCAGTTAAGCATCTATCTGCCTTCGGCTCAGGTCATGATCCCAGGGTCCTGGGATGGAGCCCCACATTGGGCTCCCTGCAGTGGGGAAGCTGCTTCTCCCTCTCCCTCTGCCTGCTGCTCCACCTGCTTGTGCTCTCTCTCTCTTTCTTTGTCAAATAAATAAATAAAATCTTTAAAAAAATTGTCAGTGTCATGAAGGACAAATGAAGGCTGAGGCATTTATTTGATCAGAAACTCACAAGACCTACACTAAATGATCCTGAACTGGATCCTGGCCTAGAGGAAAAAATGCCCTAAAGAGCATATTCAGGAAAATTAACAAAATTGGAACTAGACTGCAGATGGAAACATTGTATCAAGGTTAAATTTCCTGAACTCCATAAATGCATGATGGTTAGGGAGAAGGACAAAAACCTACAAGTAAGAAGCATGGTACATGCAATCTACTCTCTCACAAAGAGATTAGAAATCAACATAAAAGAATACATAAGAAGAAAAGCAAAAGAGTGATGATCACAAAAATCATGAGATTAGTGGGGAAGGAAGGAATATGGCTAGGGAAGGACATGAGGGTGGCCTTGCAGGGAGAGGTCAGGGGAATACTGTTCTATGTTTTAGCCACAGTGACAGAACACATGTATTTATATTATTATAATTTTCCTTGAAAGTAAGCTCTTCTGTGTATTTGTTACATTTTACAGTTAAAAAATAATTTAAGAGGAATAAATCTAAATTCCTATACCAACAGTTTAAAAGAAATCCAATACCAGAATAGTCTAATCACCCTGATGTTTTCTAGGACTTGCTTCTGTCACTCAGTGTTACGATTTTGATAAATTTTCCCCACTAAATACATCTTATTAAGGTCTGCCTATTAAATTTAAAAAATAAGTATTAATTCTGGATAGTGGGTAATAGACTAATAGTTAAGTTTTCTACATTTCTGAGGTTTTTTTCTTACAAATTAAAATAAATTAAAAAACTAATGCCCTGGGCATCTAGATGGCTCAGTTGGTTAAACATCTGACTCTTGTTTTTGGCTCAGGTAATCTCAGGGTCATGAGATTGAGCCCTGCATCCAGCTCTTCATCCAGCTCCACACTCAGTGGGCAGTCTGCTTGCTTGAGATGCTCTCTCTCCCTCTGTCCGCCCCCCGCCCCCCGACTCACCTCCTTCTCTAAAATAATAAATATATAAATCTTAAAAAAAATAAAAATGCATGCCTGATTCTGCCTAAGAAAACATTTCCTAGGTTCATGGGTAATGGTGATTTGTCAGAGAGTGCCAGGCTGACAATTATGATTTTCTGGAGTTTTATACTTTTATGATCTGGAGCTACATCATGCATTCAGTTACCAGCTTTGTGATCCTGGGCCATCTACTTAAACATTTAAAAAAAAAATTTCCCTCTTTAATGTAGGAAATGGAATTTACCCAGTCATTCTGTTCAGATATAATGTTCTTTCAGGGAAGTTACTAATATTGGAAATCACTATGAAAAGAATGCCATATGTCCTAGGTTTAAAGAGCCTTCCAACTTAAAGATGTACCATTTATTTAAAGCTATAAGTTTTTTGAGGAAAAAGGAAAGAAAAGAATGAGGGGATGAAGAAAAAGAAAAGGAAAGAAGGAAAGAAAGAAAAGAAGGAAGGAAGCAAGGAAGCAAGGAACCAAGGAAGCAAGAAAGACAACCATGCTGAATTAACAAATCTTCCCAAAAGGTACATTATAGCATCAAGAAAATACAGAAATTAACCTCTTTTTGCCAGTATCATTTTACCTTTGTCTGACTGCCTTCCAACATGACAAAGGATTGATGAAACCCTCTTCCTGAGCAGGACTGTTTCCCCGCAGAGATCCTCAGTCTTGGTCCTATGTGACTCTCAAGAGTTGGCAGTTGCTAGTAACTCTATAAAGTGGCAGATACACAGTTATGCAAAGACATAGGAGTAATACAGCAGATTAAACACATGCATCCAATTTTGTTCCCTCCTAAAATTTGACTAGAACTAGAGTAGAAGGATGCTTTTTGAAAAGATGTAACAATGATCAGTGGAAAGGATAGAAAACTGTGGCACCTAGAATGCAGGTAGACTTGATACTGAAGGCCTCAGGAAACTGGATTGCCAAGCCTACAGTGGGGGCCATCAGAAGGAGTTCAAATTACATCTAAGAATCCTGAAAAATTGGCTGCACCAGATACCTCTGGAATTTGGGGGTAAGGGCATGGCTGAAATAAGAAAAACTGGTAACAAGTGTTTGTGAAGCAGTGAAATACCTAGATCCTCCTCCCCAACTCTATACCACTGGGCAACTACTGACAAGAGTAATTCAGGTTTATCCTCTAGAGAGAATAAAACAGAAACTCTAGACTGGGAGGTCAGGTACATTTGAGGGTGTAGGAAACATTAAAAAACAGGAGGATTCAAAGATACTATGAGAGAATATCTTTGTTCTCAAGAAATACACACTTAAGTATTAGATCTCTATTCTCAGTTCAGAAAAATAATAATATGTGTGTATGCGGGGAGGGGGGGTGGGTACCAAAATGTTAAATGTGGCAAAATACTAATAATTGCAACAATGTATAAAATGTATGTGGAAATTTTTAGTAGTATTTTTGCAACTTTTAGGTAAGTTTGAAATCAAAATAAAAAGTTTTAAATTTTGTTTTTGTTTTTTAAAGAGAGAGAACACAAGGAACATCCAGACCTTTCTGCCTCCACTCACTGGCTATTAAAATGCTGGTAGCCAGAATTTTACCCTACAGAGAGGGGGTTTCAATATCCCACTCCAGGGAGTTTGAGCAGCTCAAGAGGAAAGATAAATGAAGCTCCATAAAGATATACAGAGCCTTCTCTCCCCAACAGTCTACTGGCAATGACTCTATGAAGCTAAAGGTCAATGAGCCCCAACCACATGGTCAGACTTTCCAATCACCTTCTAGTACTCCACACTTCTGTATGAACAGACAGCTAAAGAAGCAAGACAGATAGATACAAAAGCAAACAGGAAAAACAAAGCCCAACTTAGAGAATCAGAGAGCAGGCAAGGAGAAAAAAACCTGGGTGGAGGGTGGGGAGGTAGGGTAGGGAGGACTAACATTAACATCCTCAGAGAGGTAAGACAATGTTCAAAAAACAAGAAGGGTATGCTTTTAAAAGAAACAGTAGGAGAATAAAAAACAGCCCTTAGTGGGGCACCTGGGTAGTCGGTTAAGTGTCTGCCTTTCACTTGGGTCATGTTCTCAGGGTCATGGGATCAAGTCCCACACTGGGATCCCTGCTCAGTGGGGAGTCTGCTTCTCCTTCAGCATCTCCCTCTCCCTCTGTGTGCTCTCTTTCAGATGATAGATAGATAGATAGATAGATAGATAGATAGATAGATAGATAGATAATATATCTTTTTTAAAAAACAGCCCTTAGAAATTATTTTTTTTATTTTTAAAGATTTTATTTATTTATTCATGAGAGACACACACACACACAGGCAGAGACATAGGCAGAGAGAGAAGCAGGCTCCATGCAGGGAGCCTGATGTGGGACTCCATCCCAGGTCTCCAGGATCATGCCCTGGGCCAAAGACAGGTGCTCAACTGCTAAGCCACCCAGGCGTCCCAGCCCTTAGAAATTAAAATCATGTTAGTGGAAATGAAAAACTCAATGAAATATTAGAAAAGTAAGTTTTCAAAATTTCCCAAAATGTAGAGAAAAAAGGCAAAATGAGAGAGAAAAAGTGAGAAAATAAGATCTGTCCAGTGGGTCTCAAAACTAAATAATAGAAAATCTAGAAAAAGAGAAAATGTAGAGGCAGAAATCAGAAATTAAAATAATTTGAGATAATTACTCAGAACTGAAGAACAAATTGTTCAGTTGAAAGCCCCACTGAGTGAATTTCAGAAATTTGGAAACCTGAAAATTTCAGTCATCACTAGTAGGTGGGAACAGTTGTCAATGGTGCAGAGTGGGGAGGGGTACAGAGTCTGGCAAAATTGATTAATAAGATTCATACTAAGATATATCACTGTGAAATTTCAGAACAATGGGAACAAAGAATTCTACAAGCTTCTAGAGTAGAAAACTAAGACTCTTTTGTTTTAAAAAGAAAAAGGGTAGAATTTTTAATATGATGTTTTGGTTTGTTTTCTAAAGTTACTTATGTTAGTTCTTTTCTACTCCACTCCCTTCAGTGTGCTTATGTTATTTATTCATAATACGTTTAGATTCTTTTTTTTTATCATCTATATTCCATTTTGGGTTTCCTTTGCAGTCTGGTTGAATTTTTAAAATTTACATTAAGGTGTGTTTTTATTTCTTTCTTTCACCATGACAAGTGTACTCTTTAATCCCACCCCCTATTTCCCAGATGCTCCCAACCACCTTCCCTCTGATAACCATCAGTCTGTTCTCTAGAGTTAAGAGTGTTTCTTGGTTTGTCTCTCTTTTTTCTTCCATGTATTTGGTTTTTTTCTTAAATTCCACATATGAGTGTAATCACATGGTATTTATCTTTCTCTGATTGACTTATTTTGCTAGCATAATACTCTCTACTCCATCCATGTTGTTGCAAATGGCAAATTTCATTTTTTATGCCTGAATAATATTCCATTTTACACACACACACACACATATCATATCACATCACATCACATCTTCTTTATCCATTAATCAGTCGATGGACACTGGGCTGCTTCCATAGTTTGGCCAATGTAAATAATGCTGCTATATACCTAGAGGTGCATGTATCCCTTTGAATTAGTGTTTCTGTATTTATTATTTTTTTTTTTTGGTAAATACCCAGTACTATGATTCCTGAGTCATAGGGTAGTTCTATTTTAAATTTTTTGAGGAACCTCCATACTGTTTTCCACAGTAGCTGTACCAATTTGCATTCTCACCAACAGTTCAAGTGTTTCCCTTTCTCCACATCCTCACCAACACTTGTTGCTTCTTGTGTTTTTGATTTTAGCCATTCTGACAGATATATCTCATTGTAGTCTGATTTGCATATTCCTGATGATGAGTGATGCTGAGCATCTTTTTATGTGTCTGTTGGCCATCTGGATGTCTTCTTTGGAGATATGCCTGTTTGTGTTTTCTGCCCATTTTTAAATTGGATTATTTGTTTTTTGGGTATTGAGTTATATAAGTTCTTTGTAGATTTTGGATACTCTTTATCAGATATGTCATTTGCAAATATCTTTTCCCATTCCCAAGGTTGCCTTTTAGCTTTGTTGACTGTTTCCTTCTCTCTGCAGAAGCTTTTTATTTTGATGTATCCCAATAGTTCTTTTTGATTTTATTTCCTTTGCCTCAGGAGACATATCTAGAAAAATGTTGTTACAGCCAATGTCAGAGGGATTACTATCTGTGCTCTCTTCAAGGATTTTTATCCTTTCCAGTCCCACATTTAGGTCTTTAATCCATTTTGAGTTTATTTTTGTGTATGGTGAAAGAGGTCCCATTTCATTTTTTACATGTGGCTGTTCAGTTTTCCTAACACCATTTGTTGAAGAATGTCTTTTTTTTTTTTTTAAGATTTTATTTATTTATTCATGAGAGACAGAGAAAGAGACAGAGACAGAGACACAGGCAGAGGGAGAAGCAGGCTCCATGTAGGGAGCTTGACATGAGACTCAATCTTGGGTCTCCAGGATCAGGCCCTGGGGCGAAGGCAGCGCTAAACTGCTGAGCCACACAGGTTGCCTTGAAGAATGTCTTTTTCTCATTGTATATTCATTTCTTCTTTGTTGAGGAGTAATTGGCCATATAATTGTGGGTTTATTTCTGGGTTTTCTGTCCTAGTCTATTGATCTACATCTCTATTATTATGCTGGTACCATACTATTTTAATTGCTGCCACTTTGACATATAACTTGAAATTTGGAACAAATCTGATACCTCCAGTTTTGTTTTCCTTTTCCAAGATTGCTTTGGCTATTCAAGGTCTTTTGTGGTTTCATATATGTTTTAGGATCGTGTGTTCTAGTTCCTGTGAAAAATGCTGTTGATATTTTGATAGGGATTGCATTAAATGTGTACATTGCTTTGAGTGACATTGACATTTTAACAATATTTATTCTTCCAACCCATGAGTATGGAACATCTTTCCATTTCTTTGCATTATCTTGAATTTCTTTCATCAGTGTTTTATAGTTTTCAGAGTACAGGTCTTTCACCTCTTTAGTTAAGTTTATTCCTAGATATTTCATTGGTTTTGGTGCAACTGGGATTCTTTTCTTATTTTCTCTTTCTGCTGCTCCATTATTAGCGTATAGGAGTGCAACAGATTTCTGCAGGTTGATTTTGTATCCTGAGACTTTACTGAATTATTTATCAGTTCATTTATTCATTTATCAATTCATCTATCATTTATCAGTTCTACTATATGTATTTTATATATAGTATTATGCCATCTGCATGTAGTGAGTTATATGTTTTTCTTACCAATTTGGATGCCTCATATTTCTTTATGTTGTCTAATTGTTTTGGCTAGGATTTCCAGGACTATGTTGAATAAAAGTGGATATCCTTTGTTCCTGGAAGGGTCTCCTCATGATCTTGGTTTCTCTGGACCCTGCTCTGAAATGAGAAAATTATTCTCCCTTCCATCTACCTCCAGCATTTTTTCAAACTGCTGGTTCTATGCTGTATCTACATGGGCTGTTTGCCATGCTGTCTCTTTAAATGGCAGGGCTCTGTTTCCTAATATCATCCAGGCTCTCCCAGAGCTGAGCTCTCTGACTTTTAAAGTTCCAGGCTTGGGGACACCTGCATTGCTCAGTCTGTTAAGTGTCTGCCTTGGCTCAGGTCATGATCCCAGGGTCCTGGGATCAAGCCCTGCATTGGGCTTCCTGCTCAGAGGGGAGCCTGCTTCTTAGTCTCCCTCTGCCTGCTGCTCCTCCTGCTTGCGCTCTCTCTCAATCTGTGTCGAATAAATAAATAAATAAAATCTTAAAAAAATAATAAAGTTCTAGGCTTTAAGTACCCCTGGTTTTCAGAACTCATGAAATCCAGCCCTTCTCATTTTCAAAGGCAAATATTATGGAGATTTGTCCTTCTGGTTCATGGACTCGCTGGTGTGAAAAAGTCTGTTTTCTACCCCTTCTCCACGCCTCTCCCTCTCTTCTGTTGAGAGTGTCTGTTTAGCTCCTAAACCATGTCTTCACCCTTCCTACCTTCTTTGATGCAGCCTCTTCCCTGAATTTAGTTGTGGAGTCTGTTCTGCCAGTCTTTGGGTCATTTTCTGGGTTATGTAAGATGCTGTGGATGCTATCTAGTTGTATTCATGGGATGAGGCGAGTTTAGAGTCCTCCTCTACCATCTTCCAGCCAACCTGCCTGGATTCGGATGGTTTTGATTTCTTCCTAGAAACTGCGAGTGAAAAGACTACAGAGCATCGCCTTCAAGATTCTGAGAGAAAATTACTTTCTTATATTTTATTTTATACCCAGTTCATTTATCAATTATGTATGAAGATAGATTAAAATTATTTTCAGGCTTACAAAATCCCCCCAGATTTGCTTCCTATGCACTCTCTCCTTAAGAAGCTCTCAAGGAAAAAAAAAAAAAAAAGAAGCTCTCAAGGAAAGGGGCACCTGGGTGGCTCAGTGGTTGAGCGGCTGCCTTCAGCTCAGGATGTGATCCTGGGGTCCTGGGATTGAGTTCCGTGTTGGGCTCCCTGCGTGGAGCCTGCTTCTCCTCTGCCTATGTCTCTGCTTCTCTCTCTCTCTGTCTCTCATGAATAAATACATAAAATCTTAAAAAAAAGAAAAAAAAAAGATAAAGAAGAAGCTCTCCAGGAAAAAAGAGGATTTAGCTAAGAACCAGGAAAGATAAGAGAAAAAAGAAGATTCCATACAAGAGACATAAATGGAATCCAGAGAGGTACCATGAAAAGAGGTTCTAGGATAACAGCTACACACTAGATGTGAGGGCAAGCTATCCAGTGTATTCAAAAGAAACATATTGAAAGTTATAATTTCCAATATCCCTGTTGCCATTGTTCCATGTCTTTAACCTGAGGACAGAATAAGTCTGACACCGATTCCTACCCAACCTTGACTTAATGTAACCCTCTGCTAATGAATTGCTGCTGTTGTCTCTGTCCAGCTGCCTGAGTCTGATGAAGACACTTACTTCATTCCACATAAGTGGTCTGCTTTGATCTATTGATGAGCACTAGAGGTGGTTCATAAGCATAGAATCTGAAAATACATAGCAACATATTCTCTCTGACATATTTCTGCCATGCATCCTAACACTGACCCTTTCTTTACACTACTCAGTTTCTACCTGTTACTCCATTTTCCAAAACACTGTGTTGTTTAGTTTAGAAATAGATGGAATATTGTAAAGTAAGGAAATTATAAACACAGAAGAGCAGTTACTTGGAAGTTGGGGAGGAAGACACACAAAAAAAGTTAAAAGTGCCAGTAATATTCTATTTATTAACCTGAACATGTTTAGGGGTGTGCATGTGTGAGAGAGAGAGAGAGAGAGAGATGTAGATGTTCATTGTAATATTTTTCTGCAAGTTATACACATATTATATTATTTATATATATTTTATATCTGGGTGTTTGCTATATTCACAACAAAAATTTCTTTTAAAAGAGAGCAAAATTACTCGCACTTTGCTCAAAAGTTCTTTTTACTTAATCAAGAATTTATAGAAACTGGCAGATAATTTAAAGCAATTTTTTTTCCACAAGGAATTTTAATGGTCCTTCTAAAATCCATTTTTAAATGCTCAACTAGTTCCATATGGCTGGAGGAAGGATGAATGTAATAGAGTACAGGAGATGAATTTCTAGAGGCAGACAATGCCAAATCATGAAGTGCTGTGTATGCTAAAACAATCCTGGCCTGCAGGGAGGTCTCTAACTAAACTTAGATAAGACTCACATATGTGACTTCTCCATCCCCCCAGCCTTTCTTCATCAGTGTGTCTGGAATAGATCAGGAGGTACTATGGAGCCCCAGTAACACGAAATGAGCACAGGGAAAATGTGCCAGGTTCTTAGAGCAGGTAAGTACTTTTTTTGAAAAAGAGCTCTTGGCTTGCCACTGGGCTTGGGTAGAGTTTGAACACCTGGTCATTAAACACCAAGATACCATGTAACCTAAGCTGCCTTACATGGACCAGGTGTTAGCTGGTCCAATTAGCTATTATACTGCGCCTGCCCAGAGGTACTACATCAAAAAAGGGAATTTGACCAGGTAGGGCAAACCCACATGATTCCAAACCCACTCTTATATCCCAATAAAAACAAATTCACAGGAAAAAAAAAAGGGGGGGGGATTTGTATGTATAATAAGGACCATGTCTGAACAGGTCCTGAAAGACAATTGTTTCAAGAGCAGATGGGTCATATTTGCTGTATGTGTACTTATGCTATATTCTGGCTCCTTGACTGTGGACACTACTGTGTCATCATGGGGAATTCCCTAAATCCAGCTGACTGAGGATGAACTATTTTGAGCCTTGTTTATTGATGGTGCTTGTGGTGTAGCCTCTCTCTCTCTCTCAGTTGTCCTAAAGCACAGCAAAGTAGAAAACTCTTCCCAGTGTGTAGAACATTAAGTAATATATGTCCTTGTCCACACCATCTAGAAGGAGAGATTACCCTGAATTAATAACCTATATCAAAGACTTGTGTCTTAAATGGATGATCAGTGACTTGGGATGACCATGATGCAGAGATTGGTAACTGTTGACAAAGAGCTTTGGGGAAGAGGTTCAAGGATAGACCTCTCAGAATGAGCCAAGAGTATGCAAGCATTTGGGTCTGGGGAAACTTTCAGAAAAACCCTCTACTATGGAGAAGGTTCATAATAATTAGTTTGGTAAGGTGACTCACTTTGTGGATGCCAGGCAACCTCCAATCATCCAGTGCTTGCTCATGAATAAAGTGGTAGTTGTGTCAAGACAGAAGCTAATCAAAGCCTAATCAACATGGACTTCTTCTCACCAAAGCCAGACTTGTATAACATGGGCTAATTGCTATTGCTGAGTGGCCAACCTACCAGCAGCAACAGTCCTCAGCTCCCGGTGTGGGGGCTTCCCAGGGGAATCAGTTGTCACAGGGCAGTAGGTTAATTGCATACCATTGGACCTCTTTAGTTATGAAAGTGGCAGGAATACACCCTTGCAAGAATACTTATTCTAAATTTGGATTCATTTTCTCTGTTTGCTATCCTTCTAGCACCCCGTCAATGGACTTATGGAACACTACACTGTCATGGTACTCCCAAATATTACTTCTAAAAGAAAATCAATCTTCACCAAAAGAAGGAAAACAATGGGTTTATTTTCTCAGGATCCATTGATCTCACTATGTATGCTGTCACATAACAGTGGCTGTCTAGCTGCCCCCTAGAATGGTAGAATGGCCTATTGATGACAGGTGGGAACAAAATTGTAATTGCCTATGTGGGACAAAGTAAGAAAACAGCTTTGTAGTCAGAATGGAACTGCATATGCAAATGCATGTAGATATCAGAAAATGCAGCATTTCTAAAGTATTGCAGGTAGTTTTCAGGAAAGTGGAGAACAGGGAGGGCAAGACAATGGGTTCAGGAGGTAAACTTTATATGTCTTCTGAGAAGTATGGGCTCTCTTCCATGGGTGATAAGGAGCCAAGGAAGGTTGCCATATGAGAGTGATAAGGACCAGCTCAATTTCCAGTACAATTTACAGTTTGCAGGGAAACTCTCATAATCTCTTCCCCTCCACAAGCCTTACCACCATCCCCTCATCCTCTGGAGGATAATTCATTGCACAAGAGCTGGTGGTTTCAGCATGTTTGTAAATTTTTTAATACTCCTCCCTCTGGGATGTAGAGATTCACCTTCCCCTTGAGCACAGGTTGGAGTGAGTGACTGGCTTCTAACAGTACACCATAGAATGGAACAATAATAACTTTATGGTAGAGAAGTCCTCTTAACTAAGTCATTGAGTTTAACATCACCTGAAAAAAAAGAAGAAAAGGTGAAAGTAAATGTGCCAAGTATCCACTCAGAGTTAAAAAACAAAAGAATAACTTTAAAGAAAATAGAAAATATTTGTGATAAGGATGAAAATCAAGGAAATCAAAAATAAACAAGAAAAATAGAAAAGATCAACAATCTAGAAGTTGTTTCTTTGAAAAGGTTTATAGTATTAATATACTTCTGCCAATACGATTCAAAGAAACAAAAATGAGAAGGCGAACATAAGTAATATTAAGAATAGTAAAGAAAACAGTTACAGATTCTATACAAATTACATGGATTATAAAAGGATATTATAAACAACACCTTGAAAATGAAAATGAAATGGACAAACTCTTAGAAAAATATATCAAAACTGGTTAAAGATTGGGACTCCTGGGTGGCTCAGCAGTTGAATATCTGCCTTTGGCTCAGGGTGTGATCCAGAATCCCGGGAATGAGTCCTGTATCAGCCTCCCTGAATGGAGCCTGATTCTTCCTCTGCCTGTGTCTCTGCCTCTCTCTGTCTCTCATGAATAAATAAATAAAATCTTAAAAAAAAAAACTAGTTAGGGATCCCTGGGTGGCGCAGCGGTTTAGCGCCTGCCTTTGGCCCAGGGCGCGATCCTGGAGACCCGGGATCGAATCCCACGTCAGGCTCCCGGTGCATGGAGCCTGCTTCTCCCTCTGCCTGTGTCTCTGCCTCTCTCTCTCTCTCTCTCTGTGACTGTCATAAATAATAAAAAAAATATATTAAAAAAACTAGTTAAAGATAGAAAACCATAACAATTTTACAATCATTAAGAAACTGAATCAGTTTCAGAAGGTCTTCTGAAGGTCTTCAGAAACATTTTCCCACAAAGGAAATAATAGATCTGAATGGTTTTATAGGTGAATTTTCTCAAATGTTTAAAAAAAATAATTCTATTTTAGGAAACTATCTAGAGAATAGAAAAATGGCCTCATTTTATGAGGCCAGCATAACTCTGATGCCAAAACAAGCAAAAATAATCAAGACAGAAAAATTATAGATCAGATTCACTCATGGACATAATCACACAAATCCTAAACGAATTATCAATGCACATATCCTGCTATTTATAAAATAATATGATATATTATGATCAAGTTGGGTTTTTCCCAGGAATGCCAAATTGATTTACCATTAGAAAAACAATCTTTGCTACTCACTACCTTCAGAGATTAAGGGAGAAAATCGACAATCATGTTATTAGTTGCAGGGAAAGAATTTGACAAAATCCAACATTTGGTAATATTAAAAACTCTTAGCAATGTGGAAATAGAAGTTTTTCATACTCATAAAGAACATTCTCAAAAACTACAGTAAATATCATCCTTAATTTGAAAGCATTCCTTTTGTAAGATCAGAAACAACACAAGGGTACCAACTCTCATCCCATAAGTGATTAAAGGTTTGATACATTTCTGTAAATTAATAATAGGAGCTTTTGTTCACTCATATGTATAAAGAACAAAGAAAAACACAAGCTATGCAATAGAGAAATAGGCAAAAGACTACAACAAGAACCTCACAGAAAAGAAAATTCAAGTGGGCCAATAACCATATTAAAAAAAAAAGGTCTGTCTTATTAGTGATCAGGAAAATGCAAATAAGAATGCTATATAATAATACTAATAAGGGTTAATATCACAGACTATTTTAGTGTAATAATTATAAATGTTTAAATTCTCTCAACAATCCTATGTGATAGTATTTTAGTCATTAGTTGATATGCCCTGCACAAGAAAACTCAGGAAGTCAGACAATATAACTCCTACAACTTTGTTCTTTTCCAAAGCTGTATGACAATTCTACCTCTCTTATTTTGATAAGAATTTTAGAATCTGGGGACACTTGGGTGGTGCAGTTGGTTGAGTGACTCTTCGTTTGGGGTCATGATCTCAGGGTGGTGAGATCCAGCCCCACTCTGTGCCAAGTCTGTTTGAGTTTCTCTCTGCCCCTCCCCCTCATTCTCTCTCTCTCTCCCTGTCTCTCATAACTAAATATTTTTAATTTATTTTTTTTTAAGATTTATTTATTTATTCATTCAGAGAGAGCGAGAGAGAGGCAGAGACACAGGCAGAGGGAGAAGCAAGCTCCATGCAGGAAGCCCGATGTGGGACTCGATCCCGGGTCTCCAGGATCCCTCCCCCGGCTGCAGGCGGGGCTAAACCGCTGCGCCACCGGAGCTGCCCAACTAAATATTAAAAAAAAAAAAAAAAAAAAGAATTTTAGAATCTGCTTTTAAGTCTCTACAAATGAATCCTGCTGGGATTATGATTGTGACTGCACTGAATCTATAAATTAATTTGGGAATAATTGACATCCTAATAATACTGAGTTTTCCAACCCAAGAACAAGGTATATCTTCCCATTTTCTTAGGTCTTTTAAAATTTCTCTATTGGGGTACCTGGGTGGCACAATAGGTTAAGCATCCAACTTTTGGCTTCCATTCAGGTCATGATTTCAGGATCATGAGATGAGCCTTTTGTTGGGCTCCAACTCAACTGGGTCTGCTTGAGATTCTCTCCCCCTCCCTCAGCCCCTCCTGCTCATGCTCTCTCTGAAATAAATAAATAAATCTTTAAAAATATTATCTCAGTAATATTTTTTAGTATCTAGTGAACATATCCTGCACATCTTTTGTTAGATTTACCACTGAATATTTCATATTTTTTTTGTAGAGTTTAAATTTAAGTGATTTCAGGGCACCTGGGTGGCTCGGTGGTTGAGTGTCTGCCTTTGGCTCAGGTCATGATCCCAGGGTCCTGGGATCCCACATCAGGCTCCCCGCCTGGAGCCTGCTTCTCACTCTGCCTGTGTCTATGACTCTCTGTGTCTTTCATGAAGGAAGGAAAGAAGGAAAGAAGGAAAGGAAGGACGGAAGGAAGGAAGGAAGGAAGGAAGGGAGGGAGGGAGGGAGGGAGGAAGGAATAGATTTAAGTAATCTCTACACCCAATGTAGGACTCAAACTCACAACTCCAAGATCAAAAGTCACAAACTCTTCTGACTGAGCCAGCCAGGCACCACTAAATATTTCATATTTTTGATGCTCTTGTAAAATATATTGTTCTTTAGATTTTCATCTCCAATTGTTTGTGCTGGTATATAGAAATACAGTTTATTTTTTAAAATTGTGGTAAACACACATAAAATTTATCATCTAAGCCATTTTTAAATGTCTAAGTTCTGTGCTGTTAAGTACATTCACAGTGTTGTGCAACTATAATCAGCATTTATCCACACACTCTTCATCTTGCAAGATTGGAACTCTGTACTCATCAAACAGCAGCTCCCATTTCTTCTCCCCCCTTACCCTTGGCACCCACCATTCTTTCTAAGTCTGACTACTCTTGGTTCCTCATCTAAGTGGTATCATACAGTTTTTGTCTTGGTGGCTGGCTTATTTCACTTAGCATAATTTTTCAAGTTTCATCCATGTTGTAGCATGTGTCAGAATTTCCTCCCCTTTTTAAGGGTAAATAATATTTCATTATATGTATACACTACATTTGGTTTATTCATTCATCCATCAGTGAACATTTAGGTTGCTTCTACCTCTTGGCTATTGTAAATATCACTGCTATGAATATAGACATGCAACTATCTCTTCAAGACTCTGTTTTCCATTATTTTGGCTATATCCCCAGAAGTAGGATTGCTAGCTCATGTGGTATTTTTATTTCTAATTTTTTGAGGAACCACCATACTACTTTTTACAGTGATGGCAACATTTTACCTTCCCACCAACAATGCACAAGGATTCCAATTTCTTCACACCCTGATCAACATGTGTTAGAGACATCCTAAGGGGTGTGAAGTTGTTCCTCATGGTTTTGATTTTGCATTTCTCTAATGATTGGTGATGTTGAACACCCTTTTTATATGCTTATTGGTCATTTGTATGTCTTCTTGGGAGAAATGTCAGTTAAAATCCTTTGTCCATTTTTTAACCAGACTGCTCTTGCACTTGATTTTTATATATTGATCTTATAATCTGCAAACTGGACAAACATTAATTATAGTAATTCTGGAAACTACTAGTAATTCTAGTAAATCTGTAGAATTTTCTAGATGGATAACTTGTTATTTACGTATAAAGACAGTTTTATTTCTTTCCTATCTGGATGTCTTTCTATTTCCTAGCCTTATTGACCTAACTAGAATCTAGAGCACAATGTTGAATAGAAGTAATGACAATGGATGACTTTGCTTTGACAATGTCTCAAAGAAAAAGCATTGGTCTTTATTCATTATCATGTTAATTGTAGATTTTTCATAAGTACGCTTTATTGGTGTGAGAAAGTTCCCTCCTATTCTAAATCTGCTGAGCGATTTTTACCAGGAATAGATGTGGGATTTTATCAAATGCTTTTTCTGTATCTATTGAGGTAACCATATGATTTTTCTTATTTAGTCTGCTAATGAGGTGAATTACATTGATTGAATTTCAAATGTTAAACTGGCTTGCACTCTGGGATAAATCCCAATATATTATCTGTTTTATGTACAGTCATCAAATTCAATTCACCAAAAATTTTAAGAGATTTTTTAAATCTATGCACCTGTGTTCGAGAAGGGAATTCCTTTTGTGGTCTTTGGCATTGGAATTAGAGTAATTGGATCTCAGAAAACAAATTTGAAAATATTCTGTTCCCTTCAATTTTCTGGAAGAATTTATGTGGAATTGATTTTATTTTTTAAATGTTTGGTAGAATTTACCAGTGAGACCAGATATGCCTGATTTGTAGAAGGTTTATTTATTTATTTATTTATTTATTTATTTATTTATTTATTATTTATTTATTTGAGAGACCACACAAGTTGAGGGGGAGGGGCAGTGGGAGAGAGAGAGAGAGAGAGAGAAAAGCAGGCTTCCCATTGAGCAGGGAGCCTGACTTGGGGCCCGATCTCAAGACTCCTGGGTCATGACCCAAGCTGAAGGCAGATGCTTAACTGACTGAGCAACCCAGACACCCCGTGTGGAAAGTTTTTAAACTATAAATTACATCCCTTAAATAGAGGTAGGGTTATTCAAATGGTCTCTTTCTTCTTGTGTGACCTTTAGTAGATCATGTCTTTCAATCCAAGCTATCAAATGTATTGGCAGTTATTTATAATATTCCTTATTGTTCTTTTAATGTGTGGAGGATGTGTGGTTGTGTCTCCCCTTTCATTTTTTTATGTTGTTAATTCAAGTCTTCTTTCTTTGTCTGGCTAATTAGTTTTCTTAGAATTTAATGGTTTTTAAAATCTTTTGAACAAGCTTTTAGTTTTATTTTTTTCTATTGTTTGTCTGCTTTCCATTTCATCAATTGCAGTTCTTTATTATTTCCTTCCTTCTGCTTACAATGGAGGTTATTTGCTCTTTTTCTAATTTCTTAATGTAGATAGCTTGTTAATTGATTTGAGACATTTCTTCTCTTCTAATAGAACCATTTAATGTTCTAAATTACCTTCTTAGCTGGACTCTACATGTGTTATGTTTCTTTTCATTTTCATTCAACAAAACATTTTCTAATTTCTCTTGTAATTTCTCGTTGGATCCATATGTTCGTTAATTGGCAAATGTTTGCTGATTTTCAAAATAAATTTCTGTATTAATATCTAGTTTAATTTTATTTTTATCAAAAATTATACTTTGTAAAAAAAATTATACTTTGTATATTTTTAATCCTCATTGACTTACTGAAACGTATTTTATGACTCAGAATATAATCAATTATGGGAATACTTTGCACCAGCAGAGAATGTGGATTCTTCTGTTGTTGGGTATGATATTCTATAAATTTCAATTAGTTAACAATGCTTTCTGAGAATTATATATCATTACTCATTTTCTTTTTACGGATTTTTATCAATTACAGATATAGGAATGTTGAAATTTTTAACTATAACTATAGATTTGTCTATTTGTCTTTTCATCTATCAGGTTTTACTTCAGTATTTTGAAGGTCTACTTGTGGTTTCATATACTGTTGACCCTCAACACAGTTTGAATTGCATGAGGTTTTTTTCTTTTAATTTTTTAATTCTTTTAAAAAGAGTTTTAAAATTTATTTATGTGAGACAGAGAGAGAGAGAGAGAGAGGCAAACACTCCCCACAGGGAGCCCGATGTGGAACTCGATCCTGGGACTTTGGGATCATGCCCTGAGTGAAAAGCAGACACTCAACCACTGAGCCACCCAGTTTTTTTTTTTTTTTTAAAGATTGTATTTATTTATTCATGAGGGGCAGAGACACAGGCAGAGGGGGAGCAGACAGAGGGAGAAGTAAGCTTCATGCAGGGAGCCCGATGTGGGACTTGATCCCTGGTCTCCAGGATCAGGCCCACGGCTAAAGGTGGCTCTAAATCGCTGAGCCACCCGGGCTGCCCTCTTAGATAAATGTTGGACAATTTTTTGGAGATTTGAGTTTTATGTAACTTAGAAATATAAAAAAAAATAAGAAAAAGATATGTCATAAGTACATAAAATATATATTGATCTAGTCTATTTTATGATTTACTATCATAAAATATATATAAATTATAATAAGTTAGAATTCATCAAAACTTATGCATACCAAGATTTACAGACCAAACATGGTGCCATTCAGTTGAGAGAAATGTAAACAAACATGAAGATGCCTATTAAATCATAACTGTATAAAATTAGCTGTAGTACATACTGTACTATTGTAGTAATTTTATAGTCACCTCCTGTTGCTATTGTGAGCTCAAGTGTTGCAAGTATCTGCTTAAAAACACCATGTGATGCTAATCATCTCCGTGTGAACAGTTTGTCTTTCTAGTAAATTTTGTATAACAGTAAAAAAGTGATTTCTCATGGTTCTCGCGTATTTTTCAATGTGTTTAGTGCAATATGGTAAACTTTGAATAACACCATGGGACCTATACAAACTGCCACTTAGTAATGCTAGAAGTGCTCCCAAGAAGCAGAGATAAGTCATGACATTACAAGAAAAGGTTGAATTGCTTGATATGTATGGTAGATTGAGGTCTGCAGCTTCAATTGCTCACTATTTCAAGATAAATGAATCCAATGTAAGGACCATTGTACAAAATGAAAAGGGAATTTATGAAGCCATTGCTGCAGCTACTCCAGGAGGCATGAAATGCCTTTTCCTCTTATACTGAAAATGCAGCTTTTATGTGGGTGCAAAATTGCTGTCAGAAAGACAAACATACCAACTCTAATATGATTTGGGAAACAGTGAAGTTATTATATGACAACTCAAAGCAAAAGGAAGGTGAAGAATCTAAAGCTGGAGAATTTAATGCCAGCAAAGGATGGTTTGATATTTCAGAAAGAGGGCTGGCTAAAAACGCTAAACCTCTAAGCCTTGAAGGGCAAAGATAAATACCAGCTGCCAGTTTTCTGGTTGTACAAGAAGGGCTGGACAATGAGGACTTTTTTTCTTGATTGGTTCTATTAATTCTTTGTCCCTAAAGTTAGAAAGTACCCTGCTAGTAGGGGACTGCCTTTAAGGTTCTTTTGCTATTGGACAATGCCCGTGCCTACTAGAACCTCAAAGAATTCAACACCAAAGGCATAGTAGTGGTCTAGTTGCTCCAAAACACAACGTCTCCAATTTGGTCTGTAGATTAGGGAGCATAAAGACCAGTAAGGCTTATTATGCACAGTACTCTATGAAAAGGGTTGTCAATTCTGTGGAAGAGAATCTTGATGGACAGAATATCATGAAAGTCTGGAAGGATTACACCACTGAAGATGCCACTGTTGTAGAAAAAGCCGTGAAAGCCATAACCCTGAAACAAGAAGTTCCTGCTGGAGAAAACAGAGTCCAGATGTTGTGCATGACTTCACAGGATTTACAACAGAACCAATCAAGGAAATCATGAAAGAGATTATGGATATGACCAAAAATGTGGGAGTGCAAGGTGGGGATGGTGAAGTGTTTCAAGATATGGATCTTGGAGAAATCAAAGAGCTAATAGACACCAAACCAGAAGAATTAACAGAAGATGACTTGATAGAGATAAGTGCTTCCAGACCAGTGCCAGACGATAAGGAAGGAGACGTAGGAGAAGCCGGGCCAGAAAATAAATTGACATTAGACAATTTGGCAGAAGTGTTCTGATTATTCAAGACTGCTTTTAACTTCTTTATTTTTATTTTTTTTAAAGATTTTATTTATTCATGAGAGAGAGAGAGAGAGAGAGGCAGAGACACAGGCAGAGGGGGAAACAGGCTCCATGCAGGTAGCCTGATGTGGGATTCAATCCTAGGACTCCAAGATCACGCCCTGGGCTGAAGGCAGGCGCTAAACCGCTGCGCCACCCAGGGATCCCTGGTTTTAACTTCTTTTATGGCATGGACCCTGCTATGATACAGACACTGAAACTAAAGCAGACAGTGGAAGAAAGGTTGGTATTTTATAGAAACTTTTTATAGATGTAAAGAACAAAATACATCAGAAATTATGATGTATTTCTGGAAGTTACAATAAGCATGCCTTTCTCTCCTGCTTCCTTCCACGCCCTCCATGTCTTCCACCTCTGCAACCCTGAGACAGCAAAACCAAACCCTCCTCCTCTTCCTCAGCGTATTCAACAAAAGATGATGAAGATGAAGGTCTTATGATGATCTGATTTCACTTAATAGTAAATGAATAAATAGTAAATAACCACCATGCCATACAGTTAATAAACTTATCTGTTGTGTATCTTTGTGTAAAAATCTAGTAACTGAACAGCAAGAACTGTATGACACCTTTCTGTGTCATCATCACTTAAGTACTCATTTTGTAAAACATCAGGTGTAGGAGGCCTGGCTGGTTCAGTCAGCAGAGCATGTGACTCTTAATCTCAAGGTCATGAGTTCAAGCCCCAAGGTGGGTGTGGAGTCTACTTAAATAAAAAAACAAAACAATACATCATGTGCAAGGCTCATGGAAGTGGATAGCCTATCCCTATGTGGGCATAAGGTGAGTGATATTTAGTATAAAATTAACAATGTGGTGGTTTTCTGTTTTATAACTTTACATCAGTATTCAGTATACCTCTCTTCAGTAATTGAAGAAACTATCAGCCTATCATCACAGATAAGTGGTTTTTAAAAAACTGTTGTAACAATGTTCCCAATAGTGTATTATAAATATGATGGTAATACGATATGCCATAAAAATTGTATAATAATTCATTCATTAATGTATAGTCTAGGGTACTGTGAACCAATTGTATTGATTATAGTAGGCTACCATAAAGCAATCATGTTGTTGCTTCTTTATTATCAATGCATGAATCATTACCCCCTGTAAATAAATATGAATTTGTTTTTACATTATATTTTTATTATTGATGTCTAGTGTTAGTAATATTTATAACATCTACAGTGTTTTGTATAAGACAGTATTGATGTAGGTACTGATAGATATAATCAGATGATGTAAAATTATCACGCCAATAAATATAGTACAGTATTATAAATGTATTTTATCTTTGTGAATTTCTAGTTTTCTTTATTGTAAGAATGCAGTATAAGACACATATAACATACAAAATATGTGTAGTTAAGTATCTGGAGAGTCAAAAGTTATACATGGATTTTTGACTGTGTAGGGGTTGGCACACCTAGCCCTAGTTTACTCAGGAGTCAACTGTACATTTATGATTGTTATATCCTCTTGATGAGCCAACTCTTATCATTCTAAAATATCCTTTTTTATTCCTAAGAATATTCTGTTCTAAAATATACCTTTTTAAATATTAATATAGCAATTCCAGCCTTCTTTCTATTAGTGTTTGCATTGTTTTAATTCTAACCTACTTGTGTCTTTTTATTTAAAATTTATTTTTTATTATTTTTTTATTTTTTTAAAATTTATTTCTTATAGATATTATATATTTGTGTTTTTTTTTAAAGGTTTTATTTATTCATTCATGAGAAACAGAGAGAGAGGCAGAGAGACATAGGCAGAGGGAGAAGCAGGCTTCCCATGAGGAGCCAAATGTCGGACTTGATCCCAGGACTCCAGGATCACACCCTGAGCCCAAGGCAGACACTTAACTGCTGAGCCACCAGGCATCCCTAGACATACATTTGGTTCATGCTTTTATCCAATCTAATAATCTGTATTTAAAAAAATTTTTAAAGTAATCTCTGTACCCAACATGGGGCTCAAACTTGTGACTGTGAGATCAAGAGTTGGCTACTTTACTGACTGAGACATCCAGGCCCCAATAATCTGTATCTTTTAATTGGATATTTATACCATTTATATCTAATATAACTAATGTGGTTGAACTTAACACCTATCATTTATATACCGTTCTATTTGTCTCATCTGTTCTTTCCTCCTTTTTTCTTATTTTTCTATCTTCTAGATTGCATAATGTTATGACTTTATTTCCAGTATTGGCCTAGTAGGTATGTCTTAGTTTTATTATTCTTATTATTACTTTTAGAGGTTGCTCTACAGTTTGCAATATGCATCTTTAGCTTACCTCAGTCTACCTTCAAATAGTATGCCACTGCATGTACATTGTAAAACCTTACAACAGTTCCTCCTATTTCCCCAGACAACTGTATCATCCATTTTACTTCTACATAAGTTTTAAACTTTACATACATTGTTATTAATTTGCCTTGAAAATCAGGTGGCTCAGTCAGTTAAGTATCTGCCTTTGGCTCAGGTCCTGATCCCAGCATACTGGGATTGAGCCTTGCATCAGACTCCCTGCTCAGCGGGGAAGCCTGCTTCTCCCTCTCCTGCTCCCCCTGCTTGTCCTGTCAAATAAATAAATCTTTAAAAACAAAATCAATCCTCTTTCTGCCATCTCTCTGAGCTGCCGCAATGGTGCGCATGAAGTCCTGGCAGATGTTCTCAAGAGCATCAACAACGCTGAAAAGAGAGGCAAGTGCCAGGTTCTTATCAGGCTATCCATGCTCCAAAGTCATCGTCCGATTTCTCACTGTGATGATGAAGCATGGTTACACTGGTGAATTTGAAATCATTGATGATCACAGAGCTGGGAAAATTGTTGTGGACCTCACAGGCAGGTTAAACAGGTGTGGAGTGATCAGCCCCAGATTTGATGTACAACTGAAAGATCTAGAAAAATGGCAGAATAACCTGCTCCCATCCTGCCAGTTTGGTTTCATTGTACTGACAACCTCAGCTGGCATCATGGACCATGAAGAAGCAAGACGAAAACACACAGGAGGGAAAATCCTGGGATTCT
Source organism: Canis lupus familiaris (assembly GCF_011100685.1). Classification (NCBI taxonomy): domain Eukaryota; kingdom Metazoa; phylum Chordata; class Mammalia; order Carnivora; family Canidae; genus Canis; species Canis lupus. Next base: position 24,327,795 of record NC_049237.1, read on the forward strand.
TTTTCTAGGGATGTAATTCATACGTGCAAATAAAATGCCTCAATGGAAAAAAAAATCAATCAAGGCAGCCCGGGTGGCTCAGCAGTTTAGTGCCGCCTTCAGCCCAGGGCGTGATCCTGGAGACCCGGGATCGAGTCCCATGTCAGGCTTCCTGTGTGGAGCCTGCTTCTCCCTCTGCCTGTGTTCTGCCTCTCTCTGTCTCTGTGTCTCTCATGAATAAATAAATAAAATCTTAAAAAAATAAAAAAAATCAAGCACATAAAGAGATTTAAATTAATATACATACCTATCCACACATTTCTCATTGCCAGTACATTTAAACTTTTCCATAAATCTAAATTTCCATCTAATAAAGGATATATCTTTTCTTCTTCTCTCTGAAGAAAATTTCAACATTTCTGGCAGTTTAGGTCAGCTAGTGATAAATTAGTCTTAGCTTTTTTTGGGGGGGGAGGTATGAAAAAGGTCTCTATTTTTCCTCCGTTTCTTTCTTTTTTTTTTTTTTTTAAGATTTATTTATTTATTCATTCAGAGAGAGTGAAGAGAGAGGCAGAGACACAGGCAGAGGGAGAAGCAGGCTCCATGCAGGAAGCCCAATGTGGGACTCCGATCCTGGGTCTCCAGGATCACACCCCGGGCTGCAGGGGGCGCTAAACCGCTGCACCACAGGGGCTGCCCTTTTCCTCCATTTCCGAAAGATATTTTTGCTGAATAAAGAATTATAGGTTGATCTTTTTATCTTTCAGAGATCCGAAGGTTTTTTTTTTTCTCTTTTTGGTTGTATAGTTTTTTTTTTTTTTTAAAGATTTATTTATTCATGAGAGACACAGGGAGAGAGAGGCAGAGACACAGGCAGAGGGAGAAGCAGACTCCTTGCAGGGAGACTCCATCCTGGGTCTCCAGGATCACACCCTGGGCTGAAGGCAGTGCTACACCGCTGAGCCACCTGGGCTGCCCAAGTTGTATAGTTTCTGATGAGAAATCTGGTATAATTCTTTGTTGCTTTATATGTCATGTGTCTTTTTTTTCTTGGCAACTGTTGATTTTTCTCTTTATCATTGGTTTTCAGCAATTTTACTAAAATATGCGTTGGTGTGGCTATGATTTTGCTTATTCTGCTTGGTGGTCATTGAACTCCTTGAACTTGTGGGTTTATAGTTTTTATTCCACTTGGAAATATTGCAGCTATTATTTCTTCAAATCTCTCCCCTAGTCCCTAATATAAGAAAAATTCATTCTGAAGAATAATATTAAGTCCTCCTGAGGACTCTATCTAAGGCCTTAAGTGTTTAAAACTTTTTCTAGGGGTGCCGAGGTGGCTCAGTCAGTTGAGCATCTATCTGACTCTTGGTTTTGTCTGGGGTCGTGGTTTTAGAGTCATGAAATCAACCACAGCATTGAGATCTGCTTAGGATTCTTTCCTTCTCCCTCTGCCCCTCTCCTAAGTACTCTCTCTCTCGAGTAAAGTAAGTAAAATCTTTAAAAAAAAATAAATGTTCTTCTAACTTGGCTTTTGGAAACAGGCACTATTTCCATCCATAGGATTACCCTGGGAATTGTTTTACCTACCCTTTTTGGATGATTCTTTTCTCTGTTAGTTTCTTCTCAAAAATATACAAATCAATATTCATTCACAGAGGGGCATGGGTGGCTCAGTTGATCGAGCATCTGCCTTTGGCTCAGTTCATGATCCCAGAGTCCTATGATCCAGTCTCACGTTGGGCTCCCTGCTCAGTGGGGAGTCTGCTTCTCCCTCTGCCCCTCCCCCTCCCTGTGCTCATGCTCTCTCTTTCTCAAATAAATAAAATCTTTAAAAAAATATTCATTCACAGAATCAAAAGGACCCCTCTGTAGATATTGAGTCCTTGTACAAATGCATCTTCATCCTTTCTGGTTCTCTTCTTGCAAATGTTAGCTGTTTTGATTTCCCTTAGTTCTGATATCAGCCTCCTCAACTCAGCAATATTGCTGAGCTCTGAGGTTCCCACTCTCTGTCCTATGGCCTAGAAATCTTCTCAAAGCAGTAGGCTGGAACAATTACATGGTTCAACCTGTTCAATTCTCTTGTTTCAGTGATCACTTTTTAAAAAAGATTTTATTTATTTGAAAGAGAGAGAGAGCATGAGTCGAGTGGGAGAGATGTAGAGGGAGAGGGAGAAACAGACTCCCTGCCGACTGCAGAACCAAAGCAGGGTTTGATCCCAGGATCCTGAGATCATGACCTGAGCCAAAGTCAGATACTTAACTTACTGAGCCACCCAGGCACTCCAGTGATCACTATTTTATACTGTCTATTGTCCAATGTCTGTAAACCATAGTTTCATACATTTTGGCCAGGTTTTCTAGTTTATGAGAAGACAAACCCAGTCCCCATTACTCAATCATAGTTAGAACCGACATTTTACCTGGAGAGTTTTTTAAAATACAGGGCCAAATTCATTTCTCTCTCAGAAACTCAGATTTAGTAGGTTTCGTGTGGAATCCTGGAATCTTTACTTATTAAAAAGTACTCAAGTGATCCTGATATTCACACAGTGTTGGAAACTATCTTGATATTTTCATAGATAGGTAGCCAAAGGCTTGTTCAGACATTCTTCTAACTGAAAGGAAGGCCAGACCTTTTCATTTTTAAAACTTTTCTTGGTTCTGAGTATGATGGGGTAGTTACAGCCAACCAATGATCTAATTTAAAACAATTATGTAAGCAGATACAACATAAAACATTAATTTGGAAGGATCAGTGAACAACTGAGGCAACCAGTACTTAAGAGGGCACAATATTAAAAAGAATGAGAAACTACACCCGGACGTGGCATGGTATTCTCCAGCACCTTTGTCTCTTTGGAAAATTCTGGGCATAAGACCAGTCTGAGTTTTGGAACAGAGCCAAAAAAAAGTGGCCCTAAGAGGCAAAGACACCAGAAGGGATTTTGGCAGTTAACCAAGGCTGGAGAGACAAAACATAAAGACCAGAGAGGCCAGATTCTCAGTGAGCGGGGAGAGGTGAATGAGCCCAATACTTTGCTAGTTTCCCACAGGTCACTTGCCAAATTCTGAAGATGAATAGGAAAGAAGGGTAAGCTACCAGGCAAAAAAACTGAAAAGTGGAGGGGAGTTTTTTTGCAGTCTCACAATTCTGAGGAAACAAGGATTAGATTTCAGTATCCATGGGAGTCAAGGGCTCCAGGGAACACACAAGATCCTTAGTTGGAACACCTGGAGGGCTGTGCTGTAGGAACAGCAGCAAAAAAAGGGGTAGATTAAGCCTTGCCAAAACCCAATCCCAAGCTAATTCAGTTTCTGATTGATTAAGGTGTTCAGCTCTTATTCTAACTACTTTGTAAAAGACAGAGTGAACCCTCGTTAAATGAAGATAATTTTATCCAGAGCCTCTGTAATTTTTCATACTTAATGTGTGCCATTCTATTAGAAATTGCGAGGCAGGCCAAGAGCCAGTAAAAACCAAATGACCAAAAACAATGGAAAGAATATACAATAGAAATAGACCCACAGAACATCCAGCTATTATAATGATCAGAAAGAGATTTAAAATTGCTAGGATTGATATATCAGGAAAGTATAGGTAAAGGTGAAGAAAATAAATAATAAAATGAATTTCTCCAAATGCATTGGATTTTTTAAATATTATTTATTTATTTATTCATGAGATACACAGAGAGAGGGAGAGGGAGGCAGAGATATAGGCAGAGGGAGAAGCAGGCTCCACACAGGGAGTCCAACGTGGGGCTCGATCCTGGGATTCCATGATCATACCCTGGGCTAAGGCAGGTGCTAAACCTCTGAGCAACCCAGGGATCCCCTGGATTTTATTTTTTAAAAAAACCACATGAGGCAATCCTTGTGGATCCTCTCCCTCTTTGGGAGCTTTGTGCTATCACTTTACTATTGCTTAATAAACTTGGCTGCCCACCACAAAAGAATTAAATAAAAATAAATTTAAAAAGATATGAAAATTCTAGAACTTAAAAATAAATGACCAAAATTAAGAACTCAAAAAACAGATGGAAGAGAAAGTTTAGATAGATTGGTACAAAATGTATAGACTCATGCACAAAGAGGCAAAAAAGATGACAGGAAATAGAGGTGGTAATGAGTGAAAAATTCTGACATATGTATAGCTGAAGTCCTCAAAGGAAAAGAGAGATAAGAAGAGATAGTGACCAAGGATTTTCTAAAAGATAAAATACCATGCTCCAGGCTGAAGAAACTCCATGAGAGGCACTCATCCCACTCAAGAACCCAAGGGGGATCAGTACAAAGAAAAAGCATAGCTAGACACATCACAGGGAAACTGTTGAAAACTAAAGAAAAAAATACTAAGAGGAGCTAGGGCAAAAATACATGATTTTTCAAGGGTGACAAAGGAATGATGGAAACTAGGAGATATCTTTAAAATGCTGGAGGGAATAAGTTACTAAACTAGAATGCTAAACTAGAATTCCTATACCTTGCAAAAATATTAAGGATAAAATGAAGTTTTTAGGCAAACAAATGGAGAGAACTTGTCACCAGCAGACCTCCTCTTACCAGAGGAACTATATAAATGGAAGGACAAAATTCAAGTTAGAAACACATAATTGCATATTGAAACAAAGTGTAACATAAGGGTAAATATAATGAGTAATGGCTGTACAGAACAATGATTATAAAATCTTGTATGGCTTAAAATATATGCACAATCCAAACCCATGACAAAAATAAACATAAAAGTGGAAAGGGTAAGTGGGAGCAAAATATTTTAAGGTTTTGGCACTCTTGGTGAAGTGGTAAAAGTAATCATTAATATTAGAGTGAAAAAGTCAGAGTCATGTTTAATTTTTAAGGCTTCTAAAAGAATGTGTAATTGATAAGCTAATAGAAGAGGTTAATGGCATATGAAAATATTTTAGTTCAAAAGAAGGCAACAAAGAACAGAATGAGGGATGTGAATAAGTGGGCAAAAAGAAATAATAAGAAGGCATATATAAATCCAAATATAGCAGTAGTTATATTAAATATAAACGGACTAAAACTTTTCCTGTTGAAACAAGGATACAACAACCTTCCTATGTTAGGCTTAGCTGAACTCTGCATAAAATGTAATTAACAGATACAACTGAAAAGGCAGGGTTTTCTAAACCAAAATGTGGAAGGGATAAGTAACTTTCAGCTTCCAGCCCTCCAGGGCTGCATTCTGACTAAAATCTGAACAAAGAAAAGCTGTCCTTTTCAGTGCTAGGGATTGTTTTTTTTTTTTTTAACATGCAAAGGATGAGGGCTTTAATCTTTGTTGCAAACTTTTTATTTTGAGAAGACCTCTTGAATGTGCCATTAAATTATGCAAATATAAAGCAAAGACTCTCCATGGAAGTTATTTGAAAAGGTAAACTGTGCTTTGTTGTTGCAAATTGTTTTAAATTTTCTCTATTGCGTGCTTAAACTCCAGCTTCTTTTCACAGAAATGGCTATGGTTAGTTTTCTTCCAAATTTTCAAAAAGCAAACACAACTTATCTGTGTATTATTTTTCTTTTGAAGATCACATACTAGTCACACATGAAGAACTCATTTTCTATTAATACAGCTTCATCTGTCCTCTTTGGGAAATAAAAACCTTATTTTATTCTTCTAAGAGAATCCCCCCCCCCCCCCAGATGTATTCCCATTACAAATAGCTCCCATTTTACCAAGGAATGCAACTGTCGATTCATCTAGGATGGAAAATATCCTTTCTAACAGATTATTTTATTTCCCCAAATTTCTCACATTTGAGGATGTGGTTTGGAAGTGATGAAGGGTGATTCAGTAAATCTCACCACAGCACATTTATGCTATCAGTGTCAGTATTAGGATGTAGCGTTGGCTGGACCATCATCTAAAGATATAAATTTTTATTTTATTACTGAATGATGTAGACAGGCTAAAGAGTAGAATGGAGAAGAGCTATAGATAAACAAGGCGGGGCTAGTGTAGGGGGTAAAAATCCTATCTTTTTCTTAGCGGCTGAGAAAGTGTTCATTCTTGAGGACCTTTTTTTTTTTTTTTTTTTTTTTGAGTCTATACTGCTTGTACAAGACTATGCTACTGGAGATGCAGAGGCATCCCCAAACAGCATATATTCATAAAATGTATACAAAAGCAACATACCAAGTGCCAAAGGAATAGGGCAAATGGTCAATACTACAAAAGTTCAGAAAGTAAATACCTAACAAAGTTAAGGCAGTGAGTGAAGGGGTGGTCTTTAAAAGGTAAAGCCGGCGTAAAATGAGGAGGCGCTGGGGAGGACAGTCTACCTGGGGGAAGGGCACCAAGGAGTTACAGGTCCAGCAATAGAAAAACAGTTCCACTAAAAATTATTTGGTATTTAATGTCTTTTCGTTTGTCACTTACTGCAGGAAAAAAAGAAAAGTATGACTCAACGTCTGCCTCAAGGAGTTTAAACTAGATGAGAGACGAGACAAAGAACCAAGTCGCCAGTAGAAGACAAGCCATGGGAATTGCCAGTTCCGTGGCTGGGCTACCAATTCGGAAAACAAGCCATTCTGCGTAGGGCACGGGCAGAAGGCCGGCGGTGGGACGAGAGCCGAAGGCTGCAGACTCGGGACGGGCGCCACCCGAGCGGTGTGACCTTGTGCGAGTCACGGGGCCTGGGCCGTGCCGCGGCTCTCGGCGGCCGTCGGCGGGGGCAGGATGCAGTCTCCGCGGAGGGCTCGCCGCCGCCAAGTTTCCGCCCCTTCCCTCCTCACCGCACCTCCTCTTTCCTACCGTAGGGCGAGGTGGGTGGGGGGCTGGTGCGAGCAGAAAGGGGACGACGACCGCAGGCAAGCGCCTGCCGCCCCGGCGTCCCCCTCCCCAGCTGCCGGCATCGGGTTCTGGAGTCACCGTGTTAGTGGGGTGAGGGCGCGGGGAGGGGAGGGAGGACCTGCTAACTGTAAACACCCTCAGGAGCGCAGCTCGCCGGGCCGCCGGATTTCCGTACCACAATGACGCCACCCCGCCCAGGCGCCTGCCCTCAGTTTCCCCAGCTGTGTAATGGGGATACGCCGTCCCCTTTTCCCGCTATCCGCCTGACCTAACCGCGTGAGAAAGGCGAGGAGGAACCCCCAGTTGTCGGCCTCCAGGCCCACCAGGTCCTCCTCCCACTTTGGCTTTGGCCTTTTGTACCGGCCCCACGTGACCCGCCCGGCCGGCTCTTCCCTCCTGTCCCGCCCCGCCCTCCGGCCTTTCCCGGCTCTCGGCGCCGCTCTTCCCGCTCCTCGCCCGCCCCCCCTTCGTGCCAGCCCGTCGCCCTCCCCCTCGCCTCCCTCCCAGGCTGTTCCCGCTCCCTCCCCCAGGCAGCCGTTCCCTCGCGACGCTTCCCCTCCCCCCGCGGCTGTTCCGCCGCCTCGCCTCCCCTCCCCCCGGCCGGAGCTCACTGTCTCCAAGATGGCGGCCGTGTCAGTTTGGGGCATCTCCGCGGTCCGGCCCGGGGCCCAGGGATCCCGGCTCTCTTCCCCCCCGGTAAGTAGCCGAGGACCCGCCGGCGGCCGTCCCCGGCCGTCGAGCCCGAGGCTGAGCCGCTCCGGGGCCCGCTCCGCCGCTTCGCGGGGCCGGCGGGCCGCTGCAGGCCCCGCCGCGGCCTGCGCCGCCTCCCGCTGCTCTGCGCCAGGCCTCGGGCTGGGGCGCCGAGGCCGCCCCCTCGCGCCCGGCCGGCGCCCGGCTCCCCCCGCCCGGGGCCCGCGCGCCGCCCTCCGGCCCGGCGCTCTCGGGCCCAACGCCCCCACCGCTCGCCCGCCCGCCCGCCGCCCGCCGCTCGCGCGGCTGGCCCAGCCCCAGGGAGCCGGCGGTGGGCGGGCGGCGAGCGGCCCAGGCCGCGGAGCCTCGGGCTGGGCAGTGCCGGCGAGCCCGGTCTCCCTCGGGGGCGCGCCCACCGCCCCGGCCCCACCTGCGCCTGGCGGCTCGCCGCCTCAGGCCGGGCGCGGCCCCTTCTGCCCGCGCTCCCGGGCGCTCGCTCTCTGGCGCCGGCCGGGTGCGCGGAGATCCGAGCGGGGCTGAGGCGGCCCGCGGGGGTGACAGGCTGGAGGTGTTGTGGTGCGGAGGAGGCAGCACGTGTGGTGTTGTGTCTGTCGGGCTGTCAGCCCCTGCGCCGGGAGGGGAGGCGGCGGGCTGCCTGTCAGCCTCGGCCGGCGTGGACGCGGGCAGCCGGACCTGTCAGGCTCCCCGCGCGCTCCTCCTCTGGACCGGCCTCTGTGGACCCGAGGATCTTGGAGGAGCCGGCGATGGGAGATGTATTGCTCTTAACTCTTCCACGTGATTTCATTGTTAACTTAGTCCTGGGGTTCTGCTTCAGTCTAATGGGAGCAGTGAAGCTACCCACTGGCAAGCTAAGCTGCAGGCTTGTGCAGTTTCAAGTTTTTAAAGTTTCTCGCTCTTTAAAAAGAGAGCGCGAAGATGCGTCTGGGGGTGGGGAGTGGAGACCGGGGAAGGACTGTCGGAAGCAAGTTGTACTTTCTCTCCAGCCGCTGGTGCGCTCTGAGAGCTAAAGTTCAGGTCTGCAGGCGCTTTACTTTCGAAAGACTTGGAGACCGGCGAAAACCCCGGCCGGAGAGACAATGAAGAGCTGTCATCCATTCTTTCACCTGCGAGCCAATCAATTAGGACGTGCCCAGCTTCTTAAACTCAGATCGTAGCCTCTTCTGTAGTTTAGCGTTAATGTCTGTATAATGAACGTTCTTGGAGTAATAATCCTATGATTCCTGTCCTCTCGAGGCTCTCACCAAAATGAAGCATAGCTCTCTCAGGGGGGCTTCTTTTTAGTCAGCTAATTTAAAAATAAGTCTTGGCTCAGGTTTGAGTGTTTACTTCAGTCTTTTCTTTCCTATTAAAGTTGATCGGACTGTAGCTTTCCTAATATCTGTTACTTTTCCTTTTAGTGTCAAACTTAAGAATATTTGCTGCGGGAGCCATTTTTCTATCATTGTTTATGTTGTAAATGCTGAGAATAAGAGCAGAAGTTCTAAAAACCAGTTACATTTTTTGGAAGCAAAGGAGTTAATTTGATTCAGAATTAATTCTGGTGATTTTCAAAAAAGATCTGTATCTGCCAGATTTTTTTGTTTGACAGAAGAATATGGACTTTGATCCTGGAGAGGCAATGTAATATGCCTGTGTTTTACTCATTAGTGTTCATTTCAGGTCAGCAATCTTGAACCTATGAGATTTCTTTTTAGACTTGCCAGCAGGCAGTAACGTACATTTGATATATAGTGTATGCATTTGAACCCTGTGATTCTGGGTAGCTTGGCTATCAACATTTTGACAGTTGTTACTCCCTCCAGTCTATTGAATATTAGTATTTTAGTTTGTATTAATTGTTAGCATTTAGGAGAAGCTATCAGCGTGTAATTCTTAAAATTTGAATGAATTTAGATAATTTTAAAATTCTTTAAGCACTTTTCTCACTTGATGATTTTTTTTTTAAGATTTTATTTATTTATTCATGAGAGGCAGAGACATAGGCAGAGAGAGAAGCAGGCTCCATGCAGGGAGCCTGATGTGGGACTCCATCCAGGGTCTTCAGGATCATGCCGTGGGCCAAAGGCAGGCACTACACCACTGAGCCATCCAGGGATCCCCTCACTTGATGATTTTCAGTGTTGTTTTTGTTTCCGTTTAGAATGATTACAGTAATGTACTTAAAATACGAACTTCATTGTAAATTGTGTTTTTGTTTCTTTTAATATGTGAAATAGTTAAAATTTTCTCCCCCCCCCCTTTTTTTTTTTGTTGCATTATTGACTATTTTTATGCAGTCCGAATGTCTGGAATTTTGAAAGGTTCACTCTTACTTTCATTGCAGGATTCTTTCTACTAATCCAGATACTTGTTGAAGTGCTGAATAGGTTCTTGGGGAACGATGTCAAGGAAGACTTTCAGTTCATAGACTGGTGAGCAGAGATTGTGGAGTACAGAATAGTCAGCACCCCTCTGCGTAGTTGTAGCATAAGGTCCTTCATAGTATATCTCATCTTGTATCCTAATTATTTTTTTTTCTTTTTTGCCCCAATGGTTTACATACATAACTGTTTTTGGAATATTGATGAAAACTTGTTAAAACTCTACAGGTTCTCAGTAACACTTGATTTGGTTACTTTTAAAGACTAGGATGTGGGATTTGATAGAAAATTGACCTTGTTTTAATTGTTTTTCAGGCATAAGATGCACGTTTTCCTGCTGGGAATGAGATGTTCGTGAGTTCTTACAACTAGATGAAGAGACCCATGTGTGGTGCTATTGAGAAGTTTATTGGGAAGTTCAAAGACATTTCAAATAACAGGTTGTTTTGGTTTCTAAAGTAAAAGTGAGGAGGCACTCTGTTTTGTGAAGGAGAAAAGACTCAGGCCAGAAAACTTGTATGCTATGGTTAACTGGTTCCCAGCCTCCGAGAATGTTGTTTTCCATGGTGTAAAACTTACTCAGCATCAGGATAAGGGATAACGACTCTATGGATATACAGAATCCTTCACCATGGTAAAACTCGCTAACCCGCTATATACTGAGTGGATTTTGGAGGCCATCAAAAAAGTGAAGAAGCAAAAACAGCGTCCTTCAGAAGAAAGGATATGCAATGCAGTGTCTTCATCCCATGGCTTGGATCGTAAAACTGTTTTAGAACAATTGGAGTTGAGTGTTAAAGACGGAACAATTTTAAAAGTCTCCAATAAAGGACTCAATTCCTATAAAGATCCTGATAATCCTGGGCGAATAGCACTTCCTAAACCCCGAAACCATGGAAAATTGGATAATAAACAAAATGTAGATTGGAATAAACTGATCAAGCGGGCGGTTGAGGGCTTGGCGGAGTCCAGTGGCTCAACTTTGAAAAGCATTGAACGTTTTTTGAAAGGTCAGAAGGATGTGTCTGCATTATTTGGAGGCAGTGCTGCCTCTGGCTTTCACCAGCAGTTACGATTGGCTATTAAACGAGCCGTTGGCCATGGCAGACTCCTTAAAGATGGACCTCTTTATCGGCTCAACACTAAAGCAACCAGTGTGGATGGGAAAGAGAGTTGTGAGTCTCTTTCCTCTTTACCTCCAGTGTCACTCCTTCCACATGAAAAGGATAAGGTAAGAGTGACATACCCATCAGTGTTCATAGAACTGATGATATAGTATGCTTCAAAGTCACATTTCTAGGAGATTATTTAGAACTTATATTCAGGTTTTGTGTTTGGGGACTTTTGGAATGATCACCTCTGTTTTTTTATTGTTGAGTTGTTAGAATTCGGTAGCTACCAGTTGTCCTTATATTTTGGAATATTTGATGCCTGAGTTTCTTTCTTTCTTTTCTTTCTTTTTTCTTTCTTTCTTTTTTTTTTTATGCCTGAGTTTCAAAGTGTATTGAAATAGGTATTGATATACCTAAAAGAACCTATTCAGAATTTAAAAGTAGCATTCTACTTTAAGGCTGTTGTAAGTTCTTATAATATTTTACTGCTGGAAGTTGATGAACACTGCTAAAAATTGGAAGCTTGGATTTGAAATTAGCAAGTGACTCTAAGAACCTCTGTTTTTAAACCCCTTTTTCTTTTGTTGCACATCATCATTAGGTAGGAGTGAGACTGGTTCTCTTGACCCATAGTAGTAGCTAAGCAAATTTATCAGTACTTATTTCTGTTGTATTCTAACATTCATGTGTTCTTTGCATAGGATGAAGTCCTAAGTGTTATTGTTTATGACAGGTGTAACTACATAGGAATAAAGTATCCTATATTCCTAAAGTTCTGTGCAGTTTGGAGTTTTGATACACAGTGGTGTATCTTACTGTGCTGTTTTATGCCATTATTTTGTGCAGTTGAAAATACACTAAGAAACAGCTAATTTTGGCCCTTGACTAGATATTGGAGGATGGGGAGAATTTTGTTTGTAGTTTTTTACATTGACCTACTGTCTTGAGCTGTAAAATTATTTCGGGTGTTCTGAATTGTAGTTCTGGGGAGAGTTGTAGTACTGATGCACACTTTAGTATACAGTAGTAAAACAATCTTTATTTTGCCTAAGATATAGGTAGAAGCTACTCCCAGGATGAGAAGATTGTGAAGTTAATATTGAATGTATTTAAAAATGTTTGAGAGTCAAGTCTAAATTTATTGCAGTTAATAACCCACCTATAGATTTTTGTCTAAAGAGCAGTTGAAAATTAACAGTATTTTTCTTTGAGGAGGTTTTTAGAGATCTGTTTTAGGGTTCAGTTTTCCCAGTGAGCTTTGAAATAGAAACATCATCTTACTGTTACTACCTTTGAAAGGATTCTGATAGAATGATTATCATTTGAGTATTTATTAAAAAGTGTGGTATTAAAAATTCAAGGTAGACAAGTAACTAAAATGCTTTATTCTGTAGTTCAGTGCTGTAGAACTTACTGTAATAACTGTTTCTTGATCCCATATAGCTGAAGTTAAAAGAAGTATAATGATTGATTCCTGAAATTGTTACAAAATGATCCACAGGTTAACTACATGGAAACAGGAAATAATTTATAGTTTACAATGAATTCAGTGTTATATCTGTGAATTGAGTATTATAAATTCTTGTTAGAACACCAGAGTGCAAAAAAACAAACAAAAACCAGAGTGCTTGCTTTTATTATAGTTTCCCTTGCTTGAATTAGATATTTCAATTTTTAAAAATATTAGCCATACATAAAATGTCAATTGTCCATATTTTTTCCTTTCTTTTTAAAATTTTTATCTAAATTCAGTTGATTAATATATTATCGATTTCAGAGGTAGAGGTCAGTGATTCATTTAAGATTTTATTTATTTATTTCATGAGACACACAGAGAGAAAGAGAGGCAGAGACACAGGCAGAGGGAGAAGCAGGCTCCATGCAGAGGGAGCCTGATGTTGGGACTCCAGGATCCCGGGTCTTCAGGATCAGGCGCTGGGCTGAAGGTGGCACTAAATTGCTGAGCCACCTGGGCTGCCCCATCCGTGTTGTATAATACCCAGTGCTCATTACACCACATGCCCTCCCTAATGTCCATCACCTAGTTAACCTCATCCTCTCCGGTCCCCTCCAGTGACCCTCAGTTTATTTCCTATGATTAAGAGTCTCTTATCTCCCTCTCTGATTTTCATCTTGTTTTATTTTTTCCTCTCTTCCCCTGTGATTTTCTTAAATTCCACATATGAGTGAGATCATATGATAATTGTCTTTCTCTGATTGACTTACTTTATTTCACTTAGCATAATATCCTCTAGTTCCATCCATGTCGTTGCAAATGGCAAGATTTCATTTTTTGATGGGTGAGTAGTATATACACATATATATATACACACACACGTATATATACACATACCACATCTTTATCCATTCATCTGTCGATGGATATTTGGGCTCTTTTCATAGTTTGGCTATTGTGGAATTTGTGCATATTTCTGAAAGGTAGCTGATATAGTACACTATGGGACAAATCTGAGTCCTATCTCCTTAGGACTTTACTTTTGAAAGGGATGTTAAGAACCATCTAATTTAACAATTCTTACTTTGCAGCTGAGCTGAGACCTCGACATTAAAAAAGAAGCTTAATCCAGTAGAGATTTGCTGATTTACTTTGGTTAGAAATATCTTTTTGGCTACATAATTGTAATAAATAGTGTTGTTAACCAAAGTAATAAAATTTGGAGTATACATTTAGGAGAATTGAGTTTCATTGAATAGACTTGTATGTATATATACTGGTCTGAATTGAATTGAAAACTAATTTTATGATATCTATGATATTAGAGTTGATGAAATCTGTTATATATTTTTAAAGTCTTATTTTCAGTAGTGAATTTCCTGGGTGACTTCTCCCAAAGATAGGAAGAGCTCACACTCAAGATCATAATACAGTGAGAAATTAATTATTCCTTCTCTGAACAGATTATATGTTTGCTCTTTATATTGCATTTTATCTTTCTTTCCTCTTTTTAAAATTGGTTTGTTGTAATGAACCTAGATATTCTCATCTAGAGTGTATTTGAGAGTGATGGAGAAAGGAAAAGTGCAGGCCAGAAGTAGTTTCACTTTTACGCCTTGATTAATTCAGCAAATGGTTATTGAGCATCTACTGTAGGCCAGGCACTCTGCTTAGAACTGAAATGGCTTGGAACTGAAATGGCATTATTTCAAGTTCCTCTTTATTTTTTTCTAGATCAACTTTAGCTTTTATTTCTTTGGGATAGCAATCTTTGGAAGGAACTGTAGAACTAAGATTTTCAGCATCTTATGATGCTGAATGGTTTTTGCTACTTTTGTTGGGATCAGCTGCATAGAAATACTGTATTTTTAAGAGTTTTTGTGAATATGTTTGAACTTAAGTGTTTTTACATTGATAAATAGCGAGGAAAATCCATGGGATACTATGATTTAAAAGTTTTATCCAGGGGGTATCCCTGGTGGCTCAGCGGTTTGACACCTGCCTTTGGCCCAGGGCGCAGTCCTGGAGTCCCGAGATCGAGTTCCGCGTCGGGCTTCTGGCATGGAGCCTGCTTCTCCCTCTGCCTGTGCCTCTGCCTCTCTCTCTTTCACTCTCTGTGTCTATCATGAATAAATAAAATCTTTTAAAAAAAAATAAAAGTTTTATCCATGTTGTAAGGGAAATTTCTGAGTAGCTTTAGGGTTGTGGTAGTTTATGGTGAATTTGTTTAACTTCTGTTTACTGTGGGCCAGGCATTACTTTAAAGCTAATCATATTAATTTATTTAATTCTCAAACATCTCAGTGAAGTAGGTACTGTTATCATACAGGTGAAGAAACTGAGGCATAAAAGAGATTTAGTAATTTCTCCAAGTCACAGAGATATTTAGTGGCAAAGCTAGGATTTGAACTTGGGCACTCTGGCTCTGGTCTTTGTAACAGCTATACCTATTGCCTCTTGGGAGTTGTTACATAAAATGTCACTGCAGTCAAGTACCCAATTGTTAATGTTCTTGGTGTCAACTTCATAGTACATTGTCTAATTATGAAAGGACACATTTCCCCCTACCGCCACCCCTTCACATTTTGTATCCCTTTTTTTCTCTATCATTAGACTGGATTTTAAAACTGGCTTTGAACCAGTGATAAGAATGTATCAGAAACCAGAGATTATGAAGAATCTAGTTTTGTATCCCTGAGGTCCATAAAAAAAGTTTTTTGTCTGCATGATATTTTTTTCTTGATAATTTCTGTGCTTATTAATTTTCATTTTATCTTACTGAAGTTTTCTGATTTGCAGTCTGGGACTTGTTACCTGGCTGTTGATAGAGTGCCTTCATATGGGAATTCAAAATGTTGCTTTCCCATGCATGATGGCATATAAAGGAGGGTGATAGTGTGAAACTGGCTTAAGTAACAACTTATCCCTTTGCAAATTTCTTTGCTTTTGAAATACAGATTTTACTTACTGTAAGATAATTTGTTCATTTGCTTCATTTATTCATATTCAGCAAACATTTAGATGCCTATCATAACAATAAATTTAGGATTTAGATCTTGTTGAGGATTAAGGTAGAGAGATGTGAAATAAATATTTTCGGAATTCCTTTTTAGTTTATGAAATATAACTTTTCGTTTTTTATAGTCATTGCTGTTCATAACAATTAAGTGTTGTGAATCCCTGATAAATAATGTTTCTCGGGTGAGGCTGTATTATTTGAGATTGTGATGGTTTCTATCTTTCGACACTGAATCTTGGAAAGAACCTTTCTAGGAATAATTTTCACCTTGATTTCAAATTTCTGGGTTCATTTTTAACACAGAAAAATGTACTCGAAAAAATATATAGCTTATGTTCCATATTACTATACTAGTCCAGAAAACTACTCTTTTGTGACAATCAGCCACATCATTAAAGTTTTATTCTGTTGACTAGTATTGTGGAACAGAATTATAATTTGCTGAAGCATTACAGCTGGAAACGGAAAAGAAAGTACTGTCAACTAATTGTTCAAGTTATCACCCATCTAGATAGCTTGGGGGAGAAAAATCAAGAGATAAATTTATAACCTTCTAAACAAGTTCTACCTCTATACAGTAAACTCTTAATAGAATCCAAATTATCTTTGTTACTGGAATTTGACATTTTAAATTCACAGAATAAGTGGGGCTGTGATAGGAACTTAGATTTTGTTGTAGAGATGTGAATTTGAATGGAAACATGTTTTCAAGTTACTGAGTTAAGAATAATAAAGCTTTGATTAAGCTATTTGAAAACGGCCTTTATAGTAAAATCGATGCTACATCATTTTCTGGTGATTCTAAATGTTATGCACCTGGAGGAGAAGCTGGCTAGAAATAAAAATTTGTTACTAACAAGTCATTGAGGTAGATTAAATATAAATGTGTTTAGGAATTGACTTGTCTCAGCAGACTTGTTCTTATTTAAAAAAACCCAGAAATTTAAAAATAAGTCAGGCAGAGATATATTTGTAATGCACTATTTATTTAAACACAATAAACTGTACAGACAGTTTTTGGTCTTCTGGTTAGCATATGAGCTGTGTGTGTTTTGGTTAATTTTCAGCCTATGACATAACCTGAAAGAAAATTTGAGCTACTAAAGCAACCTTTGGTTTAGCCATTGCTAATCAGACTTCTTCTTCTTTTTTTTTTTTTTTTCTTTTTGCTAATCAAACTTCTATATCCAGGCAGTGCACACCACCTAGACATTTTTCTTGTATTTAACTTTTCCTTGGACCAACTTCTAATAAATTGATGGAATAAAAGGAAGAAACTAATGAAGATGTCAGATACTATAAATTACTTAGGGAATAGGGATCTAGAGGATCTCACCATCTTGACCTTTCTTTGCCTTGTATCAGTAGGCCAAGGGAATGTAAGCAGTTGCTTATAGAAACCTATTAATAGCTAACATTTGTTGAGGGCTAACAGTGCGTCAAGTACTGTTCTGAGTGCTTTAACATGTTTTCTTACTGAAGTCTTAGAGAATTTTACATGGTTAAATTTTATAGGTGTAGTATTTTTATATAATAGCTATTTGATAACACTTAATACAGGCTTTCGTTATGGCTTCTCATAAAACACCAAATAGAAAATGTATGCAAAATGCATTATCTTCTTATCCATGCTCCCTGTTTTTTATTTAGTCCATCCTGAGTCATGGGCCAGTACTTTCTTACATTACGCTTAACCTTTAATACTATGAAAACAGATACTAGGAGTTTTTCTTCTATTTAGAATATTGGAGAAAGCATACTTTCTATATTGATTTGGATCTTAGCTATATATAAGAGGACTGAATCTGGTTGCCAGGTTCACTGGTTAAAGTAGAATTAAGTTTTTTCTTTTTAGTGAACTGGGAAGTGTTAAAATTACAATAATGAATACTTTACATGTTCTGATTTAAACATTTTTAAAGAAACAAATGAATGTTACATATAGGAATTATTAGGAGCCTCCTCTGGTAAAGTTGTTTACCAATTGGCTACTCATGGGTGGAGTCCGCTCACAAAGGATCTGCAGCAGATGAATTAGACCTGTAGTGACTTCACCCTTCTGCTTTTCCCAGCTGGAGCAGGATTAGGACTCATTCAGCTGCAGCTGGTTCCCAGGAAAATCTAGGCTGTTTCTTCTGGTGTTTTCCTTTGACAGGAAAGTCATAGTTTGCAACAGATGGCTTTCATCAGCACTGTACATAACTGTAAATTCAAGTCCAAAGAATTACTTTCAACTTCATTAGGGAACAGGTGAAGAAACAGTTGTAGTAGGGCACTATTTGGTTAAGGGTTGAAATTAAGCATGGGGGATTATAGTAGTGTAGCATTTAGATTTGCAGAATGCCATTCTGGGTCAAGAGAGTTTTTAACTGCCAGCAATTAAACAAACAAACAAAAAACCCAAAAAGACCTAAGGAAAAATAAGTTTGGCTGTGGTGTTAAGGTATATTTTATAGTTGGAATATATTATGCTTACAAAGTACAGATAGATTCTTTGAAGAAAAGAATTGACTCTTCTGCATTTCATAGAATATTGAGCAAGTAGTAATCTTGGATAACAAAGTTTCTAATCTTATTTCACAAATAGAGAAATTGAAATTGAGGGCCCAAGAGATTTAAGTGTCTTGTTCCGCAAGTGCCACATAGCAAGTTAATCTGGGAGAAAGTGGTCTGGTCCTTCTCAGCTCTTTGCTTTTTTTCATTAGGCTGGAGTATTGCTTTAAAGTACTAGAGAGCAATGAATATAAAACAATGTATTGCTTAATGGAAACCATAGAATAAACCTTGGTCTAGAGAATTTTGGTGGTTTTTGTAAGCCACAAATATGTAAATAAGCTTATTTCAGTGTTTGAAGATAACTATACATTCTTGAAAGTTGAAACATTTTTTAATTTTTTGGAAGACTGCTTTCTTATGGCCCAAATTAGAATACTTAGAAATTTGTCTTATTTTTTAAGCTAAATATTAGAAGAACATCTTGAGCTACCTTAATGCTAAAAGAGAAAGTACTCCTTGAATTTTGAAGGAAAAAAAAAAGGTCTGCTTATAGTTAGGTCTGATTTATGTGAAGTCTATAACATATACTTCTGAGGGACTTGGGTAATTGGTTAAAACTTTAAAAATTTAGGACTGAGAAAGGTACAAGCCTTTCTATTAAATAATTAAGTAATTCTTATCAAAGGCATTAGGTATGGGGTTATTAGGATATTAGATTATTAGGATATAATATATATATTAGGTTCTGGGTAATTTGTGATAGTAAGAGAAGGCAGCAGACAACAGATTATGTTGGTCTTTTTTGGCCCTTGTGACAGTTCATCTCTGCATTACTTTTTCTTTGCGGTAGAATTTAGCAAATACTACCATTAGTATTTGGTACCATTAGTACCAAATAATTCCATGCTAATGGAATAATGGCAAATAAAGGTTAAGATTGGGGACAGTTATTTATAAAATAATTGGGTAGTTTTAAGATTATTGGTAGACGATATAGAAAAAATCTGGCAGCCAAAAAACTTAAAATCTTTGTGTGAAAGAAGACAGCTGATTCCTTTGCCATTTACCTTTTGTGCAGAAGAGTTAGATTCCTTGTGTGTTGGGGGAGTGGGGGTGGGAAGAGGGGTTATCATGCTTATATTATAGGCTGCTTATCCCTCCAGGGAATTGTGAACTGTAGTTGACCTGGAGAGCTGCTGTTAAGTGTTGGTTTTCAATTCTTTCTGCTTAGTAGAGTGCAGGTTTTTCTTTTTTCTTCATTGGCTACAGTGAAGCATTTAACTCCTGAGTTTTCTGGAACCTGTAACAGAACTCTTAGAAACATTATTACATTTTTTAGTGTGTGTTCAAGTGTGATACTATGCTTTAAGATGGTTTTCCAACTTTTCTATTGAAGACATTTTAAAATATCTGACTTAGGATTTAGATCCTCTTTTACCATTTTCCTGCTTTAGTTACTTCATTTCTTTGCCAATTTTTCTTTAAATTCATAACATAAATCTAAAGCCCTGTTCTTTCTAAAGCAGTGTTTCTTGACACTATATCCACTTTAGAACAACCCAAGGAGCCTCAAAAAGTAAATGCCAAACCAGCTAAATTAGACTCTAGAAGTGGGGCCCAGATTTTAAGTTTTTGTTTTGTTTTGAAGTCTCCATGTGCATCTAATGTATAGCCAGGCTTGAGAACTACTGTTCTAACGGAAGTGGCTCAGGGAGTCAGGGGACAGAAGCAGCTGCTTTTTTATGTGATCATTGCAGTTCAGACAAATACATGAAATAACATACTTCATTCACATCCACTCCCATGAATATACTTTGCACACAGGACAGTGTGCTTACAGAAACCTAAATTTTGTTTCATCCTGCTTCCTGATCATCACTGCCCTAATCTTCCACCTTTCTCTCCTGATGCACCTGCTCTTTTATCTCATCAGGGTCTCATATGGAATATATTTTGGAGAAGGTTCCATGTGTGAGTTTGATGGGTGCCTCCCTCTCACCACTCTAATGCTTTTCTTCTAATTGCTTGGCCTTATGGCTTATCACCTCAGTTACTTGCTTTGCTTCTCTAATTGGCAAACCCAACCTTGATGTTAAGCCAACCATTTTTCTTTCCCTGCCCCTTTATACGATTGTTTATCATTTTGAAGAAAATTGCACAAACCATGTGGTGGGATGCCACTAACAAATTTGTGGCCTTTAAATCAGTTCTGCTTTGGCATGTTTGTGTCTATAGTCTGTTCATTCTGCAGCAGTTCAGTATTCCTTCAGCCCCTTTGCTTTTCTCATTGCCAGCAGATACTCCCATATTCTACTTCACAGAATAGAATCTCTGGCCATATGAGCTCATTCAGTTTATACCCCTTCTACGCTAACCTAAATACGTCTGTACTTATTTTTACCCCCTTTGCCACCTTTTCAGAGGATATGAAAGAAGTGTCTTGTCTCAAGCTCATATCTCCATGTTCTCTCCTGTCTCAGGGGTCTTGCTCTATCAGTAATATTCCCAGTCTTTCCACTCTTTGCCCCTTAACATAGGAAGTCTCTCCCATCAAATTAGAAGAAAAACAAAAAAACTGCTCGAATTCCTTACGTACATCTCTACCCTATATCCTTTCCTTCATTTTGAAACTTCCTGGAAGAAAAAGTCTGTATTCATTCCATATCTATTCCAATATGCCCTTTGGCCCTTAGAGCACCATTTGAAACAGTTCTCCTGTACAGTTTTCAGTCTTCATGTTAATCTGACTTTTCAGCAGCACTTAGACTTGTTGACCATTCTCTCCCCCCTTGACCTTTGGGATAATTCTTTGCTAGGTGTCTTCCCTGTTCTCCGGTCTTTCTGGTAATTCATTTTAAGTTTACTGGCTTTTTATCTTTTGCCTGAATCTTGTATGCTGGATTTCCTAAGGTCCTGTTTTTTTTTTGTTTGTTTTTTGTTTTTTGTTTTTTGTTTTTTGTTTTTTGAAAGAGAGGGGGAGAGGGAGAGGGGAGGGGCAGAGGGATAATCTATTTTTTTTTTTTTTTAAAGATTATTTGAGAGAGCAAGAGAGCACACTCAGGGGGAAGGGCAGAGGAAGAGGAAGAGGGAGAGGAAGAAAGAGAATCTCAAGTAGACTGCAAGCCGAGCTTGGAGTGTAATGTGGGCCTTGATCCCACCATCCTGAGTTTATAACCTGAGCTGAAACCAAGAGTTGGATGTTCAGCTGACTGAGCCACCCAGGCATCTTGTATGCTGGATTCCCTAAGGTCTTGTTCTTTGCCTACTTTTTGTTTCAACTTTGAGTTATCTCAATACTTAATCTCCGCTATACTAATGACTAAATTCATGATCCAGATCTTTATTTTTTTATTTATTTTATTTTTTTTTTTTTTTTATTCATGATAGGCACACAGTGAGAGAGAGAGAGGCAGAGACACAGGCAGAGGGAGAAGCAGGCTCCATGCACCGGGAGCCCGATGTGGGACTCGATCCCGGATCTCCAGGATCGCGCCCTGGGCCAAAGGCAGGCGCCAAACCGCTGCGCCACCCAGGGATCCCCAGATCTTTATTTTGAACTCTGATCTTCTATATCCAACAGTATAGTGTCTTCTCAGTCTCTTCAAATTCATGATGACCCAGATGGAATTCACCACCCTCCAACTTGCTCTTTTGATTTCTTACTGTGGTATGTGATGTTGCCATTGACTGATTCCTGAAAGAAACTTTGGTATCCTCTACACTTCACTTGCACTTCTTTTTGGATTCAGTTCTAGTTCATCCCCAATCTTTTCTACTTCTTCAACATCTCTTTTAATAAACTTCTCCATTCCCGCTGCTGCTCTTACTGCATGCAGATCCTCATCATTTCTCTTCTGATTTACCTTGGCAGTTTCCTTGCTGGTGTTCCTCCAATATCATCTCCTTGCAGTCCATATTATCTCCAAGAATGATTTTATTAAGAAGTGATTAAGAACACAGACTCAAGAACCAGACCATCTGGGTTTGCATCCCATATATGCACCACTTGGGTAATTTGCTTAATCTTTCTTAGCCACATTTCTTTCTGTAAAATGGAGATAATACAGTGTCCATCTCAAAATGAAGTTTCGAAGATTCAGTGAGTTGAGTTGATATTCTATTACTGTTGTCTAACAGTGCTTTGTGTGATGATGGATTGAATGTTCTGTATCTGTGCTCAGTATAGTAGCCACCAGCCATATGTGGCTGTTGAGCTGTTGAAATGTGGCTAGTTGACTGAAGAACTTAATTTAATTGTAATTTAATTGAAATAGTTATAGTGGCTAATGATTACTGGATAGTAGAGAATACATAAAATCCAGTGCTCTATAAATGTTAGCAATTATTACTGTCTTTCTAAAATTAAACTTACCCTTCTGCTTAAAATCCTTCAGGGCCAAATTCTTGACATAGTACATGTAACTCTTAACTCCCTTTGTCCCATCATGTTTCTTCACACTTGTCTGCTGCTACTTTTTCATATGCCCTCTGCGTTCCACTATACTAGTGGTTTTCAGTGTTGCCCTGAGGACCAGAAATAGCAGTAGTGTCACCTGAAAAAATGTTTGAAATGCATATTCTTGGGCCATATTCCAGGTCTACTGAACCACAAACTGGGAGTGGGGGCCAGCAACTTGTATGTTTAATAAGCCTACCAGGTGAGTCTGATGCATGCTAAGCTTTGAGAACCATTGCACATTCCAAACTACTTGTAGCTCCTCAGATCCATCTTTCTCTTGCTTATGTTTTTCTCCTGTCTGGAATGATTATCCTTTCTCTTTTTTTTTCACCAATTCGTTCTTATTTAACCTTGCAGGCTTAGTTTAGGCATATTCTCTTTGCTTTCTTCATTATTACTCACTCTGCTTCCAGGCTAACTTAGCTTTCTTCATGCCCCTGGTATCTTGTACGTGCCTTCTTCACAGCCCATTTTATTTATTTATTTTTTTTTAGAGATTTTATTTATTTATTCATGAGAGACAGACACACACACAGGTGGAGACATAGGCAGAGGGAGAAGCAGACTCCATGCAAGGAGCCCGATGCAGGACTCCATCCCGGGACTCCTGAGCCGAAGGCAGACGTCCAACTGCTGAGCGTCCCTCACAGCCCATTTTACATTGTGTTGTTGCTTTAGCCTCTTACTAGACAGTGAATTTAGGATTTTTGATTTTCATTTTTGAATCTCTGTTTATCTGGCACAATGTGGTATGCTTTGCAAGTATTTCTGGAACATTTTCAGGTGCCAGCACAGTGATTAAATCCTGAGTAAAGGAGGGAGATACAGTCTCTGCATTAACACAGTGATAATGGGGGTAAAACCTAGTGCTGTGGAAATGCAGAGAAGGGGGTGGGGAAAGTTAGGGAAGTCTTCTCAGAGGAAGTCACATGTGAAAGTTTAGTGGAAAGGTGGGGAAGCAAATGGGTGAGGTGGGAAAGAGTGGTTCCTGCAGAGGGAACAGCATGTACAAAGACCTAGTAGTAGCAAAACATTGTAGGCCCATAATAAATGTTTAATTGAATATGAATAAAGAACCAAATCATGTCTAACTTTTATTTTATTGCATATTTTTAAAATATTTATTTATTTACTCATGAGAGACAGAAAGAGATACAGGCAGAGGGGAAGCAGGCTCCCTGCAGGGAACCTGACAAGGGACTCCATCCAGGATCCTGGGATCATGCCCTCAGCTGAAGGCACATGCTCAACCTCTGAGCCACCCAGGTGTTCCCATGTCTAACTTTTAGATCCTGCTTTTGGAGTCACTACCCTCCCCAGCAAACATTAATTAGGATTTTATAGGTTTCTGCATTTTGTTAGCAGCTTTTAAAAAAACATTTATTTATTTATTTATTTATTTATTTATTTATTTATTTATTCATTCATTCATTCATTCATTCATTCATTCATTCATTCACTTGAGGGAGAGAAAGCACGAGTTGAGAAGTGGAAGGAGAAGCAGACTCTGCTGGGCAGGGAGCCCAGTGCAGGTCTCGGTCCTGGGACTCTGGGATCATGACCTGAGCCGAAGGCGGCTGCTTATAACTGAGCCACCCAGGCACCCCAGCAGCTTTTATTCTTGATATCATGCTTTCTTTGAACTGATGGTAAGGTGTGATAGGGTAAATTCCAAGCCAGCAGGATACATTTGTGTGTGTGTGTGTGTGTGTGTGTGTGTGTGTGTGTGTGTTCATTTGCTTGCCTTTTAATGGTAGAAGATAGGATTGGTTTTATCTGAATTATTTTGCAGGGCGAGTATACATCGGTGGTAGCAGAGGTAAACACATTCCACTGCGTAAGAATAGGCCGAGATTTTTTTAAAAAGTAACTTCAAACTTAGAGTATTGACAAAGCACATCATTAAGAAGGCTGACAGTTGGCCAGCATGACAACCACAGTTGTTGTACAGAGGTACTTTAGTAATCTCACTCTGTATTGGCCCCTTTTTGCCTGTACTGCTGTCCTCCTAAAAGCTTCTTTTGCTATCATTCACCCTCCCTTTTAAGAGGAGGCCTTGGTTAATGTGCTATGTAAGTTCTAGTTTTGAGTTGCACTTGAATACCTACCTGCTTTTGTCCTTTTGCATTTTACGTATATAACTTCCAATAAAAACTTATCTTTATGTTCTTTGAATACTTTACAAGTGGGTTGGCTTTGTCATCTATTAAGTTTGAAAAAATAAAAACATACAGTTTTGTTTCTGATAACTTTAAACAGAACTCTTAAGCAAAGAAAACTAGATAAAGCAGAAGGGATATAAAATATTTTTCTCTAAAAATTCATATGAGTGGTAATAAGTAGTTTCTGAAGTGTTTAACAGATTATAAAGAGTTTTGCCTTCGCATATAACACTTTTGTTATCGGCAGTAAGGTAGGCAGTCCAGGTGTTACGATTGTTAGATTTTATGTATGCAGAATTAGATGGTTGGTTAAGGGAATAAATGGAATTATAGTCCTGGTCTCTTTGAAGCCCAATACGTCTCCCACGTCAGGCTGCCTCTTGTTCATGAAAATGACAGGCATTGGGACGCCTGGGTGGCTCAGTGGTTGAGCGTCTGCCTTTGGCTCAGGGCATGATCCTGCAGTCCTGGGATCGAGTCCCACATTGGGCTCCCTGCATGGAGCCTGCTTCTCCTCTCTCTGCCTGTGTCTCTGCCTTTCTCTCTGTGTCCCTCATGAATAAATAAATAAAATCTTAAAAAAAAATGACAGGCATTAAAAAAAAGTGTCCTTTACCATTTATTACATACATCTGTTAAACCATTTGTCAGGTCATACATGTTATTAATCTTTGTATCTAGGTCCTGGCACTCTGTAAGATGCTTTAGAGAGTGTTTGCTGACTTGAAACTGTCAGGTTTAAACTGGAAGGGGAAACAATAGAAATCAGGTTGATTTAAAAAAAAACAAAAAACTAAAAACACAAACTCTCTAAGTAAACTTAGGGGCTAAGCCATTTATCCTCTCACAATTTATAACCTCTGTAGATTAAAAGGAGAGATAGAGTTTCAGGTGTTTTCAGCAGATGTTTGATACCTCAGCTGAAAAGTACCATTTGCTACTTCCTTCAAGGTAATATTTGTTCTGTTACCCATAAGATATTTTTAAAAGTTTCAGAAATTGTGTTTGCCCTCCTCTTCCTAGGCGGCAGCCAGTGAGTTTAGTTAACACGCTCCAGAGAGATTCTCTGTGTATATAAAGTAATCACTTTTATGTATGCATTTTTCCCACAGTTGATAACATGCCTTCACATACTGTTGTGCACCTTGCCTTGTTTTTTCTCCCCACCTAACAGTATATCTTAAAGTGTGTTCCATGTCATTATTTAAGACTTGATGGTATTCTGTTTTATGGGTATACTATAATTTATATAACCTGTCCCTTGCCAATGGACATTTCTTTTCAGTTTGTTTTGTGATTACAAACAGTATTTAGTAATCTCCTTTGTGCATTATTTTGGACTTCTCAGTTCCTAGAAGTAGAATAATTGAGTCAAAGAATGTATATGCCTTTGTAATTTTGCTATTTCTAAATTTCTCTTCATAGAGATTTACCAGCAGCTTTTTTTTTTTTTTTTTGCCTACACCCTTTGCAACACAGTGTTATCAAACTTTTTGGTATCTGGCAGTCTGATAAATGAAAAATCATTATCCAATTTTGACTCTATTCTTTGACTCTCATTAGAGTTTCTTCTTCTATCCTAGTGCCCAGTGACAATCTCTGATCTGTATTTCTACTACTAGTCTCTCTTAAGTCTGATTACTTAAAAGCATACAATTCTTAGAGGTAATCAGAAATTTGTTGAGTTTTTTTTTTTTTTTTTAACTGTTCCATCACTTGAGAAATATATTTTTGCTGGGTCTCCCTTGTAAGCCTATAATGATTTCTTTCTTGTAGTGACCTATACTGTTAGATTTCTGTCTTGTAGAATGACCCTCCACCCACGTCCCTAAATATTAGCTTGTTGCTTTTGTACGGATAGTGGGGACACCCTATGTTAATAGATTATTTAATATGTTCTTGCTTGTCTTTTTAAATGCATGTTATGTAGTATTTGTATTTGAAAACTTACATAATTTAAAAAATATGTGCTAGATATCTATTACCCCTTTAAGGAAGGTTGTCTATTTTATAGATGAACTAAAGGTTCCTAGAGGTTAAGTGATTTGGTTAGAGAGCTAAAATATACATGCTAGGATGTAGAGGCTAGAGGAATAATCAAAAGGAACAAAACCACCATGAATTCAGACTTGGGATAAACTGAAATTCTGGTAAATTGGTACAGTAGTTTAAAGTTCTTGGCGAATTATTACAAAACGAATTCTGATTAGTTTGGGGTTTATATAAGAATATTTAAGAGCCACAGATCTCAGCCTCATCACTTACTTGTTTGATCTTTAAGTTACTTGATCTTCCATGAGTGTCAGTTTCCTTTTTTGTAAGAGGGGTAATAATAGTATCTAAATTACCAAATTCATCAAGTATCAGCCTTTTTGAAGATTATTTCTATCCTGAGCTGGTCATAGCTGCAATGGTTTTTTGGCCTTTGCTTTTAGAAATAAA
Source organism: Canis lupus familiaris (assembly GCF_011100685.1). NCBI lineage: Eukaryota > Metazoa > Chordata > Mammalia > Carnivora > Canidae > Canis > Canis lupus. Next base: position 24,354,814 of record NC_049237.1, read on the forward strand.
CAGTAGGAAGATTCCTGCTGATTCCTTCTCCTTCCTCCAATGAAGCAACAGGTCAGTTTATTAACCCACAAAATACTGCCATCATATTTTGAAAAGTATTTGAAGTTTTCATGAACACATAACAATTTTAATAAGATCTAAAAACAGACATCGAGATAGTTTAAAAAGTGTTTTTCATATACTTTATAATCCACTTAAATTAGGATGGACATCCTCTGGTCTTATTCCTCTGGAATAGGCAAAATATTTGAACAGTCCCTGCATTTGGTATTTTTAGTAATGATGTTTCTCCCCCCGCCCTCCATAAAAGAAGAAGAAGAAGAACAACAACAACAACACAAAGTATGCCCTTTGTTGAAGTTGTCAAATAGGCCTCCATTTTGTATATTGAAGGTCAGGATTAAGGTAAGGATGAAGTTTTAGGGCTGTTGTTTTTCCCATGCAAAATGTCCTAGCGCATACTGGGAATCAAACTAATGACTTTAATATATATACATACCTCGTTGTATAGTAGTTTCTCAAGTTTTCATCTGGGGATCTTGTTAGAATACAATGTTAGGTGTTTGGTGAGGCCTGAGATTTTGCATTTTGAACAGGCTCCTGAGTATTCCACTGCTGAACATTAAACACTTTGAGTAACATGTTACTGTAGGATTGAATCTTTCTTTTACTCTTGACTGATTGTCTTACATCATACGTTTATTTTCAGACATGCATTGAGCAGATTTCTACAGAATACCTATTCCCAGGTGCTACACCAAGCACTGGGATTATATAAAACAGGGACACTAGATAGATAACTCTGTTCTCAGTCAGGTGAGGGGGCCGAGGAAATAACAAGAAATTAGATGAAGTGGTGGTGCCTAAGCCCAGGGAGCTTTGGGAATCTAAGTACAAAAACTGTTTTTTTAAAACAGGAAAATGATGAAACTGATTTGTCTGATGTATTGACATGTAAGTTCCCAGTATAGTGGAGCTTTGATTGAATTGATTGTCAGACTAAGATAAATGTTGGCAAACATTTTCTGTAAAGTGCCAGAGGGTGAATATATTAGGTTCTACGGGCCATATAGTTTCTGATCTCACTTCTGAACTCTGTGAGGAGCAACTTTAGGCAATATGTAAACGAGTGTGTGTTCCAGTAGAGTTTACTACCTAACAGGTCTGTAGGTCACGTTTTTGCCCACCCCTGCTCTTAGAATGGCAGTGTTTTATATTCGGTTTTGAGACATGTTGAAAATAAAGTAAGAAATTATTTAATTAAAAAATTAAAGTGGTTACCTTTAAAATAACACAACTGATTTATTTGCATTCAAATATGCTATCTGGGAACATGAGTTATTTATACAGGCATATCTTGGAGATATTGTGCATTCAGTTGCAGACCATTGCCATAAACCAAATATCGGAATAAAAGGGTCAAATGAGTTTTTTTGTTTCCCAGTATATATTAAAGTTATATTTACAGTATACTGTAGGCTGTAAGTGTACGATTATATTCTGTCTAAAAAAAAATACCTATCTTAATTAAAAGTTTATCAGTAAAAAATGCTGTCATCTGAGCTTGAGTTGTAATCACTGATCACAGGTCATCAAAATAAATATATGATAATAAAGAAAAAGTTTGAGATAGTGTGAGAATTGCCTAAATGTGACACACAGAAATGAAGTGAGCAGATACTGCTGGAAAAATGGCAGCAGTAGACTTACTTAATGTATTGTTGCCACAGATTTTCAATTTGTAAGAAACAGGATCTGTAAAGCACACAAAGCAAAAGCCCGGTAAAACAAAGTATGCCTGTGTACTGGGGGTGTGTGGGGGGGTGGGGGTGGGTTGTATTATACATGTGATTCTCGTCATTTGTCATGTAAATCACTGGGAAAAGAAGGGTAAAGAGCTATTGCTTGAGAATTTTAGTTTATTCTCCTAAAGAGCAACACAAATGCCTATTTTTTTTTCCTTTTACTGTATGAGGAAAGGAGCCATGACAGGTAGAGGGGGTTAGGGGATCTCCACATAGCTATGCAGTTAAGCATTTCTGTAAGTTGCTTTTTCTGGTCAGATTGAAAAATATATAATACAGGACCAAAAGAAGACAGACATCCTTGGACACTCAAATCAGTTATCATCATTTAGGGTAGTAAGTAGAATTTGGGATCTGGAGTTTGCTATCTGGTTTTACTACTTAATTAATTGTGTGGTCCTAGGCAAAGTATTTAATTCTTTGCCCCTCCATGTCTTCATGGAATCATGATACTGCACACACTTTATTTTTTTAAAAAAGATTTTATTTATTAGAAAGAGAGCATGAGCACAGAGGAGAGGGAGAAGCAGACTCCCTGCTGAGCAGAGAACACTGATGGGGGCTCCATCCCAGGACTCTGAGATCATGACCTGAGCTGAAGGCAGACGTTTAAGGACTGAGACTGAACCACCAAGGCACCCCACTGCACACACTGTAGGACATGATAAGAAACACTCTATTTGATAGCACCTAGTACAGCACTGATACGTTGTAAATCCTTGGTAAATGTAGACTCAATTAATTTTCTGACCTTAACAGAGATGGGGAGTAAATATAGTCCTGACGTAAAGTAAGTAATTTTGACTTTAAGATTGCTACTAGGAACAATTTTCTATGACATTATTGTAGCTCTTCAGTAAACTAACTTGGATTTTTTTTGGAACTTGGAATTTAAAAAATTGTTAGTGTCTTTGAGCTGCATTAATAGAAGGGAGAAGTGACATTCACTACTGACAAGCTATATGTATATGGGTGTGTGTATGTACATGTGTATGTGTATATATATATGTGTGTGTGTGTGTGTGTGTGTGTAAAGTAAGGGTGCCTGGCTGGCTCAGTTGGTAGAGCATGCAGCTCTTGATCTCAGGGTTGTGGGCATGAGCACCATGTTGTATAGCAATTACTTAAAAAATAAAATCTTCATAAAATAATTGCTGATTAGCAGCTTTAGTCATGCACCTATGTCTGTTTCCCATTGCCTTACTTCAGTTCTTCTTTTGGCTACTGCAGTTGTCTTTAGGCTGGTTTCCCTACATTCATCCAGTTTAATGCTACCTGACTTGTGGTAGATACATTTGAACCAAATGGAGAAAAATTGGCTATTCTTATGGAGCTTAGATTATCTAGCAGACTCCAGTCTTGACTTCTGGAGCTCACTTCTATACTTTTGTCTGATTACGCTCTCTAAAATATCATGTCCTCCCTTTGTTTTTTTTTTTTTTAATTTTTATTTATTTATGATAGTCACAGAGAGAGAGAGAGGGAGAGGCAGAGACACAGGCAGAGGGAGAAGCAGGCTCCATGCACCGGGAGCCTGATGGGGGATTCGATCCCGGGTCTCCAGGATCGCGCCCTGGGCCAAAGGCAGGTGCTAACCCGCTGCGCCACCCAGGGATCCCAAGTGGTTGAGGATCCCAGAATCCTCAAGTGGTTGGATTTCTGTTGTCTCCTGATGACATTCTGGCTCCTTAGCCATTATGCGTTGTCATCTGTTGCCACACTTTTTAACCCTCTGCCTTCCAACATACTGCGGTTCTTTGCAGGCACCACACACACTCTTGCCTTTCAGATTTTAAATGTATGTATCTCTGCTTGGAATGTTATTTCTTTAGACATTCCTCCAAACAAAAAAATAGCTGATGGTCATCTTTTAAATCTCTACTACCATTACTGGCTTGGTGAGATGACTTTCTTTATAAATAGGACAAACATATTCTCATGGCAATTAGGCATGCTGATGCTATGACATTTTCCCCTCTGTACTATGATAGTCTATTTATCTGTTCTCGTACTGGCATTAAAGGCAAGGGCTGCTCTTTCTTTCTTTCTTTCTTTTCTTTCTTTTCTTTCTCAGTGTCTGTCAAGGGGCCTGGCTCTTAGTTTGAAATATTCAGTGAACAAATGAATGAAATGCCTGAACTTCTGCTATTGCAGCACCATCAAGCTGACTGAAGAATGTTGGGGGTTCATTCAATAAACTTTTGAATTTATAGAGTGTATACTTTGTGCCAGATAATGGAGATAAATAGATAACCTGTTCTTAGATGAGTCAACAGTAAGGCTCACAACTTTCATATTTTCAGAACAGACCCTCCTTTTTATTACACATATTACTAATAAGTAGTCTCCAATAAGTGTCCAAACAGTGCTGATGTTATTTTTTTAACAAAGCAGTTGAAGAGAGGCATAAAAACGTGGCACTCTGTACACCATTCTCCTTGCTCATCATATGAGCAAGGAATATGAATCTTGGTTTGTCAGAAAACCTTATGTGGTCACCTTCTGGTAGTCAAAAAGGTGTCAGCATCCAGAATTGCAGAGTAGTAGGGCCAGTAGCTTGGAAGAAAATTCTGGAGACTACAGGGAAATAGTCTTTAAGAATTACTGCATCACTGATACTCTAGGTGGTTCAAAGATTGACACTCTAAAAACAAGTGAAAAAATGTCAACAAGAAATGAGTACTGATAGCATTTTTTTAATATTTATTTTTAAGATTTTATTTATTAGAGAGAGAGTAAGCACGAGTAGAGGGGAGCAGATGGAGAAGGAGAAGCAGACCTCCCTACTGAGCACAGAGGCCAATGTGGGGCTGATGTGGGGCTTGATCCCAGGGCCCTGAGATCATGACCCAAACCGCAAGGCAGATGCCCAACACCTGAGCCACCCAGGTGCCCTGAGCACTGACAACTTTGAATAGAAAGTGATTTAGAAAACAAAAAACAGAAAAAAAAAAAAAAAAAAAAAAAAAGAAAGTGATTTAGAAGAGGTGAACTCTGAATTTAAAAAAGATTTGAGGGATCCCTGGGTGGCGCAGTGGTTTAGCGCCTGCCTTTCGCCCAGGGCGTGATCCTGGAGACCTGGGATCGAATCCCACATTGGGCTCCCGGTGTATGGAGCCTGCTTCTCCCTCTGCCTATGTCTCTGTGTGTGTGACTATCATAAATAAATAAAAATTAAAAAAAAAGATTAAAAAAGATTTGAGAATACTGAATTAATTTTGCTTATATTTTTCTTTTTTGTATGTACAGATTGATATATGATAAAAATATATCTATAAATAAGAACACTTTCAACAAGTTTATTTTAAAAATTTAATAAAAGAGTTTGGGTAAAAAACTGGGAGAAAATGAAAGTATAGAGGTGGCTGGGTGGCTCAGTCCAGTAAGCAGTTTGTCTTCAGCTCAAGTCATGATCAAGTCTTGGGATCAAGGCCCTGGTCAGGTTCCCTGCTCAGCAGGGAGTCTGCTTCTCCCTCTCCCTTTGTTCCTCTGCCCCTGCTCACATGGTGTCTCTCCTTTGCACTCTCTTTTATAAATAAATGAAATTTTTTAAAAAAGGAAAGAAAAAGTATAAGCAATGCTAATATTTTTTTGCACCTCCCAGAGATCCAGAGTCATTTGGATTGTTTAGTTACATACAAAATATATATATATATATATTTTTAAATATTTTATTTATTTATGATAGTCACAGAGAGAGAGAGAGAGAGAGAGAGAGAGAGAGAGGCAGAGACACAGGCAGAGGGAGAAGCAGGCTCCATGCACTGGGAGCCCGACGGGGGATTCGATCCCGGGTCTCCAGGATCGCGCCCTGGGCCAAAGGCAGGCGCCAAACCGCTGCGCCACCCAGGGATCCCCCAAAATATATTTTAAACAGCTGTATTTGTTCATTAAGTCATTGTATTTACTGTCTGTACAAATGTGAAGGCTTGTGTATGGAAGTGTTGAATCCCTATATTGTATACCCGAAACTAATGTTACACTGTATGTTAATTAACTGGAGTTTAAATAAAAACTTAAAAAAAAGAAATGTTCACACTAACAAAAAAAATTGTGAAGGCTTGTAAATGTTTTCTTTTCCCCTCCAAAGAGTAAAGCTTTGACTTTTTAATGCTACTCTTGGAGAAATTTTGTCTCCCTACCCCCACCTTTTTAGTAGACCGATTTACTTGTATATCTCCTGTTTCACCAACACTACTCTTTTTTAAAAATAGTATAGTATCATATTGCGGTTCTCTTTGACTCTTATTTTATGGATGTTATACTTTAAAATTGTATTTGTAACCATTAATCTGTTGTGTTATGTTTATAGAAATGTTAAAAGTGTTTTGTGTATTCATGCTGGTGTTTTCAATTCAGAGGTATGCGCATGTGAAAAGGAGTTAAAAGTGTACCATGTGTGTATATTTGTTAAAAAGAAAAGGTTTAATTAATTTTTGACTAATGGTCCTTGATGTTAATTTAGTTTTTATTGCTCACTTTTATTTTTTAAATATTTTATTTATTTATTCATGAGAGACACACAGAAAGAGAGAGAGAGAGATTGAGAGGGAGAGAGAGATAGAGAGGCAGAGACATAGGTAGAGGGAGAAGCAGGCTCCATGCAGGGAGCCTGATGTGGGACTTGATCCCGGGACTCCAGGATCATGCCCTGGGTCAAAGGCAGGTGCTAAGCCGCTGAACCGCCCAGGGATCCCATATTGCTCACTTTTAAAGTATGTATGTATGTATTTAGATTTTATTTATTTATTAATGAGAGACACACACACACACAGAGGCAGAGACTTAGGCAGAGAGAGAAGCAGGCTCCACGCAGAGAGCCCGATGTGGGACTTTGTGGAACTCCAGGATCATGCCCTGAACCGAAGGAAGACGTTCAACCTCTGAGCCACTCAGGCATCCCTTAATACTAATTTTAAAAGAGTAAGTAGGAGAGAATTGTTTCCTAAATTGCTTCCTTGGTACACCAGTTCCTGAATATGTGTTCAGAGAACAGAGGAATCCCTGTCACAATAAATTAAGGAAACAGTGCATTTTTATAGTTCACATAAGTGTATTAAAAGAACTGTGGAATCCTAAGCTCTATACCTTTTAACTTTTTGCTAACTGAACTTAATTTGTATAAGAGAAGACCCTTAACCCCTTCCTCTACCTCTTACCACCTTAGGACTTGTTTTGGAAGCACTGCTATTATGTTTTTTTTGGGACTCTAATAGTCTTTCAGAACTTAGCCTTTTGGTTGTCAATGGCAGTTAAAGTCTTTGTGCTTTTCTGCATTTGCAGTGAAATATCTGTGGGAGTTAACTTCAAGAGGAAAAGAAAGAGCCTGTCTATTTCATTTGGAAAAGCTTATTTTTAGGGTCTGTGTATATCCATGAGCAAACTTCTTTGCTATTTTTTTTTATTAAAGATTTTATTTATTTTAGAGAGAGTGAGCGAGCAAGTGTGGGGAGGAGCAGAGGGAGAGGGATAAACAGACCCTGTACTGAGCATGGAGCCCCATGTGGGGCTTGATCTCAACCCTGAGATCATGACCAGAGCTGAAATCAGGAGTCCAGTGCTGAAACGACTGAGCCACTCAGGTGCCCCTTTGCTATTTTTTAATTACTGCTTGAACATCAGACTTGTTGGTTGTTTGGATTATTGAAGTAGGAACATATACATGATGTCCACGTCAGTTGCTCATGGCATTGGAAGGACAGGATGCTTAAAACAAGTATGATTAAATTAAAATGCCATTTGTTTTTTTAAAAGAAAAACTTACAAAACGAAGCAAGATGCCCTTGAGCATTGTTATGCTTACCCTGTTTATTATTTCTCTGTTGAGAAGATGGGATAATATATATTCTAGAAATTACAGTGTGTCTATAAAACTATAGGAAGTTGTGAATTGGCATTGAAAGCTTTCTAGGGACGCCTGGGTGGCTCAGCGGTTGAGCGTCTGCCTTTGGCTCAGGGCGTCATTATGGAGTCCTGGGATTGAGTCCCACACCAGGCTCCCTGCATGGAATCTGCTTCTCCCTCTGCCTATGTCTCTGCCTCTCTCTCTGTGTTTCTCATGAATAAATAAATAAAATATATTTTTTCTTTTTTAAAAAGAAAGCTTTCTAGATCTACTAATTTGTAAGCACCTCGAAGATAAAATATTTGTCTTTATATTGGTCACAGGCAAATATTGTTTTATGAGTGACAGTAATCTGTGAATTTAAGGGAAGAAGGGCTTTATATTCACTTACAAAGTGCCTACTGTATGTCTGACATTGTTAATCACTTGTAATTGGCCATTAAATGCTACTGTGGTGTCTGGAAAGTTGTGTAGTTGTCTCCTGAATCATCTGTCCTTGTTTTCCAACTCTGCTTTTCCCCAGTACACAGAGGCTGTGGATTATAGTCCTGCTTACGGAGTACACAGGCTGCCAGCTTGAGAGGATTCTCATTTGCACAGCAAAAATTTATCTGACCTCATTGGACAGATTATTTGTGGGTTTTGATATGCAAGTGATACATCAGTAGGTTTTTATATGTCTTTGTGATGACATTGGTGGAGAACCTCTAACTTTGACTTGGCATTTTCTAGCCTACTGTGTTATATTATATTATGTATCTACATTAATGTCTTCGCTCCTGTAGTGGTTAAACCATTTGAAATAGATTCTGGAGGCATACAGTTGAGGAGTAGTGGAAGAATTATGAACAGTGATTCATCAGCTAATTAAAGAGACCTGAACCTGTAGTCTAACCTAATCCTGAACCAGTAACTAAAAGTGAATTGCTGCACAGACCAAAGTATGTTATTGGATCACACTCCGTTCCAGCTTCTGCTTCAGTTTCTATCTCCCTTTTGTGTGAGGATGCTTATCTTCATGAGAACATCTCTGGATTTCTGTTTTTTTTTTTTTTTTTTTTAATGTATTGATAGATTGTTTTGCTAATCTGTTCTCTCTGTCCCACTTTATCCTTTTCTTCTTTCTTCCTTTCTTTGCTTCTCTTGTCCTCCCTCCCATCTGTCCTTGTATTATTGCTGTGATTTCTGCCCCACCCAAACAAAAACAAAAGCTGATTGTGCTTTGGATTTGAGGTATATTTGTTATTTACCTTTGTATTTCTTAAAAAGCTGGTATCTTGAGACTTTTCTCTGTGTATGTTTTAAGAAAGAGCATAGCCCCTAAATCTCAAGCCAAAAATCTGATTCTTTTTACTGGTATATTGCCTGGAATTGATTTTTCTATGGGATTTGGCCCTGGATACCTATAGCCTGGGTATAGGTAATTGTGAATAGTTTGTATTAACTGATTACCCAGTAATGGTATATGGGACAGTTTGGTAGGAAAACTAACTATAGCGAAGAGACTGTATTAGCATGTTTGACATCTCTTTTTTCCTGCGCGTTACATGCAGTCCAGTAGCAAATCCTTATGGCTCTTCCCTTGGTAATTTACAGCTCCCAGCCACATCTGGCCCCCATCTTTTTGTGAGCTAAGTATGTTTTTTACATTTTTGAATGATTGAAAAAAAAAGAATATTTCATATATGTGAAAATTGAAATTTCAGTGCTCATGTAAAGTTTTATGGGAGCACAGCCACACTATTTATAGCTTCTTTAATGCTTTTAGCAAAGTTGAGTAGTTGCAACAGAGACCTGTGAAGCAAATATTTACTGTGGGACCCTTTGGAGAAAAAGTTGGCCAAACTCTGCTGTAGAGGAAATGCAGAATCCATCCACTACTCATTTCCTTTACTGCTGCTCCCTGGTTCAAACTTCTTGACCAAACTCTTGCTATTGCTTTCTAATTATCTTCTTCCTGTTTGTGTCCCCTACATCTGTACAGCTGGAGGAGTGGTCTTTGTAACAGATAAGCCAGCACTTGTCACTGCTTTGCTCAAAATCATTTAATGGTTTGCTGTCTTGTTCAGAGTAAGTGTGGAAGGTAAAAGATTATTTATAATGGCCTACAAAGCTCTAGATGAAGGATTGGAAAACTTTTTCTGTTGCAACAATGGAACTCTGCTGTTGTGTGAAAGCAGATATAGCAATATGGAAACAAATTGACATGATTGTGTTCCAGTAAAACCTTATTTACAAAAACAGATGGTAGATTAGATTTATCCTATAGGTTGTAGTTCTCTGACTTCTGCTCTAGATAGTATGAAATACTCCCCAAACCCTTTCCTTCCTATGTATATATATTTCCTCGTTTTATTTCCTACTATTCTGTCCCTCCTCTACTATCCATCAGCTACATTGATTTGTAAGAACATCCCTGCCTTAGTGCATTTTGCATTTGCTGTTCCTTCTACTTGGAACACCTTTCTCCCAAACAGTATCTATTGAGTACCTCTTATGTAGCAGGTGCTGTCCTCAACTTTTGGAATATATCTGTGAACAAAATATAAAATCCCACATGATACATAGTTTACATTCCTTTGTGTGTGTATGTAGACAGTAAAAAAAAAAAAAGGTAAACATACAAAATAGAAGATAGAGTATTTTATGAGATAAGTGCAATGGAAAAAAATAGAATGTGCTGAGTGAGGTCTAGATAAAATGCTATGTATGCAAAGAGCTGGGTGGGGGTGGGGTGGGTGGGTGTCTCCAAAGGAAGTATTTGCAGGGCGGGTTTAAGCTAGCACATTGTGAGTGTTCAATAAGTATGAAATGAATGAATCTAGGTGAACTGATAATCCATTGACTTATTCTTTACCAGTGTATTTATAGCATGCTTATCACCATATTTATTTATTGTTTCTTAATAAGAAATAGGTTATTGGGCAATAAATTGCGAAGCAAAGGAAGAAGTTCATCATCACTAAGTACTCTTCAAGATGATTTTGTTTCTACTCAGACCAAAAGGATGGTTAAACTGTATTTAGGAAGATAGCCTGGAAGAAAAGTGATGTTGTGAAATGATTGAACAGGAGAGAAGAAAAATAGGCTGTACTTAAATATGCATCTAGTCAGTGACATGGATGTACAGTTTCTGTTGCCAGTAAGGGAGGCTACTCAAATGTTCCTCCCCTCATCTGTCACTCTTCTCTGTTTCCCAATTCAAAATATTCTCAAAACAATTGATTTAGAGCAGGAGTCAGCAAACCTGACCCTGTTTGGGCGCCAAATCCTGCCTGAGACCTATTTTTTATATGGACCTTCTTCAGCCAGTTTTATATTTTTAAGGAATTACTAAAAAAATAGTAATATGCTCTAACTGATACAGACCTGATGTGATTTGCAAAACTTAAAACATTTCCTTTTGAACTTCTACAAAAACAGTTTGCCATCCTCTGACTTACAGGAACCTTCTTGATTGTTTCCAGGGTAGAAAGATACTTCTCTATGGTGGTCTTCAGAAATAATAGAACTTTACAATTGGAACATGTGATCCATCTCACTTATTTTATAGGTTTCATTGAGACAAAGCTACATCAACTTTTTGGTGTCATACAGCTTTCTAGGTATAGAGCCTTAGTCTCCAGCTAAGTATTTTTTTATGTAACTTTTTTCACATCAGTGATGAGTGGTATTCCCTCTTCTGTGAGATCTTGGCTAGGCAAACTATCTTCTTTAAGCCTTAATTTTTTAATCTGTAGGACAGAAATTGATAGTATAGGGTTTTTGTCGTGATTAAATGAACTAACACATATAAGGTACTAGCATACAGTTAAAAATACTTCACAAAAAAAATGCTTCACAGATCAGAGTTCTGTTTTGTCGTGGTGTAGTGAATAGATTTCTGATGCTTAGGAGTCACTGGTCATTCCCATACACATAATATATTTTAAGGGATAGGACCAGGAAAGAAACATGTTTCTGTCATCTAGAATTATTATTTTATTTTTTATTTATTATTATTTTTAAAGATTTCATTTATTCATTCATGAGAGACACAGCGACATAGGCAGAGAGAGAAGCAGTCCCCTTTCAGGGAGCCCATTGCAGGGCTCGATTCCTGGACTGGAATCACACCCTGAGCTGAAGGCAGACTCTCAACTGCCGAGCCACCCAGGTGTCCCTTATTTTATTTTTTAAGGTTTTATTTATTTGATGGAGAGAGAGAACAAGCAGGGGGAGTGGCAGAGGGTGAGGGAGAAGCAGGCTCCCCACTGAGCAGGACCCTAAGATCATGACCTGAGCTGAAAGGCAGACGCTTAACCCTGCCGAACCACCCAGGAACCCTTGTCACCTAGAATTTTAACTCAGACCTCTTTTGTATCTTGAAAAGTAGTTAAGAGATCTAACTATTACGGTAACGTTGCACCTCATTGATTTTTGGGGGGCTTAAACAGTTTTTAGAACATCATTAAAATGGGACATTTTGTTCCAAGTTGTAAACAATTGATTTACAAACAGACTTTTGAACAAAATTGGATTTCAGATTGAAGATTACTTCCCTAAAGAGGTTAGGCAGGAGAGATTTTTGGTCATTTTTGTTCTGTGCATTTTTAGTGATAAAATTGTGGGGAAGCAGAAAGGGAAAGACCGAGGGAAGAAAATGGAGCCCCTCTGGGAATTCAATCTAGTGTTCCAAGGCAGTCTTATTTCTACGGCATGTTGATAGAAATGCTGGGCAGTTATTGAATGTTCAGAATGTTAGTTATGAATGGATTAGTGCCGTTTCAAAGTTTACCTAGGTCTGTGAGGGTAAGTATGTTAGGAGATTGGGATGACCATCATAATGTCCACCTGTCTCCCCTTCCACCTGTCTAGATGAAATAGGGTTCGTAAATTAATATCAAGGACAATTTTGAAAGAAAGTCACAAAAGGACTAGCTAGCACCCTTGGTTAAGATAGGAGCAATGGATCATATACCTGTTGCTGTTTAAACGTTTATTGAATAAAAGAGTTATTGTGCATGTGTATATGAGCATTAAAAAAACAGTAAATGACAGTTTACTTCCCTTTATAATGCTACATTTATTTATTTATAAACTTATACACAGTGTGACGCCTTTTTTTTTTTTTTAGTTTGTTTATTTGTGCAATCTCTATACTGGGGCTCAAACTCTCGAGCTTGAGATCAAGAGCTGCATGCTCTACTTGACTGAGCCAGCAAGATGCCCCAGTGATGTATTCTTTTTGATGTATAGTATAATGAATTTTGACAAGTTGCATAGGGTTATATAACCACCACAGTTAAGATTATCTCTTCCCACCACTTTGCTTCTTGCTACCCTTTTGCAGTCATATCCAACTTCCCTCTTCCCCTCAAGCTGGCAAACTATTTAGCCGCTGTAGCCCTTATAGTTTTGCATTTTCCAGACTATCCTGTAAATGAAATAACATCTATAGCCTTTGGAGTCTGGTTTCTCTCATTTAGCATAATGCATCTGAGATTCATTTTTGCTGTGCAAATCAGTATTTTGTTCCTTTCTATGACTGAGTAGTATTCCATTGTATAAACAACCAGATTTTGTTTATCTGTTCCTCTGTTGAGGGATATTTGGGTTGATTTCAGTTTTTGGCAATTAGGAATAAGGCTGTAATATGTTAGTTTCTTGTGGTTGCTGTAATAAATTGCCAACCCAGGTGCCTTAAAGTGACAGACATTTATCCTCTCACATTGCTGGAGGCCAGAAGTCTGATTATCAGTATTCCTGGGCTGGAATCAAGAACCCCTCCAGGGGCTCTTCCAGCTTCTGATGGCTCCTGGCATTTCTTGACTTGTACTTCAGTCTTTGCCTTGGTCTTCATATCATGACTTCTCAATCTCCCTTTGTCTCTTTCTTATGAGGATACTGTGATGGGGTTTAGGACTCACCTGGTAATACAGGATAATCTCTAATCTTAAAATCCTTCATTCAGTCACATCTTCGGAGGCTCTTTTCCAAATAAACATTTACATTTCGAAGGCTTAGGAGCTGATATCTTTGAGGGCTGTTATTCAGCCTACTACAGTAGGTTTTCATCTCACTTGGGTAAACACCCAGGAGGGGGATTGCTGGGTTATATACGGTAAGGATATATTTAATTTTATAAGAAGTTCCAGACTGTTTCCATACTGGTTATACTGTTTTGCATTCTTATCAGCAATGTGTGAGAGTTTCATTTGCTCTGCATCCTTACTAACACCTGGTGTTATTTATTTGAGAGAAAGAGCAGGAGTGGAGGGGAGAGGCAAAGGGAGAAGCACACCCCCTACTGAGCAGGGAGGTTGACTCAGGGGCTTAATCCCAGGACCCTGAGAGCATGACCTGAGCTGAAGGCAGATGCTTAACCATCTGAGCCTCCCAGGCGCCCCCTCCAATTTGATGTGAACAAAACAAATTCTTGATTCCTCTTCATTCTCCCCGCCCCCCATACCAGTAAATCCATCCCTTATCAAAGCCAGAAAACAAGGTGTCCTTTTTGATTCTTCCTTGATAATCCTTAAAGGAATTGCCAGCCGTTTTCCATATCTAGACCATCACCCCTGCTTACTGTATTGTAATCACACTGCTCTTCTCTTAATTTCTTAATATACTGAGCTCTTTCTCTTCTTGAGACCTTCACACATGCTGTTCCTTCTGCAAGAGGAGCAAAGTTTCTCTTGTATTAGGGCTTGGTTTCAGGGTTGCTTTACAAAGGTTCTTTTTCTAAAACAGGTGGCTCCTTGTTCATTTCCATCTCTTTACAAGCTTCTTATTGTTTCAGAGTACCACTTAAAACAACCAAGAGTCATTTTATCCTCCTTCTTACTTGGATTTTGTCTTTTGAACCACTAGACTATATAAAGTGCATTAAACATTAGCTTATTTACCTTTGTATCTATAGTTCTGGTACAGTATGGGGCAAGTGGTAGGCCTGTGAAGATTTTTGAATGAAGGAATCAAGAATGCATTTCTCCAGTTGGTCCAGTTTGGGTTTAGTGGCCTTGTGGGGGTGGGGGTTGGTGGATGGACAAACACAGTAGCCACTGTTAATAGGCTCCAACTGAACCTACATTAAGATGCCACACCTAATGTTTTTTGGAAATAATAATTCTGTTATTAATCATTATACTTGTTAATATTTTTATTTGAATAGAAATAATATAACTCTCTTGTTAAGAGTTATCTGTAAGCATAGGTCTAAACTCAGTTTAAGATTTTTATTGAAAACAATAGCACTCTTTTTTTCTAGCTATGTAATGCAGTGGATTGAGTGACATGCTATGGGCCAACCAGATGTTTTAAAGCATCAATAATGACATTTAATTTTCATGTTGCTCTCTTATGCTTACCCATGGAGGCTTCTGCTACTCTCTTAACCAGTTATGGGAAATTCATGACAGAGGGGTCTGGAGTCAAGAATGTTTGGAGACATAGTAGAGAACAAAAAGCTTATAAACTTGGGTGGAAATGACTGGTTAAGTAGTGAAGGTTAGGATGATTATATAATTTGTCATCTAAACCAGGTTGTTTTTGAAAGGGTGTGTCAGGAACAGGTATAAACCTGGTCTGGTTCCACAAATCTCATTGAGGGGGAGGTGATAATCAATTGTTGCAGGATAGGGCTGTCTGAGTCTGAGGGCTTTTGTATTGGAAGGAGACTTCTCTAAAAGTGTATAGGAGAAAGGCAAGTACACTCTAGGCTTTCATAAATCCTTTTGGGAACTAAATGTAAACAGAGCCAAGAGTAATATAGATCAGTCCTAATTAATAAATATAATTGCCTTATGGATAAGGTTAAAATCCTAGAATCAGAACCTAATTATCTTTTACTTTCCCATTGGAAACTAGTATTGTGTTTAGCTGTCATGTTCACTGAAAGAATATATGAGTTGTCTGATACACAAGCTTCTGGCCTACTGTCAATAAAATGTTATTGAGTGTGTTTTTGCACTAGTGTGGAAAGATTTTCCCAGGTAAATTCATACTCTCTTGCCATTTTGTCCCATAGGTAGTTGTAGTATATACATTTGAGAATAGGTTGGAAAGATGGGCTTTAAGATTAGTTTCAAACACATTTGAACTCTTACATTAGGGAGATAGAGTTTTATGGTCAAGAACACACCACAGAATTTTGTCCTCCTTTTTTAAATTCCAGTCTTGGATTGTTAATGGGAGCATTGTGATTGAGATTAATAGCTGTGACAGGATGTAACAAGATTGACTCAATAAAGATAAACTTAACACTGCAGAATTGGGTTTATTATTTTTTTGTTAGGTAAATGTGTGCTTTTTAAAAATGAGACTGCTTTTGACAAGGATGCTAATTTCAGATGTTTTGAGAAAACCAGAAAAAAAAAACTTTAAAGATTTTACAAAGAAGGGAAAACACATATGTACACGTTAGTCATCTTAGGGCCACCTCATGTTACCTTTTCTATGAACACACTTGTTATACCTTTCCTGTATTTTTTTTTTTTTTAACTCTCTTGCTAGGTTATATACACATAGAATAGTGCTATGTATATGGTTGTTTGGAAAGAATCAGTTACTGTGAAGTTTCCTGAGATAATGGCATTATAAATAATATTTCAAAATTTTAGTCTTATGTAAACTAATAATGCTTTTTTATGTTTTAATTTAGAGTCCTTTATAGTCTCCATTTTATTTCATTTAATCAAGTCAGACAGATTTAGTTATTGTTATCTCCACTTTATGGAGGAGGAAAGAGAACCAGTATGGGTACCTGGTATATATGTTCAACAACCAATTAAACTAAACTCTGAGAGCATTATGTTAAAGGTGAGGGGTGATATGTGATTTGAGGCACTTGGTATAAAAAGCAGTCTTGCATGGGATATATGCATGCAGAGTCATACACTGTAGAGTTTATATTAAAAGTTATTTTTCAAGGTAAATTATTGTGTAGGTATTGCTTTATTCACTTTTCGTATTGCTTTATTCATAATTTTAAAACCTTAAGACCTTATTAATCAAATTTAAAATGCCTTCCCTTTGTATAGATTTTCTGGAATTGTACCAGTACAGTTGCCATTAGCCACATGTAGCTATTTCAATTAATTATAGTTTAAGAAAAATTAATGGTAGCTGCATTTCAAGTATCTGGTAACTCACGTGTGGCTAGTGGTTACCATATTGGACAGCACGTATGTAGAACTTTTTTTTTTTTTTTTTTAGAACCTTTTTATCACCACAGTAAGTTCTCTTAAAATATCACTCTTCTTCTTCTTTTTTTCTTTTTTTAAAGATTTTATTTATTTATTCGTGGGAGACAGAGAGGCAGAGACACAGGCAGAGGGAGAAGCAGGCTCCATGCAGGAAGCCTGATGTGGGACTCTATCCTGGGACTCATGGGATCACGCCCTGAGCCAAAGGCTGACTGACGATCAGCCGCTTAGCCACCCAGGCGTCCCAAATAGTGTTCTTAAGGACAGTATTAAAGAAAATACCACTTGAAGACAGGTTTTATTTTTATTTATTAGGCTTTAGAATTCTTGTAGTTAAAGATGTTAGCTTTAGATTATATATCCTAATGAGAAGAGCTTTGTGATTTACTCTCTGTGGAGTAAGCTTGTGTTCAAATTCAGCCTAATCTTTTATTAGTCTTTTTGGCTCTATTTAAATCAGTCATACTGGGTTGAGGAGTAATTTGGACCTAAGTAACACAAAATTTGCAAATACATATTTTAGATCGTTAATGCTTAATATCTTTTAACCTTAATGTTTAATATCATTTTCCTTATCAATGGAATGAAGATAATGAGATAATGACTACATGAAATTTCGATTAATTGACTGAGGTTTATGAAGTTAAAAAGTTGAATCCTGATGAACCTCCTAGTCCCAGCAGAACTCTTTGCTCTGTTTTGAAGTTATCTCAACTTTGGCTCTCCTTCTTTAGACTTAGCCCTTAAAGTCAGGACTCTTGAGTTTAGTGCCTCATGGAACAAGTGTGTACTTGTTAGGTAGTTGCTTTGGACCAATCACTGTGTTAACATTGTTTGCTAATTCTTTTATGACTATCCTTAAACTAGATTATGAGCTCCTTGAAAGTAGGAAATCCTGTTTTGTATGTAAAATACTTGTAGTTGTAGAAATTAAGAACAAAAGAGACTTTAGAGGTAAACATGTCATATTTTTAATTTACCAATGAAGAACCATGACAGGTTAAAGTTATTTTCCCATCATTGGATGCCCATCTAGTCCATCTAGGACTAGAAAACCTGGATAACCTTCTATCAAGCCATCTCAATTACTTGATTGTTAAATTTAATTTTAAGGAAGTCCTAAGCAATACTGTTGGTTGAAGACTGTATTTTGTGTTATAAACTATGTCAATGTAGAACAAAGTTATTTATAACTCCTGATTTCAACACATGATATTTCCTGTTTGTTTCTTATGACACATTCTTAGGGGCAGATTGTATGCTATTTTTGGAGATGGAGCATTTTGATATTGAAAAAGCATTTTTCGTTTTTAGACTAGAATAGATTGAGTGGTTTCTCAGGTTAAATAAATGCTCAGGGTCTGTATTTTCATGTATTGGACTTGGTAATAGTAACTTATATAATATGTCATGGGGTTGGAGTGTCCATTTATAGAAACAACTGTTTCTATGAGCTATGAATTTTAATCTCTATTTTTATATTCCATTTACAGTTTCAGTTTCAGTATTACTATTGTGTACATACACACTCACAGAGTACTAAGAATAGCAAACTATCCTGCTACAGACAAGATGTAATATTCTGAGGTACCTGAACTATTTCTTAAAATTCATTTTCGTTCCTTATAGTCATTGGCAAAGTGTCATCGGATATTCATAAGGTAGTTGTTATTCAACAGGATACTTTTGCTTCTCAGGAATATTATTGGTTTGCTTCTGTGGTAGCATATGCTTGTAGTTGGGATGGGCCAGACCAACTCAGGCTTTTTTGCAGAATACTGGTTGTTTCCCCATGGGGTTAGAATACTTTCCTGCCTCCTTCCTTCCCCTAAGAACTGAAATCAATTTCAGAAGGGAGTCTTTGCTTGTGAATCAAGACTTTAATTATAGGCTTTCTTCTTTTGAAAGGCAGTTTCCTTTTTCTGCAGTTCTTCTTTGGGTGGAGTGCTGTGTGTGTGTGTGTGCGCGCGCGCGCGCGTGCGCGTGTGTGTTTGTGTGTGTGTGTGTGTGGGGGGGGGGGGTGTATGCGCACGCGCACGACCCTGCTTTTAGCATTTGGATCTGTGCAGCACGTTGGCTTTCTAGACATCCTTTGTATAGTAACAGCATGTGCGGAGGGGCTGGCAGCCTGTAAAACAGTATTTTCTCCTCTTCCCCCTCCTCTCAACCTCCTTCCCTCCCTAGATTTGGTGACATTACATAGATAAATGTGCTGGCTAGGAAAACAGCAGAAGGAATTGAGTGTCTGCCAAAAATTTGCAGCATGAAACCAAACTGGCTGCTTCAGCCTCGCTTTCCTGATCTCTTATTGTGTGTGTGCAGTCTACACTTGTCAGGGCTTTCCTTGTTGAGTGTTACGTCACGATGTTCTCCACCCTCATTATACTGTCTTTTCTTTTGAAAAGCTACTGTCCTCAGGCTTCAAACTTCAGGCTTTATTTATAATACTGTTATGGTGGTAATATTGAAGATGAAATATATTTAAGTCTGAAAGAGAAATTTTAATTTGATGTAATATTGACATAGGATATGTGTATATACATGTGTGCACATGTGTTTCTTGGCAGTTATTAGGCTAGTGTAGAAAAGGTACTGGTAACAACCTGAAATTATTACATTGCTTTTAAAAAAATCTTTCTGTTCTTCAGGAAGAGAGACGTTTTTCTCAAAGGACTTTGAAGACAGCTTAGAGAAGTACTGATTTTTAACTGTTGATCAGGATTGCAAATAGACATTTCTAGAACAGAAGTGATTTTGTTTATTTACTGTATGTTGAGTTAAAGAGGATAATATGCGATCTTTAAATTTGGGATTCTTATTTTCAAGACTGCTGATAAAGTTGAGTATCTAGACTATTAATTATTTAAGAGGAAAAACTTACTTTTTATTCTGTTCTATGATTTGGTGAGACTGCTTAAATCCATGTCTAAAGAAAAAGTTTTAGTTATTAATTAAAGCTTTATATAGCCCTTAAAAAAATAAGATAAGGTCCTACTTCTTTTTTTCTGAATCCTTTAGATGCCTTGTAGTTTAGTGAAGCATAAATCTGAATAGGTTCATTTGGGTGCCTTTAACTACACTATTCTTATTGCATTTGTTCCTTATGTGCTACTCTGTATTGTAATGTATTTTACTTTTTTTTTTTTAAAGATCTTATTTATTCATTAGAGACAGAGACAGAGAGACAGAGAGAGACAGGCAAAGACACAGGCAGAGGGAGAAGCAGGCTTCCCACAGAGAGCCTGATGTGGGACTCCAGGATCACGCCCTGTGCCAAAGGCAGATGCTTAACCATTGAGCCACCCAGGCGTCCCTGTAATGTATTTTTAATGCATATATTTTATTTTTACAATTAGGCTATAAGACCCAACAGCAGGAAACCAGTCTTGTTACATCTTGTTTCTCTAGCATCTAACTCATGTCCTTATATCTGAGATAGTATGGGTAATAGTACATGGAAATAATATTAAAAATGAGACTAGAGTGAGGTGATTTCATTAGGTGACTTAGTCATCTAGGGCTTCCAAAACAGAATACCATAGACTAGATGGCTTAAAAAACAAGAATTTTTTTTCTCATAGTTCTGGAGGCTAGAAGTCCAAGATCAGAGTGCTAGCATCCTTGTCTTGCAGATGGCCACCTTCTTGCTGTGTTTCATATGACCTTTTCTCTGGGCATGCAGTCCCTCCCCCCCCCCCCCCCCAATGTCTCTTCTTCCTCTTGTAATATATCAGGCCTGTAGGATTAGGCCCCCCACTCTTGTGACCTCACTTAACTCATTTATTCCTTAACAGCATTATCTCTGGGGTGCCTGGGTGGCTCAGTCAGTGAAAGCGTATTGCTTTCAGCTCGGTTCATGATCTCAGGGTCCTGGGATTGAGCTCCACATCAGGCTCTCTGCTCAGTGGGGAGTCTGCTTCTCTCTCTCCCTCTCTCCCTGCTTATATGTGAGTGCTCTTTCTCTGTCTCTCTCTGTCAAATAAATAAAATCTAAAAAGAAAAAACAAAAAAAAACCCCTATCTTTGAATATAGGATTAGAATTAAAGATTAGGGCTTCAACATATGAATTTGGGGGCAGGGGAGGATACAGTTCAGTTCATAACACTGAAGATAGAATGCCAAGTTACTGAGCTATCAGATACCATATCAGTCATGTTACAGTAAGGTAAACAGAAACTGAGAGAGTGTAGCCCAATGAATTGATAAAGCAGATGTTGGGAGAAGTGATAAGCTAAATGGGAGCATTGAAGTGACAGAGGTAATAACTTCCTTAAGCAGCTACTACCTCTAGAGCTGGAGGAAAAAAGAAAGAGATTGGGGTTATTAGAATCTAGAGGCTTTGTGCATGGTGTAAGAGGATGGTCTAGTTTCATTCTTCTGCACGTAGCTGTCCAGTTTTCCCAACACCATTTATTGAAGAGACTGTCCTTTTTCCAGTGGATAGTCTTTCCTGCTTTGTAGAATATTAGTTGACCATAGAGTTGAGGGCCCATTTCTGGGTTCTCTATTCTGTTCCATTGATCTGTGTGTCTGTTTTTGTGCCAGTACCACACTGTCTTGATGATCACAGCTTTTTAGTACAACTTGAAACCCGGCATTGTGATGCCCCCAGCTCCGGTTTTCTTTTTTCAGTATTCTCCTGGCTATTTGGGGTCTTTTCTGATTCCACACAAATCTTAAGATGATTTGTTCCAGCTCTCTGAAGAAAGTCCATGATATTTTGATAGGGATTGCACTGAACGTGTAAATTGCCCCAGGTAGCGTAGACATTTTCACAATATTAATTCTTCCAATCCATGAACACGGAATATTTTTCCATCTCTTTGTGTCTTCCTCAAACTCAAAATGGATAAAATGTGAGACAAGAATTCATCAAAATCCTAGAGGAGAACACAGGCAACACCCTTTTTGAATTTGGCCACAGCAACTTCTTGCAAGATACATCCATGAAGGCAAGGGAAACAAGGGCAAAAATGAACTTGGGACTTAATCAGGATAAGAAGCTTCTGCACAAAAAAAAAAAAAAAAAAAAAAAAAAAAAAAGAAGCTTCTGCACAGCAAAATAAACTGTCAACAAAACTAAAAGACAACCTACAGAATGGGAGAAGATATTTGCAAATGACCTATCAGATAAAGGGCTAGTATCCAAGATCTATAAACAGCTTATTAAACTCAACACCCAAGAAAGAAACAGCCTAGTCATGAAATGAGCAAAAGGCATGAACAGAAATTTCACCAAAGAAGACATACACATGGCCAACAAGTGCATGAGAAAATGCTCTGCATCACTTGCCATCAGGGAAATACAAATCCAAACCACAATGAGATACCACCTCACACCAGTGAGAATGGAGAAAATTAACAAGACAGGAAACAACAAATGTTGGAGAGGATGTGGAGAAAGGGGAACCTTCCTCTTGCATTGTTGGTGGGAATGTGAACTGGTACAGCCACTCTGGAAAACTGTGTGGAGGTTCCTCAAAAGAATTAGAAATAGAGCTACCCTACGACCCAGCAATTGCACTGCTGGGGATTTACCCCAGAGATACAGATGTAGTGAAAAGCTGGACACCTGCACCCCAGTGTTTCTACCAGCAATGTCCACAATAGCCAAACTGTGGAAAGAGCCTCGGTGTCCATGGAAAGATGAATGGATAAAGAAGATGTGGTCTATATATGCGATGGAATATTACTTAGCCATTAGAAACGATGAATGCCCACCATTTACTTTGATGTGGTTGGATCTGGAGTATATTATGCTGAGTGAAGTAAGTCAATCGGAGAAGGACAATCATTATATGGTTTCACTAATACGGGGAATATAAAAAATAGTGAAAGGGATTATAGGGGAAAGGAGAGAAAATGAGTGGGAATAATCAGAGAGAGTGACAAAACGTGAGAGACTCCTAACTCTGGGAAGTGAACAAAGGGGTAGTGGAAGGGGAGGTGGGCAGGGGGATGGGGTGACTGGGTGACAGGACCGAGGGGGGGTATTGATGGGATGAGTACTGGGTGTTATACTATATGTTGGCAAATTGAATTCCAATAAAAAATATACACTAAATAAAAGAACCTAGAGGCTTAGAGGAGGGGCCCCATGGAACTTGGATTCACACCTTTGAGGGGGTATCACTGCTTGGCTGCTTTTAAACCTTGTAGAGGGGCCCCACAAAGTTTGAGATGCAGGCCTCCAAAAGGATATGTTGCTCTGCTGCTGCTGCTGGTACTCCTGAGGGAGCATGTTGAGGCTGGTTCTGAGAGAAATCAGTTTTCTGTAGGAAGCTGAAGACTGTCAACAATCGCTTTTGCTGGGAGAAAGGACCCTTACTAGGTGACTCTGGCAAGAAGAGCAAAAGGGTCTGGAGGGAGCAATTCCATTCTTTTGTCATTTTTACCTTCTTGTTTCCTCCTAGTGTTCCCTATTGGTGGAGCCTAATGGAAAGGTGGCTGACAGAAGAAATGACATATGCATTCTGAGCCTAGAAACACAAAGCAGAGTAAGGGCGAGCTTGAAATTGAGAGACAGCAGCTTCATAGCTGGCACAGATACTATTGGGAGTACAGACTCTCTGAAATCAAGTTTGGCAATATGTATTAAACATCTTTGAGATGTGCGAATCTTTTAACCCAGCAATTCCAGTTCAAGAAATATATCCTAGGGAAATAATCCAAAAAGTGAGGAAAGATGTATGTTCAGGATGTATGATAAAAAAATTAGAAGTATTAAATGCTTATCAATATGGGATTGGTTAAGTTATCTTACAACATATAGTGAAATGTTATATAGCCATTAGAAAGATGATGCTGATTTGAATTTATTGATGTGGAAATAAATTTAACAAAAAACCAGATTATACAGTAACTTAATGTGGACCTATTTATGTGTTTTGTTTTTTTGAAAAAAAATGTATATAAGAAAAGCTGAGAACAACCTATATAAAAAGAGAGCACAGTGCCAGGTTGAAGAATACAGGGTCTGGAGTCAGACAGCCTAGGGTTGGTATGTGGGGTCTGCCACTTTTTGGGTAAATTAGTCTTTCTGGGGATCTGTTTTCTCATCTGGAAAATGGTGATAATAGTACATACCCCATAGGGCAGTTGTTAGGTCTAAAAGTGTTAATATTTGTAAAGCATGTATAACTGCTTCAAAAGCTCACTAATGTTAGGAGTATTATAGGGGAGGAAGAGAAAGCTTAGGAGATAAGTTTACTGTCTTTTTTCCCTTTATTTTTTTTAAGTGGCCTCCACACCCAGCATAGACCCCAATGTATGGCTTAAACTCATGATCCTGAAATCTGGATCTGAGCTGAGAACAAGAGTCAGAACTCAACCTGCTGAGCCACCCAGACATCCTTAGTTACCTAATTTTTAAAGTGAGAATATCATGATTTTATAATTAGGATAAACAGTAAAGCTTTCTTTCTTTCTTTCTTTCTTTTCTTTTCTTTTCTTTTCTTTTCTTTTCTTTTCTTTTCTTTTCTTTTCTTTTCTTTTTTTCTTTCTTTTCTTCTTTCTTTCTTTCTTTCTTTCTTCTTCTTCTTTCTTCTTTCTCTTTCTTTCTTTTCTTTCTTCTTTTCTCTTTCTTTCTTCTTTCTTTCTTTCTTTCTTTCTTTCTTTCATGAGAGACACAGAGAGAGGCAGAGACACAGGCAGAGGGAAAAGCAGGCTCCATGCAGGGAGCCCGACGTGGGACTTGATCCCGAGTCTCCAGGATCATGCCCTGGGCTGAAGCCGGTGCTAAACTGCTCAGCCACCCGGGCTGCCCAGCAGTAAAGCTTTTCTATTGCAGCTGAAAATGACAAAAAGCTGGCAAAGATTCTTCACTTCTGGAAATTCTAGAACTAACTCCAGGATGCTTTATTAGGTAGATTGGCATTTCCCACTGCAGCCTAGATGAAGATGACAACTGAGGCTTGTCTTTTGACAAGCTCCTATTCCTTGTGGGAAAACTTCATTCTTTCTCAGGTCCCTACAAATGCCCAGGGACATGCATTTTTATGGTGCTTCTGACTAGGTTCCTGATGCCGCCATCTTTTGCCTTGGTTCCTTGGGTAGGTTCCTTCTGTTCTGCTTAGAACCAAACTTACTGCTGTGAATAATGCTGCTCTTTGAAGAAGGCAGGAGAACATCTGGTCAATTATATAGATAGAAGTTTAAATCTTGCCACACCATATTGTTAATAAATAGTACCACTATTTACCAGTAATGGAAACTCAGCATTTTCCATCTGTA
The DNA here is from genome assembly GCF_011100685.1 of Canis lupus familiaris. Classification (NCBI taxonomy): domain Eukaryota; kingdom Metazoa; phylum Chordata; class Mammalia; order Carnivora; family Canidae; genus Canis; species Canis lupus. The sequence goes on from NC_049237.1 coordinate 24,379,882, forward strand.
AAGTCAGTCAGTCTGTTCCTTCTTTCCTCTCCTCTCCTCTCCTCTCCTCTCCTCTCCTCTCCTCTCCTCTCCTCTCCTCTCCTCTCCTCTCCTCTCCTCTCCTCTCCTCTCCTCTCCTCTCCTCTCCTCTCCTCTCCTCTCCTCTCCTCTCCTCTCCCCTCCCCTCCCCCCCTCCCCTCCCCTCCCCTCCCCTCCCCTCCCCTCCCCTCCCCTCCAAAAAATGAATTGACTTGTAGGTTATTTACTTGAGTGACTAAGTTGAAACTATTTAGTACATTAGGCTTAGAATACCTGACCTGGAATAATTTCAATCACTTTTACTAGTCATTACAGCTTTTTTTTTTTTTTTAAGATTATTTATTTATTTATTTATTCATGAGAGAGAGAGAGAGAGAGAGAGAGGGAGGCAGAGACACAGGCAGAGGGAGAAGCAGGCTCCATGCCGGGAGCCTGACGTGGGACTTGATTCTGGGACTCCAGGATCACGCCCTGGGCTGAAGGCAGGTGCTAAACCGCTGAGCCACCCAGGGATCCCTCATTACAGCTTTTGATAATGATTTTTATCTTTGGTAGAATGAGTATACAGTTGACCCTTGAACAACACAGGTTTTGAACTGTGCAGGTCCACTTATATGTGAATTTTCTTTTTGTTTATTTCAGTATGGTGGTATAAGCATATTTCCTCTTCTGATTTTCTTTTTCTTTTTAAGATTTTATTTTTAGGTAATACCTATATCCAACATGGGGCTCAAACTTATACCCTGAGATCAAGAGTCACATGCTCTACTGACTGAGTCAGCCAGGTGTCCCCCCTTACCATTTTCTTAATAAGATTTTCTTTTCTTTAGCTTATTTTATTGGAAGAAGTATAAATATACAAAGTATGTGTTAATTGTTCATGTTATTGGTGAGGAGTCCAGTCAACAGTAAGCTCTTAGTAATTAAGGTTTTGGGGAATCAAAAGTTACACACAAATTTTTGACTGTGGCAAGAGGTGGGGTTGGAGGGCCAGAGCCCCTAATCCCTGCATTCAAGGGTCAAATGTATAATCTTTTTTGAAGATCTCTTCTAATTCCAAACACCATGATTCTGATAGTAGCAAAACACTGCACATACTATCAGATATGTATCAGTTACTGTTTTTGGTAGGTCTTGAAAAGAATAATGCTATTTGCCAATTTGTTCAAGCAGTTACTTGTTTTAGACCTTAGTTTGGCCAAAATAAATGCCTGCAGTTGCGGTTTCTTAAAAATGCAGTGAACAAGAAGGTCTTGTTGAACATCTTGCTTCTTCTAAACCATCACTTTTATACATTTTTAGCATAAAAAAATATTCCTGTGCTAATACTCCTGAACTCAAGTAGTACTAAAGACTTTTTTATAAGTAGGTAATGTACAGTGTGATTAATATGTCTTGATGCAGTCATGTAGACAACTACCATGTATAGAAAATAAATTAGTCCACACAAAATTTTCATCACCTTGCCTTTTTTGAGATGTTAAAATAAAACAAAATCTTGTCCTGACTTAAAAGGTGGCAGTGATTCCTTAACAAAGATAAGCTTTGAAGGATAGATACACTTTTGAAAGGGGATGTAAGAAATCAGTATTTATCAGATGCCTCTTATGTTTGAGTTACACTCCCATAACTTTATCCTGTTTAATCTTTATGATAACTTGAAAGGTAGATATGTAAATGGTACCATTTTACAGGAAGAGGCTAACTTGGGCAAAGTGATGCCATAAATAGCAGAACTCGGTCTGTCTCTCTGAGCTCTGCTGAGCTGATTCCTAGTGGCAGGGATACAGTGGACTTTGAAGGACCAGGTAAAATAATCTGGAGAAAAAGCATAAAGTGAGATCTCTGGACACAAGTGAATGGATTGGGAGTAGAGAAAGGGGAGAAAAGTAGTTTGGTATATATGATGGAAGGAATTGAATACCAGGCTGTAGGAGTTGGCATTTAGGGTATGTTGTTTAAGTTTTGAGCCAGGATACTAGCTCAATTTTAAAAATAGTGTTTTTTGGAGATTATTTCTGGATGCAATGTGCAGAAAAAAAAAATTAAAGACTACAGGGAGTCCATGTAGAAGATTGCATATGGTGATATGACTCCGAATTAGGGAAAAGCCATAGGTACATAAAACAAGCTAAAATAGAAAGTAAAGGACTGCAAAGGAAATGAGAAGCAGTAATAACTTAGCAGTATCTTATTTGGGTGAATGAAGAGAATGTTATATCACTGACAAAGAGAAAAGTGGTTTCGAAGAACCGATTAATATGGGAAAGAAAGATAACTCTCTACTGTTTCTTAGCATGGAATTTAAGCTCAGCAAACATGCACATTGTAATTTTTGAAGTCACCTCTGATTAGGAAAGAGAAAATTGTCATAGTATCTTGACAAATGGTTGCTTTCTCATTTAAATTTACATTAGTCTATACACATGGTAAAAGTGTAAGCTGAAATTGATCATTACTGATCTAATTATATCATTAACTTATTTCCCCAGTAATCTTCTTGTGTCTAATTGTACAAGTCATTGAATGAACTCATCAAAATCAAAATTCAATTTAGTACCTCTATTAAAATTTTGTAATGGCTACCGGGTTATGTTGGAACTGATTAAAATTATATAAGGTTAAAAAAATTATATAAGGTTACCTTACTGTAGACTATTAATAACAGAAAATAGACTTTTTTCCAGTCCATTCATATTGCTTTATTATTATATGTATTTTGCAAGTGTTTACTTTTGAGGAAAGGATGATCTAAAAAATGTTTAATAAGCCACCATGGAGTGCTTGATAGTATATGGGGTGCTGACAGATTTAAAGAGATTAAATCCTACCCAGGGACAGTGCCTATGAAGATATTGAATCTTGAAGAAGCTTTGAGTAAACCTTTTTTGGAGCTAAGCATGATTTTGCTGTATTTTAATTTCAATAAATGCTTATTTAGTACATACTGCATGCAAGGCGCACTGAAGAGGTGAATTAAGAGATCCAGGGTGATTGCTTACCTAGCGCTGTCTTTTGGAAAAGATCAAGAAAAACTAAATTCTAAACTGTCAGAAAGGATTTGGGAGAAGCAGGAGTTCATCTCAGGCCATTAATAGTGAAAGCATGAAGAACTGGGTAAAACTGAGCCAGAAGGCTTGCCTGACAAGAAGAGATCACTGTATTAGAATGTTCAGCTTTCTCAACAAAGTACAAGCACTTTCTAACAAAGTATTAGTTTCCTAAAGTGAGTTCTCCATGCCTGTTTCCCTTATAATACCAGAAATAACTAATTGTGCAGATAATCCTCTCAAAAGACTTATTTTTGAATTTTTTGGTGTGTAAGTGGACAATGTGAATAGTATTTAATTGTTTTTAAATTATTGTATGTGGGTTTTGTTTTGTATTTACAGACATTTATAAGTGCTTTGAAAATATCAGTACTGCTGCTTTTTTATTGTATCACATTTTTATGTTCTATTACAGTTCTTATCAAACTAGTTAATATCTACCGGGCTTCTTATGCTTTGAATGGTATTTTGAAAACCTGGTAGCATTTGTTTTCCTTGTGCTTAACCATTGAGCATTATTTTGATTTCTTTCACTATACCATGCCTAAGAATTTTCTCCTTTCTAAGCTGAGACTTACCTCCTCTTTATCCTTTGGGTATTTGTTATGTACAACAGAGCCATTATTTTTGCTTTATTATGCGTAATCTCAGCTGAAAATTATTTGTTACAAGTTCTATGAAATAAATAGCCATTGAAGAAAATGAACTTGTAGTTAAATGTACTACACTTGATTGTAACAGTGTGAGAAGAAAAGGGAAGGATAAACAAAGACCTTGGAACCATTAGAAGAATTCACAGGTAGGCAAAGCTGTAGCTTGAAGGAAAGTAAGGAAATAAGTTAGGTAGATAGATATGAGAGGAGCTTATGGTATTTCATTCAGAGTATGCTGGCTGGATCAGATACATAGCAGTCAGAAAGAGATTTTAGTTTGTAACTGAGCAGTACTTGACAGATTTTAATTCTTAGACTTGTCATACTAGAAAAACACTAATGTATAAGGGTAAACTATTTTTATGTACTTAGATTAAAAGGTGAAACCAACTTTGATGTGGGTACAGTGAGAATAAAATGATTAACATTTTTAATTCAGTAGCCAGAATTTGTGATTAGTAATTAAAACTTTTTTCATTTGAGAGGGGTTGAAACTGTATTTCTAAATCTAATTACTGCAGTCAAGATTAACATAATAAGGGATTCCACAGGAACAGTTAAAAGATACAGGCTTTTAAGATGAAGACAGATTAGAAATAGTTGCTTCTCACTGTGAGTTTTGACTTACTACTTAAATCATGCGATGTGAGACTAAAACATACCACTTAATTTTTTATATCATTTAATTTTTTAGTCCCAATTTTTATTACAATAACAATTTACCATTTAAAACATTTTTTTTAGTGTATAATTCAGTGGCATTGAGTATATTCACAGAACTTTGAAACTATCACCACTATCCATTTATAGAACTTTTTCATCATCTCAGAGTCTACTCATTAAGCAGTAACTTCCCCATTCCCTTTCTTCCAGCTTCTGGTAACCTCTATCCTACATTCAGCCTTATGCGTTTAACTAGCTTCTTCATATAAGTGGAATTATATAGCATTTTTGTCTTTTGTGTTATGCTAGATTTTTTAAAAAATGAGTTGCAGTAATTATAGATGAACATAAGTTTTTAACAATGTTTTTATAATTCTTTATTGATATTTTGTATTTAAGGAAGAATGATGTGACCATTATTGCTTAGTTAAGCATCTTTAGGTATTATAGGGAATCTTATATGAATTACGTACTTTCATACTCTTAATATTAACTATGTTAATTTATCTCAATAATTGCCAGTGGCTATTAAACTTGAGAAAATTTGTAGCTTTTAAGAACTCATGTATCTTTATTGCCTGGTAGCTTATGAAATGATCTTTTAGAGGTTCCTGAAGTCATAAGTGTAAGTTTACATGTGCAGTTTTTTCCCTTGAAAATTCTGGTGGTCATAAATTCTAGAACTGATTATTCATTTAGTCTTGAGAGAACTAGAAATAATTACATAGAACAAAATAGATTCTTGACTATTCTTTATGTCAGTGTTTAAGAACAGAGACCAGAAGATAGATTTGAGTTCCTCAGAAAATATTAGAAAATGGAGACAGTGACAAGTGCATAATGGTTTCAAAAAAATTAAAGACAAGTCTTTGGGGAAAAATGAAAATTGGATTTTCAGATTGGAATGTCTCAGGTGGGGCAGCTCCGGTGGCTTAGCTGTTTAGTGCCACCTTCAGCCCTGGGTGTGATCCTGGAGACCCAGGATCGAGTCCCATGTCGGGCTCCCTGCATGGAGCCTGCTTCTCTCTCTGTCTGTGGCTCTGCCTCTCTCTCTCTCTCTCTCTGTGTCTCTCATGAATAAATAAATAAAACCTTAAAAAAGATTTTGGAATGTCTCAGATGATGTAGAAATATTTAAGATATTCTAAATGATTGTGTCTAAAAATTCATTTCTTTCATCGTATAAATTTCATGTAGCAGAGATCATTGGGCAAAATTTTTGCTATTTTTGTTAAGAGCTATTTCCTTTTTTTTTTTTTTTAAGAGCTATTTCCAAAAGCAAAAGTCAAAGTCAAATGCTACTCAGCTTGCCTATTTACTTATCAGAGCATCTACTTTGTATTTGCCTCAATGCTGCCATCTGGTGCTCCTTATGGAGATCTCCGCATGATGCTTAAGGCATCCTAAGGCAACAGATGACACAAGGTGCAGTTTAAGTGACTGCTGCCACAAATCTCCTCCTACTTTGGGAAAATTGAAGTGGGTTGCTGTGGCAAAAATCTTAATTTAGTTATTGAGCCCATGAAATTACTTTGTGAGATTACTTTGTAAACATTAGGGCATTTATATATTATTAAGATGTACATATCTTTCTCAGGCTCCTGCGAACTCATTTTTCTAAGATAGTATTTTTATTATATTTTATAGTTCTACAAGGTAATTTAATTAAGGTATTGAACACTTACTGGGTACATGCTATATATTAGACACTATTCTTACTAGGTCCTAGTCCTGTTCACAGTACCAGGAATACAGTCCTGAACAAACAGATAGAAATCAGAATCTTCTTAGAGTTTATATTTAATGAGGAATAAATAATAAGATACACACACACAATATGTATATTAGTGAAAAGAGTTAAGGGAAAGAAATAAATCAAGGAGGGATATAAATTATTATCGTTGATGAATTGTTTGATGCATGGTCAAGGAAAGCCTTACTGAGAAGGATTAAAGATTGAAAGGATCTAGGGAAGAACATTGCAGGTAAAGAGAAAGTAATTGCAAAGGCCCTGTGATTGGAGCATCTGACTGACTTGTAAAGAAAAAGCAAGCAAGGAAGCTGGAATAGAACGTAAGGGGGAGAAAGCAATAGAAGATGGGTCTGAGAGGTAATTTGTATTTATATCTGGGGGTGCAGATCACATTGGGCCTTGTAGTTCATTTGGCATTTAATCGAGAGTGAAAGCCACTGGATTGGATGGAGGGTTTGGCAGCCGAGTGATGTGCTCTGATTTACGTTTTAACAGATTCACTCTGGCTGCTGTGTTTAATGAAATGTAAAGTTATTTGCTACAAACTTTTTTCTTGTTTTATTAGCTGTAGGAAAAGATTTATTTATATAGATAGGAAAACAGCAAACTATAAGACTACGCTTGGACAGGTCCAAGAACAGTGACTGTATGTTACGTTGCATATCTCTCCGTAGATCTTTAAAATTGTATTCATAGATTATCAGTTGTTAATTATATCTTTGTGATACAGTAAAATTGAAACCAGAGTTTCACTTGGAAAATGTTATAAATGTCTCTTCACTGTCCTAAAATCACCCCAGTACATTTCAGGTTCAAATCTTACAATAAGCCCAATGTAGTTTTAGCCCTTTCTCACTTATTTTCATGCTCATTAATATTTTGGGAATGAGAATGATCTGGAGCATGACTTTTTATGCTCTTAACAGTATTTAGGCATATTTTTAAATCACACAGTCACTAGTAAGTAGTGCTGTTTGATCAAAGAAAAACTCAGTTTTATATTGTAACCTAGATGATTTATTTAGCCACTTTTGGGGGCTTGTATTCTTAACAGCTAAAGTGACTAATGTTATTTTGTTCTGTTATTATTAGTTTTTGTTCATTTTGTTTGATAGCTGAAAAATTTATCATTTTTGTACTTGGTTATATGATGCCGAAGAGTAAACATCTTCAATGTGAAATGTTTAGATTAAGGAAATTATAGCTGCACTGCCCTGTGTTACTGAAAGCTTTCTATGTAATTTGAGTCTGTTTGGACCAAAGTCTGTATTTGACTTAGCCAATATCTTTTCAGCCTGTCTGGATTTTCATGCTGTAAGTATCAATACTGCATGACGAAGTTATGTACCTGAAACTAATATTACACTGTATGTTAACTAACTGAAATTTCAATAAAACATTAAAAAATATCAATATTGTTTGAACTTAGGTAAGGTTGTCATTACTGAGAACAGTCAGCAAATTGTTTTATATAGTGAGTAGGCAAGGTCTAACACTGTGGTCATTTGATAAGTATCAGAATAATTGAGTTAGACTATCTACACAGCTCTAAGTAACCAAGCAGCCAGTTTATCTAAATTGCTACCCTCCTCCCCTCACCAAAATCAATGGGCAGATTTAAATGACCTTAGTTATTTTGTTTTGGGAGAGGAAAAAATCTAGTAATGTGAAGCATTGATTTTATATATATATGTGTGTGTGTGTGTGTGTGTGTGTGTGTGTATAAAACAGCAGTAATGTTACAGGGAATATATAGTAAACTATAGGGACAGTTTTGCTAAGAATTTCTTAGGTAAGATTTTAAATAACACTTTCTGCCACTGGGAACTTTATTTTAGTTCTAGATGGTAAAGACATATTTGAAGGCAGATTGTTAAATAGTTTTAATTTTTGAAGACTGCATTTCCTATGCTGAAGAATAACTATTTTTCAGACTTTGTTTTTTCTTCATCCTGTATGTTTGTTTCCTTAAATGTGATGTAATCTAACTCTGAAAGTAGCAGCAGATTAAACTAGTATTTTGCTATTACTAATGTACATTATTTTTTTTCTTTTTACTAATGTACATTATTTGTAGTAACTGAGTTTAAATTATAATCTGTTCCTGCTCTGCCCGTTAGCTTATTATAATGTAGGCTTCTCTATCTCAGCCACGAATGCAGGTTACATAGGATTCTTTATCTGAACACAACTTGTTCCTTTTTTTTTTTTAATTTATTTATTTAAGAGAGAGTGTGCACAGGTGGGGGAGGGGCAGAGGAGGAGAGGGAGAGAGAACCTTTTTAAAAAGATTTATTTATTTATTTGTTTTATTTATGATAGACATAGAGAGAGAGACAGAGACACAGGAGGAGAGAGAAGCAGGCTCCATGCCCCGGGAGCCTGATATGGGATCCTGGGACTCCAGGACCACACCCAGGCCAAAGGCAGGTGCTAAACCCCTGAGCCACCCAGGGATCCCCCCCCCCCCCCCCCCCCCCCCCCCGAGAGAGAGAATCTTAAGCAGACTCCCCACTGAGTACAGAGCCCAGGAACCCAGCGTGGGGCTTTATCTCATGACTCTGAGATCATGACCTGAGCTGAAATTAAGAGTCAGATGCTTAACTGGCTGAGCCATCCAGGTGTTCCTCAACTTACACCTTTTTAAACCAGACTACTGAGGTAATATAATGTACTTTATGTGTGAAAATGGTATCACTAGTTTAGCACTAGTAGGTCATTACATTGATTTATGTCCATATCCTACTAGTAGACCTACTTTTCCATTTTCTTACCTTATTTTAAAAAGAGGATAGGGTGAGGAGAGACCCAAGAAGAGTTAACACATTCTTTGATCTTCACTGTCTCTAAGATGATTTTTGTTGCTTTATTGAACAAATTCTTCTGACCTGAAGTTCTTCCTATCTACTAATACCATATTTTTGCTTTTTTTTTTTTTTTAAGTGTTTTACTTTTTTTCTGTAGTCAGCTAGAGTGTAAACTCTATGAAAGTTGGGGCTTTGGCTGCCTTCTTCACCACTGTTCCCTCAAATGTCTCTGATAGTGCTTACTGAATATTAGAATTGAAGCACATTTGTGATTTGAGGTTTCCTTTATTAGCTAGGACTTTATACATAGGGAAATAAAAAATTCCACCCTGTGGACCCTGGTGTTCAATCCTTTTACTTCCTACTGGACCTTTATTTTCAGTTCATCAGGATTCCCTTGGTACCTTAACTTCAAACACTTTTTGTCAGCCCCCTTCTGCTTATGCTGCTCAGCCTTAACTTTGTGGCCCATCATTTTAGTTGACCCTTCTTGAACAGCTCAGCACTCTGACCACTGTGTAGTCGAAATTCCATATATAACTTTAGGCTCTACAGAACTTAACCTAAATTGCCTATTGTTGGCCTGAAGCTCTACCAAGAACATAACAATCAATCAGTATATATTTTGTATGTTATATGTATTATATACTATATTTTTTAAAGGATTTTATTTATTTATTAATGAGACACACACACACACACACACACACACACAGAGGCAGAAACACAGGCAGAGAAAGAAGAAGCAGGCTTCTCATAGGGAGCCCGATGTGGAACTCGATCCCCGGACCCAGGATCACACCCTGAGCTGAAGGCAGGGCAACTGCTCAACCACTGAGCTACCCAGGCATCCCTATACTGTATTCTTATAATAATAAAGTAAGCTAGAGAAACAAAAATCTTAAGAAAATCATAAGGAAGATAAAATACACTTGTAGTAGTATACTGTAAAAAATCTGCTTATTATAAGTGGACCTGGGTAGTTCAAGCCTGTGTTGTTCAAAGGTCAAATCTATTTCTATTTGCATTCTAGTGGACTTCACCCTTTGGCTTATCTCCTCAATCTACAGCTCTCTGATTTTGTCAGTCCAAGGCTTCAGAAGTGTTAAGGAAAGTTGTATAAGCATTTTGATTGGAAATACTACAGATTGAACTTTCTGATCTTAGCTATGTGGTTAGGGCTGATTGACAGTTTTATTTTTCATCCCGAATTGATCCTCTTTCATCTTCCACATAGAGATTTCAAGACTTTTTTTGTAAATGCCCAAACCCATACCCATCTACTTCTGTTTAAGCAGGTAATATTGTCTTCTATTTTAGTGAAGAGATTGAGCCATTCTGTAGGGGCTCCATCAACTTTTCTCCCTTCTATTTTGAGTTTATTCTCTATGTTAATACATATTTTTCTGATTCTTTCTTGTCTGAAAAATATGTGTCCACTTTTCATTTTGATAATAGGGTGTTTTCGTTATCTTTGTTCTTGGACCCAGCTAATCTTACCTGTCAGTTTTCTCAGTCAGCTTTCACTTTCTCATGCTGTATCTAGCCAATTCCTGCTCCACTTCTGACAGGCGATTTTTATTTCCTATTTTCCAGAAATAATGAGGCTGTCAGAAATGAGCACCCTCAACATCTCCCTTTTCCCACCATCTCACCTACAAACAATACGTCTACACCATCTTATATTATAAAGTCCCTTTATCCTTGCTTTAAAATTCTTCCTTTTTTTTCTTTCCAAAACCAGTGTTATCCAGTAGAGCTTTCTGTAATGATGGAATTGTTTTATATTTATATTTGTGCTAATACCATAATCACTAGCCACGTGTGAAGGTTGAGTACTTGAAATGTAGCTAGTGTGATTGAGGAATAACATTTATTTTATTTCAAATTTCAAATAGCCATGTTTTAGTTTCACTGTATTGAACAGTGCAGCTTTAAACCTTACTATATAATATATTCCTATTATTTCTTGTTTCTTGAATGTCTTTGATCATGTGTGTCTTCCACATTGAAATAGATTTAACCTTTCTCATCTTAAATACCTAGAGCACATCAAAACCCTTTAACATTTTTTAAAGCTATCTCCTGTCTGCTCTCTGCCCTTCATAGCAGTTTGTTGGTTTCCAGGAGTTTAGTTCTTATCCTATCACTGGAAAAGGTTCACTATTAGTGAGATCTCCAACCATTTATTAGTTTTATAATCCAGTAGATATTTTATTTTCCCAACATTGATTGTTGATTGCTCTCTGCTTCTTGTAATTCTTTTGTCATCACTTCCTGTCGGTTCTGTTTTACCTCAGACTGATGCTTTTTTGTCTCTCTCTCTTTTTTCCCCCTAGGATGCTTCTAAATGTTGATATTCTTCTGTCTGAGATTTTCTTTTTTTTTTTTTTTTTAATATTTTATTCCTTCTGTCTTAGATTTTATCTCACTTCTCCAGTGTCTTCCCTTTGTTCTCTCTCCTTTACTACAACTTCACTCCTCTTTCTCACTGGGTACTGTCAGTTATCACCTGCATGTTGCTGTCTTTTATTTTTTATTTTTTTATTTTTTTTAAAGATTTTATTTATTTATTCATGAGAGAGAGAGGTAGAGACACAGGCAGTGGGAGAAGCAGGCTCCGTGCAAGGAGCCTGATGTGGGACTTGATCCCGGAACTCCAGGATCACGCCCTGGGCCAAAGGCAGGTGCTCAACCGCTGAGCCACCCAGGGATCCCATGTTGCTGTCTTTTAAATCTTTCTACCTTATTCTTCTAAGTTTCAAACTCCAGTGTCCAAATCACTGATGGTATTTCTTTCTGAATATTTCAAAGGTAACACTATCCTACTCTATAGATGTTCATTAGTTTAAGTTTAATAATTCTAATAAAACATATAGAAAAGTGCACAGCTTGTAAGAATATGCCTTAAATATTATTAACTTCATGACACCACCATCCAGGTCAAGAAAAAGAACATTACCAGTACCTCAGAAGCCAATTTACTACCTCTTCTTTCCTCTCTAAAGGTAACTGGTGTCTTGACTTACAACAATATAGAACTGTTTTTGAACTTTATATAAATAAAATAATACAGTATGTATTCTTCCATGTCTATTCTCTCATTCAGTATTGTTTGCGATAGTAATCCATGTTGTTGATTGTAATTTGTTTATTTTCATTACTGTTTATTACTCTACTGTATGGATATAGCACAGTTTATTTGTGCACCCATTACTGGTTATTTGGGAATTTTTGTTTGAGTAAATTTTGTTATGAATAATGCTGTTCTGATCATTTTTGTTTATGTTTAATTGTGTGTGTGTGTACTTCATTTAGTGGATATATAGTGAGGAGTGGAAATGCTGGGTCATATAATATGCTTGTGTTTAATTTTAGTAGATACTGCCAAATAGTTTTCAGAGTAGTTTTGTCAGTTTATATTCTTGCCAGCAGTGTAAGGGTTCTGTTGTACTTTCTTTTTTTTTTTTAATTTTTATTTATTTATGATAGTCACACACAGAGAGAGAGAGAGAGAGAGAGAGAGGCAGAGACACAGGCAGAGGGAGAAGCAGGCTCCATGCACTGGGAGCCCGACGTGGGATTCGATCCCAGGTCTCCAGGATCGCGCCCTGGGCCAAAGGCAAGCGCCAAACTGCTGTGCCACCCAGGGATCCCTCTGTTGTACTTTCTTATCAACACTTAACTATTGCTGGTCTTTAGAATTCTAGCCATTCTTTGATATCTGCTTCCTTGATGGCTAATGAGGTTGAGCATCTTTTCTTATGTTCTTTGGCCATTTATATATTATTCATATGTTTGCTGTTTTGAAGTGCCTGTTGAAGTTTTTTGCCTACTTTCTATTGAATTGTCTGTCTTCTCCATACTGACATGTACGAGTTCTGTATGTATTCTGGATAGAAGCCATTTGTTAGTTAAATATGCTGTTAGTAGCTTCCATTCTGTGACTGGCCTGGTAACTGAGAGCTTACTTCCAGTTTCTACTCCTCAGGGAAGTCTTTCCTGACTTTACTCTCTCTTCTTTATCATACTCCTTTTTTTCCTCCAAATATTTATTTAAGTTTTAATTGGGAAAGGATGTGGCAATCTTTACCACAGCCACAATTATTAAGACAACTTCTAGCTGTTCATCTCTCATTTTATCTCTTGGATGAGCAATACTGTTAACTTGCTTGTGTTGAACATTATTGACGTACCATCCAACTCTCTCAGTACTCCATTTCCTTTCCAGGTTGTTTCCTCTAACAGCCACTTTAATATTGGTGTTCTGACCTTAGGTCTCTTCTTTCTGACTGTTCTCCATGGGAGAACTCATCAACTTTGAGAATCCTAATGCCATTTTGAAGGTATTTGATTTCTAGATTTTAATTTCCAGGCCAACCTTTCTCTTGAACTCCAGATCCCTGTTTCGTAAAGTCCATGGGCATTGCTATATAGATGCTCCATAGGCATTTTAAGCTCAGTAAGTCCCAAGCTAAGCTCATCCCCCTCCTCCCAAGCCTGATTCTTTATTTTCTTTGAATACCCCTTTAAGGGGGCTTCGCTGTCAAATATCTCCAGAAGAACTAGAGTCTGGGAAGCCTTCCTTCCCCTGACGTTCCTTTCTCCTACTTGATTCCCTTCCTCTAGTACTGACAGACACTTTCTCTGTTGTCTCCAGTAGACTAAAAGAATCTTGAGGGCTTTATATCTCTGTCCCGTATAAATGGTTAAGATATGACAGGGAGTGCCTCCAACTAACTACATCTAACATCAAACTCAGCACCTGTTTTTCTCCTGATCTTCTTCTTTTAAAATGACTTAATGTTTCACACCATCTTTTCATTAGGTCAGTCATATTTAACTCATTTCTTTCTATCAACTTCCATAACTAGTTGATTTCCTAATCCCATAGCTTTTTTTTCTGTTCCCTTTTCTAAAAAAAAATTTCTTTTCGGGTTCATCTTGTCTTCAACAGACTATTGTGGTCATTGTTTAAATGTTCTACCTATCTTTGGGTTTTCCCCCATTTGTCTTTGATATTGCTACTGGATTTTTTCCCCCTCAAATACAGGTTGGTTCAATAGCCTTCTGTTACTCTTCTCTTCTTGCAGAATAAAGTCCAACGTCTCTATAAAACATTCAGTGGCAATCTTCACAAACTGTTGTACCCAGGCCCCTACACTTATCACAGAAACCATATTCTTTAAGCACTGGCTTTAGCAGACTGCACACCTAAGTTCATCTTGTTTATACTACTTATACTGTCTTTCTCTGCATCCTGTGGGCTGGAGGGCAGGGGCAGTGCTGTATAGGAACATAGAAACCTAGTTTTAAACTCGGTTTTAACAATTATTATCAATTGTCCTTGGACAAACTTCTTAGGATCTCATAGCACATGGTACTAATACTTACTACATGTTATCTTCCTCTTTCAACCTTTTTTCTCCAAACCACAACTGAAATTTATCTTTCTCATTTGTACAGAGCACTTACTGTTTGTCTCTTCTAGCACTTAATGTCTGCTGTCTTAATGTGGTGCTTACTTCTGCACATTTTATCACTTCTCCTACATGACATACCTTTTAAGGGTTGATACTGTGATTTCTTATTCAGTTGAAATTTCTTTCAACTTTTTTTTTTTTATTTCTTATTCAGTTGAAATTTTAAAAATCTTAGGTGAAGGATTTGCTTTGTTTAATCCATACTGTGTCATTTAGTTTCAAGTGACCAGTGTGGTTGTGATCTTTTTTGGACCAAAGCTGTCACTCTAAGGACTAGTTATAACGGTCCAGCCAGAGCAGGTTTTGTAAAAACTCCCTTACTTAGTTGGGGATTTAGGAGAGTGATACAGTTGTCTTAAAGTTACATAGAACTCTCATAGGAATTTAAGACTGTAATTTTAATGTCTTTGTATTCATACTAAAAAAAGTACTTGTACCTGAGTGAATTTTTTTTCTTTATAGCCCGTTGCTGAACCAATCCCCATCTGTAGTTTCTGTCTTGGTACAAAGGAACAAAATCGAGAAAAGAAGCCAGAGGAACTCATCTCCTGTGCTGACTGTGGCAACAGTGGTATGTAATCCCTTGGATTCCTTCTGACGTGTGCTGTCAGGCAAGAGGGAGGTGTATTTAACTGAGGTGGTATTCTTGATCCTTATAAAACTAAGACTTTAATTTGATTCTGGTTTAAGGTAATTGAGATGAACTTCTAGATTAGGGAGGGATTTATTTAAATGTATAGTTGAAATGTTTTATTTAGTTCATTTAAACCAGGTCTTAGTTTTGTTTTTTATAAAAATCTTTTCATAGACTTATTTTTTCCTGTTGGTCTTTATACTTGACTATCAAACATCTGTTCAAATCACAGCAATCAGTTTGAAATTATTGCTAGTTTCTTTAATAATCACTACTTATCTTTCTTAATTTATGCATCAGGCTTTATGAATAGAACCAGGATGATAACAGATTTGTTTTTCTTGATAGAAACTTACACATGTCACATTGGGAAATGGAATGTTGACACTGCAATTTAGTGAGCTGTATGAAATCGTGGGCTCTAAAAATGATTTTGCAAAGACTCTCCTAGTTTGTCAATTCCAGAGATATTCTTGGTTTACATTTTCAGAACTTACAAGTTTTTGTAGGATAGCCTTAGTAAATCAACATTATACATTATCTTTGATCATTGGCTTAATTTTCAGTATTTTATATTTGTAGCAATCATGATTTAGTCGAGAAACCAGAAACCACTCTAGATACTTCAAGAGGAAAGAAATTTAATACCAGGACCAGATGTTTGTGAAATTATTAGAAGGGCTGAAGAGGAAAGCTCTACGCTGGGCTTTAAGGACCGATTCTGGAATACTACAGAACTGATTCAACAAGGGAGTCACTTATATCTGCCTCCATTTGGAAGAAGTGGAAGCAGGAGGCTGCTGCAGGATTGTAGCTGGATATTGAAAGGCTGAATTTGGCCATCACCATAATTACCTCTGGATAGCCATTAAGGTGAAGAGTGGATGGGTACTGGCATTCCTATGACGTTATCATTAGAAAACAGTCAGTACCAGGAGAAGAGTGGTCTTTGTTTCATTTTTCTCTTTCAAAAAATCACTCAAACACATCCAGTTAGTAGAACTTAATTCATACCTAGACCCTAGCTGCAAAGGAGTCTAAGAAGTACAGTTTTTAGCTTTTTGTTTTTTATTTAATGTAATTAAATAAAAGAGAAGGCTTCAGAAGAAGGCAGGAAGAGATCTTGAGTGGTAGGTGACCATATCCAGCGTAATATCACAAACCAAAATGAACTCTGGATGGATTTTTACAGTTAAATATAAACCATAAAATCACAAAATATTAGGTAAAAATATAGTGACATATCCCACAGTGCAGTGATTTCAAACTATTTTTATAGTAGAATCCTTAAGAAATCATATGGGAATCTAAAATGGATCTGCTCAGGTGAGGTAGGAATAAAATGGGGGTGGGTGGGGGAGTTGTGTTATAGCCCTGCCTTCTAAGGCACATTATATTTGAGGTGGTCTCTGAGTTCTTTGCAATTTGAAAACAATAGAAGGAACTTATAAAGAACTATTAAAATAAACAACTATTGGTTATCTATTGCCTTAGATATAAACTGCTCCAAATGTAGCAACTAAAAGCAACAGCATTTTAAAATTCATGTTCCTGTTGGTCAGGAATTTGGGAATGGCTTGCCTGGGTGGTTTTGACTTGGGATCTTTCATGTGGATGCAATCAAGATTTTAACTGGTACTCAGTTATCTGTGGGCTCCCATTCCACGATGACTGACTTACTGGGCTGGCAAGTTAATGCTGCCTGTTCACAGAGAGCCTCAGTTCTTTGCCATTTGAACAACTTCTTCAGGCTGCATGTGTACCCACAATGGCTGCTGAATTCTCCTAAGCAGGTATTTGAGAGAGCAAGATGGAATCTGCAATATCTTTTATTACCTGGCCTAGCCTGTCGTTTCAGCACACAAATTGGCTGAATCCCCTATTCATTGTGGGAGGGAACTACACAGTGTGTCATTTGGTATTCTTGCCAAAAGGCAAGAATATTTGGAGGGCAGCTTGGAGCCTGGCTATTACAGTCGTCAAGGAAGAGAACTGTGGACATAGTCATATGTATGACAGCTGATAATTTCCAAACTAAGAACTAAAATACCCAAAATTTTAAAATAATTATTTGGGTAAAATAATTGCATTAAATATGGTAAAGGGCCAAAAGCTATAAAGTGTGAAGAGCATATTTACATTTTGAGCATAAACTCCAAAGGTCAGAGCCTATGAAGAGGTAGTTTATATGAGAGAAAGTTAATTGTTGAACATATTAGGAAAACATTTAACCTAAGTAATGATAAGCATGCACACCAGCATAGCAGTGAAGTGTCATTTTATAACTTTTATAATAATAAAATTTGAAAGATAAGAGCCCAAATGTAGAGCTGATGAAATAGTAAAATATTTGTACATGTCGTAGCACTAGATATTATATCAGAGGGTTCAGAAACATGTTTTTGCAGTGCATATCTACGTCTTAAGCTATAGAAATGTTTCTTTCACTTCACTTACCAATCCCACTTTCAGGAATTTATTTTAAGGAATTAATCTAGAAGAAGGAAAGAATCTGTAAACATAAAGTAATTCATTGTAGTGAATTACAGGTAATAGTTTAAATAGTTAACAATAGGGAAATGGCCAGGTAGGTTATAGGGTATTGAGTGGAATAATTCAGTTTAAAGAATATAAAATAACGTTTACTTGACTAAAAGAATGAAGAAAAGCAAAATAAAACTGTATATACCCTGTAATTAAAACTGTGCAAGGGCTTTTAGCAAGTCTAAAAAGGAAAAGTAGAAGAGGGAATGGCTAATCTAGGAAGATGAGATTATGAATGAGATTTTTACATTTTCTCTCCCATTTTCCTTTAATATTAGTGATGTTTTAATAATAAACTTCATACCATCTCATAAAAGAAGTTTATTTAGGAATAGAAAGGAGAGGAGAGAAAATAATTTAGTCAGCCTTTTCTCTCACCAAAGGAAAATAAACAACTTTTAGGGGAATGGGGCAAATCTTTCCAGAGTAAGGGCAGATTTGGTTTCCTAAAATTTTGAGACTCAAATGGATACTAACTCTTAGAAGAGGAAACTTTTTTTTTTTCTGTTACTGTTAATTCTGATCACAATGGAGATATTGCTTGGGTTTTAGTTTTTAGCTAAAGTAACTTTAAATGATGGGTTTAATAAAAATATATTTTTAGTTATAAAAGTAACATGTTATTGTTTAAAAAATTGAGACCACAGAAGGGTGTTAAAGTAAAAGGTAAAATCCTTCTTCAAAATGTTTACAGCTTCATATCTTAGGATATTACATTTGGAAACAGTTTTTGTGTATCCTTCCAGAAATGGCCTAGGCATGTTATGTACATAACATGTACATAAAGCATGTATACATACATTATCTTTAATGCAGGCTTAATAAAGGTTAAGAGTTTGTCAGGTTTTTTTATAATCACATCGGGGGGTGCATGGTGTACTAAGGTACTGTTTAGCATCAGTAAAACTGAATTGGAATTCCAAGTCCTGATGAGACACTTCTGGCAAGCTTCCAAGAGCATCTTTTCTTTGATATATTTTGATTTAAGGTAATTGCCTTTTTCTACATCATTCCTTCAATATAATTAAAAAATGATTCTTGATTGTTTCATTTGAGAATTTTCCCCTCTTACTAGGTCATCCATCCTGTTTAAAGTTTTCCCCTGAACTAACGGTTAGAGTGAAGGCCTTACGGTGGCAGTGCATTGAGTGTAAAACGTGCAGCTCTTGTCGAGATCAAGGCAAAAATGCAGTGAGTATCTCTGCCTTACAATGTTAATATTTGTTATAGATGTAGAATGTGCAATTGGTATTTTCCTTTCAGTTACTTCATCCAGCAGAATTGAAACAAGAGTCTCTTTAAATCACACATCCTGGGACGCCTGGGTGGCTCAGCAGTTGGGCGCCTGCCTTCAGCTCTCGTGATCCTGAGATTGAGTCCCACATCGGGCTCCTTGCAAGGAGTCTGCTTCTCCCTCTGCCTCCATCTCTACCTCTCTCTCTCAGTCTGTGTCTCTCATGAATAAATAAATAAATCTTAAAAAAAATTTATACATCCTTAGTTTAGAATTCTTACTCTTTGAGACTTAGATTTTCTAGGTAGTTTCTAAAGCACCTTAATTTTATGTTTGCAGAGAGACTAAGCCACTTTAAAGAAATACTCCTGAAATTTGAGTAGTGTGGAGGCATTCACTTAGGAATGGTCAGTTAGTATATTAACCACAAATCATCCTTTTCTCCTTTCCATTAGAAAAACTAAAGTTAGCTTATGTCTGGTTACTGGGTAAACTTGAAAGTTATGAAACTAGTTCTTTATTAAAGATTGGTTGAAGCAAAACTTTTTGCTAACTCAGACTGTCCATTTACTCAGTTAATACAAATTAAGGAAACTTTTTTTTTTCAATAAATTAAGGAAACTTTGACTATTATGGCAGCTCATTTCCTTTATGAGATCATTGAAACTTCTTAGGTTTTATGAAGTTGTGATCCTGACATGTTTTTGTTTCATAAGGTTAAGCAGAACTGTCCTTTCTTTTTTTAGGATAACATGCTCTTTTGTGATTCCTGTGACCGAGGTTTTCACATGGAGTGTTGTGACCCACCACTCACCCGGATGCCAAAAGGTGAAAAATACTTTCTGAAATCAGACTGGCAATATAAAGGGCATATTAGTGAAAGCACTTTTTATCTACTTTGTTAAAATGAAAGAATAATTTTCATCTTTCTGTGTAAGTAGGAAGAGAGCTGTCACTTTAAAGGTGGGGGTTAGGAAGCCTAATATTCTTATGTATATGGGCTTATTGTTTTCCTCTATTTTCAATTTAAGTATCCATGTACAGTGAAGTAGTTCCTTTATGAATGAATATTTGCCAGTTCTATAGCTAGAGGATAAAATACTCACCTTATGTAATATTTTAAAATATCTCTTTTCTGTAAAGGAAGAAATGCAATTGTATTAGGTCATGTTGATTATATCAGTATTAATTATTTCACTGTTCATCACTTTTGAAAGGCCTAGAGCTATTAGTTTATTCAAAACTAAAAAAAAATGTTTTAGTAAAGTAATTTCCAAACAAATTGTTTTTGTGCCCTAACTCATAAGACTCCAGCTTCATGGTATTCTATTCTTTTGATTCCTTTTCTTTGAAAGGTATTTGGTTGGAATATAACCACCGGTTGAACTTCCATCTTATATGCTTATAGTTTCTTTAAAAAAAAAAATTCAGTTAGCCTCTCCTGCTTTGTCTTATCACAAATTCCATTTTTAATTCTGATTTTGTGACTTAATAGATTTCCTAAGTAAAATGCGTAGAGGATATTTGGTAATTTCTTCTTGGAAAAACTTTTCCTATGGATGGAAAGGGACTCAGCCTTAGGTACAGTCAAAGTATTCCACTTAGAATCTTATTTGAGTCTGTCTTATGTCATTCTGTTGGTTGTTACCTTTTGAAAAGTCTTCGATTTGTATGTATTAGAAGAATAAATACCCCCTTTCCTACCTCTTCCATTTGAAGTCTCAGGAGTTACAAAAGGCTTTTTGAGAATCATTCAAGAGAAGAAAGATTTTCTTAGGACTACATTCCTGGGTATTTAGTGCCTACAAAAGAAGTTTTGTTGCAGCTTAAAACAGAAATAATTTTGAGTTAAATGTGGATTTACAGGAAAGTGGCAAAAATAGTATAGAGACTTCTTATTGCACCCATTACCTGTTTTCTTCTAATGTTAACATCTTATAAAATCATTGTACAGGGTGCCTGGGTGGCTCAGTTGGTTAAGTGTCCGCCTTCGGCTCAGGTCATGATCCCAAGGTCTTGGGATTGAGCCCTGTGTCAGGCTCCCTGCTCAGCAGGGAATCTGCTTCTCCCTCTCTCTCTACCTGCTGCTCCCCCTGCTTGTGCATGCTTTCTCTCAGTCAAATAAATAAAATCTTAAAAAAAGTAAAACCATTGTACAATTACTGAAATCAGGAAATTAACACTGATATGATACAGTTAACTAATCTGTAGATCTTATTTGAATTTGTGGTCCAGAATCCAGCGCTGGATTCACGTTGCATTTATCATATTTCCCTAGTCTCTTCCAGTCTGTGTTAATTCCTTAGACTGTCTTTCCTGACCTTGACAGTTTTGAAGAAACTGGTCAGCTATTTTGTAAAAAGTCCTTGGATTTGGTTTTGTCTTTTTCTTTATCATGATGAAATTAAGATTATAAAGTGGCAAGAATACCACAGAAGTGAAATTGTACCCTTCTTTAGTGCATTGTAAATGCAATTGTATAATGCTAATATGTCTTGTTACTGGTAATGTTAACTGTGATCACTTGATTACAGTAGAAACTTGACCTTAAAGTTACTTTTTCCTCTTTGTACTAACTTTAGTATCCATCAGTGATTCTTGCTTGCACCAATTTTACTTTGGTGTTTACATAGTGACGGTTTTTTTGCTTCCATCATCACTTCTACGTTTATTAATTGGAATTCTGTAAGGAAGAGCTATCCCTTTTCACATTTATTTGTTCAATTATTTATATTAGTAATGGACTCATGTATGTTTATTTTATTTAGTGAGTTGTAATCCACTGATGTGATTATTTTTTTGCTCAGAATGACCCTGATTTGGGGATTGGGAGCTCTTTCAAGTTAGCTTCTAGGTCCTTTTGACATGCCTTTCTCATCTTTTGAGCACTATAAGATGCTCCAGGTTATCAAGTATTTTCCTTGCTTCAGTCCTGGAATCAGTTATTATTCTATGGAAATCTGGCTTCTTTTCTTGTAGAATGGTAATTAGAAACCTCTATCTGGGTGCCAGGGGTAGAGCAGGGGTTTTTAACCAAGGATCAGAGGACTTCAACCATATGTGGGTTTCAGGATATTTGTGCGTCTTTTCCAGTTGTTTGTAGAATTTTGTGTGTATATGTTTTCATGTTTATTTTTCTAAGGGGCTTTCATCAGATTTTTAAATGGGAGACTTTGACCTACAAGAGGTTAAGAATTCCTAGAGTATCTGAACTTTTTCCATGTATCTGTGTCTGTTGTGCCTAATGTAGAATTTTGTCTTTTTATAGGCATGTGGATATGTCAAATATGTCGACCTAGGAAAAAAGGACGAAAACTTCTACAGAAGAAGGCAGCACAGATAAAACGGCGCTATGCTAACCCAATAGGACGTCCGAAAAACAGGTTAAAGAAACAAAACACGGTGTAAGTTGTACTTGTGGCAAGGTGAGGGGAGAAAAGGATAGGGTCTTCTCTCTAGTGTAGGATATACTTATTTGCTTTATGAAAAAAATTCCAGTTGTTAAAATTGGCACTTTTATGTAATAATAATGGCTATGTTTACTGAGCTCTTAATAAAGTGCCAAGTTAGAATAAAGTTCTAAGTGTTTTACAGTGTTTTAATCATTTAATTTTCCCAAAAACCAAATGAAGCAGTATTGTTGTTACTCTTATTTTTCAAAGGAGGAAACTACAACACAGAAAGATTAACTTGCACAGTTTATAGTAAGTGTTGAACTGGGATTAAAATCCACAAGTAGTTTGGCACCTGTTTTGGACTCTTAACCACTGCCTAATATTGTTCCTCTTATGTAAACAAGAAAGAAAAACGTTATTATAGTATTTCGCAGATTCCTCACCTGATGTGGTCTCAGTAGTTTATTTATATTAGATGTATAAACTACTGGAAAACTTTTGCTATTGATGTCATACCCAAGTCCCATTTTTGTATCCTGATACAAAATAATATAATGTATTTTTCATCTATTAGCAGAAATCAGGGATATAATAGTCTCTTGTGGACTAGGAAACTGGGCTATGTGTGGAGGATGTGGGGCAAGATTCAGTATCTAATTCTTTTTGTTTTTTAAGTGTCTATAGTAATTCCCTTTTGATTTTGATGATATGTAAGATATGTTTAAGCCAGTAAACCTCTATTCTTAAAAATTTACCCACCTTTTTTATACTTTAAGATTGTCTTGAAGACAATAACTGAAAGGAATGGGTATTAGCAGCTTGAAATACACAGCATCAGTATTGTAGTTCATATTTTAAATCTTAAGCTTTAATTTTCCTGTAAGATGATCTTTTAATTCTTGACTTTCAGAGTAACCCATCCTTGTGTTTAGAGGAAAAAGGGTAACTCTGTGTTGGTGCAGAGATCATAGGACTTTATACCTGGAAGAGTCTTAATTGTCCTCTGGTCCAACTCTCATTTTATAGATGAAGACACTGTTGTATAGACGGAATGTAATTTCTCTAAAATATATAGCTATAAAGTGGCAGAATTCTGAGTTAAAAATACCTTCTGATTCCCGACCTATGATTCTTTTTGCTATAAAATACGACTTTCCAGAAATATTATTTCTAATAACAATATTACTTCTCATTTCTATAATATTTATGGCTTATGGAATATTCTTAATATAGTTTTTAAATAAAACCATAGGTTATTTACTAATGACATGTTCTATATTAAATAGAAACCTTATAAAGATTTATTTTTTAATAGTTACCCTTTTCCCTGTTTGATTTTTTTTTTTTTTTAAAGATCAAAAGGTCCCTTCAGCAAAGTTCGAACTGGTCCTGGACGGGGTCGGAAACGTAAAATCACTCTTTCCAGCCAATCAGCATCATCATCAGAAGAAGGATATTTAGAAAGAATAGATGGCTTGGACTTCTGCAGAGATAGCAGTGTCCCCTTGAAGTTTAACAAGAAAACCAAAGGGCTCATTGATGGCCTTACCAAATTCTTCACCCCTTCCCCCGATGGGCGGAAACCTCGAGGGGAAGTGGTAGACTATTCTGAGCAATATAGAATCAGGAAAAAGGGCAACAGAAAATCGAGCACTTCAGATTGGCCCACAGGTAAAAGTTCACTTAAGAAGCAAATGTATTCCCAAAGTGTATTATTTGGAATAACAGTAGTTATCTGGAATAGATTTACATTTGATTACTAAACATTGGTTATGGACAAAAGAACATATTAAAGATACATATTAGATGAAAGTAAGGTGGAAAAAAAAAGTAAGATGATAATTATAGCAGGAATTGAGACGCTGAACATGAAGTTATAAAAATGGGCAAATAGGAACTTGTAGGCAAAAGATGGTGCCTTTTTTTTGGTAGAACCACAAAGAATCTTCTATAGAAATTTAAGGTATGACTTTAAATCAAGGATATCTTTACATTTCATAAATTACAAAACAAATCATGTGATGAGCATCATGGTGCTTACTTTAGTTACAGAAGGAAATCGGAAGAGTATGGGTGGATAAAATGCTGTTGATCTAAGCATAGAGAAAAGACCAAAATATATGCAGGTGTAAGATCACTGATTTTTCTACTTCAAATCTTGGCAAATTTAGTTGTAATATTTCATGGATTATACTTTAAAAGAGACAAAGAACTACAGCTTCAGACCATTTACTTATGTATCAGGCTAAGCTTCCTAGTTTTCATTTATTTATTTAAAATGTGATTTATTGAAACATTTATTGAAATGTTTCTTTCATTTATTGAAAATAATTCACCCTTTTCTCTTACCCTCTATTTCTCCCCCTTCTGGCAAACCACTCTGTATCTATGAGTTTTCTTTTCTTTTCTTTTCTTTTCTTTTCTTTTCTTTTCTTTTCTTTTCTTTTCTTTTCTTTTCTTTTCTTTTCTTTTCTTTCTTTCTTTCTTTTTTTCTTTTCTTTCTTTTCTTTTCTTCTTTTCTTTCTTTTCTTCTTTTCTTTTATTTCTTTTTTCTCTTTTATCTTCTTTTCTTTTTTTTCTTTTTTTCTTTTCTTTTCTTTTCTTTTCTTTTCTTTTCTTTTCTTTTCTTTTCTTTTCTTTCTTATCTATTTTTAGATTCCACATATAAAGAAGATATATATAGTATTTGTCTTTGACTTTATTTAGTATAAAAACTTTGAGGTCCATCCATATTGTCAGAAATGGCACAATTTCTTTTTAAATTTTTTTTTGGCTGAGGGATACCTGGGTGGCTCAGCGGTTGAGCATCTGGCTTCAGCTCAGGGCGTGATCCTGCGGTCCCGGGATCAAGTCCCACATTGGGTTCCCTGCATGGAGCCTGCTTCTCACTCTGTCTCTGTCTTTGTCTCTCTCTCTCTCTCTCATGAATAAATAAATAAAATCTTAAAAAAATTTTTTTTTTTTTGCTGAATAATATTATACACATACACCACAGTTTTTTTAGTCTATGGTTGCATTAGGTTGTTTACATATCTTGACTATTGTAGATAATGCTGCATTGAACATGGGGTGTATATTTTTTCGAGTGAATATTTTTGTTTTCTTTGGATTCATACACAGAAATGGAATTGAATTGCTGGATTGTGTAGCAGTTCTGTTTAATTTTTTGAGGAGCCTCCATACTGTTCTCCCTAGTGGCTGCATGAGTATACACTCCCACCAACAATGCACAGTGGTCCCCTTTTCTCCATATTCTTACCAACATTTGTAATTTCTAGTCTTTTTGACAATAGCCATTCTGACAGGTGTGAGGTAATATCTCCGTGTGTTTTTGATTCGCATATTTACTGTTAATTAATGATGTAGAGCATATTTTCATGTACTTGTTGCCCATCTTTGTGTCTTTATTGAGCAAATGTTCAGATCTTCCGCCCATCTTTAAGTGGATTGTTTTTGTGTTTTTTTGTTTGTTTGTTTTGGAGAGATGGAGAGAGAGTACAGTTGAGCAGGAAGGTGGGGTCAGAGGGAGAGAGAGAGAATCTTAAGCAGGCTCCATGCCCAGCACAGAGCCCAATGTAGGGTTCGATCTCATGACCCTGAAATCTTGACCTGAGCAGAAATCAAGAGTCAGACACAACTGACTGAGCCACCTAAGCGCCCCATGGATTGTTTGTTTTTTGCTATTGAGTTGAATGAGTTCTTTGTATATTTTGGATTGACCCCTTATTGGATGTATGACTTGTAAATATCTTCTTACATTCAGTAGGTTGTTGATGGTTTCCTTTGCTATGCAAAAGCTTTTGAGTTTGATGTAGTCCCACTTATTTGTTGTTGCTTTTATTTTTGGTATCGCGTTTTAAAATGATTGTTAAAAACTATGTTGAGATTACCATCTATGTTTTCTTCTAGGAGTCTTACAGTTTCAGGTCTGAAATTCAAATCTTTAACCCATTTTGAGTTACTTTTTGTGTGTGGTGTAAGAGAGTTATGTAGTTTCATTCTTTGACATTTGAGTTGTCCAGTTTTCCCAATACTTTTTATTGAAAACCCTCTCTTTTTCTCCATTGTATATTCTTAGCTCCTTTGTTGTAAATTAATTGACCTGAGTTTATCTATAGGTGCTCCATTCTGTTGCATTGAACTCTGTTTTCATGCCAATACCATACTGTTTTTATTACTGTAGCTTTGTAGTATAGTTTGGAATCAGCTTTAATGCTTTGTCCTTTTTGTCAAGATTGCTTTGGCTATTTGGGGTCTTTTGTGGTTGCATATAAATTTTTTAGGATTCTTTTTTCCGTTTTTATGAAAAACGTCATTAGAGTTTTAATGGGGATTGCATTGAAACTATAGATAGCTTTAGGAACTGTGGACATTTTGACAATATTCTTTCAATCCACAAGCATGGAGTATCTGTCCATTTATTTGTGTCTTTAATTTCTTTCATTAATGCCATATATGTATGTCTGGACACACACATACATATATTTATACATATACAGTGGTATGTCTTCAATGTACAGGTCTTTCACCTGCTTGGTTAAATTTATTCCCAGGTATTTTACTCTTTTTGGTACAATGGTAAATGGGATTGTTTTCTTAATTACGTTTTCTGGTACTTCATTATTAGTGTATAAAAACAATTCAGATTATTGTACTGATTTTGTATCCTTCAACTTTAATGAATTCATTTATTCTAACAGTTTTTTGATAGCATCTTTAGGGTTTTCTCTATATATTATATCATCTGCAAATAGTGACAGTTTTCCTTGTTCTTTTCCAACTTGGATACCTTTTATTTTTTCCTTGCCTAATTGCTCTAAGCTAGAACTTTCAATCCTATGTTGAATAAATGTAGTAAGGGTGGGTATCCTTGTCTTGTTCCTGATCTTAGAGGAAAAGCTCTCAGCTTTTCACTCTTGAGTATGATGTTAGCTGTAGACTTGTCATATATGACCTTTATGTTGAGGTATGTTCTCTCTATACCTGCTTTGTTGAGTGTTTTTATCCTAGATGTTGAATTTTGTCAAATTTTTGTCTGCATCTCCTGAAATGGTTATCTGATTTTTATCCTTTGTTTTGTTATTGTGGTATATTGACTGACTTTTTGGATATTGAACCATCCTTGAATCTCTGGAATAAATCCTACTTGATCAGGGTATATGACCCATTAATTGTATTGTTGAAATTGATTTGCTAATATTTTTTTGAGGATTTTTCATCTGTGTTCATTGGGGATATTGACCTGTAACTTTCTTTTCTTGTGGTATCTTTGGCTTAGGTAATGCTAGCCTCATAAAATGAGCTTGGAAGAGTTCCATCTTCTATTTTTGTAAGAGTTTGAGAAGGATTGGTATTAAGTGTTTTTGAATGTTCCATGGAATTCACCAGTGAAACTTTTTGTCAGGAAGTTTTTGATTATTGATTCAGTCTCCTTATAGAAATTGGTCTGTTCATATTTCCTATTTCATCATGATTCAATCTTGGTAGGTTGTATGTTTCTAGAAATTTATGCATTTCTTCTAGACCGCCCAGTTTTTTGGGGGTATAAATTGTTCATAGTAGTCTCCTGTGATTTTTGTATTTCTGTGGTATTAGTTGTAACATTCCTTCTTTAATTCATTTCATACTTGTATATCAGGCTAAGTTCCCTAACTTTCAAAGTAGAAAAATTCTGTAGAGAAAACTTAGTAGTGTACCAGGTAATTCAAGTCAGAGGAAGGAAATTTTGATTAGCTGTCTTGGTAATTAAAGTTTAAACTAGTCTCATTGCTATTTAGTGCCTTGAGTTTACAGACCTAACCCTGTGAAGGAAGTAGAAAAGTCCTGAGGAAAATAGGAGAATGAGAATGGACTCTTTTTGGATCACAAGGGCCAAAAATGTAGTGTCTCATAGACTGCAAAAGAATTTCTTAATTTTGATTTCCTTCCACTGAATGTCCCATTGGTGATTGTATTCACTACGTCTTCTTTCCTGCTTATATAAATGGTTGATGGGTCCAGCACAGGAGAGGAAATTTCATCATTGCCAGGTTCCCCTTTTTATGCTTTATTGGTTGGCTTTTCACCAGTGTGGCAATCAACTAATTACTCTTTAAGTGTTCAAGTACTTTTCGTGTCTTTATCAGCCATGTACACTCTAGCTCCAGTCTGAGTATATTTATCTGAGAAAATATGCAATCCATTTAGGTTGGACTTAGGAGGAAAGAATCTAAAGCAGATCCTAGTGAAAGGCTTTTCTGAATTAACTACTTCACTGGGGATGGATAATTATAAGAATCTACTGGAAAGTTTTAGAAACAAATTATTAGATGAAATATTGACTATTTTACATTGGTGTGAGTTTTTGCTGTAATTGACTTTTGTAAGTTTCTTTATGAATTGTTGAATTTAAGGAACAGTCTGCACCATCTGATAGAATGCTATTCAGTGCTTACTATAAATCTGTTCCTGCATCCATCTGTGTCATGCACTAGGGGGCATTAAAGTCACATAATATCTTCAGATACATGTTTTTCAGTTTGGGAATAGTTCACCAGTGAGTCCTTGTCCTTATTCTTCTTATACTAAGTGAATAGCAGCCTCTATGTCTATTTAATTTGAAAAGAACTGTCACAAATTGGTCTTATCAGTCATACTTACACAAATAGGAAATTAGTCACCAGCAGAGTCATCTTCAAGTGCAGAGGATAACCATCTACATAATCCCCCAGTAGTCCTTTCATGAATTTCCTTGCTCATGTGAGGAAGATGCATCATTTACTGAATGATTGTTATAATTTCTCATACTTACCCAGGGGATGATCATCTGTGATCCTCAGATTTGTGGAGTTTTGCTTTAAAAAGGTACCCAGAATGTGAGGGGAGTATGGTAGTTATTTTGGAGGTTATCTTAGTTATGCTGAGGTAGAATGTACTGGCCTTATGAAGATCACAGGATCATCAAAAGGAATAAATTTTCTGTGTTTTGGTCCCATGTGATGAAAATCCTGTCCTGATGTAACATAAACTTCATTCAAAGCACCAAAGAATTGAAAACAATATTTGAATGTTTATATATTAACTTCATACTAAAAATTTTATATTCATATCATTTCAAAGTTTCATATTCCTTAGATCTTTTTTCTGCTCTGCTTTTGTATGTAATTATTTTTTAAGTTTTTATTTAATTTCCAGTTATTTAACATACACAGTATAATATTGTATAATATTAGTTTTGGGTGTACAGTGTAGTGTTTCAACACTTCTGTATGTGACCTGGTGCTCATCAAACTTTTGTAATGTTATACTAAAATATAATGTCTTAATGAAGTTGAAATTTAGTTATGTAATAATTTTATGTTTTAGGACAGTTCAGGTTTTCATAATAAAGCGGATACAATATGTATATATTATTTACTCAGTCTTCTTTCTAGGTGTCAGTTTATTGCTATCCTCTTTTCTACTAAAAATAATATTAAGGTCTTCAAATTGAAATAAAAGCTTTTGAATTTTTTCGAGTTCATATATTAAACTAAGGATAATATTAATAACATCTGAGCCCTTTCTTTACGTGCAGACAATCAGGATGGCTGGGATGGCAAACAAGAAAGTGAGGAACGGCTTTTTGGGAGCCAGGAAATCATGACTGAGAAAGATATGGAATTATTTCGTGATATCCAAGAACAAGCACTGCAGGTAACGTTGAATATTCAGATTGGACAAATAATTTGTTCATGGATGAAAAACAAAGGATTAATTGTACTGGGGTAAAGCAGTAACAGCAATTCATTTATCTCTCTGATCTGCAAATAGGTATGGTTTGTGCATATACATAGTTCTGCTTGTTAAGGTATTCCTTTTAAACCCATTATGACTGCTTTGGTTTTACAGATAAACGGGTTTCTTTTGGCTACCAATCTTTCTTTTAAGATTTTATTTATTTATTTGGGAGAGGAGAGAGCATGTGAGCATGAGCAGGGACAGGGGCAGAGGGAAAGGGAGAAGCGGACTCCCTGCTGAGCAAGTAGCCCCAATGCTGGGATGTAGGACTCTGTCCCAGGACTCTGGATCATGACCTGAGCCAAAGGCTCAGACTCAACCAACTGAGCCACCCAGGTGCCCCTTGACTACCAGTATTCAGGGAGTTTGGTTTATTTATTTTCTATCTTACGTATGAAGAAGAGTTGGGATTTGACCAAACAAAAAACAAAAACCAAGCTTTTTTCAAGTGGTAAAACAGCCATATTCATTACTGCAAGAAATATTTATTAAATGCTTCTGCCTTAATCCTTTGGGACATGTAGCAAGATATAAATGTATAGACAAAGAACCTACTTATGCTTCAGATGCTAAAGATGCCAAAGTGAATGACAAAATTCCTTTTTTCATGTATAGTCTAGGAGAGACTTGTAAATAAATAATTTTTTTCATGTGAAAAGTTTAATTATAGTGTACATGGTATTTCAGGAGAATAGGGAGCAAGCATCTACCTATGCCTGGAGAAGTCAGAGGAGGATTCATTGAGGGAAAATACTATTTGAGCTGGTCTTAAAGAATATGTAGGAGTTTATCAGGATGACATGGAATGGGGTCCCGTGTAATCAGAAGGAACAGTAATGCAAAGACTTAAAAATGGAGGAAAACATGCTTAATTGTGGGAATAAATTTTCACATAGGATAGAGGACATTAGATATAGATAATGACAAGAGATGAGATTGGAAAAGTGCAAGGGCTAGATCAATAAAGACTCTTCTAGATTATGTTCATTTATCCTGTATTGTTTCTTTCTTGCTACCAACTCAGTGTGTTAGCCAAGTTGAGTTCTATCTCTTATCTTTAAAGGAAGAACTTATAAGGCTGGTGCTGGGGGTTTCCGTTGTATAGGTGAAACTCTTTAGTTTAAGAAACCTATTTGTGAATAGATTGTTTATGTATATAATTATGTGAATATTTTTGAAAAATAAACACAATATAAATAGCAAACATTTGCTGAGCATTCTACCATCTTATGATTTAACAAAGTACTGGCTTTTAGCAGCTAGATCTTGGTTCAGTTTGTGGTTTGTCATTACTGACTTCTACTTTGGGTAATGTTTACCTCTGAAGGCACATTTCTTTTCCTACCAATAAGAAAAACAAAGTATTATACATACCATAGTAGAAACTTAACATGGAGTTCATGGGAAATCAAAGGAGGAAGTAGTTGTTCCTTTTTTGAAGAATTTTTTTTTCTAAGTTGCAGGCATAATGTCCTTTTACTCCTACTTATTTGTGTGTGTATTTCCTAAAAACAAGGATGTTCTTACACATGATCATAGTATGATTACTTGATAAAAGTAATAATAAAGTGCTTGTTCACTTTATCACAATTTGATTGAGATGATTCACTTTCGGCAGAAATACTATCAGGAGGTATGTAGTATTTATGTGTCTGATCGCAAGTGATGTTAACTCTGATCACTTCATTAAGGTGGAATTTCTCTGTAAAATTATTTTTCCTTCTGTAAGTATCTTATGGCAATACACTTTGAAACCACGTAAATACCAATTTCTCATCAGACTTTTACCCACTGGATTTAGCATCCAGTGGTGATTCTTGCCTGAAACTATTACTTTGTTGGTTGCTGAACAGGTGATTTTCTAATTCCATCATTTCTTTTATGAAGTTTATTAATTGGCATTCTACTGTAAGGAAGAGCCTTTATCTTCCATTTATTTATTCATTTAGACTTGAAGATTCTTATTTTATAAATTATAGTTTGTTGCTATTGATACTTATTTTGATACTTACCTTGTTCCAGATTTGGGCAGGGAAGCCTCTTCAAACCATCTGCTGTGTCCTTCTGACATGTCTCTGTCATTTTATTTTATTTATTTTATTTTATTTTATTTATTTTATTTTATTTTATTATTTTATTATTTTTTTAAAGATTTTATTTATTCATGAGAGACACACACACACAGAGAGAGAGCGAGAGAGGAACAGACACAGGCAGAGGGAGAAGCAGGCTCCATGCAGGGAGCCCGATGTGGGACTCGATCCCGGGACTCCAGGATCAGGCCCTGGGCTGAAGGCGGTGCTAAATGGCTGAGCCACCCGGGCTGCTCCGTCTCTGTCTTTTTTAAAACTTTGTACAATTTATTCAATTCTGGGATACCTGGTGGCTCAGTGGTTGAGCATCTGACTTTGGCTCAGGGCGTGATCCTAGAGTCCTGGGATCAAGTACCGCATCACGCTCCCTGCATGGAGCCTGCTCCTCCCTCTGCCTATGTCTCTGCCTCTCTCTCTCTGTGTCTTATGAATAAATCTTCAAAAAAAATTTATTCAATTCTTTCTTCATTTTCAGAATTGAGGTATAATTGACATATAACATTCTGTTATTCAAATATACAACATAATGATTTAGTATTTGTATATATCATCATCCTTACTTTTACCACAGTGATATGGTTCTAAGCTCTTACTGTCCTAGCTGTAAATTTAGCCATTTCTCTAAGAATCCTTGGTTTCTGTTAGTGGAGAGTGAGAATAAATGGTGGTTTTGTCCTTTTACTTGCTCAGATCCAAAGAGGTATTATTCTTGATTTTCTCTCTCTTTCATACTCCCTATTTATTTAATCCATCAACAAATCCCAGTGGTTCCACCTTCAAAGTATATCCAGAATATGACTACTTCTTACCACTTCCACCTTTGCTACCTTAGTCTAAGCCACCATTATCTCTTGATTAGTATCCCTAGACTAATCTCCTTGCTTCTACTTTTATCTCTCACCCCAAACTCTAGTCTGTATTCCTTATATAGGGACCAGCATAAATATGGTCAAACTTAAGTTGGATCCTACCACTCCTCTGCACAGAAAACCTTTAATGTTTTTCAGTCTTGTTTAGAATTTTTAGTATATGTGCTAATGAAGCAAGCACTTGTTTAGAATTTTTAACAACCAAAGTGTTTATTCTCTTTAAGACTCAGTAGCATCTCATGGCTGCTTTTTTCTTTGGCTACTCCCCTTGTTCTGGCCCTTGTTCACTTGACTCCAGCCACAGGCCTCTTCTTTCTCAGACACATCAAGTACCACCCCCCCCCCCCCCCAAGTTGGAGCCTTTGTACTTACTGCTCCCTCTGTCTGGATTGCTTTTCCTCTAGTCTAGATGTCTAGTTGGCAGGAGTTGGAATAATAGCGGTGTGAAGAGAAAGATTGACTAGGAAGAGTTAAAAGGGATGCTGAGTCTTGCTGAAGTTTAGTGGAGACAATATAAATTTGTATCAACAGTAATCTACCTAACTGTGTGTTTCTTCCCGAATTTTATTAAACTCGTTATTGTCCATGGGTATACCTGGCACCAAGGAAATAAACAGCTAGATATTTGAATTCTGATTTGTGCTTATTTTCATTGGCAGTGAACTAAAATTCTTATGACGGTGGTATTTTTCCATGAGGTTCTTTCATTTAATATTCATGTGCCTGGCATGATATGAGAGCTATAGGGTGAACAGAGCACATAGACTCTACCTTTCACAAAGCTTTCAGTTTCATGAGCAAGACAGAGAATCAATTATAAAAATAAATCTTTAATTACAAACTGGTAGGTAATAGGAAAAAAAGAATGCAGCAAGAGATTACAGGGGCTTCCTGATCTAGGTTGCTGGAGGTTAGGATTCTTCTTTTAAGGAAGTAGTAATTTACACAGAGACTTAAAAGATGAGTAGAAGGTCAGCATGTCAAAGTGCTACAGAGAAGAATATTCCAGACATAAATACGGAGATTGCCTCTGTAAATATTTTGAGGCATATAAGAACTTCGTAAATTTGAGAAACTGTAAGAAGACCAGTATAACTTGAGTACAATGAATAAAAGTGTCACACAAGATGAAGCTGGAGAGAGAAGCTGAGGACATAAGTTAGGATTTGGGTTTTTATTGTAATTGTAGTAGGAAACCATTGAATGACTTTTAGCAAGGAGAATCGCAGGATCAGATTTTCATTAAATTTTTTTTTTCTGGTCACTGTATGAAGAATGGATTGAATTAGGCAAGAGTAGAAGCACAGAAACCCCAATTTAGAGGCTTTTTTAATGATCCAACTGGAAGAAGACCGTAACATAGACTTGGGATGTGGCAGTGGAAATAGAAGAGAAGTAGATGGGTTTAGAATATATTCTAGAGATGGAATCAGCAGATTTTGGTGGTAGATTTGATGTGTTGTTTGAAGGAGCAAGAGGACACCAGGGTTGACTCCCAGGTTCTCTGGCTTCATGGAATAGAGAAAGTGGGTTGAAGCCAATTAGAAAAGTTACCACTTTGGTTATATGACATTTTGTTTTGTTTTGGTTTTGGTTTTAAGATTTTATTTATTTGAGAGACAACGGGTGTGCATGCACAGAGGAGTTGGGGGCAGTGGGAGTGGGAAGAGCAGGTTCCCTGCTGAACAGAGAGCCCAGTGTGGGGCTCTATCCCAGGACCATGAGATCATGACCGGAACCAAAGGCAGATGCTTAACTAAGTGAGCCACTCAGGCACCCCACATTATATGAGGTTTTGAAAAATAAAAACATTTACAAAGATACTGCATGAAGCAATTTTTGAGAGACTAGGTATGGTTTAGTAGCTCATTCAATATTTGTTTCAAAAATGTTGCAGGAGAATTACAGGGTCTTAGGTGATCTTACAGCTGTACCAATAAAAGATAAATGATACAGGAATTAATTTTGGAATTCTTCCAACCAACAACCTTTCATTTATTACATGCCAACTTGATTCCAGGAACTGTGCTAGGTATTGAGGCTATGAAAAAGTTTTTATTCTCATTGGGCTTACCATCTAGTAGGAAATGTGCCCCAAAAAAGCAAATCCAGTATTTGCTCATAGTGATTTTATTGAGTAATTAAGTTTTGTATGGTGCATTATGGTGAAATATTAAAATGTTTATAAAAAAGGACTATTAATTGGTTTTGATTTTTTTTTTTAATTTCAGGAGAAGTAAGAATGTCATTTACCTAGTACTATATTTTTTCATTAGCTATACAATGAATACATGAAAAAAAAAGCCACTTCTGAAAGGAAAAATAGAAGTATAAGAAATTAGTAGTATAGGCTTTTGTTCTGGAATTTTTTTTCAATGGTAATCTTATGGGCCTGGAAGAAATGGTTTTTCTTAAAACTTCTATCACAAGAAAGAAGCATTTGTATTCAGCTCATCTCATTGGAACATAACAGCCTTTTTGAAAAATATACAATGATTTTTACATAAAATATCACCAAATAGCATGTTATATTTCCATACTAATTTTAATGCATTCTCATTTTGAAGAATTTGATTGTTTCTTTGTACGTTGTATAAAGTTAACAGCATTTTTGAAATCTGTGTGGGCTGTTAAAATAATCTTTTTCTTTGCATAAAGAATTGGAACAGTTTTTAGAAATGGAAATAATTAGGTTCAAAAACTCTCCTAATCCTGTGAGGTAAGGATTGTTATTGCCATTTTACGTATGAGGAAACCAATACTTTTAGTTGAGTGACTTTCGTGAAGTTACATAACTAATAATGGCAGAAGTGGAATTTGAACTCAGTCCTGTGTGGCTTCACATCTTGTGCCCTTAATCACAGTAACATCCTGCATTACACTTAAAAAAAAATGTTATTAAAGCATCAAAATCATAAAACATGTACTAAATACAAGTAGGGAAAGAGTACATAAAAGATAAACAGCAAACAGTGACATAAGAGTACTAATGAATGTAAGTCATTGCTGTATTAAATGATACAGATTGTTCCATATGGTCAGAGTATACTAAGATAATAAGAGTTGGTATGATTTGAGATAATGACAAAAGAAGCAGGCTTAAAGGATGATATGGATTTAGGTAAATGGAGAAAATGAGGGCTTACCAGGTAGGGTAAACAACATTAAGTAGAGCCTGGAGGAATAAATGACTACTATAAATGTAAGAGACATTGTGATTATTGGTCCATCAGATCAATAAATACTTAAGGGCCTAATATATATGCAAGTCACATTGTGGAGATGATATAGAAAACAATAGCTGCTCCTAAAGGTGTCATAGGGCAGATTGTCCTTGCTTTGCATAGCACTGTGTTATTGGAAACATGTGCCTATTAGAATCATGTCCATTCTTTATATGCTTCTCTGGTGACTAAGATTTAATCTCAGTTTAGGTTAGTTCATAAGTTTGAGTTAACATGGCACCATTTAAAGCAAGAACTGCTTGTATTTAGTCTGCTAGGTAAAACTGAATCTTTGTTGGACAGTGGTAAGAAATATATTGAATAACTTGTATAGGGCTGAATTTTAGAGAGCTTTAAAAGCTAGTAAGAGCGGAGGCACCTGGGTGTTGGTTGGTTAAGTGTCTGACTCTTGACTCAGGTTGATCTCAGGGTTGTGAGATTGAGCCTCACATTGGGCTCTGAGTGTGAAGCCTGTTTAAGATGCTCTCTCCCTTTCCCAACCACCCCCCTTCTCTCTCTCTGTCTCTCTCTCTCTTAAAAAACAAAACAAAACAAAACAAAAACAGCTGGTAACAGGACGTTAGTCTTGGCATGCCAGGATTTAAAGGTATCCTCGTGACTGCTTTGTTGTTGTTGGAATGATTTCTCTCTGGTACTGGTGAAATTAGAGATGGGGAGTGGGAGGTTGTTTTAGTATCTTACGGCATTTACCCATAATTATAAATCACATATTAAAGGCTAGTTAAATTTGAGTTCATTCATTTGGCAATTTAGCACAGTTTTATTGAGTATTTATTAAGATAGTGGTTAAGAGCATAAGTATTAGAAACAGCCTGCAAAGATCCAAATCCTCCCTCTGCTGAGTGACTTTGGTCAAACAAGTTACTTAATAGGTTTGTTGAAAGGATTGAATGAGTTGATATTTGCAAAGTGCTTAGCGTGTCATTTGTATAGTGAGCACTAGATAAATGTGAGTTTCTGCTAGTTATCTTAGTAATAGGTGCTAGAAATACTTAGGTAAATAGAAAATGTGTCCCTGTTCTGTAGTTGAAGAGACATTTGTAAACAAAGCCATGTGGTTAGTAATAGACACCTTTTATTGTGTGCCAGGTACTACACGCTGCATTATATATCAGTTTTTTTCATTTAGTACAACTTTGTTACTTGTTCCTGTTTTACAGGTGAAGAAGTTGAAGCCTTAGAAGGATTGTCTTACTTAGAGTCATATAGTTGTTAGTATCAGAATCTATAGTGAACCCATGCAGTCTGATTCCAGATCCTTAACTCTTAATTTCTAGTTCATGGTATCATGCTACCATAAAGATATACATAAGATGAAATGAGAATGAACAGGAAGGCATCTGTCTAGGGATGTTAGGGGAATCTTCACAGAAGAGATGTTGAGGGAATGAGTAAGAATTTACCGTTGGGCAAGAGGTGGAAGGCATTTCAAAAAGAGGAGTTTGGGTATGAGAAAGCTTATTGAACCCTTGGAGCTATGTGCAACTTGTTTGGCTGGAGTTCAAGTAAGAGATGAGATTGAAATGGAAGTATGGACCAGATCACACAGGTCCCATGGTTCATGTTAAGAAGTTTGTACTTTATTTTTTAGTTATAGCAGTTCTTTCAAGTAGTAAAATAACTCTTGAGGAACTACTGAAGACTTTTAAAAAGAGTGATGTGGTTGTATTTGTGTTTAGAAACTCAACTTTGGTGATACAGTGAACAGTAGATTGAAGAAAACCTGAACAGGGACATCAAGTCCAGTGATTAGAGTAGTCAGAATGAAATGTGACTAGGACCCAAATGAAAGAGGAGGAGATACAGTAGGTCAAGATTTTGAGGAAGATTTAGGATAGAATGAGAAAGATATGGTGTTGGGAGTTGAGATTGAAATAGAAGGCAGAACCAGATAAGTCTCCCAGTGTCCTTCTATTTTGAGTAGGTGATGATACTAAACGTGGCAAGAGGAGCTTTTTTGATAGAAGAGACCTTGCTTACATAAATTGGGAACTTGTGTGAAATCTAAAATGGAAAACTTCTGTAAACTATTGTATATACATGGATATGCAGGTCAGGAGGGTTTGGGGATAGGAGATATGCTGGGTTATCAGCACATAGGTGATAGATGAAACTACATATGTAGTAGCTGAAGTTGTTATCATAGATAACATATAACAATAAATATTACTGAGTACAGGTTACTGTCTGCTGAGTGTTAGAGATACAACAGTGAGCAAAAAAAAATTAGGAGCTTACAGTTGAGTTGAGGTGGGGCTATGTTAAAGTAAATGATACACCATGTGGCAGTGTTAGGGCGAAAAAGCAGGGGAGGGAGAGAGAATTTGGATGGATTTGTGCAGTTTTAAATTGTTGGGGTAGGGACTGTCTGACATTTAAGAGAAACCTGAAGGAGATAAGAGAATGAACCTTGTGAGTATCATCAGGGGGAACAATATTGCAGACAGGGGAGCAGAAATGTAAAGGTCCTGAATTGGGGTTTGTACTTGGCACACAGTCAAGGAAACACAAAGAAGGCCAGTGTGGTTAGAGCTGAGTAAGTGCAAGGTAGAAGAGAAATTAGGTGATGAGAGGACAGAAAGGTTCTGGGAGCTGGGAGATCAGATATGATAGGGTTTTCTAGGTCATCATAAGGCTTTTACTCTGATTGCGATAGCAACCTTGGAGGATTTTGAGTAGAAGGACTTAAGTTGGAACAGGATTACTCTGGCTTCTGTATAGGTTGAGGGGGAAATACAAAAACCAGGAGAACTTAGGAGGCTATTAGAATTATCCAAGTAAGAGATACAGTGGTTTAGGACATAGTGGTAGTGGTAGAATTGGAATTCTGATTATGTTTCGAAGGTGGTAGACCATTAGGATATGCTGGTGGATTGGCTGTGAAAACAAGGAATTAAGGATGATGCCAGAACACAGTTGGAGGAGGGAGTTGCTTTTTTCTCCAAGATATAGAAGAATATGGGAGGAGCAGGTTTGAGGAAAAATAAAGATCAGGAGTTTGATTTTGAATACATTAACCTTGAGATTCCTATAAAGCATTCAGGAAAGGAAATGTCAAGTAGATAGTGGGTTATATGTGTCTGGAGTTCAAAGCGTAGGTCTGGGTTGAAATTTTAGATCTGGAACTTGTCAGTAAGTTGGTGGTACTAAAAGGAAGGAGACTAGATGAGGTCACCAAAGGAAAGGACAGAACTCTGAGGAGTTCTGTGAAGTACTTCAAGTTTTAGAGATTAGAGAAATGAGGAAAAATGGCCGGTGAAGAGGAAAAAACTTGGAAATACTGGTTTCTTACAAGCTAAGTGAAAAAAAAAAATACTTCAAGAAAGAAGGAATGGAAAAATTTGCAGATAGGTCAAGTAAATTGAGGACTGAAAATTGACCATCAGATTTAGTAACATGAAGGTGAACTTGAGAAGCAGTTTCCATAATGAGTGAAGGGGAAGATGAAAATATAATTGGAGCTGGTTCAAGAAGGAATAGAAGAAGAGAAATTGGTTATAGAAGTAATATGGGGCTATTCTTCTGAAGTAGTTTGCAATGAAGAGGAACAGAGTGAATAGTTGGGTGAAGATGTGAGGACAAAAGAAAATATCCTTTTTTTAAAATATGGGAGAAATAACAGTTGTTTATATGCTGATAGGAATGATCTAGTGGAGAGAAACCTGATGATGGAAAAGA
Source organism: Canis lupus familiaris (assembly GCF_011100685.1). Taxonomy (NCBI): domain Eukaryota; kingdom Metazoa; phylum Chordata; class Mammalia; order Carnivora; family Canidae; genus Canis; species Canis lupus. Next base: position 24,419,759 of record NC_049237.1, read on the forward strand.
GGGAAGGGAAATTGTCCAGTGTGCAAGTGGAGGCCCTGACTTTAGAGGAAGAGGGAGACAATGTAGCTATATATACTATACTATTAAGGAAGACAGGCTTTGGGCACAGAGGGTAGACATATAGATGTGGCTTTGGAAAGCGGTAGAAGTTCTCTTTTGATTGTTTCTTACTTTTCTAGTATAGTAGGAAGTAAAGGCATTGGTTGAAAATGAAGATGGGCTAAGAGGTGTTGGAGCCTTGAGGAGATAGGAGAAAGTATGAAATAATTTTTAAGGAGAGTGGGAGAGTGAATGGAGTTAGAGAAGCATCAAGGGTCCATTTGAAAGGTTAGTAGTTAAGAATTATAAATGGAGAATAGTCAGTGTGATTCTATGTTTTTCTTCTAACCGTATTCAGGTATTGGATTATGTGGAGACATGAGTTCAACCAGTTAGGATTTTGTTGTTGCATTGGGAGAAAAGTAGGGAAATTAAGGATATGTGCAAAGACGAGGTACAAAAAAGATCTTAGGATCTAAACTGAATGAGAAAGGAGGGCCATATGGAGAGTGAAAAACTGGTAGGATCACTGGATTATAGGTCTTATGGAAAGAAAGGATAATAGGGCTGAAGATAAAATCCTGAGCTTTATCAATATGTAGTGGGAAAGCAAAGAAGATATCTAAGTGTAGATGAACAAAAAAGACATAGGTGAAGAAAAAGACAGGAAGTAGTGTGTAATCACATCTATAATTCTTAGATCCAGAATCCTGAAAACTTAACAAAAAGTTACTGTTAAAGTATAAATAACATAAAATTTACCATCTTAACTATTTTTAAGAATACAGTTCAGTGACATGAAGGATGTGTATACATTGTTGTGCAACCATCACCACCATCCATCTCTAGAATTTTTTTTGTCTTTCCAAACTGAAACTCTGTACCCCTTATACCATAATTTCCCTTTTCTCCTTTCCCTAACCCTTGGCAATCACTAATCTAATTTTGTCTTTGAATTTAGCTGCTATAGGTAGGCCTCAGTGGAATAAAAAAATATTTGCCTTTTTGTGTCTGGCTTTTACTTTATTAGCATAACTTCTTTAAGGTTCATTCAGGTTCATTTAGAATTCCCTTACCAGAATTTTTATTTTTTAAAAATTGTATTTATTTATTCATGAGAGACACAAAGAGAGAGAGGCAGGGACATAGGCAGAGGGAGAAGCAGGCTCCATGCAGGGAGCCCGATGCGGGACTCAATCCCGGGACCCCAGGATCATGTCCTGGACTGAAGGCAGGCGCTAAACTGCTGAGCCACCCAGGCATCCACCCTTACCAGAATTTATATGTATATTTATCATTAGGTATATATGTCTTTACCATGAAAGTTTATCCATTCATCCAGTGGACACTTGAGTTGCTTTTACCTTTTGGCTGTTGTGAATAATGCTGCTGTGAATGTGGGTGGACAAATACCTGTCTGAGTCTCTTTTTTCAGTTCTTTTATACATTGCTGGTTCATATGGAAATTGTTTAATTTTTTGAGGAACAGCCAAACTGATTTCCACAGTGCCTATGCACCATTTTATATTTTCACCAGCACTGTTCAAGAATTCCAATTTTTGCACATCCTCTCCAATGCTTGTTATTCTCTGTCCAGTATCCATCCTACTAGGTGTGAAGTGGTGTATCTCATTGTGATTTGCATTTGCATTTCCCTAATGATTAATGATTTCTTTTCATGTGCTTACCAGCCATCTGTTTATCTTCTTTGGAGATTGAAAAAAAAAAATATAACTCGTTTTACAGTAAGATCTCACTTACCTAAACAGAATTGTTGGCAAAACATGGTTTGAACTGATATGAGACTATACATATTCGTTACTTATTCCATTTAATATGGATATTCATATGCTTTCCTAAAGAAATATTAGTGTGTCTGATTATGGAGTGTTGCCCAAAATCCTGTCAGGGTTGTTGATTTCAGATATGTAATACTTCACTAACATCAGAAAAATTCAAGATTCTGAAGCACATTCTATTTGAAGGGTTTTGGATAAGAGTCTGTGACTTTGTAGCTTCACTTCCTTGGAAAACTAAGTTCCAGTTCCAAAAAACATGCACACAAACTTTTGGAATTCAGAACATTAATTAATTGAGGACAGTGAGTACTTCATATCTCACCCCTCCCATTTTGTTCTTTTCTGTCTTTATTCTTCACTGTTGATTTTCCTTCCCTGAAGTATTTCCCCTCTTAACTTCTCTGAGCCTCCCCCCCCCCCCCCCACCTATGAGGTGGGCATATTGTTTTCTACTTTGAGGAACCGACTGTGGCATTTAAATGAGATAACAATATAAGGCATAGAGTCTGCCACAGTATTGGCTTCATAAGTGCTGATTCTCTTTATTCTTTAAGTTCATGCTGCCTCTATTTTGGAGTGTATGAACTCATTCTTACATATCTCTTTCATCATGCAACTTCTAATCCCTAATGAACAGAATTATTTTTTATTACACTGTTTCTATAGGAAAATGTTCAAATACCAGAAAGACCTCTCCTTTCCCTACACTACACATTCTCATACTAATAATAAGGGTACATTCCTCCTCTCCACTCCCACTTCAAAATGCCAAATCCCCGTAGGGAATGGAAAGGGAAGATCAAGGTGGAGTTGTCCAGTGGAGGCATGAGGAAAGGAGCAGAACTGTATCCTTATCACTTCTAGATCAGTTGTAGTTTTCATGTTTGTACCAGATCTGGAATTGGAGAGTACTGTCAGAGTTGCTTCTGTATATTGGAAATTGGAATTAGGTGAGTCATTTGTGGATGTGGAGTTTTTGAAGAAGAGTAATAATCTTTTCTCATAAACTGCTAGTAATAACAGTTTTATTATCTAGAATAGGTTATTTAAAGTTATCTTTTGGGTTAGTCCAATTACTAGTGCATTTAGTTCCCCACCCCTTACTTAGATTGAAAGATCCATTCTGACCTGGAATATATGTCATCTTTTCAAGATGTTGGCATATTCAAATGAAAAGGTGGCACAAAGTGGCAGAATTCTAGTTAAAAGTTTAAAAAAATAATTTATTAAAAAATATTTTATGTGTTTATTTGAGAGAGCCTAAGCAAGAGAGAGAGAGAGAGCCACGAGCAAGGAGAGGGGCAAAGGGATAGGGAAAAACAGACTCCCTACTGAGCATGGAACCCCAGCGTTGGATTCTGGGCTGGATCTCAGAACTCTGGAATCATGACCTGAGCCAAAGGCAGACAGACACTCAACTGACTGAGCCACCCAGTCCCTGCTGTGTTCTTGATTCTATTAGATAGCTGCTGCTTTAGAAAGCTGCATGTTTACTGAGAGTATTTTGGCTGAAATTTAAAAATAAAACCTAGCAGAATTGACCTTGTCATTCAGATTTGAGTTTGATTTTGGCAAGGACTGGGTTAATGAGTGGTTTGGATGCAGCTGTTGCTTCCTTACTGCAGTGAGTCTTTGTTAAGGTGTAAACCTTAGTAAACGGAAACACACAGGCTCTTGAGGCTTTCATAAGGGAGTTGGAGATGGTGGTGGAGGCCAGAAGTGGATGAGTGCATGTGCCAGCCATTTCACGGTGCAAACAGGTGAGGATAGGTAAAGGCAGTGGGGAAGTCTTCTGTGAGTCTAGTTTTAAACAGACCGTCTTAGTTGCGGTGATGTGTAAACAGTTATACTGGAACTGGATATCCACGTTTACATCGTGCATCCGCCTGGAGGAGCGCCGGGCAGCTGAGGGGAAGGCTCTCAAACAACAGGCAGTACCTCAGCAGGTGCATATTTTCAACTCCTCTGCTTTCTGTTTGATCGTTGGCTCAGGAAGTTGTTTTCTGATATTTGGTTATTCTGATACCTCCTATACTCGTGTTGTTTTGAGTTGTGAAGATAGGTTAAAAGATGCTACTTTATGAATTAGAATACTTGCTTCTGGAATGTAGTTTAAAGAACATTGTTTTTAAAACCTTTTTACAAATTTTTATTTTGGTTTTGAGACATGAAAAAATATTATTTTAACCCTGTCTTGCGTATGTTTGTTTTTAATGATTTTTGCACTTGGAAGAACCCCCAGTACTCCTTGGTGTCCTAACATAATTGATCCAACTAATAGATGTTTATATTTTGTTTTGAAATGTCTAAGGAAGAGGTTGAGGTTTCACCTAGCTGTATTCCAGCATGAAACCTGAGATAAGTCCCTTGGCCTTTTTATAAAAGATAATGGTTAGAAAGGCCAGAGAGAGTTCTCAAATTAGTTGTTGTGAAGAGGTTTCTTCCTTCCTTAAATGAATTTACTAAAACTGAATAAAAATATCTGATCTTTTTTGTTTTGTTAGAAAGTGTGTAGGGGTTTGTGGGGGTGTGTCTGTCTCTCTATGGGCTCCAACAAGAGACTTTTAATAAATCTGTCTGATTTTTAAAGCATAAAGTTGAAGAATAATGTTAGTTATCCTTTTGTTGAGGAGTTATTAATACTTTGATTAGACTAAATTCTAACTTAAGTCAATTTTAATGTTAAGCCTTCAAAAAAAGAAGAATTTATTTATTTTAGAATGAGCAGAGGAGGCAGAGGGGGGGAGGAAGAGGGACAAGCAGATTCTGAGCTAAGCATGGAGCCCTAGGTGAGGCTTAGTCCTACGACTGGAGATCATGACCTGAGCTGAAACCAAGAGTGGACACTTAACTGACTGAGCCACCCAGGCGCCCTAATGTTAAGTCTTAAATGAATATTTATAGAGTGTCCATGATAAATATTATGTACATAATATATATGTATGTATGTGTCTATGTATGAATCTCTTCCTGTATTGGTTGTAGAGCACATCAAATTGCTCTTGAATTTGAAGTTTTAAAACCTGATCTTTGTAGTCCTCAGCAGTGGCTTATATTTAAATTGCTGGTGTGGAAGTCATAAAGGCTTTACAAATTACTCTTTTTTTTAGATAATGTAGTTCAGGTTTTTGCAGAGATGGAGGCATAGAGATTGTTTTCATTATAAACAGAAGATAGATAAAAGGGATAATGATATGTGTATAACAGTTTTTTTTTTTTTTGGTTGGTTAAATCTATGAATAACTACTGATGAAGGGAATTTTAGGGGCAGTGTAAAATGAAGACTCTTTTGATACTTTTTTGTCATATTCTTTTAATATAATCTACTTTTCCAAACCAGAAAGTCACTCTATTCTCCCTGCTCACATGTTTAGTGGGTTGTTGCTGTAATCAGGTGAGGCACTTGTGTAGTGACACTGGCAAGTATTCAGAGTTCCTTCTCCCTCCTTGTTAAAAGTTATTCTTTGTCTTATATCCCCAAATGTCAGCAGCTTCTCTTTAATAACTAAGTCATTAAGGGAGTGAATTTAATTGTGGAAAATATTCGCAGTCTTATTAAATGTGGAAAATACAATGACACCAATTGCATTTGGTTTTCAAAGATTAGCATTTTTGTTGTCCATTTGAATACCCTGTTTACAAAAAATAATACAGCTTATTTCAAAACTTGTTAGCTTATTCCTCGCTTTTTTTGTTCTTCTGTGGAACTCTGAGAAGACAACATCTAATTTCAGCTTTTTCATTATATCAATCTCAGTAGATTTAATTTAGCTAACTTTTGTGATGTATTTTTTGACTGCACAGAAAGTTGGAGTGACTGGTCCCCCTGATCCACAAGTCCGCTGTCCCTCTGTCATTGAGTTTGGGAAGTATGAAATTCACACCTGGTACTCCTCCCCATATCCTCAAGAATATTCAAGGTATGTTTTGAGAGACCCTTTACCTTTTGTTTGTAGTTTCTTAGAACTCCCAACACTAGATCTTGGGGACATTTTAGTCCGCTTATCTTTATACATTTGAGGAAACTGGTGGATTTTAAACATCCATAGTAGCAGCATATTCTGGTAGCCACTTAATCCCAGTTGGCTTTAGATTTTTCTTTTCTGTAACCTGTCCAAAAGCTATTATTTAAAATTGGGAACCTGACACATGGTCAGAACAAGAAGAGGAACATATTTCTTTAAGAGAAATTTGCCTTCATACTTCATGCTACTTAAGTACAAGTAAACTTTCATTGAGTAGACTTTTATCTAAAATTTTATAATTTAATGAACTTAGTGAATGTTTTTGCAGGAATAATTGGACAAATGGTATGTAGTAATACTACATGTAAATAGCTTGGATTTCCAGACATTAAAAGTAACCAGTCACCAGCTTTTTGGAATGAGGCAATATGTTTAGTGAAGCCAGATAGGTTTCATGACTCCGTTCTCCGTTCTGACATTTATAAGCTGTATAACCTTAGAAGTTGCCCAGCTAGCCTATACCTCAGTTTCTTCATCTGCAAAATGGGGTAAAACTAGTACTTACCTCATAGAGTTTGTTGTGATCATTAAAATGAGTTAAAACCTGTAAATCTCACCTTGACCCAAGGGTAGAGAGGAAATTGATGTAGAGATGGATTTAGAGAGCCAGCATCAGCACTTGCTTTTCAAGAGATTGATGAGAGTGGAACCACGAGGCTGTTGCTTATTAAGATATGAAAAGGCTTCTTTAGAAATGTGTTTTTTATTCTGGTAAGATTGTCAGTATCTGATCTCTTCGGTTTGATGGAATTGGTTTTCAATTTATTCTTAATAAACATTGCCTACAGAAAAATAAATAATAAATAGGAATCATAGTAGAAAGCAGCAATGGGATAGGAACTATAAAATTTACCAACTTTCTTAAGTAAAATTTTAGACATTTTTCTGGTACATTGCCTTATCTGTTGTGGAGTATTCCCTGAATTTTCCATCAAAAAATATTCTATAGGATAATAGATTCTTTAGTAATTGTGATTTTTTTCTCTATTTGTAATTCTTTTAGTTACATTTATATATATATATAATTTTAAGTGAGTTTAGGCTTGTTCTATTAAACTTGAGTTGGCTAAAATGTTTAGAGATCTTATGTTTTCCAAATAAAAATCCTGTGTCCTTACTTGGTTAATAACTACTTATTATTTTATGCTGAATTATTTCTAAGTTATTTCTTATTACTAAAGGTTTTGAACACTTTTTTAAAAATTCAAAATCCCAAAGCATGCAAGAACAGAACAATTGCAGCAAATAAGAAAGAAGAAAGATCCCAAAAGGAAAATCTTTGGGAAGTGGGATTATGCATTATTTCCCATAATACCCAGATATTTGTGTGCATTGTATATTAAGTAATCTTGCATCCCTGACTTAAGAAACAAATCAAAATGAAACAACAATGAAGTCAGTAATGCTGCTTCATTTGGAGCAGTATGATTAAGTCTTAGACATTGAATTGTATAAACCAGAGTTTTAACCCTAAGTTTCTGTAATAGGCCATATGATGTTCATATCTGGCAGACAGTTTCATAGAGAACCCCCTAAAACATGGCATAGATGGGCTAAAGGCAAGAGTAACTGTGATGGTGGGAAATCCTTTACTCCTGAGCAGTTTAGCATTATTAACCTTTTTGCAAGGAAATCATACTGATATCCTAAAGAATGGGTTCTATGTAATTGAGTAGCTTGGGAAATTTCCTCTTCCTTTTGATCTTGTTCCTGACTTGATTTGATGCATAGATTATATACTACAGCCCCAGTTACAGAAGACCAGCATCCTTAAGGTCTTTGGGTGACCATTAAATGATGAAAAAAATGAATGAAAGGAGAATAAAACTATTAATCATAAATTAATAGTAGCTTTAGTTACCATCATTAAGCTGGTACTAGACTAAACATCTCTGGAATAATTTTGTGTGAGGTAGATAGTAATATCTTCATCTTCCAGACCAGAGCCCAGCAAACATATTCAAGACCACACAGTTTATAAGTTGCAGGACCGGATTTAATCTCACTTTTCTCTTAATCACATAGCCATAACTTTTAATCACTGAGCTTGCCCTACTCCATATAGCATCTGTATCTAGATTGATCTCACATGGCTTTTACCATAATCTTTAATTTAAGTAATATTTGATAGAATTTTTTGTTGTATTAAAATTTTACCAAAAATGGACTTATTATAATAAGGCTACACAAATTGCTGCTACCTGGGGCAATGTTTAGAAGCCAAAAGGATACTGTAAGAGTTCCTGGGAAGAATATTTGCATCATCCTTCAAGTAAGGGAAGCAATGTAGCTGCAGCCCAGTTAAGAGTGTCAGCATAGTGGCTGGCTCTAGAATAAACTTTAGGTATGGAAGCTACACCCCATGATGCAGCTAATCAAAGTGACCTTTCACCTATTGGATAGTCAAGGCCTAGATGCTATCAGGAAGACAATGACAAAAAGTAGTACCCAACAGTATCCTTTATGGCTAAGAGTATTCATACTCTTCTATAATCACATCATGTGATTTGATGTTCTTTCTGGTTGATACATTTTTTCAATGAAAGAACTTTAGCCATATATACTGTTACTAAAACATTTTGTTTTCCAGGAGTTTTATCAGATGATTCCCTTTACACTAACAGTGTTATCCCAGTGGGCTTGGTTATAATAAAGTAAGAGCCTTTATTTTAAAATGTTTTCAGCAAGAACTAAATTGGAATCAAGTAGATTATGATGCTTGCTTTTACTTTATTTTTCAGATACTAAAATTTGCTGAAGTTTTTTTTTTAATCAAGAAAATGTCATGCATCTTGCTATTTATTCCAAGGGAATAGCATGAATTTATGATTTACCAGATAAGACTTGGCAGTAATTTTTTTTATAGATTTCATTCCTCCTAGGTTTTCTTGAACAACTTGCTTACTGTGAGAGCTTTAAAAATTAGGCCTTCTTTCATAGACCTTAGAAAATAAGTTGTACTTTATTTTCATGTCTCTGTACCAAGACCTAAAAGTTGAATTGGATGCTTTTAAATTTGGCATTTATCTTTAGCATAATCTGGAAAGTGTAGTGTTCTGTCACTCTTCCCTCCCTTCCTTTTTCCCCAGGATTTTATGTTTCTCCAATTCACATTGTAGGGAATATTTAGTTGTAATATTTAGTTTTCAGAGTGAAACTGTATGCACAGATTCTTCTGTATCTTCATGTGGCAACAAGTTAAAATTGCTCATTGAGAATTTAGCACTGGTAAATAAAAGTAAGTGGTAGAGTAGTTGGAAGAAGGAGGATGCCATTAGTTACACAGGGAGAACCTCCTTCTGCCTTCCTTTTAAGAAGAAATTATTCAAAATCTACATATTGAGGAAAATAGTGTGGCAGTTGTGGGTCAGCTCTGAGACTCAGTTTGTATAGCTAGTGCCCATATTAGATGAAGTTTATAGTTGTGGCCATTTTGTTTTGAGACTTTTTTTAGTTCTGGTGGTAAAGAAGAAGAAAACTCTCTGTCTTATTGCCATTCCTTCTCTAAGTTGTGGGGTTTGAGGCAGCATGCAAAGGAAATAAGCATGGTCAGCCAGGAAACCTTTCTTTTCTATGCTCTTGGCTCCAGTTTTTTTACTTCAGTTTGTAATGTCAGTTATTATTTGTTATTCTCACTACTTTATTCTGGAATGACTTTTGTACTAATGATATAATATCAGGTTATATTGGTTTGTCTAATATGAGAGATTTTGGAAACTAGTATTAGGTATTGTAAATACTTAGAAATACTGTACCTCACCAGTTCCCTGGAAGCATTTAGTGTGCTGTGAACAACAGTTTTAGAAGTAAGCTGTGAGACTGTTTTGGAAGAGTAAATGCACATTGTAAATCTCCAAGGTAGAAGGAAAAAAATCACATACCTTTTCCCACCCTTGTTTGAGTGTGAAACACTAACTGCATACAGGGCTAGTGCTCCATAAGTCTACCTTGACAAAGGCCTTTGTTGAATGTTAGATGTTTTCAGATAAGGTATAATTATGTTTTAAAAGTGGCTTCCAAAGTAGTACTTGAAAAAATAGTGTGGTCTTCACACTTTAGGAAATTAGAGATTTTTCTGTGTTAATCTATTTTTTTCTTTAATTCTGATGTAATAGTTTTAAAGCATAGCTATCCAAACTGGTACAACTAAATTTAATGAGGTTTATTAAAATTTCCTTTAGCTTATTACTTATGTATTACTTATTTATTTGAGAAAAAATGCAGTTATTTGTTTAGATTATAGTTCTTGTCATCATATCTAGTATTTTTCTATATACAGTTTTTAGTGATGGTATCAGATCTCAGATTAGCAAGGCATGACCAGTTGTGGACACAGTTCAGGATACAGGGAAGTTTTTGTGCTGAGGATAAATGAGGTGTGTATTTTATATTAGAAGAGCCACGTGGTCTTCTGGATGAGACTGCAATAGGTGTAAAAGCCACTGGCTTTTAATTTAGACTCTTACTTCCATTACTTTATGAATTCATCCAGTAACTTTATTGCCTAGCTCCTCATAAAAGGGACATCGTAAAGATGTCATATTAAATTACTGCTAAAATACTACTATTGTATAAATATAAATTAATAACAACATCTGAAAGAATAATTTGAACTTTTATTTCACTTGTTGGCTTTTAAGCTTCAGGGTTTAATGTGATATTTAACCAGAGGGAAAGCCAGAATTTCAGGGGTAGAGGGAAGGAGGTAGTGTAGTATGTCCAAACCTGAAAAGACATATTATTACAGTTTTATACTTAAAAAGATATATAAAATCTGCTTTTATAATACCCATTTTATATCCATATTTCTCAGCACTCTATACCTAGTGCACCTAGCACAGGGCCTGACACACAGTAGTAGCACAGTTGACCCTTGAACAACACCATGGTGAGGGGCACCAACTCCACACAGTCAGAAATCCATGTATAACTTTTGACTTCCCAAAAACTTAACTAATAATCTGCTGTTGACCACAAGCCTTACCAATAGCATAAACAGTCAAGTGACACATGCTTTTTATTACATGTACTATATATTATATTCTTAGAATAAAGTAAGCTAGAGAGAAGAAAATATTATTAACAAAATCTTAAAGAAGAGAAAATATATTTACATTACTGTATTTACCAAGAAAAATCCACATATAAGCGGACCCATGCTGTCCAAAGCCATGTTGTTCCAAAAAAAATGGATGAATGATCAAATAAAGGAAGAAAGAATATATAGCTGAGAAAATCTTCTTCACTTATTGGTGTGTTCTGAAGGTAGGCTTTATTTTCTACTTTATTAGAGATTATCAAGGAGGGGAAAATATGCGATTTGCATTGTCTGCCAAGTGGGTAACTTTTTAAAAAGTCTGGGAAGCATTTAGTCTAATAGGAAGAGCACTGAATTGAGTATCTTTACTTTTCACTCTTGCCCTCCTTGTTAACTAGTTAGATGCCGCTAACCAAATTAGTTTTATCTTTAGTTTGTTTTCTCTTTCATTAATGGGGATAACAATACATTCTCTACCTTTTTATTCGAGTAGTAATGAGATTCAAAAAACGATAGTTGTGAAAGTTTGCAGTCTTATAAAAAGCCCTGTCTTTTTTTAATTATTTACAGGCTCCCTAAATTGTATCTTTGTGAATTCTGTCTAAAATATATGAAAAGTAGAACTATTCTCCAGCAGCACATGAAGAAATGTGGTTGGTTCCATCCTCCTGCCAATGAGATTTACAGAAAAAATAATATTTCTGTCTTTGAGGTAAAGTAGATGTTTTATAGTTATCTTCCTATCATTTCAAATGTAGTGCCATCTGAACTGCATCTAATTGTACTTGGAGTTTTTTTTGAAATGTTATTTTACTCACTATTGAGTCCCAGTAATTCAGCTGTATGAGAAGAAGAATTAGGCCAATCCAAATGGTACCAAGATCACACAAGCTTGATCTCAAAATAAATTATTCTGTTTCAGGATTCCATTTGATTATAAAAATGCCAACTGATTGGTTAATTGGTTATGTTTAGATGTGATAAAATTGTATGAAATGGTATTTAAATGAAAAAATTTCTCTTGCTTTACTTAAAGGAATATTTTGTAGAGGTATATTTAATAGCTGTAGTAAACCTTATTTTGTAAAGATATAAAAAAAATTTTTTTTCACTTTGTCATGATGATATGACTTTGTGTCTGGGAATATTGCATTTGCTGAGTTCCAACCTAGGAAACCTGCTTGGTGCCTCTGGCAATAGTTAATACTCCTGAAAATAGCTTTATTTGGGGGTAAATCTAATCGTGGCGGTCAGACTGTGTTGCTTCTAGCTGCTGGCAGAGATCAGACTATAGTTATATCTTGTTTTACTTAACATATGTATTTTAGAAGAGGTTGCTTTTAGATCTTTTGTTGGATTCCTTTTAAAAATGAATCACATCAGCTTGCCATCTAAGGGATTACTACAGCCAGTCTCGTTTATTTTATCTTTTTTTTTTTTTTTTTTGGTATTTTTTTTTATTTGAGTTCGATTTGCGCCAGTCCTGTTTAAAAGCAAAAAGTGCTGTTTTTAAAAGAGTCATCATTTCTTTGTCTAGCTATTCATACTTTGTCGAAGTACAGTATTTTATATGTTTAGTAGTCTTAAAACAGCAGGTGTTCTAATTCTACTGTTGAAAGGATAGCTTCCAGGTTCTGATTACTGACAGCTTCTCTGAGGCTGGACAATGTTACTCACAGGTATTTGTAAGTGATGTGTACTCTTGAACTAAAGAGCCACTTTTCCTGACCATTTTGTTCTATTATTTTCCTCTAGGTTGATGGGAATGTCAGTACCATTTATTGTCAGAACCTGTGTCTCTTGGCAAAGTTGTTTCTTGACCACAAAACGCTCTATTATGACGTGGAGCCATTTCTTTTTTATGTACTAACACAGAATGATGTCAAGGGCTGCCACCTTGTTGGCTACTTTTCTAAAGTAAGTATATTCAGTTTAAAATTTGTTTGAATTCACATGGAAATCTAAAACAATCTTTGTCACTTCCCCTGAGGAGAAACTACACTATCAGCACCTTCTAAGTACTATCTGGCTTTTTGGAAAGGAAAATAGAAGGAACATTCAGAATCATATCAAGTGCTAGAAGGTGCCTAATAACATTCAACAGACTCTACTCTCCTAGGAACATGAGCTGCCATTTATACTCTAGAGGAAAAGGTTTTAAATCACTTCTATTCCCAGGGTAATAATAGCCAGAACTTGTGAAATAAACAGTCATTACCTCTGTGAGCTGTTTCTCAGTTTAAATCTTCTCTTCCTAGTTTAAATTTGAAGAATTTAAATAAGAATAAGAAGCCATTTTAATTCAAGGATATTTTTCTCTCCTAATAATCTTCCATTCTCTTGGGGAGAACAAAAGGTGTTTTTTTGTAGTCAAACCACATAAAAGATGTACTTATACTTAAGTTAGCCTATGATAAAATCTAAGTGTATGAAACAGGTAAGTGGAAAGTACCAGCTTTCTGTTAGTTGGCTATTTCAGAAGTTAAATGTAATTTTATAGATACTGCCTGATTTTTAAAGGAACTGTACCCAACATTTTCAGATTATTTTTTGTGAAGTTAGGTACAACCAGTGGAGAGATGGGACTGCCCTGTGTATCACCAGAGCAGGAAATAAGAGAATCTTTGAAATGGTTGATGAATTTTCCCATTTCTGGAGTACCACACTGACTCATCATTTGTAGCTTTGCAGATTGATTGGGACTCAGATTCCTCTGTTCATCTTAGGCAATGACATACTGTTTTGGAGTTGCAGATGGTGTTAGATGGCATAATTTTATTTTATATTTTTATTCTCCTGGGATGGTTGCTTTGTGGGTAATGGCAATGACTTAACATTGTCCTAGCTCCTCCCAGTGGGGTATTTTTTTCTTGATGAGCTTGCTATTCTCAAAGGACCAGGGCTGTGGTTTTGACTGTTAGTCTTTGTTTCTTGATAATTAGCATTACTATTCAGTCTTATCCACATGTTGTTTTACAATTTTCTTTACCAGGAAAAGCACTGCCAACAGAAGTACAACGTTTCCTGTATAATGATTCTTCCCCAATACCAGCGTAAGGGCTATGGCAGGTTTCTCATCGATTTCAGTAAGGATTATATAATACAGTTTTTCATTATCTCTTCTTGTGGACCTTCTGTGATATCTGTATTTTTAGAGATTTACAGATGATTTATTGGTTGCTAGTATCTTTTGTCATACTGCAGTGTGGGACTTTAAAACCTAAAGTCATGAATTTTTTTTTTTCTTTTGATTGGACATGAAATATTTTAAAATAGCTTATACTGAATACTCACTTTTGTGTGACCTATTGCAAATACTTTTAATTATAAACTCTGAATTTACAGTGGAACTTAGTTTTATGATAATTCTGACAGTAATACTCAATACATTATATAACTACTTAAGTTAGTACAGTAGAGAAATACAGCGCTCGCCTTATTTTTTGTTACCCAATTACCTGAGAAAATGCGTACATCATTTTTTAGTTACGGGCTCTACCTAGTGGTTAAAATATGCAGTGCACCTTTAAAAAAACCCTAAAAGTAAATGGTGTAGGAAATAATTCAATCTGACTTAAAAATTAAAAGCTAACAGCTCTAAAAAAGTCAATGTAGATTTTGAATCTTGTTTTACATGTTGATAGTCTTGCTTAGAAAGTAAATATATGTTTACAATAAATTTTATATTGATTATAGAATAGCAAGTTTTGAGGAATATTTTTATATAGGCAGTCCTAAATATCAGATGATTATATCACCAGTGTTAAGGAGTTAATTCTCAGATGGACCAGTGCAGCTTATTCTAGTTGGCCTTAGACTGTACTCCTGAATATTTTATTGGAAATATGTGCCATTGATGATGATTTTGTACATTTTCTTGGCCTTTTTAGATTGGTAGTAGAGAGTGCAACTCAGATTGTTTCCTTTAATATCAATATATTGTTCTGAAATAGGACTCATGTTTGGATGTTATGCCATTAAATAGGAAAGTTAAGGGAAAATATTTTATTATACTAATTAGTTATACTTTTGAGATACACAAACAACAGTCTATGATTACAGTTTTTTTTTTCATTTGCTTTTCGTAACGTAATCTATTTTCCCATGTTACACTATTTACAGACTGCTTTTAGTAAAGCGTCCTTTGATAACAAAAAAACTGCATTTCTTCTGCCATCTCCATTGTCAGTGCTTTCTCTTAGTATTTATGCCTTTCTCTTCCTGTTCTTGAGAGTCCTGCTCTAAACAGGAGGACAAATCCCACCATACACTCACGGGGACATCCTCACGCTGACATCCTTGCTTACTAAGAATTAAGGTGAGGTAATTGTTAGGAGAGCTTTGGCTGAAGTGAGAAATGGTCATCTGATTCACTCGCAGAAGAACCACAATCTTAACAGATAGGATTACATAAAAATGAAGGCATTCTTTTGTATTGTTCAACAATTCAGGTGTAGCTGTTGCCATCTGGTGGTCCAAATAAAACATGCAAGGGAGGTTCCCCCCATAAAATAAAAAGGATTATTGCCTTAATCTTGTTAATGCAGCCTGTTAATATGAAGTCCTATGATTTTTTAACAATTTGAATGTTTTAACGTGATTTATAGTAAGTATAGATAGAGTAATAATAACCTAATGTTCAGTATGTACAAATTACGTCATCTTGTGGAAATATGTGTTGGAGTAATTTTTCAATTTTGTTCTTTTTCTTGAAGGAATATATCTTTGACATTATTATTGCCTATTTTGCTTAGATTGATTGTGAAGAGGGGATTGCTATTTTGGTGAATTAGCCTATTTTAGGCTCTCTGACATATTTGTGATTCGGGGGTTTCTTTAGGTTATTTGTTATCAAAGCGTGAAGGCCAAGCAGGGTCTCCAGAGAAACCATTATCCGATCTAGGTCGTCTTTCCTACATGGCTTATTGGAAAAGTGTAATATTGGAGTGCCTTTATCACCAAAATGACAAGCAAATCAGCATTAAGAAGTTAAGCAAGTTGACTGGAATCTGCCCTCAAGACATTACTTCCACACTCCACCACCTAAGAATGCTGGACTTCCGTAGTGACCAGTGAGTATCATACCCCTTGGCACACTCTCAAAAGATAATTATGTGGAAGTGTTTGGATCAGGCAGCCATATTATCAATAAAAAGGCATAAACTAATATAAGTGGTACATTTAGTGATCCTGAGAGACCATTTTTATTTCTGTGATATTTGATACTATTGACCATATTTTCTTTTTAACTGTTTTTTTCTAGTCTTCCTTCTAACTTTTGGACCTATGCTATTGAATCTTTTATTTTCTAATGTTGGGAGCTCCTTCACAATACAGGAAGTAAATAAAAACTCTAGAAATAACGTCTAATAGAATATACCCATGATTTTTTTCCATGTAAGTGATACAAAATAAAATATAGGACAGGGGAAGTTTAATTCCCCCTTATCTAGAGAGTATGGGAAAAGATCACAGAGAAAGGAAGGAGGCATTGGACTAGAAAGCTGGACAATAGAGATAGAGTACGAGAGAGTAGCAGAAATTCCAGAGATTGGAAGTGTGAGACAGTGAATGGTTCAAATGACTTCATCCATTGCTCTTGTTGACTGTGAAGTATCTGTCCAATTCCGTATTTCTTAGCTATCTCGTATAGTGACATATTTCTATATTTTATCCTCCCAAGCAGGCCATTTTTGAAGCATTTGTCATCATCTCCAGGGTTCTGTGGGGGTTATAGCTCCATATTCATTGTCAGGCACTCCTTGTACACACACCATTGATTGCTGTAAACTTTGCTTTGGTTCCAGATTTGTGATAATCCGCCGGGAAAAACTTATCCAGGATCACATGGCAAAGCTTCAGCTGAATTTGCGACCTGTGGATGTAGATCCAGAATGCTTGCGCTGGACTCCTGTCATTGTCTCCAATTCTGTTGTCTCGGAGGAGGAAGAGGAGGAGGCTGAGGAAGGAGAAAACGAAGAGCCGCAGTGCCAGGAAAGAGAATTAGAGACAAGTGTAAGGGCATGAGTAGTCTCTATTTTTGATGACGGAAGGCTCTATTTTTGACTTGTTCATGAGTATTTGTGAAACATGTTACAATATCTTAAACCAATACAGTCAGTTCACATTAGAATTTCATAGTTGATTTCAGTGATGGAGATTTCAGAAAGACTGGGTTTTGTTTACTTATTTGTGTATTTTTAAGCCGTGGATCATTAGGAGACCTTCAAATTTGTTATAATGTGTTACTTAGAACTAAGAATTTCTTACCAGAGTGCTGATAAATGGCTAAATTTTAAGCCGTGTAGTAGTAATTGAGGAATCTGAGTTTAATTCTGACTATTGTTAAAAAATGAAACAACGATCCCTTTTCCTTAAAATAAATTTAAGGAAATAATGTGAACATGTGTATGTTTTCTAGTAGAGCATTAAATAATTCAGTGGTTACCCAAATGTCTTTAGCCATTAAAGGGTTAATGAGGGAATGTTAACATTGTATAGTTTTCAGTATTTTTCTTCACATGATGCATACCTTTCTCTGTTCTTTTTTTTAAGTTGTGCTTTCATCCTTTAAAAATCTATGTCCTCCTTTGAAAAACGTAAACAGTTTCACACCCCTGTTTAATGTAATTTAATTTTCAAAATGAAATTAAATATTTAGAATAAAAATAAATCAAAATAATTACATTTTCTTTCATTTTTTTCAAACACCCTCTTTCTCCTCATGCCCATGCCCCAGAGCCCATCTCCTCTCTGTTTATAAACTTTATTGCTGAGAAATTTGGTAAATTTTTATCATTTAATATTTATAAGAACAGTGCTATTCACTTTGTTTATTGAAGGTGGGATTGTATAGTGGCTAAGAGCACTAGCTCTTGGATCAGACTGCCTGGGTTTATATCCCAGCTTCCATATTTGCTGTTGCATACCGTAGGGCAAGTTACTTGTATTTTTTGTGCCTCAGGTACCTTGTTTGTAAAATGAGGGTATAATAATAATACTTCATACAGTGGTTGTAAGGATTGAGTGAATCTTAAAAATTATTTAAAGCAGTGCCTAAACCTGAGAAATATTCATGATAGCTATTAAATAATACTTTTATTTTTTAAAGCTCCGTTTTCTTATCTCTGTTTTTAAGAGGTCAAGTAGGAGGTATAACCAAATAAGACTGAAAAATTAACCAGCATGGTTTTATTTTCTAAAATCAGGTGGGAAAGTCTGCATCTCGAGAAAACAAAGAGCAAGATTCTTATTCTTCAGTAGAAAGTGAAAAGAAACCAGAAGTTACAGCACCAGCCAGTTCGACCCGTCTGAACAAACAAGTCCTTCCCCGTGATAGTCTTCCTGCAAATAATCAGCCATCCCGGAGAGGCCGCTGGGGGAGGAAGAACAGAAAAACCCAGGAACGTTTTAGTGATAAAGAATCTAAACTGCTCTTGGAAGAGACATCAACTCCTCAGGAACAATATGGAGAATGTGAGGAAAAATCCGAAACCTCCCAAGAACAATATACTGAAAGTGAGGAGCAGTTGGCAGCCTCTCAGGAGCAGTCGAGCCAGGATGGGAAGCCAGACATTCCCAAAAGAAGATTGAGTGAGGGGGTTGAGCTCTGGCGAGGACAGCTCAAGAAGAGCCCCGAGGCACTGAAGTGTAGGTTACCTGAAGGCAACGATAGGTTGCCCCGCCGCTATAGTGATGGTGACAGGGCCCTCCTCAGAGGCTTCAGTGAGAGTAGTGAGGAGGAGGAGGAGCCGGAAAGCCCTCGGTCCAGCTCCCCACCCATTCTGACAAAGCCCACATTGAAGAGAAAAGTAAGGCAATTTTCTTTGTTTGTTTGTTTGTTTTTTACTTGTCTGTTCTTTCCCCAGTTGCAGTTTATTGTATACATCTGTCTATGCTTGGATTCCAAAAAAGTAAATATAGAAACTGTTAGTGTGTTTTTTTTTTTTTTTTTAGACTTTATGCCTCAATATACTGTAGCTTATGATCTTCCCAGTGAACCTGTGAAATGTGGAGATGGCTTCTGTGGTTCACGAAAATGAACACAGACACCATAAGCTTATTGAAGAGCTGACAAACTTTTCAACTTGGTGTCTTGATGTTGTAATCATGAATTTCAGAGATTTAAAAAATATTTTAAAGTATGCAGAGATTAGAAATGTTTATGTTAGAAAAGGAGGAAAGTATTTGATAGCTAGACGAGCAGTGGTGCCCTACGTTGGGGTGCTCAGAATGATGCCATTCATCTTGGATGGGACTTTTCCCCCTGTGTTCTCATCTTCCGTCTCCATCTCTCCCTTTTTTCTTCCAGTGGTTTGACTTAACCTGGTTTTAAAAATATTTTCTCAACTTTATTTCATCATCTTGCAAAGTTGGAACAATAGCCAGTTTATAAATACGTTGTGATGATGATAATGAGTTTTGGTAAATTGTATACCAGAACCATTGCAGGCTGTGGAGTGAATTTAAAGCATTGCCACAAGCCAGCCAGACTGAGCTCAGCCCCCTGGGTGGAACCACCCTATAGTAGTGGGGTACCAGCTTTCATCCAAAGCAGTGAAATTGTTCCTTTCCTTAGCAGAACCTTATGGAAAAAACAAGTAGGACTTTATATAAAAAAAATAAGTTTTTAATTTTAGAACACTTTTAGATGTATGCAATTATTGCAAAGGAAGTACAGAGAGTTCTAAATTCCTTACACCCGGTTTCCCCTATTCTTATGTTGGTACAGCACATTTGTCACAAATAGTGAACCAGTGTTTTATTAACTAAAGTCCATACTTTATTTGGATCTCCTCAGTTTTCCCTTATGTCCTTTTTCTGTTCCAGGACCGCATCCAGCACACCACACTACACTTAGTAGCCATGCCTCTTTGGTTCTTCTTGGTCAGGACATTTTTTCAGACTCCTTGTTTTTGACTACCTTGACAGTTTCACGAGTTCTGGCTAGGTTTTTTAGAATGCCCCTCATGATAGTAGAATGGGGTAATATGTTTTTGGGAAGAAGACCACAGAGGTAAAGTGTCATTTTGTCACATCATATAAAGGCTATCTTGTTATATATGTATGTATACACACACCTATACACCAAACACAGAGTATTACTGCCATTATGACTTTTCACTATTGATGTCAGCCTTGATCCCCAGGTTTGAGGTTGTGTTTATCAGGTTTCTCCACTCCATTTTTCCCCCTTTCCCATACTGTACTCTTTGGAAGGTAGTCACTGACAACAGCCCACACTTCAGATATGTGGAGAGTTACACTCTATTCCTTAGGAGCAGAATATCTGTGTTAAATTTTTGGAATTCTACTTCGTTATTTATTCATTCCCACCCATCTGTTTGTTTCTTCAAGCATTTATTTATACCAGCATGGACTCAGATATTACTTGATACATTGAGTTATAACCCAGCAGTACCAACTTGATTTAATGTGTTGCTCAAATTGTTCTAGCTTTGGCCATGAGGAGTCTTTAACTTTAGTTTTAAAACTAAAAGTATCCCTTTAACTTAATATATACCCTCATCATTGTGAGGTTTTTTTGCTTTGTTTTGAGCATTTCCTTACTTTCTAGTACTATAGAGTATTCTCGGTTCATCTTGTATATTTCATGTTCCAATCAGCAGTTTTCCAAAGAGCAGAAACAGATATGATTAACCTAATTTGAAAGCTGTATTGTCAAGTAAAAGGAGTAGTAAATTTAAATTTAGAGAAAAACTGAACACTGGCTAACTCTGCCATTCATTACGTGATCATGAAGACTATAGTTTTGCCATTCCAGGCTTATATTGCTTATTTATAAGATAAAGTTATGCTATTTCCCTATGTAACCAACAGAATATTATATAACACGCAGTGAGATCATGTACAAAATACTAGAAGTTCTTAAAGAAATTCTCTTGACTGGGAATCAGAGACTATGTTTTCCAGCCATTTCTATACTGACTGGATATGTGACCTTTAACAAGCCCTGTAGCCTTTCTCGCCTATATAGAATGAGGAGATTAGCTTAGATCATCTTGGTGCATCATCTTTATCATTTTGTTGTATCTATTGTAGGGTTTAAGGTATTCAATCAATCCTAGTACAAGATTGTGCCTAATGTGCCAAATTCCAATAACAGATTTATTACTTTTGAAATGCTTCACTAGCATCAAGAAATACGTATCGGCTCCATATTTTTACATTCTACTATGACTCCTTATGGGTGGTTCATAGCTCATGAAAGTATCATACAGCTTTGCTGATGGTTCTGTTTAGAGCTATGAAACAAACTTTTTTTTTCTCTCTTGAAGTAAAGAGAAGTTAAAGGATCAGCTTCTGTGTCATTTCAGGATTGAAATAGGCATTTTCCTAGGGTGTTAAGTTTAACTGAACTGTTAATGGAATTATAGTATCTGCTCTTTGGGCATGCCTTTTGCAAAGTTGTATTCAATTATCCAACATCTTTCTGTGATGACTTTATGTATAGTACCTTACCATAGTATTTTGAAATAAATAAACTTAAAATCTCTCTTGGCAAACCATTTTATATTGCTAATTCTGTTAGGTTCAAAAACTATAAATTATGTTATTAATAGAAATTATAGTATTCGTTACTGTAAATAAAATACTTTCTTCCTCTTTTAAATAGAAACCAATTCTTCACCGAAGAAGGAGGGTCCGAAAACGCAAACACCACAATAGCAGTGTGGTCACAGAAACTATTTCAGAGACTACAGAGGTGTTAGATGAGCCTTTTGAAGACTCTGACTCCGAGAGGCCGATGCCAAGATTAGAACCCACATTTGAGATTGATGAAGAAGAAGAGGAAGAGGATGAAAATGAACTCTTCTCCAGAGGGTACTTCCATCGTTTGTCCTCACAGGATGTGCTCAGGTGTCGATCCTCTACTAAGAGGAAATCTAAAGATGAAGATGATGATGAAGAGTCAGATGATGCCGATGGTATGTTTTACAAAACTGTTGCTTTATGGAAGTTTTATTGTTTTTGAAGAAACAGGCTGTAAGTGATAGCTCCAAACCCTTCCAGCAAAAGGCTGAAAAAACGACACATGTCCCAAATGAAGGGCGGTCGACTTGGTAACCTCTCAAAATTTGTGTGAAGTATACTCACCCCCTTTTTCTCATTGAGCCCTCTATCTTTTTTTTTTTTTAAGTTTTTTTTTTTTCCTAGTTTCCCCTTCCATATAGGACCTGTTTTTGCCTCTGTAGAGAATATCTTGCTGTTAGGAAGTTGTTCTTTTTTGTCTAATCCTTTCTTAGCCATTATGTGGATCTTTAGTTAATGGGTGGATTGAACTTTGCATCAGGAAGACATTGAAGTAATAACCCTTTATTAGAAAGTAAACTCTGTGGACTTACCTATTTTGCTAATTCTTGTATGCTGAGTGCTTAAAATAGGTACTTAGTAAATATTGCTATAAATGGATACATACTAAGATGATGGTTCTTAAGATCAGATTTGTGTAAATTGGACTTGCTTCACATCTGTTCAGGAATCCTTCTGAATCATATCTCTAATGTGCCTTTCTCTGCGAGTAGTAAGTTTCTAATAAAAATGCCTCAGGGTAGGTTAAATTTCATGGCATAGCAAAAAATCCAGTGATTTACTTTTAAAATAGTCTTGTCATTTAGCAATAAATTGGGGCTTGTATATGTGCGGGGTCACAGGCTAGTCATTTACATCCTACCCTAAGGTTTCTACCAGTGCATCATGCTGCCTGCATAAGCAGAGTTTGCCTTAATGGGTGGAGTGGGGCAGGGGCTGTCAAACTGAGCATTTTTACTTTGGCAGGTGAATTTGGAAGAATCTATTTGGCCATTTGTGATGGAGATACAGCTTTTATTTATTAACTAATTGAGCTTTTTATCCTTCTTTAAAAAAATAAATTTGCTCAATTTCATATCTAGTAGACACTTGTGTTTTCCCCACTCATATTTTTATATAAGAAGTACTTTTAATATAGTGGTAAGATGAGTGCTTTGCTTTATTGTAAATGATTTTCCACAGTTTTATTGTGTTACACTTTGAGTTTTATAACTAGGAAACTAAAGACTTAATTGTATAAATTTGGCTCTTCAGTAAAATTCTCTCTTGGATCATTGTAGACTAAAATAATATCCCCTATTTAAGTTCTTGTTGACTTGGACAAGTATTCTCTGATGCGGCCATTTCCTTTCTTAATTTTCAAGTTATTATTGCTAACTGTGCCTTTTTAGCTCCCTCTTAGAAATCCTATTCTTGCCTTGGGTTCTTTCCTTTAAAAATTAATGGGAAATGTGAATATACTTAATGCCGCATTGTATTGGACACCTAAATGTGGTTAGAAGGGTACATTTTCTGCTATGCACAATTTACTACAATCTTTAAAAATAGAAAAAGGTAATGGAGAGAAAATAATGCTAATATCAAATTTATTTCTAATAAATCATTGTCATTGGTGCTTTCACTTTTTCTTTAGGTCAGTATTTGTCTAGGACTAAATGCCTTGTGGCTATTCCTGTACAAACACAACATTGAGCAGTTTTTCATGTAGGATTGCTTAGTCATGGCCTGGGGTAATTAACTCATGATATTACCTGAAGTAATGATTGTATGGAAACCAAGAAAACCAGAGAGATGATATAAATTGCAAACAGGAGAGAGAAAAAAAAAAAAAAAGAGACGAGCTGATTTTTTACTTACACAGTAAATACCGCTTGTCTGAAGCAGTTGTAATAACTGCCGAGCATTTGCATCTTTACACCGCTTATCTCCATTTGCTAGAGGAGAAAACTGACATATAGACTAACTTCTTAAAGCCGTGCGATTGGTGATGATAAACCTGATTTTTAACTAGTGGGTGGCAGCAGAGCATTGACTGGGATTCTCATTGTTCAGCCAGGTCACTGTGTGACTTTAGAAGAGCTCATTGATTAGGTTTGTCCTTTCAATTCTTAACTTGAAAGTGAAGGTAATCAGGAGTTTGTGATGATTAGTAAAACCATTTCCGTTGCATGTATGATCTCAGAAAAAGGCACTAGTACAAACACAAAATCTTGTGATTTTTTTTTTTAATGTGATGTTTCTTTTTTTATCCCTCCTGTATAGACACTCCTATCCTAAAGCCAGTATCTCTCTTGAGAAAATGTGATGTGAAAGATTCTCAACTTGAGCCAGATACATCCACGCCTATGAAAAAGAAAAAGGGGTGGCCCAAAGGCAAAAGCCGCAAACCTATCCACTGGAAGAAAAGACCTGGTCGCAAACCAGGATTTAAGTTGAATCGGGAAATCATACCCATTTCTACTCAAGAATGCATTGTTGAGCCCATAGTCCCCATTCCCAAACAAGGACGTAAACCCAAACTTCAAGAGAATGAAGAAACTGTGGAACCAAAAGAAGACTTGCCTTTAACTGAAGAAGGAAAGGAAGAAGAGGAGATGCACGCGGAAGCAGAAGAGGTTGAAGAGGGAGAAGAAGAAGATACAACCAGCAGTGAAGTTAGAGCAGCTTCTCCAGTGGATAGCAACAGTCCTGAGACAGAAACAAAACAGCCTGAGATAGAAGAGGAAGAAGAGAAGCCCCGTGTCTCAGAGGAGCAGAGGCAATCAGAGGAGGAGCAACAAGAACTGGAAGAACAGGAGCAAGAGGAAGAGGATGAAGTGGCTATCGAGACAAACCAGAATGAGGACCATGATGCAGATGATGAAGATGATGGTCATCTGGAACCTACCAAGAAAAAAGAGCTAGAGGAACAACCCATTAGAGAAGACGTCAAGGAGGAGCCCGGTAGTCAGGAGTCTTTTTTAGATACTAATATTCAGAGCAGTAGGGAGAATATAAAGGATAAAGATGAAACAGAACCAGATTCTGAAGAGGAACAGACTTCCCATGAAACATCCATGGTATCAGAGCATATGCCAGGGTCTGAGGATGATCATGAAGAAGATTCAAACTCTAAGGAAGAATTAATTGAGCTGAAAGAGGAAGAAGAGATTCCTCACAGTGAACTGGATCTAGAAACTGTGCAAGCAGTGCAGTCTTTGACTCAAGAAGAAAGTAACGAGCACGAGGGAGCCTACCAGGACTGTGAAGAAACTCTGGCAGCATGTCAGACCCTGCAGAGTTATACCCAGGCTGATGAAGACCCTCAGATGTCAATGGTTGAAGACTGCCATGCTTCGGAACATAATAGTCCCATATCTTCCGTTCAGTCTCATCCCAGCCAGTCGGTCCGTTCAGTCAGTAGTCCCAACGTGCCTGCCCTCGAAAGTGGTTACACCCAGATCAGCCCGGAGCAAGGATCCCTGTCCGCACCCTCTATGCAGAACATGGAGACCAGCCCCATGATGGATGTGCCTTCCGTATCAGACCACTCTCAGCAGGTGGTGGACAGTGGCTTCAGTGACCTGGGCAGCATCGAGAGCACCACAGAAAACTACGAGAACCCCAGCAGTTACGATTCTACAATGGGTGGCAGCATCTGTGGGAATAACTCTTCGCAGAGCAGCTGCTCCTATGGTGGCTTGTCGTCCTCCAGCAGCCTCACCCAGAACAGTTGTGTCGTCACTCAGCAAATGGCAAACATGGGCAACAGCTGCAGCATGATGCAGCAGAACAGTGTCCAGCCTGCGGCAGCCAACTGCAACATCAAGTCACCTCAGAGCTGTGTGGTGGAGAGGCCCCCCAGTAACCAGCAGCAGCCGCCGCCCCCACCCCCACAGCAGCAGCAGCAGCAACAGCAGCAGCAGCAGCAGCAACAGCAACAGCAGCAGCAGCAGCAGCCGCCCCCACCGGCGCCACCGCCGCAACCAGCACCACAGCCTCCACCCCCCCAGCAGCCACAGCAGCCACCGCCGCCCGCCCCACCGCCACCACAGCCCCAGCCCCAGCAGCCACAGCCTCCGCCCCCACCGCAGCAGCAGCCCCCGCTGTCACAGTGCAGTATGAACAACAGTTTCACTCCAGCGCCCATGATCATGGAGATCCCTGAATCGGGAAGCACTGGGAACATAAGTATTTATGAGAGGATTCCAGGGGACTTTGGTGCTGGCAGCTACTCTCAACCATCAGCCACCTTCAGTTTAGCCAAGTTGCAGCAGCTGACAAACACCATTATGGACCCTCATGCCATGCCTTATAGCCATTCTCCTGCTGTGACTTCCTATGCAACCAGTGTTTCTTTGTCTAATACAGGACTGGCTCAGCTAGCTCCATCTCATCCATTAGCTGGAACCCCTCAAGCACAAGCCACCATGACGCCGCCCCCAAACTTGGCATCTACCACCATGAACCTCACGTCACCTCTGCTACAGTGCAACATGTCTGCCACCAACATTGGCATTCCTCACACCCAGAGGTTGCAAGGGCAGATGCCAGTCAAAGGGCACATTTCCATCCGCTCCAAATCCGCGCCACTGCCCTCTGCAGCTGCTCATCAGCAGCAGCTGTATGGCCGCAGCCCACCAGCGGTTGCCATGCAGGCCGGCCCTCGTGCGTTGGCTGTTCAGCGTGGCATGAACATGGGGGTTAATTTGATGCCGACCCCCGCTTATAATGTCAATTCCATGAATATGAACACCTTGAATGCCATGAACAGCTATCGGATGACACAGCCCATGATGAACAGCAGTTACCATAGTAACCCTGCCTACATGAACCAGACAGCACAGTATCCTATGCAGATGCAGATGGGGATGATGGGGAGCCAGGCCTATACCCAGCAGCCTATGCAGCCAAACCCTCATGGAAACATGATGTACACTGGCCCCTCCCATCACAGCTACATGAATGCTGCTGGCGTGCCCAAGCAGTCACTCAATGGACCTTACATGAGAAGATGAGCAAGATGAACTTGCAACTAAAAACTTAAATATATATAAATAAAGGAACCTTTTATACTGACAAACCAGAGAAAAATGGACCTTTTTCCAGTTAAAATATTGCTGTAGATTTAGAGGAATTTTTCTTTGGTTTATTTTATTTTTTAGAAAACCTGGTCTTCTCTTTTTTTTGGGTTCATTTTGTTCTGGGTTTTGGTTTTCTTCGCAATCTTGAACATTTTACAATAGAACTCATCTAAAAATGGATTTGGGGATAGGGGAAACATGCACAAAAATCTTTTCATAATTAAAAAGAGCCTTACTTTCTTTACATACCACATGGACAGAATTTGTGTAAAAGCGAATTATCTTTATTTTATTTTAAAATGTGTGTTTCCCCTCACTGTTTGCAGCTCCCAATGTTGTCATTTTAAATGTTATATATACATCTCGGGGGTTAACCAGACCCTTTCCTCCAGACCCAACCTTTCATTTCCTACTTCATTCCAGCAGGAGGCACTTACGGGAGACTCGGATGGGGACATGGAGAACAACCCAAGCTCCTTAAACTTATTATTATTGTTAATATTATTATTATTATTATTATTAATAAAGCGAGGCAGGAAAATGCTTCTCCTTTTAAAATCCCCTCCACTCCCCCCACACACATACACACACACACGCACAAGCATACACACATACACACCACACACACACACCTCTTGAAACTTTTCCCCAAGAATGTTTCTTTATAGTTGGACTACATTGAAATGTTTGTTTTTCTTAAGTCAAGTGTAATATAATTTTTTTTCTGTTTTTATTTTGTTTTTGTTTTACTATTCCCACTCAGCACTCAGAGACACAAAAATACTGTAAGTCTCAGTTAACAGCAGAATCTCAGAGGAAAGCTGTTTGCAATCCTAATCCCGCCTTGGAGGAATAAAGATGGTCAATTAACAATCAAAAAGAGGAAATATACCTCTTGTTTTTTACCACCTGGTGAATCAGCCATAACACATATTCCATACAGCCTCTTGTTTTTAAGTATGTACTTTGAGATGCTAAGGGTCTTGATTCTTGAGCCTTCGACTCTGACTAAACCCAAACAGCAGTCCCCAGTGATTAGCCTCTTACTTAAAGTGTTGATGGATGACTGTACATTTCAGTGATTTGAAAAATACCTGACAAACATTTGACACTGTTTATGTCGGAAGAGATGACAGAAGGGAGATCATGGTGTGAGTTTTATAGCTACTTAAATGATACATACCTCTAGTTTTCATTTGTCTTGAGATCCTGAGTTCATTCCCTGTGAATCAGAGTGCACCAGCCCCTCTCCTGTGAGTGGTTAAAAGAGAAGAGGGATAAACCAACCACCAGCATAGTAGGGCAAATCTGGACAGCAGGGTTTTAGCAGGTTCCTATGTTGCTTCCAACTCCCATTATCTTTTCTCTCGTGCAGCCAGTTCGCCCATTCTCTTCCTATTACTTGCTCCAGGGATAGGTAAAAAATATATATATATATATATATCTATATATATGTTCCATCATTAGAAGATGGAAACTATTATACCACTTGGTATGTGCAGTCAAATATCCAAAAGGGGGAAGTACTGCTTAAAGAAATACCTGTAAGCATTAAATTCTCTCCTTTATTTGTACATTTTATATAGATAAATTTTTGAAGTACTAATTAGGCATTAAATTTTTTCAGATGCACAGGTTTGTTGTTTTTTTTTATACACTTTAATTGACTTTCTCAATTATAAACGTGTTAGGTAGAAAAAGGCAGAATTCCACATCTTCCCACTATCGATTCTGAGCATGTGCAAGGCTGTGTAGGACCCAGTTTCTCTGTATATACTCTTCCAGTTCCCAGTCATCCTATGTAGAAAGTGCACTGTGCTGCCCTCTCCCTACATCTTCAGCTCTGTCATTGCTTCCTGGTTGGGGTGGGGACGGGGTGGGCCGGGAGGGAGGTATGTTGGGAGGAGGGTGGGTCAAGGCAGAAGGAGAAGCTGTTGAAAGGAGGGCCGTGAATTCAGTTTCAGTTGGTTTGCGGTTGTGTTTGGTTTCATTTGTTTCTTTAAAAAAAAAAAATTCAATCGGGCAGCTCCCTTTTCCACAAGCCTTTTTGTGACTGTAGAACTATTGTAGAGAAAATGTTCTTTTCTATATTATAAAAGAAATTATCCAACACAGTAATATTGGTACCTGTCATTTTTTCACTTCTGTTTAAAAAAAATGTATTTTTAGCAAGATAACTTGGGTAATCTTCTAAAAAAGAAATTTAAAAACTCACTGTTAGTGACTTTGATGCCTTTTAAAAATAAGAGCTTTTTCATTTCATTCCATCTTTAAAATTTTTTATCTTTGTTGTAGAATATTAAAAACTATTTTAAGAAAGATAAAAATTCTCTTTAAAGAGATCTCTAGAGTGTGTGAATAGAGCTCCAGATGCCTCTAAAAGCCGCATGTACAAATGAAGCTAAGTCTATTCCTGTCTGTTTATATTTGCTTTTCCTGTTTTGTAACCTCTTTGTACTTTGTTCATGGTGACTTGTAAGCTACGGGGAAGGGGTGCCTAGATGCCTTTGTATTTCTCCATGTCATGCGCTCCTGGGCCAGTCGGTCTCCCTTCCTCTCCTTGTATGTAATATCACTTTTTTTTCCCCTTTCTAGCAAGTACTTTCAAAAGAACTCTGTACATTTTAACATAAAAAAAATAAATTATGTTGAGCCATTTTGGATGTCTGTCTTGCATGTGCAGTTTTTCTCCCAAATATTTCAAACTCCAGTTCTTTTTCTACACAATAGAGACTTAAAAATATTAGCCTTTTTCACATTCCCCTTTATACACCAAGTATAAGTTCATGGTCTTTACTTTGAAATGCCAGTCTTTGCTCATATATATATTTAAATGCTGACAATATAGATCGTGTTTCCTTTTCCAGTGAAAATGGTACCATAACCACACTTTGGATTTTTGAGAGAAATCCATTTGAAAACTTAAAGGGACTGTAATTCAGTCAACCAAAGAGCAGAAATACAGTAATAAGTAGCTCCTAGAATTGGAACAAAGTTTTCTCATCTCAGCTTACCTGATCACATCACAGAGGAAGATTTGCCAGAAATCAAGGTCTTGAATATTAATGATCTTTTGATCTTTTCCGAGTTGTTGTACTTGCCTCTCTTCATTTAGAATTTTGGAATATGAGGCAGGCTCTAGAAAATTAGATTTAGCTTTGAGAGACTGACAGCTGGGAGTGGGGCAGTGAGCCAGGTACAAGTTTTAGCTGCCACTCTTCTGAGGAGTTCACGAAGTGTCCGCGAGGTACCCATAGCCAGGCATTTGTTCTCCGTCTCACACCATTCAAGGTTTAGGCCCTAGAGTCAGGTCCTCTCTGGGAAAGAGATTACCTGTTTCCCTTGTGTTTGCTTGCTGAAGTAACCATGATTTGGACCCAAGACTTACTTGTACCATGCAATCATTCGTGGACTGTCTGCAAAACAAGCTTCCTGTCTTTGCTACTGTTAAGTGAATTCAACATAATGCAGTTCTGATTTTGCTACAAAGGGAATGTGACCCAAAGAATATATTCTAGACTTTTTAAAGTGTTAATACCCCCCACTTCATTCATTCATTCATCCATTCATTCATTCATTCATGAGAGACAGCGAGAGAGGCAGAGACATAGGCAGAGGGAGAAGCAGGCTCCATGCAGGGAGCCCGATGTGGGACTCGATCCTGGGACCCCAGGATTACGCCCTGGGCTGAAGGCAGACACTCAACCTGCTGAGCCACCCAGGCATTCCCCCCACACTATATTTAAATTACATTTAAAATCTTCAAAATCGAAATTGAAAAAATCAAATTGGATAATTCCATGTATAGCCCAACCCATGAATAATCTCAGTTTCTTTACTTTCCGCCTTCTGGCCTTTTCACTCTATCAGAAGGTAGATGGTGGGAGGAAAATGATAATACACACACTGCATGTATGTTGCTGACAGCCTTGGCCTACCAGTGCTAGGATCTATTGCCCTGCACTCAGTAGCTAGGGTGCCAGGACATCTTACACCTCTTGAGCATCTTGCCTCTCTGAGCACCTCAGGTGGTGCCCCGTGTCCTCTGTAGCATGGTGACAACGGTGCGTGTTCCTTGAACGCTGGAGTCTGCCAGGTAGAGCACTCTGGGTCTTCAGGGTTCTCCATGTTTGGGCTGGGGCAGTGTATCGTGGCTTTAGTTCTTCCTCCTGGCTTTCCTTAATGTGCAAGATACAGCTCAACGGTGATGAAAATGGAAAGGCATAGTGGAAAAAAAACCTGGCAGAAGAGAGGAAGAAGTAAGATAATGACAGGTGGTGGGGACGCAAACTGCATTTTCTTGATGTGACTTTCAAGAAAACTAAAAATTGAAGTGACACATTTCTTTCAATTAACTCAGAAGACCACATACAGTAACATTTCTTATGTTGGCAAATGTATGGAATTCTTGAGCATGGTCATCCAACTAAAAGCTGACAAGCCCCACAACAAAACTTATTTGTTAATAAATTTCTGTTAAGGGGCAGGATGGATTTGTGACCTAATGCAGCACAAACCCATGGCTTTTCCAAAGTGACAGCAATAAATCAGGTTTAATGAAACTCCTTGCTATATTAATGAGGAGCCTAAATATTGCTATGCCTATTACATAAGGCCTATTACAAAAAGGCGGCAGGTGTAATTTCTGCCTAAAATAAGGAAAACCCTGGGGTATGATGGGCTTTGGTTTTTGAGATCTTTTAAAACACTGAGCAGAGAGAGCCTCCGTGAATTGTTTTCCAGCGATTTCTGTGAATAAACTTCAAGTGTGAGATAATATATTCTTGTCATCAAGAAAAAAATGTTCTAGCATTTAACTCTACTACACAGACATCTCTGAAAGCCACATTTAAGCAACATTCAAAAAAAAGTTAAACATTCTATGAGATGACATGTTTATTTTTAAACAACCATTTTTGGGTTTATACATGTACAAACATGAGCAAACAAAGACAAGTGGATGAACTGGCGTCAGCTGGTTGCCGGTACTTAATGCACAGAATTGCGCTCTGGGACAGCTCGCTGGTGTTTCTGTGAGTATGCATTGAAACACTGACATCTGGTTAATGTTGGGGGACACAAGCCATTCATATCACTTCTCAAGTTATTTAAGTTGGCCTTAGAGAACTTTTTGAGCCCCAGAATCTTCTATTTTTGGAAACTTCATATAAAACCTTTCTAATTGGATCCTAAGTTTAGAGAAAAATATACATAAAACTTCTTTGCTAGGTCTAGGGCTCTGCCCCATGTACAAGTTCTAATTTTTTTTTCTTTAAGATTTTATTTATTTATTCATGAGAGACACAGAGAGGCAGAGACACAAGCAGAGGGAGAAGCAGACTCCATGCAGAGAGCCTGATGCAGGACTCGATCCCAGGACCCTAGAACACAACCTGAGCCAAAGGCAGACGCTCAACCACTGAGCCACCTAGGCGTTTCTCTAATTGTTTAATTGATGTATTACTTTTTTTTAATGTATTACTTTTAATAAAGTTGATTGCCTTAATTTTTAAAAATAAAAGCAGCTGTAGTCAATTATGTCAAAATGATTGAATCTGATCATAGTTTAACAGAAAATGAAAACATTAAGTAGGAGGCAGATATGGAAGTTTTACTAAGCACAAGGACCACTTGTAAAATTGAATAATTACACCGTTTTTAAAAAGTTTGTCTAGCTCCTATTTACAGGAAGTAACTAAAATTGACTAGGACTCCTAACTTGACAGGCCCAAAGGACTCTTGATTGAAAGTTGTAAATGTGAAAACTGAATAACACGGAATATTGCAAGAACAACTTTACAGGGCTAAGGAAGTAATTCTACTAAAAATTACAAAGGAAAACAAAGCAAAACAGACCCAAACCAGCCACTGTATATAGCTTATCTTTGTTGAGTTGCTTAGTTAGGGCTCCCAGGCTATTGGATGGCCTTCATCAATCTGATCCATCCTCCTTGGTGCAGCAACTTGGTCTTCAGCGGGCTCCTCCCCAAGCTGCCTCCTCTGCCGTTCCAGACAGCCCCCCAAAATGTGAATATGCCCAGAGAAGAAGAGTGACTTGGTTCTCAGCATCTTTTTGTGTCTGTTATATTATGAAAATGGAATATATACATAAGAGTCCATAAGACATGTACAGCTTCATGAATCTGTTTAAAGTGAAGTGAATATCTCTGTACAACTACATCAGTTCAATAAATAGTACAGCAGCCCAGAAATCATTGCAATCCTCTTTTCTGACCAAAGATAATCACCAGACTTACGTGATAGGTAAGTCTGATAGGTACTTCCTTAATTTAAAAAAATATTTTACTACTTAGGTATGCATTATTATTTTTTAAAGATTTTATTTACTTATTCATGAGAGACACAGAGAGAGGCAGAGATACAGGCAGAAGGAGAAGCAGGCTCCCTGCAGGGAGCCTGACATGGGACTCGATCCCAGGACCTTGGGATCACAACCTGAGCCAAAGGCAGATGCTGAACCACTGAGCCACCCAGGTGCCCCAGGTATGCATTCTTAAACACCATAGTTTCATTTTGCCTGGTTTTGAACTTTATAGAAATGGGATCATGACAACATAGGGAATATAGTCAATAATATTGTAATAATGTTCATATGGTGACATATGGTGACTACACTTACCATGGTAAGCACTGTGTAAGTTATAGAATTGTCCAATCACTATGTGGTATTCTTGAAACTAATATAACATTGTATATCAAACTATATTTCAATAATAAAATGTTTTAAAAGAATGCATTTTCACTCTTAAGTTTACAGTATCTAAAGTTTTAATTCAGACCTCATAGCTATCTCCTGAAATTTAAAAATCTATTTTAGGAATAAAATCGGATCATGCATTTTAAAAATGCCTGTAACACAAATGGAATAATTTTCTAGAAGTTCAGTTGGTCTAAAAATATTTGACAATTTTACAAACCTAAAAAATACATGTACTAAATCTTTAAAAAAGTGTAATTCTGCATTTTGCATCTGGTTTGCCTCAACAAATTTGTTTCTGATGTTGCATGTCACTATGATTCCTTCCTCTTCGTGGCTGTGCAATATTCTATCATGGGGCTGTACAAAATGTATTAATACCTTCTAAAGTTGACATAGATTGAGGTATTTCTAGTTGGGATTATCGTGACCATATGGCCATATTTAATCCTGTGTCAGTCTCCTGTACACATTTGCAGACATTGTCTTAGTACTGTCCTAGGAGGGGACCTGCTAGATGATAGGATGTAACTTCAGTTGTACTAGATACTGCCCGAGAGTTCTCAAAATAACCACATAATTCTTTTCCTCCCATCAGCAGCTCTATGAGAGCTCCTGTTACACATTTTCTTCAGTATTTGATATTTTCAATTATTTTAGTCTTTGTCAATCCAGTGAATGTGTAGTGGAATCTCTTTGTGGTTATATTTTGCATTTTACTGAATTATTAATTATGTCTCTCATGAAACACCTTTTCATGTGTTTATTGGATCTTTGAAAGTCTGATTTTGTGAAATGTCTGTTCAAGCCATTTCCCTGTATTACTGCTGAGTTCTCTTTTTCTTGCTGACTTCGGGGTGTACGTTATGCATTTTGGATGGGACTTCTGTCCGTTACATGTAGTACACATACCTTCTCTCATTCTGTAACTTGCCCTTTCCCTTTCTTAATGGTGCCTTTTGATGAACAGAGTTCTTAATGTGATTTAGTTCAATAATATTTTTATTAATGGGTAGTGCTATTTCTGCCTGGATTAAGAAGTCTTTTCCTACCCTTAGATTATGATAGTATTCTCTGTAGAGTAATTTCTAACAGCTCCATTGTTTTTCTTACACGGTTAATTCTTTAATGTATCTGGAATGATGTTCATTTATAGCATGAGTTAGGGGAACAGTTTCATTTTCTTCCCACATAAATACACAATTTCAACACTATTTATCCCTCCACCACTTCTCTACATCATTTGTCTAGATGCATGGATGTATTTTTAGACTAGGTCTGTATATCTATCCTAGACTATTTATGCATCAGTCTGGATATCAACCCTGTATTAATTACTGTAGCTTTATGAGAAGTCTTGCTATTAAATGAAGCAAGTCCTCCTAAGTTACTTTTCTTCTTCAGGAGTGGTTAACCCTCTATTTTTAGAATTAGCCTACTAGATTCCTAAAAAGATTCTATTGACATTTTATTGTGATTGCATTGATCCTCAAAATCAATTTGGCAAAAATCGATAACAGTATTGATAGTCCCATTCATTGAACTTGATTTTGTATAAGAGTACTTTAATTTCTATCAACATTTTTTTATTGATTTCTGCACAGAGGTACTATTCATTTTAGAGAGAGAGAGAGAGAGCAGGGGGAGAGGCAGAGGAAGAGGATCTTCAAGCAGATTCCCCATTGAGTGTGGAGTCCCACTCAGAGCTCAGTCCCACAACTCATGAGATCATGACTTGAGCTGAAACCAAGAGCTGGATGATCAATTGAGCCACCCTGGTGGACCTAAAAATATTAACTTTTAAAACATTTACTTTCTGTTTATTTTTGGTGTACAGGAATATCAGTGACTTTTGTATTTTGACCTTGTATCCTATAACCTTATTAACTCAATAATAATAATTTACCTACAGATTGTTTGTTTGTTTGTTCATTTATTTATTTTTCTGGGATCAAGCCCTGCATTGGGTTGTCTGTTCAGCGGGGAGTCTGTTTCTCCCTCTCTCTCTCCCTTTGTTTGTTTTACATTTTTAAATTTAAATTCAATTTGCCAAAATACAGTATATCACTCAGTGCTCATCCCATCAAGTACCCCCCTCAGTGCCCGTCACTCAGTTACCCCAATCCCTCGCCCACCTCCCCTTCTGCAAACCTTTGTGTCCCAGATTTAGGAGTCTCTCATGGTTTGTCTCCTTCTCTAATTTTTCCCACTCAGTTCCCCTCCTTTCCCTTATAATCGCTTTCTCTATTTCTTATATTCCCTGTATGAGTGAAACCATATGATGATTGTCCTTCTCCGATTGACTTACTTCACTCAGCATAATACTCTCCAGTCCCATCCATGTCGAAGCAAACGGTGGGTATTCGTCCTTTCTGATGGTTGAGTAATACTCCATTGTATACATAGACCACATCTTCTTTATCCACTCATCTTTCGATGGACACCGAAGCTCCTTCCACAGTGTGGCTGTTGTGGACATTGCTGCTATAAACATTGGGGTGCAGATGTCCCAGCTTTTCACTGCATCTGTATCTTTGGAGTAAATACCCAGTAGTGCAATTAATGGCTCATAGGGTAGCTCTAGTTTTAACTCTTTGAGGAACCTCCACACAGTTTTCCAGAGTGGCTGCACCAGTTCACATTCCCACCAACAGTGCAAGAGGGTTCCCCCTTCTCCACATCCTCTCCAACATTTGTTGTTTCCTGTCTTGTTAATTTTCCCCATTCTCACTGGTGTGAGGTGGTATCTCATTGTGGTTTTCATTTGTATTTCCCTGATGGCAAGTGATGTGGAGCATTTTCTCATGTGCTTGTTGGCCATGTGTAGGTCTTCTTTGGAGAAATGTCTGTTCATGTCTTCTGCCCATTTCATGACTGGATTTTTTTTTTTTTAGGTGTTGAGTTTGATAAGTTCTCTATAGATCTTGGATACTAGCCCTTTATCTGATATGTCATTTGCAAATATCTTCTCCCATTCTGTAGGTTGTCTTTTAGTTTTGTTGACTGTTTCCTTTGCTCTGCAGAAGCTTTTTATCCTGATTGAGTCCCAGTAGTTCATTTTTGGTTGTTTCCCTTGCCTTCATAGATGTATCTTGCTAAGATACATTTTTAGCTTGTGGCCAAGTTCGAAAAAGGTGTTGCCAGTGTTCTCCTCTAGGATTTTGATGGATTCTTTGGTTTATTTATCTATACTGTCACATGATCTTTTAAAAAATGTGAGTTTTCTTTCCCAATTTTTATACTTTCCCCCCTTTTTCATCGCTAGGTTGAACCTTCAGCACAATGTTGAAGAGAAGTGGTAAAAGCGGGCATACTCTTAAAAGACAAAAGAAGATTCACTTAATCCCTAGTTTTAAAAATAGTTTTATCATGAGTGGGTGCTGAATTTTATCAAATGCTTTTTCTGCAACTATTGAGAATTCTTATGATTTTTTTCTCCTATAATCTGTCAATGTGGCCAAATGTTGATTACTATTCTAGTGTTAAACCAATATTTGGGAAAATATATGGGTAAATCTAAACAATTATACACACATATATGTATATATTTAAAATATAAGATGACAATTTCATATGAGTTAAAAGAGGATAAAGTGAGTTAAAGTGTTTTAATGTCCTTACATTGTCCTAATATTAGCTATTGATAAATTTAGGATGCATATTTTAATTTCCAGGGGAATCACAAAAGGAATAGAAACAGAGTGTAT
Organism: Canis lupus familiaris; assembly: GCF_011100685.1. NCBI lineage: Eukaryota > Metazoa > Chordata > Mammalia > Carnivora > Canidae > Canis > Canis lupus. The sequence continues at coordinate 24,456,981 of NC_049237.1, forward strand.
AACTTCCAAAATAGTATGTGGGAAAATGAGATGATAAAATATTATAATAAATCCCCAAGAAGGGAACAAAGGGGAGAGGAAAATATGACAGGTAGATTAAGTAGAAAACTCACAATAAATAGGCTTAAAACCCAAATGTGTCCACAATTAAGTGATTTCTAAATGGACTAAACATTCCATTAGGAAGACGAAGATTGTTAGGAAAAAAGAATCTAAAAATTTCATCATATGCTGCTTGTAAGTGAAACAGAAAAAACTTAAGAATATCAAAAATTGTTAAATAATAAAAAAAAAACAGAAAAAGGCATGTCAGGAAATTACAAACCGAAAGAAAGCTACTATAGCTATATTAATATGAGGCAAAATAGAACTTAAAGAAGAGGGATTAAGTAAGATAAAGAGGGCTACTTAATAGCAACGTTTTAACTGACCAGCAAGATATAAAATTTCTAAATTCATATACTTATTAACAATTCCAAAATATTTAAGCAAAAAGGGCAGAACTATAATAAGAAATTTTAAAAATCTATAGTCACACTGGCACATTTAAAAAAATTAATCAACTTTATTTATTAGAGCCATTTTAGGTTCACAGTAAAATTGAGCAAAACATACAGAAAGCTCCTATACAAGCCATCCCCATATGTGCACATCTTCTCCACAATGGACATCCTCTACCACAGTGGTAGTTTTTACAACTGATGCACCTACACTGACACATCAAAATCACCCACAGTTCCTAGTTCATGTTAGGGTTCACTCTTGGTGTTACACTTTCTATGGGTTTTGACATGTTCCACCTTTGTCATACTATACATAATAGTCTCACTATCCTAAAAATCCTGTGTTGTCCTGTTCATTTTCTCTCTTCTCTAACCTGTTTCAACCACTGATGTTTTTACTGTCTTCATAGTTTTGCCTTTTCCAGAATGTCATATAGTTAGGATCATACAATTTGCAGCCATTTCACAGGGGGTATTTTCACTTAGTAATAAAGATTTAAGTTTCCTCCATGTCTTTCCATGGCTTGAAAAAATTCATATGAACATTGAATAATATCCCATTGTCTGGATGTACCACAGTTTAACCATTCACCTACTGAAGGACATCTCTGTTCCTTTCAAGTTTGGCAACTATGAATAAAGCTATGTAAACATCCATGTATAGGTTTTTGTGTCAACATAAGTTGGGATGGTTTTTTTGAATTTTTATTTAAATTTCTGTTAGCTAACATATGGTGTAAAATTAGTATCTGGTGTACAGTACAGTGATTTGACAAGTTTTTAATTTGTTTGGGTAAATCTAGGCAGTGTGACTGCTGGCTCATATAAAAAGAGAATGTTTAATTTAATTTAGTTTAGTTTTTTTCCCCTGAATTTTTATTTAAATTCTAGTTAGTTAACATGTAGTGTAATACTGGTTTTAGGAGTAGAATTTAGTGATTCATCACTTACATATAACACCCAGTACTCATCACAAGTGCCCTCCTTAATCCCCATCATCCATCCAGCCCATCCTCCACCACTTTCTCCATCAGCCCTCAGTTTGTTTGCTATCATTAAGAGTCTCTTATGGTTTTTTTCCCTCTCTCTTCCCCCCACTTTTCCCCATATCATATGTTCATTTGTTTTGTTTCCTAAATTCCACATACGAGTGAGATCATATGGTATTTGTGTCTGACTGACTTATTTTGCTTAGGATCATACTCTCTAGCTCCATCTACATTACTGCAAATGTCAAGATTTCATTTTAGATGGCTGAGTAATATTCATTGTATATATACACCATATATACACCACCTCTTTATCCATTCATCTGTTGAAGGACATCTGGGCTCTTCCCACAGTTTGGCTATTGTAGACATTGGTGCTATGAACATTGGGGTTCAGGTGTCTCTACCAATCTATATTTTTATTTTTATATCCTTTGAGTAAATACCTAGTAGTGCAATTGCTGGGTTGAAAGGTAGTTCTATTTTTAACTTTTTGAGGAACGTCCACACTGTTTTCCAGAGTGGCTTCACCAGTTTGCCTTCCCACCAACAGTGTAAGAGGGTTCCCCTTTCTCCTTGCCAGCATCTGCTTCTTGTCTTGTTAATTTTGGTCTGTCAGGTCTGAGGTGGTATCTCATTGTAGTTTTGATTTGTATTGCCCTGAAGATGAGGGATGCTGAACACCTTTTCATGTGTCTGTTGGCCACCTGGATGTCTTCTTTGGGAAATGTCTGTTCATGTGTTCTGCCCATTTCTTAACTGGATTATTTGTTTTTTGGATGTTGAGTTTGAGAAGTTCTTTATAGATTTGGATACTAACCCTTAATATGATGTATCATTTGCAAATATTTTCCCCCATTCTGTTGGCTACCTTTTAGTTTTATTGTTTCCTTTGCGGTGCATAAGCTTTTAATCTTGATAAAGTCCCAATAGTCCATTTTCGCTTTTGTTTCCTTTGCCTTTGAAGACATGTCTAGCAAGAAGTTGCTGCAGCTGAGGTCAAAGAGGTTACTGCCTGTGTTCCCTTCTGGAATTTTGATGATTTCCTGTCTGACATTTAGCTCATTCATCCATTTTGAATTTTTTTTGTGTGTGGTGTAAGAAAGTGGTCCAGTTTCATTCTTCGGCATGTGGCTGTCCAGTTTTCCAAAAGCCAGTTGTTGACAAGACTGTCCTTTTTCCAGTGGATATTCTTTCCTGCTTTGTCAAAGATGAGTTGACCATAGAGTTGAAAGCCCATTTCTGGGTTTTCTCTTCTGTTCCATGGATCTATGTGCCGGTTTTTGTGCCAGTACCATACTGTCTTGATGATCACAGCTTTGTAATAAAGCTTGAAGTCTGAAATCGTGATGCCTCCAGGTTTGGTTTTCTTTTTTCAGGTTGCTTTGGATATTCAGGATCTTTTGTGGTTCCACACAAATTTTCCTGTATCTGTGAAAAACATGGGTGCTATTTTGATAGCAATTGCATTAAGAGAATGTTTAGTTTTGTAAGAAATTGCCTAACTGTAAGAATGTACCATTTTGCCTTCCCACCAGCAATGAATGAGAGTTCCTGTTGCTCCACATCCTCGCCAACATTTATTGTGATCAGTATTTTGAATTCTGGATATTCCAATAGTGTCTTGTATCAATTTGCAATTCCCTAATGACATGTTGAACATCTTTTCATATGCTTATTTGCCATCTATATGTTTCCTTTGGTGAGATGTCTGTTCAAGTCTTTTGCTTGTTTCTTAATTATTGTTCATTTTCTTATTGTTGAGTTTTAAGAGTTCCTTATATATTTTGGATAATAGTCCTTTCTCAGATACATCTTTTGTAAATATTATCTCCCAGTCTGGCTTGTTTTCTTATTCTTTTAATATTATCTTTCACAGAGCAGAATTTTTAATTTTTAACAAAGCCCAGCTTATCAATTATTTCTTTCACAGATTGTACCTTTTATTTTGTATCTAAAAACTCATAGCCATACCCAAGGTCATCTTGGCTTTCTTTTCTGTTATCTTCTGGGAGTCTTTAAGTTTTGCATCTTACATTTAGGTTTATGATCCATTTGGAGTTAATTTTTGGGAAAGGTATAAGATCTGTGCCCTGATTCATCTTTTTGGAATGTGAATCTCCAATTGTTCCAACATCATTTGTTGAAAAGATGATAATTTCTTTATTATATTGCCTTTGCTTCTTTGTCAAAGATCAGTTATTTATAGTTATGTGGTACTATTTCCATTCCATTAATCTATTTCTTTTGCTTATTTGTTTTGGGTTTTGTTTTTGCCAATAGCACACTGTGTTGATTACTTTGTAGTTTTATAGTAAGTTTTGAAACTAGGTAGTGTCGGTCCTCTGAGTTGTTCAATATTAAGTTGGTTTCTCTGGGTTTGTTTTGTTTTTGTTTTTTGCCTCTCCATATAAACTTTAGAATCATTTTGTGGATATTCACAAAATAGCTTGCTGAGATTTTGATTTTGATTGTACTGACTCTATAGATCAATTTGGGAAGAATAGACATGTTGAGTATACTGAGACTTCCTATCTATGAACATGGAATATCTCTTCATTTATTTAGTTCTTTCATATCTCTCCTCAGAGTTTTATAGTTTTCCTCATACAGATCTTGTACATATTTTGTTGGATTTATACCTAAGTATTTAATTTTGAGGGCTGCTAATGTAAATGGTAGTGTGTTTTTAATGTTAAATTCTACTTGTTCGGGGATCCCTGGGTGGCTCAGCGGTTTGGCGCCTGCCTTTGGCCCAGGGTGTGATCCTGGAATCCTGGGATTGAGTCCCGCATCGGGCATCTGGCATGGGGCCTACTTCTCCCTCCTCCTGTGTCTCTGCTTCTCTATGTCTATCATAAATAAATAATAAATAAATAAATAAATAAATAAATCTTTAAAAAATTCTACTTGTTCATTGCTGGTGTATAGGAAAGCTCAGAGTGGGAGATTTTAAAAGATTCTTTTAAGCAAATGACAGAACTAGTAGGCAGTTCTATCAGTCATAGAATAAAGACAGATCTATCAGTCATGATATAAAATAATTGAACAAGATTAACAAAATTCTCATAATGAACACATATAAAATGTAGCATGCAAAAATAGAATATACATTATCTTTAAAAATGGCACATGCTTGGAAATAAAGCATACTTCAACAAATACCAATGGATTGAAATCACACCAAGTAAGCCTTCTGGCTACTATGTGATTATTCTAGAAATCTGTAAAACTAGAAAACCCCCAGATGTCTAGAAGTTAAGAAATATGCTTTTATATAATTCATGGGCCAGGGAAAAATAAAAATTGGAAAGTATTTTGAGCTGAACTATTTGCAATCCATATGAAATAGTGGATCTAAACAAAGATCAAGGCACATGGAAGGCTCAGTCAGTTGTGTCTGACTCTTGACTGAGACCCAGTTCATGATCTCAGAGTCATGGGATTGAGCCACATGTCAGGCTCTGAGCTCAGCAGGGAGTCTACTTTTCTTCCTTTGGCTCTCCTTCTACCCCTCCACCCATGTGTGTGTGCTTTCTCAAATAAATAAATTGATTAAAAGAAAAAGATCACCAAATGCTGCTAGCTTCACAAAAAAGAGAGACATCCAGGACATCATGTGTTATACTTTATGATACTTTATGATATAATATATAGTGCTTCCTTTAGAGTTCATTTTATTCTAGAGTTAAATGCTCAAATATGTATAGATGAAAGGATATGCTGTCTAGGATTTGTTTCAAAATAATCCAGCACCAGTGTAAATAAAATAATATTAGCAATGAGCTAACAATTGTTGAAACTGGCTAATGAGTACATGGGAGTTCAGAATACTATTCTCTACACATTTGAATACATTTAATTTTTTTCATGATAAAAGTATTTTTAAAAATCACTACATGTGAAGAAGTATTTTGCAAAAAATTTGTGGCCTTAATTAAAATACATATATTTTGGGGCACCTGAGTGGCTCAGTTGGTTGGGCATCTGACACTTGATTTTGGCTCAGGTCATGATCTCAGGGTTGTGGGACTGAGCTCTGCACTTGATAGGGAGTCCGCCTGAGAGTCTCTCTGTCACTCCCTCTCCACTGCCCCTCCTCCCTCTCAGGCTTTCTCTCTCTCTCTCTCTCTCTCAAATAAATAAGTCTTTTTAAAAAATTAAATAAAATACATATATTTGAAAAGAAGGACTGAGAAATGAATGACCACTATGCCACCACCAGATTAATAAACATGAAAAAGATTTTAAAAAGTTTGGTAAGAATGTGAAGTACCTGGGATTTATAAACTACTGATGAGAGTATAAATTAGTTCAACTACTTTGGAAACATCTCAGTATTTCCTAGTACAGTTGAATGAATATATATATATATATATATATATATATATATATATATATGTATATCCTATCCTATATATATATAAGATATATGTATATCATATATATATATGATATATATATATATCTCCTATCACCCAGCAATTCCACTGAAATTGTAAACCTAGAGAAGTACATGCACATATGCCCTGGGATAATACATGTATCAGAATATTCACAGCTGTAAAATATGTAATAGCCAAAAACGGTCCACATTTCCTTAACAATAAAATGGACAAATAATTTGCTGTATATACATAGAAAGGAATTCTATATGCTAGTGAAAATTCATTACATGCAATGAATGAATTTTAGGATTAATGATGAGTGAAAGAAGGTAAACAAAAAAATACATAGGACACCAAAGATATGAACCATAAAATAAAATAATTGATAAATTGGATTTTATCAAAATAAAAATCTTTTCTTCACCATTAAAACATGAGGAGTTTGCCACAGGCCAGGAGGTAAAACTATTTGCAATACATAATCTGACAAAGGACTTGTACTCAGAATATATAAATAATGTCTACAACATAATAAGGTAAACAGCCCAACTTTTAAAAACTAGGCAAGAGCCTTGAGCAGATACCTCAACAAAGAAGATATACAAATGACCAATAATGTGCGAATAGACATTCAACATTATTAGTCACCGAGGAAGTGTAAACTGAAACCACACTGAGATACCACCTCACACAACTAAAATGGAAGAGACTGAGCTAGTACATGTTGCTCAGGGTGTGGAGCAATCTGAACTCTCCTACACTACTAGTGGGAATGGAAAATGATACAACCACTTTGGAAAACAGTTTGACAATTTCTTATAAAGTCAAACACAAGCTTACCATGTACTTCCCCACAAGCCCACTCGGAGGTATTTACCCAAGAGAAATGGAAGCATCTGTCCACCCAAAGATTTGTATACAACCATTCCTAGCAGCTTGAATCACAAATGCCCACACTGGAACCCAGTGTTCATCAACTGTTGAACGGAGGAACAAACGTCATATAGCCACACAATGGGATACGTGTTCTGCAATAAAGAGAAAATCTCAGACATGTTATTGACACCATAGATGAACCTCAAGAACATGATGCTGAGCAAAAGAAGCCAGATCCAAAAGAGTACTTTTTATATTATTCTATGTACACATAAAAGTAAAAAACTAATGGCACCTGGGTAGCTCAGTGGTTGAGTGTCAGCCTTTGGCTCAGGTCGTGATCCTGGGGTCCTCAGATTGAGTCCCACATTGGGCTCCTGCAGGGACCCTTCTTCTCCCTCTGCCTGTGTCTCTGCCTCTCTGTGTCTCTCATGAGTAAATAGATAAAAATCTTAAAAAAAAAAAAAAAGTAAAAATCTAAGCCCCAGTGAAAAGCAGATCAGTGATTACCTGGCACAGAGTGTGGGGAGGAATTGACTGTCCAGAGTCACAAGGGACTTCTTCCGGTGATGGTTTGTTTCATATCTATACAATACTGAACAAACTGCATATGTAAAATGGGTAAATTTTGTGGTATGCAGATTATATCTGATTAAACCTGATTTAAAAACAAAACAAGAGATATCTGTACAGCTATGTTTATAGCAGCATTGTTCACAATAGCCAAAAGGCGGAAGCAGCCCAAGTGTCCACGAATGGGTGAATGGATAAATAAGGTGTTATGTGCATACAATGTGATTTGTTCAGCCTTAAAAGGGAAGAAAATGGTACAATAAAGATAAAACTTGAGGACATTATGCAAGATGAAATCAGCCCGACACAAAAGGACAAATATGGTATGATTCCAGTCATAAGAGGAGCTTAGTAGTCAGATTCATAGAGACAGAGTAGATGGAGACTAGCAGGGGCTGGGAGGAGTGGGGAGTTAGTGCTTCACCGTAAGATGAAAACACTCTGCAGACTGCAGACGGGTGGTGGGGATGGCCTCACGACAGCGTGAGTGCACTGGATGCCACAGCACACTTAAAATGCTTAACATGTAAAGTTCTGTTATGTATGTTATTACAATCTTAAAAAGAGAGAGAGAAAGGAAGGACCCAACAAAGGAGAGCTGGGGACAAATCTGGGTCTTCTAAGGGAGTGTCCTCGTTGCCAGTTGGGGCTGTGGCAGGGCCCTGAAGGCTGCCACCTGGCAGAGCGGCGCTAAACGACTGTGGGAGAAGAGCTGGGGGGCTGCCGACAGGTTCTAGGGGAGGATAAATCTGGAACGAGAAAGAAACAGAGCCAGCCTAACCAGTTTACCCTGGCACAGACATGAGTCCTCCATCTCGGTTCTGTCAGGAGATGACTGAGACTCCAGGAGACAGACGCAGGGAAAACCCAGAGTGACCGAAGAAGAGCCTAAAAATGCTGGTCTTAGTAGCAATTAGCTAGTAATTAATAGTGAAGTAAGACATCCACACATTAAAAGATTCAAACTTATAAAAGGACATGCATGCAATGAAAAGCTAAGCCCCTCCGCCTTGCTGTCTCCTTGCTTCCTTCCCCGAGGGCAGCCTCCTTAGGAATGCCCTTGTGTCTTTCCAGACGTTTCCTCTGGCGTATCCAGGCATAGTTATATTTGTCTGCAACTAAGTGTGTGGCTCTCTCGAATAGCTCCACTCTCTTGTTTGATTACCAGGTGAAAGCCTACTGCCTCTACGGTCCTTATCTTCCTGGAACTTCACTGTCGGGGACAGCTTTTGTGCAGGTTGCACCACCTGGAGAGGCCTCCTTTTTAAGGGCTGCATGGTTTCCCACCATGTGACACCGTTTTGTCACACCTCTGGGCTAAATCATACCGCTCTTCACTTTTTCCTGTGGCCTGGGATTTTCCTGCTCAGTGGGCTAGCTCAGAGCCACCGAGATGCCCTGCCTCTGGAGCCGAGCCAGAGATGGGCTTGGGGGACAGCTGAGCGATGGAAGTGACCTCGGCCGTGAAATCTCGCAAATTCTTGGGCCCTGGAAACCTCCCTGCCCTTCACGTTTGTTTTCGTTCTGCTCCTTCTCCACTTGTGTTTTTCCTCTTGTTCATTTTCTCTTTGTTCCACCCTCCTCTGCTGTCTGCTCCCTCTTCTCAGAAATGCCTTGGAGGAGATGGCTGGCTTCCCACACCCGTACTTTCACTGGCCTTGACTCCTGTCCTGGCTCCGGGCAGCCTGTTCACTCCCAGGGGTGGGGGTCCCACTCACCTTTTGCTGGATTCGAAACAAAATCAAACCTATGTTTAAAGGTTAAACAGAACGCTCCACAGCTCATGTTTAGACACATTTGAAACTCTTCATGCTGGTCTGTAGATCTCTCTGGATATCTGCATTTAAAGTATCGAGCAACTGCATTTGGTTTTAGTAGAAATTGATTTTTATTTTGCACAACTTCATGGAATCCAAGCTTATCTGAGGTGGAAGGGAGCTTGCAGAGCATCTTGTTTTAGAGATGAGGATGCTGAAGCCTAGAGAGGATGGGGGGGTGGGGAGCTCTCCTGTGTTCAAGTAACTTGATCATCATTTTGAGGCTGTAGAAATGTCTCATTCATTCGTTCACTCAACAAGCAAACTCTGGACTGAGTTCTATGCCAGATGCTGGATTAGGCTGAAGGCAGAGCCAAAGGGGACAGGAGAGACCCAAAGAGCTGCACTCCCTCCTGCTGAGGCTCAGTGAGTCATAGAGCAGACCCTCCTGGGCAGTGTGAGGAGAAAACAACTACTTGGTTGCTGCCTTGGCATCTGACAGTATGACAACCCTGTTAACATGCAGTCTGGACATTTTAAAAAAAGATTTTATTTATTTTGGAGAGGGGAAGAGAGCAGAGGAGCAGGGAAGAGCTGAGGGGGAGGGAGAAAGGGGCAAAGAATCCCAAACAGGGGACCACCCTGAGTGTGGAGCCCCATGCAATGCCTGGACTCGATCTCACGCCCCCGAGACCGTGACCTGAGCCGAAACCAAGAGTCCGGTGCTTAACCAACAGAGCCACCCAGGCGCCCTGAGAATCTGGACATTTAGATAGGAACCTGGGCTTAGATGTCTCACCCCAAAGTTCCCCCTTTGCTTTTCCGGGGGGACCTTTACAATAACCACTTCGAATCAAGTCCAAGAAAAGCTAGTGACTTGCACCCCAACCAGCTCATCAGGTAGTAGGTGTCCCTGGCTCGCTGGCGCCCTAGGATGGAGGACTGGCCTTCCTGCTGCTCGTTGCCCATGCACCTGTGTGTCATAAATCTGTGAATTGATTTCCTTTATGAGGGAATCAAAACCAAAAGACCCCAGGGTTCTCCCTTCCCTGAAGTGGTTGCTCAGACGCTGAGGAAGCTATCTCCGGACCCCATGGGGGTGGTTCGTGCCCCCTCAGTCAGTGGCGCATAATCTGCATGTTCCTAATTTAATTCACCAGCTCTGGGCTCCCTTGGCAGAAGTCTCTGCCTCCCCCTGGGGCTCTGCCCTGAGGCTGGGCAGGATGCTCCTGTCTGCTCACTCATGGTGCAGGTGCTTTCCCTCCTCGTCCCTCCCCTGTGCCCGGGCCTCCCCGTTGTCCAGGCCCTCCCCAGTCTGTGGCTCTTTTTCAGGCAGGACCTTGCACTGAGATGTCTGGTGGGGGCACCTCAGCTGAGCCAGAAGTGCCTGCAGCCCTCAAACCGAGAAGCCCCCTCGGCTGCATCCAGAGCTCTGTGCCCTCCCTCGAGCACCACTGTCTCTGGAGCTGCCATCCCAGGATGTTTCCAGGAACCTGGCTCCTCTACGCACCCCCTGTGGCCTTGGACAAGTCACACTCCCTCCCCAAGCCTCGGTCTACTCCTTGGCAGGATGAGGGGGGAGGATCCTAGAGGTGACCTTCGGCTCTGACATCCTGTGATTCCATCAGGAGTCCTGGAGGCAGCCCTCCTTCACCACTTGGGAGTCCAGATGGATGAGGGGGACTATCTCTGAAATCTTTAAGTCCTATTCTGTGATTGCCTTTCCCCTGAGTCACAGGTGAAATCAGAGGATGCTGTGATGGACCACACCAGGCTGGGAGCAGAGGTGCGTGTGGCAGGCCTCCCTCCCTGGAATCCTCCAACGACACGCATCACTGCCCCACCACCCTGTTCTCACACAAGCCCTTGGTCCCAATGCTGGGGCTGGAGTAGCCATTTAGAAATTCCAGGGGCAAGAAATGAAAAAGTTAAGAGAAGGCCTTTACCCCAAAAATGCCGGGACACCTTATGCAAGTCGATACTCGAATCCAGTGCTCCAAGTAGTACTGTATACATGAAAGCATGTAAGTCTATTCACGTTTAGAAAGCACCAGAGGGAAGCCATTATTAAGGACATGCACACTAAATCCTTAAAAAGAAAAGGTTTTTAAAAAAGATTTTACTTATTTATTCATGAGAGACACACAGAGAGAGGCAGAGACACAGGCAGAGGGAGAAGCAGGCTCCATGCAGGGAGCCCAATGCAGGACTTGATCCCAGTCCTGGGATCACTTCTTGAGCTGAAGGCAGACACTCAACAACTGAGCCTCCCAGGTGCCCCCAAACAATTTCTTTTGGAAAAAGGATCTTTTAGCAAAGCACTCCTCCTTCCCTCTGTGCACTCCCCTTTTGCTTGGTGTCTTTGGCATCCTCAACTTTTTGTACATCGAGTGTTTGTAAGGCAGGCCCCACATGACAGAAAATTCACTGAAGGGAAAAAAGCTGCACTTATGCATCTCAGAGTGTGTTTTTAAATACCAAACAGAAGGGCAAGAGGGGAAAAATATTACATGCTTTCTGGTTCCAAATAAAGGTTAAGAAACGAAAAAGCTTCTCACAGTTGGAGGGAGGGAAAAGGTACCAGGGAGAAAACAGCTTCTAATAAATGAGCAAAAGCATGTCATGAGTGATGGTGGCAAATGTTTTAGATGACAAGTCCATTTTCTTTTTTTTTTTAAGATTTTATTTATTTATTAGAGACAGACAGAGAGAGAGAGAGAAGCAGAGACACAGGCAGAGGGAGAAGCAGGCTCCATGCAGGGAGCCTGACATGGGACTCGATCCCGGGTCTCCAGGATCACGCCCTGGGCTGAAGGTGGCACTAAACCGCTGAGCCACTGGGGCTGCCCAGACAAGTCCATTTTCAAAGCCCATTTAAAAATCTTTAATAGAAATGATCAAAGAAAGATATATGTGCACTAGGATGCTCTATGTTTGCTTTTGCAAACATAGTCATGGCTTTAATGAATTAAATATATATTAATGACATATGTTAATTGTATTAGCACACTGCCTGCTATATACCAGGCTCTGTGAGAGGCACGGCGGATAATGCAGTGAAGAAAACAGACAAAAACCCCTGTCCTCGTGGGGCTCACACTGTAGTGGGGGTGACATAGAAGAGTGCAGGATGTTGTGACAATACCTCATGTGACAGATAAGTGATACGTGCTGCTGAGAAAATATACAGAGGAAAAGGGAGAAACGAAGTGTGTGGGGCAGAGGGAGATGGAATTTTAGGTAAAATGGTTAGGGAAGACTGGTACAGGCTGAATTTTATGCCCCGTCCCCCCATTCATACACTCTCCGGAGTGTGACTATATGTGGAGATTGGGTCTTTAAAGAGGTAAGTTAAAATGAGATCATTAGGATAGGCCTGACCTCATAGGGCTGGTGGCCTTCAGGAAGCGCAGATTAGGGCACAGACAGAGGAAAGACTACAGGAAGACCTGGAGACAATACGGCCATCTGCAAGCCCAGGAGACAGTCCTCGGAGGAAGCCAGCCCTGCAGATACCTTATCCTTGGACTTCAGCCTCGAGGACTGTGAAAAAATCAGTTTGTGCTGTTGGAGCCACCCGATGTTGGTACTTTGATACAGCGGCCCGAGCAAGCTAACAGAGATCTCACTGAGTGGAGATCAGATGCAAGTGGGTGTTTTGGGGGGAGTGGGGGTGGATAGCAGGTGCAGAGGCCCTGAGGCAGCGAGGTGCCCTGTGTGTCTTAAACAGAGTCGTGGGAGGACAGAGAGGGGACAGTGCATGCAGGGAAGTAGGGGATAGCGTCAGATTTTACTCTGAGATGGGAAACCGTTGGAGGGTTTTGAGCAGAGAAGTGTGACACGGTCTGACCTACATTTTGACAGAAGCATCCTGGCTGCTGACTTGAGATGTCAGACAAGGGAGTAGGAAAACCAGTGGAGAGACCGTTGGGTGCCTCAGAGGAGCACTGGCAGGGACTTGAACAGGAGAGGCAGAGGGGCTGGTGAAAAGTGCTTGTATTCCGGTGTATGTCGCAGGCAGAGCTGGTAGGAATGGCTGCGAGTCACAGGGAATGTCATAGGAAGAGGAATCAAGAACACTGCAGTGTTTTTGTTCTGAGCATCTGGAGGAATTGAGTGGGATGTGCAGGCCTGTGGGAGGAGCAGGGAGTGGGGGAGTGTGGGGACTCAGCTCTGGGCTTGTTGGGCCCTCTGGGCTTAGGGCAGCTGGTAGAAATCCTAAAGGACATGATGCTGGACCTGCATTCAGGAGGCAGTGCAGCCTGAGGAAGCGTGTGGGGGAGCCATCGGCGCACACATGGACCCAGACCCACGAGACCACTGGACACAGAGTGTGGGCAGAGGGAGGAGAGTGCTCCGTGGAGGGAGCCCGGGGCAGCCAATAAGTAAAAGCGGGGGGTGAGACGGAGCAGCCAGAAAGGCCCGGGGACGCTAGCTGGCAGGTGCCCCGGGACCCAAGAGCACCCCGTGTGCTCTGCTGTGTGGGATGCGGCTGAAGGGCCATGTCTGAGACAGGAGTGTGGTGGGGTGGGACGAAGGTCAAGAGTGTAAAGTGGGCAGGAGCTGCGGATGGCAAAGGTTGGACATTAGTGCAAGGTTTGTGGAAGAGATTTGAAAACAGGGTGGGGCCCTATTTTGAATCAGGAGATTGGAGCAGGCCATAAAGGGCCTCTTTGCTCCCTCCCTCCTCTGTCCTCATTCAGCAGACCTTAACGGACACATATTCCTGGCCTAACACTGTGCAAGGTGCCCAGGACGCATTCATGAATAAGGCCTGCTGGGAGCCCTCCAGACTCCCAGCCCAAAGCCTGTCCGCTGCAGCGGAGCCACCGGATGGGGTTCTGGTAACCAGATCCACCCCCCATCCTCAGGGCCACTGGTTCTCAACTCTATGGCTGACTCACCTCCCTCAACCCAGTAGAACCTTCTCCCTTAGAATTCCCTGCCATTGTGTGTAATGACATGGACAAACCACCAAGGTGGTGTCTATCACTCAGGGTGAAGCTGGGACCAGTCCCTTACCTGCACTTGTGCACCACAATGCCCTAGAACCCTGGGGAGGGGAGAGGGTGTGAAGACCCAATGAGTGGTTAATCTTTGCTTGGTGGGTGAATAGGGTAGAGTGGAGGTGCATTGGAGCCGAACCCAGAGTGGCCAGGTAGATGAAGGGACGCAGATAGGCAGTGACTAAGCTTGTGATAGGTCTTAAGAGCAGTGCGCGTGGAACCTGATGGGTTCTGATGACTGGCACGTCTGGGAAGGTTCTTGCGTGCCTGCACCTGGATGGATGTTCGGAATTGCATGGATGGAGGGGGCTCCAGAAAGGAAGAGAAAGATAGGACCATCCAGACAGAGAGGACCAAGGTAGTGCCAACACCGTGCTGTGAGGGTGGGGGGATACGATCCTCTGCTGGGGCCAGAATGCAGGGATGTGGGAGAGAGGACTAGATGCCAGGGAGGGACCAAGCCAAGTGGAGCCCAGGAAGTCACCCTGAGGGAGCCTTTTCATCATTCAGCAGATGATAGAAGGAAGCTGTGGAAGGTTTTTTTGTTTTTTTTTTTAAGATTTATTTATTTATTTATTTATTATTTATTTATTTATTTATTTACTTACTTACTTACTTACTTACTTACTTACTTATGATAGACACAGAGAGAGAGGGAGAGAGAGGCAGAAACACAGGCAGAGGGAGAAGCAGGCTCCATGCTGGGAGCCCAACACGGGACTCGATCCTGGGACTCCAGGATTGTGCCATAGGCCAAAGGCAGGTGCCAAACCGCTGAGCCACCTAGGGATCCCCTAGGTTTTGTTTTTTTAAAGATCTTATTTATTTATTTGTTTGTTTGTTTGTTTGTTTGTTTATTGATTGATTGATTGATTCATGAGAGACACAGAGAGAGGCAGAGACACAGGCAGAGGGAGAAGCAGGCTCCATGCAGGGAGCTTGATGTGGGACTCGATCCCAGGACTCCAGGATCACAACCTAAGCTAAAGGCAGACACTCAACCACCAAACCACCCAAGTGCCCCTGGAAGGTTTTTTAATAAAGGAGATATGGGTTGAATTGGGTTGAGTGGTGTCCCCTAAAGGATGTTGCTGAACTGAGCCTCAGTATTCATGAATGAATGTGACCTTGGGACTAGTCACCCAACTGTGCGGGTAATCTGTGACTATATTATTTGGAAAAACGGTCTTTGCCAATGGCCGAGTTCCTAAGTGCAGCACAGGAATTAGAGAGTCAATAATATTGTCATAGCATTGCATGGTGACAACTGGTGACGACACTTACCGTGATGAGCCTGTGTAGTGTATAGACTTGTCAATCAGTATGTCGTACACCTGATCTAATACTACATGTTAGGTCAACTGTATTTGAATTAAAAAAAAAAAGAAAAGCAAGCTTTACTGTCAAGAAATGACATTTGATCTAATATCTGAAAGAGAAGCATGGGTTGAATGGCTAAAAGGAGAAGAAGATGGCACGATCTTTGGCCTTCTAAACTGTTCTAAATAAATTTGTTCTCCGTTCTACATGAAAGCCCTTAAACAATATGCACATTTATAATCTAAAAAAAAAAATAGATGAGGAATGCCTGGGTGGCTCAGATGGTTGAGCATCTGCTTTTGGCTCAGGTGGTGATTCCGGGGTCCTGGGATCAAGTCCCGCACACGTTGGGCTCCCTGCTGAGCAGGGGAGCTTCTCCTTCTCTCCCTCTCTTGCTTCCTGCTGCTCCCCCTGTTTGTGCACTCTCTCTCTGACAAATAAATAAATAAAATCTTAAAAAGATGAGGTCATTGGGGTGGGTCCTAATCTGATATGACTAATGTCTTCATGAAAAGGGGGAAATGGGGGCATAGGAACGGCGAGCACATGGGCGAGATAAGGAGAGGATGCGGGGACATTGCTGTCTCCAAGCCCAGGGATTCCCAAGTGACAAGAAGCCAGAAGAGCCGCCTGGAACAGTTCTCTCACACAGCCTGTGGGAAGGAGCAACCCTATGGACACCTCCACTGCAGGCCGCCAGCCCCCGAACTGGTGACCCACACGTTGTTGAAGCCACCCTGCCCGAGCACCTCGCTGCAGCAGCCCTCGGGTCACTACGGCGTGAGAGCAGGTGCTCTGCTCACTCACTGGAGAGGCTAAGCCCAAACCAATGACAATACCAAGTGCTGGTGAGGCTGGGAAACAACCCCGCTTCTCTTACATTGCGGGTGGGAGCACACATTGGTGTGTCCACTCTAGAAAAGCAAAATATACGGATGCCGGATGACCCAGAAACTTCCCTCTGTGTATACACCCACAGTAAGGAGGGCTTCTGTTTCATTTGCACGGAGGGCTGTGTGCACAGCAGCTTTATTCATGGTAGCTTCAAAGTATAAACAACCCGTGTCCATCGACTTGAGGATAGATAAATAAGTGGCCGCACAGTTATACCATGGAAGGCCAGGGAACAGAAAAGGGTAAACCGCCGAAACATGCAACCCCGTGGATAAGTCTCATAGACACAGTGTGAAGTGAAAGAAGCCCTGGATAAAGGGCTGCATGTTGTGTGATTCCATCCGTATGAAGTTAATCCAGGCAAAGTTAGTCTAAGGTGACGGAGGGCAAAAGAGTGCCTAGCTCTGTGGTGGGGGCTACTGACAGGGAAGGAGGCAAGAGGGAGCTCACCACGGGCTGAAAACGTTCCCTGTCCTGACATGAGTGGTGTCACACGTTGTGTGTGCAGGGTGGGGCAGAGATTCGGGGTGCAAGCCATCCGTACCTACTAAACCAGAATCTGCATTTTAGTAAGATCGCTAGATGACTTGAATGCACATTCAAATTTAGAACTAGTTCTGAAGAAAGACTCTGGACTCCAGCGGGCAGTGGGATTGGGTGTGAAAAGGAGAGGAAGTGGAGAGCACTTCCGGTTCCAGAGAATGGGTGAATGGTGATGCCATTAGCTGGGAACAGAGATGCCAGGAAGGGTGCTGACTGTGACATCTGATGGCGCTGTCCGGGTGGCCTTGTGTTCACTACTTGTCTGTCATAGGGGAGAGGTTAGGGTCACTGGGTTAGAGGTTCAGTGTCATTGGCAGGTGGGTGCTAGTTGAAGCAAGGCTGAGACCACAGAGGGAGAAGTGATCAACAAAAGTGATAGGAGAACAGGAGAGCAGTGTCTAAGAAACCAGGGAAGGATGCAACCAGGTCACATGCTCCAGGGAGTTACATTCATGACGGGAGTGTGATGATGGGTTCTGCAATGTGGGCACAGAGTTCAAGGTGAGGAGTGAGCAGGGAAGAGGCCCTGACCACTTCTTCTGGCAACTTGGCTATGGAGGGAAGAGAGTGGGTCATCCTGTATTCATGGCTTATGGATAGTCCACAGGCTGTGCGGAAGGAGCTGGTGGAGAGCACGTAATGGAGATTTGAGAAGAAAGGGATCATTCATGGCCCTATTTTCTGAGGAGGTGAGAGGGGATGAGCTCCAGGGGATAAACCAGAGAAAAAGCATTGTCGAGAGGGTTGTGTAGACAAGTATGAATGGTAAGGATGGGGAGGAAGCTGCGGATGGTCAGCCTGGTCATTTCTATTTCTTCTGCGAAGAAGAAGACAATGGCCTCTGTGGGGAGTGACAAAGGAGAGAAGAGGGGGCAATGTTTGAGGCAGAGAAGACACAGGGGTTATCCAAGGACTCAGAGGGCCCAGTTCAGGTTGAGTGGATAAATGAATTTTATTCCAGCATTTTCTAAGAATCCAAATGTAAAACCTGTTCCTAGTTTTCTTTTCTCTGAACACCTTGGCTTAATATTGTGTCTCTCTCTCTCTCTTTTTTTTTTTTTTTTTTTTTTTTTTTGAGAGGAAGGCCAGCGTGCCAGCGTGGAGCCATCCAGAGGCTTGATCGCATAACCCTGAGAACTGGCACATAACCGACTGAGCCACCCAGGCACCCTGGCTTATGGGCTCTTTTATCTCTTCAAATTCAACCCTCGAAAATGCGATGATTAAAACAATATGTTGCCTTTATTTGTAAACCTTGGAGAGGAAATAGGAATTCTTGAGCTCAATATTCACCTTTGCTGTTAACTCCTGACATTTGGACGAGTATTAAAGGGGAGAGAAGTGAAAGCTCTCCTCAAATACTTGAAGGGATTCACACAGCAAAAGGTTTTAAATAATTTTTGCATTTCAACAGAGGGCAGAGCAGAGGCTAATGTTACCCACTCTGGGGACATGGCCTGTTCTCCACGTGGAGCAGAGAAGCGGCCCTGCGGGGCACGCTGTCTGGGGAGCCATGGGCCTGGGAATGTGAGGGTAGGCAGAGGAATCCAATTCACCCATTGGTTGGGCGATGGAACGGAAACTCCTTCGGAGCCTAAGATTCTCTAACCTTCTTTTTGCCTGCCTATTCTACCTTCCACATCCATACCTCATGGATGAACTTTCCTGGCTCAGACTTGGACACCTGCAAGATGTGGCACTGTGCTGGACAGTTCAGACACACGGGCGAATGGGACAGCCTCTGTCCTCAGAGGGCTCAGGCACTGGTGGACACTTGTTGGCTCCTTCTTTCCTAAAAGGGATTAACGGGGCAGACATGGAATAGGGGGCGCCTCCAGGGCTCAAGCTAGATCTGGGATGTTAGCTCTAGCATTGTGGTTAAAGCACAGACTCTAAAGATAGGCTTTTGGGTTCCATCCTATATGCCGTGGCTTACTGGACATGGGTCCTGAAGAAGTTATTTTTTCTGTCAGTGCCTCAGTATCCTCATCTGTAAAATGTTGATTGTGCTGATGGCACCTAACTCTGAGGTTGCTGTTAGGGTTCAATATACTCAGAAGAATGTCTGGGACATTCAGTGTATTTTAGCTATTTATATTATTTAGTGCAGGCGGCAGCTTTTATCTTGGGAAGCTTTATTAATTATTAATAATGTTTCTTTAAAGAACACAAATCAGTCTCGTTGCATAAACGCATAATAACAGAATGGGGTTGAGGGAACCAGTTGAAAATCTTAGGGAAGAAAGGAAAAATATAAAGATGGATCTCTCTCCCTTTTACTTAGCAGCTAAAGTGAGTAATAATCATCACCAGGGAAAAAGATAAAAGAGGGGCTTCTAGGGGCTAACTCCTGGGCTAGGGTTTCTGCTTGCTTCCAGAAGGCCCTCTGTCCCACGGCCACTTTCCCATACATCTGAGGAAGCAGCCGGACCTCAGTGTGAGTGCACGCAGGACTCTGGGGTGCAAGAAGAAAAGACAAGAAGAGCCTGAGGAGGGGTCACAGCTCGGACACAGCCACCCTGTCAACAGATGTGTCTGTGGCAGCAGAGGAAGTGGCCCTGGGTGGCCACAGAGAGGCAGTCTCTGGATGCTGCCCAGAGCACTATGGGTTTTGTTTCTAGAGTACCGGAGGAATAGGATGGCTCATTGGTTGCCAGCCTGGGAATATTATGGTACGCATCTAACTCACGTAATTACTATTACTTCTGCACTGCAGGGGTACCTGCTGAGTCACCGGCAAAACCAGGCACCTGATGGTTTTCTTAAGACCAGGTTTGGAGTTAGGCAAGTTGGGTCTGAATTCTGCCCTATTAGCTGTGTGACCTCAGGGAAAGTTAGGTAAACACACTCAGACTCAGTTGCCCCCTGTGGGAAGTCAGAGTAACAAGGCTTTTATTGTTAGAAATAATGTCATGTAAATGATTAGCAGTGCTTAGGGCATAGCAAACTGTCAGTAAGTAAATGATCATTATTATTATCGTTTTTGACATGAGGAGCATCTAGAACTCCTGTAGATGCCCCACATCATCTGTCCTCTTACCAGGAGGAAGGAAGCCCCTCCAGCTGCTCAAACGTTCTCTCCAGTGTTCTCAGCTGCTGTATGGGCTCAGGGGCTCCTCACCTCACTGCCCTCCTCCTATCACTCTGTGCGAGCAAATGCCTTCAGACAGCACAATCTCATTTTCTCCTTCTCAGCTCGATGAGATATATTTCTCTTAATATATCATAGGATCCAGGGGGATACCTTAGATGGTGAACCCTGACATAGGCAGGACTTTCATCTTTTCCCTCTATTGGGTTTTTGGAAATCCAGGGCCAGAGCTGCCACCTAATTGGGGGTGATTTGGGGCAAGGCCTCTATACTCACTGACCACTGTTCATTCATGATAATGTTCCCCTCTGTGTCTCAGAATTTTTTTTTAAAGATTTTATTTATTTATTCATGAAAGACACACAGAGAGAGAGGCAGGGACACAGGCAGAGGGAGAAGCAGGCTCCCTGTGGGGAGTCTGATGTGGGACTCAGTCCAGGACCCCAGGATCATGCCCTGAGCCGAAGGCAGATGCTCAACCACTGAGCCACCCAGACGCCCCTCAGAATTTATTTTTTTTAATTATTAAAAAAATTTTTTTTTAATCTTCAAAGGTTTCCTATGAGAATTTTGATACATAAGAGAAATCAGGATCCTGGAGATGAAAGATACCTTGAACACCAACTTATCCAATCTCTGTACTCTTTGCCTTCAGAAACTTAAGCTCACAAAAACTTAAAAATAAAAATACCATATGATCTAGTAACCTCACTACTGGTATTTACCCAAAGAAAATGCAAATATTAATTCAAAAAGACGTATGCACCCCCATGTTTATTGCAGCATTATTTACAAGAGCTAAGACATGGAAGCAACACAAGTGTCCATCCATAGACAAGTGGATGAAGATGTGGTGTATACATACAAGGGAATATTAGGCATAAAGAAGAATGAGATCTTAACATTTGTAACAATGTGGATGGACCGAGAGGTGTTATGCTAAGTGAAATAAGTCAGACAGAGAAAGACAAATACCATATGATTTCACTTATATGTGGAATCTAAAAATCAAAACAAATGAATAAACAAAAACAGTCTCATAAATGCAGAGAACAAACTGGTAGTTGGGGGGATGGACAAAATCGGTGAAGGGGAATGGGAAGTACAGGCTTGCAGATACGGCATGAATAAGTCACTGGGGATGAAAGGCACAGTGTAGGAAGTATAGCCAATGGTATTGGAAAGTATTGTATGATGACAGACAGTAGCTATACTTGTGGTGAGCACAGTGTAATGTATAGAGTTGTTGAATCACTGTGTTGTACACCTAAAACCAATGCAACATTGTGTGTCAGCTATACTTCAATTAAAAAATAAAAGGATGGGGCGCCTGGGTGACTCAGTTGGTTAAGCGCCTGCCTTTCAACTCAGGTCATGATCTCAGGGTCCTAGGATCATGCCCCTCATCAGGTTCCCTGCTCAGTGGGGAGTCTGCTTCTCCCTCTCCCTCTGCCTCTCCTCGCTTGTGATCTCTCTCTCTCAAATAAAGAAAAAAAAATTTAAATCTTAAAAAAAAGGAAAGTGAAGCTTGATACAGCACCTTATTTTTACTGAATCATTTCACATTTGCTCTCTCCTGATGGTGCTTCAAGAGAGATATTACCAGTGTTCTTGTTTATGGATAAGGAGATTGAGTAATTGAGTACAGCAGCACGGTTAACAGTATGTGCTCTGGAGCCAACTAGCTAGGGCCAAATCCTGGCTCTACTATTTATGAGCTGAGACCTTGAGTAAGTGACTTAACTCCCTTCGCCCACTCCCTCTGTAAAGTGGTGACAATGCCCAGTGCAATGGAAATGCTGAATTAATGTCAGCTAGTCTTACTGTTATCCCTTAAGCCAGTATAGGGTAGACTCGTTGATTCTTCCACACATGGTTATGGAGCCCCTATTATGTGCCAGGCACCATGCAAGGTACTAAAGATCCAATGGTAGCCAAACCAGACTCTGTCCCTTCCTTTACCGAGTTTAAAGTTAGTGGGAAGACATGTGTCAATCAAAACCATCACACCAACTTAAAAGTGTACTTACAACAGGTGTTCTGAAGGAGGCACAGCTGGTGTCATAATGACATGGTAGAGCTAGTCGGGAGCCCCAGAAGGGCCTCCTTGACAAGTGAAGACCACCTTGGTGTGGATGAATGAGTTGGAGTTAGCCAGACTAGGGCCTGGTCCAGAGGACAGTTAGAATGGGACAGAGCAGTGCGGGCAGGGGCAGCAAGGACAAAGGCCCAGTGGAGGGACAGTGCTGACAAGTTGCAGCTGGAGCATGGTACCAGGTCACACCTGGGGGAAGACCAGCCGGTGTTAGGAAGAGCCTGATCATTCAGGTCCCCGTAGGTCAGATGGAAGATCTTTGTCCTAGAAGTCAAAACGGAGGATGGTAAGCTGAGAAGTGACAATAATCATATCTGTGCTTTGAAAAGATGAGTGTGACTATATTGTGTAGGATGGTTTGGCGGGTGACAAGAAGGGATGCAGGCACTGAGCAGTAGGAGGCCTTGGGTCACAAGTGCACAGGCCTGGCACTCAGATGTCTGTGCTGAAGATGAAATGAGGGCCTCCTTGGCAGGATGATTATAGCCACGGTCATGGGGGAACAGACCTGGGGAGATCGTCTAGAGCCGCGCTGTCCAATACAGTAACCACGAGTCACCTGTACCTCTTAAACAACTAAAATGTGTCTGATCTGAATTGAGATGGGCTCTAAATATAAAATACACACTGATTTTGAAGCATAAAATAATGTGAACTATCTCAGTGCTTTTACGTCGGTTGCATATTGAAATAATACTTCTGGATACCCTGAATAAAATAAATAATTAAAATTCATTTTAAGTTTCTTCAACGTGGCTACTTGAAAATTTAAATTACATAGGGAATTGGGATTTGTGTTTCTTATTTAGCTTCAGTCGAACAATGCTGATGTAGAGTGAGAAGAGAAGAGGGTCCAGAACCCAGCCTTGGGGAAGGACCATGGTCAGAGCAAAGGTTCAGCCAGCCCCTTAATTATTGACTCGCACCTGGGTGGAGAGGATGGTGGAGGGAGTCTGCCGGGTGGGTGTGGGTCGGTGTGGAATGGGGACTTGGAGCGGCAGGGCAGGCACAGGGAGGTAAGGTTCCAGTAAGGAAAAAAGCATGAAGTCTGCAGAGCAAGTGGGGCGATTCCGCCCCTCCCCAAGTTTGTAGTGTGCAGGGGTGGCGCAGCTCAGAGCCCTCTGAGGCCTTTTGCTGTAGGACAGAAGAGATTCCCACTCGCCAGCCTCTGCTCTGTGCTTGGTTAAACGTCTGCATCTAGCCCTCAGTTTAGGGCCGAAGGAAGCGGACTATTTTTTCTTCTACCTTCACCAGTTCTTAAATATTATTTTCTACAAATCCACCGTTATCTTTTCGTGAGCTGAGAGCTCCGTCCCACCTGATGGGAAGGAGCGGGCGGGTTGGGAGCGGTCCTGACTGAAGGCCCAGTGGATGCCGGGTTGGGGCCTCAGTTTCCCTGCCTGTCGCCTGTCTCCCGAAGGAGGGGGTAGGTGAGCCTACGGCCCCTCCTCCTCCCGCAGCCCGCCTTTGCGGCTGCGTGAGCTCAGCAGCCAGGTGTGTGCTTCTTGACAGCGGGATGCGGGGAGGGCGGCGTTGCCGGGTGCGGGTGGGTGTGTGTGGGGGTCCCTGGTGCAAAACCTCGCTCCACTGCCGTCAAAAGGGAACTCAAGGGAGAACTGCTCACTTCATCTTGGACGCGTTTTCCAGCTAGAATTGGTAAATACGTAAACGAAAGGCCCACACGGTCTGAAAGGGGCACAGGGCGCTCCCAGCGAGCTTCCCGGGGAGCCTCGGCCCCGCGCGCCCCTCGGCGGGCGCCCCGGGCCAGACAGGCGCGGAGGCTCGGCGCTGCGGGCGCGTCCCGGCCCCACGGCGGCCGCCACCCGGGGGCGCCCCGAACCCCGAGCCGGCCCCGCCCCCACCCCACCCCCACCCCGGCCGCCGCGACCGGGCCTCGGCGCCCCGAGCGTGTCGCTTCCGCCGCCGCCTCCCGGCGCGCTGGTCTGGGGGCGTCCGGGCCCGCCGCCCTGCCCTCGCTCCCCGGCGCGGCGCGGCGCGGCCCCCGCACCCCGGTCCCCGTGGCGGCCCCGCGGCTCGGGCCGGGGCGGCGGGCTTTGTTCCCCGAGACCCGACGGCGCGGGGGCCCGAGCGTCCCGAGGCGCGGCGGCGGCACTGCGGAGCCGGGGGCCATGCGCCAGCGCGGCCGCCCCGCGCGCCCAGCCTCGTCGGGCCCGCCCGAGCCCCCGGCCGCTGGCGGCCCCCGCGCGCTCCCGCGCTGAGTGCCGGGGTCCGCCTCCTCCCGGCCCGCTCGCCGCCCCGCTCGCCGCAGTACGAGCCGCCTCCCTGCCCCCGCCCCCCGCGCCGCCGCCGCCGCCGCCGCCGCCGCCGCCGCCGCCGCAGGGAGGGAGGGAGGGAGGGAGGCCGGGGAGGGAGGCGGCGGGGCCGAGCCCAGAGCCCGTCCCGGCCGCCGGCGAGCGAGCTGGGGCCGCGGCGGGAGGCGCCATCCGGGGTCGCCGGGCGGCCGCGGCGCCCTCGCCCTCCGAGCGTCTGGCAGCCGCCTCCCGCCGCCCCGGCCGCGTTCGGCCCGCGGCGCCCAGAGAGGCTCCCGCTCCGCCGGGCACGGGCTCATTTTTCTTCCTCCTCGGGAGGGAGTCGCCACCTGGATTGCCAAGTGCGAGGGGTCCGGGAGGCGGGGACCGGGGCACCGTGACCCGCCATGGCTCAGGCGGCCAAACAGCTGAAGAAAATCAAAGACATCGAGGCGCAGGCCCTCCAGGAGCAGAAGGAGAAGGAGGAGTCCAGCAGGAAGCGGAGGAACCGCTCCCGTGACCGAAAGAAGAAGGTAAGGGGGGCGGCGGGCGGCGGAGGTGGCCTGCGAGGCAGGGGCTGCGCCGGCCCGCGAGCGCGCGGGGGCGCGGGCGGGAGGGCAGGCGGCGGCGGCTCGGGCGCGGCGGGCAGAGGACGAGGACGGGCCCGGGGCCGCAAGGGCAGAGCGGGCGGCGGCAGGCGGCAGGCGGCAGGCGGGGCGCGGGCGGGGCGCGGGGCGCGGGGCGCGGGGCGCGGGGCCGGGCGGCGCCGACCCCTCTCAGCACCCTGGACAGACGCCGGCGGGCTGCGCCGCGCGCGGACCAACTTTTCGGGCCTCGGGGCGGCCGGCGGGGGTGATGGGCTGCTCCGGGCTGGGTGAGGAAGCCGCTCGCGGAGACGCGGCTCGGGGCTGCCGAGGCTGCTCTGCCCGCCGCCGCCCCGTGACCCGCGCTCCCACGAGAAGAGCTTCGTTCCCGCGTGTCTGAGCGGGGGGTCTCCCGTCCTTCCTCCCCCCTGCTCCAGCCCTCTGAGTGAGTGGCAGAAAGGCACGCCCCGGGGCATTTGGCAGCGTCTTAGGGTCGGGTCACCCAAGATGAGCGGCTGATGGCCAGGAGGGGAAGGAAGTTCCTTTGGAAGCCAGACACGGGTGCTGTCCAGCTTGGCCCAAGGACCTGGTCAGAGAGCAGGTCTGCCTTCTTGTGGACAGTGCGGAGACAAGGTACGCCCCTGCCTCCACCCGCGGCCCAGACCCAGACCCCTTGCGGCAGCTGTTCCAGTGCTGAGCACTCCCCTTCTGGGTCTGGGGTCTCCCGACCCACGACTTAATGACCACTAGCAACACCTTTGGTGAGAAGCACCGCGTAGCCTAAAATACCTTCGACTGTGAAGGGAGGGTGCAGTTAATTGGGCAGAGGACCCCCGCTGAGAGGTGTTTTAGAGCCCCCCCCCCCCCCCCCCACGAGGCCACTAGTACAGAGATGCGGTTCTGGAAAGTGGAGGTAGGGCTGAAAACTCCAGCGTCAGGAGAACCATTTTGACCTGAAGAAGCCGATGTGGGGGGCACAGCCTGCAAGCTTGCTCACCAGGGAATGGGGCCCCTCAGGGTTCCGGGCGGAAGGATGGGTCTTGTTTGAGAAGGAAACATCTTTGGTTTGGATTTATTTTTCTTCCCTGAAATTGTCTCACTCTGAGAAAGAAGTTTGGAGCCTTGGTTGACAGTAGAGCATGGAGAACAGACTACTTGCGGGTCACACTCCACTCACCAGAGTTGGTCAGCAGGACCAGCATCCGGCCTTTTCCTAGAGATGGGACACAGGGGCAGAGATGCTCTCTGATTGTGACCCAAGTAACTTACGTCCCACGCCAGGCCTTCCTGCACCCCACGGGAGCCAGCCCCTCCTCCCTCAAGGGATTTCCATGGTGTGTGTAAATAGTAGTTTCCCAAAGGCACCACCCCTTTAGCAGGACCAAAAAAGAGGCCTTCCCCAAACCTACGGTGAATCAGAGTTTGGGTTGGTGCCACTGGGAGAATCTTGAGTTCTTCTGCTAGGGTCTGAAATACCAGAGCCCATCCTGTGAGTCAGGCAGGGGGAAGTCTAGTTATATCTGACAGTGTTCACCCACTTTCTTGGCATGGATGTAAACTTCTCATTAGAAAAGCGTGCTCTCTATTTCCATTCCTGCCTATTGCTTTAGGAGCCAAGCCGATCCTCTCCCAAACTGCTCACTCAGTGTTTTGATCCCACTTCTTGCTCTGGAGCTTCCTCCTTGGTGCTCCTGATACCTTAAATAATTTTTCTGAGCAGTAGTCAAAACAGAACTCTCCCTTCTTCTCTTCTTTGGTTTCTTTCCATCCTACAAACTCCCTTCAATATAACTCTGCATCCCGACTCCATATAATACACACACATAAAAGTGGCAATCTCAGTATTATTTTTACCTCTTTGGTCTTAATCTTTACATTCTTGTAAACTTTATGTTCATCTTGAGTGCTAGATGAAATAGATTTCCCTTCCCCCCTCACTCCATGTTATTTTGTTTTATTGCTGGTTAGAAGCATACTGCGTCAGTAAGCATTCAGAAATCTTCCATACAGATATTCATTATTGTATGCAGTACTCTGGGTGCCAGGTCTAATACGACAGTAATAGGGAAATCTCAAGTCAGAGTGAGAGTGGTGACATAAACTCGTAGAGCCGATTCTCTGGGCGAGGAGGATATGGTACAGGGTAAGGCTTCGTCTGTATTTTGCAATGGTTGTGAGGTCTCTTAGCTATTGGCATGGTCTCGAGGGCCATCTCGGAGGCGAGAGATAAAATTTATAGCAAAATGCAAAATCACGAGAAGGTGGAGGGCCCCGGAGGGAAAGGTGAGGAGGCAGAGCAATGCAGAAAGAGATATTTAGAGAAGGCAGAGGAAGCTCCTGTAGGGCTGGGGAAGCAGATGGCCAGGGTTGAAGGTTCATATCAGGTGAAGTCCAACTGGGGCCCAATTTTCTACAAATGCAGGAATGTTTTAAGGGAAAAGTGATGATTAAAATCAAGCAGGTGAGGACTTCATAGTTGGTTACCGCAGACTGTGGGGTGCTATGGGACCATCCTTGGAATCAGCACAAGGAAAGAACTTCATAAATACAAACGAACATTTTATTCCAGTGAATTAGTAATTCCTAGGAATGTATGGCTGAGCCAAGGGCACTCGGAATTTACAAAAAGGAAAGGTGTTTGTCCCATGGGTAACCTACTTAGCGGGCACTTGACTGAGCAGAACCGAATCCCTCCCGTTTGTAGAAAGAACCGTGGTTGTAACTTCAACACTGCTTGCAGTTTTTATGGCTGATGATATTGTGTGGGAAGGCGCTTGCTAAGGGGTGCTGTGCAATGGGGGATGGAGGCCGATGTTGTGACGCACTGACTGACACAGATAGAAACCACCTCGACACAAGGAATTGAGCTAAAACTCTGGAGCTCTAAAAATGCCTGCATTCTTCTGGGGCTTCATTCAGTTTTCTGTTTGTGTAGCATGCATCCTTGTCAGAGGCTCGCTGTGGGAGCTGCAGCTTTAAAGGAAAAAAAAATCAGAATTTATGACATTTACTGATAAGTCCCCCTGAATCTGAAGGTTGGGATGGAAATAAATAAATCACAAAGCATGTGTAAAGCAGGCATTTGCATTAAGAATGGAAGCTTTCTAAGGCCGAGGACGCCTTGGGCAAAGGAATATGTGTGCTTTTTATGTTTACCCAGAGCTTGAGGTGAGGAGGGGAGGACAGGAAGGTTGGAGACAAAGTGAGGCCCAGGATAGGAGGAGGGTCAGAAATGAATAAAGGAGGAGAGGATGAAGGCATGAGGGAGGTAGTTAAGGAGAGGAGGGGCTGGCAGTGCTGCCCTGCTTTAAGGGGTTACACTAATCCTGCTGCCTGCCATACCCGTTGGTGCCCTGGGACAGTGTTTACCGAGCTCTCTCCTTGTCCCTGCTTCTGTCCCCCTGCTTCATCCTCTGCTTTGGTGAAGATAGAGATCACGTCTTCTTCCTGGCTGTATACTCGGGGCCTCACACACAATGGGCATGCAGTAAATGTGGATGGGATGACTGAGTGGATTGGATGAGTGGATTAATATATTTGCCTGCTGAAACGTTGTCTTGGTCATAGGCATGGGCTCAGGTGAACAGTATCCTCTTTGTCTTTTGGGGGCATCTGAAGAAAGTCTGACATTTCTTGCTTTTCTAGTCATTTGCAAAGCAATAGAGATTCATAGGCAGGCAGTGGAGTGATCTAATTTTTTGGTGCAGTGAATTCCACCACTGAGCATGTAGTTAGTCCCTTGCAGGGTCTCTGCTGCACTAAATGTCAAGTGATTTTAGCTGTTTGGAACCACAGTGTTTGCACAGGGCCTCAAGGAGCCAAAAAGAAAAGAGCAGAGAAAAAAAACTAAGGGAGCAGAGGAGTGGAAGGTGGCTTTCACCGCTTTGCTGTGCAGCAGTGCCAGACCGTCTTTCCAGACTAGGCAGGGCTCCCCAGAGAGGGCTCTGTCCCCCTCGCACAGCGGGCTGAGGCCTGGCGCCTGGACTGTGGAGGTGTCTTTGTGGGTCCTGTGATCGGACTCGCGAGGGAGACTTGGGGTGACCTGCATGAGTCTGGAGTGGTCGGTGCCAGGAGGGTGATGGTGGTGGGGTGGGGTGGGGGAGGGGTGCGCAGGTGTGGGATCCTTCAGGTGGGCCTGCGTCTCCTAACTGTAAAGGGTCTCAGATGGAAACTTCTGCTGTTGTCTGCGAATGAGTTTATAATTCCGATCTGAGAAACAGCAGACCGAGTCGAAAGAGAATGCTATTCATCATATGTGTTTAAATCTAGGTCCTGTGGCCACATCGCGTCACTAGTACATGTTGCAGTATGAACTGCTATTTGTATATAAAGCCTCTATTTGGCTTTTGAATAGCATGATTATGGTGCACTGCACATTAATTATTAAACGTGTTAATTTATTAGTTGCGAGGCTTTAAAATACACCACAACTTTGGTAACCTGCTTTGGCATCTCTTCTTATTTTAGTACCTTGGGACCCTCAGACACGGAAGCAGCCCTGCCCCTCTGGAGCTCGGGGAGGAACCGCCGGGGGTTGAGCTGGTAGGAACCTTCCCTGCCTGCTCTGTGTCCCTGTGCCAGCCCAGTGCTACCCTCCCTGCTGTGGGGATAGTGGCGGTGGGGGCTGTTCCCCAGATGCTCCTGTCATCCCCCCAACTATTTGCTAGACCAGGAGAGCAGGGTCTTGTGAGCACAGATATTACACCTTCAGTTGTGTCCAGCATTGTACCGTTGGCATATTTTTTGCTCCTCAGCCACTGCTCAAAGCAGAGGGGGCAGCAGCTGAAATTCAGAGCCTGAGGAAAATAGCCTCCCTGTGAAGGACCATGCACCAGTCCCTGTGGCCTGTCTCTCCTCTCGTTCACCCTAGCAAACTGCTGGCTCACCAATTCTGCTTATGTCCCCTCAATATGGCTTCTTCTTAACTCCAGCCTAAGGGTTCTTCCTCTTTCCTTCAACAGAAGTGAACAGGCAGTAGTGAATGGGGACTGCATGCCAGGCGCTCTTTTCCTGTGTTAGCTCAGCCCCATGCTTTGCCGCCAGGATGCCTTTGTGTAGGCAGACCCTCACCCATTTCTTCCTCCTTCAGTGTCAAACCCCATCACTTTGTTCTTCAAGAAACTCTCCTGAATGTCCCGTCCTCACCTGAGTCTTTGTACTTAAAAATTCAATAAATACTTATGACTTGAATTGATTCAGGAGCTGCATTTAACTGGTTTGGATTTTTTTCCATGGTCTTTCTATTTGAATTTGGAAGAGTTGGCCCTACAGAATTGGAACCAAGTACATAATTTTTTTTCTCTGAATTATTCTGACTAAAGCAAAGTCATCAATGTTTGGTTTTTGAAAAAAAGAAAACAAGCTTTTGCTTTGCTCTTTATCTCCATTTTCGGTTCTTGAAAACCAGCTTAGAAGCCTCCCTCTTACAGCGTGCGAGGGTAGGAGTCAGACCTGGATCACAGTTTCAGCTATGTGTGTGTGAATAAGCCTCCGAATTTCTCTGCACCTCAGTTTGCTCATCTGTAAAATAGGGATGAGGATCAAATGAGTATGCTTTATAAACTTTAAAACTACATAATATTTCAAAGGCTATAGTTAATAACATAATGATTATTAATTAAATTATGCTTTCTAATGAATCTAATGCCAAAGTTCATGCCTGGCTTTCCAGTGGTGGTGTGAAATTTTGATGTGTGCCTGGGAAGGCCAGCACATTATTATTTCAGTACTGGTAAATGAGAAAAGGGTGCTTTAAATCATATCTTCATTTCATTTTCAGGAAAGGAACGAATTTCCTATTTTACAAGATTTATTATTGCAGACTTAGTTATCTCCATGGGTCCAGTCTGAAACTTTGAGATGGGCTTTATTAACGTCCTGCATGGTGATCGTAGCTGTATATCAAAAGGGGAACATAAAAATGGTTCCTAAATTTTCTGAGAATACTATCACCATTAGAGCTGTGGCTGATAAATCCAGGGTGTGTAATATCACAGATAATGGAACACAGGGTGTTACGGGCAGACCAGACCCCTTCAGGGAGACTCTGTGCATCTTAAGAGTGAAAGCATAACACATCCACCAAGAAAGGAGAATTTGCATTATGTTCACTCAAAGCTAAAGCAAAGAAGATTTCATGGCCAGCCAATTAAAAACAACAACAACAACAACTTTTTTTCGTTTGCTTCCAGTGTGACTGGATGGGTTCCCTTCAAAGAGAATCTTTCTGTGTCTTTGCTAAGGCGGTAATACATTTTCCGTTTCAGTTAACACATTTTTGTCCATTTCAGAGCATCATTGACAATGCTGCTGCAAAGCAAGCTGCTCTGTTTATCAAAGGAGGGGTCTGTATTTATTGAGAGCAGGTCCTACAGGCATTGTCTCCCTGGAGCCTCGCAGAGCAGGGTGCAGACCCAGCCTGGCTTCAGAGCTTATTCACAGACCTTGGCACTGGGCTGCCTCTTTAGGTACATGACACACCCTCAGGATAATCAAGGCTGTTGAGACAGCACTGATGGTATTTCCCCTGCCTTCACAGGAAGGACTTGCTTGTTCTTGGGAAAGCTGCCAGCGGAGGCAGTAACCCAGGGCAGAATGGAGGCAGGTGATTTGGGCTCAGGACAGAAGTGCTGGCATCTGGATTCTAGTTAGAACATGAATGTCCAGAGGCTCCTCTGTAAGGCTCAGGGACAGCCCGGGTGCTGGTAAGGAGTCTGCCCTATTTCAGGCTCTTCTGCTTCACAGAATGGTTATTTCCCCTTGACTTTCTGTCTCAGAGATTTCCCTACCTACCATACAGTCAGCATCTTGCCCTTATAATTGTTGAATTGTGTAGCTGCAGAGTACCTACATTTCTGCCATTACTCTCTGTTCTTTCCCCCTACCTGGGACTTTTGCTTGTTACAGGGAAGAATCCTAGGACCTCTAGGGTCCTGGGCCTTCACATGAAGTGCTTGCCTGACAGCTGGACTTGGTGTTGGGGGTGGGAGGTGTGGCTGAAACAGGAGGCCAGCATGGCCCGGCCCGGCCAGCAAGCCAAACAGTGCTTGGATGCCTGGGTTTCATTTGCTGCCCCAAAGAAGTCAAGTGGTCTCAGTGAGGCTGAGGAGCAGAGTGCAGTCAGGGAGAAGACAGGCACCAGAGGTGAAAAGGCAGCAAATATCATTAAGGTAGCATCGAGAGAGCTGAGGTTGGAGTGAGAGGAAACACGACAGGAAAATGGAAGGAGGTGCGTGACCCCTAAACTCAGTTCTGAGATTGAAGGGGGACACACCCCAAACACTCAGGGTGAGACCTCTTGGGAAAAGAGAGACGGGATAATGGGACCCAGCGACCTCTCACCTTTGTTTGTGTCACAACCAGCTTGGGGAGAGGGCTTGTTATATGCAGACCTGCCCCACCTGCACCTGCAGAGTCTGACACTGGGTACAGGAGGGACCAGACACCTGCACGTCCGTGCCCAGCAGGCTCCCCTCGGGTGAGGTTGGCATAGAGCACACCGGAGAGCCTCTGTTCTAGCAGAGCAGTAGGCTTCCTTCTCCACAGGCCTGGCCAAATTAAAGTCAATCCTTCACTTGCCCACTTCCTTTGGGGAATTGGGTATGAAATAAAATAAGTAAATACAAATCCTCTATTCCTCACTTCTTTCCTTCATCTCCTGGTTGGATCTTCCCTCAGTCTGGTCACAACTCATCAGCTTGTTCCTGTAGCTCTGCTAGAACAGAGGCTCTCCGGTTTGCTCGATACCAGCCTCACCCAAGGGGAGCCTGCTGGACACACAGGTGGCCCCCCCCCCCCCCCCCCCGCCCAGGAGTCAGACTCCCGATTCCCCACAGCAAGTGGGCAAATAAAGGGCTGGCTGTAGAACTGTGGCCAGATCTGTGGGTGGAAGAAGCCTGGCCAGGGCCAGGAGGGTGGGGGTGGCCTGAGGAGGTGCCTGGGAGGCTCCTGGGGGTCAAGGCTGGACCTTCAGTGGGGCAGGCCATTCAGTGGAGGCAATAGTGTTTTGGAGGGTGGGCGAGAGGGTCTGGAGGGGCTGGGCTGGGAACTGTGGGTCCAACACTGGGAGCAGGGAGCGCAGGATGGGGGAGCTCTGGAAGGGGTGGCAGAGAGAGCTGAGCCAGGGGCCCAGTGATGTCCAAAGGGCAGGGGAAGCCTTAGAAGCTCCAGGCAGAAGTCTGAAAGGTTCCCACTCCTTCACACAGAAACCCTGGGCTATGCTGGGGGATAATCCAGCTGAGGGGCAGGCTGGCTTGAGCTGGGGACAGCTCCTGGGGATGGAGAGCATGTGACAGATGTGCTATTTGGGTGGTAGAGAAAGTTGGTCTTTGTGAGTAATAGAGTGGGTACCAGTAAGCAGTCAGCGATGATCTGGAATAGGTTTCACTTTGACATCTGTTAACATATTTGCCTGTGTGTGTGTATGTGTGTGTGTGTGTGTGTGTGTGTGTGTGCGCGCGCATGATTAAATGTCCATAAGACCTCCTTTCTGACTTGGTGTTGGGCTAGTTAGTTGGTGATGCCTTTCATTGAGCTAGGAAAGAAGAGGGGAACAGGTTAAGAAGAAAATGATGAGTCCTTTTGGGGTAGAATGAGTCTTGTTACATACCTTCCTGGAGCTCTCAGCTGATACAGGGAGAGAGCTAATAGAAAAGGTTCTTAAATATCAGGGAGTCTGTTGGGCTGGTGGTGGAGAAGGGGGGTGTCAGCTCCAGTCTGCACATTCCAGCAAGGCCCTAGAGTGCAGATCTTCAGAGTGATTGCTTTAACTAGGGCACATGCATGTGACAAAGCCTACCAGCCATGTGAAACTGAGAAATCTGACTGGTGGACACTCCTGCCTGCGGGGAAAGCAAGTCCCTGGGGTTGAGGTGGGCTGCAGGGAGGCAGGAGTAACTTACTTCCCAATAAAGGACTTCAGCACCATCCCCCATTTGGCAAAATGCTCTGCATTCACTAAAAATGAGGCTTAAAAGAATTTGCTTTTAAGAATATGTTTCTAATAAAAAATAGGAATATGTTTAAGATGTAATGTAATTAAAAATACAATGTAATGTAATTAAAAGAAAAGACAGAGGATGCCCTGCTTGTCCGAAAGGGTAGCCAGCCTTCTCTGCCTCTTGTGTCTGGAGATGGAAGCTGGGAATTTATAGATGACGTCACACCCCCAGTAAAGAATTCCAAAGAATTCCAAGGTGATGTGGACTAGAGCCAAGTAGGTAACAGAATGTACTGGCTCAAAATGGAGCTGGAGTATGGTCCCAAAAGTCTGGGCAGTTGGGTCTTGGCATGTGAAGCCATCCTTTGTAAACCAACTTGAAAATGTGTGTGTGTTGGGTCTAAACCTCCATTCTGCAGCCAGAGTGATTTTCCAAAAATGCAAATCAGATTTCAACACTCCCTCCTTTAAATCCTTCAGTGGCTTCCTAATTGCCCTTAGAATATAGTCCAGGCTCATTACTCTGGGCTCGCTAGACAGCTCCCCCCCCCCCAATTTAGCCCATAACTGCCTCTCCAGTTTATCTCTTTCTTTTCTACATGCTGCGTTCAGCGGACTCTGAGCTTCTTCGAGTACTTTGGATACGTGTACTTTCTCTACCTTTAGATCTTGCTGTCTGTTGAGTCTTTTTTTTTTTTTCCTAAGTGCTACACCCAATGTGGGGTTTGAACTCATGGTCCCGAGATCAAGAATCATATGCTCTAAACCACTGAGTGAGCCAGGGACCTCTGTCTGCTGCATCTTTTGCCTCACACAGTAATGCCAACTCCTCTGTCAGAATTCAGTGTGAACATTGCCTCCCAAGTCCTAGATGAGGTTAAATCACCCTGCACCATATTCTTCCAGTATGCTCATGTGCAAGGTGACCAGAAAATTAAAAGGACTTCAGTGCATGTCAGGAGGTCATCTTTGATTGTGATGTTGGAGCAGCAATGAAGAGATGCGAGCTTTGGAAGGTGATGGTTTCAGATGGTTGTGAGTTGACATCCTGGCTCAGAGGTTTGCTAGCTGGGAACTTTGAGCAAATTGCTCAGTTACCCTTCCTGAGTCTCAGTTTTTTCCACTTATAAGGTGGAGAAAGTGATATGTGCTACTCAACCACGCAGGGATGTTGGAAGGATTGAATGTAAACCACCTGGGATACAGTAAGCACTCAATAAATGTTTGCTTCAGTATCTCCATCACCACACACACCTATCTCCCACAGAGCAACTGGTAAATCCAAGACATGAGTGTTAAGAAGCTGTGGTTGTGGGGGGTGGGATACGGCAGAGAGAAACACGTCTGCCCTTAGACCACCAAATGGATAAATAAATGAAGATTTTCTAAAAAACATGACCACTGGTCACATTTCCTCTTTGACTCTAAATAAAACTTAAAAGGTGAAAGTCTGGGGCAGCCTGGGTGGCTCGGTTGGTTAAGGGTCTAACTCTTCATTTCGGCTACAGTCATGATCTCGGGATTGAGAGATCCAGCCTCATGTTGGGCTCCACTCTCAGTATGGAGTTTGCTTAAGATTCTCCCTCTCCCTCTGCTCCTCCTCTACTCATCTCTCTTTCTCTCTCTTAAATTAATAAATCTTAAAAAAAAAAAAAAGTGAAAGTCTGGTCTCACTTAGCAAGACTCTCACCTTGTATATGATTTAAATACGGTGATTTCCTTTGCAGAGCTGGTGATCAGGGTTTCATCCCAACGTTGGTAGTCATTGTCTAGCATTGCTGCCAATTTATTTTTTTTAAATATTTTTATTTATTTATGATAGTCACAGAGAGAGAGAGAGGCAGAGACACAGGCAGAGGGAGAAGCAGGCTCCATGTGCCGGGAGCCTAACGTGGGATTTGATCCCGGGTCTCCAGGATCGCGCCCTGGGCCAAAGGCAGGCGCCAAACCGCTGCGCCACCCAGGGATCCCCTGCTGCCAATTTCTTAAATGAATTAGGAGAGACTGTGAAGAAATGTGAACCCGATCTGAAACGCCAATTAGAGTGAAGAATCGGAAACAGCTCAAGTCAGAAAAGCTTCAAAGTCTGAAATGTCCATAGAACTGTTCCTGCATTTATGGAGGTGTGGGTTTCTCCTCTGGTGCAGAGATGTGGCAAATTCATTTGAATGCCATTGGGCAGAGCTGCTTTGGTCTCTGCACCCTGGAAAGCAGGACCCTGCCCTGTTGGTGTCTGGTCCAGAGAGGCTGGGGGCGGGCAGGCCCCTGGCTCAGCTCGCCCTGCCTGGGGCTGCCATGGCCGGGCTGGCGTGTGGCCGAATCAGCCCCGAGCCCTCTCTGCTTCGGGGGCAGCTGCAGCACCTATGGGGGTGGGGGACCCAGTGCCGCCTGGCGACCTTGAGCAATGTGTTTGGAACCAGGACGCCACTGCGGGCTCCTTGAGCAGATGCGCCCCGCTCTCCACTTCAGCAGGGCAGACCGCTGTCAAAGTATGTCTTCTAACAACGTCCTCTGGCCGCTCACACAAGCCTCAACATTTTGACGTCGTTGTTGAGCAGACCTGCATTTGAGGGACATCTGGACGACAAGCTGTGTGGATGAGTCTTAGCACTGAGCTCTCAGGGCTAGCGGTGCTCCCCGCCCCTGAACCTTCACATGCCACCCGCCTCTGCACCTCCGCCTACCCCCTACTCTGTTAAGGCCCGGCTTTGCCTCGTCCAGGCAGCTCTCCTGAATCTAGGTCAGAGATGCTATGGGAGAGGTGCCAGCCCTGAAGGGAGGCTGGGGAGGTAGTGTCCAGGGCCCCTGACCACTCAGCCACTATGTGTGGGAGTTTTCCAAGCCTTTAAAAGCTAATGGCGCTTTCCACTAAGTCCGAGGACAACACAGGATTCTGGAGCCTGTCAGGAAATGAAACTAAATCATGACCTGGCATTTCTCAATTAATGGAACCTCTCCTGGGGCATCTGGGTGGTGCCGTCGGTTAAGCCTCCAACTCAGTTTCAGCTCAGGTCGTGATTACAGATTTGTGAGATCGAGCCTGGCAGTGGGCTCTGCGCTCTGTGCGGAGTCTGCTTCTCTCTTTTCCCCTGCCCGTCCCCCTCAAATAAATAAATAAATCTTAGAAAACATAATGGAGCCTGTGCTTCCTTCCGTACCACCCTCTGATTTGTGAGCGTTAACCACTTGTGGTTGTGGATGACAAGAACAGAGCTTAGAGTTAAGAGAGCCGAGTCCTGCTCCTTCCCACCCTCTTGTGTAGCTTTGGAAACAAGGGAATCGATTTAGAGGGCTTCCAAGGCTCTTCTGGGTGGTACCCGTGAGTCTGAGCTTATGTGAACTTACAAGGCCACAGGACACAATGATTCCTAGAAGCCAGCTGGCTCACCCTGGCCTCCAGGGTGCTGGCAGAGAAATGTGGGTGGGGGCGGCTGTGTCGTGCTGTGGGCCCGCTCTCCTGGACACCAGACTGCAGGGCACAGGGATGTTGGCAGACATGCGAAAGACCATTCAGTATAGGCTTCTGCTTCAGCTGCTTGGTCCTCATCCCATCCATTTTGTTATTTCCACGATACCGACATGATTGGGAGCAGATCAAGGAGAGAAGGGTGTGCTTGCTGATAAAGTGTGGGAGCCACTTGGGCTGCTGGAAGGTCACCATGATCAAGGTTAGCTGATTCAGTCACTCAAAGGTGTATGTTTTTGGAGAGCCTGTATAATCAGACTCCCCTGTGACTCCATAAACCTCCTGCTGAGGCCAGTAAGGTGCCTCCTTCTATGTTTGCAACAAAACGTAACCTCTGGGAGGGCAGAGAGTACCTGCCGCAGGTGAGCATGAATTCAGGAGGCAGAGCGCCTTCTATTTTCAGTGCAAGGTGACTGGATCTGTCACATGCTGAGTTGCTTTCAAGGTCATGAGCAAAGCGAGGCTCCTCCCCACCATGGAGCTTGGGGGAGTCCTGGAGGCCCTGACTCCAATGGGGGAGGGGGCTCAAGCAGCTCTTGCTGCCTGCATTTTCCTGGAAAGCAGACTCAGGCAAACCCACTGCCCAAAGAACAGGCAATTTGCTGTTGGATACACGGTGTGGTTTGCCAGACAATCATGGCTTTTTAAAGACTCCCTTTTAGAGATGAATTGCACATTTTTAGAAAATCCCAGCTTCATCACTGACTGAGTTTCCAAGGAGTCAGTATTTTCAGGAGAGGTCAGTACTCCAGTACGCCAGCCCTAACTGAAATTCTTTTTTGATTTCAGACTGTGCCCCAGTGGCCCAGTCCTTCCCTCAGAAAGACAGGGCTCACTGGTTTTAATGGAAGCCCCAGGCACTTGAGAACCCGTCATGTTTTCTCCAGTGGCTGCTTGGCTGGGGTTGCAGAGAGGCAGGAGAGCACTGTCCCTGTACAGAGGCAGCCAGTCCAGGCTGTCGTTGAACTGGAACCTTCTCCAGGGGTCACGTCTTTTGGCAGATGAGCCCCTGAATATTCAAGCCTCAGAGAGCCCCAGGA
The DNA here is from genome assembly GCF_011100685.1 of Canis lupus familiaris. NCBI lineage: Eukaryota > Metazoa > Chordata > Mammalia > Carnivora > Canidae > Canis > Canis lupus. Next base: position 24,495,293 of record NC_049237.1, read on the forward strand.
GCAGGGTCACCAGTGGGTCATGGACAGTTGTTACACAGGGCACCGCCTGCATTATTTCACTTGTCCTTCTGACAGCCCTGCGAAGTGCAGAGCAACCTTCCCATTTCACACAGGAGGGCAGTGAGGCTCAGGAAGATTAAGTGCGTTCACAGCTCCAAGCGCTAGAGCTGGGGCTGGGATGTTGGACATGTCTCTCTAAAGTCCTGGCTTTTTATTTTTATTTATTTATTTTTTAAGTTTTTTTTTTTTTTAAGACTTTATTTATTTATTCATGAAGACACACAGGGAGAGGCAGAGATACAGGCAGAGGGAGAAGCAGGCTCCCTGCAGGGACCCTGATGCAGAACTCCATCCCAGGATCCCAGGATCATGCCCTGAGCCAAAGGCAGATGCTCAACCACTGAACCACTCAGTTGCGGTGCCCCAAGTCCTGGTTTTTTATAACAAGCAGGCGGTGGCCGATGTGAGGGTTGCAGATCAGCTCATGTATTCTAATTTTCTCATCTGTCCATTGCCTGCCCGGCTTCCAGTAGAACAGTGGGGCCCAGCCTTTGTGGGGTACTCCCTCCACTGAAGCAGAGAGAGGAAGGCAAGGGGGTACATCTGGCCTGCACACACCCGAGGGGCTGGCCTGGCCAGTTGACAGGGGAAGACCTTGGAGGGCTCAGGAAGGTTAAGTAGCTTGCCCGAGGTCATACATCTGATCAGAGCGAGGGTGACGTTCACACCAGCTACCTAATTTGGAAACCACCTCCCTGCTCTGGAGCCACTCTGAGGATCAGGCCAGATGAAAGTAAGTGTGCCTCAGGGGAGGATGCGGGGCACTACTAACAGGGAGCCCAGAGACCCGCGTAGCCCTTCCTTTGATTCTAAGATAAAACACCCCCCCCCCCGCCCCCCAGCCCTCCATAGTCCCCCAAAAGCTCTGGGGAAGAGAAGGCGGTCATTCCCCAGGACAGAGCCCACACAGCAGAAATGGGCCTGGTGATGGAGACATGGATATGAGGTAGAGAGAGGTGAGGATGCAGACGCAGGTGTAGACACAGACACAGATACAGGTGCAGAGAAAGACCTAGGGCTACAGATGGACACAGGGATACAGATGACAGACACACCAGGCAGTGCACAACTAGGGCCATAAAATGGTAACATGAGGATCTCAGGATGCCAGTCCTGACTCTGCCCCTCGAGAATTGGCTGGGTGACCTTGGGGAAATCACTTCACCTCTCTGGGCGTCTGTTCTCTCATCTGTAGAGTAGAGGGCCAGAAGTGGGCTTGCTGATACAGCAGATTGGAAGGGACCTTGGAGATCTCACACTCCATCCCCTTCCCCGGGGGGAGCTGCACTGCAGAGAACGGAAATGACTTGTCCAGATCACGCAGCTGTCTTCACTGGCCAAGCAAATACCAGAACCAGCTCTCCAGGCCATGTCTTCTGTGCTTTGGTGAGAAATTACAAGCTATGATTCTTGGAGCACAGTATGGTAGGAGAAACCCAGAGAAGGAAAGGGGGACTGGGGTTCTTCTGTTCCATGTAGAAACAGCCCCACCAAGTAGAGGCGGCCCCACAAGAACACGCAGAAAGTGGATGTACTCCTCTGCGAGGAGGCGCTAAAGCCTGAGCCCCCTCCGGGCCTTGTGAAAAGCGATGTGCCCTGGATAGATTATTCCAAACTGGTCCTCGTCCCACTGCCCTAATTAACTCTCTTTGGTGGCACGCGCAGCCCCGGCTACGTTCAGGGCTTGATGCACTGCCATCCATGGTGTCATGTGTGTCTGTCTGGTGTGGACACGCGTGGTGTCCCACACATCTCTGGCTTTGGAGGCACATTCATCAAATATGACCTGCTTGTTGCCCAGATGGAACCTGAGGCCTGGATGGGGGGGAGGGGTGACTTCCCCAAGGCTCCTGGCTGAGCAGGGCCTGAGCCTGACACCTGAGAACTATTTGGATGCAAAGTCTTATTGCCCTTTGAGTGAATGAGTCTGCTTGTCTGTCTGTCTGTCTGTCTCTCCTATCTAGCTATCTTGGTTACCTGCTATTATCAATCTTAGATTCCTACTGTTTCACTTTCTTGTGCTTTCTTGAGGAAAGAGGGCATAAGAAAAGCTCCTTTGCAGGTGCACTGCACTCTTCATAGTTGGCCTAAGTCTTCTTTTCAGCTTTACATTCTTCCATCCTTTTCCTTCTTCTCTTCATCTCCTGTAAATAATGTGCTGCTCATTTCTCAAGTACAGCTGCCATGCCCCCAGGCCTTGTTCATATGGGCTATGCTGTATGCGAAGTCTGAAGCACTTCTCCCCTAGGCTACAAAATGAACTCTTATTTATCTTTCAAATCCAGAAAAAAATCTCACCCCTTCCAGGAAGCCTTCCTTGACTATTAAGCAGAAATAACCTCTTTTGTGTTGCATTAGCACTGCTAATCTCAGTGTCACAGCTCTAATTGTTTTGTTAAAATCAGAGGTGGGTGAACCTTTACTATAAAAGGCCAGAGAGTCAATATTTTTTAGTCTGTGTTGCAGGTACTCACTCACCTCTGCCCCTGTCACCACAGTAGTGGCCACAGAGTATACACAAACGAATGAGCATGGCTATATTCCAATAAAACTGTATTTATGGACACTGATATTTGAGTGGCATTTTATTTTCGTGTTACAAAATGTTATTCTTTTTCCCCCTCCATGACTCAAAAATGCAAAAATCATTCGTAGCTCGTGGAAGGTAACAAACACTGCAGCAGGCTGGATCTGACCCGTGGGTACTGCGTGCCAATGCCAGTGAAATGCTTGTTTTCCTTGTTAGATTGTGCAGAGTGTAGCTGGTCGTCTCTGCCTCCCCAAAACCTGTTGGTTAAATGAATGAATCTGATGATGTTCATGAAACAGATATACACGGAATAACAATTCTTAACTTTTTAAACAAGTCTTTGAGGGAGGGAGGCCGATCAGACACCGCTGTTCCTATTTTACAGGCAAGACAACTGAGGCTGTAGGACCCTGTGCCCTGGGAGAGCCTCAGGGCTGTCGGTGTGCCTTTGGTCCTAGAGGAGCTGCTCTGATGGCTGAGCCCTGCTTAGCTGCTGAGGGAAGCTCTGCGGAGCTGGGCCAGCAGGATGCTCAGCTGCTGGATGCAGCAGGAGCCAACCAGGAGCATGTCTGTCGGCTGTGAAGAGAGAAACAATCTGGTGCCTGGCTGGGTAAGAGGCCTGTGTCGGAATGGTTTGGTTTCCTTCTGCCTCTCTCAGGCACCGAGCTCCCGGAATGGGAGGCAGCAGTGTCTGTTCTGGTGAGGGGGAATTGTTACACAGAGCTGAAATTAGATGTTTTGTTTGAATTATGTTCATCTGACTTAATTTCTGGGGAATGTCACTGTTCTTCAGAAATCCAAGCACCCTGAGGGGCTTGGTGAGCACTCGCGATCCTTGGAGCTGTGCTATGCTTCCCCTTTCCCAGCACCTCCACCCTCCTGAGCCACTGGTCTCCCACAACAGACTCAGCAGGGCGGCGGTCCCAGGGGCACGATCCCTGATCCCCGATCCCCGTTGTTCTGGACGAGGCAGCCCAAGCTCAGGGTGGAGGCGTCCATTCCCCAGGTCACATCAGCTCACACCAGGTCACACAGGTCTGATCTAGGGGTTTCCGTTCTACTAGGGCTATTGCTTTAAAATGTTAGCCCCCCACCCCCCTTTATTGAGGCTGGCTTCTTGTGCAGACAACTAGTGCAGTGGCACAGGCCCTGTTCTTAGAAGGAACTTGTGCTTCTTTTAATGCTCTGCTATGACTATTGTGAAGTTGCTTATTTTGCTGGGGCTGCCTGGGTGGCTCGGTCAGTTAAGCATCTGACTCTTGGTTTCAGCTCAGGTCATGATCTCAGGGTCGTGGGATTGAGCCCCATGTCAAGCTCCATGCTCTGCAGGGAATCTGCTTAAGATTCTCTCTCTCTGTCTCCCTCTGCCCCTCCCCCTGCTCGCGCTTTCTAAATAATAAATGAATAAATAAAATCTTTTAAAAAATTATTCATCATTTTTTAATACTGCATTCTCATTTTGCACTGGGCTATGCAAATTGTGTAGCCAGGCCTGGCCATAAGATTGTCTTCATAGGCTAGCGCTTGTATTTTTCTATTTAATTAACCTTGAGTGTGAGTTGATCTTGGCCTTGGCAGCTGGGATATCCACAGGTGCTTTTTTTTTTATATATAAATAACTGCCCCTAAACCTGTCTGAAGGTGAGATTCCACATGGCCCCTGTTGAAAGGCCAGCAGGTCAGCCTTCAGCTCCTCTTCCTTTCACCTTTTCCTTTGGGCTGCAGGCAGCGGTGTGTCCAGGTGCATGCAGGGGTCGTTTCTCACGTCAGAGGCAAGGTTGAAGATGCCAGAAGTGCCCCTACCCTGTCTGTGGCTGAAGCACTACCCAATCTTTGGGTACCATCTTCCCAGCAGGATGAAGAATTCAGAGCTACTCCTACTCCCCAGGTCTGGTGCAGACTAAATTCTCTATTCATTTTTGTCTTTGCTGCAGATGGCATTCGGGATTATTTTATAGGTCTCAGAATGTGTTTAAAGGGAGTGGGGCTCTAGTACTGCTTTTGGACTCTGCACCTTCCAGAATGCTAGTTTATATGCTTTCTGTGGACCGTGTCTACCAGGGGTCCTGATATATGGGCCACCGACTGCTGTGGCACATGTGGGAAGGGCCTGGCCTATGTTCTGTTCCTCAGACACACCTAACATGTCCCACTTGGGGCTCTTGACCTCAAGTTTTCTCTGTCTTCACTGTTCTCTCTGGAGCTGGCGGGCTCCTTTTCATCTGTCTCAGCTTGCCCTTTGTCTACATAACCCCACACTAGCTGCCTACCCACTCTCTCTCTGTCACGTCATTGTTTTTGTCTTCATTATATAGAATTATCCTATTTCTGGTTTATTATCTGTCTCCCCCTGTCTGCATTAAAAAATAAATTCTATGAGAACAGGGAACTTGTCTGTTTCATTCACTACTCTATTTCCAGCATCTAGAAGAATCCATGGCACACAGTAGGTGCTTCGTAAGTATATATTGAACAAAATGATGAATTTTCACCACACTCTTATAAGTTAGGCACCATTAGCCTCACTTAATAGATGGGGACATTGAGATCCTAGAACAATTCAGTGACTTGCCCAAAGTCTCAACGTTTAGCAAGGAGGGTTTTTGCTGGGTCTGCAGCATAGTTGTGTCACCAGGACCAAGCTCTGCTGCCTCTTGTGACCCTGCTTTCTGCCCCAGCCTGGAGTCCAGGGGTCAGGAGGGTGTCTGTCAGCTTCTACAGCTGTCCCGTGCCTGCTAGTTGCTTTTCTGGGGTCCTTCTATGACAGTGTGGAAGCTCCAGACCATATTTCTATTTATCTAAAAAATCGGACACAGAAATGATTTTGATTTGCAAAATTTTAAACTTTGGAAATCTTTGGTGGAATCTTTCCACTAAATCACATTTAGTTTTACCTTGATCGAATGGTCTTTATTGAAAAGAAAAAAAAGCCTGTCTGAACCCTGATGGATCATTCCAGTAAACATGAGCTATCCTAAGCAAAACTGCTTGGAAAGGTTACAAATGTACAGCAATATGAGGGATTATCACTACCCAACAGAAATGCTGTCTTTGTTTTCTCATAAAATCAATCAATCCAGTGAAGATCGGGTAAGGGGATTTTGGAGGCTTCCCTTTGCATTCTTCAGCATTGAGGATGAAAGTGAAGCCTTTTCATGGTGTAAAGGAAAGTGCAGAGGTTTGGTGTCACGCCTTGGCCCCAATACAAGCCTCAGTTTTCTTACCTGTAAAATAGGTCCTCAATCCCTCCTCAACATCTCTGTGTGGCAGCAGGGTTGAAAGGTGATATTAAATGCTCCCCCGGGGATCCCTGGGTGGCGCAGCGGTTTGGCGCCTGCCTTTGGCCCAGGGCGTGATCCTGGAGACCCGGGATCGAATCCCACATGGGGCTCCCGGTGCATGGAGCCTGCTTCTCCCTCTGCCTGTGTCTCTGCGCCTCTCTCTCTCTCTGTGACTATCATAAATAAATAAAAATTAAAAAAAAAAAAAAAAAAAAAATAAATGCTCCCCCCCCCCACCCATGTGCATGCTCAAGGCCAGCCCCTTTCCTCAGTGGGGCCAGGGCCATGGGCACGGCAGGTGGCACTGCAGGCAGAAATGGGGTATGAAGATGAGACAGCTGACTGGGGGACAGGGTGGAAGGGAAACAGAGGGTAGGCAGGTCAGAGGCACATCCTGGCTTTGGTCAGCAACACCGTTGGTGACCCTGATGGGCAAGCCTGCCAGCCATACAGTGCTGCACCCACCCCTCCCTTGCAGGTGAGAGCAGAATCCAGAATCTTCTCTGGGTGCCTGCAGACACTCTGAGGCCTGGGGGCCAGGTGGGGGCCGGTGGGTTGCTCGCAGCCCACAGGAAGATCGCTTCTGCGGTGGCCAGAGATGAGAGTGAGGCTCCTGCCAGGGCGGGAAGGACCCCCAAGGGCAGGAAGGACACCCAAGGGCATGAGGCTCAGCACATGTGTGCATGAGTGTGAGCTGGGCTCGATCCCCCAAGGGGAGCTCTGAGAAAAGGAGGTCCAGGAGGTGCCCTTGGGCCTCACTTCTCTCACCTGGGGGCCTCCCAGTCACTGAGACTTGCAACATCATGTCATCTGAGAGCACAGCAAACAGAACCAAGAAGGATGCTGCTGTAGCCCCCTGAAAGAAAGGGTGCCCGGGGCTGGGGGTGCGGGGGCATCCGTCCTGGTCCTGGCAGGTGTGTGTTTTCTGGCCTAAGGATCGTGCTGCCCAAGTGCTTTGGGAGCGAGGGCAGTGGCCTGATATTCGGTGGGCAGTTGTTGAAGTCCTGGCCCAGCAAAGTGAGGATGACATAGGAAGCGTCTATGGCTGTGTGTACAGATGTGTCTGCCTACTGAAGCCGAGTGGCCCCGTGGAAAGAGCGGGGATTTTGGAGCTGGATGGATCTGGGATCCAGTCTGGGCTCCACCTGGTCAAGTCTCCTGTAGCTTTTCTCTTCTCACCTTGTTGGTTCTCTAGTGTCAACATCTAGGCCGTGCATCTAAGGCATGGTGTTGAGAGACCAGTGGTCTGTGTCTCAAGGGCTTCCAGGCACCCAGAACACAGGATTCCTGTCTGCATCCTTGAGGACCCTTTCTAGGTGTTCCCCAAACCCCATTCTTTTTTTTTTTTTTTTAAGATTTTATTTATTTATTCATGACAGACACAGAGAGAGAGAGACACAGAGACATAGGCAGAGGGAGAAGCAGGCTCCATGCAGGGAGACTCAATTCTGGGTCTCCAGGATCACGCCTTGGGCTGAAGGTGGCGCTAAACTGCTGGGTCACCAGGGCTGCCTGCCTAACCCCCATTCTTAAGTGGAGGCCTCTTAGCTGGGACCTGACCCTGGGAGCCTGGCATGGTTGACACTGTGTGCCAGGGAGCTGCAGGGTCTGAGCTTCTGGGCAGCTGTGGCCTGGAGGGGCAGGAGAGGAGGGCTTGGTGTTAAGGAGAGGTGAGAGAAGAGGCAGGAAGAGAGGAGCCTGGTCATCCCCCTATCCCTTGTAGCCCAGTTCTGTGTCCCCCAAATCCACCATCTGAGGCTCCATACATAGACTGAAGTAGATTGTCCTGGGTCCCCTGGATGAACGATGCCTCCTCTCTGGACCACTGTGGACTCCCACCAGCCTGGCCTAAGAGTCTTGTACCTGGGATGAAGCTTTTCATCTCATAGTTAGACATCTGTGGTTAAACTCCCCCTCAGAGGGTCCATCATACTGGAGAAACTGGAAGTTTAAAGGCAGGAAGTCATGACAGTGATGGGAAAGCAGAGGGAGATGAGGCCAGGGCCAGAAAACAAAAGTCTCAGTTTCTCTTTGCCAGGGCTGAAGAGTGGAGCAGCTATGACAGAGGTATTCTAGGGCCTTCTCCGTGCTAGGCTAGTCAGGGGGTGATAAAGGCCTTTGTTGTCATGGCCTGTGAGCCTGCCTGGAGATAAAAGGAGGTAAAGGGGGGAAGGCAGCAGGAGCCTGGTCTGTCATGCCCCCTCTGGGACAGTCTGGGAGAGACTCACTCAGGGGCACTGCACGGGGTGCGCTGAACTTTGGGAAACTCCTAGTTTGTCAAAAACTTCTTACCCTAACTCATTGGCATTTTCCTGGGCCTAGTGCAACCCTTGTAATTAAATTAATTTAGGAGAAACAAATAATGATGGCTGTGAGCAAAATAAGACCTGAAAGAATGGCCTTTCCAAGTGTCTGATCCTTAACAAGTGGCACCGGGCCTTTCTCTGAAAGCAACCACGGGCCACTCCATTTCTGCAGAAGCAGAAGTTTATTTATTTATTTATTTTTTTAAAGATTATTTATTTATTCATGAGAGATCAAGAGAGAGAGGCAGAGACACAGGCAGAGGGAGAAGCAGGATCCATGCAGGGAGCCTGACATGGGACTTGATCCTGGGTCTCCAGGATCACGCCCTGGGCTGAAGGCAGGCCCTAAACTGCTGAGCCACTGGGGGCTGCCCAGAAGCAGCAGTTTAATGAAAGGGTTCCCTGGACAGTTCAGGGTGCATTTCCTATGATTCGTCCTCCCCTACCTGCAGCTGCCCTACCCAAGAGATGTACCCAAACCTGAGCTGTTTCAGGCTCCACCCTCCCTGTTTTGTGTCAACGGGTGTCTTAGTACACGCACACTGTGTGTGTGTCTCTGTGTGTGTGTGTGTGTGTGTGTGTAGGCAGAAGGTGTTGATGTAGAGCTTGGCTGGATCTACTTGGCTCCTGTAGTAACACATCCAGCCAAGGTCTCTGGCCATGCTCTTCCTGCTACCCCTTGGCTCAGCATATGAAGCAAAGGCAGTGTCGCTGCTGAGCCGGTGACCTCTTTCCCTAAAAAGACATGAAGTGCTTCAGGAAGAGGTGAGTGCAGCGTCCAGGGCCCTGAGGTCTGGTTCTGCTCAGCTTGAATCGGGCAAGGCACAGGGCTCCACCCTAGAGCTGCCCACCTGGTAGGGGCGCCTCCCATCCCTAGAACTACCAGTGAACCAACGGACGGACGTCCGCCCCTTTGCAGAAGTCTGAGCCATCTTAGTTAATCTAATCCCCTCTGGGGGGATCGTGATTCCCACATGCATTTTGGAATAAGGCCAGCTTGGAGGCAAACCTGGCCTCTACCACTTGTAACCGTGGGCCAGTTAACCTCTCTACATCTCAGTTTCTTATCTGCAAGATGGGGATGGGACTAATAATGCCTGTCTTGTCAGATCACTGTGGGGATTAAGTGAGACGGTGAATGTAAACCTGGCTGGTTCATGGAGAGTGTCAGGGTATAACTCCTGGACTTGGTGTTATCATCCTAATTTTACAAATTGGAAAATAAGCCCTGGAGAGAGAAATTATCCCAAAGAGAGAGTGGCATTGCCAGGATGTGGTGGATCAAATAGGACTTTAAAAAACCCTTCTTATGAGGAGGTGTTTAACGCATGGTCAGAGACGACGGTATTAAATGAAACTTTAATAGGAGGCAGCGGGGAAGAAAAGTTAGTCATTTATTTTTTTACAGACAAAATCAATCAACTCTTTAAAATATGATGGTGATTTTTTTTCCCCAAAGGAAATAAACTACAATGGACCAAGGAAGTCCTTGGGTAGAAGGAACAGTTGCAGAACACAAAGCTCTTTTTGCATTGATGGTTCGGATCTCCCCGCCCCCCCTCCCGTGCAAGTGTGCTCACTGGATAGATCTCTCTTCAGGAGAAGAGAACTGAGACTTTCATACTGTGTCTTCATATACCATGAAACCTGTGGTTCTTCCACAAAATCTCTGCCTTTGTCACCAGAGACGTGGGCCCTCAGGGTCCTCAGAGCTGAGGGTGGGTCACAGGGGAGGATGGGTTTTGAGATGTGGGGTCTTGGTGATCCTCAGGTCAGGGTAGTGGAGAGCCATGTGGGAAGGGAGAGCCCACTGGTGTCTTAAGGACATTGCAGAGGAAGACCTGGGCACGACTCCCATCTCTGAGAGGCTTTAGTAAGGCTTCCTACACGTAATTCACTTTGTTTTTAAATCTTGACCTCCCTTTATAATCCAGGTTGACGAGTTTGAAGTGAGCGTCTCCCACTACCCCCCTCCCCCAGCTTGCACACCAAGTATGCTGATCACGATCACACATCTGCAGCTGGATGTGCCTCTGTGGCTCTCAGGCCTGTGACCCTGGGCCTTGGCTCTCACTGTTGTCTTTACCTAGAATGACTTCCAGAAGTATGGCTTCGTTAGTAGGGAAATAGGATTCAGAATCTGAGCTAGATTAGAATCCTGGCTTCTGATCACTCCCTGTGTGGCTTCTAGCACATCGTTGAACTTCTTTGGACCCATGTCTCTTTCTCTCTGCAGTATGGGGGGTAACAGCATTGGAGCAGTAGTGGGATAATGTGCATGGAGGGCTGGGTACATGCCTGGCATGCAGCAGTGATGGGCCGGGCAGTCTGTGGCCGGGAGGGGCCGTGCTCAGGCCCAAGGAGGACACGCTGCTTGGACTACTGTGTCCAGGCTGTGCTTGGGGAGCCCTGAAGCTCAGTTTCTTCATGCCCATGGAGATGTTTAACATGAAGTCATCTTGCAGCTTCCTTTTGGGGGAAGGGTTTTATGACTAAGACTACTGATCAGCCTGGGCAGTGCTAGGCTTCTCAGTTTCTGAAATATTAAAAACTCTTTTGAGTGAGTTAGACCGAAGTGATGATAGCAGCTTATAAATAATAAACCCAGCAGGGGCTGCTGAAGCCCTGTCATCTGGAGCATGGGGGCCTCTCCTCCAAGCCAGGGTCGTTGGAAGAGCCTTCCAGAGCTGCCTGCACTGGGCTTTCCCAGATCTGTGGATGCTGGGCAAGTGCAGCCTCCGCCCCCCGGCTCCTTGGCAGCTGCCATGACTCCGTGAAGCCTCACAGATTTTGGACACAGGTGCTCGCAGATGCATGGCATACTACCTTCCTGGCGCTGCCCTAACTTGGAGCTACGACACGGGTGGTTTGACGACAGAAGACTGATCATCTTGCAGTTCTGGAGGCTGAGAGTCTGAGATCAAGGTGTCAGCAGGGTTGCTTTCTCAGGAGAGCTCTGAGGGAGACTCTGCTCCAGGCCTCTTTGCTGGTTTCTAGTGGCTTCCTCACCATCTTTTGTGTTCCTTGGTTTCTAGATGCCTCAGGGGAGATCAGGGGATCTCTGCCTTCAAGTTCACATGGTGTTTACATCTCTGAGTCTCTGGGTCTCTTAATTCCCCTTTGTAGAGGCCAGTGGTCACATTAGATTAGAGCCCACCCTATTGACCTCATTTACCTTCATAATCTCTGTAAAGATCCTGTTTTGCAATAAGGTCACATTCTACTGTATTGGAGGGTATGACTTCAAGGTCTTGTTTTTTAGGTGACGGGGAGAAACAATTCAACCCATAACCTGTGGGTAGGCATGTGCCCAACGTGAGTGCCTGGAGGGTCCCAAGCTGTGGCCAGTGGCCCCCAGAAACCCTTGACTATCCTTGGAGAGGGGCTCTGCACTCTGGAATCTCCGGACTCTCAGAGCTGTTAGGGCCCCCTCTCATTTACCAAGGAGGAAACACTTTCTGAGAGGGGGAGCCCCTGTGGCAGAACACCGGCTGCCTGTTTCCCAGGCCAGGGATCCCAGGGTTCCCTGGGGAATGGTTAGGTACGAGCCCACATATTTCCCAGGCAGAGGAAGGGAAGAGAAGGTGGGAGGAAACATCCAGTTTGTTCCAGATACTTTCATATTTCATTTCATTTTTATGGGAACACCTGTGCTGGATATGAGCATTCCTATTTTTCCCTTTTCTTTTGTTGTGGGAAAATATACATAACATCAAAGTGACTGTCTTACCCATTTATAAGTGTACAGTTTAACTACCTTCTTGTTGTGTACCCATCACCACAACCATCCACAGAACTCTTCATCTTGCATACTGAACTCTGCCCCCATTAGACAATAATATGTCATTCTCCTCCCCCAAGTCCTCCGACAAGCACCATTCTACTGTCCATCTCTGTGGATTTACTACTCCAGTTACTTCTTAGAAGTGGCATCCTACAGTGAATTTGTCTTTTGCGTCTGCCTTATGCCTCCTAGTAGAATGTCCTCAAGGGCATCCATGTTGTAGCATGTGTCAGACTTCCCTTCCTTTTCAAGACGGAGTAATAATCCATCACAAGTACGCACCACATCTTGCTTATTCATTCTTTCGTTGAAGGACGCATAGGTTTTTTCCACATTTTGGCTGTTGTGGACGCTGCTGTGTGATGGCATACAAACACCTGTTCAAGTCCTTGCTTTCAGTTCCTTTATGTACCCAGAAGTGAAATTGCTGGACCATATGGTATTTCTATTTTTAATTTTTGAAGAACTACTATACTGTTTTCCACACCATTCCCACCGGCAGTGCACAAGGGTTCTGTTTTTTCCACATCCTGGCCAACACTTGTTTTCTGCTTTTTTGACAGTAGCCATCTGAATGGGTGTGAGGTACTATCTGGTTGTACTTTTGATTTGCATTTCCCTAGTAATTAGTGAGGTTGAGCATCTTTTCATATGCTCATTGGCCATATTCATGTATCTTCTTTGGAGAAATGTCTCTTCAATTCTTTTGCCTATTTTTAAATTGGGCTCTTTGTTTTTTGTTTTTGAGTTTCCATTCTTATTTTAATGACAAGAAAATCAAGGCTCTGAGAAGTCAGGAAACTGGTCAGAGATTGCACTGCCCAGCTAGTGGTAGAACTGGAGTCAGGACTCCAGGCAGTCCACATAAAGCTCTTTTTTTCACTTCCCGCTGTGTGCTGCCTCTGCAGTGACTGCTTGTACCCGATGATTGGTTGGAAAGAGGGGAAGATGAGCAAGTCAAATCAATAAGGATTTGCTGAAGTACCTACCCAACCCTACCTAGATTCCATGGGCAGGTCAGGAAAGCATATATAGGTCCCTCACTGTTTGCAACTTTGTTGGGGAGAGAAGATTCAGACTCAGAAATGGACCAGAGAAAAATATAAGAGTTATGTAAAGGTCCATATTGGTGTGAGTGGACAAGTAGGGATCTGGACTGAAGTTCCTGGAGAGAGAATGATGACTGCTGGGAGCCTTTTCCACTGGTGCCCCACCAGGCAGGAGGGGCTGGCTTTTATGGGTATGTGGTCTGGGAGGAGAAAGATGGACATGGAGACTGCAGAGAGGCCCACTTTTTGAGGACGGTGAGTAGATGGAGCATGAGTTTGCAGGACAGTGAGAGAATGGGATGGGAAGAGACAGATAAACCACATGATCACACAAGAGCTAGGAGGGCTGGGGAGCAGCCTGTCCTTGATTCTGGAAGGAGTTCTTACCAAGTGGAGGCATCGACCCACTGCCCCCAGCTGTGCCCTTCCCATGTGCACACTGGGATTCAGAAAGGGTGCTTATGTTAGAGAATCATCCATACGACCAAAAGCCGTGCAGATGTGAGCGTGGGCCGCTGCTGCTGGCATCCAGTTCAGGTGTGTGGCCAGCTCACACCTGCCCCCCTTTTCCAGCTCAGCTCTGGAGGTAGGGGGGATCAGAACTTATTTCATTGGCTTTCTCTAGGACTTGTGTCTGTTCATCATCCCAAGAAATGGGCTAAAGGCCACATGCTTCTCTGGGCCCTGGCAGCCTTGCTGAAGACCTACAATTTCTCGTGTAGCTCTTTCCATGACCCATGCAACTAGGGGTTTGCGAGAGGCTAGTGATATTGTGGGGCTGAGAATCCCCAGGGAACAGCAGCGAAAGCACAAGGAACTCTTTAGGATGGGAGTGACACACATGTCCCCTGGGCCTAGCTCAGGGCAGGACACGTGGTTGGAACTCAGTCCATGTGGTTCAAGTGAATAAAGGTGAGTCAGTGATGGAGAAGGTGATTCTGACTTGTCTTTGGAAGGGACTGAGGGCAGATTCTCATAAAGAGTGGCCCGCCAAATCTCGACTTTGTCAGCAGCTGCTTTCTTCTTCCTCGTCCTCATGCATGTAATCTCAGGGTCATTTGGTAACCAGGCCTCAAAGGTTTGGGGTGACTCCCCTTGTCTGGCTAGATCTCTTGGCTTTCTCCTTTAATGCTGGCCATGAAGAGATGACCCTCTTGTGCCTGTGCTTGTGTTTCTTACAGTACACTCTTTGGACAACTGTACCCTCGTGGTCTAGACCTCTGTTAATAGAGTCCTGTCCTCCTCAGCCAATTGAGTTGGATTCTCTGGGGTTGGACTTCAAAAATCTTTTGTTTTTAAGATTTTATTTGTTTATTTGAGAGAGAGAGAGCACAAGTGAGAGTGAGTTCACTCGTGTGAGTGGGGGAGGGGCAGAAGGAGAGGGAGGAGCAGACCCCTCCCTCCAACCCCATTGAGTGGGGACCCTGATGCAGGGCTCCATCCCAGGACTCTGGAATCATGACCTGACTCAAAGGCAGACGCTTAACCCACCAAGCAGCCCAGATGCTCCAAGAACCCTTTTTTTGATCCTCTCTTCTTAGGTGAGTCTTCTGTACACTGAAGTTTGGGAGCTACTGCCCTCAGACCAACATTATTGAAAAATTATTGAATGTTTAGACTTGTAGCAATATGGAAAATACGTGTAACTCCTAGTTACGATGTTGACTGAATGTCAGCTTTTACGATGTGTAGTGTCACCAAATCAGAATCTTGTGTGAGCTGACTGGGGCCTACATAGCATCCATGTGTTAGAAGGCACCCCCAGGTTCTGTAGGTGCAGCTTCCACAAGTTCTGGGCTGCTCTTCCAACGTAGGGCAGCACTTCTGAGCAGGGTCCTTCTCTTCCTTCGGTCAATGCGCAGGGCCCATGGCGCCCGCCTCAGAACGACTGAATCAGGATCTTTAGGGGGAGGGGTCCTCACATGTGCATTTTCAGCAAGATCCCTGGTGAGTCTTCTGCTTAGCAAAGTTCCAGAACAACAGCCTTCACCTCCCTGCCAGAGACCTCAAGGATGCCATCTGGGAGTTGGGGGGGCTCCTGCTGGGTCTTGAAATCTGGAGGGAGCTGGGGAATAGTCTTGTCCAACCACACAGTTTTCAAGATCAAGAAGAGCTTATTTCCTGGCATCTCCCACCGTGATCATGCGCTGCTTTCTCAGCACATGAAGACTCACAGGGAAGCCACCATGTATTTAGCATCTCTTGTGTTTGTGTCATACCTGTGCTGAGCACTTTGCTCCTGCCCCCTCATTTCTGTCTCTAAAGAACATGAAATGTGGAGCTCCCTGTGTGGCTCAGTGGTTGAGCATCTGCCTTTGGCTCAAGTCCTGATCCCTGGGTCCTGGGATTGAGTCTCGTCGGGCTCCCTGCTCAGTAGGGAGTCTGCTTCTTCTCCCTGCATCCCTCTCCCCAATTCATGCTCTTTCTCTCTGAAATAAATAAGTAAAATCTGAAAGAAAGAAAGAAAGAAAGAAAGAAAGAAAGAAAGAAAGAAAGAAAGAAAGAAGAAAAGAAAAGAAGAAAAGAAAGAAAAGAAAAGAAAAGAAAAGAAGAAAAGAAAGAAAAGAAAAGAAAAGAAAGAAAAGAAAAGAAAAAAGAAAGAAAAGAAAAGAAAAGAAATGAAATGAAATGTTTTTGGTCAATATTTCCCTGCCCTTTAGATCAGGACATGATTCACTGGAGTGCTGAAGTCCCGGCCATTCCTGTTCTTTCTCCCCTGTCTGATCTGGAGCTGCCCGATCCCTTTGCCTTCTGTTAATAGGTCTTGGGTGAAATTCCTTCCATCTGAAGGTTTGAAGGGCCATCATCAGTTTTTGTTCTGGGGACTTCACTCTGCTCCCACCAAACTTTCTAAGCTCTTTAAAAATTATTTTGAACAGAACAGTTTTGATGCAGCATTTCCTCACTTCAGGCTTTAGTGAAGTTTGTAAATAGTCAGTCAGACCAGGCTCAATATCTTGGGGCCAATGATTAAAGATTCCTACCAGATGATGTGTTGGAAGAGATTCCCAGGTTTGTTTCTTAATTATTCACAAGATGTATAAAGTTATAAACCACCTACAAGATGATAATAAGTGTTGTGAATGTTTCTGATGAGGTTTTGTGCCTTGTCTGGAGCCCACATTCAGGCCTTGCACTTTTGGATGGTCCCCAAGAGGACAAACCCTGCCTAAGTAGTTGTCCATCATCTTGGGATGGTGGTTCTAAACAGCATTCTCCCTGCCTGCCCACCAGGGGCTGTTTGGCAAAGTCTAGATACATTTAGGTCATTGTGACTGGCAGGAAGCCTATTCCTGGCAGCCGTTGGGCAGAGGCCGGGTGCTGCTAAGCCTCCTCCTACCACGCACAGGCCAGCCCCCCATGGAAGACTTATCTGGCCCCAGTGTCAGCAGTGATGTGGTTAGGGAGCCCTCTTTTAGAACTCCCACCACTGCTGTGCTCATCAAAATCTGCTTTGAAATATCATTTGCCCATTCAGAAGTATCTGCAGAGCTTCAACTATGTGCCCAGTCCTGGGCTGGGAGTTGGGGATACCCGGATGAGAATCACTGGCATTTCAACAAAAACATACACAGTTGAGTGGGGTGATGAAAAAGAAAACCAAGTAGCATCATGATGGAGTTGTACCAAGCTTCTTGGGGCACAGAAGAGGCTGTCACCTAGCCTGGGAGTCAGGCAGGCTCCCCTGAGGAGGTGGTGCTTGCATAGAATCCTCCAGCAGAAGTAGGAGAGATGGATGGCTGCAGGGTGGAGGCAGGGCGCTCCAGGCAGGAGGAGCAGCATATGTAGAGGCCTGGAGAGAGGACAGGGCCTGTTTGGTCACTGCAAAGCATTTGCTGGAATGGAGAGCAGCAAGAGCTCATTGCCATGTCCAGAACCCCCTTTTCAGAACCTTTTTCTTTAGGCCTGGCTTTTAGCATTTAAAGAGATTTTTGTTGATGTTATAATGTCAGCTGGATGCCACGGGAAACAGGCATCCACTTGGCTCTCAAGTGGCTTATTTATGGGAAAACATCTTCTCCCTCTGCAGTACTTCACGGCCTCCCCGAAACTGCTTCCTTCCATAGGACAAGCCTTTCACGAGACAAGAAGACAGAAGAGATGATCAGACTTGTGCCAGCTTCGCCCTTTTCTCAGAGATCCTTGTCCTCAGAGGTCTCTTTCTAGGGCCACTTAAGGAGTTCTCAGCAGCTGGCACTGAGGCTGCTTCTCCTGGGGCTGGGGTCTGTCCTCCCTCGTGCTAGGAATCCACTAGTAAGATGGATGCTGGAATGGACAACACTATGTGGTTTCACAAAAGCTTCAATAGAAATTACGGTATGACCCAGCGATCCCGCTTCTGGGTTCACACCCAAAAGAATCCAAAGGAGGGCTCCTATTCACCCATGTATGGTGAAAGTGTGGCCACGGCTCAAGGTCCATCGATGGGCGGGTGGATACACCAATTGTATTCAGCCTTAAAAAGGAAGGAAGATCTGACCCACGCTGCAGCTAGATGAACCTTGAGGATATTGTGCTGAGTCTAATAAGCCAGACACAACAGGACCAACCCCGTGTGATTCCACTTAGATGAGGTACCCAGAGCACTTACATTCAGAGAAGTGGGGTGCCGGGGCCAGGAGCCGGGGGGAAGGGGGACTAGGCACAAGTTCCCTTTCTGGCGAATCCAGCCTGAGGTGCCCGGGGTTCCTAGCTGTGGGAGCTGGGAGGGCCTGGATCTGGCCCCGAGGAGGAAGGCTGGGCCAGAGCCGTGATTTTGGGAGATGGGGATACGCCGATCATAGCCGGCAGTAAGGGAAGAAGCCATTCATTTATTTCTTCAATCTGTGTTTGCTGAGTCCCAGCTCTGCATGGAACACATGGCAGGCATAGCAGAGTGCAGACTCTCACTTTGTACGTGCTCACCTGAGATCTGCAGGGGGCCTTGCGTGGGCCAGCCCAGCCCATGCAAGGCCCCCCACTGGGAGTCAGGATGGAGGGGCCCCAGCTCAGCCCAGAACAGGCCCTGCAGACACAGATGCTTCAAGGGGATTGTCAGTTTTAGACAGTTACTCAAAGTCCCTCCTGAGACTCGCTCAGACGAGGTAGGCCTGGTGCACCCGCGGGGTCAGCAGAGCCCCTGAAAATGTGGGGTTTATGGCAACTCACTTAGCGGCTCCTTCATAATAATGAGATATTGTTCCTATAAAAGAGTAAAATCCTATGGGGCTCTTGGCCAAGTTTCTAATGTTTTAATCTATGGGAGTGAAATCTGCTAACCTTCCCAATCACGGTGTTCAGTTGCCTTGTGAGTTGGGTCTTTTTGCCAAGACTAAAATGGAACGTTTGCTGAAGCTAATGCTAACTCAGCCGTTTGAGCTCATGAAGCCACGCTGGATGCATCAGGCTGCCTGTGTTCATCGGGCTGGAGCTTGGGGGTTCCTGAGAGGCCAGATGATCTCAGGAACACAGCCCCAACCACAGATGCGGCTGTTCACATTCGGAGAGCTCACGGGCCTGCTGCAGGCAGGTGGGCAGCTCTGGGGACGATGTCCTGGGTCCCCGAGGGCACACACCTTCCCGAAGGGCTTGCCCACTGAGGGAGGATTGTCTTCTTGTCATCTTGCTATCAAGCGGATCCACACTCCCCGCTAGAGACTCCCTTTCCTGCAGGGGGAGAGGCCAAGCTGCTCAGGCTGCAGAATATTCACTAGGAAACACTCCCCACATTGGGCTCCTGTGTAGGCAGCTGTGCTCTGGAGTCAGGGGACCCTGGGAGAAGACGGAGAGAGAGTGCACAGGTCTGCAGTCCTGGATCGCTCTGCACACACTTCTGCACCTGAGTGCTCCGTGACTGACCATCGTTCCATTGATGAGCTGGTCCCAGTGATTGTTTTCCCCTCAGGCTTCACCCTCTCTGTGCTAATATCTCTGCGGGGCTGAATGTTCCTTAAATTATTCCATTTATGTTATTTATGGTGCAATAACTTTGGCAGGAGCAGTCGCAGTTTGCCGTCGTGGACAACGCCGGCCGAGCATCACCAGCCAGGAAAGCCTGCCCTCCAATGCTGGCTGATTTTGTGGCAGCCAGGAGCTGTGGGTGGAGAGGCCACGGAGGATTAGGCGGGTGCCTTCGGAGCCACGGCAGCTGACTGGCCCCAACGGCTCTGTGCACACAGCTCGCCGCTGCTGCGGAGATGGGGCACCACCCCGTGTGACCGCTGACCAGTGTCCAGGCATTTAAAGAAGGAAACCCTAGCACAGGTTTTTCCATATATAACCCGATGGGAAAAATACTATTCCATTTGGCTTCTGTAGGAAATGGCATCTGAATTTAAAGCAAGAACTGAACATGGAGCCAATTCATTCTCTGTACCTAATGTTATGTAATCAGAGCCAACTATGACTGACCTCTCGAGGTTTTCAGTCCCTGAAAGAAAGAATGGCCTGAAAGAAAGAATGTTTGCTCTTCCAGGAGGCAGGAGACCTCAGCTCTGGGCTCCAGCTCACCTCTTACAACTCATATGACATTTGTCAGGCACTTTTCTGGGTCTCAGTTGCTCTACCTGCAAAAGGGTTAATAATCCCTCATTGACCGGGGTAATGCTCAGAATATTTATCAACTAGTCTGGCCAGGGCCTTAAGCCACCCAAAGCTAAGATTCTATGAATGTTATCAAAAGCAAATGATGTTAATGTTCATTTTATATATATATATATATATATATATATATATATATATATATATATATTATTTATTTATTCATGAGAGACACACACAGAGAGAGGCAGAGACACAGGCAGAGGGAGAAGCAGGCTCCATGCAGGGAGCCTGATGTGGGACTCGATCCGGGGTCTCCAGGTCTCCTGGGCTGAAGGTGGTGCTAAACCGCTAAGCCACTGGGGCTGCCCAATGTTCATTATATATTAATATGCATAGGGGTGTCTGGATGGCTCAGTGGTTGAGCATCTGCCTTTGGCTCAGGTCGTGATCCCGGCGTCCTGGGATCAAGTCCTGCATCAGGCTCCCTGCATGGAGCCTACTTCTCCCTCTGTCTATGTCTCTGCCTCTCTCTGTGTGTCTCTCATGAATAAATAAATAAAATCTTTTTAAAAACATGCCTAATAAAATATGTGTATTAATATGCATTAACATATCAAGTTACTAAGCAGTACATATTGTATTATTTCATTTTGATCAGAAAATAAATCTTTGCATACCAAAAATGCCTGGCAGGAGAGTCACCAAGTTGTATATACTTTTGAAATTACCTTTAGTTGGTGAGATTACGGTTTTTCTAAGAAGGTTTGCCAACAAAGTAAAATGTGAGTTTCTATTAAGATTTAGCAAGGAGGGATCCCTGGGTGGTGCAGTGGTTTGGCGCCTGCCTTTGGCCCAGGGCGCGATCCTGGAGACCCGGGATCGAATCCCACATCGGACTCCCAGTGCATGGAGCCTGCTTCTCCCTCTGCCTATGTCTCTGCCTCTCTCTCTCTCAGTGACTATCATAAAATTAAAAAAAAAAAAAAAAGATTTAGCAAGGAAAGCAGTACTCCAACCCAGGAAGAGGCTGAGAAACCCCCTTACCCTCCTGTCCTTCTAGATGCCAGTCCTTGAGCATATCCTCTGCATGACTGTCTGTCTGGAGGGTGTAGGCCTGGCTGTCTCTGATGGACTCATGGTAGACCATGAAGGTCCTGGTCCATGGTAGACCATGAACACAGAGTCCTGGAGATGAGAGAAGAAAGGCACCAATAAGAGCTAATGGCTGAGTCAGCTGCAGAGTAAAGACTCCCAACCAGGCTTCTTCTTCTATAGTGGAGCCCTAAAGTGATGTTACTAAAATGTGTTCCATGGTGTTCTACCAAAAAACAAAGCAGTCCGACACTCAAAACAAGTCTAGCATTACTTTTTAAAAAAGATTTTAAAAATTTTTATTTATTCATGAGATACACGGAGAGGCAGAGACACAGGTAGAAGGAGAATCAGGCTCCATGCAGGAAGCCCGATGTGGGACTCAATCCCAGGACCCCAGGATCATAATCTCAGCCAAAGGCAGACATGCAACCACTGTGCCACCCAGGTATCCCAAGTCTGGGATTTCTTTACTGCAGGACGTGGTGCCTTTACTCTGTGTGTTGCAAATGTACCATAGAGGTTATATTCTGCAGTGTTCCCAAACACTTTGACCATGAACCCTTTAACGGTGGAGCATGCGCATGTACTAGTTTCCATGGAATACACTTTGGGAAATGCTACTTTCTAGGATTATGTGAAAGATTCCCATCAAACTCTGCATCCTGTAAAACATGATCTTCAGTCTCATCGGAAGGAGAGCTTTATCCAATGCACGTGATTGTTGGGCTGCTTGAGAAGTGACTCCAACCAAGGGTCGGTTTGTGTTTCCCAGGAATACATACCCCGGACTGCCCTCCTCCTCCGCTGTGCTCAAGACCCTGGCTCCTGTTGATGTTTTCCTCAGACTGTGGTTCGGGGGATCTTGCTAGTATTTCACTCACTCCTGCCAGGGTTTCCAGGATGAAGCATTCTGAGGTTGTTAAAATGGCAGAGGGTTTTCTGGAAGCAGCACTTGCTCTGTCCATTAACTCCTTGAGGATATTTGCCTCACTTCCAGAGCTTTTTTTGGCAGCATTGCAGCCTGGTTTCGGAGATCTGTTCATTTGATCTTGTTGTTACTCTAGGCACATCAGGAGAGGTACCCCGAGAGCCTGCTTCAGCCCTCCCAGCTTCTCATTTGGCCACCATGGCAACCCCAAGAGGGGCTCTCCACCTCCTGGAGGATGTTCTTACTTGTTCAGTGTCCCCCCCCCTTCTTTGAAAGATATGTCTACCTTAAGAGCCACAATTCCTCTCGAATGCTTTTTCAGTTCTAGACACTGTCCTGGGAATGTTCCCAGTATTAATCCACCCATCAGTCGTCTGAGGTACGTACTTTTCTTACTCCCATTTTGCAGGTGAGAAACCTGAGGATCGGAGAGGTTAAGTTACCTGCTCATGGCCCACAGCTAGAGTTTCCACCACAACCCAGGGCCTGAAGTAAGGTCCTAGCATCCGAGTGCCTCATGAACGCATTCTCAGGGTTCATTGTTTTGTACGGGCTACGCCCTTTTACAAAGGGTGTTTGATTTGTCCTAGACTATTCCTTGACTGTCCCATTTCCTTAGATAGGGCTGAGTTGGGCCCTTTATAAATCAGGGTGCTTTTTCCTGTGAACCCTAGCAATGGAGCTGATCTAAGCCCTGGTGAGATTGCACTGCTCTCTCAGAGGCAGCATTCAGGCAGAGCAGGACAATCCAACGTGGAGCATAAATCTTGAGCTATTCTTGGCCCACAAAGACAAGATTTTAATGATCTGGCTCCTCTGGGCTTTGGACTTAGCAGAATGTTAAAAGTGTCCATCTAGAATATAAGCTTCCCTCCGCCCTCCCCTGTCCTCGTTGTCTCCTCCCTCTTCTATATCATAAATGTTTGAGCAGATTCTGTCTGTCTCTGTCTTATTTGCTGATGGTAGGTGTTAGGAGGGAGGTGTCCTTGCTCCAGATCCTTCTCTCTGACCAACTGTACCTCCTCATTTTCCTTTGTTTGTGAGATGAAGTCCTTGGTGGCAGAGGTCAATCAGAGGCTTGGCAGTTTCCTAGAGAATCTGGACTGTGGACACCTCTATTCTTTAGTTGTTTGGGATCAGAGTCACATGTGAAACTGCCTTTTTGTTGTTTTGGCAACCAACGAGCACCTGCTTGGACTTGTCATGCTCTAGGTCCTTAGAAGTAGGGAGAGAGGCAGTTTATAACCCTGTGCTTGAGACACTGCACAGTTTCATTCCTGGCAACATTAGCCAAGGAAGAGATCAATCAATCAATAAGCATTTATTGAGCACATCGTCTGTAGCTGTCAAAAAAAGTAGCCACTAAAGCAATATGGATTTAAGAAACTCAACTCTTGTCAGGCAGCCAAGCCCCAAGCAAATTCCTGTAGGTGCTGTTGGAACCCATTGCCTTCCTACTTTCCAGCTCAGGAGAGCTCACTTTCCCATTGTGTGCCCAGGTCTGCTCCGTGGTTCTAGGTTCTACTGACACATTTTGGGGCCTCAGAGACCCCTATGTGGGACCACCCAGGTCTGTCCTCTTTGAATGGATAACTGATTCCCTTGATTTCCGGTTCAGTGTCCTTCTCCCCTAGGGCCCTATCTTTGAACATGGTGGTGTCAGTAATGACAGTGGGCTAGGTTGATGGGACCCTCTCTGCTCCTATTCCTGTTCTCACTCCTTCCCTTCCTTCCTGTCCCAAATTCTCTCCATTCTTCAGTGCCCGTCATCCACCCTCCTCTGGAAGCCTCCTCCATTACCCCACATGAGTAATGAGGATGGCCTTAATTCATTAAATGCTCTGTAAATTGCTAGGCATTTTACATACACGTGTCATTTCATCCACATAGCAACCTTATGAAGTAGGTTTTATTGTTGTTCTTTGCTTTTTCAAACAAAGAGACTAAGATGAACTTGCCCTGTTCTTCATAGATGATGAGTAGAAGGACCAGAATTCAAAGCCAGATCTGTCTGACATCTGAGCCCAGGTTCTTGATCACCAAACCCTCAGATGCTCCTCAACATCTACACTCATTGACTGGATGACTTACCTGGCATTCAGTATCCATGACCTGTGTCTTACTCTCTTTTTGTGGGATTTGCTCATTTCTCCAGGGGGACCCCAAACTTGAGGAACATCCCCCACTACCTCCCCTGTGGCTCACACGTAGGAAGATGTGCTAAACAAATGTTTCTTGCCAGACAATTTAGGTGTTACCTTCTTGGCTGGGTGGGTTTTCTTTTTTTTTTTTTTTGAAGGGTGGGTTTTTAACAGAGCCCATCGATGTCTTAGCACAAAGGAGTGAGTCACAGAGGTGAATCAAAGTATCGTGGGATAAGAAGCTTTCTTGGGGAGTCTACCCATCTTTATTAAGGGAAAAGAAAAAAGAGGGAAGGACAATGAAATAATAGTTATTAAGCAGCAAAGCACAATGCATAGCAATCACTTTCACACATTGGCTGAGAACTCCATGAGGTAGTATCATCATTCCTGTTTCTCAAATGAAAAAATGATACTCAGAGAGATTGACTTTGTCAAGGGCACAGCTATTAAGTGAAGAACTGGGACAAACCCAGGTTCTTCTAATCATAACCTGTGTAGCTTCCAATCTGCATAAAGTCTCTCTTTTCTAATTTCTAAGGCACATTTAGGCAAAAGATTTAAAACAACTCTCATTGGTGGTAACATTAGAGGCACAGCCATGGTTAGAAGACTGGAACAAAAGGCTTAAAGCTGTCATTGCTATCAGGGATTATTAACCTAGAATTTCTGGACCCTAGAGATTCCACAAATAGCTCTCAAGAAGTTTCCTTGAAATTGAAAGCAAAAAGTGTGTTTATGTGTGTTTTTCCCTAGGAGAAGGGGAGGGACCGTAGCTTTCATCAGTTTCTCAAAGGTGTCCATTGACTCAGAGATTAGGGCTTCCAATTTAGAGAGACAGAAAAGAGATTCTTGTAGGAAATTTCATCCATAGACTTCTCATGGAGGAGGCTTTGTGCTGTGTTGTTGATGTTAGAATTTCACATACATTCAGGAGGGAATCAGAGTCAGAAGATGTCTCAAAGCCCTCTTGAAGGTCTAGATTTAGAATGACCCGGCTCTAAATCCATGGAGACTGCAGTATCTAGGCCTAGCCTATAGAAGATGATGAGTTGGTTGTGATAGGTGGATGGTATGGGAGCCAGAAGCTGTCGGACTTTTTTTAGTTGGCAAGGGCACGTTCTGAGTGAAGCTCTGCCCTCCTGGGTTAATGCATTTTGGCATTCTTGCTGATGCCAGGGGAAAGGAGGAGAAGGATGTGTCCAGGCTGCACAATGCACTCACAGCAAAGTGTAGATTCAGATAATCCAAAGTGTTGTCATGTTCACTTTCATAAAAATAGAGTCGGTTATCTTGGGTAGGCAGAGATATTCCCCCTGACTTCTTTACTCAGAATGATTTGATTTCCAACATGGTTGAAAAACAAACACATCGTAGTGAATCTTTTGGTTCCTCTATACATAAAGTGGCTTCTTTAATTGAATTGGACTGTGAAAAATACTCTTGAAACATGACCCAGTGATCTGAAATGTTGACCAAAGAAGGATGGATGGCTTCTGTGCAGGGCTTTGTTATGTATCTTCCTCCACTCAGGTACATTCTAAAAGGGAGGACTCCTATCAGGGTTTGCAGCCACTTTCTTTACCTTGAAATGTAAAAAAGGAAAGTGAATGAATCTAAAGATGACCTGGGTTCTAGTTGGTCCACATCTTTGTGACTTTGATCACTTAACAATTTGTGTTTTATCACAGTGCATCTTATTTATTTATTCAATTATTCATGCACCTATCTATCTACCTATTATCTATCTATCTATCATTTATCTATCTATCATCTATCATCTGTTCAACTAACATTTCTTGAGTATCAGCTGGTAACCAGCACTGCAGTTTGGAAATACAGGGATGAACAACCCATAGCCCCTGAGCTGCGGATACTAGCGCAGAGTTCCTCAATGTTAACATGCACGCAGATGCCTGGGGATGTTGTTAAAATGCAGATTCAGACTTGCAGGTCTAAGGTAGGGCACAGAGTTCTGCATTTTTACAATGCCAGGCAGCGTTGATGCTGCTGGCCCAAAGACCACATTTTGAGAAGCAAGTGGCTCTGGGGTCCTTGCCATGTCCCCTCATCTTCTCAGCATTGTTGTGAGGACCCAGTGGGTTAATGTAGATAAATGTACATTAGAAAAGCAGAAGGTACTTGTCAAACAGAATGCTTGTTTTTGCAATGTGTCCTTTCTGGGTCTCCAGACAATTAGGTAATATAGATGGTTTCTGCAGGGAGTGTTATTTGGCCTCCTGGATAGATCAGTGGAATTAGGGGCCAAGCTGAGTTAGATGGGTACCAGAAGAGTGAGAGTTAGATCAGGCAGTTATGTAAGCTAAGGCCCTCTTCTCTCCTTCCTCTCCTTCCATTTCATATGAGCTTTTCTATGAAAGGTATTTTCTTTCCCCTGAGATTGCCCAGAGCCTGGCATGGCCCAGCAGGAAGCAGTGACCCTCTCTGTAGGGAGACATGGTTCTGCCATTTAAGTAGTTGGCAAGATTGGAAGCCATAATAAATAGCCAAGTATTTAATTAAAGATAAAGTACTAAATAAATACTATGAGCCTGACAAGGGAAAAGCATTTCTCTCCTTCATGTGAAAATGGCCATGTTGTATATTATGCCTAGGTTGAGCATAGTGGCCTTTAGCTGGCCAGTACAACCCAAGGGAAGGTGCCCTTGCATTTCATGAACTCCCATCCTCTGCAGGTGTCTGTTACAGGGTAGTAGGGTGAGAGGGGATTGAATTTAGGGAAGGCAAGAAGCAGTTTATTCTAGTCTCATCATTTGGCCATCTCTGAGAGATAAAAATGAAAATAAATTTGATTTTTAAAAGGAGTGGTACATCGATATAGCCTAGAACAAAATCAATAATAAAATTTCGAGTTGAAAAATGATCCAGAGGAAGAAAAACATTGTGTTCAGACCCCAGAAGAAGGTAAAGTCTAAAATATATTTCATTGATCTTGTCAGAGCATTTTTAAGTTTACTGGTTTTCCCTCTCTATTTTGCCTTCGCAATGCAGAAATTCCAAAAGTTTATTTGAACATTGCGCTAAAGAGACATTGTAAGCAAAGTTGCCAGAACATTTTTGTAGAGTAAATCATTTTTAACAAACCCTGACTCTCTTTGGCATGTCAGTATCAGGAGGAAAGCCAGGAAAGAGAACTGTTTTGTTCTCTTATAAATTGACAATAGTCATGTTCCTGAAAAGTTGAGTGTCAAATGAATTTTGTAAATTGAGTCTTTTTTTTTTTTTTTTTTTGAATGCTCTAGGGGAATCCCATAAAATCAAAGAAGATTTCTGGTTAAGTGTATGCTTTCTCTTTCTTGTTTTTTTCACAGTTTTTAAGATGGTTCTAAGTCTGGGTATATTTAGACTGCTTATAGCAGGGACGACCTGTGGACCGAGAAGGGAAAGAAGGATAATTTTTCCTGATCACAGACTGCAGCGCTCAGGCTGAGGGCTGGAGGAACATTTCTGAGAGTTGGGCCAAGCGCTGGGAGGCCTTAGCGCAGCCGCCATCTTGGAAGACCCTCAGGAGCGGGACAGATCCATGTGCTGTGGTGACCAGGGCAGGTGGAAGGGGGGGATGGATGCATTGGGACCAGACCTATCAGTTTGGCTCCTGACTCCCTCTCCTACCATCATGTGCTCTGAGATAAGTCACTGAACCTCAGCGCACTGCCATTCCTCACTACCTGAGGAATGAAATGAGATGATGCCATGCAAATAGGAGATGCTCAGTATATAGCAGCCACATTCAGTGTGGGGCTAGGGGGCTTTTGATGAAGAGCCCCTTGACCACACTGGAATAGCTTGTCATTTTTCTGTGTTCTCCATTCTTGACCTTACTTTGGGCTGCTCTTATGGTCTACTACAGGTGATATTTTTTCCAATTAGCTGTAGAGAGAACCATGATCAATTAGCTGAGCCTCTCATGTGCAGGAGATGCAAGTGGTGACATTTAAATATTGCCACTACCATCTAGTTTTTATACCAAGCTACTGTCCCCATGGTCCCTGACACCAAATACCCAGATGGGCAGAATCGTGGGGTGGGGCAGTCCCTCGTCCTGGCCCATTATTTGTTTCTTGGCTAATGACTTCAACAGCCCCTGGTCTTCCTGTGTACATTCACCTCCTCCATTCCACCCTAGATGCCTTCCCAAGGAATCCTTGTGCTCTTCTGCTTCCCCTTTGAGGTATAGGACCCCTAACTTTGCTCTCCTTCCCCACGCCCAAATTTTCTCTCCCAGGTAGGTGGCGGGGCTCAACCATCTACTAGCTGTATGATCTTGATCCACTACTTTTCACCCTAAAGCCTCTGTTTCCTTAGCTATAGAATGGGGATGATATCTGGCTGAGGAAGTTCTGAAGATCAAGGATAATATACAGAAAGCCCCTTGTCCTGGGTTATTACTGCAAGCTTGTTCAAGTGAAGGACTGAGGTGGTGGGAGAATAGAAGAGCTGAGCCAGTTAACACATTTGCAATTTAGCACACAAAGGAGGTGTCTCCAGAGGCAGAGTGGTGCTCTAGAAAGCTCTGGCTGACAGGCAGGAGGGCCCAAGGGAGTGACCATCATCGAGTACCTGCTCTGTGCCAGGCACTATGTGAAGCCCTTCGTGTTGAGAACCCTTTCCTTGCCTCTAGGTCCCCTGGATCTAGATCTAGGAGATTTAGACCCAGCTGGTGGCATGGTGGGCTCTGGCTTCCCAGCTGACCCCACAGCATGCCATTGCTCCACTGCTCCCATGTTCTTTGCTGTTCTCAGGTCTGGTGAAACTTTGAGTGATAAAGAGAAAGCAACAGAGAGGGAGCTGGAGACAGAAAGAGAAGAAGCTGAGTAAGCTCTCCATGCCGTGCTGTTCATATTGATCAAGATTTAATCAATTTCTTTCAGTGAACTCTGCAGCCCTAGTATTGGTCTCTAAGCACTAAAATTGAATAGAAAGGCATCTTACTGTCGGGAGTCAGGTGTGCTGGCCAGCTCAAATACCAGAGTGCATTTAGAGTGAGAAGACACAGGTAAAATTTTTGTGGAGGGACTTCTTTTCCAGAGACCATTGAAATCTCTTCAAAGGAATTCCCGTCGGGTGGTGATTTCATTTCCCCTCCCCTAGAAAGAGGATAAGGCATCTTGGCATGGCCATAGGCACATGGGTTTTGGAGTGAGGCCCACCTGAGGCCCTCTTGCCTCAGCCACTGACTTTACTCACTGTGGGACCTTGGGCATACTGCATAGCCTCTTCATTCATTTGTTTTACATTCAATAATTATTGAATACCTACTGTACGTGGGGTCCTTGGGATGTACCTGTGAGTGAGTTAGAGTTGAGGGCTGTTTTGATAAAGTTCTTTTTTATTTTTTTTGCTTGAAATAACTTTTTATTTTAAATGTTTATTAAGAAAAATGTCAGGGACACCTGGGTGGCTCAGCAATTTGGCACCTGCCTTCAGCTCAGGGCATGATCCTGGAGACCTGGGATCAAGTTCCGCGTCGAGCTCCCTGCATAGAGCCTGCTTCTCTCTCTCTGCCTCTCTCTCTGCCTCTCTCTCTGCCTGTGTCTCTGCCTCTCTCTGTAGGTCTCTCATGAATAAATGAATAAAATCTTAAAAAAATAAAAATGTCAAATATACATAGAAGAAGGGTTTTCACTAAGTCCCCACTTAACCATCACCCAGTTTCAATAATTACTAAGCATTCAGGGAAGTTGTTGTGAGATCTTCAATAAGTTACTAAATCTCTTTAAGTCCCGGTTTCTTCATCTGCAAAACGACAAAAATGCACTTACCTTGTAGGTCAGACTAGAGGATTAAATTATGTACTTCATGTCCTATGTGTTAGACAGTGCCTGTGGGATGGTGAGGACCTCAGATGTGAGCAGTCATAGGGCTGTTGGGAGGATTCAGTGAGAGAATGTCTGTGGAGCCACTGGTGTGGGGAATGATGGGGTGATGGAAACAGTGGGTTAACAGAACATGGGGATCATTGTTGTCACGCTGGCTGCTCATAGCAAGTGCCTGGCCAATAGCAAACACTTGCAAGATGATGATGATGGTGGTAATTATGGTGATGATATGATGATGATGATGATGATGATGATGATGTGTTGATGATGATGATGATGGTGGTGGTGGTCATGATGGTGATGAAAGTGATGATGGTGGTGGTGGTGGTGGTGATGATGGTTATTGTGGTGATGGTGGTGATGATGGTGATGAAGATGATGATGGTGATGAGATAAGCTTCTCAAATTTCAACATAGTTGATGAAAAGAGTTGAGAGTTAAGAGAGAAAATTGTAATTGACATGTTCTAATGAAAGGAAATGAAATCATTTAGAAACCTCATTATCCTGTTAGGTGAGCATAAGAAAATATTAAATGCAGAAGTATTAAAACACTGAAATAATGTACACCCCTAGTATATGTGGACACCTTCTGTGTGGAAGGCATTGGACTGATTTCTCTGGTCGTGGTCAGGAGAGCCTTTGCCTTCAAGGAGATTATCCTCTATTTGGGGAGATAGGATAGAAGCTTCTGATAAATTATGAAAGCAAATTATTTAAATAACAGCCCAGTACCAAAGAAGAGCTGGCACAAGGTGAAACTGATTGATTGATCCATTAATTGTACATACATTAAATGCTCAAGAGTTCAGATCACTTCAAATGAAGACATCAACGTGGCCTCACCTAGAAGATGGGGTTTCCATTAGGTCTTTGAGAATGGGTAGGAGATATAAAGCAGGTCCCTCTAAATGTGGTTGAGAGATCAATGGAATAATATTGAAGCTTGGTTCAAAGTTCACAGAGTTTGGTGATTTTTGAATCATTTTTAGGTTTGGTTCAAATCCCCAGGGCCCTGTATGGCACTAGAAAGTAGAAGCTTAATAAATAAAAACCCAGGTTTTAGGGGTTTAGAATGGGCCCCAACAGGGTGATGGTCCCAGACTCAGAAGGCAGGGACTGTGCAATTGAGGGAATGGCTTTGCATGCCAACCTTGATCAGTCTACCTCCCAACCTTGGACTTGGGTTATCCAACTATAAGATGAGGATAGCCAAACCAAACTTTCCTCACAGCAGGGATTGCTAGGATTACATGAGATAACCCTTAGGGTACAGTATATTTGGCTGTCCAGACTCAAGCTGTTTCTGAGTTAGTTTCTTATAGTCCCACTTTCAAAAAGGTTGAGTATTTTCTGCACCCTCAGAAATCCATTCCCTCAGTCCCCAATATCCTAGATGGCTTGATGAGAGATGATCCTCATCCAACAGAGTCTTAGGGTACAGATGAGCATGTCCTCAGACTGGGCGATGGTCCAAGGGCTGGCTGCTGGAGAAGAGAAGACATCAGCCTGTGAGTAGTCCTGCTGGATCTGGCTCTACAGAGACAAATGATGTTGTGCTAGGTGTAAATAACTGTTGGTGCTTCAGGATTTACACTGGCCTTGTGAGATATCTGCATTTTAGCCAAAACCTTCTGGAGACTATACCTTATTCCAAAGGAATTACTCTGTGGTGGAAATCTGGGAGGTTGTATGATCTGGTGGAAAAAGCACCAGATGTTTATCGGAGGTGTGTGTTTGATTTTGTGGCATTATTATGTATATAATATAGTTATTTTTAAAGAAAATGATAAATCAGTTGAATAATCACTGTATGTACATACATATAAATGCATGTACAAAAAGATCCAGAAGGGTACACATCAAACTGATACCAATGGTGCATTTGGGAAGGATCTGGAGTGGGAGATAGGATGGCGGAAGGGGCTTATGGTCTTCTTTATGTTCATCTTTGTCTAAGGAGAATGTATTCATATGTCAGAGCAGGAGATTTGGACATGTGAAAAAAGATGAATAATATTCATTGAGCTGTCCTGGGGATTGAATGAGATGATTATATAGCTGCTAGTGCAATGCTCACCCCATGGAACTCCAT
Source organism: Canis lupus familiaris (assembly GCF_011100685.1). Taxonomy (NCBI): domain Eukaryota; kingdom Metazoa; phylum Chordata; class Mammalia; order Carnivora; family Canidae; genus Canis; species Canis lupus. The sequence goes on from NC_049237.1 coordinate 24,526,923, forward strand.
GGATAAAAGTTAAGGTCACTGTCCCCTCTGTGGCAGAGAGTGATTGGATACTTCCTGTACATTTCCTCTTCCCAGACCCATAGAAAGCTGATGTTTCCCAGGCTCCCCTGCAGTTACCAGTCCCATAACTAGTTCTGGCCAATGAATGGTGGCAGAAGTGATATATACCATTTCTGGCCTCGCCATAAATCCACCTGTGTCATCCTCCTCACATTTACCTCTCCAGGTAAACATTAGAGATAGTGGTGTTTCAGGATGGAAGGAGTCTCCAATCCCTGAGTGTCCCCTTAAGGCAAAGCCACCCAGAAAGCCACCTAGCCCACATTGACAGTGATAGGGACAAGAAATGAAGGGATAGTGTCAAGCTACTGAGATTGGGGGTTATTTGTTGTCATTGCTGGGTATCCTAAAATGGGATTCTGTTATACTCTCCAAGTCTCAGTCTCTCCACTATAAGATGGGGAAAGTCACTTTTGGAGGAGGGGTTGCTATTTTGCCTGCCTCTGAGGGTTGTGTATAAACATGTGATGAGAGATTGATGGTGAATACTCTGTGGCTGCAAAGGGTCAGGTGAGGTGGGAGGCCTGGGAACTGTGCCTTTGGAGCCTTTGGGCATGTGGTATATAAACTGGGCTAGGAAGGGAAGCCCCTGCGAAGGAGGGTCTGGCCTCAGACCATCTGAAGGTCTGGAGAAGGTGGGGCCTGGACAAACAGGTGGGCAAAGGGCCTTGGGGCATCTTCCAGCTGCATAGAGGAGTCTGTGGCTGGGAGCAGGTGCTGCAGCTTCTCTAGTTACAGTAGAATCCCTGGGTCAGACAAGGATCAATTCCCAGGATCAGTTCACTGCGGGTTGATAAGAGACTCAATGTGTTTTGGGGGATTGGCCATTGTCCAGGCCAAAGCAAAAACTTGCACTGTAAGCAGTAATTAAGAAGCGATCTGCCCTTGGCCTCTGTTCCTGGGACAAATGCCAGTCCCTGTGAGCTGTCAGAGCTGCCGGCTTCGAGAGCAGCTCCGACGGGGACAGGTGACACATGCCTGTATGCACTGCAGCCCACGGAGGCCTTGGCAGGACTCTGTCCCAGCTCCAGACCTGACTCATCTTCAGGCTCCTCTTCCATGGGCGAAGACTGATGGGAAGGGGCTTTTAGGGCACAAAGATGAGTCTGTCCGCTGTGCCACTTTGCCAGGGTGCTGTGTTGGTGTGGTCCCATGGAAAGAGCTCTGGACCCTGGTTAGGGCTTTGTGGTGTCCACAGCAAGCTGCGTGAACCCAATCAGGCGACAGCCATGCTGTGAGCCTCCGTTTATTCCTTCCGACAGTGGTCAAGGGGGTCTTGTCTGTGCAGCCGTCAGCACTGGGGGACAGGGCAGCATGTAAGACACGCAACCCTCAGGAGCTTCCAATAGCTTCACCACCATGTGCCCTTTCAGCTCACGGATACTTCGCTTCTGTGGACAATGAACACAGAAATCTAATGCATTTCATGTTGCAGAGAAGACAGTGTAAATCAACTTGTGGACGAGGTAGTGGGAAAACGGGGAAGAAAGCAGACTTCTGGATGACTCCAATATGTAAGCATTCCATAATCTCTGTGTAATATATGCACTGACATGTACTTTTTGCTTATGGAAGCTTGAAACCATTTTGGTGTGTTTAAGAAAGTAGTGAGAGGGGAGGAAGAAAAGCAGATGGGGAAAGAGGAACAGAAAGGCACATTTCCTTTTTGCCTTTACTCGTGTTCAGATTATTTCGTAGGAAGGCATAATTTATGTACATCTATGCAAATGATCATGCAAATAAGCTTGTTTCCTAGAGTTAAACCTGTCTCCTTTCCCCACTCACGAAATGAGTGGGACCATAGCGGGAAGAGAGTGACTCAGTGTTTCACGACCGAAACACCCACAGGTCTCAAAGCCCTCTCCCCAAAGTCTCACTGCTTTCCATTAGCTTCCCCTCTGCCTCCCAGAGGGCAGGACTTCCCAGGCACAGGTGTCCAGCTGGGAGGCCGCTGAAGAAATGGGACAGGAACTGTATGTAGTGGGATGTGTCTGTGTGGAGGTGAGGCAGCGGGTATGCAGTGCTGATGCAGGTGTGGGACACTGTCACCTGTACTGGCTCATCCTGAACTGGCAGGTTCAGAGGCCTATGGACCTGTCCATTGACTGTCCTGATCTGGGTCTGCCTGTATAACCACAGCTCTGAGGCCATGCCTGTGTCTGACCATCCTTTTAGACTAGCTCACACCCACAGTTCACTAATGGATGTCCCTAGGTGGCACCAGTGTCTGGAAGGAGGAAGGCTTGACAAGATTGGGGTACAGCTGCCTTTCAGGACTTCGACTTCCAATGGCCAGGGACACTCCCAAGCCTCGTGGGTTTCCTTTCAGGGACAAATATATGGTTTCATTATATGAGATTTATGGTAGCCCTTCCTGACCTCTATGATTTCTAGCTTGTACCATATCTTGAGTTAACAAGTCCCATAAACTTATAAGCTGCTATAAATTTGTTCTCAAATCACTTGCAAACTTCAAGATATACCCGCTTGCCATGGTGTGCTAACGTTTGGTAAAGCTAGTGTCTGTCAGTCCCACTAGTTGAGATTTTCTAGACTCCCGTCATCATCATCATCATCCCTTCAGCTTTTCCAGGAAGCCCCAGGGCATGCCTCAAGCAACGGAGAGAATCTTCTGACTCCCGGTGGCATAGTCTGTTCCATTTGCTGTAGTGCGTTTGCATTGTGTGCTGACAGGGCTGGGAGCTTTACATGCACAGTCTCCCTTTTAAACCTGCTTTTCATCATTCCATCCAAATAATGGACGTCCATGGTCAAATCAAAGCAACAATCCCTTCCCTCATCCTTTCCGGCCACCGGCCCTGATCCCAAACAGACCTACTTCAGCTGTTTCTCTGCTCAGGTCTTGGGTGGTTACCTTCATATCTAATCATTAACACATGTTCTCACTTCATCTCGACAGCAATCACATGAGGGTGGTGTCTTATTATCTCCATTTTTCAGATGAAGAAACTGAGTCATTAAAGGGACGTGTGGTTTGCCTGGGGCCACTTGAGCTGAGAAGTGGCCCAGCTGAGGCTTGACAACACACCTTTACTTGGAAGCTGCCGTGCTGTGCTAGCAGCCACTTGGTGCTTGCCTTCTCTGCGCTCCAGAATCCCCTGGAGCCACCCCAATGTCATCCTCTGGCCTCCAGGGCAGTCTGGCCGCGGATCCACCCAGCACCTTCTAGTTTTCACCCAGCTTGGAGAATGGTTCGGAGGCTGCTCTGGCCCCTGGTACCCCAGTCCAGCACCATCCCGGGTTTGAACAACCCACTTGTAACCCCAGCTCTAGGCACACCAGTTATTTCTTCTGGAAAGGATGCTTCCAGTAAGACAGGGCTGGACTGGCTGAGGGGGCGTCCCAAGCCCAGTGACATGTGCTGCTCCTGACCCCAGGACAGGCCTCCCTATGCCTGTCGGGGTGAAGGGGTCCTGCTGTGTGGCAGGACAGATCATATTCTCTTTCTCCCTTTCTGTTTTCTTTCTTCCACAGTTTTATTGAAGCATAATTGAAATACACAACATGGCACATATTTGATGTCTATGATGAAATGAATTTGGGCTTAGGCATATATACCCAGGACAGCATTACCACAATCATGGCAACGATCATATCCATCACCTCCAAAAAGTCCTTTGTGTCCCTTTTGGGGTTTTTTGTTGTTGTGGCTTTTGCTTTTGTTTTGTTTTGTTTTGGTTTGGTTTTGTGGTAAGAAGACTAACATGAGACCTACCCTCTTAACTCATTTTTTAGTGCACAGTACTGCATTGTTAACTATAGTCTCAAAGCTGTATTGCCGATCCCTTGGAACGTACTCATCTGGAATGATCCCAGCTTTAGAATCCATTGAACAACACTTGTCCCCTCCCCTGCCCCTGGTAACCACCCTTCTAGTGTCTGGTTCTGTAAGTTTGACTGTTTTCAGAGACCTCATATGTGTAGAATCATGCAGTATTTGTCCTTCTGCAACTGACTTATTTCATTTGACACAGTGTCTTCTGGATCATCTGTGTTGTTGCAAGTGGCCAGGTATCCTTTTTTAAGGCTGAATATTTCATTGTATGTGTATACCACATTTTCTTTATCCATTCATCTGTTGATGGGTATTGGGTTGTTTTCATACGTGGCTATTTTGAATAATGCTGCAATGAACCAAGAAATGCCAGTATGTTTTTGAGATCTGGATTGCTGGACCATAGGGTAGTTTATTATCAATTTTTTTTGAGGAAATAGCACACTGTTTTCCAAAGCAGCCACACTATTTTATATGTGTACCAACTGTACACGGATTTCAGTTTCTCATATCCTCACCAATACTGTTGATGCTTTTGCCTTTGTGATAATAGCCTTCCTGACAAATGTCAGGTGATAGGAAGGATTTCTTTCATTTTAAGTGGACCACTTTGCAGGGTGGAGTGGGATGGGGAGGGCAGGGCGTTCATACATTCTTGTTGAATTCAACTGTTTGTTTTTCTTTTAAATATTTTATTTATTTATTTGAGAGAGAGAGAGCCAGCATGAATACAGGGAGGGGCAGAGGGAGAAACAGACTCCCCACTGAGCAGGGAGCCTCACATGGGGCTCAATCCCCAAACCCTGAGATTATGGCCTGAGCCAAAAGTAGATGCTTAACCGACTAAGCCACCCAGGTGCCCCAAATTCAACTCTGTTACGGACTGCATATGTCCTCCCAAAACCTATATGTTGAAGCCCTAATCCCCAACGTGATGGTATTAGGAAGTGAGGTTTTAGGTGGTGGTTAGGTTTGGATGAGGTCATGAGGGTGAAGCCTGCAGCATGATGGGATTGGAGGCCTTGTAAGAAGAGATTCAGCCATGTGAGGACATAAGAAGAAGGTAGCCATCTGAAGGCCAGGAAGAGGGCCTTCACCAAGAGTCAAATCTGCTGGCATCTTGATCTTGAACTTTCTACCCTTTAGAACTGGAAGAAATAAATGTCTGTTTTTTAAACCACCTGACCTATGGGATTTTGTTATAGCCCAAGCTGACCAAGACAGATTGAAATGTGAAAAAGTAGACACAGCTGTAAAATTACATAGTATCATTAATGAGTATATATTTTTTATAATACACTTTATTTTTAGAACAGTTTTAATTTACAGAGAAACTGCAGAGACAGTATAGAATTCCCAGATACTATATATATATATATATATATATATATATATATATATATCCAGTTTTCCCTATATTGACCATCTTATATGCTATATTTGTTAAAGTTAACAAATGTTAATAGTGTTGATAGTTTGATTAACTAAAAGTCTGTACTGTATTCAGATTTCCTTACTCTGTTTTTAGCATGCCATGCCACACTTTGTCCCCATATGTCCGTAGGCCCCTTCTGGCTGTGACAGGGTCCCAGACTTCCCTTGTTTCTGATGACCATGACAGCTTTGAGGAGTTCTGGTCACTCATGGTTTTCTAGGGTTTCATTTTGGCTAATTTGGTTGTGACCAGTTGTCGGCAAAGGCGAGGCCCAAGTCAGGGGCCAAATGTTAATGTTGGGGAGGTCCCACAGTAGATGAGAACTTGGGGCGAAATACACCGCTTTCCTGGGCAATATTTCAATCAGAGGAATTCTCACCCGCCCGTCTGTGCAGACCAGAGCTGTAAAGCATTCTCTAGGGCCTGGGGGAGGGGAGAAGGGGTCCTGCTTGTCCACAGCACCCTGAGCCCCAGTGCAGTTCAAAAAGTGAGCATGCTGGGCTGTGAATGGAGGCTCTGGAGCCCCGCTGCCCAGGTGTGTATCAGGCCCTGACACCTACAGCCCAAGTAACCCTAGCTAAGGGATCCTGTTTCCTCCAAGTGAGGTAACAGTAGTACCAATCTTAATTCACATCTGCAAAGTGCTGAGAGTGTGCCTGGCACAGAGTCAGCAATATGATTATTATATAAAGCACCAATTATAACTCTGGAAATCACTGGCACAGAGAAGACAGGTGAGTTCCTCTTCCCCAGCTGCATTCCTAGCTGATGCAGGTAATCATGGTTATTGTGAAATATATATATATACATATATATATGATATATATATATATATCATATATATATGAGAGAGAGAGTGCATGCACGTGTGTGAGGGGCAAGGGACAGGGGCAGAGGGAGAGAGAGAATTTGAAGTAGGCTTTGTGCCAAGCATGGAGCCCATGGAAGGGCTGGATCTCACAACCCCTGAGATCATGACCTGAGCCCGTATCAAGAGTCAGATGCTGGGATCCCTGGGTGGCACAGTGGTTTAGTGCCTGCCTTTGGCCCGGCGCATGATCCTGGAGACCCAGGATCGAATCCCACGTTGGGCTCCCTGAATGGAGCCTGCTTCTCCCTCTGCCTGTGTCTCTGCCTCTCTCTCTCTCTGTGTGTGTGTGACTATCATGAATAAATAAATAAAATCTTTTTTTTTTTTTTTTTTTAAAGAGTCAGATGCTTAACCAACTGAGCTGCCCAGGTGTCCCGGTTGTTGTTATAATTTTAAGATCTCTTTAAGACAGTGAGGAGTGTGTGGCACACAGTCAGTGCTTAACAGACATCAGCTATTATTAGGATAGTATGTTGCACAGCACCATGGGCTCACCATGGCCACTACCCAGACCCACCCAAGCGATTCAGATGGTATAGCCCAGTGGTTAACCTGTGGGCTGCACAGTCAGATGGAGTGGGGTTCAAATCCTGAGTGCTCTCACCACCAGTGATGTGATCTCAGGCAATTTACCAAAAATTTCTGTGCCTCGCCTTTCCCATCTGTAAGATGGAAATGAAAATAGTGCCTCCTTCTAGGTGTGTAGTGAGAATTCAGTGAGGGGCTAGGTGTCAACACATAGTAAGTGCTCAACAAATGGGAGTGATTAATGTTATTAACATATGCATTGGTACTGCCTTTGTGGAGGGCATTGTTCAGTGGTCAGGGAGGACCAATGGCAGAAGGCGGTGGATGTGTGAAGGAGGCAACATCTGATTTCCCAGTCCCTCCCTCCCCAGACCCCTTCCCCAGGCTGCAGGGAAGCTTGGGACTCAGGTTACCAGAGGTTTCCCTACCGCCTCAGTCCTCAAGGTGAGTTGCTATACTTCCTCAAGTTGTTTATCAGGCTGTCATCTGATTAAATTCATATATTTAATAACGTCTACCATATGCCACAGACCACGTCAAGTGCTTTCTTTCATTCACATCATTTCATTTAATTTTCACCAATATTATTCCATTTTACGGGTGAGGAAATGAAGGCCCCAATAACTATTCTCAGGTCATGAGGCTACTAACAGTCGAATAGGAAGCCCATGGGTCAGCATGTTTGCTCCCCACCTCTCGAATACAAGGATCGTGGCCTCCGGTAATTAAAAGCACACCACCTTTATTTATGAAAAGTAGGCTTTAATCTCTATCAGCTCAAGGACTGTTTCTTGTCCACCTTCACCCCAGAACCAAGTCCAGGAAGTGACACCTGGCAAGTCTTTAAGAAATGCTTGCTGAATGACTGAATGGCCATGGGGATCGACTGAATGGCCATGGGGATTGCCAGCTATACAGCTCCACTGCACCCTTATCTCAGCCAACCCTTAAAACTACCCTGTGAGAAAGGGGTTGATGATTTGATCTCCATTTGAGTGGTTAAGTAAATGTAAGGGAAATGAACATTTATTGAGGGCTTTCTATAGGGAGCCATTGTGCCCGGGTTATTTCACCGATTCCATGGACATGGTCTTCGAGGAGGTGTCCCATGGCTGCTGAAGGCAGAACCAGGACAATGGCCTCGACAGGCTACCTATGGAACCTGCTGCCCCAGGGCCCTTAGAGTAGACTGAGTGATCTCCAGGCACTGAGGACAGAACTTTCCCTAGGATGCCATGATGCTCAGGCTCCCAAGACCACTGCTCTCCTGTGGAAGATGATCTTGGGAAAGGGCTGGCACAGTGTCTGACATGTGAGGCGTGCTCACAGCATAGAGACTCTTGTCATTAGGCATTCTTATTCATTAGTCACATGGTACCTGGTATTGGAGACAGGAGAGGGAGCAAGAAATTACTGGAGGGTGCAAATCTTGCTTCATTTATTTATGTTACAAATGACTTCCTCTCCTCTCAGAAGGAGCAAGAACTGAGGACTTTTTTTTTTCTTCTTTATTTCTCTCTCTTTTTAAAAAATTTTGGATGTTAACAAAAGAACTGAACCGTCAGCAGGTTTTCCTTGTTGAGAAGGGACTTACACCATGAAAGGAGGTCATTTTGACAAGTCTTGTGAGTTGCTCTGGGCACAGGGGAACTTTCTGGCAAATCAGGGCCTACCAGAACTGCTGAAGTATTTTTCCGAGGCCTCAGAGAGTCGTGTAATCCCTGACAGAGTTCCAAGAGGGAGCATCGGCCCCCCAGTCAAACAGCTGTGTGGGGCCCAGGCCCAGAGGGAGCCTTGGGAATCAGCACATTTGAGCCGAGCTGCTGGCCTTGTGGCTCCTTCTGACTCTCTTTGACCCTTGTCACACGGTGGGTCCTGCCCCTTTCCCTGGCGGGGGCTGTGAGGACACCAGCTGGGTCTTGTGCTGGCTGTGAGGGTCCCGGGCGGGGGCAGGCAGGCCCTCTGTGCTGGAGGAGCCACAGACCTCTCAGGGAGCAGGCGGCAGAGCAGCGTGACCCCCACCCGCATCTCGGCGTGGAGAGACCTCAGCTGCCAGTTGGCAGACTTCTGCAAAAGGTCAGACAGGAGACGTTCTAGATCTTGCAGACCATATGGCTTCTGTCACAGCTATTATTCCTGTTTTGATTTTTGTCAACCCTTTAAAAATATTAAAAGCAGTTTGCTTGTGGGCTACACAGACTCAGCCAGAAGCTGGATTTGGCTTGTGGGCCAGAGCAGCCCGGCTTCTGGTCCAGCGTGGCTTCCTCCTCCCGCCTCCTCCGGCCTCCGAGCGGCAAGGTGGCCACCCTGGCCTCAGCCTGAAGGGCTTTGCCACAGCATGTCACCCATCCCTGCTGCCGCTGGATGTGCGGACTCACCGGGAGCCGGCCTGCGCCCGGGGAGCACCTCCTTCCTCCCAGCTGTCCCCCGTCGTTGCTCTCACCCAGTTGGCAGCCGCCTTCTCGCTGCCTGCGGTTCGGAGCTTGGGCTGCTGGGCATGAGCCCCGCAGCCCCGGGAGGCGACCTTCCTGGGTCACAGCCCTGCCCTGGGCCGGTCAGGGGCGCTGGGTGCCCTGGCAGGACGGGAACAGTAGGCGGCAGCCCGGAGCCACGCCCCCTCACTTTCGCCCTCCGCAGGGTCCTCCGGCCCCGCAGGACCGTGGCCCTTGCGGGCTCCTTACCCGACGCAAGCGGCAGGGCCTGAGGGCGGGCAGGCGCCGCGGGCTCCGCACTAGCCGCTCCGTCCCCGCACCGCTGCCACTGTGATTGGGCCACTCTTGGCTTTGGGTGACATCTTAGATGGCTTCACCATCGCCATGGTGACCACTCGAAGTCCGGCGGGACCTGACAACCCGTTCTGCAGATAGATCCGGCCCCGCCGATGGTCGATGGTCGGGCGGAGGCTGGGGCGCGCCCCGGCTAGGAGAGCTGCTTCTGCTGCAACTTGCATGCTGGGTTGAGGACGGATTGGTGGTGGCAGGAGCCTGGACCTGTGCCTGCGGTTTGCTGGAACGAAACCACAGTGCTGCCCCCTGGTGTCCCCAGCCAGATTATCAGGTGGCCCGGAGGAACCCCGCGTGTAGAAAGGCGGGGTCCCCTTCCTGCGTCCCACCTCACCTCCCACACCCTGTTAACTGCCAGGTGGGCTGATGAATGGCCTCCTTAGTGCTTTTCAGATCTGACTCCTGCCTCTCTACTCCCACTGCCATGGCCTGCGGCAGACGTTGTACCCTCACCTGGACATGCCTGGGTCGCCTTTCTGAGACGGACCTGGTACTTTGCCATGTTAAAAGCCTTCGTGGCCGCGCATGATAGAGTGACAAACCCTCAGCTTGTCATGCCAGGCCCCCCAGGCCCTCCATTTCTACCACTTGCCCCTCTGGTTTCATGCTCCAGGGAACTGCTGACTACACCCTGCACGCTCTCAGCTTCTTGCCTCCATCCCTGTGTCCAGGCTGAGGCTTCTCCCTGGAGTGCCACCTCCTCTCCACTGGCCAAGCTGTGCTCATCCTCCTCCTTTGAGACTCAGCTCAGACATGGCCTTCCGGAAACCCAGCCCCCCTGCCCACTGCAGCCCCTCTGTGGCCCCCTTGTCCCCAGACTCAGCTCTGTTATCATTTTGGGCTGTCGTGGTGGTGTCTGTCCCAAGGATGGAGCTCCTTGAGTGCCAGCACTCTTTTGTAGGTATCTCTGTAACCACAGCACTAGCACGGTGCCTGGAAAACAGAGAGGCGCTTGAGAAATGTTGGGTAACTGTGTGAATGGTGAGCCATGGGACCACATGAGGACTTGAGACACCATCTGGCCCCCACTGAGAACTCTAACCCATGTTTTAGAAATCCAGGAACGGGGGATGATCTGATCATCTGTAGTAACCATGCCCACGTTTCAGTCAAGAAAGCTACCTTTCTTCTCACAAGTCCCACCCTGATGTCCAATCTAACCCCAAGCCCTGAGCTTCAGTTTTACCTTGTTTTGTCAACCTCACATATGGAGAGCAGCTGCTTGGCATCTGCTGGCGCTTTTAATATGAATTCTGGAAAGATTTTCCCTTTGTCAGTGGCAAAATAAAAAGCCCTGGAAAGGAAGCACCACCCACTTTCATATGTTGTGGGGGCCTGTGGGTGGCATCTTCCCCAGACACCTGTTGTAATCACTGGGCTTTGGAAAGTGTCAAGACCACTGTGAACTGGGCACCTGGGTGGCTCAGTCAGTTAAGCGTCTGGCTCTTGGTTTCAGCTCAGGTCATGATTGCAGGGTTGTGAGGTCGAGCCTCATGTCAGGTTCAGTGCTGGGCATGGAATCTGCTTAAGATTCTGTCTCTCTCTCTGCCCCTCTTTGTCCCCTCCCCCCAAAAGAGCACTATGTATCGACCTAGAGGTGGACTGGTTGCAGAGTCCATCTGTGGGAGTCTTCTAGGATACCATGTGACCCATGGTGTCCTTTGAGAGAATCTGATGTATCCTGGGGGAGGCCTGGGAGGGCTTGGGTGACCTCTCTGCAGCCTGCTAATGAATAGATTTTCAGGCTAGGTTGATGGACCTTTTCCCATGTACCCCATCCACAGCTGACCTTGGAGTTCAGCTTCTGGTAGGTAGTCGACATTGGAGAGGGAATGCTATTTGCATAACCTTACCTCCCCTGTCCTTGGCACCTTGGTCTGCTTTGGGGCCAGGTTTCTGGAGAAATTTGCCTGACAGAGCCGGTTCTTTAATCCCCAGGGGATGTGCTAGGATGAACAATATGGGTGTGTGAATCTCGATTGATGGTGGTGTAACAAAGTACCTTCTGATATGTGGTAGGTGAGGCCTCACCCCATGCGTGGAGGACAGGGTTGCCAGATTTAATAAATCAAAACACATGCAAATATTGCACGGGACATACTTATATCAAAACGTTGTCATTTATCTGAAATTCAGTCTTCTTGGGCATCCTGTATTTTCTTTGTCAACCAGGCTGGAGAAATCTCCCTTGAAGGGGGTGGGCATTCCTGGTGTTAATCAACCAAGAAGAAGGGGCTTCTCATTTAGGAGAAGGCCCCGGGAAACTGAGCCTCTGTACCAAGGTCACACCACTCTTGGTTTAGCTTTCTTGAGTCTATAGGTCTTTGGCCAGCCTGGTCATAGAGAAGGGCCTCTGCCTCACTGATGGAACTAAACAGGTAGCCAATGAATTGGGCATTACTCTCTGGGCTTATCTCCCCTTTGCTGGTCCTGAGCTTTCAGTCAAGTTACATGACACGTTCTGGCCTGGTGTCATGTAACTGGGAGCACTGGGAGCTCCATGGGCTGGGAGCACTGAAGCAGGGGCATGGTTGGTGTGTGGGCAGCAGTGCCCTGTGAGGCCACTGGGAAGTGGCAGTGAGTAGGTGGCTTCTGAGGAACTGGAGTTGACTTTGGGAACACTTCCCTCTCTCTCTCTCTCTCTTTATTAGGGAAACTCTCTCTCTTTTCAGTCTTGGAGGATCTGGTCTTGAGCTTTAAAATAATTTTTAATACTTATTTTTTAAATTTCATTACGGTAAAGTTCACTTTTCTTTTTCTTCAGTCCTGAGTTGTGACAAGTGCATAGAATCATGAACTGCCGCAGTCTAGATACAAAACAGTCCTATCACCTTCCCACTAAATTTTCTCAAGCTGCCCCTTCATAGTCAAGTTCTCCTCCACCCCCTCCCCGGCAACCACAATTCTGTTTTCCGGCCCTCTAGTTTCGCCTTTTTCAGAATGTCATTTAATGGGATCGTGCAATATGTGGCCTTTGCTTCTGGCTTCTTCTACTTAGCATAATGCATTTGAAATCCACTCATGTTGTTGTATCAATGGTTCGTTTCTGAGCGGTGATCCACTGTATACATCTCACCCAAGGATATTCGAGTTGATTCCAGTTTGGGGCAATTATAAATAAAGCTGCTGTAAACATTAGTGTACAGGTTTTTCTGTGCATGTGGATTTCCGTGTATCTTGGATGCACACCCAGCAGCGGATTGCCAGGCCATGTGCTAAGTGTGTACGTTAAATATTGTAAGAAACTCTCTCGGCTTGATTGTTATCAGGGGAACTGATAGGTACCCGCAGCCTCCCACACTTCTCAGAGGATAGCTGCTTGGTTCTTTCACAGATGGGAAAGTGGAGATCCAGAGACGTCAAGTGACTAGTCCAGGCTTTCAAAGAGAGTCGATGTCAGGGTCCAAGCCACAACCTGGGTCCCCTACCTCTCAGGTCACTATTTTGTATCTTATAGTTTCCTTCACTGCCTTTTTTTTCTAAGATTTTCCTTATTTATTCATGACACACACACACACACACACATACACACAGAGGCAGAGACACAGGCAGAGGGAGAAGCAGGCTCCATGTAGGGAGCCCAAAGCAGGACTCGATCCTGGGACTCCAGGATCATGACCTGAGCCGAAGACACACGCTCAACCACTGAGCCACCCAGATGTCCCTCTTCACTGCCTTTTGATGCGACTTTATTTTCATGGAGGACCCTTTTTGGGACATAGTAGACACCACCACTGAGCTTCTACATCCACTGATAAAGAATGTGACCAAAAGATTAATCCATTTGGTGAAGAAAACCAAGTGGCCGTGTAAACGCAGACATCTTGATGGGGTCAATTGCTCTTCAAGGGTTAGGAGGGTACTGCAGACACAGCCCTTGCCTTGGTTATTTGGCATGGTTGAGTCATTTACAACCTTATTCATCTAAAAAATTATTCTTTGGAGATCTTCTCAAGCAGAACCGACACACAGCTGGTTTCCTGTGTTTTTCCTTGGGCACCGGGTACTATTTGCTTTGTTCAGTCCCAACCACATCACACTTACACCTGCCATTTGGGAGTTGAGTCCTGTCCCTGAGAGTTCTGATCTCAGATAGCCCTTCCTTTATCTGCTCCAGGTTTACAATCAAGACACCAGGTCCTGATACTCCCTGGGAATCTTGGCTGTACCCCAATTCCAGCTTTTGAACATTTCAATGGAGGATTAATTGTTATTCATGCGGTCATTGTTATATAGGTCACTTTTTCTTTGGAGCAAGTTGATGGGATTTTATTATCTGTGGAGAGCAGCCATTCCAGAATGGAGAATATTTTTGATTGATGATTTAGCTTTAAAATAGTTTCCTATTTTAATAAGCCTCATCAGGAGCAGATGACCCCGGAGAGGAACTGCATGCTTCTCTGGTAGCCTGTGTACTTTGTAGAAGTTTGTGTATTTTGAATAAAAGGAGAAGGGTCTTTTCTTGGGTCTAGATGCCTAGTGTGGGGGCATATGTTGGGCCGTCCCAGCTTGACAGGCAAATGGCTGGAGATTCATGCAGGCCCCCAATTGGATTCAACAAATAATTATTTAGTGCTTGCTGTGTGCCAAGCAAAATGTACTAGATCCTTTCATTTATATCGACTGGGGGAATCTCTAGGCAGAGATAGGGAAACCTCACTTATAAAAATGAAATAGGGGATCCCTGGGTGGCTCAATGGTTTAGCACCTGCCTTTGTCCCAGGGTGCGCAATCCTGGAGTCCCAGGATCGAGTCCCGCATCAGGCTCCTGGCATGGAGCCTGCTTCTCCCTCCTCCTGTGTCTCTGCCTCTCTCTCTCTCTATGTCTATCATAAATAATAAATAAATATATATTAAAAAAATAAAAATGAAATAACTTTCCAAGTCAGCTTTTTCTTGTACAAGACCAGTTAGGGAATGAGAGTCTCTCTCTCTCTCTTTTTTTTTTTTAAGATTTATTTATTTATTTGAGAGAGAGAGAGAACAGGAGGAGGAGCAGAAGGAGAGGGGAGAGAGAATCTCAAGCATGCTCCAGGCTGAGCGTGGAGCCCAATGTGGGGCTTCATCCCGTGACCCCAACATCATGACCCCAAGATCACGACCTGAGCCAGAACCAGGAGTCCAACACTTCACCAACTGTGCCACCAGGCACCCCAGGGGATGAGAGTCTTTACATAATGAGGCCCTCTGGTGCACTTCAAATGGAGAATCCAAAGGAGAATCTGAATTTTGGAAGACTATTTACTCTATTCTAGGAACTACCCATTCCAGGTCTTATAGAATGGGTTAGACGAGAAGGAAATAGAGCCTCATGGTGAGGATGAGGGCTTCAGAGTCAGATTGCCTGGATTCAAATCCAGCTCTGGTCACTGAAGCGAAGCCTTAATCAAGTAGCACTTAGCCTCTCTGGGCCTCAGTTTCTGCATCTGCCAAGTGGAGGTAGTGATAGCTCCACTCACAAGGTCATAATGAGGATTTGGTGATGTAACTGTAGCCCCTCAGAAACATCAACTAAGATCACCAAGCCGCAAGAAGAAACCTCACATGTTTTTTTTTCTAGGAAATGCCACAGTGAGGTTTTCCCTCAAAGCCTTGGGGAGGAAGCTTCTGAAAACCGACTGACAGACCCAGGGAGGTGCTTCCCCAAATGCCCCCAATGTGTAAACAGTGATCCCCATTGAAGGGAGAGGAGGGTGGGGAAGGGCCTCAGCAGAATGGTGGTAGGCTGTGCAGGGAGCCAGGGACCCTCCCCACCCTGACCCCTCACTCACCATTCTAAAATTAGGTCAGAATAGGCTTTATTCTATTTAATTTTAAACAGTGAGTCACCCCAGGTTTGAGGTCACTGGGACCCAGATGGCCCAGCAGTCGCCAGGGGGCATTCTGGGGAGGACAGACGGCATTGGGGGGGCCCTGGGACCAGAGAAGGGAGGGAGTGGCCCCCTGGATCTCGGCTGGTAGCCATTGGTAGGAGCTTCTGCTGGAACCCGCCCTTGCCGCACTGTCTTCGAGGTTCCCCAGGGGATTAACAGCCTGTCAGCACCTGCCCTCCCCTCACCCTTCTGATACTGTCCGCTACTGCTGGAACACATCATCTTCTTCAACCTTCTATGGAGCATCTTCAGAGAAATGAAGAGCAACTCCCCCAGCAAAGATATAAGAACTGTTGAAGCATGCAGAGGAACAGTACCTATTTTTGTTGCAAATGCCCTCTCCCCGGGCCTATCGCTGCAGCGGGAGGGGGAGTGATCCAATTGCCAGCAGCACCCAAGGGCATGTCTGTGCTACTGTTCCAAGGACAGGAGAGCCGTCTGTATCAGACTCACCACAGAGGAATAAACAAAACGTACTCGGAGCACAGAGCAGGAGGAGACCCCCTCCATCTGGTGGTGGCGATGACAATGACGAGGAGAATTCCAAGGGAAGAAGGGCTTCATGGGAGGTGACACCTGAGGTGAACCAGGGCCACTGTCTAGGGGAAGGGGAGTCAGGCAGGAGATAGAGGCTCCCGGCCACCCCCATCACAAACTGCAGGCTGCACTTTCAGATGTGGAATACGGAGATGGGGAAGGTGCAGGCGTTTCACAGACTGTTGGGCCATGAGCTGGAAGGAACCCACAGCTCATGTACAAGGGAGGAAAGGCGGCCCACAGAGGTAAAGTGATTCGTCAGAGCCACACAGCTGTGCAAGTGCAGGGTCAGGGCTGGGGAGAACGGGGAGGGGTGGGGGTGGAAGGAACAGGGGGCAGCACCCAGACTGCCTATGTCCTTTCCTCCTCCTGCACGCGGCCTTTGATAGGCAGTGAAGCGCTAGATGTGAGGCGATGGAGGACTGGTGACCCCGGGTGGATGCTGAGCGGCTGGCATTAGAATGCCCGCGGCAGGGGTGCCCCGGTGGCTCCAGCGGGTTAAGTGTCTGCCTTCTGCTCAGGTCGTGATCCTAGGGTCCCGGGATTGAACCCCAAGTCAGGTTCCTGGCTCAGCGGGGAGTCTGCATCTCCCTCTCCCTACCCTTGCCCCCCTCACTCTCGTTCTCTCTCTCTCAAATAAAAATTAAAACAAACAAATAAATAAACAAATAAAACACCTCCAGCAAGCCAGAGAGAAAGTGTCCTTTCCAGTTTCTGTGGCCTTGGAACTGAACTGGACTTGTGAGTGATCTCACTCTGTTACCAATAACAGGAGGTTACTCTCTCTTGCTCCAGCAGGGGTGTGAATGTGTGAGTGTGTGACAGTGTGTGTGTGTGTGTGTGTATTTATGTTTGGGAGCAGAGGGAATTACCTTTGTAAAATGGGTCAGAGAAATGCTACTTTCATGGTAGACAGTAAGTGTCATCAATTTGCAATTCTTTCTCACCTCAATTTTCTTTTACAGACCTTTTAATTTATTTATTTTTAAGTTATGAGGAGTGTGAGGTGAGTTGGCCTCTTATTACTGCTTTGCCTTGACACTCCAGTCATTCGGCTCCAGGGGGGCCCAGGTCCTGATGGTTCCAGCCTTCAGTCCGTGATCCTTAGGGAACTGTGCTCTCGCCACCACCAGCCAAGGGCAGGGTTGAGTTATGAAAAGACAAGATGTGAGTCTCATGCTTTTCTAGGATTAACTTGGAAAAAGTATTTCATCATGAGTTTGGTCCTTATTCCTGGCTTCTGGTGGTTTTATCTGAGAATCTCTGCTTTTGCATAGAAACACCAAAGGTGGGGGACGGGGTGGTCATAGAATCTGCAAAATAGGAAGTGATCTGTAAATCACCAAATACTGTGTGTGATGTGCTTACTGACCTTTAGGGGTTTCCATTAATTCCAGGAACCAAAGACCAATTCTCCAAGTTATTAGAAAAGACAAGACAATACATCAAGCGCCGAATTATGCAATCTGTATAACAAACGCTGAACATATTGATGAGGATGAAGTTAGTACAGACTGAGATTATTAGGCAAGGTTTTGCAGGACTGGGAATCGAGAAGAATAGCATGCCCGGGATACCGAGACAACAATGAGAGTGGTGTGTCTATTGTCATAGTGAGGCTTGGAAACATGACGGGATGCAAATTATTATACATGGTATAAAGCCAATTTGGAAAAAATATGTTTTATTCATAGGCAAAGAGAAAAGACTGTAAGCAAATGTATCAACATATAAATAATGTTTATCACATGGCAGAGGGATTTATGGGTAATTTTCAGTTTCTTTTTTTTCACTTGGTATCTTCGGTTTACAATGAAATGATTTATTGGTATAACCAGACCAAAAAAACAAAGCCATTGTTCCTTATTAAGAAAGGGGTGTGCTCTGGGGCTGGTGGCACACTGAGCTCATGGGCGCCCCAGGGGGATGCACAGACCTGCGCTGGGCCCCCTTGGAGGCCTGGAAAGACTGCTGGAGGTGGCAGGAGGAGAGGGCCAGGGGGGTGTGGGGGCTCTGCCGTGGGGCTCTGCCCTGCACGAGTGAGCAAGGGGATCTGGGGCCGAGGGGACTGGCGCCGAGGCTCTTACAAGAGTGAACGATTCGGATTCAAGGGAATGAGACCTCGGGCCCCCAGCAGGGTCACAGACAGTGAGATGGGCCTGAGAAACCTGTCCTGGAAAAAGAGGGCGATCAGACAGGCGCAAAAGAGAGGACGGACATAGGGCTCATTGTGGGGGCCCTGAGAGGCCCTGGAGTGACCTTTCCTATTTCTAGGATAGGACATCGTGCTGAGAGTTTCGAATCTGACACGCCTCTTTGGAAGGGGGCTTGGGGGGGATCAGTTGGTGATCTCCCGTGCATGCTCACTGGCGGATAGGATCAGGAGTGACATGGGAGTGAGATCCCATTACCCTGTCCCAAATCTCCACCTGTGAAGGTAAGGCTGTTCTCCGGTGCTGAGCGTGTGACTGGTGGTTCTTTTTTTTTTTTTTTAATTTTTTTTTTAATTTTTATTTATTTATTTATGATAGTCACAGAGAGAGAGAGGCAGAGACACAGGCAGAGGGAGAAGCAGGCTCCATGCACCGGGAGCCCGATGTGGGATTCGATCCCGGGTCTCCAGGATCATGCCCTGGGCCAAAGGCAGGCGCCAAACCACTGCGCCACCCAGGGATCCCATGACTGGTGGTTCTATATGAAGCTCACCTCGGCCAGTGGGACCCGGTTCTCAGAGGCAGCTGCTGCATGGGGCAGGGGGGCAGTGAGCATAGGGGGGCTGTGTCAAGAGGGGGCCCTCTTGAGCATTGTGTGGCTATTTCCAGGTCTGAAAGAGGAACCTCAGCCATATTTTGCTTAAAGCAGGATCAGTCCTAACACCACTGCTACCTGATTGGGGCACATTCCTCCGCAAAGGTGCACCCATTGAAAGACTTAAGGACACTGCATTTTCACTGGTAAAAATCACTCTGACTTATGTACAGTGGTTGTTGAAGAGTGGTTCTCCTTCCCCGGATGTAGACATGCAGTCAATGAGCATCATTGGCATGAGTGTGATCAACATGAAAGTGAAATCCAAAGGCCAGTTCTGGGGTGGGGGGCGGGGCAGAGGCTGGAGGAGCTTTGCAACCTACCAACAATTGTGATGACAGATTAATAGAGGATTGATCATTTGTATTCATAGAATTATTTTTGCTTATGTAATTCAAAGGGCAAGAACACCGTGACCTGGAAAATCTTTTTAGTCAGAAGCCTGGGGACGCCTGGGTGGCTCAGCGGTTGAGCGTCTTCCTTCGGCTCAGAGTGTGATCCTGGAGTCCCAGGATTGAGTCCCACACTGGGCTCTTTGAGGGGAGCCTGCTTCTCCCTCTGCCTGTGTCGCTGCCTGTCCCTCTGTGTCTCTCATGAATAAATAAATAAAATCTAAAAAAAAAAGTCAGAAGGCTGTGTGACAGAAAACTGGAATGGGTGAACTGTCACATTGGGTTACTCTGCTGGTAGTTTGTGAAATTGGCCTCACTTTCTTGCTGCACCCACTGTTGGCAGTGGGAGGAAAGAAGGGAAGGCCCAAGAAGCCCTCAGTCTTGAGGAGACACACAGCTCATGAGGGGAACGCAGGCCCTAGAGCCAGATGGAAATGTCTGGAGCCAGCCTTCCACACCTACCAGCTGTGTGTGCATAGAACCGGGCAGGCTAGCAGTCTCTTTAGCATAAACTCCTACACAGATGCCTCTATAACTAAACTCCCTTGGATGGGATTCAAGAACTCTATTCTGAACACTGCTGTCTAGAAAATAAGCCCTGTGAAGGTGGTGTTGAATTTCCCGCCTTTCCCAGACATTCCACCCGTTTTCTCTGGTGGAGAAACTCAGGCATTCCTGACATGTCTTTTACACCCCACACTCTGGAAAGAGTATCCATCTTTGCTTTGCCTGCTAACAGATCAGTGAGTTTTCTGTGGAAATAGTGAAATGAAAGCAGTAAGAATTTGCAAGTCTGAAAATGATTTTGCGAAGGAAGAATTTTTCATGTAGTTTGTACTGACATCTTTCTAGGACTGGGAAGTGAAGGGATTTTCTTTTATATTACAATTGATCATTACACAAAAAAACATAGTAGACACTTCATAAATATTTGTTGCATGGATGAGTTAATAAACCAAAGTGATAATAATAATGTAATAGTAAGATATAGTTTGTTGTTGTTTAAAAAAAGATTTGTTTGAGAGAGAGAGCATGAGAGAGAGGGACAGAGGGAGAGGGAGAGGCAGACCCCCTGCTGAGCAGGGACCAGCCTCCCCACCGCCCCCCCCCCACCCCTGCTGAGGCTCAATCCCAGGACCTGGGATCCTGACCTGAGCTGAAGACAGATGCTTAACTGACTGAGCCACGCAAGTGCCCCAAGACATTCTTAAGTTTAAAAATACTCAAAATGATACTCTATTCTGCTTAGAGATATATATGTTTGTTATAAAAGTGTGTAGAAGTGTGTGGAGTGATAAATACCAAATTAATATAAATGGGCTGGGAGGGAGGTACAAAGGGTAGATTTAACTGTAATGTTTTATTTCTTGAGTAGAGTGTTAGATACATAGCTGTGTGTTGCATTTTTCTTTGTCCTTTTCCATATATCTTAAATATTGCATGATACATTTTAAATTTAAATAAAACTACATTAAAATTTTTTAAAATTTTATCTAAATTCATTAGATAATACATTAATTAACATATAAGGTATATTTGGTGTCAGAGGTAGAGTCAGTGACTCATCTGTCTGTATAACACCCAGTGCTCATTTTAATGTCCATCACCCAGTTACCCTATCCCTTCACCCTCCCCTCCAGTGACCCTCAGTTTGTTTCCTATGATTAAGAGTCTCTTATGGTTTGTCTCCCTCTCTGATTTCATCTTGTTTAATTTTTTTTCTCTCTTCCCCTATAATCCTCTGTTTTGTTTCTTAAATTCCACATATGAGTGAAATCATAGGATGATTGTCTTTCTCTGACTGACTTATTTCACTTAGCATAATATCCTCTAGTTCCATCCATGTCGTTGGAAATGGCAAGATTTTATTTTTGATGGCTGAGTAATATTCCATTGTATTATATTATATATATACCATTGTATATATATTCCATTGTATGTGTGTGTGTGTATATATATATATATATATATTCTTTATCTATTCATCTTTCGAAGGACATTGAGGGTCCTTCCACAGTTTGGCTATTATGGACATTGCTGCTATAAACATTAAGGGTACAGGTGTCCCATCATTTCACTATATCTGAATCTTTTGGGGTAAATACCCAGTAGTGCAATTGCTGGGTCATAGGGTAGCTCTATTTTTAACTTCTTGAGGAACCTCCATGTTGTTTTCCAGAGTGGCTGCACCAGTTCACATTCCCACCAACAGTGCAAGAGGGTTCCCCCTTCTCCACATCCTCTCCAACTTCTGTTGTTTCCTGTCTTGTTAATTTTCACTATTCTCACCAGTGTGAGGTGGTATCTCATTGGGGTTTTGATTTCTATTTCCTTGATGGCAAGTGATGCAGAGCATTTTCTCATGTGTCTATTGGCCATTTGTATGTCTTCTTTGGAGAAATGTCTGTTCATGTCTTCTGCCCATTTCTTGACTGGAATTTTTGTTCTTTGGGTGTTGAGTTTCATAAGTTATTTACAGATTTTGGATACTAGCCCTTTATCTGATATGTCATTTGCAAATATCTTCTCCCATTCTGTCAGTTGTCTTTTGGTTTTGTTGACTATTTCCTTTGCTGTACAGAAGCTTTTAATTTTGATAAAGTCCCAAGAGTTCATTTTTGCCTTTGTTTCCCGTGCCTTTGGAGACATGTCTAGTAAGAAATTACTGTGGCCCAGGTCAAAGAGGTTGCTGCCTGTGTTCTCCTCTAGGATTCTGATGGATTCCTATTTCACATTCAGATCTGTCATCCATTTTGAGTTTATTTTTGTGTATGGTGTGAGGAAATGGTCCATTTTCATTCTTCTGCATGTGGCTGTCCAGTTTTCTCAACACCATTTGTTGAAGAGGCTGTCTTTTTTCCATTGGATATTCTTTCCTGCTTTGTCAAAGATGAGTTGACCATAGAGTTGAAGGCC
The DNA here is from genome assembly GCF_011100685.1 of Canis lupus familiaris. Taxonomy (NCBI): domain Eukaryota; kingdom Metazoa; phylum Chordata; class Mammalia; order Carnivora; family Canidae; genus Canis; species Canis lupus. The sequence continues at coordinate 24,548,922 of NC_049237.1, forward strand.
CATTTCTGGGTTCTCTATTTTGTTCCATTTATCTCTGTGTATGTTTTTGTGTCACTATCATACTGTCTTGATGCTCACAACTTTGTAATATAGCTTGAAATCCAGAACTGTGATGCTACCAGTTTTGATTTTCTTTTTCAACATTCCTCTGGATATTCATGGTCTTTCCTTTTGTATTCCATACAAATTTTAGGATTATTTGTTCCAACTCTGTGAGATAAGTTGGTAATATTTTGATAGGGATTGCACTAAATGTTTAGATTGCCCTGGGTAGCATAGACATTTTCACAATATTTATTCTTCCAATCCATGAGCATGGAATGTTTTTCCATTTCTTTTGTCTGCCTCAAATTCTTTCATGAGTGTTCTATGGTTTTCTGAGTACAGATCCTTTGCCTCTTTGGTTAGGTTTATTCCTAGGTATCTTATGGTTTGGGGTACAATTGTAAATGAGATTGATTCCTTAATTTCTCTTTCTTCAGTCTCATTGTCAGTGTATAGAAATGTCACTGATTTCTGTGCATTGATTTTATATCCTTCCATATAAATTCATACTCCTGTTGAGTTCTAGCAATTTTGGGGTGTAGTCCTTTGGGTTTTCCATACAGAGTATCAGGTCATCTGCAAAAAGTGAGAGTTTGATTTATTTGCTGATTCAGATGCCTTTTATTTATTTTTGTTGTCTGATTGCTGAGGCTAGGATTTCTACTACTTTGTTGAACAGCAGTGGTGATAGTGGATAACACTGCTATGTTCCTGACCTTAGGGAAAAGCTCTTGGTTATTCCACATTGAGAATGATATTTGCTGTGGGCTTTTTGTATATGGCTTTATGATATTGAGGTATGTTCCTGCTATACCTACACTGTGAAGACTTTAAAAAAATATTTTATTTATTTATTCATGAGAAACACGCGCAGAGAGAGAGAGAGAGAAGCAGAGACACAGGCAGAGGGAGAAGCAGGCTGCATGCAGGGAGCCTGACGTGGAACTCGATCCCAGGTCTCCAGGATCAGGCCCTGGACTGAAGGCGGCGCTAAACTGCTGAGCCACCCAGGCCACCCCATGAAGACTTTTAATAAAGGATGCTGTACTTTGCCAAATGCTTTTTCTGCATCTATTGAGAAGATCATATGATTCTTGTCCTTTCTTTTATTAATGTAGTGTATCACATTGATTGATTTTCAGATATTGAACCACCCTAGTAGCCCAGGAATAAATCCCACTTGGTCATGGTGAATAATCCTTTTAATGTACTGTTGGATCCTATTAGCTAGTATCTTGGTGAGAATTTTGGCATCAATGTTCATGAGGGATATTTGTCTATAATTCTCTTTTTTGGTGGGATCTTTGTCTGATTTTGGAATCAAGGTAATGCTGGCTTTATAGAAAGAGTTTGGACGTTTTCCTTCCATTTCTATTTTTTGAAACAGCTTCAGAAGACTAGGTATTAATTCTTCTTTAAATGCCTAGTAGAATTTTCTTAGGAACCCATCCAGTCCTGGACTCTTGTTTGTTGGGAGATTTTTGAATACTGCTTCAATTTCCTTGCTGGTTATGGGTCTATTCAGGTATAAAACTACATTTTAAAAATATCTCTAATGTAAAGATTGCTTCACTGGAGAAAAAAGTGGAGGGCGGAAAAGTTGAGTTAATATGTCTGTTTCCTTCTTAAGTTGGGCGCTTTTTTTCTCATGTTGCTCATTAACACCCACTCCCTTTCTTATCTACACCAACCATTCTCTCTCCCTAGATTGTCCCTTAGTGTTTCTAAGTAATTATATCTTCAACTACTGGCTAGAAGAAAAATACTTCCATGTATTAATATGGAGGCTCTTGATGAGCTCCAAGTTACTTTATTTCTTGTAGTCACTATCTTCCAAGTAAAAGAGCATGTACCCTACAGGTGAGGAGATAGACATCGGTTGGACACCAATTCTGTGCCCACATTCTACACATTCCACGTATCACGTCTTGTAATCCTCAGAACAGCCCGAAATGTAGGTAGTAGTTTTCCTATTTATTATGTGAGCAAAGAAGGCTCTGTGGTACTCAGCAATTTGCATAGGATTAGACGCCCATGGGAGGGGGATCCCCAATTGCAGTCTGTGGCAGAAAAGGGCTCACACTCAGATGGCTCTGTCCTGGTCATGCTCTTGCTCAGTGCTCCCAATCAATGTGTGACCAGTGGCATACATTTGGGAGGTGCTTGGAGAGCTAAGGATACAAACCCATGGTGGCTCCAGAGGGCAGTGCCCTGTGGGGGAGTTGGTTCATTACCTTGATGATAAGCTCTGGCCCTGTGGTCTCCAAAGTAGGGTCCAGTGCTGTGCAAGAAGATGTAGTGAGACAATATCTTATCTTTTAAAATTTTTCTATTTTGTTGTATATTTTATAATGTATATAATATGTTGTCATAGTATTACTTGTATATGAATTATAGATAAATAAATATCCATATATTGAAAGTTTATGCTCAAAAATATTTTTATTGATGAAAGTGTACAATTTAAAAAGTTTGGAGACTTTGGAGAGTAGGCTCAACTGAACTGATCCACCTTGTTTCAGACCAGTGTTAATGTTAGTATACAAGTGTCTAAGGGGCTTGGGTCTCCTTGTCTGGAGCAGGTCCTTCCTGGTGCCCAGTAAACTTGGGCATGTGGCCACAGAGACAGTCTTGGGAATATTGGTGAAGTCCTGAAGAACTGCAAAGGTAACTGGAAGTGAGTATATGTCTCACTTTTCAAGAAAGCAGATTTCACAATGCCAAATTCCTGAATTTGTCAGGAATACCATATTCCTGGTATATGGAGGAATATACCTCCATTCCTCCAGGTATATGAGGAGGTATATGACCAGTTAGGGGAAAATCATGGTCACTGGCAGCTAGCATGGGTTTACCAAGAATGAGTCCTGCCTAAATAAACTCATTTACTTTACAACAGTCAACAATAATTTATTGTGAGAAATCATTCATTCATTTTTTTCTTGCATGCATATATTCATGGTCCACTTGACAGGTAATCACTGAGCATCTATTATGTTTAAAGCCCTGTGCTTGGATGACATCTAGCGATAGATACACTGCAATCTCTGTCCCCAAAGAGCTCTCCTTTTAATAAAGGAGACAAACATGTACACACATAACAACAACAAAATAAAGTATTTCTTAAATACCACGTGGTGGTTCTATCATAAGCAAAGTGATTATGTTGCCATAATCAACAAATGTGCCCAGCATTCAGCAAAAGGAGAATACTCTAAGGACTGTGACGCCTGACAGTAAGACCTGCCATTTCAGCAAGGAAAGAAAACGTTTGAGCTCTGTGCATATTTATTTTTTATTTGTTATTTTTATATTTTTATATATTTTGATATTCTACTCTGGATATGTTTTATATTGGCAGAGTCTCTCCTAATGTCGTTGAAGGCATTTGGGTCAGATGATAATAGGTGACTTGAACGATGTAACTGGTTGAACAACTCTACCCAGAATGGGCTACTGAATGGAGCAAGACCAGCCCACAGAGAGGGTTTCAGTGACCTGCTCTGGCCCCTCCTCAGCCATGGACTCTAACCTTCTAGTTTCTTCTTTCCTGACCTAGCAAGCACATTCACTGAACTCTGGGGCAGGTGGAGCATTAAACATATTTGGATGGAGATCACAACTGCTCTCTCGAGTGTTTTGCCAGGATGTCCAGATGAAAGACCCTGAGGAGCATGAACAGACTAAAAGTCAGCTTGGAGAAAACAAAGTCTCATCATAACAGCTACATTTACTGAGCACCTACTATGCGCAGGCCCCATGGGGAGCGCTGGCCATGCACAATCTTGTCTGGTCCTCACAGAAGTCCCATGAGGTAGACAGTGTTGTTATTCCCACCCTGTGCAGGACCTGGGCTTGTGGCCTGGAAGGGAGGCAGTCTGAGCGATGTGGGGCAGCCACTGCTCGATGTGGGGATGAAAGCTGAGAGGATGGTGGTGGTGGGAACCAGGACTGAAGCAGTGAAGCCTCTGTGGGAGGAGGCACTTCTGAGCTCCTGGGACCTATTGTTCCAGAAGGTCAAGGAAAAGCGGCCCCAATCCCTGTCAGGGATGTCAGAAGAAGGATTATTTAGCACTAGGTGACCTTTAAGGTCTTTAAAGTCTGTTTCCACTTTGAGTTCTATGATCCTGTGTGAAATGAAGGACCTGTGGTCTGTTGCATGTACACAGGAGGTGTGTGAGCCACTAGAAGAGACATCGATCTGACTTTGGAGAACCTCCATGGAGATGCTGGAGATGGCTTCCCTTTGGAGACCCAGGTCCTTTCCAGACAGGCCAGATCCCTGACCTGAGGGAAGGGAGGAACAAGTCTGAGCTGTGAGGCCCGAGATTTGCCTTTCTCAGGAGAATAAAAAAGAGCCTTCTGCCTTTATACCTTTTAACATGAAACTTTAGATTCACTGATTATTCAGCTGAATTGTGAACATTCAGCATTTGTCAGGATGGCTGACTTCCTCCCCAAACACTGCCTAGTTTAGGAAATGCCAGACTATAAATAATCAGACCATCCGTGCCACATCTGAAAGCATAGGCTGAAGATTTTAGGAGTCTAAATGCCCTCCGGGTTGCAGAATGATCCTGAGACAGAATATTCAGCTTTTTTAAAAAAAGATTTATTTATTGGAGAGAGAGAAAGAGAGTGTGCATGTGCAAGAGGGAGGCGGCAGGCATAGCGGGAGAGGGAGACTCTCCGGCAGACTCCCCACCCAGGGCGTGGAGCCGGACACAGGGCTCTATCCCAGGACCCTGAGACCATGGACTGAACCAAAATCAAGAGTCTGGACTCTTAACCAACTGAGCCACCCAGGCACCCCCCAGAATAATCAACTTAAAACCTTATTATCATTAGAGGAGAGGTAAAGCTAGAATTTTAGGAAACCCAAAGCAAAATTCTCTCTCCCTCTCCTTCTCCCTGTCTCTCTTTCCCTTCTTCCTCACCTCTATCCACCCCTCCCACGACCATCCATTGGATACCCTGTAGGAGAATAACAGTGATCGACTAACCCTCAACAACACGATTAATTTATGTTCACAGAGTAGGAGAAGTAGTGTGGCATGAGAGCCTAGGACTTAATCAGAAAACAGATTCCAGCCTTAGTCACTAATTAGCTGTGGGGCCATGGGCAACTCAGTATGATTTTCTGAGTTGCAGTTTCTCCCTTTGTAAAACAGAAATAATAATAACTTTTAATGACAATAAAAGTCCCAGGATTGTTTTGAGTATTACACATCATAGTGTATGTTATTATGTTTGCAAACTGCAAATTGCTCTACAAATGTACATTATTACCATGATTATTATAAGATGGAAACCTCCTGCTGGTTTAGAGGTTTTTTGTTTTTGTTTTTGTTTGTTTGTTTTTTTACAGAGGTGCGTATTTGGTGTAAATGCAGTGCATGTTTTATAGATCCTTAAAGGATTGGGATAATTAGGTAAATAAATCTCTGCTAAGCCAGCATAAGTAATGGCCAAACGAGGTGAGGTGGTCGTGTCTTTAACTGGCAACATATACAAAGAAGATACAGTATAAACTGTAAGGAATGAGATCATAGTGGGGATTAAGAACTACTCCCCAACTAAAGTCAGTTCTCCAAAGCATGTCACCAGGGAAGTGCAGGCTCTGGATGGAGCCACACTGGTATGGTCGCATGGGTCTGGCTGTCTGAGTCAGGCCCCCAGGCAAGACGAAGACAGGCATGCAGCAGGGTCAGTGGTGTAGGATGATAATCCTACTGTAAGAAGTCATTTTTCAGAGGTAAAAAGCAAATACACACAAATTCACAAAGTGTTCCGTATATTTTATGTCTCTGCCTCTCTTTCTGTGTTTCTCATGAATAACAAACAAATGCCCATGGCTAGCAGGATGCAGAAAGCAGTTACATTTTTCTGGAGAAACATTGACATAGCCCATCAAAGCCTCAAAAATGTTCACAACTTTTGACTCTAGCCTGTCTAGGAAAATATCTGGGAAGAATCCTAAGGAAATCACATTCAAGAGCACAAAGATATTAATTGTAACATTGTTTAAATTGGCAAAAACAAAAAGTTGGGAAGAGTCTAAGTGTTTAGCAATAGGGGGCAGGTTAAACGAGGTAGCAGACATCCTGAGGACATCTTACCCTGCCGGCATTAAAAGATGGCACAGAAAAGATGTGTATTTTTCTCACGTGAAAAAACATTTCCGATATGCTGTTAACAAAAACAGGTTATAAAACATCATGACTCCTATTTTTGAAACCATATATATGTTTATGTGTATTAGGTGTGCATTTTGAAAAGTCTGCAGAAATAATCACTAGAATAATAGCAGCAGCTAGCATTTCCTGAGCACTGGCTGTGGGTGGGCTGTACACACGTGGTACCCCCACTCCTCTGGGCAGCCCCCACACCCCACCAGAAGGAGCATCCCTATTCTTATCTCAGGGCAGAGGTAATTCAGGGACTGAGAGACCTTAGCAAGGTGCCCCCAAGGTCTTGCAGCTGCTGAGTGGGAGAACTCAGGTCTGTCTGAAGCCAAAGCCCAGGTTCATGACCCTGTTTCGATATGATCTTCCAGTTACAACAGTGGTTATATTCAGGCAGTGAGATGATAAGTTATTTTATCATTTTTCCAAACTAATTATTTAGGAAAAAAATCCTTTTATCTTATGATAAATTCCCATTGCTTGTGTATTTAAAGAAATAAGTGTGTTCCTCCCAATTAGTTAGGATGGAGAACCAACTTGGAGAAATCTATGGAAGCCCAAGGAGGTGAGTAGCTACTGGAATTTTCGATACTGCCAAAAAAAGCCCCCAGCTTGTTGAATTGTAAGGAACAGGGGAATGCATAAATTAGGTCATTTATTATTCTTGGCATATATTAATCTAGAAGCATGATTATTATTTCAGTTGATAATAAGAAAGCACTTTTAGATGGAACACTTATTGACATCCTCATAAATATCCTGTGAAGCAAGCAGAGAAAGTATTTTTGTAGTCATTTGATGGATGAAGAGAACTGAGGTCCAGAAAGAGTAAGTTGCAGGTTCCAGATTCCAAAGGGTGAGGTAACAAAGCCTCAATTCAAACTGACACAGTCTGACCCCTTGTCTAGTGCTTTTATTGTGACAAAGAGCTTTCAGGAAAAGTTGTTCTAGAGTTGAAATGAGCCCATGGGAGCTTGGGTGGAACTGGAAGTTGCAGGGTGGGTGGGCAGCAGAGATGTCTGAGCTGGTGCAGCAGATTGCCACAAAGTGCTGCCCTCACAGAGGAGGCACCGATCTCCTCCAGCAGAAGTCCCTTTATGGGTGTGACTTCAGAGCAGATGGCTGTTGACCTGGGGACAGGTCCAACAGGCTCCTCCTCCAGGAGAGGAGTCCTCCCCTTCCCCCTTCCTCCTCCTTCTCCCCGCACCTCACTTTCTCTGGTGCTCCCCTGTCTTCTCCCCCTTGTAGACACATATAGGGAAGGAAATTCAGTGATAGAAATCTGACTTTCTTCAGCTAGGGCCCCTGGAAGACTAGTATTTTACCCTCAAACTTAAAAATAAGAGGAAGTTAATGTCCTCAGATTTCCATCTCTTGCCTCAGAATCTTTTAGAGATGATCAGAGATGTTATTGGCACTTCCCTGCCCCATGGCTGTCATTGTCCTCATGACCACCACACCCTCACAGTGGTGTGACCCATCTAGTACACAGCTGGCTCTTAACCACCATTCCTGTCAACTTGATGTTGCCATGTCCCTGCTCTGGGATATAAGGTTACAGTGTTGGGTTAAATGTTTGGTGAAAGGAGGTGAGAGAGTCATAAGGAATGGGGCAATGATGACTGGATTTTCCACACTGGACTCCAGGGGAGCATAAATTCAGAAAAACTACCAGGGGCTCGCAGTCATTCTGGAGGCACTATGCTATTGTGGTTATTGGGCATCAGCTCCAGGGTAAGACCTAGATTCATTCAGTAGCTCTATGACTTTGGTAGTGCCTCTCCTCCCTAGATGATTTCATCACTAAAATGGTGGTTAGGACAGTGCCGACCCCAGCTAGTGTTAGATTAGTGAGTGATGGATCCAAGGTACTTAGACTGTGTCTATTTTCTTTACCATTGTATACCTGCTAACATGCCAGGCATGTAACAGGTACTTGGTGAGTAGTGAAGGAAACACGTGTGTGTGTGTGTGTGTGTGTGTGTGAGAGAGAGAGAGAGAGAGAGAGAGAGAGAGAGAGAGAGAGAAGGGAGAGACACTGAGAAGTGAGGGAGGAAAGAAGGAGGAAGGAAAGAAATGATGGGTGAATGAATGAATGAGCACATGGTAAGTGCTTAATTAATAAATGCTGTTATTATTATGGTCAAGTATTTAATTCTTTCCTCCCTCTTCTTAAAAGAGTAAGAAGTACAGGGACACCTGTGTGGCTCAGTCAGTTAAGTGTCCGATTCTTGATTTCAGCTCAGGTCATGATCTCGGGGTGGTAAGATCAAGCTCAGCAGGAAGTCTGCTTGAGATTCTCTCTCTGCAGCCAGCCCCAGTGGCACAGCGGTTTAGCAAGGCCTGCAGCCCAGGGTGTGATCCTGGAGGCCCCGGATCGAGTCCTGCATCAGGCTCCCTGCATGGAGCCTGCTTCTCCCTCTGCCTGTGTCTCTGCCTCTCTGTGTGTGTGTGTCTTTCATGAATAAATAAATAAAATCTTAAAAAAAAAAGATTCTCTCTCTCCCTCTTCCTGTGTCCCTCCCCCTGTTCCATGCACTCTCTCTCTCAAATAAATAAATAAATATTTTTTAAAAAGAAAAAAAAAGGGATAAGAAGTACAGTTTTATCACTTTGAATTTGATGACATTTTTCTCATGTCTCTTGATGATGACACTGTCCAACTAAGAGAATGGCCAAATGCAGGCATAAACAAGGGTCTTCAGAGGCAAAGAAAGGCCTGAAAGATCCATCAGTTGACTCATTAGCACATAAAACTATCAAAAATGGAATTGGTCATGATCTGCTACCTTGGAACATTGCCCTGCTGCTCTTCTTTCTTTTCTTGATCTTCCTCATCTTTTTTCACCCAGTAGTGGAAAGAGCAGGGGACTCCAGAGGACTCTGCTCTGCAAAAACCCTGGACAAATCACATTCTGTCTCGGGCTGCAGTTTCCTTTTCACAGTGAGAACACGGGAGTCCTTTTCCAGTCTCTCATTCTCTGGTGCTGTGAGTCTCAGCATCAGAGAATGTTTGAGTACCTCAGTCTGCAGCCTCAAAGGACTCAGGGAGCCCCCCAGCCCTTTCCAGAGGTCCTGAGGCCAAGGCTGTTCTTACCACACTACATGTCAGTTGGCCTTTCCCTCTCATTCTCTCACAAGAGGAGTTCATTGATATTTAGCAAGATTCACACAGCAACTAGCCTTTAAGAGAGGACTGCTTGCAGAGTTCTAGAGTACTGTCCAAGAGGAATGTACTCGATTAATGGAAGACATGTGAAAACACTCTACCCTCCCCGACTGAGGCCAGGTCTTCTGGTGCCTCAACCAAAACATATTGTAACACCGTGAATGTGGAAGCAGATATGATAATTCAGCTGTCTTTTCTTAAACCAGACATTACATAGATTTGCAACAATGTAAAGCAACAATCCCCTTCTCAGTAAATTTTTGTTTTATTTTGGAAAATAATTATTTTTCATGAAAATTTCATCTGCATTAATGGAAAATGGGCTTCTTATGCTATGTCCAGATAATTTGGTACCTCCTGGCTTTTAAAACTCTCAGTTTTAATTTCTAACACAGTAAATATCAATAAACATAATATTTAAGAATAAGCTCTATGGGGTCCTCAGTTATGTTTAAGGAGTAATGGGGTCCTAAGACCCAAAAGTTTGTAAACCACTATCTTAAATTTATCATAATAAGTGGGAGTCTACATTTGGATTATTATTTTTTTATTAATTAAGTACCTATGATTCAACCTCTTTAAGCATTTAATTCCTCTAACTTTTCATGGTGAAATGCTTTTTTTTTTTTTTTAAAGAATGAGGTCATTTCTCAATTTTATGTTTTGCCTGAATGTAAGAATTTTGCAGTACTTTAGGCCACTGCTGAGTGGATAACGATGTGTAAAGTTTAAGAGAATGAGAGCAAAGTTCTCCAAATTTCCAAATATTGATCTCCTAACAAACTTGTAGCCTGGATATATGTATAGCATTTAATAAAGCAAATCAGTCACCTCCCTCCCCTGTAGTCACCATCTCTTTGAATAAGACATGAGGACTAGATGATTTTGTAGGCAATGATGAACACTCCTCATAGACAAGCCATTATAGAGACTAGAAAAGGAAGGAAAACTAACCTCTAGCTCATTTATGAGCTTAGTATAGCATGATAAGACAACCCAAAGACAATAAAAGAAAATAAAAGAATAGGCCAAGTCATAGTTTTAAAATAGGTCTACAAATTCTTTGATTCACTTCCTTTGACAATGCCCTCGCTCTCAAGTGTGGGGTGGATTTTAGTGATTTGCTTCTAGCATATAGAATTTGGTAGTGGGATCCCTGGGTGGCGCAGCGGTTTGGCGCCTGTCTTTGGCCCAGGGCGCGATCCTGGAGACCCGGGATCGAATCCCACGTCGGGCTCCCGGTGCATGGAGCCTGCCTCTCCCTCTGCCTATGTCTCTGCCTCTCTCTCTCTCTCTGTGACTATCATAAATAAATAAAAAATTAAAAAAAAAACATAGTTAGAATATGGTAGAAGTGATGAATGTGTGATGTCCAGACTAGGTCGTTATGAGGCTGTGGTTTCTATTGTGCTCTCTTGGATCACTCTGGGGGAAGCCAGCTGCCATGTGGTGAGGACACACAACGATAGGTCCCCAAGATGACGAATGAAGCTTTTTGCCAATAGCCATTTGAGGACTGTGGGTATGGAGTCTGCAGCCCCAGTGAAACCAGCAGGGCTGACACCCTGACTGCAACTTCATGAAAGACTCTGAGCCAGAATACTCAAATAAGCTGGTATCTGGTTAGCTGGTCAGCTGAGCTGCTAACCCTCAAAATCTGTGAAGCAAGATATTTGTGTGTATTTTAAATTCTTTTTTAAAATAATTTTTAAAAATATATTATTTATTTATAATAAATAATAGAGACACAAAGAGACATGAGAGACACAAAGAAAAAGGCAGAGAATAGGCAAAGGGAGAATGTATTTTAAATTCTTAAAAGTTTGGAGTAATGTATCATGTAGCAGTGCCAAATTAATACAAAATATGATTTATGAATGCAAAAATCCTACATGAAACCCCACAACTCTAATCCAGTGGTGCTATAATGAAAGTAATATAGTATGGCCGAGAAGAGTCTAACTCAGGAATGCAAGGGTAGTTTAGCATTGGAAAAATCTATTAATGTAAGGCAATACCTTCACAGCAAAGGAAAACAAAGACTTGAATTTCAACATTCATTCCTGATTAAAAACTTGTAATAAACTGGGACCAGAAGGTACCTTTCCTTAACTAATAAATGGTACCCACAAAAACTATGCAGCATCATACTTATGAAGCTTTAAAAGCAGCCTCATGTAAGTCAGCGACTAGATAAATATGCTGATATCATTGCTTCCATTCAACAGTGTACTGGATGTCTCGCCCAATGTAACAGGACAAGAAAAGAAAATAGGGAGTAAAAAACCTGCAAAAGAAATCAAAATGTCCTCATTTGTGAATAATAACTGTCTACAGAGAAAAATCAAAGAGAATTATGGACACAAACTATTAGAACTAATAAAAGAGCTCAACACAAATGCTGGCTATAAGCTCAAGATTCAAAAGTTACTAATATTCCCAACACTGCAATAACCAAACAAAAACATAATCAAATAAAAGATCTTGCTTTTAACAGTATTAAAATAATCAGATCCAAAGAAACGAACCAAAAAAAAAAATTGGGAAAGATCTCTTATGGATGGAGAAAATTATAATATTATAAAACATTAAAGATCTGAATGTATATATAGATATATGGTGCCATGTATATACAATTGAAAGATTCAATATCATAAAGTCAATTCTCTTGACATTGATAAATGAACTCTATGTAATTGCATTAAAAATCCCTAGAGTTTTTGTGTGTGTGTGGCATTTTCCTAAATGTACCTGGAAGAGCAAAGGGCCAAGAGAAGCTCTGATACTTTAAAGAGGACTAAAGTAAGGAGATATTAAGACTTATTACAAACAATATTAAACTTATGATAAAGCAACAGCAATGAAGACAGTGTGATATTGGCAGCAAGAGATGCACAAGCCAATGGGTAATAGGAGAGAGCCCCCAACGGATTTCTGTACATGGAGACTGCCTAATAATGGGGATGGCACTGCACTTCAATGTAGAAAGGATGGACTATTCAATAAATGGTGCAAGAGTAATCAAGGATCTATACGGAAAAAGAACTCTTAATTCACACTACACATAAAAATAAGCCCTGTGGACTTAAAGATCTAAGTATAACAATTGAAACTATAAAAGATTTATAAAATAGGAAAATATTTATCAGCTCAAGTTAGGGATAGAGTTTTTTTTTTTTTTTTAAGATTTTACTTGTTTATTCATGAGAGACAGAGAGAGAGAGAGAGAGAGGCAGAGACATAGGCAAAGGGAGAAGCAGGCTCCCTGTAGGGAGCCTGATGTGGGACTCTATCCCAGGACCTCAGGATCACAACCTGAGCCAAAGGCAGACGCTCAACCACTGAGCCACCCAGGCGCCCCAAGGATGTTGTTCTTAAACATGACAGAGAGAGCACCAATCGCAAAGGAAATGATTGATATATTTAATTACATTAAAATTGGCAACTTCTGTCCATCAAAAGATCCTATTTTATTTTTTGTAAGATTTTATTTATTAAATTATTTGAGAGAGAGAGAGAGAGAGAGAGAGAAGAGAGCATGTGAGGGAAGGGAAAGGGACAAGTGGACTCTGGGCTGAGCTGAGCCCAACTCGGGGTTCTATCTCACCACCCTCAGATCAAGACCTTGAGCCGAAACCAAGAGCCAGATACTTAACTGACTGAGCCACCCAGGTGTTCCTGAAAGATACTATTTTAAAAAGTAAAAAGATGAGCCACACGCTGGAAGAAGACATTTGCAATGCGCATAATTGATAGATGATTCCTATCCAGACATATAAAGAATTCCAAATCATCAATAAGACAAACAACAAAATAGAAAAATGGGCAAAGGGCTTAACAGTAATTTTGCAGAAGATGAAAAATAAGTGGCCTGAAAACATGTGAAAAGATGCCCAACCCCTGAGTAATTAGGGCAATGCAAATTAACACTATAATGCTGTACCATTTTACACCTGCCAGTCTGACAAAAGTTTAAAAGTCTGACAAGCCTGAGGAGCAGCCGCATACCCTGTTATTGGGAGTACAAACTGAACAGTCAGTTTCAAAAACAATTTGGCGTTATCCAGTAAAGCTGAAGATGTATGTACAGTAAAGTAATTCTGCTCCCGCTAGTGTTCACACAAGACAAATCTTGCAATGTGCAGCATGAAGCTCTTAGAAGAATGCTCATAGTGGTAATGGTTTAATTCAGCAAAAAAAGCTGAAGACAGCTTAGATTCCATTAGCAGTAAAATGGATAAATAATTTGTGGTGTTTGCATACAATGGAATACCGTACAATGGTGAAAATTAATAAGCCACTCCTGGCTGAATCTTACGAACATCATGTTGCACAAAAAATGCAAATAAGCTGAAGAATCTCTGCAGCATAATTCTACTTACTCAAAGTTAGGAAACATGCGAAACTCAACAATACATACAGAAGTGGTGAAACTATAAAGAGAAGCAAGGGAATGTCAAACACAAAGTTCAGGATGGTGTTTACATCTGTCCCAGGAGGGGTGGGGACATGAGGTAGGAGGAATCAGAAGAAAGACTACATGCACTACCCTCCATTTTTCAAATGGTTTTTCAGTGAGGATGTCTTATTAGTTTATAATAATAAAAAACCTATTAAAAACTTCTCCTATTGACTTATTTATCATCTTTGGAAAATAGAACTCTTAAGCAAGAGTACTTGAAATATTCAACGGTGTTGAATTCCATGCTCATCAGGAATGGAATGAATAAGTTCATATTAAGGAAAATTAATTAATTGGCAATTAATACTAATATATTAATATTCATTAATATTAAGGAAAATGGATTGGCTAACTGTGAAAAATAATTAGTTATCGATGCCAAAGCAAAATGACCAAGTCGGTCTCCAGACCATAGATCCAGACCGCCTGGGCTGGAAACTGGTTCTCTGCCTGTTCTTCAGTAGGTTTTTTGATGGTTTCATGCCTCCATTTCCTCCTCTATAAACTGGGCCTAATGATAGTGAATCCCTTACAGAGGAATTATCAGGATTAAATGAGTGAACGTCAAGTGTCCGAATAGTGCCTGCCACACAGTAAGCACTGAGTAGAATGCTTGTATTAAATAAATAAACCAGGCAAAGAGAAGAGGGCCTTGTGAAGGACAAGGGTGGAGGGGGTGCTGAATTTTCAAGGCATCCTCACAATCCTGAAATAGTCTGGGCCTGCACTTCGCACACTGGGACAGCTTTGTGGCTCCCTGTTAGGACCTAAGAGACAGATGGGTATTGTGTGGCAGAGAACTTGTGAACACTCTGGAGAGTGGTCTGCTGACAAAGGAGTGACAAATATCACTTCAACTCACATGCCCCCTAGCCTGACTGCCCCTGGGAACCCCAGGGAATCCGGGGATCTCAAGCTGCTCGCATGGTGGTCCCATTCCCTTTACATTGCTTTTTTGGTTTGCCCCACACATGCCTGGCCTTTGCCCCCCTCAATGTATCCACAGGAGGGGAGCCTTACGTTGCCAGGGGGACTGGTTCCAGGGTTAAATTCTGAGGTGCCCCAGTTCCCGGAGCGGCTCAGCTGCTGGAGCGCAGGGCTCAGGGACCTGTGAGGGACTGTCTTGTGGCAGGAAGCAACAAGACACAAAAAATCAAGCCTGCCTGACGTCTATGCTTGCCAAAGATTTGAAATTAGTTCCTACCTACAGGGCCTTCCTAAATTGTGTTATGCGCCATATTTCCTTGCTGACATTTTCTCCTCAGAGACAGGAGACTCTGAAGAGAAAAACAGTGTCTTCTCTTCTCTGAATGGTGGTCTTCTCATGCTCTATGACAACCATGGATCCATTCCAGAAACCTTCACTGAGCGCTTGCTACATACCAATTCCCCTATGACTGATTCTAGACCCATTCCTCCACCCGAGTGGGGTGCAGGCTAGTCAGCATCACTGACCAGCCTAGCCCACCCCAAAATCCATTGCCAAGGGAGACCATTTGTCCTGTGGTAGAGTTGTTTGAAGTCATGCCTAACATGACCTGATTCTTGTGCATCTTTTAGCCTTCTGGGCTCCTTAAAAAAAAAAAAAAAAAAGCCATTGTTTCGAATTATATGCTTCAATAGACATCTGTAAGGACTTGTGCTGTTATGATTGTGGTGGTTATTTTTAGTCTGGATGTGGCCTAGAACCGCTTTGCCCTCCCCAAGCCCTGTCAGGTGCTGGTCGGCTTGGAGAGAGCCTGAGCCTCTCCTAGGGTACTTTCCAGCTGCTGTGCAAAACAGAAGGTCATGGGGCGGCCCTCGGGGGCATCTTCCACAGCAGCTGTGCCCTCACAGCAGGCCCCGTGTGGATCTGCAGAAAGTCTCCGAAGCCAGATGGCTGCCTGTTAGGGGACCTGGACCAGTCTGAGGCTGCGAGGCATGTGAACCAGGCCGGAGGGACCCTTCTCAGGCAGGACTACCTCAGAGGTGTCGACGCCTCTAGAAAGAAAAACAAGGTTACATGGTACAGCAGTGGCAGCCCATCCACGTGATGCCTCTTCCCGGCGCGGGGGAGACCGTCACTCTCTGGGCCTTACAGTTGGGCTCCTTTGGGTCATCGGTCCCCTCTGCCGGCCACCGACTGCTGCTCCAGGGCACAGTGTCCTCACGGGATGAAGCCACTCTGGGCAGATGCCACCTCATGCCACTGCGTGACAGACAGATGCTGCGACAGGAGCCTTCCCAGGGCAGGCCTGCACCTGCTTGCCTGGGAGGGGCCCAGCCTGGACTCTGGGGGCAGTGGTGGCGAGAGGAGCTGCCTCGGCGCCCCCCTTCTGTCCTGGCCGGTTCGTGGTGACTCACCGCTGCTCCCCTGGAACGCTCCCGGTTTTGGCCCCGGTGTTATTAAGGTTGTGCCCAGATTCCCTGCAAATCAGTAATCAAGCAACGCAGCCCCCCCCCCCCCCCCCCCGAGTGAAAGCCTGTGAAAGCAGAGGCTCGGAGCTAGGCTGCCTGCGGCCCCAGGGCTGGGCGGCACAGGCCCGCGGCGACAGTCGGCTCGGCCGGGCACCTGGCGGCCCCTCGGGAAGCCCCTGCGGCCCGCGCCCGCCGCCCTGGGCGCCCCGGAGTCCCCGCGCCCGCAGCCGGCCCGCCGCGCTGTAATCTGCCGGCCCCAGGCGGGCGCCTCCCTCCGCCCGCCGAGCCGCCGCCCGATAGCGCGCCCGGGCGCAGATAAGGCCGTCGAGGCGCGCCGCCCGCCCCGCCCAGGCCCGCGCGTCCCGCAGCCCAGCGGCTCCCCGCGACCGCGACCGCGACCGCGACCGCGACGACCCCGGAGGGATCCTGCTCAGGCACCGGCATGCCCTTCCCCGGGGGCTTCCTCACCGTGAGTCCCGCGCGGCGCCGGAGGGGGGCGGGCGGGTGCCACGAGGGGCTGCGCGTCCGGGGGGCGCGCCGGGCGGCTCGGCTTGGGCTTGGCGGGGGCGGCGCGGTCCCGTGGGCGCCCAGGGCGGCGGGGGCCTCCGCTGGACCCCGCCCAGCTCGCGGCTGCTCCGCCGCCCGAGGTTCGTCCGCTTGAGTCCCCTGGCCCGGTTCTCCCAGGTTCTGCCTGCGTGCGTTAGGGGTTGGCAGGAATGACCTCCTTCGGTCTGTTGAGATCCCAGCAGCTTTCCTCCGACTCCGCTGGGCCGCGTGTACAGCAGGTGTGTTTTCGCAGGCCAGTGGCCCCGACGGAGAATAAGGACAGCTGAGAAGGTGGGCTGCTCTGCTGGGGGTCTGGGTCACCCCCATGGGGAAGGGGCTCACCCGCTTACTCCCTGACTCACAAAAGTCAGTCACCTCATCGTCACACCTTCCCTGTTCTTGAAACACTGAACTTTGGGTTTATGTTGCTGACTTACTAGAGGGAGAAAAGTCTAAGAAAGAGGGGCGGAAAGCCCCAGAAGGGCTCTGGGAGCCAGGGTCTGATGGCTATTCTTCAAGTGGCAACATGACGGGGGGTGACCCCGTCCCACTCCCAATTCTCCTGTGATGATAAGACCTATCACCATCTAGCAGCATGGCTGGCTCTACTGTCTAAAAACAGTGCCCTGTGTCAGGTGTGGTGGTTGGTTTTGGTGGGGGACTCAGAGGCTGGAGTGGGACCCCAGGCCACATCCGCAGAGGGACCCCAGTGTAGTCATCTACCCATCTAACCTGTGTAAAAGTGTTTGGGTAGGGATCCCTGGGTGGCGCAGCGGTTTGACACCTGCCTTTGGCCCAGGGCGCGATCCTGGAGACCCGGGATCCAGTCCCGCGACGGGCTCCCGGTGCATGGAGCCTGCTTCTCCCTCTGCTTGTGTCTCTGCCTCTCTCTCTCTCTCTCTCTCTCTGTGACTATCATAAATAAATAAAAATTTCAAAAAAAGTGTTTGGGTATAAGGGAAACCATATTAAGTGGGAATTTCTTTTTGGTGGCTTAACATCGTCACAATTTGCCTTCCTGATGATGGATTTCTTCCCAGGAAGGGGAGGGTTTATGGAGGAACCTGGGGACTCCAGCTTTTAAGCCTCACAGGCAGCAAGCAGAAGCCAGGTTAAGTGCATCTGAGTCTTCTCCTTTCCCTGGGCAGCCGGGGCCATGGTTTCAAACTGAGTCTTGGAGGCTGTTCATACATAACAGACCTCAGAGGGTCTCTGAGGGAGTGGTGTGTGAGGCACAAGAACAGTCGCCAGATGCAAGTACAAGCCCAGCATCTTGCAGGAATAAGGAATAGGTTATGAACAAATGTTTAAAATGAGCATGAGAAAAATAAATAAAATAAAAAAAAATAAGCATGAGTACTTTCACCAACCACATAGCCTTGGGGGAACCACGTTTTCTCTGAGTGTCATTTTCTGGCTTCTGGGCCTGCTGTGCGGCTGAATATGAAAGTAGAAGAGAAGGAAGCACAAGCCTTGAGAGTTGTTTTCATAAGCAGGGTCCTATAAACCCCGACTTCAGGGGTCAATCATAATTAGTTTCTAAACCCAGGTTGCCACCCCTTACCCCAAAATGATTTGGCCGGTATCTGAAAAAAAATCTGCTGACTTACTCTGAATTTAAGTAAAGCATATTCGGAAAGTCTGTTTTGTTGTCATTGCTGTTGCTGTTGCCAAAAAAATAAGAGAAAGTAAGAAAGATAATAGGGTGCCTTCTAAAGGTTAAAGACACTCAAAATCTTTGTCCTCAAGGTCTATTCAACATGTAATAAACATCCGTCAAGTACCTGCTTCAGTCACATCCTGTTGTAGGCACTGAGAATACAGGCAGGGAACAGCGCAGGCACAAATCCCTGCCCTGTGGAGCTTATATTCCAGCGGGGCAAGGAGGTAGACTGAAATCCAAATAAATGAATACTCGTTTACTGAAAGACAAGAAGTGCCTGGGACAGGGAACATGCAAAAGGGGTGGGAAGCCTGGAGAATTTGTAGGGTCAGTAAGGCGCTCAGAGAAAGCCTCAGTGAAGTTCCCTTTGGCTATTGTGTGTCAAACTTAGATTCCATGTGACCATTAATAA
This sequence comes from Canis lupus familiaris, assembly GCF_011100685.1. Taxonomy (NCBI): domain Eukaryota; kingdom Metazoa; phylum Chordata; class Mammalia; order Carnivora; family Canidae; genus Canis; species Canis lupus. Next base: position 24,567,801 of record NC_049237.1, read on the forward strand.
GGATTACAGTTTGATGTCAAGAATCTTACAATTGTTGATTATGAGAAGCTACAGATTTTTCAGTTACAGTCTCACCATTGAGATGGATTACCTGTAGAATCTGTGTTGGGTTCTTACAGAATTGATTTGGAGGCTTTTCTATCTGGCTGGCCCACTTGGTTCGATGACATTTTAATCAGGACTCTGCTATTTGTGTGGCTAGCATTTCTAATGTCAAACTGCTGATGCTTGTATTTATCCATTATGATTTTGGGGGGGAAACTTTTGTAAGATGGCCAGTTAAACGGGCACTGACAAACATGATGATCTTGGTTAGTAGCATTCTTAAAAATGAAGAATGTTGGTTTTGGTACCTCTCTTAAAAAAAAGAAAAAGCAGTTGAGCAAAGACTCGAGGAGGTGAGAGAGAGCATCATGCACAGCTCTGAAGGAAACAGCAAAGGTCCTGAGGGAGGTGTGAATTGTGGGAAGACCAGCGTGTCTGGGGCAGAGGGAGGAGAGCAGAGTCTAAAGGGGTGAGGTCAGAGACCTGGTGGGGGTGGGGAGACTGGGAGGGGACAGGGGTATAGGACATCTAGGGTCTTGTATACCATTATAAGAACACTATTTTTACCCTGAGGGAGACAAAGAGTATTACACAATCTTGGCATTAGACAAATGGTATGATTTGACTTCTTCCGTTACCTTTGACTTCCGAATGCCTTTGAAACCAAACTCTCAGGAATGGGTTACCAGGTAGAACCCCCTACTAGACTGTGGCAATGCAGTTGTCGCCGATCTCTAGCGCACTTGTTCTCAGCCTTTCTTCTCTAGGACTGGGGGCTGGTTGTTGACATAGATCCACATGATATATCTCATGGCCGGACCCGGGTATTGATAATCCTCTTCTCCCTTACATTTTCCAATTTAATGAGGAAATAAATAGTGCCACAGATGCTCTTTACTTAAAACATTGTCATGGGTAAGATTAAATAGAAAACAGAAGCCACTAGAAGATCACAATTCATATGCAGTACAGTAATGCGTAGTTCACAGCTGCTGATCCTTCGCTGCTTGCTTCCGACCTCTAAGTGGATAGAGCCGACTGTGGTTCTGGAACATGGCTGTCAGAGAAGCTTGTTGGGTATAAGCACGTGAAAGCAGAGTTGCCACAGGAGGGGAGCCATGCATTTGCTCTAAGTTTTAAAAAGTATGAATGGTTTTCCTACCATCCATGTCTTGGCCTCCAGGACGTGTCCCTTACACACACCAAGGTGATTGGGTAGAAAGGCAAGTCTCGCCTCATCTTCCCCTACAGATCTTCAGTGGCTTGGGACTTTGGGCCCCTCAGCTGCTTGAGTGTCGGACTCTGGATTTCAGCTCAGGTCATGATCTCAGGGTTATGAGATCCAGTTCTGCCTCTTAGTTGGGCTCTGTGCTCAGTGGGGAGTCTGCTGGAGAATCTCCCTCTCCTGCTGCCCCTCCGTCTCCACCCCCCTGCACACATTTTCTCTCTCTGACAAATAAATTAATCAAATCTTCAGTGGCTTCACATTCTTTAGGATAGAATCCAGACTCCTCCTGCCCTGGCCTGCCCACCTTTCCCAACCCGCTTCCTACTCCTGGCTTCATGAGAATTGCTTCGGGTACACCAAACAGGCCACACTTGGAAATTCCTCTGTTATATTTGTAAGTTCCACCTGGGGGCCCCTGTGCTTGTGTTGTTCATGGTTGTGTCCTTGGCACATCACATGGTGCCTGGCAAGTAGTAGGTGCTCATTAAATGTGGGTTGCATTCGTGAATGAGCAACAGACGACTTGCAAAAACACCTCATGACTGATTTCCCGCTCACTAGTTTGGTCACAAACTGCAAACCAAAATCACTGCCCTGGTGGTTTCTATGTTGACCTTTAAGATACTCTGTTGGGATTTTTAAAAAATTCACAAGATCAGGGCAGCTCCGGTGGCTCAGCGGTTTAGCGCCACCTTCAGCCCAGGGCGTGATCCTAGGGAGCTGGGATGGAGTCCCATGTCGGGTTCCCCGCAGGGAGCCTGCTTCTCCCTCTGCCTGTGTCTCTGCCTCTCTCTGTGTGTCTCTCATGAATAAATAAAATCTTTAAAAAAAATTCACAAGATCACTTCTCCTTCATCAGAGCTCTCCTTGCACTTTCTTGGAGCCTTCCTTTAGATCCTTCCCATTGTCTCTCTCTTTACACTTATTTACACATCCGTCCTCTCCTACCGGCCGGGGGTGGCAGGAGAAGAGAAGCAGCCTCAGCTGACTCATGTGTGAGTCACTTCTCCTGTTTTCCCTAGCATCAGCCGTGGTCTGGTGCATGGGGCTGAACTTGTCCAAACCATGAGAATTCAGTGACAGGAATATGCTGGGTTGTTTACTAGGAAAATCAATCTCCAGCAGGCCCTGTGAGGAGTTGGCAGTTCACAGCCTAATCCCTGGGCTGGCTGAGCCACCCACTTTCTCTGACTTGCCCACTGTGGACGGAGGCCCGTGTGACTTCACTCAGGCCACATTCAAAGTTTGTCATCATTTTCTGACAGGCAGTGACAACCATTTAGAAATCTGGTGAGAAACAGAATTGTTTCCTTCCCTGCCTCCCACTCCCCCTGACCACACCGTCCCTCTGCGGCTGGCTCTCCCGAGTAGAGTAGAGGCTGATTAATCTCTGGAATATACTGTCAGGCCGCAGGAAGGAAGGCACATTAAGGGCGGGAGCGGTCCCTCCGCTCAGCTGCTGAAACCGCCTCGGAATGGAAGGTGAGACGGCAGTGGAGGCAGTGTCGTTGCTGCAAGGAGAGAGAACTGGCTTGAGGACAGATTAAGACCAACAAAGCAAGCAAACCAGCCCTGCTCTCCTACCCAGGAGCTGCAGCCTGAGCTCCCTCCTGAGACAGCTGCAGGCACCAGTGGCCGCCAGGAGATAGAGGAGGCCCTGGGAAGCCTGTCTGGCCCTCCCCGGGACGGGACGGTATTGGTCAGAAAACTGCTCTGCCCTTTCCAGGAGTGGATTGCAAAGCATTGTTTTCAAAAAGAGAGCACCTGGTTTCGATTTCTTTGGGGAAGCTAGTGCCTAGAAAAGCTGAAAAGAAGCTGGCTTTGGTCCAGTCCTGTTCTCTGATGGCCGGGCCATTGATCAAGGGTGATGATGATTTACAGACAGTGGAACAGATTCCAGCTACTCAGAAAAGCCTTTCCAGGCCCCACCTCACTTGTCCATTCTGGTCAGCTCTCCTTCCAGTGGGGTGGGCTCAGTGGGGTGGGGGTCATGCCGTGGCTTTCCTTTGCTCCAAGGGTAGGGAGGGGTTAGGGGTGTGTCACCTGCCAGTCGCATCTTGGGGCAGGCTGACGTTTCTGTCTAGTAGTGGGACTCGAAAGTACCAGTAGAATCCTCATCCTCCAAAACCATCACCCCGAGTCTGCAGTGAAGCCTGAACTTACAACAGTAGAGATTATTCTTTAAGTTCTTAAAGGGGTTTTGATCTCTAAACATCTTCTATTAAGTGTATACACTTAAGCCTTTTTAATAGGATCTTGTACAGATGCAAGGAAATAATTCTTATTTGCATGGGATTAGTTTAGGATTTAGGCAGAAGCAAGGAGTGTGATTTAGGGCAGGTTCATGGAATGGGGGCATGGAGAGGGGTGAGGTGCTGGTACAATGGGGAAGAAGGAAGGAAAAGTGCACTCTCTTGCCTAGGACAGTGGCTGGGCCTGAGATCCCGTCTTAAATATTTGTCTCTCCCAAGATTTGGATCCCAGGCAATCCCTGGCACAGGGTGGAGTGTGAAAGTCGATGAATGATGCTGGGCTGAAAGTGGCATTGCTGGATTGTGAATAGCCTCCTTGTGCACACACCATCCTGGGGCTGGTGGGGTCAGCCTGGGAATTTGCCGAGCTTCTTCGCTCCAGTGCCAGGGTTGATAACACCGTGCCCTTCCACTAGACTTCTGCAAATGCTGTGTGGAATTGATACCAAACCAGGCCGTTGGGCTCTCTCAGCAATAGAACTTGATGAGAGGCCAAGGGGGAATTCCAGGCGAGACTTTATTGGGGTCTGTGCTCGAGCATAAGGGAGGTGACACAAAGTATCCTCAGGCTGACTCCCCAAGGCAAAATCAGGGAGGTGGGAGGTTCGCCTGGGTGGCTCAGTCAGTTGAGTGTCTGACTCTTGTTCAGCTCATGTCACCATCTCATGGGTCCTGAGATCCAGCCCTATCCTGGGCTCTGTGAGATCTCGCTCCGTGTTGGGCATCTGCTTGAGAATTCTCTCCTTCTTCCTGCCCTCCTCACCCACAGGCTCCCTCTAAAATGGATAAATAAATCTTTTTTTTTTTTTAAAGGATACTTAGATGGGAAAAGGATGATTTTAAGCATGTAGAAGTGAGATTTTTCTTGGAGCTGCTGTACTTTAGAGATCATGCTTTTCCATACATTGCATGTCTCATTAGCATGTGAAATCTCCACCCCTGGGCATGATTTTTAGCATTTAAATGAGGGAAAGGTAACTTGACAATACTTCCAGTGGTTGTTGCACATGCTCCCTTCTTTAAGTTGGTGTCCTGTTTTCTGCATTCCTGTAAGATCTATTGATCAAGAAACACAGACTCATGAGTTTCTTTTAGGGGGCTTTTTTTTCTTTATAGTACAGTTGCATTGCATTCAGGGCTGGGGAGGGGCCTCAAGTTCTGTCCCTATTCTGTCTCAGAATAATACAGTTTTATAGTACACCAAGTATAGCATCTTCTTTACATACTTTGTCTTAATGTGATATTGAAATCACCTTGCAAGGTCCATATTATTTTTTAAAAGATTTTATTTATTTATTCATGAGACACACAGAGAGAAAGAGAGAGGCAGAGACACAGGCAGAGGGAGAAGCAGGCTCCATGCAAGGAGCCTGATGTGGGACTCAATACCAGGTCTCCAGGATCAGGCCCTGGGCTGAAGCCGGTGCTAAACCCCTGAGCCACCCGGATGCCCCGGTCCATATTATTATTGTCACTTTCGAGACGAGGAAAGAGGCTGAGCAGCGAATTAACTGGCCCAAGTCCCACAGCTGGGTTGCCAACTTCTGTCTGTCCCCTGACTCTCTATAGATGAATGCTGGCAGGTGCGCATCTTCCTCATCTCAAGGACTGGTCAGCACTGAAATTATTATTTTATGTGCTTGTCTCCCCACTAGTCTGCATCCCCAGTGCCCAAACTGCATGGTGCTGGTGGAGTCACCCAAGCAGCACTGAAGGCGGTTGGGCTCTGCAGCCAGACCACTGGGGTTTGAATCCCTGCTCTGCCACCTTCTAGCTGGTGCCCTTGAGCTGTACCTCTGTACCCCAACTCCCGCCTGTACCTCTGGTTCCCCATCTGTGCCCTGGAGGCAGGAGGGGTTGTCCTGGGGTTGTGGCGAGGAGTACATGAGATAGAGCCTGGCATGTCGGGAGATGTTGTTATAATTTTTTTTTTTTTTTGAATCACAAGTTTGTGGATCAACAGTTCTCAACATGCTAAAACTCTGGAAATTTAAAAAATACCTTCCTACCTTCAACATAACTTCAATTCAGGTCAACAGAGTTTACAGAGTAGGAAACAAGGATAAATGACCCTCAGGAAGGGGGGAGTGCTCATTAGTGGAAGGCTGGAATGGGGAAGAATTAATTCTGCTTGTCAGTGAACAAGGGAGTTTGTCAGGGAAACTTCATAGAGGAGGAGAACTCTGAATGGCCTTGAAGAATCAGTAGAAGTGCACGAAGCAGGGATTGGGAGGATGCCTGCTGCAGAGAAAGCACAATCAAAAATCTGGAAGGTGGGGCAGCCTGAGTGGCTCAGTGGTTTAGCGCCACCTTCAGCCCAGGGTGTGATCCTGGAGACCATGGATCGAGTCCCATGTCGGGTTCCCAGCATGGAGCCTGCTTCTCCCTCTGCCTGTGTCTCTGCCTCTCTCTCTCTCTCTCTCTGTGTGTGTTTCTCATGAGTAAATAAATATTTTTTAAAATCTGGAAGTGCCTCGTGTGTCTGGGAAAGGTGCGCAGTCCAGGTGTTCAGGGACAGGTAGGGGTTGGGGATGGGAGAGGAGGGTGAAGAGGTGGGCAAGGGCTAGATGGTGAGCTTCTGAACATTAGCCTAAGACTTTGGACTTTATCCTGCAGATGTTGGGGAGCCAGCAAAGAGTTTTGAGCAGGAAAGTGTCATGATCAGAATTTCACGGTGGCAGGGTCGAGGAAGAGGGTCATTGGAATGGCAGGGAGTGGAAACCAGGTGGGGAAATACTGCCGATCTCCAGGTGAGCATTGATGACACCCTAATGCGGAGGAGTGGCAGACAATGAACGTCACTGAGTAGCTGCTGTGTACCAACAGCGCGCTCTGGGGTTGACACACCTCCGCTCATTTGATGCTCACGGCAGATACCCATGTTACAGGGGAGGAAACTGGGTCTTGTTGCAGTCAGGAAGGGTGAAGAAGAGACGTAGTTGTCTGGGGGTGTCGACAAGCTGCTTGTATGGGTGCCCCGCTCCTGAGGGCCGGTCCTCAGCTTGTAGGTCAGGTAACTTGATTTTGAGGCAGTCAGGGCAGCAGGTGTGGGAACTGACTCACTGCTGGTCCGACTCAGGGGACTCTGGTGTTGACACTAGCCTCCCAACTTTGCAAGGAGAGGCATGACTTCTCTGGCCATCTGGTATTCTTGTGCCCTTAATCCTGTGTTCTATGGTCAGTGGATTCCATCCCATTAAGAGACCCTAACTGGCAAGTCAGTTATAACAGGGTTCTGGTAAGCATGCAATCAGGGGGATGGGGGCGGGGGTGGAAGTAATCTTGAAGAATATGTCATCAAGCCTATGCTAAGGCCTGATGAACCATTCATGCCCCGCAGCCGAGAGCATCACGTTTGTTATAAATTGCTGATTAAACAACATTGGAATAGAAAATAAGTCTTGTTGCCTGTGTCAACGCCAATCTGATTGGAAGCAGCTGCCTGAAATGCTGTGTTCAGAAAGATTCTGAAGCCACTTTTAGGCTGATGGGCAAGAGTTTGTGATAAATTAGCAGCCTCTGCCAGGGCACCAGGAGGGGGAGGGCTGGGGTATTGGTGGGAGTGTTATTTGGTTGCTCGGGTGTGTCAAGTGGATGGAGGGTGCCTGGCAGAGCATCCAGGTGAGAAGTACTGAATTCCAGTCCCAGGTGCTTGCATTAAAATGGAAAGTGGTAGATGGATGGGGGAGAGAGCAAACTAAGAGTCTCACTAACACCGCCTGAGCCCTGTGCCAGGCCCTGTTCTAATTACCACACAAGGAATCGCTCATTTAATCCCTGTGATGCCTCTATGAAGTCATTGCATGGCACAGACCAGGAAACTGAGGCACAGAGAGATAATTTTCTCAAGGCTATGTAGCTAGGAAGCGTTGGAACTGTGATATGAATCCACGAAAGCTGGACCCAGAGCCTGACTCGTAAGCCTATGCCTTATTCTGCTTTCATATGAGTGGTAGAAACAGGAGACTCAGGAGGAGTGGGGCCTGGCCTCTCTCCTCCCTGACCACATGGTGACATTTCATGTGGGACTCCTGGGAGCCCATTCCCCACATGCTCGACGCAGGGCTGGGAGTATCTAGCTCTGTGGCAGGATCACGGCCCACCTGCCTTTTGGATCCTTCGTATCTTACCACTCTGCCCATTCCTTCAGCAAAGCCTTACTGGACCCTGTACAGGCTTGCCCCTGCACTTTAAAAAATGAGGCAGAACTGCCTCAGTAAGTGTGTAGACATCTGAACTCCAAAACACACGCGTGACAGGGTGTTTACTTAATTTGCAAAAGCTTCGCCATGGGGGTGTTTTAAGTAGCTGGCTCTCAATCACATAGCAATACTATTTAAACTTTAAAACTTTCACTGAAAGCAAAAGAAAAGTCACCTAAAAAAAAATTCATGTAGTAGCTGGTAGCTTGAATCGTATTATAAAACTTACCGAAGAGGTGAAAATGCAATATAACAAAGTTCACATGTACAAAACAGGAAAATTAGGGAATTGGCTAATTCTATGCCATATGCTTGAAGAAGGAATTCACTAAATACACTCAGCTATTGGTTTAAGTTCTTCATGGGGTGAGCAAGAGTAAGGCAGAAAATTATGAGGCAGTCTGTAAGGCTGAGCTAGCTGGAGATCAAGTCCCAGTGAAAATGATTGGCCTCTTCTGACCTGTGTTGTGTGGGGGAGTAAAGAATTTTGGAGTCAACCACTGGGAACCAGTGGCTTACATGCCACTGCTCAGATTTCTCCAAGACTGCTCAGAGCTCTCACACACTCCCTTGATTCCAGAATCTCTGAGGATAGAGTTTGTCTCCCACACATCCTTGCCCATTGCATGGGGTGGATGGGGTGGGGTGCTATTTGCATAGGGCTGGTGGTCCAGGGAACACACTTTGGGAAATGCAATGTCAGGCTATATTGAGAGGGTCATGTTCGGATTTCCATTTTAGGAAAGACCCTGGTAATTGGAGGACAGATATAGGCAGGCAATCACTAAGGATAGGGTCTGGGATGGTGTCTGGGGGAAACCTTGAAGGAACAAGGAGCAGAGAAGAATAAAGAGACTGGAAGAAAGTCCCTAATTGTCACTAGGGTGCCACTGGCAAGAGCGGGGGTGGGGGTGGGGTCCCCCCATGGTGTTCGCAAGGTCCCACCAGGTGAAAGGTGGAGTGGAGGTCAGGAAAGCAGATTCCAATCTTACGTGAGGAAGACTTACCAACAAGTGGAATTCTCCAGAGAGGAAAGTGTTTGATCAGAGGCCTGTCGAAAATTTCCAAGGAAGGCCAGCAGTGTGGACCAGGAATAGGACTTAGATGTCCTTAGAAAGGAGAGCCTTGAATGATGTGATTATAAGATAAACAACACAAAAGAGGAAATGAGGTTGGGTGCCATATTCACTTTGCTGAGGTTGACTACCTAACGTTATCTAATTTCTTTCTTTCTCCTCCTGGGTCTGTGGGGCCTTGATGATTTGTATGGTTGGTTTAATAGCTCTCTGTGGAAATGAGAAAATCATTCAATCAAGGGAAATGGATTTGGGATGAGCAAAGGAGCTTTTTTCCCCGTGTGGATATTTTAGGAATGCCTATACCATCTAGTATATACAACAGTTAGAAATCTTGGGACTTTCTGATCAGCTGGTGTGTAATGATCAAGGCAATGAGATACTTGAAATTTTATAAGCTGAATAGGATGGAATTCTTTCATCTAATTTGGGACCCAGATTTGCATTTTGTCTATCTATATTTGCATAGGTGATTAGGCGGCCCAAACTCCAAATGTGTAAGACAGAATAAAAATTAATATATGCGGGGCGGCCCCGGTGGCTCAGTGGTTTAGTGACGCCTTCAGCCCGGATGTGATCCTGGAGACCTGGGATCGAGTCCCACGTTGGGCTCCCTGCATGGAGCCTGCTTCTCCCTCTGCCTGTGTCTCTGCCTCTCATGAATAAGTAAAATCTTTTAAAAAATTAATATATGCAATGTACTATCATTTGATTCAAAGAAAAGGCTTCCTGTTTGACTCATCAAGAGTCCCAGACCACCTGAGATGGTTCTCGTAGGTGTTAGGAAATCCCTGGGGGGTAGCTTTCCTGAGACAGGCCTACAGGATCCAGAGCTGACTCATTCAAGGTGATGCCCCCGCTGGAAATCCTATCTCATTTTGTGGAGGTGAAAACTGGGGAACGGGAGGTTAGGCTACTTGCTTGCAATCACTCATTGCTTAGTGGCAAACAGAGATTCATGGAGCAGGCCTGAGGGGTAGCAGCTTTTTTTCTTCCAGTTTGAAATAGCCACCCAAGAAATGGCAGGTCCATCTTCAGCCAGCACAGATGAGCTTCCCCTACAACATACCCAATATCTTTCTGGCCCTATGTCTTGGCTTTGAGAGTTTGTATGTTTGATTTAACAGCTGTCTATGGAAATATTCCCTCTTCCATTAGGTGGTCCCATGGCAGACGTAACCAGTCCCAGGATAGGGGTACGATGTCAGAAATGAGAAAGAGGTCATGACAGGCAGATGTCCTTGCAAAGGCACCTGCACCCACAGGCTGGTGCCAGGGGAAGGGTGGGGTGGGGAGCCATAGGAATGGCCCCAATCTCTCTAAATGAGGGACTCAGCAAGTGTGACCAGGCTGCTGTCTTGTACCTTGCCACTTAAAATCCCGTGATTTAAATCCATGGGTTTACCAACTATGTTCCCGGTTTGGCCAAGAGTTGTTTTGACTGTTCTGCCCTTGGCCTTAATTTAGATGGGGGCAGCCACCCAGCCCGCCGGCAGCTTTAGGCGGGGGAAATGAAAACAGCCATGGATCCCTCAGCCCCTACTGAGTTTGCTCCTTACCCCCAGCACTTGTTCTCACCTCCTTCCTCCTCGGCTCTGAGATCAGACCTGACCTTGACATCTGCCCCTAGCCCCTCATGGCCTTGGACACCTTCTGCCCTCCCTCTCCCTGCCCTCCACTCTTCTTGCACCATGGTTCTTATTGTCTGTGTCCTGTCCTAGTAAGGACAGGGAGAAGAGGGGAAGGCTGTGCAACCTGCTAGACTAGAAGACAGAGGACTCGGTTTCTGGTCCTACGCCTTCCGTGACCTGTGACCTTGAGCCAGTCATTTCATGCTTCCAGGCCTGGAGAGGAGGAGTTGTTCCCAGGCCCTGAAATCTAGGCCTTTTCAGCTGTCCTCAGGGCATGTAGTTCTGAGTTCAGGCTTTGATTTCAACTTCTGTTGGGTTTGGGAATGGCTGCCTGCTTATTCTTTGGCAGAAGACACCAGCAGCCTGTGAGGGGGAGATCAAGAGGGCAGAGAGTGGGGAGTGTGGTGAGACCGGAGCTGGAGCCAGGGCTCTGCAAGCCCGGGAAGGTGGGTCCGCAGAGTCCTCCACGCCTTTGGTGCCTGGGAGGCGGCCCCCATGCAGAACTGCTGGCTGGGGGGGCTTCATGTGGCTTCTGCCTGAAGAGTGTCTTTCCAATCACACAACTTGGGGCCTTTTCGAGTAGGGAGGAGTCTCAAGGCAGGGCCCTGGCCGGGGTCTGTGGCAGCGCAAGGCCGCGGGCTGGGAAGGCTGCAGAGGGCAGGGAAGGCTGAGGTGGTCCCAGCCTTTGGGGTGTGGTCCACTTTGGGGTGTGGGGCAAGGCTGCAGAGGAATCCCGCTCCTCACCACTGACAAAACCACTCTCTCAAGCCTTCCAAATAGAGCCCCCAGTTTAAGCAGAAAGCAGTGACTTTTTTTTCCCCAAAGAGGGAGATTTTCCACAAATGTAGAAGCAGAGGGTGGACACATTTCTCTTTAGCACTTCTGGTGAGGGATCTCACCAGTTTCCTCGTGAGCCACGATCGCAAGTTAAATGCCAAACAGCTCTTAAGTTTTCATATTGGCACATTCTGTCCCCACCCCCAATGGCCTGTACTCAATTCATGTCAGTGCCACACCCCTGCCTAGGGAACAGACGTGCCCCCAGCTGCCCCTGCCCTCCTCACCAGCCTCCCCTTGCCCGGCCGCCAGCCCCAGGGTCTGCTGCCCTCGGACCCGCTGTTTGTCTCAACGTCTGAAGCTGCTGTGACAGGGACAGTCCACATGCACATGCCCACATACATACACAGAGACACAGACAGACACACACAGACGCACACAGATGCACACATAGACACACAGATGCACACAGACACACGCACACACATAGACATACAGACACACACAGACACACACGGACACATATGCACACACAGACACATGCATACACACAGAGAGACACATACATAAACACACAGACACACATGGACACACACAGACACACATGTGGATGCACAGCACATATACAGACATACACGGACACACAGACACACACATAGACACACACATGGACACATACGCACACATAGACACACATATAGACCACACACACACACATGAACACACACATAGACACACACACACACACACACTCCCTCAAAGTGGCCTGGGCAGATTCCAGAGCCAGTCAGGCCTTGGGCTCCAGGAAGAGCTTTACCCTGTGGGCCCGACAAGCATCACCCCACTTGGGTGGTAAGAACTCAGTGAGGGAACAGCGTCTGCTCCCCCCACCTTCCTGGGAGGGTGTAGGAGGATGTCTCATCCCCCTAGGAGGAGAGAGGATAAGCTGAATGCTATATAATAATGAGTCACTCAGGTTAACTCAACAAACTCCTACAGGCATTTGAAAAATGTTAATGCTATTTATGAATTCAGCCAGAGTCCAAGAGGAAATAATTGAAAGTTCCTGGTTAAAAATCGAGAGGAGGTGAACTTGGGCCTCCTATCTGGTCTGATTAGCCAGCTGCATTCGGGTTGTCCCCGGGGAGGCCCCGGGGTCTGCTTCAGCTGTCTGTACTTCAGCCTCCCTGATTGGCCTCGGTACAGGGTAGGCACTTAGCAAATGCTAAATAATAATTAGAGTAAGTGGCCTGGACAAAGCAGTGCTGGAGAACACACCACGCTGCCGTTAGAAAACAGAGAACTTCCCTGGTGTTCTCTCATCACCCTCCCAGACAGAACTGATGTCCTGTATATTTCTGGCTTCCTCAGAGTTCCTGGGCCTCCTGCCCTTCCAGTATCGTTGTCCACTAGAGCAGAATGCTTGCAAGAGCGGGTTTAGCTCCAGGTTGCCCAGTTCAAATCCTGACTCTACCACTTCTGTGCTGTGTGACTTGGGGCAAGTGCGTTAACCTCCCTGTGCCTCTGTTTGCCACTCACAAAATAAGGACAATTAGAATACGTACCTTCTAAAGTTGCTGGGAGGATTAGTTGGCCCCTACAAGATGCTTAGAACAGTGCCTACCACATAGTAAGCACTGCTCCCCCCGCACCGCCCCCGTTACCTGTTACTGTCTCTTCCTCTCTTTTGGTTCCTCTTCCTTGGAGTGCTTCTGACTTCTTGGCCTATGGGCAACAAGAGATGCAGAGAATCTGTGGGTGTGCAGCAGGGCCCTCCAGACCTAGCAAGAGGCATGTCTTAGTGGTGGCAGGGAGGTGGGGTAGAGCATTTGAATGTTCCTTGACTATGTCAGGCATACCTCTCACAGCCTTTGCATTTCCAGATACTACATACTCCACCTCTGCCTGGATGCAGGCCTCTGCTCCAGCACCGCCTCCTCAGAGAGGAGATTTGGTTCAAATCTCACTGCTCACTAAAAGATTGCCCTGAATACTGTTGCTCCCTCTGACCCAGCCTTTCCTTTGAACTACTGGCACATGCTGTTGGAACCTTTCCTTCGGTTTTTAACTGTGCCATGGAGCATCTCTTACTCCATCTTTAACCTTTGTATTGTTCTATTTTTCATATAGCTCTATATTTACATCTACTAGATTGCAGTTTTTCCAAGGGTGACAACCATGGACTCTACTTATTTATGTCTTCCATTGGCTTCTTGGCCTACACATGGCAATTCAATAGTTCATGTCTGAATGGAAGAATAGATGAATGAGAAGCAGACCTGTCAGTACCACCAAGTCTTATAATTCATCTCTGTTATCATCACCCTAAAAGCATCTGAGGGACCAAAGATGGATATGGATATTGGCAATGATTTTCCTTTGGAAATGTTGATTGTCGTCTTTGTATCTTATTTCAGAAATCCTGGAAATGTCTCTCACACTCTCTCTGGAGGCAAGAACCAGCTCAGTCATTACAGAAACAATAATGGGTTTTTTAGTGATACTTGGTTCACTGCCCATTCCTTTTGTTCATTCTCCAATACTTAACGTACTTTTATTTAGGAGTTCAAGGTCAGGGTAGCTGAAAAAGGTCATTTTGAAAAACAACATGTAGAAGTACTTATCAAGGTTGATTTTAGAGCACAAGGCGGATATTCATAAAGTCATAAAATTTTAGATATGGAAAGAATATCAATACTTCTATAACATTTTATTTCTTTAAAAAGATATGAAACCAAAGTTTTAAAAGGGGGCCATCTAGACATGCTTCATCATTGTACAGATTAGAAATGTCCAAATGAGCAGCATACTTTAGGATTCACCCATTGTAGGTGAGAACAGAGAGAAATGCAGATGTGTTTGATGATTTATAACTTATTTCCTCACCTTTTATTTAAGTAATTATAAAAGGGGTGATATAAATACTGTATGAAATGATATCTCAAAGAGCAGCCAGCCAGAATTCACAAGAGGATTAAATAGGAAGATAATGGTCTCTATTCAATTATTAAGAATAATATGATGAGCCCCATGTGAAATATTATGTGTGGCACCTGCTCTTGTTGCCTTGATAGTAAAGAGAAAATAGGCCCAAGAAGTAGAAGGCAGATGCCAAGGTGTTCTTCAGTGGTAACTGCTAGGTATGCTGAAGGAGCTTAAGAGGATCTCAAAGGAAAGAGTCCGTCTTTCTGTCGTCAGGTGGTGAGGAATGGCAAAATTCAGGTCATGGTAGGTAGGCCAGGTACTGGTTTAATTGGACATAATTGCTTGGAAATGTTTTGGCTCTGGGAAGAGAGAAGGAACCTCTTCAGTCAGCATTTGGCCAGCTGGGTCTGTGCTGACTGTCAGGCCTCTAGTGAAGGAGAAGGAAGTCGGTTCTACAGCAGAGGGTCCCTGAGGACTCCATCCATCAGCTCATTATCCCTCCCCAGGGTTGAGGACCCAGGGTCAGCTGCTGAGGCTCAGTGTCTGCTTTCTGGAGCTCCTTGCACCTGTCTCTGAAGGCGGTGTTATTGAAGTTACTGTGATAATTCTAGAGAACTTAGTTGGACTGGGATTAAAAGCAACCTTATTGTTTCAAGACTCTCCATTTCCCTGGGGCTCCTGGGTGAGTCAGTTGGTTAAGCGTCTGCCTTTGGCTCAGCTCATGATCTCAGGGTCCTGGGATCAAGCCGCGTGTGGGGTTCTATGCTTAGCAGGGAGTCTGCTTCTCCCTCTCCCTCTATGCTCCCCCACCTCAAATAAATAAAACCTTAAAAAAGAAAGAAAGAAAAAAACCTCTCCATTTCCCCAACCCTTTGGGAAGAGACAGTCTTGGCTCAGTCACCTCTCATTAAACCCTTTAGGGTATAGGGTCCTATAAATATTTCTGCCTCGAGCCTGCCTCTGACCCGTGGCTGGAGTCTCTTCTGACTAGCAGAAATCCCAAATTAGTAAAGAGGGCCTTAGTTGCACTCAGATTTCCAAGACTGAGCCATTCTTCCTGTATTCAGGAGAATACTGAATTTCACTTCTCTCGCCTGTCCCCCAAATACCTTAGCTCATATGATGAAGTGAAAACTAGAACAGCTCTCTTGTCTCTGCTTCATGCACTGCCCAGAGCACCGTCATGCTCTTGGGTGACTTTGGGCAAATTATGTCATGTTTTTGTGCTACAGCTTGTCTTCTGTGAGATGGGAATGCTAATGACAGCTACTTGCTAGGGTGGTTGTGAGGATCAAATGTGTTGACATCTAAAATGCTTAGGACAGCACCCAGTTCTTAAATCTTAGCTACTATTATTTTCAGCATCTTTCTCCTTCCTGCTCTTGTATCTGTACCTCATTGTCAATAGAGTGAAGTCTTATGGGCCAGAGGGCAGGGAAGGGGGTCACAAGGCACCATCTTCCCAAGTCCTAGTTCCTAATAGGTGTCTTAACACTGCCTTTCCTAAGCTGGGGAAACCTTGCTCCAAAGACTGGATGAACTTTGGGAAGAACAGGCTCCTCTGGAATTCTTTCAGCAGGTCAGGCTGGCCACGGCTTTCTCTCTTTAGGGAGAACTATTCAAATAAAGGAGAGGCCTGAGCAGATCTATGGTCAGCCGCATAGGGCTGTCTGAATGCATGCTTGAACATCCTTTAGAAAGTGAGCCATGGGGTTCACTGCCAATAGTCAAGCCCATTTGGCAGTTTGAAAATAAAGAAAAGTTTTCCATGTTAGCATGTACAAGTGTGAAATGAGTTTGATTTTGCAGCTTCTCCAATGTATACTCCTCTTCTTCCCATACCAACAGGCTGCAGACAAGGCTTCCATGATGTGTAGGAGCATTGGCCAGAGTGTAGTAAACTGGACCATTCTGGCAGTGTGTCTCCTACATGTTTCCGAAATGTGTGCAATTTCCTCCCCAAGTCTGGGCTCCCCAGTCAGCTACCAGGCAATATGTTCTGAAGTGTCGGTTCTGAATGTAGCCAGTCCTTCATACCATGGCGAGAATGGAACATGGCAATGGGACATGGGCCAGCACACTTGCTAAGGGGGTCCACCTTTAGACAGATGTTTACACACTCCATGACACATCACCATCCTCTCACCCGCAGCAGAGAGATAGGGACCATTAAGGACCTGTCTGCCTCATTGCCTTGGGGGTAAGGAAGCAGACTTCCTTTGTCGGGGCTGGGCTGGCAATGTCATGCTGACGGAGCATGTGGGGCCAGGGCTAGTGGTGTGCACTGGGGTGCAGGGTCCTTTCCTGACACACAGCCCAGGGCCCTGCCCCACCAAGGAAATGACAGGGGTTTCCAGGCTGTTTCCACAGGGACCATCACAGCATGTGGGGAAATGAACAATTTGGCCAACCAGCTCAGAATATCTGATTTTTCTTTTTCATGAATGTGACTCATTTTAAAATCTGAATTGAATCAATTTCTTTGGATTCCACTTTACTTAACATTTGCTGAGCCTCTGGTGTGCAGTGTGTATGGTGCTCGCACTCATCTATGTTGTTCTGATCCCACCTGGCTGAAGCTCCCATTTGGCTGACTTGCAGAACATAATCCTGTTCAACTCCAGAGACACACATTCGTGCTGCTTCTATGCTGGGCTTGGAGATGCCGAGATGAAACAAATCTGGAAAGACCCCTCATCTCATACTTAGTTCCCTGCCTGAGTAGTTCTGAACTGCTCAGCAGGCAAAAGCTTTTGCTTATTCTCAAAGCATTGAGTTCTTTAGGAATTCCGGCTCTATTTCTTATCTAAAACCAGAAATGGATACTGCAGTTGAAATTTGTTATTGTACATAAAACATTCTGCTCTCTTCATCTGGTTATTGGATGAGAGTGACGTTTGGATGTTTCTTTGCGTTTCGCTGTTGGGAAAGTAATCCTGTCTCCTGCAGACTTGCCACTGGGTCTGCTCCACTGGGTCTGCTCCTCTCCTTTCTCTCCAGCACAGGGGCAGGATTTCTGGGGTGCTGGGCACAGAGACACCTGGGGAGGTCAGGCTTTGTTAGTCCCTCCCATTGGCAAACTCTTGGCTGTGAGCTCAGCCATGCTGGAGGGGGGCGGCAGTGTTCCAGAACACATGATTTGAAAATCGGAGAGGGAGATGATAAATATATTCAAAAGCACATTGACTTTTCACACCAGGCGTGGGGGAAAAAAATCTCAATACTGAAAAATGGACCCAGATATACAACCCTTTTCCAAGTCAAGCTTGCTCATGAGGGGTCACATTCCACTGAGGTCGCGTCAGAGTGGGCTTAAAACCAAAAAGATCCCTTTGAGAGGAGAGTCATTTTCTGGTCCCGGGAGTAGGGGGACCAGATGAGAAAATCTTAGATTCAGCTTTGGCCTCCCCAGCAGCCATCCCGGGTTTAATGCTGGTCCTCTCTCAATTCCATGTAGCACCTTTCTCATGGGTTTAAAAATAGACTCCAGGCCTGCCAACCCTCTTAAAAGGAACATGATAGAGATCAGTGCCAGCGCTATGGGACCTGATACCCAGCTCTGATCACCTCCCTAAATAGAGCCCACACTCGCGATCCCTCGTTTGGTGAGGCAGGGCACCCAGTGCTACGCAGTTGGCCACTGAGTGAGAGCTCACCACACAAAATTAAATAGCAACACCAGCAAGGCTATCTTTCCTCCTTTCCCTTTCTTCTCTCACTATTGAAAAGCTTAAGAAGGAATTCCAAGGTCTGAAGGGAGTCAGAGTGTATTTCTTAGTTCATTCAGAGTAATAGCTACAGCATATATCCTACAAAGTGCCTTCCTAATTAACCACTGGGCAGGGGGGTGGGTGCAGTGCAGGAGGGCGCAGTGGTGTCTATATGAGAAATAACATTTTCCCAGCAGCGCTCCTCTCGATGGTTTACAAACTCCCGGGGTGGTTGATGGCTGGTTCCATTGGCGATAAAGAAGCCAGCCTTTCTCAGTAAAGGGTGGAGTTCCTGGTACCCACCCTTATCCACCGTGCCCAGGGGCTCCAGGCGCTGGGGCAACACCCTGTGTGCATGCGGAGCCAAACAGATAGAAGAGCGGCTGAGGGCAAAGCCGTGCTTGTCAGAAGGCCACACTGCAGCCAGGCAGGGATGCTGCGAGAACTGTCAGATGCGGGGCTCAGGAGCGGGGCTCGAGCTGTGCACACGACTTGAGAGTTGTTTCTTCACCACAGTGGAAATGGACACTGAGAGGTGCATGATGAGCCCACGGGGTCTAGTTGCGGTCGCAGCGCGCCCAGGGCTCTTGGGGGTCCTGTTCTCAGCCATGGGTGTTTGACCTTGGGGGATGCTGTCACTGGGCCCTAATTTTCACAACGGAAACAAGATCAGCAACACCCCATGCCTCCGGGGGTGGCGAGGGTTCACCTTGGACAAAAGCTTTAGTTAAGAAGAAAGAAGGAAGGGAAGAAGGGCAAGAGGGTGTCACTTGTCACTTTACTGAGTACCTGCTCCATGCCCATAATGGAGCTGGGCATTTTGATGTGATTTTCATACTACTGGGAGAAGTGAGTCGAGTTATTTTCATTTTCCTGATGAAGAATCCAACAGTCAGAAAAGTTATTTCCTTTCTCAAAAGTCATGCAGCTCAACTGGGACCCCTGACACCAAGTATTTTAAGGCCACTCAGAACAGCACACAGAGCTGTTGTCATTAGGTCAGTTCCGCATCTGAGTTGATCGCAAAGGATTAAACCAGGGGAGCAGGAGGGGCACATCTGCCCCTCAGGAAACTGCAGGGGGAGAGTAGTGGCTGCTGCCCAGGGCATGAGGCGCCGGGAGGCCCTTCTCTGGAATCCTAGGTCTGCGCCGAATGTCCCTTTAAGAGAGGAGCCAGCTAGTGTCCAGGTGGGTCACGGCCTGAAGCTGTCTGTTTCTGTTCCCCAAAAAAGGTTCTGGGGATGCATAGTCATCAGAGAATCCCATGCACCTGGGATTCTTTGCTTCAGGCTTTTGAGCAAAAAGAGGTGTTCTCCCAGTTGCTGGAAGAGCTAGATTCCTGGAGGAATTCGCGGCAGGAGCCCCATAAGCGGTGCTGGGCTCCCACTCTCCCCGGGGGGGGGGGGGGGGGGGGGGGGGGCTTTCCGAGTCACATGGTGAATAGCTTCCCTTTCTTGACCCGTGCAGTCTCCTTCTGCTGAGGCTGCCTGTGGCCTGGGGACAGGTCTGCAAGGGACCCTCAGAGGTGGTAGCAAGATGAGAAAAAAACCTGTAGATGCCGTGAACCTATAGGGTAGAACAAGTAATCCTGTATCCTTCCTGAGAACCCCCGGTTTTTTCTTTAGCTCATCAATTGCTTTCTTTTGCTGTACTTTGGTTTCAGCCACGCACGCTGGCAGATCTCCTGGACGCACAAAATTCCTGTAGTAAAAAGTGCAGCCTTCAAGTTTGGGAAGGAAAGGAGAGGGACAAGGAGCAGGATGGTTATTTATTATCTAAGGGTGTGGTCGCAATGGACGGTGGAGGAGAGACAGTCAGTTCATGGGGAAAATAATAATCCCTTACCTTTCTGAGTGGCCAGAGCCCAGAGACACCGTGGTAAGTCATGTTGTTTATCCTGTTCTTCTGTATGCCTTATTGAATGGTGAGTGATCTGTGTCTGCTCTCCTGAAAGATTCCAGCAAAGATCCAGCCCTTTCTAAATAAGGAGTTCTAATAAGTCACATCCCCAACAGCTGGAAAGTTCTTTCTGTCCCAGTGTCTCATATAAATCTTCTCTACATCAACTTAACCCCATGATTTACCATTTCCTTATGACAGTGGGTATGCCCTCATCAAACATCAGTCAGCAAGCATTTATTGGGCACCTGCACGTAGCACGGTGCTATTCCCGTAGGGGAGCAGGTGTGGAAGACGAGGGGGAAGGGTTGGGACTACAGAAAACTTGAACCGAATTGCTTCTGGCTGTGAGAAGCTTATAACGGAATCGTGGTGACCAGGCTACCACACCTGGGAAAGGCACCATATAATTAGGCCCGTCCTGGGGTTCCTGGCTCTGGTGCTAGAGGACTTTACATCTGAAGGGCCATATCCTTTAGCCTTCTCTTCTTTTATTTTATTTATTAATTCATGAGAGACACAGAAAGAGGCAGAGACAGAGGCAGAGGGAGAAGCAGCCTCCCTGCAGGGAGCCTGATGGGGGATTCAATCCCAGGACCCAGGCAGGGATCACGCCCTGAACTGAAGGCTGACGCTCAACCACTGAGCCCCCCAGGTGCCCCTAACCTTCTCTTCTTTAGTGCCAATCATGTCAGCTCCCATATCTTCGGGTCTTACTAAGCAACATGTGTGAAATCTTTTCCTTTCTTCTCCTATTGGGCCTTGCCTCATTGCATATTTAAGTTGCAAAGCCTCAACCCTAAAGATGTCATGTCTAATGTCAAGAATTCTTGGCAGTCTTGAGTATTCAGGTCCTCTGATCGTGTCTTAGCATCTTTCCCATTACTGAGTGAGTACTCTCCTCTGATAATATTCTGCTTCTGGTCCACTATGACCATCTCATCCTTTTTCTTTGTGATTGTGTATAACCCACAGCATCATATGGTACAAAGGACACTGGGCTTGGGAGTTATAAGAGCTGGGTACCAAAATTAGACTGGGAATGTTTTAATATTTAACTTTGAATATTTCACTTTACTTGCAAGGTCTTAGTTTATCTCACCTTTAAAACAGTTATTCTGTATATAAAGAACTCTTAAAATTCAATAATAAGAAAACAAACCATCCAATTTAAAAACAGGCAAAAGATTTGAACAGATATATCACCAAAGAAGATATGTGGATGGTAAGTAATCGCCTGAAAAGATGTTTAACATCATTGGTTAATAGAGAAAGGCAAATGAAAGCCACAGTGAAATACTACTACACATCTATTAGGATGTCTAAATTAAGACTGACCATCCCGAGTATTGGCAGCCATGCGGACCAGCTGGCAGGAGGGAGGGATTACGATTCAGGAGGAAGCTTTCCGAGGTGATTTTAGAGGTTCATTATCTTGATTGTAGTGCTGGTTTTATGGGAATATACATAAACCAAAACTTACCAAATTGTTCATTTTAAATACGCAGTTTATGGTATGTCAATTAAACTTCAATATAGCAGTTAAAAAAATAGTCGATCTTTTATTGCGCGAGTCAATTATGTCAGTGTTTTTGAAAGTATTATGCATATTATTCATCTTCCATCTGAGTAGGGCGTTTTCTCTCTCTCTAAATATTAATGTTGGAACGGTGCTTTAGAATCCCTTGAGATATTCCACTGGGCTATGATCAGGGCTGTTCCAGTAACCATAATTTATTAATTGAAGCTCTCTATGTAGAGGATTTTAGCAAAATGAGAGGCAGTTTTAAGACGGACAGGGCAAGAGACCTGTAGGGAAGTGTGTTTTAACAACAGGCACGGGGGAGAGGAGGGGCTGGGGTAACTTCTCACTTCCAGACACCTTGCCCTTTGGTGCTTTCCACCCCCTTGCAGAGATGGCCTGGCCTATAGTTCATCTTGTAATGGTGTTTGAGAGTCTACGACCTGGAAAATTCTGATGCTGCAGTCTTAAAATACCAGTTTTTTCACCCCCATGGGGAGGAGTTAGTTGCATTACACACTTCAGATCACTCTTTTTATTGACAACATACTGACCTTTTCTCTTGATCTTTATTTATCTTATTAATTTGGGACTTTGCCTTAATTGTTGAATGGCTCTGAAGAGCTCTTCACCTTGGAAAACACCCAGAATTTTTTCCAACCTTCAGGAGCATGCTCCACATTATCTATTCCTGGCCCTGAGTACACTTTTGTTAGGAATCTTGCCAATGCTGTTAATGGAAGGGCTTTGGGTCAGCTGGACCCTCCATTTACTAGTGGTGACTCTTCACATCTCTGGGCTCAGTTTCTTTGTCCATACAACCATAATAGCATCGTCTACTTTATGGGGTAGCTGTGAGGATTAATTGAGGTAAGGCAATATGTGTATCACCAAACAGGTGCTCAGTGGATTAATTCCTCACCAATACGCACAGCTGTACCATACCTATGTGTCAGGGCAGGAGGGGAAGAGAAAGAGCATTTGGTATTGTGTCTAGACTACTTTTTGAAGAGAAGGTAGAGCCAGGCTCATGGTATAAAACATCCATGGTCTGAACAAGCAATACTGCCAGCGGCCTAGTCACTCGACCTTGCTGTTGCTGACCACTCCTCATCACCTGTTCTTAATGTGGCATCACCTCCAAGGCTTGGCCACCTTGCTCCCTCCCCACCCCTGGCCCAACATGCTTTTGACATCTGTCCGAAATGACCTCAGAAAAAGATGAGGATGGTCCGAGGACAGAAAACTGAGCACTTACTCCAGCCTTGGGTGATGTTTCATTAACTCCGTCAGATTGGAGGGATGAGGGAGGTGGTAGTTACAGATCTGTGTCCTGCCTCTCAGCTTCATTTCGCATCACATCACTGCTCTCTGGCAGAATCTGGAATAGGCTGATTAGCTGGTATCTCAGGACACGATGTAAGAGCTCAAAACATGCAAATTGGTTATGGGGCATAAATAGACTCTGCTGAGCTCACCCTGGCCGTCTTTGCAGGCTCCGGGGCCCGTTCACTAGGGCAGTCGGGGTGGCAGGAGGCAGGGCGGGCGCGCCATGCAGCTTGGAGCTCCTCACCTCCATTGGACGTGTGTGCCTCCCTCCTGCAGCGGCAGGACGCGCGCTCCCCGCCTGGCCCGCCTGGCCCGCCGGCACCTGCAGCTCGGGCCGCACCCCCACCCGCGCCCTCCGCGCACCCCCTCCTCCCGGCTTGGCAGCAGGTGCCTGCCCTCTGGAGATCGCTTCGCATTAACTTTCCCCTCTGACATAATAATGGAGAGAAAATGAAGAGATCCCCGTAGCGGCCGGCTAGCGGGCTGGAGGGCGAGCCCAGGTCCGGGCGCCGGAGCCCGAGCCAGCCGAGCCGGGCCGAGCGCAGGGAGCCTGTATTTTTAGCCAGATGCCGCGTAACTTGCTGGCGCTCCCCGCGCCGCCGAGCAGATAACGGGGGAGGGGGAGCAGGGAGCCGGGCTCGGATTTCAGCGCGGGCGCCGGACGATGGCAGCGAGACAGGGCAGGTCCGGCCCAGCCCCTGCGGTGAGTGCACGGCCTGCTCGCGGCGCGGCGGGGACTGGGCGCGCGCGGGGCCGCGGTGCGGGGTCCGGGCCGCAGCGCCCCCGGCCGCGGGCTGCGGTCCCTCGGGGCGCGGCGGCGCCAACTTTCCGGGCGGCGGGTGCGGGGACGCGCCGGCGGCCCTTCTGCTGCCTCACGCCGGCCGGGCGCCGCGGCTTCTAGCAGGATCCAGAGGAAAATTCCTCTGGCCTGGAGGCGGCCGCGGCCAAGGGGCCCCTGGCGGGAGGCGGCCCGACCTGTGGCCGCCCGGAGAGACGGCGCGCGGGAGCGCGGGGAGGGGGCGGGCGCGCGGGGCCCTCGCCCCGGAGGACAGTCCAGCGGGGGGGGGGGGGGGGGTCCTGCTGCTGCTGGGGCGCCGGCGGCCCCTCGCCCGGACCCACCCGCACCCGCGCCGGTGCCCCTGCCCCTGCCCCTGCCCCGGCCTGGGCCGCAGAAGGGCCCGCCTCGCCCGCCGCACGCAGCCCCGCAGCCTGGGACACACACCCCCGTGCCCCGAGGTCCGGAGCCAGCGGGAAATGAATGGGGACCCGCTGAAGGCAGACCTGTTGTACGCGGGGTAGCGGGGGCTTTCCCTGCACCCCGTCAGCCTCGCGGCCCCCCAGCCAGCTGTGGATCATCCCCGTGTGGGCAACGGGGAAATTGAGGTTTGGGAACTTGAGTGAGGCACAGCATCAAGTGGTAGAGCGGGGGTCATGCCAGGTCTTCCCGAGCCTGGGTGGACTCTGGCTCCCCGCACATCCCTGCATCACCCAGCCTCTGAGCCAGACACGGGAGGGCACAGGTATGGGCAGGGTTTCCCCCAAGGCCTGGCAGTCGTGCTGGGAGATTATAAGGGAACCCGGGACTCCGGCTTGCACGTTTTATTTCCTTAGCGACACCTTTAATATGTTCGTTCTACCTTTGCTAATGGGTAGTCTGATTGGGTGGCTGGAGACAGTTTGTGAAGCTTTACCCGCACAACTTTCTGGAGAGAAAAATGAAAAACTTCATGAAAACACATGCTGTGGCCCAGGTTTCACTTCTGTCTCTCTGCAGTCGGCGGGGTAAAGGCAGGGGCCACACAGGTGTGTGCACTGTCCGGTGCTGGCACTTCTTTCTGGGAGGCCTGACAGGGGCTCCCAGGAACAGCATGGTGCTGAGTAGGAAGGAACTGTCAGATGTGGCAGGCCACCCCCAAACACAAGCAGACAGCTCTGTGTCTGGGGCCCTGGCCTACCTTAGTCTTCTGCATGTGCTGCTGCCACACCCCCAGAGAAGGATCTAGAATCTCTTCCTTTGAATCCTGACAATTTGAGGAAACTGCATTTGGCTGCAACAAGACCCCTAGGGAAAGAAATATTACCTTATCTATCTTATCTTAGCACTGTTTACTGATGATTGCTGTTTTCCATTCGTCTATTTATTTTTTAACGATTTTATTTATTTATTCATGAGAGACACAGAGAGGCAGAGACACAGGCAGACGGAGGAGCAGGCCCCCTCAGGGAGCCCGATGCAGGACTCCATCCTAGGACCACAACCTGAGCCAAAGGCAGACGCTCAACCACTGAGCCACCCAGGCATCCCTCCATTTGCCTTTTTTAGACATGAATTTTGCACTAAAAGACCCTGAGAAAGCAATTCATGGTGTGTCCCAGGGAAGCTTAGACTGGCTCAAGCACCAGAGGAGGTAAAAGGGGCCCTGGGACTCTCTTACTCGGCCTGAAACTCAGCTGTGCTTGGCCTCCGGAGTTTAGGAAGCCCTCGGTGCTCGTATGTTCAGGCATGCTGACACTTCTTGCTGTGCTTCCGGCCTCTCCCTCCCAGGACACTGGAACCCCCTCAGCTACGTATCTATTGCTATATTCGTATCACCCCACTCAGGAAGTGCAAGTTTAATAATAGTCTGGGTGTCTCAGGTAACCAGCGGTTCACTTTTTCCAAGCAGTCCTGATGAGAACTGGAGGTCCTTCCTTTCCCCTCCATTACTTCCTCCTGAAGTCGGGGCCAAAGTGGGTGCAGCTTCTGAGCACAGGTGGAAGCCTTCCTCCCACCGAGCTGAACTTGAGAAGAAGACTAGGAGCACTAAAAATGATTGGCCCATGGGGCAGGATAGCACATGGGTGAAGAGAAAAACCCTGGAATTAGGCTTCTTGGACTCAAATCCTGGCCAAGCCATGTATTAGCTGTGTAACTTTGGATAAGTTACTTGATTTCTCTGTGACTCATTCGCTTCATCTATGCAGAAGAGACAATAATAAGTGCACCTGCCTCCTGAGATTATTGGGAGGAGCAAATGAGTTAGTCTATGTAAAGTGTCTAATACATAGTAAGGGCTTTAGAAAGACAAACTTGGGGCACTGGATGGTTCAGTCGGTTGAACTCCTGCCTATGGCACAGGTCATGATCTCAGGGCCCTGGGATGGAGTCCCACATCCAGCTCCCTGCTCAGGGGGAAGTCTACTTCACCCTCTCCCTCTCCCTCTGCCCCTACACCCTGCTTGTGCTCTCTAACTCTCTCTCTCAAATAAATAAAATCTTTTTTAAAAAAGGCAAACTTATTTTGTTATGAAGGGAAGTTCAGGGACATCACATGGATTAACCAGCTGGGATGCGAGCTGAGGACTTAACAAAATATGTATACACCTTCCTGCCCTCAATGCAGTTGTGAGCAATTTTCTCACAGGTAAAGCTAGATTAAAATGAAACTCAAGATGAGGAGGGGGCAAAGACACAAGCAGACAGCCTTGGTAGGGTACTCAGAGGGGAGGGCAGCTCCTTGGTGTATGCAGGGATCAGGGCCCTGTGGACCGGTTTTCTGGAACACAGTGAACAGCCTCCTTTAGGTCCTCTATCTAGTTTCCTCGAACAGAGAGGCCTCTCTGAGGCTGCCCCACATCCCAGAGACAGGTGAGACTTGGGGAGGGCCAGGAATTCTGCTCCAATTTATCAGAGCCTAGAGATAGTCTGGTTAGTGTTTTGTCATTATTGCCATTGTTGTTTTTCTGGTTAGTGTCTACTCGGGTAAACATTCTAAATGAAATGTGTTGGATTCATTCGGCTCTCTTTCTGCCCTATTGGATTACAGACTGTTCCTGGATTCACCAGGAAATTGCACCTGGGACAGGTTATTGACTTGAAGGTAATTGAATTAGATAGATGGGCAGCGTGGGCTCAGAAGAACAAGATGGTGAGAATGGGTCTCATATTCCAACCAAGGTCATTTGCTCCCTAGCTTAAATATTCCCTGGCACCTGGGAGATGCTCACTAAATGCTAGTGGACTGAATCAAGGAGTGTGTGCATGCACACATCCATGCACAAAAGACCCCTTTATAACCCCATCACTTTGTTTTTCAAGTCATGAGGGCAGGGACCTATATTCTGATTTTTTATTCTATTTCTCTTTGCCCTAGCAGAATCCTGAACTTGAAATAGGACCTCAGCAAATATATTGTACAATTAAACTGAGTGATACACAGTGGGAGTGACACCATTATCTATAATTCACCTGTAAGACACCCTGAGGATCCTGCTAATGTCCTGACTACTCTATACCAGAGAAGACCAAACAAAAATGAAAAGGCCTTAGCAATTGAACTTCACCTCTAACTATATAGGTGACTATAGCCGGTCACTTTATTCTTACCATTGGTTTTTTATCCCCAAAAGAAAGGACTGGGACAAGGCCTGTCTTGGGCTAAATGTGGCCCTCAGGGTTAGAGCTGGGACCTGCCTCGGACCTTTTCCCTGCCATGGATTAACTGTTTGATTGGCAAAGTCATGTGGCTCCTCTCAGCCCCCACACTCTGTCAGGGCTTCCTAGACACCTTCAGGTTTGAAATTGCTGGGGAAGCATCTCAGGGTCAAGGTCAGAGGAAGGGCGTGGGCTTTCATCAGGGAGTCCTGGGCTGAATCCCTGAGTGTTAACTAGCTGCAGAACATGAGCAAGTTATTAACCTCTCCAGACCTCAGCTTCATCACCTCTAAAATGGGGATGATAATTGTGCCTACTTCATTGGTTGCAATAAGGATGGAAAGAGACCACTTTGGTAAGATACCTGCCTAATGACTGGTATTACTGTTGTAATTTCATTATTATAGCACACAAACCACACACACTATTTTGCCTTCCACATCCTAGTCTTGAATGGGCTTTCCTTACCCTCTGTTTATCTGCTTGTCTGTCTGTTGCGAATATTGTGCTTCACTTTCTGGAGTCAGTACTTCAAACAGTCGAGCTGTGTCACATTGCACTATTTTTACCTGCCATGCTCGGCTTTTCATCCTGAATCCTATTATTGTGCTATGGAAGGTACTTTGGGTAGGTGGGACAGATGGGAGACAGATCTCTCAAACACTCTCATTCTTGGTGAATAATTTAGTATTTTTTCCCAATAGTTGAATACAGACAGACTTTCTGATTCAGTAGGTACAGATAGACATTTCTCAGAGGGATTAAACCTTGAGTCTGATTTCTCTGGGAATCCAGCTCATGGAGAAACCAACAGGGCAATCCCCATTTCTAAGATATTTCCCCCACCACAGATGCCTTGCTGAGGAACCATGGGGATTTTAGGGACCTTGTGTTTTCAGCCAAGGGGGATGGTGGCCTAGCAGACATTTCATGCTTTGAAGGATTTCCAAAGAGGTAGATTTGGTCCCTGCCCTGAGAAGTAAACAATTTGACTGGGGAGACAGACAAACATGTATTTAAAGTACATTTTTAAAAGAAAAAAAATCAAGCTCCTGTTTCTAGATTTAAAGATGGTAAATATTGTGTATCCAAGGACAGCATCATAAGTGGAGATAGGAGCTGAGTGGACCTGGATTGGAATTAGCCATCTAGAGTGTCAGAGGGCTTCAGGGTCCCATGAATAGTCTAATAATCTGGGCGTGGGCCTGGAGGCAGACACCCTGGGAATGCCACAGGAGGACAAGGAAGAAAGAGGAAGGGGCTCTTCTGCCAGCTGTGTTGAGGGCAGTAAGTGTGTGTATGGGTTTTTTTGTTTTTAAAGATTTGTTTATTTATTTTAGGGGGGGGCAAAGGGAGAGGGAGAGAGTCTTAAGCAGACTCCTTGCTGAGCACAGAGCCCCTGAGACCATGACCTGAGCAGAAACCAAAAGTCTGACACATAACCAAATGTGCCACCCAGACAACCCTCAGGTGCCCCCTGCAAGGTGTGTATCTTGCGAACAGGTGGACACAGAGCTTCGGTTTGAGCTCTCCAAAAGGTGGGGGCCTGGAGGGGCCTGGAATATGAGAGGGTTGGCAGGAAAGCAGAAAATTAGGAAGATCAGCAAGGCAGGGGTGGAGAGGGGTTAGCTGGTAAGTAGAGAAAGGAAGCAACTCTTGTAGTGCAGTACTGGAAGCCCGAGGTGGCAAGAGGGACAGGGACAGCCCTGAAGGGTGCAAGCAGTGTCTGTGAGGCTGCAAAGTCTTTTCTGCCATGGATTGAGTGTTTAATGGACAAAGGCATGCAGACCTGCTCTGGGGAAGGGATCAGGGTTTAATTCTGGACTCCTGTTTGAGATTGTGTCTAGGGTGAGCATCAGCAGCATGTATATTAGTGCCCTGTGGATGCTGTAACAAATCACCACAAACTTGCTGACTGAAAGCAGACATTTATTCTCTGGAGGCCAGAGGTCTGAAATCCAGGTGACACAGGGCCATGCTCCTTCTGGAGGCTTTCGGGGAAAATCTGTTCTTTGCCTCTTCCAGCTTCTGCTGGTCTCTGGCTTCCTTGGCTTGTGGCTGCAGCTCTCTGTTTGCCTCCAGGTCTTTTCATCAAGTTTTCTTGTGAGCATGTGTATTTCATCTTGTATCTTTTATACGGGTGCTTGTCAGTGGACTTAGGACCAACCTTGGTAATCTAGATGGATCTTATCTCAAGATCCTAATTTAATTACATCTGCAAAAGACTCTTTTTCCAAATGAAGTAACACTGCCAGGTTCCAGGGATTAGAGCACAGACATAACTGTTGGGGCCACCATTCCGCCCACTCTGGCATGTTCTCTGAGGAGAGAGCCTAAAGAAAGGAGATAGAGTACCTGGAAGGGAGAAGAAACCACGAGGTATGGGTGGGTCTTCTGGAGGGCTGACATGTCACGTGACAGCTATTACCTATGAAACTCAACCCAGGTATGTGCCACATGTGAAGCACAGAACTCAGCACTTGTGCTGATATGACCATTCTAATAGTCTATATTATTTCCTTTCAGCTTCTTTTTGTTAAGATTTTATTTATTTATTCATGAGAGACACACAGAGAGGCAGAGACATAAGCAGAGGGAGAAGCAGGCTCCATGCAGGGAGCCCGATGCAGGACTCAATCCCAGGACCCTAGGATCATGTCCTGAGCCGAAGGCAAATGCTCAACCACTAAGCCACCCAGGTGACCCTCCTTTCAGCTTCACAGCAAGGGTATGAGAGAGGTCCTACCCCCCAGCTTACAGATCAGGGAAGAGGAATGAAGGTGCCCAAGAACCGTGGGGCTCCTGCTCCAAGGCAGCACCCACTCTGATAGTGTGGTTCTTGTCTGCAGTGTAGACTTGGTTTTGCTGTCCTCGCCTCTCCCTCTGGCTGCCTTTAATGCGGACGCATGTTCTTGGTGGTGGGTCGGTGGTGGTGGCAGAGCAGCGGCTATGGAAAGGAACCTCTTTATTCTCACTCACGAGAGCTCACAAGGGGCATCTGCCAGCTAAGGCTCAGGTTCAGTTGGCAGCAGAGCAAGGAGGTCAAGCTCATGGATCTCAGAGGCGGCCTGTGTGTGTTTGAGTCCAGGCTGTGCTTCTTGCCTGCTGTGTGACTCTGCATGAGTCACTTCAGATGTTGGGGTCTTGGCTCCTCACTGTAAAAGAGGGACCACCATACTACTTCTTTCTTGGGGTTTTCAAAAATGAGGATTAAATGCGTAATGCGTACGTCTGTGGGTATGTAAACAGATCTTAAACGTGAAGTGCCAGTGGGAGCACTTTAGGGTAAAGAACAACAAAGTGAGCTAGTTGCTAATGGAAGCCATCTGCTTGTCATGGGGAAGAAGCTCCTACAAAGCACTCCATTAGAGACCTGAAGCTCTAGCTGTCACCTCAGCCTGGTCCTACCATGCTCTCATACCTGGGGCTGCTCTCCTGAATATCTTCTTTGGTCAAATGCTAATCATGCCAAAATAATAAAAAAAAAAAGAAAAGAAAAGAAAAGAAAATGGTTCTTAGTGCATAGTAAGTGCTGTGTGTTCTATACCTTAAAAAGCAAACCACAAAATAGCGCCCAAGTGCAGGTATTAGGTTGCTTTGATGCCTGCATCTGTGACTCCCTGGGGCCAGGGGCTATGTGATAAAGACTCATCTGTGAGAACAAGGAGCCCCTGGGAACATTGAAGCAGCAAGACCCCAGGTAGGACTGAGCATTTGCGCTTGGCATGGGGTCCCTCTCAAAGACTGGTCTATCCTGGGTCCTAGCCTAGAGTACTTGCTTATAAAGATCCTAAAAAGAAGGGAGGATGGGCTCAAAGCAGCCTCACATTACAGACCTGAGAGCCATCTAGTCAGAGACTCTAGGCCCATCCCAGGCCCAGGTGCCATGATGGGCATGAGTGGGAGTGGGGGGCACCAGGGTGCCTAACAGGAGGGTGCCATGGCTGCCATGGTGACTTGGCCCTTTACCGCAGCCCTGGGTTTGAATGGGATCTTGAAGTCATTACCAGAGCACACACTCACAGCCTGCCGTTTCTCCTCACAGGCCGATGCTGCTACCAGCTTTCTGAGGGCAGCAAGATCGGGGAACTTGGACAAAGCTTTGGATCACCTGCGGAATGGCGTAGACATTAACACCTGTAACCAGGTACGTGGGGTGGGGACGGGCACTCGGTCTCTGAAGAGAAGCTCTTGCCTGTTGCCATTTCCTGACAGCTTTCATCCGCCTCTATTAACCTTTCCCCAGTGGCCTCAAAAATCCCCAAGGGCTTCTGCCTGCTGCAGGCCCTAACCTTGGTGTTTACATCGCAGACGCAGTCCAGGGCCCCACAGAGAGGGACTGATGCCTGAACAGTGTGGGCTGGGCCCAGGCCCCATCCCCTGCTGCCTCTTCCCTCAGAAGTTCCCTTGGTCCCTGCTGCGGTCTTAGAATTTGTGGCCTTTGAAAGAGGGCAGAAGGAGAAGCCTTTGAAGGATGTTGTGTCAGTGGTGACATTAAACCTCCTTTGTCCACAAGCAGCCTTTGTGAGTTCTCGCTGTGCTGAGAAAGAAATAGTGAGGACGCCTCCTTTGCTCTGTCAGGTGTTGATAAAAGCAAGTCTGGCTCGGGCAGAGAGCCACCGTGCCTTGCCTTGAATGTCTTCTCCGGAGGTTCCCGGGGCTAAGCGGTCGGTTTGGCTTCAGGTGGGGGTAGCAGGGAAACCTCGTATGTTCAGGACAGATTGGAGGGCAGAGAGTCAGGTTTGAGGCCAAAGATCTAGGACTTAACTCAACAGAAAGGAAAGTATCATCTAGAAAGAGAACAGGGCTGTATCTTGGGCTCATGGATTGGATGACTTTGGTCAGGTTTGTTTGGTTTGACCAGCCAGTTAAATTGTGCTAATTCCATTTCTAATTTAGAATACATTTACCAATTATAACTTTTTTTTTTTTACCATTTTAGCCACTAAATTATTTTTAATTGTGGTGAAATACATATAACATAGAATTTACCATCTTAATCATTTTTAAATGTCTAGTTGAGTGCGATAAAGTACGTTCATATTGTGGGAGAACTGTGACCACCATCCATCTCTAGAATTCTCTTCATCTGCAGAACTGAAACTCTGCATCTGTTAAACGGAAATTCCCGGGATCCCTGGGTGGCGCAGCGGTTTAGCGCCTGCCTTTGGCCCAGGGCACGATCCTGGAGACCCGGGATCGAATCCCACATCGGGCTCCCAGTGCATGGAGCCTGCTTCTTCCTCTGCCTGTGTCTCTGCCTCTCTCTGTGTATGTGTGTGACTATCATAAATAAATAAAAATTAAAAAAAAAAAAAGGAAATTCCCCATCCCTGCCACCGCCAGCCCCTGGCCACCACAACTCTACACTCTGTCTGCATGAATCTGACTGCTCTGGGTCCCTCCTACAAGTGGAATCACACAGCATTTGTCCTTTTCATTTAGTGGAGTGTCTTCAGGGCTCGCTTGCATTGTAACGCACTAGAATGCTTTCCCAGGGCAGATTCCCAGAAGGAGAGTTAACTTTTCCAGGCAACATGCCTCTGTCCCCCTGCCTTCTCACTACCCTGCCTTCTCACCACCCGTCCCCTCCACCTTGTCCCCTCCACCTTGCTTAAAATGCAACATACCACTTGCTCTCTCTCTCTCTCAGGGAAAGACCCCATTTGGACTCAGTTGGTCCTCCATGGTGTAAATCCATAGCTAAGAGATCAGAGTGGTTGGAGCAGGTGATGTGAGATAGGACATCAAAGCAGGTGTGGTATGAAGCCCATGGCAGCGAACTTCAGGGGAGACTAGCATGTGGCCTGTGCTTGTGTCACAGACAGGGTAGGGGCAGCAAACCCTCCTCCTCTCCCCCCTCCACCCAAGTATACCCACACACAGTGAGGACATCTTCAGTGACTCTAACCAAACACAGAGCCCAGGTATGGCCTTTGGAAAACAGATTGAAACTATGAACCCATTTCTTTCAAGGGAAGAGGATATAGGAGCAAAGTATGGAGGCAGGGAGTGAGTTCGGGGATCGGAGGGGCTCCGGAGGGGCTCCTGGCTTTCACACTGCACCTGGCAAACAGCTGGAGTTGTGTTGTCCTAGCTGGCGACAGGCGGGGGGATTGCTCTCTCTGTCTACCTGGAAAGTTCTGAGGCTTCTACAGCTTAAATGCAGAGGAGGGCCTCTCTGCAGTGCAGCTCTGCCTGAGGAGCACCGAACCTTCAGAGGCCTTCCAAGGGTTAAGATGCCAGCTCTCAGAGGAATCCATTTAGCAGAAATGGGGACAACTGGATGCTCATAAGCCTTGAGCCAGGGCTTATTTTCAGTGCGAAATTGGAAGATTTTGATGACACCTGGGAAATGGCTTTGTCCTGATTGGTCTCCTGTTGGTGAGGCCCTGGGTGTAACTGGCTCGTCCCCCTGCTGTCTCTCCTCAAGGCACCCCCAGGGTTCAGCTTGGGCTCAGAGAGCAGCAGGCACCGAGGCATTTTTGCCCTGTATGACACTGTTTCCGATGGGCTCAGTGCCCGGGACAGGTCACACTTAACCCTTTGAGGACCAGAGGGATGCTCCTGTCTCAGGCTGGCCTGCAGTGCCGGCTAAGCCTGGCCTCCTTTTTGAGAGAACACAGCTTCAAGCACAGAAATGAATGTCAGAGTGGAGGAAAGGGAAGGATTCAGGGGCCTGCAAAGCCAGTTGGGGCTGGCTTATCCCCAGAGCTCCCGGCAGGTCTCCCACTCTGCAGCTGCAGACAGCACCCTGGGAGGTGCTCTGTGCTGCCAGCCTCATGCTGTCTCTGGAGGGTGGCTGGCCTTGTGCTCTGGAGTGAAGAAGGGCAGGGAGGGAAGGACAATAGTAGCCGAACTGACGCCCTCATTAAACCCATTAGTGCAGCCACGGAGACAGTGCTGTTGCTTTACAACGCTCACAGGGCTGGCATCATAATGGACTAGAACTTGCTTCTCCCCAGAACATGTGTTCATTGTTTTGAGATGATAAAAACAGGCTCCTGTCCCAGGGCCATGGCTTGAGGATGTGCTGCTTGAATCTTTGGAGCTGGTGGACTATAAGAACAGTAATATAGCAAATGCTAATCCTTATATAAGTAACACACTTTCAAATAGTATGTTTTATGGAAAGAAGAAGTGCTGCTTGCCATAATAGGAAGTCATTACTCTAAGCAGTGTGAAAAGAGGAACTCTTGGCTTATGTAAGAGACATCTGAATATTCAGGGCAGTCTCCTTAATGCATGGATTATGTCTACTAATTTTTATCGTCATCATTCTTATATTTATAGAAAATAACAAATTCACACATAAGGACACGCATCATCTGTGCACCAGTATCTTTGCATGAATGCCTGATACTTTCATTTATCTAAGCAGTATGCAGGCCTTAGATCCACGTAGCTAGTCTTCCCATATATTTCTGCATGTGGATGGATTTGACAGTATAAAGAAGAGTCCCAGTCCTTCATCTTCTCTGAACTGTAGTCTATGGGTAGGGAGAGCATCAAATAATCACGTGACTAGAGAGGCAAACCAAAGTGGGTTCGGAACTGTGAAGGAAAGGTGTAGGATTTTTTGAGAATATATGAGACTTGCCCTAAAGTTGGAAGTCAGAGAAAGCTACCATGAGGAAGAGATAGTTGAGGTAAGGGATGAATAGAAGTTAACACTGTAAAGGAAGGAAAGAACATGAAAGAACATTCCCATCATAGGGGCATCTGGGCAGCTCAGTTGGTTAGGTGTCCAACTCTTGATTTCAGCTCTGGTCATGATCTCAAGTCATGAGACTTAGCTGGGAGTCTGCTGAAGATTCTCTCCCTCTGTCCCTTCCCCTGCTCTTGTGTGTGCATGCTCTTTCTCTCAAATAAATACTAAAAAAAAATCTTAAAAAAAAAAAAACATTCCAGTCATAGAGAACAGCCTGTGCACAGTTCCTAAGGCAGGACAAAGCACAGATAGTTTAAGGAAGGCCAGAGTGGCTGCAGTGCAGAGGCAAGAGGCTCCAGATGAGGCTGGAGAAGTGAATTTGGGATTGTGCTGGGCCCTGTAGGCAGGGGTGGTAGTCACTACAGTCAGCTGAGATAGCCTGTCCCAGGGCCAGAGCAGTATGCACACCGGTGTGCACACATCGTGTGTGTGTGTGTGTGTGTTTGTGTGAGGGTATGTTCACCTGCTGTGCCACACTGTAGTTGCTGATTGAGGGGAAGAAGCCAGGGGAAGGGACAGAGTAATGGCTCTTGGAGGTATTCCAGGGATCTCGGAGGAATGGAGGTAGTTCAGCTTTTAGCTACCTGAGCAGCTGTTTCTGTGTGTCTACCCTGCTTACAGAAGCTGTGTTAAGGATTCTGATCTTTATCCCAAGAGCAGAGGGAAGCCAACCACAGATTCAAGCTCAGGAGTGACGTGATCAGAGGTGTGTTTTAGAGGATCATATTGGCTACTGTGTAGATGGAAGGGCCCCGGGGGTCGAAATGGGGAGGCCAGTTCTGGACAGTCACATTCAGCCTGGGAGAGAAATGTCGGGGGTTTAGATAAGGGTTGTGGCTGTGGCGATGAAACAAGGGGAACAGACCTGGGTGGTGAATGGCATGGGAGAAGGTCGGGGAGGAGACTTGGAGAACAACCCTCAGACGTCTGCCTTGTGCAGGGGGTGGAGGGTGGCACCACTCACTGAGATGAGGAACGCTGTGGTGGACTCTGAAAGAGTGAGGACTCGAGATCAGAGCTGTGCAGAGATCCTGCTAGGAGACTTTCAGGAATCTAAGGGAAGATATATAGTAAGCAATTGGATATTTATGCCTGTAACTCAGATAAGAGGTCCAAACCAAAGATAGATATTTGGAAGTAACTCAGCATTCGAGGAAGTCAGATGCTGGCACCGGCTCATGAAAACAGGGAGAGAGACATGTTGAATATAATCCCACCAGTGTCTTTGTGGGGGTTAGTCCACATGTATTCATTAAATACCTACTTTGTGCCAGGTGCTATTTTGGGCACTAAACAAGATAGACAAAATAGACAAAGTCTGTGCTCCTGTGGCATTTATATGCTGGTAGAAAAAACAGTCTAGGGACACCTGGATGGCTCAGTCAGTTAAGCATCTGCCTTTGGCTCAGGTCATGATCTCAGGGCCCTGGGATGGAGCCCCACGTTGGGCTCTCTGCTCAATGGGGAGTCTGCTTCTCCCTCTGTCTGCCACTCCCCCTGCTTGTGCTGTCTCTCTCTCCACCCCCTGCCCCAACAAATAAATAAAATCTTAAAAAAAAAGGCAGTCTATAACCAAGAAAATGAGCAAATGTGTAAGGTCAGCTAATGAGAGGTAGCATGGAGGAGAAAAGTAAAGGTGCCTATTTCCCATGGGGTAGTTAAGGAAAGCCTCTCTTTAGAGAGGCCTTCTGAGAGACTCACAAGAAGTAAGGGAGAACCATGTGGTTTCTGAGGAAGAGCAATCCTGGGAGGGGGGGAAACAGGTACAAAGGCCCTGGGGCAAGAGTAAGCTTGCTGCTTGGGGAACAGCAAGGACAGTGTAAAATGCACTATAAAATGCTGCAGTAAAATGATCAAAGGGAAAAGTGCTAAGCAAGGAGGTGGGTGAAATTGCTGAGGCCAAATTGTGAAAGGCTTGCAGGCCTTTCACATGGTGAGGACTCGGGTTTTTACTACAAAGATGGTGAGAAGTCATTGAAAGGTATTACATGACAGATGCTCAATCTGATTAAGGTTTTTGTTTTTTGTTTTTTTAATTTTAATTTTTTATGATTTTATTTATTTAAGAGAGAGAACACACACACACACACACACACACACACACACACACACACGAGAGAGGGAGGGGCAGAGGGAGAAGCAGATTCCCCACTGAGCAGGGAGCCGGATGCGGAACTTGATCCAAGGCAGGCCCCTGGGATCATGACCTGAGCCAAAGGCAGATGCCCAACTGACTGAGCCACCCAGGTGCCCCGGGTTTTTCCTTTTTTTTTAAAAAAAGGTGTTTTTTTGTTTGTTTGTTTGTTTGTTTTTTGAGAGAGAGAGAGAGCGCAAGCTGGGGGCACTGCAGAGGCAGAGGGAGAAGCAGACTCTCCGCTGAGCAGGGAGCTGGACATGGTGCTCAATCCCAGGACCCTGGCATCATGATATGAGCTGAAGGCAGATGCTTAACCAACTGAGCCACCCAGGTGCCCCTCAGTTTAGGTTTTTAAAGGATCGCTCTGGCTTCTGGGTAGAGAATCGACTGGAGGCACAGAGATGGAAGCAGGGAGGCTGAGGCAGTGGACCGGGTAGATCCAAACCATCCATGGTGGCTTGGAGTAATGGGAAGACAGTGGAGGTGGTGAAGCCAGAGGACTCGCCTCCCTAGGCTTTGGGAGTGTTGTTGCCCTGGCTTGTGGCCTCAGCACACACCTCACAGGGCCGTGTAGGAGCCAGGGTCCACCTGCTCAGCCCAGGACTGGGGCACATGGCACATAAGCTTCATATGTCCGATTTCCAGAATTCTGACTTATATCAAATCAAAATATTTTATTATGGAGGCTGTAAGCAATAAAAAACATATTTTCTGGGATGAACCAATTGACTTTACATATTTGCCGGTTAGCCAAATAAAAAGAACAGAAGAAGAGAGCAAGTTAGGGAATCTGTTTTCCTGAATTCCTAGAATTGTCAGGTGCTTGGGGAACACAATACTCCACTGGAAACCACAAGCTATAATTCCATGGGCAAAAACCCTGTTTTGAGTTTTCCATTTTTTTATTTTTAAAAAAGATTTTATTTATTTATTTATTTATTTTATTTGAGAGGGAGTGCTCATGAGAGAGCACAGGGGGAGGGGCAGAGAGAGAGGAAAAAGCAAACTCTGCACTGAGCAGGGAGCAGGGCTTAATCCCATGACCCTAAGATCATGACCTGAGCCAAAACCAAGAGTCAGAGGCTTAACTGACTGAGCCCCTCAGGCCTTCCTCTCTTCTGTTCTTATAACTTTACCAAACACTGGCTCAGCTGGCCTTCCTAATAGGAAATAAAGTTACTTACGACCCCAGAAGAAAATGTCATGCCCAAAAGAGAAGCCAAATTGTCCACAGTACTGGCATAAGGCAAAGAGTTAGGAGAGGTTTCCAGGAGCGTCCCAGGGATCCTCTGTCCCCTTGGCCTATCTTGTTTATCTCCACAGTACTGAGAGCCACCAGACTTATTATGCATCTATGTGTGCGTGTCTCTTCATCCATCCCTGTTTCCTCCACTAAAATGTAGGCACTCAAGGAGAGAGGACTTTATTTTATTTGGTGCTCCTCATCAAGATTCATCGACATATAGTATATCCTCTATAAATTCAGTCAGTAGATGCTAAGCCTGTTGTTCCCACCAATGATTCAAGTGATGTATTTGACACTTCACCCATCTGAGTGCCGTCACTGTTTTAAAAACTTAAATTAGGGCGGGGGGTGGGGGTGACTGGGTGACAGGCACTGAGGGGGGCACTTGATGAGATGAGCACTGGGTGTTATTCTATATGTTGGCAAATTGAACACCAATAAAAAATAAATTTATTAAAAAAATAAAAATAAAGACTTTAATTTTTTTTGAGAGGGGGAGAGAGAGAAAGAGAAGGAGCAGTGAGAGAGAATCTTATTCAGGCTCCGTGCCCAGTGCAGAGCCTGCTTGCCTGATGTGAGGCTCGATCTCACAACCCTGAGATCATAGACCTGAGCTGAAATCAAGAGTAAGGTGCTTACCCGACTGAGCCACCCAGGTGCCCCTGTGTGTTGTCACTTTTCAGAGCATTGTGAAATAGTCATGTTTAGGAATAATGACACTCTTGCATGCTGGGGATTCTGATTCTGGCACAAGCCCCAGCAGTCAAGTATGTGGCAGTATTTACTGAAGTATCAGAAACTTGACCATCTGAATGATCACAAAAACGTAAATGATTTCCAGTGCTAAAACACAACCAACAAAAGCATGTGAAACCATTCTAGTTTTACTGATGTTCTCTGGGTTTCCACATGTATGTTCCATATGAATGCCATTACTGCTGGGTACTGGTTTATCCTGAAGGCAAAAGATTTTAGGCATTTTGAATAAATGGAGCCCCGGTACAAGTAGTTTTGGCTACAGAGTAATCTTTTCTATGGTGGCCGCATGCCAAATCTTCTGATTAGTATTTGTTGGGCTTTGGCAATTGTGATGATTGCTACCTTTCTAAATTAAAGAGCCTTAGAGCCAGGAGGAGGTCATGACATTCAGCTTTCACTTTATAACTCAGAAAGCTGAGGTCTAGAGGTTACTTGGAATATCTTCTGAGCTTTATGAGTTTGGATTCGATCAGCTGGTGGTAGGAAGATCATCTTAAGTTTCTCTGCAAACTCATTTATTCCACAAACGTGTATTATGACCACTTCCAACGAATGCCCAAGCTCCTTGTTAGAGACTAAATTCATTCATCCCCTTCTCTTGAAGAATTCAGAGGCAGGGAAAGGAAGTCCATCTTGTAAATAGAAGGTTACAAATTGAGTGAATGAGTACAGGATATTTTCATTCAGCTGTGCATTTCCTGAACAAATGTTTATTGAGCTGCTGCAGTATGCCATGTGCCGGCTTCTCAAAGTGGAGTAAGTCTGAGTGCCTGCTCTCACTTTACTTCTTGGTCTGGGGAGTGGCTAAAATGCCAATGAGTCAAAGATGCTTTGAAGGAAGAGTAAGAGTTTGTCAGGTAGAGAAATGGAAATGGAAATGGGGTAGAGAAATTGCAGTGGGAAAGAAGAGCCAGGCAAAGGCAGGATGGAGGGCATGGGGCAGCGGGAGATGGGTGATGAGGATGGTGGTTGATCAGGCCAAGGGACTACTTCTATCTAGATCAGTGTGGATATGGAGTCTGTTACTTTCCTCTGTCATCTTTTCCTTAGGAACTGTTGACAGAGATGGTATTCAGCTACACAGTTCCCTGACTCTGCCTGTAGCCACCCCCAACTCACCCAGACAGCCTCCCCACGTGATCAGAGGAGACTATCAAGCCTCTTAAAACTTGCTGCCATGGTGCAGCTTTGGATACCAATGAAGGAAGGAAAAGGATGTATGATTGCAGCCCCAGCATGGGAAAGTGCTGTTCAGTCAGAAAGACTGCCATTGCAGTCGAACAAGAGAAGCAACCACATTCCCCTGTGCCTGGTACCATGGATCCTTCTGGTTCCTGTTAGAGAAGGCAGTCAGTGAGAAAGATGGGACTTGGAAAGCCCCACCCCCTGGATTAATTTAAATAGGTAAATTGCCTTTGCATCTCAGCAGAAATAAGCTATTTGATGTTTATCTGGGTAATGATCATGACTAATTTGTAGTTTTAAAGTAAGTTGATTACTTGTCATGAGTCAGACTGACCCATGGTGTTTAATAATGAGATCCCAGCTCCGCAGTGGGATCCTTGCCCTTCCCAGCCATTCCCCAGTGACCTCACTTCACCTCCTGACATTGGTGGAGAGGCAAAGAGGGGAAGAGTCTTCCAGAACAAAGGCCAGGGGCTCCCAGCTCTCAGCCCGGGTCTCAGCACTCTGCATGTCACTCATGGAGCTGAGCCCATTACTCCTCCGGGAAGGCCCTCCCTGAGCTGTTTTCATTTCCAGTTTGCATTTCTCCTCCATTAAGGAAGAGTTGACCAACCGGCTCAGTGACATGAACAAGGAGGCTTCTGGGATCCTAGGGACCAGGAAAAGGGTGAATGGCATCATTAAGAATGATCTGGAACACATTTTAAGGAGAGTCCGCCCTCCACACTCCACTTTAGGATTTGACTGCTATGGATGTACAATATGAAGAACAGATGTGATATCCTTAGTCTTGAGAGCCTGAGAAAACAAGATAGCCCTGTGTGTGTGTCAGGTTCCACGAGCCCTTACGGAGTGTGTGCTATGTGCCAGGCCCCGTGCTAGGACCTAGGATCTGATGGTGAGGAACACCTAGGACCTCAGAAAGTTCCACTCTGAGACACACAGACACAAGAGCAGATAAAAGCCATTCCACAGGATGAGGGTCCTGAGAGATTATCAGTGAATGCCCTGGGGACGAGGTTAAGACAACAGTTCACTTTGGGGAAGCTGGAAACAGGACGTCATGGTGTGGCAAAGACCAAGGGACAGGAAAACTCATGGAGCAAAATGACATTTGATCTGGGCCTTAAAGGAAGATTTGCCTCTCTGGTTATTATGGGAAATGCTAAACACAATTCCAGTTCTTTCTCATTGGAATAGACTAAACCTGTGAATTTGCCTGGGATAATTCCTCATTTGATTTTGAATTTTTTTGCCATAAGTGTCTTTGTTGTTTTTGACTACAGTGTCCCTGATTTTAACCGTTTTGTGATTTTTAATTTAGCAACAAAATGACTTCACGGTAGTTGTTTAAAAATGTAAATTATAGAAATATGTAAAGTCCTCTGTAAGTTTCCCCACATACCCCTCACTCCCCCAAATCACTGTGAACAGCTTGGTGTGAATCTTGTTGTGTCTTTTCCTGCGCAGCTCTCCACGCACATCTTAACTGTTTGCTGAGAGCTGT
Source organism: Canis lupus familiaris (assembly GCF_011100685.1). Classification (NCBI taxonomy): domain Eukaryota; kingdom Metazoa; phylum Chordata; class Mammalia; order Carnivora; family Canidae; genus Canis; species Canis lupus. The sequence continues at coordinate 24,609,356 of NC_049237.1, forward strand.
TGCATAGCTTTCCTGTGGAATTAGGAGAAAGCCAGGGGATCAAGACAATTCTATCATTTTGAAAATACAGAGACTGAGGCCTGGGAGGTGAGGGGACACATCAGGAAGACAGCATAGAGGCCTCACCTCCTTCTCCAGTGTCCTGGCCTCTGACCCCCTCCCTCACTGCCCTTCTTCTGAAGGTCTGGCTCTTCTAATCTTTTTAAAGGAATGCCAAGGTCTCGGACATAGAAACTCTTTCTAGTCCACAGGAGATATTCTTAGCTGCTGAGCTGAATTTGAGAGTCCCTGTCTCTCATTAAGTTGAGCTTACACTTCCTGCTCTGGGCTCCCAGGGGGCCTTCAGCCCCTGCAGTGGATTGGATCTGCAGCAGGACCAGGGTGCTGCTCAGTGCAGGTGTGTGCACCTTGCGTCCGGGGAGTAGAGAGAGGTGATCCGAGTTGACTCATCTCTCAGGGCTCTGATTAGTGTGGGTTTCTTTCTATTTCTTTTCTTTCCAATTTTTTTAAGATAGTAAAAACCATTCAAGTGTTTTCCCTCCCATGAATACCTAGTACACGGGATCTTAGCTACCTGGGTAGGAGAGCTAAATCTAGGTTGTAATGAAGCAGAGGAGGGCCAAGGGCTCAGAGCTGGTCTTGGTCCTTTCCATCTGCACCACCCATTTCTGAATTTGGGCTGATGCTCAGTTTCTGCTCCCGTTCTACCTTCTGGGTCCTAGGACAAGTGCAGGCTGACAAAGGAGATTGGGGTGATTTTCCACCAGGATTATGGTCATTACTTCAGCTCTTCTTGGCTTCTGGTTGATTGGATTCCAGGATCCTAGATTTTTAGCAGAACTTTCCCACCAAGCAGACTCTGGGGAGCTATTCGATAGCTGGGTGAGACAGAGGAAGCAGGTGGGATGGCCTGGGGTGGTTGCATTCCGGGGCTTCCATCTTGGAATAATCTCCGACCTCTGGAGAAACTCATACCTCACGGGTCCTTCAGAAATAGGAGGATCTGCATGCTCAGCTCCTTTCTGGCACTGAGTCGGTAGGCATGCAGGAACCCTAACGGGCCCCTCATGTTCTCCCACCATAGCCAGAGCCCAGAGTTCCCCACCACACTGGTCCCTCCTCCCAAAGCCTCTTCTCTTCTACCACTACCTTTCTTTGCTAACATTTTAAATACTTTTGAACCTGTAAAAGAGTTGTAAGAACAATACAAGGAATTCTTACATCTCTGTCACCTAAACTTTTTATTACCATTTTACTGTCTGCTCTTCCTATTTATCTAGAATATATACTATGTATGACATAACTCCCCATCTGCCCCAAACATTCCAGTGAGTACCACTCAAAAGTAAGGGCACTTTCCCACAGAACCACCCTGTAGGCCTCCAAAGCAGGGAATCAGCACTGATGCAAAAAACCATCCACAGACTCCATTAAAAATTTTGCTGAATGTCCAAATAATGAGAAATTGTTCTCCTTTTCACCCTCTCCTTCCTTTCCTGCCTACCCCCAAGCATCTCCCTTCTCTCTCTCTCTCTCCCTCCCTCCCACCCGCCCTTTCCTAAGAGTCTATTCAGACTACATTTAGTTGTCATTTCTCATCCCTCCTTCAGTATGGAATGCTTCCTCAAGTCTTTGCCTGTCTCACATGTTTTTGACAGTTTCCATTCTATAGTTTGAACCTCAGCTGTGTGTCTGTCTGCTCATGTTTCCTTAAGACTAGACCAAGCAGTGCATTCTTGGCAGGATACCCTAGAAATCATGCTCCCTTTCCACCCTTGGTGATGTTCATTTTGGTCATCTGTTGGTATCATTGATTTTTTCCCTTGATCATTGATTAGTAATTTGTGTGTGATGGTATGGGGAGCATATTCTGATTCTGATAGAATGCCCAATATCCTGTTCTTCATCAAACTTCCAGCCACCAGCCTTGGCATATGTTGATAACTTCTACCCATATCAGCTGCTACTATGATTGTTCCAGAGAGTGATTCTCCATCTCTGTCTTTTCTATGACATTCATTAGCTGGCATCCCACTGAAGGATGAGCTTTTCCTCCTCCCTCAATGATTTATTTTTTTCATTCTTTGTTTATACCAGTTCAGACTCATCATGGGTCCTATTTTATTTGATGGGTCATAAGCTGTTACTCTCATGATTTGTTTGATGTGCAGTCCAAGTGAGGCCAGTAGAAGTGCTCTCAATAGGCTGGCTTCTTTCTTCTTTAATGTGCCCTTTAATGTACCTTGAGCATTTCTTTCCTTTCTGGCACCTGCTATCCAGGTGGTTTTGTGCTTTGCCTGCCTCAGCTGTGGATCAGCCATTTTTTCAAGGTCTGTTTTAGTGAAAAATGGTATTTAGATACCAAAATCTGGTCACTCGATGTGTTCATTGCTACTTCTCGTCATGTGTGTGTCCATACATCTCTCTAGTTCTGCATTTATCTATGTATATATATTTTTTAAATCCATGTGATCATGCCAGTACTTACAGGTCTACTCCAACACCTCAGAGTTCCTTTTTGAGGCCTTCCTCTTTCTATGTTTGTAAATCCCTGTAGATAGTAAGGAGCCTGATTCTCACTGACTCCCATCATCCTCAGTGTATTGACCTGTTTGCTCATGTAACAGTCTCCCAACCACTGGAGCAGCCCCCTTCTCTTTCTCAGAGCAGACACACTGCCACCAGCACCTCTGCAGGGCACCCCTTCTGGTTCACTGCCCTGCTTTTTCAGATGCTGACACCTCTGAGCTAGAAGGGGGAGGGAAGGGGAACAGAGGGGAAGGTGGGAAGACTCCCATTCACTTTTGATCTCTTTTCTGTTTGGGCTAAAGATTTAATGCAGGCAATTTGGGCAAAGGAACCAAGATTTATAGCATTCCAGTGCTGTTTTTGGCCAGGAGCTTCATTCACTTCCTCATATAGTCAGACCATAGTGATAGTCACCCCTCTTTCCTTTTCTACCATCTCATTTTGGTCCTCATCCTCTCTGCCTCTGATCTCCATAGTCTGCCTTTCTTTCTTCTCTTTCTCTTTCTTTCTCATCAGTCTCAGGATTTGGAGTAGGAATGGTGACACCCCCCCCCTTTTTTTCTTATCTCCACAAGCCCTGTTTATTTTTTCTATTATTTTTAAAAGATTTTATTTATTTATTCGTGAGAGACACACACAGAGAGAGAGGCAGACACAGGCAGAGGGAGAAGCAGGCTCCCCGAGGAGAGCCCAATGCAGGACTCGATCCCAGGACCCCAGGATCACGACCTGAGCTGACTGCAGATGCTTAACCACTGAGCCACCCAAGTGCCCCTCCACAAACCTTGTTTATTTTTTTATTTTTTTTTATAATAAATTTATTTTTTATTGGTGTTCAATTTACCAACATACAGAATAACACCCGGTGCTCATCCTATCAAGTGCCCCCCTCAGTGCCCATCACCCATTTACCCCCACCCCCCGCCCTCCTCCCCTTCCACCACCCCTAGTTTGTTTCCCAGAGTTAGGAGTCTTTATGTTCTGTCTCCCTTTCTGATATTTCCCGCACATTTCTTCTCCCTTCCCTTATATTCCCTTTCACTATTATTTATATTCCCCAAATGAATGAGAACATATAATGTTTGTCCTTCTCCGATTGACTTACTCCACTCAGCATAATACCCTCCAGTTCCATCCACGTTGAAGCAAATGGTGGGTATTTGTCGTTTCTAATGGCTGAGTAATATTCCATTGTATACATAAACCACATCTTCTTTATCCATTCATCTTTCGATGGTCACCAAGGCTCCTTCCACAGTTTGGCTATTGTGGACATTGCTGCTATAAACATTGGGGTGCAGGTGTCCCGGCGTTTCATTGCATCTGTATCTTTGGGATAAATTCCCAACAGTGCAATTGCTGGGTCGTAGGGCAGGTCTATTTTTAACTCTTTGAGGAACCTCCACACAGTTTTCCAGAGTGGCTGCACCATTTCACATTCCCACCAACAGTGTAAGAGGGTTCCCTTTTCTCTGCATCCTCTCCAACATTTGTGGTTTTCTGCCTTGTTAATTTTCCCCATTCTCACTGGTGTGAAGTGGTATCTCATTGTGGTTTTGATTTGTATTTCCCTGATTGCAAGTGATGCAGAGCATTTTCTCATGTGCGTGTTGGCCATGTCTATGTCTTCCTCTGTGAGATTTCTCATGTCTTTTGCCCATTTCATGATTGGATTGTTTGTTTCTTTGGTGTTGAGTTTAATAAGTTCTTTATAGATCTTAGAAATTAGCCCTTTATCTGATACGTCATTTGCAAATATCTTCTCTCATTCTGTAGATTGCTAGAACTCACACAGCAATTTGGTAGCGTGGCAGGATACAAAATCAATGCCCAGAAATCAGTAGCATTTCTATACACTAACAATGAGACTGAAGAAAGAGAAATTAAGGAGTCAATCCCATTTACAATTGCACCCAAAAGCATAAGATACCTAGGAATAAACCTAACCAAAGAGGTAAAGGATCTATACCCTAAAAACTATAGAACACTTCTGAAAGACATTGAGGAAGACACAAACAGATGGAAAAATATTCCATGCTCATGGATTGGCAGAATTAATATTGTGAAAATGTCAATGTTACCCAGGGCAATATACACGTTTAATGCAATCCCTATCAAAATACCATGGACTTTCTTCAGAGAGTTAGACCAAATTATTTTAAGACTTGTGTGGAATCAGAAAAGACCCTGAATAGCCAGGGGAATTTTAAAAAAGAAAACCATATCTGGGGGCATCACAATGCCAGATTTCAGGTTGTACTACAAAGCTGTGGTCATCAAGACAGTGTGGTACTGGCACAAAAACAGACACATAGATCAATGGAACAGAATAGAGAACCCAGAAGTGGATCCTGAACTTTATGGTCAACTAATATTCGATAAAGGAGGAAAGACTATCCACTGGAAGAAAGACAGTCTCTTCAATAAATGGTGCTGGGAAAATTGGACATCCACATGCAGAAGAATGGAACTAGACCACTCTCTTGCACCATACACAAAGATAAACTCAAAATGGATGAAAGATCTAAATGTGAGACAAGATTCCATCAAAATCCTAGAGGAGAACACAGGCAACACCCTTTTTGAACTCAGCCACAGTAACTTCTTGCAAGATACATCCACGAAGGCAAAAGAAACAAAAGCAAAAATGAACTATTGGGACTTCATCAAGATAAGGAGCTTTTGCACAGCAAAGGATACAGTCAACAAAACTAAAAGACAACCCACAAACCTTGTTTAGATTCTTATTTCCTGTTCTGTTTCAGGGCTGCAGACTTCCAAATACATAATGTCAGTGATCTTGTTTCACAAATATGGATCAGTAATAGAGCAGTTAGAAGTCACAGGTGTACAGGCTGGATGTTATTTGGAGAATTAAACTTCTGTAACATAGAGTCAAATCTTTATCTTCTCTGAACAGATATAGCAAACTAATAAAGAACCTGGATTGAATAGGAAAGTAGAACATCAAATGTAAAAGCCTAGAGGTATAGCCCTTTATGTGTATATCCTTGTCCTTATTATGGGCAAGATCTTCTGATTAACCAATTGACCAATTGACCAATTAACCATTAACTTTTACTGACCACATGAAGGCAATGTTACTTAGAAGCCCCTCTCCCCCACCTCTCTTTTTGTTCATTCTGGGGCCTTCAGACTTCTTTCCTATCCTACCACTGCTCTTGGCTTATTCCTCCCAAGATTCCAGTCCTTTCCTTCTCCATAAAAGCCTCCCCTGGCCAGTGCTCCATTGCCTCTGGGTCTGGCTGATGGCAGCTAACTAATCTAATGAGCTAAACCAGTAGGTGTTCATGAATTTAAAAAGTCATGGTTCCTGGATACTACCTAGGCATGTTAGCTTAAGTCCTCTAGAAACACACTGCTTGGCTCAAAGAAAGAGGATGAAAAAGTGAGTTTCAGAACACATGGTGGGGGTGGGGGAAGGAGGTGAGCCTCAAGGTCCCAACCTGGGGGCTGCCTGCTCTGCGGGCATGGGGCCAGCCATGTTTGTGGGTAAAATAAACAGCCATGAGAAAAGGAGGTAGAAGGGTTTGTGTCCACATGGGAAGGGAAGCAGCAGCTTTTGAGATGTTCTTACAGTTTTCAGAGATATAGCATCTCAGGGCACCATAGCTTTTCTATTTGAAACCATCCTCTGCATTGGACAGGAGGAGTTAAATTCCTTGTGACATGTCTACTGTATTTGTACATTTAGAAATCAATTAGTGTAATTGGGGCAATCAGAGATGCTAAACAGAGGAACAATTTACTGAGAACAAATGTCTGGAATTGTGTATTTTGCCAATGGAATTTCTCACAGTTGGTACAAGAAAATACTCCAAATTAAATCATTCAGGCTGAATGTGACTTTTTTCCCTCTTCTTAAAAATGTTAAAAGAAACACAGCCTGGCTGAGGTCTCCTTCCTCCTCCTGTTGGACAGATTGCCTCTCACAAAAATCCTCTAGGTTGACATTTATACCTGAAAAAGAGCAAAGGCAGATGAAAAACTCCAGGTGTGTGTGCTCAGCATGGACATTTTTGTCATACAAGATCATAAAATGGTTGTCTGCTCTAGTGGGACCATGTGAAATGAGATCATATGGGGCCAGGTGTCCCTAGAGACTTAGTATAGGGAGTATGTAGGATGCAAAAAGCTTCTAAGAACATTATTCCTATCCTGACAATGAGTAAGGCCTTGAATACCTACAAAATTATAATTTATCCTGAGCCTTTCACAGGGCTCAGATCACATTGTGCAACCAAGTTAACTGAATTCCAAAGAGGGGTAAACCCCTCCAAAGAGAGGGTCACCATTTTAGCTGTGGCAGAGTATGGGAGAAAGAAACAGCTATGGTAAATCTTAACAAATTCTTAAAGGTCAGTATGAAGTGCAATGTGTCTGGAACCACAGGCCGCCATTGAGTGTTCATGAGAAATGTTGGGATAAGTCAAGGGACCAGAGAGAATCTCCCAGGATGGCAAAGGAATACAGGAGGCACTTGGTGGCTTTGGAGGTAGAGGTCGAGGCAGGAACAGAAAAAGCCTTGCCTGTTTCCCCAGATTCTTCCCTCATGTGAAGCAAAAAAACAAACTCTCTCACCTTCAGACCATAGGCAAAAATCCATTCTTCGTGGGGAGGAACAGGAACAAACTACCTCTGCCCCAGGACACAGCAGAGACCCAGTGGTGCTATAGGAAAGGTAGAGACAAAACTACTGTTCACCTGGGGGAGGGCAGGAAACTGTCCTGGCTCAATAATTGTTTTGTACCAGTAATGAACAGAGGTCTGCTACTGCTGGAGGAAGAGGAAGAAACTCCCACTCAAGACCAAGTAGAAAGATAAGCTAGGTCTTGCTGCCTACAGAGACAAGAGGAAAAAGTGCTCAAAACAAGAATCCTCGGGCACCTGGATGGCTCAGTAGTTGAGCATCTGCCTTTGGCTCAGGTCATGATCCTGGGGTCCTGGGATTGAGTCCCGCATTGGGCTCCCTGCAGGGAACCTGCTTCCCCCTCTGCCTTTGTCTCTGCCTCTCTCTGTGTGTCTCTCATGAATAAATAAATAAAATATTTAAAAACAAAAAATAAAAAACAAAACAAGAATCCTCCTTTGAGAGCCAGGTGCAAGACCTTTTGAGGTATTGGTTGTAAGACTAAGTCTGGGCCAAGACAAGGAGAACTTCCCAGATTCCCCCCTGCTCCATGACAAGGAAGCACATATTACTGCTGAGAGGGGGGCAGAAGCATGGAGAAAGATGCCAGTTGACGTACAGGCATGCAGGGCTGGATGAGAGCTGGGGGGAGGTCAGGAACACAGGAATCCCTCTGTGCGCCCCTGCTCCTAGTCTAAGCTCAAGGTAACAGCAGCCTCCATCTGGAGGAATTTGAAAGTAACAAAACTCAGACCCAAGTCAACTAACCTAAGTCAGCACACACACACACACACACACACACATGCATGCACGCACGCAACTAACCTAAGTCAGCACACACACACACACACACACGCACGCATGCACGCATAACAAAACCACTGTCAGGAGGCAAAGCAATCAACAGAAGCAGACTCAGAGATGACCTGGATATTGGAACTATCAGAGGGTCTTTGCAATAACTGTGAGTAATGTGTTAAAGGATCTAGTAGAAGAAGTGGGCAACATTCATGAACAGATGAGGAATTTTAGCAGAGAGATGGAAAATAGAAGAAAGGATCAAATGAAATGCTAGAAAGTTTTGAAAACCAGTGTTTTGGTGATAAGGAATTTCTTTAATAGGTTCACCAGTAAATTGGACAAAGATGAGGAAGGAATCAAAGAACTTGGAGATATGTCCATACAAATGATCAAAACTGACACAACAGGGCACCCCGGGTGGCTCAGCAGTTTAGCGCCGCCTTCAGCCCAGGGTGTGATCCTGGAGACCCAGGATCGAGTCCCACGTTGGGCTCCCTGCAGGGAGTCTGCTTCTCCCTCTGCCTGTGTCTCTGCCTCTCTCTCTCTCTCTCTGTCTCATGAATAAATAAATAAAATCTATTAAAAAAAAACAAAACCGACACAATAGAGAGAAAAGAATAGACCAAGAGAAAACAGAACCGAGCAGCCACAAGCTGCGGGACTGGTTAACCAGATGTACCTGTAACTGGAGATGCAGAAGGAGGAATCTTTAGGAGGTATCTGGCAAGCTGGTGTTTTCCCAAGGAAGTCATGTGGTTCAAAAATGGCCACAAGTAGTTGTTGCTTTGCTCTCTAGCTTCTAATTTAACTGAAGCATTTACTCTCATATCCCCCCACCTCCTCTTCATCCCCCTCAACAGTATGTCTGCCATTCGGCGTCATGAATTGGGGCTGGGAAGGGTAGCTGGAGTAGTGAAAACACGCTTGCCTTTTCCTTTCAGCAAACAAGTTAAACTTGAGTTAACTGAAATAAAACACATGGGTCCTGGTTTTGAAGAGGTGGTATATTATGGTTCATTTCTGTCCATAGTTATAGCTAAACACAAATAGCTCACAACATTTGTACCCCTACCCCTTTCTTATTTGAGCAATAAAAATAAATCTGTTTAAAGAAAAAGAAAGTATTAAATATAGTGTTTTTCCAGGGAACACTCTTGAAATACTGGAAGTGATTTCCTGTACTGGCTAGTAATGCACTTTTTAAAAAAGATTTTACTTATATTTATATGAGAGAGAGAACACACATGAGCAGGGGGAGGGGCAGAGGGAAAGGAAGAAGGAAAGAATCTCAAGCAGACTCCACGTGGAGCCCAATATAGGCTTGGTCTTACAACCCTAAGACCATGACCTGCGCTAAAACCAAGAGTTCAATGCTTAACTGACAGAGCCACTCAGGTGCCCCTAGTAATGCATTTAATAAGACAGCTGTACAAGTTCCTTACTGTATATGTGCTGTCAATTAGTGTTCAGGCATCCAGCGACTTCAGCTGCTAGATGGTGACCAGCTGTCCACCTGCTGAGGCCAGTTGCTGGAGAAAACTTGCTGGTGGTCTGGGTGTTTGTGCATCTCGTGAATTCAGATGCTTCCTGGACAGGAGGGGAGGGCACTTAATGAGAAGGGCTGGGGGCATAGTCTCTCCAATTTTAGCTTATGGGTTTAGAATTTAAACTCAGACACACACACACAAAAATAAAATAAAATAAAATAAACTCAGACACAGATTCTCATCTTGCCATTGTTAATGAACTTGTAACCCTGCCTATGCACAGGCTGCCTTGAGAAGGCCTCTGGGAAGGTTTCCTGACCCTCTTGGCAGAGCAGCTCCTTTCTCCTCTGTGCTAATCTCATGTGTGCCATTTGGGGTATTTTCACATTATCTTGCATTTGTTTCTTATGCATCTGTTGCCTCTACTAGATTGAGATCTTCAAAGGTAAGAGTCTGTCTTATTCATCATCTCTAGTGTGGTGCCAGGTACAGAATAGGTTCTCAGTAAAGTTTGTCTGAATTGGATTAAGGAAATGGCTTGCATTAGGTAACTGCTGTGACTCTAAGTATAGCTGAGACAAGTGTTTGGTCCAGCTGTATTCCATGGGTGATCTGGTTCTGTGAGGATTTCGGGGCCTTCTTGTGTATCTCCTGTGCACATCATAAACACCTTACATCTGAGAGCTACCAAATGGGGCTCACTTCCATGGTTCTGATGAGGACATTGGATTCAGATCACCATAGTAATAGACTTGGAAGCAACTTAGGGTGACTATGTTGAAAGCAAACAAACAAAATAAAAATAGAGTCAGAAAAATACAAAGTCATAAAGAAGAAAGAGAATGTTGAACCAGGGTCTGGGATGGAAGCTTTAACAATTCAAGATATAGGTCCATTCAGGTGGTCCCTTTTATGTGGTCACCTTCTGCAAGAGGGTAGCCTTGGGAGGGAGGCCTATGATGCAGGGAGAGAAGCAGAGGGGCTCTCTGTGGACCAAGGCAAGGAATAAAACCCCGAATATCAAACTAGAGTTGCCTTGACCAGACCCACATGGCTGATTGTGACTGAGGGTTTGCTCTAAGCTGCCTGGTGAACAAACCAAGAAGAAATGTGCTTTTACCCTCTGATAGAGACATACTAGTTCCTATGTGCAACAACGACAACAACAAAACCCAAAAACTACAAAAAAAAAAAAAAAACCACTCACGCCCCTTTTTTCCTTGGGAAATCAGATTGGCTCTGTATGTGGCTGTGCCCTGGTAAGGATGCATGACCTCAGCTAGTCATTGGACTCCTCTGGACCCTGACTTCCTTGGCACTCAGGCATCTCTGACATTGCATTGCACTCCATTCTCTGGGCACACAGGAAGTCTAGAATCCCTCTGGATTGAGATGCTGGCACTGGCTCCAAAGAGCAGGGACAGACACCCTGGAGCATCTGCGGTCAACTTAGATGTTTTCCTTGTAGGCTTGCCAGCTTCCCAGCTTTGAGGCGTTCCAGAGCAGTGAATGCTCACGGAGGGGGCCATGCTGCCCGAGTAAGCACAGAAAGCACAGCAGTCAACAGCATGCCCCTCCGGCTGCTGCCACCACCGAGTCCCCCGCGGGAGGCACGCTGTAGCTGCTGCCGCAAGCAGCAGCCCTGATCCTCCTGAGAGAGCACGGGGAACCTTCCAGAACACTGCTGGGTTTAGGGGGCGATGGCAGAACTCAGTGTTCTGGAGGGAGAAGGGGCTGCCTGGCAGACCTGCCCCAGCTCCCTAGAGCTGAGGATGCAAAGCTGAAGGGACAGTCACTGGACAGATTGCTTTTCAGTGAATTTTTGTTTTGTACTTTAGTTTGAGGGGAACGGGTTTACTGCCACCCAGTGTTCTTCCCTCTCCCCCCGCCCCAGATGTTCTCACAGATTGCTGTCTCCCTTTCTGTTATCAAAACTGACTGGGACCCAGCCTTTATTGGATAAGCCCATTCATACCACAGTGTAATTCATACCGCTTTGGATTCCCTGTTTTATGGTGTACAAAATCTGCAGGAGGAAAGCATCGAAGGGTGACTTCAAGGCATTTGCATGAAGAAATGTTGGGTGAGAGGGCCCTCCCACCGCCCCCTGAAGCTGCCCCCAACCCCTGCCAGGCGGGCTGTGAGGATGTGCAGAGATATGGCCCCCTGTGCTCTGTGTGTTTGGGGGTGCAGGAAAGGCCTGGCTGAGTGGGAATTAGCTGCAGTTCCCTTTGGAGCCTACTTCCTCTTTCTTCTGACACCCCAGGGCCTTGATGTGTTTTCCCTGTTCAAGGCCCTTGATGTGTTTTCCCTGTTCAAGGCCCCCCTGTAAAGAGAGTTTTAGTTCCCTTCCATTCTCCTGTCCTGGGGTGCCTATCTCTGTCTCCTCATTCCTTCCTCTGCGGGTTTTAGCAAAGCCACAGACCTCACCCATTAAGGATTAATGCACTGCCCTTCCCAAACAGAACACCTGTGTTTTATCAGGAACCTCCCGAAGCTGACTACTGGGGGTTCCGGTGCCCACATGGGCAGGAAGGTCCCTGGCCGTGAGATTCATTGGTCCTGAATGCTCTGATGCAAAGGGAGAGTGGGGTTTTTGGGGACCGTGGGAGGGGTGGAGCCGTGGAGATGTGTGAGGAGAGGTGAGTCAGGCAAGGGTCACCCCATCAGGAGGAAGCTTCCACTGCCAGGGTCTTTCTTAGCCAGAGCTGCAGTGGCTCCGGGGCAACCCCTGGAAGGGAGCAGGCTGGCACCGCATTGACTGGAACCAAAGATGGGAAGGAATGGGAGAAGAGGGGGGAATCACTGGTGGGTGACGAGGAGGAGGAGGAAGAAAACACACAGGCAGGGCCCAGGGAGTGCTCATCGAGTAAAATCATTTGGAGCCAAGATCTACTCATCACTGGAAGTGAGATGAGTTCCATTGTATTGTCAGAATTATTTGTGGCTCTAGGTCGCCCTCTTGGAAGTCAGCTTTTGCCAGGAAGTTTCCAGGCATCTTAAGTGCAAGGATCAGAAGACAGGACATGTGAGAGTGTGAAGTAAAACCAGAGTGAGGCTGCTTTCCTCTGAACACTGGGCATGGACAGTGCTGGTCCTCCCCCACCTCACCCCCCATTGAACAGTCAGACGAGCTTTGGCTGCATTTGAAATGGCGAGGTGGCAAAGGGGCTATTTTAATACTGATTTCTTCTGTTGAGGAAATCTTATAGTGGCCTGGTGGTGGTATTTAATTCTCAAAAGACCTTATTTCAGATTTTTTTTTTTTTTTTTTTTTTTTTTTTTTGCTAAATATGCACCTATCTCTACAAATGTTTAGGATGCACTGGTGTTGCCCTTTGCATGGACTGTTTGATGCCATGAGGGGGTTGAAGCTATAGCACTTCCATGAGGTGATCACCAAAAGCCTGGCCAAGATCTGAATTTCGAGGTCACCCACTGCCTTTGTGAGAGCTGCCCCATGCTTTAGGTGGACACAAAGCCGGGGAGTGGTGATCTTGTTATTGCCCTTCTTATTCTGGCGTTTCTGCAAAAAAGAGCTCAGAGAGGCTGGGCCAGCAGCTCTCAGGCCCACTCCCATTCCTCTCTCCTGGCCCCTCTCACATCTCATCCCAGGGATACACACGGCCTCATCCCAACCGCTGGAACAGCAGAATGCAGAGTCCCCTAACCATACTCTTCCTGCCTCTCTGCTCTTTACAGAATGGGCTGAACGGCTTACACCTGGCCTCTAAAGAAGGCCACGTGAAGATGGTGGTTGAACTTCTGCACAAAGAAATCATTCTAGAAACGACAACCAAGGTACGTCTCTTGGGGGATGGTGAGCTTTTCATTGATAATCCAAGCATGTGGGTCCCTCCTGTGTCATCCCAAACCCTGGCATAGAAACCAGCCCTTCGTGGGAGAAACCCAGGTGCGCTTCTGAATTTCTCTTGTCCTTCCCGTCGCTTCCTAGTTCTATATCTCCCTAAAGTCACCTGAAGAGCGCAGAAGCCTGTTTCCACAAAGTCGGTGGGCTTTTACTTTTGGTTTTCTTGGGGTCTTTGCCTCCAGCACAGGGCTGAGCACCTAGAAGTCCCATGGTCAGGTGCCTTGGGTCCAAATCCCAGCAGAGATGATTCTTCTCACTCTGTGACTTTGAGCAGGTTAGCTAGTGAGAAGCCTCAGTTCCTCTTCTAGCAAATGGGGATGAGAATACTTGGTTTCAGGATCAAGATGAAAAACAAACAAGAATCAGCAAACATTGGTGGCTGTGTTGCTGCTGAAGCCTGGAGAAGAGAGTCAGACCCCTCCAGCGTGTCCTCCTGCGAGTCTCCTTGGTCAGCTCTGCACTTACTAACCCCCCTCACCCATGACCTTGAAGGGCAGCCTGTGGCATGTCCCCCACCCCAACACACAACCCCCAATGGCAAAAGTCCAGAAACCACAGTCATGAAATTAGGCACCTCCAGGTTGCAGACTTGTTTTTATTTCGTACATGCCTCCTTCTTATTTGCGGAGTGAGCAAGATGCCACCAGCATTTCGAAACAGAACCACACCAATCACCTCGCTCTCTGGACTTGAGGGCTGCTTCCTCTTCTCTTCCTTCCTGCTTACTTCCCATGGTTTTCCTCTTGGCTTCATCCATCTGGCCTCTTTCTTTTCATTTGCTATTTATCACATGTGTGCTCCCACCCAGCCCCAAGTTCGGTTCCACGCAACAAGCACTGTGCCACCTCTGGAGCAGAGAACCAGAAGTGCAACACATAGAGAACAGGTATAATGTGTGGTTATGAAGCGCTTCACCAAAATATTATGAAGCTCCCATCATCTATTGAGGTAAAATTCTGTAATTTTCATGTCACTTCCCAAGGTGAAAAGATCTCACCGGTGAAATAGACAAGACTTGTTCTTTCTGAACATTCGGCATTTTTTTTCCCCTGACCCCCTGACAAGTACCAATTGTTTCCATTCCTCCTCTGTGGACGGAGGGATGCAGTTAGCCTTCCTTCTGGCGCTCCCACGTACCTGGCTGCAAGCAGTGCGCCATCTGCGGGCCCCATGCGGGCCAGGGTGGCTTCTCTTCCCCTGGCGCGGCCCCAAGAGCCGCACAAACATTATGCTTCAGTATTTTCGCTCTTTCCAAATTTCCCCCTTTGATTGTTATTTTGCAAGCGAACACTTGGTGTGTCTTTGTTATTTATAGACATTTTATAAGCCAATGTGGTTTCTGAATGCTACACAGAGGGAGGAAAAAAGGTGAAGCAGAAACCGTGGGCTGAGCAAGAGTCATAGCAGATTGGGGAATTCTAATGGGTCTCGCAAGCAGGAGAAAGATTAAAAAAAGCAAATAGTAAAAAGCCAAAATGAATATAGTTTCCTAAATTGTGCTTAGAAATTTGAAAAGCACAAAACGAAAGCATTCTTGTCCCCATCCTCCCATCTCTGCGTCTCAGAGGCCTGTGTTCAGCTTCTAGGCTGGTGGTGAGGGAGAGAGCCCTAATCTCTCCACTCCATCTACCTGGCAACTGCTGGCACGTGCAGGCACCTGCCACAACTGCCTCCCTTCTCGGAGTTCTGGGACTCCCTGCAAATGGACACCATGGGTCTTTGTGGATCAAATGTAGCTAAGAAATTGTTCTCTTTTTTTGATGGCATGTTTCTTGATGCAGAGGGAGAGGTGGAGGAAACAGAGGCCCCAATTCCTTGCCCTGAGACCCTGAACCCAGGCCAGGGGACTTCTTGCACCTTCTTGCAACGTGTGCACACATGTGTAGGTGGGAAGTGTGTGTGGGGGGGACCCACGGTCCCCCTTTGCTCTCACCCATCACCAGGGCTGCCCTCAGCCCAGATCCAGAAGGCGGGCCAGGATCCACGGGCCAGGATCCACAGCCAGGGTTCCCCATGGCCCAGCTGCCCACGCCACCTCCCATCCCCCTAAATGGGTTTCTATGGGGAGAGCTCTGATGTAGTGTGATTTCAGGCAGAAACGCACAGATGGAAAGGCACTGCTTCTTGAGAGCAAGGAGCCTGGGTCTCAGTCACCTCTCCTCCTCCCACGCCTGGGCCAGCACAAACACACATGTGCTCAGTGTGTAACAGACGCATGAATGGGCACAGCATACTTCCTTCCAAATGGGGAGACTTGGAGTTCTGAGTCCTGATTTCTAGAGAAGGTTCTGGTGCCAACAGCCGTGTTCCACTTGGTACAGTGAGTGAGTCGGACCCAGGTGCCAAGACCTCTAAATGCTTACTCTTTGGACTTCTATGAAAAATGATTAATTAGCATCTATACATTTGTTTCTGGCACTCACTCTCTGACAGATACTGGAGGAAGAACTCTTTGGTTTATCAAATGGAACTTAAGGAGAAATCAAAAAGACAACTTTGGGAAGCAACAAGCAGGACCCTCCTGCGTGATACAGGCCACATGTTAGAAACAGAGACCGGAGGGCCTCCCCCCAGTCCCCAGGTGTCTCCAGTGGGGCCATATCACCCACCTGCAGGCACCTGGAGCTGTGGAGGCTGGGGGGCTGCAATGCTTGGTGCCCTGCTACTCAGTTCTGCCGGGGTGAGGGCACGTTTCTCCCAGTGATGATGGCCCCCTTGCGTTGACTGAGTTTGAAATCCCTGCTAGTTGGGGCTTGAGTTGCCTGAGATGGATTAGCAAGTGTTTATGTAGTTGAGGTAAATTATATACCATCTGAGCTACAAAAAAAAAAAAAAATGAGTTTGTTTGAGATCTCTGCTCCTTAAGTAGCAGAGGGACAGATGGACCCAGATGGAGTTTTCTCTGCTTTCTCCCATTTGCCCTATTTGACGGAAGCTGTCAGGTGGGGCCTGTCCTGCCAGCTTCTCACTTGGGGCGTGGGGGGGGGGGAACAGGAAGGGGTGCCAGTGGGGTCACGTGGGTGAGTCAGAGACTGTGCCTATGTTCCGGCCCCAGGACATCCGGGAGGAAGGAAGGAGACTGGCAGGGAGGCTGGCATCCTGAACAGAAGAAGCTTGAGAGACCTGAACCCAGTCTACCAATTGTCAAATACCCATAATAAATCTGGACAAGAAAATCTTGAAGTTCCAGTCACCTCTTCAGCACCTGCCTTGTTTCTTAGGCTCTGGGTT
Source organism: Canis lupus familiaris (assembly GCF_011100685.1). Classification (NCBI taxonomy): domain Eukaryota; kingdom Metazoa; phylum Chordata; class Mammalia; order Carnivora; family Canidae; genus Canis; species Canis lupus. The sequence goes on from NC_049237.1 coordinate 24,625,926, forward strand.
TTAGCTTTTTAAAAGTTTTTTCTTTCTTCTTTCTTTCTTTCTTTCTTTCTTTCTTTCTTTCTTTCTTTCTTTCTTTCTTTCTTTCTTTCTTTCTTTCTTTCTTTCCTTCCTTCCTTCCTTCCTTCCTTCCTTCCTTCCTTCCTTTCTTCCTTCTTTCTCTCTAGACAGGGATGCAGTGAGGGGCAGAGGGAGAAGGAAAGCGAGAATCTTAGGCAGCTCCACGCCCACCTCTGAGCCTGACACAAGATTTGATGAACCCAAGATTGTGACCTGAGCCAAAACCAAGACTTGGATGCTTGACTGACTGAGCCACACAGGCACCCCTAAAAAATTGACTTTAAAACACTTGTGTACTTCCTTTTCTTCTAGTGTTTATTCTCTCTGGCTTTTGTCTCCTCTCTTATTTGAGGACATCCTTGCTCTTTATATTTTACTGATGGATATTTCAAATGTTCTTTTCTCATTGCTTCCTCTGCCAGATTTCCTTCTTATGTTCCCCCATTTACTTCCATATTTGTCTTCCCTCCCCTGCATGCATTATATAGTTCGTTGTATTGCCTCCAACCTCCTTACATATTTCTGCCCTTCCCTCTCTGCCTCTCATTCCTCTGTCCCCCATGGCCCAGCTTTGAGTGAAGGGCACTGAGCCCGTGACCTCTGTGAGCCTCCTTCCCCAGCGCCCCCTGCCCCATGTCACCCTGCCAAGTGACAGCTGGAAGTCCAGGGAAGGCCGGCTTGCGTGGCAGACCTTTCCATGTGTGTCCTGAGGAATGCTGCCTGTCTGTCAGCCGATGATAGAATGCTATGTCTGCAGGCAGCAGATTAGGTGTTGAGAAGTGGCTTCTTTATTCTTTTTCATGGTTTTTTTTTAAAGATTTTATTTGTGTATTCATGAGAGACAGAGAGAGAGGTAGAGACATAAGCAGAGGGAGAAGCAGGCTCCCTGTAGGGAGCCCGATACGGGACTCGATCCCGGGACTCCAGGATCATGATCTGAGCCAATAGATTTTTTTTTGTATGGAGAACCAGAAGGATTTTCCTCCTTGGGGTTTCGGATTATTTCAAGGCGTATAATGGGTCAGGCACACTCATGTGTGTTGTCTACCCCTTTGGGCTGTAAAGAAAGCCCACCCCAACCCGCACCCTTGTTAGTGTATGTTTAATGGTGACTTTACCTTTGACGGTCATGGTACTGTTGACAGCCTGGCAGGAAACCTCCTCTACTTCCTTTCCCTGTGTGTTTCAGAAAGGGAATACGGCTCTGCACATCGCTGCCCTAGCTGGTCAGGATGAGGTGGTCCGGGAGCTGGTCAACTATGGCGCCAATGTCAATGCCCAGTCACAGGTAATGGCCCTCCCGGGTCCTGGGCCAGAGGGCATTGGCCTTCTTCTCCACCTGCATTTCTGTTATATTGTGAGCACAAATCTAGATTAATCAGCATTGTGTCTCTAAGCAGCAATGGAGGCATCCTTTACTAGTTTTCCTGCTTCTAGTACACATTCTAGAATAATGGAGTTCATTATGGACCTCATCTTTGTTCAGTTAAACCAGCCATACAATGTATCTAGCTGTGGCTTACTTGAGGAGAGAAACTGTGTTTCAGGGTGGGTGGGACATGAGGCGTTCAGGAGGGAGGAAGTGAGAATAGAGGGTGTGTGTGTTCAAGAGGCTGATTTCCACAGAGTGTCACCCTCACCTGGTTGCCTTTTGTAATAATCCCACTAAAGCCATTTCAAAGCTTTAGTGAGTTTTTATGATGGGAGATATTGGTGGGAATATGACCCTGTGGGGAGCTCAGTGAAAATAGGATGAAGAGAAGGTTGTCCTCAAGTTTAGAGGATTTTGTACCAGGTTTAACATCTCTAATTTTGTGGGTGAATGTTAATGACTTTTGCTCTTGGTTTACAGAAAGGATTTACACCCCTGTACATGGCGGCACAAGAGAATCACTTGGAAGTGGTTAAGTTTTTACTGGAAAATGGAGCTAATCAGAATGTAGCCACAGAAGTAAGTGCCTTGGGCAAATGGCCTCACACTACTGTAGGTCCCTGGGTGCAGGATGCTGTTGGGGGCATGCATTGCCAGATGTGGCTTCAGCTACTTCCATGGAGTGCTCTCTGCCTTCTGGTCACAGCACTAATCCTGGGGCTGCCGGGCTCTGCAAGGGAGGAAGAGACAAAGTCATGGGTCTTGAGGAATGCCCAGATGCATACCAGAGAAATGACATCAGACTCAGTCTTGTCCTTCCCACGTTAAAGCAAAGGATCCTGCCATAAACCATGAGTCACTTCAGCTCTCATCCTGAGTTTTGTCATTGATGAAATGATGAAATTGAATGAGATAGAGCCAGAGCCTCTCTCGACAACTAACATCATCATACTGAGCAGTTATTGGACTTTGTTCTCATTCTGCTCTGCCAGTTCATGGGGTCCTGGGCCCCTCAGCACACAACCGAGATTAATGACTATAGCTCACAATCGAATTCTCAATGCCTGGCATAGTTTCTAGCATTTGGTAGGTGTTAATAATACTCATGAAACAAATGATGAATGGTCCTCTGCCATGTTGAAGGGGGAGAAGGACGGTAGGACAAAAAACAGAAGGTAGCAAAAATCTCTCGGAGCACTCAGACGGGAAACTAGCTCCAAAGGAAAATTAATGGCTATAGGCCCTGTGAGATTGCGGAGAAAGGAAGCAGATCCAAGGAAGGCTATAGGGAGGAGGTGGCATTTAAATGGAGCTTGACAGACAAGGAAGTCTTTGAATTGTAAGAAAGTCGTTTCGGGCTGCGGGCCAGTCATAGATCCCTGAGGTGTGAAAGCAAGTGTCCTGCCCTAAGGATGGTGAGTGGTCGGATGGGGTGGAAGCTGATGGATCTTCCCTCCTTTCCTGTGGCCAGGACGGCTTCACCCCTCTGGCCGTGGCTCTGCAGCAGGGCCATGAGAACGTGGTGGCGCACCTCATCAACTACGGGACGAAGGGCAAGGTGCGCCTGCCTGCCCTGCACATCGCGGCACGCAACGATGACACCCGGACAGCTGCCGTGCTGCTGCAGAATGACCCCAACCCCGACGTGCTTTCCAAGGTGAGGGAGCCAGGCAGAGGACCGGGGCCACGCTAACACCTGGGTTGCGGAGCCGTGTGGGTGGGGTGACCCCGACCATGCCCCAAGAACAGACCGAGATCAGAGATGGTATCAGCCATGCACACGGAGCGTCCCCAGCTCCCACGGTGCCTTCCAATTCCTGCCAGTGACCGGGGGCCGCCACCGTGAACAGACCCGCTTTGAGCCCCTCATGAATGCCAAGGGGAATGTGCTTGGTGTGGAGCAGGAGGTATTCTTGTTTCTCCTGGTAATCCAGAAAAGTATCTAGGGCAGGCTGGGTCTCGGGTCAGAGTGACACTTTGGAACCCAGCAGGTTGTATTCTAGAATGCATCCCCCTCTTTCTCTGGCCAGCCCCTGGTGAAGGACAGGAGGTGTCCCCCATGGGGAGATGAGAATGGAGAGGGTGCCCCAGGGCCTGGACTGATGAATTGAGGCACTGCTCATCCACTCTGTTAAGTTTGGGCTGGTAATTACTGCTCCTATAGTAAGAGTGGATCAGACTGAGCTGCTTACCTGGTCCCTCCACCCAATGGTTGCTGGGTTTCATCTGGAAGGCTGCCAACTGGATTGGGCACTGTCTCAGGTTATAGGACAGAATGATGACAGTGACGCACAAAGGGGTGAAAAGGGCCAGCCAGCTGAGTCCCATGCCCTTATAGGGAGCTGAAACAATCACTAGCATTAAGACCATGGACCTCATAACACTTTTCATTCATTGATTAATACCTCTTCATGAAGAACCATTCGCATGAGCAGGCCTTGCAGAATGTGAGGTAATGCTTGTCCACAGTTTGACCACATGAACCTCAAAACAAAGAACGGGGGCCCCTCAGAGGTGGCACCCAGCTTTAAACAATACTGGCCACAAAGCTTTTCTTGACTCCATCAGCAGACCTTCCCGTATCGCGTCCTTGGGCCCTGCTGACATTTCCACAATCCCTGTTCTTCTGAGGTGGAAATGGCAGTGTGCAGCTTCTGACATGTTGTCCCCTTCTGTTGTCCTGCAGACGGGATTCACCCCCCTCCACATCGCAGCTCACTATGAGAACCTCAATGTGGCCCAGCTACTCCTCAACAGGGGCGCCAGCGTTAACTTCACGCCACAGGTAAGGCACTTGGGCAGGTTCTGCTCTCAGGCGGGGCTGGGGGCTTGTCTGGTCTCTAGGGGCTTCTGCCTCTCACGGGGACACCACCGATTTCCTCCTTATGACACCAGTGCCCGGGGTGAGACAGCCCTGCTGTCTGTCAAGTCTCCTCATTGATGGGTTTCTAATCACCTGCCCATCAGTGTCCATTTGCCCATCCTCACTCGAGGAGGGAAGCCCGGAGGGCAGTCTGTTATGATGACTCAGGGAGACGGAGCTTGGACAGATTGCTGAGATTAACCATGATGCAGTCACGTCCTCACAGGTTTTGAAATCTTTCTTGAATGAGAAATGTCCTAACAGTAGGCTTAAAGTGGCTTCTTGTATTGCTGCCTCTGTAGGGCTGGGGCAGGGGGATCACAGGGCAGGGAGTGCATAGCAGCTGCATTTGAAAGCAAGATGCCACCGCCTGACTGGTTCCTGTTCCTTCCCTGCAGAACGGCATCACGCCACTGCACATCGCCTCCCGCAGGGGGAACGTGATCATGGTGCGGCTCCTGCTGGACCGCGGGGCCCAGATAGAAACAAGGACCAAGGTGGGTACTGGTGAGCTCTGGGGCGAGGCCCGGGGAGGGAGTTCTGCCCTCCCGAACCCCTGAGGGGTCGGGGGCTCTCCATGACTGGCTAGTGACAGGCCTCCAGCATCATGGTGGGAGCCAGGAGGCAACAGGAGACAATCAGATATGCTGGAGTCGGGCTGGTGCTTAGGGAAGCATCCGCGCTTCTGTGGCTGCAATGATACTGTGAGCAGTCTTCCCTCCAGTGGCTCTAATAGCCGCCTTTGGGGCTTCTCGTTTGGACTCTGTCTTTTAAAGGATGAATTGACACCTCTCCACTGTGCAGCTCGGAATGGGCATGTGCGAATCTCCGAGATCCTGCTGGACCACGGGGCACCCATCCAAGCCAAAACCAAGGTTTGTGCTTCCCTTCTGTGAAGAGCATCCTTTCCGCAGGCTTCAGGCCAGGCCAACCCAGGATTACATCCCATCCCTGAAAAACAGAGGTGCTGATACTACTAGCTGAATCAGTGTGCTGTGTACCCCAGTGCTTGTCACCCGGAAGACACTCAGTATAGCTCGAAATATCAGCTAGATCAGGCATGGTGAACCTTTTCCCTAAAGGGCCAGGTAGTAAATATTTTTAGACTTCAAAAGCCATGATCTCTGTTGCAATGATTCAACTCTGCCATTGTAAGTAGGAAAGCAGCCATGGATAATATGCACACTAGCAGTCGTGTTCCAATAAAACTTTATTTACAAATGCAAGCAACAGGCCAGATTTGACCCACAGTCCATCATTTGCCTGCTACAGTTCTACATTGACCCTCATGTCTTTTATCCTGACCCCAGAAGAGAGACCATCCAAGCACTCTGAGAAATCCTCAGACCCTGGGCCAGCCTGGAAAAGAAAACAGAATAGTTCTTCTCAAGGCCCATGAGGGGCTATAGCACAAAGGCCCCTCCTTCAGTTCTCGAGTCTTCCTGAGGCTGAAGCTATCAGACCGCCTGGTGCTGCCTGTATCTTGTCCAGGATTTGTGCCCACTTCTTTGGGGTGAATTTAGAAGGGTGGCAAAATAGAGCAAGGGAGAAAGCAGGCCCCTTTCCAGGCACTCCAGAAGTTTTGTGTGAGTGATTGCAGATTGTTCATAACCATGAAAGCCAGTTTATTCCCTGATAAATTATCACGTGTATCTTCTAGAGAGCTATCTGTAATTTGGATCAGGAGTCACAGCACCAAGCAGGCCTCTGTATGTGTGTGTGTACGTGCACATGCGTGTGTGGTGGTTGGGGTAAAGGTGGAGGTATTCTCTCTTCAACCTGCTTGTTTCTCATTTAAACCTCCATCCGTGGTGAGTTTCTGTGTGGCTTTGAGCATGTTCCTTATTCTTCTTGACACCTCTGTGTCCTCATCTGGACAGCTCTACCCCTCTCCCCTAGGGTTGTCCGGATAATCACATGAGATAGTATCATTGAAAGTACATTATAAAAGTAAAAAATCCTCAGATAAGTGAAGGTAGGATTGCTACTACAGATTACATTGTTCGATCAGGAAATTCTCAGCACAGGGGTCCTATATTTAAACTTACGTAAATGTTCCTAAGTTGGTAATGATTTTATGTTATCCAGATTATTAGAATGGAGCTTAAAAAGATGGCCATGAAAATTCTTCACTGAAAACTTCCATCTTTTCAGTTGGGAAGTATGGTTTGAGCTTTGTAAAATTCTCCAAATGGCAACTGGCTACTAGTTTGCTAGGGCTGCTGTAGCAAAAGGCCACACACTGGGTGGCTTGAAGCGCAGAGGCCCTCGTTCTGCAGTTTTGGAGGCTGGAAACCTGAGATCAGTGTGAGCCAGGTCGGTACCTTTGGAGGCTGTGAGGGGGAATCTGCTCCAGGCCACTCTCTGGCTTCCGGGGTTGCCCACAATCGCTGGCATTCCTTGGCTTGTAGATGCATCAGCCTGACCTCTGCCTTTGTGGTCACACAGTACGGTCTCTGTGTCCAAACTTCCCCTTTCTATGAGGACAGCAGTGGTATTGGCTTAGGGCTCCCACTGAAGACCTCACTGTACCTAACTACGTCTGTAGTGACCTGATTTCCAAATAAGGTCAATGTTCCGAGTTCTTGGGGTTGGGACTTGAACTTGTAAATTTTCAAATGACACAATTCAACCCATAGCATGAATGCTGGCTGTCAGGCAGCCTTGATTGTGTGTCTCCCTTCCTGAAAATCTTCTTTTCATGGTCACTTTCTATAAGCTAACCCTCCCGGTCCTGAGCTCACAGACTATCATGATGCAGCTCTTGTATGCCAGGAGCCCATCACACCTGGGCCTCCTGCAGCTTTCACTGCAGAGATGAGCTCCCTGAGTTCCCGAGTGCTGGCTGCCTCTGTGCTACAGCACACACTGCTCCCTTCGCTGGGAGATTCTTCCCCTTTTGTCTTCCTAGAGAAGTCCCAGCTCCGGACCTCCTCTTAAAAGCCTTCTCTCCTCATCCTCCCTCCTGGAAACTCCACCCTCTCTGGACCTCTATGCTTAGGTCTTGCTTTTCCTGATGTTACCATGCTGCAAGGCAACAATGTTTCTATTTCCACCTCTTTGGCCCATCTGTCTAGAAGCTTCCTTCTACCAGGGATTAGGTCTGTTCTCCTTTGTTTCCCTAGAGCTTAGCCCATACCTGGTGCTCTTTAATTGCTTAATAAATATTTGTTGAATTAATGTGTGAACTACTGAGTGAAGAATCTTCTGTTTTTAATGTTTGTTCATTTTTTAAGAAAATCTATTCTAGCTACCTAGGAAGCAGTGAGGGTCCTTAACAAAGTTGTCTAAGATAATTCATTTTTGTTAGGGGCAAAGAACAGTAGGGTTTAGATCTGAGTTCCATGTTGTCATTCATTTGTTCAAAACCGCATGAATTAAGAACCACTGGGCATGTGATGTGCACATATGGAGATTATGAGGCATCTAAGAGCTATGAGGCACAGTCACTGACCTTAAGACGCTGACAAGGAGAGAGGATACATGCACCTGACAAGTTAACTACAGATACAATCCAGCAAATCTATGAGTAAGGTCTGAGTGAGTGGGACAGGTAAGAAAAGCCGACAGAAGTCTAGGGTGGTCAGGGAAGGCTTCTCGGAAGAGGTGGGCCTGGCTGGAGCTGGCTTAGAGGATTTGATGAGATGGAAAGGAAAGTGTAGTCAGAGACCAGCATGAGCACGGGCCAGAGTGAACCAGGCTCACTCAGGAGCCATGTGGAAGCATCGTGCAGGGAAGAAGCAGGAAATGAGGCTGGAATCATCGCCTTGAATGTCCGTGTTCATTTCTTTTGCAACTGCTTGTTTTTCCCTCTCCTCCCAGAATGGCTTATCCCCAATTCACATGGCGGCTCAGGGAGACCACCTTGACTGTGTCCGACTTCTATTGCAATACAACGCAGAGATAGACGATATTACGCTGGACCATCTGACACCGCTCCACGTGGCAGCCCACTGTGGCCATCACAGAGTAGCCAAGGTTCTTTTGGATAAAGGAGCCAAACCAAATTCCAGAGCCCTGGTGAGTGAAAGGCTACCAGAGAAGGTGCCAGAGGGGCAGAGGCTAAGGGAAGTAGGACCAAAGCTGCGTGGCTGAGCCTGTTGGGAAGGACACCACTCAGTGCCTGGGAGGACCCTCGAGACTCGGCCTGGAGAGTGGTGGGGCCTGCTAGGGCTGGGGGGCATGGCGGCCCACAGGCAGAGTGGTGGCCTTCGCACTCCCCACCACATCTAGCTGGGTGTCACCCTCTGTACTCCGATGGCAGGCTAAGTGAGGTCAGGGGTGGTCTGGGTGCAGGAGACCTCCATAAAAAGCAGTGTCCGTGGTATGTATGTGGGTTGGGACTGCTGCTCTGTCTAAGCCAACCCAGAGCTGAGGAACAATGATTTCTGGATTTTTTTATCTGCTTTGGGGTGGGGAAGGGGGGCAGTGAGTGAAATAGCTAAGCTAAGAAGCATCCTTCCTCTGCTCATGGGCTTAGAGCTTTCATAGTGCTGGTGTAGAAGTGAGTTCTCACCTGAAGCAAATTCCCTCCCAGGAAGATGGCTCCTCTCTCTCTTGCCTCAGGCCAGGCAGTCCCAGGCAGTGCCGGGGATCTGGTGCAGCCCTTGACCCCCATCTCCTCTCTCTCCACTCCCAGAGGGGAGAATTTAAAAGGCAAGAGAGCTTCCAGGTCTTGCAAGGATGTCTTCTTCATTCATTGAGAAGGCTTTCCTTGAGCTCTTGCCACGTGCCAGGGACCACTCTGGGCTAGCTGGGGGATTTCTTGATGTCAACACTGTTGACATTCTGGGTCTGATATTCCTTGTTGTGGGGGCCTGGCTTGTACCCAGTACGATGTTTAGCAGCATCGTTGCCACCGTCCCGCCCCTCCCCGCCCCCTCCACCTGTTAATATCCTCGCCCCCTGGTTGTGACAATCAACAGTGTCTCCAGACACTGCCAACTGTCCCTGGGTTGGGGTTGGACAAAATCCTGTCACCCCATTGTGAGATCCACTGCCTCCTGGAAAGACAGACAAAAACAAACAAAACCCCCTGCCCTTGTAGAGTTTACATATACAGCAGAGTTGCTAAACCGAAATCTACTTTACTAAAAACGTCACATGGTTTCAAGGGAGCAGGAACATGACTCGCTTCACTAAAGTCCTCCTTATTGTCAATTTCCCCCTCAGGAAACTTGAAACTGCAGGCCCTTTTTGTGCGTCCAAAATATGATTAAATTTTTAAAAAAGGTTTATAAATAGCTTGTTCAGGGACACTCTTGGTGCCCAAAGTGAGAGCCACCTGCCTCTCGGGTGCTTCACTATAACCCTCGTTGCTCCCAGGCTGTGGCGGAGGCCGCCTTCGCATCAGCAGGGTGGGCCGGGCGCCCCTCGGCTAGTGTGGTAAGTTCCTGCTTATCTGTCTCTTTATGTGTGGGGCTGCAGAACGGCTTTACTCCCTTACATATCGCCTGCAAGAAGAACCACATCCGAGTCATGGAGCTGCTACTGAAGACAGGAGCCTCCATTGACGCCGTCACAGAGGTAGGAGCACCCTGCAGGTGGGCTGATGGGCTCTGCCCGTGGACTTCATCTGAAAGCTCTCTGGAGAGGTGTCCTATATAGCTAAGTGAGGCTGCAGGGCTGTGTGTGTGGTATGCACATCCAGACTGCTTGAAGGAAGGAATTGGGTGACCAAGGTGAGGGAACACATGTGGAGTTTCAGGGAGCTCTCCAAGATCAGATGGAAGTTGTTGAGTTGTAAAGCACACAGAATCACCCTGCGGTGATTTTTTTTCCTCCACCCATTTTCCTGGGTGCAAACCCATCTCATTTAACAACCTTTGCTTGGAAAACCATTCTGGCACCCCTAGAAGCAAGAAAGCATTAGATTCATCTGACTCTCTCTTCCTTATAGGAGCAGGAAAGGCTCTTATGTTCTCATTCCTCTCTTGTGTGTTCCAGTCTGGCTTGACACCCCTCCACGTGGCCTCCTTCATGGGGCACCTGCCCATCGTGAAGAACCTTCTGCAGCGGGGGGCATCACCCAATGTCTCCAATGTGGTAAGACAGTGGGAAGAGCCAGGACTCTTTCCTCTGGATGCAGAGCTCAGAGGGGAGATGAGCTGCTGATCCTAAGGTCACCTCTCTGGGGATAGAGCTAGAATTCTCAGAATGGGAGAACTTCATATTTGGGGAGATTGAGGGCATATATTGACTCTTTCCCAATTAAATTCACACATCTGCTCTGAGGTTTACTTTTAAGTATGCGCGCGCGCACACACACACACACACACACACACACACACACACAGATGTCAGGCTAAAGGCTTCGTGCTGGGACAGCTCCACCTCTTGGATGAAAACCAACCTGAAGTCTCTCCAGGCTGGCACTTTGGAGCTCTGGGTGTGTCCTTTTAGAAACTCAGCATATATTAACATTTCTATAATTCTGTTGTTTTACAGAAAGTGGAGACCCCGCTACACATGGCAGCCAGAGCAGGGCACACGGAAGTGGCCAAATATTTGCTCCAGAACAAAGCCAAAGTCAATGCCAAAGCCAAAGTGAGTTCTGGAGGCAGGAGGGATCCTGAGATGTAAGCAATTCAAGTGCAGTGAGGAGAAATCCATCTTTATTAGAAGCCCTGCTACAGTGCTGGTGGCACAGAGCTTCCTTGTCATTCCCATGGTGGTTGTACCAAACACTCAGATTCTGCTGTGCAGGGGCTGTGAGAAGGCCAGAGATATGTTTGCATCAGAGCCATGCTACTCATTAGGATAGCGGAAGTCCAAAGAACATGGCTCGCTGGCAGGAGTTCTTTGGGCTGAAAGGGTTTCTTCATAGTGGTTACAGTCGTGGTGTGAGAGGCAACATTTTGGAGAATATGCTGCCAGTGAAAAGCAGTCAGGAATTACTTGATCTAAAACATAGAAGATTCCCCCTTGTTGTAAAAGTTATCCTAGAGGGATTGGATGAGTGAACAGTGAGAATTGCTACTGAATTTGCACTGTGATTGGCTCTGACCAAGCTTGGGCTCTTCTACCCTGCAGGTGACAGAAGCTCTGTTTAGAGTTAGAACTGTGGTTTGCATTTGGGCCACACGGGGAGGCTGCCAGCTGGGCCCAGTAGCACAGAGACCCTTGCCTTGAACCCCTTCAGTATCAGGGGAGGAGGACCAAGGGTGAGAAGAAAAGTCATCTTTCCCCTTCAGCCGTTTGGACTTCCCCATGACCCCATCCCCAGACAGAAAGGCAGGCATCTGCTCAGACGTGACCTGGGAGATGAGAGCAAGCAGAGAGCACACTGAGTGCCTGTTACGTGCCGAACATAGTGTGAAACATTCTGTGCACATTGCCTGCTTGACCCTAACCAGAGCCCCATGAGGTGGATTATTGTCCCTGTTTTACAGATGGGAAGGCTGAGCCTTGAGGCAATTTAGTAGAAATAGCAGTAACTTGAAGTGTAGTTGTGGGGATTAAATGAGAGAGCATATTTGTTTCTGTAACTCAGAAACTTGATCTGAATCCCAGCTCTTTATCTTACTAGCTGCGTGACCTTGAGAAAGTCACTTACCCTCTCTGGGCCTCACCCTTCTCTGTGAAGTGAAGAGTTGAATTAAGAGCCCTTAGTATTCCCTGTTCTTTGTTTTCCACCTTGGGTTCCAGGATGACCAGACCCCGCTGCACTGTGCAGCTCGCATCGGCCACACAAACATGGTGAAGCTACTGCTAGAAAATAATGCGAATCCCAACCTGGCCACCACTGCTGGGCACACCCCCCTGCACATTGCAGCCCGAGAGGGCCAGGTGGAGACAGCCCTGGCCCTTCTGGAAAAGGAAGCATCGCAGGCATGCATGACCAAGGTACAGCCTTCTTCCATCGCTGGGCCTGGGGTGTGGGATGGCTGTTCCTGCCCAGTGCTCTGTGTTGCCTTGATGATGCTGAAAGCAGTGAGGAGGGCCAGCCCTCCCAGACCAGCCACATCTATGAGTTCGATGTGTCATCCTTTCCCCAGAGAACGGTAGTTTCTCATCCACCCACCTGGCCTTCAGCCCTTTATCATGGAATGGCTATTAGCTCCGGACAAGTCAGGTTCTAGAACACAAGAAGGAGTAAGACTCAACCCTTGCCGTCAAACTAGCTGGTAGTCGAAGTGACCCTACAGGATGGCATCATGCCCTGTCACCAGAGGCGTGGTGGGCAAGTGGCAGAGGAATCCTGTTGATCCCCGGGGGTCTGGGGCTCTTGGAGGAATCAGAGATTGTGGTGTCCTTTATTGATTGGTGTCTCCCTGCCAGTTAAGGTGGGACACCGCCTTTGCCATGGGCCCATTCCCTGGGGGAGGACAGCCCTGATGACCCACGGTTCTGATGGCCTGTGTTTCTCCTCAGAAAGGATTTACCCCTCTCCATGTGGCAGCTAAGTATGGGAAGGTCAGGGTGGCAGAGCTGCTGCTGGGACGGGACGCGCATCCAAATGCTGCTGGAAAAGTGAGTTTGAACTTCCCTCCATCTCTCAGTTTAGAGGCCAGAGCAAGGGATGTGCTTTGCCATCTGTGGATGGCATCCTTGCCTAGGCCTACTGTGTTCATCTCTCAGATGATGGGCAGCCATCCAGGGGAAGGGGCTCTGGGAAGACTCTGACAAAGGCCTTGTCCTCTTAGAAAAACCTGGTGGCCTTCTTGGAGCATGTGTGCATTGAGCTGCCCCACCGGGCCCTGCAGGAACTGGGAGGTGCCCTGGGGTCTGGCTTTGTTATGCTCTTGAGTGACTTCAGATCGAAATTGGGTTTGGAAGGACTTCTAACCAGATCGTGCCTGTATAAAAGAAGGGTTGCAGATCCCAAAGTGGTGCTGCTGCCAGCCAAAGGGGTGGCTCATATAAAGCTGGTCAAGTGAAGGCTGCTGTCTTTATCCACCTTGCCCCTGCAGAACGGCTTGACCCCCCTGCACGTGGCCGTCCATCACAACCACCTGGACATCGTCAGGCTGCTGCTGCCCCGGGGTGGCTCCCCACACAGCCCCGCTTGGGTAAGCCTGCCTCACTCCACACACCGGGGCTCCGGCCCCAGACCCATGCAGTGCAGGCCGAGGCCCCTGCAAGGCGGCCAGCTCCTGCAGGAAGCTCCTGGCTGTGCCAAGAGCAGCGAAAGGGTTTTCATGTTTTGCTTTTATTTTTACCTCAGAAATCTCGCCTCACTTACACAAATGTTCCCTGCAGTAATTGCTACTATTTGGAGACCAGGAGTAGGGTGGGAAGTGGTAACACATCTCAGCAACAGGTCACCTCACAGAGCAGGAATGATTGGGTTTACACGACAAATGTGTTCCCCACACTACTGTTCTGTCAGTTGGCTTGTCAAAGGTCAATGTGTCCGGGAGCCTCCGGAAGCAGTGAGCCTCGTTCTCAGTTCTGACTCCACACGTTGCTGGTGGCATAAGGGCCGCACTTCTGAGAAATATTCAGGGTCGAGGGTGAACCTGCCATAACCTTGAAGCAAGGGGTCTGTTTCAAATGTGAGTAGTCACCCCCAAATGTATTTCTTTTACGAGTTCAGAGTTTTAAATCATGGTGTGGTTTGGGTTTTTTTTTTTAAGATTTTTATTTATTTATTTGAGAGGGGGGTGAGAGCATGAGTGTGTTCACAAGTGAGAGGAGGGGCAGAGGCAGAGGGAGAAGCAGGGTCCCCGCTGAGCAGGGAACCCCACGCAGGGCTCTGTCCCAGGACCCTGGACCATGACCTGAGCCAAAGGCAGATGCTTCACTGACTGAGCCACCCAGGGGCCCCACACATCGTGGGGTTATTTAACAGGGTGCACCCATATAAATTACATGGGGGACATCGCAGTCCAGTAGGGCAGCCCCTGAAATACGCTGCTCTGCGTAGCAGATTCGCTGCCTCTCAAGTTGACCAGGCAAAGGGAGTTGACAGGGCTGCTTATGTAAGATCAGACTTTGGGAGTGAAGGGAACTAGGACAAGGTGTAGGGATAAAGCTGGACACGAGGATCGTTTGGGGGTACAGCCTACCTCATGTGGGGCCAGAGGGTGTGCAGTGTTTGTCTGTGAGGGAGGGGACTGATGGCCACGCAGGAGAGGGCGAGGAGGCAGGGGGCAATGCTCTGACGCAAGGACACACGAGTCAGGGAAAATCAGAGCAGGCCTTGGGTGCCTCTTCCCTCCTCAGAGTGGATGCTCATCTGACTTTCCCAGCATCACTGCCGTAGACACGCCGCATCTCCCAGACACCTCTGTCTCCTTGGGCTCCTGTGCCCGCTGTTGTAGCAAGCCCACGTCACTGTGTCGATGAGCATGCAGTCCTGCTAAGATGTGACTTACTCCTGCCTCTAAAAATAAAAAGCTGGACTCCCCACCTCCTCACTCCCCTCCTTATATAAAAGAAATCGGAGCCAGGTTCATGGTATTTAAAGAGAGCCTTATCCAAGTACAAACCTTGTACAGATGGGGTTTGTTTCCATGGCAAAAATAGTTTCCCAAGTCGTCTGGCAATTTTGTAGAATTTCACATGTAAATCTCTCAGCATCCAAACCAAACCCTCCCCCTTCTAATTTTTTTTTTTTTTTTTTTTTTTTAAAGATTTTATTTATTTATTCATGATAGTCACAGAGAGAGAGAGAGAGAGAGGCTCAGAGACACAGGCAGAGGGAGAAGCAGGCTCCGTGCACCGGGAGCCCGACGTGGGATTCGATCCCGGGTCTCCAGGATCGCGCCCTGGGCCAAAGGCAGGCGCCAAACCGCTGCGCCACCCAGGGATCCCCCCCCCTTCTAATTTTGATGCTAATGTTGTTTTAACATTTAGGCAGATTTCTCTCCAGCATCCATCCTTTTGGATGAGCTCATCTCCCTGGGGAAAAAGACCTTCTCTGTGGCCCCCAGCCCTCCCTAACCTTTCTGCCTAGCTGTCCCCTGTCCTTATCACCTACAACAGGTCATTCGTTCCCTTGGATGCCCCTCTTTGCAAAGCGCGGAGGGGTAGTCTCTGTTCTGAGACCGCCAGCTGCTCCTGTATGTCAGTTTTAACCAAGGGTCACCTGACCTGAGCTGCCTCCGAAGCAACTGTGCCCTTTGCCAGGACAGGGTGCTGATTTTGCCAGTGTGCACATCCACTGCTGCCCAAATGACCCAGACTCCTGATCGTACTTCCATGGGTATACTTCAGCTTGCTCTGGTTACTGCCGTTGTCTATTAAAAGAAGTCCTAATAATCATTGCTTTCATGCTGTGAATACCTACCTGCTCCAGGCACGGGCTAGGGGTGCAAGTGCCTCATCCCAGTTCCTCTCATGCATGTCCTCAGATACTCATCTCATGGAGAGTGAGTTCCTTTGCAGAAGCCTCCAGATCGTAGGCTTTACCTAGAAAGCCACACCTCTTTCTTTGCTTTCCGTTGATATGCTACAAACACTATTTTGTTTAGTGAATTATTATAATCAAAACATTGATCTCGTTACAGAGGCAGAGGACTGACTCCATGTCCCCACATTCCGGGCAGGGCACGTGTCCCCTTATATCACCTGCCCTGGCCTGCCAGCCCAGGGGGAGCCCCAGACCCATTGCACAGGGAAAGAAGTGGCCTCTGATACTCTTCCTTCATGAAATGTTGGGGTGGGGGAGAGTGGTTCTTACTGCAGATAAGAGCCTTCCAGTTCTGTGAGCTGCCTGCTTGAATCCTAGCTTTTGTGGTAACAGAGCACCTCCTACAGAGTGGTCTGTTAATGCTCAAACACAGAGAACAGGGGTGAGGAGAGGCACAGGACATTTGCTAGCTCTGTGGATCCTTGAGAACTGTCTCCAAATGGACAGATTTGATTGGTTGGTTGGTTGGTTTGTTGACTTTAATGGCTCTCCTAGGTAATGCCAGCTTTGCTTAGTGGGTGCCCAGCAGGCCAAGAACCAGGCCTCACCCTCCCTTTGTTCCCTCCAAAGACTTAATATTTAAGGCGTATGCTCATACTGTCCACTCAGCATTCTTATAACCAGGCTCCTGGCGGTGTCTTCTGTTTCAGAATGGCTACACCCCTTTGCACATTGCTGCCAAGCAGAACCAGATGGAGGTGGCCCGCAGTCTGCTGCAGTATGGGGGCTCAGCAAATGCAGAGTCGGTGCAAGGTGTGACACCCCTTCACCTGGCTGCCCAGGAGGGTCATGCAGAGATGGTGGCTCTGCTACTTTCGAAACAAGCCAATGGCAATCTGGGGAACAAGGTAAACGTGGCTTGCTTCTCCAGCTTTGCCCTGTGGTCTTGGAATGTTTTAGTAGTAGCTAACTAGATATTCTATCTGAATATTGAGGTGCTCAGTTTCTGAGTCGAGTGGTGTGTGTGTGTGTGTGTGTGTGTGTGTGTGTGTGTGTGTATAATCCTTACAACAGTCTTGCATCGATTTTATCTCAGTTTTATGAATGAATAAACAGGATCAGAAAGGTTACTTATTCCCAGGTTGTGTGGCCCTGACCTTATCTGATGCCTTTTCTAAATAGATTGTCTCAAGGATCTGCAAAAAGATCAATATTAATATCCATAGTACACTTCCTCAAATATAGGCCAGTGTCTACTTTCAGGAATGTAGTAAGTAACTTGGTACCGAATATACTTTTTCTGTGGGAGAGTATTTTTAAACTCCCACCCATATGCTAAACTAGCAGTTCCCAATCCTGGGACTATTGGTGGAGGAGTATGGGTCCTTCCAAGACCGTACACCACGTTTCAGAGGGATAGGCACATGGACATTTTTCTAGGTGAGGTCTTCATCATTTTTCTCAGTTTCTCAAAGGAATGCATGACCCAAGAAAGACTAAGAATCACTTATTTTTTAAATAATAGTTTTATTGAAATATAATTGACATACAATAAAATTCATCCTTTGAACTGTACTATTTGGCGGTTTTTAGGACATTTCATTTTTTAAATAATAGTTTTATTGAAATGTAATTGACATACAATAAAATTCATACCTTTGAACTGTACTATTTGGATGTTTTTAGGATATTTCAGAATCAGGCCACCTATCACCACTGTTGAATTACAGAATATTTTCATCACCCCACAAAGAAGCCCTATCCCATTAGCAGCCACTCCCCATTTCCCTTAAACCTCCCAGTCCCTACCAACCATTAATCTACTATCTCTTGGAATTGGCCTATTCAGGACATTTCAGATAATAGAAGCAATACAAAGAGCCACTTCTTTAGATGATAAAGGAACTGTTTCTGAAAGGCAAGCATTTGAAGAGTAACCAGATCTGTTAAAAGCCTGTAGCTCCGTTGGTTCTTTTTTGCCCAGGTTTGAGCAGGTGACCCCCAGAGGGAACCGTTAGGGCAGGGTCGTTCTATTGGATTGGATTCTTGGTTTCTTCTCTGGGCCATGTCAAGCAGGCTCTATGAGAAACGGTGGGGATGACGGTGATTCTCTGTACTGGAGACATCCTCACTCGTCTACCACCTCAGAGGACGAGTTACCGTGTTCTCCCAAGAATCAGGCATGGCACCCAGAGGCTGGCAACTGCGGTAGGACTGTCCAGCCCTACCTGCCCACCCCACCTGCTCAGGCCTGGCCAGGAGGCCTGCTGCTCATGGGCCTCTGGGCAGCCGCCAGGAGAGTGCAGAAGGCCAAGGAGGGAGAGTGGCATCCCTGGAGAGGGGACAGGCCCTGCTCCTGCCTCTGACCACAGATGGTCATGGCTCTGTCTATCCCATAGG
The DNA here is from genome assembly GCF_011100685.1 of Canis lupus familiaris. Lineage (NCBI taxonomy): Eukaryota > Metazoa > Chordata > Mammalia > Carnivora > Canidae > Canis > Canis lupus. The sequence goes on from NC_049237.1 coordinate 24,643,914, forward strand.
GGATAGGGAGTGTATTGAGTAGGGTACTGGGGAGAGAAGACTTCTCTGACATTTTGGTGCGAGTGGGCACATATCATCAGACCACACCTCTGGGGCATCTTCCCCTCCTGAGGAAGGGGTGCTGAGAACTCCCGGAAGATGATGTTTTCATTCCTAGCAGGATCGTCCATCCCCTGACAGTGTGGCATGGGCTGCGAGGTGCTAGTCATGTGCTACATTTAAATGACATGTGGTGCTTTCCAGAGTGTTTTCCTCTGTTATCTCAAGTGAACCTTACTTTACAAGATAGGTCAGCGATAACCTCTTTTTCTGGATAAGGAAAGCAGGGTCTGAAAGCTCATCTCGCATCAGGGAAGTTGGGAATGTCATAAATGGAAAGTTCCATAAAATTTATCTAGTTCAGAGATCAGCAGACTAGGGCCCGTGGGCCAAAACCGGCCCACCACTTGTCGGTGCCAGTAAAGTTTTATTGGAACATAGCTGTGCCTGTTTGTTTCCACGCTGGCTACAGCTGCTTTCTCACTCTAACGGGCAGAGTTGGGTAGTTGTGACAGAGACACAAGTCTCAAGTATTGACCATTTGGTCCTTCGTAGAAAACGTTGCTGACCTCTAGTTTAGCTAACCCACCTCGTTTTTTTAGATAAGGATATAGAGGCCCAGGGCCAGAAGCACTGTGTCCAAGGTCACACAGCTCTTGGGTAGCTGTACAGCCGGGTCGGTCTCCCTAAACCTCAGTGCTCTTGCACTGTGGCCTGGGATTCTTTACTGGATACAAGGTGATGAACTTCTTTTTCTTTCCAGAGTGGACTCACCCCCCTCCATCTGGTAGCACAAGAAGGCCACGTTCCAGTGGCAGACGTGCTTATCAAACATGGTGTCACAGTGGACGCCACCACGCGGGTAAGGCAGGCAGCTGACGCTTGTGTCCACGTGGGCTTGTCCTCCTTCCTCCCCCTTCTCCTCTGTGTGTGTGTGTGTGTGTACCCCTCATCCCACCCAAGACCTGCTTTCCTCATGCTTCAGAGGCAGGCTCGTCCATGGAGCTTTGAAACCCCAAGGGCTTGGCAGGGCATTCTTCTCTGCCACTTCCTGGGGGTGGCGATGGGGATTGAAGACACCAATCTCATTATCTTACTTTCTAGGGAGAACTTGGAAAAGTTTGCTAGACCTTTGAACCTCTATAGTGAGAAATGAGGAGGAACATTTAATCATGATTCTATCCATCAGATATGTCAAAAGGTCAGGCTTGCATGGATTCACTTGAAGATCCAGCCCCTTTTATTCCAGCAATTAGCTAAATTCAGTTCAACTTTCTTTGAACCACTTCTGTGTGCAGGGAGCTCCATGGGGTTGTTGAGGGGCACAGCACATGGGGTGGGATGTGCCCAGAGGAGGGGAGGGGACAGAAGGAGACTGGGAGGGAACGTGAGGTGAAAGAGAGGTGCCGCTGCCCCCACAGAGTACAAAGCAGGGAGAGGGTGTTTCCATTTGGTGAAAGGAGGAAGCTTCATGGCACAACTGGCATTTCATGCCTTTTACCACTTAGCAGTTGTATTAAAAGGAATAGACAAAGTGACACCCCTCCAGCCCCCACCCATTCCAGAGTTCCACAGGAACACCAGTCAACCATGTCATGTTAAAGTGTCTTTGAGAAAAATCTAGCAACTGTTTTATCCCCAACTGTCTGCAGCTTCACCAGGAATCTACTTAAAACCTAACAACATTCTGGATCTGTGAGGCTTTCGGGGACCCACTTAGATCTTTTGGGGGTCCTGTGTGAGGGAGACCCTAGACTGAATTAGAATTCAGGGTCCCAGAGCCATACTGTTGCTTGAGGTACAGCCTGCAGGGTCTGTCTCAAGATGGTTTCTGGGACCTGGCATCAGCTCCCCGAGGACATTCAGGACCAAAGTACCCAGGGAACCTGGCCTTGTCTGTCTGCAGGGAAGCACCCAACCATTTAGCAGAACGGATTCCTTGAAAATGAGCTACCTTGCACCCAAACTCCAATCAATCTGTAAATACCCCAAACCTGATTGTTTCAGGCAATGACTAGTTCATATGAATTCTATTCCATCACAACTCAGTAACCTGGATGGATTTTGTGGGGTTTTTAGACAGTGGAGTTTCCCCTTTCTAGTGGAAGTAAGTGTGCTCTTGCCAGGTGGGCGGCCACCTCCATGCAGCTGGGTGTCCCCGTCGGAGCTCCCTTCCCAGCGGATGTACGGATGGTGGCTCTCTTCCTGTGGACTGGTCTCCCCTGGCTTCTGTTACCTGTGGCTGCCCAGCTTTGCCTGCCACCTGCTCACACCTCTTCTTCTCTGCCCCTCCCTCTATGTGCTGTCTCCAAATGTGGATCTGCCCACTTAGACCTCTTCATGGGGCTCAGTGTCAGTTTTCCCATCACCTCCTTGACCTCATCTCCTCTTGGACCTCACAGGCATCTCAAACTTCATTTGTCTGAAACCTGGCCCTGTTCCTTCCCAGGCCAGTGGTGTCCAGCGGCAGCAGCAGCACAGCTCACACCTTGTAGCCGCTGCCAGCCTTCCAAAGGGCTTCCCAGGCCGTCCTCCCACTTAGGCAGCCGTTGTAAGGATCACAGTCAGGCCCAGCCATCATGGCTCTGGGGATGCCCGGCAGCCCTCCTCTCACTTGTTCTCACTTCTTGCTTTCCAGATGGGTTACACTCCGCTCCATGTGGCCAGTCATTATGGAAATATCAAGCTGGTGAAGTTTCTGCTACAGCACCAGGCAGATGTCAATGCCAAGACTAAGGTGTGGGAGCACTTCAGAGCTGACCTGTATACTTCTTAAGTACCAAATTAGGGTGCAGTCAGGGTTACTCTGGGTGTGCCTCAGGCTCTACCAGTTTTAAGCTTTGATCCCAGGGGAGGAAATGGGTAAACTACATTACTTTGTGTGTTGTGCATAGAAGGCAGACAGGCCTTCGTGTAATTGTGGGGAGTTGTTTCTCTCGTAGCTAGCTAATCTGCCAAAATGTCACTTCACTTTACAGCAAGGATACAGTCCCTTGCACCAGGCGGCCCAACAAGGACATACAGATATTGTGACCCTGCTTCTCAAAAATGGTGCTTCCCCAAATGAAGTCAGCTCGGTAAGTACCCATCAGAAAACCACTCTCATGGGCAGCCCTGGGAGACCCTCATTAACCAGGAGGCTCCATCTCTCCTTGCTGCTCATCTGGGGCCTGGACAGACTGTAGGGACCTTAAAGTCACAGCTGCATCAGCATTATGGGTGTATGATGATCAGTTTTTCTTTCTGGTAAACTGTAAGTTAGCCTTTTAAAAAAAAAAGATTTTATTTATTTATTTAAGAGAGAGAGCTCATGCATGAGCAGTGTCAAGGGCAGAATCAGAGGGAGAGGGAGAAGCAGACTCCCTGCTGAGCAGGAGCCCAATGCGGGCTAAATCCCAGGACCCCAGGATCATGACCTGAGCCAAAGGCAGACGCTTAACCAACTGAGCCACCCAGGCGCCCCTGTAGGTTATCCTTTTAAGTACCATTTACTCTCTCCCTTTTATCTTTGTTTAAACGTCACCTTTGAAACTCTTTCTATATATGTGAAGCTTTCAATATAGTGCAAGTGAGCACAAGCAAACGTCTCAAGTGGTTCATGCTATTTCAGGGCTTCAGGGTTGTCTTTAGCAACGTAATCATTATTGAGTGGGGTGTCCTCATCTGACAATGAGCAGGTTTTACTAGATCTTCTCCATGGCCACTTCCAGCTCTGAAAGCATGTGAACCTTTGCCTATATACGTGGCTGCTACACTTACAACTGTGGTTGGAGCTGAATCTGTCCAGGGCTCAGGGCACATCCTGGACCTGGAGAATGTAAAAGAAAAATAAAGCCTCAATATCCATTTACTTGCTCATAGCTCTGTCTTTTCAATTCAGAGCAGAAAATATGCTCATCCCCTGTTTCTGCTGATTGTGATTGCTGATTGGCCTAAACAGTTCACTGAAGTGTGTATGGATTATTTTAACTGTTTTAACCCTAAGTAATCAGCAGCCAAAGAACTGGTGTTGGGAGCAGTGAGCAGCACTTGCTTGCTACTTTCACCTTCCAGAATTGCATATGGTGCCTTCCTGACCCATTCCTTCCAGTTGGTCTGGTTCCCTCTTGGTGGTTCTTGATGTGTCCTGGCAAGATTCCCCCGTTCTCATTTCAAAACTCCCGCACTCAGTGCTACAGATTTAAAGCATCACTGCCTTCTTCTCTCCCATACCCCATCTTTATAAGCTTCCTTTGCTAACACCTGTCTGGGTTTACACAGGTGGAGAGGTCTTGCTCTGGGTCCTGAGGTGCAGCATGTCCACCAAGAGCCTTCTAAACCATTAGAATGTGAGCTTGGTCTGTGTGAAAGGGGCAGTGCTTTCTCCCAGAGTCCATTCTCCTGTCTGATCTCACCCTCTGCCTGCTGTTTTTCCAGAATGGAACCACACCTCTGGCAATAGCCAAGCGCTTAGGCTACATTTCTGTAACAGACGTGCTCAAGGTTGTCACAGATGAGCCCAGTTTTGTGGTAAGTCAGCTTCTGCGCTACACCCGCGATCCCAGACATACACAGCCTGACAGCCAGGGCATCCCTCTGGGTTACTGCGGGGTGAGGAGCGCATTCTGGGGTGCCTGGAAGGAAGCACCACCCAGTGCAGAGCCGGCCCGGGACAGTGCCGGTTCCTCAGTCACGCGGAGCTGCACTGCCACCTACTGGCAAGACGAGTTTAGGGCTGTGCTCAGACCCAAGGGGGCAGAGACCGCCGCCTATTTCTTCCCTTGCCAGACATCAGCTCTCAGGTGGAGGGCCTCTCAGCTTTGATTCTCTTCCTGTAAGACAAACCTCCTTTCTCACCTCCTTCCTGTCTCCACAGTCATAGCTAGGTAACCTCCAGATCAGTGGAAGGGCCCACCAATCTATTTGGGTTGAATTATCTGCTTTTTCTCAATGTAGTTAACCAGTGACAAGCATCGACTGAGTTTCCCTGAGACAGTTGATGAGATCCTGGATGTCTCGGAAGATGAAGGTAAAGCCTGGGATTCACAAAAACTTGGGGGCAGGTCAGACAGCAGGGAGCACACGGGGCCTTGAGCCCTCCCTCCTGGGGGCTTCCTGCTACCTGCCGCACCGACCAACCATCCTTGCATGCCCACGGTCTGCGGGTCTGTATCAAAGCCAGAGAGAACCACTTTTTAACGACATTGTCTGTTACCAAAAAGACACCTTTGGTGTAATTTTCAGAGAAGGAAAAATCTACGTCTCTGAGATTAAAATACAATATTCCGTGAGGTTCTGTAAACATGTGTGTTTGCACATATTACACAGTATGGAATATGATTCTACTCACATCAACTCTCAGACTAAAGAACTGCAAAAACATTTGGCCTGAAAAAAAAACATTTGGCCTGATATTTTCCTTGTGCTTTGATCAAATAACAAGCTGTTTAAATTCTGTACAGATTTTTTTGTTAAGCTACTCTGCTGACCACATAATGGGTCAGTAGGCCTTAGAGTGTCTCCATTATTATGAAATCACTGTTGTTTCAGCTTCTGTGAACCGCAGAGTACTAGGAGAATTTATTCCTGCCCCACAAAAGCCCAGCTCCTCACGGAAGTCTGCAGGGAGCCCTTGTGATGTAAAATGTTGGGGCTGGTCTGGATCATCTCTCCGGCCCCTGGTGGTAGAACTGTGTCAGGGAGATGATTAAAGCTCCTTTTGTGTCTCCTTTAATGATATGCCTCTTGCTTTAACTGACTTCCATCCCGTCTTTCTTAAACTTGGCTCTCTTTGCTTTCCAGGAACTGCTCATATAACTATAATGGGTATGAAATCCTTTCTGTTCCCTGTGGTCCTTTCTCACGAGTGCATTCCACCCTAAGCAATCCCAGCTCTCACTAATCCATTTCTGCTTTCAACCCTCCCCTGATAGCTAACACTCTGGAGGCAGGAGCTTGACAGCTATAAGATCCACGCAGGGCGGGGAACTCCTGTCTGTCCATTTCTGTGTCTGTACCCATGCTACTGTGTTCGTGATCATAACTGCATGAGCTGTTGTTATTTCATTCTGTCAGCTCCAGATCACAGAGCCAGGACACTCACTGCTGAGTGACAGTAAATGACCCTGCAAGGTCGAGGGCTCCCACTCCAGGGCAAGCAAGGAGAGAGAAACAAAGAGGCGGTCTGGCTAGTGGATGTAGTTTAAACCTCTTTGGAATGGACTTAAGAAAGGATGAGGTTTCAGCTGCCCAGTGATTGCCAAAAACCCTAGAGTCCTCCAGAATGAATGGGTTTGGTCCCGCTGTAGTTCACCCCTCTGTCGAGTGTGGTGTGCAAAAGACAGAAACTACTCTTTCCTTGGCGTCTGCCTACCCTGCAAAGGCTGTTTTGAGGTGGAACTTGTCAAGCCAAGAGAGCCCTTTCTGGGCTCTATTTTTTGATCTTCTACAAAGTCTGGTCAGGAGCGGTCAGGAGCAGCTGCCTTGCTCTATGGACCAGGGCTGGTGGAGGAGGACTGGCCCAAGACTAAGTCACTGTTAGTGGTCCCCTTGGAGCAGCAGAGCAGCAGGGACACCCCCGCCACCGACCACACCCAACTCCACTCCTGGGGGGGGGGGGGGCGGCATTGAGAGGAGGAGCAGGAAAGCAATTTTTATAGAGAAAGAGGAAATCTCTCTGCCATCACTCACATCACCTTGTGTGGTTTCAGGGGAAGAACTCGTCTCCAAGGCGGAGAAACCAGATTCCAGGGATATAGATGAAGAGAAGGAGTTGCTGGATTTTGTGCCGAAGCTGGACCAAGTGTAAGGAGCACACACGCCCAGCCCTGGGACACAGGAGAGAGGGCCTCCCAAACAGGGAAATGTCACCAGAAGGCCAGGCCCTTCGTGTGCCCCTGGCAGGGACAGGGTGGTTGCACTGTGGGTCCCAGCACCTCAGGATCCTTGAGTTCTGTGCCTAGTGGAGTGGGGATGCAGAGGCCTCCCTTGTAGTGGGTGGTCCTGGCAGTGCCTCTCTTCCTCTTTGGTGTCCCTGCTCCCAACTTTCTGACTGCCCCCCCCGCCACCTCCTCATTCACAACCCGTCCCTCTCATGCATTCCCTGTTCTCACCAGAAAAGTCCACTGAAGAAGATTCACATTAACAGCTGTTGCCCAGCTGGACTCACACCCTGACCACGTCCCTCTATCCACACAGCACCTTAGGGAGACTCCCCCCCCCCCCCCCCGCCACCGGAGGGTTTGTGTCTGTCTGAAACACACTCCTCCTCACCCCTCACTGCAGGATTCCCTGACTTACTCCCTGGCAGGCGCATCAGCACACAAGAAGATCTGGTGAATAAATCTAGACAGAGCAACTCTGTAGAAACACTGAGTCCTCAGTGTTGTCTGAGAAGATAGACGCGTGCCAGCTTAGCTCCATGGTGTATACAAAACAGGAAGTGAAACCCCAAGTGTGTTTCATCAATGTAGTATTTACTGTAGAAAACCTGAATCTCAAAACTCAAAATCATTAGTATTTACTACACATCAGTTAGGAAGAAATACGAGACTTGGCCCCTCATAAAGAACCACCTGGGATATTTGGTGGGGTCACAACCCTGCCACCCGAGGTCACAGAGCAGTGCAGATGATGTGTTGGGGCCAGAGCAAGGAGCCTACTAACAAGGGCTCTGAGGCTGAGAAGCAGGTGAGAAGCGCGAGGGAAGGCTTCGTGCAGGAGGCAGCCCCTGCAGCCAGACTTGTGAAGGACAGTTGGGCCCCCTGAATGGCTCTGAGGCGAGGGAAGAGGCTGGTCCCCATGAAAGGCTAAGTTGTATTGCATGTGTGGTGGGCACTTTGGGTTGTGGCAAAGGGGCAGGTGGGATAGGTTCTCACAGGGGTACAGAGCTGTTTCGTTAGGCCTCCCACAGCAGGTAGGGGCCACTCAGAAGGATCATCCATTTGATTTTCCCGTGTTCTGGGCATACAGGGTAGAATCTCCAGCCATTCCGAGGATCCCTTGTGTCACACCTGAGACAGTGGTGATCAGATCAGAAGAGCCAGAGCAGGTAAGAAGCACTTTTTCTCTTTTTTTCCCCATCTGTAGAGAGCAGGTACCCTGGGACAGTGATGGTTTGGAGATAACCAGCAGTAGGACAGGAACCACGAATTTAAAAGCTCGTAGCATTCACCAGGCCCCTAGACCCATACTTCCACATGTCCTTTGCAGTCTCCCTGGCTGCCAGAGTTTTTCCCATCCCGGATATTAAGGACAGGAGCCTCAGAGAACCCAAGAGAGTGCAAGATATGCTGGGTCCAGTCACGAGCAAGAAATGACGCCAGAAAATCTGGCTCCAAGGCGTGTGTTATCCCAGTCACACTTCCCGTGCACAGGCCCGCCCCTTGGGGCAGCGGGTCACAGTGCTTGAGAGGCCGCTGATGCCAAGCTACTCCTTTCTTTCACGTCCATTAGGAAGGGGAACTGTTCCTGCCTCCCCTTCCTCAAGGGATTATTGGAAGCTGAAAATACCAATACAGTGATGAAGGGGTGTCGGGTGTGCTCTTGGGAGGACTGTTAGTCATCACAGTCTCCTACCCAGCAGTTTCCCTGCATGCCACCTGAATTTGTCCCCAAAAAACAGTGAGATGATTTCAAACAATTTAATTTCCCTTGATTTAGTATTGTGCTGTTTGGCACTTTTTTTCCCCATCCACGGCCAGGAGGTTTCAAACCTAGGATAAAAAGCAGTGTGGTGTTTGGAAGTTGGAGATGATTGTTTTGAGGCCTGATAACTGAGTTGGGCATGGCCTGTTTCCTGGCCAAGGCTGGTCTTGTCCTTGCCACCCAAGGGCTATATGTCTGAGAGCAGCAACCATGGCCCCAGACCCAAAGGGGATGTGCGGGGACAAGCCAGCTATGAAGCTGTCCCCTCAGCCATTCCGTGCTCAAGTCTGTCATAGCACTGTGATGCTGTTGTCAGTCACTGAGAGGCATTAGCAGCTAGGGTCAGATATGGCCCTGGCACAACCGGGGCATGTTCCCTGGATGCCATCAAAGACAACAATGAGAAAGTAACCGAGTCAACCTGTGTCCTGTTGTTCTGTGACCAACCCACTGAGTCACGACCTCAAGCCAGTGGGTATTCCTGGACTCGTACTATGTGCCCTGCTCAGGGCTTGGTGTAGGAGCACTGTGAGACCCAAGCCCACCCCCAGGAGCAGATTGGGCCAACCGGGAAGGGTGGGCTCGGGTCCATGAAGCCAGTTAGTGCAGGATGCAATAAGAATCAATGTCCAGGTGCTCAATGGTGCTGTGTGAAGCCTTCTGGATTGGAGTGATGGTAAAGCTTCGTGGAGGAGGCGAGGTGTGAGGGTGGGTAGACAGGGCCAGCAAAGGAGAGGGACAAGGGCATCAGGACCCATGGGAATGAGAGCGGAGGTGAGAATAAACCGGGAAGGGACCAGCCCCAGATGCAGCCCCTGCTGGCTTTCGTGAGTTCCTTGTGATGTGCAAGGCCCCATGCATGGCAGCCCCATGTCTGTGCCGCTGCAGTGTCACCGAGGGGCAGGGACCATCCCGTTTGGTAAGGCCATAGGAAGCCCCCCAAGGGTAGGGTCTGCTCTGCTTCCCTGTACCTCACAAGCCTGCAGGACAAGTTGCTTGCCCAGAGTTAATCAGTGAGGAGGTGATGGTGCCCGGCTCCAGTAGCAGGTCTGCGCAAACTGAGCTCTCTAGGACCGGGGCTTCAGGTTGTGGCTGGAGGAAAGGGGGAGCTGCAGTTTGTGCAGTGGATGTAGGACCTGAAAGGAGCCAAAGAAAAGCCATGGTGGTAGGAAGAGGTTTGTGTTTCCTTTCAGACCCCAGGAAAGCCTGTTACAAAGGGTCAGTGGTGAGTGGGCAGGACTACTTATAATGCGTCACTCGCTTTCTGGTGACAAGAGGCTCCCGAGCCTCCGCAGCCCAGAGCTACAGCAGCTGGGCCGAGACTAGCGCCTGTAGCCCTGGAAGTGATGGGACAATTGGCCTCTCTCTCCTCTTCAGGCGTCTAAGGAGTATGATGAGGACTCGCTTATCCCCAGCAGCCCAGCCACGGAGACTTCCGACAACATCAGCCCAGTAGCCAGCCCCGTCCACACAGGGTAAGTGACCCCGTGGCAGGGACTCACGGGCTCTGGGCCCTCCTCTCCCCGTCTTAGAGCAGGTGCACAGAGAAGCCCAACATGGATCTGCCCGTGCCCTAGGTTTCTGGTGAGCTTCATGGTGGATGCCCGAGGAGGCTCCATGAGGGGTAGTCGTCACAATGGCCTGAGGGTGGTGATCCCGCCCCGGACCTGTGCTGCACCAACGCGGATCACCTGCCGCCTGGTCAAGCCCCAGAAGCTGAGCACGCCACCCCCACTGGCTGAGGAGGAGGGCCTGGCCAGCAGGATCATTGCCCTGGGACCCACAGGGGCCCAGTTCTTAAGGTGAGAGGTCCCTCGCGTGGGACATGCGTGTGCAACACGTGTCTCTAACCTGCCGCCACCCCGCCGCAGGGCACAGGGAGGGCCAGCTCTGGAGCCCCACACCATCTTATTCCTTTACTGTCCCCACAGAGTCACAGGATCAGGAGCTTTGACTCCTGTTCTCCCAGACACACTAAAAAGTCCATAGCCCAGTGGGAGCTTATTCCTCTCGAATCTCCTATGACTCTAAGGAAGGGGACTGAGAAGATAGGGCTACTTTGGGCCCCCCAGGGTTTAATTATTTAAGATCTAAAATGGTATTTCTAGGGGCAGCCCCTGTGGCTCAGCGGTTTAGCGCCGCCTTGAGCCCAGGGCGTGATCCTGGAGACCTGGGATTGAGTCCCACGTTGGGCTCCCTGCAAGGAGCCTGCTTCTCCCTCTGCCTGTGTCTCTGCCTCTGTCTCTGTGTCTTTCATGAATAAATAAATAAAATCTTAAAAAAAAAAAATAAAATGGTATTTCTAGAAGACAGCCCTACTGTATTGCCCCCAACGAAAAGATTAATGGGCTTCAGAGGTTTATTCCTCTCCTTTGCTGAAGCAGAGTGGGGCTCTGCTTAAGCCCTGCCATCCGTCAGGCACCATGGGCAGTGGTGTGGGACATTGCCTGGGAGGCCCTGCCTTGCCATCTGAGTCCCTGCCGTCCCCACCTCCGAGCAGCCACCCAGCACTCCTGACGCAGCCCACAGACTGCTTTTGTGTTGCTCTTCCATTCCCCGGGGTATTCCTCGCCGCCTCCCTCCTGAGGAAAGGTCATTAACACCAGTTGAAAGAGGAGGCAGCTGGGGCTGGGAGGGGTTTGGTTCCCACTCTGCGGATATCTAGGCACATCTGGCAGGTTCTTGGCATCAGGTCCGAGGGCTGGGTTATTTGGCTGAGCCTCCGCTGCATGGCCATGGCAGGACAGCCCCGTGTGAAGGGAGGTGGAATCCTGTGCTAGCTGTCACTCGGGGGCCCTGACAGTGAGTGAGGTGCCCTCGGAGCATCTCAGGAGCCCAGGGCAGGTCTGTTCCCCTGTCTGGACCTACCCCAGGATGGGCCTCACTCTGGCTGCAGGATCCCTCCTTCACCTAGATGGGTACCTGGGCCTCAGCCTGGCCTTTCCTCCCTGGGCCCAACCACCTGCCTGCAGGCATGCACACCCACGTCCATGCCCCTTGCCCCCCACCCACTCTGTCTCCTCAGCCCCGTGATCGTGGAGATCCCCCACTTTGCCTCCCATGGCCGTGGGGACCGCGAGCTCGTGGTGCTGCGCAGTGAGAACGGCTCCGTGTGGAAGGAACACAAGAGCCGCTATGGAGAGAGCTACTTGGATCAGATCCTCAACGGGATGGACGAAGGTAACTGAGCTCCATGCCCTCCTCTTTACAGAAGGTGGGATTTGAGCTTGCGCATTTGGGGTGGGAGAGACTGGGGATAGCCCCATCAGGTTCGTTCTGGGTCTCTGGGGCACCTAAGGGGGTGCACAGCCCCAGCGGTAGGTACCCGGGGAGAAGGCTCGCAGCCCCACAACTGGGTTTCTGGGGCACCTAAGGGGGCATGCAGCCCCACTGCTCGGTGCCCGGAGAGCATCCGCGCAGCCCTGCTGCTGGGTCCCTGGGACTCCTAAGGAGGCGCACATCCCCATTGCTGGGTCCCTGGGGCTCCTAAGGAGGCGCACACCCTCAATGTTGGGTCCTGGGAGGGACGGTGCAGCCCCACTGCTGGGTGCCTGGGGAGGGGCTGCACAGCTTCACTGCTGGGTGCCTGGGGAGGGGCCACACAGCCTCATTGCCAGGTGCCCAGGGAGGGGCCAAGCAGCCCTACTGCTGGGTGCCCAGGGAGGGGGCATGGATCAGGAGCCAGGGAGGAGGAGGTTCTGGGAGGAGGTGATTGAGCCTGCACCCAGCGTGACTGATAGGTGGTCCCGTGCCATGTGATTGCAGAGTTGGGGAGTCTGGAGGAGCTGGAGAAGAAGAGGGTGTGCCGCATTATCACCACCGACTTTCCCTTGTACTTTGTCATCATGTCCCGGCTCTGCCAGGACTTTGACACCATTGGCCCCGAGGGGGGCTTTCTGAAGAGCAAGCTGGTCCCACTGGTGATGGCAACGTTCCCCGAAAATGCTGTCACCAAAAGAGTGAAGCTGGCTCTGCAGGTGACAGGGCCTTACTCCTCGCCACCTGGGACTTCTCCCCCAACTCAGAATTCATGGAGGGTGGGAGGGGTTCAAGGCCCCCAGAAGAAAGGCCCCTTTCCCCAGGACATCCCCCTACTTTTGCCTAATGCATTAAAATTCCAGTTAGACGGGGATCCCTGGGTGGCTCAGCAGTTTGGCGCCTGCCTTTGGCCTAGGGCGTAATCCTGGAGTCCTGGGATTGAGTCCTGTGTCGGGCTCCCAGCATGGAGCCTGCTTCTCTCCCTGCCTGTGTCTCTGCCTCTCTCTCTCTCTCTCTCTATCATAAATAAATAAATATTTTTAAAAATTAATTAATTAATTAATTAAGTAATTAAATAAAATTCCAGTTAGAGGCATGACCTTAAAGCTCAAAAGAAAGTTGGGCAGGTGGGCTCAGGCAGGCGCTCGGTGCTGGGTGCTCGGTGTGTTCCGCCAAGGGCTCAGCACTCAGGGCTTCGTGCAGAGGAATGACTGGTGCCCAGCGGGCTCCTGCGAATGAGGGGCATCAGGGAAAGGGAGAGAGAGCTCAGCAGTGACATTGGCCTGGCAGGCCCTGTGCTCAGCAAACAGAGCTGCACCATCCAGCAGGGGAGGCCCCCATGCCCTGGCATGAACGGCCCTCCCTCCCTTTGGGGACCTGCTGCCCTCCCGAAGCAGCCCCTGTGTTCTCGAGGCTGAGGGTGCACCTTTGATGCCTCGCAGGCTCAGCCTGTGCCAGACGAGCTGGTCACCAAGCTGCTGGGCAACCAGGCCACATTCAGCCCCATTGTCACTGTGGAGCCACGGCGCCGGAAGTTCTACCGCCCCATCGGGCTTCGCATCCCGCTCCCTCCTTCTTGGACAGACAACCCGAGAGACAGTGGGGAGGGCGACACCACCAGCCTGCGGCTGCTCTGCAGTGTCACTGGTAAGAGGTGTCCCTCTGGCCTCTGTTCCATCTCCTGAGCAGCAGTGGCTCCTTCTGACCGCATCTGGTGGTGGTGCGGGGGGGGATGGTGGCAAGACGGCAGACGGTGGAGGCAGCCACCAGCTTGCTTGGGCTTCCCCGGCTAATGTGCTCTCTGGAGGGACCGAGGGAGGGGTGATCCATCTGGGTAGAGCCCCCTCTGTGGAATAGCGCTTGGAGCCCTAGAGGAGGGGTCACCAGGAGGAGGAGAGTATGAGAGCACAGGTGTGCCCCGGGCCACCCTCAGCATTTTGCCGGGCTCCGTGTCTGCCATCCGAACACTGTCCCCCAGCCCAGCTCTGCTCCTGTTGCAGGAGGAACAGACCAGGCTCAGTGGGAAGACATAACAGGGACGACCAAGCTCGTGTATGCCAACGAGTGTGCTGCCTTCACCACCAATGTCTCTGCCAGGTGAGCCTCAGCCCTGGCCAGCCTGGAGAAATCCCTGGCCCTACATGGCGGGTTCAGCGCTGCCCCCACTCGGGCCCCATCCTCACACCCGGGCTCACCCATCCTGGGCTCGGACCCGAGGATGCTTCTGCTCCCCTTTGCACATGGAAGCCCCTTGCTGACCACCGGGCACGTTCAAGCGGCCATCCCCATGGTTTACGAGCTCCTTCCGTCTGCATGGAGATGAAGCTTGCCATTGGGCTTGCGAGAACCTGCTGTGATCAGCCCTCTCTTTGTAGGTTTTGGCTGTCCGACTGTCCTCGGACTGCTGAAGCTGTGAACTTCGCCACCTTGTTGTACAAGGAGCTCACCGCAGTGCCCTATATGGCCAAGTTTGTCATTTTTGCTAAGATGAATGACTCCCGGGAAGGGCGTTTGCGCTGCTACTGCATGACAGATGATAAAGTGGACAAGACCCTGGAGCAGCACGAGAACTTCATCGAGGTGGCTCGGAGCAGGGACATAGAGGTACCACACTGGGTGTTCGACGCGGAGCGCCTGACTAGCGCAGCCTCCCCTGACTCTCAGAGCTGCCTGTGCTTTTATTATCAGCTAGACAAGGGCACCGGGGCCAGGAGAGGTAAAGTAACCCTCCCAGGGTCACACAAGTAAGCGTAGGTAGAGAAAGGATCTGTCTGAGGAGTCAGACCCCGGAGCCCACACATTTACCTGCTATGCCAGAGTTCTGGTAGTGGCCCCATGATGCAAGGAGGGCAGCTGGACAAATGAGGTGAGGAGAAAGGAACAGGGACTGGATTTGAACTTATTCCCAGGAGACTCATCACATCAAGACATGTAGGGGGCCGGGATCTTTCCCAAACTCTGGCCACAGGCTCTCTTCTGAGCCTTCCTAGGGAGCTGAGGACACAGGGCTGGCGCTCCAGAACTAGGCCTACCTCTAGTCCTGATGCAGGAACTAACTAGACAGAGCATTTCTTCTCTTGGGGCCTCAGTTTCCTCAACTGTCAAATGGCTTCATGATAACCCCTCAGCCAAACACATTATATGCACAGTAGGGATCCTTATATCCATGGGTGAGATTATAACAGCATTTCTGGACAGGTGTGAAAAGAGATCCAGCTTTTCTGGGGAAGGCCTCTTTGATACTTTAGTGGCGTTCTAGAGTACTCTGATCGCGATCCTGATCAACCACCCAGGGATGTATAAAGATTCCTGCCTATTATGAAATTCTTTGAAGTGAGGAAGCATGCCTTACTCATTGTAACTTTGGAAACAAAACCTTTTTCAATATATGTGCTGCCGAAACGAGCACAGCAAAACCTTTTTCAAAACAAGCAGTGGGGCTTCCCGGAGGATGGCCCCTGTGTCTCATGCCATAGAAGGGGCATGAGCTGGCAAGAGGAGGACCAGAGCTTGCAGGCAGGACAGGGCGTGCAGGCGTTTCTCCCGACAAAGCTGAATTTGCTTTTCTCCTCCTGCAGGTTTTGGAAGGAATGCCTCTTTTTGCGGAGCTCTTTGGGAACCTGGTACCTGTCAAAAAAGCTGCCCAGCAGCGGAGTTTCCACTTCCAGTCATTTCGGGAGAACCGTTTGGCCATACCTGTAAAGGTGCTGACCCCTCTGGGTCGAGGAGGTTCGGGAGGCAGAAATCTCTAAGCCAGCCAGCCCAGTGGCCTTGTGGAACAGCCCCCTGAATCTTGCCTTCGTGTGATTGAATTTAGGTGAGGGACAACAGTCGAGAACCAGCAGGGTCCTTATCATTTCTACGCAAAGCCATGAAGTATGAGGACACCCAGCACATTCTCTGCCACTTGAACATCACCATGCCTGCCTTCGTGAAGGTGAGCTGATGGGGGCCCTGGCCAGAGGCGGTCCCAGCACAGACTCAAGGGCAAGTGCTTTTCTGAAGGGCTTCTTCCTGTTGAAGAGCTGCCTTCGGATGCCCTGAGGTACGGGAAGGCTGCTGGCTGTCTTCTGGACAGCTGGCTGTGGCCTGGCAGGGACAGTGTGCCCTGGCCCTTCCCGCAAAGCAAGGAACAAATGCCAGGGACAGACGATGGTATGCATCTTCTCACTGTAGGCCTTGAGCCCTCTAGGATGTTCTTTCTCAAAGGTTAGAAGGATCCCCCAAAACATCCACCTTGGCACTTCCTGGCTGACCGAGGCCTCTGAGGCATAGAACCCAGTGTCAGATTGCTCCAGGTTCTTGGCCGTTTGCTAGGTTTCTTCCAAGCCTCTTTTTCATGTACTTGCTTATCTTCCCCAGGGTGCCAGACCCTCAGAGAAGGGAGCCCTGGGGTCTTAGCCACTGCAGACATCCAAAGTTTTGAGCTCAGAAAAGGCAGCTTGACCAAGTGTGTTGATCTATCCAACCCTGTAAGAGCATCAGAGTCCACACTACTCGAAGGACCTCAGAAGGCCCATATATATCTCTATGTTCTTGTTGGTGTCATTGTGCCACTGCTGTTACTGTCAGCTTTCTATGCCCAACTAGGGAAAAAGCAAGGCTATGTCTATATGTCTGTGGCTCAGTTTCTCTTTACTGTCTGGGAAGAGCGTGAACCCACTTCTCTTTCAAAAGAGGATTTCCCACAACCTTGAGCAAGCATCTGGGTGCCTCTCTGTAGGGCTGGGGGGCTAGGCCTCAGACCAGTACCAAAAACAAATCTTTTGAGTATAAAGGAACCCAGAAAGAGCCTTAGTTTTTAGGTTCAAACCCCAGCTCCACCACTTATTAGCTGAGCAACCTCGGGCAAGTTATTTAACCCCTCTATGTCTCTGTACCCTCATCAATGAGACAGAAATAATAATAGTACCCACCTAGAGGCTATTGTGAGCACACAGGGCCTGGCACATGGTAAGGGCCATGTGAGCCTGCCATCACTATTGTTCTCAATGAAGTGTGTGCAGCTCATCACTCCCTCTCACCCCTGCCTCTTTGCACACATCTGTTCTCTACGTGGTGGCTCCAGAGAAGCAAAGCTACATACTGTTTGCTGGGATGGGGGTCATGTCCCACCCCACAGCCCACAGGCTTGATGCACCTTCTCCAAGCAGGGGGACACCCCAGACCCAAAGGACCCTTTCTTTGTCTTTCTCCTTCAGACGATCATGACTGATGAAAGGAGGAGGACTTTGACACCACTGGCCCTGAGATACAGCATTCTCAGCGAATCCTCACTGGGTATGAACCTCTTTGTGGTGCATGCTTGCTGCCTTTCCAGAAGGTTATATGTGACATTGCTCCCCCTCACTCCTTAAAGAGCTCCACACTGACGCTCTTTGCTTAGCCTATTTTGAGCATGAAATATGAAGCCTTTGGCCCTGGTCTGTACTTACCCCTTACAGGCTTGATCACCAGGCCAGCCTACCGACCCCAGTGGGGTCAGCCTGTGAACTGAGCCTCCATATGAGGTTATTTACTCATGCCCTGCTGACTATGTGTCCCACCAAGACTACTGAATGCAACCCAATGCTTCTCTCTAGGTTTCCTCAGTGGGACAGATCGAGCAGATATGAAGATGGCTATCATATCAGAACACCTTGGCCTCAGCTGGGCGGGTGAGTCCAGGACCTGGGGGCAGAAAGGCACTTTGCCAGTCTACACACTCCCTTCCAGCTCCTTCCCTTCACGAGCAGCCTCTTTTTACCATCCTTGGTACATCTGATGTGTGATTGTCTTGGATGAGTCTGTTGCCCAAGCAATGCCTTTGGGTGCCTCCTCCATTTCTGCCTAGTTTTTCTTTATAAGAAAGAATTAACTTTTTAAAAGACTTTATATATTAAAGAGAGAGAGGGAGAGAGAGAATGGGCAGGAGGGAGAAGGAGAGAGAATCTGAAGCAGATTCCACACTGAGCACTGAGCCCAATGTGGGGCTTGATCCCATGACCGCAAGATCATGACCTGAGCCAAAACCAAAAGTCGGACACTCAACTGACTGAGCCATCCAGGTTCCCCAGAAAGAATCAACTTTTGAAGTTATAAGAGACCTTAGAATCAATCTAGCTCACCTCATTTTACAAATGGGAAAACTGAGATCCAGCTAAATGGAATGACTCTAGTTCTATACCTAGTTAGTGACCAAACCCTGCCACTGCTCCACGTGCTAACATTGCCCTTCCTGAAGGGCTGGCTTTGTTGAGGGAAGGAAAGGAAGAAAAGGAGAAGTCTCAAAATCTTTCACTTATAATCTTGAGCAGTTACTGAGGTCTACCAGAAGTCCCATCAGTGATCGGGGCAGGTCTCATTTGAAATGAGGCTGTGGGGGGGGGGGGAAATATGGTGTAAGCTCAAAATGTGTTTTACTCAGTCACAGGCCCTATAACTTAGTCTCTCCCTCTTTTTTGTTAACTTTCATAGGACTGAACTTCTTTGCTCAGCCACCCTATAGAGAAGGCTTCAGACAAACTCAGAAACCTTAGCAATAACTTGCCAAAAGGCTCTGTGACAAAAATTTATAACAGAAGTTCATTCCTAAGCCTATTCATTCTTAAGGATAGGACTATTCATTCTAGAGCCAAAAAAGAATGTCTGCTGCTCCTCTGTGTGCGTGTGTGTGTGTGTGTGTGTGTTTGTGGGGGGGGGGGGGGCGGTTCATGCACATTCTGTCTCTTACTGTCACCAACCCTC
The DNA here is from genome assembly GCF_011100685.1 of Canis lupus familiaris. Taxonomy (NCBI): domain Eukaryota; kingdom Metazoa; phylum Chordata; class Mammalia; order Carnivora; family Canidae; genus Canis; species Canis lupus. The sequence continues at coordinate 24,662,562 of NC_049237.1, forward strand.
TGGTCTCCCTCATCCTTGAAATTAGACTCCGAGGCTGTTCTCCCTTCCAAAGCACCTGTGAGAAATAACAATCAAAATAATGGGAGGGGAAAAGCTAACATTCTGCGTTATTGCCTTGCATTTAGATGGGAACTTGTATTTTCATTTTAAATGTAAATAATGCCTTTCCCTAAAGAAACATAAGTACAAGAACTGCATTTCTGTTATAATTGCTTCTTCATGGAAAGCTAAATGGCATCCTGGTGTCATACTGGCAGCCCTGCAGTGGCCTTCTGTGGGCTCTGCCCACGCCTGGCTCTGGCATTAGCTTGTCCTGTGACCTGGGATGAGCATTAACCTTGTTGAGAGGCTCAGTGTTGTCATCTAATATTTGAAGTGATGAAACAAAGAAAGGACATTCATTCATTCATTCATTCACTCACTCATTCCATACCTTTTTTTGAGCACTCCTATTCCTGCCCCATTTTCTGGAGATACAAAGATATGGGTGCTTGTTTTTCATGAGGTGCTTTTGGGTAAGAAGGAACCCCAGCTCCAGTGGGGAGGTTGTTGTGTAACTCCTGGCACTCCCCGCCAGGCACCCCTCCCACCCCCGCACAGCGCCCCTCAGGGAGCCGGAGCCAGGCGGCGGCCAGCTCACACCAGGCCTGGTTGCTTGCTTGCAGAGCTGGCTCGGGAGCTGCAGTTCAGTGTGGAAGACATCAACAGGATCCGCGTGGAAAATCCCAACTCCTTGCTGGAGCAGAGCGCAGCCTTGCTGAACCTCTGGGTCCTTCGAGAAGGCAAAAACGCCAACAGTCAGTACCGTTAAGCTGTGGGAGGCTTCTCCTTCCTAAGCCCTTGCAGGACCTCTTCACCCCAGCAGTTCTTCCTTCTCATTCCCATTGTGATCGTTGCCCTTTTTGCATCCTCTGTCTCTGTCTCTGTCTCTGTCACTCACACACACACCTCTCAGGGTCACGGGGTCCTCCAGACGGTCCTGTCATTGGAAGACAGGAGCGTCTTGGCCTCTGCCTTTCCCCATGTGACTAAGGTAACAGTCACACGTGGACGAGATGACAGCCTAGGTGCAGGGCATGTGACTTCCTGTTGAGTTTCTTAAACAATGATGACCATCCTCTCAGGACAGAGCACCCTGCCTGATGCAGTACTATCTTTTCCTCCAGTGGGGAGGGAAGATCTGTCTCACTCATTTCAGCTCTTCCTCAACTCAATTCCCAATCCTCAGAAACACTAGAGAGGAAATTGAGTGTCTGCATTTGCATCTCAAATCAACTGGCAGGGACCAAGGATTTCCAAAGGACAGTATCCATTTCTCCTCACTCTCATTCCCTGTGGAATTCCCCTTAGAAGACAAAAAAACAGTCTTTCCATGCTCTGAAATTGGCCACTGTTAGGGTTCAGAAAAGATCCGTGGAAGGATAACAAAGCATCCCCCCAAGAGGCAGGCAGTTTTGATTCTGACAAACAAGAGTTGCCTCTGCGTTCTGAGAAGATAATTCCACCATATTCCCCCACTTCCAACCTGCCTGCTTCCCGAGCCCCAGAGCCCGAGCCCCACACCCTTTCCACCCTGCCCACAGTGGTGAGAATCCCCTTGGCAAGCGCCCCTTCCCTTCTCCCCCCACGCAGTGGAGAATCTGTACGCAGCCCTGCGCAACATTGACCGGAGTGAGATCGTGAACATGCTGGAGGGCTCTGGCAGACAAAGCCGCAATCTGAAGCCTGAGCGGCGGCACACCGACCGGGACTACTCTTCATCACCCTCCCAGATGAATGGTGAGTGTCTCCCGGGAGGAGATGGGGCTGAGCTGAGTGCCACTTTCCAGGCAGCAGCGCGTGACAATTCATGAAACCATCTCCCCCTTGAGTAGGAGGTCAGTTCCATGGAGCCCCTCCCTGGTGGTGGTGAGAGCAGAAGCCAGCAAGAGAGACAGGTGTGCACACCTGTGCAGAGAGGCTCCCTGATGCTCTGGGCAGCAGCAGGCTCCTGGTCCGGTTCCAGAGAAGGGCTGGAGTCCGGGCAGCGGCTGGACTCCTGCCCCTCTCTACAGTTCTGTGCCAGGAGTGGACCCTCTTTGGGCTTGTGTCCCCATCTGTGAAACAGTCAGTGGTAGAGATGTAAGGGGCATAGGAGATTCTGGCCCAAGATCTGAGAAGCTGGCTGGTGTTTTCAGAGACCTGCTGCCGTCCTTCTGTGAGGCTAAGTGGGCTACTCTTCTTTGAGTCTGGTCTCTCCTTTTCTCTCTGTCCCTTTTCCCATCTCTTTCATCTCTCTCTTTTTAATATGCTTCAAGCATGGCATAGACACTCAGTGTGACCAGTCCTCAGGGGAGGCAACCCAGAGGCCCCTGACCTTTGTCCCTAAGGCCCTGCTGGGGGGGGAGGGCGCCCCTGTGCACCTCTTTCCTTACAGTAGCAGTGAACTTGGCCAGCTGCAGTAAGGAGGGGGGGCTAGGTGTCCTCCCCTCATTCTCCCTCACTTGCCCTCTCTCCAACCACTGGGCACACAAACAGCCCTACTCTTTGGTAGGAGCCAGGAAGCTAGGGTTCCAGTTCCTTCTTTCCCTTGATTCCATGAGCTACTGAGCTGTCTTCTCTTCTTTAAAGTTAGCAAGTTAGACTAGACTCTGAAGAGTCTTAATAGACCTTGAAGAAACCATTGAATTCAATGGTGCCTCATCTGTGAACCTGGGCAGCTACATGATGCTGTGCTCCCCAAGCTGCCATGTCCTGGCCGTCCCTGGTCACACACCCATGTGCTCCATGTGCCATGAGCGGACACGTTCTCTGCTGGTCTGGGCACGGGGCCTCCTTCAGCCAGTGGAGCCTTCATATGCCGAGCCCATCACCCGTTTCTCTCTCCTATGTCCTGTGTCTCCTGAAACCTGCCATCTCGCACCACCGCTGGGTGCAGGGCTCATCTGCTAATCACGTCCTGTCACCTTTCTCTTCTGCCTCTGACCTCACTTGGACATCTAGTCCACTCATTCTCTCACACTGCCTGTCTCTACTGCCTCCACCTCAGCCAGATGGTTCAGGGGCCAGCCACCTCCACAGATGCATGTCCAGAAAGACGTCAGCCCTTCCTCCCCACGTGTCTCAGGGCTGTGTGCGAGGGCATGTGTGCGCGTGTGCACTGCGAGGCGGGCTTGTCTCTGGCTCCAGGGGAGGCTGCAGACAGCACTCTGCTTGCTCTCATACCTGGCATAATAAAGCTCCAGGATGATGGTCCGCTGCCACATCCCTCAGGGGACCCGGCAGAGCATTGCAGGGACTGCTAGGTGGCCCAGCTCTCTTTCACAGGGAGGAATGCTGAGGAATGCTGAAAACTTCTGGAAATCCACATGGCAAAACGCTTTCCCTTTTCTCTTTGCTATCTGATCACTTGGTTGGGTTTCTTAACATTCCCGGTGCTGTTTCAGTCAAGTCAAATCAGCAGAGGTTTTGTTTCTTTGTGCCCCAATTATGTACCTAGAGAACAACAAGCACCTAGAATTATGCGTATACACAAGGCAGTATGGCAGCCAAAAATATGTTAGGAGGGTGGATCCCATGTTAAGTGTTCTTATCACAATAAAAAAAAAAAAAGAGCCCCAAACTCAGAAACTTAGGAGTCTCCCATTGGCCTCAAGACTTGCAGCCCCAGTCAGGCCTAGAGAGTCCAATGCCTAAACAGAGTCGGAAATCCCTCTGTGGGACTGGGTGCTCTGTGACTGGTGGGTGGAAAAGGCTCTGTTGTAGTTAGTCTGCTGGAAAATACTTATTGAAATGCCCGCCGCATGCCAGGCACCAGTCTGGGCAGGGGAGATAAATCAGTTTTCAGATAGACATGCACAAAAATCCCCTAAGACTCTGCCTCCATAGAGCTTACCTGCCATTTGGAGTTTCATGCAACTATGTAATATGCAAGTGAATGATATAATGAGGGAGGGAGGAAGAAAGGGCAGGAGCAGAGCTCAGAGGGCAACAGGAGGCCAGCTCTTACAGACTACCCTAAGGACATTGTGTTTCCTGGCAGTGAGACAGAGTGCCACTGGAGGCTTTGGAGTGAAAGACTAGCATGATCTCACCTAAGTGTTCAAAGGGTTCATCTCCCTGCTTGGCTGATTTTAAACAATCATAAACCAAATGCTTCTATGCATCCTGGCTTCCCTGTCCAGCCCTGTCACACCTTCAACCCCTCCTCCGGCAGGCCTCCTGATGGACACAATGCTCCTTACTGTGGCCCATGCAGACACTCATTAATAGACAGACACCTGTCTTGGTCTACTGTGCCCTCTGGCACGAGAATTGGCTTCTATATGTTTATCCTGCCCTCTTCCCTGTCCCAGGAAGACCATCCCATATCTGAGTACCATTCTGGCCTGAAAAGAAGGAGCAGGAGGGAGGAGAGGTAGAAAGGTGGGGAGAGAGCAGCCTCTTGTGGCTCCTCTAGCACTCTCCAGGGTAGGGACCCATGATGACTTGTCCTGGTTCTAGCTCAGCCCTCCACACTGATGTCACTGTTGTCCCTTGCCTCCTTTGCACTTATCTTCTTTCTTTGCTGTCTGAGCCTCCCTATGAAGCCATGGGGATGAAGGGCAGTGTTTCAATGCTCTGTGGTGTCAGGGAAACAAATCTGAGGCCTGTTTTCCTTCCTTCCTGGTTCCTCTTGCCATATATACCTGGCCTGGTCAGAGCAGAAGGGAGCTTAAGTTCAAACGCCACTTTTCTTCCCCTATACAAGAGGGTAATGTGTTGGGCTCTTGGGTAATAAACATAAAGGGAAAAAAATGCCTATGAAACAAAACAAAACAAAACAAAAAGCATGTTTTAAAAAACAAATCAGATTTCTCATATAAAAGGGAAAAAATGGACATCTCACATCCATACTTGTTAGGTCCATTTGCTTGATAAATTGGATGTAGTAATGTCTACTTAGAAATAAAATGTGTTTTACCTCTATCAACTCCTAAATACAACTGGTGAATGTGGCTCTTGTCTGAAGCAAGGTTGGCTGCCCACGCCTTGTCTAGTTTGCTACTAACATTGAACTATGAGAGTGATCATTACATCTTGGTTAGCAGAGACCCAGGAGGCTAACCTGAGATGAGGAGAGACTTGGGGAAGGACTACTGTCCTGTGCTCTGCCCCAAAGCAGTAGGTATAGTTGCGTCTTGCCTGACTTCCCCAAAATGCAACCCCAGAGCAGGGAGCTCTAAACTGAGGGATGGGCTGGTGACTTAGGTGTGGCAGAGCCACACAAGACTCTTAGAAAGATAGATAATACTTCTGAAACTCAGCCTAGGGGATTCAGCAGACCTTATTATGGTCTGGCCCACCCTAGATTTTGTGAGATAATCCTCATGAGAATGTGCTTAGGCCTTATGAGCATTGCTCTGACTTAATAGTCATGGTCATTGACACTGTGTATGGCCACCCACAGACCCAGATCTAAGTTTATGGGGATGTGGATAGATCAGTGGAGCCTGATCTTCCTCTCTGGAGCCTGAGAGGGAACAGCAAGGCATATGCCCTAAACACTATTTCTAAAGGAGGGGCTCCAGGATAAAGAAAAAGCAGGAAGTCCTAGTAGAGGGTGTGTGTGAGTTCTTTTTATTTTTTAAAGATTTTATTTATTTATTCATGAGAGACAGAGAAAGAGAGAGGCAGAGACATAGGCAGAGAGAGAAGCAGGCTCCTTTCAGGGATCCCGATGTGGGACTCGATTCCAGGACTCTGGGATCAAGCCCTGAGCTGAAGGCAGACGCTCAACTGCTGAGCCACCCAGGTGTCCTTGTGTGTGAGTTCTCTTCATGGACACATCCCATTGGGTTGAAATTCCATTAAAGTAAAGACCATGGAAATTTTAAGGAGGGAAGATCCCAAAAGATGCCCAAGAATGAGCCTCAGGTATACTGTGGCCAGTATAGCTACCCTCTTCCTGTCCTTATCAGGTCTTACAGAGGTTCCCAAAAGTGACAGAATATTCACTTGGCTATATCCAAGGGGATTTTTAAGGAGCATTCCACTTCTGGCCAAAATGAGGTAAATAAATAAGGACTGAATATAACCTCCTGCTTAAAACAATCCCCACCTCCCCACCCCTGCTCCCCAAACCGGGCCAAATATATGAAACAACAATTCTTACAACTTTGGACATTAGTCAACAAGAGACAGTGATCGATGCGACATGGGAAATAATTGAGGAAACTCTATATAATTGCTAGTTTCCAGGTCATGACAGGGGAGAAAAATCCCAGAATTTTCCCTGGGTTGAAGAGAAGTTGTTGAAAATCCAGAGAGAATGGGGCAGCTAGAGTTCCTGAGTTATATAGTATTAGGGAAGACATAGCTGCTTAGAGAATTCTGTAGATCTTCAGAGGGTCCCCTGCAAGTTTTGATTGAGTGGTAATTGTCTATTCCCAACAGTCAGACTGATCATTCAGAGATATTGCATAGTGGACAAAAAAGAAATGGAAAAAAAAAAACCTAGCCCTAGTTGATCAATACTCCAGTCCTGTCTAATCAACCTTGAAAGTAAACCTCAAAAGGATCAGATCATTTCCAAGTTACCTAACTGCATAACAGAACAAAGCTCAAGATTATTCATAGGAATACAGAAATATCTAGCACTTACCAAGATAAAATTTATAATGTCTGACATCCAGCTAAAGATTACTAGACATTAAGAGAGATAGAAAAATGTGAACCATAAGAGAGAAAAATTAATCAATTAAAATTGACTCTAGGGCAGCCCCGGTGGCCCAGCGATTTGGTGCTGCCTTTAGCCATGATCCTGGAGACCCAGGATCAAGTCCCACGTTGGGCTCCCTGCATGGAGCCTGCTTCTCCCTCTGCCTGTGTCTCTTCCTCTCTCTCTCTGTGTGTCTCTCATGAATAAATTTTTAAAAAGTCTTAAAAAAACTGACTCTAAACTGAAACAGATGTTAGAATTAGCAGACAAGAATGGTAAAGCAGTTATTATAACTGTAGTTCAGCTGTTAAAAAAGTTAAGTAGAGACATAGAAAACATTTTAAAAGATTCAAACCAATCTCTGAGAGATGAAACTATAATGTGTAGGATGAAAAATACATTGAAAGGGATTCAACATTACAGAAGAAAAGATTAATGAATATGACAACATAGTAATAGAAACTCTTCAAACCCCAGAGGAAAATAAATTTAAAAAGCATCAGTGAGGTATGGGGCAATTTCAAGTGACCCTATCTTTGTGAAAATAAAGTTCCCAACAGAGAATGGGTGAAAAAGCATTGGAAGAAATAAGGGCTGAAAAATGTCCAAATTTGATGAAAACTATAAATATACAGATCCAAGAAGTTCAGTGAACCACATGCTCAAGAAACATGAGAACAACTATGGCAAGGCATATTTTAAACAAACTGGTCAAAAGCAGTGATAGAGAAAGTCTTCAAAGTAGCCAAAAAGAAAGGACATGTTATGTACAAAAGAACAAAGATAAGGAAGACATCAAACTTCTTGTGAGAAACAATGCAATTCAGGAGACAGTGAAGCAACACCTTTAAAGTAGATCACAAAAGAAAAATAAAAAGTAGATCACATATTTAAAGAACATCTCCAAAGTAACCTAGAATTCTATACCTAGCAAAAATAGCTTTCAAAAATGAAGGCAAATAAAGACTTTTCAAAACATACAAAAACTGAAAGAATTCATTATCAGGAGACTCCTGCTTCAAGCAACATTGAAAAATAAATAAATAAAGTCTTTCAGGCCAAAGTAAAATGATTCCAGCCAGAAATATGGATCTACAAGAAGGAATTAACAGTGCCAAAAATGTTAACTGTGAGGATAAATACATAATTTTCTAGTTAGCTACATTATTTCCTCATTATTTAAATCTCTTTAAAAGGGATCCCTGGGTGGCGCAGCGGTTTGGCGCCTGCCTTTGGCCCAGGGCGCGATTCTGGAGACCCAGGATCGAATCCCACATCGGGCTCCCGGTGCATGGAGCCTGCTTCTCCCTCTGCCTATGTCTCTGCCTCTCTCTCTCTCTCTCTCTCTGTGACTATCATAAATAAATAAAAATTAAAAAATAAATAAATAAATAAATAAATAAATCTCTTTAAAAGATAACTAACAGCATAAACAAAAATAACAACAATGGAATGTTGGATTTATGACACATATAAAAGTAAATGTATGACAATAGCAGAAAAGTCAAAGTCAAGAGGGAAAAATTGAAGTGTACTATTATAAGGTGCTTATACTATATACCAGGTATTATAATTTCACTTCAAAGTAGACTGTGATGGGGTACGTGGGTGACTCAGTTGGTTACACATCTGACTCTTGGTTTCTGTTCAAGTCATGGACTCAGGGTCATGGGACAGGCCCTGCCTCAGGCTACATACTTAGTGGGGAATGTGCTTCTCCCCTCCCTCTTGCCCTCACCCCACTCACATACTCTGTTTCTCTAAGATAAATAAATAAATATATATTTTTTTATTAAAAAAAAAGAGTAGGCTGTGGTAGTTCAAGGATATTATTATGAACCTTAAAGCAACTACTGAAATAATAAAGCAAAGACTTATACCCAATAATCTATCAAAATAGATCAAATGGAATCATAATAAATTTTAATTAATCCAAAAGAAGACATATAATAAGAAAAAGAGAAGAACAGATGGGATAAAAAGAAAAGTAGAAATTAGGAAGTGATTTAAACCTAATCATGTAAACAATCTCATTAAATGGAAATGGTCTAAATACTCCAATTGAGGGATGCCTGGGTGGTTCAGTGGTTGAGCATCTGCCTTGGCTCAGGGCATGATCCCAGAATCCAGGGAGAGTCCCACAAGGGGCTCCCTGCATGGAGCCTACTTCTTCTCCCTCTGCCTATGTCTCTGCCTCTCTCTCTCTCTCTCTGTGCACTTCATGAATAAATAAATAAAATCTTTTTTAAAAATAAAATAAATACTCTAGTTAAAAGGCAGAGATAGGGGATCCCTGGGTGGCTCAGCAGTTTGGTGCCTGCCTTTGGCCTGGGGCATCGGGACTCCTTGCATGGAGCCTGCTTCTCCCTCTGCCTGTGTCTCTGCCTGCCCCTCTCTGTGTCTGTCATAAATAAATAAATAAAATCTTTAAAAAATAATTTTAAAAAAAAATTTTTTTCAAGGCAGAGATAGTCATACTGAATATACAGGTAGATCTCAACTATGCCCTTCAAATATCATAGCATAGATTCCTTATAAATAAAAGGATGAGAAAGGATCAACTGTGCTAACATTAATCAAAAGACAACTAACATGCCTATATTAATATCAAACAAGTAGATTTCAGAACAAAGAATATTACCAGTGATGAAAAAAATTTTCATAAGTAGTTCATCAAAAGGGCATAACAATTCTAAATGTTTATGCACTTAGTAATATAGCTTTAAAATACATGAAGCAAAAACAGAAAACTGCAGTGAGAAATACACAAAACTGAAGTTGAGTGGGAGATTTCAGTATGTCTGTCTTGAAAATTGATAGAACAAGTAGAAAAATCAGTAAGCATATAGAAAATTTGAACAACACTATCATCCAGCTTGACCTAATTGACATTTATAAACATTCCATCCCATAACAGCAGCATGCACATTCTTTTCAGTTGCATCTGGGACTTATACCAATATGGACCATATTCTAGATTATAAAGTGAGTCTCAGGTTTAGAGAATTTGAGATATACAAAGCATGTTCTCTGACCAGAGTGAAACTAAATTAGAAAACAAAAACAGAAAATCTGGAAAATCTCAAACATTTGGAAACTAAATAATACACTTCTAAATAATCCATGGGTCAAACAGGAGAATAAAAGGGAAATTAGAATATATTCTGAGTTGAATGTAAGTAAAAATAGAAGACATCAAAATTTATAGGATGCCAGTTGTTGTGTGTCGGGCCCAGCTTATCAATAGCTAATATTGTGGCTGGACCAGCTCTTGTGTTTATTATGATTACAAGGTGCCTGGTAGCAATAACCACCAGGAGGCTTTGGAAGTTAAAAGTTTATTGCTTACAGAACTGAAAATTACATAACATTTTTAGGGCCACATAGCAAGGTTGTGAGAATAGAGAGAGAGCAAGCTTGGGGCTGGGGTTCTGCTTTTTGGGGGGTTGAGAGTGGGGGCCTAGGGTTTTATGGGCTCACTTTTTTTTTTTTGAAGATTTTATTTTTTTATTTTTTGAGATAGAGAAAGAGCACTACAAGCAGGGAGAGTGAGAGGGAGAACCAAACTCCCCACTGAGCAGGGGAGCCTGAAACAGGGCTCAATCCCAGGACCCTGAGATCATGACCAGAGTCAAAGGCAGACACTTAGCCAACTGAGCCACCCAGGCTCCTCTCATGGGCCAACTCTTATAAAACATAAAAGTGGGAGTTTAAAGCGTGAGAAAAGAAAAATCAATATTGAAATCAGCCAAGATCTCCATAACAAAGGAGCCTCAGTCAGGAGAGGTGGTCTGGCCCTTTATCTAGTCATGTGGCTGGTAAAGTGTTTGAGATAGCCATCTTTGGGTTTTGTTTTGTTTTTTTTTTCTATTGGAGTTCAATTTGCCAACATATAGCATATGACCCAGTGCTCATCCCGTCAAGTGCCCCGCTCAGTGCCCGTCTTTGAAGTGGATACCTGGGCAATCAAAGCGTCGGTCATTAACTTGCATTACAAAAAGTCAAAAAGAAAAAAAGAAAGAGAGAAAGAGAGAAAGAGAAAGAGAGAGAAAGAGAGAAGAAAGAGAGAAAGAGAGAAAGAAGAAAGAAAGAAAAAGAAAGAAAGAAAGAAAGAGAAGAAAAAAAGGAAAGAAGAAAGAGAAGAGAGAAAGAGAAGAAGAAAGAAAGAAAAAGAAAGAAAGAAAGAAAGAAAGAAGAAGAAAGAAAGAAAGAAGAAAACCCAACAGCCAGGGCTTACACTATACTGATAAGTACTTTGGGGGGGGGGGGGGAGTACCCACATGTGATAAGAGAAACATTCTCAAATTTTAAAAATTAACCACATGGGAGAAAGGACATATAGCCAGCCTATGCTAGCTATCTTTTCCCACCTAAGATAGAGGGAAAATATTGTTAATACTTGTGAAGTTCATAGTCCAGAGGCAGAGAGGCTCACTAGAAGACTGAAACCTAATCCTGGGACTGTAGAATGCTTCTCCTCCCCCCACATCTCACCACTGCATTACTAAAGGCTTATTCACAGCAGTTCCTTTTATCTAGTACATCACCTCTGGATATCAGGAAAAATTTATAAAACATACCAAAAGGCAAAAACCACAGTTTGAAGAGACAGAGCAAATGTTAGAACCAGACATGGCAAGGGATGTTGGAATTATCAGACTGGGAATTTAAAACAACTATGATCAATATGCTAAGAGTTCTAATGGAAAAGTAGACAGCATGTAAGAACAGATGGGCAATATGAGCAGAGAAATGGAAATCCTAAGAAAAAAAAACAAATACTAGAGATAACACTGACAGAAATGAAGAATGCCTTTGATGGGCTTACTAGTATACTGAACACAGCTGAGGAAAGAATCTCTGAGTGTGAGGATATGTCAACAGGAATCTCCAAAACCAAAATGTAAAGAAAACAAAGACCGAAAGAAACAGAATAGATTATCCAAGGAGTGTGGGGCAACTACAGAAGGTGTAACGTACACATAATGGCAATACCAGATGGAGAAGAAAGAAAGGAACAGAAGAAATATTTGAAAAAATAATGACAGAATTTACTCAAATTAATGTCAGATACCAACCTCCAGATCAGAAAGCTTAGAGAACACAGTAGTATAAATGCCAAGAGCTACACCTAGGCATATCATTTTCAAATCATAGAAAGTCAAACATAAAGAAAAAAATCCTGAAAAAATAAAAACTCAAGGGGAAAACACACCATTCCTATAGAGGGGCAAAGATAATACTACATATGACTTCTCTTAGAAACCCTACAGATAAGAAGGAAGTGGAGTAAAATATTTAAAGTGTTGAGAAAAGAAAACATCAACATGGAATTCCATATCCTATAAAATTCTATGCTTCAAAAGTGAAAGAGGAATAAAGACTTCTCAGATAACCAAAAATTGAGGGAATTTGTTGCCAGCAGACATACCTTGCAAAAAGTATTAAGAGATGTTCTTTTGAGAGAAAGAAAACAATATGGGTGAGAAACCTGGATATACATAAAGTAAGGAAGAGCATCAAAGAAAGATTAAGGGAAAATAGAAGCCTATATTTTCTTACTCTCAGTTGATCTATGGTTTGTTCAAAACAATAATAGCAATAATGTATTCAATTATGTATGCTTATGTATGTATCTTATGCATGCACATATGTGTGTATATGCTTGTATACAAGTGAAATGAATGAAGAGAGACAGGACAGCAATGGTAGAAGGAATGGGAAGGAGGAATTAAGATTACTTTGTAATAAGGTACTCACACTACTTGTGCTATAGTGTTATTTGAAAGTGGACTACATAAGTAAATATTGCAAACTCTAGGGCAACCACTAAAAACTTTTTTTCAAAGAAGCATAACTAATATGCTAAAAAAGGAGAAAACATAGAATCATATAAAATACTCAATTAAAATGACAAAAGGCAAAAAAAGAATAGAAGATAAAATAGGAACTAAGAACAAGGGTAACCAGTGGAAAACAGTAACAAATTTATGATACCTATTAAGCTAACTATATCAAGAATTACTTTGAGTGTCAATGATCTAAATGTACCAATCGAAAGACACAGAATGCATCAAAAAGCACATCTTGTCTACATGAAACCCATATTAAACACAAAGACATGTAGATTAAAAGTAAATTGGTGGACAAAAGTATAATGTGTTAACACTAATCAAAAGAATGCATGAGAAGCTACATTAATTTCAGACAGAAAGAGGGGCATGACCTAATGATAAAGAGGTCATTCTCCAAGAAGGCATAATAATCCTTAATGTGTATGTGCCTAATAACAGAGCATTAGACTATGGGAGGTAAAAACTGAGAGAACTGCAAGAAGAAATAGATGAATTCACTATCAGAGTTGGAAGCCTCTGCACCCCTGTATCAGAAATGGACAGACCTAGTAGGCAGAAAATGGGTGAGGATACACTTGAACTCAACCACACCATCATAAACTGGATATGACTGATGGCTATAGCCTACTTCATCCAACAACAGCAGAATACAGATTCTTCTCAAGTTCACATGGAACATTCACCAAGATAGACCATGTTCTGGGCCATAAAACACACCTTAACAAATTTAAAAGGATAGAAATAACAAATCAATGTAATTCATCAGATTAACAAACTGAAAAAGAAAAACCATATGAGGGATCCCTGGGTGGCGCAGCAGTTTGGCGCCTGCCTTTGGCCCAGGGCGCGATCCTGGAGACCCGGGATCGAATCCCACGTCGGGCTCCCGGTGCATGGAGCCTGCTTCTCCCTCTACCTATGTCTCTGCCTCTCTCTCTCTCTGGGTGACTATCATAAATAAATAAAAATTAAAAAAAAAAAAAAGAAAAACCATATGATTGTCACAATAGATGCAGAAAAAAGTATTTGACAAATCCAGCATCCATTACTGATAAAAACAACAACAACAACAACAACAAAAACTCCTAGCAAAGTAAGAATAGAAAGGAATTCATCCAACCTGATAAGGGGCATCTACAAAAAACCTGAAGCTAGCGTTACACTTAATGGTAAAATACTGAATGCTTTCCCTCTGAGTTCAGTAACAAGACAATGATGCCTACTTTCGCTGCTTCTGTTCAGCATTAGAGATGCTCGCCAATACAGTAAGGCAAGCAAGAGAAATATAAGACAACCAGATTGGAAAGATAGAAGTAAACTCTTTAATCACAGATAGTAAGATCAACTATATAAAAAATCTCATGGAATCTACAAAAGAGTGATTCATAGGTGAGTTTAGTGAGGTTGCAGAATACAATTTCAATATATAAAAATTAATTGCATTTCAACGTTTTTTATCCTAGCAGTAAACAATTGTAAATTGAGGTTTTAAAAAGTATATCATTTACAAGTCACATTGAAAACATTGAAATACTTTGAGATTAATCTGGTAAAAGATGTGAAAGACTTACATGTTGAAAATTACAAAATATTACTGAAAGCAGTTGGAGAAGACCTAAATAAATGTAGAGATGCACCTTGTTAATGGGTCAGAAGACTTGATATTGTCACTTCTCCTTTAAACGATCCATATATTTGATGCAATCCCAATCAAAATCCCAGCAGGCATGTTAAAAAAAAAATCCCAGTAGGCTTTTCTTGTAGACAGAGTGCTTCTAAAATTCATATGTAAAGGACTTAGAATATCCACAACAACTTTGAAAATAAGCAAAGTTGGAGGATTTACACTACCTGACTTCAAGATGTATTACAAAGCTACAGTAATCATTACAGTGTGGCATTGTCATAAAGATGAATAAATCAGTGGAACAGAATGGAGTTCAGAAATAGAACCACATATATATGAACAACTGATTTTCAACGAAAGTGCAAAGGCATTTTGGTGTAGAAAGGATAATTTTTACAAATGGGGCTGGAACAATTGGAAATTCATAAGCAAAAATGAACTTGGATTCATACCTTGCATCAGCATATACAAAAATTAATGCAAAGTGGATGGTAGATTAAATGTAAAACCCAACACAAAAGCTTCTAGAAATAAACATAAAACTGTAAAACTTCTAGAAGAAAACATAAAAGAAAACCTTAGAAATCTTAGGTAAGGCAAAGATTTCCAAGACAACACTGAAAGTGCAATCTATAAGAAAAGTGATAAATTGGGCTTCATCAAATTTAAAATTTTGTGATTCAAAATACGCTGTTAAGAAAGTAAAAACATAAGCCACAGATTGGGAGAAACTATTGGAAATGACCATCTGATGTAGGACCTGTATCCAGAATATACAAAGAACTCTCAAAATTCAATATTAAGAAAACAACCCAGTTTTTAGAACAGAAGATTTGAACAGACAGTTAACCCAAAAGAGATACAGATGGCAAATTAGCACCTAAAAAGATGCTTCATAGTCATTAAGGAAATAACATGTTAAAACTATAAGGAGATACCACTAACCACCTGTAAGAATGGCTAAAATGCAAAAGGCTGATCATACCAGGTATCATTGAGGATATGGGGAACTGGCACTCTCATACACTGCTGGTGGAACATAAATGGGACAACCAATTCGGAAAATACTTTGCTTCTTAAGAGGTTAAAATTGGGATCCCTGGGTGGCGCAGCGGTTTGGCGCCTGCCTTTGGCCCAGGGCGCGATCCTGGAGACCCAGGATCGAATCCCACATCGGGCTCCCGGTGCATGGAGCCTGCTTCTCCCTCTGCCTGTGTCTCTGCCTCTCTCTCTCTCTCTCTGTGACTATCATAAATAAATAAAAATTAAAAAAAAAAAAAAAAAAAAAAGAGGTTAAAATACACCTATCATATGAGCCAGCCACTCTGTTCCTAGATGTGTACCCAAATGAAAAAGCATGTGTTCACACAGACAAGCAGCTTTATTTGTAACAGCCCCAAACTAGACTGGAAGCAACTCAAATGTGCATGAACAGGTAAATGGATGAACCAACTGTGGTATATCCATCTAATGGAGTACAGCTCAGCAGGAATAATGGATATTTCATCAATACGTTCAACAGCCGTGGATGACCAAATAACGAGGTCTAGTGAAAGAACAGACAGGAAAGAGTATACACTGTCTAAGTCCATTTATATAAAGTTCTGGGAAATGCAACTCAATGCGTAGTGATAGAAGCCCATCAGTGGTTACCTGGGAATGGGGACGCAGAAGCAAGGATTACAAAGAAGCGTGAGGACACCTCTCAAGGGCGATGAATATCCCTCTTTTCATTGTGGTGATTGTTTCTTGGAGCTTATAAAATTATCTCTTTCAAATATGTGCACTTACTGTATGTCAACTATACCTCAATAAAGCAATTTTTAAAGATGCTAATAGCAGAATCCAGTGACAAGACCACTCTCACCAACTGTGTGCCCTGCGCCACCTGCTGAACCTCTAGTTTCCTAATCTGGGAAGTAAGAGTAATATTGCTTTCCTTGTAGAGTTTTTGTGACAATTAAAAATGACATATTAGGTATTTTTTAAATAAAATAGATGCTTGATTAGTAATAGAAATGATATAATAATGTCTTCAAGAATAAGAAAAGGGGCACCTGGGTGGCTCAGTCAGTTAAGCGTCTGCCTTTGGCTCAGGTCATGATCCCAGGGTTTGAGTCCTGCATTGGGCTCCCTGCTCAGTGAGGAACCTGCTTCTCCCCCTCCATCTGCCCCTTTCCCAGCTCATGTGCTCTCTCGCTCTGCTCTTTCTCTCAAGTAAATGAATAAAATCTTTAAAAAAAAAAAAAAAAGAAAAAAGAAAAGTGATCACTTGAATAAAATGTTCTGCTCACATATATTCCAAAGAGATTTCCATGGAGGGTTTGAAGGCCATCGGCCCTGGTTTTTCAGTTTGTAGGTCATGGTTCCATATACAATGGCTTGGATTTAACGGGAAGTTTCGGCCCACCCATTTCTCCTACTCTCCCACCTCCTCTTTGGTCCTCCTCATTTGGCCAGAGCTGTTAGCTCCACAAGCACAGCCCCATGCTGCCAGCCACCCAGCACCTGATGGTCTCTTTCTCTTCCTTCTCATCTTGGGACTTGAAAGCACAGAGATTTGTACAGATGGGTCAAGGAAGACAGCTCTCCGGGGTAGATTATGAGAGAGTGTAGGTCAATCACACAGCATGGTTCCTGGCACCCGGAGCACACATGTAAATCAGCAATTGTAGTTTTACTACACGTGACTGAGGTCATCTGTTCTGGCTCCTGTGTCCTCCTCACACATCTGGAGAGCTCTCTGCATGAGTCGCCAGGGCCAATGGATTCCCAGTCCTGTTCTAGGAAAGTGAGAGGAAGAGGGAGACAGCATCTCTGCCTTTGAAGAGTGGACAGTCCCACGAACCAGCTTAGTGAGGGAGCACAGGATGGGTTCAAAGATGGGGGAAGCAAGGTGAGCTGAAGTCACTGGGAAAACATCAGGAGAACAGAGGATAAAGACAACCCGTCTTTGTGTACATTTGTGTGTTTGCAGTCCTCTGCCCTTTAGCACAGTAACTGGCACATAAGCGGACCTCGGTTAGTACCTTCTGGTTGAACAAGTGGGTGAATGAGGATAGCTGCAGATGTCTCAAGTAGAGAAGACGTGGGAGAGCTGGAGCCAAGTTCCAGCCTTCGCATGAGGAGGGTCCATTTGGCTATGAGAAGGGCCAAGCCCAGGGAAGGACTGCATGCAGGACGGTGAGGGGTAAATGGCAGGATGCAGAGTCTAGACGCTAGATTAGGGGCCCCTTTGGGCACAGGAAGGTCCCTAGAGACTGTAGAGGCAGCCTCGTCTGTGCCCCACAGGGTCCTGGTTTGGTTCTACTGGGTCTTTAGACTCCGGTTCCTCAGATAAGCTGAGCTGAATGAAGAAGCTTGTCTTCCAGTCCCTTCTGCCACCCACACACTGGCACCAGCTCTGAAGGGGAGTCAGAGGCCTTGGCTTCTCCATGGACCCCACGCCTGCCTGGAGAAGAGCAGAGGAGCCTCCTGACAGAACAGTGCCCATTCGGCTTGCACTCATTCCTCCTGCACTTACATGTGTTGCTTACTCAGGCTCCAAGTCCCTCCTGAACAGGAGGAAGCCAATGCCAGAACCAACAGAAGACTAGCAGAAACTCCTAGCTGAGCCAGCCACAAGGAACAGATGTCTGAGCGGCCTATGGTGACCACCAGGCCACGCATTTAGGGCCCGAGCTAGCCGGCTGCAGTGCGCGGGTCCCTGCCCACCTGGAGCTGGCGTGAGCAGTGCAGGGCCAGCAGGCAAGGAGCTGCAGGGCAGGTGTGCCAGGTGCCTCTGCTGCCCTCTGACCTGACTCCCTATGCTGAACCCTTAGTACTCCCACTTGTACCACCTTAGATCGTTCAGGGTTTTCCAGAACCAGTCTGCAACTTGAGGAAAAGTTGCTTCATCTGGAACCAAGTGGTTTCCCATTTGGCCACCCTGCTGAGAGTGGGTGTTCAGTGGACCCCATTAGGCCCCTCCAGCTTGGTGACTGCCCCCAGATCAGGAGGTGCTGTTCCCTCCCTTTAAGACACATCCCTGACTGATACCCCAAGGACTGTGCTAAGGGGATATTTTGAGCAAAGAAAGAGCAACATTTCTTTCTGCCTAGACATCAAGAAGTGGGCTTTCATCGGTTGGAGACAAATTGGAGCCCAAATCCTTTGGGTCAAAGCTTCTTGATCTGGCGCTCGGAACTGGATAAGAAAGAATTCCAGTCTCTTGTCTTTGCCATTCAGCAAAGGAGCCCTTTTCTCCCCCACCACCTCCTGGCTGTCCCCTGCCCATCCCAGAGCCTTGTCTCTCCTGCCTGGGTGCCCTGGGCAGCAGCCACAGGCCTGAGCATTGGCCACTGAGCTTGGAAAGCCTCCTCCCGGAATGTGCATGCCTCTCTGTGGCTGTGCCTGTGTGTGCGTGTGCATATGCATGAATTTGCACATGAGTATGTGTGACAAAAATCGCTTCTGGAGCATGTTGCCCTCTGTCTGCCCATCCAGGTTACTCCTCGCTGCAGGACGAGCTGCTGTCCCCTGCCTCCCTGCACTACGCGCTTCCCTCTCCGCTGCGTGCAGACCAGTACTGGAACGAGGTGTCGGTCATAGATGCCATCCCCTTGGCGGCCACGGAGCATGATGCCATGCTGGAGATGTCTGACATGCAGGTGTGGTCTGCGGGCCTCACGCCCTCCCTGGTCACTGCTGAGGACTCCTCTCTGGAGTGCAGCAAGGCCGAGGACTCTGATGCCACCGGCCACGAGTGGAAGCCAGAGGGGGTGCTCTCCGAGGAACCCCAGGGCCCCACACTGGGCTCGCTGGACCTTGTGGAGGACGATACAGTGGATTCAGATGCCACAAATGGCCTTATTGATTTGCTTGACCAGGAAGAAGGTCAGAGGTCAGAAGAGAAGCTGCCAGGTCCTAAGAGGCAGGAGGACTCCACAGGTGCAGGGCAGGACTCAGAGAATGAAGTGTCTCTTGTTTCAGGCCAGCAGAGGGTGCAAGCCCACATCACAGAATCCCCCAGCGTGAGTCGGGTGATGGAGCCAAGCCAGGAGAGGTAAGGGCTGGGCTGCTGTGGCAGGATGCTTGTCGTCTTCCTGGGCTTTGGGTGAGATCGTGCCCAACAGGGAGCACAGAGGGAATTTAGGTACTGCTGTCCTCCTGCCCCCCTTCCACCGCCTCCTAACTGCCCGGGAGTAAGCAGTTCTATGTGGTGCTGGCTTGCTCAGGCCTCTGTCCTGTATGGGTGGAGCTGTGATCTGTGAGGGCCAGATGCCCCAGAGGCCCCCGGAGATCCTGTGGCACGCAGGAGAGAGGCTGGGTGGGGGGTTGGCATAGGGGAGGGCATGAGGAGGGCTTGGTATGGCCGCCTCTCCAAAGTGCAGCTGAGGATAGGTGCTCGGGGCCCCTGTCGCTATTGGGTGCTTATCATTGAAGACCATATTTAGAAACGTAGAAGCACCGGGACCGGGGATGTTATTCGGCCAGTCACACAGCCTGCGTGTGACAGAGCTGATAATGGTGCCCTTCTGCTTTACCCCTTTGAAGGTGTGAGCCTGGTGGGCTTAGTAGGGGCACAACAGAGCTTTCACCTGGGGAGGGACTGGTGATTCTCCCGGGTGGCGCCTGGGCCTGCAGCAGGGCAGCAGTGGGCAGGCAGTTCAGGCAGGAGGGCCTGGGGCAGACACGGAGGGTCTCAGGCCACAGGCCCGACTCACATCCATGGCAGTGGGCCCGCCCTGCCCCCGGGGCTGGCAGAGTGTGGAGGGCCACCTGGCCTGGCTGGACAGGCGCAGGAACTGAGTCACAGTGGCCCTTCCCCCGAGTCACTTCCTAAACCCTCCCTAAAGCACGGAGATAGCCCGTGTGCCCCTGAAGACTGTGCACACCACCATAGCCAGGTGGCTCAGGTTTGGCCAGGATGTGGAAAACCTGTCCTCATTTCTTTCCTCTTCCCACCCACCTGGCTCCTCGGGTCTGCTCAGAAGCCCAGGCTTCCCGGGCCCTTCCCTGGGGTCCACTCAGGGTGGCCCGAATACTGCAGGCAGAGGGAAAAGAAAGCCGTTTACAAAGATGAGACGACAAGGATTTATTTCCTCTCATTTTCCTTTCCCACTCGAATCCTTTGATGAGCAGGGAGAATTGGATGATGGGGCCGTGAGGATTCAGAGTGAAGCAGTGGCATCCCCCGGCGTAGGCCACCACCCCCTCCAGCACCCCACGGCACAGGCCATTGAGCTGCACTGACTGGGCGCGTGCTGCGCACACTGCGTGCAAGCTGCCCACTGCACCACTGTGGGGAACCAGAGGGCCTGGTGCTAGGTCTCGGGATGAACAGTTCGGTTCTCTGACCTTGGCCAGCCCTCCCATGGGGACAGGTGAATTTCGTTCACTCACCCAACAGTAGGTATTGAGTGTGCCCAGCGCCTGTAAAATGTGCCTAGGTGCTGGGAATGTGGCATTGAACACCACAGACAAAGTCTCCACCTGCCAGAAGTTTATGTTCTGGTGGGGAAACGACAGTAAATGAGATAAAACCAATGAAATGGAAAGCATTAATAAAAGGGAAAATAAATAAATAAATAAATAAATAAATAAATAAATAAATAAATAAATAAATAAATAAATAAAAAAAAGGGAAAAGTTAGAGGCACCTGGGTGGCTCAGTAGGTTAAGCACCTGACTCAGTTTTGGCTCAGGTCATGATCTCAGGGTCGTGAGGTCAAGCCCCACATCAGGCTCTGTGCTGGGCATAGAGCCTGCTTGGGATTCTCTCTCTCCCTTTCTCTCTGCACTGCCCCCCCAAAAGGGAAAAGTTAGATGATAGTGCTAAAAGGGAAAATAAAGGAGGGTAGTGGGTAGGTCGTATGTATGTTTGTGGAGAGCAGATGGCCTAAATGAGGGCTAGTGTAGCTGCAGAAGCCTGAAACCATGACATTGGAGTAAAGACCAGAAGGAATTAAGGGGTGAGCCTTGAGAATACAGGAGGGCAGCTCTCTAACAGGAGGCCTGGCCAGTGCAAAGGCTTGCAGTGGGCATAGTCGAGGAACAGTGAGAAGATCACTGATCCCAGCACGGCGATTGAGGAGGGTTATGGGGCTAGACATGGCAGGCCTTGAAGTCCTAGAAAGACGAAAGACTTTGACATTTACTAGATGAGGCATGGAGCCACCAGAGGGTTTTGAGCAGAGGAATGAGGTGATGTGACACCTACCTTGAGAGCAGCCTGATGTGTCCAGGCCTCGAGGCGGGGAGATTAGCCAGGAGATGAGCGTTGCTGGTGGTATGGACCAAGATGGGAGCTGTGCTGGTGGCAACAAGTGATTGTGTTCAGGATATATATTTGAAGGTTGAACCGAAAGGGTTGCTGGCAAGTAAGATGTGGAGTGGGAGAGAAAGAAAGAAGTCAGAGTTTACTGGATCCTCGATCTGACCCTTGGAGGCATGGAGATAATGTTTGCTGCGGTGTGGAGGAATGGGTTGGGGAGAAAGTCACAGGATTGGACTTGACCGTGCTATCCTGAGACGCCCATTAGACCCCCAAAGAAGAGATGTGCAGAGGCAGTCGGGGGGTATACACATCTGTAAGTGAAGGAGGAGATGCTGTGTGTGCACGCCTGGGTGTGATGAGCACACAGATGGGCTGTGAAGCCACAGATTGAACGAGCTCACTTAGGAAGTGGATGTAGGTAGAGAATGAGATCTGGGAACTGAGCCCTGGGGTGCTCCCGTGTTCAGAAGCCAGGGAAATTAGGAGAAATCAACAAACAACAACAAGAAGTGGTAGCCGGGGGTGGAGGGGAGAGGGGGTAGCAGAAACCAGTAAAATGTGATGTTTTGGAAGCCATAGAAGAGTGTGCTTCCAGGGGGGTGGCCACTTATTGGATGAGCACTTATTGAATCAGGACTGTGGAGTGCAGGTGGCCTGAAGGGCTGGAGGGGAGGCAGGTGAGGTGATAGGTGTGGAGACCTGGTGACGCCCAGCAGTGTGAGCCAAGTGCTTCAGGAGCCCGGGGTAGAGAGCCATCCACTTAAAGTGATGGGACCAGTAGTACCGGTACCCATGGCCCCCTCCACCTGGACAATATGGATGGACCACTGTGCCTCTCTGGACAGGACAAGGAGCCGTATGCAGCACATGCTGGCTGTGTGTGATTTGCTCATGCAGCCTTATTCCTCGGGTGTATAGTACAGGATGGGGGGCCAGGGCTCTGAGCGGGAGGGTGTCTGAGCAGCCAGAGACTGAAGGATAACCAGGTGTCCTTTCTCTCTCCCTGGACCCCAGGCTGCAGGACTGCAATGAGGAAGGCTCCATTGTCTCATACCTGCAAGATGCTGCACAAGGTTTCTGGCAAGAAGAGGTCACCCAAGGTCCACCCTCATTCCAGAGTACGGTCACCACCATCCAAGAGCTGGAGCCCAGTGGGTCTCAGGAGCATAAGAAGGTCCTGGTGTCTGCAAGTGAGCACTTTTGGGAAGAGCAGCCAGAGGCTGAAAGCACCCCGGCTGACAGGGAACGGAGACGACAAAGCCACCTCGAGTGGGTGCAGGAGGCTCAGAGCACTTTCTCCCAGATGGCAGAGGTGAGAGTCTGCACAGAGGCACCTGCTGATGCCCACACCGGTGCTCGAGGGGCCTGAGGCCAAGGGCAGCCTCTCTTTCAGGCAAGCCCCAGGCAAAGCATGATTCACTTCTTTAGGAATTGTGGCAGTGACTTCAGTTTCTCTAGAAGTAAGGATACAGAGTCACTGTCTCTGCTGAGACAAGAGAAGAGCTAACATTCTCGGAGCACCTGAGGATCCCAGGCAGGGCCTGTGTGGTTGTCATGCTTATGCTGCATTGGCTCTCAGCTCTTATTCCCATGTGGCAGCTGAGGGTTGAGCAGCTTGCCCAAGGTCACAGGGTCAGAGATGGGCTTTGGAGTTCCGTCTGGCTGATTCCAAAGCCATGGGTTTTGTTTCTTTTTCCACCGTGTTTTAGGAAGGGTGTAGAGCAGAGAGGCTTGGGCATTAGGCTAACTCTGGTCCTACCATGGTCTTCGTGGCCACAGACCATCCCCTCTCTTCTCAGCACCTTGGTTTGCTCATTGGTAAATGAGGAGTGAATGGATTATGGCAAGGGTTCGCTGGCTTGGGAATTCTGTAATCCTCTGGGTAGGGCTCGGCACATGGACCTGGAGAGGTGCCCCACCTCATTCTGACTTAGGTCTCTGCCTCCCTCAGACCCCCCTCCCCACTTTGGGTCTGCCCTGCTGTATTGATTTTATCTATTTGCTTTTACTTCACTCCCCAGTCCTATTCCCATGGACACCCATTTTAATGTGTTTGGGGAATTTTTTTTATTATGAAAAATTGCAAATAAATGCAAAAACGGATGGAATAGCATATTCATTTCCGTGCACACACCACCCAGGCTCTGCAGTTACCCAGTTGTGGCCAATCCTGTTTCATCTATACCTACCCCCTCTTCTCTCCCCCACCGTATTTTTTGGAAACAAATCCCAGGCATCTTACTAAGGTGTGCCTTTTTAATGTATGCGTTCTTTAAGAAATTTGCATCGCTGTCCCATGCCTGTGTATTTTTAGTGCATGCATAAACAATGCGTTCTGCATTTCTTTCTTCTGATTCAGTCCTTACCACTTCCTCACCCAGGAGCTCTTCCTCCCCTGCCTCCTGCTGCTTCCTCTTCTCTCTCCGCCCTGCTGGAAGCCAAGGCCTAGTGGGCACCTGGTGGGGGGGAGGTGGGGGGCATGGCTAGGCTAGGTTAGCTTCACCGCAGTCCTGGGTTACAGGCTACAAAGAACTGTGAGGAATCTTTTTTTTTTTTTTTTTTTTTTTTTTTTTTGAACTGTGAGGAATCTAATAAGGTTTTATTTAGACTACTTCCCGCCAAGTACGTGCCTCCAACAGAACAGGTGGCCAGGTCCATCTTGGTCCCCAGACCACTCTGTGCACTCTTGGCCAGCACACTATTCTTTGGCACTTGTCCTGCTCCTAATAGCAGGCACTTGGCTGAGAGCACAGGTGCTATGAACTGGGTCTGTGCTCCTGATTCCTGGGGATAGACAAGGATTCCAGGGGCCTTCTTATCCACGGCCCCTCTTCAGTCAGCCTCTGGTGAAGGGAGAACTGGGGAGAAAAGAGGAGCACTCCTGGAACTCACAGGACAAGCTTTCTGGGTCACAGGGTCCAACTGCCTTGTTTATAAGGAAGGAGGCCACAGGGTCCCAGAGAGGCTGAGGGATTCTCCAGGGTCACACAGCAAACCAGTGTGAGGGCCAGGAGTGTCTGGATCTCTTGCTTCCCAGTCAGAGCGAGTGAGCGTGCAGGGCCACCAGACTAATGCCTTCCAGGTCAGGGTTAAGATGGCATACATGAGCCAGGGTCCTGATCATCTGAGAGGACCTGGGGGGCGATCATGAGGCCCACTTAAAGCAGGGGTTTGCAGAGCACTTCCGGTGAATCTCTGAAAACACTGATGGAGAGAGAGAGAGATGCCCTATAATTTGGAGCTAGGGAGGCAAGCCCGAAACATCTGTAAGACATTCTTCTCTGAGGCCACAGATGGAAATACCTGAAGTTGGACACTTCTTGGCTGGGCCCAAATCGAATCCTTGCCAGTGCCCAGCTCCTTTGCATGTGCGATGGGCTTGTATTTCTCTGGGTGCTTCCTTGTCAAAATGCGGCAGAATTGCGGAGTGACAGGAGTTGGAGTCCGACCCTTTGGATTACTCACTCTGACTCTGCGCCTCCACTTCCTTTGAGTCAAGTGGGAAAATCATAGAACCTGCACTTGGCAGGGTTGTCGGGAAGCCTCACCTAGTGGGTATGTGCGCACACACGCCGCACCTGCAGAACAGTACACACCGCCAGAAGGCTCCTCCCGTGACCCCCACCACCCGAGGGCTCGCTCCAGTGACACATTACTCATGGTGGTGGGAACGCCCACGCCCTGCGCTCCTCTCCAGAGGCGGCACAGAGGCAGTCCAGGGCGTCCCTGGTTCCAGAAGGAAGTGCCCAGATTCCCCAAATCCCCCAACGAGTGAGTTGCAGGGTCACTGGGCTGTGCCCCATATCTCTGTTCCCCCTGCCATGCGGCCTGTTACTCAGAAGAGGCACAGCCTGATCCGGAAAGTGAGATTCCTGGGGCCCCAAGCTGCCACCACTGCGTTTGTGAATCAGCTCTGCAAAGGCGAGCCTCGGGCCTGTCGGCCTGCTCCTGGGCGCTGACACCCAGCCTGGGAAGAGCCTTTGAGGACAGGCCTTAAATAGACACAGCAATTGCACACTTACGTTTAGGGCCGCTGTCCCCTGGAAGGGGGTTGGAGCCCTGCCTAGGGCCCTCGGGCAGAGGGGAACTGGACGGGCTTCCAGGTGGCGTCACCACCTGTGCTGGACCCCGCTGAGCTAACGTGGCTAGGCCTGAGCAAATCACTCATCCCCGGGCTATTTTTGAAATAAACCCTGAAGTCTGTCTCCAGGGTATTAGCTGGTCCCATCCCAGCGGGTGCGGGTGAACTCCGTTCTAGTCACGGCAGTAACAGCCCAGAGAAACACGCAAGTGGCCACAGTCTCTGGATGCCTTATTTCCTGGAGTCCCAGAGAGAGAATCTTTCCCTGGGCAGAACTGCTTCTAGTCCGCATAGGAGGGCACAGGCCTGGGGCGGGGGCGAGAGGCTGGGATGGGGCGTGTCACCCACAGAGTGATTTTGACGAGTGCTCTTGGTGTCCGGGACACACGCACCTGCCCGCTCCCTTCTAGCCCAGTTGGACAGCCCCAGCAGCTGGTCTGAGGAGCTAAAATTATCGAAGCCTGATGTCACCCAGGCGGGAGGGCAGAGCCTGGGGCGTCTCGGCAGGAGGGCACTGAGTGGGCCATACCAGTGAGGGGCCGCCCAGTGTCCTGTGGAGAGAGAATGAAAGGGGTTCTTGGGGCACTCGGGAGCCTGAGAGGAGAATGAGAGAGCTGGGGCCTCACAGCGGCTCCTCCAGGCCCCAGAGGAGGTGAGGATGTGGACTTTCATCACCCAGCTTCTGGTCACCCTGGTGCTCCTGGGCTTCTTTCTGGTCAGCTGTCAGAACGTGATGCACATTGTCAAGGGCTCCCTGTGCTTTGTGCTGAAGCACATCCATCAGGAGCTGGACAAGGAGCTGGGGGAGAGCGAGGGCGTGAGTGACGATGAGGAGACCATCTCCACCAGGGTGGTCCGGCGTCGGGTTTTCCTGAAGGTAACAGCCAGGCAGGAGGCAGGAGGCAGGGCTGAGGGCACGGCGGTGTACAGGGTCAGTGGCTGGGGGAAGCAGAGGACCCCGAATCTGAGTCCAGGGCTAGCCACTGCCCTGGAGCCCGAGCAGGTGTGCGGCACTTGCTCCCACGGCCGTGCTGGGGTGGCGTGGGAAACTCGGCTCAGGGACCTGGGAGGCCTGTTCTGGTCCTTCTCATGTCCCCAGCAGCTTTGGGAAGCCCGCAAGGCACACTCGGGGCATCGGTATCTGTGGAAGGGCCTTCCACACTGTAAAGGGCTGTTGAAAGATAAATCAGGTGCTTTGCTTCCTCTCTCAGAGCCTCTCTTTGTAAAACTTGCGTAACTGCCTCTGCTCCCTGGTGCTGTTGAGGGATCAGGCACGCAGGGCTCTTGCAAGCTTGGGGCTCAGGCCCCACCACCCCCAGGGGTGCCTCTCACCCTCAGAGCCCTCTGGCTGCTGCGACTAGCTGTGTTGGAGTTTCTTGCCGTGCCGGGGATTTGTCCGACAGCAGTGGTTGGCTGTGCTCTTTCATTTCCTCAGCCTCCACCTTATGCCCAGACCACCCACTTACTAATCTTGAGTTTTCTCCTTTGCTGCAATTCTAGGGGAATGAGTTTCAGAATATTCCAGGGGAGCAGGTGACAGAGGAAGAATTCACAGATGAGCAGGGCAACATCGTCACCAAGAAGGTAGGTGCACAGAGTCCCCCTGAGCTGGGGAGGGGCAGCAGGGCCAGAAGCCAACGGGTGCTGGGCTCACCTTCTTGCTCCTCATGGATGCCCTCATAGAGAGTCAGCAGAGCTCAGAAGGGATGGTTCAGGTGTGGGGAGTTCTGGGCATCTGGGGTCCAGCATGACAGTCCTCGTAGCCACTCTACCTGACTGCACCTGAATTCAGCTCCTGCTGTTCTGTTCCAGAAGAACCAGGCTCCATGGAACAACCGAAATCTAGTCCAGTGGTGGCTAGCCCCAGAAACAGCTGTTGAAACAGCTGGCTGGTAGTCCCTGAGCTACCACGGGCCTCTGCATACAAAAAGGCTGTGGAAATGCATTAAGTTGCAGCAGATTTTATTTTAATTCACTAGACCTGACTTTGCCTGCCAAGGATTGGGAACCGTGCTAGGTCTGGGCAGAGGGAGAAGAAGGAGCCTAGGGAGACCACGTATGTGCTCCCACTGTGGTGCTGCTCCCACTAAATGGAAGCAAGATGCCCATCTTTCCTCTTGCAAAGTGTGCTGCACATAGGCAGGAGTGGTGTCTGTGTCTTAACCTCCCAGTCCGAGTATGTGGCAGGCGCAGAGTAGACAGTGTTAGAATATTTGGGTGAGTGAATAAGGGAACCTGATTGTCTGGAATCCCTATAGCTGAAAAGGAGCTCCTCTGCCCTCAGGAGACCTTCCAACAGTATGCAGAGGCAAAAACCTTGATCCT
Source organism: Canis lupus familiaris (assembly GCF_011100685.1). Classification (NCBI taxonomy): domain Eukaryota; kingdom Metazoa; phylum Chordata; class Mammalia; order Carnivora; family Canidae; genus Canis; species Canis lupus. Next base: position 24,690,387 of record NC_049237.1, read on the forward strand.
TGGTGAAATGTGCTAAGACCCGTCTATAAATTCTAGGCCCCAGGAGGCTGCCCAGAGCTAGTTTTCCACATCATGGGGTGGGGGCGGGAGAGCAGTCCCTGTTCTTGGCCACTGGAGGAAGGGAGCCCTAGACAAAGGCTGCCTCCCCCTATCTCATTGTCACGGACCTGGTCTTCAACTGCTGTCTCAATGGCTTCATGGGCCTTTCGTCCCTTCTTCCTCTTTTCCAGATCATTCGCAAAGTTGTTCGGCAGATAGACTCGTCCGGTGCCGATGACACCCAGGAGCACGAAGAGGTGATTGCTGAGGGGCCCCTGGAGGACCCCAGTGAGGTGGACGCTGATACTGATTCCTTTATGAAACTCGCCCAGGTACTGCGGTGGCTGCAGCCTCTGGGATGCTCTGTGTGTCAGGGCGCCTGGCCCCAGCCGGCTGCTCACCTGTGCGCCTGCCCTGGGCATCTACACTGTGCTCCCTCCCTCTGGCCTCCCCATTGTAGGGTTTTCACGGCCGGGCCCACGTACAGTGCCGTTCCTTTCGCGCCTATTTCTTGTCTCTCTCTCTCTGTGTCATCTGTCCTGCGTTCTGTCTCTGCTGCTGTCTCTAGGTGGAGCTGAGAGGGAGTAGCCTGCAGCCGGATCTCATAGAGAGCAGGAAGGGGGCTCAAATAGTGAAGCGGGCCAGCCTGAAAAGGGGGAAGCAGTGATCTCTAGCCCTCCCCTCAAATGGCCTCTCTGGAGGTAACTGTCTTTCTGCATCCTCTCTGCATGGCCTGGTCCTCGTGGAGTGGCTGGTGCTGGGAATGGCTGCGCACGTCCTCAGGTCTCCCCTCCTCCAGTGGGCTCTACCACCCCCAGCATGATGCAGGAGGCCCTGTGGTGCTGTGGCCTCTCGAGCGAGGCACAGATTCTGGTTTCCCAACCTACTAACTATATCTCTGAGTGTTGATTTACTCCTCTTCAAGGAAACAGTCAACAATTTCTGCTGCTTGACTTCTCCGGGAGTGCAAAAATACAAATTTGAGAAAATGCTTTGATGAGTGAAAGCAGTCAATAAATCTCAGTGGTGATACTGTCCTGAAAGCCAAGCAATGGGGTTGGAGGAGGGGGGAGGGGCCTGGTAGAGCACTGTAGAGTCCGTCTAGGCTGAGCCATTTCAACGCAACTCTCCAGAGAGCTCCAACAGTGACTTGGAACAGCATTGTCTCTTGAACCTAGAACCCTTCGAGAAGCCTGATGACCCCAAGGCACCAATTCTCCTTGGTGTTTCTGGAGACACATGGCCCTGTTGCTTTCTAGGAAAGGGTGGAGTGAACAGGCCCACGGGGTGGATGGCATTCTCCCAGCAAGTTAGGAGGGTTGTCAGGGCCTGGTGCCGGCCGTGGGGGCTGCATGGCCGAGAAGCAGGGATGTGCAGTGATTGAGATGAGGAGGGCCATGAAGATGCAGCAGCTGAGGCTCTCCAGCAGGCCCCCCCGCAGTGCTGGGGGCTGCAGCGGCCAGCTCTGACCTCCATCCTCCCTGAGGGATCCTGTACTGAGCTGCCCCGAGGCCATTCACTGCGCTCAGCTCGGGGCAGCTCAGTACAGGATGCGTCGGGGTGGGAGTCAGCAGGAAGCAAGGAAGCCTGGCGGCCCCAGCACAGCACTCACTAGGTTCTTGCCCATCCTACCCCCCTCTGCCCCGCCCCCGCCCCAGGGCCTGGCTCCCGGCCAGGAGGAAAGTGGCTCTGGCTTTCTGCATTCAGCAAAAAGCAGGGCCCCTGCCTCCCAAGCCACCAGAAGTGCTGGCTCTGGGCTTCCCAACATACCTCCGCACTTGGGCAAAAAAAGGACTGCGGATCCAGTTATAGGATAAAATTAGACCTGACTCTTCAGCAGCTTAAGGAGGTCACCGTGTTAACCCCAGCACTGCCAGGGGTCCCATCGGGCTGCTGGTTTAGGAGATCAGCCGGGATGCATCCTGGACAGAATCCAAAGGTGCCAGTAATTTGGAGAAGCAGAGAGTGGAAGGAAAACTGCACTCTTCTGCCTCATTTTTCTTATGGCAGCAGCAGCAGCAGCAATTTCTACCTCTGTTGGCTCCGGTTCCTTCTACTAATGTTCCTGAACAGGAAGGAGTCAGCCAGGAGCCAGGCCGGGAGGCAGGGAGGGAGGAGCCCAGTTTTGTTTTGTTTTTTAAATTTTCTATAGATGATCCGCAAGGTGGCTGAAACCCCCAAAGGAGACACAGTTCTAGAGCCTGAGCACAGGCGTGGGGAACACTGATGGCTGGGCTTCGGCATGGTGCTAGGGCCCCTGCCAGGAAGAGGCAGGGCACCGTGCAATGGGGACAGTGATGAGGGAGCCAGTGTGGAAGCAGGCTCCAGCCCACGTCCTACAGGGCCTGGTGGGCAGCCTGCAGTGCTCCACCCTCCCAACCAGACACCCACCCAGCGTACACAGTGAAGGCCTGATGGCTCTCATGTCCTCAGGACTTCCTACCACCCACCTGCAAGCCCATACAGTCAACCGTCAGTATTCACGTCAGTATTCACGGTCCCGCGCTTGCCAATTTGCCTACCGGCTAGAATGTTCTTTAACCCCGAAATCCACACTCACGGTGCTTTCATGCTCATTCACAGGCATACACGCCATGGTGAGAAATTTGAGGCGCCCCTGAGCCGGCTCCCAGCTGAGGGCAAACAAGATGGCAGTCTGCCCCCTGGCTTGAGCTTGCAGGCCATCAGCAAATGCCCTTTTTATAGTCTGTTTGGTGCTTTTTTTTTTTTTTTTTTTTTTGCATTTTTGTGCTTTTTGCTGGTTTTGCTGTTTAAAATGGCTTCTCGTGCCATGGTGCTGTCTGGTGTTCCTCAGGGCAAGAAGGCTGTGGGGTGCCCCATGGGGACAAATATGTGTGTTAGATAAGATTTACCAGCATGAGTTAGGGGGGTCAAGGACTCAACAATGAATTTAATAAGGTGTCTTTATAGGGAAACACACATAAACATTCATTCATTGTCTGACAAACATGTAGTAAACAGAGGCTCACAAGACCCTAACTGGGCCTTTTCCTTGAGAACAATGGTTCAGTGTTGGCTAATTCAGCTTCCCTGACAATGTTATCGAACGTGACCCCTGCGCATGGTGAGAATTTACTGTGTTTCAGAGAGACCCAAAGCTGGGGCTTGGGAGTCTAGAGCCGAGGCCTGGCTCCTCCTATTTCCAAGGTTGTGTGGTCTTGCACTAGTCATTGCACTGCCCTGAGCTTCTGTCCCCTCGAGGGAGAGCACAGATAGTCCCTTCCACTTCAGTAGAGAGGTTTAGAAATAGTCATGGTAATGGACAAACGATGGTGAGGAGGCAGGACAGCTGTGTTCAGTGCAGAGGAGACCATAGTGTGACCCGCGGCTGGTCACCGGCCTCACTGCGCCTCCGGTTCCTTAACCACGAAATCGCAGGGAGGCCGCTTCTCCCTTGAGGGCTGGTTATGATGACGGAGGAGGTACATTTGAGAAAGGCTGGAGAACTTGTTAAGTTCTCACCCACTGTTTCTCAAAGTGTCACCCACCCACCTCCTGTGTCACCAGCCCCCCAGGGTCAGGTTCAAATGCAGATTCCTGCTCCTTGCCCCTGACCGACTGAATCAAAATTCTGGAACTCAGGATTCCACAGCAAGCTCCTCAAGTGATTTTTATGTGTTTTGAAGAGTTAGTTCTCCGGACCAATTTTGATTTTCCTTCCAATCCTCCTAGAGCTGATGTTGTAGACTTGATATTTAAAAAGTGGCCCAAAAGGAACGATGGTCAGAAGTTTGTTCAGAGAAGACAAGATGCCCCCGTCCCAGGGGAGGAATGACTAGACCCCCTCACCCATCTGATTGCCCCCAGTCACCCCCACCTTGGGAAGGACTCTGTATCCAAGGCCTGGCAAATCGGGGAATGGTGCTTCCTGGTGGTGTTGAAGGAGCCACACAATTGCTGTTTAGTCAAGGCCTGACCACTAGAGACAGTAGCAGCTGCTGGGTTTTGCTTGGTGCCCCAAGGATGTGGTCGGAGACTTCAGGCATGAGCTATGCCAGCGCGCCGGTGGGGAGCGGCATCGGCGGGCTCCCTGCGATCCCGGGCAGGTGCTGGGTCTTGGCATTCCTCTGTGTGTCCGTGGGCCGGCTTCTGGGACGTTCAGGAAGCTGTGGCCCCACAAGGCTGCTGCTTTTTTCTTGTTTTCCTTTTTAAGAGACTCTTTGTGAGCTCCGACGATGGGATGTTTTAGTGAGTTTCAAAGTTAAGCAATTGGGAAGGGGCAGCGAGGCAAGGGGTGATGTTTTATGTTGCTGTTTTAAGTTACAGGCCACCCTCCTTCCCAGACCATCGCAGGGGCACGACTCTGGACCGAGGACCAGGGGAGAGGGCCACAAGCACAGGGTAGGGCAGGAATAGGAGGGACCACACAGAGAGATGGGATGGGACCAGGCCCTGAGCGGCACGGCCACTAGAGTGGGCAGGGGCTGGTCTCCCCGCTCGTTACAGTGTGAGCCCTTTCTCCCCGGACACCCAGGACAAGAGCTGCAGGGCGGTGGAAGGGTCCAGGTCACAGCCAGGAGACTTGCCTTCCAGTCCTACCCCTGCCACTGCTGGGGCCTCCCCCTAGACGTGTAACCAAAGTGGTTACCGTACAATAATTGCTAAGCCTTGATCTCTCTCCTCTGCGCTGTGTCTGGGCAGAAAAGTGGAAGATGGTGGGCTGTTTTCCCCGGGCTCAAGATTTGGGGAGGTTCTTGTTTGAGGCGTGCTTAGTGCTGGGATGGGCATTGTGGGGATGGACCACTGGGAAGGGTAAGGCCAGGCCCTTGCCCTCAGGGTGTTTCTGCTCCAGCTGGGGAGACAGTGCAGGTGTGAGCCCTGAGAGAGAGGCCAGTCAGGGTTCACGCCCAGACACCAGCCCAAGCTCTTTGTAGCTCTTTGAAACATCACTGCGATCTAATGAGGTACATCCTATTATTGCCCTCATTTTACGGCAGCAGAAACTGAGTCACAGGGAGTGTAAGTAACATGGCCAGGGAAATTGGCAGAGACAGAGTATGAACTCAGGCAACCTAGCTGGCTTCAGGGTTCCTGCTCTTACCCACCGCGCTCTACGATGGCTCTGAATAAAAGGGAGTAGAGGGAGTGGGAGCTTCCCGAGCCGCAAGGAGAGAAATGACAAGCAGCCAGAGTTATCAGGGAGGCTTCCTGGAGGAGAGGTCTTGAGGTGGTGAGCAGAGCTTCAGCAGAGACTAGACGGCCTCTGTGAGGGGAGGGCCATGAACAAGGCGGGCAGCTGGTGGGCACTGTGGGTTGGGAAGGCTTGGAGGAGACCAGCTTGGCCGACAGAGAAGCCCAGGCAGTGCTGGAAGAGTCCTGCCCTCCAGGGTGATGGCTCTTCGCGCCACAGCAGCAGAAGGCCTGATGTTTCATTTTGTGGCAGCCTCTGGCAAGGAACCTAGCACGACCCTCCCATCCCTGGAGACCCACTCAGAGTTGAGTTCACCTCGACCCCTCCAGCCCCCTCTCTGTCACCCTTACGGCGAGGACAGCTCCCTGTCTGGGGACAGCTCTGCGGCAGAATACATCTCTGCCTTTCTGGGTCACTTCCTACCCCACCCTGGAGACTGTCGGCTCCTCTTTATTTAAATGTGCTCACTTTGCCCATCCATCCCAAAGTCCTGCAGACAGAATCCCAGAGTGGCTGGTCTCAGAAACATGGAGTTCTCACCCCAGGGTGGACGAGGAGGCACCATCAGGTGGCAGGTGTGGTGTCCCCCTGTGAACCCCAGGCTACAGAATGTGGACTCTTCACTCTGCAGGCAAAGCTCATGTTCTCCAGCCTGATATACATGATATCCTGGGGAGAATGAACTTGTTTTTTTCAGAGATCTCTTAAAAAAAAAAAAAATGCCACAGCAGAGGCTGTCCATCCACGGGGGATGGGGAGAGGAGCCAGAGGCAGTTGACAGTAAGACTTGTAGACCAGAGCCAAGGAGGGCCATGAGCTCCTGAGGCTGCCTGTGATCATGTCTGCTCCATCTCCGGGTCCCCAAGGCTGGCACTTACAGACATCAATGTATGTTGGCCGAACTGAAAAAGTGGAGGGCACCACTACCTTCTTTAGCACAAGCCCTGGGTTCGAGGATCTACTCATGGGGATCTCTCCCCAGGTGACTGCAGGCATGGGAGGGTTTTCTGGGGAGCTCATCCACCTGGCAGGGGACCAGTGCAGGGTTGGGCCATCCCCCCACCCCCAAGAGGCAGCCTCTGGGCTGGGGAGTGAGAGGAGAATGGCTAGAAGTTCAGGAAGGTCAGGGGCTCTAAGCTCAATGCCTTTCGCCTCGTTGCCTTGCTTGGGGAAGCTGCTTTTCCTGAATCAGACCCTGCCTGAGCGGCCAGCACAAAACTCAGCCTTTGGGTTTTAGGCTGCGAGCCACACCTTCTGATTCTAAGTAATTCCTTGTCTTTGTGCCCCTCAGGATCACACCTCGACACCCAAACCCTGAACTCCACACACTCTGCCATGCACACCGGAGGAGAGCTGGAGCGGAGGGCTGCGGAAGTGGCACACCTGTCCTCTAGGCCAATGGCATGATCTCTGTAAGGGACTTCCTGTAGTCTCCTATTCGCATGAACGACTGACTGTAGACGCATGACCTACAGTCCTCAATCCTGCCTCTAGCGACGATGGATCTCTATTGGGAATCAGGACAAACGCCTCAAGAAGGGGGGTGGGGAGAGAGAGAGGGATAGAAAACAAGCGCAAGAGAGTGCGTGAACGCAAAAGTCAACAAGGGCTCTTTTGTGCTTGGGGAATGATCTATTTTTAAAAATCATTTTAATTTTGACTTGTTACAGGGTACTTTTTTTTCCAACCTCATCTGTAGGAAATCCATGTGGGCTTCCTGGAGAGAAAAAAAAAAAAAAAGAAAACTAGGCACAAAATCAGTTTGGCACCTTAGTCCTATGTCCTCATCTGCCAGCCTTCCCGGCAGCGGACACACACCTCCATTCCATTTGTGACCTCCCTGCCCACTCCCCAGGGGGCTGCTCCTCCCAGAACCTTCTACATGACATTCAGGACACACGCACAGGCACACATACACACAAGCACCTCTCCCCTCTCCTCAGTGTACACACAGATTTTACTGTGACATCCCAAGCTGTATAGAATCTCCTGTGGATAAACTGGAATTTTTTTATGTTGTCTCTCTCTCTCTCTCTCTCTCTCTGCCAGTTTCAGTATTAATCATCTTCCAATGGAAAATCATTACCTTTAGAGTGCATTCGGGGTTCCTTGTGTTAGGGACATAAGAATCTGAGGCGAGGACCCCCCAGGCTCAGCTGTAGGGCTCAGAGGGCGCCAGTGCCCCATCTGAAGGGGTATTCTGGCTCAGCTGGGGGGGCCGGGTGGCTGTCCCAGGATTGCACCAGCATGTTCAATAGACAAGAGGTTTCCTATATCTTCAAGCACTTATATCATAGTCTGTGTTCAAAGTGTAAACTGTACAGTAATCAGCCTTGTGTATATGAAAAACAATAAATACTATGCAAACCAATAGAAACACTTTAGCAGTATGTACAAAGCACTAACAGCTCAGCTCCTGAGGACTTCTCCGGGCTGCGGGAGAAGGAGCTACAGCCTGTCTTTCAGTGAAAGAGGAAGGAAGGGAGTAGGGCTAGTGAATGGACCTGCCCGTTCTTAGAAGTCAGGCCCCCCAGGTCTCCCAGAGCCGACTCGGTGCTCTAAGTCCAGGCAGCGCACAGGCTGGGGGCCGAGGCGGCGCAGCCTCAGTGTCCCGCTCTGACCAAGCCCCCGCCCGGCCCGAAGAGGGGGCGACCCCGGCCCGGGAGAGGAGGGAGCGCCGCTGGGCCAGGCCCCCGGAGCAGGAGCAGGAGCAGGAGCAGGACGGAGACAGACGGCTGGCTGTTCCTCGCCTCGGTGCCACCAGGGAAGAGCCTTAACGTCCCACTGGAGCCTCCGGCGAGGGAGGCCCGAATCAGCACAATGCGCCGCGCCCGGCCCGGCCGCCCGGGGGCGCCCTCCAGGGCCAGGAGGGACCTGGCCGGCTCTGCTCGCTCCCGGGGGCCCGTGTGCGGACGCCCGCCCCGTCCCGCTCCTCGGGCTGTCCGCACACACGTCGATCCTTCCAGTAGCACAGACGCCCCCCCACCCCCCCAGCCCCGCGGCCCTGGTGCCGGTCACCGGCGCACAGGTCGGCGGCGGAGGCCTCGGGACCCCGCGCCGGGGCTGCGCGCTGAGTCCGGGACGGGCGGCCCGCGGAGGGGCTTCCGAGCTGCGCCCCCCAGGGCTCGGCCGGGGACCCGGACGGGACGGGACGGGACGGGGACGGGGGAGGGGAGCGCGGCGGCCGCCCCCGCCCCGCACGGCCCCGCTTGGCTCGCTCCGCTGCGCCCGGCATGGCTGCTTGGCCCTCCGGCCCCAGGCCCCCCGCGGCTTGGCTGCGCGCTCCGCTGCTAGTAGGAGCTCTTAGGGGAGGACTTTGGGGTCTCCACACGATGCCTAGAGAATGCTGCAGTCTGCACCTTAGATGCTTTTTAGAAGTTTTGGGATAACCTTGATTTTTTTAATTGTTATGAAAATGACTCTTTTCTTGACTCTCTCCCAAATGCTCTGTTATCGGGAGAGAACCCCCCACCCCTGCCCACTGCCCCACTCTGATGTATAGACCATTCTCCCTACACCAGCTGAACAAATGTCAAAATTAATAAAGAAATTGACTCATGGCAGGGGACTCCATCTCTCCTTCCTGGCTGGGCCTGGGGGCATCTGAGGGGCTGGGGCAGGAGTGAAGCGGGTGCTGGGCCCTGATGGAGTCTGGGGGTGAGATCAGTCAAGTGCCTACTTCCAGGAAACCTACACAGCCCCTTATCCTCCCACCAAATCCCACCAAACCCTTGGAGTGGATAGAACAGATTTGTCTCCTAAGGGTTACCATGAGATGGGGGCAGGTCCATGGTGGGGGGAGGGGGACACTGCACGCACTGGGGGGCGGGGGGCATGTGCATGGCTGAACCCACAGTACACGCTAAGTAAGGGAGATGGCCCAGTGCCCCCCCTATGATGGTATCTGGCCCCTGCACCCAATGCCATTCAAAGTTCGAGAACTTTTGCGAAAATTGCCCTGTTCCTCACTAGTTCTGAACACTTCATGAGGCTGGTCACCAAGCTGGCCACAGTTTTCCCATCTGTCAGATGAGGGAATGGATTAAACAACTGCTAAAGTCTCTATAGTTTGTCATCCTGGGATTCCCAAACATGAACGCCTTTGTCAAGCCTGACATTTATTAGAATCACATTATTTGCTGCAGCTTTCTTCCTCATAAGTTCCCATCAGGAGGTGACAAAGTCACAGTCGCAGGGGCTGAGGAGCACTGCCAGCCCTCAAACAGTCTGTAGCTTCTCCCTCAATATCAGAAAAGACCCCCAAGACAAGGCACCAGTCCAGGCAGTGCAGCCGTCTCACCCAGAGAGGTTTGAAAAACAGTTTCAGGATCACAGTCGCCTGGGTGGGCTCAGGCAGCAACAACATGAGAATCGGAATTAAGTGTCCCAAATGGTTGTGATGGGCAGCCCGGTAGCACAGCCAACTCCGGTAAAGTCCTTTTTTTCTTGTTTCTAGCCTAAAGTCCTAGGGAAATAATCTCCACAGCCTGTGTGAGGTCTTTCTCGTATTAAGCTGCATCATGCACACCTCAGAGAACACGGCTGGGAGCAGCCAGTTCCACAAGGAACAGGTAACAGCGGCGTGGGGAGAGGCGGGCTCTGGGTGAGAGGGGAGCTCTCCTCGGGTCCTGCGTCCAGACTTGCAGCTGGAAGCCCTGGAGAAGGCCAGCGAAGAGCACCTCTTTCCTCCACCTGCCGAAGCGGGAGCACGGAGTGTTGAGATAGCCAAGGAACCCACAGCCTGATCAGGAAAGGCTTCAGAACTGCCCAGCAGAGGGGGACAGAAGTCTCTCTGCCTGACAGTCACTATTTTCTTGTCATTTTACATGTTCAGTGGCATGCTGCTTTCCACTTTAAAAACAAAAAGAAAAACAACAATAACTGCAAGAAAAGATGCCACCCCATATGGAAATAACCGGGTATTCACCATGGTTTCTCTTTGTAAAATGGAAGACAGCCCCCAGTAGAGCCTTGTAGGTTATAAAAAATTCATTAGAAAAAAAGGCATATGGGTGCTCTGCAACTCAGTTTAGTCCCATCCATCAAGTAATGACTGAGCACCAACCAAGTGCCTGCCAGGAGGACCCATCACTGAATCCACAGCCATCTCAGCCATCAGAGCTTTCCAACCCAGGTGCCAAGCCAGACAGAACATGGCAATGACTCCAGCAGAGGCACAGACGACTCCTCGGAGGAGGGAGATGGGAGAACGGAGGGAATCAGGAAAGGCTCCTCCAAGGCAGAGGGGGGAAGAGCACACGCCCAGCACGTGCAGAGCTGCTCCAGTCCCACCTCCTGCCCCGGTCAGCCTGGCAGGCTCCCACTCCCAGGCTCTGAGGCCGCTCATGAGATGCACATCCCCACCCCCCAGTACCCCAGCCAAAGCCCGGCCTCCCCACTTACCCATCCCAGCTTGGAGGAAGGAGGAGCTGCACCCACACTCAGATTCCACACTCTGGCTTGGACATCTGCTCAGAAGGAGGCCTGGGCACCCCAGGACAGCGACCCCTGAGCCTGGCCTCCTCACCCTCAGGGAGCAGGTGCAGGCACTGTAATTTCTAGCTGCCTCGGGAGCTTCTGGGGCCCCAGGTACCCTCCTCTTCGTAGATGCTGGACTTGGGAACCCGGAGAGGTAGACCCTCTGAGAACGAACAGCTTCCAGAGCTCATTCTCTGTTCTCTCTCTCTCTCTCTCACTCACACACACACACACACACACACACACCCTGGCTGATTTTACAGTCAATCTTTCAAAGTGCAATTTGTCTTGGAAAAGCCAATGTGAGGCCCGTGTGGGTTTCGACCAATGGCGCCGCGCCTCTGGCCGCTCAGCCAGTCTCGGGTCTGTATTCTAATGGGCCATATCTTTATCAGGGAAATGTTGCTTCTCCGAACTTAAAACTTCTCATGAAGGGTCCCCAGATCCAGAGGCAGAGGAGGGGTCTGAGCTAAGGCGCGGGGCGCTGCCTTTCTCCGGGCTGGACCGGGAGAGAGCCAAGGGGCGCCGGGGAGGCCGCGCACCTGCCCCAGGAGCACCTGACTTCTGAGGCGCTGCCGTAGGCGCGGGGCCGCCCGGGACCCTCCGGACCTGCCATGGGCTCCTGGCTCAGAGCTCGGGGGCTCCGGCTGTAGGGGCCTGGATTCGGGCGTCCCACCTCGCCTGGCCCCGACCCGAGGATCATGGAGTCCAACCTGCAGGGGACGTTCCTGCTGAACAACACGCCGCTGGCTCAGTTCTCGGAGGTGAAGGCCCCCGTGTGCCAGTACTCCGTGCAGAACTCCTTCTACAAGCTCAGCCCCCCGGGGCTGGGCCCCCCGCTGGCCGCCGGGACCCCCCACGGGATCACGGACATCCTGAGCAGGCCTGCGGCCGCCCCGAACGGCAGCCTCCTCTCCGGCTACCCCCACGTGGCGGGCTTCGGCGGACTGGGCTCCCAGGGCGTCTACTACGGACCCCAGGTGGGGAACTTCCCCAAGGCCGCCAGCGAGTACCCGCCCCGGACCCGGAACTGCTGGGCGGACACGGGCCAGGACTGGCGAGCCGGGCGGCAGTGCAGCGACAGTGAGTACGGCGGCCCCAGCCGGCGCCATCGGGGCAGGTCGGGAGGGGCCCTCTCGGTGGGCCGGACCGCCCTCCCCCCGTCGGGGCCCCGCGGCCCAGGGGCACGGGTGTGAATCCCCCCGCCCGTCCCGGCAACCCCCCAGCTCTGCTCGGCCCCTCGCCCCCTCCCTTACCAGCTGCTGCCTCAGCTGCCCTCCCAGAAAGCCCGGGGGTCTCCAGGTCTGGAGAAGACCACGTGGCACACCCAGAAGCCCGTGGCAGGTCCGGAGGGTCCCAAGTGGCCCGTAGGATCTGGCTGGCAGCTCACCTTCCTCCCCAAACTCCAAGCCCATGTCACTTCTTCATCCAGAGCAGGCAAACGCTGTCCCCGGTGAGAGGTTGCCAGAGCACCCCTTCCCGGATAGCCCCCCTCCCGGGCCCCAACACGACACCATTCAGGGACCCCATCTGGATCCCGCCTGTGATCCGGGGGGTGGTTTCCCCTGCCCTTCTCAGGGCTTATGTCAACAGTAGTGGCGACAACTGCTCAGCCTCTAGGAGCAGCAGCCAAGTCAAGTCAGACTTGGCCCAGTAGTAGTGGGGGGTGTCTCCCCACCCTACCATGCCCAACCCTGTATTTGGAGAACTGGTACGGGGTCCCCATGAGCCAGTCAGGGCCCGGAGGTAATGGCAAGACCTGCACTGGCAGGTGAGGCTCACCCAGGAGGCAGGGAGGTAACAGTGGCTGCAGGAGCCATCCTTGTGCCACCGAGGCCTGGCCGGGACCTGGCAGGGGTGGAGGTGGAGGGAACCTGCACCTCTCTGCCATAGGGGCTTGGGGCCCACCAAGGAAACCCCAAACACATCGGCCCCTCCATCTGCTACACTGTCCCATAGCACACCCCTCACTCTACCCAAAACATGGCAAGTTCCATGTGAGCGAAGACCTCATCTCTTGGAACTGGTTTGGGGGGTGCTCTAGAGGCCCTGGTCTCTGGAACATCCATCGTCCCCTCCCCACCCCGCACTCTCTCCCCTACTCTTCAATCCCAAGTGCATAGCCACACACAGGAAAATACCTCAGTTGGTAGCTGAATCAACACACAGGGAGAGAGGACTGCAGAGGATAGTCTCTTGGGAAGTTTCTTCCCCTTCTAGTGCCTCAGTTTCCTTACCTCTAACATGTGGAGATGGGACATGAGCTATGGGGCCGCCCTGACCAAGGCCCGACAGGTGGGTCTTCTGCCTCCCCAAGCCCTGGTGGCCCTCCAGCCCGAGCGGCTGCCCCCAGTGGTGCAGGAGCAGGGCCTGGACCTCTGCGTGCAGACTCTCCAGGGGGCTGAGGCCACAGGACTTCTAGGCCTGGTGACAAGGGCAAGCAGTAACTTGAGGCTGAAAGCTCTGGTTTTCTCAGAAACCTGGAAAGTGAGATCCCAAGAACAACGAATTAGGGAGAGAAGGAATCCCCAGACCCTCTGAGGCCTTGGCTATTGGTGGAAGGTGTGTGGTGTGTGCCTTGGTGAGAAAACCAAGAAGATCCAGAAAAAAGTCCTGTTGCCCCTGGAGGGAAGGCAGCAGAACTGAGTAGTGAACATGACGCAGAGAAGAAGGAGACCAGGGCAGGTTGTAAGCTCCCTCTGCCCCTAAGGAGCTCTCACCTGAGGCAGGTGCCCTCTCAGGGTCCCTGACTGTCCGGACAGGGCAGAGGTCACAGTCACTATTGCCTCTTGATTAGCGGCGTCACGATGCCCTCACAACTCAGTGGCTTCTCCAGAGGAGGGAGCTCGCCCAGTGGGAGAGGCAGGACAGGGCTGGCACCCCCACTCATCCTGCTAAGCACACACCTTCTTCCTCTCACCAGCCCCGGATCCCCTGAGTGACAGCATCCACAAGAAAAAGCACACCCGGCCCACCTTCACGGGACACCAGATCTTTGCCCTGGAGAAGACCTTTGAGCAGACCAAGTACTTGGCCGGCCCTGAGAGGGCACGGCTGGCCTACTCGCTGGGGATGACGGAGTCGCAGGTCAAGGTGAGTCTGTGTGGGAGAAGGGCTCTGCCTTCGCGGGCGCGCCCTGCCAGGACGGGATACCGCTGCGCCGGAGAAAAGCACTTTGCTCTCCCAGCAACTCTGGCTCTCGGCCGAGGCCGTCCTGCTGTCTGGGCGCTGCCTGCCCAGCGAGCCCTGGAGAGGGCGATAATCACCATAACCAGATGTCAATACTCTATTTGGAGAGCGATGAGTGTAGGAGTTCATTAAGCCTCACGGCAACCTGGAGGTGGGGATTCTTACCCACTTTACGTCTGAAGAAACCATCTCAGCTGAGCCTGTGGCTCAAGGTTGCCTGGCTGTTACCAGGTGCAGAGCTGGGGCTCAATTCCAGACCTGCGGGGCACCAGCCTAATGCTTTCCCCTCCTCTGCACAGTGGTGGCCAGAAATATCAAGAGCTCATGGCAGCCTCTGGCCCAGATCAGGAGCCAGTCTCTGGGCTGGCTCAGAACCATCAGCCTTGTAAGGTTGTTGCATCAGCTGGCAGGAGAAGCCTGCCTTGGTTTGCCAATAAGGCGAAGAAAACCCCTCCTTCCAGGTCCACCCAAATGAAGCCCGGGTGGGAAACTGGGGCAGGGAGCCTCCAAGCCAGAGGCAAGGGTCATGCTCACATCACTGGCCACCAAGCCTGAAATCAGTAAATGGGCTTCTGCCTCCAGGCTCCCAGAGAGAGCCGTGATGCTAGAGCTCTCCCAAGGGTCGTTGCCCGGGGGGGGGCAGAAAGAAAGCTTTGAGGTGTTGAGGCAAGCCGGGAGCTGCCCAGCTCTGTGACACTACGATGGGTTTAAAAGCATAAGAGGGAAGGACAGGGGCTGTCACCTACGTCCACAGCCTCCCGGCCTGCTGACGGCAAGAGCTCTCTTTCCGACCATTCAGTTTCTTCAGGCACTTGTCTGCCTTCTTCAGCTCTGCTAAGCAATGAAAATGTTACTTTTATAATTAGGAAGAAATGATTCACGAAGTTCAGTGAAGGCCTATGAAGCACCTGCTGAATGCCCTCACCTGCGCATTCCAGCGTCTCCGTCCAAGTGCCCCAGGTGGCAAAGGAGCAGACCCATCGCAGGGAGGAGGGCTCAGCAGAAGGGCTGCTGCACTTACACGCATTTGTTTCTATTTTACCCCAAACGGTGTGACTGTTACCAGCTGGTCTTACTGAGCTATTTGTTATACTAGGACAATCAGGACCACGGGTCCCTGCCGCCGAGTGGGGTCACCCTCCTGGGGGCTGGTCCCCGTGCGTGCTGTGCGTGCACGACCCTCAGCCCCCCCCCCCACCCCCGCCCCAGGTGTGGTTCCAGAACCGAAGGACCAAGTGGCGCAAGAAGAGCGCCCTGGAGCCGTCGTCCTCCACGCCTCGGGCGGCGGGCGGCGGCGGCGGCGGGGAGCGCGCGGCCTCGGAGACCGAGGACGACGAGTACAACAAGCCGCTCGACCCCGACTCGGACGACGAGAAGATCCGCCTGCTGCTCCGCAAGCACCGCGCCGCCTTCTCGGTGCTCAGCCTGGGCGCGCACAGCGTCTGACGCCCCCGCCCCGTCCCGGTCCCGGGCGCCCCTGCTCAGCCCCGCCCCGCCCCGCCAGGGGGGCCGCGGCGCCCGGGGGGAGGGGGGCAGAAGGAGGGAGGGGGGCGGGGGGCGGGGGGCGGAGGCGGCGGCGGAGGGGGGTCCGTGCGCCCCCGGACCGGCACCCTGGGGCCGTCCTGCACCCCTGGGGCCCAGGCCTGCCCTGCCCGCTCCACAAACTCACCAGGGCACAGGTAGATGAAAACGACCGGGCTCTGCGGCCAGGAAAGTGGCTGTGGGCTCGTGGACTTGCCACTGTGATCTAGCTGGGGGCGGAGGGGGGGGGCATCCCCAGGAGACAGCTGGCGGGAGCAGAGGTCTGCTGCCTTCTGCTGTGGGAGTTGGGAGGCCAGGGTGCTGTTGGCTGACTGCAGAAGAAAAGATGACATGTCCGGGTGCCACCCTCCGACCTTGGCACGGGAAGGGTACCACTGGAGACCCCCAACTGGAGGAAGTGCACCTCAGAGAGGGCGAGTGGGTCCCGGTGAAGGAGAAACACTCCTGACACCCCAATCAAGGATCACGTCCCTGGAGGGACACCTCCTCCTGGCCTCCTTCCTCCGACCTCCTCTGGGATTCCCCCAGAATAGGAAAAGACAAGACACCCCCTCCCTCTGCTGGGAAGGAAGGAGGTTGGAGGCAGAGGCAGAAAAAAACATGAGAGAATCCGAGGAGCTGATGCTGCACCCCAGAGCCTCTCACCTGGGCTTCCCTCTGTGCTGATACAAGGACCAGATCACTTGGGGGACAGGGGAGCTTGGCAGGGCTGGAAGTGGCCTAGAACCCCTGCTTCCCCAGCTGGGGTGCCCACGCTGGAAGGGAGAGGCCCCTGCAGGGACCGCCGCACCAAGGGCCCGCATGGATCCCCTGGCACTTCCTTAGACTGCCCTGCAGCCTGCTGCTGGAGGTGGTGTAGTGCAGGGCAGTAGCCTGGCGGGCAGGTGGGCGGGGCTCGGGAGGTGGGTGGGGGCTGGCCAGAGGAATGCAACCCCAGGGGACAGAGCATTTGCCCATCCTTACTGACTTTTAAAATATAAAGAATAAAAATAAAAGTCCCAGAAACATCCCCATGGCTCATGTGCTTCTGTGAAACTGGCTGTGGAATCCCAGCCAAGCCTCTGTGGGGGGCATTCCCAAGGGCAGGCCTCTTCTCCCAGGGTGGGGGATCTGTGCTCTGGGGGTCTGGAAACTTTGCATAGCACTGGTCAATTTGGAATTTCACTGGTCAATGCCAGGCACTGTCATAGGTGCTAAGAAACTGAAGACTTTAATGGGGCTCCTGACCTTCAGGAATTCACAGCCTCATGGGGGGAATGGTCCATTTGGGGAACTAGGTACTGTAAAGAAAAGATTGAAGGGGTGGAGAGAATAGAAGCACTGACATTAACTGCACACCCACCCTACTAAATTCTCCCATGTGGAAGGCCTGGATGACCTCACTTGACCTCACAAGGAACCTAAGAGGTAGGTATTATGCTTGTTGCATGGATGAGGGAACTGGGGCTCAGAAGGTACCTAAGCCAAGTCACAGAAGGGGGATGGGGCAAGCCAAAAGTGGATTCCAAGGATCTCGTGTCCACTTGCCCCAGGCATAGCCCCTCAAAGCCTTTTCTGTGAAATGAGAGGCCAAAACAAGGTGTGCTTTCAGGACCCTTCCAACCTGAATGATCTGTGCAAACACCAACAGGGTCTGAGAAGTGAGGCAGCTGCCCCTTTGCTGTCCCAAGTCCTTTGTTGGTCCCTTGGGCCCCCAGAATGGGAGACTCTGGCCAGGGGAATCAGCCTGGAGTGAGAACAAGGGAAGGAGGAAGACCCCAGCTGGGCCTCTTGGCAACGGAGGCACCAAGCTTTCATAATAACCCCAGTGGAGGGATCTCTGGGTGGCGCAGCGGTTTGGCACCTGCCTTTGGCCCAGGGCGCGATCCTGGAGACCCGGGATCGAATCCCACATCGGGCTCCCGGTGCATGGAGCCTGCTTCTCCCTCTGCCTGTGTCTCTGCCTCTCTCTCTCTCTCTCTCTCTCTCTGACTATCATAAATACATAAAAATTAAAAAAAAAATAACCCCAGTGGACCCGGAGGACAGGAGTGACTGACAAGAAAACATAGAATGCGTTTAAGTTCTAACCTTCAATCCAAAATGGTGCCCGCATCAGTGTTTATGGAGGTACAGTGGGAAGGAGACGAGAAGGCAGCTTATAGGAACCGAGTGCCATCTCTGTATGCAGCTGGCCACGGGCTGCATTGAGGAACCCTCCACTGACTCGTGGGGCCTGAGTGGGGCCCCACAGCCATGCTGCAGCAGGTGGGACAGCAGCCTGGGGGCACCCCAGGATTCACTCAGCACGGCCCCCAAAACAAAAAACCTCTGTGGGCTCTGGGGAGCCAAGTGCCGCACAGCGTCTCTGGAGCACTTTGAGGAGGGCATGTGGCCTGAGGGCCCGGAGGAGGCTGCTGACGTAATCCATGGGCAAAGTTATTAAGCAGGTACAGAGGAAGAGGCCAGCGGTCCCCAACATTGAGCTCGTTTGCTTCTTTTGTAAGCATATTATAATCCCAACTGCTCTCTTACACTTGTAATTCTTGCGTGTTGATTCAGGTCCTCGGGGTCAGTATTAAATCAAGCCTGGGGGAGGTTTTTTTCCTGGGGAGATATTTGCTGAGCTAAACAAAATCTTCTCCAGTCTCAAAATTCCAGGACACCTGCCGTTGGAACCTCTGGCTCAAAGACTCCATCCTCCCAGACATCTCCTCTATCTCTCTCCTACTCTCACGGGCAGCCTGAACACAGGTACCCAGCGAGGCACAGCTACTGCCTCACGCTGCACTCGGACGGAGGAGAAGAACCCAAGGTGAACGGCCCAGATGCCCAAGGGCAATCTGGAATAAGGCTTGTTCTCTGCAGATATGCACCTGCATGGTGTGTGAGTGTGTGTATGTGTGTGTTTATGTGTGTTGCTGGGGAGAACTCAAGGCTACGTCCGTTCATCTATCATAAAGAAATAATAAGCCATAGGCATTTTTTAAAAGACTGCATTTATTTGAGAGCTCAAGAGAGTGGGAGCAAGAGAGCATGCATGAACAGGGTGGAGGGGTAGAAGGAGAGGGGTAGAGGGAAGAGGGAGAAGCAGATTCCCTGCTGAGCACGGAGCCCGATGTGGGGCTCAGCCCAGGACCCTGGGATCATGACCTGAGCTGAAGGCAGACACTTAACCAACTGAACCACCCAGGCATCCCGGCCATAGGCATTTTATGCCTGGTTATAAAAGGGATTTCTTGTATGTCCTGAGTTTAACAAAAATCCAAAGTTATTTTGGAATTTCACACTTCTTGCAAGTCCTCTCCTACCACATCACAAACTTTTCAGGGATGAGACAAGGGGGAAGAAATGAAATCCTGGGTTTCCAGTAGACAGAGTCGTGCTCTGATGGGCAGCCCAGGAGGCTCTAAGAGACAGATTCTCCCAAAGCCTCCCATCGTGGCTGCCAACGAGAGAAGGACACAGGACACATCCTGCCAGGCTGGGTGCAAGTACGGGGATGGCAGTGTCTTACCGAGTTGGGAATGGCCACATCCTGATCTCAACAGTTAAAAAGGAGATGGGGTCATGGAATTCCACTTCTGGCAACCCCCCCTCATACTCAGGCCCCTCCAGGGGTTGGGGCTGGGCGCCGCTGACCCGAGGCTTCTCCTGCAGCATAGCATAGAGGACTGTGTTCAGTTCCATCCTGGCTCTGCCCTGGGCCCTGGGCCGGTTACTCAGTCACCGAGCCTCAATATATTCATCTGGGACACAGCCCTTGCAGCGGCTCTGTGAGGTCAGAGCCAAAGACTGTGCCCGGCATATGCAGACCCTCGACAGGACCTGCTGCATTTTCCAAAGAGGGCTTTGAGGCTCCAGTCCTGTGTCACCAACTAGTAGCTGGGTCATGTGACTGAGTTAGTTAACCTCTTGAAATCCAGTTTCCTCATCTGTAAAATGAGGCTGACAACCCACTCCGCATGGGCAGAGAGATAAAGGCAATTGCAGACCATGCATAGAGCAGCATGAGCACATAAACATGAGCATGCTCGTGCTCTCTCCGCTATCCACAAGCTCATGCCTCCAGGGAGCGGCAGAGCCAGTGCTAAACAGTTCTCCACGACGGAGGGACCAGGGACCAGCAACCTGTTCCTGCCAGCCGTTTAGCCCCGGCAGGCCACCTGCTACCTGGGCCATTATGGAAGGATTTGTGTGTGACCAGGCTCGTTGACCTGCAAACTGCCTGAGATTTTGGCCTTCTGGGAGGGGCTGAATTCAGCTTGCAGATGTGTTTCTTCAGGGGCAGACTGTGCTTTTATAGAAATGTGATAGGCCTAGCAGCAGGGCATGCCTGGTGCAGTAAGGGGTTCCCGGGCACTTCTGGGTGCCTGGGCTCCACATGGTTACCTGGCCTGCCTGGCCCCTGAAACCCCTGGGTCTGTATAGTCTGCCCTGAAGCCTTGCTACTCTAAGACATGATCTGGGCACCAGCAGCGGCCTCACCTGGGACTTGTTATAACACAGACCTGCAGGCCCCAATCCAGAATCTGCCTTTTAACCGGATTCTCCCATGCACACCAGGCACGCTATAGTGTGAGAGGATCCAGAGTGGGTACGGCTGTGTGAATGTGTGTGGCTAACACTTCTCTTCTCAGAGCATGGAATCTGGCCCAAATTGGGTGCTCAATAAAAAGTGGTTCAACGGATACAGATGAGCATAGGTACACTCATAGCATTTGCGACCATGGAAAACATAGTCAGGACCCGACTGTGGGCAAAAATTTTAAGATTTTTTTTAATATATTTATTTTTTATTGGTGTTCAATTTGCCAACATATAGAATAACACCCAGTGCTCATCCCATCAAGTGCCCCCCTCAGTGCCCGTCACCCAGTCACCCCCACCCCCCTGCCCACCTCCCTTTCTATCACCCCTAGTTCGTTTTAAGATTTTATTTATTTATTCATGAGAGACACCAAGAGAGGCAGAGACATAGGCAGAGGGAGAAGCAGATGGGGGACTCGATCCCAAGACCCCAGGATCACCACCTGAGCCAAAGGCAGACGCTCAACCACTGAGACAACCAGGCACCCTGTGTGTGAGCAAAATTTTTAAAAGTCTCGAGGACAAGAAAGTAGCAACCGCAAGGAACACCCTGCTCTCCCAGGCACAGCCGAGCCCCTCGGCTGCGAGACTAGCGGCAGAGGCCCAGAGTCTAGAGGCAGGGAGGAAACTGTGCGCGTGCAGCAGCCCAGCAGGAGAAAGAGGAATTTCAGAGCATGGCCCTCTGGGGCATTAAGTAATAGAAAACCCATGGGATCCCTGGGTGGCTCAGCGGTTTGGCGCCTGCCTTTGGCCCAGGGCGCGATCCTGGAGTCCCGGGATTGAGTCCCACATTGGGCTCCCGGCATGGAGCATGCTTTTCTCCCTCTGCCTGTGTCTCTGCCTCTGTGTGTGTGTCTCTCATGAATAAATAAATAAAATCTTTAAAAAAAAAGTAATAGAAAACCTGACTTACATCAGCAGTCCTTAAAGACGGCTCTGTGGCTCGTGTTCATAACAATGTCCACATGGTTACCTGGCCTGCCTGGCCCCTGAGAGCCATCAGATTCAACCGTGTCCTTCGTCCTTTGCATAAGATGGTGGAAGAGAATGATATTTTAGAAGGATTTTCACTGGAAAATTATTTTGCTTAGAATAATTCACTCTGATGATGCTCAGATCAACAAAATGGTACCAAATAAAGAAATGTGCTGTTCTGACTATCGGATCATGTTATTTCGACTTGGTTCTGAGGGTGGGTTGGGAGGTTATGGAGGAATTTGGTACAAACCTGTGGAGAGAAAGACCTCTGTCATTTGGGAGGAAGAGGTCCTGGGAATGAGGCTAAGGGAACCCTTGTGGTCACTTTGTACCCAGGCCAAGAGCTGTGGCTTCGGGTCAGGATGCCAAAGAGGTGTTCTTCTGTTCCCTGTACCACAGAAGAAGACTCCAGCACCTTCTGTGAAAGAGACTCCTTCCAAATGCTTTACTCACACCCACTCACTTGTCTGCCAACAGCCGTGTATGATTTAGTAACCCTGTTTTCCAGATGAAGAAACTGAGGATCACATCTACTACTGCTCCTGTGGTTGTTTCCTGCACAAATTTATTAAACACTCATGGTGCCATGACCTGTTCCAGGGGCGTCTCTCATTTCATTAAAAAAAAATCAAATGAAATAAGCACCGTATTATACCTATTTTATAGCCACTGGGACACAGTAACTTGCCCTGTGTCACACAGCTTAACCCAGTCTGACTCTGAAGCTCCCACTTTAAACTACCACAGAAGGGGAGAGAGAGGGGCCAGGTGAATTAGGGGGCTGTGAACTGTTTAAAAAGAAAATTAGGATTATTTGTGTTAATAAATTAAAATCCACATGGTCTGCTTTTTGCTGTCACTGCGCTTGTTGCCGGGCTCCCTGACTCTGTTAGCTGCCTCCCGTCCTGATGCTCAGAACTTAGAAGGAGGAGACCAGCGGGCAAGAAAAGAACGGGAACACGGTGCTATCAGTGCTGTGAGGAAGGGCTTCACAGAGAAGATAGGGAACCCCAGGAGGCAGGGGGTAAGGAATTTAATTAATGGCAATGTACATTAACAAAAATGCAATTCCCTGTTGATCCATGCGACACCATATCTCATCAAAAGCATTATTTCCTTTATTATAGGAGAAGGGGCACCAGAATAAAGGTGATTTTCATTGGTAAGAATCACGGTATTTATATGACCTCACCATTGGAATTTATAGAGTTTGAATGAAAAGCAATGACTGAATCCTCATTTGAAATAATAGCACCATACTCACTACAGCGTTCTGTACACTTCCACCCACATTCTTGGATTTGCTTCTCTGATAGAGTAGTCTTCAGACTTTATCCCCAATCTGCATATGAGGAAACTGTGATCTGTGCAGGATCAAAACTCCGTGTCTCCTCAGTCCAGGCTGTGTCTCCTCTGTGGATGTTAACGACATGGAAGCTACAGAGGACACAAGAGGACCAGACGAAGTCCTCTAGCAAAAGACACTCTCATCAAATGCGTGGCAGTGCGTGGCTACAGAAAACACCATTTTTCTTGGAGTGGCTTCTGCTGCTTTGCAGCCGCGGGCCAGCATCCGTGAAAGGAGATCTGCCCCAGCCAGGGAAGATGTTCACCGAGGTTGTTTCCCAAGCTCATCAGACAGATGGTTTGTCAGGCATAGGGATTCCCTGGGCCCTTCTGGATCTTCCCTCCGTTGGGTGAGGGGTGTCCCTGGAATGTGTCTGAGGAACAAGTGCCCAGGGCACTGAAGTGGACATATTTGGCAAATAGTGATTTTAGAAGCCCAAATTGATTTAAACCCACATTTTGGTTCTCCCTGTAGCTTCAGGGTTGTTCGCAATGATGTACACTGGGTTCTGTAGGGTTTCCTTCTTCCCCAGTGACAAAGGGTTCAAGTAGAGAAGGCAGCAAGGATGGTCTGGATCTTCCTCCTGAGGAAGACGGATGGACAGAGGGCAGAGTATCCTGCTGCTGAATCAGCTCTGTGGCTGTAGGTACTTGTGAGAAATTCTATTAGAGTCAAACCTTCCAGGGCTCCTGGGAGAGACCCTGCTCCAAGAGATTTGCTAAACCACTGTCACTGTGTTCTGAAAAAGAATGCAATCTGCAGTTTCTAATACCATTTAGCTGGGACCACCAGGAGCCATGGTGGTAAGAGCCAGAGCAAGAGGGTCTGTGGGCAAGGTGCAGGATAACTGTAAAGTGCAGTTCCTGGCTCAGTGAATGGCAGCTTCTACACTCACGGCATGGGGGCTTCCCTGGCACTGACCCTTGCCTTTTCCTGCTAAGGCCACCTTGATCTCTCCACCCAACAATCCTCCCTCCTCTTTGATTGATGTAGTGTGGGCGAGCCTGACAGACATGGGCCTAAGCCAATCAGCAAGTGCCACCTCTCTGGTTGTGTGATGATCCCTCCTGGGAGGGGCCTGGGCTCAGCTGTAGCCAATGAGCAAGGACCGAGGTTGTTCCCCAGACACCGCCCCCCCCCCCCACACACACACCTCTTACCTGTCTGACACCTGGCACTCCTTCTGGCTGCTGCTCCCTGTCTCACTTCTGTGGGGGTGTGCTCACCAGAGAAGGGAGCCAGCCCCGGGGGACAAGTAGGGCTGAGAGGTGGAGGGACAGCGGGGACTGCAGGGGTAATGCTGTTTCAGGCCTAATCTCAGCCAGGCCTCAACTACTCGTAGCCTTTTCTGGAGATAATACCCTTTTGGCTTGATGCTGGTTGGATTGGGTTTCTTTCTTTTTAAAAAGATTTATTTATATTTGCATGCACACACGGTGGTCCTTCAAGCCTCACAACTGTGACACCACACCCATCTTTGGGAATCAAGGATCCCATCCCAAATTACAGATGGAAGACCAAGGCTCACAGGCAGAGTGCCCAGTCCAATGTTACCGTGGCAATGCAAGGACACCGTGTGTGGGCATGAGGTCACTATTTGGGGTGAGGGAGAGGTTCTAACATTGCATTGTGGGGATGGTTGTACAACTCTGTAAGTCTACTTTAAAAATTGATCCCTTAAGGTAGGTGTATTTTACAGGATAATTACACTTCAGTGGACACTTTAAAATAACATAAGAAAAAAAATTACCCATGGAATCACTGGCAGCTGTCCGCTCCAAATCTCTTTTCTCATACTCAGAGAGACTTCGGCTTGAGGACCTCAAAAATCCTTCTAAAAACCTCAGACTGGGATGCCTGGGTGGCTCAGCGATTGAGCATCTGCCCTTGACTCAGGGTGTGATCCCAGGGTCCCTGCATGGAGCCTGCTTCTCCCTCTGCCTCTGTCTCTGCCTCTCTGTGTCTCTCATGAATAAATAAATAAAATCTTTAAAAATTGTTTATTTATTTGAGAGAGAGAGAGAGCACGCGCGAGCACAAGAGGGTGAGGGGCAGAGGGAGAAACAGGCTCCATCCCAGGACCCTGGGATTATGCATGACCTGGGCCGAAGGCAGACGCTTATCCAACTGAGCCCCCCAGGCCCCTAACCCTGAATTAGGTTTCTATGGTTTATAATGAAAGAACAGGAAGAGTACAAATAAATCAGAATCCTCAATGTTTGCTTATAGGCTGGCCCTTCAGGGCCGGTGGACCGTGGGGAGCCACCCTGGGCTAGAATTCCCCAGTGCCTTTCCCTCGCACCAGGGACCTGAGAGCTGGCCTACCCTCTTCCTGTCTTTACGCCCCCCTTCCCCCTCGGCTCAGGTGGCCAGCTTGTCACGAACGGCCCCATACTTGGTGACAGAACGGGACTGGACTCAGCGATCATTCCCCCCTCGGGGTCATTAGTTCCGAGTCCCGTTCAGATTCCTGAAGAGAGCAGCGCCTCGAGCTCAGGCCGGCTGGCTGACCAGGCTGCCTTGGCAGAGGTGGGCCGGGTTACCTGCCCCCCGGCCCAGCGACGCCGTCAGCAGAGCCCCCGACAGTGTGGGGACCCGCAGCAGCCCCGACCCCAGGGGCTTCCTACTCCTGGGGCGCAGCACCCCCTCCCTGCCCCGTCTGCTGGGCTGCCCTACCCAGAAGGATCTAGCTGTTGGGCTCCTCCTTGCTCTGCTTCAGTGCGCTGAGCCTGCAGAGTCACAAACGGAAGTTGCCCGCAGCCCGTCCGGCTACCCCGCCACTGCTTCCCTGGTGGTGTCGGGCACCCCCTCCTCCTCCCCCACCCCCGCCCGCCCATCCTGATGCTCCTGGGCCGCCCCACCGCTGCAGAAGCCCTGGCCTGGCCAAAACTCGTTGTTGCTCTTCAGAACGATGAACCGAAGGCTGACCCGACCTTTGACAACCCCTGTGGGTGCAAATGGGGCCAGGACCCATGTGGGAAGAGAGCTCCAGGTATAGGGGACCCGTGAGCAGGGCTGCTGAGAAGGCCGCCCTGTCGGTTACGACCCCACAGGGCAGGACACACGAGCTCACGTTCGTGAACCAAAATGCGTATGTCCCTGTCGCTTCCAGGGGAAGGCACCAGTGTCTGAATAGGGACGGGGACGTCGGAGGCGAGCGAAGAGGCCGGCTCTCCTCCGTGGATCCCGTGCCAGCCTCTTCCCCCACGGCCGACCCGGAAGGCTTGCGTCCAGAAGCCCCTCTTGAGGGCCTCCGTGAGCCGGCAAACAAACATCATTAATCTTGGCAAAGTGAGTGAAAGCACATTCACCTGTCCAAGCAAGAGAATTAATGTTGTGTCAATAGGAAATTCGTGTTTACCTCTGGCCTTTACATCTTTCCTTTGCTACAAAAAGCCCAGAGTGGACCAGGCCCGGCGCGGGAGGACTGGCCCAGAGTCAGAAGGAAGCCAAGCGAAGCCACGCAGCCCAGGCGCGCCGGCGGGCCCGGGCTGGATGGGGCGCAGGGGCCGGGCGGGGGTTCTGCGGCGCGGGGAGCCGGGCGAGAGTGGGCAGCCTCCCAGCCTGCGGGCCTTGGGGGACGCGCTCCCCTCACCCTGCACGGGCTAATGCGGCCTCAGGTGCCTCTGTTTTCTCTCCGGTGCACAGCGTTGTCGTCTCTCACACCAGGCCGTCAGCGCGTGTAGCTCCCCAGGCCACGAGGGGCAACGTTACTGGTCAAGGAGCAAAGTGCCAGGTCCCCTGCCTGCTGATTGACAGCGATTCTCTAATTCGGCCTTTTTCTCAAATGGAGAGGATAGATACCACAGGGCAGAGAATCCAACGGTTAGCCTCCAGGCCGCATACAGGCAAGAGGTGGATCTGAACTCGGGTCCGACCCCGAAGTCAGCGGTGCCCCAGTCACGGTCGCACACAGTTCCCACCAGGAAGGATCAGCCCACCGCACATGAGGTCAAGTGTAAGGCAGGAAGGCTCTGAGGAAGCCTCCTGGGTCGCCCTGGGTGCCTCCTGTCGCCCAGGAATGCCTCGCTGCTGGGGGGTGGGGCCGGGAGGGGCCGGGAGGGTGTGTGCGTGCCTGTGTGCCCCAGGAAAAGAAACCAAACGGGCCGATAAGATCTCTCGTTTCCAGAGCAAAGCACCAATTAAACACAAGGCAGATGTGAGCAAATAAAGCTGTGGCGTCCGGAGAGAAAATCAATACTAGATTATGTGCCCCGGCCCAATCATATACCAATTAATACAGAGCGGGTGGGGCTGGTGCCGAGGGAAGATAAGTCTGGCTGGCCAGCACGCGGGGGCTGCCGCCTGCCCCCAGAGCGCCCCAACCGGGGCTCATGCCCCGTGCTCCTCGGGGCGGGGCGCCGCTAGCCCTGCTTCTAAAGGGCCAAGCCTGAGGTCTCCGGGGGGAACTTGGGTGAGCGGTGCCGGGGGCGGGGGCGGGGGCAGAGGAGCTGCCCCGTAGTCACAGGGCAGCAGGAAGGAGGACAGCACCCACTGGGAGGGCATGGACCCTTCAGAGCACAAACATGGGCTGTTTGATGTTCAGTATGCCACAGAAAGAACAAGGCACTTGCTTTTGGAAAGTGATAGAAAATTGGGCAAAAAGGGAAAACAAGAAACCAAATTTCTATCCCTACGAAATGATGTTGAAGCCGCTGTTATTCTGTCCCTGTTTTTATTTAATTCAGAAAGTGCAGCCAAGCAGTTAATAAATAATTTTCAAGAGGGGTGATAAAAGATAAATGGCAAAGGGCTGGCAGCACAGGACCAGGTGACTGTGGGGGTGGGGCTGTCCAGAATGTTCTGTGGAAAGGCTTCAGGCTCATCACCAGGGTGCCAGCGACAAGGCAGTGTGACACCCAGCTGCTGCCAGCAGAGAGTTTACCAAGTTTGGCAGACCCCCTGTCCCAGGGAGGTGGCTTTGGCAACGTCAGAAGGACAAATCAAAGGTGCTGACGTCCCAGAGAGAGGAAATCTGGCTGTGGGCTTGGTGCCCGGCTGCAAGGACATCTAGAGACCATGAATTCCTGCCCTCATGAGGGCCAGGACACACAGTCACAGAGCAAGTACATCCTTCCACAAAAGTTCCCAGCACTCCTGGGGGAAGGAGACCCAACGCAACATGGAAGGCAAAAAACAAGTGTGGAAGGAGAGGGGGCAAATCGGTGCTGAAAGGGGCCCCTGCTTCTGTTTCCCCCACAGAAGCCTCTCTGGCCAGGCCCCTCCTGCACCCCGAATACTCCCAGACACAAGCTCCGGAGGCAGAGATCCTCTGCAAGTGGGAGTTCTGGGGGCCAAGGACTGTTGAGTGCCAAAGAAAAACGAAATTTGCTAGCCGAATATTTTTTAGACATTTTGCAAGATGCACGGCCTCCCTGACAATTTTTAATGTACTAACTGCCTGGTCCAGTGAGCTGATTAATTGGTGCTGGAGAGATCAATAAAAAACAGAAAATTAAAACAATTTTAAAGTGATTAAGTAGTTTAACACCTGTCTCCCGTCACGTCAGCGCAGGAAGAAAAATAAAGCAGGTGTCGAAGGGGCCTCCTGAAGCAAGAGAAAGCAGCGCCTGCCTCAGAGAAATGACAAATCACAGCCGGTGGATCAATCTGAGTGCAGGCAGCCCTTCCTTGAGCCCACTGCTGCAGCGGCGGGACCAGAGACCCCAGGAGGCCGGGCACCTCCCCGGTTGCTCGCTCCTGCAGGGCCGCTCTGCAACCAGGGAGGAGCATGTGTCTGTCCAGACCCTGAGAACAGGGCCAGAGGGAGCAAGGGGAGCCCAGGGTTCTGGGTGCAGTGAGATAGGAAGGTACCAGCTAACCTTCTCCTGACCTCATTTCCAGCCAGAGTTGAGTCTATGCTATGCAAAGGCGGTGAATATACATTTGGGGAGCTGTGGGGTCAAGGGAGGGAAACCCACTGTCTGTCCTAGCTCTCTAGGGCCACCAAATCCTCTATTCTGGGAGCTTCAGGTCTCCACCCTCCCTCCCTCCCTTCTCCTGGCCCCTACTGGCTGCCTTCTCCTGGCCCCTACTGCTTGGCTGTATGTACAGGTGGGCAGGTACCTGCCATGATGGCCCAAATGTCCCTTGTGACTCCTCTGGGCCAGCCTTACACCCCTTACCCCCAACCAACAGCTGTAATGGAAGCTGCCCAGCAGCAAGAGTCACCTCTGTCCCAAAGTTTAATGTATTTGATTCTGAATCACCGGAAGCAAACTCTTGGAGCTCAAGAAATCCTAAGATGATTCTTCTCCAACAACACACCCCGCCCCCCATAGTCCTAACAACAGAGTGAAGAGAACATGGACAGGGGAAGTGAAGTGAAGGGCAATTAACAAAAGCTAGAGGTACCACCCCCCCACAGGAAACATTTCATGTCTCCTGTTTCACTTTGAAAGTGGATGTGAGTTTTGCACATACAAAGTACAGAATATACTTAATGTCACCCGTGTTCTAGAAAGCTAGGTGCATGTTGCCCTGGGGCTTCCCTGCCTGTGCACACCACTGCACCCCTGGGGTGGGGATAGGGGTGGGGGTGAGGCTCAAGCCTTAGGCATAGGTTCTGAGCTTCTTGGAAGGGGGAGCTGGGCTCTGTGGGGCAGAAGGGGCCATGCAAACCCACAGTCATACTCACCTGCCAGGTAGCGGCGAGACAAGTCATATGTTTGTTTTCTGCTCTCCAGCTTCCTGTTCACCTTTGAGGTTCCCTTGAAGCTTTCCCCGCCAAGACCAGAACGGAAAAGGAACTCCAAGCAACAAGAGAGAAACCTGGCAGAGGGTTTAAAATGTTACATTTTAAAAATATTTTAAAATATGATTTAAACATTAACCTAAAATGTTTAAAAACACAAGAGCCCTCACCTGAACTTCTTACCAGCAGCCCCCACTTTGTAAGTCTTCCTCTTAACACCAGTCACACTACATAGGAATGGAAAAGGAGTCTCAGCGGTGGCCTGCAGAGGCCAGAGTCAAGGAGCTCCAGCTGCGAGCTTTAGTAGCAGCATTTTACCAGCCACATTCTCCCCCTTTCTCCTGCTTTTGTCTGGGCCAGGAGTTCTGCTTCTATGTTCAATGTTTGGGCCTCTGTAGACATGACCATCCGTTTGGGGCCATATTAGTCTCAATGGAGACTTGTCAACCCTTTACGGCAAATTTTATGACAACGATGATCATATCCACAAAAAAGACCTCCAGTCTTCAGCTACTGGCCCACTTTTAAAAATTATCCACACAGCCAGATCTCTACATAACATAAAAACTATCTCTTGGCATTTTCTGCCACAAGATGTGACCTGAGAGATTTGGCCAGGATGGAAGCTAAAAGGTCCTGCAGTCTAACTCTTCTCATAGATTCCAGATGCCTGCTTGCCAAGGGTGCTTACTCTGGGGCGCAGCTCTCCCCCGACAGGGCTGCCAGGCAGGGTGGTCCGTGGCACCGCGCAGGCTCTGTGCTGCCCAGTGTGTGTGTGCATGCATGTGTGCATGTGCGTGAGTGCATGCGTGTGTGCATGTGCATGTGTACATGTGCGTGAGCGGGGGCTCAAGGTACCTCACTGCTCTCCGAAGCAAACAAAGTTCTTGACACGGCGCCCTCCGGCCTGCGGCTGCTCCCTGTAGAGTAAGGATCAGACTGACGAAGATAAAGTTTCCCCGGGCCCAAGTTCCAAACTCAGGCTGTTTTGTTTCTGTTAAAATGCAATTGTTTTTCTCTAGAGTGTGCGGTGACTGCTCGGCGTCAGGAAGATGTATGAAAGCTTCCACTTCAATTCAGCATCCCTTTTCTCCCAGACAAACACGGTCGGATTTTAATAAATCAAAGAGCCACACTGTTTAATAAAAATTTATTGACTTACAAGTGATTATTTATCAAAAGACCATTAATAGCAGGTACTGAAATGATGTGTTACTGGGTGGTGCTGGGGAGACTAATAGGGAATCAATGCAGCTGGCCGGCTGGAATGCATATGAAAAGCCCAGCCCCCCGATGGCTGGCGCAATTGCTCCGGCAAAATACACCAGACGCTACCCCTGCTGCAATGAAAAGTTCCCCCTTTTTATTTATCGTTTACAAATGAAATGATCAATACTTTTAATCTAGAGCAAAATTTATTAACTTTCCCATCGGAGAGAGACATATTGACTGAGGGGAGAAGGGGTGTTAGCGCAACGGAAGATGGATGGCCAGATGGTCATCTCTGAGCCTGTCCGAGAGCCGGCGTGCATGCAGCTGCCCTTTTGGCCCACAGGTCCCAGGCCACACAGGGCGAGTACGACGGGAGAAATCGAGTCTGGCCACCCAGGAGGCACAGCGGGCCCATGTGACCTGCAGCACGGTGGACTGGCCCAGGTGTCACGGACGTCGGAAGCACGCATCCCACAGACCATGGGGCTCCGGGCAATTCCAGGAGGGTGGGCGGACGATGGGCCCAGAACCTGTCTGAGGGACGACGGGGCAAGCGCCTGCTGCTGCAGGTGCTGTGCGGGGCGGCCCCCCTGCCACCTCTCAGCCAGCCCTTCAAGACCTCCGAGGGGCAGCAAGGGGGAGCGGGGGCTGACGCGGTGAAGAATCAAGTTCTAAGGTTGGTTCTCCTGTCATCTCAAACCACTCTGTCAAGCTGGGCTTGCACAGCTCTAGCCTGGCTGACGGCCTTCTACCAAGCTTCCTCTGACGGGGGGATTTCACTAGCATTTTTAGAAAACCCCTTCTCTAACGCTCACGGTTGAGTGGAAACAGCTTTCCAAGATCCACATTCAAATCCACCCAGCCCCACCCAGGTCCACTTCCCCTAGAACACGGAGGCCTCTCCTTTACACCTGGGGCAACCTCTGGTGCAGCTTCACCAGCCCTGTGTTCTAGGAGAACCAAGATGGATACAGACTGACTGACTGATCTCTGAACCCAGATGACTGGAGAACCTAGAGCTAAAGTTCGAACCATGGTTTTAAAAATTATAGACACTTGCGGTACAAAGAGCTTGGAAGGCCTTCTAGCCCAAGTCCTTAATTGTGGGTTAGGAAATCGAGAAATAAACTCAAAACAGCAAATGAGTAGCAGGTCTGTAAGTGGGATTAGAAGCTGGCCAGTGCTCACCCCACCAACTGATGCCACTGGTTCTATCCAGGATCCTCCTCATTGTTGCTAGGATCCTGAGAGTATTCGGTACTTGACACTGCTTTATGTGATCCTGTCGTCGTTCCCATGTGTTGGAAAGCTTTACCACCCAAAACCTGTCCAGTTATCCCAGACCAAGCATTTGACTTACGGGTAACACGGGGCCTGCAGGTCCTCAATTCAAAAGGATGTAGCAGGAGTGTCTCCATGCTTGTGACAAAGCACCAAATAAAAATGTTAGAAATTACTTTTCTACGGGTATAATTCACAGCTCTTCTTAGTAAAACAGCAAAGTAAAATAATTCTTGCTTTGTTTCCACAAGTATTTACCAGCAGTGATTCTAACCCAGGCTCTTGTAACGTTCTACTAGGTCATCGACAGGCATTTTTTTTTTAATATTCTGTTTTGAGGTTTTCGCACAATCTTTCCAGTGCACCTAAGAAAATCATCATGTAAATTTACTAACAACAGAGTTTTATAAAGAACTTTTAAGAGGGAACTTGATCTTCAAAACCGACTTTAAAGATAATTCCAGAAGGTTTTTAAGCACTGTAAATACTGCCTCCTCTAAAGACTAAAAACCACTGTTTACTCCTTGGAAAATAGTTCATAAGAGGCTGTTCCTTACAGTCAAAAGGGGGATTTTACTTGAGAGAATAGTTGTTTTACTGGTTAGCGACAGGGTAGGTAAGGGGAAATGGGCGGCCAGTCAGAGATATAAAGGAACAGGGAGCAGTCGGGGCAGGAGTCAGATGGAGGGCGGGAAGACAAAGCGCTACTCAAGTCAGTGCTCCTGGGGCAGGGCTGCCTTCCCACATCATCCCCCCAGCACAGGCTTGAGGCCAGCCTAGGAGAGGTGACACGTACCACAGCTGTGCCATGCTGGAGCTGGTGGGGTTACCTGGCTGTGCATCTGCCTTCACAGTGAGCGCAGGTGGGCACAGGAGACCCGTGAAGGCCACAGTGCATCCCAGAGCCTCCTGCCCGCCCTGTCCCCTCACTAACCCTTCCAGTACCTCTGCTCCTACCTGGCTCGGTACTCCCCGGCTGCTTCCACTGCCCTTACACCCAGACAGCCCTGCCCTCCTCACAGGCCTCAGATCCCAGGCACCCAACAGTGGAGAAGCCCATGTCTGTCTGTGCTGGAAGCTCTCAGTTAATCAAGGGAAGTGCAAATATCTGATAGGAGTAGTGGCTCCTTCTGAATAATACTATTCATCATTCCAGAAGTCAGTGGATTCCCCGCAGTCTGGGGTTAGTGTCAAGTCAGAGAACAGTAACTGCTATAAGAAACATGTTGCTTAGGGCCACATCCAGGGGACAAAGAGTGAAGGGAAAAACCCCTCAATTAATTGACCATCAAAGACAATTTTATTTACTCACAAAAACAAACCCAGAGCCCTTTGCGGTAGCTCTAAGCTCAGACCTTTTCCTGCCATATTTCATGGACCTATATTTGTAACACTGGGCAACATGTCCTTCAAAGTAGCACTTCAATCCCCACAACAACCCTGTGAGGTAGGTATCACCACCCTTCCCCTCCTGATCCAGGTTACAGATGGGGAAACTGAGGCACGAGTTAACAAAGAGCAAGTCACGCGGGAGTCGGGGGCGAGCAGTGGAGTTGGAGTTTGAACAGAAAACGACTCTCGGTTCCCACCACGCACTAGTCACTGGCCCACCTTGCTTCTTGCCATCCCCTGGGGTGACTACCCGTGGGCAGTGGCACAAGAATTAAAACCTCATTTTGCCAAAGGCACCCACAGATGACAGTTTCCTTTTATCGGGTCTGCGGAGCTCCAAGGCTTGGGGATGGGGGCGGGGGTGATGTTTTAGCTGAAGCAAGCCACACAGCCTCAGCAGTGCGTCTCCTCATGGACGGGTAGGCCCTGTCCCCAGCCGAGTCCCTGGTGTGTGGCATCCTGTAACAGACTGACATCCTGGTGTCCCGAACACGGGAAAACACGGCCGACCTCCCCACCACTCAGCCCCACGCATGTACGGGTGGAGAGGTGACTTTAATGGCATTCCTCCAACGGACTTAGTGTAAAAGAAACAAGAAGGCATCTCATCCTGGGCAGCGACCCCCAGCAGGGTCCACCTCAGCTGCTCGCCCAGGGGGCCCGGGCCAGTTCTGAAGAGGCTGGAGTCCTGGGATCCAGAGCGGCCTGAGGAGGATGCAGCAGTGGGGGCGGGGGGGCGGCGGCGGTGCCAGCTGGCTCGCGAGGCAGGATCTGCAGTGGCGGCTCTGGGCAGCGCGAGGCGCGGGCTCAGGACCGGCTCCTGTCCTCGTGGTTGCCGACGATCATCTTGCTGTACAGCTTCTGCTGCTCCTCTTTGAACGTGTCCTTCACCTTCTCCCTCTTCAGTCCCCCATCCCTGATGAGAGAAAGTCGGGCGTCACAGCAGAGAAGGCCTCCTATCCGCCTCATGGCACAGCCGGCGCGCTGCGCGGCTCAAACCCCAGGACAGCCCATCTGAGCAACGGTGCACCCCGGCTCTGTCCCTGCTGAGGGTGACCTCAGACACGGACCCCGCACTACAACTCCACTGTGTCTGCCTAAACCTCTCACGTGTGCCCAAGGGTCAGAACTCACTGCTTGTCTTCAAGGTACCTAGTGACGGCTCAAACCTACCTACCAAGGAGCTGCCAGCGCTGCCTGCTGCTCACACAACTCACCCTCACCCTACCAGAGATAAAGACGTATTCTGGCATCATGGAAGGCAAGCCAAGCTGTAAACCTGATCTGTGAAATAAAATCTGCAGAATTCAGACCCAGGGATTCAGGCCAACAACGAATATGAGGGGAACTACAAGTCCTCACTCCTTCCAGGCTTGATGGCTGGTGCGGGAGAAGTTCTAAGTCACTCTCAGAGTCCCCAGCACCTCCCTTGGCTACCCCCAAATCAATCCCCGAGATCTGGATGTGCTTCGCCAAAGCCCCAGTCCCACCCGTCATCCCAACTGCTCACCTGCATCCTAGAATTAGCACCACCTACCTTCAATGACTAACGGAAACCCCAGTCCACCTTCAGGATTTCTGCTACACCTTTATTTCCCCTCTGAGTCATGGAAGTAGTAGTGACAGAAAAAGTCTGATGAACTCTATCACTAGACAGACCTTACACTGTGCACCCTTATATGTCCAACACCCTTTACAATCCACAGCAAAGGCCTTTTAAAAGGTAGCCATGCTCGTCTTTCTAAGGCTCCGCCAACAAGGAGTGTGGAGCAGTGGTTAAACATTCCAGCCCTAGCAGTCTGTCACACCTGAGTTCAAAATCTGACTCCACTGATTACTCCATGACTCTGAAAAACAGTTACCTGACCTCTCTGAGCTAGTGTGTCATCTGTGAAACAGGAGTCACAATTCTTACATGACACGGGTTTACTGGGAGGATGGAGTGAGGTCATCACCTCCAGAGCCAGCAGCACAATGCATGGCTCACAGTGAGGGATCAGTAAATGAGCACTTTTTAAAACGCGATACCTGAGTACCATGCCATTACCTAAGAATCCACTTCAGTGTAAAATGTGCATTTCTACATTTTCCCCATATCCTATAGAACTGACCCTTGTGCTTCAAACAAAGGGTCCTAGAGGGTGGAGTGACTTTCCTGAACCAGCATTCCTCCCACTCAGCTCCTGTTATTTGGAGTCTAACTATCTCACACTCTAGCCCGTGGGCCAAACCTAGCCTGATACCTGTTATGGGAACACAGGCATGCCCATTTGTTTATCTAGAGAGACAAGGACCACCTGGGGGCCCTGGGAGACTGAAGGTACAGTCAACTGCTTCAGTCCAAGCATGCTGCGCTCTCTGTCCCCAAGATCAAGGGACCAGGGGCACTACTGAGTTGGAACTAGGAGAAAGGAGTTAAACTGCTCACTCTCCAAGGCCGGTGAGCTTAATTCTCCACACCAGGGTGAGATGGATTCTTTGTAAGTGGAGTCAACAATTCAGCATCTGCTTTAGAAAGTCACATTCTGGACAGCCTGGATGGCTCAGTGGTTTAGTACCTGCCTTCAGCCCAGGGCATGATCCTAGAGTCCCGAGATCAAGTCCCACATCAGGCTCCCTGCATGGAGCCTGCTTCTTTCTCCCTCTGCCTGTGTCTCTGCCTCTCTCTCTCTCTCTCATGAATAAATAAAAATCTTTTTTTTTTTTTTTTATATATTTTTTTTATTTATGATAGTCACAGAGAGAGAGAGAGAGAGGCAGAGACACAGGCAGAGGGAGAAGCAGGCTCCATGCACCGGGAGCCCGACGTGGGATTCGATCCTGGGTCTCCAGGATCACGCCCTGGGCCAAAGGCAGGCGCCAAACCGCTGCGCCACCCAGGGATCCCTGAATAAATAAAAATCTTAAAAAAAGAAAAAAAAAGAAAAAAAAAAAGAAAGTCACATCCTGCTAGACTCAGCTGATAAAACCTGGCTCTGACTCACCACAGCAGGTCCACGAGCCCCCCCTGCCTGGCAATGGCAGATTTCACCCTATTTGCAAACTGGACGGCATCTTCATCTGTCTGTAAGAAAGAATAAATAAGACCACTCAACCCCGGCTG
Organism: Canis lupus familiaris; assembly: GCF_011100685.1. Classification (NCBI taxonomy): domain Eukaryota; kingdom Metazoa; phylum Chordata; class Mammalia; order Carnivora; family Canidae; genus Canis; species Canis lupus. The sequence goes on from NC_049237.1 coordinate 24,726,364, forward strand.
GTGTCACACAGCAGAAAGTGAAGACTTCTACACAGTGGGAGTACTCACCTCTCTGGTCATGGGAGGCAGGTACCAAACGCTGCAGACAATGGCCCAGCTGGTCATCATTCTCAGTAGGTACGTCACCATCCCATATTTGCTGCTATTCCAGAAGGCATCACCAAATTGAGGGTCATACTGAAACACAGTGGAAAACGGGATGGTAAGAAGTCAGTAGTTCTAAGAGAACGTGGGTGTCCACAGCAACTCTCATGACTTATCACCTGGGGTGTTATCAGTCCCAGAAGGCCACTCTCAGACCCCCTCTACCAACACTTCTGAAGTAATCCTACACCCGGGCAGCTCTGACCTCCAACAATAGGAGTCCCCCGATGGACTCAAGATTCTGCTGCAGACCATTAGGGAGGCCTCTCCAAGCTGCTTTCCTCAAACAAATGTCCTCCCTCTTTGACCCATCTTCATGTCTTCCTCACTCCTAGATGTACGGAACTCTCGACATACTCAAGGACACCCCAAACCAGAAAGAACAGGATAAGTTACCCCAGATTTAACCATGAGAACATTCCACCGTGCGTGCTTCACCTCTCCCCACACAAACCCGATCTCCAGCACTGTGTCATTCACTCATCAATACTTCTCCACACATCTCACCCAAACAAAGATACCAACTCTTTAATATCATTTCTGCTCCCCCTGACCAAGGACATGCTTCTGTAAGGACACGTCAAACAAGGCCAACCGTGTGAGCAGGAGGCCCCGCTGTGCCAGCACTGCCGGCATTCCTCAGGGAACGGGCACCCACTGACTGCACACGAGGCCTCTGCCCCGCATGCGCTGCGCTTCCTACCAAGCAGCAGGCTCACCAGGTACTTTCTTTGCCAATGACTCTCAGGAAGCAAAGGCTGTACTTTGGTGACACGTTGTGGGAAAGGTGGCTGCTGCCATGACCCATAGTCCCACGAACAGAAGAAAGATTTAAGTGGCAGGTAAGCAGGGTGGAAGAGGTGTGGGAGGAAGTCCCATAAGGAGCAATAGAAGGAACAGTGTGTCCTGCAGCTGCTGGCTATCACACACCAGACCCCAAACCGTGATTATAAGGCAAAGACGAGAACCAGAGTGCAGAGAGAGAAACGGAGACGGAACTGCAAGAGTTCTCCCACAGGACCAAGCTGCCACTGTTGTCGGAAACGCCCGCTTCCGGGGAGAAGCTCCAGAGGGAACACTGGCAGGGATGCTGTGGGCAGTCTGCCCTTGATTGGGTGCGGCGGATTTCGAACAATGTAATCTCTTAGGCTTTTCAGGCCTAGATTTTATGATTCTCAGAACAGATATTGGATAATTATGCCCAGCGGTAGACCTGACTACAGGAAAGAAGACATTTAGATTAAATCACAGACTAAACCAAAAAATTTAGATTTAACTATAGAAAGCTTTGCGAGTTTACAAGAAGAACGAGTTTTAAATAGAAGCTAATGCTTATGTTTTGAAGAAACTGGCATTATATTTTACAAAGCACTCTATGGATAAAACAGTTAACATTATATCAGAGAGCCCTTTGTTTACAGAGTTGATTCTCTAGTCCATACAGGGCTGACAATGCAGAGAGAAAACCAAAGCAGAAACTCAAAATAACAATAAATTTCTCAAAATCAAATAACTTAATTTTGGTGGAAATATAACAGCCTTGAAACTGTTAAGGTTACCCAAATTTGGTTACCAATGAAGAATTTATAACAACTAGCAAAGTTGTCAGAGAGGAGTTCTTAGTCATAATTTATTGGGCTTTAATAATAAATCTGTGGCTAAAATGAAATTATATGTAAAATTACATGCTTTTTTCTTTTAAGAGGAGCCATAACTGTCCTAGGGGTCTATGGCTCAAAACTGTAAGAACCACAGCTCTGGGATGCGTGGGGGAACTGAGTGGTTGAGCGTCTGCCTTTGGCTCAGGTCATGATCCTGGTCATGGAATCGAGTCCCACATTAGGCTCCCCACAGGGAGCCTCCCTCTCCCTCTGCCTGTGTCTCTGCCTCTCTCTCTCTCTTTCATGAATAAATAAAATCTTAAAACAAAACAAAAAAACCCACTGCTCCACAGTAGGTCTCCCAAAGCAGGTTCTCAACCAGCCCATCAGGAGCACCCAGGAGCGTGTTAGAAATGCACGTTCAGAATCTTCATTTTCCCAGTCCCTCCAGGTGATGCTGATACAGCTACAAAGAACCGATGTTCTGAGCAATAAGAAGGGCCACAGAGACGTACAGGGAAGCACTGGGCCCCGCATACTGCGATGCAGGATGGGATGCACGCACAGCCGCCACTCCCCAGGTCCTCATCCATGGCAGACACTGCTAACAGACCGTTTCCTTCCTCTCTGTTCTCAGAGATGGCACTGTCAACAGGGGGCTTGGGCAGCCCTAACCCGTGGATCAGTCAGTTACCCTACAGCCACTATTTACCTACCATCCTGCCCTAGTGCTCTGCCTCCCTGGTCAAGGGGAGTGCTAGTAAGCCAAAGAAATACTTCTTCCTCAACTGCACCAGCGGGGCTGACCTTTGCAAAAGTATGGAGACTGAATTCTAAGTATAACAGGCACAAATTTACCTGATGTTCTACCCTGATCTGAGATTTCAACTGCAACACTATAAACATACTGACAACAGCCTGTGGTATTTAGAAACAATAATGTGAATAGTAACATTCTCTTACAAATGGTACAATGTATGGATTTATAAAACAAGACCGATGTGAAGGCGGAGAGACGATGGAGAGAAAGGGGGAAACTGCCTCACTGAATCCCATCTCCCCAGTGAGTTTGAACAGTTAGAGGTACAAGATCCTAAAAGGTGGGGGACCCTAGACAAGCTCTTTAAGATGCATTTCATTTTTATAAACAGTTCTTGGTATTTAAAATGGTACCACAGCCCAAAGTAGTGGAGCTGCTTCTTCCTTCAGTATTAAGGAAACACCCATAGCCATCCGTGCTCGCCTCTCCAACTGCAGTACAAATCTAGCTGGGCCAATCCCCCCACTCCCTGCAGTAAACCTCCTCAGCAAGTGGAGTGCCTTCCACTCCTGGGAGGTTTATGAAGAGGTCCTAAGTTGCGGACAACATGCAGAGCTTGTGAAGTTTGCAATTTCCTGAAAGCTGTGGTGGCAGCGAGGTGTGGGCGAGGAACCAGCTGTTCATTATGACCCTCCCCTTGCCCGTCCAGTGGGTTTTCAACTATCAACAATTCAACTCTCCTCCTCTACCACACTCTACTCACTCTACCCCAGCTCACGCTGCTCCACTGGAGACCAACCCACTGCTGGTGACACCAGCTTCCTCTTCCCCTTACTCTTGCTGTATCCCGTTCACCGTAGTGCAACAGTGACCACATGTGCCCTCAGGGGTCTTGTACCTTGATAGCAACAGGGTAAACCGTGGCTCCAATCTCAAAACTCCCCTTTTTGAACATCATCACTGATGTATTATTGATGCAGGTTCCTAAAATGCACAAGACAGTCAAATGTGATTTCTTTTGATCCTTTACCTCAGAGATTAGGAATTTAAGAACTAAATATAATAGTAAAAATTCTAATGGCTCTTCAAACAGGATAAATCTGTCATCTCCCGAGCTTAGGAATGAACAAGTGAAAAGGATAAGGAAAACACTGTACTGTTTACTACTCTGCTAATACAGGGTCACTTTCCCCAATTAACACACGCAGCAGCCAACTTGGGAAGTCTCCGTATAAATCCTACAGGAAGCTGAGACCCTGCCGGCAATATTACAGAAGAGATGCCTGCATTGGGAAAGTGGCATCCTCAGTTCACACGCTGAACTTCCCCGAGTTTTTAATCCCATCACCAATTTAGTGGAGGACTGAACGTCATTCAGTGAAAACAGATAACCCCAGCCAGAGTTGAGGGACTTGGTTCTGAGGAAACACCGGAGTCACCACCCTGCATGGCTTCCCCACCCAGCAGCTCTCTGCAGTGATCGACCCCTTCTTACCCTCTGGGAAGATGAGAATGGGTAGCTTGCTTTTATCCTGCACATGCTCAGTCAGTCTTTAGAAAAAGAAAATAAAACAAAGGTTCAGATAGCCTTACATTCGTCATCATTGAAATGCACTTATAAATAATCTATGCGATGTCACACTGGATGTCACATAAAAGCAAGTTAACAAATAGGACTATCTTTTATAAACCCACAGTCTAAGTCTCATAAAGACAAAACTTATAAAGACAGGGAAAATTGGGGGTCCCTGGGTGGTTCAGTTGAACGTCTGCCTTTGGCTCAGGGCGTGATCCCTAATCCTGGGTTCGAGTCCCGCAACAGGATCCCTGCAGGGAGCCTGCTTCTCCCTCTGCCTGTGTCTCTGCCTCTCTCTCTGTCTCTCATGAATAAATAAAATCTTTAAAAAAGAAAAGAAAAGAAAAAAAAGGGAAAACCAGAAGACTACTATTTAATTCCTACAACTGTTCAGTTAAGAACTAAGGTCTATGTAGAGGACAGTGCTCAGACCTGAAGAACATGCCTGCTACAGAGCCTGCAAACAGCACCCTCAACAACATGTGTTACTAAACTTCTGGACTTCCTAAGAGCCATGTTGGGTTGAACCTGCTGTCCACCTGACTTAACACTGTCCCTAAGAGATGCAGTAATGGGAATCCACTGGCAGCTTCATCTGTCCCTGTAGAAGATGGTCTCAGCTGAGTCTTCATTCCCCTCAGTTTCCTGCAAAGCTCTGGTATCTGCATGACTTGTACCAGCTCTACATTTTTTCCATTGCCTGAACTTTGTCTTTGTTTGTGATAGTGAATTCACTTTGAGATTTCAAACAGCATTTAAAGTTCATATGCTGTTTATTACAATGAGTACAAGTAATAAGAAAGGGAAGAGTTACCAAGTTGGCAAATACTTCCAAGGTTTCTATACGTTTTATATTCCATGCTTTAAGGAAAAATGTTTCCTTATGAACACAGCATGGGCTTGGTGTAGAAGACACCGGGATTTCACTGTGGAGGGATAGCTACCTCTACAACGCACAGGTTTCTGTCTAGGGGCATACAGAGCAACAGCATCATGGGGATTTACCTTTTAGCCACCAGGTGGCGATCTTTCACTTCAGAACGCTCAAACCAGACATGCGGGCAGGCCTTCACCATGGCTCTCTGAATCACACCCATAAGTCCCCCGTGCACTTGACCCACCTAATCTCACACAAAGGAATAACAGGGAGTGAAGCCAACCTCATGCAAATCCCCACTCTTTGGAAGAAGCCTCCAATCCCAAAAGAAAAGTAACCCAACCTCTCACCCTAGAACATTTAATTGATAAGCATAGGTTTTTCACTATTAAGAAACCATGACTCGACTCTCTGAATCTAAAGTTTTGCCTTTTATTCAGCGATATCAGGATATATGATTAAAAACACAGCCAAAAACCCAAAAAAGAAATAATGAAGCTGAATAATCCCTTATGTACAAATGCTTTTCCTGGACAGGTTCTCCAATGCTCTTGAGCCCACTCCCTTCAAACCCTCATTCCCTGTCTGCCTATACATCCAAAGTTCAATCTCCAATCACCCTCTTACTCTGCTCAGAATAGCTATCAAGGTTCCAAGGAGTTATCAAGGCAATAGAGACAAAGGCAACTATCTAAGCTGGGGCCCGAGTGTAAAAACATGTTTCCGTGTTTACACTCATAAGCAAGAGCTCTGTGAACGGTCCAGATGCACCCCAGCCCTGAACATTCATTCTAAAGCCCTTACTTGCCCAGGAAAGCGACAGAAAAAGGTCTTACCATGGCATAATAGCCATCACTGGCCAAAATGATGACGTCAATAGGAGAAGTGTGATTGGCCACGCAGATGCCACCATTCCTAGGCCTATTTTCCCTGTGTATGCAAAGCAACAAAAATTCATGTAAAACAACTCGTCTAGAACTCAGTCCTTACCTCACCCACCGGCCAGCTGCAGATGGGTTGTTTTGCCAGTGCCATTTCCCCCTGTGCCACAGAGAGTGACCTTACCTGTCGTGGTAGGTAATGATGGCTGTCAGGGCTCGCACGCATATCCGGTAACACATTAAGTGAACATGTTTACTCAGGAACTCCTTAAACCTGGTATGACAGGACAAAGATTTCTGTTTTTACTTTACACATACGAAGTCAGGAAGTTATGGATTCTAACAATGTAACCATCACTGCTACAACCCTTTATGATTGCAAAGTCTTTTTATAAATATCAGTGCATATGGTAAAACTCTACAATGTGGTAATGCCATTATGCCTACATATGAGGAAACAAATGAGAACTGCATCAATTCACCAAAGTTACTGGGTTTAGAATTTACAGCCCTCGAATTTCCAGTACAAGGGGAGTCTCCTCGATTACTTTCCTTCCCAGTCAATGCCTAGAGGCAGGGCAAACGACAGAGACTCTAGCCTCATCAGGGTTTAGCTAGCCCTAAACTTCCAGAAGGAACAAATTTCTCCTTAAAAAACAAAATACAAAAAAAAAAAAAAAAAAACCAAAAAACAAAAACACACACACACACAAAATACACACACACAAAAGCCCTACCTACATTCTTATCTTTTTACCAATTTATCAACACAGCAGAATGCTCAAAACTAAACAACATGCTGTAAAATCTGCTGGCCCTGGACTCCACGGTTGTGAGGTTGCTCCTTCATCTTCAAAATGGGAGGAATATGAGTGTTAGAGGGAAAAGAACAGTAACTCATCAAGATAAATGCCGATGTCATTGTTCCCACTGGGTTGTTTTATCTCTGTGAGATGCCATGGGTCTGGCTGTCCCCAAAGGAGCGGCCTGGCTAGAGCCACCGTTTGCAGAACTAAGTACCCTGCAGACGTGGACTCTCACACTCCACTTACCTCCCGTTCGGCAGGTATCCCACCACGGTCGTGCCTATCACCAGAAGGCTAATCCCAGTGAAGGCAAGAGCTATCCTGTAAGAATAAGACACGTGAAAACACAGCAAACAAATGCTACAGACAGAATGTAACATATGAAGATGAAAGTGGGCGTCATGAAAACCACCAAGGCCTCATCACCTAGGATCCAGATAAGAGTTCCATCTAGAAATGAGAGCAGGCCTAGCATAGCCAGAGATCATTTTAATTCCAAGCTGACAGTGAGCTATGGAGCTGACTCTCCACTGACACAATCTCCTTAAGCATGCAGCAGCCAGAACTATGGAAATGCCTACTGGCTGCTCTGCCCCCAGGCACCTGCTGTCCTGCTGTCTGACCCTTCCCTTTGGCTCTACACCCTAGCAGAAGCATAGCTTCTCTGTGGAGCAACAGGAAGTAGAGCCTCAAGGTACCAGCAGCCGGCACACCATACTCAGAACTGCACTTGGTACAAACACCTAAGAGATCAATATTGCCTCTGTTAGAGAGGCAGGCTTGTGGGAAAGCACCAGCCACACCCGGAGACAAGTGGCCAGAAAGTACACCACGTTCCCTGTCCATGTTCAGGCCACTGAGGTAAGCAGCCTGATTTTAAGAAACCCAACTATTTCTGTCTAATGTGCAGAGAATCCAATGGCCTTCAAAAGATGACCATCAGTGTACCCTTCCAAGGTTGGATGCCAGTGACAGAATCATACTCATGCTCCTTCCTAATGCAGGAAAGCAAAGCAGGGTGGCACAGGTAGGTCAACCCCTCCTTGGGCGCAGGCCAGCAGCTCAGGCCTTTTATCCCCATGGGGCCTGACCTCACCTGAGTGGCAGAAGGAAGCAATAGCGAATCAGCACTCCTAAGCCCCATAAGACAGTGAGCCGAAGGCTGATGTACTGGAAGTTATAGTTGGTTCTGCTCAGCAGGTTCCAGGACTCCAATTCCTCTGCTGAGAATCTCTTTGTCACCTCATCATCCATAATGGTCTCCATTCCTTTCCGGCAAAAGTAGAAAATGTCAGAGAGCTCAAACTCTGGAGTATTATCCAGAGCCTTACTACTACCACTTCGACGAATTTCTTTGATCTCTTCTTCTAGTGAAGTGGGATCTTTTGCAATGATTCCTGCCAAAGAGAACACCCATGTCAAGCAGCCTGCTGCGATGGAGCACGTTAAAAATATTCAGAGTCCATTTCCTCCCTCTGATATAGTGAAGAGTATGTGTGGAATTAAAGCACTCAGGAATCTGTGTCAGAGGGATGGTCTGGGGCCAGGAGCACCAGCCAGTCTTACCATTGGTGTAGGGCTTGTAAAGTTGATGGTTCTTCTCCTTGGCTCCCCTCTCCATCCTCAACGTGGCCCACTGTGGGGAGAAGCCGCAACACACAAAATGAGATCCTTCTTCGTACACTGAATGCCTCTGTTTCCATCCTGGGAAAGTCTCAATCCCAGTCACCTGAGATCGGACTGTAGCTGAGAAAGCACCCACTAGAGAAGGAAAGCCAAAAGCTTCTCTTCTAGAGCAGTTCCCTCCTTGATGACAAGGAACCCAAGATGAGTCACCTATAGTAAAGGCCTGGGGACTCAGGAAGTTTGGGGAGATCTCTTGGGCCTAGGTTCTCTCTGCCTAAATCTCTGTCTTCAGGGTACTCACAGAATCCACTAGTGCTTCTTCACTGCTACACAGCAGCTATTCACCAACAGCAAAATCCCACACCCTCTAAGCAACTGCCTACCACTGAAGCTGCCTACTTCCCGAATTACTCCAAAAGCAACAATTTTAGTTTTTGAGTATTTAAATAATATATATGCCTAGACTGTCCATCCACCTCTGCATTTAACTCTCCACCTGTTTTCTTTTTAAAGATTTTATTTATTTATTCATGAGAGACACAGAGAGAGGCAGAGACACAGGCAGAGGGAGAAGCAGGCTCCATGCAGGGAGCCCGACGTGGGACTCGATACGGATCCCAGGATCGTGACCTGTGCCGAGGTAGACACTCAACCACTGAGACACCCAGGGGTCGCTCTGAGTAGCCTTTTTAACAGGAGGACCCCACAACCTGACTTAGAAGCGTTCAGTGTTAAAGAAAAACACACAAAAACACCTTTTGGAGATTTAAAAAAAATCTTATTTGATAGTCCCTCAAGCAACTCATCCCAACACTCTTTCCCATCTACAGAATAGGACTAATAGTCCATCAACCTCCTAGTTCATGGGGTCACTTGGGAGCAAATGAGATCACATGACAGAACCTGGACACTGCAAAACGCCCTCATGTCCTCACTGTGACTGGACTAACAATGGACTCTAGAAGAGATCTAGAAAAGAAGCTTCTTCCGAGAGCCTCCTTTCTTTGACATCCATCTAACTCACTCTCCCACTATCCCACAACAAGAGAGCCTGTCTCTACCACTATCCCACAAGAGGTAAAAACGAGCTCGCTAATCCCTAACTAGAATGTTACCACTGCATAGAAGGTTATATCCATGGCAAGTCAGAGAAATAGAACAGATATTTTAAAAGGTACCTTTTCAAACTTGTTTCCACAGTTATGTAGGGTGGGAGAGAAGCCTACATTCTGTGACACAGCAAAACCCACAGTCCAAAGCATTTGGTGTAGATTCTGCTGGCAGAGCCTCAAGTATCAGCAAGATGCTCTGGATGGTTTAGAAGAGCCAAAAAGCAGGACATGAGTTTAATCAGTGATCTGACCTCATCTGGAAATGAGAAAATTTCTTCAAACACAACTGTCTAGAAAAAGACAGCTTAGAGTCATCCACTCAAAGAGAGGTCTAAGGCAAGAAAAGCCACATAGCCCATTTTCTATACTTCGGACATTTAGTGTTTTGTTTTGGCTCTATGCATGGATGATCATTTCTAGAAGAAAATGTAAATGAAACTCCTACAATGGAGGAAGGTAGATTCAACCTGGGAATTCTATCTAGGGAAGAGGTGAAAAGGGCAAGACAGTTTACAGCAAGCCTGACATACAGACACAGGCCACTCTACCAGAGTTTAGGGTTTTCTATCTTGGCCAAGACTGCATTATACAGCAAGCAGAGTGAGAATCAGAAAAACTTGGTTCTGTACTGACAATTCTGACACTCAGAAGAGGTTGCAACAGGCAGGTAATATATGACACTGAGGCTCTTGAGGACTAGCATTTAAGTCTGTGAGGACTGCTTCACTCTGCAAAATTCAAGATGGTGGTGGCGTTTTACTTGGAAGGGTACAAGTTAGATGAGACCCTGCATCTCCTAGCTCTTACCACAGAGCTGTCATAAACATCACCTTGCCCTCGTGCCATGTCCATCCAGCTTCACTCGTTCACACTTCAGGTATGTTGTAAGATGCTTCTGTCTGGTCACAAGAGTTGAGGGGCGGGAGGGCAGGGTTGGAGGAAGCTGACAGTTAGCTGGAAGAATCGGTTCAGGAGGAGAGACTGATCCGTGAATTGGATTGTTTCAGCCTGGTGCAGAAGACTGAATGAAAGGGCCCTGCACATGACTCATGTCTGATAACTCCACAACTGGTTTCTTGGAGCTGTCATTTTCAGAAACATAGTGTTCAGAAATCCAGAATAAAATTAAGAATCCTAGGCCCAGAGCTCATTCCTATAAACCTCCTCTCCTTCCCCTGACGTGAGATGCCATTTACCGTGCGATCCAGCATCAGATTATTAAACGATTTCCTTCTTAGCTTCCCCCAGACAGAAGAGACCATTTAAGGGCATTAACAATGCTGCACTCTTAGGTAACATTAAACCCAAGGCAAACCTTGGCAGATGAAAGGCAGGCCCAGCTCCTCGAAAGGCGGATGGTTCAATGGTGTACTTGTGCTATTCATTCTATTGAACACTACAATTTAGGAATTATTCACAAGTAACATCCAAAGACTTTGCGAGACCAATCTTAGCAGAAACCTCTCCTATTTTTCAGTGAGTCCCCACTGCACTGTCCCATACCAACCATATATGCCCATAGAATGAGACCCTTAGGAAATTCAGGCTCCCATCATCTAGCACCTCTATTCCCCTGCAAACACTATCTCTTGTACCAGCTCTCTTTTCTCCCCCTGCTTTAGCTATAACCTCTAAATAGCTACTAGCAAATCTGTAGATCTTTACTTCACTCAAGTGTCAACCTCACATTCCCAATCACCTGCTGGTCACTTCCATATGCAAGTTCAACTAGCCCTCACCAGCATGTTGCAAATAAAAGACAACATACCTCCTCCCAACCCTGAAAGTGCTCCCTTTCCTCTGACCCTCCTCTTGTGGCCCTGGGATCCCTCTGTTCATCCAAGCTTTCCAGCCTCCCATTGCTCACCAAGTCCTATTGATCCTCCCCTGAAACGGCACTCTTTCACAGCTGCCTCTTGTGATGTCATTACCTTTGCTCCCTAGATCATTCTCTTGCCTATTTTAACGACAACAGCAATTCAGTTGCTCTTTCCTCCCTTCAAATCACCCACCTGCTGCCAGTCTGATGTCACTTCCCTGATCAAAAACCTTCAATGCCTAAAGAAGCATTTGGTTTTATAATCTACCTCACACCCACCACTAAACTATGTACAGTCTCTAAACAAGACCGTACCTTCTCATCTGCACTTCTAGAATGCCTTTTCCTTTTTGAGATGCAGGTCAAATGCCAACTCGTATATGAAATGTTACCTACCCAATTCCAGCAGATTTCATCTTTCCCTGTGTATCTGAAATAGCATCCAATTGTGAATTGATTGCGTATGCATACACTTGTCTTTCTTACTAGACTCTAAATACCCTGAGGGGCAGGAGATAGAACCCACCCATGTTCTCATTCCAGCAGAGTCTGACAGAGGGTTCTGCGCCTAGTAGGCAGTCACTAATGGCTGCATTTAACTCCCCGTATTTCTCTTCATCAAGGTCTCCACGTGAAAAGATAGAGCTGAGACGATACAACCTACAACTACTCTCCATCACCTGCACCTGCCCTGCCAGAGTCAACATCTCACCTTCTTCAGTTCATTCTTTCAGCTATTCAGGGTTACGTTAAACTCATCTTTCTCAATGTGATAGAGAGGACATGCCTGACATGACCTCTTTCACTACAAGTACATGAAGCAGGTGTTATGACTTCCACTCTATAGATGAGGAAGCACGTGGTAAAATCTGACAACTTAGGTCAAGTTTCAAAACTTGTCAAAGAGACCTAGATTTGAACTTAAGGCCCACTGGCTCAAAAACCCATGCCCATCCCCCTATAATCCCACCGTACAGCCTCTTCAACAACCACTACTGGCTTTCTAGGACACTCCATTGGCCACTCCTACTTTGGAATTTAATGTTTACAATTGTAACCTTTACAACCATCTCTGACTGACCTGATCAAGCCCTTGCCTGTGAGGCAAAATCACCTAGGCCATTTCTTTCCAACTCTCTATTTCCAGCTTTCTACTTTTTCTTTTTCCAAATCATTCATCCTAAACTCAGTGGAAAGCCACTCTCAGGACTTCTACTCCAAAGAATACCATCATCACTGTATTGAGAGAAAATCTAAAGCACAAACATTAAGAAAACAAAGGCACTTTTATTTATTTTTTAAGATTTTATTTATTTACTCATGACAGACACAGAGAGGCAGAGACACAGGCAGAGGGAGAAGCAGGCTCCACGCAGGGTCTCCAGGATCATGCCTCTGGGCTGAAGGTGGTGCTAAACCACTGGGCAACCAGGGCTGCTAAAAACACTTTTAAAGAACATTGCTCAGGATGCCTGGTGGCTCAGAGTTGAGTGTCTGCTTTGGCTCAGGTTATGATTCTGGAGTCCTGCAACTGAGTCCTGTATCAGGTTCCCCGCAGGGAGCCTGCTTTTCCCTCTGCCTGTGTCTCTGCTTCTCTCACTGTGTCTCTAATGAATAAAATCTTAAAAAAAAAAAAAAAAAAAAAAGTAAAATAAAGAACACTGCTACCCTCTACACACAAAAATCTACAATTCAGCATTCACAGGACCTCCACTTCAGTTAAGTCTTCCAGGACAGGGGACTGGGAAGACACTGACCCACCCACATTCTCCCCCTGGCAGGTATAATGAGGTTCTTTTATATAGAAGGATGTGCTGATTATGCGTAACTAGTTGTTAAGCTAGCACTTGCTTAGTTCTGCCAAAAGCACAGGTATAGGTACTGAATGAACCAATCTAAAAATGGTGGATAAAATCCCAAAGAAAACACATATACAAAATTATATATACATGTTATTACACAACACATGAACGCAGCTGCCAAAGACTGAAGAGTAATACATGTACAAAAATGTTAAGGTATTATAAGCTGTGGAAAGATGAATGATTAACATTATTTGTCTGGTTATCTACTGCTACATAACAAGCCACTCCCTAGCTTAGAAGCTTAAAACACCACCACCACTGACTTTGCTCATGAATCTGCAAACTGCACCAAGTTTGACACTGGCTGGGGGGCTGGAAGCTAAGGACTGGATCCCCTGCATATCTGCTCATGCCTGTGTGTGGTAGCTGATGCTGGTTGTCAGGGCTTCCCTGGGGCTGTGAACTGGAATACCTAACACATGGCCTGCCTCACAACATGCAGAAGCATCCCAAGAATCAGAAGTTACACTGCCATTTCTAGCCTGATCTCACATGTTACACAGTGTAATTAATGTCCACCACATCCTGCTTATCAGAAACACAGTCGTAAAGCAGGCCAGTACCCACGAGGAAGTCAACCAGCCTCCAACTTTTGGTGACAGACATCAGAATCACTTAGAGAGTTTTAAAAACATACCCATACAGAACCATTAAAATCAGAATCTCTGGGGGAGATTCTAGTGCTCCCAAACGAGCACTTTTAAAATGCTCCCCAGGTAATTCAAATGTGTAGTTGGAGGAGACTCACAGAATTAAGATGATCTCTGAGCTTTCTTCCAGCTCCAAAATTATACATTATCAGCCGGATTCAGGAAGGATGAAGAGGCTTAAAAAGGTAAAAAATAAAAGTCGATTAAAAAACACCCACAAGCGGGGCGTCTGGGTGGCTCAGTCAGTTGAGCGTCCAACTCTTGATTTGGCTCAGGTCATGACCTCAGGGTGGTGAAATCGAGCCCCACACTGGGCTCTACTCTGTGCTGAGCAGGGTGCTTAAAATTCTCTCTCTCTCCCCGTCTCATCCACCCCCTATCTGTGCTCTCTTTAAAAAAAGGAAAAAACAAACAAAAATGCCCACAAACATAAATTTATTTTAGATGTATACATGGATACACACATGTATACTTTCCAAGCTCTAAAACCAGTTTGGCCAAATCCAACTTGTGTCTAATACTAATGCTGATGTATAGAGCATTCAGTTCTTACTATCCATTGAGGTCAACTCAGAACAGTAGGAGAGAGTCAGAGAAGACCAGACATTCCTGCAGTGTCACCTATAACCATACTAGAATGGTATGAGTCCTTTCTAGCCCATCCCTAACTCTAGCTTCTAGCCAGGATGTAATCATCCATGCAGCTCAGCAGGACAGCACCCAGGGTATCCAGAACCCCTTCCGTGCCTAATATACGCATCTCTAGGAATAACACGTGCAAATCCAGTTCTTGAAATCTTAAATCTTGAGGTCAAAAATGGGTACACAGAAATATACACACAGATACAGACATTATTTCATAACCACTTCTAAATCACTGTACCTCAAACTAGTGATTTTCAAGATGTGGTCAGCAAGCAAGTCTCTGAAGGCCCAAGACTACCTATCCCATGGAATGGCCCAACAATATATATTTAATGAATTTCAGTTATGTAATTATGATCTACGTTAAGTCACAAGAATATACATTTAAAAATACAGTCACAATTAGAAGGATTTTAATTGACTGTGAACTTTAAAATATTAATTTGGGGGGACACATTCAAAATGGAATAGAGAATATACAGGGATTCTAGGTCTTTTGTGGCCCAAAGTGATCCAAGTTAAAAAATCTTAGCTACTACAGAATAACCCTAGGCTGATAACTCCACGATTTTTATGTTTTAAAAGCAAAAATTGCCATACATCTATGAGTTGACCACTTGCTTATAAACTTGAATGAAAGCTAGGCACCATTCAATGTTGTCTCCTAAAAGTTTACCAGATGTTCTACTGACTCTCTACTGGTTTTCCACAGTTGGAAACAGTTGCAAACAGTTGTGGAAAAAGTTCCACAGTTGCAAGAGAGCATGAATAGTAAGTTATATGGTCCACAAGAATATGGGGCTCTAATGAAGAATTACTTAGCCTGAAATTTAAGAAAATTACATTTCCTGATGAATTAAAATACTACACATAAGCAAAATAGCTGGTCCAAAGGCTGACTAGATCACCACTTCTCAAACAGATTCTAATTTAGTAGGTGTGGAGGGGACCTGAGACTTCCACCTCTAATCAGCTCTTAGGTGACACTCATGCTGCTGGCATCCCTACCATTCTGAGTAGCAAGTAACTAGATAACCCCAGAGACCATCCGTAGGGCTCAAAAATCCTATTACTGAAAACACTGCTATAGCAACAGTACTGACAACAGGCAAAAGGTGGAACCAGCTCAGCCATATCCACCAGTGGATGAATGGATAAGCAAATTATGACACAGATACACAATGGAATATTATTCAGCCATTAAAAAAAAATAAAAATACTGCAATATGTCATAATGCAACCGAATCTCAAAAATGTTATGTTAAATGAAAGAAGGCAGTCATAAGAGAGCACATTTTTTTTATGATTCCATAAATACGGAATATCCAGCATGGGTAAATCCAGAGCTAGAACATAAACTCATGGTGGCCGGGGAAGGAGAATATGCAGGGTAACTGCTTCATGAGTGGGGGATTCCTTGTGGAGTGATGAAAGTGTTAATGAAGTAGGCAGAAGTGATGGCTATACAACACTGTGAATACAGTAAATGCCACTCTAATTGATATTTTTATGTGAAAAAAATCCTATTCTTATAGGAGTATTAAATATTGAAACCCAATATTCAATAATACATGTAAAAAATATTTCCCATTATAAAGTAACATTTCATACAGCTCACTTAATCTTTCAGACTCTTTAAAATAAATAAGCAAGGTGTGGACTTATAGAATAGGTTCCTTTGCTCACAAGAATCAAATATCCAAGTACCTTAGCTCGAAAAGAAAGTTTGCTAGAGGCTTTCACAAGTACACACCTAGGGAAATTGTTTACTCAAGACGCCACTTCCCATTCTCCCAACTTTCTCTGTATGCAATCAAGAGATAATAAACTGCCAGATAAGAAAAAGTCTTTACTAATATAGCAGCATTTCTTCCCTCCTTGGTGAAGCAACCATTTGTAAACAGCACAACTTACCGCAAAGATTTTTAACAAAGTTTTCATGTAGAGCTTTCGGATACCAAAGGAGACTCCAAAAATGGCCGGGACTATGATGAAAACAAGAAGGAGGGTGAAGAGGACAGTCAGGGAGATGCCCAGAAGGTTGACAATCAGGCTATCAAAAGGCAGCAACAGGAACATGGTGGAGGATCCAGGCAAGGCCAGTGCCCCCCCACCTCAAGAACAAACCACCGTCTTCAGATGGTCCTGTCAGACAGCACCAGCCTGGGAAAGAAAGTGAGTCCCCATAGGACAGCAAACCCCATTCCAGGTTCACAACATTTGACTGCCTGGGGGCAGGAGGACGTAAAAAGGGCCACAGGAGGCAGTCCCAAAATGCCAGCGCTCCCCAGAATAGATGGACTTTGGAGGTGAATGAGGCGGGACCAATCTTCCATACAAGCATCCGAGTCCAGGTGCAGTTTCTGTGAAAGTGAGTACTCAGCGAGGGAGGGATCTCTGCTCTGCTACCCTTCTGCTCCTTCCAGTTTTCCTTTTTCTTTCCTGCTCCAGAGCATTTAGCAGATCAATGTGTCTTGAAGATCTGTCATTGCCAGAAGTACCAAGAAGAGTTCCAAGTTGGTGCCAGAACAATCTTGATAACTTCTGTGGAGGGGGGTGACTGCTGGCACTTCACACAGAAGGCTACTGAACTTGAATATGTGGAAATTAAATAATTGTTTTACTTAAAACTCCTTCATAAGCTGAAAACTGTGTTCATCATAGAGTTCATATCTGGCCCCATTCTTCCTCTGGAGAGGTTCCTGGTGCGTGCTGCTTCCAGGACCCTCCAACGTGGAGAGCTACAGTCTTTGCCAGCAGGATACAGATGCTGGCACACAATGTCTCATGCTGCCTGTGTTGAGTGTCACTCCAGACGCATCCAGCATTGGTTTCCTCTGGATATTCTTCTCCCTAAGGCCCCCTTCTCAGCAGTGACCTGGGTTCTTGGCAAGAAGTTGCTTACATGCTGCCAAAGCTGGGGGTGGAAACAGAAACACCATCAGTCACACAAGTCAAGAGGAGAAACATCAATATGCTTTGGGGGTGGGGGGCGGTTTTAGAGGAAGCCTAGATTCAGTGCCAGCTTCTCAAGTCATCAAGGTCAAAGGGGAGAGGCAAACAACAGGTGGCAGGCGCAGATGTGGAAGGAAAATGGTGAAGTTTCATATAGCTTCAATTCCAATGATATGATCTGTGGCCAAATTTCTGAAGAGAAAATACATGGATAGAAGCGACATTTCATTTATATTACGAAAAGTCTCCCTCCTACTTGTCCCCAACTACCCAGAGTTCTGTCTGCAGATGCAACCATGTTACCACAGCTTCATATTCTTCCAAGGTATTCTGTGCTTAGATGAGAAAATCATAATTGATGTTTTCTACTCACCCCCCCTCACCCTGATAACAGTAACGATGCCATACTCTGTATACTGTTCTTCAACTTGCATTTTGTTTTGGTTCTTTAGCTTACCATATCTTGGAAAAGTGCTCCATCAACACATGCAGGGCCCCCTCACTCTTTACAGGTGCACAGTTTTCAACCTAAGAGTATACCATCGGGGCTCCTGGATGGCTCAGTTGGTTAAGCGGCCACTCCTGGTTTTGGCTCAGGTTGTGATCTCAGGGTCATGAGATTGAACTCTGCATCAGGCTCATCATGCTCAGTGGGGAGTCTGCTTGAAATTCTTTCCCCTCTCCCATTGCCCCCCTCCCCCGTGTTTGCATGCACACACTCTCAAATACATAAATCTTAAAAACGACAACAAAAAAATGTACCATAAGTTAGTTAACTGGTTTCCTAAAGTTGGACACCAATGCTTCCACTTTTTTGTTATAAATAATTGAATTAGTAACCAAATGCATACATGATTTAGCATACAAAATGCAAGGCAAATATAAATATACTTTCAGGATAAATTCCTAGAAATGGAATTGGAGGAGAAAAGGAAATAGTTTTAACTTTACAAGATACTGTTGCATTTTCTACATGGAGATTAAACTCCCTCAGTTGTCTATCTCCTCACACTGGTCACTCTTTTTTGTTTTAAAGACTATTCTACTTAGGACAGTTTTGGGTTCACAGCAAAACTGAAAGGAAGATACAGAGGTTTCCCACATAGCCCTGTCCCTACATATGGACAGCTACCCCCATTTTCAACAGTCCCACCAGAAAGGGACATTTGTTCCAAGTGGCTGATGAACCTACAATGACACAGCATAGTCACCCACAGCTTACATCAGGGGTTCACCCTTGGTGCTGTCCATTTTAGATGTCTGGACAAATGTATGACATGTATCCATCATTACAGTATCATACAGTATTTTCATTGTCCTAAAAATTCCCTGTGCTCTGATTATTCATTCTTCCCTTCCCAAAGCCCTGGCTACCACTGATCTTTTACAGTCTGGATAGTTTTGCCTCTTCCAAAATGTCTTATAATTGAAATCGTATTTTCAGATTGGCTTCTTCCACTTAACATAGTCACTCATGAACACCACTATTTTAAATGCCTTACAAAAGTACTTCAATTTTATATTACTTATCCCTAACCACAAGTTACCAATGCCAAGTCCTGCACATGGGAACATCCTTTCAAATCTCTGGCAAACACACTGGGGCTTCACACCAATCACCTTCTGTTCCGTTCCTATACATTAGGAAGTTCAAGAAATTGAACAAATAAGCAGGTTACTACCTTTATCTTAAATTTTGTCTGGTGCCTTTATAGAACTCTGATACCTTTCACAGGTTCTTTTGTAACATGTCAACATTACTTCCTTTTCACCAATTAGGAAATAAAGGAATACAGAGACAGATCCAGTTCTTCTGACTCCTAACCCAGTAATGCTCCCATTACAGTCTCACACATTTAGTGATTAAATTAAAAGAACATGCTATTTTGTGGCACTGAGTCACAAATACTAGCTCCTAATTTGATCACCATCACTGCTAGCATTTATTGAATGCTAACAACACGACAGATCTTGAGCTAACGTAACAAACATTTTACATCACTGACCCTCACAGAGGTCTCACAACCCTGTTACGGTGGAGTTCTTGCTACCACTGCTATTTTACACAGGACAAACATCGAGGTTTAGAGGATTAAGTAAATTTCCCAGAATGACACGCCTACTCAGTAGGAGAGTAGGAATTTAGACCAGGGTATCTGTCTTATAGCCCATGCTCTTTGCCTTCCTAGCTCCCAAACCACCCTGAAATAAATTAACACTTCCCTCATGCCAGGCCTGCTCTACAGAACTTCTTGTGGTCATAGAAAAACCACAAGGCAAATCTGGATTCATGTATTAGAATTTGGTGTTCTCAGAATCCAAGGTACAAACCTGCTCTTTCATTTTTATAAACTGGCCAAACTGACTCTATATGCCAGATTTCTCACAACAGCCAGCAGAGGTTGAGGAAATTAGATATATTTCTGAGACTTAATTTAATTCGCTGAGTCACTGTATTCTTTAAGCCTGTCTAATTCCAGCCTAATTCTAGGGCCAAATCTCTGTTCTACTCTCCCATTCCTGTCCCCTTGTCCAGAATTCCCATGGGAAATAAGCAGCAAAATCTCTCTCACTGGCCAAGGTTACCCTGAGTTCTATGGACCCAAGATGATAGACACTATGGTCACTGTGACTTCCCATGACAGAGTTTAGATCTCTTTTCTTTGAATCACAATCAACTGAGAATTCCCAAGGTTATTCTGGGTTCATGTCCCCAAAACATTAAACACATTTAGCAATAAACTAATTTCTTCACTTAGCTCAGGGGTTGACAAACCACAGCCCATGGGCCAAATCAGGCTTTGGTCTGTTTTTCTAAGACTCATGAGCTAGGATTGGCTTTTACATCTTTAAAGAGCTATAAAAAACAGAATAATTTGTGACTGAGACCACCACCAGCAAACCCTAAAATACTTACTATCCAACCCTACACAGTTTGCCAACCCATGACCTAGCCACTACTTTCTCCCCCAAGAGGCATTAAACTCCTCTATGGTCCTGCCCCACCCCTTGAGTTCATGTTGATGAGTGCCAGACTTTAGAACAGAGAACAGTAACCTAGCCAAACAAGTTATCTGGCCAATGCTAAACAATCCTCACATAAATTCTTAGAAAAAGCAAGCAAACTACAGCTATCAAACAGAGTTCCAAACATCTTGCTGGATTAGCAGAGTAGCCACTGAAGCCAGAAGACTGGTGCCTTAGGCCCCCTTAACACAAACACACCACAATGCCCAGATAACTGCTCATTTAGGAGAGGATATCACTTTGCTTCAAGTAAATAGAACCATGATTCCATAAACATGAGGTAGTATCTGCACATTCTCTTAATTTCCATAGCTTTCAGCCAAACTCATAGTTATCTGACCAAAGTTCTCCCAAGGGGCCAGAGAGAAACATAAGAAACAAGTAGTTCTGAGTCTTTTAGAAAGAAAGGTGGCTACATCCTAGGAACATGACAGAGCTCATCCCTAAGCTAACTAAACTTTTCAATCTGGACCTTTAAGCTCCCCCTCCCCCCAAAATGACCCAATTTCCAGTGCTCCTCAGTTCTCAGAGTGACAAGTTCACAGTCAACAAATATTCACTGGGCACATAGTATGTGCCACACATTATGTCAGGTGGAATATAGTGGTGAATATGCCTAGAAACAAGTGTTCAGCAAATAAATATATACAGAGTCATAATTTCACACTTTAATGATTGTTAGCAAGAAAAAGAGGATCCAAGAAGAGAAAATAACAGAGGAAACTTCATTTAAATCAGGTCATCGAAACCAATTCTGACCCAATCACTAGATAGGGACTACTATGATTCCCAACTGCAGAATCAAATATAGCCGACCCTTGAACAGCAAACAGGTTTGAATTGTGCAAGTCCACTTATATAAGGATTCTTTTCTAATACAGTGCTGTATTTTCTCTTCCTTATGATTTTTTAAATTATTTATTTATTTATTTTGAAAGAGAGGGAGCAGAGGGACAGACGAGGAAGGAGAGGCAAAGGGAGAGAATCTCAAGCAGACTCCACACTCCACGCAGAGCCCAATGCAGGGCTCAATCTCACAACCCTGAGATCATGACCTGAGCTGAAACCAACAGCTGGATGCTTAACTAACCAAATGAGCCACCCAGGCGCCCCTTGTTATGATTTTCTTAAGAACATTTTCTTGTTCTAGCTTACTTTTTTGTAATACAGCATGTGATAAGTATACAAAATATGTATTAATTGTATCAATAAGGCTTCCAGGCAACAGTAGGCTTTGAGAAGTTTTAGGAGGGTCAGAAATTACACAGAGGTTTTCAACAGTGCAGGGAGTCAAGGTCTCTAACACCCATGTTGTTCAAGGGCCAGTTGCATTCCCTTTCAGCTAGCTCTCTGTGACACAGCCTACTTCAGGAGATCATTACTACCAGAATATGTCCAGAGAGAGGCCACCTACCAACTCAAAGGAAGAAAACGTACCATTTTATTAAACATCAACACTTAGGTTACACAGGGATAATGCATTTTTTAAGCACACCAAGCACAATGTTTGTCACGTATTAGATCTCAATAAATGGTATGTGCATCATTCCATTAGGATCAGAAGAAAACCAGGGTACTGTCTTCAGTTTCTGTTCTTTAGAGATAGATTTATTTATTTATTTATTTATTTATTTATTCATTCATTCATTCATTCATTTAAAAGAGAGAGTGCACACACATCATTCATTCATTTAAAAGAGAGAGTGCGGGATCCCTGGGTGGCGCAGCGGTTTGGCGCCTGCCTTTGGCCCAGGGCACGACCCTGGAGACCCGGGATCGAATCCCAGGTCAGGCTCCTGGTGCATGGAGCCTGCTTCTCCCTCTGCCTGTGTCTCTGCCTCTCTCTCCCTCTCTCTGTGTGACTATCATAAATAAATAAAAATTAAAAAAAATAATAATAAAAAAATAAAAGAGAGAGTGCACACACATGCACCTGAGAGTACATGAGGATGTGTGTTTGAGTGAGGTGCAGGATGGAAGGAGGAGAGAGAATCCCAAGCAGACTCCCAACTGAGAACTGAGCCCCCAACATGGGGGCTCGATCCCAGGACCCTGAGATCATGATCTGAGCTGAAATCAGGAGCCTGCTGCTCAACTGACTGAGCCACTCAGGTACCCCTATCTTCATTTCTAAATACCAAACTAAATACCAAACTTTAAGAGAGCAAGATAGAGAGGAAGGCATTTCAAAGTAAGTCACAAAACCCAAAGACCAAAAAATACTACATACTACATGTAGCATATTACATGCCTAGCAAGCACTAGGTGCTCAATAAAAAGGTTAGTTGTAAAACACAGAATTGTGAATTAAAACTAGTGAGACAGCAAAAAAAAAAAAAAAAAAAAAAAAATTCCCTTCTTTTATAAACTACCATACTGGTGAAAATGAGAAAATATCCTCAAATACTGCTAGTTGGAGTGTAAAAATGGTACAACATCTATAGAGATTAATTCAGTAAACGCCATTAGAATTTTAAGTGTACATAACCTTAGTGCCAGCAGTTCTACCTCTAAAAATTTACCCTAAAGACAAATTAGAGGGGTGCCTGGGTGGCTCAGTCAATTGAGCATCCAACTCTTGATTTCAGCTTAGGACATGACCTTAGGGTCCTGGGATGGAGTCCTCTGTCAGACTCTACACTGGGTGTGGAGCCTGCTTTAGATTCTCTCTCTCCTCCTCCCTCTCCCCACTTGTGCACTCTCTCTCCCTAAAAGGGAAAAGAAAAAAAAAAAAAAAGATAAATTAGAACAGCAGTTTTCAACCAGGGGCTATCTCCCCCCAGCAACCTCTCCTCCAACACCCCCCAACATTTGGTAATGTCTGCAGACCTTTTTAGTTGTCACAACTTGGTATAGGAGCTACTGACCAGTACAAAAAAGACTGGGATACTGCTAAACATCCTGTAATGCGTAGGTCTCCTCCAGCAAAGAATTATCCAGCCCCAAATGACACTGGTGCTGAGGCTGAGAAACCCTGTATTGATGTATATACAAGATGATGTGTGTGCACGGTTATTGACTGCAGCACTGTTGGTAATATCCAAAGAACATCAACATCCACAACTAACAGAAGATACAATGGAATACTATTCATCTGTTAAACCAAAAAAGACATTTACTTGTGCACTGATAAGAAACAATCTACCAGTTAGATGCAGAACAATGTCCACAGTAAATACCAACTGTGCGAGGAGGAGGAAAAGAAAAATATATACAGTTTATATGTATTTGCAAAGATACAGATCTCTGGAGAGATACAAGAATGACTCTAGTTCTGCCTCTAGGAGTGTGCGGGAGAGGTCACTTTCTCCTTTTGCTATCTTTAAAATTGTATTTATCATTTTGAATAGGTGATAATGCTGGGTGAATTGAATGTCAAGTGTATCAAAGTGGTGAAGTATAAAAAATTTGCTTCAATACAACGCTGATGCTTAGGAGGAAGTATGTTTTCCAAGGAAACAAGGCAGCACTCAGAGCTACTAGGTTGAAATGAACCTAAAGTGCTAAAAACCCAAAACTATACATAAAGTTGACATCAATCCTGGATAAATAAATGGTTCAAGACAAAGGCAAGATATAGTAAGCCAAAGGATAACTCAACTCACTAGAAAGAAGACAGTAATACTGTCAGTTGCAGTCTGACAAGACTGGTTCTTGGTCTTAACTAAGATCATTTTGACCTTAAGTACTTTCCCCTTGCCTACAAAGGACTAATGTGAGTTGGAACTGGGTAATAAGGAACCTGGTACCAACTTCCCCCAAAGCAACACGAAGTCTTCCAAGCTGTGAAAGCAAAAAAGGACAAAGGACACAGGATATGTTGATATTCTTGGGCAATCAGCCTAAGAAAGGACACGTGCATTAGACATTACATTACCCAACCTGAATGCTGCTCTGAGAGCTCCATTTCAGAAACAGTGCTTTTATATTCAAGTATTGTATACGTAACTGGAAGCAACTTCCTGGCCTTTTTTTAAATCTTTTTTGTCTGGCTTATTTCACTCAGCATAATCATTTTGAGAATCATTCATGTTGCTACACATGTCAAGAGTTCATTCCTTTTTAGTGCCGAGCTGTAGTCCAATGTATGGATATACCACTTTCGTTTATGCATTCATCTACTGATGGACAACTGGGTTGTTCCAGTTTGGGACTGTTACAAATAAAGCTGCTATCTTCAAGTCTTTGTATGGACATACATTTTATTTTTTTTATTTTTTTTGGACATACATTTTAATTCCTCTTGGATGAATACCTAGGAATGTAACGAGTGAGTCTACAGTAGGTGTATGTTTACCTGCCAAACTGCTGTCTAAGTTGGTTGTATCATCTTGCATCCTCACCAGCAGTGTATGAAAGTTCCATTTGCTCTACAACTTTACCAATACTTGACAGGATCAGTCTTTTTAATTTTAGACACACTAATGGATGTGAAGTGGTATCAAATAGTTTCAATTTGCATTTCCCTGGTGACAAAAGATATTAAGCATCTTTTGTACTTATTCAACATCCAACTACCTTCTTTGGTGAAGTGTTCAAATCTTTAGCCTATTTTCTTTTAGGTTATTTTATGACTTAGTTTTGCTACTGGCTATTTTTTAAAAATCAAGCTTTCTCCCCCCAAAGACTAGACAGTGTTATTTAAAATGAGAAAGCATTATTACTGGAGTACACACTTTAAAAAAATTTTAAACCACTTACCAAGGATTTTTAAAAAAGAAAAAGAGAGAAGATTAATTCCACAGACAAAAAAAAAGAGAGACAGAGAGGACCTCATCACAAAGGTACAAAATTCGTGGACCATCAGATTTCTTTGTTCAACTTGCTACAAACTTGAAACGCTAATTACACAAAGAAAATCACTAAGACATGAGACAAAAAAAAACAATGGTCCCAACCACAGCTCTATTTTAACCTCGGCACTATGTACTACTAAGGACCTAAAATCCTCCTTTATCTTTATGCTCAGCTGACAGTGATTCTGTGCTGTCCAACGCAGCAGCCACTAACCACATGTAACTCTTGAGCACTTGAAATGTGGGTAGTCCACACTGAAATAGGCTGTAAATGTAAATAAAATACACACTAGATTTAAATGACCCATGAAAAAATGAATGTAAAAGACGTGATTAAAAATCTGTATACAGATTACATGTTAAAGTGATATTTTGGATAATTTGGGTTTAAATAAAATACATGAGTAAAATTATTTTCATGTGTTTCTTTGTACTTTTTAAAAGTGGCTATTATGAAATGTAAAATTATATACACGGTGTGTATATCGTATTTCTATTGGATAGCACTGATCAAAAACTTATTTATTAATTTCATTTCATTTAACTTAAGTAGGCTCCACACCCAGCATGGAGCCCAAGAGGGCTCGAACACACGATCCTAAGATCAAGACCTGAGCTGAGATCAAGAATTGGATGCTTAACTGAGTGAGACACCCAGGTGCCCCTGACCAAAAATTTCTAAAGCAGACCCTGAAAATAAAATTCATGTAACTAGTAAAGGAAAAAAAAAAAGTAAATATTTTTTTCCCTCCTCATTCCTCTGCTATGAGAAGAAAACTGCTATGGAGGAGCTTAGAATTGGAACTCAGGAGTCTTCTTAGCTAAGGGTTCAAGCACAGCTCTGTAAAGTCATTCAGCTTCCCTGGATTTCAATTTCCTCACCGTTTTTTTGGTAGTTTAATTCAAAAGGTCAACAAAAATTCATTACGCTCCTACTTTTTACAAAGTATTATTATGATATTGCAGGTCTTGGGCTTACAGTTTAAAAGGAGGTACAATCCAAACAAGAGTGCCCAAAGAAAGGACACAAGGTTCTGTGACTTGTGTCAGACGTGTGGGTGTTTTAAAAGAGAGTACCTTTAAAGAAGTTAGGAAAAACTGCAAGCTTTATAACATTCCTACTAACTAAAATTCAGTGCTCTGAAAAAAGCATTCATCATTCTAACCTAAGTATTTTGTAGTTTAGTGATACATGGAATTGATATTTGGTTCAAGTCCTCCTTTGAGCATAAAGATACAGAAAGAAGTAAATGCCACACCCTAATGAGGTTCTACTTTACTTGAAGAAACAATTTTGCAGTAGAGTTCAATGAGGATCAAATAATCTCTAGCTTCTATGTCCAGAAAGCAAGAGATTTTTAATAAAAGGTAACATTCTGTGGTGTGCACACAGATAAGAGGTTTATTCTTCAGCAGAAACTAGTTACCGGGTTAGAATCCTAGCTAACCACTGCACTCCTTCTGATACCACAGATACACACACACAGAAATAACAAAAAACAAAAAAACAAAACCCAGACAAGGGGCGCCTGGGTGACTCAATCGATTAGTTGCTGAGTCTTGATTTTAGCTTGAGTCATGACATCAACTCAGGTCCTGATCTGAGGGTCGTAAGTGTAAGGCTCTACACTTGGTGTGTACCCTGGTTAAGGTTCTCCCTCTCCCCCTTCTGCTTCCCACTCCCCCCCCCACAAAAAAACAAACAAAAACCCAAAAAACAAAACCCACACAAAACACAGAAGTTCTCCCCCACACCCATGTTTTTAAGGTAATGATTTACCCAGAAACCCTGATGTTATTACCTCAACAGTTGTTTCCACAAACTAGATGCAGGTGACAACCACTGTAAGTCACAAACTAACAAAAGTATATCTTGAAAATAACTTATAAACAACTATGTCACATCACATTAACCAAACTTAGAAGCAAATTTGATGAACTCTATATACGATGATTCCTTAGCTCACAGCATTCGTTGGAATTTTAAGGGCAAAGACTGAGGTACAAGTACTGAATTTACCTGTTTTTCCTGATAGGGAACTGAACAGCAACAAAGTGTGCTAAGGAAGAAGAAAAAAAAAAAAAAAAAAAAAAAAAAAAAACCAAGAAAAGCAAACACCTAATCCATGTTACATCCAGCCTAGGATTCTTAATCTGTTAACGGCAAGTAAAGATGTTTTATGGAAGGGTACTCTTGTTCTTTCTGCCATCAAGAGCAGAACTTCAGGAGTGCATGCCAAATCATCCCAGTTTCCCTCACTCTTTCTTAAATAGTGGTGAATGTTATCTACATCTTTTAAAGTTTGCTCTTATTCTCAATTTGGTATTTTCCTTCTAAAGTCACAACTTTCCCATGCTTACTGAAAGCTGTGATTCAGATTTCTCGTTTGTCCAATATCTGGTTTAAGAAGTATTTTAAGACATATCCCCCCTAGTTTTATTATTCCAGAATTTGATGGAAAAGTTCCTTATTATTCCATCCAAACCTTTCATTGTAAAAATCTTCTGTTAGAGTGCTTCCACACATTTCCCCTTCCTGTAAGAAACAACTTAAAGGCAGGTACTATGGTAGAGAAGAAAAAAGACTGGGATGCCTGGGTGGCTCAGTGGTTGAGTGTCTGTCTTTGGCTCAGGGCATGATCCCGGAGTCCTGGGATCGAGTCCTGCATTGGGCTCCCCACAGGGAGCCTGCTTCTCCTGCCTCTCTGTGTCTCTCGTGAATAAATAAATACAATTTTTAAAAAAGAGAGAGAGGGGATCCCTGGATGGCTCAGCGGTTTAGCACCTGCCTTTGGCCCAGGGCATGATCCTGGAGTCCTGGGATCGAGTCCCACATCGGGCTCCCTGCGTGGAGACTGCTTCTACCTCTGCCTATGTCTCTGCCTCTGTCTCTGTCTTTCATGAATAAATAAATAAGTAAAATCTTTAAAAAATAAATAAATAAATAAAGAGAGAGAGAGAGAGAGAGAGAAGAAAGAAGACCGAATGTAGAGGTAGGAGAGGTTTCCAGCCTCAGCTGGACTCTTATTCCCTGTTGATCTGGACATGCCACTGAACCTCCATGGACCTTGAGGGTACAACAAAATGAAAAAAATTAGACAAGATGATCTGGAAGTTCTCATCCACACCTGAAAGACTTTTGTATGAACTTGCCCTCCAGCACCTTGATCATTTTAGGTGCCCTTTTCTGGCCTTTCTCCAATGCAAGAATCTGATGTTCCGCTCCAGAGCTTAGGGGAGGGGGGGACATGGATGGGACAGGCTTAACTTGAAGATCGTGTTGAGGCTGGATGATGGCCGCGAGCCGGCTCACTATTTTATCACTATTTTATTTTATCAGACATTTTTGTATGTCTGAAATTCTCCATAATTCAAGGTTGTTAAAAAAAAAACAAAACAAAAAAAACCACTATCAAAGTGAGAATAAAGAATACCAGACTGGCATTATTATAGGACTCGTTTCTACAGTCTCTGGCAGAAGAGTAACTGCTTTCACACCATTTCTCTTGAGTTGAGATAAAATCTACAGGAGATGAAAACTAAGCAGAGGCACTCAAAGTTCAGTCAAAATTAAGGAACATGAACCAGAAAGGAAGTGCTCTCAGGAAGGTTATCACTGAGAAGACCCACGGCACCGAGGGCATGAGCAGTAAGGCACTGATTATCTATCTAGCACAGTATGGAACTTATTTCCACCGAGGTATACCATACAATGGTTTCATACGGTATATTTTCCCTAAGTTTTAAAATGCAAAAGTTAAAAACCCCACGTGAAATGGGAGTAAATACACAAGACCCTCTGGGAGGAGGATGCCTTGCAGGGTGTGAAATCAAAACGGGAAGGTAAGGGATTTCTGGGGTTAAGAAATTCTAAAAGAATGGGTTCCTGCGGAGAACAAGCGAGGAAAACGTACAGCCCAGGGACGCCGAGGGACAGAAGAAAAGGAAGGCGCCTCCTCGCCATCCCCTGCGCGCTCGGCGCGGGCGGGCCGCGGAGCACCTGGGGCGGCCGGCGCGGTTAACCCCCGAAGCGGGGCCGGGCGGGGCCGGGCGGGGCCGGCGGGCTGCAGGAGCGCCAGGGACGCGGGCGGAGGCCGGGGAGCCCCCCCGGGGGGTCGCAGCCGCCGAGGACACAGGTCCCGGGAGGGCGGGGCGCGGGCTCGGGGCGCCGCAGCGGGAGCCGGGGACGGCGCGGACTGTTCCACTGCGGCCAAGGGGGCGGCACGTTCCGAGCGGCCGGGAAACCCCAGGAAGCGGCAATGGTGCCTCCTGACGCCGGAGCGGCGGAGGGAGGGAGGGAGGGAGGGAGGGAGGGAGGGAGGGGGGTCCCCGGGCCGCAGGCCGCCCGCGGGGCGCCTGCCCCGCCCCACCCCCCGGCCCGCCGCCGGCGCCCCTGGGGCCAGCGACCTTGGGGACGGGGGATCGCGGTCTTACTCACCGGCCGCGAGGCTCCGGGCCGCCCAGGCCCTCCGCAGACGCCGCCGCCCGCCCTGGGCCGCCGCCGCCGGCCGAGGCGTGCGTAAAGACGTGCGCGCGCCCGCCCTTTGTCTACGCCGCTTTGACGTGACCCCTCGCGGCCCCTCCCGCCCCTCCCGCCCCTCCCGCCGGGTAATCTCCCGCCGCACCCGCGCGCCGGGCGCGCGCCGGGCGGGGACCCCGAGGGGCGGGGCGCCGCGTCACCTGCCCGGGTCGGTCTGACCGCGGCGCCCCCTGGCGGGCGAGGAGCCGCTGGCTCGGGCCGCCGGGCCCTGGTGGCCGGGGCGCGCGGCCCCGGGACTCCGGCCTCGGGGAGTGAGCGCTTCCTGAAGACCCGGCTCCGCGTTTCTGGGCTGTGCGCGGCCCGGGAGGCCGGCCGCTCCCCTCAAGGTGCGCTCGCGTAGGGTGTAGGGAGGGTGGAGTGAGCCCCGATCGGCCAGAAGGGCGGAGTCACTAGACGGTGCTGTCGTCTTTGGACTCTGGTGCGTGTGCGGTGAGATACAGCTCTGTATGCAAAGAACCTGGCTCCAGGCCGGCACACCTGCCTCACTCCGCCGCCACCGTCACCGTCACCGTCACCGTCACCATCACCATCACCATCATCACCACCATCATCCCTGAGTCCCATTTGTCTTACTGATGAAGCCAGGGGGTGCAAAGGGTTTGTGCGGGGGATCTCCGTGTTCCCTCGCGGCTGGGACTTTCCAACGTCTACCTCAACTCGGAGGGGACCTCTGCTAAAGTCTAGCTGGTGCCTGCTGGACTTTGTGTATTTCTTACCAGCCCTTCAGACTTCAAATGCCTAACCCAACTTTATCATCTTCCCTAAAATGAATTCTCCCTAGGAAAAAAATTAGCCCTTCTCCTTGTTCTTAAAAGACATTTTTGCCTCCAAGCCCAAGCCCAAGCCCAAGCCCACCCACCCCCCAGTTTATTCTGCACGCTAGTGTCAGATTGCCATTCCATGCTGAATAACCCGATGATAAACCTTCTAGGTAAAGTCCACATTCTTAGACCTCAAAATCTGACTATAAAGGCAGCCCGGGTGGCGCAGCGGTTTAGCGCCACCTTCAGTCCAGGGCGTGATCCTGGAGACCCGGGATCGAGTCCCACGTCGGGCTCCCTGCATGGCGCCTGCTTCTCCCTCTGCCTCTCTCTCTCCTGTGTGTCTCTCATGGGTAAATAAATAAAATCTTAAAAAAAAAAATCTGACTATAAGAATGACGCTCTGCTCCAAAACGCTGGACCACTCACCCCCACTCATCACCACACCTGTTTGGGACTTACCAGTTGTGAACTCAATCATTTATCATTTAACAAATCTTCACTGAGCGCTTCCCACGTGGCCAGTTTTTGCGAGGGTCCCTATGATATAAAGTTGAATAATGCATGGCCATGTCAAATCTTCAACCAGATTAAATTCCATTAAAAAAAAAAAACCTAAAACCTGGACATCGTACATTTTTGTGTCCTCTTCAGCGCTAGCGCTAGAGCTTTAAAGTGGTCACCAACATCTTAAATGCTTTTTGGAATCTTTTTTTTTTTTTTTTAAGATTTTTTTATTCATTCATGAGAGACACAGACAGAGGAAGAAGCAGGCTCCACGCAGGGAGCCTGATGCAGGACTCGATCCTGAAACTCTGGCATCACGCCCTGAGACTAAGGTAGACGCTCAACCACTGAACTACCCAGGCGTCCTGCTGTTTGGATTCTTATATCTGGTCTCCTTTCCTGCCCCTAGAACAGGTCAAAACTTGGAAGTAGTCTGTGCTCTGCTTTTGTGTTTACGTTTTCTTATAATTCTCACCATATATTATTATATGATAATTTTGAAATTAAAAAGTGTTAAAAAAATAAAAAGTGTTTCACACATTTTAGAGACTCAACACGAATGACATCGATTGATTCTTTGTCTAGCCAAATGGTAGACTCAGTTATTGAGTATTAAAGCACACACACACACACACAAGAACATGCACATACTCCCTGGCATACTATCTAAACTTCTTAGTGCAGGAAAGCAATCAAACTTCCTTTAGAAGAGGGAACCAATAAGAACTGGGTTAATATGGTTCTCTCAGGCTCCAGAATTTTGTTTGCAAAGGTCAATGATCAGAGCACATTTCTGTCATACCCATTTCAAGGCAGAGGAATACAAATGGGAGAGATAAGATGAGCAAGAAATGTTTGAAAAGTCAGACACAAAGTAGGTTTATCTATAGTGAAAGGCCCCCTGCCTATATAGCATGGCTACGCTTACATTCAACACTACATTCTTTGTCACTATGAATTTGGACTGTCTTCAGATTATTGTTGAGGTATTTGTACATTCTAGAATGAAAATACTCTTTTAATACAAAAACTATGTGAGTCATCTTAAAAACCTGATGGAGGATAGTCCATTAAGAAAGGGGGATCTTGGGCAGCCCTGGTGGCTCAGCGATTTAGTGCTGCCTTCAGCCCAGGGCATGACCCTGGAGACCCTGGATCGAGTCCCACATCAGGCTTCCTGTGGGGAGCCTCCTTCTCCCTCTGCCTGTGTCTCTGCCTCTCTTTCTCTCTGTGTTTCTCATGAATAAATAAATAAAATCTCTTAAAA
This sequence comes from Canis lupus familiaris, assembly GCF_011100685.1. Lineage (NCBI taxonomy): Eukaryota > Metazoa > Chordata > Mammalia > Carnivora > Canidae > Canis > Canis lupus. Next base: position 24,758,579 of record NC_049237.1, read on the forward strand.
AAAAAAAAAGAAAGGGGGATCTTGGGGCACCTGGGTGGCTCAGTCAGTTAAGTATCCAGCTCTTTATTTGGGCTCACAGTCATAAAATGGAGCCCTACCTGGGCTTCATGCTCAGCAGGAGTCTACTTGGGATTATTTTTCTCCCTCTTTCCCTCTGCCCCTCCCCCCACAAACCTGGTGAGAGTGTGTGCTCTCTCTTTCTCACATAAATCTTTTAAAAATATATAAATAAAAAGTATAAAAAGGGGGCACACGTTCTTTAAGGTTTCAGTGAGAGGTTTAACAACCCCCACATCATTCTGACTTTGAGCTAATTCCCCAAAATGTGCCTCTATAATCATTGTGTTTGCTGCATGTATGGCACATGGTGCTATGAACCTGGGAAGATACTCCTTTTAAAAGATCCTCCTTCTCCCAGTAGGATAATCCCATAAAGTGTGCTGCATAACATCTCTCCCTTCCACAGATACCTTTTCTTTTTTTTTTTTTCCCACAGATACCTTTTCATGTATAAAGCCTTTGACATTCATTAAGAGGTGAAGCACAACTGTTTACTAAACAACTGGCAATACCAATGCTCATTTCCAAGCACCCAGAGAAAAAGACAAATTACACAAAAAGGGTGTTCTTTTTTATCTTATTTTTATTTTTTAAAGATGTTATTTATTTGGGGATCCCTGGGTGGCGCAGCGGTTTGGCGCCTGCCTTTGGCCCAGGGCGCGATCCTGGAGACCTGGGATCGAGTCCCACGTCGGGCTCCCGGTGCATGGAGCCTGCTGCCTCTGCCTGTGTCTCTGCCTCTCTCTTTCTCTCTCTGTGACTATCATAAATAAATAAAAAAATTAAAAAAAAAAAGATGTTATTTATTTGACAGAGAGAGAGCGCGAGCATTCATAAGTAGAGGGAGGGGCACAGGAGAGGGAGAAGCAGGCTCCTCACTGACTGGGAGCCCAAGGCTTGCTTAATCCCAGGACCCTGAGATCATGACTCGACCCAAGTGGAAGGCAGAAGTTTAACCAACAGCCACCCAGGCACACCAAGGTGTGTTCTTTACAAAAACAAATTTAATTGTGGTAAAATAGCACACAAAATTTACCATTTTAATCTAAGTGTACAGTTCAGTAGTGTTAAGTATATTCACATTATTGTGCAATCTTTACAGATTTTTCATCTTGAAAACCCAAAACTTATATCCATTAAGCAAAAATTCCCCATTCCCTCTCCCCACAGGCTGAAGCAACCACCATTGTACTTCTGCTTCTGAGTTTAATTACTCATGTCTAAGTGAAATCATATAATATTTGTCTTTTTGTAACTGGCATATTTCACTTAGCTTAATGCCTTCCAGGTTCATCCATGTTGTAACATTTCTTTCCTTTTGAAAGCCGAATAATGATGTGTTATAGGTCTATGCTGATAGGAAAGGACATTAGGGTTCGAAGCCAAGGGTTAAGAAAGATTTCTCGAGACAGGTTTGGTTCAAAAAGGTGATTTTATGAAAGCATGGGGAGAGGACCTGTCGGCAGAAAGAACTGCATCAGGGTTATGAGGAGTGGCCTATTATATACTTTCAAGTTGGGAGGGGGTTAGGAATCTCTGAGGAATTTTGGAAGCAAGGTTTCCAGGACCTTGAGGAGGCTAGCTATTGTTGGGAAAAGGTCATTTATTACCATCTAATAAAAACTTTGTCATGAGACCCTTCAGATGTATATCAGTGGGCCATATGCTTGGGGGATGATTGCCAACATGTATCTCGAGGGGTTTCAGAGATAAAGGAAATCTCTAAAGGAATCTTTATATGGTAAAGTAGACCTACAGGATCTGGGGATTGGGCTAAGATTTCCTTTAGCCTTTAGCAAAGTATTAACATCAAGGCAGTTGAGTCTCTAGAGGAATGTCACTCTGCCTGTTTTAAGGACTTGTCAATGTGCTGTATAGGTAGTAAGGACCATTTAATAATTTTTCTTCTGCCTTTGTTTTCCCACATCATATGCCACATTTACTTTACCCACTCATCCACTGATGGGCATTTGAGTTACTTCCACTTTTGGCTGTTATGAATAATGCTGCTGTGAACATGAATGTACAAATATCTGGGATGCTGCCTTCAATTCTTTTGGATCTATTCCCCACAGGGGAATTGCCAGATCATGTTGTAATTCTGTCTTTAATTTTTGGGAGAACCACCATTTGTGGTGCTCTTCTTTGATATAGGAGTCTGGAGTTGGAAGGAGAGAATCTAGTAATTTAAATCTGAGAGTCATCAGAATATGGCTGATACACATGTTGGATCAGATCAATACAAGAACACTCTGACTTAAGAAGTAGAAACTTTGTAGTTTCAGGCAAAATAAAGAAGACAAGTTTTTCAGTCTGGATCCACCCTGTGGTCCTCAACTTAAAAATTCACAGACCCAACTTTGCCAACTCACAGCAAAATAATCTGATTCTGGGGACTGATTTAAAGTAATCAAATCTATAGGAGACACTGGTAAAGGGGGTTAATTTATTAAATTAGGTGGATAATTAAATGCAAAATCAACTGCAATAATAGAATCCATAAGGTCAATTCATACCTGTATAGCCATGCCTACTTGGGAGACCAAATCAACATCAACAGGTTGATGATAAAGTTTTTTTAGAGAAGAAAAGGGAAGTTTCCAATTAGTGTTACCAATAATTAAAAAGTCACATCTATAAATAAGGCCACTTAAGCTAACTGAAGTATAATTTTTGGCAAGCATTTACTCATCTTTTAGGCACTCATTTTAGGGGTCAACTCCAACAAGATGTTTTCTCTGATTTCTTCCTAGGTGTTCACTCTTCATGTTTGTTTGTTTCTTCTTTTATTTCTTTTTTTTCCCCCTCCATGTGTTTCTAACACTACCTGGTGCCTCTAGCATTATTTTAACTGATCAAGATGAATTTTGTTCTATTCATCTTTCTATCCCCAATAGTTAAAATGATGTCTGGCACATTGTAGTTTCTCAGTAAACGTTTGTTGAATGACTCAGAACTACATGATGACTACCAGAAGCTTGACAAACTATGCATGTATTTAATAATATCATGAAATGAACTAGTACTTAATGCATGAAATTTGGTAGACAATACAGAGTGTGTGCGGGAAAGACAGTAAAAGGGATCACTGAATGGAAAAATTACCTACATAGGAAATGTCATAAATTAGACCAGTTTATCTTAGTCTGGATGTTTGAGAGGTCACAAGTCCTGGGCCACTTTTGTTTTTCTGAGATTATCACTATAAAAGAAAAGAATTACAGGATTACAACTGTGGCATATAGTACATGTGCGTAGTTCCAAAATTAGCAATTAAACACTATTACACTATTTGTAAGATAAGGCTCTATAAAAAAATATCAAATTTTAATTTAATAGTGTACTTTGTGAATGAAACATGTGAAATTCAAAGATGACTAATGAGGAGCATCTCTTTTCAATCCTGTTAGCTGTCTCTCTGATCGTAGGAGTAACGTCATTGGAGATAATAGCCTAAGTCTCGATTCCTCAGCTCCCCTAAACTGAGACCTGACCCACATGGTCTTCCAGGACTTCTTTTCTTCAGTGGCAAGCCTTGACCTCAACTGTATTTTCTTAGAGGCTCATCAATGAGGTTTTGGAAACCCTAGTTTCATGAGAATTATAACACATTCTAGGGGTAAGTCAGCCTTAGAGCTGACTACTCATTTTTTCTGTTGATTCTTACCAGCTTTAATTTCAGAGATCGACTCTCAAACCTGTCAGCATACCCTGTGGGGACCGCCCACCCTTTTCGTGATCATCTCTTCAATGAGTCAGGATTAGAAGCTTGGAGTAGGGGGTGGAGAGGAAACAGTAATGATACAGTAGCATCCCTTATCAGACAAGGAAGCTGTAGCTGTGTTCTCTCTGTCCCTGGAGGCTTGTATGTATGGATCCTTCAATCTTTACCCTGTTAGCCACCTGGCTGATTCATACACAGAGGGTGTCAGCTGGGGGGCCGCCTTCTAGGGACAAGAATAAATAAAGCAGATGTTGCTTGCTCAACCATTATGATTACATGTACTAGTCTGTCACTGGCACAAACAAATGTAGCCTAAGTCAAGGATAAGAGGAGATAGAGGTTTTTTTAGTAACACTTTTGTTTAAACTTTATCATCTATGAATGAGAGCATGAACAATCTTTGAAAAGAGGTTAAATCTTCCAGAGACTAAGCATCTCAGAAGATAATAAATTGAAGCTGGGGGCATACTTAACATGAATACTCATACACTCTTTCAACCCATATGTCTTGAATGTCTCAGGAGTGGCCAGCCTATGGGACCAGTGCTGTACACGGTGGGCCTGTCCCAGCCTTCCCAGGCCCTGGGAAGGGGTTTCAATACAGGGGATAAATATAACAGGGAAAGTGTGTGTTTTGGGGGAAAGGGGGGCAAACAGGACAAAAGATCTGGCTTCTGGATCTAGGTAAACTACACTCAAAAGAATGTGCTAAACAGTTAAAAATGTTTGTTTTTTAAGTACATTTATTTTGAGGGAGACAGAGTTTTCCCAGACTCTTACCTGCTGAAAAAGGAGGAAAGGTCAGAAGTTTACAAGGTGAACTACTGAAGATGCTTTAACTTTTTTTTTTTTTTGGCAAAAGTTGACACAGGAGATTTTAAGTTATCAAAAAACTAGCCCTTTCTAAACAGGAAAGTAAAAGAGCACATTTCTGTGTGGCATCTCTATCTTCAATGTAAAGAATGTCTCCCGCCCTCTCCCATACACCCCTTATAGACACTCTCTGCCAGGCCTGTTTTTTTTCCTTTAAATATTTTATTTATTTATTTATTTGAGTGAGAGGGAGATCGACATAGAGCACAGAGACAGGGAGAAGCCGACTCCGCCTTGAGCAGAGAGCCTGAGGCAGGGCTCCATCCCAGGACCCTGAGATCATGACCAGAGAGCTGAAGGCAGCCGCCCGGCCAACTGAGCCACCCAGGTTCTCCACTGCCAGGCCTTTAAAGAATTAAATGTAAAAGCTTTATTTATGTTTCTTCTGTTTTACACTCCAAAGGCTTCCTAACCTGCAAAGGGTAAAGTGTGGCATTCCCAGCATCTTCCTGAAGGAACTGTCTTCCCGTTGGTCAGAAAGTGAGCCTGCCCGCCTGAGACAAGAATGCGAGGCATTCCAGGCCTGGGGGGCTGGGGGGGGCGCAGGAGGGGGACGCGGCTAGGAGTCACCTCGGTTCCGGTTCCCCTACGAATCCAGGAGCGAAAGTAGTCTGGGTAGAGGGAGGAAACACGCGCCACCACCCCGGCAAGAAAATCAAGCTTTGCCTGTGCAGAAAAAGTAACCCCGGAGGGCTCAGCCTGCAGGCCGCGAGGGTTCAATTTTCAGATTCCTGAGCAGGACTGTCAACTGGGCACCAAGCAATAGTTTTATCCTTGATTGATGTCCCCCCAAAGCTGCTGAGCACAGTCTAAAGAGAAGCAGAACCGGATGGTGACCTCGGGGCGCGGGGGCTCTAGTTGCCGAGCCCACCTGGAAGCCGCAGCTGTCAGTGCCGCCTCTGCAAGGACCGGGGGCTGAACGCACGGCGCTTCTCGGGACGCGTCTCCGGCCTCAGAGGCGGTGCGCACCTGCTTTCCAGAGTAGCCGGCTCCAGGGTGAAGCGCCTCGGCACCGCCTTCTCGAAAGGCCGGTGCGCGCCGCATCTTGCCCTGCGGGCGCCCTCCCGCGCCGCGCTGTTCCCGGCCCCCCCCCCCGGGCGGCGGGCGCCCCCGAGGCTCCCGAGGGCCGCGCAGGTGCGGGGAGGCCGGGGGCGCGGCGGGCGGGGGCGGCGCCGGGCGCGGGGGCGCGGACGCGCGACGCGGGCCCTCCCGGGAGGCTCCGCCCACGGCGTCCTGCAACCAGCGCACGGACGTCGGCGAGAGCCTCGGGGGTCTGCAAACTCCACCTGCTTCCCGGGGCTCTGGGCGTAGGAGGCCGCGCCGGGCAGGAGCGTCAGGGCCGCGGGGCTCGCGGGGGCTGCAGCTGCGCCGCGCTGCGCTTGAGGCACAGGCGCGTGGGGCGGCGCGAGGACCTTCGCTCTGACCACGCGGCGGGAGGGCCCGGCCTTCTGCCCGCGCCCGGCCCGCGGAGGCCCGAGGAAACGGGGCAAACGGAGGCGCAGGCGAGCGGTGGCCGTGGGCCGCACGCCGAGGGAGAGCCGAGGGCCCCGGCCGCAGGAGCCTCGCGGAAGCTCGCCCCGGCTCCGGCCGCGGTCCCGGGCGGGCAGCGTTGTGCGCCAGCCCCCCAGCCGCGAGCTGTCCCGGGGCGCTGCCCCCCTCCCGGGGCTGGAGCGGGGAGGATGTGACCCCGTGTGACTCGGACACGTTGCCCCGGGCCCCCGCCCTGCACCCCTGACAGCCTGGGGGTCACTGTGGGGTTCCCTGCGGTTGTGGTCTGGGGGGGCAGGGCCGTGAACCAGACACAGGCTTCGGGGGAGCTGAGGGTTCCCACCACACTGCACGTCTCCCCTGGGGAGACAGACTTTCTCGGCCTCTCCCGGACGGAGCCCGCTGGGCTGCTCTTCGCCTGGGCAGTTTGTTACGTGCTGCCGCTTCGGGCTTCTCCTCGCTCCACCCCAGGGGTTCTTCCCCGTCACTCTTCGTCACTCTTCGGCCACTGCGTTCTTTCTGTCTTTCTGTCTGTGTGTGGACGTAGTACTCTGCAGCCTTGTGGGCTGGGGTGGGGGTGGGGGGCTGCGACCCAGAGAGGAGGCCGCAGGGTGAGGCACTCCCTGGCCCAGACAGCTCCTCTAGGGCCTGGGCTTGCATCTCTGCTTCGGTCAGTTGTGGCCATGCCAAGGTCACAGGATACAAAGTACCTCCACAAGGAATCCCCCCGCCCTGCGTGCAGGCACCCCTGTGCTGGACACCGTCAGGCCGCCTCAGGGGCTGCACAGCTGCCCTTAGTTCTTCCCTCGGGCAGCCTGCTCAAGTCTCCTTCACAGACCACTTAGTTCTCTCTTTCCCTTCAATCTTAGCACCCCAAGTCCTCAGCCCTCTGCATTTTTCACTGGAGACCTTTTTCTCCGAGATCCTGATCCAATTTTGACAATTATTCAATTACTTACCTACGCTAACTCCCGCATCTGGATCTAGCTGAGACCTTTCTCTCTGGCACTCCAGACTCCTAGATAATGGTTCTACTTCTTGATCTTGGGGGGTGGTGCCACAGGTGAGTTCCCTGTGTAATTTTCTGGGTGTATGTTTTACCTCAATCAATCAAAGATTCATTTAAAGGGGGAAAAAAAAAACCAGCAAGAAGGCAAAATTGTTAATTATATAGTGGCTTGGAGATTTTATTCTTAGAAAAATGGCCTCAGAATGAATATATATAAAGGCAAATGTATTTTTCACTTATATACCACAGTGAACATCTTTTCATATTATAGCTGTGGCTCATTTTTCACCCATGGTGCGTGGTATTCTATCTTATGGGTGTACTATGCTCTACTACACACATTTAGGTGATTCTCAATTTTTAGAAAAAGATAGAGAGAGTGAGGACAAGCAGGGGAAGGGGCAGAGGGACAGGGAGAGAAGCTGACTCCCTGCTGAGTGCAGAGCCTGAGGCAAGGCTCAATCTCAGGACTCTGAGATCATGACCCAAGCCTAGCCGAAACCAAGAGTTGGATGCTTAACCAACTGAGCCACCTAGGCGCTTTGTAGGTGATTCTCAAATTTTTGCTTATAAAATAGTGCAACTAGGGATCCCTGGGTGGCGCAGCGGTTTGGCGCCTGCCTTTGGCCCAGGGCACCATCCTGGAGACCCGGGATCGAATCCCACGTCGGGCTCCCGGTGCATGGAGCCTGCTTCTCCCTCTGCCTGTGTCTCTGCCTCTCTCTCTCTCTGTGTGACTATCATAAAAAAAAAAAAAAAAAAATAGTGCAACTAAAACTCTTGCATACCTACATTCGTGTACATGTGTGAGAATTTCTCCATGACAGATATTTAGAATGAGGACTGTTAGTTCAGAGGGTACCCACATTTAAAACTTTGATAGGTACCACCATATTGCCTCCAGAAATGCTGTGTAAGTTTACAATTTCACCAATAACCTTCAAGAGTTACCCTATTTCCATAGCTTCACCATCATGAAAATGATCACACTTCACGATATTTTCCCATAGATGAAAAACAGTTATCTCATGACTATTTTGATTCTATTTCTTTTTAAAATATTTATTTATTTATTTATTTATTTATTTATTTATTTATTTATTTATTTATTTATTAGAGAGAGAGAGAGAGACAGAAAACTGGGGGAGGGGGCTGGAGAGAGAGGAGGAGAGAGAATCTTAAGCAGACTCCATGCCCAGCATGCAGCTGGATGTGGGGCTCAGTGTCACCACACTATCATGACCTCAGCAGAAATCAAGATTTGGACACTTAACTGACTGAGCAGCCCAAGTGCCCGTGCTTATATTTTTATTTTTATTATTTATTTTATCATTTATTTTTTTTAAATTTATAATGAAAAAAATTTATAATGATTATTCTTTTTTAATTTTTTTAAACGAGTTTATTTATTCATGAGAGACGCAGAGAGGCAGAGACACAGTCAGAGGGAGAAGCAGGCTCCATGCAGGGAGCCCGACGTGGGACCCGATCCCGGGACCTCAGGACTACGCCCTGGGCCAAAGGCAGGTGCTAAACCACTGAGCCACCCAGGGATCCCCTGATTATATTTTTAAAGGAAAATGATATGTAGTATTTTTTCATATATTTTCTGCCATTTCCATTTTCTTATCAGTGAAATGCAGTCAGATCTGTTGCCAATTTTTACAGTAAGCCATTTGTATATTTTTTTATTTATTTATTTATTTATTTATTTATTTATTTATTTATTTATTTATTTATAAAAGGTTTTTGTTTATTTGAGAGAGAAAGAAAGCACGAGTTGGGGGAGAGGCAGAGGGAGAGGAAGAAGCAGTCTCTTTACTAAGCAGGAAGCCCCCTCGGTGCCTCAATCCAGGACTCGGGGATCATGACCTGAGCCAAAGGCAGATAGATGCTTAACTGACTGAGCCATCCAGGCACTCCAGCCATTTGTATATTTTTAAACGAAGTAGTAGTTCTTGGGTTAATAAATAACAGCACAGTGGGCTATCTATCTGGATATTTCACACCAAAGATAACTGAAGACTTTGATTTAGAAGAGCTATAAATTATAAGGAAGAGTTACAGGTGAGTATAATTCCGGGTAAGAGAAATGCTGCATGGCTAAAAACACAATAAACAAAGGCAACAAACCAAAGACTGGGAAAATGTGTTTGTAAATATTTGACCAACCAAGGTCATGTTACTCCTTGAGTCAGTTTTGATCCTTTGCATTTGCTTTAAAAATCAGCCATTTCCTCTAAACTTTAAATTTTACAAGAAGTTAAGCACTGTGTTTTCTTAATTTTTAAAAAGCTCCATGTTCTCTACGGTTCTTTTATTATTCCCAATATACTTTGGTTGTGTTCTCTATTTTTTTCATGGTCAGACTTGAGGTTTTCTTATCTAATTTACTTGGCATGCTGGTTTTCTTGATGTCTAGTCCATTTTTTCTGTTTTCACTGTATGATTTCCCCCTTTTATTTTTCTACTTTCTGTTTCTGCCTTTTTCAGTGGAATGCTTTATTTCATTTATTTTCAATCTTCTGTGTTTTCCAAGAAATGGATTTTCAAAAAGAAAATCCATGGACTTTTATACAAAGTACTCTGGTTGCATTTATTTTTAAACGCGTTCTAGTTTTCTTTCTTTCTTTCTTTCTTTCTTTCTTTCTTTCTTTCTTTCTTTCCTTCTTTCTTTCTTTTAAGATTTTATATATTTATTCATGAGAGACAGAGAGAGGCAGAAACACAGGCAGAGGGAGAAGCAGGCTCCATGCAGGGAGCCTGATGTGGGACTCGATCCCAGGACCCTGGGATCACACCCTGGGCTGAAGGCAGATGCTTGGCCACTGAGCCACCCAGGTGTCCCCTAGTTTTCATTTTAGCTTTTCTCTTTGACGCCATTATTATTTTTAAAAATATTTTATTTTTAAGCAATCTCTGTATCCAATGTGGGGCTCAAACCCACACCCCAAGATCACATGTTTTACCTACTGAACAAGCCAGGTGCCTCTGTTGTGAGAATTATTCTTAAGCATGTTATTGAAATTTCTAGGGACAATCCTGGGGGAGGATGGATATATTTTTCATGTTGATTTTGAGTTGTATTATAGGTCACCTTTCCTTGCTTCCTTATGCAATGAATACTCTGAATCCCTACAATATGGTAAACGATGTGTAGGTGCTAAGGTACAAAGGTGAACAGAAATGGCAAGGTTGCTGACCACATGGGGTTTAATTTCTACCATTTAGAAAATGTGGTCTTTATTACCTTTATTTTAGGGAATTTATTGGGATTTTCCTTGTTGGCTAATAACAAAGTTTCTTAAAAAAAAAAAAGTGTTTTCTTATTTTGTTCAAATAAATTTTCCTACCTAGGATTTCAAATTCTGAGAAATAAGTGTTCAAGTCTTCTATAATGATTGTATTTTTCTCAAATTCATATATTTTCTGAAAACTATGCTTTATATTATTGCAATACTATCTTGTTTGGTATATTAAAGCTCAGCACTTCTTAGTGAGTTTATCTTATATCAATGGATGATAACTCTTTTTCCTATTTAATTTTTTTGCCTTGCAGTCTATGTTGATAGTTCTATTGATACCCCTATTTTGCTTCATCAATATGTCTATTATAGCTGTATTTAGTACTTATTATCCACTTTCCTATTATTTTAAGTGTGAAGTTATTTGGGGAGAACAGAAATAGCTGAGCTGTTTTTCTAGATTTCTCTTCTTTTCCTCATACTCTTGGTCCTTTCAATAACCTCTAGATTTTCAATTGACCTACATTGCATTAAGAGTTGGTTTTTCTCCATCCTCATTGTCTAATGCCAAACATCTAGTTCAACGAGATCCTAGCATTGCTATCAAAGCTACTGTGGACAGAAAGAGGAGTTTCTGGCTATTATCGAGGCCTTCTTTTATCAGGATTGTGTGCATTTATCCTGTATATCTAAACTTCCCAAATCTAGTAAACACAGAAATACACACGTATGTGCAGGCATGCAAAAAGTTTCAAAGATTCTAAAAACCTTTCACCCACAAAGAGATCTTGAGTTGGAAGAACATACTGAACCAAAGTAAGAAGTGTAAAAGATTTACCACGAGATAAGCAACATTGCTACTTAACACAGAACATGGGAATTGGGTAGTTGGTAGGCATTGCATGTGTGAGTGCTATCTGAAGAGCACAAGGATGGAACATTTTCCTGCTGGACAAACAGTATGGACAAACAGTATAGACTTCTGAGTCAGAAGTGCTAGGTTTTTTTTGTTTTTGTTTTTTTTTTAAGATTTTATTTATTTATTCATGATAGACATAGAGAGAGAGACAGAGACACAGCCAGAGGGAGAAGTAGGCTCCATGCTGGGAGCCTGACGCGGGAATCGATCCTGGGACTCCAGGATCACGCCCTGGGCCAAAGGCAGGCGCTGAACCGCTGAGCCACCCAGGGATCCCAGAAGTGCTAGGTTTTAATCTTCACCAAACCACTTACTGGTAATTATGAATAGCCATGACAGTCTACAGATGGGATAGAGATCTCTGTCTACATCAATGTATTGTAGAAGACAGTGATAAATGAACACATTATATACGAATTCAATTTTTAGAATTTTCAAAAACCCTTTAACACCTCATCTCACTTTTTCCTTACGACAACTCTATTACATTGGTGTTACTATCCTCCTATTTTACAGATAAGGAAATGATTTTCCCTAGGATCCTGAGTTGATAAAAATGCAGATTCAGGACTTGTGCCTGGTTTTGACTCCAAATCTCAGCATCATTTCATGGTAACTTGTTCCTTGTGAAAGTATGTTGAAAAACAAAAAGCACCTTGCAAATGTAAGCTAACTTTCTGAAAGAGGCGTGTGTGGGTCTGTGCATCAAGCTGCAGAAGACTGCAGGGCAGACTGAAGACTGGGAGGGAACTTGGGAGATTTTTCTGGTTTATTCCTTTGCAAGCATTAGGCAGGCAAGTGTTGAAATCTTTCAGGAACAAAAAAGAATGACTTTTTTGTTTTTGTTTGCATCTCCAAGACTATAGCTTCTATAGCCTTTTCTGGTAGACCAATCCAGTGTTTTGTTATCTGGATGACAAAAGCCTTTTTCTTTGTGATACCATATAGGTCTGTCTCTTTCCTCTTTGTGAAAAGTTCTAGGTTTGGATTTGTCACTTGTCACTTTTCTGATTCTTTTGTTCTTTATATATGTTTCTGAGTGTGCCGACTTCAGAAAAGCACTTTGATTTTTTAGATTGTTTCTTTTTTTTTCTTTCCTCTTTTTTTTTCTTTTCTCTTTTTTTAAAAAAAGATTTTATTTATCTATTTGAGGCAGAGAATGAGTGAGACAGAGAGAGAGAGAGAGAGAGAGAGAGAGAGAGAGAGAGAGAGAACAAGCCAGGGAAGAGGCAGAGGGAGGAGAAGCAGGCTCCCCATTGAGCAAGGTGCCCCATGGAGGCAGGGTTCCATCCCAGGACCCTGGGATCATGACCTGAGCAGAAAGCAGACACTTAACTGACTGAGCCACCCAGGTGCCCCAAGACTCCATTTCTTTTCCATTGTTTTCCTCTTACTAATCATAGTATTAGGGAATTTTGGCCTTTTAACTTTCTTTTTTATTTTTTATTTATTTTTTAAAGATTTTATTTATTCATGAGAGACAGAGAGAGAGAGAGAGAGGCAGAGACACAGGCAGAGGGAGAAGCAGGCTCCATGCAGGGAGCCCGACGAGGGACTCCATCCCGGGTCTCCAGGATCAGGCCCTGGGCTCAAGGCGGCACTAAACTGCTGAGCCACCCAGGCTGCCCCTCTTTTTTATTTATTATTATTATTACTTTTTGTCTTTTTTAAAAATTTATTTATTCATGAGAGACACAGAGAGAGAGAGGCAGAGACACAGTCAGAGGAAGAAGCAGGCTCCATGCAGAAGCCCGAGGTAGGACTCGATCCCGGGACTCCAGGATCATGACCTGAGCCAAAGGCAGACGCTTAACCGGTGAGCCACCCAGGTGTCCCCCATCTTTTTTATTTTTAAAGCTGCTTAATTCCTTCCTTCTTTCTTTCAGTTAAATAACTTGCCAACCATTTCCTCCTGCATTTTTTATCCCATAAAACTAATTTGCTCCTTAAAAACCAAGATCAAATTGGCCATCAGATCTAGTTTATGCTTCTAATGACCATGTACAAATTGATGGTTTTATCATTGGTCATCATGTCCAGACTCCTATTTAGTTTTATTCACTAAAATTAAGCAGTTTCATTTTTTAAAAATTTTAATTCCAGTATAATTAGCATGCTGTTATATTAATTTCAGGTGGTACAATATAGTGATTCAATGATTCTATATATTGCTCAGTGCTTATTATCATAGGTGTTCTCTTAATCCCCATCACCTAGTTCACCCATCCCCCCAACCACCTCCCCTCTGGTGACCATCAGTTTGTTCCCTATAGTTAAAAGTCTGTTTTTTTGTTTGTCTCTTTTTTTCTTAAATTCCACATATGAGTGAAAGCATATGATATTTGTCTTTATATGACTAACTCATTTTACTTAGCATGGTATAATGCTGTAGGTCTATCCATGTTGTCACAAATGGCAAGATTTCACTCTTTTTTATGGCTGAGTAATATTCCATTGTGTATATATACCGCATCTTCTTCATCCATTCATCTATAGATGGACCTTGGATTGCTTCCATCATTTGCCTATTGTAAATAATGCTGCATGTATCTTTTCAAATTAGTGTCCTTGTATTCTTTGCAGAAATACCAAAGATCATAGGGTAGTTTTATTTTCAATGTCTTGAGGTACCTCAAAACTGTTTTCCACAACGGTTATACCAGTTTGTATTCCAACCAACAGTGCACAAGCATTCCTTTTTTTCCACATCTTTGTCAACATTTGTTTCTTGTGGTCTTGACTTTAGCCATTCTAACATGTGTGAGGTCATATCTCATTGTGGTTTTGATTTGCATTTCCCTGAAAATGAGTGATGTGCAACATCTTTTCATGTACCCATAGCCCATTTTATGTCTTTTTAAAAAAGATTTTATTTATTCATTCATGAGACGCACAGAAAGGCAGACAGAGGCAGAGGGAGAAGCAAGCTCCATGCAGGGAGCCCGATGTGGGACTTGATCCCAGGACTGCAGGATCACGCCCTGAGCCAAAGGCAGATGCTCAACCCCTGAGCCACCCAGGTGTCCCACCACTTTATGTCTTTATTGGAAAAATATCTATTCATGTCTTCTGGCCATTTTTTAATTGGATTATTTGGGGTTTTTTGGTGTTGAGTTGTACAAGTTCCTTATACATTTTGGATACTAACCCTTTGTTGGAGATGTCATTTGCAAATGTCTTCTCCCATTCAGTATGGTGTGTTTTAGTTTTGATTGTTTCCTTTGCTATGCAGAAATTTTTTATTATGATGTAGTCCCAATAGTTTAACTTAAAGCTATTTCATTTTAAAAGTCACTGGAGTCTAAAGCATCTTGGTTGGTTGCAAATCACAAGCAGTAAGGAAGTACAACTTTCCCATTGACAGAGCTACATCTTTCTCAGAGACTCCTAGGATGGAAATTCCATGGAGCTTTTTGCTTGCTGTCTTCGTTCAGGCTATCAAAACAAAAACCATAATCTGAGTGGCTTAAAAAACAGACAACTATTTCTTATTGGTCTGGAGGCTGGAAGTCTGAGATCAAGATGCCAGCACGACTAGATTCTCATGAGAGATCACTTCCTGGCTTGTAGTTGGTTACCTCCTCCTCCTCCCATAGTGGAAAAGGAGGGATCTCTGATTTCCTTCTCTTTTTATAAGGGCATTCATCCCTATCATTGAAGCCTCATGCTCATGACCTCATGTATACTTTATTACCTCTCAAAGACCCCATCCCCAAATAGCATCACCTTGGAGGAGTGGGACTTTGATATGCAAATTTACTAAGCAGGAATGGAGTAACCATGAAGCTGCCTGCAACTCTATTTCCTGCTCAGGAGAAACCTCATCTGCAGGAGAGAATAAGGCCAAAGGACATGGAGAGGCAGGAGAAAAGATAGAGACTGGGACACACACACACACACACACACACACACACACACACACATGCACCCTTCTCAAAGTAGTGTTGGAATCTGTGGACCTAGTTGGTCATTGGAGGCTAGCTGCTGTTTTTGGTAGCTAGATTTTAGCCAGTAGGTTCCTCTTCCCAAAGCTAACTCAGATTGAGTTTCAGCACTTGTAAGCAGAATTCCTGATCTATGAAACTTTCTTCACACCCTCTACTCTATACTTGTCCTTTGGTTATTTCATCTGCTACTAGGACTTCAACTTCACTTGAATACTGACTTCCATGTTCTATTCTATACCAGACCTCCTTTCTGAGCTCTGGCCAGTAAGATTCCTGCAGGAATTTCCACTTTCATGTCCCATGATGCATTAAGCTTCATACATCTATGACATCATTTTCTTCACTCTACTTCCAACTAACAAAGTTTTTCTACATTCTCCTATACCAATTAATATAATTATTGTTTTCACAATTAATGTAATCATTGTTTTCACAGTTCCCCAGATTGGGTGTCATTCTAGACTTCTCTTCTACTATAATTTCCACCCACATACAATCTCAAAGGTCATCTCCTTCTTTTAGACTTGCTCATTGTTAATCTTTTTTTTTTTCAAATTTGCAATGTTATTTTGTATTGTTTCTAGTTCTTCACTGAAATTTTTGAATTCATCTTTTATCCTCATGAATATGGATGTTTTACAGCCTGTGCCTATTAATTCCACCATTTGGAATACCTGACTTTCTGTTATCTGTTGCTTCTGTTGATTCTCTCTCATATTATCTTTTTTCCTTATATGCCTAGTTAACTTTATATTAGAAGTTGTATTTGAAAAATTGTTTATAGAAATCATTTGAGGCCTAGAATGTTCTCTTTGCTCAGAGGTTCTATTCACCAGCAATCTGGATTGCTTTAATTCAATTTACAAGTTTGAAATTTTCAGACCATCCACATGATTCAAAGCTGACTTAAAATCTGTGTGTAGGGGCTTGGTTTACTTCTACTTCTCTTTTGCTCTCTGAGTCTTGATCCCAAAGGAGGGTAGTTTACCAGAACTCTCAACCTTTATGGGCACTGCACTCTAACTCTTGTGCCACTGGTTCCATTAGGCAAGACGTGCTCAACCTCTTTTGTCCTTTGACAATCCGATGGACCTATGGACTCCTCAGATGTTTTGTTTTTTAAAAAGTTTTTAAAGTAGGCATGGAGACCAACGTGGAGCCTGAGCTCATGACCCTGAGATCAAGACCCAAGCTGAGATCAAGAGTTAGATGCCTGGGGATCCCTGGGTGTCTCAGCGGTTTAGTGCCTGCCTTCGGCTCAGGGCATGATCGTGGAGTCCCGGGATCAAGTCCCACATCAGGCTCCCTGCGTGGAGCCTGCTTCTCCCTCTGCCTGTGTCTCTGCTTCTCTCTCTCTCTCTCTCTCTGTCTCTCATGAATAAGTAAATAAAATCTTAAAAAAAAAAGAGATGCCTGACTAAGCCAGCCAGGTGCCCCTAAAATCAATATAAATAGGATTACAAAGGAAACCTATTATATTGAAATAAAGTTATCAAAATGCTGATTAAAATTTGTGATACAGTAATACATGTGCTTCTTTATTAAAGTATTAAATAGCAAGTTCTAGCAGCAGGTCAAATACCAACTGTAATTTAGAACAGTGATGAATGTAAATGACATTTTGAGATATCTACAACTATAAATATTGTATGAAAATATCTGATTTCCTGCTGATGACAAAGTCACAATTACTTTGAATATTAATATGGCTTGCAGCCTAGATTAGTAATAAAACAAAAGTGTAAGCTTCATTTAGTGGTTAAGGAAAAGAGAGATGTAATTTTTTTCTTAACCAAGGTCATAGGCCCTTGAATTGAATGGTCTGTGAACCTCAAATTTAGGATCCCTGCATTTGGCTGTTGGCAGTGCTATTCAGTCTCTTGGCTAACACTTGGCTTGGGTGATTGCTGAATTCATTTCTCTGGACTTCTGTTTTCTCCTAGATCTTGGTGCAACAATTCCTCACTAGCTCATTAGCAATTTGATGTCTTTGGGAAAATGTTTTTGTATTTTTTCCAATGTTTATTATTTTTTATTTTTAAAAATATTTTATGTATTTATTCATGAGAGACACAGAGAGAGAGGCAGAGACATAGGAGAGGGAGAGGCAGGCTTCCTGCAGGGAGCTCCAAGTAGGACTCGATCCCAGGACCCCAGGATTATGACCTGAGCCAAAGGCAGATGCTCAACCACTGAGCCACCTAGGCGCCCCTATTTTGTCCAATTTTTAAGTTGTGTTAAGTTACCTAGTCTGCTATTACAGGAGGCAGAGTTGCCTGCCCATTGCCATGTTATCCCCACCTTTATGTGCTATAGGGGCCTTATTTCTTCTCACTTGGACTGCCAGCATAGCCACTGATTTCTAACTCTGTGGTGTGGCCTCCATTCTCCATAGTTGCCAGAAGGATTTTTCTAAATGCAAATCAAAATTTAAAATATAATTCTAATCATTTCAGATCTTAGCTTCAAGTCTTCAGAGGCTTCCAGATGTCTCCTAGGGGACTCTATAAGTCGGGAAACTGTCCTCCTCCCACACCCCACTCTCGTCCTATGCTATTGCCATGTCCGGCTTCTTGGATTGCCTACAATACTTTATGTGCCCTATGGCTTCTGTCCCTCGCCATGGTATTTCTACCTAAAATAGTCATATTCTCTTCCCTCCTCCGCCTGGCTAACTGCTCTAGTGTCCTAAGTCATGGCTTATGCCACCTTTTCCAGGGAGCTTTTGGGATTTATTGTCTTTGGAGTCCTTCCTGTGTTCTTTTCTACCACTCATTCCTACTTTTCCATTCCTACTTTTATGAAAGCATATTATTCTGTGATTTGTGTTCCTGTTGGTCTCCCTTGCTGGGCAATACATTTTCTTTTTTTTTTTTTTTTTTTTTTTTTTACATTTTCTTCCTCTGATGCCAGGTTACATGCAGGTTACGTACCACAGTGTCTGACCTTATGTTTGTTTACCAAATTGAGAGGAGTTATACTTGGCATACTACTATTTTTTTATTTTAATTTTTTAACATTCACTCTTTTTTACTATTGAATTTTATTTTATTTTATTTTTTACTATTGAATTTTAGATGAGGCCCAGCACATCACTGTTTTTATTGTGTCATTTACACAATCTATTCACTCTTTGTAAAGTTCTAGAGTGACAGGACACTACAACTCTTGCCTTCATTACTTTTGCTTATGTTCCTCACCTAGGAAATTGTATTCATGAAATTGCTCATTCCTACACTTTTTAAAAACTGGGAACACCAGGTTACTAATATATACCCAAATTGCTACTATGTACCTATTTATTTTTAATATTTGGGAGTAGCTTTTAAATTAAGACAAAGTAGTAAGATAGTATAAAAAGATCAGAAACTATTTTAGGAAAGACCCAGGGCAATGTGATAGCAAGCTGTGGTGAAGCAGTGAACACAATACTTGGCTCTGAGCTCCTTGGTAGGAAGGCTAAAAACTAGAACCAGTAGGACTCCTCTGTCTGATACAATGAATCATCGAAGTTTGAAGAGACAAATTTTTACTTGTACTAAATTCTGAGAAAAATTTCTTACATCGATCCTTATAAAGATAACCAAAGGTTACATAATTGAGAATGTCTTCGACTATAATTTTTGGAAGACACAGATTTTATTCACATGGTAGCTATTTCTCTGCTAAAATCAAGGAACTAATACAGTCCCATTAGTTTAGGGGAACTGCTTTCTGGTTTTTCTGGTTTTCAAGTTTGGTACGAAGTAAAAGTGGATGAACCAATTGAAAAAGACTGATGATATGGCCCTTAGCACCTCTCTTGTTCTGTTGATTAACCTGTTGATGTGCCATAGTTTGTGGTCTATTCCTCATAACAGAGTTCACTCAAATATAGATATGTGATATTGTTGATTGTAGATCAGAAAGGCTTAAATACCAGGAGATGGCAAAGTTAATGATCTATTATAAAAATGATGGAGGTGGACTGTGGTCTCACTCAGCTTGAAGGCCAGTTGCCACTTCTGGAGGTTGAGGGCAGCAATGCCTGCAAACACAGAAAGTGCACACATGCCGTGTTTGCAAACAAATGAAATTAGATGAGGCATATGCCATTTCTCATTATGTTATTTTCATGATCTATTCAGGAAATTAGATTGCAGCCATGCTTAAATCATCTTGTTTGTTCCAAGTATTCCTAATATAAAATTATTTATACCTTACTTAATTCTTCAAAGGATTTTGGTGGAATTTTAATAAATATAAAATAGTAAAACTAAGTATAAAAAGATTAGAAACCATTTAGGGAAAGAGAAAGAGTGATTTAACCAGGAAGTTGGGAGACAATGGTGAGATGAGTGCTCATCTCATAGGGTTGTTATGAGGATTAAACAAGGTAATTTGTGGAAAGCAATTCATACATTGTCCTGGACACAGGTGCACAGAAAATATTAACCTCCTTTACACAATTACTTTTTGTAGGCAGTGGGTAGCCACTGAAGCTTTTTAAGAGAGGCAATGAAATGGGCAGAATTATACTTGAGGAAAATTGCAGCTTCAGAGATAACAGAAACAGAAACTTGAAGTTTAAAAAAAATTACATTTGAGCTGGGAATACTTTTGGGTCCCAAGGAATACCCCACTTAATAGGCTTAATATAAGCCTATACATATAGCCTCTCATATACAAAGCTTTGAACCCAAGCAGATCATTTCCTTTCAAACGCTGTAGTCCTGGCTTTTGAGACAATTTTTTTTTTCCTGAGTCAAATGACCTCATATTTTCAGATTTACACTTGGGAGTTCTCTTAGGATTCATTATAAACTTCTTGGGGGCTGAAATTGTCATTACTTTTATTCCCATAGAACTGGGACAAAAAGCAAGGTAATTGTGTGAATTTATTCTGAGTAGTTAGTTTTCCTTAACAAGCTATAAGAATTTATAAGCATTGTGGTATGTAGAACAAGATCTGCTTAAAGCAGAGAGTACTCCTATGTTAAGAAAAATGACATTTCCTTTAAAATAATGTAAATGGTAATGATTATTCCCTCAAGGGAGTCTTTTTGGAAGATGTGAACTTCAGTGCAGATATCATTACGAAAAACATTTTTGGATCTGTTTTCATTTTTTGGAGAGAGGACTCCAAAAGGTAAGGTAATTAAGAGGCTGGACTCTGGTGCTCTAGGTTCACTGGGGTTTGAATCCATCTTCTTTGGTAGTCATGTGGTCTTCACAGATTAGTCTGTTTTCTTATCTATCAATTGGGAATATAAATGGCACCTACCTTATAAATACATTAAAAGTTTCAAAATTTGGGGGCACCTGGGTGGCTCAGTCAGGTAAGCATGTGACTCTTGATCTCAGCTCAGGTCTTGATTTCAGGGTCATGAGTTCAAGCCCTACATTGGGCTCCACAGTGGGTGTGGAACCTACTTAAAAAAATTAAAATTTGTTAACATCTAAAGTCTTGGGGATCCCTGGGTGGCGCAGCGGTTTGGCGCCTGCCTTTGGCCCAGGGCGCGATCCTGGAGACCCTGGATCGAATCCCACGTCGGGTTCCCGGTGCATGGAGCCTGCTTCTCCCTCTGCCTGTGGCTCTGCCTCTCTCTCTCTCTCTCTGTGACTATCATAAATAAATAAAAATTAAAAAAAAAAAAAAAAAAAAAAAAAAAAAACATCTAAAGTCTTGCCTCAAAAAAAATAAAATAAAAATAAAAATAAAAAAAAAAAGAAAAAAGAAAAAAAAATAAAGTCTTGCCTCTCAGACAGATATAAAATGAATATCTGTCAAAGATTTTATTTAACTATTTATTTTTTAAGATTTTATTTATTTATTTGATATATACATAGAGAGCAAGGACTCGTGCACAAGCAGGGAGAGCAGCAGGCAGAGGGAGAGGGGGAAGTAGCTCCCCTGCAGAGCACGGAGCCTGACATGGGGCTCAATCCTCATGGGGTGCCATCCTGGCACCATGACCTGAGCCAAAGGCAGATGCTTAACTGACTGAGCCACACAGGCACCCCTTAACTCACTATATAATGAAAGAAGCAGGAAAATGTTAAAATCAGTTCAAGTGAGGATTTGACTTTATACTCTGTAGGACAAAATTCACCTGCATTGCCATGGACAGGAATTATTTGCATACCACAGTCAGGAAAATTCACATTAACATCAGTTTTCTATAAATTAGCTTCTACCTCTATAGAGTTGTACAATAGTCCATTGAAAGACATGGGTGCACGTCCTACATACATCAAACGTCTCATTGACAGAATATCCAGTAATGCCTTTTGCTCATTCCAAAAATCTCAAGTTTTTCACTTCATAAAGTTGCTGTGAAGATTTACAAGTTTATTCTACTTAAGGCATAGAATAGACTGACTCATAGTAAATACTTGATCAACATTACTGCTTTCAGAAACTGTAGTACATTCCTTTGAATACTCTTTTAACCTTAAAAAATGAAAACAGTTATTTTACCAGCAAAAATGGGCTTACTCAGGAATAACAGAGAATTGCAATTTGGGAACATTCAAGCTATGGTAAAACCATAGGCATATCCAACAAAGAAAGGAGAGGAATCTTATATTATGGAGAGGGAGAAAGCTGGGAGTGGTTGTTTTGAAAAAAAGTCTATTAAAGAAAAGTAAGAATTTAGAGTGATGACAGTTTCTCATTTGCTGAGTTACAGAGGTAGAAGAGTTCTTGTAGGAGATGCAATGTACAACTTTCCCTATTGGGACTTGGAGTCGATGATTCTTTCCTGTTGGGGACTCTTCTGTTGGTGTCTGTATTTGATGTTGCATGGTACTGCTCACTCTTCTGGCTTCCCAACTCCAGGGAGGTCTTACTTTATTAATTTTTGCAACACTCAGGAATTGTTTTTCAGCCAGGGAAAGGATGTTCAAGTTTTTAGAAACAGCTACAGTATTTGAAGCCAAGCTGTAAATAAAGGATACTGATTTTGCTTTTTAAAAAATAAAGTTGTTTTGACAAGTGAGAGTTTTTCAGAGCTAGTTTATTAGATACATTAAAAAAATCAATTCTCAGAGGATTCTGGGAAGATGGTAGAGTAGGAAGCACCAGGAATTTGTCTCTCTGCCTAGACAATAATTACACTGACAGACTCTGTCTTTTGTAACTATTTTGTAACTCTGGAGTCTGTTGAAGGCTTACAACTTCTAGGGGGAAGACTAGGATGTTAAATTAAAGTTAGTTTTGGTCAGTTTCAGCTCTTATCTAAATAGCAGCTACTCATCCTTCACTCCTAGTCATGTGGTAGGCAGCTGTACAAGTGTTTCTGGAGCAGCTTGCACTTAGCTTATGGGAGCTAGGGTGGGTAAAAAGGACCCTGTCCTCTAAATATAGGGGTTCTGTGCTCTTATTGCTGCTTGGTGCTTCTGCTTCAATGCAGCCGTTATTGAACCTCCCTCATTGTTGCAAGCCCCTTTCCCTCTGGTTGAGGTGACTTCCAAGGGATTTAAAAGGCTGGTACCTTTTCTTTCTGCTTTTATTTTTTATTTTTTTTCCCTATTCAGGAGCCTAATTAAAGACTAGGACATTAAAAAATAATTGCATATGCAGGGAAAATTAGAAAGTGACTGTGCATACCTCTGGGAAAAGCTCAGAAAAGACCTGAGATGACATTAAGTTTATACCTCAGGCTGCTCCTTGGCACTGAGACAGCCTACAACAAACAAAAAGCCAAAACCAATACACACAAATAACAAAAAACCAGCAAATATTGGGGAAAATGGAGTGTCTGATTTACACAGTTACCAAATTATTAGTTTCAAAGGTCCAGTGTTCAACAGAAAGTCACAAGATATATAAGGAAACAGGAAAGTATGACCTATTCTTTTTTTTTCTTTCAAGATTTTATTTATGTATTTGTTAGAGAAAGAGAGAGAGAGAGAGAGAGAGAGAGCACAAGTGGGGAGAGTGGCAGGTAGAGGGAGAGGGAGAAGTAGGACTTGATCCCAGGACTCTGGGATCATAACCTGAGCCAAAGGCAAGATGCTTAACCAACTGAGCCACCCAGGTGCCCCAAGTATGATCTATTCAAAAGAAAAAATAAATCAATAGAAATTACTGAAAAAGACATAGTAGTAATCTGGATTTTAAAACTGTCTTAAAGGTGCTCAAAGAACTAACAGAAGGTGTGCAGAAAATCAAGAAAATGATCTGTGAACAGCATGGAAATATCAAAGATACAAAAACTTAAAAAGAAACCAAAAAGAAACTCGAGCTGAAAAATTCAATAACCAAAATGAAAAATTAACTGGCCAATTCAAAGGCAGATTTGAACAGCAGAAGAAAGATTCTATGAACTGAAGATAGGTCAATGTAAATTACTGAGGCTGAAGAACAGAAAAAAAAAATTGAAAAGCGATCAAGGGATCCCTGGGTGGCGCAGCGGTTTGGCGCCTGCCTTTGGCCCAGGGCGCGATCCTGGAGACCCGGGATCGAATCCCACATCGGGCTCCCAGTGCATGGAGCCTCCTTCTCCCTCTGCCTGTGTCTCTGCCTCGCTCTCTGTGTGACTATCACAAAAAAAAAAAAAAAAAAAGGAAAGCGATCAAAACCTAAGTGACCTATGGGACATGACACCATCAAGAGGACCAATGTATGCATCATGGGAGTCCCAGAAAGAAAAGAGACACAGAAATGGACAGAGAGAACATTTGAAGAAATAATGGCTGAAAACTTCCCAAATTTGATAAAGGACATGAATATAAATATCCAAGGAGGTCAACAAACTTCAAGTGAGATGAACTCTTATCCACATTAAGATTCATTATAATCAAATTTTCAAAAGCCAAAGACAGAGAATCTTGAGAGCTGCAAAAGAGAAGTGAATTATCACATAACAAGGGATTTTCCATAAGATTATGAGTAGATTTCTCATTAGAAACTTTGGAGGCCAGAAGACAGTGGGTCAATATATTCAAAGTGCTAAAAGGAAAAAAAAAAACTGTCAACCAAGAATCCTATACCCAACAAAATTGTTTTTCAGAAGTGAGAAAGAAATTATGACACTCCCAGATAAATAAAAGCTAAAGAAGTCTGTGACTGTAATCTGCTCTGCAAGAAATGCTGAAGGGAGTCCAGCAAGGTAAAATGAAAAGACACTAGGCAGTAAATCAAAACCATATGGAGAGATAAAAATCTAATAAATATAGATTTATGGGCAATTATAAAAGCTAGTATTATTGCAACTGTGTCTTTTGTTTTCTACATGATTTGAGAGACATGTATTTTAAGGAAAAAAACCTCAATTTTATAGTGTCAAAGCTAGTCTTACTATAACTTTGGTTTGTAACTACAAATCTTGCTTTCTACATAATTTAAGAAACAAAATGAACTTAGATGAATAATGAGTTTATGTTTTTAGGAACACATCAACAACTGAAAGAGGTGGGATGGAGTTGCAAATAAGCAAACTTTTTATGTTACTGAAGTTAAGCTGCTATGAATTAAAATTAGAGTGTTATAACTTTAGGATATTAAATGTAATCCACATGGTGATCACAAAGTAGCTATAGAGTATACAGAAAAGGAAATAATAAAAGAGTTTAAACATTTCACTGCAAAAAAAAATCAACTCAATACAAAGGAAGAACAGAAATGCAGGAAATAAAGGACAAAATGGCTATAGGGCATATGGAAAACAGAGAGCACAATGACAGAATTAAGTCTCTCCTAATTAGTAAGTACTTTAAGTTTATACATAGATTAAATTCTTCAAACAAAAGATTGGCAGAGTGGATAAAAACACATGATCCAACTATCTGCTGTCCACAGGAAGCTCACTTGGGGTCCAAGGACACAAACAGGTTGAAAGGATAAGAATGGGAAACAGTATTCCATGTAAATAGTAACCAAAGGAAAGCATGGGTGGCTATGCTAGTATCATACAAAATAGACTTTAAATCAAAAAAAGTTTAGAAGAGAGAAAGAACATTATATATAAGCAAAAGGTTTAACACAGCAAGAACATATAGTAATTATAAATATTCACCATCAAAAACATATGAAGCAAAAACTGATAGAATTGAAAGGAGAAACAGACTGTTTTACAGTGACTGAAGACTTCAATATCCACTCCTCACAACAATGAATGGGACAAATAGAAGTTAAGTAAGGAAACAGAAGACTGAAACAACACAATAAAGCAACTGGATTAACAGACGTATAGAGAACACTCTACCCAACAGCAGCATATACCCTCTCAAATGCACATGGATCATTTTCCAGGATAGACTACATTATAGGCCACAAATGAAGTCTCAATAGATTTAAAAAGATAGATATAATACAAGGCATTTTCTCTGACCACAATAGGATAAAGTTAGAAATCCATAAAAAAGCTGAAAAGTCATAAAACTGTGTAAGTTTTTCTTTTTTTTTTTAAAACCAATGGCTCAAAAAAAGAAATCACAAAGGAAATTAGAGAACAGATACAAATGAAAATGAAAACACAACATACCAAAACTTGTGAGATGTAGCACGAGTAGTGCTGATGGGAAAATTTATAGCCATGTTTTATATTAAAAAATAAGAAAAATCTCAAATCAAAATCTAACTTTACAACTTTGGAGACTAGGAAAAGAAGAACAAACTAAACCCAAAACTAGTAAAAGGAAGGAAATAGTAAGGATTGGAGAGAGATAAATGAAATATAGAGTAGAAAAACAACAGAGGAAATCAATAAAGCCAAAAGCTGGTTTTTCAAGAAAAAAATATACAAAATTGACAAACCTTTGCCTAGACTTAAAAAAAAAAAGAAGACTCAGATTACTAAAATCATAAATAAAAGTGGGGACATTATTACTGATTCTAGAGAAATAAAAGGATTATAAAAAAGTACATAAACAGTTGTACATCAAAATTGGATAACCCATATGAAATGGATATACACTTAGAAACACAGAACCTATCAAGACTAAATCACAAAAAAAATGGAAAATCTGAACAGACTTATAACTAGTAAGGTGACTGAATATGTAATAAAAAAATGTTTTACCCCCAAAAAGCCCTGAACTTGATGGCGTCACTGGTGAATCCTACCAAACTATTGAAGAAGTGATACCAATCCTTATCAAAGTTTTTCAAAATATGGAAAGGGAGAGAACACTTCCTTACTCATTCAAAAAGGCCAGTATAACTCTGATACCAAAGCCAGACAAAGACACTACAAGAAAAATACAGACCAATACCCCTTATGAACACCAATGCAGAAAAGGATTATACACAATGCCCAAGTGGGATTTATTCCTGGGATGCAAGGATGGGCCAATATACAAACTTGATTAATTTAATATGCCACATCAACAAAATGAAGGAAAAAAACTCCCACAAGATCATTTCAGTTGATGTAGAAAATGCATTTTACTTATTTATTTATTTATTTATTTATTTATTTATTTATTTATGAATGATAGTCACACAGAGAGAGAGAGAGAGGCAGAGACACAGGCAGAAGGAGAAGCAGGCCCCATGCACCGGGAATCCCACGTGGGAACCCGACGTGGGATTCGATCCCGGGTCTCCAGGATCGCGCCAAAGGCAGGCGCTAAACCGCTGCGCCACCCAGGGATCCCTGTAGAAAAAGCATTTGACAAAATTCAACACCCTTTCACGATAAAAACACTCAATAAAATAGGAAGAGAAGTAAACCACCTCCGCATAATAAGAGCCACAGCAAACACCATACTCAATGGTGAAACGCTGAAAACTTTTCCTTTAAGATCAGGAGTTAGACAAGGACACCTGCTCCTACCACTTGTATTTAACACAGTACGGAAGTTCTGGTCAGAGGAATTGGGCAAGAAAAAGAAAGAAAAGGTGGCCAAATTGGAAAGGAAGAAATCAAATTATCTCTGCTTGCACATGATATAATCTTATACATAGAAAACTTTAGACTTCACAAGAGAGCTGTTAGAACTAATACATAAATGTAGTGAAGTAGCAAGATACAAAGTCAAACACCCAAAAACCAGTTCCATTTCTATACACAAACAATGAGAAGTTATAAAGATGGTTCCAATTACAACACCATCAGAAAGAAGAAAATACTTAGGAATTACCAAGGAGGTGAAAGCTTTGTACAATGAAAACTACATAGTATTGCTGTAAGAAATTAAAACCATAAGTAAATGAAAACACAATCCATGTTCATGGACTAGAAGACAATATTGTTAAAATGTCAATACTACCTAAAGTGATCTAACGATTCAGTGCAACCTCTATCGAGATGTCAACATTTTTTACAAAAATAGAAAAAAAAAATCCTAAAACCTATATCTAATCTCAAGAAAACCCTGAATAACCAAAACAGTCTTGAAACAGAACAAAACTGAAGGATTCACATTTCTTGATGATAAACTTACTGTGAAGTTACAGTATTCAAAATATTGTGATGGCTAGGTTGTCAAGACCATACAATGGGAAAAGGACAATCCTTTCAACGAATGATGTGTGTGTGGAATGGGGTGGGGAGAAACTGGATATCCACATGCAAAAAAAAAAAAAAAAAAAAGGTTGAACCCTTACCTAACACCATATATAAAAATTAACTCAAAATAAATCAAAGACCTGAATGAAAGACCTAAAACAATAAAGCTCTGAGAAGAAAACATACAACAAAGGCTTTATGACATTGGGTTTCATGATATTTTGTTGGTTATGACACCAAAGGCACAAGTAACAAAAGAAAAAAAATTTATAAATTGGACTTCATGAAAATGTAAAAATTGTATGCATCAAAAGACACTATTTACAGAGTAAAAAGGCAACCCACAGAATGGGAGAAAATGTTTTCAAATTATATATCTGATAATGGGTTCATATCTAGAATGTATAGAGCACTCCTACAACTCAACAACAAAAAACCCCAACAATTAAAAAATAGGTAAAGAACTTGAATAGACATTTTTCCAAAAAAACAAAAAAAAAAAAAAACAAAAACAGGAATGGTCAGAAAGCACATGAAAAGATGCTCTACAACACCAATAATTTGGGAAATGCAAATCAAAACTAGGAGATACCACCTCACACATATCTGAATGGCCATTATAAAACAAAAGTAGAAAATAGTGTGAGGATGTAGAGAAACTGGAAACTGGTACTCTTTTTCTGTCTGCACTGTTGGTGGAAACATAAAATGGTACAGTTGCTGTGGATAACAGTAGACAGTTCCAAAATGTTAAACAGAATTAGCATAGGATCTGGCAATTCCACTTATGGCTATATAGAATTGAAAGAAGGGTCTCAAAGAGATATTTGTACATCCACGTTGATAGTATTATTCTTAATAGCTGAAATGCGGAGGCAACTATGTTCAATGATGGATGAATAAACAAATGTGGTCTATACATATACAATGAGATATTTTTTGCCTTAAAAAAGAAAGAAATCCTGACACATAGTACAACATGGACAAACCTCAAGGATACAATATAAGTGAAATAAGCTGGTCACAATAAGAGAAATACTGTCTGATTCTACTTATATTAAGTACTTAAGAGTAGTCAAAACCATAAAGATGGAAGGAGAATGGTGGTTTTCAGGAGCTTTGGAGGGCAGTTAAAGGGGAGAGACTGTTAAGTAGGTCTAGAGTTCCAGTTTTACAAGATGAGAAGTTATGGAGATGGATGGTGCACAATGTCAATGTCTTTAATACACTGAAAGGTACACTTAGAAATGGTTAAGATGGTTAACTTTATGTGTACTTTGTCACAGTATACAAAAAAATCAATTCTTGAAGAATTTGAAATGTTTGGAATTTTAGCTTCCCATGAAAAATTAAAGAAATTAAGAATTGATATCTAATGTGTCTGCTTGACAATTTGCTCTGAAAGCTCTATGGTTGGCCCCTGTACATCACAGAAAGAAGTTTGATGCATACGAGGATGACACTAAAGTCACATTGTCTGCCGGAGCCTGAGCACAGAATAAATACAGCTGACCTTGTTGTAAGGTCACAGCTGAATCATGATTGCTGTGACTGGAAAAACCCAGAAACAGAGCTGCAGTGCTTCTCAGGAATAGCCATTTTGCTAGCAACAAGCTTATGATGAAATATGATGCAATTATTTGAAAATAACAAACATCCATCATGCTTCCACGATGAGTTTTTATCAATAGAACAAAATACCACAAACTGGAAGAGCTGAAGTCAATGTCACACTAAGCTACTTCATTTCTTTTACTACTTGGTTTTGAAATTGAACTTCCCCTTTATCCTAAAATGACTGATCTAGTCTTCTTTTAAAGAGGTGGCCCAGGAAATGGAGCATTCACTCTGTGACCTTTGCAGAGAACTTTAACTCTTCTGTGTGGGCTGGCATGTACACAACAGGAGCTGGTGGCAACGTAAAGCTCCACCACTCACAGTGTGGTTCCAGGGTAAGGATCAACTGAACAGCCTGGGAGCTCCTCAGAAACAGGTTGCTGGGCCCCATCCCAGTATTCCTGAATCAGAATCAGCCTCCTAACAGATCTCTGGGAAGTCAGTGTTCATTATCAAGGCTCTTGAGGCACTGTTCTGGTAGCAGCATAATAACTCACATCCCTCTCCAGGCGGCTCGCAAGGGGGGAGAACAGGAGGGAGATCATGTTAAGTGTGAATAGGAGGGAGTTGTGGGTTCTAGTCGCAGACTTCCCACTAAACCTCCACTTCTCACTTATTACTCCTAGCCCTGCCCTCTTCTCAAGACTGTTAGGAGGACCAAACCCTACATGATCTGGGCCGACTGCCTCTCAGACCCTACCATGCAACACTTTTGCCCACTGTTTCATGACTGCAGGCAGAGCTGGTTTCTGCTTCAGGGCCTCTGTATAAGCTGTCTTCTCTGTCTGGAACAACCTTCCTTTTGATCTGTGTGTCTGGCTACTTGGTATTAAGATCTTGGCCCAATTCACTGAGTTAGGTGAGAACCTCTCAATCCCCCAATCTAGTTACTCTTCGGTGAGTCACCCTGTTCCAATTCTCGGCAGAGCACATATCCCATGTGAATAGGGACAGTGATGGTCTTATTCTGGGTTGGGCCTCAGTCTTGAACTGTGCCTGGCACCCTATATGCTCAATGCATATTTGTTTTATAAGTAGCTGAAGAGGTTAAAAACACTGTGGATAAAATAAAGCACTGCATGAAATATAAAATGCTTTTATTAACAAATAAAACCCTCCTGGCTTTCACTTAGTGATTTCTCTTGGACAGGAGAACCATATTGATTACTCTAACAGCCTGAAAAATACAAGTGAAAATCTGCTGCCCTCTCATTAGCAAGAAAGACTGGAATGCAGATTCCTTTTTATCAGGAAAGGAAGATGATTCATTTACTGTCTCTACATCCTTCCTCCAGTTATCACTGTGATGCTCTCTGCCCATGTTAATTTCATTCACTTCCTCTGAGAAAGGAGAGCTAAAAACAGAAACGCTGCTACTGAGGTCACAAGATAGGATAGGTGATGTTGCTGTTAGCAGATCCCTGGCCAAGAACGGCCAGATGGTCTGGAGGCTGGGTTGGCAAAGCTGCCTGGGATTCAGGGAAGGTTGCAGGTTAGCAGCAGGAAGCACATACTTCATTAGGTTACAAACTGAGAACTGGCCAGAGGGTCCTTCTGGCACAAAACTGAAACTCAGCAATGGTTTCTTGGTTTAGTTGTGATTCTCAGTTAATCAGGGCAAATTGGTTTAAAGTCCAATACTAGCCTTAGGTTAGTTCACACAATCCAGGGAGATAACCTAGAAAATATTTCATCTTCTGTTTTTCTAATGCATATTTATGCATTTCTTATTAGGGAAGTGAAAGGACTGTCCAGTCACTCTCAGGGCAGGGCTAACTACTATCCCCTCATCATAGGCAGCAATGCTGTTTTATGAACTGTGGTTGCTTCACTTTCCTTAGCTCAAGAAATACCACAAAGGGAAAAAGCACAGAGGGAGTCTCCAAGGGCTTGCCCAGCATGTGGGATCGACAGAGCAATAGCTCCATCTGCCGACTGTGGCTAACACAGCAGTCAGGATGGGTGACAAGTTAGCAATCATGCCTGGAGCTCCTTCTCAGCGCCCCAGTGATTCACCCCACTGCTGAGAGTCTGTTGTCCTTAGGCACAAAGTGGTCAGAAGTTCCTAAACATTTGAAGGTTCTGTGCTGTCACTATGAATTTATCTTTTTATTTTATTATTTTTATTTTATTTATTTTTTAAAAGATTTTATTTATTTATGATAGACATAGAGAGAGAGGCAGAGACACAGGCAGAGAGAGAGGCAGGCTCCATGCTGGGAGCCCGACGCGGGACTCGATGCCGGGACTATAGGATTGCACCCTGGGCCAAAGGCAGATGCTAAACCACTGAGCCACCCAGGGATCCCCCTATCTTTTTATTTTAAATCAGCTGAACTGCTCCAGAAGCGACCAGGGGTGCAATGGTTTTGTATCGGATCAAGTGCTGCGAGCCTTCTTCCAAGTCAATCACATAGTCCCTGAAAAAGGAGGAAAAAATGTATGCAGAGCTGAGCTGGTGCCCCCAGTGGATGAACATTTCCCACCATCAAGGTCACAAGTCACTCACCTTTGCTCATCTGTTTCTGGTTCTACCAGTATGTTTTCCTGTCGTTCTTTCACTCTCAGAAACACGTATGAATCCAGATCTGGTTTGGGAACTGCTAGAAAGATGATAATACTTAGCCAACAAGATCAACATAGGGAAGTTGCTGGGGCTCACTGTACTGAGTACTAAGGGACCCCTGATGTGACAGCATTTTGTGGGGAGGGTGACTTGAGGAAAGATCTGGGTCCTTATAGAAACAGCACACTTCCTATTCAGGGTCTCACACAGCAACAGCTCATCCAACGGATGCTGAGTACATAAAATATGCACATTGTGTAAGATACAAGCAAGCATGACCCTAGTCACTCTGTGGGGCTACCGGTAGCATCTGAGAAAGTGTCACACTGGTGGCACAGTCACTCTGGGAAGTGAGGAGAAAGAAGTCAATGCAGACTTAATGAGGGAGTGAGCCAGGGAGTAACAGGAAGGGCCAAGCAGAAATATGCATGACGTTCTGGGAGGACAAAAGTGCATAAATCTAGTGAGAAAATATTTTTATATAAAGCAGTAGTAGGAGAGCATAAGAAAGATTGGGTCACATGGGGATAGTCTTGAGAGTCAGACAACTGAATATAGGTTTTCTCTGTAAATGATCCTTCACTGGTTGATTCCAGGGTGAGAGGCTGCTCATCTTCTATCACTAGCCAACACTGCATGTGAGGAGGTGCCCAGAGCTGGGCTGCTCTACAGCTCTTCATTTCTTGGAGCCCTGTGTACCCAGAGGACTCCATCAACCGTAGGTTCTGAGAAGCTACTGGATAACTCTCAGTTCTAAGAGCCTAACTCATTCATATTGCCCTTTATTCCCTCATCCACAGGTTGGGGGTGGGGAGGGGATAGAATTCAGGGTAATAGGCTCCAAAGGTCTAAGGGGTTCAGGGTTTGGGGCCTGCCACAGAGACTCCAACTTCACAGGATCTGCTGACCCGGCTGGGCAGTTACTGATTTTAGGAAACCCAGCTGAGATTTCAACATGCCTTCCCCCATTCCGCCAGCGGGGTATACACTGCTTCAGAGGCCTGAAGGGGATGCAGGGCACCTGGTCTAATTAAGCAAGACTGATTTCACTGGGGCAGGCTGATGGCCTCTGCGATCTTCCAATTCCAGGGGCCTGGCACCAGTCCTTGGAAGGGATTTGAGACAAGTGACATGTTTTAGGAGGTGTCTACCAGCATCAACTAGAATCCAGTTAGATTCAGTTTTAGGAATTTAGATTCCTGATGTCCATGCCTGCTTCAATCAGCCAGATGCACTAGCACTGGGCCATGTTTAGGGGATGCGGTCCTTGCTTCATTCCTATTTTTCCAAGGTGTAGACAACAGTGGCAGACCAGGGCCAGGCCTTTTGTTTCCCTCAGGCAGGTTCACCAAAACAACCAGTTCAGAGTTCCATAAGTCTGCTAGGGGCTTGCCTTGTCCCTGGTGTTGTAGACTGCACTGTGTCCCCCTCCTCACAATGCATATGCTGATGTGCTCACCTGCAGTACTTCAGAATGGAGATGTACTTGAAGATAGGGCCTTTAAGGAAGTAACTAAGTTGAAATGAGACTATTAGGGTAGGGTCTGGTCCAATCTGACTGGTGTCCTTATAAAGAAAAGTACACATGCAGAGGGGCAACCATGGGAGAGGCCCCAGAGGAAGCCAACCCTG
The DNA here is from genome assembly GCF_011100685.1 of Canis lupus familiaris. Classification (NCBI taxonomy): domain Eukaryota; kingdom Metazoa; phylum Chordata; class Mammalia; order Carnivora; family Canidae; genus Canis; species Canis lupus. Next base: position 24,792,096 of record NC_049237.1, read on the forward strand.
CCAGCACTCTGGTCAGACTTCTGGCCTCCAGAAAAATCAATGTATGCTCTGCAGTACTTCATTACAGCAGCCTGAACTGACTGACACACCCGGGGAGCTATGTCTCCACCTGTCCTGTTCTAATGCTTCTACTGGCCACAGGGGTCACAGTGCAGCCCCCAGCACAGGCCAGGTGGGAGATGAATTCCCAGGGCTCAGTTGTACTGGACTTGTGGCCTCAGCACATTACATTTAGGTTGTGAACAAGGTGGAACCCAGTCCCCAAAACTGTTTGATTTGGTCTGGCAACTTTGCCTGATGAGATCCTGCTGGGATCCAGCAAGCTGTGAAGGCCTGAGGGGCATGGACTTTAACCTGTGTGTCAATGGTCCCCCACTGGTCCATCCAAGGTTAAGAGTGACTACCATCCAGGACTCCCTTTCCTCAGCTCAGCAGAGTGGTAAGGGGGCATTGCCAGGTGAGCACAAAGGTGGCTTTGGCAGTGCCCCCTCCCCCACTTTCCCTTCCTCCTCCTGCTCAGCCTGAACCCCTTTCCCGTGAGGCGCCCTGGACAATAAAAATATTGGGAACCCTTCCTCTAGGAAGCTGGGAAGTGACTGAAAATCACTGAAGATTTCTTAGCCTCCTATTTAACCCCTTCTGGATAGGTAGGCAGTCCCTGCATGGGCTGGAATCCATGAGGAAAAGCATGCTAGCCCCTGGAGAACAGAGACCTTTGCCTCCTCAATGCTCAAAAGGGCCTAGCCCAGTGTGGATGCCAGAACATACCAGCTGAAGGAATGAATGCCTGCAGATGTGAATGAATCTGCATTTTTAATGCTAGTCATAAGAATTTCAACCTAAAGACCACAAAAATAATGCTGAAAAGGCTACCCTTATATCTTCTCTTAATTATTTTTTTTAATGATTTTTTTGAAAAGACTTTATTTATTTGAGAGAGAAAGAGCATGAGTGGCAGGGAGTTGGGGCGGGGGCAGAGAGAGAAGTTAACTCCCCGCTGAGCAGGGAGCCCAACGTGGGGCTCGATCCCAGGACCCCAGGATCATGACGTGAGCCCAAGGCAGACACTTAACGGAGTGAACCACCCAGGTGCCTCAATGACTTTTTTTTTTGTCTGTTTTCAAACCACAACACTTCCTCTCTTCTTTTTTCTGTTCATCTACATACTTATTTTTTCAGGCTTGAGAGTAAAGAGGAAGACCTTATTCTAAGGCACCCGAAGATATGTCTGAAAAGGGAGTGCTCCGCTCACCTGACCTCAGGAGGTCCACCACCTGTAAATTAGGAGGCATATGCTTTAAGGCAACATTCTTGAGGTAGGTCTCTGTGTTAGCCATGTATCTGAAAGAGAGGAATTCAAATTGCTGCGACCACACAACTGGCAGGAGCCACCAGGTTGTCAGACACATGACGGCGGCCCAGCCATCAGTTTCACAGAGACAACCACCAACACCCATACTCACGAGCCAGGGAAAGAAAGCCATCTCTATGCATCCTGCTTACTCACTGTTTGGCAAAGATCAGCTCCTCTGGAGAAAGACTAGACAGCTCCCCCTCACGGGGTGTTTTCTCCTTTTCAAGGATATGAGGGAAAAACTTCTCTATCTGAGGATAAATAAAAATCATCGTGTAAATGTGTCAGGATTTGAGAGTCAAATATACTAGTTTCCTGAAATAGGTTGAGGTTAAACTAGAATTGATTTAAAAAATGACAAGTCTTCATAGTCAAGACCTTTTCTAGACTTTCAAGATTTCAAGAAGGCAGGTTTCAAGGAATTCAGAGCAAACATAAGAGCTATAAAAAGGAAGACCATTTAAAAAGGATGAAAAGCTTTCATAAAAGAAAATCTGAATATACACCTGTAAATGGTATGTATGAGGGAGAAAAGGGCATATCATCTAACATTTCTAGTCAACTGCATTGGTTGTTCTTCTATGAGACGAACCATGTACAGAAGCTGGAAAGACACAAATAGAGGGAAGAGTGACTCTTAATTATAAGAATATAACCAGCAAGGACGAAGCCCACACTGAGGGGAGGCTTGGAAAAAAATGGTAAGAACTCTAGGAAAACACAAAACAAAACAAAACAAAAAAGCTAAAAGTTAAAGATATATGGTCAGGAACTGCATATGGATTAGCACACTGCTCAAGTCAGTGCTGTTAGGCTTCTCTGTGGAGGGAAGTGCAAGCAGAAAAATGACAATGGGAAGGAGGATCTGAGGCCAGGACAAAGGAGCACTTATCTGTTTAAAGGAGTTTAAGTCTCTTGCCTTGGATCAGTTATATTCTGCTCATATACGGAGTTTCAGCGCATAAGGCCTTCTGTGCTAGAGTCTGTAAATGGCTGTGGCCCTCCATCACTTAGTGCTCTGCAGACACAGGTAGTCTCATGATCTTAGGATCACGTGCTCAGATGAGGTAAGAAATACTGGAGATGGGCCAATTTCCCAATTTTCAAAAATACAAAGAAGGTGGGGAAACCTTAAAATACAGATTAGTGTCCTCCACATTGGTATGTGGCATTATATTGGAACAGGTCACTTAAGAGATGGTTTGTGAACTCAAAGAAAATTCAGTGGTTAACACAAAGAGGATTTATTCAACTTAAGAAGAAAAAAAGTGAGTGCCCTGGTAGTTGAGGATGGGGAAAGGCATATTTTTTACATCTCTATTTTTTCAAAACACACGACACCATTGTTATGACATCCTTGGGGGCAAGCTGTAAAGCCGGGGCTGTGACAGCATAGAAAGGGAGAGCAAGAAGCAATTGTAACAAACAACACCGATTCAACACAGAGATGTCAACCTGTAGGGAAGTCTCTGGTGGAATACTCTATTGCTGGCCCAGTCTTGTTAATGAATCAGATAAGATCTTATCAACATACTCACCAAACCTGACATAAAGTGAAGACATAGAATGTTGAGATAGCTAATATATTAAATGACAAGATCAGGATCCAGAGAACAGGGAAATGACCCAATTTAATAAGATAAAGTACAAGAGGGATAAGTACTAAGCGATATACTTATGGGTTGAAAAATCAAACCATTCAAATACAGGCTAGTCACAGGATGGGAGAATAGTAACTCAGAAACTTCAAAGAGGTTAAACTTCATGGCAAGTGCAGAATGAATGGTGTGATATGTCTGTGTAATATGGAAGTAATCCTCCTATTTTTCACAAGTGACCAAACTACAACTGGAATATCATACTCAGTCGTAGGTGGTATGATTTAAGGATACCCAGGAACTGGAACCTTTGTCAGAACCAGAACCAGTGAGTAAATGGAAATACATAATTGAAATGTTTGGCTGAGAGCACTCTCATGTAGGAGAAAGGATGTATTCATTTTGTAGTAACTAAGGGAACAAGTGGAACCAAATGAGAAGAGGCTTCAAGGAGGTAAGAACTTCCCAAGGTTAAAATAGACATCATACAGAGAAAGAATGTTTTGTGATTTCATTTTTGTAAGTTAGATAGCCTCAGAACTATAGCTGAATATTAAGTCATCATGGTCAATTTGACACCTGCTATATGATGGGTACAAAGAAATTTCTGAAACTAATTCTCTGCTGGTCAGTATTCCCTAGTCAACCATGCAAAGGACTCTGCCATACAGCACTGCCATGCTATAATTCCAGGGGGCACCTTTCACAAAGCAGATTAATAGACTACAAATGTGTCCCCAGACATGTGCAACACATGTTCCAGCTAGGCTTCTCCAGAATAATCTTTTGCCCTCCTTACTCTTTAGCTACCCTAATACTGGGCTTCATGGCATCTTCATGCCCTGGACTCTCCTAGGCAGGCTCCAGCCCAACTTCTCCCCAGGATGCTCCATCTATATTACAAACACATTGCCTTAATGCCTACAGATATCTCCATGTCAAACCTTCATAAGCCGACACCGCAAGTAGCTGCTAAGGACATAGCGGATCCTCTCCATCTCCATTCGATGGATACTGACTTTCAGATCCCCCTTCTTGGCTCTTCTGAGATTTTCTTCCTATTAAAAGAGAAAATGAAGTATATTCAGACTGAGAACCTTTTTCATTTAATCTGCAGAACTGCATAGGGACTATAATCACTGGCAAGTTTGAGGACTCAAAGACTACATTTAGGTCAAAGGAGAACCAAACAACTCCTAAGAGTTCTGATTTTCTTACACAAATAATATAAGACTACAGTCTCATAAAAAGTTCAAACAATACTCATTTACTTTTAGAAAACAATCATCTGAATAGAATCTGAATATGGTCAGTGAGAAAGGCGTAGCACTCAAATCCAATTGTAAAGGAGATTATAGCAGACAAAAGAAATGTCTAAAGGCAGTGTTAAATCACCAGTTGAGACTGCAAAATACCAATGCTTTAAAGCTAGTCTGAAGCTGATAATGCCTTAAGACCCGCTCATCTAAGCCAAGTGTCTCTGGAGGCCAGGCAGGCAAGTGATCTGAGAAGGGTGGGTAGGCAAGGACCATAGGGAATGGACAGCATATGAAAGCGGGTGGCCCTGACCCTGCTCTGGTCAGCTGTTCTCATACATAAACGTGGGCCCAGTATTGACAGGGTTTTAGACTTTTCAGGGGAAGCTGACATCCAGATATTCACAAGAACGTTTGTGCTTTATAAATGTAGGTAACTAATTCAATATTAGAAAAACCCATTAGGCTGGGCCAAATAAGACAGATTTAGCATCAGACTTCAACCTCTCGCTATGCTGACAAACCCTTTTAAAGTTCTCTTTGTAACTCTGAGATAAGCAACTCTTACCATGTGATCGAGCTGTTCCATGACGCATTCTACAATTTCAGACTTGCTTTCCAGCAGCTCAGGGGCAAACTTTTCATTCATCCAGGCCTAAAAAACAATGCCCCCGCCGCCAAATATTCGTATCAGTATCACTCACAATGGAGCAAAATAACCATGTGAGTCCTATATATTCCAAGAAAATCACAGCTATTTCTGGCAAAGACAACTGTCTGCCTATGAATTGGAAGTAATCGAAATGCTTTGTAAACAAGCTATGTTTTTGATGGCTTTTCTATTTATTTTAGTGAGAAGGCTGTGCTTACAATCTTTTATCTAACCAATGTTGCAAAAAATCACTGTTCATGTCAAAAATGTCAGTTTGCCTCTGAAGTTCCCTAATATCATTTATTAAAAAAAAAAAAAGTCGGTATGATGCCCACCAGTAAGAGCAACACCATCTGGTGTTCAAACAGTACCTTTAACCAAATAGCATCAACACTTTCCTCCTCCTTCCTGCGCTACTTCCCACCAGGGGGGGCCAGCCAGCATCCTTCTATTTTGAGGGACCAGGTGACCTAACCCTACACATCTCATTGGGGAAGCTTAGAGCACTTTACAAAAATTCTTTCATTCATCATTATAATATCTGAGAGGAAATGGATACAGTTATCCTTATCTTAATTATTAATGAGAAAACACGTTATTTACTAACCACTTAAGAGTACAAAGGATCACAATATAAAAGGATATTCATCTATTAAACAATTTTGGAACAAAAGGTTAAATCCTTAGTTTATGACTCTGCCCCAGATGTTTGGTACATTTCAGCAATAACCGCGGCTTAGAGAACTGAAATATCCACAGGTGATTGAGGAAAACTAATCCTATCTTTCAATTACAGGAAATTTAGTTTCAGCATAGTTCAGAATTATATGCTAATCACACTCACTTTATTCCTTTCTTTCTGCATATCCAATTCTCATCATGAAGACACATTACTAAACACTGGGTACTCCTGCTACCATACAAATTTTTTTTTTTTTTCACATGCTCAAGCTCCTGTAATAGTGCTATAAAAGTTAACCAGAAAGAGTCTGTATTTTCAAGGAACATTATGAATGAGAAAAGACCGAATTGTCACAGAGGACTTATAAAAGCAGGAGATTTTCTTTTTAACTGATTTTATTAAATACTGCATTGGTACGGAAATTATGAAATATAACATGAATAGAGATATAAACACCTGTGTGCACATAACTTCATTAACAAGTATTATTATTTTAAAAGTCCCTGTGTCTTCCTCCCTCTTCAAAGGTAATCATTAGCCTGACCTCAGTATTTAATTTTCTGTAGTTTCACTACATTTGTTTGTATCTCTACATAAGGATTCCCAATGATTTCAAGGAAAATGATAACACTTGTTGGGTACAATAGGGGTAAAATGGGGGTAGATTTGAAGGGGATTTCTTACTGACATTATGAAATTATTTTTATAAAAATATTTAAAACATTAACAGAAATTTTATATTAGTATAAAATTGTCAAATAAAATGATTTCAAAATATTTAGTGAGAAACTTGCATTTAAATCCATGGTCTTTTTTTAAATAATCAGGTTCTATGTTTGAAATAGCTACATTTGATTCCTGATCAAAATTTTAATGACAATCTGTTCATTATGGGCTAAACTGTGTTCCTCTCCACTCTCAATTCATGTGTTTAAGTCCTAACTCCTAACATCTCAGAATGTGCCTGCATTTGGAAACAGGGTCTTTAAAGAGGTAATAAAGTTAAAATGAATTAGGTGGGCTTTAATTCTGTGACTAAGAGAATCTAAGAGGAGGAAATTTGAAAACAGACACATATGGAAGACCATGTGAAGACATATGGAGAAGATGGCCATCTATAAGCCCAGGAGAGAGGCCTGAGAAGAAATCTCTGGTGTCAGCACCTTGATTTCAGACTCCTGGCCTCCAGCATTGAGAAAATACACATCTGTTGTTTAATCTACCCAGTCTGTGATGCTTTGTTTTACAGCCTTAGCAAATTAATACAATCATTAAAAATGAGGAACTTTGCACTGTAATAACTTTTAAATCTTTTTTTTTTTTCCCCCAACAGGCATTCATGAGTATCCTATATATGCTCCTGGAGCTGTGTTTTTCAGTGGCCTGGTGAGGTTTCTCTGTAGGCCATGCTATGCAGCCTACAAGTCTGTGTCCAGGTACAGCAGCTGTCCAGGTGGTAGACCAACTCTTTGGCTGCACTCAGGGCACTGCAATGGAGCTTTGGGCCAGAGATGTAACTCATGCTCACCCACTGCTAAGCTGAGGTTGAGCTGCCGTCCAAGGAGCCCCTCGTACCCACAAGAGGGAACCAGCCTGGGGGCTATGGCTGTCCCAGAGGGTAGATGGTCAATACTGTGATACAGTATAGCATACCAGTGTGTGCCATGAACTCTGCCTCAAACAATTTTGCAAGTGTCTGAGGTTAACCTAAATGGTTTCTTCAAAAACGTATTTTTTATTGTTCCACACTATGTTCTTGAGTCAACCATGTTGTTGCAGGAGCTATCTTTCACTTATTTTATTGCTGCTTTTTTTCTCCCATTGTGCATATAGATAACTTTTATTCATTCTATTGTTGATGGATATTTAGGTTATTTTCAGTTTTTAATCATTGCAAGCAATACTATGAACATTTTGTGATGTCTCCTGGAAGTTTTCTCTAGGGTAAGTACCTGGGAGTAGAATGACTGGGACACAAGATATGTGTGCCTTCAACTTGACAAGACAATAACAAGTTATTTTCCAAAGTGCACCAATTCACCAAAGTAAACAAGTATGCAAATACTCCACAAACCTTTATACTGTTTTATTTATTGTTTTATTTACATGTTGCATTATATTGTTCATCTTCTTCATTTCTAATCTGATGGGTATGAAGTAGCATCTCCTAAGGATTTAAATTTTTATGTTACTGATTACTAAAAAGATCAAACATCTTTTCCATATGACTACTGACCACCTTGGTTTCCAATTCTGAAAGATGCCAGGGGCATCCCGGGTGGCTCAGCGGTTTAGCGCCGCCTTCAGCCCAGGGCCTGATTCTGGAGACCTGGGATAGAGTCCCACGTCGGGCTCCCTGCATGGAGCCTGCTTCTCCCTCTGCTTGTGTCTCTGCCTCTCTCTCTCTCTGTGTCTCTCATGAATAAATAAATAAAATCTTAAAAAAAAAAGAAAGATGCCTTCATTTTTTCTATTGGATAGTTTTTGAAGTCTGTTTATATACTGTGGATACTAATACTGCACATATTTTCTGCCTGTTTTGCAGCATGTCTTTTTATTGTCATGAAAGTGTAAAAACAAAAGTTCTCAATTTTACTGTAGAACTTTGTGTTTTTGGATTTTTGTTTCACGAATCCTTTAATAATAAGGCAGGGGCTCTTTCACTAGGCGGGCAGATTTTAAAGGTGTCTGTGAATCTCCTGAAATTATATGCATAATTTCTGGATGTGTGTGTATCCATATATTATTCTGCGAAACAGGGCCAGTTTTCACCAGATTTTCAGAAAGGTCTGTGATATAAAAATAAATGAAGAATTACTCTTATACAGTAAGGATTATCTTCCTTTTGTCATTCATGATTACAACACATGGTAGAAAATAGTCAAGAATATTAAAATAATTCCAGGAAGGGACTGTTAAAGAGAGAAGACAACAGGTGTAGTAGATTAAGAGCACATATTCTGGAGTCAAAGAGACTTGGTTCATATTAGGCAGTAATAGTTGCCTCACTGGGTGGGTAGTTGTATGGATTATCACTACTCACAGCTAACTGAGTACTCATCATGTGTCAAACAATATGCTAAGCATTTCACATATATTATCTCATTTAATCCTCAGAACGGCTCTGTGAAATAACTGCTATTATTAATGCTTACCTGCTCCAGCTTTTCAATGAGCTCTGCAGGAGTTAGGACCACCTCTTCACTATCTGCATCAGAGTCCTGTCCTGTGTGGTCCAGTTCCTCTGTCATCTTCTCTGAAACCAGGTACCTAATGAAAATAAGAACCAATACCTTGCAGTGCAGTTTCTATTTATTTGCAAGAATAGGCAACTGTATATCTAAAATTGGTGTTGCAGAGGCTCACTGGCAGTAGCGCCAGTCAGTTCACAGGCTTTGATTCTTTTCAACTCTTCCTTCAAACCTTAGGTCAGGGATCAGTTTCTCCAAGAGGTCACCTCTTAAAAGTATTTCCACATATGCCTGGAACTGAGCGTCTGTCACACCACATAGTAACTGTCTTCCTGGTGGAAGTGCTTTCCTTAGGGGCCGTGATCACTTCAGTTCAAATATGCATCAGCATCTGCTTTGTTCCAGCACTGTAAGTCCTAGGACCTAATCACCTGCGCACTCCCCGGGCTCTAGCACAGTGCTGAGCAGGCACTTACACTCGTTGCAAGAACTCATCAACCCGGAGGCACAGGGCCCAGCACCACCAGACCAGAGATCATCCCAGATGCTAAGACGGTAGGTGGCAGGGACCGGAGGACGTCCTCGGAGTACCGGGGAAGCTGAGCGGACTCCCCCAGCTCCTCTCCCGCCTGGGCGCCCCGGGCACAGGCAGCCCTCCCCCCGCACACACAGACACACACGCCGCCAGACGTCCCGCTCGGATGCTCACCTGGGCACGAGGGCGGCAGAGGCGCACCCCAAGGGGCAGGCGGCTAGTCTGGGAAGGGTGAGGAAGCACCTGAGCTTTGGGAGCAGCACCCGGCCGCGGAACAACCTCCCCCACGGCTCTCCCGGACGTGCCGACCCTCGACGGCTCCGCTCCCGCGCTCTTCTCACAAGGTTTCCGCCCCCCATACGTCACCGCGCTCGGGCGGCGTTGACCAATCACAGCGCGGGGGCGGGGACTCGGCTCGCCGCGGCCCCATCACCCCGCGGCCTCACGCAGGGAGTTGGCCCCGCCCCCTGGGCCGGCGGCGGGAGACGCGGGTACGGCGGGCAGCAGCCGGGACGGCCGGGAGGGGGCGCCTCGGCACCGCGGCTGCGGGGAGCGGACGGCAGAGCTGGCCAGTTCCGCCTCGTGGGTCCTCGCTCTTGTGGGCCTGCGGGTCCCTGCGTCCTCGCCGGGGCTTCTGCTGTGGCAGCTGTGTGCGGGTCTGAGCACCTTAGGCCAGCGGTTCTGAGAGCGTGGTTCCAGCCCAGCAGCATCGGTGCCCCGAACCCGCGAGAAATGCAGATTCTCAGGCCCCACCCAGACCCGCTTAGTCAGCAATCTGGGGGCGTTGGGACGGGCTCTCCCCTGGTGATTCTGATGCCGGTGAGCTTGCAGAGCACCGCTTTAGGCTGTGCTTCCACCCCGGCTGCTTCACTTTGCAGATTAGACCTTGACGGTGCTGCTGGGCCTTCTCCCCTTAATGTAGGACAAGCGTCTATCTATCTATCTATCTATCTATCTATCTATCTATCTATCTATCTATCTATCTATCTATCATCTATCTATCCATCCTAACTCCTGCAGAGCTCATTGAAAGCCTGGAACAGGTAAGCATTAGTAATAACGGTTTTTTAAAAAAAGATTTTATTTACTTATTCATGAGAGATACAGAGACAGGCAGAGAGAGAAGCAGGCTCCATGCACCGGCAGCCCGACGTGGGACTCGATCCCGGGTCTCCAGGATCACGTCCTGGGCTGAAGGCGGCGCTGAACCTCTGAGCCACCCGGGCTGCCCTAACGGTTCTTTCACAGAGCCATTGCAAGGATTAAATGAGATAATCTATGTAAAATGCTTAGCATATTGTCTGATACCAGTTTTTTTTCTCAGAATTGTGGGTGCTTTATCTGTTTTCTGTGCAAAGTACCACATGTGGCTTCCCTAAAGTGTCTCTTCCCCATCAGTCTGCAGACTCTTCTCCTTGTGATGTTTCCTATGCGATACTCATTGATTTGAATAGGAAGTTTGGCTAATTGACAGGTTGATAGTACCTGCCTGATTGCAGTCATGTTTTGAAAATAGAATATCCTGAGTGGTAGCATAGGCACGTTCACAAAGGGCCGTGGAAGCTGGGGGACATCGAGGAGGGATTCCAAAAGGGACAATTTCGTTTGAGCTCAACTTGCAGAGTGAGTTTTTGGTGACAAATGGATGGCCCTTTCAAGGACCGTTTCAATTCTGTGTTTCAGTGGTTTTGTAATCCCAAGGTTTTCACACTTGTGGCAGATTGTGTTTTCCAAAGACAGCTGCTCTGGTATAGATCTCATCCCACGGACTCTTCTTGCAATATGATGCTGACACTCCTCCATCAAGGGGGATGGTCTGTGTTGTTGCCTCTGGGAAGACCTCCCGACACTGCTATAGAAGCGTAAAGATGGCTGGAAATCAAGATGGTCACACCAGTGCCTCAGCAAGGCTTGACTTCAAACTGAAGACATTTTTCTCTTCCTAATTCTCAAAGCCCCCTCCTCCCTTTCACTTGTTTTTCTGTACAATCCTTTGTTCCGTGTCAATATTGACATCTTGTTGATCTCAATGTACACTTAGTAACAGGACTGGGATGGCCAGTGCCAGCACTAGTCTTGAGACCAGCTTGAAGACAGACTGGAACGCGGCCGGCAGCAAGTACCAGATTCCTGCTGAAACCATCCAGATCGTGTATTTTCTTTTTCTATCTTTTTTTTAAAGGATTTTATTTATTTATTTGACAGAGAGCTAGCAAGAGAGTACAAGCAGGCAGAGGAAGAGGGAGAAGCAGACTCCCCGAGAAACAGGGAGCTGGATGCAGAGCTCGATCCCAGGACCCTGAGATCATGACCTAAGCCAAAAGAAGATGCTTAACCAACAGAGCCACCCAGGCACCCCAGATCCTGTATTTTCTTATAAAACTCCTCAGCCTTTTCCTGGGAGTGGGTGGGCAGTCCTGGAGGCATTAGCCTGCCTCCTTTGCCTGGCAAAGTAATAAACTATCTGCCTTCTTTATGCCCAGACTCTGTCTTCGTGTTACATACTTTGTCTGGAGAACACAGAGGTTGGTTTTCTTTTTTTTTTTTTTTTTAAGATTTTATTTATTTATTCATGAGAGACACACACAGAGAGAGAGAGAGAGGCAGAGAGAGAGGCAGGCTCCATGCAGGGAGCCTGGTCTGGGACTCGATCCCGGGTGTCCAAGATCATGCCCTGGGCCGCAGGCAGGAGCTAAACCGCTGAGCCACCCAGGGATCCCAGAGGTTGGTTTTCTTTTCTTTTTTAAATTTATTTATTTATTTATTTATTTATTTATTTATTTATTTATTTATTTATTTATTTATGATAGTCACACACAGAGAGAGAGAGAGAGAGGCAGAGACAGGCAGAGGGAGAAGCAGACTCCATGCACCGGGAGCCCGACGTGGGATTCGATCTCGGGTCTCCAGGATCGCACCCTGGGCCAAAGGCAGGCGCCAAACCGCTGCGCCACCCAGGGATCCCCCAGAGGTTGGTTTTCAATAGCACTTTGTAATCGCCTTGATCAGGAGAATGTAGCAGAAGTGATTTTATATAATTCCTGGAGTTAAGTCATAAAAGGTGGTGCAGCTTCCACCTAACTCTCTTGAGCTACGTCCCTTGGGAGCAGTGAGCTGCTATGTAAGAAGTTTGGCTATCCTGCAGCTGCCATGCTGAAAGGTCCATATGGAAAGGTCACATGGAGATAGAGGGTCATGCCTTAGGAGCCCCAACAGCCCCATATTCTCTCCTCCAGATGTCTGAGTTGAGTGAGCCTTCAGATGATTCAAGCTCTCAGGCTGTGAGCAATCCCTGCTAACATGGAGAGAGCAGAGATGAGCTGTCCCTGCAGAACTCTGCCTGGATTGCAGATTTGTGAGCAAAATATTGTTTTAAACCCCTAAATTTTGGGATGTCTGGGTGGATCAGTGGCTGAGCATCTGCCTTTGGCTCAGGGCGTGATCCTGGGGTCCTGGATCAAGGACTCCCTGTGGGGAGCCTGCTTCTCCCTCTGCCTGTGTCTCTGCTTTTCTCTCTGTGTCTCTCATGAATAAATAAATAAAGTCTTAAAAAAAAAAGCCCCTAAGTTTAGCAGCGTTGTGCAGTAATAGATGATCAGAACATCAGATGATTGGAGCATCAGTTGTTGAGCACAATCCCATTCTTCCATAATCTTCATTCCTACATAGCTCTTCAGTGGTTGCTATTAATATTCCTTAAGTGTTACAGATTTGAGTCCAAGCACTGGTAATTTTTCCACCCATGTACCAGTTGATTAATTTACTGATTCAGAGACTTCCCTTCTCTAGCACCAGCTGCCTTTTCCAATTGCCCACTGCTCCTCAACTGGAGAGTGGGCATCCAGCTTCTGCTTTCCTTTTTTTAAAAAAAATTTCTTTAAAAGGTTTTATTTATGAGAGATACACACAGAGAGAGAGAGACAGAGACACAGGCAGAGGGAGAAGCAGGCTCCATGCAGGGAGCCTGATGTAGGACTCGATCCCAGGACTCCAGGATCACACCCTGGGCTGAAGGCAGCGCTAAACCGCTGAGCCACCCAGGCTGCCCAGCTTCTGCTCTTTTACTTAGTAGAGACGTGGCCATAAACAAGTCTCTTCTCTGGACTTAGGTGGTGCCACCTGTTCAGTGAGAATAATATGTGTCTTCCTGAATGCAGAACGATAGATTAACTTCTAAGATCTTTGATTCCAACTAGTATGCATCAGACAAAACCACATTAGAGTAAAATGAGTTTTTTTTTAATTTTTATTTATTTATGATAGTCACACAGAGAGAGAGAGAGGCAGAGACACAGGCAGAGGGAGAAGCAGGCTCCATGCACCGGGAGCCTGACATGGGACTCGATCCCGGGTCTCCAGGATCGCGCCCTGGGCCAAAGGCAGGCGCCAAACCGCTGCTGTGCCACCCAGCGATCCCAAAATGAGTTTTTACATAAAGTTTTCTGTTATGTAAAAAAAGGGGGACTTAAGGAGATGTCCAAAAATAATATATAGAACTATCTGGGGAGAAACCTATGATGGAACTGTTGGTCACATGACACTGTCAAGTTTAGGAAGGTGGGAGAGAAGATGTGACTTAAGTTACATTATGGAGAATGAAGAATAAAATTAGGTTGATGTGCACCTATTGTCAAGAAATTTAAAAAAAGACAACATAGCCATGTAGATGGAATGCCTTTCATTAAAATAGTCACATAAGGAGGAATCACAGATGTTATGATAGCAGGAGGGTCCAGTTTGATGGTGGTAAAAGGAACGGCGGGGCAGAGTTTGTAGGCAAGTTCTGATGATTGAAAGGGCGAGATGAACACGCTAACCTGGACTCAGACAAGTACAACACAGCCACAAACATGGCAAAAGAATGGAAAAGCTAACCGATGTTACAGAAAACAGCACCCCATACAACTGAGAATTTAATGTGATTTCCCGATACTGCCCAATGAAGAAATTAATTGCAGTTATAGACACAGCAAACAGAAACAGCCCAAATATTTGTGGATAGCATGTTAATAAGAATGCATCTAATTTTATTTTTCAATCACCAAGGAAAAGAGATAAAATCTACAGCACTGTGAGCCTTTTGGAGAAAGGTGCTTTTAAAATACAAGGTAATACTGTCATTATTGTTCCCATATCATCACTACCCTTGCTCATTTGGTCAACAGCTGTTCCTCACCGTTTCCTTCCTTTAAATTCCATCACATTCTTGTTCTCATTACCCTGAGAAGCAAAACATTACATTTTGTGGGAGCATATTACGCAAAGTTCAGTTCCCAGTTGTTCGGAGTGAATGATAATTTGGACCAAGGATAGAGTAGGCATTTTTAGGCAGGATTATCAAGGAAGAGGATAGAAAAGTGCTCGTAGGATGTTTCCTTAGCCTCCCAAGGAAAGCTATTGACCAGTGAACTTGCAAGTATTTTTCTGGCCAATGGTATAACTCTGTATGTGCTTGTATGGGGAGGAGCTGGAAAACTGAGGAGACCAAGGTCTGGTTGGATCTCCCTGACAAACGCAAAGTCTGGGCAGTTCATAGTAATCTGAATTCCTTTTTCCCCTCAGACTTATTTCCTCATCCCAAACCCATCTTGATTTCAAGCACATTAAATTAACCCAGCACATTAAATTATCCCCAACAAAGATAGAAACTTTTCAGATCTCTTCTGAGTTCTTCTTTTTCTAAGTTTTGAGATCATGGTTTCAAGAGTCTTAACAGGTAAAGGCAAATTATAGGATTTGTAATAAACGATTTGTAGTATTATTGAAGCATGCCCAACCTTCAGTGCTACATTCTCTGTCTTTTTTGTGCCCTCCCTTGTAGCAACCTGGTATGACTCTCTTCCTTTAGTTGGTCCCTAATGTATTCCTAGTTTCTGGCACAGACACATAACTCCTACCTTCACCTCTGTACTTTGTTTTCTCATGGTTATGGGAGAATGCCTTTTCCATGATGTCGGATAGAATAAGCCTCAGAATATCAAAGAAGAGTCTGTTTGCTATGGAGGGGGTACTCATGTTCTGGAGGGAGAATTGGCCCAGGAAAGAGATCATGTGGCTCCAAATTTCAGCTTGAACAAAGGCTTCCCAAGCCTGGTCAAAGACCTGAAAATGCCACCTCCCTTCTATGCTCCCTGCCTCAACTTTGTCACTAAGGTGGCAGAGGCGTTGATGCTGGTCAGAGGCCGCTGCCTCCTCCAGCAGAGCATAAGATGATGACCTTTCATTTCAGTATTCCTAGTTTACACTCTTTTTCAGTATTCATTGAAATTCCAGTTAGTTAAGATACAGTGTGATATTAGTTTCAGGTGTACAGTATAGTGATTCAGCACCTCCACACATCATCCTGTGCTCAGCATGCCAAGCACCCTCCATAATCCCCATCACCTGTTCTCCCATCCTCCCACCACCTCCCCTCTAGCAACTATCAGTGTGTTCTCTACAGTTAAGTCTTTCTTGGTTTGTCTCTATTTTCCCTTTGTTCATTTGTTTTGTTTCTTAAATTCCACTTATGACTGAAATCATATGGTATTTGTCCTTTCCTGACTGATTTATTTCACTTAGCATTATATTCTCTAGCTCTATCCATGTCATATAAATGGCAATATTCCATTCTTTTTTATGGCTGAATAGTATTCCATTGTATGTATATATATATCATATCTTATACTATTTCATTGTAGTTTTGATTTGTATTGCCCTGTTGATCAGTGATGATGGACATCTTTTCAAGTGTCTGTTGGACTCTGCATATCTTTTTTGGAAAAATGTCTGTTCACATTTGCCCATTTTTAAATTGGATTAATTGGTGGTTTTGTTTTTGTGTGTGTGTGTTGAATTGTCTCAGTTCTCTATATATTTGGATACTAGCACTTTATCAGATGTCATTTGCAAATATATTCTCTCATTCTGTAGGTTTCCTTTTAGTTTTGTTGACTGTTTCCTTCACTTTGAAAAAGCTTTTTATTTTGATGTTGTCCCAATAATTGATTTTTGCTTTTGCTTCCTTTGTCCCAGGAGAAGGCATATCTTGAAAGAAGTTGCTCTGGCCAATATCAAAGAAGTTATTGCCTGTGCTCTCTTCTAGGATTTTGATGGTTTCCTCACATTTAGATCTTTCATTCATTTTAAATGTATTTTTGTATATGATGTAAGAAAGTGGTCCAATTTCATTCTTTTGCACATAGCTGTTCAGTTTTCCCAACAGCATTTGTTGAAGAGCCTGTCTTTTCCCCAATGGATGTTCTTTCCTGCTTTGTCGAAGATTAATTGACCATAGAGTTGTGGGTTTATTTCTGGGGTTTCTATTCAGCTATTTTGCACTCAGCATTTTCCATAGATGAGAGTGAACAGAACACCTGTAGGCTAGCAGCTCATTGCTCTTAGGCCTAGACACCTGCACTGGGTCTGCTGGAGGACAAAGTCGATTCCCTTGAGAGAAGTAGGGTGGCCAGCAGGCGCTGGCGTGATTTCAGTTACACTCCTGGAGAACAGTGCTGGTGACTTTCTTGTTGTATAGGTCTTCCTCCCTTGCACCCTCTTGCTCTAGTCCTGTTGAACTACTCAAGGACACGAGGGATTTTGTCTCTTTTCTTTGCACATGCTGTTCCCTCTTTCTAGGCTTCCCTTCATTTAACTTTTCCTGATGAACTCTCTGCATCCTTCAAGACTCAGCTGAAGTAATTCTTTCTCTGTGATGGCATTCCTAATCTATCTACCTCTTCTGTAGGTTACCAGTATTCCTTATAATATTCTAACATTTAGCATGCTGTATTGCTGATTTTGTATGTCTGTTTCTTCTAGGAGGTTGTGAATTCCCTGAAGGTAGCCCTCATATCTAGCACAGCGCCCATCGTTGATGCTCGCATTCATTTCTTCTTTCAACAAATATTTCTTGAGCACCTAGTGATATTTAGTTACTACTGCCAGGCTCTGTGTCAGCGCTAAAGAAAAAGCAGAAGAAAAAAAAAAGAAAAAGCATCAAATAGAAAACAGATTCTGTGATGAGAGATAGACAATAAACAAATAATTATTTGTCAGGTGGTATATAATAAAGATGGGTGACAGAACGTCGCAGGTGGGGACATTTTAGAAGGTTGGAACAGGTACCTGGCTGCTGTGATAACATACCATAGAGTATGTGGCTTATAAAGCAGAAATTTATATTTCACAGTTATGAGGGCTGGCATCTCCCAGGTCATGGTGCCAGCAGAGTCAGTGTCTGGGGAGGGTCTTTTCATGTAAGCTCATGAAAGAGGCAAAAGAGCTTTCTGAGCTGCTTTAATAAGGGCACTAATCTCATTCATGAGGGCTCTGAATTAGAGGTTAGGGGGCCAGGATTTTAAAATATGAATTTTGAGGGGACAATCCTTAAGCCTATAGCAGCTTTCCCTGCTATAGGAGGTGACATAGTTTGCAAGAAGGATGAATAAAATTCCAGGAGAGATAAACAAGAAACTCTGTGATGAGATACAAAAACTGTATTGTCATTTTGTCATTGTGGACTACACAATAACCACACCTTTTCCTTTTAAAAAAAAATGCAGTTTATCTTCTGAAAAACTATGGCCAATATAGCATTTAGCAGGTTACAGAAAACTATTTTCTTAATGATTTTCTGGATAAGAGTCAGCAAAGAGAAATATGTTTTTTTCCATCAAGAAATTCATGTGACTTTATGTAGGGGGCATCTGTCTTAAGTGCTGGCAGGTCTTCATGTTTATTAGGGTCCATGTAATTTAGGGAATTGTCTTTTGGTCTAAGTGAAAAGCAGGCTAAACTCAATAGTTCTAAGCACTTACAGTTTAGAGCAATGCTCTTTTTTAAGTATGTAGCCACAGGTACAGGTTTGATTATGGTCATAGGAAGAGGCAGAGAGCATAGCCTTGCTCGAGTCCACCCTGTATTGAAATTCCATTCATTCGTTTTCATTTTAATGCTTTACCTGTTTTTGTATTAATGGATCATAGACATGGCACCATGTCGAGAACTTGATATAACTAATGAATGGGTCATTCCACTTTAGAGTGAATTTTATTGAAATAATTTTTCTGTGTAGGAACAACTCTTATGATACAATTGAGACTCATCTGTATATGGGTAAGGGTTTCCCTGAACTGACAAGATACATGAAGATTTATTTTAAAACTTTTTTTAAGTCCCAAATATTCTAGTTTGAGTTACAGAGATGGAATTATATTGCCATTATTACCATTCCCTTTTATTTTCACACAGAACATATATAAATTTTATATCTCTCAAGATGTCAGTGCTTGAAATAATAAGGAATAAGAGGACTGAATTAATATAAAAATGTGAAATTAAAAAAATTTGTGATATCTTTAAAAATTCTGGCATTATTTCTAGGTTTGTTCATTTAAACTTTTTTTTTAAAGATTTTATTTATTTATTCATGAGAGACAGAGAGAGGTAGAGACATAGGCAGAAGGGGAAGTAGTCTCCCTTTGGGGAGCCTAATGCAGAACTCGATCCCAGGACCCCGGGATCATTATCTGAGCAGACGCTGAACCACTGAGTCACCCAGACGTCCCCATTTAAACACTTCTTACACGTTTCTTGTTGGTGAACTAAACATTTTAATGGAGTTCAGTATTCATCCTCTATCAGAAAGCTGGAAAATGGATGATTAGGTGGGTTCCATGTTACAGAACATTATTTGGGTATTTTACCACTAAATTAGCTAGAGCAGATAATGTAATAATTCAAACTTTAGAGTAAAAAAAAAAACATTGAAGTTTTCATTTTCTGTTATGTCCAGTTCAATTATGAAAATATTTTCAGCTGAAAATACTGAAACCTGGTCATGAAATTGTGTTAACTGTTGATATTTAGAGACAAGAACCAGAAGCTTTGGGTCACTTGGCCTTTCATAGCTGGTCTTGCTGTGAACATTGTCATTCTACACATTGCCAACTTGTTAGGGTCAGTAAGCTTTGGACGTGACCCATCGGGCTCTGGGAAGGCTGAGATGACTTTGAACTTGTCCCTGTTTACGGGGAAGTGAGATAATAACTTTCCTAGTCAACTTCTTTCTTTCATCTTAGACATGTTTACAGGAGAAATTTAGCTTGACCCTGAACTTTACCCTTGGCTATATGCTGCTTCGAGGCTGGGAAGTTTAATTCATTTATTTTAAAGTGCTACTCACATATCTGTAAGCAGGAAAAAGTCATTTCTCCATATTTTTTTACTTTTTTTGGGTATAATTAGAAGTAGCAGGATTCAGAGGCTAGTGCTTCCTGACAATGAGACCAACAAGACAAATAGGCCTGGACGCTTGGAGGAAGTTGAAAACAGAGAACCGAGTAAAATCCCAGGGGGTGCAGGTATTGTGCCCAAATTATCAAAGCCCATGATGACACTGAAGGTGCTAAATGGGATGTATAATACTTAGATATAGTATTGACATATTCAGGTGGTTGTTTTTGTAATAAAATTTTTTAAAATTTGAAAACGTATAGAAAATAATCAGCTGTTTAACATTACAAATTTGTTGTAAGCCCTGTGCCCCTCTTTCTGACCCCATTCTCTTTCCTCCCTCTCTACAGGTAACCAGCAGCTTCAGCCAACTTACTGTTCATTGTTTCCAGGTAAATGGATGTATTTTAGTGTCCAAAAATAATACGGAAATAATATATAAATTTTGTGTGTAGGGCAGCCCCAGTGGTGCAGCGGTTTAGTGCAGCCTGCAGCCCAGGGCGTGATCCTGGAGACCCGGGATTGAGTCCCACATCGGGCTCCCTGCATGGAGCCTGCTTCTCCTCTGCCTGTGTCTCTGCCTCTCTCTCTCTCGCTCTGTGTCTCACATGAATAAATAAAATAAAATCTTAAAAAAAAAAAAAAAAATAAATAAATAAATTTTGTGTGTATGTTTATCAATTAGGATAACTCATGGAACGTAATTGTAAAGCAACTTTATTTTTGTCTCTAATATTATTTTTGTTCCTTTACATTGATGTGTTCGGTGGGTATAGCTCTTCCCCTGTCCCTGCATGAAAACTGAGGAAGTTCTATTATTATTACTCTTGTCACTCTTCTGTTGAAAAAAAAAAAAAGTCCCTTTTTGATCTTTATAAGTCACAAAACACAGTCCCAATTCAGGAATGAAAATGTCCAGTTTGTTATAGTCAAAACCCCCTCTGGAGAATAGTACCACGCTGGGGGCTTAGCATTGGCCTCTGTGTGCCATTTGGGCCTCAGCAGTGGCAGTAGCCAGATGGGTCATAATGAGAGGAAGTCTATGCTGTTGAGTCACATGTAGCCACCATCCCTGCTGCCATGACCATGTTACATGGTCCCAATGAGCAAGCACCAGGGGGGCTGGGAAGGGGCTGACTGACATCAAAGGGCTTTCCACTTCCACACTGAGAGCCTCTCTGCCAGGGGTGCTATCTGGTGGGTATTTACATGGTATATGAATTGCTTCGCATGCTGAGACCATTCCCAGGGGTTCTTGCACGGAGTGTTCCTCTACTCTTCTGCCTTCCACTTTTGTCCTCCCTGGTTCCTGAGCAGTGGGCCAGCTAGCCACTCCCATGAATCTGTGTACCATGCTCAGATTTCCTGCTCATTCATTTCTCCCATTGGCTCAATCCTACTGGAAACCATGGGCCACGGTAACATGGTTGATGCCGTCCACAGGGATCAGTTTTCTAGAACCTAAAGGATCACACAGAGGAGAAAGGATCTGGAGGGGCAAAAGGAGACTATCCAGCCCCCTGTACAAGCTTGAGTCTGCATCTGGGTCTCTATTCTGTTCTGTTATTCTGTGAGCTTGTCCTTGTATCAGTACCACACGTTAAGCACTACGACTCAATATATCTAGTTATAGGGCAGGTCTCTTCACTTTTTCTAGAATCAGCATGTCAAGTTCCATAAAAAAACCTTATTAGGACTTTGTCAGGCAAATAATTTTTTAAGTTCTTAATAAGCCTGTCTGTAGAATAAATTGATTAGACTAAATTTTACCCTAAATGCTTCCTCCAGTCCCAGAGGCATTTTTAATTTCTGCCTTTAACTGTTACATATAGTTAGTATGAAGCTGCAGTATTATCCTGACACTACACATTACCTTGATAAATAGAAAAATTGTGGTCACTTCAAAATCTACATAGTATTTGAGAATAGAAATCAATGTACACAAGCAACTTTCTTTCCTCCTCAGAGTTTTCTCACAGAGTCTCTATCAAGGATCTGATTATTTTTAAAATGTAGCTCTTGCCGGCAGGGGTTGGTAACATTTCTGTCAATATGGTTTCTGTTGGGAATTCTGGTTACTTAAAAAGGTGATTTTTATCCCATCTTGATGTAGTTCCTTCATATCATTAGACGTGAAGTGAAGATCTTCTTCTGCAATATTAAAAATGCCCACAATATGCTGTTAGGCTTTTTCTTTCCTAATTAACTGAAGCATCACTCATTGTAAAAATAGACAGTCACATCTATAATAATGTCGGTTTTTCAAGCACACCGTCCTTCAAACGTCTAAGAAATTAGGAACTGGACTAAATAAAACATTTGTATGTTGTATGAGATACACAAAAATATGCAAATGTGCACACCAATCCTTTAATTGGGAGGAAAAGGGTCACATTACATTTGAGTCCTTGTATATCACAGCATCTAAGCTTCTGTGGTTATGTTGTTTGGCATTTAGTTGTTTCCAGAAGACTAGTTGCCAAAACATTTTGAGTACAAATTATTATGTTTATTTCCTAGCAATAAATTGGTCTGTGAAAAAAAAATTGGCCTATGAAAATATGATGTAGGAAAATATATACATGAACTGGGATCCCTGGGTGGCGCAGCGGTTTGGCGCCTGCCTTTGGCCCAGGGCGCGATCCTGGAGACCCGGGATCGAATCCCACGTCGGGCTCCCGGTGCATGGAGCCTGCTTCTCCCTCTGCCTGTGTCTCTGCCTCTCTCTCTTTCTCTCTCTGTGACTATCATAAATAAATAAAAATTAAAAAAAAAAAAAAAGAAAATATATACATGAACAGAAACACTAAATAAAATCCAGAGCAACAGACCTGGCAGCCAACAGACTGATTTTTAGCCCCTCCCCTTTTTAAAAAGACTTTCTTTTTTTTTATTTTTTATTTATTTATGATAGTCACAGAGAGAGAGAGAGAGGCAGAGACACAGGCAGAGGGAGAAGCAGGCTCCATGCACCGGGAGCCCGATGTGGGACTCGATCCCGGGTCTACCGGGATCGCGCCCTGGGCCAAAGGCAGGCGCCAAAGCGCTGCACCACCCAGGGATCCCAAAAATACTTATTTTAGAGACAGTGCAAGAGAGCACATGAGTGGAAGGGGCAGAGGAAGGAGAGTCTCAAGCAGACTCCCCCTGAGCATGAAGCCCAACACGAGGGCTTGATCTCACAACCCTGAGATTACGACCCAAGCCTAAACCAAGAGCAGATATTTAACGGATGTTCAACCACGCAGCAGCCCCCCCCCACTTCTTTTTTTTTTTTTTCCAAAAAAAGCTCTGTGTAACTGAAACAACAACAACAAAAATTCTCCAAAGACAAGGTGATTTATGATTCTCAAGATTAAAGATTTCACATAAAAAGTGACAGTTCTGCTGGCATAAACTCGTTTTGACAATGACTCTCAACCAAAATCTTTGTGCCTGATTTATAAAATTACCTTTTTTTGTGAAACGGAGGCTTAATTTTTTTTTTAAGTAGGCATTCAGTTTGTACAGGGCTTCCTGTTTGTAGGCAGTATTTCAAGGAACCTTGTATCTGCACCATTTGAGATATTCGGGAAGAACTTAGGATATAAGACAGAAGACCTAAAACCTTTATAACAGTCATAAAATTCTGTATTTACTCATTTTGAAGCAAATTATTCTAGAATTTAGGTGGTACAGAATCATTTTGGCATTCACGGGTCACTGTCCTTATTTGCTATCTTATACACATTTCCAAGTTTTGAGTACTGTGGAGTACTGCTGTAAACTACTCCCTACAGCTTTGGTGGGAGGAATAACATCTTTCAACCTTACACATATGCAGGTTAAAGTTGGTCACTGTGTAATGATTCTATGTATTGGTCTATCCTCTAACCAAGCACAGATGAAGATGGGGATCACTTATTGGCAATGTCAGGGATACACAGAATAAAAAAACGACAGAGTTGGAGGCTTACTCATTATTTACAGATCTACATATTTCAGATTTTTTTTTTTAATGCAATTACTTTCCCTGAGAATTCCTATCTGCAGGGGAAAGATCACTGGAATCCTCAAGAGTAGTTATCTCTGTGCAAAAGTGTATTCTAATGGAGTTTGAGCCACAGATACCTTTCCAGTCTTAGAACTTTACAAGGGGAGTATACAAGACACTATCTTATGAAGTCAAACACCTTAGATGTAGGGAAGTAACTCTGCTAATGACTGATCAACCTATATCTTATTCACTTAACAAATATGAGTATTAAGTATATGTATCACCCTGAATAATGGTGCTTCAGAGTTAGGGGTAGATGCAAGGTAACTAGAAACTCCTGCCCTCGTGGAACTAGAAAGATTAGGGTAGGGTAGGAGACACACAGCAAGGGGAAGGGAGATCAATATATACATCAAAGATAGCACTAATACTCTGACCCCCTGTATATGGACTTAACAACAAAATAAAAAAGAAAGCATGCTATTCTTGAGGAATGATGGTTTTATGCTAAGAGCCAGGGTCCAGTGGAATATGGAAGGAACTTATTAATTCAAGTCTTATGATGTTCTTTATAAGTACCACTTACTAGTATAATTGGGTAGAGAAGAAAAGCTGAAAATTTTATAAAGAAAATAATCTCGGGACACCTGGGTGGCTCAGTGGTTGAGTGTCTGCCTTTGGCTCAGGGCATGATCCTGGGGTCCCAGAGGGAGTCCCATGTCAGGCTTCTTGTGGGGAGCCTACTTCTCCCTTTGCCTGTGTCTCTGCCTCTCTATCTCTCTCCCATGAATGAATAAAAAAACAAAATTCTCACAAAAGTCAGAATATGGACTATATATAATTTTTGGACTATATTTTTATATGTGGTTTTCTCTACAAATGCACTTCATCTTAAAAAAGAGTCATCAGATGATCCAATATAGTAACAATAACTGATATTTTTTTCCTAACGAAACATCCTAATCCTTAACTTTAGTTGAATATATTTTTTACTATCAGGAAATATTTTTTAGTTTATTAGGAAATATTTTTTGGTTTTTATCTATTTGGCTAACATATCTGCCCCTTTTGTAAAATACTGAAAAGTGTGATGAGTGTTAAGATGTTTGTTGAGAAATATTAAGTTGCAGTGATTCTAGCTGTATTGTTTATCTGAAAAATTTAATGCCGTATCTCTTTACCAAACCACACCAAATATGACACAGACAATTTGTTTAAGAAAAGTTTTACTAATGAGTTATTTCAGCAAAGTTATTGCAACAGGTTTAAAAGGCAGACAGACACATTATTACAGGCTATAAAGTAACAAAGGAGTTTTATACAATTAAAATATTACACAGACCGATGGGATTTACTGAATAAAAGATCCATAAAAGAAACTAAATCTGAAAGATTTAAATCCAGTATTAGCACCTACAGTATCTCTGCAAGTAAAACTTTTAACGGTTTCATTCTTTCCTAATATATTTCTGAACTTTTTCCCAAAAACAGTGCTCTCAAACCCCAAAGATGAATGAAGGGCATAAGAAACCCTGATACTAAGAACATACAGCCAAAAGAACTAGAAACACTGACTCAGATGTGAGAATTTTAGTTGGAAATCACTGAACTTACTGTACTTGAACCAATCATAAGATTTCTGTGCACTGAATACTGTATATGAGGAAAGTCTATGAATCATAAGGTTTGCCAGTAGGGATAGTTAAAAATTAGCAATATACAGTATTATTCCTATCAAATTTTTTTCTCATAAGTTATATTTATAACAAAACTATAATTAAAATATTTATTATACTTGCTTATTACACATTCAGGGACACAGCAGGGACATTTATGTTTGATGGTTTAGCATCCACTTTATTGTGCTTACTTATTTTTTGTAAGGAACACGCAACACATACTACATCTTCCCAACATTCAAGGTAATGCAATAATAAAATTCTCCAAAGAAAAATAACTGGAAATTGCATTAAATACTGCTTTAATTAGGAATAATTGCTATAATAAAACAAATAACATTATACATTATTTTTCCAATGAGTTTCAGTTTGAGAAACTGAACAGCAGAAACAGATCTTTAAGAGTTTAGCCATGGCAAAACTGGTAGTTCTTTGAAATGTGGGAGATGCATTAGCAAAACCATAGACACAGCCTACCTTTTGCCAAAATCTGGGAGGAAAGCATTTTATTAATTTGGGGGAAAGAAGAGTGAACACTGGCTAAGATATGACTTGTTGAAGTCTAGAGCTACCTGGGAAGCTGGCCCAAGGAATGAAGAGAACCACTGGTACTGGTTGGCAGATAAGAAATAAACTTTGTGTTGGGCTAACCAACGGCATCTTTTATTAATGGCTTTGAATAAAAAAAGTGACACACTTCATTGTGTTTTCTCAGAAATGAATCAAAAGATTACAGAGTCCTAAACAATTTGGAGACACAAAGTGGATGCTGAGCGACTAGAGGTCACTCCACGTGTGGAATTTTAGAAAGTTAGTCCTTGGAGTATATGGCACCGTGGCTCTGGCAGCAGATACAAAGGAATGATGCTCTGGAGAGGAGGTAGGGGACACTCTGCGATTGGCCAGTGGATAGATGAGGGTCCCAGCTGGAGGTGGGATCTGCAGTTAGATACAAAAAGTAGAAGTTTTAGAAAGGGATGCTAAAATAACCTCTAAAACATCGCTCCTACACCAACTTATAATAGAATACTTAGACCTGTACTGACTAAGGACATCGCTCAACAGTCTAGAAATGCAAGCTCTGCCTGTTTCAGTCTCTGGACAATGTCACAAGAGGTATAGCAGAACACAGGCTGAAGTGGCAAATCTGGGGCCAGGCTGCCTGGACTACTACTACCTATTAGTCTTCAGCCTTAGACAAGTAACTTAGGTTCTCTGCACCTGATTTTCCTCATCTGAGAAAACTGGGGTAACAGTACGTACCTTGTAGGGCCGCTGTGATAATCAGGAGTAAGCATTTAGAACAGTGCAGGCACATAATGAGCACCCACAAAAGGTAGCTATTTTCGTCAGTGCTCATTTACTGTGACCCGGTACTGATATGTTCTGATTTTTATTTTTATTTTTTATAACTTTATAATAAATTTATTTTTAAATTTTATTTATTTATTTTTATTTGCCAACTTACAGAATAACACCCAGTGCTCATCCCATCAAGTGCCCCCCTCAGTGCCCGTCACCCATTCACCCCCCCAAAAAAACCACCATCAGTCTTTAATAGAGATATTTTAAACACTTTTAATAAAGGCCATCTCCATGATTTGTGTATTTTTTGGTTAAATCATTAACTCTCATGTTAATACTTCCATTTGCAGAAAACATGGAGACTTAAGAAAAACCACAGAACTGAATTGAGTATTCTTACAGTTTCTCCCTCTCCTCCAAGACCTCCACCCACACTAGATCCTGGGCCTGAAAAACACACAGCTCTAAATTGAACAGAAATATTTGCATTCATGAAACTATCCAGGAGTTCCTAATATAAATCTTTCCCATTTCAAAATTTCACAGTTGCCTGACTATTGATAGATTAGTCTCTGGTGTGTAATTGCTCAAAACCCCATGCCACCTCAGAAAAACATTACATCTAGCAGTAATAGCTGCAAAGTGAGTCATGACAAATGCGTTGTGCCAAGCCAACGCAGCTGCAATTGATAAAACAAACTTACTCCAATGGCACATAACAAAAACCACACATTAAGGTTCCTGGTTGCACAACTGAGAAGTGTCAGTTTGGAAGTTGTACACGAGCAATTCTTTGAACAAGTAACACTAAGTGTTCCCAAATAAGGCCTTTTTAAAGAAATAAAACACATGGCAGAGGATATCATTATTTAGATTTTTGGCTTTCAAAGTCAAAGAATTCAGGTGACACTTTCACTAGTGCTAAGAGAAGGCAGCTTTGGAATTTGGTTGGTTTATAGGATTTGATAAGTTGTACAGGGCAGACAAAATGTATTTTTAAAGAAAGTCTTGAAAAAGAAAAGGGGAAGATAAGCACTTAGAATAATCTGATGAACTCTTCCCTCTCCCTGTTTCTGCTGCTGCAAGTACTTATAGGATGTATGGTGTAAAAAACAGGGGTTTTATGGTCAGTCGAACTTGGGTTCATATCCCACAGTGTGTTAAACTGTATAATTTTGAGAACACCATTTACTCTATTTGTACCTCGGTTTGCTCATCTGTAACATGGAGGAAATGCTCTGCACACTTCTTGTAAGGATGAGAAATACCATTTGTATGACACTTGGCACAGTGCAGGTGCCCTTGAAATGGCAGTTATTATTTCTGTTGCCCTGGGAAGGAGAAGGATGTCTGCTTTGGCAGATCTGTTTCTGTGCTGCCTGTTAGTGACAAACACCTGCACACAATTAGGAAAATACAGCAGCAGAACACTCTCTGTAGAAAGCATATGAAATCAGCAGAAATAGTGAAGTATGATTTTCTGTTACTTAGAAGACTGTGCTCCTGTATTAATAAGGCTTCCACATGATTCTTCTACCCTCCTATCAATATTAGCTAACTTGTTTCTCACTTCTTCAAGGTCATTATATGGATATCTAAGAACATAAATATTCTAAACAAAAGAATCAGATTTATGGTTTTAACCACCAGGGGTAAGTTTTCTCCTACAGGGCAATGAAACCACTTAAATGGATGAAATATTCAGAATCTCCCCCTCCAACTCTGAAATGTTTCTTTGGTTATTAAAGCCATTCATCATATAGGCAGGGCAATTGCTTAAACAATTTTTATTTTTTTTATTTATTTATTTTTTTTTATTAAACAATTTTTATATGCAAAATCCAACTATTTAAATGTCTAGGATTGCTTTGAAATATTAAAGCAACACCTCCCCCACCAAAACAAACAAACAAACAAAAACAAACAAAAAGAAAACACCACTAAAGCAAAGTAACAACAAAACCAGTCTGAAAACAATACAAAGAGGAAAAATCAGGCTTAAATTCTAAATCACCAAATAGAATTTAGGTTATAGACACATTTTAAATATCAAGCCAAAACAGAGAATATGCCATTATCTAATGTTTTATTTACCATTCAGGGAAGAATATTCATGCATGCTACAAATTACATAAACTGCATATAAGTCACATGATTTTTTTTACCTTTAATTCTACGGTTTATCTTCCACTGCTCATGCCTCTGTCTTCATAAATGGTGATTTCAATCTAACAGCATGGCTGTTAAGAAAACACACTGTAGGATGGAACATATAAAGGGGACGATGGCAAGAGCATGTATATGATCTACATAGACTTTGCTTTCAATTTCCTTTGCTCTCTCTTACTTAAGTTAAACATGATGCTTTCTCCACCTTAGAGAAAACTTTGAGAAATGTAATTCTCCCCAAAGCATTATTTATTTTTTGGAAAAAAAAATTCTGAAAAAAGATGCTATGCTGGAGAACAAGAGGGTTTTTAGCTGAGAATTGAAGAAGGTAATGAATTCAGTGGTTCAAAATGTCCTGAAATTATTTGCGAACTTTTTCTTGGGAAAGTGTTCATGACCTCTGAAAGTTTAAGCATCACTGCTGCAGAGTAAAATAAAACTGCTGAAATTATTATCAGCTGGAAGGCCTGGGATAATCTGACCTAGGTTTTAAAAAAAATTTATTTTACTCATTACTCTAGTTATCAAGCTAAATTAGTTTTTTTTTTTGCAATTTTATTTACCAAATTTACTTGGTGAGTTTCAAAGCTTACTGCCTCTAAAAATATGCACAGTATGTCAAAGGTAATGAAATTATACATCTGGCAGCTGTAACTGATTTCAACTAGTCAGATGAACCCACGGAACTGCAATTCATTTAGATGACAAGTCTCACCACACATTATGAGTTTATGCATTTCAAAGAGGCTTTAGGGTCCGAGTTTTTGCAGCTGAAATGCATTACTCATGCCACCCCCATTATTACTACAAGATGCCCTCAGAACCACCAAGAAAGACGGTAACCAGAATATCAAACAATCCAGAGACCATGCAAAGGAAGGAAACATGCTTTAGGAAAAATGTTGGAGACAGGAGACTTGTGGTAGGTATGCGATTCACACATAAGATTCTTAGGGCAAATACAAGAGAAGGGAGTTAAATTTTCTCTATCTAGTAGATGCCAAATAGTACCATCAAACTTTTATAGATATTTAGACCTTATGATCTGGGCAAAAAAGATACAACTCGAAGTCCTCTCTCAATGGGATCTGTCAGGAGGAGGCCTTGGGGAGCATAGATCTTCTCATTCTGCTCTTGAATGTATTTGGACACTTTCTTCAGAACCTGAGGGAAAGAAACACCATAGCTTTTTACAAATGTCATCGGATTTCCCATTAAGTATCAGCTGGATCTCAAAATACTCAGGCAGTGGAATTAGTTTTTAAAACAAGAAATGGATATTTGTATGAAGGGACACACTTTGAGTATCTGGCACACACTGGCTGTATGTGACACATGGCACAGCCTAATGGACTCTGCATGTCAGGCTCTTCAGTGTGGTATGAGCACTGATGCACACAAAAGCAAGAGCGCCAGCCCCTGCTCCTTACCTGCTGTCCTCTCAGCCCTGGAGATAGAGAAATAAGTAGCTGATTATAGACACAAAAGTTGGTTGTACTTTGCTCCTTCCCACGCATCAAGTGTGGTCAATGCGACACCTCCTCATACCAAGGGTAGTTCTTAGCCTTTCCCATTAACACTTAAGAACCGGCCTCTCTCCTTTGTATGTTTCTGTCAACTTTAAGTAATGATACAAAGTTGGCCCATAACAAGAGATTGCCTAGTTCGATTAAAACTGAAAAGTTTCCTTCCTTTGAAAAGCATGTGACAGCAGGCATGGAGGTTCTGATGACAAGTGTCTTGTATCAATTTCACCATTGCATATAATGCTACTCCGCAGTCTGCCCTTGTGTCCTTGATGGGAACTTCAGTTTATAAGTTTAGCATTAAGGTTGTAAAAGTCAAAGCAAATGCAGACAAAAACCAGATAGGATACAGAGGAACTTCTGGAAATTGCCAAATCTCTAGGCTTTAATAAGGGCAGTTTTGAGGCAGATAAGCTAGAAGAAAATAAATCTTAATAGCTATATACAAAATCAAAGAGTTACATGTGTTTTTTCAGATTCAAAGTCATCATAACCCTCTTTTGGCTCTAATGTTCAAAAAGGCTCTAATCCAGTTCTTTAATTACTATGTGTTTTCTTAAATTCATACTACCAGCATATGCTAAAGTCCCGGATAAATGTGATCACATCATAAGTGAAAAAGAACTGTCTGAGAATACAGTTAGAGATTAAGAAACCATTTAAGTGTGTGTCTACAATGAACCAGGGCAAACTAACAAAATGAGGACGCTGCAATTTAGGTGCCATGGGATAAGATGATTTAGAATTTAAACCACTAGGTAGTTTGTCTAATGACTTATCTAATTTAAGGAAAACAAAATTTATGTTTATTCATGTTACATCTTTGGGAATACTATAATTTCATGTTCTAAAAGAGCACAATGTTATTAAGAGAGCCGTCTGCAGGGTTCTTTAGGGAGTGAATTAAGAATACCACTTCTAAAGAAAACATTTTTTTTTTTTTTTTTTACCTAATTACCTGAAGTAATACAAGTATCATTCTCCTATTTTCAACTTGAAAGAACTTGAATGATGCTTGGTCTTTATGGGCAAAAAAAAAAGCCATCTTAGGCTCTAGCTTTCTTTTTTTTTTAGGCTCTAGCTTTCTATCAGTTTGTCAGTCATGCTAAAATGACAAACAGAAGGAAGAAGCCCATGGAGGTGCCCAACTCAGGACCCTCAATCTTCTCTCCAATTCCTTTCTCGGCTCACCTGCCAGAACTGGAAATTGGAGAATCGGTCTACCTTACTCTAGTCCATTTCCACTAGAGGGGGCAGTCAGAAAAGTCAAAGAAAGGATTCTGTCAGAACAGCTTTCTTCCCTCTCTCCTTGGGTACAGGTTACCAGCAAAGAAAGAGCATGCTTTTGTTTGACTGAAGCATAACTCTGTTGTGCAAGGTTTTTATTTAAACTTTAATAACATTCATGTGCACTTAGGTATAAGTTCAGAAAGAAAACTGTTGAAATTTTAGTCAGCTTATTATTTTTGGTAAATCAGAGTCAAAACAATCTACAATATTGAAGAAAATTATCTCTGTTATCCTCATACCTAACAAAACCTCAATCTGTATTTTAACATTTACAAAGCTAAACACGATCAAACCTCAATAAAGACTATTATCCTCCTTGAGAATATTAAACTGGAGAAATCCTGAAGAAAAAATACAGATGTTCAAGAAAAAATATCCTAAGAGAAGCTAAGTGAGAACAGTATTTTCAGAAAATATAGAAGTTCCTTCTAATTTGTTCCTTTTATAGACGATATAGCACACAGGCAGAAGGGATGTTATGAACAAGGCAGATAGCTACTGAAAGGAGAAGCTTCTACAAGCCCATTTGTTCCCTAATTATAATGGGCAGCAACAATAGAGAAATAACACTGAAGTCTTTATCTTCATTTTAAATCAATAAATAGCACATTATAGGAAAAAAAAAAGCATGATTGTTCTAGGGAGTTTTAAAAGGCTTATTTACAATTTCAAAAAATTTAACCCACATGACAAAGTATAAGCACTATTATATTTGGCTTACTGTTTGTAGACTAAAATTTTAGTGTTTAAAACAATACAGACTAAATGACTCAATCCTGTCCTTTCATAAAGTAGTAAATAATAGCCTAGAAATTCCTAATGTACAAATTGATAGATGGAGAGGGCAGCTGTTCTTATATGATTTTTATCAAAACTACAAAAATATATTTAAAGTTTTCTTTTAAAAGTATAAGTAAAAAAAAAGTAAAAAAAAGTAAAAGAAAAAAAAGTAAAAAAAAGTAAAAAAAAAAAGTATAAGTACACATCTTAATTATGATCAATCCAGTTAATCACTTTGCATGATCTAGTTATTCATGTCCAGTTTCTAAAATAAAATTACCTATTTAAAAATATGGACATGCCTTAAATTTTGGTTTCTTTTTTTTTTTTTTTTTTTTTTTAAAGATTTTACTTATATATTCACAAGAGACACACAGAGAGAGAGAGAGGCAGAGACACAGGCAGAGGGAGAAGTAGGCTTCATGAAGGGAGCCTGATGTGGGACTCGATCCCGGATCTCCAGGATCACACCCTGGGCTGAAGGTGGCGCTAAACTGCTGAGCCACCAGGGCTGCCCTAAATTTTGGTTTCTTAAAACTAATCTTATTTGTTTTTTAACAAAATACTTTATTTTTTTATTTATTTGAGAGAGAGAGGAGAGCAAAGAGAGAGAGAGAGAGAGAGAGAGAGAAAGCATGAGTGGGGAGGGAGGCGCATAGGAAGAGGGAGAAACAGACTTCTCATTGAGCAGGGAGCAGATGCAGGACTCAATCCCTGGACCCTGGGATTATGACCTGAGCCAAAGGTGGACACTTAATCAACTGAGCCACCCAGGCACCCCTAATTTTATTTGGTCTTTACTTGCTTTATAATACTCCATAAAAAGAAAGAAACCTTGATTAGACTTATAAAGTAATACCTTCCATGTTGCCTATGATCCCAAGTTAAAACATATATTAGGATCAATTTCCACTCTATTTCTGATATAGAGAACTGCCTGTCAAGATTAATAATCAAAGGGATTTTTATTTATTTATTTTTAGTAGCCTCCACACCCAATGTGGGGCTTGAACTTATAACCCTGAGATCAGGAGTCCCATGCTCTACTGAGCCAGCCAGGCAACCCAATAGCCAAAGGGATTTTAATTAAAAGCTGCTAAATGTTTTAAGCAGTTAAATAAGCTAGCAGATGCTAAAAAAGATTACTTATATCTGAAAAAAAAAAAAAAAACAAAACTATTCACAAATATCTAATTAAAACATGTATGTGTGTGTATATATATATAAACACATAAGTTAGCATGTGTATATATGTATATACACTAATTTAATTTTTAAATTTATCTTAAGAGAATACTATTAAGCATCTACCATATGTGAGGAAATGCATTACATTCTAGCATCCATTTTATTTTTTTTAATTTTTTATTCTTTTAAAGATTTTATTTATTTATTCATAGAGACACAGAGAGAGAGAGAGGCAGAGACACAGGCAGAGGGAGAAGCAGGCTCCATGCAGGGAGCCTGACGTGGGACTCGATCCAGGGTCTCCAGGATCATGCCCTGGGCTGCAGGCGGCGCTAAACCGCTGTGCCACCGGGGCTGCCCTAGCACCCATTTTATAGGTGTGAGAACTCAGAGATTAATTTGTCCATGATTCCATAATTAATGCAATTGACTTGGCTGGCACCCAATTACCATTTTTTTTTTTTACAACTGACATTAGAAGGGGGTATCTATTTCAGCAAATGCACATTGATTAAAAGTTAGTTAAAATCTTATCAACAAATGTAAAACTATAGTGTGATGACAACTCAATTATCTACTACTCCACTAAGTATGAACAAAATACTCTAGAGGACATAATTACACCTCAAATTGGCAGTACCATGTGCTTCGGTAAATGACCACGCCCGGATGGCCTAGTTTCTATCCATTTGGATTCAGCCTTACCCTCCTCTCCTACATGGCCTCCGGTTCAAATCTGTATTTCACTATCAACATATTCCTTGAATTTGTTCACTTCTTTCCATCTCTATTGCTCCAGTCCCTGCTCAAGCTATAATCATCTCCTGCTTGGATTTCTATGGAGCATGCTACCTGGTTTCTACTTCCACTTTTATCTTTTTTTCCCCTAGGTTAAAGAGATTGCTTTAAAATGAAAACTATGGGGATCCCTGGGTGGCTCAGCGGTTTAGCACCTGCCTTTGGCTCAGAGCGCGGTCCTGGAGTCCCGGGATCGATGTCTATTATAAATAAATAAATCTTTAAAAAAATAAAAATAAAAAATAAAATAAAATGAAAACCTAATTGTATCACTCTCCTGCTTAAAACCTTTCAGTAGCTTCCCCTTGGCACTGAAAATAAAATCTAAACATCTTTTCATGGACTACACACAAGATACAGCTCCTCCTTACCTCTCCAAATTCATCTTTGGCCCCTCTCTCCACTTCTCTCCTTCCACACTGGCCTTCTTATAGTTCCCAGAACCCATTATGCTCTCTGGGCCTTTGCACACACTCATCTCTCTATCTGAACGGTCCTGGATTTGCATCCTTCCCATAGCAGCTCATATGTTACTACTTCAGAGGCCTTTTCTGGCCATACAATTTAAATTAGGTCTCTCCTATTATATTTAATAGGAAACAAACAGGAAAGTTTGTTTCCTTAAGACACTTACCACCATTTATAATTGAGTTGGTCTTGTTTCTTTTGCATCTGTTGTTACTACTAAATTATAAACACCACATGTCAGCAATCATATTTGCCCTGTTATATCCCCTGCACACTGTTTAGTACATAGTAGGTGTTCTTTTTTTTTTTTTTGTAAGATTTTATTTATTTATTCATGAGAGAGAGAGAGAGGCAGAGACACAGGCAGAGGGAGAAGCAGGCTCCATGCAGGGAGCCCAACGCGGGACTCGATCCTGGGTCTCCAGGATCATACCCTGGGCTGAAGGCGGCGCTAAACCGCTGAGCCACCCCCTGGGCTGCCCCATAGTAGGTTTTCAATAAATATTTATGAAATGAATGAATCTCTTGTCCCTTCACTCAGCAAATGTACTATTAAAGAGAAACTGCTAAGACAAATACCGATCCTTTAAAACTTCTGATTTTGAATGTTAAAAGAGGAATGAAAGTTAGCTACTTCTCTATAAGGTATAGAAAAAATATAAACTACTAATTTAGTTATTAAATACATTCTTTCAGTAAAACTAAGACAATTCATGTCAGGATGCTAATGAAGCATCTGGCAGCAGCAGCATTTTCAGCCAATAACTCCAAAAATACTTTAGCTGCAACTGTATCTGCTCTCCAGAGTCTAGGACATCACAGGCACACTTGTATTAGGTGGAGTATTATAGAGTTATCTTTATAGCATTTCAGCTGCTAAAAATGCTCAAAATTAAATGATATATTAGGAGTGTACTGTGATTAACTTAAATTCATTCAACACACATTCAATGAGTGCCTAACACACCCTGGGCTTGGTATTTGGCATGAAGAGGGACATAAAATGGTTAAGGCAATGTCCTTGACCTCAAGAAAAATACATACTTGAAGGGCAAATAAAAATGCAAACTGCTTCACTCCAAAGTCAAGAGAGGTTAAGTGCCAGGAAAAGAGACATAAGTACAGTATTGTGGGGATACAAAGGCAAGAAAAAATTCCAATTAGAAGCATAAGGAAAAGTTAGATGGCAGGACATAAAGGGCTGGTGAGATTTGAACACAGAAGGAATGGAACTGTAGGTAAAGGAAAATCTCAGAGGGTGTGCTTGGTGAGTGAATGAGTTTGGCTGAAAGACAAAGTGAGGAAGGGCTGGGAGACAGAGCTGGAAATGTAAGCTGGAGGTCCGTTGGAGAAAGGGCTTGAACATCACTCACTGGCAATAAATGGAAGCCAGGGAAGGCCTCTGACTTTGTAAGAGTGCTAGAGAAAGTAACGCAGTGTTTGTTAAGATTTTATTTTATTTATTCTAGCGACAGAGAGAGAGAGAGAGAGAGAGAGAGAACAGGTGAGTGTGGAGAGGGGC
Source organism: Canis lupus familiaris (assembly GCF_011100685.1). NCBI lineage: Eukaryota > Metazoa > Chordata > Mammalia > Carnivora > Canidae > Canis > Canis lupus. The sequence continues at coordinate 24,828,280 of NC_049237.1, forward strand.
AGAGGAGGGAGAAAATCTCAAGTGGACTCCAGGATCATGACCTGAGCTGAAGTCAAGAGTTGGAAGCTCAACTGACTGAGCCATCCAGGAGCCATAGCAATGCAGTGTTTTATGAAGGCAGAAGCAAATGGTTTAGAAAAATAAAAGAATGAAAGAAATAAAACTCATCAGACTATTTCAATAGTCTAAGAGACAGGTAATCAGGGAATATATTAGAACGGTGGCAGAGGAAATCATGAAAAGTTAATAATGAGAAAATGGAATATATTTCAGTCTTTGACAACTGAAAATATTTCCCTTCTTTTTCATCCTCCATACCTTAAGATGGTACTGAGAAAGGTAGGGTGCTATTAAACAAAATGGGGAGGTGGGAAGTTTGCCTTTTGGACATCTAAGTTGAGAAACTGGCAACTCCATGTCTAGCAGGTTAGAAAGAGAAGAAAAAAAAGCAAGTGGCAGGATAAGTAAAAAGGATTCTGAGAAAGCTAGACAGAATGAAAATATAGATTTTCCACAGTTTTCTTAAGTGTAAGCCCATTTGAACACTGGTATGTTAACTCCATGTTGACACATCAGTTTTGACCAGTTTCTGAAAAACTCGGGACTCTTTACTATGTGCTCCAGACACAGAAGCAACAGCAGAATTTGAATTATTATTATTACTATACATGCCCCTTTAAGTTTTTTTTTTTTGCCCCTTTAAGTTTTATGGCAACTGTCACCAGTAAACATAAATGTCAATTAATATGATTTTAAGAGATTTTGTGAGAACAAAGTTACCTTACCTTCTCGTAATGAGTCTCCATGCATAAGAAGATGGTATAAGCCGTTAAACAAGCCAAACAGCCTTCAAGATACGACTGGCCTCCAAGCTTCTCTGCTTCTGCATAAAGGTTATTTAGAGTTCGAACTGTTTCTTCAAACTGCTGCCTATCAATCTGTGTTGAAAAAAGAAGTTAAAAGTAAGTTTTGGAAAAAAAGATCAATCACTCAGTTATGCCTGCTATCATTAATTCATTCTGCTATTTCATCAACATTCTTATCCAATAGTTGGCAAACATTTTAAGTGATTAAAATGGGACCTATGTTACTGAAACTGCTTAGTCTTTGTTTCATCTTATCCTTCTTATGGACACTGGATATCTTCAAGATTCAATATCTTGTCTCTTTATTCTTTATACTGAGTACCAAGTAATAATAAAATTATACAATCCTGGGGCACCTGGGTAGCTCAGCTGGTAGAGCATCCGACTCTTGGTTGTGGCTTAGGTTATGATCTCATAGGTTATGGGATTAAGTCCAGTCCCATGCTGGGCTCTGTGCTCAGCACTGAGTCTGCTTGATACTCTCTGTCTCTCTCCTTCTCCCCTGCTGGCATGTGCTCTCTCTCTCTCTCTAAAATAAATAAATCTTTAAAAAAATTATACAATCCTGCCATCTTTGCTTCCACTTATATTCACATTTATTGAGCATCTATCATCAGATGTTAGGACAGGCCTTAGAGAAAGATGAATAAGACATTGTCTCAGTCCTCTAGGAGTTGACAGTCATGCAAATAGAACATGTATGTAAATATAAATAGGTAATAAATTGACAAGGCATATTTAAAGTATGGCAGGGGTATGAAAGGAAGGAGACATTCTCTTTAACTGGAAAGAGCAGGTAATCTCATTACTTTTTTAAGTTTTTATCTAAATTCCAGTTAGCTAGCAGTGTAATATTAGTTTTGGGTATATAAAAGTGTTATTCAACACTTTCATGCCACACCTGGTGCTCATCACAAGAAGTGCACTTTTTTTTTTTTTCCTAAAGATTTTATTTATTTACTCATGAGAGAGAGAGGCAGAAACACAGGCAGAGGGAGAAGCAAGCTCCATTCAGGGAGCCTGACGTGGGACTCCATCCGGGTCTCTGGGATTGTGCCCTGCTGAAAGCAGTACTAAACCGCTGAGCCATAAAGGCAGCATAAAGTGCTGCCCAGAAGTGCACTTCTTAAACCCCATCACCTATTTCCCTCACCGCCCCCCAACAACCTCCCCTCTGGTAACTATCGGTTTGTTCTCCACAGTTAAGCATCTGTCTCTTGGTTTGCCTCTCTTGCTTTTAAGAGCAGGTAATCTTAAATTGAGTCCCTAAACACTGGAATCTACTGAAAGCTCACACTAAACAAGGCAAAATCTCAAACTATCACACAACTCTCTTTGTATCAAATCATTCCTATTACCCTTCTATTCAGTGACACCATTATCTCACATTTACACTAATACTACCACTGTCATCCATTTTCACTCTAACCTCCTCTCCTGCTTTCACGTTTTTCTCCTAACAGTACTTTGTAGATTTCAAATCTCAGTGCTCTACCCTAGGACTTTCACTCAATTAGTAGAGCTTTTCACGCAAAACTATCGTTCTTGGCAACAAAGGACAGTTTATCTGTCCTTACTCTATGCCTCCTCTCACACATCTACCTTATTCCTGAAAAGAGTAACTCCTTACATACGAATTCCCTCCTTTATAAAGTCCTTTTTTGAGAGAGAGAGAATCTTAAGCCTCTCTCTGCCCAACACAGAGCCTGACAGAGTTCAATCTCCTGACCCTGAGATCATGACCTGAACTGAAATCAAGAGGCTTAACTGACTGAAGCACCCAGGTGCCCCACTTTTGTGAAGTCTTATACAAAGACTCAAAAGAAAGTCAAAGAACTTCAAAATACTGTTGGAGACAAAATAGTCCCAAGAACATAATTTTTTAAAATGTAAAACAATTTATGATCATCACTTTTAAACAATTAAAATCCTTTAGGTTAGAAGCAGTTGCAATCATTGTTTTGTCTGTTGTGTGGAAAAACTATGAGGACTCAATGAGCCAATGGCACGAAAAACTTTAATGTGAACTTTAAGTGGTGGCGGCTCTCCTGTTTTTTCCAAAGGAGCTACTTTTAATTTCCAGAATATTCAGAGTTTCTGACAGGGGTTGGGTGGGTGGAGATGATGCTGAGAACCAGGGCAGCATTCCCGCACTGAGCCACCACTTGAATGGTCATCTAGGGAATCTATGTCAGAGTTCTCATTCCCCGAAAACGGACTCTGTTCACTCTGTGAAAAAATATTTATAATAAATTGTTATCTTCACTAACTATGCCTAAGTTAACAACTTCCATCTGTCGCATCAGCAAATCCTAAAAGTCTAAATAATTTCAAACTCTCACGTTTGACCTATCTGAAATGTCATGATCTGATAAGGAAAGTTCTCTGAATTATTTACATATCTTTGGATATAGTGTGATTTGAAACTATGGGATCCAACCCATAAACATTTTATTTCTTTCAGATCAGAATTACTGATCATACCAGAATCATGAATTCTTAAAAAAGTTATCCCAATACTGTAATGCTTTATAATGGAGGTAAATCATAGATCATTTAAAAAAAAAAAAATCCAAGGTGAAGGACTAAAAAAAAAGTTTAATAAAAAAGAAATGTAAAAAGTCAAGCATTTCTTTGAAAGGTTATTTTAAAAAAGGGAGGAAAGGTAAAAAACGTGGTAGTCAGCAGTAAAGGCAAAGGACCTAACATACAAGGGCTCACGAGAACAAATGTGGGCATTTTTCTGTCACTCCCTTCACTATGAAGACCACCTGTCAGTGTTCTCCCCTGGGTACTTGAAGACTGATACTGAAGCTATTTCAAAATTGGGAGATTTGTGAAGTGGGAGCCAAATACAAATTTGAGTAAAAAACACTGAAAATCAGAATGGAAATAGGAATCTGACTCGTTTTCCCAGAATTTTTGTTTCCTGTTGAACTATGTGGTAGAAAGCATGGTGCTGAAGCGTAAAGTGATCACAAATCAAAGCTTACAAGTCAAAGGTAATTTCTACCAACTGGATATAGACACAAATTTTTAAAGGTATGTAGGGGAACAAATGCTTCAAATTATATAGTTCACTTATTTCTCTCCCACCCAGACCAAGGGTACCTAACATGCCTGTAGTTTGGCTAAAGTGAGAATAAAGTGTCAAGACACTTCTCTTTAAGAAGTGTCCTGACAACAAAGTTAAGCATCAAAGTATTACATTTACCAGGCAGCAGCAGAAGTAAACTTGTTAACAGGCAGAACTTGTCCTCCCTCCCAGATTAAAGGGTACAAATGTAAGTGTATCTAATACTTTAAAGTAATACAAAACATTTGTATATTAGTTTCTTCCTCTATTAAATTACCAAGTGTGATGTTCTCCCCAGAGGAAAATCAGCCCAGTGGCAGAGCAATCAGTACAATTTCTAGGGTAAGTAGTATAGAAACAAAGACAGAAACCTTTTAATTTTCCATCAAACAAAGCAAGGAAAATTTAAACCTGTAATTTAAATTTGATTTCAATACATTAAAAGAAAAATCAAAGCTCTCCCAAGCAGTTTAAAGCATAAACTAGTGTTTTAACCCAAACACTGAAAAAAAAAAAAAAGGAAGAAAAAAAAAAAAAAAAACACCCTCAAAGACACAATTGAATAGCACCAAGTAACACTCCCTATAGTTAGTACTCAGAGTCACATTATAGCCTAGCAGTTCTAGGCTATAATCTGAAGTCAAAGAAGTAAAAGGACTCCAGAATTTAGAAACATCAATTTCCTGTAAGAATCCGTGGAGATTCTCAGAATCCAGACTATAAAGTAAAGGCTCTACCACACATGGAGTAGAAGGCTAATGTCTGGTCCTGCATATCTGCATATATATATTTGGCTCAGTTATGAGTTGGAAGTTTGACTTTAAAACCTTTAAACAAACGAACAAACAAACAATAAATAAAACCTTTAAACAAAGGAATCGGGATCCTGGGTGGTGCAGCGGTTTGGCGCCTGCCTTTGGCCCAGGGAGTGATCTTGGAGACCCGGGATCGAATCCCACATTGGGCTCCCGGTGCATGGAGCCTTCTTCTCCCTCTGCCTATGTCTCTGCCTCTCTCTCTCTCTCTCTCTGTGACTATCATAAAACAAAACAAAACAAAACAAAAAAAACAAACAAAAAAAAAACAAAGGAATCTTATAACATCCAAGTAAGTGTGGTAGAAAGAAGAGTTTACACTCTGATTTGAAAGTACATAAATAGTATAAGTCAGAGTTTCCATAACAGGCTTACAAATAAAACATTTGATCCATTTCATACAAGTCCTAACACGTAAAACATGTTAACTAGGATGTTAAGTTATTTTAAAAATAACGTTCAGTAGCGGTAGACAACAGGCAACTTGCTCAATTTCTATCTCTTGAAACCATGATGGAAATGTCCACCCAGTGTCAAGCTGAGTTAACTCAACATCTAGACGGCAAAGTGCAGCATTTAATACAGCATCTCACAGACAAGCTCATCCACACACCATCCCTGTAAAGCATACCTGATCTTTCATTTGCACTTAAAGAAACATACTTGGGTCACTAACCTGACCACAATTATAAATTAAGTCGAAGGACACTAGGATTGATACACATTGATTTTCCAAACTTGGCATTCAGGTAGAGCAATCTACCTGTTACAAGCTGATTTTAAAGGACTGCTACACATTTCTCTTGTACAGACTCCTCTATACCCACTTATCCCATGACCAGTATTTCTTACTCCCACACCCACAACACACCTAATCACCTCAGTCCCTCACCCTCCCCATCAAGCAGAAAAGAGCAGAAAACCTGCTCCCCTTTAACCAGAAACTGATCTCTAAAAAGAAAACAGAATGCAAGGTAACATGGCTCAAGACCAAAAGCTCTTTCTTTGGGTGGGTGAGCACATTCAGATACAAGAGAAAACAAACTCACACATGCTCACTTCGTTGTATTTTTAAAATAAAATACAAAGAATTTCTCCCCGAGTCTGAAGAAAGAGGAAACACAGCTCCATCTTCCATTTCTAGGTGCAGGGCTGCCTATGGGACCTATATCCTGACGCCAATTCTGATATGCAAGCCAACAAAACACAGGTGGCTCCCGGGGATCATAACCGGGAATTGCAAGTGTCAGGCCTTGTTCTGAGATCCTTCCCTGTCCAGGCCGATCTAATGCTCCACGTTGCTCAGGTTCCCAGCAGGCCTGTCCGTACTGCCTGGTACAGCAATTTAATAAACCCCTTCTGCCGAGCAGGGCGACCAGCACCATGGCCAGGAACCCCAATCACGAGAACGATGATGATTACTCTCCTGGCGAGGTGGGAGGATATAGTTTACAACGTGCTGAGCTAGGTGGCTGGAACCTCAGGAATTAGTTCCTCATCACTGTTGTCAATAACCCGGGGTGGGGGTGGGGGTGGGGCGGGGCGGAGGCGCGGGGGGAAGAAGGCGGCTGGTTGGTTCGGCACCACAGAGTTCTGTAAGGTCACCACACCCGGGGGTCGGTCTTATTCGTCCTCCTCCAAACGCCGCGTCCGGGCCTCGCCTCCCCTCCCCTCGCCGCCAGGCACACCGCGGGCCCGGTGTCTGCCCTGAGGAGGCCCGCCCCCATCGCCCCAGAGCAGGTGCGGGGACAGGGTGCGTACCCGGTTCTCCAGCTCCGCGGGGAACTTGGTCTGGAACTGGCACCGTGTGCCGCTGCTGTAGTCTCGCTGAATGAACACCTTCCCGGACACCGGCGCCTGCTGCGGCCTCATGGCGAGGACAGGACCGGCGCGCTGCGGGTTTGGGGGGACAACAGCCTCGGGTCAGATCCCCGGCCTGGACCCGAGACTCCGGCCCGCCCGCCCCCCAGCCCCTCCCCACGGGCCCAGGTGGCGCGAGGCGTGCCCCGCCCCACTCCCCCTCACCCATACTGGCCCCGCGGGACTTGAGCTATAGCCCGGGGCCAGGCCCCGCACCCCCCGCAGCCCGGTTCGGCCCGGGAAACACGAACCCGCCTCCTCTGCCCTCCAGCTGCAGTCGCACCGCCCACAGCGCCACTTACGTCCTGCCGCAAAAGAGCTTGTTTCCCCGCCCCTCCGCTCAGCCTCTATCGCAAGGAGAGGACTCACTTTCGCCCCGGCCGTAAAGCGACCCTGGTGAGGCTGCGCGCTGCGGTGAGGAGGCGCAGTGGGCGGGGTCCGGGCCGACCCCGCCCCTCGCCCCGCCCCGCCCCGCCCCGCCCGGGGGCGTCAATACGGAAGGAAGAGGCCGGGCCTGGCCGGGCCGGGGCGGGGCGAGGCCCGGGAAGCTACGGCTGCTGCACGCTCCCCTCGTTTGCCCCGGTCCAATACTCGGGATTTCCCTGTTGTGTCATATCCGTGTCGTGTCATTTCCCTAGTGATCGACGTAGTTTTTGACGTCCTGGCTTACCTGTGGGTGCCGCCCGACTCGGGACAAAACGAACTGCTCACACAAAATTGGAAGCAGAAAGCAGACGCCTGGGGATCCTCTTGGCAAGGGGGCGGGAGAAGGAGGGGACGGAGACCCTGCTTGGGCTTTATTACCGAGCATCCGTCCTCAGGTCTCTGCGGGGTCACCGTTCCTCCTCCCGCAGAGATGTCCATCCAGCGCCCAGTCTGTACATCCCTCGGGCGGCTGGGAGGACAGGTTCCCCTCCGTGACCTCTGGGGCTCCACCTGACTCAGCACACACTTTTGCAGAGCAGCCAAAGGAACTCCGCCTTGCCCTCAGCTGCTGGAGCCTGCCTGATACAGCCTGTTGGCACCGATGCCTTACCCTGCCTTTTATATATCTTAAAAATTTTCTCTTACTGTATTTTAAAAAGTTTTATGGAAATATAAACAGCATACAATGAGCGGAGCATACTTGAACTGAACAGTGTAATAAGTTCTGACATACGTGTGCAACCATGAAATCCTCTCAATCAAGACTGTGAACATTGATCATCCTCAGCATGTCCTACAAGCTCCTCTGTAATCCCTCTCTCCTGCCCTTACCCAGCTCCTTTTCTCCAGGCGCTGACCTGCTTTCTGCTATTATATGTTAGTTTGTACTTCTTTGAATGTTATATAAAATGAATCACAGTGTGTACTTCTTGCTTGTTTGTTTGGCTTCTTTCACATAGGCATCATTTGAGATTCATCTGTTGTTGTTTTATCAAGAATTCATTCATTTTTGTTGCTGGGTAGTATTCCATTGAATTGAGTATCCTGTCATTCGTTTATTCTGTGGACAGATTTAGGACTGCTTTCCAGTTTGGGGCTATTACAGATTAAACTGCTATCGGACATTCATCTACAAGTCTTTGTATGGACATATGATTTCATTTCTCTCGGGTAAATATCTAGTGTTTAACTTTTTAGGAAACTGCCAAACTGTTTCCCAAAGTGGTTGTACCATTTTACGTTCCCACCAGTAGCATATGAGGGATGCTCCACATCTTTGCCAACACTTGTATAGAGGTATCTTATTTGTGGTTATAAATTTTATTTTTCTATGACTAGAAAATTAGAACATCTTTTCATATACTTATTTGCCATTCCTATATCTTCTTGAAGTATCTGTTCAAGTCTTTTGCAATGTATTTGTGTTTGTTTTCCTATCATTGAGTTTTAAGAGTTTTTTTTAATGTATTCTAGGGAAAAGTCCTATGTCATATATACGATTTACACTCTTTTTTTCCCCCATATTCTGTGGCTTGCCTTTTCACTCTCTTAACATATCCTTGGGTTTGGGGGCATTAGGTAAGGACATCTTGGGAAGAGCATTATTCTGCCTACCACACGTATGGATTTAAGTTCGTTTTTTCTCTTCATATGATTATCCAGTTATTCCAGCACAATTTGTTGAGAAGACTCTCTCCACGTTATTGCCTTTGTAGCTGTGTCAAAAATCAGTTGTTTCTATGTGTATGTGTGGCTATTTCCGGATTTTCTATCCTGTTCCATCATCTGGTCCTGTTTTGCATTAAATGTCTACTAGTGTTTATCTCTGCAGTTGATGCTTCTTTACTGATTCATAAGACCTCCTAAGAGTTGTTTTCCTAAATATTCAGTATTTGCAGTTGGGAACATTCTCAAATGGTAAAACAGTGTCAACCTCTGAACTATTAGTCTAGGGGAGTAGACAAATTAAACAGTTTTCATACATTGTGTAAAAGGGTAGTGCTTAGGAAATATTTCTCTCTGTACTTTGTCTTTATTATCTTTTTTTAATATTTTATTTATTTTTTCATGAGACACAGAGAGAGAGGCAGAGACACAGGCAGAGGAAGAAGAAGGCTCCCTGTGGGGAGCCCAATGTGGGACTCGATCCCAGGACCCAGGATCATGCTGTGGGCCGAAGGCAGATGCTCAACCACTGAGCCACCCAGGCATCCCTGTACTTTGTCTTTAACTTGAGGTTTTCCTTATAGTCCTTGACCAGTAAGGCTAGGTGGTGAAACAGTTCATTCATTCATTCATTCATTCATTCATTCATTCATTTTTGCCCTGGGAAACAGGAGGGAAAGTACAAGTAACTGTTGATACTTGAGAAGAAGAACCTGGGTAAAATAGGAATTTAAAGACAATAAACCATATTAATGTCATTGCATATATGTCTACTCCCCCCTCCTTACACATCCATATGTTGATATTCTTTCGGGAAGAACCTGGTAGTGAGGGATAGTGAACACATCCAGAATGCTAGGGCAGGGTAGTTTGCTCAATGCTTCTCAAGATAGAGACCACAAGTCCCTCTTTTAGCATAGAACTGGGAACCAGAGCAACAGAGGTGCCATGCAGGTGGCAGATGAGAGAGCCAAGGCTGTTGGGCCATGGATGGTGCCTCCAAATATCCTGTTCTGCAGTCTACACCTGTGACTTAGGAAGCCAGAGAACCCTATGTGGGAGGGCCAAGAGATCCAGTGACATGGAAGGAGCCTGGGGTGGCAGTGATGAGGCTGCAGAATGGAAGGACCTATGGCTGGGCATGCAGATTTCTACTTTGTTGCCACCATGGTGTCCAAAAGGACCAGGTGGGTCTTGCCACACCTCACTGAATACCAGCACAAGATGCCCAGAGACTAGGCAGCCCAAGCTAGACCCAGGAGGATGCCAGATAGGAACCCAGTTCTCCTTCACATAAATCAAATGCTATACAAACTCTTCCAAGACTTGGATTTCTGCTTAGAACCTAACCCAGACTTTTAAAATGCTTGGAAGTCTTTTTTTTTTTTTGAATGGACAAATTTAAGAGTTTTTAAATTTTTTTTGGCCCCTCTTGCTACAAAATAGGAATAAAGAAAATAAAGTTCTATTTTTTTAGCCCACCTGTCCCAGCCTATAAATTTCATGTCTTACAACCCACACCTGGAAAGCTATCCCCCAAAGATGTGAAATCTGATCTTCAATATAAATAGGTGTTAGCTGGGTTAGGTGGGTTCTCTACTGACTTATGTTCGTTTTGGGCTGGTGATTGGGATTGAGGTTCTATCCTACCTAATCACCGAGGGTGGTAGAATCGTGTATATGAAACTGGTTTTCCTTCAATCAAAATTGGTTAAGATTAGATCAGTGATATACTTTTACCTAGTGGCCCCCAAACTGCCTTTCTGCCTGACACACCTGATAGATGCCAATCACATTGATGAAACACTTTCTTAGGCATGCTTAGATGAAGGACCATGGGATAGATAAAATATTTCCATTTCTATCAATCCTCATTTTCCTCCTCCTTCTTCTCCTCCATCTTCCTTTCGTCCCTCTCTTCTCCTTCAGTTGATTGAAAGGCCTAGAGTGGTTCCAACCTGTTTAATGCAGTTGAACACATTTTGGAATTCTGTACTAGTAATTCAAATTTAGTTAGCATATTCAGTTTTCATTATCAGAGAAACCTATAACCACGGCGTGAAACTGCCGTTGAAAAAAGTATCTGAATATTCCCTTGCCTCATAGCAGAAGCTTCATTGATAGATTTCAAGGATTTCATCACTCTGTGAAAGATTTCATAAACTTCTCACATAATTGACCTTTTATTTATTTATTATTTATTTATATTTTTTGGTATTTTTTTATTGGAGTTCGATTTGCCGACATATAGCATAACACCCAGTGCTCATCCCGTCAAGTGCCCCCCTCAGTGCCCATCACCCAGTCACCCCATCCCCCCCGCCTACCTCCCCCATAACTGACCTTTTAATACCAAATCTAGTTTTCCTTCTCTGGTTTAAACCATTTCCCTTGGCCCAACTTTAATTGGGAGCTTCAGTTGTTTAACTCTGAAGATTAGTCCTTCTACACTGCAGTCATAGACTTGCTCCTCTGCTTGGAAAACTAGAACATCTTCCTAACATCTACCGAATCTAACTCTGGTGTTAAATCAACTGATTTTACTTAATAGTCACATGGCTCTCTTTCTCTTACACAGCCCCCTCATTTCTAGTCAGGCTTCTGTGTTTACTAACTTGCTGAGATCCTCTCCTATTCCCACTGCCGTATCTTCACTTCTCTGCTCTGTCTCCTGGAGTGAACTTTGACATTTTCTTGGCCTAAACTAACTTATTCTTTCCATACTCACTTCACATTCATTATATTGTTCATTCATTCATTAACTCATTCACTTACCAGGTTTCTCCCCTTTTTATTGGAGCTTTATTGAGATGTAATTGTATATACTTTGTATGTATTTATTTGCATATACTTATTTAAAAAATATTTTATTTATTTATTTGAGAGAGAGAAAGAGTGAGTAAGAGAGAAGGAGCAGGAGAAGGGGCAGAGGGAGACGTAGCCTCCCTGTGAGCAGGGAGCCGGATGTGGGGATCCCAGGACTCTGGGATCATGACCTGAGCAGAAGCAGATACTTAACTGACCCAGGCATCCTATTTGCATGTACTTAAAGTGTACAATGTGATGATTTGACATAAGTGTACCTTGTGAAATGATTACCACAATTGGGTCAATATATTTATTTCCTCACATAGTAACCCTGTGTGTGTGTGTGTGTGTGTGTGTGTGTTGAGAATACTTAACATCTATTCTCTTAAGCAAGTTTTAAGTACACAATGCATAAGAATTAACTATAGTCACCATGCTATACATTGCATTACTGGAGTTTATTTATCTTACAACCCTTTGTTGTACACTTTGATCAGCATCTTCCCATCTCCTTGGCCTCTAGCCCCTGGTAATCACCATTTTTCTATGTCTGTGAGTTAGACTTATTTTTATTTTTTTGAGATTCCACATGTGGGTGAGATCATACATTATTTGTCTATTTTACTGATGGCACTTAGTATAATGCCCTTTAAATTCATTTATATTGTTGCAAATGGCAGGATTTTATCACAACTGAATAATATTGGTATTATATATGTACATAAAAAGTTTTCTTTATCCTTTCATCTGACTATATACATATAGGTTGTTTCCATATCATGGCTATTGTGACTAATGCTGCAATTAACATAAGAGCACAGTTATCTCTTTGAGATACTGATTTCATTTCCTTTGGATATATACACTGAAGAAGGATTGCTGGGTCATACAGTAGTTCTATTTTTAGTTTTTTAAAAAAGATTTTGTTTACTCATGAGAGACACAGAGAGAGGCAGAGACACAGGCAGGTGGGGAAGAAGCAGGCTCCCTGCTGGGAGCCCAATGCAGGACTCCATCCCAGGACCCTAGGATCATGACCTGAGTCAAAGGCAGACACTCAACCACTGAACCACCCAGGTGCTCCTCTGTTTTTAATTTTCTGACAAAACTTCATACTGCTTTTCCTAGTGGTTATACCAATTTACATTCTCACCAATAGTGTGCGAGGGTTTCCTTTTGTCTACATCCCTGCCGACACTTTTTATCTGTTGTCTTTTGCTAAAAGCTATGTTAACAGGTGTGAGGTGTTATCTCATTTTGGTTTTGATTTGCATATCGGAGGTGATTAATTATGTTTAACACCTTTTCATGTACCTGTTGGCCATTATGTCTTTTTAAAAAAATTTAAATTGTTTTAGCCAACATATAATACATCATTAGTCTCAGATGTAGTATTTAACAATTTATCAGTTGCGTACAACACTGAGTGCTCATCACATCACATGCCTTCCTTAAAGCCCCTCACCCAGTTACCCCATCCCCCTGGCCCTCTCCCCTCCAGTGACACTCAATTTGTTTCCTATAGTTAAGAGTCTCTCACGGTTTTCCCCTCTCTGATGGCTTCACTTTCAGTTTTCCCTCTCTTCCCCTATGATCCTCTGTGTTGTCTCCTATGGAATAGCACATATGAGTGAAACCATATGATAATTGTTTTTTTCTGATTGGCCATTATGTGTCTTCCTTGGGAAAATGCCTATTCAGGTCTTTTGCCCATTTTATAATTGGATTATTTATATTTTGCTATTGAGCTGTATGAGTTCTTTACATATTTTAAATATTAAACTTTTATCAGATATATGGTTTGCAAGTATTTTCTCTTATTCTGTAGGTTGTTTTTAAAAATTTATTAATTGTTTTCTTTTGTTGTGCAGAAGCCCTTAGTTTGATGTAGTCCCACTTGTTTATTTTTGCTCTTCTTGCCTGTGCTTTTGTTGTCATAGTCAAGAAATCATTGCTAAGACCCATGTTAAGGAGCTTTCCCCCAATGTTTTCCTCTAAGAGCTTTATGGTTTCAGGTCTTTTTTTCTTTGGTGGCATTCCATGCAGCTGGGGAAGCTAGGCACTCATTCACAGGATCTCACTTTCCCTATGGGAGAAATCACAGGCTGAGAGTGTCCCTCTTGCACTTAGCTGTGCCATTTTAGGGGAGAGGTGATGCAGGCAAAATGAAGCTGTTCCTTTTATCCTCTTCAATATGTCCGATCTTGGATTTTTTTTTTTTTCTTTAGAGATATGCTGGAACTTCTCCACTGATCACCCAGACTTAACCAAAGACACTCTTGTCCGTGGGTGATTGTAAAAATTGTTGTTCTTTGGGGAGAAGAGAGTAGAAAACCCCTATTTTTCTATTTTGCAGATGTCACTCCATTTCTGTAGGTATTTTAGAATGACTCAAAACTCAGCCAGCAGAGCAGCTTAAGGCACCGCTGTGGTTATTGCCTAGGCTCTGTAACCTCTAAATTTAAAATCTTACAGTTGAGCACCTGGGTGGCTCAGTCAGTTAAGTGTCTGCTTTCGGCTCAGGTCATGGTCCTGGGGTCCTGGGATTGAGCCCTATGTAGGTTTCCCTGCTCAGTGGGGAGTCTGCTTCTGCCTCTCCCTCTGTCCCTCTCTCCCACTCATTCTCTTTCTCTCAAGTACATAAATAAAATCTTAAAAAAAAAAATCTTACGGTAGATTTCTGCAGTTCCTGAGGGCTGGGAGAAGGTTAGAAGCGTCGCCTACTTGGCTATAGTGTGTCACATGGAGCCACCTAAGACTTCTACAAGAGTGAAGGGTTGGTGATGCTTCCAATGACAGGTGATCATGTCTTGTTGGAATTTGCTCTGGTCAGAAAAATGGGCATGTAGAGGGAGTAAGGATTTCTTTGATTATTTTTTTCTTTTCTAAGAGAGTTTCCAGCTGGAAATTACAATGTCCTTTCTAAAACTGGGGCACAGATTGTAATCAACAGTATCTTGCAATCACTGTCTCATGTCCTAGTCGTCATTGCTTGTGCATGTGGCCTTCGGTTGCTATTTCTGGTACAGGAATAGACAACTCAGCTTCAGTGGTCCAGTTGGTCTCACTCTACAGATTTACGTTGACACTATTGCATAGCAGGTACTCTGTCAGACCTTGGGATACAATTATGGCTAAGACATACCCTTGAGCTGCTCACAGCCTAGCAATGAAAAACAGCAGAAACAAATTTCTTTCAAAGTATGGGGTATGGGGTAAGTAATATAATAGAAGACAAATCCTCTGTAACTCAACTGCATATCCTACCAAGAGCTTTCTTTCCTTTAAATTCCCTCAAGCACTTCTGAATACCATGTGTGCTTGTAATTATCACTCACTGTGATGACCCCTTGAGATTGCTTTCTTCATATATATATATATATATTTAAGTTATAGGAATGGACACTCTTATAGAAATAATAGAATTCAAGAGTGAGAAAGATGTTAAATGTTACCTGCCCAGCATCTCCCACTCTTTGCAGAAATTCTTTATACAATCTTTGCTTGAGTACTGGTTTTAGAGGCTCGTTTACTATAGCTGTATGATCAGGATACATTTGCTTCATTAGAAAGATAACCTTTTACTGGCTGGAAATCCACTTTTCTGTAACTTCTGAAATGGTATATCATAATGAAACTTCTTAGAATTCCACAAAGCAGATGCTGAGAACAGTAGCTTAAGCCGGGTGCTTGATATCTAAATGGACCTATTTAGGAAATTGAAAAACCTATCCTATCTGCATTATCCCATCACCCATCTCTCTTTGTTAGCCTTGAGAAACTTCTTTGTTGAAGGATTACTAGAGTGCTGTGGCATTTCCTATCAAATTACATTAGAGAGGATTCAAGAACAATATTGAGGCCTTTTGAAACTGAGGCTTGCATCTGGCATAGTCACTTCTACTACTCTATTGGCCAAAGCAAGTCACAGAGCCATGCCAGATGTAGGGGTGGGGAAAGATGTTCCATCACTTCTTTATGAGAGGGGCTGCAAAGTCACATCGCAGGGGCATGCTACAGGGAGAACTGAAGACTTGGGGCTATTTTGGGGGAAGGAGTAGCTACAAATAAATTCCTCTTTTTTCCTTCCTTTCTTCCTTCTTTCCTTCTTTCTTTTAAATGTTTCAGTGTTTCATTAGTTTCAGGTGTGCCATATAGTGATTCAGTAATGCTATACATTTCTCAGTGCTCATCATGATAAGCGTATTTTTTTTTTTTTTTAGAGAGAAAGCATATACACACATGTATGTGCAAGGGTGTGTGTGTGGGGGCAGGAGGCACAGAGTGAGAGGGAGAGAGAGAATCTTAAGCAGGCTCCATGTCCAGCCCTGAACCTCACATGGGGCTCCATCTTACCATCCTGAGATCAAGATTTGAATTGAAATCAAGAATTGTATGCTTGATGGACCGAGTCACCCAAGCGCCCCGTGATAAGTATACTACTCTTAATCCCCTTCATCTCTTTTACCTATCCCACTGTGAATTGGCCTATTTTTGTAATCAGTCTTCCCATTGCTTTATATGAATTTGAGAAATAAATGTGTTAATACATATAAGGTGCTTAAATTGTATTTGGTACATAGTAAGTCGCCGAGCTTATATTAGCTACAGAGAAATATTAGTTATTATTGATAATATTCACTAATAGACAAGCAGTCTGGGATAGACCCCTACCTTCCCTCTAAAAAGTTGGATGAATGAAGGAATGGGTGACTATCACTAGAGAACTTTTCAGGTTGGCATCAATGTACTAATTAGCATTCCTGGATGGCGAAAGATAAGCCAGATGTAAATCTGTGGACCGGTTTCTATGTTGAAGAGCATGGGCTTTGGATTCAGATAGGCCTGTGCTGGGATGTGAGTTCTGTACTTTCCTAACTCTATGTCCTTGGACAAGATGTATTATTACCTCTCTACATCTCAGTTTCCTTACTGTGAGTGAATATAATAATGAGTCACTGTATTAGTTTCCTACAGTCACCATAACATTAGGTAGCTTAAAAAAAATTATTTTATTATAATCTGGAGGCTGAGTTCAAACAAGGTATTAGCAGGAACTTGCTCTATTTGAAAGCTCTAAGGAAGGATCCTCCCTTGCCTCTTCTAGCTTCTGGTGATTTCTGACCAGCCTGTTAACTGAAACTAGGTGCACCTCTTGGTGGGTGTCGAGTCAGAAGACACAACCAAGCCAAAGAATAGGAAAAGGAAGAATTATATTTGCAACAGGAAAAGGAGAACACTGGGGATATTTCCTAAAATACTGTTTCCTTGAACAACAAAACTTCAAGCTAAGAGTGCAAACAGACTCATGGAGGAGCTTGTGTAATGAGGCATTCGGGATGGAATTGGGGTAAAAGTCATATTTTTTAAAAAAGATTTACTTTATTTTAATTTTTAAAAATTTTATTATTTACTTGAGAAAGGGCACGGGAGAGAGAATATGGGGGGAAAGGAGCAGAGGGAGAGGTTAAGAGCTTGGCAGGTAGTCTGATGAGAGGCTTGATCCCAGGACCCTGGGATCATGACCTGAGCTGAAGGCAGACATTTAACTGACTGAAACATCCAGGTGCCCCTATTTTTTAAAAATAATTTATTTGAGAGAGAGAGAGGGAGAGAGAGAGAGAGCAGGAAGGTAGGTGGAGGGAAAGAATCTCAAGCAGACTCCCCCTGAGCGTGGAGACCAATGTGGGGCTTGATCTCACCACCCTGACATCATGACCTGAGTCAAAACTAAGAGTCAGCTGCTCAACTGACTGAGCCACCCAGGCAGCCCACAAGTTATCTTAAGGTGACGAGTCTAGGTCTTAGTTGGTCAGAGTCCTGAGGGCTGGCGAGGGTCAGTATCAATTTCTGGTCCAGTTGCTCTGGTATCTGAGTGCTCAAGGGAGTTTAGAACTTGCAGAGATAACTCAGGAATGTATTCAGGTTAATCTTTACTTTCGAATCAGCACTGGGAGTTCAACCACTGATATATTGTCTCTGGTATAATTAGGCTCCTGGCTTGATAGTGGTAGTTTGTTCTACACTCTTAAGTTCCTTACCATAATTAATTGATGAGGTCTTCTGCAGTTTCAACATATCTTGGGAAGTTCTGTAAGACCTGTGCTTTGGGCGAGTAGTGCCGGTAAGGCATAGATTACAAAATGACTGGGGGCCTGAAATGAATTTCTTGTGACAAAAAAGCTTATGTCTCCCAGTGTCTGGGTGGCTTATTCAGTTAAGTGAGCAATTCTTGATTAACTGCCTGACTCTTGGTTTTGGCTCAGGTAATGATTTCAGGGTTATGAGATCGAGCCCTGAGTTGGGCTCTTGCAAGGCATGGAGACTGCTTAAGATTCTATCTCTCCCTCTGCCCTCCCACTCCACCCCCATATGTGTGTGCTCTTTCTCAAAAAATGTCTTTTTCTGGAGACCCCTAACTTCTTCTGCTTAGAATCCATGGCATCTCTTGGTTTGTGGCAGCATAATTCCAATCCCTTTATACAGACTTCTCCCCTCTGTCTCCTCCGAGTCTTCAAATCTCTCTCCAGGTAGGACACCAATCATTGAATTTAGGGCCCACCTTAATCAAGTGTGGCCTTGTTTAAACTTGATAACATTTGCAAAGACCCTATTTTCACATAAGGTCACATTCTGAGGTTCTTAATGGACATGAATATTTAGGGACACTGTCCATGCCAGTATGCTAATCGCAGGGTTTCAATGTGATATCGTATGTAAAACACTTAGGATGTGTTTGCCACATAAGAAATAATAAATAGTAGCCATTGTTTTCATTAGTATTACTGTTTATGATTAGATATAATCAAATCTCTTGCTAAAATCAACATAATAATACTAATAGCTATGACTTATTGAGTTTTTAGAGTCAGGAACTAGGCTGAATAGTCTATATGTCTTACCTCATATAATCTTTACTAAGTCTATGAATCTATTAATCCTGGCCAAACAATGATAATAATATGAATCAGACACTGTCTGTGATCCATGAATATATGCTAGCTCCAAGTGATCATCTTATTCTTTAATATGTTTTTCTTTAAAGATTTTATTAATTTATTCATGAAAGACACAGAGAGAAAGAGGCAGAGACATAGGCAGAGGGAGAAGCAGGCTCCATGTGGGGACCCCAATGTAGGACTTGTTCCTGGGACTTCAGGATCTTACCCTGGGCCGAAGGCAGGTGCTAAAACCATTGAGCCACCCAGGTGTCCCTTTAATGTTTTAAAAAACCTTTTAATATTTTAAGGTGAAGTTAGGCTGTCACCAGCTAGATCCCAAGAACTGAGCTTTGTTGCCCACCTAGTTTTACTCTCCCACCTTTATCCCACATTTTTCCTTAAGTTCTTCTTCCCAGCTTCTCTCTCTCTTTTTAAAGATTGGAGATAGTGAGTGAGCACAGGTGTGTGGGGAGCAGGGGCAGAGGGAGAGGGAGAGAGAATCTCAAGCAGACTCTGTGCTGAGCAAAGAGCCCCATGTGGAACTCAATCCCATGACCCTGAGATCATGACCTGAGTTGAAACCAAGAGTCAGATTCTTAACCAACTGAGCCACCCAGGTGCCCCTTCCCAGCTTATGTCTTAACTTAGGCAAATGGAAAGCAAAACTGTCCCTCAAGATAGCAACTGCCCTGACAAGACCTCCAGCTGACCGTGGAGTGACTCCTAAAATGACCAATGACTATCTTTATCTCCTTATGGTACTAAAATCTCCACTCAAGGAGGAGCCTCAGCCTCGTTTACATAACATACAATACATGTATAGGCATGTGTCAATAGGCGCATGGGTGACCTGAGGCCCGCCTCTACATGCCATAGTGGGGTTTTCCTACCTAAATGGTCATTCTAGTGCTAAATTAAAGGAGCCCATCCACCCGTGCTCAGAGAATCACAACTTTGGAAGTTATTCCCTGTGATCTCCTTATTTGCTGCAAATAAAGTTTTCCTTGAGGGACAACTCAACCTGGTGCAGTTTCTGACTTACCAAGGAGCCAACTCCTATTGGTTTGGTTACAGAGCTTGTGGTCTATAGTCTTAAAAATTCATTCTCTCCTCCTTTTTGAAATTCAAGTCCTTTGTGTATAGTTTTTTTTTTTTGAGCCCTACATATTTATTACATTACTCTGTTTATGATAGATTTTAAAGCAATGATTTGAAAATGAATTCATTCAACAATATTTATGGAGGGCTTACTCATAAGAGCTGGGAATGCAATTTCTTGTTTCTGGGGCACACTTACACAACGGACAGAGCCCCAAGGATCATTTTCTCTTTGTTTTCACACATTTGTTGGTAATTTCTAGTCAGTTACTGTTTCAGCTTGTATGTCTTCACTGAATTTTGAGATAACACTGTTAGCATACCTGAGTTAACCTCTGTTCTTTCCTATTTAAATCCCATCATCCAGAGCAACATGTGTCCCAATTTTGGGGAAAGGCTGAACAGATGCCTAACTGTTGTACTGAATGCTTTTCTCATAAAAGAGCTCTCTTGCCTGCATTTTTGTTTCTTTCAATGAGAGAGAGAAGAGTGGATTGAGCTACATCATTTATAGGGGTCCTTTGCCTTTCCTGTTTGGGCTAATACTGCAGCCCTCTTGTGTTTACAGTGGCCGGCTGTGGCAGAGGTTTTGGAGTTTGACTCTCTTCACCAGCAGGGTGTGGAAGGTGTAGGGTGCATGGAAAAAGGCGTGAACAAGTGACCATGGGTCTTTATCTGGGATGTCAGCACCCAGTCACAATTTTTCTAAAAGTTAGTCCAGGACAAGACATTTGCCCTGTAATCTGTTGAAATGGCAGAGAAATTACCTTTCTCCACTGTCCCTTAGTAGCTGTCAGTTTAGTCAGTGACCCAGTAGGTCTATGGAGAATAGGACAAAGGTCAGGTGAGCCTGGACTAGGCAGAGGAAGAAGGGGGAGATTTGAAGTAGGTGGGCTTCTGTGTGATGATCCCTAACAGGTAGGTAGGGGAGGACTTGGGAAGAGAAAATGGCAGGTAGGAACCCTCAAGATAAATTTTTCTTATCTTTGTTGGCGTTGTTCTGCTATAAGTGATAGGATCCTTTCAAAGGTGAGCAGACCGTCAGAATCAACTGCTTCAAGATTAAATGGAATTGAGAAAGGGTGATCAAGATTGTTGGTATTAGGGGATCCCTGGGTGGCTCAGTAGTTTCGCTCCTGCCTTTGGCCCAGGGTGCGGTTCTGGAGTCCCGGGATCGAGTCCCGTGTCAGGCTCCTGGCATGGAGCCTGCTTCTCCCTCTGCCTGTCTGTCTGTCTGTCTGTCTCTCTCTCTCTATCATAAAATAAAAATAAATCTTTAAAAAAAAAGGTTGTTGGTATTAAAAACCAGGTAATCTTTGATATGTTGTATGTCTAGCCAGGTGGGACATACATTTCTCCTGTCCCAGAGAAAAATGGGCTCTTCATCTCACACTTTTGAGGATGAGGAGAGCCCTTTCCCATGGCTCATCTCTAAGCAATACCTATTGCTTGAGATTCCTTCCTTCCTTCCTTTCTTACTCTCTTTCTTTTTTTTTTTAAGATTTTTTTATTTATTTATTCATGAGAGACTGAGAGAGAGAGAGAGAGAGAGAGAGAGGAAGAGACACAGGCAGAAGGAGAAGCAGGCTCCATGCAGGGAGCGGGAGGAGGGACTCGATCCCAGGCCTCCAGGATCAGGTCCTTGGCTGAAGGCAGCGCTAAACCACTGAGCCACCTGGGCTGCCCCTTCCTCTCCTTTCTTTCTTTCTTTCTTTCTTTCTTTCTTTCTTTCTTTCTTTCTTTCTTTCTTTCTTTCTTTCTTTCTTTTTTCTTTTTTTCTTTCTTTCTTTCTTTTCCTCCTTTTCTTTTTCTTTATCTTCCTTCCTTCTTTCTTTTATTCCTTCCTTCCAATCCATCCAGCATATTTTAATAGGCAAAAACTCTATACCTTTAATTTTCTTGTGTGAAGTCAGAGACAATTAATTACTGGTCTCACAGGTTGTAATGAGGATGAAATGAGATAATTCAGATAAAGTTCTTAACTCAGCTTCTGGTAAGTCACTAGAGTATTAGTTTGGCTCCTCTTCCAACATTACTTTTCATTGCTTCTTTCACAAGTATCTGTTGGGAGCCTATGTGTCAGGCACTGTTTTGAATTCCTTTAAATAATTATTGCCATGAAAAAAATCTAAAGTACTAGATTACTTGTAGATTAGTTGATATTGTGTGTCAATATTAATCATACAACCAATTAATATAATTATTAATCATGCTAATTAATAGCACAATTGATAATCATATAATTAATAGTACTATTGATAATTACACTGTAGTTCTGTGAGAAGGTGATGTTAGCAGGAGCTAGGTGAAAGATATATTAAGACTTAAAAATAATTTATTTATTAATAAGAGACACAGAGAGAGGCAGAGACATAGGCAGAGGGAGAAGCAGGCTCCATGCAGGGAACCCAATGTGGGATTTGATTCCAGGTCTTCAGGATCATGCCCTGGGCCGAAGGCAGGCGCTAAACCGCTGAGCCACCCAGGCTATCCGACTTTTTTTTTTTTTTTTTTTTTTTTTACAACTTTTTATGTAATTCTTTCAAAATGGAAAAGTAAAAAAATTCTAAAACATTAGGGACCCTGGTAAGTAGCAATATGTATACACTTATCTCTTTGTCATTAAATGATGCTATATGAGGATGTTGTAAATTATCCAGGATCTCACTGACTGGGTAGAAATCCTTGGAGAGAGACATTGGGGCAGAAGGCAACTTGACCTATGTAAGCCCCAAATTGAGCTAATCTTCTTTTATCTGTTCTCCTTTCTATAGTTCTCTAAATTATTAACTGGCATCCACTCTTGAATTAGTCAACAGCAATTAGTCATTGCATCTTTGCCTCCCTACCTCCAAAATATCTCTGAAATGATTCTCTTTTCATTCCCACTGTTACTAACTTTGTTTGGAGGCTCCTGACCTCTTACTTGGACTCACCTCAGCATTTTCATCAGTCATACATGCTTTCATTCTACCTTCAACCCTGCTACTGGAATGATTTCTCTAAAATGCAAATTTAATTCTTTCATACTCTTGTTTAAAGAGCCTATCTGTCTATAGGATAAATTTCAAAGTCCCTAGGTGAGTGTTATGGGTTGAACTGCACTCCCTTTGCCCCCCAAAATGTTAGAGTTCTAATCCCCAGTACTTCAGAATGTGACATTATTTGGAAATGGAGTTTTATGGAGGTAATCAAATTAAAAAAAGTCATTAGGGTAGGCCCTAATCCAATATAACTGGTGTCTTTATAAAGGGGGAAATTGGACAAAGAGACAGGCAGGTACATAGAAAGAAGATTGCAGTTCGGCTGCCACAAGCCAAGGAACTACCAGAAGCTGGGTGAGAGGCCTGGAACATCCTTCCCTAGCACCTTCAAAGGGAGCATAGTTTTGCTGACATCTTGATCACTAGCCTCCAGAACTGTAAGACAATACATTTCTGTTATTCCAGTCACATCCACTTTGTGGCACTTTGTTACAGCAGCCTGAGCAAACTAATAGGATGAGTCTCTTTCTCACCTAGTACTTTCTAGTACTTATTTAATTTATTTATGCAACAAATGTTTGTTGAGAGGTGATAATATTATAATTACTGTGATAGAGGTGATAATATTATAATTATAGTAATATTATAATTACTGTGTTATATTTTGGGATACAGCTGGAAATAAGGCAGGTGACTCTGGCCTCATGGAACTTATGCTCAAGGGAAGCCTATGACAAGTGCCCAGGCCATCAGAATGTAGTGTGAGAAGTCTCCAGTACAGTACAGAATGCACAAAAGCAGGGCATTAAATAATTTCTTGGGGGGTTAGAGACAGTTTCCTGAAGGAAGCAACATCTAAGCATGGTACAATAAATCCACTTCCTCTGTGAAATGTTTGAGGTAAACTATGGCTAAAGATTTTTTTCAAAAAGTAAGCTCTACACCCAATATGGGGCTTGAGCTCATGACTCCAAGATCAAGAGGCACGTGCTCTACCAACTGAGCCAGCCAGATGCCCCTGTTTTAGGTGAACCATGAAAAGAAAGGGAAGAGGAGAGAAAAACCAAGGCAAATGGTATTAACTATCCCAGCCATCCCTCTAAGACTTCCACATACTGTCTGAAATGAGTTTTCCCATATGGTGTGGATGATTTGTTTTAGTACTTTTACCCATGCCTTGGGCATATATAGTAGAACATATATACTGAGACAGAACTGGGCCAACACTACCCTCCCCTTCTCCTCTACTGGCCACACTTCTATTATGTTCTCTTCAAGAGATATGATTTGATCTGTGATTTATTTCCTTCTTCAAAGCTGATTGTGTTCATTTTAACCATTTTAACTATTTCAAAAACATGATCAAAAGAAGACAAGCCACAGAATGAAAGAAAATATTTGCAAAAGACACATTTGTTAAAGGACTGTTATCCAAAATATGCAAAGAACTCTTGAAACTTAACAATAAGAAAACAAACAGCCCAATTAAAAAAAATGGACAAAATACCTGAACAGATATCTCACCAAAGAAGATACACTTTAGATAGTTAGATGGTAACTAAGCATATGAAAAGATATTCAACATGATATGTCATTAAAGAATTGCAAATCAAAACAAGATTCTACTACAAAACTAGTAAAATGCCTATAACCTAAAATAGTGACAACACTGAATGCTGGTGATGTTTGGAGGAACAGGAACTCTCATTCATTGATGGTGGGGAGACAAAATGGTACAGCCACTTTGGAAGACAGTTAGAAGTTTCTCACAAAACTAACCATATTCCTACTACTTGATCCAGCAATCATACTCCTTGGTATTTATTTACCCAAATGAACGGAGAATTTATGTACATATAAAAACCTGCACGTGGGTATTCATAGCAGCTTTATTTTTAATTGCCAAAACTTGGAATCATGACAGATATCCTTCAGTAGGTGAATTGTTAAATAAACTGTGATACATCCAGATGATGGAATTTTAGTCCAAGCTAAAAAGAAACAAACTATCAAGCTATCCATGGCAGCACTGAGAAACCTAAGATACATATTATTAAGTGAAAGAAGCCAGTCTGAAAAGACTGGATTCTGTATGATTCCAAGTATTTGACATTCTGGAAAAGGGAAAACTATGGAGACAGTAGAAAGATTAAGTTGTTGCCAGGAGTTAGGGGGCAGGGAGGGCTGAATAGGCAGAGCATAGAGGATTTTTAGGCCGGTGAAACTAGTCTGCATAATGCTACAATGTTGGATGCATGTCCATATACATTTGTCAAAAACCCATAGACTGTACACCACCGGGAGTGAATCCTAATGCAGCCTATGAAGTGTGGGCGATGAGGATGTGTCAGTGGAGGTTCACTAGTTGTAGCAAATGAACTATTGTGGTGCAGGATATTGACAGTGGAAGAGGTTCTACATATGTGAGGACAGGGAGCAGATGGGAACTCCATTTTCTGTGAACCTAAAACTGCTCTAACAAATAAAGTTCATTGATTTAAAAAAACTAAAATAAAAACTCATGGGTAAATATGAGTTGTGGATAGCAATTATCATCTGCTTCAGATCTTGTTCCTCTTCTTCTCTGGCCACATCCCCATGGACAACATTCCTAACCATTTCTCCTATTTTACCTCTGGCTTCTGTTTTCTTATTTTTCTTACTTCTTTTTACTCTGTCAGAGTCCATGGAATGTCAACTTCCTATCATGATGTTTCTGTTAATGTCCAATTTCCATTGAAAATACTCTCTTACTTTTCTCATGCCCAATAAACTTTAACTCCCTCTCCAAATCTCTCAAAGCATTAGGCTTTCCAGTTTCACCATTCACTGGTTTCATTCTATTTGATTGAGTCTATTCTTTATGCATTGCCATATGGCTTCAATATGTATGTTGTCAGTATCTCCTAAAATGTTATCTCCTAGACCCAGAGCATTTATAAAGATGTCTCAAATGGAATTTAATTAAAAACAGATGGATCCTCTTTGAATGGCTTCCTTATCAATTAACAATACCAGCTGTCTCACTAATGCAATCCTAGAAGAGAGAAAAACCATCTAATCTAACTCCCTCCTTTTATAGATGAAGAAACTAGAGACCAGAGATGTTTATGTGACTTTCCAAAGGTCACACAGCTAGATAGTGACAACACTGTGCTTTGAGTCAGGAGACCTGAGCTCCAGTCCTGGTTTCTATCAGTGGAGGCTGCTCCCCACTTGTGATGTGTGTTTGCAGGGCCCCCACTGTCAAATGATCCCTCGTGGGGTGCTCTAACCATTGTTGGGGCAGCGATGCTTGCATGCAAGAAAATTCATGCATTTCTTTCTTTCTTTCTTCTCCTTCTTCCTCCTTGTTCACCTTTCTTCTTTTGTCAGACAAGTAAGTCTTAAATGCATTTTTCTGTTTTTTTTTTTTTTTTTTTTTAAGATTTTATTTATTTGAGAGAGAGAGAGAGAGCACTAGTGAGAGAGCTGGGGGAGGGACAGAAGGAGAAGGAGGGAGAAAATCTCAGGAAGACTCCCTGCTGAGCAGGGAGCCCCACAAGGGGCTTGATCTCACAACCCTGAGGTCATAAACTGAGCCAAAATCAAGAATTGAGTACTTAACTGACTGAGCATCCAGGCACCCCTTAATAAATGCACTTCTCAAGATCTCACATCTTTTTGTTTTAAAAAATAAGAATATAAAGGTTATTGCAAAGACTTAAGAGGGCTTTGAATCTAATCCTGTTAGTTTTACAGATGAGAAAATGGAGGCTCAGAGAGTTAGCTTGCCTCAGATCACACAGAAGGTGGGAATTCAGAAATGAGAACCCAGCTTCACAGACTTCTAATGGAGTGCCCATCTATAGTGTCCTAGAGCAGCCTGATCTTGCAGAACTGCTTTTTCTTTCTTTTCTTTTCTTTCTTTCTTTCTTTTTTTTTTTTAAGCAAGCAATGGGTGGAAAGAGGGTTGGAAGCAACAGGGAGGAGGCACTTAGGAAACATTTGAAAATATACAATTAATTAGTTTTGTGTGAAGAGGAGCCAATGCTTCTAAAAACATTGCCCTGGGTCAGAGATAGCACTGTTGAGCTGGACTGCTCAGAAGATGGAAAGCAGAAGTTTGTATTGGCACAGTCCTCTTCAGTGCACAAAAAAGGAAAAATGTCCTTTTTTTGTGCAAAGACTGCATGGATTGTCAATTTCATTGTGTTTCTAGGAATTTGAGACAGTGAGAACAGATCGGCTTTGACTCACACATTATTTCTCAGTTTATTTTGCTCGTAAACATATAATCATTTCCAAACCAGTTAACCTTTGACCTCCAGAATCCTGCCTTTACAAGACATGAGCAAGATGAAAGGTTATTTTGTTCAATGAAACATCAAGATACGTTGTTATTCCACCAACTCAGCTGGTCCAAAATGTAGTGTTTCATTCCCCTTCTTGTATCTATTTTTAGAGGTTTCCTTTTTAAAATCAAAACTCATCAGATTTTTTATGAAGAGAGGCAGTATTAATTATTTGTGAATTATAGCAGTCTTTGATAATAAACTTGAACACAGATTTTAAGCCCTTGGGCTTACAAATAGCATTTCTTAGAAACTTTTTCTGCATTAATGACCCACAGGATATTTTGGACCTTCGAAAGCATTAAAAATGCTCAATTAATGCTTAACTTGAAAGCTTAGTTTTTATTTCCTAATTACCTTGATTTTATTCTAAATTGAGTAGCAATTTCAGCACTTTGGGGGTAGGGAGAGTGTTATGGGATAAATTGTATGCTGATGAATTTGGTTGGTCCCCTGGCCCCAGCCAAATTCATATGTTGAAGTCCTAAACTCTAGTACCTTAGATGTGACTGTATTTAGAGACAAAGTCTTTAAAGAGGTAATTAAGTTAAAATGAAGTTATTAGTGGGCTCTAATCCAATGACTGGTGTCCTTACAAAGAAGGAACTTTGAACACAGATATATGGGAGACCATGTGAAGACACAAGGAGAAGACATTTTCCGCAATTCCTAATCCAATACAACTGGTGTTCTTATAAGAAGAGGAGATTAGGACACAGTCACACACAGAGGAAGGACCATGTGAGGACAGTGAGAGGTGGCCATCTACAAGCCAAGGAGGGAGGCCTCCGAAGAAACCAGCCTGCTAACAAGTTGATGGCAGACTTCTAGTCTCTGGGACTGTGAGACAACCAATGTCTTTGTTTAAGCTGTCCAGAATGTGGCACTTGTTATGGCAGACTGAGAAGACTTATATGAAGAAGGTGCTCAGAAGCACAAAAGGCCCTTTGTTCTTCCCCAGAAGGATTAGGACATCTGGTTCTCACTTTCCTTCTAGGGCTGATAAGTGTACCCATGTGATAATGTGTGTGAATTTGGTTAGAAAACTATAAATCCCTGTCTAGCTGGATGACTTTGGGCAAGCATCCTCTGCCGGGGAGTCAGTCTCCTGTCCCGGAAAGACCCTTGATATTCTGACAGAGGCTGCACATTGCTGCTCACCATCCTCTCCAGCTGGGACCCCAAGGGAACTTGATAAGAATAAAAATTCTCAGGCCCACCTACAGACTTACTGAATCAAAATCGCTGCAAGTGGTGCACAGGAATCTTTATTTTTAACAAACTCTCCTGCATATTCTGACAGGAAGTCTAGTTTGGGAATCACTGGATTAGATCTTCCCAAACTTTCTCTGTTATGTCTAGAATTCTGTGCTTTTGTGCAAAAAGTTTTGATTCCTGATCTCCAACAAAGAGACTGGAAACTGGAAGAAAATGGGCAAAGGAATCTTGTCTCTAACCTACCTCAATTATGATACCATTTTACTGTTTGCATACTTCTTTACCAGTCTCAGAAGTTTTGAAACTTCATAGGACCCCCCACCCCCATCCCGCCCTGTGTTGTGAGGGGATCTCATGGGAAGAGAGCTTGGGCCATGGCGGCTGGCTGTGGAACTGCTGGCCTGCAGAAGTTGGTTAGGGGTTCCAGGAAAGGGATCAGCTCTAGGCTTGGTGTGAAAAGAAGGCCCTGTGAATCCCGGGGCCACCGTGGCACAAGGTTGGGTGGGTTAAATCCTGTTCCCAGCTTTGTAATGTACTAGTTATGTGCCTTTGGCCAGGATAGTCTGGGCCTCAGTTTACTCACTTGCAAAATTCATTTATTTCCTGCTCTGCCTGTCTTGTGGGACTATTGGAATGATCAACTATGATGAAGGTTATCAAAGTGCCTTGAAAATAGAAATCCTTTCCACCAGTCTCCAATTCTGTTGTTGGCATAGAATAAGAATGAGCCATGGCTAGATGTGGCCAAAGCCAGCAATGTGGCTGGGCCACAGCACAGGTCTTTGGAAAGCTAGCAAGATGAACTGGCTAGTTTCTGATACACACTTTCTGATATAGTCTAATTAAACTGTGCATCTTTGGTTAACACCTAGCCAAGGCTTATAGTAAAATAAAATAACTCTGAATCCAACACAGGGAAAATGGGGTTCTATACCAGATACTGGCCAAAAATATGGCAGAGTTAGAATATACATAAAAGTCTTCCTTCCTTATGTCACTTCATTTTTTCCTGAGTGTAAGTGTTGTACCATTGGTGGGGATTTCATTCCACAATCATACCCTATGAAGTACAAGTTCCAAAGAGAATCTGGCAAAAGCTGCCACTTTTATTGAATCCCCTTCACATTCAAACTCTGGTTTGTGGAAGGCCTGTCCTGGTTTCTCTACACACCTCAGGCACATTGATATTTTTACACATCTGATTTTCTTTTCTTTTTTTTTTTTTTTTAAAGATTTTATTTATTTATTCATGATAGTCACACAGAGAGAGAGAGGCAGAGACACAGGCAGAGGGAGAAGCAGGCTCCATGCACCGGGAGCCCGACGTGGGATTCGATCCCGGGTCTCCAGGATCACGCCCTGGGCCAAAGGCAGGCGCCAAACCGCTGCACCACCCAGGGATCCCCACATCTGATTTTCATAATGGTTTTCAACCTTACAATATTTACATGTGTTAACTAGTGAGTTCTCAGAGAGTCCCTCTGTGAGGCTGGCAGTTCTTTTTTTTTTTTTTTTTTTTTTAATTTTATTTATTCATTCATGAGAGACAGAGAGAGAGAGAGAGAAAGAGAGAGGCAGAGACACAGGCAGAGGGAGAAGCAGACTCCATGCAGGGAGCCCGACATGGGACTTGATCCTGGGACTCCAGGATCACACCCTGGGCTGAAGGCGGCGCTAAACCACTGAGCCACCCAGGCTGCCTGAGGCTGGCAGTTCTAATTTCAGTTTTGTGAAAAGGGTAGCTGGTAAACAATGGGATTTTCTTGAAGCTCCTGTTAATAGGAAAGCGCAAGTCTAGAAAACTGATTACTCTAGTGCAGACGATACAAACTCACCTGGCATATTATTTAGTCCTTTAGTTATCTCTCAGGTGGCTTTGGATCAGTTAGAGAGATCAGTTGAAGTAGGTGATTTCTCCATTTTATTTTATTCTTTCTCTATGCATGTATATATGTATATACATATTTACATATATAAATACAATTTTTCATTTAACAAATTTTATTTATTTGTTTGAGGTGGAGTAGGGGCAGACAGAGAGGGACAAGTACAGAGCCTGATGTGAGGCTCAAACCCACAAACCTGAGATCACAACCTGAGCTGAAATCAAGAGTCAGACATTTAACTGACTGAACTACCCAGGTGCCCAATAAATAAAACTTTTATACAAACATATATTTTCTCTCACTTGTCCTAATGATGTATTTTGTTTAGTTTCAACCAAGATTATTTTTAAAAGATTTTATTTATTTATTCATGAGAGACACAGAGACAGAGAGGCAGAGACATAGGTAGAGGGAGAAGCAGGCTCCATGCAGGGAGCCTGATGTGGAACTCGATACTGGGTCTCCAGAATCAGGCCCTGGGCTCAAGTCGGTGCTAAACCGCTGAGCCACCCGGGCTGCCCTCAGTCTAGATGTTTTGTAGAATATTCAACATTCTGGATTGTCTGTTTTTCATGGTGTTTTAAACCTGCTTGTCTATCCCCTGCATTTCCTGTAAAATGAAAATTAGGACCCAGGCTTGATTAGATTCAGGTTAAACATTTTTGCAGGAATAATTCTAGGTGAAGCTGTGTCCCTCATATCACACCACATCAGGAAGCACACGGTGCTTTGTTCCCAGGCAGTGATGTGTGATTGGTTAAAGGTGATAACTGACATCTTGTGATTGTGGGGTCCATTTCCACCCTTGCACTCTGTGAGATGATGCTTTGGCATGCTGGGAATCTCCTGCTCCCAATGTCTCACTGAGTGGTTTTAGTACTTTTTAATGCTCCTCACCTTGACTCATTGAGGAGTTCAGAAGTTACAAAGTAGGGATTTCTTTCTTTCTTTCTTTCTTTCTTTCTTTCTTTCTTTCTTTCTTTCTTTCTTTCTTTCTCTTCTTTTCTTTTTTCTCTTTTCTTTTTCCTTTCTTCTTTATTCTTTCTCTTTCTTCTTTCTTTCTTTCGTCTTCTTTCTTTCTTCTTCTTTCTTTCTCTTCTTCTTCTTCTTCCTTTTTTCTTTCTTTTCTTCTTTCTTTCTTTCTTTCTTCTTTCTTTCTTTCTTTCCTTGAAAGAGGGAGAGAGAGAATCTTAAACAGGCTGCACACCCAGCACAGAGCCCAGTCTCATGATCCTGAGATCATGACCTGAGCTGAAATCAAGAGTCAGGTGCTTAACCCAGCGGCCCTAAAGTGGGGATTTCTAAGTGCATCATTTCTCCAATATTCTCTGGCCTTTTGTAAAGGAGAGGTTTCCTCCATGGCCACCCTCCCTCCATTTCTCTCTCCTTTTCTGAGTATCCCTGCAGATTTCCGTGTTTTATATATTTAATTTGTTATAATACATTACACTTACTTTTTTTTTTTTTTTTGAGAGAGAGAGAGAGAAAGGAGGGGACATGGGGAGAGAGACAGAGAGAATCTCAAGCAGGCTCCATGCTCGGTGCCGAGCCCCACACAAGGGTCTATCTCAGGACCATGAGATCACAACCTGAGCCAAAATCGAGTTGAATACTTAACCAACTGAGCTACCCAGGTGCCTCTACAGTGACTTTTGATGCTTACATTTTCCCAAACTTAGACAGTGAAAGTGCCTTCAAGTTGGCTCCTGTGTCCTTCTGATCTGACCTCAGTAGTCTTAGAGTGCTGTCCTTGCTTTTAGACACATCATGATATCCCTGTCTCCTTTACTCTTTTCTCACTCTGGGCTGAAATTAGCCATTTCTCAGAGATCCCTGATTTCTCAATGGGGAAGAGCATTAAAAACCAAGGTCTGGGGGCACCTGGGTGGCTCAGTTGGTTAAGTATCTGCCTTCAGCTCAGGCCATGATCCCAGAGTCCTGGGATCAAGCCCCACATCAGGCTCACTGCTTAATGGGGTGTCTGCTTCTCCCTCTCCCTTTGCCCCTCCCCCTGATTGTGCTCTCTCATTTTCTTTTTCTCTCCTTCTCTGCGAAATAAATAAAATATTAAAAAGAAACCCCAAGGTCTGACTTAACAATACTGAACTGTATGCTTAAAATGGTTATTGGTGAATGTTATAATGTTATACTGTGTATTTTACCACAACCTAAAAACAAAAAAACCCAAAAAACCAAGACTTTGGTACCCGGTAGGTATGTTTATTAACTTACTGTCACAGTTTCTAGATCCTTTCAGTGAATGGATCTAGGAAAGAATGTTTTAAAAAATGAGTTTATGTTGGTATTTCCAAATCTAATCTAACAGTTTCCCTTACTTATTTTAATGGGTATCTCTGCTCTCTTGTTCTGAAAATATTGGTTTGCAGAAGAACTTATTTTAACTTATTCTCTTTATCTTGTTATATACATAAAATAATTTCATGATTATAATCCCAATATTACTATTAACAACAAATTTACCTAATAAAGTTTAATATTTCTTTACACAGGCTTTTGTCCTTAGAATATAGTCATACAGAAAGAATAGAGCCATTGAAGATGTACAGAGTATAGCATTCAAAAATTACTCAAAATAATATTGCCACATTGTTCATTTGATAACCAGTTGAGCTAATTTATTTCTGTTTCTGTTCCATTTAAGGTTTTAGATTTTCCCCATTTTTAAAGATTATTTATTTATTTATTTATTCATTTATTCATGAGAGATAGAGAGAGAATGAAGTGGAGACATAGGCAGAGGGAGAAGCAGGCTCCGTGCAGGGAGCCCAATGTGGGACTTGATCGTGGGACTCCAGGACCACACTCTGAGCCAGACACTCAACCGCTGAGCCATCCAAGCATCCCTTTTCTCCATTTTTGATTTTAGTTTTTGATATGTAAAATATTTATAAAGTTTAAAGGTCAAAATAATATCAAAATTTTATTTGGAAAATCCTACATTCCGCACCCCCTACAGCCTTTTTCATTTGTTTTAGTTTATACTTCCTGTATTTCTTTTTCTTTCTTTAATTTAAATTCAAGTTAGTTAACATATACTGTATTATTAGTTTCAGGGATAGAATTTAGTGAATCATCAGTTGCATATAACACCTGCTCATTACATCAAGTGCCCTCTTTAATGCCTGTCACCTAGTTTTCCATCCCCCCAACCTACCTGTTAAGAGTCTCTTATGATTTGTCTCCCTCTCTGATTTTGTCTCGTTTTATTTTTCCTTTCCTTCCCCTATGTTCGTCTGTTTTGTCTCTTAAATTCCACACGAGTAAAATCATATGGTATTTGTCTTTCTCTGATTGACTTATTTTGCTTAGCATAATACCTTCTAGTTCCAACCACATTGTTGCAAATGGCAAGATTTAATTCTTTTTGATGGCTGAGTAATATCCCATTGTATATATAGACCACATCTTTATTCATTCATCTGTCGATGGACATCTGGGCTCTTTTCATAGGTTGGCTATTGTAGACATCGCTGCTATAAACATTGGGGTGCAGGTGTTCCTTCAAATCACTATGTTTGTATCCTTTGGATAAATATCTAGTAGAGTGATTGCTGAGTCATAGGGTGGCTTTATTTTTAACTTTCTGAAGAATCTCCATACTCTTTTCCAGAGTGGCTGCATCAATTTACATTCCCATCAACAATGTAAGAGGGCTCCCTTTCCTCCATATCCTCACCAACATCTGTTGTTTCCTGGCTTGTTAATTTTAGCCATTCTACCTGGTGTGAGGTGGTATCTCACTATGGTTTTGATTTGTGTTTCCCTGATGCCAAGTGATGTTGAGGATTTTCTCATATGTTTGTTGGCCATTTGTATGTCTTCTTTGGAGAAATGTCTGTTCATGTCTTGTATTTCTTTTTGAAACAACAATGATAACAACAAAAATGTATATATTATCCTCTTTCTGTCATGCAAAAAAATGAATACTTTCCTGCGTGTTTTTCTTTCATAAAAAGAATACTTTATGTACTAAGTATACCATTAATACTATTATCCACTTTTTCTTTAATAAAGGTCTTAGAAATCATTTCGTATTTATTCATTAGAAGTCTTCATTTCTTTAAGGTTATGTAAAACCACAGTGAGTAGATGTACCATAGTTTATCTAACTGGTCTTCTTTTGATGGACATTTGGATTGCTTCCAATTTCCTGCCATCTCACAGTGAGTACATGTATATAAATTTCACATATGTATTTGTTGAACTGTATCTTCAGGGTAGATTCCTAAGAGGCTTGACTTTTCTTTAAGTGCTTAGTGTGTCAAAATCAAAGTGAGAAGTCGTATGGGATATAAGGATGGGGGTTTTGGATAATTATTATGGAACACGGTAACTGAACAAAGAATTTTTAATGTTAAAACCTGCAGGAGAATACAAACTATCCTCCATAATCATTTGTAGACCTTGTAGTTTGTACTTAAAATTATCTGAGGGGTTGGGCTACCCATAGGAATTATGGTCCAGTGGTACTTCAAATCATGTCCTCTTTTTTTGGCTCATGTCCTCTCCCTAATGTCCTTTCCACTTATGTCCTCTCCAGTGCTTGAGTCTTTGCTATTCTGTGTTCATAAACTCTGACCACGTCATAGAAACTGGATTTCATTATTTTTTTAAAGTTTTATTTATCGTGCCAAAATTTAAGGCAGGCGTAGTTCCACTGAACAAAATATGAATTTTTACTAACTTGGGCCACTCCTCTGCTGTCCAGGATCATTGCTCAGGCATTCAATCACATACTCATGCTAACTCCTTGACCTCTTAGTAATTAAAATCCCTCTGCTTAGATATGAATTGATAGTCTATAATCCCTGTACTCACGTATATCAATAATATTCATTATCTTAACTGAGACCAAGGTTAGAAACCAATGAACTGTAACACAACTCTTGCATTCTGAAATATACTTTAACTCTATGCCATATTCCTTTTTTAAAAAATATTTTATTTATTCATGAGAGACACACACACAGAGAGAAAGAGAGACAGGGAGAAAGAGAGAGACAGAGACAGAGACACAGGCAGAAGGAGAAGCAGGCTCCATGTAGGGAGCCTGACATGGGACTCGATCCCGGGTGTCCAGGATCAGGCCCTGGACTCAAGGCGGTGTTAAACCGCTGAGCCACCTGGGCTGCCCTCTATTCCTGCCATATCCAATTTCTAAATCATATGATTCTTCTATAGTTTTTTCTTATATCTACCACTTTCCTTCTCTCTCTGAACATTTGGTTTGGGGAAGAATGTGATTGATTCGTCCATGGGGAACAAGTGAGTTGCTGTCTTCTCTGTGCTTCCATAGTGTTTTGTACTTATGACTCATTTCTCTTTTATAGCACTTAGACATGTGAACACAAAATGATGGCAATACAATGTGAGATTTCCCCATTAGTCTGTGAGCTTTTTGAGGATGCCTTGAGACTAAAGTCTGCATGTTTGTGTTGTCACAGTATGGGGGCACAAATGAATGGTTGATAATACCTTATAGTTATTCCTCCTGTGGCATTCATACTCATCCATTCAGTGATCTGTAACATTTCAGGACCCCTCCAACAGAGAAGAGGACGCTCAGTCCGAATCCAATCTGGATATCTATGAGGAAATTGATGTGGAGGTAAAAAGCAAACTGTTATCTTGATAAACATGTGCCAAAGAAAGCATTCTAATCCAAATCATTAAAGAAATACTATAGAACCACAGGAAATACAAAATGTAAGTTAGCTATCTCCATCCTATTTTTTATTCCTTTATAGTTTAGCTCATAGGTGAATGCAAATGAATCTTTGCCTGAGTCCTCCCAAATGTCCCTAGTTAGTCTGGCTTTCCAGGGTCTTTTTTTCCTTTAGTATTTAAATAAAGTGATGTGGCCAATAAGAAATTTACAGACTTCTATAATAACTAAGGTGCTAAATTAAGCAAATGTCTTTTGAGAAATTTTCTGGGCTGTCTTTCTTTTTGTAGTGATTCAGAGATGACGTGTCCATTACAGGATCTGGGGGTCCTTCATCTGGTTTGGAGACATGGAGCTGGCCATGCTGAGGCCCATCTCTCAGCTCATATGTGTGATAGCTTATTAATTAATTTTAAATATTTATTTATTTATTCATGAGACACTGAGAGAGACAGAGACACAGGCAGAGAGAGAAGCAGGCTCCCTGCAGGGAACCCAGTGCTGGACTTGATCCCAGGACCCCGGGATCACACCCTGAGCCACAGGCAGGCACTCAACCATTGAGCCACCCAGGCATCTCTTATATATGGGATAGATTTAGACTCTGTGTGAGCTCCCATTTGGGATGCTCAGAGCCCACCCTTAAGGGAGGTTCTAGTATTCCTGGGACATAAAGATAAACACCAAGGTTTCTGCAACCTAGAGTGTAAACTTCATCAAGAGAGCAATAGTAAAGATAATAAAAAAGTGACCAGCCTAGCCTCACTTAATGTGGGAACCTTAGGATTGCCATTTGGGATGACATTTTGGAATATGGAATCTGTAGATCTGAGAGAGCCAGCAAAAAGAAGGAAAGGGAGGTGCAGGGTAGGACGTGTGCATTAGGTCTGTTTCTCTGGCCTCTTCCGTTCCTTAAATGCTAGGAGGTTCAGAGAAGCAAACTGGCTAATTATGAGGGAAATGTATATGTTAAAAAGGTAATAGCAATACAAGGTAGAGAGTACTGCAGGAGACAGCTGACTTCCACTGGCTAGAGAGGACTGGAAACATTATTTGAGTGGGATGGGACTTGAACTAGGTCTTGTGGATAGCACAGACTTGGAGAAAACACAGGGCTGGCCTGAGCTGCATTGGAAGATGGTAGGCGTGCAGCATGCTCATGGGGTGTGGAGAAGTTCTGACTGAGCCGGAGGGAGGGCTTAGGTAGGCGACACGTGGAAGATGAGTTTTGAGAAGTGAGCTGAGGCTGGCTGGCGGAATTCTTCACTATCCAGCTAAGAACTTTACACTTTACCCTAAGGGCAGGGGCAGATTCAGGTTTTGTGGTTTTCACAGCTTATGAAATTTGGAGGTCTCACCCTAAGAAAAAGAATGCATAGGAAGTTCAGGCTTTATTAATGTCACTATAAATGAGGAGTCTTTGAATGTTTTTGAGCAGTGGGGTGTTCTCTGGGCTGCCATGCTTGGCGAAAACTGTTTGGTTCAGGGCTGGATGCAGATATAATTTTTTGGAATGCCCAGATGGGCATCAGAGGAGTTGGCAAGCTTAATGTAGGGCTATATTGGTTTCATAGGGCAGCTGGAACAAACCACCACTAACTGAGTGGCTTAAAACAACAGAACTTTATATACTCACAGTTCAAGAGGCCTAAAACCAAAATGCCTAGGGTTCTTCTGGCGGCTCTGAGGAAGAAACCAAACCCTGCCTATCCCTTAGCTTCCCATGGTTGTTGATAATTCTTGGTGGTCCTTGGCTTGTAGGCATATCACTCCAACCTCTGTCTCCAACTTCATCTTGCCTTCCTCTCTGTGTCCTCTTCCCTTCTCATAAGAACATTTGTCACTGGATTTTGGGCCCTCCTGAAATCCAGGATAATCTCATTTACAGATCTGCAAAGTAGGTTATATTCACTTGTGCCAGTAGATCAGCACTTGAACATTATCTTTTGGGGGGACACTATCCAGCTCTCTCTCTACAGGCACTAGCAAAAAGTACTGTACAATTTAGCACTTGTGTCTTTACCATGGACCAAGATCTCTTGCTGCCACACACTCATACCCAGTCTTGAGTCTTGACTGCTAGACCTTGGACAACTCACTTAACTCCCCCTGCCTTAATTTGCTCAGCAGAAAAAGGGGTGGTCAGCCTAATTTCTCACATTTTGCTTCACATTAGAATTTTAAAATCTTGTTCAGGTCATATCCCATATTAAACAGAATATCTTGAGGTGGGGCTTAGGCATGAGTTAAAAAACAACAACAAACTCTTCAGGTGATTCTAATGCAGTGAGTTTGAGACCAGTGCTTCTCAGCTATAAAGGTGCATGAGACAAATGACACTGAGGAGGATTTTGTGAAGATGTGGATTGGATTTAGCAGGTCTGGGGCAGGGCCTGTGACTCTGCATTTCTAATGAGCTTCCAGGTGATCTTGCTGCTGGTCCAAGGATCACACAGTGTGTTAAGGACCTGCACGACCTCCCGACATCCTCCCAAGCACTTCCATTACCTGATCAGCTCTTCTGCTGTGGTACATTACCAGTCTGTTGTGGAGTGAGGCGGAAGACAACATCTTAATAGGAAATAGCTTTTGTGGAGAGACAGTTCAGTTTGGAGGTGGTTTATATATTGAGAAAATCCATATGCTACAGATAAGTGGACTCTGAATCTAATGACATTATTTAGAAACAGTTTAACTAAATGAAGGTAAGCAACTAACCCGGTATGTGATCCATCCTGTGTCCAGAATGCTCCTGCTTAGTATAACCGATGTCAATATGGCCTCCCTAAGACCTCTGAAAGGACAGTGCCCTTTCAGCAAACTGAATGCCAGAAAAGTGGTAGGAAGGATGTAAACAGTCTCCAACTTTAGATTTTAATCTGTCAAGTGATAGTACTGTAAAAACAAACCTCTCCTTAGCCTGGTTTTGGGGCCTGGGCTGTGTTAATTTACACATGTCACACGGGGCAAGTGGGGAAAGGAGGGGAGGTGAGGTCCAAGACTTTCTTCTTTGCACTGAGTCCACTTGACCAGACCTGAGAGATGCTCATCTGTGCTGAGACTGGACTCACTTATGGTAGCATATTAGGCTCACCTTGGAAAATTCGGGTGCTACCCATGCCGACTTCTCACCAGGCCATTTAATACCAGGTTTTCTGGGGGCAAGGGCTGGGCGAATATGTATTTTAAATCTCTTCAGATGATTTCAATGTGTATCAGAGATACTTCCTAGGTTCTTTGGAGAGCCAAGTTGTAGGAGCCTGCACAATTTATTGGGTGCATATTTATAGTTCTCACAGTATGTAAGGCACTGTACTCAGTTTGGGGGATGTGACTGAGAGAAGATAGCTTCTATTCCAGCCTGGAAGGCAGATGGAAAGCAACAAATATGGGACTGATACATTTCAGTTGTAATCGAGAGCTATGAAGGTGAAGTTGGACATTATAAGAACATATTATGGTAACCAACTCAATCTGAGAAGGTATCCTTGAAGAGGTGACATTTGAACAGAGTTCCAGAAGACGAGTAGAAATCTTTTAGTAAAAGAAAATGGGGGGAGGGCATGGATGTTCTGGGTCAAGAGAGCAGCATGTGCCAAAGTCTGGAAAAAGGAGGAGCACCAGGGATAGATGGAACTGAGGGTAGGGAGGTGCAGTTCAGGAGGGGGGAAGAGCCAGCCACGTGAGCAGGGAGGGTCAGGGCCCTTGGAGGCCAGGTGAGGATTTGGTGTTTACTGGTTGATAAATGCATAAACGTCTTCCAAAGGTTTTATGTTCCTTCTTTACCATGAAAACTCCTTCGGACAGAGCGCTTGTGTCTTCTAAGTTTGTCTTTAATCTTTTTGCTTTCTTCATCATCTTCCATCACCTTTATTTTTTATTTTTAAAAGTATTTTATTTATTTATTCATAAGAGACACAGAGGGAGAGGCAGAGACATAGGTAGAGGGAGAAGCAGGCTCCATGCAGGGAGCCCAATATGGGACTTGTTCTGGACCCCAGGATCACACTCTGAGCCTAAGGCAGATGCTCAACTGCTATACCCCCCAAGTGTCCCTTTCATCACCTTTAATTGGTACTATCCCCAAAGTTTACAAAGGGACCTCAATTGGATATTATTCATTTAATTTTTACAAGGCCTAAGATTAAATCCTTATTCACAAAAGAGAGAACTTAGCTTTAGAGATGTTCTGGTACTTGTCCAAGGTCTGAGGTGGACAGGGACTCTTTCTCTCCCTCTGTCCCTCCCTCTGTCTCTCCTTCCTTCTCTTTCTCTTTCCCTCCCCTTTTCCTTTTTGCTTCTTTTTTCTCACTTTTCTTTTTTTACAAAATGGAATTAGAGTATATACACTATTTATAATCCACGTTATTCGTGTGACACAATTCTCAGGGTTTTATTCACATTCTTCCATATTCTTCAAGAACAGAATTTTTTTTTTTAAGAACAGAATTTTTAAAATGATTGCTAAATATTCTGTTACTTGGAGATGCAGTAAGTCAGTCAATCTTGTATTACTGGATATCTGTTTTCCCTGAGTTTTCTAAATGTTCATTGCTCTCTGCAATGAGTATTCTACATAAATCTGAGGATATTTTTGATCATTTAAGAAGAAACACTTATGGGTGAAATTACTGGGTCAAAGGCTATGTACAAATTAAAAGTTTCTTATACATATTGCTAAATTGCCTTTTAGACTGAACAGATTTAAATTCTCATCAGCAAAGTATGAGATTGCCTAGGGGAAAACATTTCAATTAAGAAGGCCAGTTGATCTGCAGCATTTGGTTGCTGAAAATATTTAAAAATCAAAGCAAAACAACAAATGAAATGAAGTATTTCACGATGGGACCTCTTCATAACCTGGACCTACCTTTCCCCTCTTTGTTAATTCACTTCTTTCCCATATCTACTTTAGGTCTTGAGGGTCTAAGTTGGTGTTATACATGTTTTTCTGGGCCTACTTCCCCTTGTCCTGCCCCTCCTCAATCAAATCTTCTTATTCATCTAGATCAAGCTTGGGTCTCAAAATATTTGTAAGACATATAAACACAGGTTCGCCATTACTCCTCAATTGTTAGATTTATTTTATCTTAAATATTTTTCCAACATCAAGAATTCCAGACATTAGTCACAGACTTTAGGATTTTTAGTATTGAAAGGGACCTCAGAGATCATCAGGCCCATCACTTCATCTGCAGCAACCAACTAGTGATGGTAAATGGTTGGTGTCCATCACCTTCTGAGGCAGCTGATTCCTTTTTTGGTCCTTCACGTTGCAACACTGAAAGCAAGTCTACTTTCCACAGCAATTTAGAAAATTATGAAATATTCCAAACATACAAGAATGCAGAAGGTTACGTGACACCCACATTCCTACCACATGTATTTACTAGTGTTAATATTCTGTTATATTTGTTATAGAGATCTCTTTAAAAAAAGAAATGCTCAATGATGAGCACTGAGTTATGTATAGAAATGTTGAATCATTATATTTTACATCTGAAACTAATATAACACTGTTGTCAATAAAAAAAGGGAATTCTAAACATAGCTAATATAGCTGCGCTTTTTTAAAGACTATTCTAGGTCCTTTTATCTCCATATACACTATGGAATAAAATTGTCCTATGATTTTTAAGTCTAGTCCCAATTTTTGGATATTTTCCTGAATCATGGTTTGTAAAATATTTTGTATGTAAATACTTACGCATATTCTTTCTTAGTACAATTTTTAGGAATTGTCTTCTTGAGCCAATGATTAAGCATATTTAAAGGCTTTTCATACAAATTGCCAAAGTACCCACCTGAAATATATGACGGTGCTCCTTTCTTTGCACCCAGGTAACACTGGGTATTATCTTCAAATTTTTTTCTACAACGGGACAGATATAAAACACTGTTCTATTAGAGTTCTAATTTGCGTTTTATTCTTACCATGGAAGATGAAAATTTAATCATATGTTCATTGACCCTTGAAAGTGTTTTGTGGATTGCCAGCTTATATCCTTTGCTTATTTTCTTATTTCTAAGTTCCCTTTATCATTATACACATTGCAGACATTAATTGCATTTATTTTTCAATTTCACCTCTTTTTTTTAAAGGAACTGCAAACATTTTATTTAGTTATATCTAGTGGTCTTCTCCTTTGTGCTTTTTGCTTTTTGTGTTAAACTTAGAAAAGCTTCCTTGAAGTTAAGACCATACACATCTATTTTAAATATTAGTATATTATTTTATAACAGACTATGTAAATCCATTTTCTTCCAGTCATTTTTACATGTAACTTTTTAATATACTTGGAGTTTTGTATAGGTTATAAGGCAGACCTCTATCTTTATTTTTTGTTTCATGCTATCAATATGTTGTTATGCAATCAACATGACTTATGACTGGCAATGTGCAACTTGGTCACCTGGCCAAGGAAGTGTTGGCCAAGGGGGAGTTTTCCACCCAGTAAAGTTACTTTTGTTCTCTTTCATACTTTATTCTT
Source organism: Canis lupus familiaris (assembly GCF_011100685.1). Taxonomy (NCBI): domain Eukaryota; kingdom Metazoa; phylum Chordata; class Mammalia; order Carnivora; family Canidae; genus Canis; species Canis lupus. The sequence goes on from NC_049237.1 coordinate 24,870,434, forward strand.
GGGAACCAAATCCCTAAGTCCAGCCACATTGACAGTCCACCTGTCATTTGGACAAGTCCTGAGTTGAAATCACATTCATCTGCAAGAAGAACTGTTTTAGGTCAGAAACACTGTGTTTTGTAACTCCAGATCCTGATCTTGGATTTAACTGGTGAGGATTCCAGGCACTGCATAAATGACAGGAGAGATGTAATTCAGTTGGGCAATTCTGGCATGTGTCCTACCTGGCTTGTAAAATTTTATAAATATCTCTAAAACCCAAACCTCCGGTTCTTTGATGCCGATTGTCTTAATCTGATTCTCAATACTTTTATAAACAAATAAACCAAAAATTTCCCTGCAAGATCATACATTTAAGTATTTGTTGCTTGTGGATAGATACAGAGAAACCAAGTATGGATGTGAATTAACAATTGAAGGGGATAGGGTTTGATTCTAATTCAATTAGAATGTTTCTGGTGTTTTGCTGTTATGATGTTAACTCTTGGCTTGATATATACCTTATCATGTTAGAGAATTATCTTAAAGGAGATGTATTTCTTTTTTTAAAAAAATATTATTTATTTATTCATTCATGAGAGACACAGAGAGAGAGGCAGAGACATAGGCAGAGGGAGAGGCAGGTTCCTCACAGGGAGCCTAATGCGGGACTCGATCCCAGGACCCCGGGATCACAACCTGAACCAAACAAAAGCAGACGCTCAATCACTGAGCCACTCAGGTGCCCTGGGAGATGTATTTTCTACATGAGTCATTAGCCTCTTAAATGATAATTTAGGAAAAATTAAAAAATGAGTAGAGGGGGAAAAGAAGGGCTTCAAGGAAATATTGAATAGAAAGAAATCCTATTGACTACGTTAATTCAGAGGTGGCTCATCTGAACTAGTGACATGTCTGAAATGTAGATACTGAAAATAGTTAAATTTTAATTCAAATCAGGAAAACAAATGGTTGTCTCATAAACGTCTAAGCTTTCTCAGTGAAGATCTATGACTTATTCCTTCTTTGTCTCTAGAGGGTCTAAAAGACTGTACATTATGGGAGCTCAACGGGAGTTTGTGGAATGCAACTACATAAGCCAATACATTTATTATCAATCCCCAGAAGCATCTTTTATTTTCATGCCATGTAAAATGTATTCAAACCAGAAACATACTGCCTGCTACTTCTAAATTTTCTTTAAAAAGAAAGCCATATCCAAAGGATTTGAATAGACTTTTCTCCCAAAATGCATAAATGACAAATAAGGACATGAGAAGATCTCAACATAATTAGGGAAATGAATATTATCAAATCCACAGTGAGATGCCACTTCATACCAATTAGGATAGGCAGGGTAAAAAAAGATAATAACAAGTGTTGGTAAAAATGTGGAGAAGTTGAGATCCTATATGCTGTTGGCAGGAATACAAAATGATGCAGCTACTTGGGAAACAGTCTGGCTGTTCCTCTAAAAGTTAAACATAGAGTCTTCACATGACCCAGCAATTCCACTCTACGTTTATACCCAAGAGAAATGCAAACATATGTCCACACAAAACTTACACAAGAATATTCATGGCAGCATTATTTATAATAGCCAAAAAGTGGAAACAATCTAAATGTCTATCAACTGATGGATGAATAAATAAAATGTGTCATAGCCATATAATGGAACATTGGACTACAAAAGAAATGAGGTACCAATACACGCTTCAACATGGACAAATCTTGAAATCATTATGCTAAGTGAAAGAAGCCAGTCGCAAGAAACCACATATGGTATGATTTCATTATATAAAATGTCTAAAATAGGCCAATTCGTAGAGACAGAATAAGGATTGTTGGTTGTCCAGGAAGGAGGAGGTTGGGGGAGAAATAGGGAATGACTGCTAATTGTTGTAGGGTTTCTTTTCAGAGTAATGAAAATGATCCAAAATTGATTATGGTGATGATTGCACAACTCTGTAAACATACTAAAATCTATTATGCATTTTAAATGAGTTAATTGTATGAATTATATCTCAATAAAGCTGTTATTTAAAAAAAGAAGCAAAGAACCAGATCTTGGAACATGGCTCTGGATTAGACAGTAAGAGCAGAAACTCAGGCCAGAAGTTAAGTGAACAATATAGTGAGTGTGGGAGGTAGTTAGGAAAACACACAACATCATAATCCCTCTAGTGCTAAGGGTTTGTTTTCATACATGGGGAGGGAAAGTGACCTCCTTTGGGATGACTGGAAAGGCATCTGAGAAGGCCTAGCATTTAAGTATGAAATTACATTATTATGTGTCTATTAGAAATTTATTTCTTTAGATTATAAGCTTGAAATGCAGGTAGTCCAATACATATCTTAGTGCATATCCATATGTGAACTCTTTCTGACTGATGGCTGGGGAGACCAGGTTTGGATGGGGAAGAAGACCAGCCTGGGAGAGAGCCTGCTGTGTCAGATGACAGCCTGAGAGTGTTTTAGGGAGCTGGTGGAGGTGAGGGCAGCTCAAAAGAGAGGCCAGAAGAGAGCCCCACAATTTAACCAGGGTTGATCCTAGAGATAATTTCCATTTTCAGCCTCTGCTCTAGCCATAACTCACAGCCTTTGGAATGAAGTCTTGTGGTTGGGTCTGTTTGAGCATCCTCTATCAGTTATCAGTGGGCCTCAAGTTTTCATGTAGAATTCCAGTATTTTTGCAGCTCTCCTGGAGGGATTAAATTGCACTTATTCTCATTATGTTTATCTTTTTGGCTATCCTTTGGTACTACTATTTAAATAGAACTGTTTCTTACCTCCACTGTATCCTTGGAATTGCTCATCAGATAAAGCTCTTGCAAGGTTCAGTCAACAGGTAATACTTCAGACTCTTGGTCAACTGCAAGCTGTACCTGGTTCATGCCACATGGATGACCCTCTCAGCTCAATTATCTCTCTAACAGGCACTGATGTCACAAAAATATGTCTTTTGTGTTGATTCAGAATTGCTTGCAATAGCTTGAAGGTTGGCCACACACTACTATGTCACAGTATACTGACCCAGAATCAATGTGTTGCATAAAAGACACACACGTGCATACCCTGTAGAGGTGACCAGTTTAGGATTATGTTCTCTTCTGTCTTATATCAAACCTGCATTTTTTCACATAAATAAGGCTGGATTTGGGTTTTTCAGCAAGTCTCCTCCCTTTTCTGGACTATATAGGTCTCTTATCTTTCAAACAAAGGAACAGAATCTCGTATTTTTCCCCATGGATACCTTCCATGGATATGATTTAGGACGAGAAGGTCTGGTCTCTCTAGTAAGAGTGTGAGCTCCTTCAGATTAGAGATGCTACACATGTTTTAAACGGGTTCCCCTTCTCAATACCTAACAGTTAGTGTCTATGACAGTTGAGTATGGGAGGAAGAAGAGAGTGTTTTCAAGCTACTTTTTACTTCCCAGAATTAAAAAAAAAAAAAAAATCACTCTCCTGGTTGAGAGCCACTAATCCAACTCTCCTCTAGGCCTAAAGAAAGTGCTCAATAAGGTAGTTACTGATTAATTGATTACCAGTATTTCAACCCTGTACTTGCATTATTTTGCACTGTGTGTACCTCAAAGGTTTCTTTGATAACTTTTTGGTTGTGATCTGTGGTTTTTACTTTCTATTTTATATCAGAAAAATGGAGATCTTCCCCAAATATCCTTATTCTTCATTCTCCTTTCTTTCTCTGGGACGGCCTGAGATGCTGGCAGTTTGAGATTCTGGGATCCACTTAGGGCACATTAGTGCACTAGCAGAAGAAAGTGTTCTGGCATGCTGGCGACAACCATATCTGTTTAATTGTGTAGGAATCAGAGAGATCATGACCTCTCTAGTAATTGTTGTGGAAGGGGTAGCAGAGCAGAGCTCCTTAGGCTCCTACCCCCACCAGATTCCATTTTGGTGAAGACAAGTCAGCCAGTCTTGTGACACCCCATTTGTCTGACACATCCTTCCCTCTCTGCTTGCATGCTGCTGCTCCATCTTGAGGACATGGTCTCATTCAATTTCTCCTGACACCAGGGCCAGGCAGAGAGATGGAAATCAGACAGTGGGACTAATGGCTTAGCTCCCCAAGCACCTGGACGGCATCCAGGGCTCTGGACACATTCCATGGTGGGGCCATTCATCTTCTTCAGGGGTGCTTTCGCTAACCCAAACATCTGAACTCAGAGATTCATCTTACTTTACTCCCAAAGACAGAGACTAGCTGGGGCACTGTTTCTACAGTGTTACCTGGTAAGATCCAGCTGGGAGTTAATCACAAGGGAAGACCTAGGCAGGTAGGCAGCAGCAGAGAGGGAGTGAAGAAGTCTAATAATAATAGAAATCTACTATGTGCTATTTAGGATATCCTAACCTACTGATCCTACTTTAGCCTCAGAGCTGTCCCCCCCAACTCCAAACATTCAAGGTTTGCATCATGCTCAGAGGTATCATTCTTTAGGGGATAGAGGGAGGATGTTGGGAAGAATAGAAGGAGGCAGGAGCAGGTTGGTAGAAGGAAGGTTACTTGTGGTTCCTGCTTGCTTTTGTCTGGGTGCATCTTTTCTTTGGGGGCCCTTAGTAAGAAGATCCGAGGAAGTATTGGCTTCCTAGGAAGATCTCCCTCTCTTCTTCCTTCCTCTTCTCCCTCAAAAGCTTACACTGGCTTTGTGGCACTAAACAGGGGATACACTCCCAGTCCTTAAAGAACTCCCATTCCAAAAGGAAAGGAAAGAGACAGCACATCTAGGGGAAAGATCATGGTCTTTGGAGTCAGAATACTTAAGTTCTGAGTCAAACTCCACCATTTTATGAGCTCTATGTCTTAGAGCAAGTTACTTAATACTTAACTTTTCTGCTCTATGTCCTCAACAAAGTACTGGAGAATGAGGAGTAGTGTGCACATATATAACATAGGAGTTCAACAAGTGATAGTTGCACAGTTATATAATTATATAGTTAGCTCAAATACAAGCCAGATGTGATAATGGATGTCACTGAAGTACTAACACAGTGCTACCTGGTCACATAGTTAGTGAATGACAAATTCTAACTCGAATGAGTGCATTCTAAAGGTGAGGACTGTGGTCTTGGTTTTCAGACCTTGTGCTGGTCACTCTGATGGTAACTCTTCATGCCAAACAAGGCTCCTCTGTTTGTCTTTGGGAAATGCCACAAGGGGGCATGTTGTTCCTAGAGGAGAAACCTGTGGATCTACAAATCTGTTCTATATGCCTGGCAAAATTCTCAGTTTCTTTACTAAAGGAAGGATTTTGGAGGCCCAAAGCATGAAATGCAGGCCAAACTTTTGTTGGATGTTCTGGATGCACACTGGGGTTAGAAAAAGGCTACTGTTCCAGAGGAGCACAGGTATCTGGTGCTCACCACAGGACCAGGCATTAGGCACCAAGGCTAGTCCAGTCTTTTCATGGTGGGGCCTGTGGAGGTCTTAGTCAGAATGAAATTGGGACTTGGTAATGCTGAGCTTTCACTTCGAAGGTCCTGTGAAACTGTCCTGGGCAAGGAGGGATAGTGAAGCTCATTTTCCACGTGTTCTGCCTCCAGATAAAGTTATACCTAGGAGTTGGATCTTTGAACACCAAAATCAAGGTCACGTCTTCTCCTTATAAGCAGCAGCTTTAGCTACAACCAGATTATAGGACGCTGGGAAAATGTGGACGGTCCTTTGGGTTTCTTACAATAATATCCTCTAGTGTTGTGCTGAACTTAATAATTCATAGAGCACTTTCACAGACCTCATCACTGAATCCTCACAGAGTCATTGGCCCTGACTTGTCTGTGGCAACACGATGAGGGTTGAAATAACCCAGGGATTGGTGCTGAATGAATGTAGGTCTGAATCTTCCTTCTTGCTTTAATAGCTGTGACCTTGTGTAAGTTACTAACTCTTCTAAGTCTCAATTTCCTTACCTGTATAGCAAGGATTATCCCACGGGGGGGATTAAATAACATCTCATACACCAAGTACCCACATAGAGCCTGGCATAATGCAAGACTCTCTTTCCTGTCTGCTTTTGCCAACCTCATTTTTGCTGTCTATTATTTCAGTTCGATGCTACCTGGTACCTGAAATAAGGGTGACCCATTGGCAAAGCTTTCTGCTTGTCTCCTTTGTAAGGCCAAATGTGGACCTCTAGGCAAGGTCTGTGGTGGAGGCCAGGTGAGCTCAGAGGACAGCATCAGTCTCTGCTTCTGTGCCTCCCTCTGAGGTATAATGAAGGGGTACCTGTAGTGTCTTATGCTAGGGCTAGAGGATGGACTATGGTGACAAGGTGTGGTCACTGTCAGCTGTGAAGAGGGCGGTGGCAGTCACTCATTGTATCTCTTTGTGACCAAGATATACGTGACCTGAGTGGGGCAGGGCAGGGGCCTGGGACTTGACCTGCATGGGATGGTGATGGAGAAATATGGGCTTAGTTCTGTGAGCTTCTGGTAACAATATTTTTGTCTGCTGATCAATATATAACCTAGTTTTACTAGGTTTAGAGACACCTTATTTAATATATATTGTTGATCTGTTAACATTGAACTCACAACAGATAGGACTGTAATTCATACTGAATGGAGCTTATGTAACACACTTACTTTTCTCCATAAAGTCACAGCATAGCCTTCTTGTGCTCGTGAACACTAGTCAGCGCTTTAGCACCACCCTTGGGAGCCACTGTGAAATCACCAACAGAAAGCACAAAAGTATGGCACTAAATAAACCACAAGGAAGACATTTGTTTACAGTGTAAACAAGAAGGCAGAGTGTTGCCCAGTGTAACCTCTTCTGGGGACGTACCGCTTGAGCGACTCAGAATTTTCATCCCAAATAAGTGTGAAGGATCAGAAAGCCACCACGCTATTGATTTGGAGGTTATGAATAAATTTTAGAGTAGGCAAATCTGCAAATGTAGAATTTGTGAATTATGAGGATCAGCTATACTTTTCTTCTCCCTTCCACCTCACCTTTCCTCTACACAAATGCTTTTTGTAGGGTTTTAAGGAAGATAATCACAGAATAGACAGGGTTCTTTTGCTTTGGAACTTGGCCAGTGACTTAGTACTTATTTGCTTCAATTTTAATTTTAATTTTGAGTTGAATAATTTAAATCATTCTCTCCCCTCAGGTTTAGATAAGTATTGATGCTATCCAGCTGTCTCCTTCTTGGGTGTCCAAGATCTTCCAGATCTAACACTCTGTCACCTTCCTTGCCTTATCTCCCTCCAGGGCCTTCACAGTTGAACTCTATCCACACAGAACTCTACATGGTATCCTTGCAGGCAGATGTGTATTTGCACATCTGGTCCCTGCACCCTTCCTGCCTCATTGGCTTCTCAAGTGCTACCTCCCTTTGGAGTTTGACAGTGAGGACCTTCTCTCTCTGTTCCCCTTCTCACTTTATTTATTTATTTATTTATTTATTTATTTATTTATTTATTTATTTATTTATTTTCCCCTTCTCATTTTAAACATACAAACCCATTTTTTTTTTTTTTTGTCATTAGCTGTCTTCCTGTTTGTTTTCCCCATAAGCATGTGATCCCAACTAAGGGGAAGGACCCTCTCTTATCTTTGTTTACCAGTGCTTGGTATGCAGCTTCACGAAAGGGTGGGTAAATGGATGAAGGAAGGAGACAGTGTTCCAAAATATTGAGATGACAGATTGCTCATGGTCATTGAAAACACAGGTATAAGCTGATCAGAAAGCATGGAAAGCAAGGAAATGTGTTTTCTTCTGTATTTATGTCACTGAGTCTATGGGGTAGCAATTCTCCAATCTTGGTCACAAAGATTAAAAAATTAAGGATTAATTTCTTGGAAATTAATTATATTCGGGCAAGAAAGGTATAAATTATAGACCTCTCATTTCAAATTTTGCATTTCTGTGAAGTATTTCTGACAGCAGGGAGCCATCAAGCAGAAGTAGGAAGACACTAGACAGACAGCCTTGACTTGTGCTGAGTAGTAACAGCTATGTACCCAGTGCAATTTGTTTCACCTCCTCGGACTTCAGATCCCACACTTGACAAATGAAAAGACTAAGAGATTGTATTAGGACGCTAGAATTCTGCTGTCATCAAAACTTATTTTGGCAGTAAAATGGGTTCTGCCCAGCTTTTTTTTCTCTCTAGAATCAGGCACGGCCATGAGACTCAGAATTGGTAAGTCAGTGTATTTCCTCTATCTGATTCGGGGGTGGGTACATGACTGAGGTCCAACCTGTAAGACTCATATTCTTTTGTTGGAACTAGTAATCCCAATATGGCAGACACGATTGGTCTTCCAGTGTCAATTTTGTCGATCTTTTTTAGTAGTAGAACTCCCAATTCTTAGAGGCCTCAGAAGTGCAAGCAATAAACATTACATTTCCAGACTTCTTTAGAACTAGGTGTGGGTATATAATTAAATTTGGCCACAGGGTTATAAGAGGATGTACCATGTATTACTTCTTCAAAGTGACCTTAAGGAAAGAAGGACAAGCCCTTTTTCTTCCCTCCCTCTTCTTTTCCTCTTTCATGCTGGTTGGAGTACAGACAAGATGGCTGGAGCTCAAGCAGCCATACTGGACTATGAATTGTAAGCCCCTGTGGCAAATAAGAAAAAACAAAAAAGAAACCTGGATTCCTGATATTGTGGAGCAACTCTTCATCCCTGGATTGCTTATCTCTGGAATTTCTTTTTATAAGAGAGAATGAACTTCCTGTTTAAACAATTGCCATTTTGTGTTTTCTTTTACTTGGCAGATTGACCTGGTTCTAACAGAGAGAGCTACTGGGGAAGAGAGTCATTGGACTTTTGAGGTGATAGAATGGAAACCTGAGCCTTGCTACCACATGGAAAGAGTGTCCTGAATGAAGTCAACACAGAAGGAAGCAGAGTTCGAAACAGAGTGTGCCTCCATCCTGCTACATCATTTAAATTTTATTTAAATTCAGTTTGCCAACATATAGGATCTGGCCGTGTTTGAAGCCTTTAGCCTTTGCATTTTCAGTTATGTGCATCACTATTTTGGTTTAAACGTACTGTTGTGTAAATTGGGGTCTCTGTCTTCTGCAGTTAAAAAGAGTTCTATCAATATAAGCAGCAAAGCCATTTCTTCAAATGGAATCTTACTCAGAATCCCAATTGTGATTCATGCATGCATGCGGAGATGCTAAAGCAGGGCTGGGAGATGGAGCTCAAGATCTCCAGAAACCCTTTGTTCTCATGGCACAGTCTGGAAGCCACTCAAGTAGATGATTCTGATTCTGTGGAAGAATACAGTGAATTCTATACCAATGTCTGCTCCTTTCCTAGAATCACTGTAAAGCCAGTTATTGTATCATTGCTACTTTTCAACACTTTTTTCTCCTTTGTTAGTAATGTTAATAACAAGCGGCCACCTTGGTTGAGACAAACAAGCCCAGTCTTCCCTCAGATTTTCCAGCATATTCAGTATCCCCGTATTATGAGCTCATTCTTAATCAAGATTTGGAAATCAGGTCCATTGGCCCTAAATAATTCACTTATATTTTAATTTGTGAGTCTTGGGCTTAGGGTGAGCTAGACCCACAAGGACATTAACCTCCTAGTTAACTGTCACTATTTGGATCTTTGGCTTTGGGATTGGTCCACTTGTTTGCCCTCTGGATCCAAATTTAATTTGCAAGTGCTTGGTGAGATCTTAGAAGTGGGACAGCTTCCAAGCCTGTATCCCACGTTCCTATTGTTGCAGGAGAGCAATATGGGACAAGACCAGCTGTGTCCTCTAAAGGGCCCTATAGGAAGAGAGGGCATGCCCATGTCAACTTCTGCTTCTTGTTCACCTCTTTGGAGGAGGCACACTTACTAACTATGCTGGGTCAGAGAAGAGAACTGTATTCTTTCTCTCTACCCAGTGAAGGGTGCCTCAGACGACCGCTGATTTATGGAATGCTGATGCTCTTTGCCAGTGGAGTGAGCATTTTCCTCTTGATGTGAGCATTGTTGACATTTTCATCAGCAGCCCAGGTTCTAAAAGCCACATCTTGGCAAGAGAAGAGGTGAAAATTTACTTAAGCCTTTGCTCCAGGCGATCACTCTGGGATTCAGGGTTGAGTCTTTTCATCAGAGGCACAGAAGCACTGGGATCAAGACACATAATTCTTTCCAGCTTCAGGGAAGAAAGATGCAGTCATAATAAGCCATTCTTTCCTTTTCCCAGGGCTTATGTATACCCTGGCTGCTGACCCAAGGAATTTTTGGAAGTAGACTCTGGTATCAGATCAGAAGCTTGAGAAAGTTTCCAGCTCCTCTTGTGAGAAAAGTGGCATCAATTTAATCATCTTAAAAGCCACATTGGGGTCTGATCTAACCTGGTCAAAACTGTTGGTTGTTTTTTAGGAGTTGATGTTACACAAAAATGGTGAGATGCCACTCACCTTAGTGAAAACTGGTCAAGTTTAGTCAAAACTGGTCAGTCTTAGAGGGATCAGAGTTAGACCAACACAAATGCTCCTCTCCTCAAAGGCAGAAAAATAAAGTTTGTGTTTATAACAGCCCTTGAATCAACAGGCATAGGTACCCTTTTTATTGCTTGTAAGTTTCTTTGCTTAATAACTATGCGAGTATTTACTGGGCAACCATTTTTGTGCCTAGAACCATGCTTGGTACTAAGGTAGCCTGGAGGAAAATAGAGGCTGTGGTCTCTGTTCTCTGAAGCCCTGGGGTTCAGTGGAGTGGAATGTCTTTGCTATCTGGATTGGAGATGCTGAGGTATTGTGAACCTCAGACCACAATGGATTTGAAAGAGGATAGAGGATTTGGTTGCTTGAGTGTTAAAGCAGTACAGTGAGATTCACAACATCGCAAAGTTTTATCCTAAGTTGCCACACTCTAAACATTGTCCCATCTCTGAACAAAGATTTACCAGACTTTCTGGCAGGAATTTCAATTTTAAGAGAACAGGGATTTTATTGCCCTTGTTCAATTATGTCTTCTGTGTCCAGTGAAATGCTTGAGGAGCAGTAAACCTTTGATTATTTGCTAAGCGGGAGAATTAATGAGATATTGCAATGGACACTGGTGTACACCTCACTACTTTCCCATGGACTGCCTTTGTGTTTATTCCTGAACGAGCTTTGGGGAGAGGATGACCTCTTTCTGTCATGTCTCTAAGAACTGGGCAAGGGTTCCAGGGATGAGTAAAATGTGTCCCAGCATCTGGGAATGTATTGCCAGACACATTTCCCTCAGTTGCTCATCACTAGGCCCTTCTGAGAGATTTTCAGAAAGCTCACGAAAGAATCCAGTATCTGCTTATCTTTGGGAGGCGTATTCATTCTACTTCGTTGTTTCTAATGGTTGTTATCTGACAACTGTCTAGACTGAAGATTCCAACTGAAGTAAAGAGAAAGAAAATGAAATATTTCTTTACTTGGGGGTGGGGATGGACATAATGAAATATGCTCATTCCTGACCTTGGGGGCTAACTGCCTGCACAGTCAGCTAGAGGCCCCACAACTTGGGGAATGGGATTTGTCAGTGTCTAAATGATGTCCCATCACAAGGAGGCTATATACTGCTTGGCTTGCACAAAGAATTTTTGCAATAAACTTTTCCATTTGGGTGAAAAGGGAGCAAGAAAAGCCTTTAATCTTGCCTTTCTCATGGTATCTGTGATGGGGTTAGGGTGATTGCTCCCAACTGCTTACAGAGCATTTTAGTGGGATGGTGGGAGGTGGATTCCAACCCCTTTTTGGATCTATGTCTAACTTTCTGTTTTTTTTTTTTTTAAATCTCCTTTTATCCCAAAGCTCATCATGCTACCATCCAGCCAAAAGTACATTTTTTTTTGCAACTTATTAAACATGTTCCCTCTTAGATCTTATATTAAAATCTATTTCCTTTCTGTAGGGGACAAGTTGAAACCAGAAAAGTTGCCTTGTAATTTTTTCCACTTTGAGTCTGCTGTTTGCAAAGGGCACCTCCAGTTCTCCAGTTGCAGTAGGGAACAGCTCTCTGGGGAAGGAAGGGAGTTAACTCTAGATTTGCTGCCCCACACTGAGGGTGGGTGAGAGCACTTGTTATCCTCCACTGTCTGAGTGCGTCAGGCCCTCCCTTCACCGTGCAGCTCTGATGTGGGCATCGGCAGAATGAGTTAGAGGAGCACACCAACTGCGAAAATTAAATTAAATAAAATTCTTCCTTAATTAATTTTATGATCATGGGACGCCTGGGGGGCTCAGTGGTGGAGCCTCTGCCTTTGGCTCAGGTCGTGATCCCGGGGTCCTGGGATCAAGTCCCGCATCTGGCTCCCTGCGTGGAGCCCGCTTCTCCCTCTGCTTGTGTCTCTGTCTCTCTCTCTCAGTCTGTGTCTCTCATGAATAAATAAATAAATATTTGAAAAAAAAATGGATTCCATGATCAAATAGAAACTGTTATCTACTGTTTCAGTAAAACCCCTCAGACTCAGAGGGGTTCCCTCTACTCTGTGGGGTCTTCCAGCCTATAATGCTGTGTCCTGTGCTCTTCCTGAGCGTTAGTCTCATAGCAATGGACACTTCAAGTCAGAAGGGACTTACTACCTCACCTTTGCCTGGAAAGCTCTGCTGAGAAAAGAACTCACTTTCCCCCAAGACAGCCCACCCCATCACAGGCCTCACTCATCGTCAAGATGTCCTTCCTGATATCTAGTTGATGTCTGTCTTGCCCCGTGGCTTGGGCTCTGCCTAATTGCCAGAGAACCCCTTTTAATCTAAATTGCTCTCCTGTGAGAGACTCCAGCACAGGAACTGTGAGCTCAAATGTTCCCAAAGCCCTGGGATAAGAGCTAACTGGGTGGAGGAAACTGGGTGGATGGTGAGTAGCCCTTGACAGACTTAGAGCTGGTGAGACACAGAGAGATATAGTCCATTTACAAAAGGGAGAGCCACTTCTCCTGCCAATCATTGTTGCATGGAAATGATTGCAATTTTTTCAAGAGGAGATCAAAATTCAGATTTTAATGTGAAATCTCTCACTTTCAAAATCCTTAGTATAGAGGAGTAAAGCCGAACTAATGAAGCCTCAGGGCAGGAAAAGCCTGTGAGTCTGATTTGTGATGGAAAAATGAAGATGGGGACTAGAGGTATGAAAGCAGCATACAGTTCTGAAGTCTCTAAGGAACTCTGCCTGCTGTTCTATTTCCTAGGAATGATTAGCACGTGGTCCTTATATGTTCACATTCAGGGGAGAGAGACTGTGCCATTCAAAAGCAGGTGGTGGGAAGGATAGCTTGAAGTGATGGTTTGGGTGGGAGAGCTGTAAGAGGAGAGAAAGCAGGCAGAGAATCAGCTCCTTCAGTTGGGGAGAAGAGAGAACAGTCTGCCCAGCTGAGGGAAATCTCTGAGATTCCTTTATTCTGGAGACCCCTGGGTCTCTCTGAAGACTCATAAAAACAATGCTCTCCCTGAGAAGGGGAATATCTTACCTTGTTGAGATGGACAGACAGGGGCTAACTGGGCATAGTTCTGGGGAAAGGAATGAAGAGGTAGGCATCTCGGGCAGATGGTAGAAAGGGGTTACCTAGGAGGTGGAAGGACACTAATCAGGCTACTCTGAATGTAGAGCCCAAGGAGCTGGCTACATTATGGGTGTATCGGAAGGCTAAATTTGGTTTTCTTGCTGGTGCCTTGGTTAAGATCTCTCTCCTTCTCTATTTCTATTATATGAGTGTGTGAGCATTCCTATTTTAACTGTACACTCTGCACTAGTAAGCTCTTAATGCATGTTTGATGAATGAATACACCTGCACACGTGTATGCCATGTATGCATTTGTGTGTAAAACATGCACATTGTGTTGGTCACAGAGAAGGTCTGCACACCCTCCTCAAGAAATCTGGGATGTCAACTCAGGCTCCCAAAAATTTGGCTTTCATGAGAGTGCATGTGGCCCCTGGGAGACAGCTAAGAGCTGTTAGGCCTAAGAACTTTCAAACAAATAGGAGAAACTATGGCCTTCTGGCTTTGACAGGGAGGAAGGAGACAGGAAGAGGTTATTGGGAAGTCATGGAATGGCTATCATCACCTTTAGAGAGGCTTGAAAGCACGGCAGACACTTGCTGTCCATAGTGGGGTCAGGGTGGTATTAGTCCAATCCCTGGGGCATTTTCTGAAATCCCCTGAAGTCTGGCTCTCTCCCAGCAGGCTGCAAGAAGTATAATCACTTGGAAAGGCTTTGTTGGGCCTCCAAGCAGTGGACAGAGGAGGGTAGCAGGAGAGGAGGAGGGAATGACAGACACTGTTAGGTCAGAAGGCTACCCTGGTGGTGACCAGAAGCCAACTTTAGAGTTCCTGTGGCTTCACTGCCTAGAGGCTAAGCCCAAATTATGCTTAGGGCTCTTATGAGTGAAAGAAATAGATATGTGTATGACTATCTCACCATCTATCCCCACGTATATATTTGTACACTGATATATATTACACATATAAAATGAACATATTCAAAATTCAAAATGGTGGTGCCTATTTGCCTATGTCTACTCAGAAATAGTTTCATTACATCCCACAAAATGCTGACATGATAAGGTTCTGATTGAAAAAGGTTAGTTTTTCACTGACTTTGGGGTAATCTTTGGATTTCCTCATCTTCTGCTTCCCGTTCTCTTGTCAGTCTTCCTTCTGAGGAAAAGGACTACTAAACTAAAGGATAACTAAATTCCTAAACTGTTTTAATTTAGAAGAAGATGGTGTTAAAAGCAAGAGGGAAGGGCATTCCCTCACAGAAACTATCTCAAGGGCATTTGCAATAGATGTGTGTACTGATACAGAAACGTGGCTTCTAATTCATGTTGTTGGAGGAAGAAAATGCTTCAGAGTTGCCAGCCTGGCCTCAGTTGAGTAGATGGTTCATCCCATGTGTTCATCTGCAGGGCCTGCTCGCCTGGGGCATGGAACAGACTGTGACAGGGTCAGGGACAGGACCTCTGGTGGAGAGTCCTTCCCTCTCCTCAGATAGCTGGCTATGAGCACATCCAATCAACCACGTCTGCTCTCTAAGATAGGGAAAAGGAATTCCTTTGGGAGGAAGCCATGGAAGTTGTGCAAAAGAACCCCTGACCACAAGGGCTCCTCGAGGCAGAGCTCAGTAACAAAACATGGGTCTTGAGAAAACACAACCAATCCTCAAATATGTAGTTTTGAGAATATTGTTCACCAGTGACTCCAGAAATCCCATAATCATATCTCTTCCCTGAGGCAAGAAATGGAAACCTTGAGATGAAGGAGTGATCTGCGGCCTTCTCAGACAAATAGGTATCTACAGGTCCCTCATTTTTAACAGACAGCAGTGATTGCGCCCATATTTTGGCTTTAATTCCAGTGTTTCAGAGTATTCTCTAGTGGTTTCATACTCGGTTGTCTTGTCTTCCCAAATGACCTGGTATCAGTTCTTCCTTGTTTCAATGTTGTCCCTAAAGGGTTCCTTCTGAATTCCTGTCCCAGGTCCAAGGATAACCCTAGGCTGCAGCTTTCCTGCTGATATTTGGGGAACACTGGGGGCCCTGGGAACCCATGTGAACTCCAAGTCTGTCTGGTTTCTGGTTCCTTCCAATGGGGTAGAGGCTGATTTTACCAGTCTCTCATCACCCCACCGCCTCATTTCTTCCAGCTCCTTGCTGCACTTGATCTTCATTCTGGCCTTTTGCCTTGATTCCACAGGCCTTGACTTGCACATTTCTGCTTCTTGTCTGATGCTTAGAAGCACTGCTGCTTCGGAGATGTTGCCGCATTATTCTGCCCTGCTCTCTGGGATCCAACCTTTGTGTATCAACTCAACTCAGATCTAACTAGAGTTGACAACGCTCCATGGACTTGGTGGTTCTGACTCAGGCCCTATCTTGGCAAAGGTCAGATCCGCTATCCTGGTTAATTCTCTCCTTCAGCTCTATCCTACCTCCATTCTGGTCCTCTTCTTGCCCTCCTTGGAGCTCTGAGGCTGTTGTCTCAACTGTCATTTGTATGCAGGCAGCATCTTATAATTATTCCTAATGGTTCCTAGCAAGTGCTGAGAAGGCAACAATATTTGTGAAAATCAACTGATACCACCCATAATATGAATGTTTTCAAAGTTAGATGACAGTAAGTGTGAGACAGAGGGCTTGCCTCCCAGGAAAAAACCGGTGCCAAGTCTTGAGGCTGGCAATGCAATGGGCAGACAGAACTGAATCTTCCCCAGAGGAGAGCCTGGTGGGTTTGTTTCTACTTCCTCAAATATGTAGAGAGGAGGAATGTCTCATCTGAGCCACACAATGAAGAAACTGCATGGTTGTCTGTGTTTTGACCATCTGCAACCACAAATTATTTGGGGGTGGTCCAAGAAGTGCTAATGTGACCTTCCTCCCTTTCTCCATGATCCAGGGAAAGTTTCTCTCGGATGAGAATTTTCATGTCCACAGCTGAATTTGAAACATCAGAAAGATTTGGAAGAGTAAAAAAAAAAATGTTGAAAGGGAATTCTGTTGTTTTTTGTTCTTTGAAAACTCAAGAGACTGCAGGAAGCATGGATTCTCAGCTCCCTGCTTCTGAGTGGGGGGAAGACCCCTCTTTCCTATCCATTCCCATGAAGGTAGAGGCTTGGAACCTCTGTCTTAAAAGCAAAGCAAAGCATATATATATATATATATATACACACACACATACACATACATATATGTATATATATGTAAATTTACATAAATTTGATTATTGTACTTTTTGTTTTTAGTGAAGTGTTTCCTTCACTTTTTCTTTTGCTTGGCCCAATAATATCAGGTCTCCCCAGCCCTTGGTTAATCCTTATCAATGACAACATCTTTCCATATTTTTCTCCCTAATCATATAATTACAATCATATAATTATATAATCACACCATACACATACATACATGCAAATACAGGAATTGTAGGCAACTTTTTCATTTATGCATCTGACTTTTTTCACTTAAAAATGTCTTGTGAGGGGCACCTGGGTGGCACAGTGGTTAAACTTCCAACTCTAGGTATCAGCTCAGGTCATGATCTCAGGGTTGTGAGATCCAGCCCTGCATTGGCTCTGCGCTCAATGGGAAGTCTGCTTGAGGTTCTCTCTCTCTTTTCCTCTGCCCCTCCTTCTCATGCTCTCTCACTTTCTCCAAAATAATGAATAAATAAATCTTAAAAAAAAATGTCTTGTGAAAATCTAAGTCAATGAGTGTAGTTCATACATTCTTATTGGAGGCGATAGTGACCCTAAAGGGGTGAAAATGGTTTCACAAAGGGTGTGGAAAAAAAATCATACCCTTTTTATGTACAAAGCACAGACACAGTAAATAAACAGATACACTGTATATGTGCAATATTAAAATTTCATGAAAGATCAAATTAGGGAAAAATAGCCCAAATGTCTCTAGAGTGGAAGTGATAATGAAGAAGAAGTTGAGAAACACTTCTGCATTCTTTTTCCTGGTTAGGTATTGTTCTCTGGTGAGGATGTGCTGAAGGGAAGTCACTTTGTTTCCGGTTTTTCCTGCATTCTGAACATGATGCACTAAAAATATTTGTGCAGGTCCTTCACATTGGTGATTGTACTTCCATACACTTGAACCTCATGAACAAGACTGTTGGGTTGAAGGGATAAGTATTTAAAATTATTATTATTTTAAAAGATGCTATTTATTTATGAGAGAGAGATACACAGAGAGAGAGAGAGTGAGAGAGAGAGTACACAAGCTTGGGTGGGAGGTGGCAGGCAGAGGGAGAAGTAGATTTTCCGCTGAGCAGGAAGCCCTATGTGGGGCTGGATCCCAGGACCCCAGATCATGACCTGAGCTGAAGGCAGATGCTTAACCAACTGAGCCGCCCGGCACTTCTAAAATTATTATTATTTTTTATTTTTTAAAAGATTTTATTTATTTGACACAGAGAAAGCACAAGCAGGGGGCGCTGCCGTGGGAGAAGGAGAAGCAGGCTTCCCACTGGGCAAGGAGCCAGACGCAGGGCTTGATCCCAGGGTTCGGGATCATGACCTGAGCCGAAGTCAGATGCTCAATCCACTGAGCCACCCCGGTTCCCCTAAAATTATTTTTAAATGAAAAATTTTAATTGTCAGATTATTTTCCAAAAAGGCTACAACATTTCACACTTCAAAATATCATTTTCCCTATACCCCTGCTAGCAGTAGGTGTTACAGTGTTTTTAAATTTTCCATAGTGAGGCACCTGGGTGGCTCAGCGGTTGAGCGTCTGCCTCTGGCTCAGGACGTGATCCTGGAGTCCTGGGATCGAGTCCCGCATTGGGCTCCCTGTGAGGAGCCTGCTTCTCCTTCTGCCTATGTCTCTGCTTCTCTCTTATTTATTCTTATTATGAATAAATAAATAAACAAAATCTTTAAAATTTTTTCCATAGTTTGATAGATATAACATAATATCTCATTGTTATTTTATCCTTCCCTGACTGCTAGTGAATTCAAGCACCTTTTAATATGTTCATTGGTCACTTGGACTTGCTTTTCTCCAAGCTGCCTATTTAGGACCTTTGCCAAATTTAAAAATTTGAGTTAATTTGTCTTACTCTTGTCAATTTGTAAGAGCTCTTTATATAAGGAAAATATTAACACTTTATCTGTCATATATACTATACGAATTTTTAGCTGACATATCATTTGTCTATTGACTATTTGTAATATCATTTGCTGCACAAGTGCTTTAAATTTTTATGTAGTCAAATGTGACTCACTTATTCTTATTTTGTAGCTTATGGGTTAGGAAGATGTTCTCTTACCTAATTAACTTGGATTCTAGATTTTCTTGCAAGATTTTTTATTTTTCCACTTTTCAATAAACATGTTTTGAATTATAACATATATATATATATAAAGTACCAATCATGCAAGGGTACATCCAGATGAATGCTCACAAAGTAAACAGATCCATATAACCTGAATCAAGATATAACCCTGAAGTACACTTCATGCTCCTTCCTGCTCATTACCTTCTCCCTAAGTAACCTTTACTAACTTCCAACACATTGGAATAATTTTACGTGCAAGTCAGTTATTTATTTTAAAATACAAAATTTTAATCCATTTTGAATTTGGAATACTGTTTGAGATAGGATCCCATTTCTCCCCCATATCCAGTTATACCAACAAGAATCATCAAATAATTCATACTTTTCCACTGGTTTTCAATGTTATGATTAAGAACATTTCAATCTACTGTGATTTGTTTCTGAATTCTCTATTCATTTTTATTGATATGCATTTTTCTTCCTATACCAACGCCTTATTGGTTTGAATCCAGTGGTTATATATTCTACTGCCTGGTATGGTAAGTCTCTCAATACTTTGGCTCTCTTCCCTCCAATATTACCTTCTTTTTATTTCAGAGATCCTCTGAAGCATTTATCGGGGCAGAGGGAGAGGGAGAGAGAAAATCAATGCAGGGCTCAATCTCATGACCCTGAGATCATGACTGACTGAGCCACCCAAGAACCCCAGCCATTTATTCTTCTAATTTTTTTTTTTTTTTTTTTTGTGGTCAGGTAATCTATTTCTGAAATACAAGCAAAGAAAACCCAGTATTAATTTCCTATTGAGTTCTTCTGAAAATTACATTAAATTCCCATATTATTAGAGAAAATTGACATTTTTATATAATTATGCCTTCCCATTAAAAAATATGGTTGGCTTTTGTATTTGTTTTGATCTTTTTATGGCTCTACAATAAGGTTTTATAGTTTTTAAGTGTAAATCCTGTGTCTTTCCTGATAAAATTATCCTTAAGTATTTTATTATTCCTAAGTATACTTTGAAATAATTTTATAATTGTTATATCTATTGTAAATAGAATCTTTCATTCTATTTATCTTTTTAGGAGCTTATTTCTAGAGTAGAGAAAAACTATAAAAAAATGTATTTCTTTTGTATTCTGCCCCTGTATTAGTCTGCTTGGGCTGCCATAATGAAATACCATAGGCTGAGTAGTGTAAACAATAGATATTTGTTTTCTTATAGTTCTGGAAGTTAGAAATCCATGATCAAGGTGCCTGCAAAGTCAGTTTTTGGTGAGACCTCTATTTCTGGCTTGCAGACAGCCACCTTTTGGTATGTTTTCACATGACCTTTCTTCACATGGTATGCTGGAGAGGACAGAGATATGTCTCTGGTGTCTCTTTTTCCTTTTCTTATAAGGAGACTAGTCAAATTAGGGACCACCCTTCTCATCTAATTTATTACCTCCCTAAAGGCCTAATTTCCAAAAATAGTCACATTGGAGGTTAGGTTCCAATGAATTGTGGGTGAACACAATTCAATCTATAACATCCAGTTTCCCAAATTATATTAAATCTTCTCACTTAATTTTTTTTTTTTAAAAGCCAAACACAGGTCTTGAACTCATGACCCTGAGATCCTGACCTGAGCTGAGATCAAGAGTTGGATGCTTAACTGACTGAGCCACCTAGGCTCCCTTCACTGTTATTTTTTCTTTGTTAAAGATCCTTGGGTTTTCTGGGTTTACAATAGCATCTCCAGGAAAAAAAAGAAAAAAATCAAAATTTCTTTCCTCTTTTCCAATGATATATGCATTATTTTCTGTGTATCTTAATATATTATCTATAATCTCTAAGACCTTAAGAAAATTAATGATGACAGCAGGCATTTCTATCTAGATAGTTTTAGTCTTTTGCCATTTAGGATAATATTTGCTGGTGAGTTTTAGTAAACTGTCTTTATTTTGTTTAAGTAATTTTCTTCCATTTCTATTCTATGCAGTCTTTATTAGGATTTGCTGCTGAATTTTACCAGGTACGTTTCCAGCCTCTACTAATATAGTAATATAGTAAGTTCTATCAGTATCTGCGATGACCCCTCAGTGTTCACCTCTCCACACCAAAGATTGATTGCTATGAACAATAGTGATTCTCTGCCTGATGGTTTTCTTTTTGGCCATGAGAGCAGCAGGGCAAGCCTGAAGGCCCAAGAATGAACACCCCTGAGCAGCTCTCAACCAATGACAGATGGAGGGTGATGGTGAATCATTTCCCTGCTGCTTTGCCTCCTGAGAGAGACAACTCCCAACTGTCATGTCTCTCCAGTGTTTCCTGTAACTGGTCTGATAATGCATCCCATTATTGTTTCCTCCCTTTTCTGTCTGTACTCATTCCCTTATTGGTTGTTTTCTGGATCTTGTCCTTAATAAATGTTTTTTTTTTTTCTTTTTTTTGAATCCTTATCTTAGGGTATGCTTTGGGTAAAGCCTACATCAAGATAATTGTTATATGCATATTATTTTCTCCAAAAGCTTATTGATATAATGCAAAAAACACAGTTTGAGGCCTAGCTGCCTGTTTTGTCAATAAAATTTTATTGGAACACAGCCCCACCCATTCACTTACTATTGTCTGAAGCAGCTTTTATGTACAATGGCAGTTGAACACTTGCTACACAGACCATGTGGCCCCAAAGCCTAAAATATCCTATTCAATAACCAACTTTTGGGAAACTTCTGGTCTTTTTTTTTTTTTTTTTAAGATTCTATTTATTTATTCATGAGAAGCACACAGAGAAAGGCAGAGACATAGGCAGAGGGAGAAGCAGGCTTCCTGCAGGGAGCCCGATGTGGGACTCAATCCTGGGACCCCGGGATTACGCCCTGAGCCAAAGGCAGCTGCTCAGCTGCTGAGCCACCCAGGTGTCCCTACTGGCTGATCCTTTAAGAAAGTTTTCCAATTCTGCTCTAATGAATTATTTGAATCCATGCTTCCTGAGTGCTCCATATATATTTAAAACAAACTCTGTTTGCTCAAAGTGTGGTATTCTTTTGATAATTTGCTAGACTTTTATGTATTTATTTATTTTTACTTATTAATTTTAGAGAGGGAGCAAGGTGGGAGAGAGAGAGCGAGAAGGGACAGAGGGAGAGGGAAAGAGTCTTAAGCAGGCTTCATGCCCAGCCCAGAGCCCACACGACACAGAGCTCAATCATGACCCTGAGATCATGACCTGAGCCTAAATCAGGAGTTAGTCACTCAATGGACTGAGCCACCCCAGGCGCCCCTAGAATTTTATTTTCTGATCTAGCTGTATCTTGCATCTGTATTTGCAAGTGAAATTGGTGTATAGCTTTCTCTTTTTCAGAAATTTATATAAATGTATTCTGGCTTCATATAAATTGGAGAACTTTCTATCCTTTTTTACATAGATAATGTAAAACATATTAGAATTATCTAGCTTTTAAATGTTAGCTAAAAGGTCATGCAATCTTTTTAATAGCAAATCTTTTAAACACTTTTCCAGGGATGCCTGGGTGACTCAGTGGTTGAGTGTCTGCCTCCGGTTCAGGGCGTGATCCCACAGTCCGGGGATCTGAGTCCTGCATCAGGCTCCCTGCAGGGAGCCTGCTTCTCCCTCTGCCTGTGTCTCTGCCTGTGTCTCTCATGAATAAATAAATAAAATCTTAAAAAAAAAAAAAACGCTTTTGCAAGGTCTTTTAAAGGAGCAGCTTTAGTCAAGTTTTTGGTTTCTTCTTGCATCAGTTTTTGAGTTTTTATTTCCTTCAGGTTTTCGCTTCTGTTATAGAACTACATGCTCTGTTTTCGTAATTCTTTTGTTCTTGTTTGTATCTGTGATTATGCTTCATTTCCCATTCAGATTTTGTCCATTGGTGCTTTCCTTCTTTCTCTTGACTTGATTTGAGAGAGATTAATCTACTTCACTGGCTTTTTCAATAACCAACTTTTGGGAAACTTTTTTTATCCTTTGTACTATTTTTTTCCTGTTCCATTCATTTTAAGCTTTTACTTTTATTATTTCTCTCTCCATAGTTTCTTTTGATTCATTTGTTGTTCTTTTCCCGACTTCTTTGGTTGAATAGTTAAGTCCAAAGTTCACTCCAGGTTTTGTGGAGCTTGTAACTTACATAATTTTGGGAGCCCTTTCTAAGAAAAATATTGCACAATTATAAATATAAAGTACTGGAGTCTATGTAAGTGAAGAACTCTGAAGTCTCATAAGCATCATAGTAAATTCACATCTGACAAGTTCTTTCATGTTTTCATAGTTTTCTATGAATAATGAATGTATCTAAGGTTATAAATGTCTAGCTTTTTTGTATGTCCCATAAGTTTTGGTAAGGAGGCAGTAGGAGAACTTGCATAGTCCACTGAAATAAAGGTCTTCTAAGCAAGAATCCCACACTTAGCTAGGATATCATTCACCTGCAGGAAAAAAGATGTTTGTGCATAAACAAAAATTCATAGAGCATGTCATCCACATACCTCATCACAGAAAAATATTGTGGGAAGTTCCAGAAAAAATAATAAAGAAGCAGGTGGGAATCTCAAGGTGGAAGGAGTGAGAAAACACATACTCATACATGCATACACATGATACTTTGCCTAGAAGTGTGTAATA
Organism: Canis lupus familiaris; assembly: GCF_011100685.1. NCBI lineage: Eukaryota > Metazoa > Chordata > Mammalia > Carnivora > Canidae > Canis > Canis lupus. Next base: position 24,893,797 of record NC_049237.1, read on the forward strand.
TAAGGACACAAGAAAAATCTTAAAAAAGGAAGTAGGAAATCACTAAGTTATTTTACCATAGTATAGAGATTGATGTCAGGGGAAAAGGAATAAGGAAAACCTTTTCAAGTGTTTCAAGAGGAGTTGGGAGTGGAAAAGGAATGGATTGTAATGGTTTCTTTTCCTTATTCTTTTTATTTGTTTTTGCTATTATGCAAAATGATGCTATGAACATTATTATACATGCATCATGGTACATATGTGCAATAATTTCTCCAGAGTACTTGCATACACATCTTTAGCTTACCTAGATAATTATAAACTATTTTTGAAAATGGTTAAACCATTTATACTTCCACTGGCAGTGGATAACATTTTAGACCCATACTCTCCCTGAATTAGATTCCAAATTACCACAAACTTGGTGTCTTAAAACAACAAATGTACTCTCTTACAGATCTGGAGGTCAGAAGTCTGAAATTGGTTTCCCCAGGGCTAGAGTCAAGGTATAGACAGGTCTCCCTGCCCCTGCACTTTCTGGAGGCTCTGAGGGGAGGTTCTGATTCCATCAGCTTTACTGGTCTCCTGCACTCCTCAGCCTGTGGCCTCTTTCTTCATCTTCAAAGAGCATCATTCTAAGATCTGCTTCTATTGTCATGGCATCACCTTTCCCTCTTCTATAGTTTTACCTTTTTACATCCCCACCAATGATGTGAGAGTTCTAGTTGCTCCACATCATTTTATGTCCCTCTTCATCCCTCTTGTAAGGACATTTGTGATTACATCATCAGGCCCACCTGATTAACGTAAGGTACCCTCTCCATTTGAAGATCCTTAATTGAGTCACATCCACCTGCAGTCTCTTTTTTCCACATGAGGTAACATATTCACAGGGTCTGAGGATTGGGACATGGACATCTTGAGGGATCATTATTAGGTCCACTGTACTTTCCAACACTTGGTGTTATATGACTTTTGATTTTTTTTTTTTTTACCAAACCAGTTGTTATGGAATTGTATCTAATTCTGTTTTAATTTCCTTCTCCCCCCAAACTAATATTTTTTGGTTACTACATTTCCTACTACTTGAAATGCCTGTTTATGTCTTTTGCTCATTTATGCATTAGTCATTTGCCCTTTTTGAAATTGATTTGTAAAAGTTTCTGACATATTCTGGACAAATCCTTTGTGGCAGATATGCTTTATCAGTTTTAACATGTATTTTTACTCTTTACTTTCTTTACAATGTCTTATTTGTAGGCCAGCATTTTTTAATGCGCCAAATGCACCTGTCTTATGCATATTTTTGTCTTAAGAAATTTTTCACCATATCAAGGCCATATTTTCTTATGTTTTGCTTTTCAGAGTTTTTCTCAGTATTTTACCATGAAATATTTTAAGCATGCAGAAAAATTAAAAGAATTTTACAGCAAAAACTTGTGTACTCACTGCCAACATCTCACTGTAAGCACTTTGTGGCACTTGCTTTAATATACCTCATTCCAGCTATTCATTCCTCTCCTATTAAGGGATACCTGAGCTAATTCCAGAGTTTGATTATTAAGAACAAATCTGTTGTGAACATTCTAAAGAAAGTGTTTGTATGAACATATTTTCATTTCTCATTGTTGGGTCATGGATAAGGCATATGTTTAATTTTATAAGAAACTATCAGGCATTTTTTTCAAAGCGGTTTTATCTTTTTAAATCCCCACCAATGATGTGAGAGTTCTAGTTGCTCCACATCCACTCCAACATAACTGTTGTCAGTCTTTTAAATTTTAGATATTTAATTTTAGCATGAAGTGATATCTTATTGTGGTTTTAACTTGTTTTTCCCTGATGACTAATGATACTGAGCACTTTCTCATGTGCTCATTGCCATTCATACATGTATTCATATACAGATAAACAAATCTATTAAGATCTTTTACCCATATATTAGGTTGGGTTGTTTGTCTTTAGTTGAATTTAGTGCTATGGACTCAGTTGTGCCCCCCTAAGATGCATTTATTGAATCCTTATCCTCAAATGTGATGGTTTTTGGAGATGAAGCCTTTTGAAGGTAATTTTGATTTAGATAGTGTTATGAAGGTGGGGCCTTCATAATGAGATTAGTGCCTGTAGAAGAAGAGACACCAGAAAGCTCTCTCTGTCTGTCTCTCTTCCTCATGTGAGGACACAATGAGGAGGGCAGGAAGAGAGCCCTCACCAGGGAACTGAATCAGCCAATACTGTGGTCTTGGACTTCTCAGCCTCCAGAATTGTGAGAAATATATTTCTATCATTTCAGCCACTCAGCTGATAGTATGTTATGGCAGCCCAAGCTGACCAGTATGCTTGGATACCAGTCCTTTGTCAGGTATTTATTTTGTGAGTATTTTCTCCCAGGCTGTGACTTGCCTATTTTTTCCTTAACCTGATCTTTGACGAGTAGAAGTTTTAAATTCTGATTAAGGCCAAGTAACAATATTTTCTGAGTAGTACTTTCAGTGTTATAAGGAATCCTGCATCTTACTCAGTCTTGGAAATATTCTCTCTCTCTCTCTCTCTCTCCCTCCCTCTCTCTCTCTATTTTTTAAGAACTTTATGGCTTTAGCTTTTCTATTCAGGTGTCTTGTCCATTTGGAATTAATTTCTGGGTATAATGTGAGGTAGGAACTGAGGTTTATTGTTTTTTCCTCATATGAATATCCAGTTATCTCAGGACAATTTATCTAACAGACTTTCCTTTCTTCATTGTTTTGATACCTTTGCTGAAAATCAAATGGCTGCATAAATGTGGTTCTATTTCTGGGATCTTTATTCTCTCCCATTGATCTATTTGTCAATTCTTAGCCAGCACTTCTCTGTTTTGATTACTGTAACTTTATAATAAGTCTTGAGGTCAGTTCTTTTTTACAATCACTTTGGCTATTCTAGGCCTCTACATTTCCACATAAGTTTAGAATTAGTTTGTTGATTTCTAAAAAAAAAAAGCTTTCTGGAATTATAATTAGAACTGCATTAAATACATAGATAAATTTAGGGAGAATTGCAATCTCAAAGTATTGGATTTTCTAATGTATAAATACTAGCATATCTTTATTTACTCAAGTCTTCTTTATTTTTTTTTTAATTTTTTATTTATTTATGATAGTCACACAGAGAGAGAGAGAGAGGCAGAGACACAGGCAGAGGGAGAAGCAGGCTCCATGCACCGGGAGCCTGACGTGGGATTCGATCCCGGGTCTCCAGGATTGCGCCCTGGGCCAAAGGCAGGCGCCAAACCGCTGCGCCACCCAGGGATCCCTCAAGTCTTCTTTAATTTTCCTTAGCAATGTGTAGTTTTCAATTAAGAGATCTTGCTCATCTTTTGTTAATTTAATTCCCAAGCATTTTATGTTTCTTAGTGTGATTGTAAATGAAATTTGAAATTAAAACATTTTCATATTGATTGATTCTAGTATATAAAAATACAATTGTTAGGCAACAGTATATGAGTATATCCAGAATGTGTAAGTTTGGGTCCTATCAGGAGAAAGTAACCACACAGTAATTTGAACAGGGAAAGTTTAATATAAAGAATTATTAACTAGAAGGAGGGATTACAACAATGAGGGATTGGAAATATCAGAAAGGGAGACAGAACGTAAAGACTGCTAACTCTGGGAAACGAACTAGGGGTGGTGGAAGGGGAGGGGGGGGGTGGGAGTGAATGGGTGACGGGCACTGGGTGTTATTCTGTATGTTAGTAAATTGAACACCAATTAAAAAAAAAAAAAAAAAGAAGTACAAAGACTTCTAAACAAAATAAGAGCTCAAAGCAGCAGCCACTAATCCTCAGAACACTCAGAGAAGAGACCCTCTTTCTCTAGGACAGAGATGCAGAACTTGCAGGATGGGACACAGCTGCAGCTCACTGGATGGCAGCGAATTTGCTGAGTGCAATGCTGGAAGGACATGCTGGAAATCTACATTTGAGGGAGCCAGGAAAGATGTTCACTAGAAGGCATTTCACTGGCTACTCACTACAAAATCTCCAAGGATTCTGGAGAAGCTGTGAGCACTACACTAGAGGCATTTTGCTATTAAGCTATCAGAAGAGGAGTGACAATGATGTTGCAGAAGAAGCTGCTGGTGGCTGGGGATGCTTGGTTGGTCACTGTGTGCTGCTGGAGAAAGGCACTAGAGAAGCTGTGTGTTTTAGGAGCCTGATGCTAGACAAGCTGTGCTCTGGACAAGAACATGCCCAGCAAACACATTGGAACCAGAAAGCAAAACTTTCTTCTCCTGTAATGTCTTTCCAGCGCTCTCTACTGACACAACTTCAGTACCACTGTCACAGGAAAAAATACTTAAAAGGCCTAGATCTATTTTCACAGAGCAGGCTGAAAAGAAGAATTTGGAGATTAGAGGCAATAAATTGATAACAGGCACACAATGACACTGTTAAATTCACTGCTTAGTTCTAGTAGTTTTCCTTTGTATATTCTTTAGGGCTTTCTACATAAATAATCATTTAATCCACAAATAGAGACAATTTTACCTTTTGCTTTCCAATCTGTATGTTTTTGTTAAACTGCATTATTGAGATATAATTGATATACAAAAATTCCATATATTTAATATATACAATTTGATGAGTTTGGATGGACATAAGCCTATACCCATGAAACCATCACACAATCACTATAATAATAAAAATCTCCATCACTTCCAAAAGTTTCCTTCTGTCCCTTTGCATGGTGTGTGTGCACGTGTGTGTGTGTGTGTGTGTGTGTGTGTGCTTAGGCAAGAGCATGAGATCTAGTCTATCAAATTTTTAAGTGCACAATACAGCATTGTTGATCTGTACAGTGGATCTTTAGACCTAATTCATATTGAATAACTGAAACTTTATATCTATTGAACAAAAATTTCCCATTTACCCCTATCCCCAGTCCCTGGTAATCACTCTTCTATTCTCTGCTTCTAAGAATTTGACTATTTTAGGTACCTCATATAAGTGGAATCATGAAATATTGGTCCTGTGATTGGCTTATTTCACATAGCATAGTGCCATCAGGTTCATCCATATTGTCACAAATAGAGTTTTCTTCTTTCTTTTTTTTTTAAATTTTATTTATTTGTTTGTTTATTTCTTTATTTAAAATTCAATTTGCCAACATTTGGTGTAGCACCCAGTGCTCATCCCATCACATGCCCTCCTTAATGCCTGTCACCCAGTTACCCCATCCCTCCACCTTCCTCCCCTTCTGCAACCCTTTGTTTCCCAGAGTTAGGAATCTCTCATGGTTTGTCTTCCTCTCTAATTTTTCCCACTCAGTTTCTCCCACCCTTCCCTTATGGTCCCTTTCACTATTTCTTATATTCTACATATTAGTGAAATCATATGGGAAAATTGTCTTTCTCCGATTAACTTATTTCAATCAGCATAATACCCTCCAGTTCCATCCACATCAATGTAAGTGGTAGGTATTCCCTTATTTCTTTAAGGCTAAATAATATTTTATTGTATGGATATACTATATTTTCTTTATCTGTTCATCTGGTGATGGACATTTGAGTTGTTTCCATATTTTGGCTATTGTGAATAGGGTTGTCATTAACATAAGAGTGAACATATGTCTTCAAGGTTCTGATTTCAATTCTTTTGGGTCTATAGCTGAAGCAAGCTTATTGGAACCTATGATAGTTCTATTTTTAATTTTCTTGAGTATGTACCTCAACACTTTTTTCCATAGTGGCTGTACCATTTTATATTCCCACCCACAGGGTAGAGCAATTCCAATTTCTCCACATCTTCACCTACATTCATTTATTTATGTATTTTTTTATAACAGCCATCCTAACTAGTGTGAAGTAATATATAACTGTGGTTTTGATTTGCATTTCCTGATAATTAGTGATGTCAAACATCTTTTCATATACCTGCTGGCCATTTGTATGTCATATTTAGATAAATACTTATTCAAATCTTGCATAATTTAAAAATATTTAAAAATTTTTTGCTATTGAGTTGTAGATATTTCTTATATATTTTGGATTTTAACTATTTATCAGCTTTGAAAATATTTGGTTTGAAAATATTTTCTCCCATTCAATAGGCTGCCTTTTTACTATGTTGATTTTTTCCTTTGCCATGCAGAAACTTTTTAGTTTGATGTAGTCCCATCTGTCTATTTTTGCATTTGTTGCTTGTGCTTTTGGTTTCATTTCCAAGAAATAATTGCCAATTATTAATAATGTCAAAATTCCCCCTGTTTCCTTCTAGGAGTCTTATAGTGTCAGGTTTTACGCTGAAATCTTTAATCCATTTTGGGTTTATTTTTGGGAATAGTGTAAGATAGAGGTCCAATTCATTTTCTTTGCACATAGCTATCCAATTTTCCCGACAACCTATTTGTTGAAGGGACTATATTTTCCCCATTGTGTATTCTTGGCACCCTCCTTAAAGATCAGTTGACTGTATATGTGTGGGTTTATCTGGGTTCTCCTTTCTGCTCCATTGGTCTACATATCTGCTTTTATATGAGTACTATAGTGTTCTAATTACTATATCTTTGTAATATATTTTGAGATCAGTAGGTGTGATGCCTCTTTTGTTCTTTCTTCCCAAGATCACTTTGGCTATTCTGCATCTTTTGTGCTCCCATATGAACTTTAGGATTGCTTTTCTCTATTTCTGTAAAAAAACCCTATTAGAGTTTTGATGGGGATAGTATTGAATCTGTAGATTGCTTTCAATATTAAGTCTAATCCACAAACAAGGGATTTCTTTCCATTTATTTGTCTTCTTTACATTTCTTTCATTGATATAATATAGTTTTCAGTGTACAAGTATTTCAACCTACTTGTTTAAATTTATCCTAAATATTTTTTATACTATTGTAAAGGGATCACTTCCTTAAATTCCTTTTTGGATGGTTCATCATTAGTGTATAGAAATGCTACTAATTTTTTGTATGTTGATTTTATATTACACAACTTTACTGAATTTGTTTATTACTTCTAACAGTTTTTGTGTGTGTGTGTGTGTGTGTGTGTATGTGTGTGTGTGAAGTCTTTAGGAGTTTTTATGGAAACATAATTTTGTTAAATTCCTTTTTAATTTCAAAGACTTTTGTTTCTTTTTCTTGCCTAATTGCTCTAGCTAGGACTTCTACTGCTATATTGAATAGAAGCGACAAGAGTTAAGAGTGGACATTCTTATCTTGTTCTTGATCTTTAGAGGAAAATCTTTCAGTTTTTCACCATTGAGTATGATGTAAATTGGGATTTTTATATATGGTCTTTATTATATTGAGGTACATTATTTTATACCTAATATGTCGAGTGTTTTTTTCATAAATTGGTATCAAATTTTGATAGTTTTTCGACATCTATTGAGATGAAGACTTCCCTCCATTTTGTTAATATGGTGTATTACATTAATTGATTTTTATATGTTCAATGATCCTTGCTTTTTAGAGATAAATCCAACTCAGTCCTGGGATATGATCCTTTAATATGTAGTTAAGTTCTGTTTGCTATATTTCGTTGAGGTGTTTTTTTTTTTTTTTATATCTGTGTTTATTAGGGATATTGGACTATAGGTGTGTGTGTGTGTGTGTGTGTGTGTGTGTGTGTGTGTGTGTGTAGTGTCTGTATGGCTTTGGTAACAGGGCAATAATGACCTCAAAAATTAATTTGGAAATGTTCCTTCTTCAACTTTTGGAAGAGTTTAAGAAGTATTGGCATGAATTCTTTAAATATCTGATAGAATTTACCAGTGAAGCTGGGCTTTTTATTGTTGTTGTTGGGAGATTTTTGAGTACAAATTCAATCTCCCTATTAGTTATAGGTGCATTCAGATTTTCTCTTTCTTCATGATTCAGTTCTGGTAGGTTGTATGTTTTTAGGGATTTATCCATTTCTTCTAGGTTATTGAATTTGTTGGCATGTAATTGTTCATTGTAGTCTCTTATGATCTTTTTATGTCTGTGATACCAGTGGTAATATTTCTTCTTTCATTTCTGGTTTTATTTGAGTTTTCACTTTTTTTCTTAGTCAAGTTAAAGGTTTATCAATTTTTTTCTTACCTTTCCAAAAGACCACCTGTCAATTTCATTGATATTTTTTATTGTGTTTCTAGTCTCTATTTCTGCTCTTAACTTATTCCCTTCCATCTGCAACTTTGGACTTAGTTTGTCTTTTTTTCCCCTAGTTCCTGGAGGATAAAGTTAGACTGTTTTTTAAAAATATTTTATCTTTTTTAAATGTAGACATTTATTGCTATAAAGTTCTCTTTTAGTACTGCTTTTGCTGCATTCTGTAGGTTTTGGTATATTGTATTTTCATTTTGTTTGTTTCAAGTTATTTTCTAATTTTTAAATTTCTTCTTTGACTCTGTGATTGCTCAAGACTATATTGTTTAATTTCCACATACTTGTGAATTTTCCAGTTTTCTCTCTGTTATTGATTTCTAGTTTCATTCCACTGTGGTCAGAAAAGATACTGGGTATTATTTTAACATTCTTAAATGTGTTGAGAATTGTTTTGTGTCATAACAAGTGATATGTCCTGAAGAATATTTCATGTTTATTTGAGAATAATATGTATTCTGGTTTTGTCGTTTTTGCTTTTTTTGACAAGGTGGAATGTTCTGTATAGGTCTCTTAGGATCATTATGTCTGTGTAGTTTGAGTCCTTTGTTTCCTTATTGATGTTCTCTCTGGATGTTCTATCCATTGTTGGAAATGTAGCTGAAGTCTGCTGTTGTTATATTGCTATTTCTCCCTTCAGAACTGTTCAATGTATATTTTATATATTGAGGAGTTCTGGTGTTGAGTGCACATATATTTATAATTTTTATATTTTCCTTATGAATTTACTTTTTAATTATTATATAAAAACCTTCTTTTTCTCTTGCATAGTTTTTTATTTAAAGTCTACTTTGATAAAAAGTACAACTACCTGTGCTTTTTGGTTACCATTTGCATGGACTGTCTTTTGCATGGAATATTCGCATTCAGCTTATGTATATCTTTAATCCTTTTTTTTTTGAAAAAGAGTTCACTTATTTATTTGGCAGAGAGAGGGGGAAAGAGAGAGAGAGAGAGAGAGAGAGAATTAGCAGGTAGAAGGAGAGGGAGAAGCAGGCTTCTTGCTGAGGGAGTAGCCCCATGCAGGGCTCAATCCCAGGACTCTGGGATCTTGAACTGAGCTGAAGGCAGATGCTTAACCAACTGAGCCACTCAGGCATCCCTATATCTTTTTAGTACTAAAGTGAATCTCTTGTAGACAGCTTATATTTGGATCTTGTTTTTCTTTAATCCATTTTAGGCACTCTATGTCTTTTGATCGTAGAGTTTAATCTATTTATTTTTATAGTAATTATTGATAGGTAAGAACTTATTACCGTTTTGTTAATTCTTTTCTGTTTGACTTCTAGTTCTTTTGTCCCTCTTTTTCTCCTTTGCCATTTTCCATTTCCTTTGACTTTTTATGGTGATATGCTTTGATTGTTTTCTTTTTCTTTTATGTATCTGCTTATGTATCTTATAATTAATACTGTCTGTCTTAAGCTGAAAACAACTTAAATTCAATTATATACAAAAACTCTACACTTTTACCTCTCTCCCCTAACACTTTGTGTTGCGATGTCACAATTTACATCTTTTTTATATTGTGTATTTGTTAACACATTTTGTATTTATAATTACTCTTAATACTATTGATTTATACAATCCTATTATAGTATTACATTATTCTGTATTTGTCTATATATTTCCTTTTTTCAATGATTTTTATACCTTTATGTGCCTTCATGTTGATGTTTAATATTTTTTTGTTTCAACTTGAACAACTTCCTTAATTCCCTTTAGCCTTTCTCATAAGGCAGGTATAATGTAATGAACCCCCTCAATTTTTGTTGGTCTGGGAGTCTTTATTTCATCTTCATTTCTGAAGTATGGTTTTGCTAGATTTAATTTTCTGGCTTGGCAAGTTTTTCTTTCAGTACTTATAATCCATCATCCCATTCTTTTCTTGCCTGAAGGTTTTTTCTGAAAATTTTACTGATTGTCTTATGGGTGTTCCCTTGTATGCAATGAGTTGTTTTTCTCTTACTAGTTTCAAAATCTTCTCTTTGTTCTTGACTTTAACAATTTGATGATAAAGTGTCTTAATGTAAACTTTGAATTCATCCTTTTTTGGACCTTTTACGCTTTTATGAATCTGTATGTCCATTTTCCACCCAAGATTTGGGAAGTTTTCAGCCATTATTTCTTTAAGTAAGCCTTATGCTTTTTTATTTATTTATTTATTTATTTATTTATTTATTTATTTATTTATTTATTTTTATCTTTCTCTTCTCTTTCTGGGACTCCCATAATGTGTATCACAGTTTTATTGATGGTGTCCCATAATTCTCATAGCCTTTCTTTAGTTCTTAAAAAATTCTTTTTTCCCTTCTTAGTGCATACTTTCAAATGATTTGCCTTCAAGTTCTTAGATTCTTTCTTCTGCTTGATCAAGTCTTCACTCCTTAGTGAAGTTTAAAATTCAGTTATTGTATTCTTCAGCTCTATGATTTCTGTTTGGTGATTTTTAGTATTTATTTAAATCTCTGTTGATATTCTCATTTTGTTCATGGATTATTTTCCTGATTTTGTTCAATTGTCCTTGTTCTGTGGGAAATCATTGAACTTCTTTAAGATGATTACTTTGAATTTTTTTTTTTTTTTTCAGGGAATGCATAGCTCTCCAATTCTTTAGGGTCAATTACTTCCTAGGGATTTATTTTGTCCCTTTGATTATGTTGTGTTTCCTGATGCTTCATGTTTTTCTTGTCTTGCATTGGTGTCTGTGTATTTGAAGAAATATATTGGTGTCTGTATATTTGAAGTCACCTTTCCTAGTTTTTATAGACTGGTTTGATTGAGAAGGCCTTTCCCAGTCAGCCTGACTAGAGTCTTGGCCTTCTATTGTTTTTAGCTGCCCCAGATGTCCAATTTTTCTTTTTCTTTCAAAAACCCATGATCTCTTGCTCCCTCTAGTGTCTGAGTATGTCATTTCCTTCAGACCTCTGTGAAGTGAGGCAGAAACTAGCTTTTTGGAAATTGTATTGAATGGCTGGGGATGTTGAATTCAAACTTATATCATCTCTCTCCCCTTAGAAAAAAGTCCTCATTTGTGTGCTTTTTTCTGAACCTCATAGAACTGATCTGGCTGCAGGAAGGTGCCCTTTGCCTAGATACCCCAGGTGTCTGAACTCTGCTGGTTCTTTCAGCTCTCTGTATGAAGAGAGACAGAAAGCAGCTCTTGAAAAAAAAGTGTCCTGAAAGTCAGGAGTACACTGGAAGGCTGGGGACCTTGGATGTTCACCCCAATCTCTCACCCCTCTCACAGGGAGGAGTGAGATCTCCCTTGGCATTGAGCTGGGCTGACTTGGGTAGAGCAAAATTCTCTTACCTATTTCAATGTGCCTATTTTCATATTTTGCACATCTGTGTACTTCAACTTCTTAACTGGATTTGGACTTCTTATAAAGGTATTTTGTTTCATATGTGGTTGTCAAATCAGTATTTCTGTTGGGGGATAAGGGCTGGGACTCTCACTTCCACTATCTTGCTGCTGCCACATTTACCCTTTCTTGGCTCATTTGCTCTTGGACCTCTAGTACTATGTCAAATGAAGTTAGCAAAAATGAGCATCCTTTTCTTATATCTGATCTTAGGGAGAGAAAATGAAGTGTAATGTCAGCTGTAGGTTTTTCATGTATACTGTTTATAAGTTTGAGAAAGTTCCATTTCATTCCTAGTTTTCTAGTGGTTTGATTATTTTCCTACTCATTGGTCCTCTGAGAGCTGAACTTTGGGCTTCTTGCTTTGTATGAAGGTTTTATGTTTCACTTGTCATTTAGTGCAGACCTTGATTTCTGCCTCAATGTGGGGCCTATTACACCTGAATTTCTAGAGTTTCAGAGATTGGCAATGCCCCCAGGAAACCTCTGAATTTGGGTGTCTTTAAAAAAAATGTGTGTATGTGTACTATAATAATTTACATATATATGCATATATTTCCATGTTTTTGATGCATTCTTCATTAAACAATTTACCTTAGCTATCTTTCGATCGAAAGATAGTATAGATCTAAAAAAAAAGAAAGATAGTATAGATCTAAATTATTACCTTAAATGCCTTTATATTATTCAACTATATGAATAAACAATAACTTACAAATTGAATCCCCTTTCTCTGAACATTTAAATGATTATTTTTTAGTATTATAGGCAACTTTATATTTTATATATATATGTATTTATATTTTAGTATATTTTAGTATTATAGGCAACTTTATATTTTATATATATGTATTTATATTTTATATATAAATATATATGTATATTTGTCTTATATAAAAATATATATGTATATATAAATATACATATTTTAGTATTATGGGCAACACAGCAATGAAATTCATTCTTATGACTGGTTTTGTTCACTATTATTTCTTTAAAGTATTCATTAAATATTTGTTTAGTCAAAGATATATGCACACTTTTTTATTTTTTATTTTTTATATGCATATTTTTAATGTTTTTTTTATTAAGTATGGCCAAATAATAGTTAAGAAACTGTGTACCAGGGGATCCCTGGGTGGCTCAGCAGTTTGGCACCTGCCTTCAGCCCAGGGCATGATCTTGGAGTCCCGGGATTGAGTCCCACATCAAGCTTCCTGCATGGAGCCTGCTTCTCCTCTGTCTGTGTCTCTGCCTCTCTCCCTCTCTGTCTATCATGAATAAAAAAATAAAATCTTAAAAAAAAAAGAAACTGTGTACCATTTTACTATTCCACTTGCAGCATGTGGAAATGCATTTTCTTCACATTTTTGGAACAATGGTGGGAATTTTTAAATTTTATCAGTAAAACAGGTGAATAGCAATGTCTTGTTATTTTAATTTTCATCTTTTTAATTAGTATTACAGGTGACTATTTTTTATATTTATTAGTTAAAAGGCTAACGTACGTATATAAAAATATGTACTTCTCTGAATTGCCTATTTATTTCCTTTACAAATAATTTTCTTTGAAGTTTATCTTTCATTTTATACATTATTTTATAATTGTTGTTAGTATGGTTTTGTGTTGAGAATATCAAGGCAGGAACTAAACTTGGATGAGGAATGTTATCTAGTATTCTTTTACTTTTCATAAAGTATAAGGTGCCCTCTGGAAAACTAACACAAAGCAAGTTGCTGGATAGAGAAGACAGGCGAGATAAAGGATCTTAAATAACAAATTCTGGTGCTTTAAAAAAATAATATATTTTTGGCGGATGAAAATTTGCTAATCTTCCTTAAGTAATAAAACTTTGAGTTATACTTTACACAAACACTTTTTGTTTACTAAAACAAAGATGGTATTATCAGTATAATACAAAGATGGAAGCATGCTTAATATCAAATAAATGTTTCTATATCAAATAAAATGACTAAGTATTCTAAGTCATTAGAATACTGTTGGGTTGATATACATTAATATATAACATTTGTTTTATTGGATCTTATAAAGTTATTTTTATCACTAATACTTATAGTTGTGGGGGATTATGCTTTTGGGAATATTTAATAACAAGTTAACAAACCTAACACAATATTTTTCCCTCAGTTTTATTGAGGAATAATTGATGTAATTCACTGTGTAAGTTTAAGGTATACAGCATGATGATTTAATTTACATCTATTGTGAAATGATTACTGCAATAGGTTCAACAGTAATCATTTATTATTTTTCAGTAATTCTTTTTCTACAATAAAAAGAAAAGAGAAAAAAGTAAAAAGAGAAAATTTTCTCTTTGTAATGAGAAGTCATAGAATTTCCTCTTTTAAAAAAAAGACTTATTTATTAGAGAGAAAGAGAGAGTGGGGGGAGGGGCAGAGGGAGAGAATTCTAAGCAGACTCCCTGCTGAGCATGGGGCTGATGCTCAACTTGATCTCTTGACCCTGAAACCATGACCTGAGCCAAAACCAGGAGGCAGGTGCTCAACTGACTGAGCCACCCAGACATCCTAGGGTTTGTTCTCTTAATAACTTTCCTATATATTATAAGCAGTTATATGTTATATATGTCATACCTGGTTATGTGTATATTATATAGTAGTTAGTTATAGTCATCATGCTGTACAGTACATCTCTAGTACTTATTTATCTTATAACTAGAAGTTTGTACCTTTCTAACCTCTAAGAAATTCCCTTATAGTCTTGCTAGCTAAGGCATAGTTTTTAAAAAAATATTTTATTTTATTAAGAATTTTAATGTATTTTTGCATTATGAGGCATATTTAGTAAAAGGCGAAAGATTTATGCGATCTGAAGAGAAACCAGAGTATTGTGAGGCATATTTAGTACATCTAGTCTGCCATATTGCTGGAAACAGAAGTTCACTATAGGGTTTTTAAAGCTGAAATTGCTTTGCTTTGGGTAATCTAATCCAATGGTTTGTTTTATAGATTAGTAAATCAAGATCCTGAAAGTTTATCTGAATTCACTTGATTTGTCTGATGTCACATGTTGCACAAATAACAACAGCAGTTCTCTAAATCAGGGCTTCTGACCCAAAGTTCTTTTTCCTATATTAAGGGCTAACAAACTATAGCTAGAAGCCAATTTGGTTTGCCACCTGTTTACATGTGTTTCAGGATTTTTTTTTTCCTTTAGTGCCCATAGTTCTTAGTCATGCTGCTTCAAATAATGAAGAGGTAGACCAGATGAAGAATGTTGGGCAGTAAAGCAAAGTTTATTGAGTGATAGTGCTCAGAGAGGAAGAGGACTGGAGAGCATTGCTATTGGAGTTTCTAAGTCTAGGGTTTTTTTTTTAAGATTTTGTTTATTTATTCATTCATGAGAGAGAGAGAGAGAGAGAGAGAGAGAGAGAAAGGCAAAGACACAGGCAGAGGGAGAAGCAGGCTCCATTCAGGAAGCCTGACGTGGAAGAGAGACAGAGAGAGAGAGAGAGAGAGAGAGAGAGAGAGAGGCAGAGACACAGGTAGAGGGAGAAGCAGGCTCCATG
Source organism: Canis lupus familiaris (assembly GCF_011100685.1). NCBI lineage: Eukaryota > Metazoa > Chordata > Mammalia > Carnivora > Canidae > Canis > Canis lupus. Next base: position 24,908,815 of record NC_049237.1, read on the forward strand.
CAGGAAGCCTGACGTGGGACTCAATCCCGGGACTCCAGGATCAGGCCCTGGGCTGAAGGTGGCGCTAAACCGCTGAGCTACCCGGGCTGCCCTTAAATCTAGGGTTTTTATGAGATTGTTGGCAGACTGCTTTAATCGGATTAACCCTCCTCACACCTGTCACCCAGTCAGGTTTTGGTCCACATGCTCATTCTTCCTATCAGGTAGTTGTTTATGTGGGAAAGGGTGGAGGGCTCCTTTCAGGGTAGTATAGAATAACAGGATGGGGTCTTTTTCCTGAGAGTAGTTTTGTCTTAGAATGCAGCCCTTGCCCTTGCCTCCCTTTCTTCTGACTATCCTTCACTACATGGTCTGTGAGCTAAAAAATGACATTTCTATTTTTAAATATTGAAAAACTTTTTAAAAGAATAAGATTTCATACATGTAAAAAAGTATACAGAATTCAAATTTCAACATCCTTAAATAAGTCTTATTTGATCACAGCCACACTCATTCATTTATGTGTTGTCTATGGCTGCTTTTGTGTCACAATGGCTGGGATGAGTAATTGCAACGGAGATTGTATGGCCCACAAATCCTAAAATATTTGCTATCTGGCCATGCACAGACAAATTGTGGACTCTTTTTCTCCACCACACAATTGTCTTTACTTTTAATGAAGCCAAAAAATCAAATTCTTTATTGGCCCTCCAGAGGGAGACATTGAGGAGGGTCTTTGGTTAGGTTTGGTTTGGTTTGCATCATATCAGACGCTAATGATTTTATGTACAATTTACACATATTTCAAAACTTCTAAACCTATATTCAAAGGTTATGTAGCTCAAAACAAAGTATGCATGGGAAACATGGATAATGCTATGGACAAGCAGCTCAAAAGCTCACATAATACACTAAAGAGATTGAAATCAGGCTGCTTTGCTGCTCAACAGATGGATAGGAGGAAGTGAGTTTGGGTTGTCATTGAAGGATGATTTATAGAATGTCATGATCAAGTTTTAGAGGTTGAGAACTTAAAGGCTCATAAGAATCCTTCCATGTAAAAAAAAAAAAAAAAAAAAAAAAAAAAAAGAATCCTTCCATGTCTAGAATCAAGCTGATCTGGGTTCTAATCCTGGCTCTGCCACTTTATTACTTTGTGGTAATAAACATTCACACAATTCTTTTTTTTTTAATTTTTCACATAAAAATATTCTACACATTTAAATATATAGGCCATCTGGAATATAAGGTGATTTTCTCATTTTACTAATAAAAAGATTTCTAAAAATGAGTGTGTTTTTAGGAAAGTAAATGAAATAGCCAAATGTCTACCTGTAATAGTTTGATTTTAGACATTTTATTTATTTATTTTTAATTTAAATTCAATTAGTCAACATAAAGTATATCAGTAGTTTCAGATATAGAGTGCAATAATTCATCAGTTGTAGTTTTAGCCATTTTAAATCTCATGTTAGATACATTAATTCAAAAGTAGTATTTTATTCAATTCTCACACTTTAAGAAATAATTTTATTCAAAGTTTTTATAAGTGGCATATCTAGTCATCAACTAGAGTCATTTTTTGAGTTATCTAATACAGTTTTCAGGAGCACATAATCTTATTTTCACGATGTTGTTTGAGGTATAGTACCTTTGAATCTTGAGTGTAAAGCTGTCCTTGGAAATTTTATCCAGGCTACAGTTTCTCATTCACATACTGATATGGGTGATGGTCCTTCACACATTTATGATTTCCACCATCTAACTACTTGTAATATTGTTTTCTATTAATTTTTTAAAAAATGTTTGTAGGTAGGGCCCAAGAGTGTAAGAGCACCTGGTTCTGGGGGCCCCAAACAGACCAGGTTTGGCCACCTGTGTCTGACAAAATCCAAAGGCAGAGACGAGTGGTGGTGAAACCAGAAAGGAATTTATTTTAGTGAGGACAACACTGGGAAGATAGCAGACTGATGTCTCAAAGACTATCTCCAAGTGCTGAAAATCCTTCCAGGCTTACATAAGGAAAATGTGGGGCAAAGGTTGGTGGGGACGTGCAGGTGGGCAGTGCAGGTCAGATGGGTCATTGTCTTGGGGTCAATCACTCGGAGCCCTCCTGGCTCTGGGCAGTCCTTATTGCTTGAGGCAGCAGTTTGGTTTCCATCACTGGGATGCTTTGGCTGAGTTAAGAGATAAGCTGGAAAGAAGAACTTAATCAGTTAGAAAGTACAGACTGAGGTCAGAATGCAGTAGTTGAAGTCCTCTTTCACTTTGAGATAATTGTACAGTTGCACACAGTTTTAAGAAATGCTATAGAAGGATCCTATGTCCTTTTACTCAGTTTCCTCGAAAATGGTAACATTTTGCAAAACTAGTATAACATTACAATCAGAAAATTAACACTGATACAATCTATTGAGCTTATTCAGATCTCCCCAGTTTCGCATGTACTTATGTGTATATGTGTATTTATCACTGTATAATTTTATTTCATATATAAATTTGTGTGTCTACCATCATAGTCAAGCTACAGGACAGCTCTGTCACCACAAGAATCCTTCTGGTTGTTCTTTTAGAGCCACACCCACCTCCCATCACCCGTCCCTTATTCCTAACCTCTTGCAACCAAAAATCTATTTCCATAAGTTTGTTACTTCAAGAATGTTACATAAATGGAATCATACATATATAACTCTTGTGGTTGGTTTTTTTCACTCAGCAAATTCCCTTGAGATACATCAAAATTATTGTCTGTATTAGTTGTTTATTCCTTTTTACTGCTGAGTCATATTGTATAGTATGGATTTATCACAGTTTATTTAACCATTTACCCATTGAAGGATATCTGGGTTGTTTCCAAAATTTAGCTTTTACAAATAAATCTGCTATGAACATTCACAAACAAGTTTTCCCTAAAACAAATTTTATTTTTATTTTATTTTTTTTAAAAGCTGTATTCATTTATTTTAGAGAAGGAGAGAAAGAGCTTGTGTGCCAGGGGAGGAGCAGAGGGAGAGGTAAGGAGAGAGAGATGCAGACTCTCCACTGAGAGTAAGTGGAGCCTGATTCAGGGCTCAATCTCACGACCATCAGATCATGACCTGAGCAGAAATCAACAGTTGGCTGTTTAACTGACTGAGCCACCCAGCGCCCCATCGTTTCTTTTGTTTTTAATGATTTTAGAAGATCATCAACTTCTAACATTTGCAATTTTGAGTTCATGACTCCAAGAATTTATTTATTCACTCATCAAATATTCCTTATCTATGTGCCAGGCACTATTCTAGGTGCAGAAATATGTAGGTGAACAAAGTTCTTCTTTTCTTGGAGCTTACATCCTAGTGAAAAATGACAGGCCAAACATGTGTATAAGTATTATATATTATAATTATTAAAAGGGTGCTACTTTTTTTTTTTACTTCTTTTTAAGCTTATCTTATCAGTTGACTTGTAGCCATCTCAAACCAGCAGCATTAATTGGATCTCTTCTGTCTTGTGTGTCTTCTCTAAGCAGTACTTTGTTATTTAAAATAAAGTCACTGAGAGAATACCAGGTAATATGAGGAACTTCATAAGGAGTTGAATGAAGGCAACTTTCGTTTTTTCTGAGGGAAAAGTGCTTGAGAGAAATTATTGCCTTATTTTGAGGTTCATGCTATCTTGTCTTGCAATATTACTGTGACAGAACACCCAAGAGCTAATGATGCTCTGGGGGATGACAGTGTGTGTGTGTTGCTGTTGTCCTTGCGTAAAAGCAAACTGCTTTTGATCTTCCTTACTGCTAGCGTCTAAAAGATTGCATTTATTAAATCAAGTACCAGAGGCTGTATTAATCTGCTCCAGTGAAGATATCACCAGTAGCTTAATTGAGTCTACTAGTTGTTTAAATTTAAAGCAATGTATTGTCATCTGCTTTAATCCATTTGATTTCTATAGGGGCCATATAAGTAAATTACATAAGGATATGGGGACAACCACCTCTTTGCATCCTTTATGTCTTTGATGGTGGTGTCAATCTCTGTAATTCCTCCTGACATAAAGTTTTGCCTCTGATTTACATTCTTGGTCAGAATGGGAGCAGTTTCAGAAACTTCTACTTGGTCCTTCTTAACAAAGTGTCTCTTACTTCACTGGACCGGAAAGCAACATGGGGCACTTGTTAATTTTGAATATATTCATCACATTTATGCACTCAGTGACCAAACTAACCATAAGTTCCTTGCGAACTGGTAAGGGCTACAAATATCTGACCTTGATAAGCTCCCACTCTGAATGGGAGGCCATAATGGTATTTTGGGTCCCTGGTCTTCATGTTGGCTCAGATGCTATATTTAGTTGCCTTCCGAAAATTTGATTACTTTCCTTTTCTCAATTCCCAGATACTCTGATAAGCGGCCATAGGTCTTATGGGAGAAAGGTTGGGGAAATGTACATCATATATGCTTGAATTGTCATGGCAAGGTACTTTCTTGACTCAATGGTTTCTGTATCAACTAAATGGCATAGATATGGAAACTGATATGGGATTGAAATTTTACCCTGTGTCAGCTGGTAACTCTTAGGGATTTTGTTTGTTTTTTGTTATATAAGTCAGGAGACACTCAAGTTGGCTACTCATATTTTTTTTGCCCCCAAAATACCATTGTCTATTTCCTACTGCCATAGATTCCTGTGGGTTAAGCCACTTGGTTGTCACTGCAAACTTACCCACCCACCATTATGCCCACCACGTGCCCTCTGTCATTCCAGAAAACTACCATCTCTATTTTATTAGCCCCATTGTGGCATTATTTACAGTTTACAAAAAAAGGCTTTTGTTCTGTCACCAGTGATTTTTTTTTTTAACTGAAGAAACGTTTGATTGAAAGTTTTTGTTGAAAGAAAGCATCCTGTAAGGTCTTCCTGGAGACCACAGGCAAGTGGTAAGTTCTTTGGAGTAATATAAGAAATCCATTCTAATATGCCCATATCCATTAACCTTCTGACTTCTTCCTCAATATTCTGTCAAGGCAGTTCCAGCACCTCTGCTGTGTTTACTAGAGTCTTGTCTAAACTTTACGGAGCCATTGCGATAACACAGTAGGACCAGCTCCAGATATCTTCACTAGGTTGTTAAACTTCTATGCATGGATGACTTCTCCTAAGTCAGTATATTTTCCCTTAAACATTTTGTATTCTACCTTCCTGGTTCAAAGACCTTTTTAAAAATATTTATTTATTTATTTATTTATTTATTTGAGAGAGAACAAGCAGGAGGAGGGGCAGTGGGAGAGGGAGAGGGAGATAAGCACACTCCCCAAGGTGGGGCTTGACCCCACAACCCTGAGATCATGACTTGAACTGAAACCAAGAGTGAGACACTTGAACTGGTTGAGCCACCCACGTGCTCTTCCTGGTTCAAGTATCTTAAGATTCATTCCCATAGGTGCTGTTTTCTTTTTTGCCAGTACATCTTAGGTCCTGCAAAACTTTCTGTGTAAACACTATACTTCCCAGAGGAGGAACTGTATTCTTTACTAGGATAGTGTTGCAACTTGACTTTGGTTATGGGTTGGGAGTCAGCAGGAGGGTTGGGAGGTAACCTTTTAAGGGTCTCCCAAAAAAGGATAAGCAGGTTGAGAGAAGCTACTTTCTAGTAAGGAAGAGAGAGCTGTTTCTACTGGCCTGGAGAGTTCTGGAGTATCTGGGATCATCTATCTAAATATACTTAGTTGGTTTCAGGGTCCCACCCTTTTCCTCTCTGGAGATCTACTTTGATACAGGAGACCTGTTAAGTTTGTTCTTTCGTCTCTTGTGTAACTCTGTTACCTTGCCCATGAAATCCTGGGCTTGTGGTCTGTCCTGTAGCTACGGAAGATGAGGATATCTTTGAACACTTCCAGGGCTGCTATATGACTTTTCCAAGAAGCCTTGAGTTGATAGTGGGCTAACCTGAACCTAACATTTTTTTCAAGACCTCTGAAACTGTTTGTAACAGTCAGCCGACTCTGCAACCATTTTGAGTACCAACCACTGTCCCCATATGGTTAAAAAATGATGGTTTCTGCCTGTGCCAAAGTGTCCCTCTCATCTGTGTTTCCTTTCAGTCCACTGCTGGTGAACGTGTTAGTTATTGTGATGTTACTGTCTGCCAGGCATTACTCACCCCACGTTAGGTATCAGCTATCAGCCTGAGACAAGAGTTTGCATTTAGGTTGTTTGTTTTAGGAAGTGATGTCAGGGAGTAGAATTGGGGGTCTTGGAGGAGGAGAGAAAGCCAATATAAGAGTATACTGTCAACTGTCACCTCTGTGGACAACTGGGACCTTGTACTGCTGTCAGCCATTGATGAACTCTGCAAACATGCCTCAGAATTATCCTCCTAAGAAGCAGAAAGAGGAGCACTTACCTACCAGCTCCTGAATCCCTGCTGGTTAAGGATTGCCCTCCATGATGTTATCTCCCTGCCTTTGCATGTTTATATGCATGCACTGTGGGTTTCCACAGACATCTCAAGCATAGCTCAGAGACGTGAGGGCAGAAAATGAGGATCAGAATTTCAATGGATTAACCATGTGTGAAGGTGATTGTCACAGGAAAGACTGGGGATGAAAGTGGGTCAAGAGGATGTAAGGGCACAAGAGGTGCCCTTTTTGTCACCTTGTCCCTCCTTTTCCTCCTTCCTCATTTTAATTCTTTGTATGTGCAAGATAATATGTTGACTATTTTGCACTGGCCTTCTCCTAACTTTCAAAAGGCTGAAGTTTCTATCACTAGATTTACAATGGTTGCTATAGGTTATAATAAAGTCAACATTCAGTAGGAATGTTTGAGTATATAGGGAAGGAGAACAAGATACATCAAGAACAGTGGCTTCCAAGCATGATTGGGCAGATTGGGACCAGACTGTGAAAATGTTTTCACTTATCCTAGGAAAATGAGAAAAATAAGGGCAATGGAGTGAGTTATTTGTGAAGTGAAAAATGAACAATTTAAAAGAAGTGCACTCATCTTGAGATCACATCCTTAACTATTTTGGGATAGACATGTCTGTTTTGAAAGAGAAAATGATGTAACTAAATAGTAGGGTTTTTTTTTTAAAGTTTTTTATATGATAAGATGGAAATTTGGCAATTCCAAGCCTGTGTTTTTGTTTTTACTTATCCTTTAAAAATGTACTGGTAAGATCCATAATTTTGAGAACCTCTATCTAGAGCATGGGGTCCCACCAGAGAGCAGGCCTGGAATTGGTCCCGAGGTAAAGGGAAAGCTGGATAACTAGAGGTTTCTCTAGGGACATCAAGAGCTTGGGTATGTGAGACATCTTGTCCATCATGTGCCCATGGCCAGTGCTGGAGCCAGCATGATAGATGCATAAGAGAGGATGGACCTAGAATAATTCTGTTGGAGCTAGAGAACCCTTCTATTTCTCTTGCCTTATTAAGAAAACTATGAAATTACTAGAGAAAATCTCTTTCATTTCTTATCCAGATGAGTGGCTGTGATTCAGCAAAAGACAAATAGTTTCAAGATATTGATGTCTACCTACATTTCAGTACCAGTTGGCTTTGTGTTTGGGTGACATGCCTAGCCCTCAGGACACTCAAGCTCTGAAGGCAAAGGCCAGTGTGTTGTAATGTGAATAACTGACATTATTAACAGTTAAGTAATCAAAATGTTGAGACACACATACAGAGGAATAGATCAACTATCCTATAAAAATTAGTTGGTTAGTTAGTTTACATGGAGCTTGAAGACTTTGTAGGGAAATGAGAAATTCATTGGAGTCAGGATACTGGGGGCTCTACTTCCAGCCCCATCCCTTTTTACTGTGATTTCTAAGGAGGGAAAGTTTTCAGGAAAAGTGGAAGCTATGGAAACAAAATGGAAAATTTGTGAAGATTAAAATGTAAGTAGTCCTTTTTTAAGAAATATTTTCTTTGAGAGAGAGAGAGAGAACATGAACAGGAGAAGGGGCAGAGTAAGAGGGAGAAGCAGACTTCCCACTGAGCAGGGAGCCTGATGCAGGGCTCAATCCCAGGACACTGAGATCATGACCTGAGGTGAAGGCAGATGCCTAACTGGCTGAGCCACCCAGGTGCTCCATTTTAAGTAATTCTTTTAAAAATGTCCTCCATATTTCTGAAGTCACTTGGTTAGTTTAAAATATAAAATGTATTGTGTATAAGTTGTTATGCTCAGAATTACCACTGTGACTATATAAATTTCAAAACCACAGTTTGTTCAGAAGTCACAAATTTTAGGTTAATCATCTTTCTAGTATTTAAAATTTTTATCACCAATGGAATTACAGTTTACTAATCTTTAAATAAGCTGGACTTTCTTGTTTATTTTTTATTTTAAATAATACGGATATATATTTTTTTAACTCTGGGAAATGAACAGAGGGTTGCAGAAGGGGAGGCAGGCGGGGGTGTGGGGTAACTGGGTGATGGGCACTGAGGAGGGCACTTGATGGGATGAGTACTGGGAGTTATATGTTGGCAAATTGAACTTCAATAAAAACAAACAAATAAACAAACAAAACACAAAAACACCCCACAAAGACTTGGTAAGAAAAACTGTTAAGGATTTGTTATATATTTACATGTCAAAATGATATAACATTGCATTTCAAAGACTTTTTAAGGATAAAGAATGTAAAATTGTTTATTCTCATCACTTATATGTTGCAGTGATAACATTGAATTTCAATGACTTTGTAACAAAAGATAAATGGAAAATAATTACTACTTTGTGAATAGTGTTTCCTTGTCAAAATAAAAACAGACTGCATTTTAAAGACTTAGTAAGAAAGAATGTGAATTTAACAGTGATATATTGATGTTATTTCCGTGTTGAAATAACATGCCTTTCAAAGACTCACTAAAAATTGTTTAAATTATTTTTTCTTATTGCTTGCAAATTTGAAATGATAACAAACTGCATTTTGAAGACTTAGAGAAAAAAATGTAGAAGTTGATAATAAAAATAGTAATAACCTGTTAAAATAAAGTTTCCTATTTAAAAAAGTTTTCCTAAAGATTGCAAAAATAGTTGTTATACTTTGGGGATTTTAGCATTTCTCAATGTCAAGTACATTGAGAAAGCTTTCATATTCAAAAAGGGAATTGAAAAAAAGAGAAGCTATCTTGTAAATCTTTCCTCTATATTATTGAGCTTAATATTTGACAAGCTTTGTCTAATATATCTCTTTTCTTAGGTATAACATCAATAGTTTCTCTTCCCTGAAGCTTATTTTTTATTTTGTCAATAAGATTTTGTGAACAGATTGGTCCAATTTTTCAATTTTTAAAAATTCTAGAAAATATGTCTTTATTTTCAAGTTATCTGTGAGTATTGCAAACACACATCAGCTTTTTTCACGCAATCCAGATGATGGGGAAATGCAAAGCAGATGGAAAGACGATAAGGAAGAGTATGTGACACAAAAACTTAAGGCAGAAAGAACAAGTTCATCAGAATCTCAGGCTTCCCCTTAGATCACTCACATGAAAATGTTCTCAATTTAAAAGATACAGAAGTGTCTCCTCCAACATCAAATTCTTGGTTTTCTAAACTTGTCATTTATAGAAGTTTTTTTTTTATTTTTTGTAGCAGTCTTAATAACATAGAATGTTTATTGGATCCAACAAAAGAAATCACCACCAAATAATTTTGTTCTCTTTATTAATTGTTGATCTTTTATAATTATAAATGAAGCTACATTTTGATCTTTGTTAGGCAGAGATGCATATTTCACTACAATGCACAAGAATTGCAGTGAGCAGACACTAATAAACTGTAGATACTTTATAATAAAAAAAATTATTTACAATGGACACTCACAGGTTTTGTTTCTGTGAAGAGCCCTAAGACTTTGATGCTGAAAGTGGTTCTAGAGGAATAGAATATTAAGAATTAGTTGTCTGAATTTGTTCTGGGGTCTATGGAATTGGCTCTCTAATATGATTAGATTTAAAGATGCTAGTGATTCTATTTCTAGCAGTAAAGGGAGCATAGCATAGTCCATGGTATGATCTGGCAATTGAAATACACAAAATAGCTCCTACTCTTAATCACTCACTTACAATAAATAAGAATCTGGGTGTCTGTGTATGTGATACTTTCAAACATTTTTGCCAAACTAATGAATATAATGAAATTGGCTAGTTGCTCCTATTGTCACTGGGCAGGGTGGGGAAAGCAAAGGATGAGCTCAGGAATTTGAAGCTCAGCTCATGTGCCACATAAGTTACCTGAAAGCTTCCATGTGTATACCCAGAAGGAGACATTTATCTTCTGTAGCTAGAGGGCTGAAATTGGTGAAAGTGAAATCAGAATCTCATCTTGCAACTGACTGAATTATAAGGAAAATTGAACGGCTAGGCTTGCAGGTTATTTACTGTTAAAGTGATGGTATTGATAGGGAAGGAATGGGATCCTAAAAGTTGGAATGGAGATGTACGGAAAGACCCTGATGAAGCTGGGGATATTGAGCACTTAAACTCTAGTAAGTTTTCTTTACCAGTGGAAGCAGCTTCTCCACTCCCAGTAGAGGTGGCCTCTTCACCCTCATCTGAGGTAATTAAGGAACATGATTGGAAAATTGGTGACAGGGAAATTTTGGGAATAGGTATGTGAATAGACCTATCTACATGGGCAAAAACATGAAGATATTTGTATACCATGTGACTGCTTACTGAAAGGTGACCTCGTTGGAGGAGAGTTTTAACAATCAAGTGGATATCAGCCAGCTTTTCCCCCAGCCACTCCTATCATTCCTAATGGGTTCATGAACAAAGTGGCCTTGGTGGCAATGATGGAAGTTATGCATATACTCAGCAACATGGACTTGTGCTTGCTGAGGCTGACCTGACTATGGAACTGCTGAATGCCCAATCTGCCAGCAGCAGAGACCAAAACTGAGCCCATAATATGGCACTATTCCCTGGGGTGATCAGCTGCTATCTGGGCAGGTTGATTCCATTGGACTGCTTCTATCATGAAAGGGGCAGAATTTTATTCTTACCAGAGTAGTCACTTAATCTGGATGAATTTGCCTTCCCTGCATAAAATGCTTCTGCCAACTTTATCATTCATGGACTTACAGAATGCTTATCCACTGTCATAGTATTCCACACAGCATGGCTTCTGACCAAGGAACTCAATTCACAGCAAATAAAGTATCGCAATAGACTCATGCACATGGAATTCACTGGTCTTACCATATTCCCCACCATCCAGAAACAGCTGGCTTGTTAGAACAATGAAATAGCCTTTTGAAGACGCAGTTAAAGCACTGGCTAGGTGGCAAAAGTCTTCATAAATATTGACCAAAATAAAAACAATAGAGCTTTTATAGCACACATTCATTAGTCATGAGCCAATGAAATTAGAAATAAACCACAAAAAGGGGAATAACAAGTCTTAACTACTTGTAAATAAGAAATACAGTCTTAGATAACATCAGAATCCAAGAGGATAGTTAACAAGAAATTACTATCTAGAAAAAAGGAAAGTAGAGGTATTGAAACAGAAAACTAACAAAAAAAGTAGAACAGCAAATAAACTCACCAGTGAATTGAAAGAGAGAAAAACCATCTGAACATAATGCTAAATACCAAAAAGGCATTGGATTAAGTTTATTAGTCATTCTTTTTTTTTAAAGATTTATTTATTTACCCATGAGACACACACACACACACACACACACACACACACACACACACAGAGGCAGGATATAGACAGAGGGAGAAGCAGGCTCCGCACAGCCTGATGCGGAACTCGATCCTGGGATGTCGGGATCATGCCCTAAACCAAAGGCAGACTCTCAACCGCTGAGCCACCTAGGCGTCCCTATCAGTCAGTCTTTTTTTTTTTTTAATTTAGTATTTTTTTAATTGAAGTTCGATTTGCCAACATGTAGTATGACACCCAGTGCTCATCCCGTCAAATGCCCCTCACAGTGCCCGTCACCTAATCACCCCATCCTCCTGCCCGCCTCCCCTTCCACTACCCCTCATTCACTTCTCAGAGTTAGGAGTCTCTAATGTTGTCATCCTCTCTGATTTTTCCCACTCATTTCCCCTCCTTTCCTCTACAATCTCTTTTACAATTTCTTATATTCCCCGTATGAGTGAAACCATATGATGATTGCCCTTCTCCAGTTGACTTACTTCACTCAGCATAATACCCTCCAGTTTCATTCACATCAAAGCAAATGGTGGGTATTTGTCCTTTCTGATAGCTGAGTACCTATCAGTCATTCTTAATATAAATAGAAAGAAGAAAACCCTCGAATATGAAAATGACTAAAAACCAACAGCAAATATTATCCTAAAGTGAAAGACACTAAGACAATTCCAGTTACAATTAAAAAACTAGAGAGAAGGATGCCTGCAATCACCATTATTATTTATTGTTATTTTGAAGGTGTTAGCAAATGTAGTAAGAAAATTAAATAACAGGCATAAGTATTGGAAAAGAATAGATCAAATAATGTTCCCTTGCTGCTAATAAGATTGTATGCCAAGAAAATCTGAGGAATCTTGGGGAAAAAACTTGGATGTTTGGATGCAAGATAATTATATATAAAAACAAAAAAAATTTCACAACTAACAATAAGTACCAACTAATGGAAATGGAAAGATTATATCATTTAAGATGACATTAAAAATGACAAAATTATTTAATAGTGAAGACATAGAATCTATATAAAGAGACCTTAAATATCTTACTAAAAGACATAAGATCTGAATAAATGGAGAGGCATATTATGCTTTTGGATGGGTAATATAATAAAAATAATAATCCTCCCAAATTGATGTATCAATTTAAAATCTTAGTGGGGCTTTTCTTACAACTAGATGCAAATACCTTAAATTTTATAGGGTAGAATGGTTAAACATAACTGAAGTTATTATGAGAAAGGAGAACAATGAGTGATGACTTGCCCTATATACAATGTATACAAGAAAGACTCTACAATAAAACCAATATGGTATTTATGTAATAGACAAGCAGGTCCAGAATTAGAAGTTGGAATACATGGGAATTTAACATAAGACAAGTGAGGTGGTTCAATTCATAAATGATGCCAGCATAACTGCATGTTCATCTGGATGAAAAAAAAAATAGATCCTATTTTTATATCAAAAACAAAAATAAATTCCAGATGGATTAAAGATAAATGTAAAAAAAAAAAGTTGCAAGAAAATGTAGAGTTAGGGAGCTCCTACCAAGCAAGACTGGAAACCCAGAAGTAATATAAGTAAGACTTACTTAGATACGTAAAAATGTAAAGTTTTTGTAGAGAAAATATTCCCATTTACAAAGTCTATAGATTAGTAACAGACCGGGGTAAATATTTGTAATGCAGATGTCAAAGAATTAATTTCTATAATATACAAATAGCTCTAACAAATTGATGAAAGACATACCAAGTATCAGAAAACTAGGCAGTGTGTCTGGAAAAACAATTTATAGTATGTAGAGTAAAAGACTATATGAAAAGATGCTCAAAATCATTAGCAATCAGGAAAATGCAAAGTAAACAACAATAAAGTACCAGTTTACACTTATTAGACAAATAAAATTAAAAAGGACTTTTAAACTCATTTTTCTCAGGGGTGTGCGTGTGTGACATTTTTTCTTACGAAAATGTGAAGTGTTACATCCTTTTCAGAAAGAAACTGGGACACCTATTGAAATTTAAAATATCAGACACCCTTTGAGAATGGGCATTACACTTCCAGGAATCTATTGCGTAAAAACGAATGTATGCAATTCGTGAGGGCATATATGTTAATTGCAGCATTGTCTGTAGTGGCCAAAAACAGGGAAAAAAGTGAATTTCTTGTCAACAGGGATGTGGCTCAATAAATAACAATATAGCCTTACAATGAAAGATTGTGCAACAATAAAAGAAAAAATTAAAGCCACACCAGATGACTTGGAGTGATTTCCCTAAGGATATATTTGAGTGACTAGTGCAAGAAGAAGAAAAGTATGGATAGAGCAAATGATACCAGAAAAAAAGTCCTGTGTATATATGTATATGCTTGGGAGCATGCCCGTGCATACTTTTGTGCGTGTGTGTGTGTGAGTGTGTATGTAGAGTTAATCTGACTGTGAAGTGTGTATGTAGAATTAATCTGTGAAGAAAAATATGGAAAGATACCCATACATTTTTAAACTCAGCTTACATGGGGCATGGGGCATGAGGTACAGAGAAGATGGGCATGGGGCCAGGGAAAGGTGTCAAGGAAAAATGATATGTATATTATTGCTAAGAGTCCATGACAATAGATCAAATTGAGGATGCAGTTCAGATATGCACGAGTTTCATATGTATATGTATGTTAAAAAATGCAAATGCTTTCCCAAGAAACAAAATGCAACAAATGGCCAAGAAACTTATGAAGAAAATGTTGTTGTTCTTTAGAAAGGCCACTGGACTGTATGAGTCATAAAGGCAGGTACCAGGTCAATTTTGATGATCATTTTATCCCCAACATGTAGCATGATGTTGGTATTTGTTATATGTTGGATAAATATTGTTGAAGAAAATGAAAAATAAAATTGTGACTACCATTATTTTTGTGTCTCTAGTTGGTAATGATTAAAATGGTTATGATATTCAGAGATATGGGAGTGCATGGAAGGGGCTGATGGATGTATAAATCACCTTGATTACTTTGGAAGGATGAGTTCTTCCAGACTTTCAAAGGATGAAATATCCCTGAGGTTTGTAATTCTCAGAGCTTAAAAAAATGTGTCCATTAACTTTATGAAACTCCCATTTAAGAGGGAGTTTCTTATAAGGACCGTTGTTTTCCTTCATGGCCTTTACCACAATTTGTAACTTTATTTAAAATGTCTATATATTGAAGTATACTATACTATTCTGGATTGGGCTATACCATAGTATATTATTCAATACTATACTATTTTCTACTATACGGTACTATACTATCCTCAGAGAGATGAAATGATCATTCCTTGAGTAATTCCTTCCTTTGCCAAGAATTCATGGAGCCCTTACTATGTGACATGCCCTATTCTAGGTGTTTACATTAATTATCTCGTTTAGTTTATGATTAACTCACACTCAGTGCTATACTGAGCCATACTGGAACCTAAAGCAAAAGGAAAAATGAGTAATACCTATCTTGTTTTGTTCATCATGGATCTCTTTGCATTAATTTTATTTTTTAAAATTGGCATTAAAATGTTATTTTTCTTGATTATTATGTTTTTTTTGGTACCCCTTAACATTCTGTGCCTGAAGGGGCGCTTGGGTGGCTCAATCATTTAAGCATCTGCCTTGGGCTTAGGTCATGATCTCAGGATCCTGGGACTGAGTCCAACGTTGGGCTCCTGACCCCTTGCTCGTGTGCTCTCTCTCTCTCTCTCAAATAAATAAAATATTTTTTTTAATTAAATTTTGTGCCCAAGGCAAATGCCTCACTTACCTTGTCCTGATCTTAGCTCTGTCTATAATCCTGTAAGGTAGATATTATCCTAATCATGTTACAGAAAAGGAAATTTCAGCCCAGGGATGTTAGCTAACTTGCCCCAAGTT